>NC_090931.1:149029161-151429161 GCF_040938575.1 Ambystoma mexicanum
AGTTTATGGTAAGCCGCCCTTTGTGCAATTAAGTCTCCTCTTACCACACACTTCATTGCAATTCAAGATTGGGTCATACAAGTTCCAGTGGTGTCTTGGAGGTGGGTCAGGGTCATGGGCTTGCATTGTAAGATTAACCGGGGCGTGATCGGATAGCACCTTCACTTCCAAGACTACATCGTCCACATAGGAGAGGACTTGTGGAGATGTCAAAATTAGGTCTAATCGGGAGGACATTCTATGGACATGTGAAAAGAAGGAAAAACCCTTTTCACCTGGGTGGAGCAGTCTCCTTGAGTCAACCACCCCCAGTGTCCGGAGGAGGTGGAGCAATTTCATGGCCAATTTAAAGTCTTGGGGGGATGGGGGATGTGATTTGTCCAGCCCGGAGTCCGTGAATCCATTAAAGTCTCCCCCTATGATTGTTTGGTCCTCGATAAAGGGAAGCAGGGAGTCACCCAGAGCATCGTAGAATGCCTCATGACCTTCATTGGGGGCATAAACCAAAATTAGGGAGTAGAGTTGTCCGTATAGGAGGCCTTTGACCGCAGTAAATCACCCTTCTGGGCATATTAATGTTTCATGAGTTTGGAATCGGACATCCCTAGCGAAGAGGATGGTGGTGCCTCCTTTTTTGGTCCCATTGGAAGTGAGTTATTGAAAAGGAAATGTTCTATTGTGGAAGCGTGTGAAATCCTGCGGCAGCAGGTTGGTCTCCTGTAAGAAGGCGACTGATCCTTGCAAGTCATGGAGCCGTTACAGTGTTGATTTCTGCTTGAAGGGGGAGTTCAATTCATTCATGTTAAGTGAGATGAAATTCAGCTTCTTGTGTGGTGGGGTGACTTCTGGGCTATTCGTGATCTGTGGGTGAGGGATGGGCTGTGGGTGACTCACTCGCCATTAGTATATTTCATTGTTGCATCTCTGCTGTGCTGCCGGGGTTTTAACTGGAGCTTCCCATGTGAAGCCTTAGAAAAAAAAAAACTTAAAAATGAACTTGTGGCAAGCCGGCCCATTTATGTCGGCGACCTCCCTAAATCCACCTTGGAGAGAATACCTTTTGGTGTCCTCCTCATCAGCAAAGCTCCTCTGGTACTGTGGTTCGAACGCCGCTTGCGGTCAGCCTGTGTTGGAGTTGGGCATGTGCCGTGTGAAGCCCGCAGCTGATATCTCGTAGCTGTGTGTTCCTTGAGAATCTGAGGTCATCCATTCTGTTTGTTCGAAACCAGAAGCTTATGAGCGGTGGGGGGGCAGAGGGCCTGAGGGGGACAGCTGCTCATTGGTGTCTCGGGTTCCATGCGGGTGTCATTTTGCTTTCCGATCTATTTGCACTTTCGTCCAGGTTGAGTGCTTCTGTTTGGGAGAGCAGGTCCCCGGCCTTCTTCTGGGAGGTCAGGCAAGGCGTTTTCATTTCCCCCAGGCGATTTAAGGTGTAGTATTGATGCTGCATCGTCCAGATGTGCTATAGTTCGGGACACTCCCTTGTAGGAAAATTGTACAGCGGTTGGAATAACCATCGGTATCTGACATGTTGGTCCCAAAGGAATAATGTTAGGGGCCTCAGGGCTCTCCGTTTTGGTATTGTTATCGTGGCCAGGTCTTGGTAGATCTGGAGGGGAAACCTTGGAATGTTAGCTCATCCTGGGAGCGTCCGATCGCCATGATGGACTCTTTGGTTGTATAGAAGTGCACCTGGGTAATCACATCTGTGGGGGAGTCAGTGTCTACTCCTCCTCGGGGCTGGAGTCGGTGAGTGCGGTCCAGTATTAGTGGTGCTTTGTCCAGGTGGGGGAGTAGGGACTGAAAGAAGTTACCCATGTATTCCACAAGATCACGGTCTTGGATTGAGGAGGTGCCCCCACCCCGAATCCGTAAATTATTCTGTCGGGCACTATTCTCGAGGTCCTCCTGCTGGAATTCCAAAATCTCAGTTCTGTTTTTCAAAGTCTGGATCGCGCGT
Source organism: Ambystoma mexicanum (assembly GCF_040938575.1). Taxonomy (NCBI): domain Eukaryota; kingdom Metazoa; phylum Chordata; class Amphibia; order Caudata; family Ambystomatidae; genus Ambystoma; species Ambystoma mexicanum. The sequence continues at coordinate 149,031,122 of NC_090931.1, forward strand.
TGGAGTTCCAAGACAGTAGTTGAGTGTTCCTGGGTTAGATCTTCTACTTCCCCCAGTCTTTGTTCCGCCTCTGTAACTCTTGGTCCGTCTGTTCTATTTTGGTTGTGAGCTCCAACATACAGGATCTAAACTCGGCTTTGATGTCCATCATGAAAGCTTAAATATACCCTTTGGTAGATAGCTGGCTTGAACTCTCAGAGGGGGATTGGGGCAAGGATTTCAATATTTCAGACTTCTTCCCTTTGTCAGCTGGGAGCAGCATGGTGGTGATGTCGGCGTTCCTGGAGGGGTTTAAGGTGTCTGGACATTTCTGCGGGGTCTTGACGGGCCACTGTGGGCCTGTTTGGGTAGAGGCCTTTAGTTTTGTTATTTCAGGTCCTGTGTTAAGGAAGCAGTAGTTGCTGGGCACTACAAAGTTGAGAGTGGGCCGTCAAGGACCCAACTTCCCAGGGCAATGCAGTTCATTTGGGAATGGGACAGCATATCGCAGTATCCGGTGCCTTTGCTTCTATGGGTTATCTTGTTGCAACGTCGGCTGGGAGTCCCAGTCTCCAACTCGATAGGGGGACACCTGTGATTCTTGTTTGTAATGATTCAGGGGCAAGGAATTGTGCCTTGGCAAGTTGGTATGTTCTGGGAAACTCCAGTCTCTCGGTCTGGTCCGGCGTAAGCTTATGGGCGTAGGATAGGGGCCGAGCGTGGGTAGAGGGCCGGGTAGGCGGGCAGGTATGGCCAGTGCCTTAAGTGGCACTACAAAATGAGCTGGGGCTCATCAAGGGGGCATGGCCTAATGGTGGGGGTCTTTCTGGCCCGTTAGGCCACGCCCCCCTGATGAGCCCCAGCTCAATGGGTTACTGGCATCCCTGCAGGTAGCCTTTTGTAGAGATCAGCACCCTATGAAGACTGAAACTCCCGCAAATGCGCGGGAGCTTCAGGATTTATAAAACAAGGCCTCTGCTTCCAGCTGCCTCAGATTTTCTCCATAATGGTGGCGCCGGCCCACGGGCATCTCTTGCTTAAAGGGATGCCTCGCAGGTGCGGCGCCACCATTATGGCTGAAAGGCATTTTTTGCTGAAGCCTGAGGCTCTCGCACACGAGCGAGAGCTTCAGGCTTTGGAAAAAAAGCCATTTTGTGTAGTGGCTGGTGCTGCCACAGGAGATTAGAGGGCCCTGGCAGGGCCCTGCCTCAAAACAAGAATTCGAAGCCTGCCGAGGCCCAGGTCCGGCAGCCCCCGGCGCACTTAAAGCCCTGGGTATGGCGATAGAGCCCTAGTGGGTTTTGTTCGTTGCCCACAATAGTGGCAGGCACAAGAGGATTGCGAGGGAGACTGGTGTCAGTGCCACCAGGGATTGAGGTCTGTCCCTCTTTCCTAAGGTGAGGGGGCCAGGGGATCTCTGCTTGCGTCACCGTGGGGCTGCAGTTGTGAGTGCCAAGGGGGCAGAGAGGGCGATTGTGTGACTCCTGAGTGTTTACTTTGTGCAGACCAATGTTCTGGGCCGGCTTCACCCCTTTATTGGAGGGGGTTACTGCTCAGTAGGGTCCCCAGTCTGTGGGTTATGAAGGGAACAGATGCCTTGGTGATGCATCACTGAGATGGGCTGGGGTATGCACCCTCATGCGGTATCGAGGAGGGAGAGAATACCTTTTGGTGTCCTCCTCATCAGCAAAGCACCTCTGGTACTCTGGTTCGAACGCCGCTTGCGGTCAGCCTGTGTTGGAGCTCTCGGAGCCCAGATGGCCCTGCATGAGTCCTCCGCCCAGATTATTCTTGGGGCTGTCCTGTATACTTGTCTGGGCCAGCTGTATCTTGATGGCCGGAGGAGCTGTTTGATGGGCTCCCTTGAAATGCGGGTTGGTGGAGAAGAGGGGCTGTCTTGCTGGAGCGTTGTGTTAGGAGGGGGCAAGGATCGGGTCTTCCTATGGCACAGAGGAGGGAGGAAATACCTTCTGCTCTCACCAGTTTAACGCGCTGTGGCAGTGCAGCGGAGTGAGTGCTGCGTAGGAACCGGTGGTGTCAAGGCCCAGGCGGTGGCTCTGCTGTCATCCTGCGTATTTGTAGCCTGGATAATTCTGTGGCTTGTCTGGGGTAGATCTCCGTGCTGGGTGCACCCCGCAGCCTGGGGTAGTTGCAGCCTGATAAGGTCCCCAGACTATCAGCCGGCAAGGAAAAGGCTGCCTCAGCGGGGCACCGTGTTGGAGGGTTGGCGGATGCAGCAGTGTGTCGCGTGTAGAAGGAAGAGAGCACCCTCTGTTTTCGGGTAGGTTTGCAGCAGTCCACTGGTCCTGCGGCTTGAGTGTCTTATAGAGTTAATGTTCGTTGGAGCTCATAGAGCTTGGCTAGTGGTCCACGGCCTCCGTCCGTGTTCCTTGCTGGGTTTGCTGCTGAGAGGTTGCGCATCGCTGCAGGGTGCCGGTGAGTGCGGAGCAAACAAATTACTCATGTCCTTTTGGAAGAATTATTCTTTATTTATTTAAAATAAGGAGGGAGAGATTGTCTCAAGTCCGCGCCACCGGGGGCTCCAGTGGTGTCATGGCTGGTGATGAGCAACCTGCCTGAAGGACCTTCCTGGGTTCCGAGTTCGAGGGGCACCGGAGATCGGGTAGTAATTAGGCCTTTGATTCAGCTGCATTGTGGGTAGCTGCGGCTATGGTCATGTCTCTTCCCCTTATCCCTGCGAGGCCCGTTCACCATTTTGGGCCGTCCAATGTCACCGTGTGCCGCTGTGCCCTGCTACGTTGTAGCTGTTAGGATGCGAGAGCAGAGCTTATATTTCGGCAAACGGGGCTCCTGATGTTCTGGTCCCCTTAGGAAGTTTCATCCTCTTAATTCATTGAAGGGAAGTGCATTTATCTAGAAGCAGCTGCAGGCTTCACACGCAGGACATCAAAGGAGCAGCCTCATCGATGGCACTCCAGGTCACGCCCCGACTTTACCACTTTTTTAACAGAAAAAAATGGGGAGAGACACCCCACACCATCCTTCCTTCCCACCATCCTAGTGTGGTGGAAGGATGGTTTGGGGGGGGTCTCCCCCATTTTTTCCAATTAGAAAAGTGGTAAAATCAGCACACAAAAATTGGTGAAATGTCATCCAGCAAAAAATATTTTGCCAAACTTAGCATCTTTAATGTTGTGGCAAAAGATTGTTGAGAAATGTGACCAAAATATATTTGGCAAATCTGTCATTTGGCAAAAGTGGGTAGCACCAGCTTTGACACGTGTAGCAGATGGCATATGCAACTTCATCCAGAATACTGGCGTTAGCTATCACTAAATTTAAATTGACTTGCTTATCAATGGTCACCCCCTTTATTCTTATCCGCTCACCGCAGTTGCCACAGCCATTGCTCGCACCTTCTTACCAATGTCTAACAAAGAGAAGTGGCTCGATCTTCAGCATTGCCATGTAGCAGCTGCTGCCAAATTAAATATGTCATCCCACAGCTCGCTGGGTGCACACAACCTTCCCAAATCAGCCATCACTTACTGTTATATGAAGAGACATATTTTTACAGTGACGTTTCCTGATAGGTCAATGGACTGAAGACGGGCCAAATGGCGGTCATCTTGAGCATCTCCAAGCCACAGCCCATCCACCAGCAACGCACCTTTTAAGAAGATTAGGAAATAACTATGTAAAAAACCTACATTAAGAATTCAAAGAACACAGATTCACAAGACATGTTTGTTATGGAACGAGGGGTTGAAAAATGGAACGAGGGGTTGAAACAGATTCTCAAAACCTTTCTTGGCGCAAGTGATGAGATGCGCTAGTGCATCTCATCACATGCGCCAAAAAAGCGCAACCCATTCTCAAAGTATGTGCTCATTTAGATTACCTTTCTCAACCCTTTGCAGATTTGCACATTTGAGGAGGCGATTCTGGGCCTTTATAATCCATCCCGAATTCACAAATGGGATGTGCTTTCCTGAAATTAGGGTCATCCCTCTGCGCCTGTGAGAACAGGCACAGGGAGAGGAGAAAATCATGACAGTTTCATTTCCGACCCTGTCAGCCGTGTTTTAAGCAGAGGCTGTCACAATTGCATTTAAATCTCCAAACAGAAATGGAAATGCTATTTATGTTTTTTTTTAAAACGTATTTTATTGGTTTTGATAGAAAAAAGAAAAAGAAAACGTGCAATACAACAAGAAATCAACATTGGTTTGAACTGGGGAGGAGACGGTGAGGGGGAAACAAGGGGGGGGGAACAAACAAATCAACAACAGTCTTCATGTTGTAGCAAACTTACAGTGGACGGGTGGGTTAGGGGCAATGACCCAAAGTTTCAGGAAGCAAGAGGGGTCAAACACAGGGGTGGTTCCACCAATGCCGGCATCCGAGCAGTGTCAATGCAGTGGTGTGGGACTTCAGGGGGGTTTGTAGTCAGCGCTGAAGCGTATGTCTCTGAGGAGGGCCTTCCATGATTCCAAAGTGCCACCTTCGGTTTCGCCACTGTTCGTGATTCCTTCCTGCCAGGCCCTGGTTTCAGCTGTTGTCCATCTCTCGAGTTCTTTGAGCCATCTCTCTTGCCTGGGGCCCGACGGCGTCTTCCAGGCCATCGCTATTGTTCTTTTAGCCAGGATACATGAGATGTCCATTAATTTAACAGCGTGCTTGGATTTGCTAGGTCTGGGGTAGGTCCCCAGGAGGCACTCGCCAGGAGTCCATTCGTATCTTGTCATTCCGGCGTCCATGCAGGTCTGTTTGGCCTTGGACCACAGTGCCATCGCCTTGGTGCAGGTCCAGAACATGTGAATCACATCTGCTTTATCATTCCCGCACCAGGGGCATGCAGGGGAGGATGTCTTATTGAAGGAGGCAACCCTATGTGGGGTCATGTATGTCCTGTAAAGAACGTTCAATTGGATCTGGCCAAACCTGGTGTTCCTGGATACTTTTTTGGGAAATATCAGCGCTCTTTCCCATTCTTTATCTGAAATCGGGGTCTCAAGGTCCGCCTCCCATTTTGTCCTCAGATCTTCGCATTTAGGGTTGGTTTTATCACATAGTCTGCTGTAAAGCCTGGAGACAGGTCTCCAGCCGTCCGAGAGGTCATGCATCTCTTGTAGCAGAGGGTCAGGGGAGGGCTCCTCCGGCCATCCGGTCCATTGTTTCTTAGCAGTTTGTTTGAGGCGATGGTACCAGAGGAACTGGCCCGGGGGAATTCCATCGGCAGCCTTAAGAGATTCGAAATCCCTGAATTCTCCCTCCTCATACATGTCGCTCCATGTGTAAATGCCGGCCTCTTCCCACCTCCTTGCCGTAGAGATGTCTGCAGCCGTTCGACAGGTGTCTGCTAGGATGGGATTGTCCGGAGAGTATGGGTGTCGTATTCGCCTGATGCAGCAGGACCTGGCCCATATCTTTCTTCCCAGGTCAATCACCATGGAGGGGACCGGGGGTTGCCATGTAGGGTGCCATAGGATCTCCTTGGGGATCACATTGTCCGAGGGTTGCCTCAGCAGTTCGGTCTCTGCTGAAGGCTCATCCGAGAGCCATCTCGTTATGTGACTCAGCTGGGCAGCCAGGTAGTACAACTGGAGATCCGGTAACTTTATTCCGCCTTCTTTGTGTGGAAGAGAGAGGACGGACAGCGACAGTTTATGCCTGTGTGGGCCCCAAAGGAAGTCCCTGATGATGGCCTCCAGCTTCTTGAAGAAGGACGGTCTAATGTAATGGCAAATGTTTACGAAGAAATACAGGAATCGGGGGAGTACGATCATCTTGACAATCGCTGCCCTGCCCACCATGGCCAATGGGAGCTTGGACCAAAACTTTATAGAACTTCGGAGACTCGTGATGGCGGCCTCGGTGTTGTGTTCATGCATGAGTAGCGGGGTGTGGCTTATGTTGATCCCCAAATAACGGAACTGGACCAGTTGCCAGCTTATTCCTATCTCTGGGAGATTGTTTTCCGGAATGTTGCGTAAGCCCGCCAAGGGGAAGGCAGAGGACTTATTCCTACTAAAGCGGATCCCTGAGTACTTCGCATAGTTGTCCAGTATCTCCAACGCGGTTGGCGCGTTAACTTCGGGGGAGCTTAGGTAAAGAAGGACGTCGTCTGCATACAAGGATATTATGTGGTGTGCATTGCCCACCTTAATGCCAGCATCGAAAAGCTGCTGCCTGAAGTATAATGCAATCGGTTCCAGGCCCAGTATGTACAGCATGGGTGATAACGGGCAGCCCTGCCTTGTTCCCCTTTGTATATCCCAAGCCGCTGAAACCACTCTTCCCGTTCTTACTCTCGCCGTCGGGGAATTGTAGAGGACCTCAACCCACCTGATGAAGCCCCCTCCAAAGCCAAATCTTCTCAGGACCTCCCTGATCCACTCCCAGTATATGGAGTCGAAGGCCTTGATGGCGTCGAGCGACAACACCGCCAGGTCCTCGTCCCTGTCATATGTTTCGGCCATTACATGCTGCAACCTCCGGAGGTTAGCAGTGGTGTTGCGCCCAGGAACGAATCCGTTCTGATCTTCGTGAACGATGGAACCCACCACCCTGGCTAGCTTGCGGGCCAATATGGATGTGAGGATCTTGGCATCGTAGTTTAGCATAGCCAGAGGGCGATAGGACTCACAGTCGGTGGGCGATTTGTGTGGCTTGAGCATGGGGACTATTATGGTTTCCTTCATGGTGTTGGGGAGAATCCCATCCGTGTGTGCCTCCTGGTAGACCTCGTGGAGAACTGGGGCAAGGATGGACTCATACGCTTTATAGAACTCAGGTGGGAGGCCGTCACTGCCAGGGGCTTTGTTGTTGGAGAGGGACCTGATTGCCCCTTGAACGTCCTCAAGAGTGATCTCGGTTTCCAGCTCCTCTCTCTGCTCGAGCGAAATGTGGGGAAGTTCTATCTCCTCGAGTGTGTCTATGATGTCTGCAGCAGGAATCTGGGTCTTGTGGGTATACAGTTCTGTGTAGAATTTAGCAAAGGCTTCATTGATCCCTAGCTGAGTCGAGTGGGATGACCCATTAGCGTCCCGTATCTCCACTGGGAGATGTTTGGGGTGTTCCCGTTTGCAGAGCCATGCTAGTAGTCTTCCCGGTTTGTCCGATTCTTTATGAGATCTGGCGGTGTGCGTGGCGAAATCAAATTTTTCCAGTCTTTCCCATGCCTGCTGACATTCTGTGCGGGCTTCCTTCAGCTTGGTCTCTGTCTCCATAGAGTTGTCGCATGTGGACTCCAGTCGGGAGATCTCAGCTTCCTGTGCTTCCAGGGTTCTCCGCAACTGCCTGCGAGTTCCGCCGGCTCTCGATATGATTTCGCCTCTGGTCACCACCTTCATTGCTTCCCATAATGTGCCCCAGGAGGGGACCGAACCGATGTTGTTCTCCAAGTATTCTTCCAATTTTTCGGCAAGGGTTTCCCTGAACTCGAGGTCCGCAAGTGCCGCGGTCGGCATCCTCCACATGGGGATCGGGGGTCTGGGGCCTCTCATTTGCCATAACATGGTCAGTGGGGAGTGGTCGGAGATCGTCCGCCCCAGGTATTCTGTGGTTGCTATGTGTGGGGTAAGTTCCTTATTGATGAACAGATAGTCAATTCTTGTGTGAACTCCGTGTGGAGCTGAGTAGTGGGAGTAGGACCTGTCGGTCGGATGGTGTTCCCTCCAAATGTCCACTAAGTTGAGTTGCTCCAGAGTTTCCCTCAAGGCACCGGATGTGAGGCTGCTCGGGCGTGGGGGGGGCAGCGATCTGTCTGCACTCGTGTCAGCAACACAGTTGAAGTCCCCTCCCCATATGAAGGTGCGGTCCCGGTACCGAGTCAGCTTCGTTATCAATGTGGCGAGGTACGCCGATATCCCGTGATGAGGGAAGTAAGAGTTGATGAAGCAGACTGGGGTTTGTTCCAATGTGCCCCAAATCGCTGTGAATCTCCCTTCTTTATCTTGTTCACTTCCCTCCATCTGGAAGGGGACGTCCGGGCTTATCCATATTAGCACCCCTCTGGCGTATTTAGAGTAGGGGGACCCTCTAACAGTCCCAGCCCATCGGTCTGCAATTTTAGACATGGCCTCCGTCGTGAGGTGAGTCTCTTGAAGGAGTGCAATGGAGATTTTCTTCCTCCTGAGGTAGGACTGTATACGATTGCGCCTGAGGTATGAGCCCATGCCCCGCACATTCCAGGTCATTACAGTAAGCTGTGCCGCCATCCGGTTCGAGTTTCAGATTTGGTGTGGGACTCTGGGGTCCGACTCCACTTTAGTCTTGTTCGGGTGGGCTGCAGGGGGGATACCACTGCATTTCGTTCATCGGTGTCATGTCCCAGACCCATCTCGGTCTGCGTTGGCAAAAGAGGCATGAAGACTGTACAACTAATAAAACTAACAACAAAACTTAAACTGGTGCGCCCAGCAACTACAACATTGTCGCGGTGCTCAGGCGCTCTCGAGCCGTCGGAGCCCATCCGGGAGTCGGGCGCGAGCTGGGTCAGGCGGGTGCCCAGACCGGGTAAATACTACGCTGGGGGTGGGGCAAGGGCCTGGCGGCAGAGCCGAACGAGGCCGTTTCCAAATGAAAAAACTGTAGTTGGATTACCTTCTGTATTCCGGTCTCACGTGCGATGTTTCTTACATGGGGGTCGCTGGGGGGTTAGGTCTCAGTCTGTGAGTTGTCCTTGCCATCCGCCAGGTTATTATCCTCAAGCCACATGTTGGCCGCATCTGGGTTCTCGAGAAATACCACTCTCTCCTTGTAGACAACCCTTAGGCGCGATGGATAAAGTAGTCTATATTTTAGGTTCAGTTGTCGGAGCCGGGCTTTTATCGGGACAAATGAGTTCCGCTCTCTTTGTACCTTCTGCGTGTAGTCCGGATAAATGGAGATTTTGGAGTCTCCTCGCTCGATGGGGCCCCCCTCCCTGGATCGCCGTAAGATAGTTTCTCTGTCCTGAAAGTTCAGTATCTTAGCGATTATGGGTCTGGGGTGCGATCCGGGGGGAGGGCGCCTCTGAAGGGATCTGTGGGCCCTTTCGACAGAGAATCCCTGGGTCAATTTGCCGGCCCCTATTTCTTGTAGCAGAAGGGTTTCGACGAAGGATGTGGTATTTACTCCCTCGTTCCCCTCCGGGACCCCCAGGATCCTGATATTGCTCCGTCTGGCCCGACCTTCGGCCTCCTCCGCCTTTTCCTCCAAAAAGGTGACTTTCCTCTTCAGGAGGACAACTTCGGACTTTATGGCTGTGATGGCCGTGGAGGCTTCCTCTGCCGACTGTTCAACGGTCGCGACCCTCTCCGTTAAGTTGCGAGCGTCCTGGCGGATCAGTTGAATATCGACTTTGAATTCGTCGATCTTGGAGTCTATATGCGTCTTTAGCGAGGCTATAGCATCAAGTATCTGAGAGTGGTTATCGGCCGCCACCTCTTCGCTCGACTGGGCAACTTCAGAGGAGCTGGCCTTGGATTGAGTGGGGGTCTTCGCCCTGGTGGAAACAAAGGAGTCCATGGTGGCGGCTCTGGTCTTGTTCTTGGCGGCCATCTTGGAGCGATGGTTGCGGGTGTTTTTAGGCCTCAAAAGTTAGTTCACTTGTGAGATCACTGGTGGGGCCCTTCACCTGGCCAAATATCGGGCCGTGAGCTGTGGTCTGCCCCCGTGTGTGATGGTGTGGTCCGTAGAGGTGGTCTCTAGAAGAGCGGAGCCTCTCTTTTGCTGCTGCCTCTCCCCGCCGGGCCCTGGAATCCGTTGGGGGAGGGGGTACCCCTCGCAGGCACCGCTATGCTGTGCGGGGCGCCATCTTGGATCCAGTAAGAACGGGAGGGGGGGAGAACCGATTCAGGGCCACCGGAGTCTCAGGGGGGTCCAATTTGGTGGGCCCAACAACTATTCAGGTGCAGGGCTGCTTCGCCCAACCGCTCGTTCCTTCTCAGAAGTCGGGGTCGCACGCGAGCCGGAGAAAAAGGATCAGGAAACGGCGTCTCGGCCGGAGCTCGGCGGATCAGCTACCGCTCGCCATCGGCGCCAAGCCACGCCCCGGAAATGCTATTTATGTTAACATTTCACTGAGAAGGGCCCTTTCATGGCCCATCTCAGTGAAATGCACTCCGAGCAATAACAGGGTTTCTGGGAGACTGTCATATGCTCCCAGCTCTAATGTCTGCAGGGCGATGGACAGCGCATCTTTGTGCAACTGTCCAGGCCATCCTGAAATACTCAGATCAAGTTTGAGAATAAGGGAAAATTTGCCATTTCTGAAAGTAGCACAAATGAAACAAGGGCATCCTGTTCACTTCTTTTATTTGCACCACATTTTGAAACTCTGACCCTAAGTCGCCTACTTTAAAATTGTTTTTACACAATAGAAAATAGTCAACTGTGTGAGCCCAAGAGTGGGAAAAAGGCTCCCGCAGCATCTCTTCAAAAACTAGGTTAAAAATGCAGCAATACCCTCTCTTCATTCCCCTACATCACAGCAGAGATTTTATCTAAAATAGTTAAACACACTAAAGGCTTTGCAGCACTGAAAGATCCCTATCCTGCTAGCTGCATGGAAACTGCATCTCCACTCTGAAACACAATGCTCATGCCCTCTGCAATCCTTCTCTAGCAATGGGCTCAATAGCCATTGCTCTGAGGTGAGTCGCCATCACACAGCTATTGAAGAAACCTAATGGGATCAGTATTGTAGCAAAGATTTGCCCAATCCCTACGCAACACCTCCAGGTTAAATTGCTGGAGACGTGGAACAGTTCCAAACTACAGGCCTGGAGAAGCTACACCCGCTACAGAGCCAACACTCTGGGTTTAACTCTTCCAGAGGGACTTGATTGACAATCAAGAACATCCGAAAATAATTTCTCAAATCTGCTTCCATTAACCCCTTGCTGACTCTCCTAGAAACATCAGCGGGATATGACTCCGATGATTACAGCATCCTGCTTCACTGAATTCATCATCATCAATCTTTATATCCTTCTATCTCTATATATCTATCTCCCTATCTATTTATCTATCTATGTATCTATCTATATATCTTTGTATCTCTCTATGTATCTATCTATGTATCTATGTATCTATCATCTATGTATCTATCACGGAACATCTGATGACGTCAGCAGCCTTCTCTAATCAGGCGACTGCCTGGATCCAGTCCTTCCTAACCAACCAAACCACCCGGGTCTTCTCCCCGGGGGCCTCAGCACTCCCTGTCCCCATCACGTGCGGCGTCCCTCAAGGCTCGTGCGTCTCGCCGACCCTATACAATATCTTCACTAAGCTATTGTTTGACCACCTAGACAACCTGGGTGTCACATACACAAACTATGCTGACGACACCCAGGTTCTCATCACCCTATAAGGGTGCTATGACGAGGACTCCACCAGAATCAACAATCTATACTTGGAGATCCAAGCCTGGATGGCAGAGCATGGGCTATGCCTCAACGATGAGAAAACTGAGCTCCTTCTTGTCAGCTCCCAACCACGGCTAAACAAACTAGACCCCCGTTACGCGTCCATCAACATAGACGGTAACCTAATCACAGTTGTCAAAGAAATTAAAACCCTTGGGGTTTATCTAGACTCCACTCTCTTGCTCAAAAGACAGGTAAATGCCACAGCCTCATCCACAGCTTACACAAATAAGCTTGTCAACGCCTGCAAACCTTTCCTTTCTGCCTCCAGCTCCATTACGCTAGCCAGAGCACTAGTGCTCTCAAAAATTGACTACTGCAATACACTCTTTCTCGGCATGTCAGAACACAACCTGAACAAACTACAGGTGCTTCAAAATAATGCCCTCAGAGCCGCCCTCAGTATCCCACGACACGCCCACATCTCCAGCATCAGGCAAGATGCTCACTGGCTACCGTTACGAGACAGAATCACCCTCAGATCCCTCGTCATTGTCCATAAATGCCGCTCCAATGATGCACCCAAATACCTGGCAGACAAGTTCCACAACTACACCTCAACTAGACCAACCAGAACGCCATACTCACATTGCCTCTCCGTTCCCAAATTCGCCCTAAAAAAAGTTGGCGGCGCCAGCTTCCCGGTCCTAGCTGCCAAACTATGGAACGCTATGCCGCTAATCCTCAGAACAGAATCCTCCTTTTGGACTTTTAGAGCCAAAACTAAAACATGGCTTTCCAACAGAAACTCTGCCTAATGTACTTCCTCTCCGCATGTCCCTGACGATCAGCCTGTAACCTGGTCTTCCATATCCTGGTCTTCCACACTTATTGTTGTTATTTCACAGTCTTGTATTATTGTATATTGTATATTCCTGACATGTTGTAACTGAATCTAAGTCTTGCCATGTTGTAACTGCATCTAAGTCTCTGGCGCCCGGTTACCCCAGGGTTCGGCGCGCAGTATAAATAAAGAAACTAAACTAAACTATCCATCTAGCCATCCACCTATCCATTCATCTTTGGTATGTATAAAGCTCCTGCATCTAAAATGTAAGTACTATTGTCATGCCAGATCCAGGTAAAACAGGAGGAGCTTTGCAAAGGGAGAGGTTTTGAGCCTGTGGCAACGTTCATTGAAGCTATGCAGTTCTTTTGGGAGAGTGCTCTATTGTCGGGATGCAAGTTATTTTACAGGAATCTCTGGTATTTCCTTGATGTGTTTCTCCTTACTTCTCACTGACCATTCAGCTCATGTGTCCCTGAACCTGTTTTTGACAAAACGGATCCATCTGACCCTGGAGATGCCACTTGCTAATCGCTGTCTTCCTGGCTGTTCAATGTACACGTTCAACTCTGAGCCAACTTGAAAATGCCTTTGCCATTGCATTTCAACTTTCTTCAGATGGCATGTATCCTGCTTTCACCAAGACCAGGTGACAGTATCATCAAAGGATGTTACAGCACAGCTAAGGTCAATCCCAGATTGGATGCCCGGCAGCAAACCCAGCCTTAACAGGGATAAACCAGAGATCCTATTATTAGGAATGTACCACCTTGACATTTACCTGACCAGTACCCATGGATACCCTGGCAGCCCTGTGGCCTGAATAAGGAACTAGGTTTTCATTTCGACAACAGACATTTTTTTTTTACAAGCAGACCAATGCATTATCCGAAAAGCTCATACCTCTACCAAATACTCAGAAACATAACGCCATTTCTCGAATTCCAAGACAGAATGGAGACCAGCAGGACCTGAGTGCTAAACCAGGTAGATTACTGCATTAGCACCAACAGGGGGTCAAAATAAATACTGTATAACAATTACATTTGGAACAGATTTGAGCAATGCACCAGGTACACAGTCTGAAGAAAGTAGACCCACATTAACCCAGTCCTTAAATCCCTTAATTTCCTACTGTTACATGACCTGAAGTCTGGAATTGGTTAGGAGGGCATACCTACTCTAAGTGAAAAAGTCCACGTGGGAAAAGATGTTGAAGAAGAAAGAGACGAGAACTGGCATGAAACACACCCCCAAACGTGTCAGTCACAGGTGGGATAGTGTGTTCCGCAATGCACCAGAAATGCTTGAGTGTCTCGGCAAGTAGGTATGGGAGGTGGTGAAAACAAGGCCTGCAACAGGTGGCAAAGGCAGCGGTACATGGCTGCCGGTTATATATGAAGTCTATGTCTCATTTAACTTTAACTTACTTTTAACATTTTTTTAAAACTCAACTCCATACCTTAAACTCTAACGTCTCTAACCACTAAACTCTAACTACAAACCTCAGAACTCCTAACTCCAAACTAACTCTAAACTAGTGTAACTCTATATTCTAAAGTACATTATAGACTTAACTATAACATACTGGACCTACTATACTGTACTAAATATTACACACCTTTTTCCTTTTCTCAGATGGCAATCAGCTGGTGTCTCAGACAGGATGCTAACGCAGAGATGGGTGTCATTGAGACAATGTGCCTCAATATGGCCTGTGCGGAATGGGTTAACGGGTCCCGCTAATGGGTGCGGACCCGGTAAAAGCATTCCGCACGATTACAAGCTCCCCTCGCGGGACCCGGTAAGGAACGCCTCGTCAAGCCAGGCGTCATTACCAGGTCCCGCGAGGGGAAGAGGGAGCAAACAACAGGCTGCTCATAATTACCCCGTTGTTTGCTCCCTATCCCATTCCCATTGAGCCCTATGGGGCTCAGATGGGAATGGGGAAGGTCCGTGCCCAGGTTCCCAGAGGAAGGAATTACCGGGCCCTCCGTACTCGGAATGGCCCGGTAATTCCTCATTCTGGGAACCCGGTAAACAAGCCGCTAAAAGCTCCATGGCTACCGCCAAACTCGTAATGAGGCCCAATGGAAGTTTTCTTGGTTTTGGTAATTGTACCTCACGAAGAGGTGGCAGCCTACAGAGACCCTATCCAACTGGTACCAGCTCCGGATCATCTGGAGGACACTCATAGATACACTGTCAAGGGCAGTGGAAGAAGATACATTAGAAGGCCCAGTTCATACAAAAAACAGCTGAAGGTCCTGATTGTCCATTTTAGGGAGAGGCTAGTTGGTGCCCCCTGCAGGAGCTGGGTTTTCTATTTCCCTTCTGTCTTTTGTTCCTTTTTTATATGTCTGTCACTGGACTGTGGAAACTTTTTTTTCTTTTCATTTAATTATGTGTTGATGTGAGGGAACAGCTTTTTTTGCAATTAAATGTTGTAAGTACCCTTGACACATTTGCATTTTTATATTATATTTGTCAGCTCACTGGAGCTAAATGGCCTGTGTCACATTACCTACGTGAATGGTGGAAAAATGTATGAGTGACGTAAGACCTAAGTCACAGGGACTTCTGGGCTGTAGCCGTGGTGTGTGTTAGAAGCTGGCATTCTCTATTTGTTATATGACTTACATTACATTTCACTTTATGCACAGCTTTAATCAGTACATTAAGTGAAATACTTTGTGGTAAAGTGCAGTCTGTAGAACAGAGACATTCTAAGAAGAGTACATGTGATTTCTGAAAATGGCTTTAGGAACAAGGACACTCAACCACATTGAGTTGGATTTTTTTTAGCTGCTATGATATGATGTGTGCACTTGTGAAGGGTTTTACCTGGATAAGTGAAGCCTGTCCTACAAAGTAAACATTTGTTACTATCATTTTTGAAGGAATTATTAATTTACACATCTGGGTTAAATTACTACAGGTGTTAAAATGTCATAGGCCTCATTACGAGTTCGGCGGTAAGTGGTCAAATTGGCTGTAACTGAGTCACCACCAATTTTATCACTCCGCCAAATTATGAGTTGTGGTTTTGAGTGCAGGATTTACCTCCAGCAAAACCCTGGAGGTTAATATTCCCACTCAACGCCAAACAATTGGCAGAATTGGCGGAATTACTGCAGAAGTAATTCTGCTGCGGTAATTCCGCAAAGAAAGCCCATTGGGTCCAATGGAGCAAAAGAAATGGGGAAATTACACTGCCACCACCACTTGTAATCAGGCAGAAATTTGGCCTGACCAAGTGGCGGTAATGATAATTCCTCTGAGCAATTATCAGGAGGATTTACCTCTGAATTTCCACCTAAGTCGTTGTCCATACCCATGTCTCTCTGGTCATAGTGCTGCAGCAGAAGCACTACAGGAAGAAGGCCACACTAGTCCTCTCTGTCCTCACCATCTGAGCTAGAAGCTGCAGCAGCAGCAGAAACATATTAAATGTCTTCCAGATATGTTTGATTTAAGTCCTAATCACCTCAACAGAATATGTCTGGAGTAGAAAGAGTTGGTTCATCTTCAGCATCATTAGGATTCCTACATTATTGGCTGACAGACATTTTCTTCAAGCTATAATCCTCAACCAGGCTGCACTAAAAGAGATTATGCTGACAGCAGGGTAAAATAGATACTTCATTGCCATTTTGCTGTTAGCCAATAAAATAAATCACAGGCTCTTTTTACATACGTAGGCACTCATTATCTCCAAGTTATCGCATGAGCATTTCCTATTCCATCCTTTTTTATATGGACAATTTTTTGAGTCTTGAAATTTGCTTAAGCTTTTCAAAATGGGCTTCTGTGCTTTGAAAGAACTTCAGAATACCCTATAGAAGAAAATCTTTTTGAACCTGTGCTGCTGCTGTGCTCACTTGTATCACATGCGGAGACATTGGAGATGCGCGTGAGTTCCACAGTGTGGGTAGTGTGTTGGCAGTCATGCGGGTGGTACCAGCAGGAATGCTCTTTTTGGAGATGGAGAAGAGGGCCTTTCTCAAATGTATTTGTAAGAAAGTTGCAAGTGAGATGTTCCACTCTCAGGTGTGAAATTCAATAAATGATGTACATCTTGTTTTTTTTTCTCCATAAAGCTCTCTGAAGGAGGCATAAGGCAGACAAGTGAGACCTGTAACATGGCTCAAGAATTGTGGCACAAAGGAATTCATCAGAGCCAATTATGACTGTGCCTGTCATTTGTTGGTTTGTAAGAACTGGTGTATGCTGTTGAACAGATCCAGAACTTCAAAATCCACCTCTTCCCAAATGTCCTGCCCTATGATCTTGTTCTGGTCTTTGAGCACAGGAACCGGCAGCATCACACCATTGATTGCAGGGTTATCACTGCTACAGCATGTGTAGAATATTCAAAAGCTCAACGAGCCATGTCCCGAGTTCCCATTACCTGGGAGCCAAGGGAATGGATGACACTGTTTCCCCTTTGTACTGCATCACGTGATCGCTGATAGCTTTGTTGAAAAGGTGCCAAAGCAAGTAAATGCCATTGGGTGAAATCCTCATTTATGAGGCATAGCTGGTGAAGGAAATTCATGGTTTGCAATCTTCTCTGCATCTTACAGGCTTTTTTAAAGAATGGCTGAAATGTCCATACATATCGCCTCATATGGACGTTACTTTGACAAACCCTGTGGACAGACTCTCAAAACCTTTCTCTGATCACTTGCACCAAGAAGCGAGCAGCTCAGTCCTCAAAGGGCATCTGAATGTGGCATTTGCAGAGCCATTCTCCACCCCTTCATGCATTCGCACAATGCAGGGCTATTATTGCTCGTTTCAAAGTGCATCCCAAATTCACAAGCCTGATGAACTTTAACAGACATTCCCTGTGCCTGTTTGGAAGAGGAGCAGAGAGGTCTGGAGAAAAGGGGGGATAATGGAACATTACGAGGTGCCTGCAGGGGTAATAAGATGCTTTCAAAGATATTGCAATATTTCTTTGGTTTCTGGGATTATTTCAAGCAAATACCATTGGAAAGTACTAAGAGAACCATGTGGGTACCTAGGTCAGATTGTCCGAGAGAGATGTGTAAAACCGAGAAAACACCTGATGGGAATAATCACAGAAACTCCAGAGTTAAGAACCATGACAGAGAAGAGCATGTTCTGTCAGTCATGTAAGGGATTGCATAACACTACGAATGTGAAAATGCGAGGCTGAATGGATTAGTATGTGGGAGGGCAAGGCCGGTCTTAAATACAATAACCTCAACAGGGAAACACTGCAAAAGAGCTGGTGTGTAAAGGCTTCTGGATCATACAAGCTGAATTGTAGGTTGGAGATGGGTATGTCAGGAGAGGGAAGAGAAGGGGTTTGTAAACACATTGGGGATTGTTGTAAATAAAGTGCAAAATGCATGCAGATGACCGCAAACATTATCAGTGTGGTTGGGTCCATTGCATACTATTCTCAACATGTATTAAGCGAGTGTAGTTGTGAAGAGTAAAACCAGGCAACATCGTTTTGTAAAATATAAATGCAGCCTGCAAATGAAGCTTTGCGTGTGCCATTTTATAACAGATTCCTGTGAAATCAGAGTCCTGTGAAATGTATCTGCTATTCAGCAGGTGCAATGTAAGGCGTATTTCAAAGGAATCCGTTGGTAGGTGGTTTTACGACAGCATGAACATGTCACGCATGCTTAAAGCCAGGTGCTTTTCCAAGGCAAAGGGGGAAAGCAAAGCGGAAATGTAAACTGTGCTCTGTACCCTTTCTGTGCCTTGGTAGTCGCCAGGGTATCACGAAGACAAAAACATTGTGCATGAAAAATGTTGCGTGGTGGACTGTTTTCGATCTTCAGATTGGAAAATGGTTTAAGGGTGTATCATATATTTTACAAAAGCAGCAAAAGGCTGTACTGGTTCTCGTCCCCTTGTGACACGTGTACACAATTCCATAATCAAACTTCTAAAAATGTGGGAGGAGCTTACTTTCATCAGAGAAATATGTCCCAGAGATTCATTTTGTTCTTGGGTGAGATTGGTGGTAACACGGCTCGTCATCACCTCGCCTGCGCCAAAAAGGTTTGAGGATCTGCCCAAGCAGCTCATTTTATAGAAAAGCATAGGTTCCACTTAGGGGACTCGTTACATTTGCAATTGCATTATAAAAAGGGCACATCTCTGCCATTTTTTTCATAGGCACTTTGTGTGGAAAAAGAAGGAGTAAAACGCGTCAGCTCAACATTTACACAATTGCACTTCATAGTGCACATTGTGTCAATGCCATCTATAATTTAAGTATGGCAGATGTAATTTGCAATGTACTTCTATTGAATCTGCTTGTTAATAGCATGTGCAAAAATGAGGTGAATTCCATAGGAATTATATATGAAAAGAGAGCAAACCAACAGAAACTCACATGTGCTGTTGGCGAGGAGATGGATGCAATGTTGTCATGTGCAAATCGGTTTTAGATCAGAATGTAGCCCTCTGATCAGCAGAGTGATGTCAGAAGTAGAAGGCAACAGAGTTTGAATAGTTATGCTAAGCAAGGCAGCAGAGTTTGAAAAAGTATGCTAAGCAAGGCAGTGGATTTTGAATAAGTATGCTAAGCAAGGCAGTGGATTTTGAATAAGTATGCTAAGCAAGGCAGTGGATTTTGAATAAGTATGCTAAGCAAGATGATAGCGAAGGAGTAAGATTTAGAGCAGAACAAGAAATAAGCAAGAGTACATTAACAACAAACAGCAGTGGGGCTCAGAAGAACTGAGACCGTGGATAGATTTAGATGCTGAAGATGAAGTAAATAGGACCTTTCTGATCATGTGTAATGTGGGACACAATTTCCAAAATCATCAGAGAGAATGACTAATGGCTTATTTCAAGTAGTGAGTATGTCTGATATTAGCTGGTGTAGAAAGTGTACAAACTGGCATATAGCCTGAAACACAGTGTAAGCATGTTTATGAACATTACTCAGAGAGTTTAATGTGAGGAACAATAGGGAATGGAAGACACTATTGCACAGATATTTGGACACAGAACTGAACATAAGGTTCCTTCTGTGACAGGCCTCTGTACTAGAGTTGCAAAAGTGAGAATTCTGGCACACGTGGCCTCCAGTTGGCGAATCCAGATACACTGTGCTGAAGTGTTGGGGGGGCAAATGAAATTATTGTATATATACATATATATTCACTCAAAAAAACCCTTACTTGAGATGAAGTTAAGTTGTGCAGATTTAACGCAACAAAACCCTTGAAATTCAGCAGATGTTGGAAGTCATGACCAGATTAACTTGGCACGCTCCCTCATAATGCTTTGTCTCGCATAATGCCATTCTGTATGTCAATGGGAATCCCCTCTCTTATAATATGCATGTGCACATGAGCTTTGCAACGGGATGGCAATGATTTAAGCTGATCATGACTTCCCACATCCGCTGAATTTAAATTTAAAGGGTTTTGTTGCATTAAATCAATGTGACTTAACTGCACCATAACTACGTTTTTTTTCTCCAGTGAATTTCAAGGGTTTTGTCATAGAATTTTTACGGGCCAGTAGCCATTGTCTTTGGCTATGGCCCTTTATGTTTATTTTAGGCTCACTAGGTGGCCATGGCCTTCGGCTGTGGCCACTATACATGCCTGTCAGGGCATTAGCCAGGCTTTCGGCCCTGGCAAGTGAGCACGGCCTTCAGCCATGCCAACTGTATTTAGAAAACACCACTGGGCCTCTTCGTCCATGGACCGTGGCCACTGCCTTCTACCGTGTCCAGTTCGCATGTTCTCCAATACGATTCTTTTGGACCTACTCAGTGACCACAGCATTTGGAAATGGCCACTTTTAATGTCTTTTGGGCCTACTAACCAGGGGCTTCAGTTGTCCCCACTGTATAGTTTAAAACACTACCTGTCACTAGCCATGACCTTTGGCCATATCCACTGTAGAGATCACTCCAATATGTTTATTTTGGACCCAGTAGGTTGCCACAATCTTCGGCTGTAACCACTATACCTGTCTTTCGGGCCCACTAGGCAGGGCATTTGTGCTCACTGGACAGGCCATTTTGAACCCCTTGCCATGTTGACCCAATAGTTAACCCCACACCTTATTGTAGCTGTAAAACTCAATTTGTATGTATTCATAATTTTTTTTTTAACTGTCTCTTGCTTTTTTTTAATAACTGTTTCCCCATAACTGTGGTTATATGTGCAATGGACTGCAAATAACCCCAAATAGTTTGAAAATGTTCACAGTTATTATACACATGTTCATTCCCGATCCCGTTTTCAACTATAACGCCGCATATTGAAAAATATCTCTGAATATTGAGAAATAACCCCATGTCACATGGTTTCCTCTTTCACCCTCCCCATCTGTAGTCTGATGTCATTTCATAATCTGTCTGCCTCCAAAAGGAATTTTTTCCACATTTTGTTTCCGGATATCGGCAAATGGTTAGAAAATGTTTGTGAATATCTCTCGCACTGAACAACAAAAAAATGGTGGCAAAAGTACCAGGGGAGATATAGCTATAATTTTGGGAAAAGGGGGCATCCATTCCTGCGTTAAATTTTTTAACAACTACTGGATGTAATAACCTCAGACATCTCCAAGAAATCATGTCAACGCTTCTTGCCCAAGCTTTTTCATACCTGGCGCAATTCCGTACAGTGGTTTTTGCTCTTCGCTGCGCAGGTATTTCGAATTTTTCTCTATAGTGAAATGAATTGGGCTAGTCCGAAACCAGCATGTCTTTGCTTTCTTAATAACTTTTTTTATTTTTTAACAAATCTTCCCCAAAAAATCAAGTCTGGGGTGCGGTGGGGGGGCCTGAAAACCGTTTTGTTTCCTATGGAACTTGATACTCAACTTAGCCACAGTGCGGCGACCGCTGTACTAGTGTGTGCGTGTGTGTGTGTGTGTGTGTGTTTTCAATGAAAAAACATTGTTAAAGGGATGTTATGGTTCAGTTGCCCTAATAAAAGCCTATCAAATTCCGTGCGAAAACACTGTTGAAGGTACGTTATAGTTAGTTTGTAGTAAGAACAACCTATGCTTATTATGGTTACAAGTAAAACTAAAAAAAAAACAGAAATTCGCCAGTTATGGTAAGCTAAGCAACCGTAACTTGTGCCACCACCGTGCACTGCTAAAACACAGATGACATCAAAGAGACATCACAAATGTCATCAATGACATTGTGATGTCATCTCTGATGTCATCAGTGTTAGTCTTAGCAGTGCACAGTGGTGGGGCAAGTTATGGTTGCTTAGCTTACCATAACTGGAGAATTTCTGGGGTTTTTCTGTTTTACTTGTAACCATAATATGCATAGGTTGTTATTACTGCAAACTAACTATAACATACCTTCAACAAAGGTTTTGCACTGAATTTAATAGGTTTTTATTAGGGCAACTGAACCATAAAGTCCCTTTAACAAAGTTTTTTCACTTAATTTTATGGGTTTTTACCAGGGTACCCTTAATGTGTATGCATGTACAATACAACATACTGAACCCCCCTGCTCCAACGCTAATAACCACAGGGCCCGTGGACCATGCAACTGGCCGCGGGTATCGGGCAGCATCCACACTGCTCAATAGTGAGGTGGTTTGTTCACATTAAGGTAGCATATAGCAAAGAAACAGAACATCTTTAAAGACCAACACATGGGTGAATTCTAACGAAAACTTAAATAGATCTACTCTGTATTTACAAAAGCAGCAATGCAATTTCATAGACCATACAACATAATGGAATGCACCACTGACACAAATAACCTGTGCTTCCAACAGTATTACCTCAATGCTGCATTACATACAAACTGAGAAGCAAGTGTCAGCGGGACAAGTGGAAAGTACTGACAACACAACTGTACTACAAAGTGGTAAGTACACTATATTGTTTCCTATAACTCTGCAGTTTGTTCTGTGTACAGTATTAGTAAAACATTTTTTCACTTATTTTACACAGAAATGGCAAGCACCCTGGAGTAGCTGGAAGAAAATTATCCACGTGATGAAATGAGTGAAGACAGTAACTTCAATGGTACACAGCGCAGTTTGAAAAGTAAGAGAATTAATACACATTGCTTCACATGTACCTGAAACATATTTGTTTCTTTAACAGTACATATGGAAAATGAAGACAATGGCCCAGAAACATCAGCTCCTCCACAAGCGCATGGGCGCATAGAAAATGAAATGAACACTGTACAAAATAAACTAGAGAGACTGGATGGAAAAATGGAGCAATTGATGAACACTTTTGCCGACTTAAAAGATTTTGTACAGGGACATATCATGGAGAACATTAAATACCACTGCCCCACCTGCACCTGTTTCTGTACCCTCTCCCCGTATCCCAGCCAACCATCCCCACAAATTCCCTGTAAACAAATACATTACAATGAGACCTTAATCCCTTACTCCCCTGAAGCCCCACCTGTGGAAAACCCTAATTACTCTTTATATGTTTCCATTTCTGCTACCCCTTCCCTTTCCTAATTCTGTGTATTTATGTGTGTAAATAAACGTCTATGTGTACATTGTTGCTGGGTGTGCATGTGTTTTCTTTTTTAAAAGTCCTGTTTTGAGTTTGTGGAGCATGTGACTGCCCGGGATGTCCGCAATTAATCAAAAGGGAGATGTCCTATGGACACCGCACCTGTCCCCAGAGTGCGCATTCAAAATGGAGGTGTCCGTAGGACTCTCTGCCTGTCCCCCATGACCGCAAATCTGTGACATACCTTTAATTAGTTCAGAGACCCTACACCTGTTGACACCTAGGCGCACCATATTCCCTGTGTCCTACAGACAATGCTCCTGTCCATTATGTCTGCAAAGTTGTGGCGCACTTGTAATTAGTTCAGAGACCCCTGCCCTGTCCGGCGGACACTTTGAGGCATGCGCATCACTACCCCCGTGTCCTATGACAACGAGCCTGTCCGGCATGTCCATAAAGCGGTGACGTACTTTAATTAGGTCAGCGACCCCACCCATGTCCGGTGGACACCTGGGCGCATGCACATCTCTTCCCCTGCGTCCTACAAACAATGGGCCTGTTCGGCATGTCCACAAAGCCGTGACGTACTTTTGTTACTTCGGGGACCCCACCCTTGCCCGACAAACACCTGGGTGCATGCGCAACTCTTCCCCTGGGTCCTACGAACATTGCGCCTGTTCGGAACTGTCTGCCGTCCTTTTAATTTGTTCAAGGACCTCAACCCTGTCCATTGGACACCTATGCACATGTGAAAAACAGAGCCCACGCAATAGGTGTCCTATGGACAGCCGTCCCATTCACAAACGTTTGCGATGTTATCATTTGACTGCACTCACGCTGAATGTAGGCCCTTATTCACGAACAGGGTCCGGTCCCCAGAATACCCAAAAAGTGCTTTTTGGGCCAATTCAAGATGATTTACTGTGAAACCTCACCCTTGCAAACATCCCAGACTATGCCCCTTGCCATCTGGACACTTTTTGGAACTGTTTGAGCCCAGCTTGGGGATTGAAGTGTCCACGATGCGCGCAACTGTCTGCAAAGCGCTCTCCAGCACCCCTATAATAAGCCACACCCCAGTGCTGCTCCTCATTCCATTTTTGAATTTCCATGACAGCGCACTTGGTGTCATTGCCATTGCTACTGCTGGATTGCCGCTGCATTGCTACTGCTGGATTGCTGCTCAGAGCACTTGCTGAATTGGCATTGGTGTTGCTAAATTTCTAGGAGTACTGCTCTAGGTTGCTATTTAGCATATTGCTATGTTCCTGCTGTTTTGAAGATTGCTCTGTTCCTGGTTCCAGGCTACTTTTACTTGGATAATGTCATCCATGTCTACCTCTGCTGCTTGTTCTGCCTCAGCACCAACCCCACCCCCACCAACCCCACCATCACCTCCCCAGGAGCATAGAAAGGGGAACAGGCGTGATGATGCAGAGGAGGAAAAAGAGGATTAAGAGAATGAGGTATTGGAAGTCCCCATTAGCACCTACCAATATGAGTCTTGGGTGTGGAAGCACTATCCCACCATTGGAAATAAGCCCAAGGTTAGTGAAGCCAAGGTTCCCTCCAGTTGTGGCAAACCTGGCTGTACAGTTATGTGACTACCTCCATGTGGCGGCAACTGAGATCCAGCCACAACGCAGCAGTTCAGAGGGTCGTCCCCTTCGAACAGGGTAGTAGCTTGACTTCCACTACAGACTCCTCGACATCTGCTCCTGTCACCACAAGGAACACTCCTGTAGGGCAGCAAATCCCTCCAACAGCCTCACCGAGCATACACGACGCAGTAGATCCTTACCTTTCAAAGGTCACTGTTTTGTGTGTGTACTGCAACATAGTACTGTGCAGGTGTGAGCAGTTCCAGAGTGGTTTCGAGGCTGTTGTCTGGGTCCATGAAGGAAACTGCCCCCTACCTCAATGATGCCATTTCTTATCCATGTGGTTGGTGCCCCCTTCCCTACTCTCCCTGCCCTCCCTTGTGTGTCATATTTAAAATAATTTAAAGACAATTCACAAAACACAAAAAACTAAAACAAAAAAACTGCTTTCTTCAGAGCCACCTTTCATGGTTTAACAATAAAAGTGCCAATGAAATGGTGCAGGCCTCCGCGCAGTCTGGACGCTTTGAACTGCAAACACCTACTGCACACATGCTTGCTATGCTTCCAAAAAAGCCTGCAAAACATTTTGGATATTGCGCAAAATAAAAATGATTGCCACCATCAGTAAGATGGACTCCATCTCTGCGGAAAATGTTGGTGCTACGAAATTTAATGTTTTCATTGTCAAAAGAAGACATTCAACATCTCGCAGAAATGCGCAAACAGCCTTGTTGACATTGACATTGACATTGTGACAACTCCTATTAATCCCTCCTGTAGGAGTAGTTGGAGTCACAGGCTTTTTATTAGAAGGCCTAGTAAGATAGATATTCTTAGGTTTCTTATAACTCTTTTTGGTTTTCAGTTTTTCAGGCCTAGAAGTTTCATTCTGGGCACTCTGAATTAAAGGAGAAAACTCAATTCCTACCTTGGGGTCAAGGAAACTCCTTGCCCTCTTAGGGTTGTTAAAAGCACCTAAGCTTTGTACATCCATCTGGATCACCTCCACTGTAAGTGGGTTTTCTGGTGTATCCATGTTTAGAGTTTTAGGAACCACTTCCACTGCAAGTGGGTTTTCAAGTGATTCAGCCACTACAGGTCTAACTGAAGGGGGCTTTATTCTAAAGGACATACACCACACAGGGTGTGTGACATGAACACTAACGTTATTGTCAGTTTCAACAAAGATTTTACACAGTGTTATAGATTGGACAGGAATATATACGTTTCTATCCACAGGGTGAACCACTTCCACTCTAGGTGGGTTTTCAAGAGGTTCTTTCAACTCAGTGTTAACTGAAGGTGGGGTCACAACAGTGACCTGGTTAATGGTACTACACCATATTGGTACTAGGACAGAAGCTGTTAGGTTTCTGGGAACTAGTTGAACCACTTCCACTGCATGTGGTTTTTCAAGAGGCTCTATCACCTTAGCAGCAGCTAAAGGTGGGGTCATATGAGCAACCACTAGCTTTGTGGGCCTAGGGGCTTTGTTCCTATTTGAAATTATGGGTGCTACACCCAAGTGCCCTTCAGAGTGGCAGTTAATGCCTTTTATCTCTAAGGAGGGGTCTCCTAAGTGGAACTCTCTTACTTCAAGGTTAAGAGCCTCCGCCTTTTTACAAGGGGGCTCAGCTGAGTCTAAGACCACAGCTTTACTGCTATACTCAGTAATGACAGATTTCTTAAGGGATGAGGAGACAGCACTTTTTTGACCTACCTCTGTTCTCAGAATCCCTTAAGGGGTTTAGATATGGAGAAGCGTTCTTCTTTTATCTATCTATGAGAGATTCTTTTACCATATCCCAGTTACTTCTC
Source organism: Ambystoma mexicanum (assembly GCF_040938575.1). NCBI lineage: Eukaryota > Metazoa > Chordata > Amphibia > Caudata > Ambystomatidae > Ambystoma > Ambystoma mexicanum. The sequence goes on from NC_090931.1 coordinate 149,057,164, forward strand.
TCTACTTCATGCAAATCCAAGAACACTTGGTAGTCTCTCTTGGGGAGTCTAAAAAGAACCCAGAGTATTATATCACTCTCAAACAGACCAAACCTTTTACAAGTGAGGTCAAAGGTTTTCATCCATACAACGTCATACTTCATCTCATACTGACTCACCAGATCTGGGAACCTCGAAGCTGTAGACACAGAAGACCTGGAAAAAGAAGAGGGGTGCAGAAAATGGTCTTCTACAGACCTGTTACACTCTTTCCCACATTTCCAAATTGTTTTTCCACAGGTATTTTCTTATATCCAGTTCCTTAAATATCTCAGAGCACATGGTAGGCAGTAAGGTAGAGGCAAGATAAGGAGAGGGGGGTGAACTAACATACTCCTCATCAGAACGCTCATATTCCTCCTCTGAGGAGTTTGCATAGCTGTCTGAACCCTCATCATCCTCACTCCCAGCAATATTGTTAGAAGTGGACACAGGTTCACTGAAACCATGCATATGGTCCCATAACCTTTGTAGTAAGTCAAGCTGACTTCCTTCACAATTGAGGCCCTTCTCTATACCATGAAAATGTGTGACCACATTTCCATTGCAGTATAAGAGTAGTCCCCAGGCCTAAAGCAGGCCATTTATTTATTTTATTTTATTTATTTTACATTTATAAAGCGCTCACACAGCCCGCAGGCATCGAGGCGCTGTTACAGGAATTGTTTGTTTTTCTTAGTTGCGTAATTGTGTTTTTTTTTTGTCTTAGTTACGTATTACGTATTTATAACGCGCTTAAACACTCAGAGGTTTCTAAGCGCGGACCCGGGATCGAACCTGTTGTTGCTTCGTGTCGTCTTGCTTCCAAGACGCGCAGGCTGCCGCTGTGCTATCCTCCCGGGACATGGTGTTGGTTCTTGTGTTAAATACAATAGGTACACTTTACCTTGGCAAAAGCAAACCTATTGGATGGTTTCCTTTGGATACAAAGTATATCAATAATCAATCTAATGCAATCCACCTTAATCCCAGAGCATGCCGACAGTGTTAGGCCAGTTTTTTCTGAAGTCCAACTAAGGGCTTAGTAAAACCATTCAACTGAGGCAGTACAAGACTCCACTCTTAGTATAAGGCTGTACCACCTGAGTATATGGTAGCGTAGACAGAGCAGCCAGGCTTATCTTAGGAGGGAGAGAGGGCAGTAGACACAGTACAAGTGAAATGGTAATACAAATGACCGAAAGAAACACTGAAACACTATGGGCCTCATTACGAGTATGGATGTAGCCATGGTGCTGTTAGTGCCATGGCTGCCCCCATACCGCATACCGGGTCCGGGTTCTCTGAATGGGGACTTACAGGGTCATTCCAAACTTGGAGGACCCGGTATTTCCCCATTCAGGGAACCCATCCCCATTCCCATTCGAGCACCCATAGGGCTCAATGGGAATGGGGAGGGAGCTAACAACGGGCCCTTTAGCTCACTGGTCCTGTAGCGGCTCCCGCTAAGGGCAGCTGCTTTTACCAGCCGCCCTTAGAGGGACCCACTAAGATACCTCGTAATGCGGCAGTAAGGGGTTAACTGCACCGGCATCCTTACCGGTGCCGTTAACCCCTTACCGCAGACCTCGTAATGAGGCCCTATGTATTGTAAAAAAAAAGGATTTATTTAAATACAGGCAGGCCCAGATGACTCTTGGAACAAATCACATAAACAGTCAACTGGACAATACACTTTTGGTGAATAGTTAAACACTTATCCTAGGTGCAGTAAAAACCTATAACTACTTTTGTCATAACACACATTTATACCAGGTGAGTAAAACCTAAGGATGTAATATACAATTACAGATGCTTTTGAAATCAGGGAACCACAGGTTGAGGTAAGCAGTAACTCTGGTAACTTATTTTGGATGGCGCACAGCTAACACAAGGTAAGTAAAACCCACATACTTTAACTTCACAATGAAGGGAAGGGGAAAGTAAAACCCAATGTCACACGTTACTGAATAGTTATTCTAGGTAGGCAACAACCTAATGTAGAACAGGCTAGCAGCAAGTCAGGGAAAGCAAGACCCAGTTGGGGGACACGCATACAATTACTCTACAGGAATAATCTGGTGAAACCAACACATTACTTTTGTAAAGTGGCACAACCTAATCACAGGAGAGTAAAATACCTTCACATCTCCTTTCTATTAGACTAGCAAAACAGTGGCTAAGGAAGAAAAGATGTTAACCATACTTTTAAGAATAGTGCATCACACATTCAAGATCAGTAAGAACTTTTGTAACTGTTCACTCTTAGAATTATAGTTACCAACCAACTCTTTACAAGTAAGTAAAACACTTGATTTATTTTCTAGGCAGAAGTCCCAATCCCTTCAAAGTATTTCTCTTATTCTTGCAGCATGAGTGTTCTCAGTGGCAGAAGGGGGGTCACTAGGACTAGTGACCAACAGGCAGTGTTAGAATAAGTTCTTTAGTAGCAAAAGTCAGAGTTCCTTAGGAGAACTGGGCAAACAAGTGAGTACTTTACTTTTAAAGTTAGAAGAGGGTCGAGGGGCTTCACAGAAGACACCCCAGCAGGATTCTAGCAGTGGGACTGGGTGCACTGGACGAGGGACCTCCCAATCACAGAAAACACCCAGGACTACACAGAAATCCCAAAAGGCTTAAGGTAAGTATATACCCAAGCCAACACAGTACCTCAGCAATGAAGAAGAGATTGCAGCAGGAGAACTTCAGGGTCTGCAGCCAAATACCCAGTCAGTGGATTCCTTGTCCTGGAGACTGAACACAAGACCTCAGAAGGGGCTTTGCAGCAGGGATTGATGAAGAAGGCTCTAGGGAAGATTTCCCTTGTGGCTGAATGCGGTTCTGCAGATTTGGCGCCTTTTCAAGGATCACAGAAGAAGACAGAATATCGCTATTGATTTCTTGTTGTTATAAAGGTCCAGCACTCTTGTGATGGGACTTTTTGGACTCGATTCGTGTCTCGGGAGGTACACCAGGAAGTCCACGGTGTTTTAGCAAGATTTGTAATTCGGAAGACCATCCACCGCACAGTGGCTGGAGGTCCCAGGGTATTGGGGTATTGCAAGATGACAAGAACGCAGTAACCCGTGGGATGGCTCAAAATACAGGTTTTCTTGAGCCTAGTGGGTCTCACCAGGCTCTGGGTTCGGCTCATCGTTTTTGGAGACCACAGGTTGATTGGAAGGAAGGGCTGCAGCAGGCTCTGGTTACACAGCTGACTCTCCGGTCGCTGGAAATCATCTCCGCCGCTTTTCCTTCATCATCCTCATCAGTTTTCTGTTCCAGTGGTCGACATGACTTCAGCTTCCAGGTTTCCAGTATTTATCAGGAACTACAGCACAACTTCTGCATTCTCTCCCCGCATTTTACAAGAAAGGGGTGTCTGGTTGTCCATTCAGGACAGCAAGCCCCCCACTGTGATTTTTCCCAGTTGAAGCAAGGCATAAGACAAAGGATGGGGAAGCTTTGGGCTCCTCTCCCACTTCCTGTGCTTTCAGACTGACTGGAGCCTGGGCGGGGTGTCCAGGGGACTCCCGCTGAAGACGAAACTCACACAAAGGAATTTCCCACCGTGGATGTCAGGGGAAGGAACAAGACACGACAATAAACACTAAAATGGCAGAAAAAGAAGACAGGGGCCATTTTGATCACAGCCCGCATTAAAGGTGCACCAAATTAGTAAAAGGTATCACTGCCACCAGCCATTAAAGGTAAGCTTGTCATGTAACAGAATTGTTACAGCTTTAATGTGAAAGGGGATACATTGTATCTCGCCAGCACTCCACATAAGGTGTGGCGTGCTGGTTTCACAGAATAAAATATAAAACGGATCCAAAGATCCTTTCTACCCTTGGGAACTGTAGTTCACTCAAGGTTAGCACAGGAAAGTTAAATGGGGAGCCCCTAGGGCAAACAAGCAACAGCAGGCTCTTATTGACAATAAGTTGTTAAACATGATAACTTTAAAAAGACAATATGGATAGTCTTAAAAATTACACACATACAAAGAGTTAAAGATTAGGTGAGTGTGGAAAAAGGTTCCCACTCACTGAGGTGTTAATGAAAAATATCCCACTAGAAAAGCAGAACGTTCTGGGGTTGAACCAGGAAAAGAAGATTTACCAGCTCTGTGGAAATCTTACCTAACAGTTCCAGATGTGAATAGAACGATGCTGAAGCCTTAGCAAATGTGTAGTCCACCATTCTCAGTGCTAATGTGTAATCTTTTACTGTATATAGTGCCTTGTCATCTAGTGTCACCAGCAGATAGTGGGATTCCCAGGTCACTTCTTTGAGAATGAGTAGGGTGTGCATCATGTCATGTGGGTATGTTGGTATTTTTGGAACATCTGGAGCCAGTATATTGTTGATATACTTTGTGAAAGGCGCTGTGACCCAACCTATGGCACTGAGGATAGGCCTGCCTTCTGGTATTGTCTCAAATGCCTTGTGCACCTTTGGGAGGAAATGGATTGTGGGCATCCTTGGATGTTTAGGTTGTAGATACTTCTGTTCTTCATCAGTGATAAGCCCACATTTCTGCCATTTTGTGAGTAGCTCCTTTGCTTGCCTTACAATGCTGTTAGTCGGGTTGTGTGCTAGAAGTTCATAACAACCTGGCATAGATAGATGTGTGGTAGCCATTTGGATGTAGTCTGTTCTATCGAGTATGATTATGTTTCCACCCTTATCTGCTTCCTAAATAATGATATCATTATTTTGAAGGGTTTTGAATGCTTTTTGTTCTACCACATTCAGGTTACTCCCTTTCTTGTTTTTACAATGTCTCCTCTTGTCCTCGAGATGGTGAAGATCACGTCTGCTTCTTGCTCGAAGATTTCTATCGCAGTGTCCCCATATATATTTGGAGTGAACTTGGATTTGTTTCCCAGAGCTCAGGTATGTCAATATTGAGTTCTTCTATGTTTAGGTCCTTGAGGATGTCTCTTTTCGTGGGGGTAACGCCTGCTGCATCTTCCACCAAATTCACTAGGAGATGGGTGAGATCCAGGATTTGCATGACAATTTCACTGATTGGAGGTTTCGAAATGCTTGTCGGATGACATTCTGTTAGGCAGAATTATATGCAGTACCCTTTGGGAACACCACACACAATTAAGACTACAAGTGCAATTACAAATTCACCTTTGGTACAAGCCTGTACTACACAGTAAAGGGGTAGCGATGGCTGAGCAGCCAGACTTATCTCAAGACTAAATTGAGCAATATCAGAAGTTACACAAAGGACAGCAATTACTATGATTCAAACAAAACACTGACTCAAGGTTTCTGAGTAAAAGAATGTACATTTATTTACACCATCAGTTATAAAACAGTTCACTAATATAAAGCAGCAGAAAATCACAATCTTAATACACTACACCACACCCAATCAATTCTGGACAAGTTAAGCTCAAAATGAAGTGTGAGCAAAATGGCACTCCAGCAATTTACAAAGGGAGGGAAAGAACAAGGTTATCATAAATCAAAAACACCAACGAGTAATAGGCAGGGCAATCTAGAAAAGGCTTACTACAACTAGGATTCAATTCAATAGGCCTTGGCCAATGTTAGTGGTACAGAGTCTTTGCAGAGGATCACACAGTTCAGAGTAGTTCGCGGTTAGGTCTTTGCCAAGAGTTCAGAATGAAGTTGGTTGGAGGAAAAGTTATTCAAAAGAGTAGAGAAGGACAAGCCTTCGGAGAGGCGAAAGATTTAAAACACTTTCTCCGTGGTCGAACGGAACGAACAACCGGATTTGAACAGTACCTTAGATGGAGAAAAATGCTGTAGCTGAGGCGGTAGTTCCTGGCAGTTCCTGCAGGCTCACGGTTCCTGAAGCGACTGTTGGACTAACAAGAAGGAGGAAGATTGGAGGTTCCTGCGCTGCCCAGGGAAGAAGCCAGCAGCAGAGCAAAGCAACAAAGCAACGCCTTGGTGTAAGGCGCTCTATAAATAAATAAATCAATCAATTAACAAATAAAAGGTGCGCTCCTTAAAAGCACAAAGGGACTCTCTCAAGCTGGCTATCCGGTTTCCTGTGGCACAGCAAATTTGACCCGGTTGAAGAGAGAGGTCCAAGGGCTTTATGAGCTGGTTGGTCCCCCAGGCTCAAGGGGAGAAGACTCCTTGCAGATCTCCTCTGTCGACGAAGTTCAAGCGATTCGGACCTGCAGCAGGGCTTCACCGGGATGTCCAGTAGTTGCAGCAGTCGTCTTCCTTCAGCTTCTCATTGGCCCTCTCGATCCAGTGGCGACTGTGCCGTCCAAGTCCCAGAGACCTGTTTTTAAGCAGTTTTCACCCCATTCACACAGCATGGCTGTCAATCACACAGCAGGGTGGCTGTCCTGGCAGGACAGTCACTTAGCCAATCAAACTAGAGTGCGACTTGGGTCTCTAAGGAGACCCTGTGCAGGGGGCCTAAAATCCTTCCCTCACATCCTGTCCACCCAGGCACTCAGGCGCCTAAAGAGGACTTTTGTGCAGAAGCCTGCCAAAGGACGGCGAACAAAGGAACCAAACCTGGTAAAACACGAGAAAGACCTTTCCAAAAAGAAATGGCGAATAAACCCATCCGGAACCAAATAAAATTAAAAGGGGTCCAGCGGATTAAAGTTCCAGTCTACTACCATAGCCTCAAACAGTACCGAGGCTATTTTCATAGCTCGCGGTAAAATAAAAATGGTAGATACCACGGCCACCAGCCAAATCTTAGAGAAAGGGGAACTAAATATTGTTCCATGAGAATCAGATGAAAAGTCATAACTATTAACCCTTTCCAGTCCTCTATGAAAGATAGTTTGTTCTGGGTCTGTAAATTTAAAAAGACTAGTAAAGTCAATGACAACTTAACATGTTCTGGGAGACAGTAGTCCGTCCCAAAAAATGGAGTTTAGCAGTGGGAAGTCTAAAAGACAACCCTGTGTCACTGCACTAAATGTGCTGTGTGACACACAGTAAAAAGATGATGCCTATGGAGTAGATGAGACTCCATAGTCCAGGAGCACCAAATGTACAACACATAGCCAAAAACACATGTAAGAGTGGGAAAAAAGGCTCACACTCTTACCAGGTGAAAAAAAGAAATCCTAGAAATCCAGCAAAGCTGCTGAGGGACTGATTGGGTAAGGGAAATTAGCCATTCTGGAGACTTCTCCCTAACACATTCAACCTTTTTAGCAAATCGTTTTTGGACTTTGAGTTCCTGGTATATTTAAACAGGTCTATGTGTGCTTGGACAAGGTCAGTAGGTGCAGGTGATGCAAAGGATAGTCCCTTGTTGAACATGCTGTTTTCGGCAGGGATTGAGAGGGTAGCTGGATAAATTAAGAACCATATTTAGCGTTGAGGGTCCCTCTGTTGCAGTTGTGTCTGAGACCCAAAAAACACTACACCCACACTATTTGTATTTATAGGTAAGGATCTGAGCCCAGCTGAGGGGGATCCGGGGTGAACCGTAAGTCAACTGACAGAACATTGTAAAAATGGGATCTGAGCCTGGCTGAGGAGGATCGGGGGTGAACTGTGAGTCACCCTAGTGAACATTGTAAAAAGGGGATCTGAGCCTGGCTGAGGGGGGTCCTGGGTGAACCTTGAGTCACCCAAGTGAACATCAAGTAAAAAGGGGATCTAAGCCCGGATGAGGGGGATTCAGGGTGACGAGTACATCACCTGAATAGAGTACTTGTGAGAGGAAAAGGACTTTTAATTTCTTTTGATAAATCAAGCCCATTGAATCAAGAGACTTTGACAGAGGCTTGAACACAAAAGGCCCTGATGCTCATTATGAAACTGTATCCTCTTTCCAACAAAGCCAGAGAGTGTGCTGTGCTTGAGGGAATCGCCTTGTCCCATGCTGAAAAAGTAGGGAAGGCAGGACAATAGCCTGAACATCTTGACATATCATTTTTGTGAACACTTCTTTCTTTTTCATAAACACTATCCCACACTATTTGTATTTAGAGGTAAGGATTGGCAATAGATTTTTTTTAGCATAGGACCTTTTATTTTGACGAGACTCCACTAGGACTGCATTATCATCATTTGATGGTCGTAGCTTGCTCCCATCTGTAGATTTAGGATAAGATAGGCCTTAATCACACCCTTGCTGAAGTTCAATAAACACCCTTCAACTGTGGTCACTTTTGTCTGTCTTACTGTTGATCCCATGCCTTCCCTACACTAAGCTGCAATTATGTGATGTCTGCTGCCACCTCAGGTGAGGTCCTGCACTTGTTTCTCTACAGTTCACGACATGACGTCCAGAATGTATATTTTCGTAGCCTCACAATGTCTAATGGGGAAGGTGGCCATGACTGATATACTGCTGCACACGTTTTCGGACCACTCGCCCAGAACATTACAACTCTATTGGGGTGTGAGAGAGTGGGATCGATCCACATGGGGCTTCAAGTCAGAGGCACTGCAGGATTTAGTGTTCAGATCCGAAATAGAGGATGACATTGGCAGTTTTTTTGTAAATAACGAGAATAGTGCAGTTTCACAGAGTACGCAATGGCTACCTTTAACGTTTTCATTAGAGGGATGGCCATGTCCAGGGCTTTTTGGTGTACTCAAGACTATCAGGCGAGGCCTACAACAAAGTGAAAGCAAGATACAGGAGCTTGAGAAGAAATATGCCTCCCACCCTTCGCCTCACCTATGAGCAGGAGTTTGTTCCCTCATGAGCTGCAGGAGCAGCTCACCCACCGCACCTACCTGTGCTCTCGTAAGGTAAGCCATTGTGCTTATGAAGAGCCTATTGCAGTGCACACGGCTGATACTTATTCTGCGCAATGTTCTAGGGCCTACTTTGATCAACTCTGTACCAATCTTTTGATATAAGGATAATTCAAAAGATTGGAGTCCGCCGACTCACAAGAAGCGCTTTGTGTTTGTTGCAAACCTTTGTTGCAAACCGCAAGGTTTGCTTATAGTAAGATGGCCACCACCGTGCCAAAATTGCATCGTCCACTTCAGTGAATCACTTCCAGAAGCCTGATTGGTTGCCAGGTCGCCTAAACCAATCAAGGGGCATTGGCAGGTGTTATTCGGCCCCCGACAAAGGCACACAATCAAGGCACCTGTCCTGTGCCTGTCATGTGACGTCCGAATGTCGATGCCAGAACACCTGCCCGTTCAATGCGGTAAGACTCGTTGCAGTTGTTCATGCCCAGCACCCTCTGGGGCTTCTCTTGATGCACACCTGCGGTGAACCATAGTATACCGCCCTTATCACCACTGTACCATTCCCAGCGTAACAACATCTATCGTGGCATTTGCCTACTGTGCATGTGGCCTTGCCCTGACATCACCATCCCCACCTGACAAGAGCAATACGCTATATTAGGACTGCTCTGACGACCAGAAAAAGACAAAAAAATGGTATCACTAACTATTCAAAGCTTGTGCGGGTTCGAAGCAGCATTCCAAACGATCCGCAACCAGCCCTACCAGCGCGTTGTTGCCTGAAAGTGTCCAACCCACCTATACCTCTATTAATACCTCAGACTTGCAGGTGATTTATGTGTATGCTACTGCCCGGTTTTTACGTATATATTCTCCTGTTACCAAAACATGCATCGCCTAAACGATCCTAGTCTGTAAGAGCCTCCCTAACTTAAAAGCCTATTGCGTTGTGTTCTAGGTCTAACATGAGATCCCACAATCGACAATACCCTATCAACCTGACCTGCTTGTGTGTTTCCTGCCACGTGCTTACCTGCCTAACCGACTACATGTTTAATTGCTTAATTGTTACTGCCATGCATTTAAACGAACACATCTCGTTATCTCATTACTTGTTTACTTATCCAAAGACAAAGTACGACGGTAAACTACTATTTAATGTCTAGATTGCAACTAACAGTACCACCATTTGTCAACTTGCTCTATGCTTTCTAATGATATATCGTAGACTTGGGCCACTTAGTTATACCGTAGGAAATTTTGTATACATTCTGTTAAAAAATTGTGCTTCTCATCTATGTATAGTTATCAAACATAAATTGCCTATACAGTGTCCAGAGCGTGACCAACTGTACCCCATTGGCCCACGTGCCCTATTGCAGTAACTGCTACAGCCTTGACTTGTGCTATTTATTGCCACACCTCAGATTTGCATATCTCTATTTGATAAACTGATCCCCACTCTGAGGTGCTGTCCAACCCTCCTGGAATGACCAATAACTGTGAAATGTCATAACACTGTAACCGTGTCATATGTGAAATGCCATAATAGTGTAACTGTGTAAAATGTTTACCTTTAGCACATGCCGTAACGTTATACCTGGGGTGATCCTGCATACCTCTTTCCTTATCTTAAGTGCCCTAGCCACCATGCCTGTCCTCTTCGGGGCCAGATCATCGACATATACAACCAGTGATTCCTTAACTATGCCCAACCTCTCTTATTGACGTAATTGTCAAACCTACATCCTTCCTCCCTCCATTGAAAATCCTCAATGAAATCAAGCCTACTTCATTCTTACCACCATTGAAGCCGATATATATCCAATGGTCCGTCTAAACTTGCCTCACCTCCACCAGCCACTATTGATTATATCAGGGTATACCATCCAAGAAACTAGCTCTAGCACCCCTGACACTAGCCCTAAACAACAGACTCTGAATATCTCATGCCCAACTCGAGTAAGAAACACCAGACTCGGCTCTAGATTAGGTAGATCATACACTTTACCGACGACCACCACACCCACCAACAACTCACCGCTAAGCCTTAAGAAGCCTCTGCCTAAAAACCTTAAATCCACCACTAAAACTAGACATAGCCCTACATTACCTAAACCCTCTGCCAATAATACCAGCCACACAACTATTACTGGAGCACTAATCAATGCAAGATTCTTAGTTGCCCACGCAGCTAAAATTGCTGATCTGATCCTCGATAACAAAATTGGACATCCTCGCCTTAACCAAGACCTGGCTACATGCTACAGCAGGCCCATCCCTCCTTATTGCTACTCCGGACAGCTACACAGTTCTCGGATCAGATAGAGAGTCAACTAGAGGGGAGTGGGGGCATTGCCATTGTGGCTAAAGCCTCCTTGGCCCTTAGAGCTGTCCCTCATGACCCTACTTCATTGTGTGAACTATTGACTGTGAAACTTCCACTCTCTACTTCACAGACTCTAACTATGCATTTAATCTACAGATCTCCGGGTTCACTAGGCTCCTTTGAAGAAGAAATTAATAATGTGATCTTGGCCAATACCAAACCGTCATTGCAAATCCTCTTACTAAGATATTTTAATTTATGTTTTAAGGATCCCTCTGATCACTCTGCACTGCTCCTAGCCAGCTCCTTGACTGCACTAGGCCTCACACAGAGAGTACTCCTACCCACACATGACAAAGGAAGAACCCTTGACTTGGTAGCAGATCTTAACTGCACAGCCAATATAACAGCCATCGAACCATTATGATGGACGGACCACTGCCTACTGACATTCAATCTGCTAGATTGTATACCCCCATTGAAAATTAACCTCACAGCTCCCTCCATTCCAACTAGGAACAAGAAAAACATTACGGTAGATAACCTTAGGCCTTTTCTTGAACCCCTATTGGAACCACTACTACGTACTGATCCTGAGGAATTAGTAGAACAGTACAATAAAATCATCAACAGTGCACTAGACTCTATCGCACCTTTAAAAATGTGGAAGAGTAAGCCGACGGCTCATCTGAACACATGGTTCACCCCTAAACCTAAAGACCTGCAGAAAGAAAAAAGGAAATATGAAACTATCTGGAAAAATAACCCATCTACCATCAACAAAGAGATCCTCCTAAAAATCACTGCTAACTATAAAGAAGAAATTCTCATAGCTAAACGTGATACATATAATGAAAGGTTTGATAAAGCTAGTTCTAGTACAAGAGAATTCTTTACTATGCTCAGAGAACTCGAATCATCCACCCCCCCTACAGATCTCTGCTCCGAGGACCAAATCTGGTGCACAAAAATCCAAGAGACTTTGGCCAATAAAATCACGTTGCATCAAAAGAAAATCATTGATAGAAAACATAACCTGCTACCGCAAAATAATACCCAAAAACAAAGTCTCAACATTCCTACCTCGACTCAGGTGCTAAAAATGATAGCTTCCCTCAAACCCTCAAACTGCCAAGGGGACTCATGCCCAGCCTCTGTCATCAAGTCATCGAGCATACTCACTCCCTTTATCACATCGCTTATTGATGGTTCTTTCCTCACATGCACCGTACCTACTAACTTGAAAAATTCATGGGTGTTTCCTCTTTTTTAAAAACCATCTCTCGACCCTAACATACCTACACATTTTAGACCAATCACCACAGTCCCTTTCTTGTTGAAGATTATAGACAAAGCAGTCTATAACCAAATTCTAAAATTCTTGTACTCCGTCAATGAGGCTTTAAGCCAGAACACGGCACAGAAACAGCCTTGATTGACCTTAAAATACAAATTGACGACCTCAACGACAAAGGAAATTCAGCCTTCTTGCTCCTGCTGTATCTATTGCTTGCCTTTGATTTGGTTGGCCACAAGAACCTATGCAAACACCTTTTCACAACGGCACACTTCTCACCAGAAGCAACAGCCTGGATCAAGTTCGTCTTAAGTAACACATCGATGAGAGTTTTCTCGGCATCAGCTGCAGCAAACCCTATCCCTATATCAGGCCGAGTCCCCCAGCGATCGTGTGTATCACCCACCATGTACAATGCATTTACCAAACCATTGTTTAATGGCCTGGTCCATCTGGGTGTCACCTACACGTACTATGCAGATGACACCCAGATCCTTATCCCATTGACAGGTGACTACGACAGGGACCTAGGCCTGATAAACAGAATCTACCTTATCATTCAGGCATGGATGGCCACACATGGTCTCTGCCTGAATGATGAGAAAACAGAGCGCCTCCTCTTAGCCACCCCTATCAATATTGCCAAACGGGGTGGCCAATACCGATCTTTTAATGTTGATGGAAATAAAATTAAAGTGGCTAGTGAGGTAAAAACATTGGGTTTTTATCTAGATTCCTCACTAAATATGTGCAAACAGGGCAGCACAACAGCTTCAGCTACTGCATATACCTGCAAGCTCATTCGGGCCTGTAAACCCTTACTTTCCTCTCAAAGCTGCATCACTCTGGCCAGAGCCTTAGTCTTATCCAAAATAGACTACTACAATGAGCTTTACCTCGGGGCCAATAAACACATTACCAGGAAACTTCAGAACCTGCCAAATAACGCTCTCAGGACAGCATTGAGAATTCCTCGCAGACAACACATCTCCACTAAAAGAAGGGATAATAATTGGCTCTCCATCTAGGAAAGAATTAAACTAAAAACAGCATCTTTAACGTATAAATGCCTCATTAATTCAGCCCCACAGTATCTCACTGATAAATGCTCTATAAAACACTGTGCACGACTCACCAGATCCTCCAACTCAGGGTGCGTATAAGTCCAGAGATACAAACTAAAAAAACCAGGCGGCAGCAGCTTCCCGGTCCTAGCCGCCCAACTTTGGAACTCTCCCCCTTCTACATTAATAACTAATCAATCCTTCCACAGCTTTAGAAAAAATATGAAGGACTGGCTCATCACTAATGATGCTCCATACTAGCTTCACCATCCCTCCCCCATCTGGACTTTGCTCAGGATCCCTGAATACCTCACACATTAACCACCCCCTACCTGTACAGAGCATCATTTGTTATAATACTGTTAACTACCTCTACATAATGACCTTATTCTTTTTTTTCCTACTGTGCATCATGTACATATGTTATATATTCTGTACTGCCTATTTTATTGTCGCTGTGTGTAGCTATGAAGCTCAATTTTTTGTAATGCGCCCAGATACCTTAGGGTGTGGCACGCACTATAAATAATAAACAAACAAACAAACCCCAGCAATACCACGTTAACAGAAATACATTCTGCATTATAACAATTTAAGGAACACACCAACAGGGAAGTGAGAGATTTTGCTAAACTAATGGCCGTAGGGAGAGTGCCCTTGCGAGATTGATAAAAACAGAGAAATTCCCCGTACAGGTGCCCTCCATACTAGATGGCCAGGGTGTGACTCAGCATACTGACCAAGAGATCAATAGGGTATTTAGTGAAAATAAGTTCAGCTTTGTATGGGGTGGGGGTACCTAATGATAAAGCAGAGATTCACACAATATTGGATGGCATCCCACTGTCCAGCTTTATTACGGTTAGGTCCACAGCTCTGAACATACGTAGCTGTTCAATGTCATGGCACAAATCTCCCTGAAGGCTTTGGCAGCATTCGCAACACTCGATGCGCAAAAGGCTTTTTACATGGTATCCTGGAGATACTTGTTTGTGGTCCTGGAAAAATGTGGAATGGGGGAAACACATGATTAAATATATACTGCTCCTATGGCTGATCTAATCAGGGAGAGCCACAATGGGCATGGTATCTGGATAGCGTGTCCCGAACGTCATTTCCCTTTATTCTGACAATGTATTACTATATATTAGAAACCCCAGTGTAAAGTTAGAACCAATAATGGATGATGTCACACACTTTGGAAAATTACCAGATTTTTTGTGAACTTTACCAAATCTGAAATACTTCCCCTCACTGATCACACAGACAGGCCGCTTGTGGGTGGCCTCTGCAATGGTCGCCCCAAAGTTTTAGATATTTGGGTGTGATGGTTCCAGAGAAAAGAACTCTCTTCTGAAAGACAATTTTCATAAACAAGAGCTACAGGTAAAATGAAAGCTAGACAGATGGTCCAGGATACCATTGTCACTGGCAGGCAGAGTAGCCTGGGTTAAAATGATACTCTTACCAAGACTGTTGTAGCTACTTGGAAATATCCCTCTTTGGCTGGGTAAAGCCTACTTTAAGAACCTACATAAAATGTTGTGCCAATTTTTGTGGCAAGCTGGAGCAGTCAGGAAGGAATGGGGGGGTATGGCCCTCCTGTTTACCATGGGGGGATTTGCATGGCCACACTTTGAAGTCTACTGGATGGCGGCTCAGGCACAGTTCACTACTTATTGCTATGGAGACGGATATACCTCTCCACATGTTAAAGTGGAACACGCAGCAGCCGACACAGCTGATATGAGGACTCTCATACCACAGTCGACAAATTATGGCAATTGCCCATACGACCCGGGACTGACCACCTTGTTTGCATGGCTCTGAATATTTCAGACACCTTATGCACAACAACTGTACTATAAAGGGCTGCCGTTGTGGAAGATTCCGCACATCTGGCCCACCTGGGACCCTACACTTAGGAAAGCTTGGATACAAGACGCTGGGGGATCTCTTCCCAGAGGGTCAATTTTTGAAACTGCACACACGGAGAGCGGAATATAAAGGTATGCCCGCTGAAATAATATAGTTCTACAGATTGAGGACAGCGGTGCGGCAATGGTGAGAGTGCTGCCCGATTGAGCCACCCGAAAAAATATTGTGGCCTTTATATGCAACTCCTACAGTTGCTGCAGGGTACTTGCCATTCTATACAACATGATCATAGAGAAAACCCTGTTATCCGAGTCCAAATCCGTCAGTAAATGGGCAAGGGAATTAAATATGGAAGTTCAACCCACCAAGTATCACTGCATTCGAGATTCAGGTTAATACAGTTTACAATTGTACACATGTTGCATTATAACCACAGTGCATTCAAGAAAATTACCCTGACCTGTAAGGCCGATGTCCACGCAGTGTGATGGAAGAAGCAGGCTATCTACACAGTTGTGGGATTGTTGTGGGTTACAAGAGTTTTGGGGGGAAGTATGTACATTTATGTCAGAAGTCTTGGATGCACAGCTGGAAAGATCACCTGTCACTGCCCTCCTTGGAATCTGGGACTCGGTCATGAACAGACGCAAAAGATCATTTTTAAACATGGTCGGTATGATAGCCAAAAGATGTATCCTGAGGAAATGGAGAGATCACTGCCCTCCAGTAGAGAAAGACTGGTTTTGGGAACTAACGTGGTCCAGTGATTGCAAGGAAGCGTTTAATTTGATGCAGCTGATGACATCTAGACCTCGAGACACATGGTGTGAGTTCGGCATGTAACCTCTCTCATACTCAAGCTGATGACTGATTGCTTTATTGAAAATTGAGTGCATGGCCCTTCAACGCACATGCAATGCACCCTGAATGATGTGCTACTACATAAGTCTACCCGTCCGTATATTGAGGTTATTGCTTTTGTGTCACCCAAGCTTAAATAAAGATGTAAATATGGAAAGAAATCACAGAGCCGGATTTCAGCGAGACTTGAGTAAAATGGACCAGTGCTTCCGTCTGTTCATTATCCTCCAAAAGTATGTAGTCCTTGGGAACAGTTATATTTATGCCGTCTATAAAGTGGCCTTCGAATGGGTGCCCTGAGTCAAATTGTGGGACTTATTACTGGAGGCAAACATCCCCATAGCACTTTTAAAAGCCATGTACTGTTTACGTAGAGATAATATGCCAGTGATCCATTCGAATTTGGAGGGGGACGTTACAGATCCAATAAGTATTAACAGGGGGGGTTTCAGAAAGTGCTGCCTATTGGCCCCAACCCTTTTCTGATTCCTGATGGATAAAATTGTCATAAAACTCTGCATGCTCCAAACGGATTCCCCGACTTTGGCCAAAGGAAACGTTCCCATCCTCCTTTATGCGGATGACGCTGTTATTTTATCATTGACCCCTATTGGTGTAAAGACCCACTGTAATGCCTTTTTTGAGAGTTGTAAATATGTGGGCTTAGAAATTAATGCGGGAAAGATGAAGAGTATGCTTGTTGGCTTAACTAAAAGGACAAACTGCTTAAGATTGGCTGAAGAAATTGAGGGGATGGCCATTGAGCAGGTAGATACTTTCAGCTTTCTTGGCATTGATTTCCAAGATAACTGCAGGTGGAAGAGGCAAATTGACAAAGTTGACTTGAAACTTTA
Organism: Ambystoma mexicanum; assembly: GCF_040938575.1. Taxonomy (NCBI): domain Eukaryota; kingdom Metazoa; phylum Chordata; class Amphibia; order Caudata; family Ambystomatidae; genus Ambystoma; species Ambystoma mexicanum. The sequence continues at coordinate 149,074,153 of NC_090931.1, forward strand.
ACGCGCCTCTAATGCAATATTGCGCTTCTTTGTCAACTGTGGGGAGGGTGCCCTTTCTCCAGTACAGGATGGATATAACCTGCAAGCACAATCAGTGGCCCTACGTGGCTCGGAGATATGGGGTTACCAACATCACTCAAAGCTGGCATCAACCGAACCAAACATTTTCAAGAAAGGTCGGGGCTGCCAGTAAATACACCAAAGTACATTCTGCTGACTGATCTAGATCAGGGATGCACTGTGGAGGAAATAGTACTAAAAACGGTGCTGTATTGGATTCACCTCTGGTCCTCCCTTTATCTAATAAAATGTAGGGAGGCCTATGAGGATTTGCTGGTTTACTGGGGGGAGGGGAGAGAGGGCAGTGGGGCTTCAATACAATGGTGCACACACATAAAATGATGTTTGCTCTTCCTGGAACTTGCTCACTTGTGGTCCAATCCTTCGCTTGTCAACCATGGATCTAAAAAGTTGATTGAAAATGCTTATGAGGAATTAATTATGGTCACTAGGAGGACCTCTTCTATTAGATCCGGGTTGGCAAGAGAAAACTGGGTACACAAGTCTGTATTGGGAAGAGAGAGATATATTGATTTGATTACTAATCCATATAACAGAGCGGTATACATTAAATTGCACTTTGGTATCCTCCCTATAGCTCGTGTAGTTGCTGGATGGAATGATGGTGTTGAGGGTCCATGTCCAATCTGTAATTTTAATAAAGAAACTCTGATCCATATTTTTTTCTTTGTCCTGGATACAAATATCTGAGTGCTTATTATATATTACCTAGGCTGAGTGAGGGGCAAGTATGGTTACAAAGGGACGCAAAGGCATTGTGTAAATCTATCTCATCAGATGTTGGTATTGTATTGAATTGTATTGAACTTGTCATTTATATGGTGCCTTTTACCATTATTATAGTCTAAATGCACTGTAAGTGTGAACGCCCTAGGAGGACGGAAGTGCAGAGTGTTGGACGTCATGCAGCAAAATTAGGATGCATGTGTGCATTTGGCCAGGCTCGGGTAGAGAGCAACCCATGTGGTCAGGCATGTGGGTGGGAGCTGAGAGGAGTCAGAAGATGGTGTGAGTGCTATACACTCACTATGTGTCAAGTGCGCCCTAATTCGTCATAGATCTGCATTGCATTCTGAGGATAGAGGTGTTGAGGCATAGTCTGGTGTGGGTAGGCAGAGAGTTTTGTCAACAGCACAGCCTCATTTTGTCCTAGTCCTTGCTGCATTCTGATGTGAGCAGGTAGCCATGCCTGTAGCCAGTGTCCACCGCATTGGTGCGCTATACGTACTCAGCAAATTCGGTGATAATTTATTGTTTGTGCGCCTGCTCAGGCAATTGGCTTCTTCTGTTGATTCTTACAGCTGCGATAAAATGGTTAGCGACAGCGACAGTCTATGCTCCAGCTACAAGAGGAGCATGAGTTGCATTTCCAGGTTCTTCTAGGTGGATAATGTGGCCAGTCTACCCAGATATCGAGTCCTTACTGAACGTTTTCAGTTGCTACCTTTATTATGGTCGGCTGATAATATATTTCATACAGGTGCAATACCTGCCCATCCCTCCTTTCCTTCCAGAGTGATTCCCGGGCTGGTTCATGATTTCCCTCCTGGAGTATTGCATGGGGAACCCCCACTTGGCCTACTTGTGCGAGACATGGCCTTGGCGCACGTCCTCCCCTGACAATTACCCGCAGTGCATCCCAATCTGAACGATTGTGATGGTGGTGATTCTAAGTCAACCACTGTGAGTGCAGTTTGTCTGTTTTCCGGTACATGCCAGGTGCAGTAATTCATCAATCCTGTGACATTCCATTTATGAAGGGCAGTGATTCATCTAGTAGTGCTTGTGGGAAGCCAGGGTCATGATTGGTGTATGATGGTGTGCGTGGTAGGGGACGCCTCGAAGGTGGCTGGCGCTGCCAGGTGGTGAGAAGTTGGGGTCACCACAAATGCAGCTGGTGCCCCATGGTGCTAAGTGTTTCTAAATTCAGATTGGGAATTGGGAGTTTTCAGGGATGGATTCAAGGTCGGATTGACCCCTCTGACTTTCGGCCCGTGGCCAGGCCGAAATCATCCCTGGAGAGTGGGGGCCGGTTGAAAGAATGAAAATATATATATATATTTATTTCACTTTTTTTTTTTTTCAAAAAGCTTTTCATCCTTCTTAGGTCGATAAATGGGTAGCAACACAGGTTGAGTAATATTGTATGCATATTTGTTCTATAAAAAAGTGCTTAAACGTAAGTGCTATACAATAACATATTATCATTTGGCCTTGGATTTCTGTTTGGATTCACAGTAATTTAGTGTAATTAGGAACAATGCTATTTGATGCCACTTCCTGTTTTGTCAAGGGGTGAAAGGTCGTGTTTCATCGCTTCCCGGGATGTCACTTTGGGATGGGGTCACATGACATCACTTCTGGTGATGTCATCAGAGGTCAAAGATCGTGAGGCGAGGGGTGGTACACTTTTTTGAGGTGAGGGGTGGGACACTTTTTTTGGGTGACCGGGCCTATTTCTTGTCCCAGTCCGACCCTGGATGGGTTTCAGGGTAATGCAGTAAATAGCCAGATTTTTAGGACTTTTTTGAAAGAAAGGTAGTTTTCGGTGGAGCGGATGGGCAGAGGAAGAGTGTTCCAGATGGTTAGAGCTAGGAAAGAGAAAGCCGAGCCGCCAACTCTGGTGGAGCTGTAAGGTGGAATAGCGAGGAGGAGAGCTGATACTGATTGGATGTTTCTGGGGGATTGGTGGTGGATCATTTTGCTCAGGGCACAGTGTGTTTTTGTTAAAATCAGTTTGTATGTTGCAAGAGCATGGGCCAAAAGGAAATGCAGGGTTAACGCTTAAACTGGAATCTGTCGTTAGTCTGCAGTGGAAGGATATTTTAGCTTTTAACCTTAGATTACTGTTGCTACGGTATCAATCTTATGAGTATTTTATTTTATTGCTAATATTTAGGCTTTGTAACTTTTTAAATTCCTAAACTGAAATTATCTATGTATGAATATTAGTATTTTATGCATTTTGATCATTCTGGTGTATGAATTGCGTGTCCTTTGCAGTGATTATTTTTATTTAAGTTTTGCACTAAGACACAAAGATCATGGTTGAATTTCCTTGTTTCAAAGTTTCAAGAAGGCAGCGCCTACAGAAACATAGGAGTCTTCAGATCAGCAATCTCAGTTGGTCACGATAGAGTGGAAGGCGGTGCTATCAGGGAGCATCCTGCAGTATTACGTCTCCTCAAAGTGATGAAGTTAAGAAGGCCACCAGAACCCAAATATGCGTTTTTATGGGATGTTAGAGATGTTTTTCATCTATTTCTTAGATGGCCAGAAAATGAACATGTGTCCCTATTGCAGCTGTCAGGGAAGCTAGCTATGTTATTGTGCTTGACGGCGTGCCGGAGAGTGTTGGATGTTAAAGCTCTAGAGATAGATAGAAACATCTTCTACCCAGAAGGAGTAGCTTTTACTATTGCTGAAAGAACTAAGACCAATTCCAGAGTTATTTCGTACCCGTACTTTACAGATAATAAGAAGTTGTGCATGGGGCAATGCATTAAAGTAGAAAACCTCACCATGCGGTAGCAACAGCGACTATTGCTAGATGGGTGAGGGAAATAATGCAATGGACGGGGATAGACTTATCCTTATTCAGGGCATATTCTGCTAGGGGAGCAACCGTGTCCAGAGCTTTTGCAGCAGGAGTTCCTCTCCAAGATATTATGGAATCGGCAGACTGGTCTTCTGAGTCGACCTTGAAGACATTTTATTTCAAGCCTTTGTCAGATATACCTGATAGGGTGGTTGCAAGCTTTGAACAAGCATAAGGCGAGCTGCCTGTCTTGTCATAGAATAAAGATTGCCCACGCTTACAGCTCAGGAAGTCTTCATTCTATTAAAGACAAGGAGGCGAGCATTATATCCCACCCGGAATGTCAAAAGTTGATGAGTATTGAAACTTAGTATGTGCAAGCTTTTGCTCATTCCCACCCTCATATTTACTTCTCTATTCCCCGTAGGAGATGACCAGAAAACGGCTTGAAAACGGGAGTGAAGAAAAGAAAATGGATTCACATGCTGTCCCCGTTTGACCATAGACTTTTCCCAGAGCGGATCAGTTCACGGATTCAGTTTGGAAGTGTTTGTTAGCAAAGGACGATGTTCTCTATGGATCATGACCAGTAATGGCAAAGAAAGAGGAAGGGACCTGGTGTTGAGAGTAGTTATACCCCAGGATGGAGACTGATAGGTGGAAAGGAGAGGGTCAGGACTACTGAGGACTGGAGGATCACGGGGAGCGTAGTGCCTTAGTTTCATGGTTGGAACTTTATTTGTTTCAAGAACTTTAACTTGGGATTTCATTTTTTTTCCGAGCTCATACAGTTAGAAAAGAAAATTAAATGTGATATTAAAGTTGAAGTTTTGAAATGCTGATATGGCAGTATTAAAGAAAGTTAAAGCATAATGTTCGCCTCCTTGTCTTTAGTAGAATGAAGACTTCCTGAGGTGTAAGCGTGGGCAATCTTTATTGTTGATTAGCATTTTTTGGAATTTTTGGTCCCCAATTTCACTAGACACAACATTGAAAAAACTGCTCTCTCTCGATCTCTCTGCACTTTCCCTCTGTCTCTCTTTCTTTCTCTCTCTCTGCTCCCTATGTACACTCTCTCGACCTCCCTCCACTTTCTCTCAATGTCTATCTCTCCCTTCTCTCTCTCTCTTTCTCTCTGCACACTCTTTCCCTCTCCCTCCCTCCCTATCTCCCGCCCTCAACCTCTCTCGCTCTCACTCTCCCCTCTCTTTCTTTCAGTGCACTCTTTCTCTCTTCCTCCCTCTCTCTCTCTCTCTCTCAATCTCCCCATCTGTCTCCATACCACTTTCTCTCTCTCTCTCTCTGTCTCACTTTTTCAATCTTTCACCTTCTCTGCAGGCGAGAGTCGTTTCTTGTCACTTGTACATTTGCTAGAGCCACGCAGGTGTTGCTAAACAGCAGCGCAACCAGAGAATAAACACAGACATCCTGAAGGAGGGGAAGGGCCCATTGTGTTTTTTATGTTTAAAAGTAGAATGAGAGCAGCAGCCACAGAGGAATCAGCCTGGAATTTTGAGACATAGGTCCTCATTAGGGCCCATATTACGAGTATGCCGATCTGGAAAAAAGTGGCAGTAACAATGGTTACCAGCACCTTTCCTGGAATGGCATACTCTAATACTGCCGGTAAGGACACTGAACTATTGGCAGGCCTGACCTGCCAGTAGTTCAGGCCCCTACTGGCAGATAAATCACTGAAGCACAAGTACTGTTAATAACGGTGCGGGTGCTTCAGTGTTCCCATTCCCATGAAGTCCTATATGGGAATGGGAATTTACCATTTTTCCGCCGTCCGTAATATCCCAGTAAAACAGCGGAAAGGTTAGAGGTTTCTAGTATTTACTTTTAGCATAATTATACATGCTCACCCGTTTCTATCAGTAAAATGTCTCAGAGTTATATCAGGACATGGGAGATATTCTGAGTGTCCAAAGTGTAGCGTCTGTGTATAAATGTGCCAGCACTTTTATTCTACAGCAGATGAACACTCAATGCAGATAAACAAATTTTGAGCGGATAGCTGGTATGCCACGTAGGGTGGTCACATAATTTAAGACAGGGAGCACACACATTTAGGACCACATGTGTCTTCAGAAGCTCTAACACATGTAAGTGTGACACGTCTGTATTACAATGCCATCTGTATCAATGGACTTTACCAACAATATGATTTATAATGACTTGCTTATCATTGTTCACCTCCATTTCCACAAGTGTTCTTATAGATTCACTGAGGTTGCAATGTCTGCACCTGGAACAATGGTTTGATACACAGCAATACAATGCTGGGTTTGCTACTCAACCTTATGAGTCATCTCACAGCTCATTAGGTGCAAAACACCATACTAAAACACCTGCCACTTAAAGTCACAGCAACATGAAATTATTTACTGTGAAATGTAATAATAAGTTCAATGGTCTGAGGACAGAACTCACAAGGCCCCCATGTTAGACTCTTCCCAATCCCAATCAACCCCTTCGCACCAGCAACATATCCTTTAAGAAGCACTAAAAATGTCCACAAATTATGACGGCCAGAAAATCCATGAAATGTATGTATTTGCTATCACACTTCTGTATTGCTCATCAGAACATAGCTCAGGGACAACGGTTTTGTCTTGGAAGCAAGACCACACAGAGCAACAGAGATGTGAATCCTGGTTTCGCACTGAGAGACTGGTGTCTGGTGTTAAAAAAAGATGAGGTCATTAATTATTTCACAACAGAACTTAATGTGTGTGCCCAAACTAACAAATAGCACAATACTTGTTTGTTATGGTGCATGGTGTCAAAACCTGAGCAACATCTCTCCTGTTATACATTTGATCTATACAGGGTTGAACTCCAAAACTGTGGTCATGCATTTATATGTTAACATAATTCCAAAATTTAATTTGGGAGACATGACCGGAGTCATTGTTTATGGAAATACACCAAGAAAAAGCCAGTTGTTTGGCTATTCCTGCTCTGGGAATGATCAAATGACTAAGATCAATGACCAAAAACACCAAGAAGTCGTGTGATCCGAGCCTGACATGTAATCAAAGGGAAAGCAGAATGCACGTGGAAGAACTCCAACATAAACAAAGACAAAATATTTGCCCAGGCCTACAGAAATGCTGTCTGGGAGAAGGAAAATGGAACACTATTCGAACTGGATCCTGGAAGCTTCTAATAGCAGAGGGGAGATTTTCAAAATATAGGATGAACTCAACACACCGCACCAAACCAAAGTCAATGAAATCAGCTTAAGAGTGTGAACAATGCTCTCAGAGGCACCTCTTCACGAACAAGGGTCAAAGGCTATCACTGCCTTCTCTTCATTCTCCTAGAGGCCAACGAAATTTTAAATAACATGCTTCTAACCATTCAAGTATTTACCATAGCGAAAGACACCTGTCTCTGGGGCTTACTGAAAACCCACTTCACCACTCTGGCACCAGCCCTCAGTGCTCTCTGCATTGGCTCACTATCAAAAAGGCTCAGTGCAAAACGCGTTGAAGAGATACATGTATTGTTTTATATATACTGGAGGAACAATGCTCTTTTGAACAAACATGACGTGACCATGATGGGGGAAGTGCTACAGTGGAAACAGAAACAGTTAGGGGCAGAGGCAGGTCATAAAGATGCCCAGTCCCAGCGCTGGAAGCGCCGGGCTCATAATGCTTGGGTGGACTTACCTGCCGCAGACCATGCTGCTTACTTACCTGCCAGTTGAGCCCCTGATCCTCTTCTGTTTGGGACTACTTTTCCTGTTGGGTGGGGCAGGAGCCACGCCGTAGGTTCAGAACACTGGAACTCTTCTGGAAAGCAGGAACTCTTTTCTTAGGCGAGGCTGTGGAAGGAGACACCTAAGCACTACAGGAGGCTATTTAAACCACACCCGATGGATGAATCTTGCTTTGTGTTATTCTGCATTCTCTGCAGCAGAACGCTCATCGTGTCTTCTGCTTCTGATCCTGGGCCTAAGGGAACAAAGGCTTACCATCCTGGAATCCAGTCTTCAGCAGCACCTGTAAAGACAAAGAAAGAACAGATTAGCACTACGGTCTTCAGTGGCAGCGCATCTCTTACCTGGTCCATCGGCTGTCACCAACGCCTCGCGCTGCATTCCGGCATCTGAAAGACAAAGGCTTACCTACTCTTCGCATGCTCCGGAGGTCTTCGCACAGCATTCCGGCATATGAAAGACAAAAGCTTACCAGCTCTTCGCACGCTCCGGAGGCCTTCGGCGCTGCATCCCGCATCTGAAAGACAAAAGAAGGTGCGTTTAAAGACATTGGGCAACTTTATTACTCACGTGCCATTACTCCTTCCCACGCCGAATCCAGTGGGTATTCCAGCACCCTTCAGCTTCTCTAAAGCTCCAAACTTCTACCTGCAAGATAAAAGGGACAGTTAGTGCGCATCGTGAAGCAGGCTACAAGCGCTTACTTACGTGCTTCCAGGCGCTTCTATTCCTCACGCGGGTTCGATCCTCAACTCTCATCAGCCCGCCATCCGCCATCGCCGGAACCCTGCAAAACAAGAGATATCATTACAAAAGACTTTTAAGACATTTGAAGTGCCCAGAACTTACCGTTCGTGCAGTTAACGACGGACAGCAGTCCTCTGAGGTCAAGAGGCCTGCACCCTTATCCAGTGAAGAAACTGGTTACGGCACCCTGCCCCGAGGCAGATGGAGAGCTCGGCGTTCACTTACCTAAGGTGAGGGCGTTAACCTTTGGGGTTCTACAGGAGAAGAGAAAGGGAAGAGGAGAGAGGCACCCAATAACCCCAGTTCATTAATCCCATATTTTCTATCTGCAGACATCTTACTCTTCGAGTCAGACATACAGTGCACAGAGGTCCAGCCCAAAGAGCCAACCGTGTGTTACACATCACCTTTGAAGATACGGCATTCACCCAGTCAAGACCGGCACCTCTGCGGGAATCAGGTGAGCGTTACAGACACTGGAGGCAAAGAGATCCACTTGAGGGGTCCCCCAAAGGGTGAAGATCTCCAGGAGAATCTCCTGAGCCAATTCCCACTCGTGAGAGATCGCGCTCTGCCTGCTCAGAGCATCCGCTGTCTCGTTTTCGTCTCCGGCCAGATGAACTGCCGAGATCGAAACTTCCTGCTGGATTGCCCAGAACCAGAGCTGCATCGCCTCCCTGCACCGAGGAAGGCACCCTGCCCCCCCTTTTTGTTGAGGTGGTGCATGGCCACCGTGTTGTGCGCCAGGATCAGGACATTCTTCCCTTGCACAGTCAGCAGAAAAGCCTTCAGGGCTGGCCTGACCGCCCTCAGCTCCAACAGATTGATATGGAGTCTGGACTCCGACGGAGACCGACGACCGCTGACTGTCAACTCGTTGTCATGAACTCCCCATCCCGTGAGGGATTCGTCCATCACGATCGTCACCTCCGGCCAGGGTAGCCAAAATGGAGCCTCCTTCATCAGATTGTCTTTGACGGCCCACCACAGAAGGTCCTGGGCGACTGAGGATGGCACCTGAACAGGGTCCGACATCCTGCCGGAGGGCTGAGACCACTGGAGCTTGAGTGCCCATTGCAAAGATCTCATCCGCAACCTGGCCTCCGGAACAAGAAGAATGCAGGATGCCATGAGGCCGAGCAATCTCAAGAACTCGAACGCTGGGAGACTCTGGGCAAGCTGAAACTTGTGCACCATCTGCTGAATGTGATGAGCCCTCACCTGGGGAGGAAAACACTGCCCCTGGGTTGTGTCGAGCACTGCTCCGATGTACTGGAGCCTCTGAGTCGGTGTCAAATGGGACTTCTTTAAGTTGACGGAGAAACCCAGCTTGTGGAGGGAGTGGCAAGTGACTAACAGATGATCCAGGACTTGCTCGGGAGAGCGCGCCCTGATCAACCAATCGTCCAGGTTGGGGTAGACGTGAATCCCCCCTTTCCTGAGGTGCGCTGCCACCACTACCATGAGCTTGGTGAAAACCCTCGGGGCGGAGGTCAATCCGAACGGCAGGACCCGAAACTGAAAGTGCGAGTCGCCAACCGCGAACCTCAGGTACTTCTTGTGCTTTGGAGGTATCGGCACATGAAAATAAGCATCCTTGAGGTCGAGAGACACCAACCAGTCCTGAAGTTGAAGGGCCTGGAGGACTTGAGAGAGAGTAACCATCTTGAACTTTTCCTTCCTGAGAAGTTTGTTCAAACTGCGCAAGTTCATGATGGGTCTCAATCCCCCATCTTTCTTGGAAATCAAAAAATAAGGGGAATACCATCCCTTGTTCCTCTCCGCTAAAGGTACCAGTTTTATGGCGCCTTTCTTCAGCAGGGATTGAATTTCCTGTGCAAGGAGCGGATCCGGACTCTTCAAAGAGAGATTCCCCGGTGGATTGTCTTGAGGCCTCAGCCGGAAAGGAAGACAGTAGCCATGGGTTATGATCTCCAGAACCCACACATCGGAAGTAATGGCGCGCCACTTTGCAAGATGCTGCCCCAGCCTTCCCCCAACTGGCGAACCATGGGACATGGCCTCATGACTGAGCTGAAGCGGCTGCGGCATTGCCTGAGGGCAAAGAGGCAACAGCCCGAGCGGCCTTGGCACCTCAAGTACCTTGTTTTCCACCTCTGGCACTCCTACGGTGGCCCCTTTGACTGGCAGCTCCTCTCGATTTACCAAAGGATGAGTAATAACGAAAGGAACCTCCCCTCCATTGCTGTCCCCTAGGACGAAAAGGCGGAGGTTGTCGAACTGCAGCGCCCAACGACTTTGCTGCAGCTTTTGAGGTCTGCAACCTCTCAAGGCTCTCGTCAGCCTTGCTGCCAAAAAGATGTGCCCCGTCAAAGGGCATGTTGAGGAGCCGGGCCAGCACATCAGGAGCAAACCCCAACTTCCGCAACCACGCAAACCTGCGTATCATGGTGTTCACCGCCATGGACCAGCTGACGCAATCTGCCATGTAAAAACCTGACTGAACGGCCTCACACATGGCATCCTTGCAATCCTGAACCATGGCTAGGAAACCATCCCGTTCGTCCCCTTCGGGTATATGTTCAGCCACTAAGGAAACACAGTTCCACAGAGTGTGCGTGAAACGTGACAAGGCACATACGGAGATATCTAGGCTTAATAGATATCTAGTTTTTTCTATGACCCTGGAACATTCATTATCATAATCAGAAGAAATACATATTAGAAACAAGAAATCCCCAATGAATGAGGATTTTCTTTTGAAGTTTAGGTAGCCCTTTAGCTCCTCCTGTTTCCATTTTTTTCGAATTTTTCAATTTTGGATTGTTTTCACAAAAAACATTCACAGTTCTACAAGGACTTGCATACTGTCTTACAACAATGGAATTGTTGAACTCTACCTGTATACTCAACATATAGGTCTCCATTCTCACCAAGTTGTATATATTACATTTTTTCTATGTTATTTGATGTCATTCTGTAATATTGTTGCTTTTGCATCTGTATGTTGTATTTCACAGCATTGCTTTATAATTTATGCACTATATGTTAGTCTGTATGAGCAAATAAATCTTTGCTTTTGACTTTTTTGAATTTTTTGTACATAATTCCTTTGAACACAGTGAGCACTTTGTACATTTCTTTAACTCCTTGTTTGGACCTGCCTCTAAGCAGACCGACCTCCTTTATTGAACCTTTTGGACCAGCCCAAATACCTGAACTGGTCCAATCATATATTTGCCTTTGAGCATTGTTCTCTAGCAAGGGTATTCTCATTTTTTCTCATGTTACATACGGAGTTGGCCGCCTGAAGCGCCATATCCCCTGAAGAAAACACCTTCTTCGCCCAGCCGTCAAAACGCTTGTCGTCCCTATCAGGAGGGATGGTAGGATACGACGCCTGCTTTGCCGGGGCCGTAGCCGCCTGCACCACCAAACTCTCTGGAGTGGGGTGCTTGGACAAGTAGCAGGGGTTGCTACTGGCTGGGCGGTATTTTCGTGGCAAAGACTTACCCACTGCCGGGAGACTCTCCGGAGCAGTCCAAGCCACCGCCACCCTCCTCTGTAGAACCATATGAAACAGCAGTACCGGGTCAGTTGGTGGACCAAGGTCGAGGATATCCGTAAGGTCATCCTGAAGAAACTCCCCCGGGGGAGCAGACCATCCCAAGTACTCAGTGACCCTCGACATAAGGCGCTGGTACGAGGAGTCGGCATGAGTGCCAGGCTCAGGCCTACAAAACTCCACCTCCGGAGAGGTGTCCAGCGCACTAGCATCGTGCAGGGACTGCCTCAGGTCCTCAAATTGGCTATGGCTCGAGAGAATCTCGTCTGGCACCATATTAGGAACCATGCCATCATCAGAGCCCTCATCCACTTCTGAAATAAACTCAAGATGGTGGTAAGAAGGCACAGAATGTGAACCAAAGCCATGCTTGACCTTGGCCAGAGCCTTTCTAGGGGGTTCCACCGAGCCTCGGGGTACCCCCGTCGACACAGCCTCGAAAGGCGTCGAGGGCATCGAGTGAATCGCGTTGACGCCGAACGTGGCGCCGACAGCATCGATGGCGTCGACACAGGCCTCGAGGCTGGAGCCCCCAGGGTGTCCTTCGACAGCCTGGGTGCCGATGGTGCCGACGACTTCTTCGGAGGCAGGGCCTCGAAAGAGTCTGTCGACGACCTCGGCGCCACCGGCATCGACATCTTCCTCGAAGACTTCACAGGTTCACACGGTCTCGAGCGCGTCGAGGACCGGGACCTGGACCGGGCATGAGGAGAACGATTCCTCTTGTCCGAGGGGGACCTCTCCCACGAATCGTGCCAACCACCCGAGCCCGAAGGTGTGCGAGCGGTGTCTCTCGACCAATCACGACCAACCACCACTCGGAGGCTCGGACGGACCAGTGCCCTGCGATTCGAGAATCGCTAACATTTTCTTCCCGAAGGAAGCCCATTCCTCCGGCATCGCCTGCTTGGTAGGGTAAGCGAACCGCTGACGGGCGGAGTCCTCGGAAGAGGACGGGGAAGGTGACCGATGACGGCGCTCCCGGGAGTGCCTCGAAGAGGCAGAGGAGTGGCGGGACCGACTCCGGGACCGAGACCCACTGGACTTCCGACAACGACGCAGAGAGTCGCCTCTCGAATCATCCGTCGAAAGCCCCGCAGACCTTGACTTCCGTGGCTTAGACACCTTACCTACCAATAACTTCTTCTTGCGCTCCCGCAAGGCTTTAGACGTGAGCGAATGGCAGTCGACCCAGTCATCCGCATCATGGGCCTCCCCGAGGCACCAGAGGCAGGCATCGTGCGAGTCCGTAGCCCACATCTTGGACCCACAGTCCCCACACTTCTTAAATCCCGGACGCGGGGTGGAAGACGAGGTAGACATCCCTCACGAAGAAGAAACTTCACAAAACGAATAGGTTTGAAGAACCGAGAAACAACAGAAACTCCAAAGAGTCGAGGCACGCCGAGATCTCCAAAGCGAACACGTTCGCGGAAAAAACGGAACTGAGGCTACGGGCGTCGTGCGTCCTACTTATAACATCCAGTGACGTCGGCCGTCGGAGGAGGTGCTTGAGGGCGGCGTATAGACGTCATTGCGGCAGGACGCAGACGCCGAAAGATTTTCCGAAGCAGCACAGCTGTGGTGATTACTGTCATAGATATGGAATACGTCGGAGGACCCAATCCCCTCGAATGTAAGATCACTTAGAAAGACAAAAGAATTTATGAGAGCATTGCCAACCATACCAATCGTAAATGTGGATACATAAATCCAACAAGTGAAATGATTACTATACTCATGTAGGAAGCATATATGTGCAGCAAAGATAATGGAATTTCACACACAAAAACATTTTCCTTTCCAAGCTGTACACCTTTCCCAACCTTTGTCTCACCCTTCTGCAACTAGGACTTATCCATTTGCAAAAGTAAGTACTCCTACACCAATGCACAAACTTGCTAAATGGCATGTCATACAGCACACTTACAAATTAACCATGTACCTCCTTACCAACAATCCTGATTCTCCCAAACCCCCATTCATATACAAAGCCATCCAATTAAACACACACACTAAGTGTTCCTGCCAACACATCCCCCTTCCATTTCATGTAATGCATTCTCCAAATGCAGTCAGCATGCCATTAACAAACATATTTTCTTACTGTCTTCTTTGACAAAAAAGGAGGCGAGGCGTGCACTCCAGTTCCTGGCCAATATATCACCTGAAAAAAGGCTACTGGGTTAAATCCCAAAGTGTCCAGTACATTCATAGGGTTAAATCCCAATTGCTGCCAAAATATTCACAAGGTTGATTCCCTTCTTGCACTGCTGGTCTCCTCCTAGCACTTTCGTGTCACCAACACTCATCAGGGAGGATAAACTGCCTCTCTGTTCAGGTGAATCCAATTTACTTGCTGTTGCAATCTCTAAGAATTGTGGTAGTTGTAGTGAAACCATTTAAACAATTCAGGTGCTCTCTTTACATAATGTTGGACTAAGCAGGATTCTTAGGCCTCTGGGTATTCTTTGTGCTTTATAATATCTGCTAAGGGTTACTGCATGTAATTTCATTTTGATGATTTTCCTGATGGCATATTCAACTTGTTTGATTTTGCCTTCTGGATCTGTGCTGGTAATGGATCGTGTTGTATCTTTTATCAAACCTAGGATAGCATCTGCCTCTTCGGCTGAAAAGCCTAATGCTCTGTTTTCTGTTAAATGGTCAATGTCCTCGTACGACATTTTGAGGTGTGCTACAGATCAAATACAATTCTTGAGCGGTGAGTGTGCACAGCCTATGTTAAATCCAGTTAATTTGACGTAATTATAATCCTGTTAGATTCACTGCGTGGGGTGCAAACCCACTGGAAAAGTGCCTCTGTGTTAAGCACTCAAAAATTCACAAAATGAAAAGATCCCAGATATGCACATCTGTCCCTCCTTCACTCTGGCTGAGCCAGGCTCAGTCAGCCAATCATACAGACGGGCATTCATGCAGGCAGGCAGCCAATCAGGCTCACAGGCATTCAAGCCATTCACTTTCACCCAGACATCCATAACAAGGAATGTAGATTGGGCCAGCACCCAGCATTTCAGCACACCACACTGCATTCCTGTCAGTTTCAGACAGAGCTGTCTCATTCATTGTGTCACACACACGGAAACAAGACACCCATAACAAAGAATGCATACTAGTCACACACTCTATTCTCACAGGTCCCACTATCTGCATTCCAAGTCATAAACCTGCAATTGCCACATGTCCTACGGTAACCTGTTTTCTGCGTTCAATCTGTGTGACTCACTTACCATCTACTGTACTGCAGTGCCACAATCCCTGTGCCTCTCAAAATCTGTGTTTGCCTGAAAAACGTTTTAGCTGTCCCCCTCCTTCCGGTTTTGCAAGTACCTGTTTGCCTGTAAATACGTTTTTAGCTGTGCCCCCTTCTGACATTGAAAGTGTTTGTTTGCGTGTAAAATCGTTTTTAGCTGTGCCCCCTTCTGACATTGAAAGTTTGTGTTTGCCTGTAAAATCGTTTTTAGCTGTGCCCCTTCCGACATTGAAAGTTTGTGTTTGCCTGTAAAATCGTTTTTAGCTGTGCCCCCTTCTGACATTGAAAGTTTGGGTTTGCCTGTAAAATCGTTATTAACTGTGCACCCTTCTGACATTGAAAGTTTGTTTTTGCCTGTAAAATCGTATTAGCTGGGCCCCATCCGACATTTAAAGTGCCTGTTTGCCTGCAACATCGTTTTTATCTGTGCCCCCTTCTGACATTGAACGTTTGTGTTGCCTGGAATCATTTTTAGCTGTGCCTCCTTCCGACATTGAATAGTGCCTGTTTGCCTGTAAAATCGTTTTTAGCTGTGCCCCCTTCTGACATGAAAGTCTGTGTTTGGATACTTGCCAACATTCTTTGGTCAAAAAGAGGTAGGATTTTTTTTAAGCGTAAAAAATTATTAGCATAGTGAGGACGTCACAGATAATGGCATCACATGATCTTTGGCTGAATAATCAATCAAACAACTTTATTCGGCCCGAAAAGACCATCAAAGTACATCCTACAAGACAATTCTAGAAATGAAGATACAATTCTGATGCAAAATTACATAGAGTCCACAAAAAAAAATATAGGAAAGAAATCAGGGCAATGCAAACAAGCCATCCCCTCCATGGCAGACCCTAAACAGTTCTTTGGGCTGGTAGTCAGGTCCAACCAACCCCTTGCCTCAACCAGTTCCCACGGCACCTCGGGCCCATGGTTGTCAAATTTGCACCTGTAAGGGGACAGTTACTAGAGAAGACCCCAGAATTTGCTACGGCAGATCTGGGTGGGGCAACAGAGCTGAAAAAAGGGAGCAGGCTGATTGAGATCCCACTCTTGGATGATTGGCCCGCCCGCCCACAGCCTCCCAAAACCCTGTTCGCTGTGCTGCGATCCAAAAATGTCAGTTTGATACAGTCCAGGGTATTCTTGCCCAAACTGGGAATTCTGCGGCACCCCGCCAGAGCTTCTCTACGAACAGACGGGCAGCCTCCAGAGGTTTTTATCCAAAATAGACATTTATTAAGTAGGGCATCCTTGGGCTCTGTCTTGTTTACTGCCAGTTTGGGCACTCCCTGAAGGAAGACTGTAGGGCGTTGGAACTTTTCTTGTCCCAGTAGCTTGTGCCGGGACCCAGACTTCCACGGACCCAGGGCTTTGGGCTCAGTGCAATCGAGATCCATAGAGGAAGAGGCCGACGCCACCGATGGCAGAGACATTGGGCTTGTATCGGAGACCCTGCTATTCTCTCTGATAATGGCATGGGGGTCACAGGGGCAGTTATTGGCGGGCGATTCCCCTTGTGCCAGGTTTCGGTGAACGACAGACCCTTTGGGAGCAGGCAAACCAGGGGGACCAATGCCGGTGTACATTCCAAGGAATTTTCCAGGGGTAAGGTCTTGTGCCCTGCGGCAGCTGGAGTGGTGACCATGGGCTCCTCCTCCTGGACAGTTCCACCACCCTTCCTTTGGCCCTCTAGCAAAGTTTGTAACAAAGCCTTGATGATGGCCAGCTCTGCCAGAACTTTGTTACACCCGCACCCCCTATCACAGGGCGCCTCCTCTGGGGATCGGTTGGAGGTCAAATTGAGATCATGGTTTCTGGCATCGGATAGTTGGTTGATGGCCGTGACCAACCGAAGAGGGGTCAAACGGAAGGGGGGGCTAGTCCCATAACTGGTAGACGAGAGTACATCGCTCCATGAGCTGTTATGGGAGCTTGAGGAGGGCTTGCCCCTTTGGGCACTTAATGACAAACTGTCCCCCACAACCAGGGGAGATGTCACAGTAGCTGAGGGGGAACCATGGGTAAGAGGATCGAGGGTTGTGGCCAGGGCCGGAACCAAGCTTTGGGTGAGGGAAGGACTTGATTCCGATTTATCGCCAG
Organism: Ambystoma mexicanum; assembly: GCF_040938575.1. Taxonomy (NCBI): domain Eukaryota; kingdom Metazoa; phylum Chordata; class Amphibia; order Caudata; family Ambystomatidae; genus Ambystoma; species Ambystoma mexicanum. The sequence goes on from NC_090931.1 coordinate 149,091,152, forward strand.
CAGCTACGCTGGCAACCCGAGACAGGTTGGACCGACCATCCTGAAGATTATGCAGAGTATCTTGGTTCCCCAGGTGCTGCTGGGCTGTTATTGGGGGCAGGTAAAGTGTCCCTTCTGATGTATCGGGCAGAGACAGAGACTGATTGACAGTGGACTTAATGGCAAACTGACCGGCGAGTGACCCCATAGTAGTGCCTGTAATAGTGGTAGTGGTTGTGGTAGTGGTTGTGGTAGTGGTGGTTAGGGGTGGCACCCCCTGAGGGCGCTGTCTCCTTAGCACCAGAGTCTTGCGCTGGGATTTCTGCAGGGGGGGGTCAGGGCAAGTGATTAGTGGACAGAAGAGGAGCGGGGGAAACGGGGATAAGGGATCAGAAGTCTGCTGCTCCATGGTTAGATCCTGTGAGGCTTCTGTTTCCAGATATCTTTGGGGGGGCCCACCACACACCTCCATCACCGTCTACCTCCTGTGCTCACCTCCAAATTCAATGTCCAGTAACAGTCCAGTACCACAAGTCTTCCTGCTTCAACACCAGCTGCGCTGAACACCACGTGGTGCCAAACACCGCGCCCTTGCCCCGCCGCGGGCTTCACCGCTGCGGGGTGAGGAAGGCGCTGATAAGCCAGGGGGCGTGGCCAAACCAGGAAGCGGGAAGAGTCCCTCCAGGGACGGCGCCAAACACCGCGCCCTTGCCCCGCCGCGGGCTTCACCGCTGCGGGGTGAGGAAGGCGCTGATAAGCCAGGGGGGCGTGGCCAAACCAGGAAGCGGGAAGAGTCCCTCCGGGGACGGCGCCAAACACCGTGCCCTTGCCCCGCCGCAGGCTTCACCGCTGCGGGGTGAGGAAGGCGCTGATAAGCCAGGGGGGCGTGGCCAAACCAGGAAGCGGGAAGAGTCCCTCCAGGGACGGCGCCAAACACTGCGCCCTTGCCCCGCCGCGGGCTTCATAACATAACATGCCATTTTGATCTGAGAAGGATATTCTGAGCCTGTTCGACCAGAAATAAGCCAATCACCAGGAGAAAATGACAACCCCTATCCCTGTATTTCACCTGCAAATCAGCAAATATACTTTTAAATAGATGCATTGTTGTCTATTACAGATAACTGAAACAGCAAATATGAATGAAAATCAGGAAGTAGATTAGTGTACTCTTGAGTGTGGAGAGTGGGATGAAAATGATGTAAAGAATGTGTCCGGTTATACATTATACCCGTATCACCTTCTTGGGTGTCTCCACCCATCCTTGCCATCCTAGACCCACACATCAGGGAACTTTCAGGAAAACTGGCGTTTACTTGCAATTGTTGCAAAGATTAAATCATTTGAGATATCCTAGAGAGCTTCTAGGAAATTGCATTTTGATGCTGCTAAAATAGATCATGTGGTGAATGTATTGGCTGCGGAGAGAGCTGCATAGCCTTCAGGTTTGATTAAATGAACATCATTCAGTTGTGTGATTGCACTTATTACTAGGTGATGGGATGGACAGTTTATTTCTCGTGCCTGCTGCATCGGTGGCACATTTTTTAAAACAATTTTGCAGTCTTGGGCTGAAAAGGCAATGTTAATCGGGCCTAAGAATGGTGTATCAATTGTGTCTTTTGGACTTTACAATGTTGACTGGAGCTTTCAATACACACTACTGAAAGATTTTAAATAGTCAACCTGAACTCATAACTCCTTATGTAAAATACAAAATTACCTTGGCAGAAGGGGTGCTCACAGAACCCGCAAGGAACTCTTGGCACCCTTTGGCAACATAGCCTAGGTAATGATTATTTCTGTGGGCTGCACTGTGACTGCACAACTGCACAGAGAGACAGCTCTCTATCAGGCATGGAATGTGTGGCTTCACGCTGCCCCATTGATAACCTAAAGTTCTCTGCATATGTACATACTGCAGAGTCACATCATGTCAGTTACAGACTCGAGCATCATAAATGCCTTTGCACTAATGGGCCTCCTAGCACAGCATTAATAACTCTCAATCTGCTGCTTCTGGCTCTGGGTTGTGGGGCTGGGCTTCAAGGAAGTAGCCTGTGAAACTATAAACCAACTTGAGTGTCTAAAAAAAGCGGTAGGATCAGATACCAAAATCAATAGGCGGTAGGGCTGTATAAAAAGCAGTAGCCTACAGCCTAAATCTGTAGGGTTGGCAAGTATGTGTTTGCTGCAATGAAAGTCTGTGTTCCCTTCCGACATTGAATAGTGCCTGTTTGCCTGAAAAGCGATTCCAGCTGTGCACCTCTCTGATATGGAAGTCTGTGTATGCCTGAAAAATCGTGTTTAGCTGTGCCTGTTTTCTGCAATGAAAGTCTGTGTTTGCTTGAAAAGCGTTTTTAGCAGTGACCCCCCCAGCATTGAAACTGCCTGTCTGTCACACCCTTTGTCCCTCCCTGCATTGAAATTGCCTGTCTGTCACCCCCTCTGTCTGCCACCCCTTGTGTTTCTGCCCCGAACCGAACCCCCCGCTCCCCATGTGCTGTGCCTCAGTACATCAGCCTGGTAAGTGTCCTCCCATCATTGCAGCTAGCAATGTCATTATCTATCTCTCCTGTCTTCTCTTACTGCTTCTCTATTTCCTATTCCGCTCCTATCACAAAATCTGGACGGAAGAAACTGAAGAAGGACATACAGGGCGCCAAACCAGGCCTTCCTATTGCAGACACCTATGTCACGGTTTCCACCAGAGAGACTCTCACAGAGATCCTCTTTGTCCTTTCCTCACCCGACCTATGGACACGATACATGGTCGCCTTTCTCTCTCTAGCTTAATCTTCACTGTGAATCTGTTGGTTGTCTCCATGACCATCTGTCTCGCTACAGAGCTGCCAGCAGCACAGAAACTGCTCTTCTGAACATCCGTGAAGACCTTCTCTCCAACCTTGATTCCAACACCCCCTGTGTCCTCATCCCACTTGCTCTCTCTTCTGCTTTTGACACAGTCAACCATGCCATCCTGATCAACAGTCTCCGTGATAACCTGGGTATCACCGATCAGGCCCTGGTTTGGCTGACCTCCTTCCTCTCCGATCGACCCTTCCAGGTCCAACTTGGGTCCTTCCTCTCCTCTATCTCTAGCTCTACCCGTTGTGTTACCCAGGGGTCTAGCCTCTCTCCCTGGCTGTTCAACCAATACCTGGCACTTCTTGCCCACTGCATTGCTGCTCTCTGCCCCAACTTTCAGTGCTATGCGGATGACACTCAAATCATTTTCAAGCTCCCATCTGCCAACTCTTCTCCTTCTCTCATCTCTGACTGTCTGTCCACCATCCAGGAGTGGTGTGCCACCAATGATCTCTGCCTTAATTCCAGTAAGACCGAGATTATCCTCATTGGCACACCTGTTCCATCCTTCCCTGTCACTCTCTGGCCAGCGTCTCTTGGCCCTCTTCCTGCTTCCACCTGTGAGGCTAAAAACCTGTGGGTCATATTCGACTCCACACTTTCCTTCTCTCCTTACATCTCTGATGTTTCTAAGAAGTCACACAGCCAGCTGCACCTCCTCAGAGCTATTCTCCCTTTCCTCTCATTCCCACAGAAGCTCACTGTCTCAATAGCTCTGGTTCTCTCTAGGTTGGACTGCTGCAACAGCCTATTTCAAAATCTGCCTGCCTCTACCCTCCGCCCTCTGCAGCTCATCCAAAACAGGACTGCGAGACTTGTCCTTGGCCTCAAGCCCAGGGATGGTATCTCTCCAGGACTGAAATATCTGCACTGGCTCCCAGTTTCTGCGAGGATCAAGGTCAAGACCCTCAGCATTGTCCACAAGGCGTTCTGGAGCCTGAGGCCTCAATATCTTCAACTCTCTCTTCCTAAATATCTTCCTTCTCAAGCTCTTCGCTCATCCGTCTCCAACTCCCCCAGGGTTAGTCAATTCTCCAAGCAGCAAGTTGGTGGTAGATCGCTTCCTTCTGCTGGGGCCTCCCTCTGGAACGCCCTCCCTGCCTCTCTGATACTTGAGGAGAACCATCTCCGGTTCCGAAAGCACCTCAAGACCTTCCTCTTTGATCTGCTTTCTCTCCTCCTCTCCCATGTTGATCTCCCATCTGAATTTAAACTGCACTGGTTACCTGGCTACCCTCTGATCTCGGGCCCAGGTCCCCTCCCTGCCAGTTGCACACCTGCACTGACCACCTGGCAACTGTTGCATTCGGTGACTGTTGCTGTATCCCTGCAGCCCCTATTAGCACTTGACACCTGATGTCTGAACTTACCCTTGCACTTGCCACTAGCTGGCTGTACTTTTTATTTATTTATTATTTATTGTATTTATTTATTTTACTATTATCCTATGTACTGCACTGCCCCCCCTTTTCCCCCGCACTTTTCCCCTTCCCCCCTCCACTGTACTTGCACGATCTTGTCACCTGGCCTAGTAGCATTGCTGTTTCTGTCTTCCCTCTGTTTCCCCTCCCTTGCCTCGTTGCGCATTGAAACACTTGTGTATAAGAATGTTATAAATGCCATATCATATCATTATCATATCCGATCGCCTCCACTCCCATTAATGGTGGCACCCGCTGGGAGTTCCTTCTTTACCTCTTCTCCAGGGTCATCATTAATGTCGATCTGAATGGAACCATCATGGTTCAGGGTCCAACATTATGCTCTTTGACAGGCTCCTACGTCGCCTCTCAAACCTTACCTCTCCCCCTGAACAGGCTCCCTTGCCCACTGTGCCTTCCTCCTGCTCTGAACAGGCTCCCTTGCCTGCTGTGCATTCCTCCTCCTCTAGACAGGCTCCCTTAACTGCTATGCATTCCTCCTCCCATGCACAGGCTCCCTTAACTGCTGTGCATTCCTCCTCCTCTGGACAGGCACCCTTGCCCTGCCTCTCTGTGCGGCCTTCCTCCTCCCCTGCAGAGGCACCGCTACCCTGCCTCACTGTCCCGTTTCCCTTGTTGGCCTTGGCCCCTCCACCATCCTCCACTATCCAGCTGAATCTCTTGCCACTTTCGGAGGGGAACCACTGTCCTCTGCGCCCCTCACGGAAGACCTTCGAAGCTGGCAAGCTGATCCATATTTCCACGCTGAACTCTCGCTCTGCTGTCAAACACTCATCTGACATCTGCAACCTCCTTTAATGCATGGATCTTGATGTGCTCGCCATCACGGAGACATGGTTCAAGGACAACTCTGTCATGAGCTTTGAAACAATCCTCCCTGAATGATGCAAGATACTTTCTGTGCACAGGCCCATGGATTATGGAGGGGGAGTGGTGTTGATCTTTCCAGAATGGATACCTGTATCTATCATCCCCACTCAGTCCTACTCCTCCTTCGAATGCCTAGTCTGCAGGCTCTCACTCTCTCCTAAATCTTCTCTCCTTATGGCCACCTTCTATCGGCGCCCAGGTCAGTCCACTCTCTTCCTCTCAGAATGGGCGGACCTGGCCTCCTCTCTACTCTCCTCCTCCTCTCAACTTCTCTTCCTGTGCAACCTCAACATCCATCTGGACTCTTCTGACTCGTCAAGACCTTTCCGCAATCTATGCAATTCTCTCTACCTCTCTATCTTACCTTCTAGCTCCAGGCACACAGCGGGCCACACTTTGGATGCTCTCGTATCCAGCAACATCCCTCTCTCTATCACTCTCACTACCTCTCTCTCCTGGATTGACCACTCTCTTCTCTCTTCTAACTTGAAGTGTTCCTCTCTACTTGCATCGGCACATCCGGCACGGTCACTCGGGTTCAAAGTCACCAGAAGTGGTCGAAGTGTACGAAAAGACGCAGTGGAACTATGTTCCGTAACGGCCTGCAATGCTCCCCATAAACTCCATCGCCATGCATCTTCCCACACACAATACAAACCCCAAAAGACATGCTCCTGCTGTTTAGGGGAATGCTCAGTGCAGTGCACTGAAAGTGAAAGTTTAAACTTCTTCCTACACTTTTATTTTAAAACAAAACCATTCTGGAACGGTTTCTTTTTAAACTAAAAGTATAGGAACTGTAAAACTTAATTAAAAGAAGTAGAGGAGCCCCGCTCCAGACCGCTCCCGCCCACTTCGACCACTGCACCAGACCCATGAAAAGAGTGTCAGAGACTGCCTTTGCCTCCACCTACACTCTGCCTCCTACTCCTGCGACTCATTCCCACCCTGACACAGCCCTTGCTAAATCAAACACCCTTGATACTCTTGACCCTGGCATGGGGGTCCAACTGAATCCTCCCAAAACTTGCAACTCTTGCTACGACTCTGATCTGGCTGCCCTTAAACGCAAGTGTAGGGCAGCTGAGCGGAAATGGAATGAGTCAGGCGGACCCTCTGACAAACTGGCCCGCTGTCTCCTTCAAAGGCAATACTGACTCTGCATCCACACCAAGAAAAGAGTCTTTATTCAAGCCCGCATCTCTGCGGCATCAAACACCACGGCCAAACTTTTCAAAGTCTGAAAAAACTGGCCAACCCTGCAGCAGCCTCCTCTTCTGTCACAGCCACCCAGGACCTTTGCCTGGCCATGGCTGCAAACTTCACCGCAAAAACCCAAGACACCCTTTCCTTTCTCACTTCCACACCACATCATACATCAACACCTCCAGAGCCACCCTTGGCCACTCCACCACTTCACCTCTGTTCTCTCACTCCCATCACACCAGATGAGGTCACCAGAAAAGTTGGTCTATGAAGGCCTCATCCAAACAGGTGGACCCTTGCCCCTCCAAAACCATTAAGGACAACATTGACTCTCTAGCTCCAGCATTGGCTGATCTCTGCAATCTCTCTTTTGCCACTGGAGTTTTCCTAACTTCTCTTAAGCGCTCCCTTGTGCACCCTGTGCTCAAGAAGCCCCCTACAACCCCTCCATTCCCACAAACTACCACCCCACTCCATCACCCCTTTCCTGGGCAAACTCCTGTTGAAACTGGCTATCTTTCAGCTCACCATCCACACGGAATCTGCTGGTTGCCTCTACGACCATCAGACTGGCTTTAGAGCATTCAGAGGCATGGAAACTGCTCTTCTGAACACCCGTGAAGACCTGCTCTCAAATCATGACACTAACAATCCCTCAGTCCCCATTCTTCTTGACATCTCTTCTGCCTTTAATACGGTAAACCACAACATCCTGATCTCACATCTCCTTAACACCCTGGGAGTCACAGATCAGGCTCTGGAGTGGTTAACCTCCTTACTTTCCGACTGGCCATCCCTGGTGGAACATGGGCCTTTTCTCTCTACTATCACTCACTCAACCTGCAGTGTTCCACAGGCTCTAACCTATCCCCCTTGGTTCTCAATATCCACATGGCTGCCCTGGCATGTGTGATTGCTATTTTCATCTCTAACGTCCCGTGTTATACGGTTGACACGCAACTCTCCTTTAGGCTACCCTCAGACACTTCCTCTATCCCTCTCATATCTGACTGTCTGTCCGCAATTCAGTCATGGTGTGCTGCAAACAGCCTCTGCCTCAACGGCAGTAAGACTGAGATCATTCGCATTGGGACTCCTGCTCCCGCTTTCGCACTCACACTCTGGCCGGTCTCCCTTGGACCGGCGCCCGCACCCACCTGCAAGGCAGAAAACCTTGGGGTCATCTTCGACTCCACTCTCTCCTTGTCCATTTACATTTCAAACATCTCTAAAAAGTCCAACTAGCAGCTGCATCTCCTCAGAGGTTCTCTTCCTTTTCTCCCCTTCCCCAAGCAGCTCACTGTCTCCAGAGCAGTAGTTCTCTCTAGGCTGAACCACTGCAACAGCCTCTTCCTTAACCTCCCTGCCACTGCTTTGCGCCCTCTGCATCTCATCCAGAGCAGAACCACAAGGCTTATCCTTGGCCTCAAACCCAGGGACCGCATCTCTTGCGCTGAAATCCCTCCACTGGCTACACATGGCTGCAAGGATCAAGTTCAAGACCCTCTGCATTGTCCACAAGGCTTTCTGGGGCCTGGGACCACCCTATCTGCAACAATGCCTACCTAAATACTGTCCCTGCTGAGACCTCTGCTCCTCTACCTCCAACTGTCTGCGAGTGAGTCAGTTCTCCAAGCAGATATTTGGAGGAAGATCCTTATCCGGAGCAGGGGCCTCCCTCTGGAATAGCCTCCCTGCCACCCTCTGTCTTGAGCCTGATCTCCTTAAGTTCTGGAAACTCCTTAAAACAGTCCTCTTCTCCTCTTCCTTCTCTCTCCATCTACCCTGCTAACCTCTTCTCTCTGCTCCATCCCTCTCTCCCTCCTTTTCCACACAGCTTGTCGACTGGCCACCAGGTGTACCTCAGAGTTCTATAGGTCCCTGGTACCCTTGCCAGTCCTCTCGCACTTGGCTCTGGGTCTGCACTTGCTGCATTGCTACTGCACTTGGTCAATGAGAATGGCACCTCTCAGCATTTACCCAGTTTCTGACTAACTGGGTACACTTGATTCCCCCCACCCGCTGCACTTGTCCTCCCTCTCCCCACCTCCCCTCCCCTCTCGTGTACCGTCTGTGCATTTGTACGATCTGAATGTACCATGCCTTGAAGATCGTCTATCCATCTTCCTATCTCCCCTCCTTGTATGGTGTCGCCTCAAAGCACTTGGAAAAACTGCAGAATCGTCATCAGACCTATTTGATGTTATCTACACTGTTAATTGTATTATAAGCACTTACTCTGCCTGTGAAGGCTTTTATCATTCAGAAATTCAAGGGCTCTGAATGTTTTTTCCCCCTTGTTCCCTCCCTCCTTGAGCGCTTTCAAACACTTGCCTTGTGTATAGGAGCTTTACAAATAAACATTACCATACCATACCATACCCATAACATACAGTCACTCGGAATGCACCAGCCAGTCTGGCATGGACTACCTCACGATACCATATATGGTTCTTCCACCCAACAGCCAGTTAGGGGAAGAGACAGAGTCAGGGATGCCCAGGACTTTGGGAAAACAAGGGAACAGGCAATAGACACCAAGAGGCCCCTGGGGCCATCTTGCATTCTATCACATATCCACTGATTCCTATGGCAGGCCCTGGGTATCCCAAAATGGAGGATACTCAGAGCTCCTGTCATATCAGTATGAAGCTGCCACCAGCTCAAACCCTACTCTGTGGACAACACACAGGTGCCCAAAAATATACACTAGAGGTACAGGGTTGTATCCCCACCCATGGGTGCCATAAAGGTATCCCACGTGTGTCTGCTCACCACAACCAAAAAGAGGAAGAGCTGCACTGCCAGGGGTCCCAACTGGACCCCTGTGCAGAGAATAATACAGAAAAACACATAATAAGGGAGTACAGGACAAGGACATGGAGGTACTGTCCCTCCAATGCATTTCCAGCATCACAGTCATCCCCGACCCCCAGACTGAGGTTAGGGTGGTCTAATCTGCCACGAGATTGACACGCTCATCCAGACGGTCAACAGATCCTCTGGAAAGGCCATCTGCATTATCATGACTCTTCCTTGGTCTATGTTCAAAAGTGAAGTCTAGCCCTTGCAGGCTAATGGACCATCTGAGCAGTTTAGGGTGTTCACCCTTCATCTACATACGCCACTTTAAGGGCTTATGGTCAGTTTGGACCTTGAAGGTAGACCCAGTAAGGTAATGCCAAAAATGCCTAAGGATCCAAACTATTCTAAAACGTTCCTTTTCAACAGTAGACCACCTAAGTTCTCTACCTATGAGTTGTCTACTGATGAATATAACTGAATGTTTCCTCCCTTTGTCATCTAACTGGGACATGACAGCTCCAATTCCCGTTTCACAGGCATCAGTCTGAACAATAAAGGGTTTGCTGTAATCAGGAGCAAACAACACAGGTGCCCTACACAGACTTCCCTTCAAGCCAGCAAAGGCCCTCTGACAGTCTTCCATTCAATGAACCTTCCTAGATTGCTTGGTGTTGTCAGAGCTGTCAGAGGTGCAGCTATGGTGTCATAGTCTGCCATGAATTTTCGGTAGTACCCACTGATGAGAAAAGCTCTCACCTGGGTTTGAGTAGTGGGAGTCTTCCAGTTATGTACGCCCTGTACGTTACAGGGGAGAGGTTGGATTCAAACCCTCCTACCACATGACCAAGGTAAGTGACCTTCCCTTGAGCTATCTGGCACTTGGTGGCCTTGATAGTGAGGTTAACCCTTTTCATGGCCTGCACCACCTTATCCAAATTAGTCAAATGCTGATCCAGATGGAACTGCAGACAGCAATGTCGTCTAGATAGGTCACACAAAAGGCCTCCAGACCACTCAGTGCCTGATTGACCAACCTTTGGAAGGTGGCAGGTGCATTCCTCAACCCAAAAAGCATGACTGTGAACTGTTAGAGCCCCTCTGGTGTTGAGAACACAGTTCTTTCCTTGGCCTGGTATGTCAGAGCTATTTGACTATAGCCTGAGGTGAGGTCAAAGGCGCTCACAAATTTGGCAGCACCTATGCTGTCCACGATCTCATCAGCCCTGGGCAATGGGTGAGCGTGAGTCTTGGTGACTGCATTGACTCCTCTGTAGTCCACACAGGACCTCCAATCCTTGGTACCTGCCTGTAAACTTGCCTTGTGGACAGGGACCACAGGGCTGGACGAGGAGTTGGTTGAGGGTTCAATTAAACCCAGATCCAATATCTTGGCAACCTCGGCCTGGATGTGGTTCTTAAAAGTGTCTGACATCCGATAGCATCTGCTTTTGACAGGCACACTGTTCCCAGTGTCAATTTCATGCCTACACCACGGGGTGGGACCTGGTGTCAGTGAGAACAGAGGGGCATACTGCCGGAGCAAAGCCCTGTAGGCACTCTACTGCTCTGGTGTCAGATCGTGAGAGAGATGCACTTCCTCCACTGAGGCATCCTGAGGGTTGCTGTGAAGCAAATCAGGAAGGGGCTCACTCTCATCCTCTGAAGCTAGCAGAAGACATGATACCTTATCTCTTCTGTGTAAGGCTTGTGCCTGTTAACATGGAATACCTGAAGGGCTACCCCAAGGACTCCTTTGTGAACCCAATAGTTGACATTGCCCATCTTGGAGTTAACCCTGAAGTAGCCTCCCTCAAAAGGATCTCCTGGCCTAGAGTCAAATCCATTTCAGAGGCCTTAAGGTCATGGCAGTACTTATTTAATTCTTGGCTTGCCTTAAGATTTGCTGATGCCTGGCCTATCATCTGTTCCATCCTCTTTCTGAGGCCTAACACATAGTCCCCCACTTGCTTCGCAAGACCTGGAGGTGTGGCTTACAAACCTTCCCTGATTAAGGCAAGGTCCCCGCCTGTATGTCTAAAGAGAAGCTCAAAGGGGCTGAAACCAACTCCCTCTTGAGGCACCTCTCTATAGGCAAACAACAGGCATGGTAGGAGGAGATCCGATTTCCTCCTTAGGGGCTCTTCCAAAGCACCCAGCATGCCCTTGAGAGTCTTATTAAACCTCTGGACCAGACTATTGGTCTGGGGATGGTAGGAGGTGGAGAACGTATATGTTACCCCACATTCCTTCCACATTGCTTGCATGTAACTAGACATGAAGTTGGACCCTCTGTCAGAGACCACTTTCTTAGAGAAACTAACTCTAGGAGAGCCGTGGCAACCACCTTGGCAGTTATGGTCTGAAGGCGTATATATAGCCACAGGGTACCTGGAGGCATGATCATCCGGTACCAGGATGAACAGGTGTCCACCTGATCTGGGCGCGTCCAAGGGACCGACAATGTCGATGCTTACCCTCTCAAATTGTGTGCCAACCACTGGCAAAGGCTGCAATGGGGCAATGACACTGCCTCCAATATTGCAAGACAACTGACAAGTGGGACTGTCCGGCAGTGGGACTCCACTTCTACTCCCATCTGGGGCCAGTGGAAATCTTCAGAGAGCCTTAGCTTGGACAGCCATCCAGCCAATCAGGACTAGTTGCATTCAGGCATTCCTAGAGACAAAGGAAAGGGGAGTTTCGGGACCCTCCCTCACATCCAGTCCTTCCAGACACACTGGAGCCAGGGCCGGGCTTCAGGGCTGAAGCCCGTCAAAGGCACGACAAACACAGGGCTCAAACCTGTCTCCACGCACAGAGTAAAACCCAAGAAAGACTTCACAAACTGAAAATGGTGAAAAAAGAAGACATGGCCATTTTGACAAAATGGACACCCATGGATGCTATACTGCAGCTGAGGGTTCAGCCTGCGGTAGAAAAGCACAATAGTAGGAAAAAGAAAACCACTGCCACCAGCCATTTAAAGTAGTGAGGGTAACATAAAAATGTTACATGAGAATGTAGGATATGGGGCTACAAAGTAACCCCCCAGTGCTCCACATAAGATGCTGTGGGCTGGACCTACAAAGAGAAAAAGCAAAGTAAAGTCAATTTCAATTTACTATTCTTGAAAACTGTAGTTCACCCAAGAAAAGTTATTTAAATCTTAAGAGAAACTCAAAGGATTTCTCAGTGACACTGCACTGAAGTAGTGTGTGTCACCATACAAAAAGCAGATGCCTTTGGAGTTTGTCAGACTCCAAAAACAGTGAAAACACAAAATCCCAACCAGGTAAAAACACACGAGAGAGTGAAAAAAAGGCCCCACTCACTCCAGGGTTAAAATTAAAAAGTCCTAAGTCTAGCAAATGAGCTGGGGGTCTCTAAGGTGGGAGAATTTTTGCACTGAAATTAACATTCTCCCTAATAAAGATGACCAGGTAAGGGCACCTCATGCGCCAACTGCAGAAGGAAGGTCAGGTTCAGGCTTAGTGGGCTCACCACAAAGGAGCTCACCCTCCCAATAAATCTTGAATGATGTAGGCACTTCACCTTGTGCCTGGGCCTGTTTTCTTAAACCCTGAAGAGAGTGGCACTCTCGTTGACCCTTACAGGAGTCTCCCCTGGAGGGCCCACCTTCAAACAGCAGTCATTGAAGGTCAGGGTGATCCTCTGGGTTGAGCACATCTCCTTCAGGAGGGTCTTCTGCCTCTTCTCTCTCAGGAGTTTAGTCTAGGGTTACCACAGAGCCTAGCCCATCCTGAGCTGGGATCCCAGTGGGTGTTGCTGAAACAGCAGGAAGAGAAGTAGTCCCCTTCACAGAGGTGGTCCTCTTGCCCTTCTATTTTGCCATGGGTCAACCCTTTGCCATGGGTAGCTCACTAGCAGTCAGACCATAAGTGACCTGAGACCTAGTGACTGCCACAGAAGTTAGGGGTCGTCCATCAGAGATCAACCCAAACTCCATTAAGTCATTCCCTAACAATATGTGGGCATGTACATTGAACGGAACCAGGATGGGAAGCTTCACTGTCTTATACTCAATCCGGATGGTGACTAGGGCTACAGGACTTGGGAGGCACACCAGCTAACCTAGTAGTTCTCAGAGGAGCACCTACATAGTCACCTGGCATGAGCAGGTCCTGTCCACCACTGGAAGGCTGGACATTTAGGAGGACTTGTTGCAAAATTCGGCGGGTGGTCTGTGGGATGGTAGCCAGTACTTCTGCATACTGGTCCCAGGTCCCAAAGTACACTAGGGAAATCTCTGCAGGAGCACCAAAGGTGATTCCTGGAGAGAAGGGGAGGACAGTGGCCTCCACCTCAGGCATGAAGCAAGGGTAGGTCAGGTTGACAGCCTGGACTCCAAGTGCCTTACCTTTACACTTGGGATAATCCGTCTTTTGGTCCAGAGCCCTACAGTCCCAACAAGTGCCAGGAATGCAAGATACTGTACTTGATCCACTGGGAACCTGCTTTACAGCAAGAATACTGCTACTCTTGCTCCCACCCCAATCAGACGTATCCCTGCTAGATAATTGAGTCTTAGAAGAGGGAGGTGGAAGTTTACTCGACTGTGATTGCTTAGGGGACTTCTAAGGTTTCTCAGCGGTCCCTTTCTCTTTGCCCTTCCCACTGGGATCCTTAGGGGACACCCAGTGTGAGACCCACTTGTCAGCCAGCCGGGCCAGCTTAAAGGTATCCAAAATGTTCTGGTCAGCAATGTACTGACACAGCTCTGGTGAACAGGCTTCTGAAAAATGCTAAAAAACAAAAGGTGGGACAATTCAACAAATGTTTTCACCTTGTATGTTAATGTTAATGTTAAAGGGCATTTGTACCGCGCACTGTCACCACAGGAGTGGTCCCCTGGCACTCTTGTGGCTCTGAAAGAGGAGGGGAGGTTGAGTTAGTGGGAGGAAGCAGGAAAAGTGCCAGAGAGCAGTGATGTGCTGTTGGCGGCCTCAGCCCGGTGGGTCCGTTGGCTGGGCCTGGGGTGTTTGCGGCCGGTAGCCGATAGTCGTTGTGTACTGTTGTGCGAGTCTATGTGTCTTTTTTGTTTTGTTGTTGCAGTGTAGTGAAGTTTATGCGGTTTGTTGTGCTGTAGGTTTTGGTTGTGTTGCTTTGGAATGTGAGAGGTGTATGCAGAGAGGAAATTGTTAGTGGAGTTAGTTAATTGGAATCTCTATCCTGAGTTGAAGCGCTGGGCTTGTGTAGTCTCCCCTGATGCACCTGTCCTGATCTGGGTCCCTCTGACATTCAAGGTTCCTTACTCCTCTGGTCCCCACCTCTATCAGGCTCTCTCATAGCCCACCTGTCCTCCCTTCATACTCCTGTGGCCAGTGCACCTGCCAATGTCAACGAGTCAGGTTTTGTGCTAATTGCCAATATCTCGGCAATTCTACAACACTGTGGTACCTGGTGGTAACTAAGGGGCGGGTGGGGTAGTTGACTCGGTCTCCGTGCTTGTCGTCTGAGTTCCAGTCTATCCGGTGTTACCCGTCCAGGTGCCGTGGGAGCTTCCCTGTCATTTCTGGGGCTGTCCATGTCCTTTCCAGCTTAGTCGTCCTTTTCTCTGTTTCGGTTTTCAGTTTGAATCAGTGGTGTTGAAGAGCCAGGATTTTAGTGATTTCCTGAATTTTAGGTGATCTTCGGTGTTTCTTATTTCTTTTGGGATGTTGTTCCAAGTTTTTGCAGCTAATTGGAAGAAGGAGGTGCCTGCAAGTTTTTTCTTACAGTATGGTTTGATTTCTAGGTGGACATCGTTGCTTGATCGGAGGGGTCTTGTTGATTTGTAGATTGGTATTTTCTTTTGTAGGAATTCTGCTCCTTGAGCACTGATTGCCCTGTGCATTGTGCACATTGTTTTGAAGGTGATGCAATGTTTAACTAGGAGCCAGTGTAGTGTTTTTAGGGTTGGGGTGATGTGGTCTCTTCTGGATAGTTTGAAGACTAGTCTTGCTGCTGCATTTTGGATCCGTTGCAGTTTCTTCAGGAGGTGTTCTGGTATTCCGTGGTAGAGGCTGTTTGCATAGTCGATTATTGACATGATTAGGGTGACGATAGTGAGTGTTTTCTGCGTGAAGGAGAGGAAAGGTAGAATTCTTCTTGGCGTGTGGAGGAGGAAAAAACATTTCTTCACTGTTGCATTTATTTGTGGTTCCAAGGTTATGGTGCTGTCGATTAGGACCCCCAGATTTTTTACTACCTTCGATGGTGTTGGTGCATTTCCCATTTCTGTAGGCCATGGGATGGTGGTTTCGTTCTCTTGGTTTTTGGATACGATCATGATTTCTGTCTTTCCTGGGTTGATTTTCAGGTTGTTGGCATTCATCCAAATGAAGACTTCTTTTAGGCAGTCGATTAGGGTTGAATGATCGGCATCAGTGTCTTTTATTTTGTAGATGATTTGAGTGTCATCTGCGTAGTTGTAGCATGTAATGTTGTATTTTTTGAAGATTCTGATGACCGGAGTCTGATAGATGTTGAAATATAGTGGAGATGGTGATGATCCTTGTGGCACTCCACAGTTGTTAACCCGTGGAGTGGATTTGAATGGTTTAATCCATACGGTTTCTGTTCTTTCTGCTAGGAATGATTTGGTCTAGAGTAGGGCTGTGTCTGTTATGCCTATGTCTTCTAGTCTTATGGTCAGGGTGTTGTGTCTCACTGTGTCAAAGGCTGCGGAGATGTCGAGCATAATAAGGGCTGAGGTAGTGTTTGAGTCTGCGTTAGTTATGAGGTAATCCCAGATGGAAAGTAGTGCTGTTTCCGTTCCTCTTGCTGGTCTGAAACCAACTTGAGCTTGGTCTAGCAGGTGGTGTTTTTCTACGTGTTCTTGGGTTAGTTTATATAGGTAGGTTTCTAGAAGTTTTGCCGGGTAGGGGATGTTAGAGATCGGCCTGTAGTTGGAGAGGTCTTCTATGTCGCCACTTGTGTTTTTCAAGAGTGAATTGATATATGCTGATTTGAAGATCCTCGGTACAGTCCCTGTTGCTAGTGATAGATTTAGAAGGTTTCTGTAGTGTTCTGCTTGCGTTCCTTGCGCGAGGATTGATTTGTAGATGTCTGGGGGACATGGGTCCATGGGTGATCCAGCTTTCTTGCTTCGTTTTACCAGCATTGCAAATTCCTCTGCTGATATTTCAGGAAAGCTTTGGAGTTTGTGCTCTGGTTCTGTGTTAGGTTTGTTAGGTTGTATGTTGTGGTTGGTTGGTCTCTTTTGTATGGTTTGTCGGATGTCATTGATTTTTTTTTTGAAGTGGTCCGGCAGGTCGTTGCATAGTTTTTCTGAGGGGGTTGGGGTGTTATCGCAGCCTGGTGGGTTTCTAATTTCTTTAATGATGCTAAACATTTCTTTTTGTGTGTTGGCGACATTGGTGATTCTGTCATCATAATGTCTTCTCCTCGCCTTTTGAATTTCCTATGCGCGGATTTGTTTCTGGAACAGTGTTTTTTTTGGGTTGTATTCTTTCCTTCATTCCAGTTCCATCTTTTGTTTTCCTTTTTAATGCGCTTAGTAGTATGGTGAACCATTTTGCCATTGCTCTTTATTTTAATGGGCTGAACAGTTTTTCTGGGGCGATCTTGTTTATTGTATCTGCAATCCATTTGTGTAGTATCTCTGCTTTCCCTTCTAGGTCAGCTAGCTCTAGTTCTGTAGTTGAGGTTTTGGTTAATTCCAGTTGTTCGAATATGTTGCTTTCTTTGACGTGTTTCCAGTTTCTCTTTGTGGTGGTTGTGAGTTTCGGGGCTTGGATATAGACTTGAGTAGGCAGAATGTTCACAAATGGGATGATGAGATGGTCGCTCCACAGTATTTGTATTGGTGGTGCCGTGGTGATGTGTTTTTCGTTGGTGAAAATTGCGTTGAGGGTGTGTCCTGCCGAGTGTGTTGTCCCTTTGACTAGTTGTCGTAGTTTCATGGTGGTGAGTTGTTCAATCAGTGAGTTTTGGGAGTTGGCGTGATTGTCTTCAAACCAGATGTTGAAGTCCCCCAGGATGATTAGGTGTTCGTGGTTGATGGCTAAGATTGTGATGGCTTCTTTGAAGTTGTCGACGAATGTTGCATCATATGTTGGGGTTCTGTACTCCAGGATGAATGTGATTTTGGTTTTTGGGTTCGCCATTAGGTGTATTAACATGGTTTCACAGTTGAGGATGTTGAGTGGTTCGTCAGTTTTAATTTTCAGATGTTCGTTGAATGCCATTGCGATGCCTCCTCTTTTTTTGGTTTTCCTGTTTATTTGCAGGCATTTGAAGTTGGTTGGAAGGCAGCTTTGGAGTGTGATTTTGAAGTTGTCGTCCAGCCATGTTTCTGTGATGAACAGGATGTCAATGCCGTTGTCGTCGAGTAGGTCGAAGATCTCTGTTGAGTGTTTTGACATGGATCTTGCGTTTATTAGATTGCAGTGAAGTTTGGAGGTTTTGTATGGTTTGGACTTTCTTGTTGAGGTCGTCTTCTGATCGGTGTTGAGGTTTCCTTCCTGGTCTATCTCTTGTTGAGCTGTGGGTTTCGGGGTGTCAGAGTCTTCGCAGTGTTCTTCTAGGTTCTGTCTTGGGTTATTATTGTTTTCATCATGTTCATCTTCCAGAAGTTGTGGTTGTTGATTGGAAGTTCCTTTTGCTTTGGTGATGTAGGGTGTTATCGCATAGGTCGTGTGCTTGTTATTTTTTGTGTTGTTCATCCTTCTTCTGCTTGCTTGTGTTAGGTTGTTTGATGTTTCTGCTTCTAACGTTGGGTTGGATTGCTGTGGTTGCCAGTTGTCAGCGAGGTATGGAGTTAGGTAGAGGGATTTGTCTCTTCTCTCAGAGTTGGTTCGATTTGTGTTCCTTTCTGTGGGGGTGCAATCTATCGTTGTCGTTCTTAGTTGCTGTTCTGGAGTGTTTGTTCTTTCTTCTCTTCGTCTTTTCCCTGGAATATGTCTTTTGCGTGGCATTATAGCCTTGAGAGTTGTTTAGTCTTTTGTTTGGTGATGTCCAGTTGGTTCTGCTTTGGTATGGTTGTCTTGTGGTTTAGTAGTGGGTGTGAAAGCTGTCCGCTACTAGTTTGGGCTCTGTCTGTCAGTGGTGTTCCGGCTGAAGTTGGCGACTCGTGCAGTCCCTGTCCTTAGAGGGGATGGAGAGGTGGTTAAGGGTTGTTTAGTTGGGTACTATCGGTGGCTCTCTTTAGTGTCCGTCTCCCTGAGCACGGTTCACTGCGGTGAGCTAGCTATGGGGCTTGGGGAGGGTATCTGCTAGTTGAAGAGTGGCTTGGAGGGGCGCAGCTCAGACTTGCGCCTTGTGATGTGTGAGCCCCTAATCAGAGTGGCACTCCACAGTAATTCACTGGTGGGTTCTGTTTCACTTGAGAGTGAGTTGGTCAGCTAAATTTGAGACACCTGTATAGTGGGAGAAAGGTCTATCAATGCAATCTAAATGACACAAAAAGAAGTTTGGGCACAGGGGCCCTGTTAAATTTGAGAAACCTGTATAGTGGGAGAGAGGCCTGGCAATGCAATGTAAATGACACAGAAAGAAATTTGGGCGCAGAGGCCTTGCTAAATTTGAGAGATCTGTATAGTCGGAGAGAGGCCTAGCAGTGTGATCTCAACATCATACAGTGCAGTGTGGAGGCCTATCAAAGCAATCTAACACAGTGCAATTGGGGACAGAACCCCAGCTAAACTAGAGACACCTCTACAGTGGGAGAGAAGCCCGTCAATGCAATCTAAATGACACAAAAGGAAATCTGGCACAGAGGCTCTGCTAAACTTGAGAGACCTGTATAGTGGGAGAGAGGCCCAGCAGTGCAATCCAAATATCACACAATGCAACTGGGGACAGAACCCCAGCTAAACTAGAGACACCTGTATAGTGGGAGAGAGGCCCAGCAGTGCAATTCGAATATCGTACTATGCCATTTGGGTACAGAGGCCCTGTTCAATTTGAGAGACCTGTATAGTGGAAGAGAGGCCCAGCAGTCCAATCTGAATATCGTACTATGCCTTTTGTGTGGAGATCTTTCAATGCAGTCTAACACAGTGCAATTGGTGACAGAACCCCAGCTAAACTAGAGACACCTGTATAGTGGGATAGAGGCCTAGCAGTGCAATCTAAATATCATACAATGCAATTGGGGACAGAACCCCAAATTAGAGACACCTGTATAGTGGGAGAGAGACCTAGCAGTGCAGTCTAAGTGTCATACAATGCAATGTGGAGGCCTATCAATGCAGTCCAACACAGTGCAATTGGGGACAGAACCCCAGCCAAATTAGAGACACCTGCACAGTGGGAGAGAGGCCCAGCAGCGCAATCCAAATATCACACAATTCAATTGGGGACAGAACCCCAGCTAAATTAGAGACACCTGTATAGTGCGAGAGAGGTCTATAAATGCAATCTAAATATCATACTATGCAATTTGGGTACAGAGGCCCTGCTAAATTTGAGAGACCTGTATAGTGGGAGAGAGGCTAGCAGTGCAATCTGAATATCATACTATGCAATTTGGGTACAGAGGCCCTGCTAAATTTGAGAGACCTGTATAGTGGGAGAGAAGCCTAGCAGTGCAGTCTAAGTATCATACAATGAAGTGTGGAGGCCTATCAATGCAGTCTAACACAGTGTAATTGGGGACAGAACCCAGCTAAATTAGAGACACCTGTATAGTGGGAGAGAGGCCTAGCAGTGCAATCTAAATATCATACAATGCAATTGGGGACAGAACCTTAGCTAAATTAGAGACACCTGTATAGTGGGAGAGAGGCCTATCAATGAGGTCTAACACAGTGCGATTGGGGACAGAACCCCAGCTAAATTAGAGACACCTGTATAGTGGGGGAGAAGCCTATCAATGCAATCTAAATATCATACAATGCAGCCTGGAGACTAAGTTTGGATTTTGACTAATTTTGAGGAAGAGGATGAGAGATGCAGTGTGGTGCAGTGACCCTGCGCAACGTGGTCTCCCCAAGTGGCTGGGACTCCAGTGCAGAGCGGTTGTTCCTCTCCCGGCCCTGGGCCACTCCTACCTTACTGGTCCTTGTAGTTGCAGGTCGACGGCTGGCCACTGGCTTCCCCTGCGGACACCTGCTGACACTTCCTGGAGCCGCCTCTGTTGGAGCCGCCCTTTGCTTTGGGGCCCTTAGCAGAGGGCTGCCCTGGGAGGACCAGTGATGAAGGGTGAGAGGACCAATGAAAACGGGCCTGGGTGGGTCGGGAGGCGGGAGGGAAGGGAAAGCAGGAAGAGGGTGTGGTGTGGCAGTGGGCTGCTGCAGGATCAGAAAAGGCCTTGGGGCCTGCAAGATTTTACAAAATAAGGCGCTCCTGGAAGGGCCTTGCTACTCACTGTGCTCCTCTGCAAATGGAGCTGGTGAATTCAGCACATTGCTGGGTTCACAGCAACACGGTCCAAACGACCAATGAGAATGGGCTGGGCGGGTCGGGAGGCGGGAGGGAAGGGAAAGCAGGAAGAGGGTGCGGGGTGGGAGCAGGCTGCTGGGGGATCACAGAGGGCCTCGGGTCTGCAAGATTTTACAAAATAAGGCGCTCCTGGAAGGGCCTTGCTACACACTGTGCTCCTCTGCAAATCTAGCCATCCAAATTCAAATCTATCCAAATTGTATCCATCAATCCACCCCATCATGTTCATATGTGCAGGTCTCATCCAGTCAACCCAAGACACATTGTCTCTCTTTTTTATATTCCCTGAACCTTTTATGGTATTGAGGAGGTGTTTTGCCAAACTTTCCAATCAAAGCAGTTTTCATGCACTCATACTGGCCTCTTTCTTCCACTCTCTGTTTCAGAATACAGTCATTACCAGTCTGAGGTACTCTACTTAACAAACCCTTAGCCCAATCTCTTTTATCAACATCATGGATTCCATAAGCCATCCCATATGGTTCTATTCTTTGGAGGATATCAGAACTCTCCACATACACACCAACCAAATCGTTCATAAACTTGGTGGCAGGGGACCTGACACACTCAACTGGTTTGACTGAAGTCTCCACTCTAGCTTCATGTAGCTGGATTCTCTGACATTCAGTGTCTTTGATTTTGAGTTCAAGATACCTATCTTTGAGTATCACATGCTGTGCCAACTCATCTTTCTTCAATTGAACTTCAGTTTCCAACTTTTTGTAATCAAAGGCCAATTCCATCCTTAAAAACTCAAGTTCAAAGTTATTCCCTGAAGAAAAAATGCAGTTTTTTGGAATAGAAGTGACAGGAGATGTGGCAATCCTAGTGCCAATATCTGTGACTTCACCAGGGGTCAGGGCCTACCCCATTTACATGATGTGTATCACAATCTTCCTGGTACTCCACAAGGGCAGATATAAGCTCTGCCCTAGACTTATCAGTAAAATATATTTCTCTCTCTTGACAAGCACTCTGGAGAGCCTCTAAGCTCATCCTAGTCAATCTGTCACTTGCAATAGATTCCATTGCTTGCAATGTAGTTATAGTAGTATACACAACTAAACCCAAAAATCAACAAAGTGTGGATTTTCTGTTGGTGGCAAGGTTACACATTCAGTCTTAAAACCATTAGCATCCCACTTCTACCACCAGTGTAAAGACTGGAAGGGGGTATCTGTACTTTTGACATATATATGGCAGGGTAGAGCCACAGAGCACCCCAGCCAGGTTCTCTATATGGTAGCTATGGACGAATAACCATAAGAGAGCCTAAGGTCTCAGGAGATGACGCAGACTGGCTCTTAAGTACAGTGAGTCCCCAAGCCCACACAGAGGAATGTCCACACACTATGTTATGTGCTAGCACAGTTCTATATACAAATAAGGTTCAGAGATATATACACAATTCAATAACACACTTTCTACTCTACTAATTCTATAATGGCAAACCTATACAATGCTATGTGGGACAACACTTAGGCTATAGATTCCTTTAAAATGTATCAATTGCTGACAGGTATAATAGGTCATACAAATCTTTAAGTAAGGTGTATCAACATCGACAATAAGGAAGTAAGGCAGGTTAAAGTTAAGCAATGGAAGAATGCTTTCTTTGGATATAGATGCACAATTCTGAATCAGGAAACTGTAATGAAAAAATAAACCAAGCCCAGTCCATAAATGCTCAAAATGCCTTGCTTCCTGGTAAAAAGTTCAACCACCCCAGTGTACCTGAAGTGGAAGAGTTTCTTCGAGGGTTCGTCAACGGGATCATTCGAGGGTGTACTTCCTTTCAAGCAGGAGCCCCTGGGCATTGAGAACCTTGAGGAAAAGTAGAACACTTGAGGCGATGCTGCAGCGTTGACCTTCGCTGTGCTCTTCAACAATCGATCGTGGAAATCCTGGGAAGATTATGCATGCGGTAAATCTTGATGCAAAATGTTCTGTGCCACAATTAAGACTCAATGGACTTGCTAAGACCTTCAGCGGTGAGGGATGCAGACCCGGCAGCGGGCATCGGGTGTCTGCAGTTGTTTCGGCAGTCTTCTGACCTTTCGGTGCTGCAGCCGCAGCACGTGCCTCAGGATAGCTTCGGCGATTGGGACTCGACCACGGGCTGGACCGTGGATCTTCACTCCATCAGTGTACTCTGGACGCCTTTGTCAGCTTCTGGTGGCAGGAAACCCACTGGCGGACTTTCCTCGGTAGCCAGCGACTTTGACTTTCTCCGGCGGGACAAAGTGGTCAACGGTGATGGCAAGGGAGCCCTAGTTCAAATGTTGTCACAGAAATCTTCTGAACTCCGTCATGGACTTCGATTGCCTCGATGTCCAAGTGCTCTCTTCAGGATTATCAGCGGACCCCTTCTCCGGGTGTCATACTCACAGAACTGACTTCCAGGGTGCCTCGATGAAGAACAGCAGTTTTTGCATGATGGTCCCTAGCCAGTTCATCTCTTGGATCAGTCCTCGACAGACGATTTTAGATTACTCCGAAAGAAATGCAGCAGCAGTCTTCTTCCAGCTGGGATTCAAGGATGAGCTTCAAGTTTCAACTTCAGCTTCTGAACACATTGGTAATTGAGAGGTTCCCAGATATATACATCTCTCCTTCATTAACTCTGGCATATAGAAGGGCATTCATGCAGGCAGGCAGTCAATCAGGCTCACAAGCATTCAGGCCATTCACTTCCACCCAGACACCCATAACAGGGAATATGAATTGGGGCAAGCAGCCAGCCTTTCAGCACACCACACTGCATTCATGTCAGTTTCAGGCAGGTCTGTCTAATTCATTGTGTGACACACACAGAAACCAGACACCCTTAACATAGAATGCATATTGGTCATACACTCTATTCACACAGGTCCCACCCCAAGGGTGTACCCACAACATACAGTCACTGGGAAGGCTCCAGACAGTCTGGCCTGGACTTCCCCACAATACCTTATATTCCACCCAACAGCCAGTCAGGGGAAGGGACAGAGTCCGAGCTTCCCAGGACTTTGGGAATACAAGGTAACAGGCAATAGAAATCCAAGAGGCCACAGGCGCCATCTTTCCTTCTATCAGGGATCCACTGATTCCTATGGCAGGTCCTGGGTATCCCAAAATGGAGAATACTCAGAGCTCCTGTCATATCAGCATGAAGCTGCCACCAGCCGATACCCTGCCCTGTGTACATCACACAGGTGCCCAAAAACATACACTAGGGGTACAGGGTTGTACCCTCACCCATGGGTGCCATAAGGGTATCACAAGGGTCTCTGTTCACCACAACCAAAAACAGAAATGGCTGAAATGGACCCCTGTGCAGAAATTAACACAGAACACACTGGATATGGGAGTACAGGGCAAAGACATGGAGGCCCTTGCACATGTCCCAGTCCATTACTGCATTCTATGCTAAGGCTTACATTTATGGATGGTAATTTTCTGTGTGAATGGGTGGGGATGACTCACCTCCTGTCTCCTCTCCGCCGACTCCCTCAATAACCTCCAAGTCTTGGATGCTGCTATATTTCTCCCATGATGTGAGGACAAGAGGATCAGTGGTTCTGCCGCCTGTGGCCATGGCCTCATGTCATTGGGAAAGGAGTCCACTTAACCTGATCTTTCGGTCATTCCAACTTTTGCTGCATTCTTCCGTGTCCTGGGTAACCATGCCAACCGCAGTGACCTTCTGGATAATTGCCAGCCACATGGCAGTTTTACGCTGGCCAGAGTTTCTTCTCTGCTGGCTTCCGCATAGCTCCTTGCAGTGTCCAACCACCTCATCTGTGTGGACTATTAGCTCCCCCTCACTAAATGTAGGCATAGGGAGCCCGCTTTTGGGCATCTTCCCTCAGGTCTACTCCTGTGACATGATCCACATGCTTTTTGGGGTAGTATGGCTGCAGAAGGTGGGGGAGTCAGGATGGATTCTGGTTTTAAAGATGGCCACTGCCATGCTTCCTGTACCAGCGATGACACTATTTCTGCCGGTGCTAATTGCGCTGGTGCTTTTAGCGCCGACGGATGTGCAGAGGTAACGGTATTTGTGCTGGGATTTTAGTGGAGTGCCTTGTTTCGGCACTAATTCTGCTCAATGGAATTAGCATTACCATTGGAGTGGTGTGTGCGTTCACGCCAGGCAATGGTGCAGAGCTAATTGCGCTGTAGCTCCCAGCGATAACACTAGTTCCACTCAGTTGAATTTCTGCTAGAATTCCACCGGACTCCTGGTGAGGCCCAATTTGTGTTCGTTTTTACCACTATCGGGTTATGGCCTTTAAATCAGTAGCATATTGTGCAGTAGATGGGATGCAGAGTAACTCTTACACCAAATAAACAAACTCAGGAAGAAGGCAAAATCGGTTTGACTGTTTTAATTTCAATTATCTAAAACATGGAGTTACAACAGCATCAACGGACGCTGCACAGCAGTTTTTCTCGCCACATTTCATAAAAATTATCATTTATATAGTAAAACTCATCATATGTGACATCATAGTACGTGGTAAACAAGTCAAACCTACATAGGATTGTGGTTGGCTCAAGGGGAACTTCTAAGTATACTTTCTATATGGGAACCGGCTGTGATTGGGTCTCTATAGTCAGGTGAACAACGTATGCCCACCCCTACTGCAAGTCATCTTCAATATTTATTAAGTACACAGTATGTCATTGGCTATCAAAATATAAGGCTCTTCATTATACGGCCTTCTACAATAGGTTGGCACGTTTGTGCCCTTCTGGAACATTGGAGTCACTAGCAGCACGTAGGCTAGAACCCCAGGTGCCAGTGGGTGGACTTGACCATGTCTCCCCACCCAATTAGCCCAACATCCATCATCACAAGTTTCTTCTGCCATGCAGACTGTCTTTGAACTTTGCCTTGCAAAGTATCATTGCCTCTGAGAATATAAGTGAGTGTGAGCATGCTTCTGGAAATCCTATTTTCATCCTCAGCTCACGTGACAGGAGACCGCAAATCGGCCCATTTTCTAGTATTTAATTGTATTAAATGAATAAACTTGGCAGGCACGGTCTTCTTTCTTTGCACCTTGACAAGATACGATCCGGGTTCTCACGTTCACTGTTCTTCAAGGATAGATAACCTGTTCTTGGCTGCTCTGTCCTTTGAAAACAGGCCAGACAGCCTTTGCAGTCTTTCCACGATTTTCAGCTGGTTTCTTGCTGCGACACACAGCTCTCGATCCTTCTTTCTCCATGGGTTTTAGCTTACTAAAATTGTGATGCCGATGTCCAGATTCTATACAATGGTGGCTTCACCTGCAGTTGATTCACTACGTATAGCTAGCTTCTATGATTACTTAGTCTACTCGCATTGCTGTATCTGTACAGTTATTAAACGCTTGCATTTTCTGCAGTGCTCTTCACACGTGCAATCTTTAATCTGCATATAAAAGGTTACTCGATTCTTTACTTCACCATCAGATTCTATAAAGTCTATACATTCTCTTCTTTAGTCAATCTTCTCAGTGTGTCACGCTCATCTCTTGTGTGATGTCACAACTTCTCTTTCTCACATCTTCACATTCCTTCGGGGACCTCTTCCTTCGTAGTCCCTTCTTCGTTTCCATGACAGCCTGTCGGGTATCGGGAGTGGACGCGCTGGGGCAAAAGTTTACCCAGCGCGTCCTCTCCCAAAATGGACCAAAAAAAGTCAAGTGGGGTTGGGAGGGCAGTGAGAGGATTGTTTAGAATGGGAGGCTGGGGGGGAGGGAAAACACTTACCTCAAGCCCCGGTGGGGGAAGATGGCAGCCTCCAGCCGTGTTGCCGCTCAGAGAGGGGATTACCCCATTCCAAGCCTCCTCATTGGATGATTGGCTGCCACAACCCCCCCAACGGGGACATTAAGGAACGTAGTCGGGAGAGGGATTCCAGGGATTCTCGGTCGGGTAAAGCCCCAGCAAGGGCCAATCAGATTAATTGTTACATTCGGATTGACCCTTGCCGTGTACTAATACCAAATTGAGGGAGTTTTGTTGAAATGTTTCCACTTTAAAGTCAGAATTGTCCACTTAGGCATTGCATGATGGGAGGGCTATGACAAGGCAAATGGTAACAAGTAAAAACAAAAAGTATTCTCTTTGGCGTTATCGTCTGCGCTGGCCAGGCAGCATTGTAATGGCAGATATGGTTTCTGCCAGCCTCACCTCTCAACTACTCAGACACTCAGATTAAAAAGTCCTCCTTGACTTGTTGGTTGCTTCCGCCATCACCATAAGGTGCCGTCCTCCATTCTGGCGCCCAACACCCTGCAGGAGCCTAACACCCACTCCCTTGTGATGGACTTCACCCTGCGGAGTTAGTCTGTGGTATTTGAAGAACGGAGCATGGCCTGGTTTCAAGTTTGGTGTTGCACTGATGCAGGCCCAGAGGGACAGCATGGTGGGTGTCTAACTCCCACGCCCTTGCCACGGGCTTCAGGTGTATATCCAGATTCAATACGTATCGGGATTGGGTATTGAGCGGTGCACCTTTTGATTCGCATTTTTCATTTGAGACTTGAGGTTGGTTAGTCGCTCTCAATGAGCGATCCTATTTCATCCTTGCATGTCTTTGGGGTGGGGGGACTTCCTTAGCTTAACAAGACTTATTTGAGCATGTTATGTTGTGTTGTGTTATGTTATGTTGTGTCATGTTATGTTATGCTATGTTAAACAGCATTTGAGC
The DNA here is from genome assembly GCF_040938575.1 of Ambystoma mexicanum. Lineage (NCBI taxonomy): Eukaryota > Metazoa > Chordata > Amphibia > Caudata > Ambystomatidae > Ambystoma > Ambystoma mexicanum. The sequence goes on from NC_090931.1 coordinate 149,118,413, forward strand.
TATGCCTTTCACCAGAGCTGTGGTCTTACGGTTCCCTTTTGTGAACCCGCACAGGTGTAATCAGACCATGGACTGAGGGTAGGGAAGAGTGGAGTTAAAATAAGGCTATAGGTAGAACTCATTGCAGACCATTAATGTTACTACAATTTCATCAAAACCTTTTCAACAAATGTCACTGCAAATACATGAAGGGGGTGGATTAGGGTAATAATGAATGTGGGGGGATGAGATAGGCTATGGGGGGTCTCCCTCCACATGCATTTGTGGTCAAATGTACCTAAAAAAACAAAATGCTGAAATTGTAGTAGCAGGAATAGACTCGATGAAATCACATAGATCAAAAGAAGCAGCATGAGAAACATGATTGAGGAGAAGGTATAAAGAAAGTGTCAGAGAAAAACAAGACAAACAAATTCAGAGTAACACGTCACAAGGGAGGAGTGTGGTGGGAGATGGTTGTGAGCCAGCCTGTGTGATAACAGAAGGCCATTATCAGTAGTAAGTGAATAGAGGATATGTATGTGTTGTTCGATTTACGGTGATGGCATATTCAAGGCCAGTTGCATTTGAGCCCTAGATCCAAATGGAGATTAATTGTGTGAAGGACATGAGAGGTGCTTAAGCGGGCCTAGCATTGTGTCGAGGCCTTGTGTGGTGACTGATACAATGCTCAAGTTTTCTGTGTTAGATCGGGACCCCTGACTGGGCAGGAAACTGGGCATAAAGGCATTACTGGCACCACAATACTGCCCCGTATCTATCCCCTTAAAGGGACAGGAGCTTATAATATGGCTTATTGATGTGCCCTGCTTCCGTATGTGTGGCATTGGGGGTGTAGTCAGGGGATTCTCCGAGCTGCCCTGGGCCAAGCATCACCTGACATGTGGCGACACCCGCCCCACTTTGAAGACCCAGCATCCACCAGTAAGAACAGGCAGGCGACTTTGTAACTCCTGGCACCAGGGCATAATTGCCTGTTACAAATGCATTGGTGTGATCCGGCACAGGATGGGGATTCACTTTGAAAGAGTGGAAACAAGAAGGTGTACTTTTCATGTACTAAACCATAAAGAACTATTTCTAGATTTTCACTGTGGTGAAATAAAAGCATACAATGGTGGTGTAAAAGCAAGGCATAAATAGTTTACTTCTTGCTTAAATGCACCGCAGCATACACCAGTGATCCTTGACTTTGTGCCACTGCACACAGGCATGAACAATTTGCATGCACATTTTATGCAATTATTTTACGCCTGAAATTAACACTTTTGATTTACAAATCTAGGAATACTACTCGAGAATTACTTTTTCACCCACATTTTGCTAACAGAATTTGCACCTGATTACATTAGGTACAATGTTATGCTTCACAGAGAAGGGCGTAATCAGCCCAAAAAGCCTTGCAAGCACCTACAACAGACCACATGTGAAACACACTGGTAAGTACGAGTGGGCACAACACATAAAGCTACCACCTCCTCACCACTCTGAGCCTGCATCAGACCGACGTGATCGGCTCCCTTTTTCTCCAAGAAGCCAATCGGATCACCGACAGGCGAGAGCCGGCCTTCGAGAGAAAGCTCTCAGAAAAGGCTTGGATCCTGACTGAGCTGATTGAGCTGCGGCTGCACCAGGTCACTAAGCTCTGCCACCGTGCATCTCCTCAGCCGCCCTCGCCTGCCTACAAACTCGGCCCCTGCCTACACGGTGAGACACTGACTGTACAATGGTACCACCACGTCACTTATACAATTGTTTGACATTTTACTTCTCCATGCTGCCTCCTACGAGCGCCCGCCTTTATTAATGTCTATACTGTATACTGCATCCGTTAACTGGTTAACAGTTACCAGGTTAATGTGTCGTCGTATACCACCCCTTCACCTGCTGTATGCTCCCACTAACATGCCTGCCTGCCACACTAACCATGCCACCTATGCTGGGGCATCTTGCTCCTACCCTCTGTGGGCCACGCCTCAGTAGCTCTGAGCCTCCGCACAGCCTGATAGATATCCCCATGTAATACATAATTATATTGACTATCTGTTTGCCCGCCCGTCCGTATATATGCAGATAAATAACCATCTGTGTGTATACATTACTCACCCACCACTTAGCCCACAATTGTCGCTCCCTTTTGATCTCTGCTCCTTTGCCCCAAACTGCATTTTTTGTGTGCCTAGACTATAGTGCACCTTGCCTGACTACTGTGCCTTAGCCTTCATTGCATTTTATTTGTGCCTTAGACTATAGTGCACCTTGCCTGACTACTGTGCCTTAGCCTTAATTGCATTTTATTTGTGCCTTAGACTATAGTGCGCTTTGCCTGACTACTGTGCCTTAGCCTTCATTGCATTTTATTTGTGCCTTAGACTATAGTGCACCTTGCCTGACTACAGTGCCTTAGCCTTAATTGCATTTTATTTGTGCCTTAGACTATAGTGCGCCTTGCCTGACTACTGTGCCTTAGCCTTCATTGCATTTTATTTGTGCCTTAGACTATAGTGCGCCTTGCCTGACTACTGTGCCTTAGCCTTAATTGCATTTTATTTGTGCCTTAGACTATAGTGCGCTTTGCCTGACTACTGTGCCTTAGCCTTCATTGCATTTTATTTGTGCCTTAGACTATAGTGCTCCTTGCCTGACTACTGTGCCTTAGCCTTAATTGCATTTTATTTGTGCCTTAGACTATAGTGCGCTTTGCCTGACTACTGTGCCTTAGCCTTCATTGCATTTTAGTTGTGCCTTAGACTATAGTGCGCCTTGCCTGACTACTGTGCCTTAGCCTTCATTGCATTTTATTTGTGCCTTAGACTATAGTGCGCCTTGCCTGACTACTGTGCCTTAGCCTTCATTGCATTTTATTTGTGCCTTAGACTATAGTGCACCTTGCCTGACTACAGTGCCTTAGCCTTAATTGCATTTTATTTGTGCCTTAGACTATAGTGCGCTTTGCCTGACTACTGTGCCTTAGCCTTCATTGCATTTTATTTGTGCCTTAGACTATAGTGCACCTTGCCTGACTACAGTGCCTTAGCCTTAATTGCATTTTATTTGTGCCTTAGACTATAGTGCGCCTTGCCTGACTACTGTGCCTTAGCCTTCATTGCATTTTATTTGTGCCTTAGACTATAGTGCGCCTTGCCTGACTACTGTGCCTTAGCCTTAATTGCATTTTATTTGTGCCTTAGACTATAGTGCGCTTTGCCTGACTACTGTGCCTTAGCCTTCATTGCATTTTATTTGTGCCTTAGACTATAGTGCTCCTTGCCTGACTACTGTGCCTTAGCCTTAATTGCATTTTATTTGTGCCTTAGACTATAGTGCGCTTTGCCTGACTACTGTGCCTTAGCCTTCATTGCATTTTAGTTGTGCCTTAGACTATAGTGCGCCTTGCCTGACTACTGTGCCTTAGCCTTCATTGCATTTTATTTGTGCCTTAGACTATAGTGCGCCTTGCCTGACTACTGTGCCTTAGCCTTCATTGCATTTTATTTGTGCCTTAGACTATAGTGCACCTTGCCTGACTACTGTGCCTTAGCCTTAAATGCATTTTATGTGTGCCTTAGACTATAGTGCGCCTTGCCTGACTACAGTGCCTTAGCCTTAAATGCATTTTATGTGTGCCTTAGACTATAGTGCGCCTTGCCTGACTACTGTGCCTTAGCCTTAATTGCATTTTATGTGTGCCTTAGACTATAGTGGGCCTTGCCTGACTACTGTGCCTTAGCCTTAATTGCATTTTATTTGTGCCTTATTGCATTTTATTTGTGCCTTAGACTATAGTGCACCTTGCCTGACTACTGTGCCTTAGCCTTCATTGCAGTTTATTTGTGCCTTAGACTATAGTGCACCTTGCCTGACTACTGTGCCTTAGCCTTCATTGCATTTTATTTGTGCCTTAGACTATAGTGCACCTTGCCTGTCTACTGTGCCTTAGCCTTCATTGCATTTTATTTGTGCCTTAGACTATAGTGCGCCTTGTCTGACTACCGTGCCTTAGCCTTCATTGCATTTTATTTGTGCCTTAGACTATAGTGCGCCTTGTCTGACTACCGTGCCTTAGCCTTCATTGCATTTTATTTGTGCCTTAAACTATAGTGCGCCTTGCCTGACTAGTGTGCCTTAGCCTTAATTGCATTTTATTTGTGCCTTAGACTATAGTGCACCTTGCCTGACTACCGTGCCTTAGCCTTCATTGCATTTTGTTTGTGCATTAGACTATAGTGCACCGTGTCTGGCTAATATGCCTTAGCCCTGAACTGCATTCTGTCCGTGCTTTAACTTATAGCTGCACCCTGTCTGACTATTGTGCATTAGCCTGAACTGCATCTTACCTGTGCCCTAGCTTATAGCCTGACCATGGTACTGTAGCCCTGTACCAGTTTCCACAAAGTGACTTGTCCACCAAGCTCCAGTATGCTTACTAAAGCCACTAGACAATTTATCTGATCTTCTTTACTTATATTGAGTCTCACACTCTGCCCTGTTAGACGAAATACACAGGCCCATGGGGATTTACCCGCAACTACACCTAACTCTCCTAACAAGATGACAACTAAGCAACCATTAGCCATAGACAACTCTATACACCAAATCCCGAGCAACCCCTGTTCAACAGAATCTAGGAATACTCCCCTTAGAGCTAGACTAGCCAAAATATATGAGCCACCTAGAAGTTTGCAACCCACTTCTATAGGGAAAAGGACACCTAAAACCCTGCCGGCAACTATCGAGTCAGCAAACAACCACCCTCCTAAGTCAAAAAGCTGCAAACCCTTGAACTCCAAACACCAACACTCGAATTCAAGTGACCAACTAGCTTCGTACCCAGCAAAAACAGCCCCCAATAGCCCACCTATCAAAGGAGCTCTGATAAACTCTAGATCTCTAGTAGCTCATGCCACAGAGATTGCCGACCTGATTCTAAGGGATAAACTAGATTTTCTGGCCATCACCGAGACATGGTTACACGCCACAGCAGGCCCTATTCTTATGCTAGCAGTCCCAGATGCCTATACTATCTTGAGACAAGACAACAAGGAACTAGAGGAGGAGGTATTGCCATTATCTGCAAATGTAGTCTCGCCATGAGACTAGCCCCCCTTACGATATCCAATCATGTGAAGCACTGTCAGTCAAAGTACCTTTGAATAATTCTGAAACCCTTAATATACACCTGATATACCACCCCCCGGGACCAATTGGGACATTTGAGGATGACATCAACACGATCCTAGCCAACAACCTCAAAAGTTCAACGCAAGCGCTACTATTAGGTGACCTCAACTTGGGTTTCAATGACCCTTCGGATCTGCCTGCCCTGGCAATAGCTAATACACTAGCAGAATTAGGCTTCATCCAAAGAAGCACTACCCCCACCCACAACAAAGGTAGAATATTAGACTGGGTGGCAGATCAAAACTGCCATGCCAACTTCCTCTATAATCTCACTGCTAGCCTGGACTGACCACTGCCTACTCTCATTTATACTCTCCACCAATAGATCCCCACCCACCCCTCCCCCTATGTCTCTTCCCACACTTACCAGAAATAAAAAGATCATCACAGCGGATAGACTTATCCCTGCCTTACTCCCCACCCTTAATGCACTTCCTGACAGCGCCGACCCAGAGAACATGGTCGAGGAGTTCAACAAAATGATGGCCTCTCCCTTGGACCAGATCGCCCCCCCCCTTAAACTCAGATCAAGCAAACCCAAAAGCCATCTAAACAAATGGTTCACACCCTTCCTAAAAAACCTAAGGCAACAAAAAAGAAATTGCGAGGCTGCCTGGAAATTACTTCCCTCGGAAACCAACAAACTAAAGCTCACCAAACTCTCATCCCTTTACCAAAAATAAATCTGCCTAGCTAAGCGAGTCTCATACGACACTCAGATCTCCCAAGCTAATTCCACTATGAAAGAATTGTTCACTATCCTCAAAGAATTAGAGACCCCCATAACTATACCAGATACATGTAACAAAGACAAAAAATGGTGTTCATACATCCAACATGCACTGGCTAACAAAGGTTCCACTTTACAAACTAAAATATCCCCCAAAAAAAACTCTTTAACGAAATCACCATCTCCAAAAATAATGAAAACACAGCTGAAGACCAACCTACCCGATTTAACTTTTCTAAAGTCTCTATTCTCGAGGTAGAAAGAATTATTCTATCCCTCAAACCATCTAACTGTCAAGGTGATCTTTGCCCAGCACAGCTCATCAAGGATGCGGCTCGGGACCTATCACCCTTCATATCCAAGCTTATTAACGCCTCTTTTACTGCCGGCACTATACCAACTAACCTCAAACAATCGTGGGTACTCCCGCTCTTAAAAAAACAACGCTAGACCCCTCAATACCTACCAATTACAGGCCAATCAAAACAGTCCCTTTTCTTCTAAAAATATTAGACAAGGTGGCCTGCACGCTAATTCAAAAATATTTGTAATTACACCACCTATTAGGAGCTAGACAATCAGGCTTCCGCTCTTAACACGGAACAGAGACTGCCCTCATTGATCTCAAGACCCAAATTGACGAGCTCAGAGACAATGGCAAATCAGCCTTACTCGTCCTCCTGGACCTCTCAGCTGTGTTCGATCTGGTGGATCATACAATACTATCTAACTACCTTGACATAGCAGCACACTTCTCAAAGGAAATTGTAACTTGGATTAGATCTTTCCTAAGTGGCAGAAACATGAAGGTCTTCTCACCCTGTGCAGCCGCAGACCCCATATCCATGACCTGCGGTGTTCCACAGGGATCCTGCATCTCAACCACACTGCAGAACATATTCACCAAGCCCCTTTTCGATGATCTGGACCATCAAGGTATCACCTACACTAACTATGCAGATGATACTCAGATCCTCCTTCCACTTTCAGGGGATTATGACAGGGATTTGGCCTTGGAGGACAGAGTGTACATCATCATCCAGGCATGGAGGGCCACTCACGGTCTATGCATGAATGATGATAAAACAGAACTAATCATTCTGGGTACCTGTATTAACCTAAAAAAACTGGGACCGGACTACTCTTCATTCTTAATCGACGGCAACCGCATTAAGGTAGCACAGCAGGTAAAAACATTAGGTTTCTATCTTGACTCCAAGCTCTCATTCTCCAAACAGGTCAACACGCTAGCGTCCTCCACGGCCTATATGTGCAAACTAATATGAACAGGCAAGCCATTTCTCTCCAATAACAGTTGTACCATCCTCGCCAGAGCACTCATCCGGTCCTGCCTGGACTATTGCAGCGCCCTGTACTTAGGCTCCAGCAAATCCATCATTAGAAGAATTCAAATCCTACAAAACAATGCCCTTAGAGCAGCACTAGTCTTCTCTAAAAGAATCCACATTTCTGAGAATAGAAGACAGAATAATTGGCTCTGAATCAATGACAAGATCCTTTTAATATCCCTGTCACTCACTCATAAATATCTCAACAACACCGCCCCATCTACCTCTGCGAGAGATTTCACAAACAGACGTCCATAAGACCCACCAGATCAGCCAACAGGGACCACTTAACCATCCCTAAATTCAAACTAACCATGATTGGAGGCAACAGTTTCCCTGTCAAAGCGGCTAAACTATGGAACTCCCTGCCCCCTGCACTGAGAATAGACCAACCCTATCTCAACTTTAAAACTAATATCATCCTTTGGCTGAAAGCTAATAACTACTAAATTACATGATGCCAACCAAACTGGAATTAACAACGCTCATTCCTCGTAGCAACCCCCGCTGGTGTTCATAGCATATAACAGCTGTAAATATTTGGAAATACTTTGTAAATTTTGCTATTCTAAGAAATATACTTCACTTTCAAGACTTAACATATGCTACCCCGATAGGATCACCACAATTTTGTACATAATGCCTGTAATGTCTGAAAATACAATTTATCCTGCTTTGTAACCTATGCTCCACCCTTTTGTCCACCTGTAACTAAGCTTCACATTATCCTGTAACTGTTGCGCCCTGATACCTCTGGGTCTGGCGCGCATTATAAATAATAAACAAACAAACAAATAAACAACAGAATAATGCAGACTTCATTTTTCTAGCACCATGGAAGAAGCAGAGTATTTGTTGATCCAACTGAGGCAACAAAAGAAAATCCAGGTTCAGGAATATTTGGGGGGAAAACAGCAACCCCTGGAGGTAGTTTGCATTGTGTACCCAATCCCCACCCCGGGCAGCCCATCAACCGGCACCCCACCCCCACCCAGGCAGGCCATAAGTCCCAGCAGCAGTTCCTAGACAGGAGGGGGTATAGAAGAGGATTAAGACCCTACACACCAGGGTTGAACAAGGGCACCCAATCATCCTGCACTGCAGCACCTATCCCAAGAAGGTCATACGCCCAAACTCCAGCTCCCACCCCAGCAGCAGTGCCCGGACTATAGGTGGGATAGGAGTGCTTGAAGGCCCTGCATACCAAGGTTGTACAGGTCCAGGCTGTTCCATAGACTAGCAGGTCCTTGTCACCTACTGCCTGGAGCTGCCCACCATCTTCAGCATCCAGCAGGAATCATGCAATAAAGGAAAGGAGACAGTTACAACAACTCACCCCTGCCCATTGAAGCTCTTCACAGTGCTTCATTTTTGTGCCCCAGGCAGTTTTCAGCACTGTATGGCCCTGGAGCATGGCATCTCTCAGCCTTTTTACTCCTGCATGCTCTCACCTGTTGTCTGCATTAGATGGATGATATGAGATGGATGACATGGAATCGATGCATATCCACATTAACTGACCTGGATCCTCTAAATTGGACCAATGACCATTTTCATGCAATTGCGGGCAACTCTATTGTGCTTGGGGGCCTGGGCTGCACACATATGAGTCTAGCTCCACCCAGAGCCAGAGAACATGTCTCCATCAATGGGTGCATCAACCACACCACGAATATGGAGAAATGTTACATAATGCAAACCTTCCCTTCACACAACTGTGCCAGACTTCCTGGCTCGAGCTATGCCTCTATGATCCTAACCGAGAGCAACATACCATGCATCCACGTGGGTTTCCCGCAATGTGAGGTAGGCTACTGGGTGTGTACCTAATGCCACACACCCTCACAAAGGCAGGCCAGCAAACAGCAAACATGCACAGGCCCCTATCTCATCCCACTGCGCATGCAAAGGAGTGAAAGAGTGAACGAGGGCAGAACTCATGAGACAGACATGCAAGTGCAATGTAGTGCAGGGGTGTGTGTGTGTGGGGAGTATAGGGTGGGCATTACTCTGTCAGGGCCCCTGCAGTTGTCACATTGAACATTTCTGAATTCATGTTGAATGATCAGTCATACTCCTCCTTGTGCTGCTTATTGATGCCCTTTCACTGTATTTTGAAACAGTAATATGTGTCTGCACCCTGCAGGCACCAAACCTCTCTCGGCTTCAGGGCCAGGAGAGGCTCCCTCTGTGGCTGGAATAACTACATTGTGCATTTCCTCCATGACCTCACCTTCAGCTCGTTCATGTAAGCATACCCTTGTGGTTCTGGCACAGAACATGTGATACCCAATATATTGCAATGACTCCTGACGCATAGGCCAAAAGATAGCCTGAGTTTGGCCCTCTTAGCACATAGAAGTAAACATTGTGCACTCCAAGGCCGGCACCTAAAAAAGTAAGGTTATTAGTAAAACAGGAATATGGGTACAGTTAACACAAAACAGGAAATAGTGTATCAAAAGCTTATAAAATTGCAAAATATAGCCTGTGCCCTGCCCTATTGTGCTTCTCCTGGGTGTACTTCTTCCACGTCAATGAAGCACACATTTCACATTCTTCTTCTGGTGCAGTCTGTTATGCTAAGGCCAGGTTCTACCATTTATCAATGACGCAGTACACGTTCCAGAATACTAAGGCTGAACTAAACCAGCAGTTCCCGTGTGGCGATGGCATGTGAGCATGTATGTTGATGCTTGTGAGGAACATTCTTTGGGAGCATACATGGGACTGTCTCTCACACCAGCCCAGGGGGCTCCACAGAAGTCTTTGGATTTCAGCGGCATCAATGGCTTTACATAGCAGGAACAGCCATACTCAAGATGCAGGATACATTACAATCACCATTTCTGAAAGCGGAGGAAGTGTGCGCGTTCAGAATCACCACGCTGACTGTGCTGCCGGCCTTAAGGGTATATTTCTACCACAGCTGTGGGGGTGCATCCTGTCTGCATCATTCCGCCAATCATGACTCCTTACACCACATGTGGCTGAGCTCTTGCTTGTCCCAGTTTCATGTGTGAGCTGGCCTTCCCATCCAGCTTCCATATGTTGCACACAGAGCTTATAGTACCTAATTACCATCACTATTATAACCCTATATGTAAAAGAACACAGCTCAGAGGACCATATGTCTCATTCAGGCATGTCAGAAGCATGCATTAGGCCATCACGACCCATAGGCAATCACACAGTTTTTAATCTAGTTATGGCAAATGGGATTTCATCTCATACCTTTAAATAGACTAAACGTGTACTTTTAGCCTTGGCATTCTTGCCCCCTGAATTGACAAATTAATGTCCCCTGTCTTTTATGGAGGTCTGTGAGGAATGCGCAGCAGCTTGTTCCATGGTCGCACCACATAAAATGTGTGTTACTTCAAATATGCACCAGAAAAGCATGTTCCATTCATCAAGCCCTGCAATAGACAGGGTTATCTAGCCAAACCATCGGTTCCGCTCTCCAGGTGACACTGGATACCCCATTCTACCTTGGCTGATGATACCACTGCACAAACCCAGAAATCGCTGACGCAGCGCTACAACAATGCACACAACCAAGCATTTGGACAGCTCAAAAAAATACCTCAGGTCTCTGCATTGGACTGGTGCTGCATGTATGCGCCCACTAGAGAAGGTCTGCCTCGCCATGACTATGAGCTGCATGCCACACAAAAAGCCATCAGAAGCAAAGTGCCTCTTGCCGAACGATGCAGACTCCGATGATGGTGGCCATGGGCATAGCAAGCAGTACTGGAACTCTGTTAGTGTTAAGTATTCGCAGCCTCAGCATAACCACGGGAGCGGCATGATCACAACTCTTCCACCTTGATTGACACAGCAGGTACAAGATTCCAGTACACAGGTAACAATGCACAGCCAATGGGGGAAGGGGATTAGAGAGACCATGTGGATAGGGAGGACCAGTTGGACAAAGAATTAAGAGGGTCAGGATCAGATATGGAGATTTCTTGGGAACCCCATTGGTAATACTGCTGGTGTTTTCTTAGCACATTAACTCATGCACTGTTATTGGTGGCAATACATGCATTTGCCATGCCCATTGATGGCCAAATCTGCGCTGCACACACACCTCCCTCACTGTTGCAAGACATTCAGGAGATGGCTGGGGTCCAGCCATGCTGTAATCCCTGAAACATTAAAACTATGAACAACCAGTGGTGGTTCTGTACAACCACTCACTCACTCACGTTTATGCGCCTGAGGACCATAGCACAGTACCATTAAGACCCTCAAGCACATAGTATGCAGATCAGCGCTTACCAGAGAAAAGCCACTCATTCCAGCTAACCGGACAGTTACAACAGAAAAGTTACATTACACATACCTGAACAAAGGACTCTGATCCAATGTTTTAAAGGCTGCATAACGGAATCCTCATCAAAACACGACTCCTGTGATAAATATGTTGAAAGCTCCTTATCTGCATCATAATATTTCTTGTAGGTCTCTCTCCACCACAAGGCTTTTTGCATTCTCGCTTGGTTTAGTTGTTTGACATCCTTCTGCCCGAGTTGCTTGCTGCTCAGTCAGATGAACAGGAAAGTATTTATGCTATCACTTTCCCTCCGAGGCTTCTTAATCCTTGAGTGCAGTTCCTGTTACTGAAAATTTGATTTGCTTCTTATTTACAGTGCACCATGTGATGAATCATCTTCCTGAAAGAAAAGCTTGGTAACGCGTATCCATAATTCAGATCAGCCTCTTTTACGACTTTTTTCACAAAGATATGCTTGTAACGTTTACTTTTCTTCTTCAACTCATTTTCGCGTGCTTGCCCATTCCCAGAAGTCAAGTGTCAGTGCATGGCTTTTAGTCTGGAGTGTCTGAATTTCAATTTTTAAACTGTTCAACTTGATGCCCCTCCATGCAAAATCACTCTCTTTAGATTTCTGCAAAATCCGCCCATGTCTTTGCCACCCCCCCACTACCTTGCTGCCTGCATCTCAAAGTCCTCTCCCTCTCGAACTCTCTGCTCCTCGTCCCTCCATAGCCTCCTTCCACTTTCACACTTTCATTCCTTTTCCTTACTTGCCCAACAGCCTGGAATGCTCTTCCCTCTGGCCATTAAACCCATCCCTCGTGGAACTCTTCAGAATGAGGTTCAAACTCCACCTCATAGCGATGGGCGGTGCTCTCCAAACCCTCCCAGTGGTCGAAGTGGCCAGGAGCGGTTGGGAGAGGTGCTCATCTACTTTTTCTTAATATGTTTTACTGTTCCTATACATTTATTTTAAAAACAAACCGTTCCGGAATGGTTTCCTTTTGCAACAAAAGTGTAGGAAGAAGTTGAAACTTGCACTTTCAGTGCACTGCACTGAACGTTCCCTTAAACAGCAGGCAAATGTGTTTGACGGTTTGTATTGTCTGTGGGAGGGGTGTGGTGATGGGGTAGGTGGGGAGCGGGGGCAGACCAGCAGGGAACATAGTTCCACTACTTCTTTTCATACACTTCGACCACTGCCTCCCACCCGCTTATCCAAACTAACCTCCCAGCCAACCTCATCCTGCATCCTGCCCTCAAATCCACTGTTGGCCACTTTCCTGTCTGGCTTTCCACTTTCTTTTTCCCTTGGTGCTCCTGCCGATTACCCACTTTGCTTCTTTCGCTTTTACATTCCTTTTTCTTTCATCTTCGGATCGCTTACCCGTTTCAATTTCTTCTTTCACTCTTTCTTGAGTTTCCTCTTTCAGCACCCCTCTTGCGCTACACTCCACTTTCTTTCACCAGTCTTCACTTGATGGTCCCTTCTTCAGAATGCTGTGCTGCCTGCTCGCACGCTTACCTGAGTCTCTCTCTCTCACACGACTCACCGGGTGGCGTTGCGATGCAGCGGCTTCCTGCGACAGCGTGAGGCCAAGGTCAGGGTATCACCAGTGCTTTAAGTGGGGTAAAAAATTGAGGGGGGGGCCCTCGTTTGGGGGCGTGGCTTCCATTGCGGGCGTGGCCTAAAAGTGCACAAATCATAGTAAGGTGCGCAAACAAATATATAAATGTATTTGAGCATTTAAATATTTGTTTGCGTACTACTATGGTTTGTGATTTTTCAAGCCTTCTTTTATATACATAGCAATGTTACATATTTCTATGTTTATACAAGGTGGCTTGTAAGTGCACAAACCATAGTAAGTTACGCACATTTGTGTGCTTACCTTACTATGGTTTGTGTACTTTTCAAGCTGCCTTTTAAAAACAGACATTTGTAACATATGTCTATGTTTATAAAAGACGGCTTGAAACGTAGCCATCTTTTATAAAGCGTTGAGGACGGACAAAACCCAAGGTGGCTTTGTCCGTCGACAAAGCTATATAAAAGATGCCTTGAATTGTGTACGATTCAAGCCGTCTGTTATAAACATAGAAATATGTCTACGTTTATAAAAGATGGCTTAAACGTACACAGTTGAAGGCATCTTTTATAAAACCTTGCCAAAGCAGAAAGGCGCCTCGGGCTCAGTGATCTCTGCTTAGAGCAGAGATCACAGAGCCCGAGGTGTCTTTCACCCTCTGCGAACCCGCGGGCTCCGTGATCTAATCTGGAGATTAGATCACGGAGCCCGTGGGTTCGCTGAGGGTCAGTGACCTGGCGAGGGAAAACTAAGGGACTCTAGCTTCCTCTGATGGCCCCTCAGATGAGGGGTCATCAGAGAAAGTTACAGTGACTGACGGAAGTGCCAGCCAGTCACAGCAACGCTGTGCCTGGCTGGCACTTCTGTCAGCTTGCCTGACGTTAAAGTGGCGGACGCATCTCCCGTCGCGGCTGCGGCCGCGGCGGGATAATGCGTCCTGCCATGGCGTGGTGTGGCCGGGGGGCCCCGGCAGGGCCCCGGCTCAGCCCCACTTTTTGGAGACTGCCTGGGCCCGGCCCCGGCAGGCCCCGGCCCACTTAAAGCACTGGGTATCACCACCTGCCCCTAGGATACCCTTTAGGTCTGTTTTGGCCCCAAGCATTGGTCATTGGTCATTGTCCTGTCCGGCACGGACAGACTTAACTTGGCATGACCAGAAGCCTCATCACGCCAGACACAGCCTACTGAACACGCTCACACTCGCACATGAGCAAAGGGGATTTGCCGCATTCGCGGGGAAAATGGGAAAGTATTAAATAGAGAGAGTATCCCGTTCCCCTGGCTCCATTTCCCTCATTTCGGCACTGCTGCGTGCAGGGCTTCAACAAGGGGGATTAAAATTCCCAGCTGCATGGGGATACGAAATAAGGCGACAAGGATGGGATGCCTACATCTCCTCACATAGAAAAAAGGAAGATGAAAAAGAAATACAGCCTTTGGTGAGCATCCTGGTCTTTTCAATAAAACGGGTGCAACTGAAAGCTGCCTGACTGCAGCAAGATGTCTGCGAATGAAGAGAGATAGTCAGAGGCAGACTAGTGATCCATCTGATGATGAAAGGCCCAGTGCAGCTGCATTTTCGTTACCCAGGCCCTTTTGATCTGGGTGATCAACAAGCCCCGGGACAGAGATGGGAGAGGTGGCTACGAAAATTGGAGAAATACAATGCAGCTTATGACGAAAAAGCTCCAGATAAGTTTGCCAGGAGATTTCATATCAATCTGGTTGGTGACAAAGTTAAAAATCTCATCCCTACGTTCCCCCCTGAAAAAGTCAAGACGTATGAGGGACTCAAGGAGGCTTTGTGTACATAATTCGACCCCTCAGCACAACATAGACCATAAAAGACACCTTCATCATAGCCTGTCAAATGACTGGTGAGTCCATTGATGCATTTGCGACTCGATTGCGCAAGTTGGTGGCTCATTGTGACTTTCATAAATTCTCGAATGATGAAGCCATTGGGTTAAGGATCATCAGAGGGTGTTTATCTTCCACCTTTAGGAAGAAATTACTCTGTGAACCGTTTCCCCTTGCCACCATTCTACAAATGGCACGGACGGAAGCGAGAGCTGATTCACAAGCTACGCAGATGGAGACCAGTAAGGGTCAGGTTAAAAAGCAAGCGTGTTACGTCAGACAAGGCGGGAGAAGCAACAAAGGAGGCAACACCACACCAAGATGTGGTACCACTGGAAAGTGCTACAGGTGTGGACTGCCTTTTCCCCATGATGAAGGAACAAGTTACCCTGCTTTTGGACGGAAGTGCACCAACTGTGCGGGTGGGAAAATAATATGGTGAGATTATGCAATGCGCCGCCGAACAGGGCGCAAGGAGGTGGTCCTGGTGGGACTAGGCCGGAGTACAACCTACGTGCTCAAGGGCCAAGAAGAGACACCTGCGTGAGAAGAGATTTGGTCAACCACGTTCGGCAGATCACTGGGCAGTCACTGTCACCTCCACCAGAGCAAGAGAGAACCCAACATGAATATGCATACATGATGAATGATGTGGTGACTGCCCCAGAAGTAGATATTGACATTCCAGTAGGTCAACACAATGCCAAGTTCATCATTGACACGGGAGCCACACTGGATATCATGTGCATATCTGAATTTCACAAGATGGCTCATCCGCCGGAACTGGAACAGTCGAGACTGAAGATATTGCAGTGGGACGCCAGGGTGCCAGTTCGGAGCCATGGAAAATTCTTGATGCAGCTGAACTACAAAGGGAGATGGGGTATGGCAGAGTTACATGTTCTTCAAGGAGAAGTGCCGGGAAGCAATCTGCTAGGCTGACCCACTGCCCTTGAAATGAAGATTGCTGCCATGATGTACATCAATGCAGCATGAAATCTCAGTGATGCAATGATTTCCAGAACTGTTCAAAGGAATTGGGTGCTTGAAGGGAGTCCCAGTCACCCTTCACATAGACGGATCAATACCTCTAGTGACGTAACACCCCTGACGGATACCCATTCACCTGCAACCGCAAGTAGAGAAAGAGAATCAGTGTCTGTTAAGGGAGGACATCATAGAACCTGCCTGTGGCCCCACCCCATGGGTCTTGCACGTGGTGGCAGTACCCAAGCAAGGGTCATTTGAAGAAATATGCCTGTGTGTGGACATGTGCCAGGCCAACAAAGCAATTCAACGAGAGAGACACCCTGGCATGCATCTGGATGACATGATTGTCATGCTAAACGGAGCCAAGGTATTCACGAAACTTGATCTATACAAAGGGTACCACCAGATACAGCTAGACAAACAATCAAACTAGATAAACACCTTTGCAACCCATAAAGGTTTGTTTAGGTATAAGCAGTTAAGCTTTGGGATATCATCAGCTGCCGAAATCTTCCATGAAAGCATTAGGAGGGTAATTCAGCACATAAAGTATTGTTTCAACTACAGCAACGATATTTTGGTTTTCGGAGTAATTCTTGAACAACATGATCTGTTGCTGCATCAGATGTGCCTAGCTCTCTCTCAGACAGGACTAATGTTAAATGCTGAAAAGTGTGATATCCACAAGAAATTTCTCAAGTTCTTTGGACATGTGTTTTTGCAAAAGCAGATGAGCCCTGATCCTGGGAAAGTAACCGCGACTGAAAGCAGTTCGCCCCCGCAAGATGTGAGTGATGTAAGGTCCTTTTTGGGGATGGCCGGCTATTGCAGTAGATACCTAAAGGACTTTGCTGCCATTAACGCACCATTGAGATAACCCACCAAGCAAAGGAAAGAGTTTAAGTGGGACCAATCCTGTGAAAAGGCATTCACACAGATCGAGAAAGACATTGGATCGGCTGAGTGCATGGACTATTTCAACCTGGCTAAATGCACTGAACTAAAGGTAGACGCAAGCCTGGTAGGTTTGGGAGCTGTCTTGGCCAAGCAAAAGCCTTACAGAGACAGTCCAAGGGCATACTTTCCAACCCTACCGATTTAGGCGGTAGGATACCGCTTTTTAAGCAGTCCTACCGCCTACCGATCTATTGGCAACAAATACCATTTTTGAAAAAAATACTATTTCTTTTATTTTTTTTATTATTTTTTTTGGCCACGTCAGCTCGTGGAATTCTTTCAAGGGCTCCCCCGAGCTGGCGTAGCAGGAGAAGGTACGGCATGCAGGCTTTTCATGTAAAAGGCACCCACGGCGGTGGGCTAAATATGCCCCTCCATCGTGGCTGCCTTTGAGAAAAGGTGCCATTAGCCCCCCACCACGCCAGCTCGGGGGAGTCTTTCAAGGGCTCCCTCGAGCTGGCGTAGCGGGAGAAGGTGCGGCATGCAGGCTTTTCATGTAAAAGGCACCCAAGGCCGCGGGCTAAATGCGCCCCTCCGCTACGGGTGCCTTTGACAAAAGGCGCCATTAGCCCCCCACCATGCCAGCTCAGGGGAGTCTTTCAAGGGCTCCCCGAGCTGGCGTGGTGGCAGAAGGCATGGCAGGCGCCTCATTGTCGTTGAATGCATCCGCGGGCTCATTCAATGACAATGGGCTGCTGACATGCCCTATTCCTATCATAACCTCCTCGCCTGACTATTTTTGAAACTTTAAGATTCCTACAGATTTTTGGTCACAGAGTGTTGGCATGCATGCAAAGGCCAACAACGCTTATGCATCCAAATGACTGACAGATGTCGAAAGAAAGTACTCACAGCCAGAAAAAAAGGGTCTGGCAGTCGTTTGGATGTGTAAGCACTTTCAGATGTTCCATTTGGGAAAACCATTCACAGTAGTGACTGATCACCAGGCACTAGTCATGATTTACAGAAACCCTCAGTGTAAAATGCCTCCTAGGATTGAGAGGTGGGGGTTAAGACTGGAAGACTTCAACTTCACCATCATTCATAAACCGGGAAAGGAATACAATCCGTCAGACTTCATGCCTTGGCATCCGCTCGTGATACAAGATCGTGACCCGTCCATGGCGGAGGAGCACATAAACTTCCTCGCTCAGCAGGGTCCTCCAAAGCCACTTATGACAAGCATAGTTAGGGATTGCACCATGAGAGATAGGATACTGCAGAAAGTTAAGGAGTTTATCACATCGTGAATGTGGAGAGGCAGTGAGCTAGAATACAAACAAAGGAACTAAGAGACTTTGAAGCAAGAAATGCAAGTTTCAGGCAGATGAAAGATGAGCTGTCATATGCTGCAGAAGGCCTTGTGATGCGCGGGAGGCGGATCATCATACCTACGGATCTACGACAGCAAGTAGCGGATCCAGCACATGAGGGGCCTCGAGGCATGGTGGAAAACACTGTGAAAAGATGCCACTTATATCAATGCACGTCGAAACCCAGCAATCCGGAACCAGTCAGAATGTTGGACCTGACAGAGGCTCCATGGACCCATGTCAAGGTTGACTTCTTTGGACCATTTGGCGGTGGAAACTATTGGATGGTGGTAATGGAAAACTCTCTTGGTTCCCTCTTGTACAGATGACCTTGTCCACAGCAGCCAGCACCGTCATCCCTGAGTTGAAAATTATATTCTCGGTGTGGGGGATTCCGGAGACCGACGCTGAAATCATCCAATGGGCCTCCGTTTAGCAGTCTGGAGTTTGATTGATTCATGAACCTCATGGGCATTCACCATCGGAAAATCTCACCGTTGTGGCCGCAGGCCAATGGGATGATCAAGAAGTTGATGGGGAGCTTAAAGAAGGTGTTGCAACAAAACGAGCTGGGTGGGATGTCGCTAAACCAAGAGGTGTGCAGCATGCTCCAGGATTACCGGAACTCACCACATGGAACAATGGGAAGATGCACATCAGAAATGATGTTTCAAAGAAAAGTGAAGACGATATTGCCCCACAGAGAAGAGCTCCGGGAAAGCGACCTCACAACGCGACAGGCCAAGGACGCGACTAGGAAATGTGCGATAAATATGCAAATGAAAAGCAGGGAGCAAAGTCGTCAGCACTGCAAACCGTAAACAAAGTTTGTGTGTATCGAAAGCAGGAACGGAAGTCAGAGTCAAGATTTGATCCTGGTCATTTAGTCATCAAGCAGATCAGGGGATTTATGGTGACTGCCCGATCCCCGGGCAGGGTGATCGAATGAAATGTGTCACAATTCAGGCTCTACTGAGAGGGAGAGAAGGCACTCGAGGACAAGGAGAGTGTCGAGGAAGATCATCAAGAGAGGTTAGAAAATGAGGACATGTTGTCGACAGAGAATGGGTAGCCCGTGGAAAGGCTGACAAGACCACAGTGATGCATTGCAAGGCCTGTGAGACTGATCGAGGAAATGTGAGGCCAACTGTGAGTAATGGGATTATGTTTTGCCTGAGATGGGGAGATGTCGGGAACGACACGGACACGGGTAACTTGGCGGGACGAGAAGTCTCATCACGCCGGACACAACCTATTGAATGCCTGCAAGCTTGTGCATGCGGAAAGGGGATTCACAGCGTTTGTGGCAGAAAGGGAAAGTAATTATTAAAGAATGTATCGTGTTCTATTGGCTCGTTGTCCCTCATTCCGGCGCTGCTGTGTGCACAGGCTCAAAAAGGAGGGATCAAGAGTCCCAGATGCATGGGGATGTCAAAGTCCTTAAAGAGCCATCAGGGATCTGTCTGTTGGAGTTCCGTCCACGGGACGCACGGCTTCCCCAACTGATAACGGTTTGCTCCACTCTCCAAATTGATACTGCAGAATGCCATCCTCTCCGGGGTCATTCCAGTAACTCCCCACACAGTGGCTTCTCTGCTCTGGACCTCCTTCCCAACTCACTTCAACCTTTGTGTTGATCCACACAATTTTACATCTGCTTTGAAAGTTAATTGAAGACATGTTTGGATGGTCAACCTGAATTGCCTGACTCTGCCTGTCCTTGTTAAAGGGACAAAATAGAGAATGTCCTTAGGAATCCATTGCTCATGGATTCCTATGGGTAATCTTCATTACTCCCAGCATTTTCTTCTTCATCGCTGTGATTGGGGATCGAGAGAGGGGTTTCGAGAGTAAGTAACCCATGCCAACTGGGGGGGGGGTGGAAAAGAGGGATGGGGAATACCACGTCTCAATCTAAGGCACTCTCCCACCAATCCCTGAAAGCGTCACACTCAGGTGATCCTCCCTCGCTTGTCCACCCCCTGGGTCGGGATCCAAAAGCGATGGCCCTTCCCTGGCCATCTGAGCAGAGGATTTGCAGGGAGAAGGGAGGATAATACTTACAGGTTTCTCACAAACCATTCCCCTATGCGGTTCGGACTTGAATGCTTTGTAGGTTTTACCTGAAATGCAGAAGGATTGCAAGTTCAAAACCCACTGCATAACTCGAAGGTTGGATTTCCTTTTCAAGTTGTTTTCATCTACGCATGAGTCAGATGGTTCTTTCTAATAATGAGGTTCACCTATACTTGCCTTTAGATCAATATGAGTCAATAGTGAGACCCTTTGATCAAATTGGGGCAGGTTAGTTCCTATGACCAATTGGGCGGGCATATTGGGAACTATGGTGCTAACAGATGTAGCATTCCCCCAAAGATGGATATAGGAAGTTGAGTTTGTGGATATTTCTTGATGTGACCATTCTTTTTCACCCCTGGGTAAGCAAGTCTGCTTGTATTGCACATTCTTTGCTTCCACTGTCCATTTGGACCCAAAGATTTCTCCCTTCTAAGATGACAGAGAATCTATGGCCCTCATTACAAGTCAGGCGTTAAGTGTTTAACGGCGCCGTCGGCGCCGTTAACCCTTAACGCCTGATTCACACTTTAACGCCTGCTTTTTGCAGGCGTTAAAGTCCAAGGCGCTAAGCGACCTTGGTTCTACTTATGGCACCGTAATTTACGGTGCCGTAATTAGCGCCTTCCCCATCCCCATTATGCCCTATGGGGCAAAAATGGGAATGGGGAAGGGCAAATGGTGAATGGGGAATTACCGCCCCACTCACCTTGGAATGGGGCGGTAATTCCGCCATCCACCATGGCGGAATCCGTCATGGACCATGGTGCTAATAGCACCATGGTCCACCACCTGACTTGTAATGAGGGCATATATATTGTTTTAGCCCCGTTTTATAAAAAGGCATGAGATTTTCTTTGTTTCTTCTTCTTACTGTTTAAATGGTGTTTCTTAGGGTTCTATTTCTTCTTAACTTGTGTGGTATTGGATGGTGGAATATCCCTTTCTTCAGTTTCCGATAGGTTCTGGTAATATACATTTATAGATATGTCAAAAGGAGAAAAATGCTGCTGTTCGTTGATACCTCAAATGCTGTTATATTGCCAAGTTGCAGGACATCAACCAGTGGGTTTGAGCAACAGCAAATCCCAATCTGAACATGTATTTGATGCCGAAGAACACAAAGACACAACCTTCATTTGTATAAAAAATATAAAATGATTGTTATTCCAAATCAAAAATAATAAATATAGGGCAAAAAACCTCAAAACTTAAAGTGATCAAAAACAAAATCTTGATCAATGCAAATTGAAAAGAAAAAAGAAATGGAGAAACCAAAATTCCATTGATCACACTTTGGAGATGTTGATCTGTATCAACAATGTAAATAGAGCAAACTTAAATAAAGAAACAGTGTAGAGCAGTGGTCACATATAGCACTTAAAAAGAAAAGAACAGGATACAAGGACCCTACGTAATCAAATAGTTGTTTGCGATTAATCAAGGCAAAAACAATTCAGCAATATAATGTCAAACTTACACTCTGGACATTTTCAAAGTACAATTTCCATTTCAAAGTACAATTTGTTAGTCCGATTGTCCGTCTCTAAAGGTGGAGACAGTTTGAAGATCAGTGAAGAGCATTCCAATGTCAATGCAACAGCTACTTTAAGGTAAACCCCCATTGGGTCTGCATAAGCTGGCAGGGGAGCCTGAACAAGTTGGCAAAAGGTGGAGCAAAGATTCTCATTAAGTAACGGTGGTGTCAGAAGGACCACCTATCTCCCCTTGCAGTATAGCGTTTCAGTGGCAGATTGAACAGGTGGAGCCACCTTCATCACAGTGTAAATTGAGGACCCTGTGGATAAAAGAAGGGGGAAGGAGATTGAATACAAGGGTTGTGTAGATGTGGCGGCACATGGAAATGGGTATAAATGTAATAGGAAGGATATAAAGCTAAAGAGATTTTTGGTTGTGGGCAATCAGGGATCCCCTGCTGGGCGTTGAACAATTCTTACCGTGAGGGGAAAACAAAGACCCTTGGATTTGATGCTGGTTACCCCAGGAGCGCTGCAACTGGGGTGGCAAACTCAGGAGATCCACTGTTGTGGGGAGCTGATCGGTGATGCAGATTCCCAGTGCGTATCTATTCGCAAAGCTACAGACACCAGAAAAAGGGGATGCATACAGGGAATATTTGCATACTGCTTTAAGACACCTACAGTTTCGCGTACACCGATTGTGCCTGTGCCCCGGTACGCAGCGCCATTACCGGGCACCAGTAGAAATATGGTTTTGTGCTACATACTTCGGAACGGATAATTCAAGCCAGGTTAGACTCATTTGCAGGACCAATCCTGCTACCCATTTACATATTGTATGTCGCCGTTTTTTAACCCCTTTTCGGCGGCTGACATTAATTATTTTTTCCATGCTTTCCAACTCGAACAGCAAGTTCAAGAGAGCAAGAGAACAATTAGGTCATATTTTACTCACTTCACACTGTATTTTGGAGGTGTGCATTATTGTGAGGGGTTTTTCTGTTATCCAATTAATCTATTCGGGCAAAGAAAATATCAGCAGATTGTACCGGAAAATGATCCTCTGGTTCCTCTTCTCCCTGCATAAAAGAGGGTTATCTCTTTCTTTAAGGGTGGGGGCGATCTGAACAATATATCTTCAGTGGGTTCTACTAGATGGATGTTAGTTATCTCATCAGTGGGGTTATAGAGATATTTATCAGAGGGAGATTGTTCCTATCTCGTCATTTTGGCCCATCAGACTTTGACCTTGGGATATGCAGGACTTCCCCTGTAGATGGTCTATAACTTTCCATTGTTTTGAAAAAAGAAATGTCTTTTTCCTTCAAGAATGGGGCCGACTCGGTATCACAATCTGGTCCAGGTTTTATACTATTATCGCTCTCCCTGCTAATCTGAAAGTAATGTATGATTTTGCTCCCCATAAATAGGTGTGCCCTATACTAAATGTGTTTAATTAGCTTTGAATTAACTAGAAATACTGTATGTTTTCTAAACAAGGGCTATGCTTTGCTCTGTGTACTTTAAAGCATACTGTTGTGTTTTTATAATGGGCCTCATTACGACTTTGGAGGTAGGGCATGGCTGCCTCCAAAATCGTGTCCGGGTTCCCTGAATGGGGAAATACCGGGCCATTCGAGTATGGAGGGCCCGGTATTTCCTCCTTTAGGGAACCCGGGCCCGGTCCTTCCCCATTCCCATTCGATCCCCCATAGGGTTCAATGGGAATTGGGAGGGAGCTAACAACGGGCCCATTACAAACGGGCCCGTTGTTAGCTCCCTGGTCCCCTCGCATGACCCGCTATGGACGTCTAGATTAACCAGACGTCCAGAGCCGGTCCTGCAAGCGGACCTCGTAATAGTGCGGAGTGGGTTTAACGGCACCGGCACCATTAACGGTGCCGTTAAACCCATTTTGCACTAGTTGTAATGAGGCCCAATGTGTTTACATGATCTGTGATAGTACTTATTTACCCAAGATTTACCTTGGTCTACTTGTATTTAAACAAACGCTTTATTTTTTTACAATTACAAGCATTTCAGTGTTTCCTTGGACCATATGTGTATTACAATTTCTTTGTACGGATTCTACAGCCCTTTGTCCCTCCTAAAATAAGCCTTGCGCTCTGTCTACGCTACCATATACTCAGGTGGTAAATCCTTATACTGAGAGTGGAGTCTTGTACTGAGTTTCTCAGTTGAATGGTTTTACTAAGCCCTTAGTTGGACTTCAGAAAAACTGTCCTCACACCCCGAGCGAGACGCAAGGATAGGCAACAATAAACAAGGAAAAACACACACTCTACATTGCAGCCTAGTCAACAGAGGTTCCACGGTCAAACACACAACAGAAATGTATGACCTCCTGAGCGACGGTGGCACTGACGCACTCTTTTTCACAGAAACATGGCCATCGGACAATTACAAAACAACTGCCCACAAAACCATACCAGACAACTTCAAACTAATACACGCCAACAGGGAAAACCGAAGAGGAAGTTGAATTGCAATGGCGCACAAAGACCACACCTGCACCACACCACTCCCAACAACTGACATAGAAGACTGCAAATCACTCAGAATCACGCCTAATCAACATCAAGCTCAACGATAAAGCCAACATACTATTCTTTCTGATCTACAGACCACCATCTTATAACCTGAATTTTGCAACCAAGCTCACTGACTCCATTGCCAACTTTTTCACTTATCATCCTAACATAATTTCCCTGGGAGATATCAAATTCTAGTTCGAAAAAGAATACGTAACCACTGCGAACTCCCTCAGCACGCCCGTGGAGACACTTCGCTTCAAACAAATAGCAAATGGACCCATCCATGGTTCTGGATACACCTTAGATGCAATGTTCTGCAGAGATGAGCTCACAACCACCGCCTTCGATCATATGAAATGATCACCACTGGATCACACTCACTGTCGAAATCCCAAACTGCATATTGCTCTGAAACACAATACTACATGTTACTAACACAAGAAACTGGAAAGGTCTTGACCTGGAATCCCTAACAGAGCTGATGAAATCAACCAAACATGACCCAGCTAAACAGAATGACTCCTGATTCAGTGGAAGAAAAACTGGACACATTGATCACAGATGCCTTGGACCAATTAGCACCAGCAGAACCCTTCAAAGCCACAGCTAAATAAATGGCAGCAAGATGGCTAACAGAAGAATTGAGGGAACTCAGACAAACAAACCGCAAACTGGAAAAACTATGGGAAACCATTACAGCCAATCAGACAAAAGCAAATAGCAATGACAACTGAGAATGAACAAATCAGCAGACATTACAGCAAAAAAGCATACTGCACCACAAGAATCCAATCGGCAACAAACCTACAAAAAGAACTATTTAACATCATCAAGGAAATCAAAAATCCAACATCGTGCAACAAATGTCCATCACAATCGCTATGTGACAACATCACAAACAACTTAAGAACAAAAATTGAAACAATTCAACAGACTATTGGCACTAGGTTTCATGATTATTAAACAGTAAATATTATGATATTCAAGTATGAATTAACTGTGTAACCATGATGATGCCACAAGATTTCATAATCTGTGCGTTTGTGATGGTCCCACCATTATTCATGGGTGACAATCCTACACTTAAATTGTAGAAATCAAAAGGCAAGTACATTTCCTATACAAAAACCGAACTCCTTGTTGGTATGAAGGTAATACCCAAAAAAAAGAATATGAAAAAAACGAGGTGGAAAAGACAGAATTTCTTTGGTCTCATTTTTGCGAGATTTTTGCACATTATTATAAAAAAAAATAGATGGTGGTGGGGAAAGGGTAAAACCTAAGGTAGGGGAACTAGGGGTGTTGCGGGTGTCTCCCCCACATTATAATTGTTTTAAAAAGTGGCAATTTGTTTTGTAATTCAACCCAAAAAGGAATCGGTATTTGCCAACTCGTTATTTTTTTTTAATCGTAGACCAGTAAGAAGACAGGAGATGGAATAGGTTGATTCCTAATGGAGCAGAAACAATGGACCTCATCATGAGTATGTCTGTAGTTCTGCATGAAATGCCACCAAATGATATGATATGGCATTTATAACGCACCTATACACAAGTGTTTCACCACCAAACTCCCTATACTGCCTCCATGTCCATCATTCTCTGGTAGGTGTAGGTATGCCAGATTTTGGTGCCATGGGGCCGATAATAGGGCACCAACGGGAAGTTGGGAGAGCATTGGACACCAAGGGAGATTCCTGGGGGGAAGCTGCCCCCCTCTGGTTCCGTCTCTGTCTGGCCCCCTTGTCCACCCCACCATCTGTCCATTCAGGTAGTGGATCAGGATAACAGCACCACTAGAGACATGTGTTGCTGCCAGGCCACAGCAAACACAAACGTTTGGGTTCAGAGGTTGCTGCTGGATCATCACAAAGGGATACACACGTGACCCCATATCAATCATCTGCAGGTGCTCCATTGCGCCAAAATGTTACCTTCATGGGGACAGACCACTCAGGCATAGTGAAAGCAATGTCCTCTAGGAAATCTGGTGACATGCCCTTGTGTCTAGATATAGTTATGATATTTTAAATGTTTGAGACTAAAAAGCACTTTCTTCTGTACAATTTTGTTTATGTGTGAAATCAACAATTTGCAGGTGTTGTGCAGACACTGGCCCTCATTAGGACCTTGGCGGAGGACCATGGCGCTATTAGCACCATGGTCCATGGCGCTAAGCTGCCAACTCCGCCATGGGGGTTGGCGGACTTACCGCCCCATTCCGAGGTTGGCGGGGCGGTAAGTCCCGAATCCCCATTTACCCTTCCCCATTCCCATTTCTGGCCCCATAGGGCATAATGGGAGTGGGGAAGCCGTTAATTACGCCACCGTAAATCACGGTGGCGTAATTAACAACAAGGTTCCTTAGCGCCATGGATTTTAACGCCTGCTAAAAGCAGGCGTTAAAATCACCATGGCGCTAAGGGAACTCGTACTCAGGCGGTAAGGGGCGCCATGGTTTACGCCGGCGTAAACCCCTTACCGCCTGGGTCCTAATGAGGGCCACTGTGTCATATGTATTCTCCCTACCAATCCATTGGCTGCCATTGGAAATGGGGTGTTGTGTATGTGTGCATGTGCTGAGTTGCCAGTGGTGCCAACCTAGCTGAACTGATCACTCGAGTACATATTCGTAAAGGGAACGTGCACAGGTAGCTGAGATTTTTTCCCCTCATACACATTGCATATAGTCATTTTTAAACCCCTAGCATTCAGGTTTTTTGCATAAGTCCATAGCAAAGAAGCAGCCACCGATGAGCGAAATTCAGTGAGGACCCAGTTGAGTGTATTAGCCCATTTTGGCAATTCGATTTGCAAAATGTCATAGTTAGTAATGGAGGCTAAACACGGAATAGATTTCAATAATGCAAGCAGGTTAGCACGATTAAAAAAAGGACTCTGTCTTTCCGGATGAATTTCATCCAGTTTAACCTACGGCCCATTGAGGCAAAGAAATGTGGCATCCGCTCGTCTACGGGGGTCCTTTCCAGTGGCGTAACACAAGATCTGGGGGCCCCCCTGCAAGCCATGCTGAGGGGGCCCCCCAACTCGGCAACAAATCACAAGTAGCGCCACACTCTGGGCCGCCCTAGATTACCACGCTTGCGCAATATGCACAAACGTGTTGCTGAAGGGGTATGCTGCACACTGCACTAGGAGAAAGATATAGATATGTGTTTTAATGCAATATACATCACACATTCCGAGAAGAATTGGCTAAAAAGCCACAGTGTTTGCTATTGTTGTGTAGGGTAACAGCAATCCACCAACTGTGCACATGAACATTAATGCTTTGCTATTAAAAATGCCATGCCACAATGAAAACATGTCCAACTGGCTGCACAATGTAGACCAGTGTAGACACATAATAACATTACAGTAAAGCATGCCAGGCCACATTAAGACATGCCTAGACTGGTTGCACCAAAATGCCAGCGGAAGCAATAAGACTTATCAAGAAGAGAGCACACATTCAATCCTGCGTCTCTGCAGCCTCTAACAACACAGCCAAATCTTTAACATCTGCAAGGAACTGGCCAATCCTGTTGCGGTTTCTACCTCTCCTTTCCCCTCAACAGGGCCTCTGTACAGCTTTGGCCTCTCGCTTCTCTGCTAAAACTCAGGACATCCTGTCCACTATCTCCTCTTCCTCTCACACTTCCTCTCTCGGCCCCCTTTGCGCATCTCTCCCTCTCCTCCTCCTTTCTCCTCTTTCTCTCTAACACCTGACAAGGTTTCTAGACAAGTCCCATCTATGGAAGTGTCATCGAAACAGGTGCTCGCCTGCTCTTCCAGAACCATCAATGACCACATTGACACCCTTGATCCAGCCTTGGCCGATTTCTGTAATCATTCTTTTGCCACTGCAACTTTCCCCTCTCCCAAACTCTTGGAAAAGCTGGCCAACTGCCAGCTTACTCTCCACACTGAATCTGATGGTTGTCTCCATGACCATCAGTCTGGCTGAAGAGCTGCTAGAACTGGAAACCTCTCTCCTGAACACCTGTGAGGATCTGATCTCTAAACTTGATTCCAGCATTCCTTCTGTCCTCATCATCCTGGAACTTTCCTCTGCTTTCGACAAGGTCAACCACGCCATCCTGATCAATTGACTCTGTGAGAACCTGGGCATCATGGATCAGGCACTGGAGGGGCTGACATCCTTCCTCTTGGACTTCTCCTCCCAGGTCCAACTTGGTCCCTTTCACTCCGCTACCTGTCTCTACTTGTAGCTTTCTCCAGGCTCTCACCCTGGTTTTTCAACCTTTACTTGGCCCCTTTGACCCACCTGATCTCTACCTTGTCCTCTAACTTACAGTGTTATGAGGATGACAATCAGCTTTCCTTCAGGCTCCCCTCAGCCTACTCTCCTCTCTCGCTCATTCCTGGTGTCATCTTCAACTCCACTCTCAATTTCTCTCCTCACATCTCGGACGTCGCCAAGAAGTCCCACTACCAGCTGCACCTCTGTGATGCTGGAAATGCATAGGAGGGACAAGTCATCCCCGCCCTTGTTCAGTAGTCCTTTTTCATTTTTGTTCTGTATTGTTTTCGACCCAGGAGTCCATGTGGGACTCCTGGCAGTGCAGCTCTTCCTGTTTTTGGTTTGGTGTACAGACCACGGGATACCCTTATGGCACCCATGGGTGGGGGTACAACCCTGTGCCCCTAGTGTATGTTTATGGGCACCTGTGTGTGGCCCACAGAGCAGGGTATGGGCTGGTGGCAGCTCCATGCTGAATTTGACAGGTGTTCTGAGTATCCTCCATTTTGGGATACCCAGGCCCGGCCATTGGAATCAGTTTATTCCTGATAGGAAACAAGATGGCCCCTGTGGCCTCTTGCTTTCTATTGCCTGTTACCTTGTTTTCCCAAAGTCCTGGGAAGCCCTGACTCTGTCCCTTCCCCCTGACTGGCTGTTGGCTGGAAGTTCCATATATGGTGGTGTTGTGAAGTCCAGGCCAGACTGGCTGGAGCCTTCCCAGTGACTGTATGTTGTGGGTACACCCTGTGGGTGGGACCTGGGTGAATGGAGTGTGTGACCAATATGCACTTCTTGTTGTGGCTATCTGGTTTCTGGTATGAGAGACAAAGACTGAGACCGCCCTGCCCGAAACTGGCCTGAATGCAGTGTGTAGTGTTGAATGGCTGGGTACTTGTCCCAATCCACATTCCTTGTTGTGAGTGTCTGAGAGGGAGGAGGATGGCCTGAATACACTGTATGCCTGATTGGCTGACTGACTGCATGAATGCCCTCTGTATGATTGGCTACTGAGTGTGACCCAGCAGTGTGGATGAGAGGCAGAATAGTATATCTGGGGACCTCTCACCACTGGAAATTGTTCAGAAGCTGTGTCTACACTTGAAGAGTAACTGGAACTGCTGATCCTCGACACCCAGCTGGAAGAAGAAGACTTGCTGTCGCATTTGCTTCGACCCGATCTGAAAGCTGCCGAATTCGTCGAGGACTGATCTGAGAGAGGACTTGGCTAGGCGCCCTCTTCCTGTGCTCCGAGGGACTATCGAGCACCGCTAACCTTCGCCGAAGCTCCCTGGAAGTCAGACCCTCGAAATGCTGCATACCGGACACCGCCAAGGAGAACGAAGTGAAGCACCCGGACATTGCCGCCGTCAAAGTCCATTGCCGTCGCCCAGGGTTCGGAGTATCGCCATAACCGCTGGAGGCCCGTCGAAGCCGTGTTGCCCCAGAAGAGGGGACCGCTTGACGCCGTTCCGACGACGACTAGAGCTGCCCGCTCCTTTGCCTAACACTGTTGAATCTAAGGACTCCCTTGTCCGCACCGTTGACTGATTTGTCCTGCCGGAGAAAGTCGAGGCCGCCGATGCGCCGAGGAGAATCTGCCGGTGGGTTTCCCGCCACCTGAAGACCACAAAGACTTCAACGACTCGACGCCCTTGTCGGGCCACAGTTCTTCCGAAACTCTTTGCGGTCCAGAACTATCAAACACCGAGGTGCCCCGCACACCTCATCCTCGCAGGACGTCGCCGACGAGCACCGCCTGGATCAACGCTGTGGTATCGGCACCCTCGAACTTCTCATCGATGCCGTTGACGCCAAGTTCACCTTCTTCGACGGTCTCGACGATCCGTGGCTCCTGCTTTAAAGGGAGTCTCTGAAGAAGGATCCCTCAACGCTTCTTCGAAGAACTCTGCTCCACCAGGTACATTGGGGGGGTAAAAACATTATAGGAGAGAATGAGACTATTGATCAATATATGGACTGGGCTTGTGCTATATCTTTATTTTACAGGTTGCCCATGTGGGGGGATCTCCACACAGAACGGTGTCTATTGGTAGGGACCAGTAATCTGCCAGTTGTTCACCATCTTGCTTTACTTCCTCTCTCTGCTGTTGGTTTCCTCTTTATTGATCTGTGTGACATTTTGACAGTATAGTTAATGCATTTTAATGAGATCTAATAATATTTGTGGTACCACTGTAGAACTGTGTATATTTATCATTGTTGAATTTCTGAGCACAAAGTGAGTTATTGTGATAGTGTACATAACCTGAATATTAATTATATAAAGACTGTGTTTTCAGTAATGCAGTGTGTGGACATTACTTTGCAGGGGCTTGGGGACTACACTGTACTTAAGAACCAGCCTGCATCACCTCCTGAGAAGCTAGGCCTTGATTGCTCGACCACGTTTACCAATAATAGAGTATATTGGCTGGGGTCCTGTGTGCCTCTCCTCTACCATATAGAGAGCGGAAGTACAGACCCCCCCCTGCAGTCTTTAAAACCTCCTCAAAGCGACTCTTCCATTTCTCACTTTCCCCCAGAAGCTCACTGTCTCCAGAGCTCTGGTTCTCTCTAGGCTGGACTACTGCAACAGCCACTTTCTCAATCAGCCTTCCTCTACTCTCTGCCCTCTACAACTAATCCAGAACAGGACTGGGAGACTTATCCTTGGCCTCAAGCCCAGGGACTGTGGGCCTCATTACGACCCTTGCGGAAATCGCGGTGCTAAAAGCACCGCGGAGCACGGCGGAAAGCTGCCGATAGCGCCATGGAGCTTGGCGGATTTTCCGCCCCATGCCGACCTTGGCGGGGCGGTAAATCCCCATTCCGCATTTTACCCTTCCCCATTCCCATTTTCGCCCCATAGGGTATAATGGGAGTGGGGAAGGCGTTAATTGCGCCACCGCAAAATACGGTGGCGTAATTAACATCAAGGTCCCGTAGCGCCATGGATTTCTCCGCCCGGAAAAACCAGGCGGAAAACGTTCCATGGCGCTACGGGAACTCGTAGTAGGGCGGACGGGTCCGCCGCGAATAACGCTGGCGTAAACCCACTCCGCCAGGGTCGTAATGAGGCCCTGTGTCTCTCCAGCCATGAAATCTCTCCACTGGCTCTCGGTGGCTGAAAGGATCAAGTTCAAGACCCTTTTCATTGTCCACAAGGCTTTCTGGGGCTGGGATCTGCACTACATCCAACGCTATCTTCCAAAATACCTTCCTTCTTGAGCCCTAAGGGTTAGATGCTTCTCCAGGCAGAGTGTGGGGGGTACATCCTTCTCCCCTGCAGGTGCCTCCCTCTGATATGGCCTCCATTACCCTCCCAAACTTTAGCCGGACCACCTGAAGTTCCAAAAGCAGCTCAAAACGTTCCTCTTCTCCTCTGCTTTCTCTCTCTCCCTCCCTCCCCTGCTGACCTACCTGTCCACTGTACCAACTGGTTGTTTGCCTACCCTCTGTCTCACTGAGTCCAGGCTCTTTCTTGATCAGTCACCCTTGTACTGCCTCCAGGCCTACCATGTAGTTAGGGGCTGTAACTGTAACGCTACAGTCTCTTGTTCTCCTTGCACTATCCACAGCCGCGCTGCTTTGGCGGCACTTACTCAGAGCATTGCTGCCCTGTTTTCCCCTCCCCTCTCCCTTGCACTTTCCCACTCCCTTTCCCCTTGCACTTCTCATTCTCGCACTTGCACGATCTGAATGACACAAGGCTTAGTAAGATCATTTGTCTTGTCCTCCCTCAGTTTTCCTTTCCTTGTCTTGTCGTGCCTAAAAACACTTGTGTACAGGTGCGTTATATATGACTTATCATATCATAACATATTTTATCACAGATGCCCAGAAAAATATACAGTGCTGCTGTAAGAAACGGCTGGACTGGCAGTAGCCAAGCGCCACTCTAGCCATGTAATTACACTTAGCAGGATTGCTTTATCAGAAATGCCCAGTTAAAAAAAAGTCATACCAAACTGAGGAATGGCTAGACTGGCTGCACCAAAATTCCTCTGTAACCACTAATACCACATATCATGCCTGCTTAGCATGGGAATGGACGACCATTATGATTTATTGCACAACCCCACCCCCCCACACATCCCTTCTCCCTCCCATCCCCTACCCCAAACTCCAAAATCAGCTAATTGGCCCAGAATTACCTCCATGCCCCTCTTCCTTGTCCCAGTGCTTATGTATGAGGCTCCATGCCTCACTGGTAAGTACTGGGATGGGAAAGAGTGGGACTAGGAGTAATGAAGATTACAGGTAGCTAAGTCAGGCATTACCTTAATGTATCCCTACCTTATGCCAGTACTTGTGTATGAGGCATAGTGCCTCATACACAAGTACTGCCCCATACACAAGTACTGGGGTGAGGAAGAATAGGGCTAGGTGTAAAGAAGATTACCAATAATTAATCAAGACATTAAACACAAGTAGTGGTGCAACACCATTGAGCTGACTGGGCTTCAGCACCCCCCCACCCCCATTGAAATTGTGGGCTATGTTGACTTGACCTGGTTCACGTACAGAGCAGTTGCCGGACAGAAAAGGACACAGATGTTAAACGGCACCTGGGTTTTGCCGTTAACAAGGGCCCGGCCCAGCAATTACTAATGTACAGCATTTCACTGTTAGTACCTGCATTCAAATGACAACATTTTTAATCAACTGAAATTGTGATGTGGGTTTAGGACTTGCAATCCAGGAGAGTGATTGGAAGGGTAGAGAGGAAACAGGAGACCAGTCATTCTCACAGCAGCCCATAAGTGGGTGCTTTCAGACTTAAAGGAGAGAGTTAACTGCTTGTAATATTGAAGGTGCGCTAGAATAGTCTCATTAAAATGTGCAAAGAAGTTAGATGCCCCCACACAAATAAGTTTGCTCCTACCCACCACATGTGAAGTTCGCGTCTCTCTCAACATTTGAAGGGTTAGCCCCCCTGAAATATAGGGTTTGTTGTGCCCCTGACCACAAGCACACACACCTTTCACCATATATACACACGCACACCCAGCCATCCACACATTTAAGTGTGCACTCTTTCACCATACAGGCACACCCAGGCAGCCACCCGTACATTTAAGTGTGCAACCTTTCCCCACACAGGTACACAACCCAGGCACCAACCCATACATTTAAGTGTGCACCCTTTCACCATACAGGCACACCCAGGTAGCCACCCATACATTTATGTGTGCATCCTTTCACCTTACACGCACACCCAGCCACCCATACATTTGTGTGCACCCTTTCACCATACACTCACACAGGCAGCCACCTATACATTTAAGTGTGCACCCTTTCACCATACCTCACACAGACAGTCACCTATACATTTAAGTGTGGACACATTCACCATACAGGCACACCGAGGCAGCCACCCATACATTTAAGTGTGCACTCTTTCACCATACACTCACACACGCACATGTCATCGGTTGAGGGGAGCGATAATACATTGGGCCTCATTAGGATCCTGGCGGTGACGGTATGAACGGTGGCGGTAAGGCACCGGCACCGTTTATACCGTCCCGCCGCATTACGAGTTCTGCCTGCGAGTTCCTGACAGCCTGCCGGGTCTTATCTGCCGGGCTGTGCGGCACCAGCGAGCATAACTCGTAATTGCGATGGCACTGTTATCAACGGTGCCGGCGCAACCATGCGCCCCATCCCCATTCTGCCCTATGGAACAGAATGGGGATTGGGAGCCCGGCAATGCCGCCACCAGCAAATGGGCAATTATCGGCCCATTCACCTCGTAATGGGCCGGTTATTGCCCGATCGCGTGAGCGGGTGCCGTTAGCGAGCATGGCGGTAGCCATGCCTGCCATACAGACACGGCTACCACCATGCTCGTAATGAGGCCCATTGTTTCTTTTTAAGGACTGAACCATAACGGAAATTATTTCTTTATGAAGGCAGAGTGACTTCAAATATAAACTATTTATTTTCAAAGTCATAGGCCTTCACCCACCCGATGACATGGAGGACTCCAGCCTAGAGTCTTCATGTCTTGGGGTGGGGGTAGCCACCAGACTTTTTGTATTCACTCTGCCTTCATAAAGAATTTATTTCTGTTACAGAAATAATTTCTTTAGAAATGCAGAGTGAATTCAAAAAGAAAATGTAAAAAAAAAGTTGAAACCCCCCCCTTTTTTTTTACTCGAAGTGGGGCCCCCTTCCAGAACATGTGGTCACGGGGCCGCCCGCGTTACCACACTGTTATGCCAGTGTGTGCTGCATTGTCTTGCTTCCAAGACAAACGATGTTGCCCCTTAGCTATCCTTTCTCCCCTTTGATTTTTCAAACCAGTCTTCTTGATCCGTGAGTGCAGTTCCTGCCACTGAATATTTGATTTGCTGCTTATTTACAGTACACCATGTGATGAATCATCTGCCTGAAAGAAACAAGAAAAGTAAAGTAAGACATACCCTTAATTAAAATCAGCCTCTTTTATGGCTTGTTTTGCATGATATGCTTGTAGCGGTTACTGCTCTTCTTCAACTCTTTTATGCGTGCTTGTCCATTCCCATAAGTTAAATGTCGGCGTGTGGCTTTTTGTTCTTGAGTGTCCGAAGTTCAACTTTTAAACTGTTCAACTGGATGCCCCTCCATGCATAATCGCTCTCTATTTAGATTTCTGCTCCTGGTCTTTAAATCCGTCCATGTCCTTGCACCCCCTCCACTACCTTGCTGCCCGCATCTCAACGTACTCTCCCTCTCAAACTCTCAGCTCCTCATTCCTAAGAGCCTATTGGACCCTGTCTCTCCCTGTACCTCCTCCACCTTTTTCATTCCTTTTCCTTACTTGCCGACAGACTGGAATGCTCTTCACCTGTCCATTAAACCCATCCCTCAGTGTAACTCTTCAGAATGAGGATCAAACTCCACCTGCGAGCGATGGAAGGTGCTCCCCAAACCCTCCAATTGGCTCATCCAAACTAACCACGCAGCCAACCTCAACCTGCATTTTGACCTCAGGTCTACCGTACTCTATTTGTAATAGTGAAAATGCTGGCCTCATGCTGTCAAACTCAAATATGTAATGTTCTCCCTTTTCTTTCCCTGGCATGTGTTCCAACTGCTACACCTTCATCTCCTGTTGTACATCAACCAATCAATCAACAGTTTTCTGTAAAGGAAACATATACTAGTACTACCTGCGTACTATGTTAGGGTCTTCTGTGTAAGTCATGCTTTTTGAAACAGTAATCAATATGGCTCCTGGCTACACCCTTATCTAGCCAGGTAAGTCAAAATTAAAAAAAAACAAATGATCAAGGTGACCAAACACAGAGAAAACACTTCAGTATGCATTCAATTTATACAATAAATGCCATTCTTTTAAGTTTTAGCAAATAAATGTTAGTTTTAACCAAATGTTTCAATACATACTTTCGTAGTGAGATGAAATTTCAACAGGACAAACAATAGTGAAAATACAATGGCCCTCATTACGACCCTGGCGGAAATCGCGGTGCAAAATGCACCATGGAGCACGGCGGAAAGCTGCCGATAGCGCCATGGGGGTTGGCGGATTTTCCGCCCCATTCCGACCTTGGCGGGGCGGTAAATCCCCATTCCCCATTTTACCCTTCCCCATTCCCATTTTTGCCCCATAGGGTATAATGGGAGTGGGGAAGGCGTTAATTACGCCACCTCAAAATACGGTGGCGTAATTAACGACAAGGTCCCGTAGCGCCATGGATTTCTCCGCCCGGAAAAACCAGGCGGAAAACGCTCCATGGCGCTACGGAAACTCGTAGTAGGGCGGACGGGTCCGCCGCGAATAACGCTGGCGTAAACCCACTGCGCCAGGGTCGTAATGAGGCCCAATGTCTATACATAGTGAAGTACCAATTCAGTCCATGCATTTTGACCTGGACAGATACCTAAAAAACAACAGGGTCCCATGTAACATTCTGGGATCAGGTAATCTAGTTCACAAAGAACAACGCTGGTGTAAACCAATTTACAATAGTGACAGTGTTGACACATAAAACTGTGGGGGATGTTGGCACAGAAGTGTTTTGGCCAATTGGTAGCCGATCTTTTGTGCTGATAAACTGATGGCTTTCAACAGGACGAAAGGTGGAATTCGGTGATGGAGCCCTTTTTCTCTCGTGTTTGCATAGTTCACACAGTATTATCGAGATCCACTGTGTGGTTAATGGTGAATAAGAAGCTGTTTTTCTAGAACTTCTTGCTCCCGGAGTCACCCGTGTGGTTAGCTTCAGCTGGATATTTTAATGACCCCCCTCCACGACGTGCGGTAGTGTCATGTGTTGACGCGGCAAGGCTGCGTTTGTTGCTGTAGGGGCGTCCCGACAGTAGCAAACATAGCCTCGCCGCATCAACACATGCAGAAGTGAATCGTCACATGCAAGTTCCAGCCTAGCAGTTCATTTACTGGACTCTACCGATCTCGATAATACCGTGTGAAACTATGCAAACACGAGAGAAACAGGACTCCATCACTGAATTGCCCATTTCATCCTGATGAAGGCCATCAATTTCTCAGCACAATAGATCAGCTACTAATTGGCCAAAACACTTCTGTGTCGACATACCCCTTAATGTTAAGTGTCAACACTGTTCATATTGTAAATTGGTTTACATCAGTGTTGTTCTTCGTGAACTAGATTACCTGATCCAAGAATGTTGTTTTTTTAGATGTCTGTCCAGGTCAAAATGCATGGACTGAATTGGTACTTAACTATGCATAGGCATTATATTTTCACTATTGTTTGTCCTGCTGAAATTTCATTTCACTGCAAATGTATGCAATCAAACATTTGGTTAAAACTAAAATGTATTTGCTCAACCATAAAAGAATGATATTTATTGTATACATTGAACGAGCACGGGTGTGTTCTCCTCGTTTGGTCACCCTGATCATTTGTTTTTTCTAATGCTTTTTTTATTCCACTTTTTTGAAATGACACCTGTCCTTCAATAGTGCAAGGTATGACGTTGTGTCTAGTGGGCAGCACTTTTATCCCACAATAGACAAACACTTACTGCAGATAAACATATATAGAGAGAATCGCTGGTATGCAATGTAGATTGGGCAGATACATGAAGTCCAGTAAGTTAGTACAACGTTTAATCCCACGCAAGTCCAGAGACGCTATGAGGATATATAAAGGTTTCCCTGATATTTTTGCTGAATTGATGTTGATATTTTATTTCTATCGGGCTTGTACAGTCTTTCAGAGCGCGACAAGGCAAGGGAGGGGAACAGGGGAGAACAAAACAATCTGAATGACATTTCCCCACATTTTCTTTTGCTGATTTTACCACACTTCTAACAGCAAACAAATAGGGGGAGGCCCCCCACAGCATCCTTCCTCCCCACCGTCCCAGTGGTGGTACATCTTCAGCATCATTAGGATTCCTACATGTTTGTCTGACAGACATTTCCTTGAAACTATGATCCTTGACCAGGCTGCACTAACAGCGTTTATGCTGACAGCAGGGTAAAATAGACACTTCATTGCCAGCCTACTTGGTAGCCATCAATGCTCCATTTTGGTGTGTCAATAAAATAAATCAGAAGCTCTTTACATGTAGTTAGGCACTCACTATCTCCAAGTTTGCGCATTTTCTATTTGATATGGACAATTTCTCCATCAGCTGTCTGCTAAGATTTGAATTCAAGTTTGCTTAAGCCTTTCAAAATAGTCTTCTGTCCTTTGAAGAACTTCAGAAGCTCTTATAGAAGAAAATATTCTTGAATGTGTGCAGCTGTGCTCACCTGCAACACATGCAGATATTTTGGAGATTCTTGTGAGTTCCAAAGTCTGAGTAGTGTGATGGCAGTCATGGAGGTGGTACCAGTAGGAATGCTCTGTGTGGAGATGGAAGAAGAGGGTATTCCTCAAATGTATTTGTAAGGAAGTTGCAAGTGACATGGCTCCCTCTCAAGTGTGAAGTTCAACAAATGATGTACATCTTGTTTTTTTCACCATAAAACCCTCTGAAAGAAGGTACAAGGCAGACAAGTGTAACATGGCTTAATAATTGTGGCACAAATTAACTCCTCAGAGAAAATTATGACTGGGCCTATCATGTGTTGGTTTGTAAGTACTGGTGTATGCCGTTGAGCAGATCGCGACCTTCAAAATCCTCCTCTTCCCAAATGTCCTGCCCTGTGATCTTGATCAGTTCTTTGAGCCCAGGAAC
Source organism: Ambystoma mexicanum (assembly GCF_040938575.1). Lineage (NCBI taxonomy): Eukaryota > Metazoa > Chordata > Amphibia > Caudata > Ambystomatidae > Ambystoma > Ambystoma mexicanum. Next base: position 149,157,221 of record NC_090931.1, read on the forward strand.
CAGCCGGGTCACATCATTGTTTGTGGAGTTGTTGTTGCTACAGCATGTGCACCCTATGCAAAAGGCTCTTGAAGCTGGATGAGCCCTGTCTCGAGTCCCCATTACCTAGTAGTCAAAGGAATGGGTGACAATGCTTCCCCCTTGTGCTGCATCACATAATTGTTGATAGATCCGTTCAATGGGTGACAAAGCAAGTAAATGCCATTGGGCGAAATCCTCCTTTATGAGGACGAGCTGGTGAAGAGCATTCATGGTTTGAAATCTTCTCCGTTTCTTCCAGGCTTTGACAGAATGGCTGAAATGTCCATAAATATTGCAACATATGGCTGTTACTTTGACAAACTCTGTGGAAAGATTCTCAAAACTGTTCTCTCATCACTAGCACCAAAAAAAGGTGCAGCCCACTCCTCAGAGGGCACCTGAACGTGGCATCTGTAGATGCCCTTGTCCACCCTGTTGTGGCCTCTAAGGACGACAGGACGCCTAGAGTGATCATAACTGCCTTTATTATATACCAAACACTTGGGTTCAGTTGTCCATGTGCTGGGCAGTGGCAGGTGCTCACAGTGTCAGGCTGGGCCTCCCAGTTACTTCACTGGGGGCAAGGTGTGCAGTTGGACTGCACGCTGTAAACTTCCAGGGCCCCCATGAAGCCTCCTATGGCATTGGATTTATGCCCTGGAAGCTGGCTGTGTAGGCTCATGTGGGCCTCTAGTACGTGGGCTCCTCATCAGGAGCAGTGCTTTTCAGACCGACCTGTCTGGCGCTCTGCCAGACTCTCGACTGGCGCCAACGTTCTCTCGCGAGCGCAGGTCCGCGAGATCATGTTGGAACGAGATCTCACAAGACCACGCTCCCGCGATCACGTGACGTCCCCACACACCCCTTCGCACAGTCACACAATTTGGGCCATTTTTGCTTTTTTGAAAGTGCTTCCCAATTTCACAAACAGGATGCTCTTTGACATGCAGAAAACTTAGACATTCCCTGCACCTGTTTGGAACAGGAGCAGAGAAGTCTGGAGAAAAGGGGGAAGGAGGAACATTAGGAGCTGGCTGGAGGGGTGTATACGAGAATGCAATATTATTTTGGTTTCTGGGGTTACTTTCAGCAAACACTGGAACATACAAAGTGAACCAATTGAGTACCTAGGTCAGATTGTTTGAGAGAGACGAGTAAACCCGTGAAAATATTGGTTCGGAATGATCAAAGAAACTCAAGAGTTAAAAGATCTGAAACTCAAGAGTTAAAAGATCAGAACCATGACACAGAAGAGCATGTTCTGTCAGTCATGTAAGGGATTGCAAAGCAACAGGGATGTGAAAATGCGAGGCTGAATGCAATAGTTTGCTGGAGTGCAGGGGCAGCCTTAAGTACAATAACCTCAACAGGAAAACACTGCATAAGGGCTGGTTGGTAAAGGCATGTGGATAATAAATGATGAATTGTAGGTTGAAGATGGGTATGTCAGGATAGGCAATAGAGTAATACCTCCATAAGGGGTCTGTAAACACATTAGAGGTCATTTATTTTTAATAAAGTGCACATTGCAGGCAGATGACCACCAACATTAGCAGTGCTGTTGGGTCCATTGCACGCCATTCTCAACATTTATAAAGCAGAGTGCAGTTGTGAAGAGTAAAACCAGGCACAATCGTTATGTAAAATGTAAATGCTGCCTGCAAATAATGCTTTGCAGGTGACATTTATGACACATTCCCATGGAATCAGATGGCTATAAAATCCATCTTCTCTTCAGCAGGTGCAAAGGCAAGGCTTTTTCCATAGGAATCCGTTGGTGCATGGTTTTATGCCAGCATGAAAATCTATGCATGCTTAAAGCCAGGTGCTATTCCAAGGCAAAGCGGGAAAGCAAACCGGAAATGCAAACTCTGCTTCACACACCTTCTATACATTGAACGTAGACGGGGACGTAGAGCTTTAAACGGGGGTATGAAAGCATTGTATCTTGCTTTTACGCCTCCATTTAGCACACACACCTTTACATAAAGATCCCCATTATGTCCTTGGGGCATGGAAGTCGCCAGCGTATCCCAACGACTAAAACATTGTGTATGATAAGGGATGCGTGATGGACTGGTTTTGATCTTCAGAATGGAAAATGGTTCGAGGGTGTATCATATATAACAGTTTGGAAACTCCTATAACACTATGAACAGAACACCTTTTCATCAAAATTAATTTCATTTGTGATGTCATCAGTGATGTCATCAGTGGCATTTGTGATGTCATCTTTGATGTCCTGGGTGTTAGTCATAGCAGTGCACAGTGGTGGCACAAGTTATGGTGGCTTAGTTTACCATAAGTGGCAAATTTCTGAGATGTTTTGGTTTTGCTTGTGACCATAACGTCCCTTTAACCATGTTTTTCATTGAATTTCATAGGTTTTTATTAGTGCAACTTAACCATAACATCTCTTTAACAAAGTTTTCTCCCTGAGTTTGATAGGTTTCTTTTAGTGCAACATAAACATAAACCCCACCAAACCACTGTCGTTATCTACTGCATCTACACTGCATCCTAGTTCATTGTCCACTATACCCTCATAATGTGACCAATGGACAGTGCTCATGGCTTGCAGCCACAGCAAGTCTCCACAATCCATGGGGCATGGGCTTTGGCATGTCGCATTCCAGAATAATCAAATCAGACTAGATATGTGTCCTAGCCGAGGACCAGATCCAATGCCCAGGCATCAAACTTATATCACAATGTTTTGTACTTATATTTTGACACTTTGGAAAAAATAAAACACAGGACAGATTTGCAAAAACATGCTTTGAGGTCCTTGCTGATGCTCCTCGTGTAGGTTTTCAGCAATCCTTTCAAGCACTTTGGGCTCCAGCCACAAGCAGATTTTGTTTTGCCATTCAAACATATCCTGATTTTGAAAAACTATACCACATAGTCGATCCCTGGTGGTATGCCCACTTTAAGCCCATTGTCTGTCCTTCATAGTCATGACCAGTGCCCCTCGCACAGATTTGTTGTAATCCAGTCCAGCACATCAGGCTGTAGCTGCAAGCAGAATATTTATTTTTCCTTTCAAACATTGGCCTTCAGCCATGCCCCGGGCCCCAATAAGCAAATCAGAATACACATTTGTTCTTGCTCAGGGCTAGCCCCACCGCCTAGGCACCAATGTTATATCACAATGTTTTGTACTTACATTTTGACACTTTGGAAAAAAATAAAACACAGGACAGAATTCCAAAGACAAGCTTTGGGGTCCTTGCTGATGCTCCTTGCACATGTTTGCTGCAATCCCGTCCAACACTTCAGGTTGTAGCCACAAGCTGATTTATTTTCCCATTCAAACCTATCCCAATTTTGAAAACCTTTACTGCATAGCCTGTTCCTGGTGGTCATGCCCACTTTAACCCCATTGCCGGTCCATCATGGTCATGGCCAGTGGCCAGATTGTCTGGTTCATGGCCTTCTGCCAATATCTCCACTGACCATGGCCACACGGTGTACCTCAGTCACCAAAGGTATATCTCTATTTTTTATACCTACATTATGACACTTTTCAAAAATAATACATGGACACATTTGCTAAACCATGCTTTCAGGTCCTTGCCAATGCTCCTTGCATGAGTTTGCTCAAATATGTCCATGTTTTATTTTTTTAAAGTGTCAAAATTTACGTACAAAAAATAGTCATATAACTTAGCCCCCACTTGACAAAATCCATTCAACCTTTACACAAACATTCAAGGTTTGGTCTATAATATTTCCGCAAAACATTTGTGCAGATTCATCAAATGGCACTAAAGTTATAAGCCATCTAAAAATGGTGAGACCCCCCTCTAATTTTGGCCCTAGTTGGCTGAACAGCACCAAACTTTGCGGCACCATTCAGGGTTGGGTCTAAAATTATATTGCAAATGTTCATGCAGTTACATTGAGTGGCGCCAAAGTTATAAGCCATCCAAAAACTGCTTTTTATCAACCCTATTATGCAGAAATCTGCATGGATGTCCTCAAACTTTTGGCAAGTGCGCGAACATCACTGGAGGGTCCCAGAACATCAGATTATTGCGGACTTTGCAGAAGCAAAAGATTTTTGGCTTTTTGTTGCCATATCCCATCCCATCCTCATCACCCCTCAGATCCCCAAAGATTTTAATTAGTTTGACAAGTGTAATATTGTGTTTTTTAATATGTTATTACCCTGATGATTGCGGAGTATGGGCACTGTTCGCAAAATGAACATGGAGCCCGTTTCAAAAGTTTTGACACACCTCACACTTTTAGTTGTCCAATCAGCGAGCAAGTACGATGTCCATGAACATGACACTACTCTCTGATTGGTCAAGAGGTGCCCACGGACCCGGAATCAGGAAATGAGTCAGTGGTCCGGACCCAGATATAATTAATTTATGTTGACCTACTTTTTGGCCATTTTAAAAAAGAATGCTGGAAGGATTTACACCAAATTTGCAAAAGCACGCTTTTGGGTGCAAGCTGCTGCTCCTAACACACGTTTGGTGCAAATCTGTCGAGCGGTTTGGCTGTAGGCATGAGCAAAACATTTTTTACATTGTGTCTATGAGGATTTCAAATGTTTTGGTACCCCCCCATAACTTTGTCCCGCCTTGGCGAAACCTGGCCAAGCTTTGCATAATCATTCGGGGGAGGGAGCATATACTTTTTGTTGCAAGATTTGGGGAGGATTCCTCAAACGGCACCAAAGTTATAAGCTACCCAAAGAGTGCTCTTTCTATGAGTTGAGCATCTTAACCAGAACAACATGGCCAATATCACCATTAGGCGGTGTAATATATATTGTATATTTATACATATATTATATATAGATGTATCTGCAGTTAGGTTCAGCAAATTTAACACAACAAAACATTTGAAATACAGCAGATGTGGAAAGTCATGATCAAATTAACTATGCATGCCCCCCTATAATGCTGTGTCCCCCATAATGCCATTTTCTATGCCATTGTGAATCCCCTCTTTTATAATATGTATGTGTTCATGATTTTTGCAATGGGAAGGCGCAGAGTGAAGCTGGTCATGACTTCCCACATCCCCTGAATTTCCAGGGTTTTTCTTGCTTTAAATCTATGCAACTTACATGCACCTTAGCTAAGTTTTATTCAGTGAATTTCAAGGGTTTTGTTATACCATAGATTTTTTATGGCCCACTAGCCATGGCCTCCGTCCATGGCCATTGTCCACAGCCTTCGGGGGGCCCTCTGTACATGTTCCCCCTACATGTTTCTTTTGGGCTCACTTGCCAGGGCTTTTGCCCCTGGAAAGTGAGCATGGATTCCGGCCATGCCTACTGTATTTTTTAAAAGACTACTGGGCCTCTATCCATGTGCTTCAGCCATGTCCACTGTGCACGTTCCCCCAATATATTTATTTTGGACCCTGTAGGTTGCCATGGACTTCGACCGTGACCACTATACGTGTCTTTCAGGCATAGTAGCAAAATATTAAAAAAATATTCAGTTATTATGCGCACTTTCATTCCTGATCCCGTTTTCAACTGTAACCCTGAATATAGAAAAATATCCCTGAATATTGAAAAATAAAACTGATTATTCAAACATAACTCCAAAAACGCAGTTCGAGTTCTAAACTTGGGCCCCAGGCCCCCCCAACTACCCAATTTCACACAGTGTCCTCTTCCCCCCTCCCCATCTCTGGTCTGACAGGGCTTTTGTTTGCAAAATATTAGCCAAATCCATCATGCAAGTCAAACGTTATTAGCAATTCAGTTTATTAGTTTCCTATGTTTCTCAACACTCAACTTAACTATAGTGCAGCAACCACCGCCCTATAATATGTATATATATGGACAAAAAAGACAACAGGCAGCACTTAAAGGAATCACAACCACAACTTAGTCCCATATTTATTCCACTGCAGTACAGCAACAGTGCATTTCAAGCTGACACATGCTTCTTCTCGGTTCCTTCCACAATCTGAGCCAGACCCAAACATCCAGAATTAGAACAAAAATCCCCCCCCCTTAAGAAAACAGAAGTACATCAGTTAACAGTCCCCAATAAATGCAGAAATACATGTTGATCCTCAGCAGCTATGCTGGAGCATCTCTGTCATACATATTGATTCACACACATGTAACCTGCAAAGTGTTTTCTTTAAAACCCAAACATTAGTCATGAAGAGATGATCCATGCAGAACATGCAAAGGCATATACAAATGGTCTCCAGTCTTGCAGCACTGCAGTGATAACACATTTACTGATTCCCCATGGCAAATAAAATGGGAATACTGTAAATCATTTTCCCTACATACCAGATGACTTTCAGACTCCCGATCCACATGCCAAGGAAATGGGGAGAGTAGAATCAGACAGGGAGTAGTGGTCATGCTTCTAGTGGGATACCCCATAACCAAAACGTGGTCCTATTGGAATCCAACATGATGAAAAATTCTCTGGCCATTCACCTTCAAAGTCACCCTTAGGCAATCAGAAAACAGCATATTCCTCTAGACATGTGTTATTGACATTCCTAGGTATTGCAAAGGTGTGGGGGAGCTCCAAGGGACCAGATCAGCTGGTGTGCAGTTTGATTAGGAGTTGGGGGAAAATGTTTGGCAGGAGTTGGGAAGGAAGGCAGGAGAAAAGAGCTGGTCATTGGGGGGTGCACATGAAGGAGGCTAGATGAAGAAGTATTTTTGATTAAAGGAGGAAGGTTATTGGGAGAGGAGGAGACAGCCCAATCAAGGAAAGGAGAGAGTTGAGAGGAGGCTGGAAGAATTACATCAATAAGGTTGTGGAAAGATGCCCCCATCAAGGTGGGGATTGGGAGGGAAAAAGAGCAGTAAAGAGGTTGCAGAAGGATTGATGACATCTAAGAGGGGTTTGAAAGGATGGAAGACGATAAGAGAAGATACAGGAAATAACATCAGTGTCAGAGAGGGAGAGAGTCTGGAGAGAGAGATGTGATAAATATCCCTGAGGAGGTGGGGGAAGACCAGGAAAGCCTTTTGAGCGGGGTACATGAGATTCTGTTGGATCAGGTAAGTCCCGGTCAGAATCTATAACCATTCAGAGGCGGTGAAAGAGGGTGCAATCTCACAAAGCTCAGGGGGTCATTCTGAGGAGGGGCCAGAGAGATATGGGGGCAAGGAGCCAAGATCCCAATGCAGTGAATGATCTAGTGAATGTGGAATTCCCTGAGCCAGACTTTGAGGCTGGTGACCACAAGGCCTGAGACAAAGGGGTCCATTCACCACCGGGGACCTGCTGGAAAAGTTTGTCCAGCTTTTCCAGACACCCAGAGTGGATTGGCCAAGGAGGTATGAGCAATGTACTCAATTGACAAGTGTTATGGAACCCTGTGAAACCTTCAACCAGAAGACAACGACTATGGTTGGTAATTAGAGGCTCATCAAGTATGACCAGACCAATTCAACCAAGGGGAACTTTGTAAGATACTCTGTAAAACATTTTGTCTCAGCCCAAACTGCTGTCATGTATGGTCAAGTAACATTTCTTGTATATCACGCCTTTCTCTCGTAATTTAGCCCATACACTTACCTGACATAAACTCTTGATAACTCCTATACAGTACGAATAAATAACTTTAAGTTGACACTAGATTGGTCTCTCCCATTGCTCTACTTGGGGCAATATCTGACAACCACAGCTGTCTTCATCCCAAGTCAGTATGGGTCAATGTTGAGGGTTCATAGAAGTTGTAGTCTAAATCATGAGGAGAATCACAGGTTGCAACCCCCTGCACAAACTCTTAAGAATACAGTGTATGCTAATATAGATCAGGTGCACGCCTTGCTTTGCATTCCTTGCCTACAGCAGGAAGTTTCAATGTTTTCATTGATTAGATATGCATTGCAAATTATCTGGTAAATACAAAATTATGTATGCAGCGTTTATTTATCAAGCGTGTGAAAGAATCATGATGCACATCTTGTTTCATGAATATTTAAAAAGTAAGCAGAGTTAATGTCTTGTGAGCAACCTGCATGTGTGAGCAGTGAAGGAAGGACTGCAAAAGATAATGAATAGCTTTGCTCTGTGGAAGTCAAGTGTAGAATGTTTTCAACTAAAGGTTTTGGAGCGGAATCTACATGACTGTCTGCTGTGAGTCATACCATCAGACATATAGTAGACATACCAGATGGTGCATCTGTGCTTTATCAGACGTCATGGCCAACAAGCAATGCCTACTCTTGCACCAGATAAAAACAAGAAGGCAGCAAACAGCAACTGCATTCGCACCTTCTGTTCAGCTGCTCCATCTTGTCCCAATCATAACCTTCATGTAGCTTGATACTATAGGCAGCAATCAAATTACAGTAGACAGGACAACTCTGTGAAAGTCCTTTCATCCCCTTAACCCATGTTGCAATAAGATTAAAAAGTATAGATACAGGAACACAGATCAAAAGCCACATAGAAAATACACATACCCCAGAAGAGATACAGAACAGAACTTATATTAATCATAATGGGTTTACATATACAAGATAATAAAGCAAGGTTTAATATACTTGAGGAGATTAGAGTCCCTGTGAATGGAAAAGCACATGTCCATATAGTGCATAATGGATTCAGGACAACGGTAGGGAGCCCTGAGAAGGGATAATGTATACTGGCTCCAGTATAAATACATGACAGGGGTTTGAAGCTTTAATATGAGGGAAGTGAAGAGAGACCCTACAGTGTCTGTCACGAGCAGCTTCCTTCACTTTCGTTCCCGGCACTTGGGGCTTGATTTTGGTTTTAATGTCTTTTATATTTCCCTTCTGAACCTTACAAGAGAGTGCTGTGGTGATTTGGCAGTTCTAAATCCATACTTTCCATTTCAATTTCTTTCCAGATCCATTCCAGGATTTGGGAAGGCAGTATACTGCTTTAAAAAAAGACAATTCTTCCCAGAATGCCTGGCCCACTGCTTCATCTCCACTCTCGAAGGACAAGGTTGGGTTGTAAAAGTATAACATGGCGGGCAGGTGCTAGCAAACAGCACATCTAAGACACATGAGGTTCAGTCAGCTTTAAAAAACCAAGTTTTCTTCAGTCGAACGCTGGTCATTGTTGCAGTGTTCCTGTTTGTGGCTGGTCCCTTGTTCATGAGTCTTAGTCTTAGTTTCTAGTTCCTAGGTCGTTGTGCTTTTTCCTGTATCACAGGATTTTGATTTTAATGTGATTATTAGTATGTTCTGCTTTGTGGTTTCCCTTTCTGGCTTCCTATGTGTTGCATGTAGCACTTTGCAGTGCTTCCTTTCCTGTGCAGCCCTGTTTGCCTGGGTTATATGTTGCTTTGATCCTGCTCTGTTCTGCAGTTAGACGTGATGCTTTAGACACTCCATAATGAGAGACTTACTCATTTTTACACCATTATCCTTCCATTCCCTCGGTAGCGAGTTGGTGAGGTTTTGGGCTTCTAATGTCATTTTACATGCTCCTGTTGCTTAACTTCACCCTGGAATGTGTTCCTGGTTTTCCCTTACTCTTTTGTCTTGGTTCCCTATTGATTGTTAGGTGTGTTGTGCTGCTGTGTCCAGCTTCTGTGTTAATGTCTATGTTTTTCTAACTAGTCTGTCTGCACTATTCCTACTTGTCACATGGCAGGAGTCTTATGTATTAAGTTATTCTACCTTTGCTGTTATAGCCTTTCTGGGTCCCTGTTTGATCCACAGTGTTCATGGGCTTTACTGGCATTCCAGGTGGTGTTTTTGTCTGTGTGATTTGAGTTACCTTATCTAACACCATCAGGAGAGCTTTTTCATGGAATTCTGTGATTGCTTTCCCTTTATGTTGGCTTACTACTCACAGTACCTGTAACAGCAATTGCAGGTGAGGAGCCTGCTGGCTTTCCTTGTAATTATAAGGAGCTCTGAAGTGCTTACACCACATCCTTTTCATATATTTGTATTCTTATTACGCTCTATTTGCACCTCCTGGGTTTTAGTGTACAGGTATATTCGTTACTGAGTGCATGTTGTTTGACACAAACCTATTCACTGTGTGAACATGTGCACATTTCCCTTGCCATATCCTTTGACCTCTCATGACAGAATCACACATTTGGGACACTGATTAGCAGAACACCATTGAGGAAAATATAGGTATTTCCTCTCGATATTACTCTCATTATCATATATATATATATATATATATATATATATATATATATATATATATATATATATATATATATATATATATTATTATTTATTAATAATGTTGCTTCTATAAAACATCTCCTTCCCATCTGCTCACCCCTGACATCGCTCTAATGCTTGAAAATAGCAGTAATTCGCATATTCACCTGCCATCCATCTGTAGAAAGAGGAGATTGGCAGAAGTACTTTCCTTGGGGCCATTACACTTTGTCTGTCCTTTGCTGTCCAGATTCTAAGCTCGCGTTATGTCTCTCACTCTTTATGTCTCCGTTTGTCTTGGTATCTCTCTTTCTTTCTCAGACTCTCTCTCCTCTTTCTCTATGCCCCTCCAATCAATTTGTATATACCTTATTCCAAGGAATATTACTAGGGTGATGTGGTAACATGTTTGAAGCACTTCGAAGGTCGAAAAATAGCAGTAAAAGTTCAGAGAACAACAAAGTATGCTAGTAGAAGTTGTGGAACGGTAAGGGTTTAACATCAGAGTTGGTAGGGCTAACGTAAAATGGATTTCAAAATGTCTGTGAAGCATGGACATCGACCACGGATAAGCCCTCATACTGCACAGGCGTGGTCACATCATGAAGTTCAAGGTCTTCCAAAACTTCCTCATGACGTTCGTGAAAGTTAGCACATCCAGGTGACATCGCTCCAGTGCAATTTCATAACCGTAGGCCGGCTCTGACGTTCGCAAACCATTTACAAGTGTGTCATGATGCCATAGGCATGGCGGCCTGTTCGCAAAGTTAGAGCAAGTAGGTGACGTCACTCTTGTGTGTTTTCATGACCACTGCTTTGCTCTGATGAATGTCAGAGCACCGAGACATCAAATTGTATTTTTTTAAAACATGTATTTATATGTTTTTACATTATAATAAATTAAGATAAGGAAGAAGAATCACAGTGGGAAGCAAAAATAGGAGAATTGGCCTGTGGTATAAACGCATTATAGTGCAAAGGAGGGATAGAAAAGTCATCAAATCGTTGATCAGAAATGTCCTCTATTATTGATTTAGGTGATTTATGGTTTAAAGGTTCACAGTAGGACTACGGAAATCAATATTTCATATTACATGATTGCTTACATATGTACAAAGTTCTACAAGGTGGTTTTTCATTTGCGTGGAATCCATACATGAAAGATTAATATGATTTTCAATGTTTTACAATCTAGTATCAACTAGTTTTTCTTTTCTTCATGATTTTCATTATTGATTTGTCCTTTTTGTTGTTCTACATTGTGAAGTATAAACCTTATATAAATAAAAGAACTGGAATATTTCGCAATAAATACAAAAATGATTTACCATCCATAGGTTCAACCTCTTTTTTTATGTCTTATTTGGCGAAGTGTAATGTAAGCCATTCCAGGGTGCTTTCCATTTCTTTTACAATTTAGACTATTTATATTCAGTTACATATCATGTTCACACATGTATTGCAATTAGATTTTACATGTTTATAAATTAAAATGAAACACTGCTCTTTACTTAAGTTTTGTAATTATTTTCCTTCAGCACCTGTCAGGTGTTGAAGTGAATTGTTTGTCATCTTTGATGTCCTGGGTGTTAGTGTGAGCAGTGCATGGTATGGCGTGAGTTATGGCTGTGCTGCTTACCGTAACTGGTGAATATCTTTGTTTCTTTCGATTTTTCCTTGATAACATGCCTTAAAACATTGTTTTCACTGAATATATATAACACTGAATTTGTTGTATATGTATTGACTTGCTCATGTGAAAAATTGGATATTCGCAGCACTATCGGAAAAAAAATTATTTTACAACACATTAGAGCCAATAAAAATGCAGACCAGTCGTATCAAATTGCCAAACATGTTCAGGAGAAGCAGGAGCGCCGACTGCAAGGCTTTGGATTTTACAGCATTCATATTATTTAAGAGTTACACAGAGGAGGCGATTACAGCTGCAGCAGTTGGAAACTCAGTGTATCCAAGACTTTGAAACAAAAAACAACAATGTCATAATGCGTATGAGGAACTGTACACATTTATCGAAATGTGACTCTTTCTTACATATATTACTTTTAAATCATAGGTGTGAGGGAGGAATGGTATCAAGAGATGTATCAAGAGATGTTTTACAATGTTTTAATAGTTCTAAAAAATTCACAATACCTACCTTGTGAAGTCTTTAAACTTACAGTTCAATTCACATTATTTCCAGTAGGGGTTCCCTTCCCCATACTTCAAAACCTTTTGCGGCTTAACACAAGGTTCACTTTATTTGTCGGGATCTTCCTGGGTTGTGGCACAGTTGTCAGACCACAAGGTCTACCCAATACAGGTTGTGCAACCCAGGACCCGGGGCTTAGCTTCACCCCTTCTAGGCAGTCTCTCTATCTCACTTTCAAAATAACAATCTTTACGTTTCACTTTCTTTCTATCACACCTTCTTTGGGATTTTGCTCACCTTCCTTTTCTCGGTGACTCCCCAGCTTCTGTTCACTATTTCACTTCAATTTCCAGCTATCACGCTGCTCCCCTTCATGTTGCTTATTTTTCATTTCGAGCACAGCTCCCCATCACTTTGCTTGGTTTTCAGCTTGCGCACAGCTCCCCTTCACTTTAGGAAGCTTTCCCTTGGATCCTACAGAGGCATTTGAGAACGTGCAACCCTAAACGTGACCACTCTGTTACTTAGTATCCTCATATTAATATTAGTCAACTTCCCCCAATGCATCTTCAGCCTTACACGGTCGAGCTGCAATGTTGTATCTCGCTTGTTTGCTTTGTTACTTCACACTCCATGTTTTCACTGTGCTTGACTCACCGATTATGTTTTATTTTGTTGTACAAACATTGTCCTTCAGGCCTGAGGTCAGGGTCTCACCGCCTGCCCCTGAGACACTCCTGGGCTTCCATCCTGGCCCCGGGAAATTAGGACTTCATTACTCCAGTATCCTGGCTCCTTTCTACGGACCTCTCTGATTCACTGGGGATACAATTCTCTAGCCACATTTTCCTGAGAATCTTGTCATGCTGACCATTGGCATCTAAGCATTATGGTTTCTTCCAGCAGGTTCTGGGCAGCCACGGCTCCTTAGCTCTTTTCCCAACTCGTTCGCCTTTGTGAAAGTCTCTGATATTTGTGTCCTGTTTTGAATGGTTAACAGGCTGCAGGTGGGCATGGGTGATCTCAATTGCCTGACCCTGCCTGTCCTTGTCATTGGGACAGATCCACTGAATATATTGTAGGCCTCTCCCTGCATCTTCCTCATCCCAGTACTATAGTGTTTCTCATAGGAAGTCTTTCTTCCTCTTGACTTCCTCTTCTTCTTTGTAGTACTTGGGTGATGCTAAGGGGAATGGGCACCCTGTGATGTACAATACCACATGAAGGCTGAGGGGATATCAGAGAGGTGGGTTTCAGAAAAGGGGGATTCCATGTCTCACCCTCGGGTATTCCCTTTCCAGTCCCTGAGGACCCTCCACCCAGGTGATCCTGCCTCACTAGACCACCCCCAGGGTTGGGATCCAAAAGCGATGGTCCTCCCCTGGCCACCTGTGTAGATGATCCCGGGTATTAGGTTGGGAAAAACCCATAGGTTTTTCACATAGTGAAGTGATCCTCCTTCATGTGTTTGTTTGGCTATATGTTAGCATCACCGTTGCCATTGGTCCATCTGGTATTTAATGCTGCTAGATTGTTTATCCTGATCAATGTACTAGTTATATGAATCCAGAACATTTTTGGTGGCTAGACTTCCCTGTTTTTTGGATGTTCAAATTATATTCTTTTTATGGTGTTTGTTTTTATGTAATTTTCCTTTTTTTTTGTTTCTGGAAAGCCATCTATCTCCCTACTATGTAGAGATATGCACAATAGATAAGATAAGGGCAACCATTATAGGCTGCAACAAGGAAGTGTTGTGATTTCACCAAGACATGTTTTTCTATTATGCTTAAGATGTTTTTTAGTGTCATACAACTGCTAGAGTTTTATCAAATCATATGATCGATAGGAAGTAATCCTCATTTTGGGAGTTTCTTCTCTGGCAGTATTTGTACTGACATGTACTGGGACACTTTAATGTTAGCTAGAAGTATTCATTATAATAATGTAGTAAACAATAATTTTAGGAATAACTCTGAGAGTTTACCAACAGCACCATATTTGGACTTTGGTCAGAAACAAATCTGGGTTTTGAAGGACTAAGTCACCCAGTTGTTGAATTTCTTCTGTGAAAAAGACAAATAAAGCACTAAGCACTTTATATTTGACTGAAAGCATGTTGTAATGATAATGTACTAAACAGATATGAGCCGAGTAAGGTACCTTGGTAAATTCCAGGGTCCTAAATGAGTATATTACAATATTTTTCCTGGACACACTAACATGGCCGACAGTTTTTGTATGCCTCCAGTGCTAATCACAAATGTAATCAACAATAAAGAAGTCTCATGCTTCTCTAGCCATTGTAACCATAGAGATCATTTGTATGCTTAAAGACCTGTCCCACATTGTGTGTTGTATTTTATGTGATCAAGCAACAAGCTTTTGTGAAACGCATAATTATTGGCTTCTGATGTCCCTGCTGTGGGATCCACAATAAAGGATTGTATGCTGCCACGAAGATTGCTTTCCTTTGATTTTGTGCAACGAGTGCGGTAGAGGAGTGCATTTGCTGCATGCTTCACACGTTTTCTGTTCTTTCGCTGCACTATAGTTACGTTGAGTATCAAGTTCCATAGGAAGCCCGAAAATTGAATTGCTATTAACTTTTCACTTGCATACTGGATTTGGCTTACATTTTGCCAACAAAATATTTGTCAAGGGCCCACCCGGGTTGGAAATATTGGGAAGGATCCATTAACAAATAAATAAGTTATTAAGAAAGCCAAAAACATTGTTTTTGGCCTTCTTCCATTTATTTTCCCAGAGATAAACAAATCTAAATTCCTGCGCAGGGCAAAATCCACTGGACAGAATTTGACCAAATAAAAAAACAACTTGGACATGAAACATTGACTCGATTTCCAGGAGGGTTCTGGGGTTATTTCGTATAGTAGTTTTAAAAATATTTGATGGGGAAGAAGGCACCCCCATCGCCCATCATTTTTTATCAGCAATCTGGGCCTTGTACTCCAAGTTTTATAAAGGGAAAAGTGGAACTACAAGTCCCAGAACGCAAACAAAAGAATGAGGAATACATAAGCACCTACAGATTAGAATGGATCATGTTTTCAAGTATGCATGTACATATAAAACTTCCACAAACCAAGTGCCATTACAAATGTTCTACAAATCTTTTCCATCTGCTTTTCTTCTTATCACCAAACAGTTACACACGTAGCTCCTATAAATGCACATATGCATTTCTTAACTTTCATGAAAAGGCTCCTAAAAGCAAACATTTTTAAACGGTCAGCATGTTCCATTTTTTCATTCAATATAAATGACACACTTTTCAACCTCACTCATTACATCCCTTACACTGCCACCATTCTCCACTTACTCACACATATGTATTTATATACAACATTTCACCTTACATATAAAGTACTCTTCTTTTCCAACCTCTACTGTAAGAGACTAATCACTGCTGCAACAAAAATCCACCATTACATTTCCCATAGGGGACCATTTTCCTATTCTTTAAAACACTGCAACACAATACACATACATTACACCACAAACAGAGCACCTTTTTATTGAAGTCAGCACCACAAAAAAGTTACCTGGATAGGCACCTTTTTCTCACAGTCATGTTTGCCCTGTTCCTGCTAATGTGTGAAACAGAACTACTTATACGCCAATTCTTTCAACAACATACTTAACACACTTTAGTGCACCACCCTTGACACAACTTCACGAACTCTTCTTACCAATAACTCCTCCTACCTTTGTAAATAACAACCTAGCTTAGTAAAAGTACTTCACCATTATCACATATCACCACTAACATTATTGTACAATTACAGGAAAGAAGAACATTTTTCAGAAGACAGCTACCGGAAAAAGTATACCCTTCACATCCTACAAAATAAGTACATTAATGTACCATGTATATGTCTCTAATTGTTACAATATATTTCCACTATACATTAGCCTACATTATCTATTTTCAATCAACATGTATTTCACTCTTGCTCATTATATTGCATCATTCACACTCTTTATATTCCCATCCAAACACCACCATTGTAACATCCACTGTTTTACTGAAAACATCATATTGTCCCTACTGATTCAATCACACCACTACTCCCTTTCACACTCACCCAATACCATCACACCTCTGCAGACTTTTACTCTCATAACCTTCCCAACCACACCTTTAATGCCACTTCACAATCAAGCAACACTGTGTTAATCTCTACAATCACACCCACTCACCCATGCACAATACATGCATATACATTCCACAACTTTCAAAACCAAACGTTCTCTTTTCCCAACAGACACAACAAAATGCCTACTAAAAAGCAACTCTGTAGAAAAAATAGAGCACATAAGAATAAAATACATTACAAAAAGTACTTCTAAACATGTGCAATGTTAATATAGATACCTTTTCAAACTTCTGTAAAGGTGAATGGATTCACACAAGCAGCACAGAACCATATTAAAACGAAGAGGCTTATAAACAAGAACAACAAAAAACAATTGCCATAGACAGTGATGGCTGAGGGTATGAAATGGTGACACCATTATGGCAACAGAAACCCTTATAGAAAAAACATCCCCAACAAACTTTGAACCAAAAATTAATTTCGCCCAAACAAACTGCCCAGTGTACAAATGGACATGCAGCTAAATGTGTAATGCACGCAAACAATCCTTTAAATCAATTTATGAATAACTATGTGAAACTAACAGAGAAATGTAAAATGAAAACTTTACAAACCATGGACTCTTGTCCAGTGCACAACCACACTGGACTTCGAGGAGATTCATTAGCCTGCATTTTAGGAACTGCTTGCAAAAGCACCTTTCACCATATCAAAATGTTAGCAACACACCATTCCACTATACAGAATCTTATGCATAGACTATACTATGCAAAAAGTCCTGCTGTAGAAATGCAAAATTTATATAACATGCTCCTACAAGGAACAACCAAAAAACTCCTTCAAGAAATAGAGCACATCCAAAGTAAATACTTTGGAACTGAAGTTGACTTAGAAAATTCAGTGACTTCAGAAAACATTACTGAAAACCTCACAAACGCCAACCTCCTAACAAACACATACAAAAAATAAATAGCTACATTTCAAAACACATCTGCTGAAATACCAGACCAAGTATGTGACTGTTGTCACAGAACTATTTATAAAAAGAGCACAAATATAGTAGATATGGTCTACAAAATAGAGGACAATGAGGAATCCAAATAGTTCCAATTAGCTTTATATCTAACAGCAAAAATGAATACAAAATAACTGACCCCTCAATACTTTGCCCATACAAAGCAACACAAAGCTTGACAATAACCAAGTGCTGTCACATGATATCACTAATCAATTTAACTTGTATGATAGCATTATAATCCAAACAGTACACCCATTTCAAGCTATAATACGCCTTCAACCGAAAACAGGCAAATTATCTCCATATGAATTACTAAAGGGCATCTGTGTGAAAGTAGTATATTTGCCATTAGATCGTAAAGAAAATGTAGAAACTCTAGGAGTACAACAACCAATAGATCAATCTTTGATTGTACTAGTTAATGGTGTACCAACACAAGACAAAATAATTTGGCAACAACTAGTTGACTTAAACAAAGTTAGACAAGCCCTACAATATCTGAAAGAAAACAATGAATACTACAAAGATGTAAAAATAGAGCTAAACGTAAGAGAAACCACCTAAATAATTAAAGATTGACCAGCAACTGGCCAATTTGAACGTGTAGATCCTGCTACTGCAGCCAGACTTTTAGAGCAGTATATAATATAACCCACTACACTCCAAAGACACCATTCAAGATGCATTAGAAACATATCAAATGTGTCAATTTAAAGGATCCCCAATAAGAATATGGGAAAAAAGTGTATAAGCACATTCTTTTCTTGTACACTTTTCCACAGGAAAAGGAGGCACATATGTTGAAAGGTCCACACAAATTAGGACATCAGAATATTGTTCTTTACAAATTTATTCTGAAGACCCGAGATTCAGACAAAATGTAGAATACATTTTCACCTCCTATTCAAAAGTGAACGAGCAACTCTATGTTATGGATTTGCACACATTAAAAACAGGCTCTAATTTTTCAAACATATACGCTACCCAACTGCTTAAAAAAAATAAAAGACAAAGATCAAGTCATGTAGTCAAGTATCACAAATCTCTTTGCAAACATGCTTGGTACAAAAGAATACCGGTACTAATGTGACGTTGATGTACGTTGTATGCTAAGGAACCTAGGTCCACCCACATGATTTACTACTTTACGTTGTGCAGAGTACGCATAGGATGACTTCTACGACTTCTTACGCACTGCAAACCGAAATACCGATTTAATAGATACCGAGGAGAACTCTGTTTTCTTGACCCTGTCAATGTACCAAGGTACTGTCACCATCTCTTCATTGCCATGCTGCACTTCATCTGCAATAAAACAACCCCACCACTTGGATAAGTGCAACACTTCTTTTGGAGAAAAGAATATCAATCCAGAGCAGAACCACACATCCACATGCTTTTGTGGATAAAGATGCTCCCAAATTTGGCCATAACAGTGATGCCACTGTTTTACAGATCACTGAAAAATAAATTAGCTTATACATCCCTTCAGAAACCATAGATAGTGACCTACCTACACAAATCCTATGCCTCTAAAAATATAAGTGTGGCAAATAACATGGACATAGATATGTATACAAAGGTAATAGTATACCAAATGGGCTTTGGCTTCCCTAGACCAGTTTGCAAAAAAGGACAAGTAAATAGCTTGATGTCCTCTGTAAGACACTGAGTAAAACGCAAATCCCCAGCAAACACATACAACATTAAAAGGGACAAAGCAACCAAGTAGATCAATGATTACAATGCAATCATTGCGTTCTTTTTGAATGCAAACATAGACATAAAATGTATTGCAGGCAATTCCACTAAGGTTGAGACAACAGAGCTAAATGACCTCTGGGATGACATACCATCTGACAAAACACAGTCACAAAAATTGTACAGCTTCGGTGTAAAATGCTCTCCCACACAGAATGCGGGTGCTATGAAGCTTCAGACCACTTAACATGTACAGCCTTATATGGCATATCGGAACACATTGGACCTCATTACAAGGTCAGCGGTTACCCGCTGTGCCATCAGTGGGTTGATGTCGACCCCGAAACACTGTTTCCGGCACCTAAATTCCTGGTGTCCTGGGGACATTACAAGTCCCGGTGGCACCGGAAGTCAGGCATTGGATTTGGAATCCACGGGACTGGGGACTGGGAAGCAGCAGCACTGCTGCTAATGGTGCCAGAGCTTCCATGACAAGTCTGTCTACCAGGGCCTTTGCACCTGGCTGGGTCAGACCTGCCGGGTGCAACGTCCTCTGCAGGCAGACTTGTAGTGTGGTGGTCTGGAAACAAGGGTGCTGGTAAGCTTACTGGCACCCTTGTTTCCAGACCACCACACTCGTAATGAGGCCCATTGTACGGCCAAACCTTGGTCCAGCTTTAGCCCGATAAAGAGTAGTAACATCCTACCAAGAGATAGAAACAATAGCAACAATAGCAACAAATCATCCCAACAGCCAGGACATTTAAAAAAAATGTAGTTGATACATACTACCTCAACAGAAGTACTGCTTTGGAAAGCATTTGCCTGTACGACATAGCCCAAGACTAGCCCTACAAAAACAATTTAGACAACTGGCAAATATTCAGTCTCAACATGTGAAGGAAGCCTAGTAAAACTTACGAAACCCAGCCTAATTAATCATATAAAGTTATCATTTAAATCTCTGCAACATAAAGAACTGTATTACATGCTGCTACTGCAACCTTTTAAACCCTGGAGAAAAGAGCAAGAATTATTATGTGACTATAACTCATTTGACGCTGCATTCAAAGCAAATGGAAGCAGTATAACAAATGTAAATTTCAAACAATGCAAACAAATGTTGGACAATGAACGCCAATAAGAGGAAGAAATTGAAGCTCAACTAGATAAAGACAATCCTGAGGGCAGTCAACCTTCCCTTACACGGAGCCAAGAACCACTTGGAGAATCACTCATTCGAAATGAAGCAGAAATAGCCATGAGTGAGGTACAAAATACCATCTATCAATATAAAGAATCTGAAGAAGACTTGTCAGTGCTTAAATCACAGCTAAATGATGAACAAATCACAATTTATCTAGAAGCCACTGAAGAAATAGAATATTGTTTTAAAGATGAAGCTAAAACTTGTAGCTACAAAACTTAACCCCAACAACCTTTCAGTTGTTGAAAACAGCCCCCACAGGTTTAGCTGCCTACTACATAGGAGGTGTAACTTTACACTGACAACTGATCCTTCCGCTAGAATACCAAAACAAATTAGAATACTTCAAATTATCAGCAGAAGCTGCTACTGAAGTATGCAGAATTCTGAAACAAATGAAAGTGCTCTTAATAGATGAAGTAAGCATGGTTTCCAACCTCATGTTAGCTTTAATTCACCCTAGAATGCAAGAGGTCCTTAAAACCGACTACCAAGAACGGTTTGGAGGAATCCATGTTATTGTTTTCGGAGACCTCCTACAATTAACACCAGTAAAAGGTGTTAGGGAGAATTCTCCAGAATGGCTAATTTCCCTTACCTACTGAGTCCCTCCGCAGTTTTGCTGGATTTCTAGGATTTATTTTTTTCACCTGGTAAGAGTGTGAGACTTTTTTCCCACTCTTACATGTGTTTTGCTGTGTGTGTTTAACATTTATTGTGTTCATAGACTGTGGAGCCTCACCTACGCCATAGGCATCATCTTTTTATTGTGTGTTACACAGCACCTTCAGTGCAGTGACACAGGGTTGTCTTTTAGACTTCCCAACTCCGACTCCATTTCTGGGAATGACTACTGTCTCCGAGAACATGTAAAGTTGCCATTGACTTTATTAGTCTTTTAAAACCACAGACCCAGTACACACCATCTTCCATGGAGTACTGGAAAGGGTTAATATTTATCCCTTTTTGTCTGTTTCTCTTGGAGCCTTGTTTTGCTCCCTTTTCATCAAGACTTGGCTGGTGGCAGTGGTAACTACCCTATTTTTCCTACAGCGGTTATCTACAATAACCTTTGTATTGTTTTAGGCTATCTTGGTAGCCTCAAACTTAAACTCGCTTGACCATATTGTTTTAATATTGTTCTGGCTGGGTTTATGCACCATTTCTTTTTGAAAATGTCTTTCTCATGTTTTTTTCTGCACGCCAAACCAGGTTTGGTTCCTTTGTTCACTGTCTTTCTGCAGGCTTCTACGCAGACACCCTCCTTAGGCGCCTGTATGTCTGGGGGGCCAGGATGTGAGGGAGGGGTTTAGGACTCACTGCACAGGGTCTCCTTGTCACATTCTGACAGGATTGGCTGTGGTGGCTGCCCCGGGGGGACAGCCACCCTGCTGAGTGATTGACAGCCAAGCTGTGTGAATGGGGGAAAACGCATAAAAAGCAGGTCTCTGGGTCTGGAAAGGCAGAGTCGCCACTGGAACGAAAGAACCAATGAGGAGCTGATGGAAGAGGACCCCTCCACGACTGAACCGCCCAGTGAAGCCCTGCCCTGCTCCAGGTCCGAATCCTCGAACTCCAACGACAGAGAAGATCCTCCAGGAATCTTCTTCCCCTGAGCTGGTGGGACCAACCAGTTTGCCCAAACTGCAAGCCAGGACTCCCTCCTCTGGTTGAATTCGCTGTACATAGTGGGCCGGATAGCCAGGAAGGTCAGACCCTGCTTGGGTTTTAAGGAGCACACCTTTTATTTGTTGTTTTGCTCTGCTGCTGGTTTCTTCCCTGGGTGGTGCAGGAACCTCCAGTTTTCCTACTTCATGTCAGTCCGACAGTCGCTTCAGGAACCGTGAGCCTGCAGGAACCACCAGGAACATCTGCCTCAGCTACAGCTTCTTCTGCATTGAAAGGTACTGTTAAAATCCGGTTGTTCGTTCCGTTCAGCCGCGGTGAAAGTGTGTGAAATCTTTCTCCAATCCGAGGGCTTGTCCTTCTCTATCTTTTAAACTAACTTTTCTGCCAACCAACTTCATCCGGAACTCTTGGCAAAGACTTAACTGCGAACTACCCGACTGTGTGATCTTGAGCAAAAGACGTTTGTCCTATTGACTTTGGCTCTAAGCCTATTTGATTTGATTTGGTTCCATCACTGTAGTTCCTCTTTCTAGATTGCCTTGCATACTTACCTGTTGGTGCTGCTCAATATTCTGCCTAACTTTGACTTTCCTTTCCTTTTAAATTTCTGGAGTGCCATTTTGCTCCCACTTCATATTGTGAGCTTAACTTGTCTGGCAACTATTGGGAGTAGTGTGGTGCATTAAGAGTGTGATTTGTAGACTGCTTTACTTTATTGAAATGTTATATAACTGATGACAAAATAAATATATATTCATTTACTTGGAAACCTTGAGTCAGTGTTTGCCTGAATCATAGTAATTGCTGTCCTTTGTGTAACTATTTGATACTGCTCACTTGCTCTTGAGATAAGTCTGTCTGCTCAGCTATTGCTACCACTTTTACTGTGTAGTACAGGCTTGTACCAAAGGTGAATTTGTGCTGCCACTTGTAGTCTTAATTGTGTGTGGTGTTCCCAAAGGGTGCTGCATATAGTTCTGCCTAACACTGGTGTACAGCGGTGAGGATCAAGTATAGTAATTACACTTAGTGTGCTGCTACTACCTTGTATCAACTAACCCAGGGCCATCTTAAGCATTTTTGGGGTCCAGGGCACGGGCATCTTTGGGCCCCCCTCCACCAAACCAAAGGAATTAAGGGATCAAGAATACTGGTCGGGCCCCCACCGGTAGCTCTCACAACCTATCGGTTGATATGCTGTCTCGTAGCATAATAAGCATGTTTACTCCCTTTAAGTACCCTTGCCCTCTTCATTCTTGCTCTAATCATAATGATAAACCAGTAGCATTTGAAGACCAACATTAACAGTCTACAAAAGGGGTTACTTTTCTAGTACATACAGGACACTTTTTTATCAATAACATCCAGGAAGGTAGATGTAGTATTAATGCAGGACTGTATGTAAAAGGTACATGTAACCCATAATAGACAGAGACTCACATTAGCTGTCTCACAGAATGCAAAAGTGCTCATGCATGGATAGAGACCACCAATTGAAATGAAGGAAAACGCTGCACACACCGTAGCATGGATAGTGGAGGCAGATTAGAAGCAACCAGGAAGGTGTCTTTATCCAGACAGACTGGGATTAGAAGTGGGATATGGTTTTCAAATAGTGCTGCCATTAGATATCAAAGGAACAAATGCCTGTGGTGTGCGATATAGATATGCTCATAATTTAAGTGGAAGCAAACCTATAGCCACTGAAACCATGAATAATTGTTTTAAGAAGATCATACCATGAGAAGGAATCACTATGAAGGGCTGACAATTTTGAAAGGTTTAGGGACTGGCAATATTGAGAGGTAAGGCAATGCAAGATTAAATGAGATGCCCAGGATCACTCATTGGTTAAGGGGCAAAGGGGTGAAGCTGGGATTTGTGCCAACTCTACAATTTCTGCATTTGAACACTTTCATTTCCAGTTCTTACCATGAACTAAAACAATCTCATTTTATTAAAAAACTGACTTGGAAAGTACAAAAATAACATTACCAAACATGACAATGTTTAAGCAAAATATTATAGAAGGGTATTATGCAAAATAGGAATGACTCTAGCTTCATTCTCTCCATCTTCAAGGGAAGTATATAAAAACCAGCATACCAATCGATTTGATTTAACAAATTTGATCTGGGTTTGTGTTTTGTATTTTAAAGCTTTAAATACTTCCAAAACAATGGCTTGTGACATTTTCATTTATAAACGTGCACAAAAACTTTGACTTTTACCAAAAAGCAAATCGTTTTTTGTGTCAAACAAGCAGACCTTAAAATATGCCGGCCTGAGGCCTGCAGCATATGGTCTGCTCTCTTCTGTCTAGCAACCCTTCCAACCAAATGGCCTACATAAGAAGAAAGATCCATTAATGGGCTAAACGATACCAGCAGCATGCAAGAAGACAAACCTCACAGAAGACAGCACAGTAATGTAAGATATATTAGATGATTTGACCAGGATCACTGTATTGTCTGCTGGCAAATCCAGGATACAAACTTAAACGCTGTTGTTCCATAGTCTTGAATTTGAACACTTATTCACCTCTTGGACTAACAATTTGTGCCATCATTGGAGGCGATTGCCTAGGTTTTACAACACCCCATCTGAACAAACCAATTTCTAGACCTTCACCATACGGATGATTTGTTAGTTGTTATAGACACCCCTATCTGGTACAGGTACATTGCTGATAATAGCAGATGATATCCTGCAAAACCAAGTACATATGCAGGAAGGTTTATAAAATTCAGACATAGGAAAGGCTCAGCCAGCCTTGCTGGAATGTGATATTCTAATTTTGCATATGAACACACATCTCTGAAATGGGTGCTTCACACACTGAGTTAAATTCTGGACCATTGTGGCACTCAATGTACCAATATGCATTTCACCATTGCCTATTGCACATGATCAGCATAATTCCCACAGGAAGGAAAGAATGCTACAGAGTTGTGCCATAGGAAGCACAGAAACTATGTGTACCACAGTGAACACAGAAAGCAATACATGATGAATTGATCAAGTAAGAATGTAGTTGCCAAAACTGAAAGGCAATGGGTTTAGCAATGGGTTTAGAGCCTCAGCAGCATCCCATAAAAAATCCTGACGTGTGCTATTTAAGACTGGTGAACAATGGAATCTTAATTCTTCAGCTAACCTTGTGGGGCCCCCTTCAAGGCGGGGGCCCTGGCAAGTGCCCCCTTTGCCCTCCCACAAAAACGTCCCTGAACTAACCACAAGGCTAACATCACTAAAAAGCAATATTAATCATGTCTGAGATGGAAAGCTACAGTCAGGAGACCCTCCTTAGTTACAGTGTGGATTGTTTAAGAAAGGAATCTCTCTGCCAAAGGCAAAAAGTCGGAATTGATTGAAAAGTTGTTGAAGAACCAAAGTCTGGGGAGTGGGTCTAAAATACCTGACTCACCAGCAAATGTGGAAAGTAATAAGGATGATAATGTGTCTATTATTGATGAGTTAGAGGAAGTAAATGTGTCTCCTAATGTAGGCCTCACTTCTCCCTTACCTGCTCACCAACCTCAACCTTTGTCCACTGGGACCCCATCAGGTCTTACACTCAGTCCTGAATTCATTGCTCTAGAGAAAATGAGGTTTGAACTGGAATTAAAACGTTTAAATACTCAAACTGAACAGAAACACCAAGAACTTAAGCTCAGAGAAATGGAGTTGAATCATGAACTAGAAATGAAAAGGTTATCTCTTGAAAATGCTTCTCTCCCAGAGTCTTGTAGGTCTTCCAGACCTAAGAGACCCTGTATGCCTAAAGAAATTGTGGGTATGTATGAGGTTAAGCTTGATATTTTAGATTGGTTGGCAATGTTTGAATATAACCATGGGATACAAGGTCTCACAGGGAATCAGTTGCTTCCCTGGCTCTTCTCTAGGCTACCCATGGTTGCATCTGATGTTCCAGCATACAAATAATCTCGCATAGCCAATATGCCATACTAATGCTTCTAAGGTAATATGCAGATGGTACTGAAAATAACTGTAAACTCATTAGCTTTACACATGGCCAAGTATGTCTTGGAAAGAAAACCTCCACAACAGTAGGCATAATATACCACACCGGTGCCACAAACACTTCAGGGCACTATACTGCATATGTAAAAAAAAAATAGTGGTTGGTTCCAATGTAAGGACACATCTGTTACTACAACACATAGGTTACCAGTCTATCTAATAAATGCCTACTTAATATTCCTTAAACCAGGATTTGGTCACTGAACTGTAGCACAATGAACAGTTAAGATACACCAACTGGTATCTAACTAAATCCATAATACTATAATGCTACTTTTAAAAGGCAAAATAGTTAGAATAGGCCAACAGATATCTAGCTACTTTAAAAATACCCTTAATTGCACTGCACTCCAACTACACCATGACAATACTTCTTACTACAAAACTTCTTTTTGTAACTTACTGATTAATTTAATTAGTGGTTTCATTCTGTTAAAAATTGCTATAAACAACTTTCTTTTTAGAATAAAAGCACTGTCTATTAAAGCTTCGGAGACTAGTTTTCTGCAGTAGTTTTTAAGGTTAGATCAGGACTTTTCAGCTGTCTTCATAAGATTGTGAAGTACTCTACAGTGGAATGCTTTACTGTTGCTACATTAACATTGGTAGATATAGTGTTACGGTCATTAGTAGGTTTGCTTTTGTTCATACATTTATTTTAACTTTTACTTTTTGGAATAGGGCCCTTTCTTTTTGTAGTAGTCGCTGGTTGAATCTTGTTGAATGACATTACTAGCAGTTTTGTTTTAATGTTTTCTAAAATTGATTTAGAGGTGGATAACTATATGGCTTGCTTTTATTTTTATCTGCTCTATTTTGTATTCTATGGAGTTGCTTTTTAGTAGGCATTTGGTTGTGTCTGTTTGAGAAAATAAAATGTGCATTTCAAATTTGTGGAAAGTATATGGATGTATTGTGAATGGGTTTATGACTGTGATGGTGGATGAATAGAGTGCTGTGTGATTGTGCAGTAGGGTGATATTTTTGGTGGGAAGGTTTTAACAGTAAGAGTGTGTAGAGGTGTGAATGGTTTCGGTTAGTGAGCAAGAGAGTGGTGTTGTGAAGAAATAAGTAGGGACATTATGATGTTTTGAGGAGAACAGTGTGTGCTATAATTATGGTGTTTAGATGAGAATAGAAAGAGTGTGCATGTTGAAATATAATGAGTAAGAGTGAAATAAATGTTATTTGAAAGGAATACTGTAGGTTAATATACAGTGAAGCTGCATTGTTACAATAATGGAGAAATTAATACTATAGTAATTTACTCACTTTGTAGGATGTGAAGAGTAGTCTTCTGTTGGGTTGGTGTCTTCGGGAATGTTTATCTTTCCTGTAATTGTAAAAGAATGTTTGTGGGTATATATGGTAATGGTGAGATATTTTTAGTAAATATGTTTTTTATTTATGAATGTAGGAGTAGTTGTTGGTAAAAAAGGTAATAAAGTTGTGTTGTGGATAGTCTACTAAAGTATGTTAGCTATGTTGTTAGAACAAATGGAATATGAGTAGTGCTTTTTGGGAGATTAGAAGGAACAGGGCAAAAAATATGTGTAAGAAAAAGGTGCATTTGTGGGTTTCTTTAGTACTGCTGATTGTAATGAAAGAAGTGTTGTGTTTCTAGTGCAATGTATTTGTAATGTGTTGCACTGTTTTTAAACAATAGGGAAACTGTGGCTTAGTAGTAATTAAATCGAGGATGGTTGTTGTAGCAGTGTTTTGGGTCTTATAGTAGAGGGTTTGAAAGAAGAGTACTTTATATGTAAGGGGAAGTGTTGAATGTAGATACTTTGGTGGTATACATGTATGTGTGAGCAGGTGGAGAATGGTGGCAGTGTAAGGGATTTAATGAGTGAAGGTGGAAAGTGTGACATGTATATGGAATGAAAAATGGAAAATGCAGAGCATTTAAAAAGGTTTCTTTTTTAGGAGCATTTTCATGTAAGTAAAACAAGGGATATGTGAATTTATAGCAGCATTGTGCGTAACATGTTTGTAAAAGAAATGAAAAGCAGATTGAAAAGATTTGTAGGACATGTTTAAGTGGCACTTCTAATATGTAGGTGCTAATTAAGTGTTGTTTTTTTTCTTATTGTGGGAGCTGTAGTTGCACTTTTTCTATTTGAGATGTCATCTTTGATGTCATGGGTGTTACTCTTAGCAGTGCACGGTGGTGGCGCGAGTTATGGTTGCTTAGCTTACCATAACCGGCAAATTTATGGGTTGTTTCGATTTTACTTGTAATAACCATAATATGGATAGATATACCTTTATTTTGCAAGGTTTGGTGAGGATTCATTGAACGGCGCCAAAGTTATAAGCCACCCACTCGTGCTATTTCTATGCATTAAGCAACTTAACCATAACTACAGGGCCACTACCGCAGGTCCTGAAATTATAGTGCAGTGGTTGCTGCACTATAGATATGTTGAGTATTGAGATACATAGGAAACCTGAAAAATGATTTGCTGATAACCATTGACTCACATGATGGATGCAGAGGTGGTTTAAAATATGTTGTGGGCACTTGGCTAGTGGGCCGGAAAGACATGTATAGTAGGTCCAAAAGGAACATATTGGGGGAGCATATACAGTGAAAAACTATAGTATAACAAAACCCTTGAAATTGTGCAGATTTAACACAACAAAGCCCTTGCAATTCACCATATGTGGGAAGTCATGACCAGCTTAACTCGGCACATTTCCATTGCAAAGACCATGAGCACATACATATTATAAAAGAAAGAATTTACAATGACATACAAAATGGCGTTATGGGTGATAAGGACATCAGAGTGTTTTGAGCAAATCTGGTCGTGACTTCCCACATCTGCTGAATTTCAAGGTTATTGTTGCATTAAATCTGCACAATATAACTGAACCTTATTTAAGGTTTTATCAATTGGTTACATTGTGCAGCCTCCAAATATTAGGCCACGACAGGGAGACTTTCACCACTGTGAACTCGATACAACTACGAAACCCCAGCAACCTGAGGCTTGCAAGCTCCATAGACTCTGAGACTGAAATACAACCACCACAAAGAGGCCTTCACCACTGTGAAGCAGATAATTATGCGTCGGAGCACACTGACTTAACCTAGAGAACAGGAAAAAAAACAGTCCAGAGGGCACCAGACCCCGAATAAAGGATGAATATAACTCAAAGCCGAATCACAATACAACAACCATAGTGAGGCAGATGCCACTGTATAGTGGAGCACACTGGTTTCAACCCAGAAAGCAGGAGGACAATAGCCCATGGAATTATATATATATATATATATATATATATATATATATATATATATTCAGTGAAAAAACGTTGTTAAAGGGATGTTATGGTTCAGTTGTGCTAAGAAAAACCTATCAAATTCAGTGCAACAACTTTTTTAAAGGGACATTATAGATACTTTGCACCAATAACAACCTATCCATATTATGGTTAATACAAGTAAAACCGAAAACCCCCAGAAATTCATCAGTTATGGTAAGCTAAGCAACCATAACTCGCACCACCACCATGCACTGCTAAAACTAACACCCATGACATCAAAGATGACATCACAAATGCCATTGATGACTTCACTGATGACATCACATGTGAATTTATTTTTCAGGAAAAGTCTCCACAAGGGATTCTTATCATAATGTTGGCAACAATGTGCTAAGGGCCATTGGAATACATATCACAAGGTACGTAGTGCATTAAGCAATGCATTGCTATAAATAGCATTGCAACATGGAGGTCTTTCCAGTAAAGGAACCTAGTCATGTAGAAACATAGGCATTGTGCGCAGCATACATTTTAGACGTGCAATATTCATAATCTTGGCATGTTGGATAGTAAAATGATAAATGCTTTTGGATTACAGTTTTACATACTGTGAAACATGTAATACGTATCTAATAAAGCCCCACTTACTACATAATAGTACTACTACAAACAAAACATAAAGAGACCACAACTCATAAAATATGAGCATATACAGGGAAAGTACAGTATGCAAAAAAGCAGCAGACCAGAAAGTTTTCATAACCTAACTGATTATCTTCATGTACAGAAATGATTGCTGTGTGCCAAGGCTGCTACTTCCCCTATGGATATGTCTCATATGAAGAGACTGCACCCTAAGGAAAGTAGTGTGAGTACAACATATAGAAATATGAGCATATAGGGAAAGTAAAGTAAGAAAAGAACAGCTGTACCATCTGAAGGTGTTCATAATCCTATTGATTATCTTCATGCACAGAAATGATTTCTGTGGTTGAAGCCTGCTTCTTCACCTATGTACATGTATCGTATGATGTGACTGGACCCTAAGGAAAGTATTGTAAGAACATATTTGAATGGTAAGTCTACAAATATAGTACCTTTTGAATTTTTTGTTCCTGACCTAGATATGTCAGTAAAGAAAAAAAGACACATCCAAACATGTGATGTCATCAGTGATGTCATCTTTGATGTCATTGGTGTTAGTCTTAGCAGTGCACGGTGGTGGCGCAAGTTATGGTTGCTTAGCTTACCATAATTGGTGAATTTCTGGGTATTTTCAGTTTTACTTGTAATAACCATAATATGGATAGGTTGTTATTAGTGCAAAGTACCTATAATGTCCCTTTAAAAAATGTTTTTCTTGGGACAACTGAACCATAACGTCCCTTTAAAAAGTGTTTTCACTGAATTTGATAGGTTTTTAGTATCCCAACAATATATAAATATATATTCAATGAAAAAACCTTGTTAAAGGGACGTTATGATTACAAGTAAAACCGAAAAAGCCCAGAAATTCACAAGGTATGGTAAACTAAGCAACCATAACTCACGCCACCATCGTGCACTGCTAAGACTAACACCCAGGACATCAAAGATGACATCACAAATGTCATTGATGACATCACATCACATATCTGGGCCACTTTTTTTTGTTCACTGACAAATCTAGCCAGGTGCTTTTGTTCACTGACAGTCAGAATATTAAAATTGAAAAGGTGCTATCTAACTAGACGTTAACCTTGTCGTATGTTCTTAAAGTACTTTCCTTAGGGTTTGGTCTCAGCTCATAGTGCATATACATGGGGAAATAAGCAGTCTCAAACACACAATTCATTTGTATACATGAAGATACACTTTAATGTTATTAACGTTTTCTGATGATGCTGTTTCTTTCTTCCTTACTTTAGTTTCTCTGTTTGTGCCTCTGATTTGTATGCATTGTGATTCTTCATATGTTTTGTTTGTACTAGCACAAGTGTAGTAAGTCTTGAATTGTTAGCTAGTTATTACATGTTTAACATTACTCAAAACTCTGATAACGAAGCATTCAGTTTTCAACTATTCAAAATTACAAGAAATATTGTACTTCTATGGTGCATGCTGCAGTCATTGCCTATGTTTATACATTATTAGGTTCCTGTATTAACAACAACACTCCAATACAATGATTTTAGTTAAGTACATTATTTAATAAATGAAGTAGTTCCTGATAGGTCTCCCAATCACCCCTGACATCTTGTTACCAAGAATATAAACACAACCCCTTGTAGGGACTTTTCATCAAAATGAATTTCATATGTGATGCCATCAATGATATTTGTGATGTCATCTTTGATGTCCAAGGTGTTAGTCCTAGCAGTGAACAGTGGTGGCGCGAGTTATGGTTGCTTATCTTACCATAACTGGTGAACTTCTAAAGTTTCCCGGTTTTACTTGTAACCATAGTGTCCCTTTAACAATGTTTTTTCATTGCATTTCATAGGTTTTTATTAGTGCAATTTAACCTTAATGTCCCTTTAACAAAGTTTTTTCAGTCAATTTCATAGGTTTTTATTAGTGCAACTAAACCATAACGTCCCTTTAATAAAGTTTTTTCAGTGAATTTCATGGGTTTTTACCAGTGCATGCTATTTTCCTACAACTTACTAATATCATACTTACCCAATATAGCAATATTTCAGTCCAATTCACCTTAAAACTCTGCTATTTCCCACCTTCTAGTAGCATTGTTAACACTTCTATACACTTTTTTTTTGCAACTTTTTCAACTAATTTTGCACCCGTAGACGTCTGGGAACTTCTGACTTCATTGCAGAACTTCCGGACAGTGCCACATTTCCATTCGCTTGCACGCCACATGATGACGTGTTTCGAATGCATCCGCACTTCGCAATTGGATCGTGCTTCGAAGACAGTACTGCATTTTCTACTGATCTAGGAACCTTCAACTTCAAAATTTCCCTTGCACAGCTCATACACCTATTTTTACTCATTGGCCCTCATTACAAGTCAGACGTTAAGGTGTTAACGGCGCCGTAAAGAGTGTCAGCGCCGTTAAACCCTTAACGCCTGATTCACACTTTAACGGCTGCTTTTTGCAGGCGTTAAAGTCCAAGGCGCTAAGCGACCTTGGTGCTAATTACGGCACCGTAATTTACGGTGCCGTAATTAGCGCCTTCCCCATCCCCATTATGCCCTATGGGGCAAAAATGGGAATGGGGAAGGGCAAATGGTGAATGGGGAATTACCGCCCCACTCACCTTGGAATGGGGCGGTAATTCCGCCATCCACCATGGATCTGTACCACTGTTGGGAATGTACCAAAGGCTAAAGGTACCAAAGTGAAATGCACCGAGTGCAACTTTGTACTCAGTCGCGGACTACCTGGATAGTACTCCTACAGGACCACCTCCATGTGCTGCCACACCAAATCCAATGACCGCAATGCTCTCAGAAAGGTTGTTCCTCCACCTCATCTTCCTCAACCAATACTGTAACCACACAGCCTACTCCTGTGGGACACACAATCAATGAAAGAGGCTGTTGATCCATATTTTTCGAAGACACCAGTCCTCTGTATATACTACAACACAACATTCTGCAGAGGGAAGCAATTTCAAAGTGCTTTTGAAGCTGTAATTAAGGAGCATGAGAAACACTACCCCTACCTTAGAAGTAACACACGCGCAATATCCTTCCCTGTCCAGCTGCACCTCCATATTAGTGCTTGGTGCCTCTTCCCTCATTTCCCTCCCCACCTTTCGTTCTAAGCTCTCCTGCAAAAAGAAAATACATCAAAGTTCTTTTAGGAACCACCTTTCACAGTTAAAAAATAGAACAAAAAAAAGTGTGGACTCCACTCAACATTACATTTCTCAGTAAAGTACATAGACTCAATAAGATTTTCCAAAATTTCCATTAGCATTTTGTGTTATGCTAATGGGTATATTGTGGCGTTCATCCCCCATTCCCGGGACTGGGACAGTGGATAATGGCCCGGCCGCCAAAGTTATCAGCCCAAGCGAAGCAAGGGTTGATAACGTGGTCTCTGGACCCTTATCCCCCATTCCAGCGCTGCAATGGGGGATGATGGGCATTAGCACCCCGGGTTCCCTTAGCGGGAATACAGGGTGCTAAAAAAAGGATTTTTCTTCCTACACAGGAACGGCTCTGGCGTCCCGGTGTAGGAAGGAAAAATCCTTTTCCAAGATGGGCTTCATGGAAAGGGAAGTTGGGGCTCCATACAGGGCCCCTCTTTGCTTTCCATGGAATCCTGCAGAAGGCAAATTGAGAACCCTATGACCATATCACCACAAGCACATTTTTCTTCCCTTTCAAACCTATCCTACTTTTGAATAACTTTACCACAAAGCCGGTCCTAGGTGGACATGTCCACTTTAACCCCATTTGTTGTCCCTCGTGGTCATGGCCAGTAGCCAGATTGTCCAGGTCATAACCTTTTTCCATGACCAGGACATTCTGGCCACTGCCCATGGCCACAGACTATACCTCAGTCACCAAAGGTATATCACAATGTTTTGTACCTACATTATGACACTTGTCAAAAAATAAAACACTGGCACATTCGCAAAACCATGCTTTAAGGTCCTTGCCAATGCTCCTTAAATGAGTTTGCTGGAAATCCACCCATGTTTCATTTTTACAAAATTATCAAAAGTGCACATACAATAGTTATATAACTCAGCCCCCACTTGACAAAATCCATTCAGACTTTACACAAACATTCAAGAATGGATCTATAATCCTTCTGAAAACATTTGTGCACATTTGTCAAACAGCAACAAAGTTATGAGCCATCTAAAAATGCTGAGCCCCCCTCTAATGTAGCCCCTTCTTGACAAAATCCCACCAAACTTTACAAAAACATGTATATCTAGATTTAAAATCTTTTTGCAAACCTTTGTGTAGATTCGTCAAATTGCGCTTCATTTATAAGCCTTTACAATATTTTGAGAACCCCCTTCTAATCTTGCCCCCTCTTGATAGAATCCTACCGAACTGTGCCAAACCTTTTGGAACCAGGTCTAGAATAGAATTCCAAAATGTCATGCAGTTTTATTGAGTGGTGACAAAGTTATAAGCCATCCAACAACTGCTTTTCACAAACCCTGTAATACAGAATTAGAACACAAACCCTGTTATAGAGAAATAGGACTATTCGCGAACATCCTTTTGCGGTGCAAAGCACCAGTTTGTTGGCTTCTTATGGCCATATCCAATCCCATCCTCATCAACCCCTACCTCCCCAGAGATTGTTTGTTGAGTTTGACAAGTGCAATGTTGCATTTTTTTATATTTTTATACTGTGGTGTCCGCGGACACCATCAAAAGTCTGGAAATCCAACATGACGGGTGTTTCAAGAAAACCAATGCATTTCACACTTTTCCCCATCCAATCAGTGGGTGTGCCCGATGAGCCAATCAAATCACCGTCTGTTAGGCAGAAACCTGTGCAGTTCCCTTAGGGACCACTACAAAAGGCTTAGGACTACAGGTGTTGGCAGTAAACCGAATTGGTTCTGTGCCACCCAGATTTACCTGGTAGCTGTGGCTGAGCTGCCAGACTTCTCTCAAGAAGAGTTAGACAGTATACAGAGTATAGAAAATAGGATACAGTAGCACAAGCAAACAGTGACCAGAGCTTGGGTATAAAAGTATATAATTATTTATTTAAAAACACACTTGTAAAATACACTAACACTAATATGGCAAGTTCATACACTGTCACTATCAATATATATACATCCCTGATTACTTATTGAACAAGTCTTAGTTAAAACACCACTTATTTGCAGACAGAGGTGAGCGCTTAACCTAAGATGGCACTCCAATAAGGTAGTTAAAAAGAGAGGGAAAAGGCAGGATTAGGAAAGCACACAATACCAACACTTTAAAAAGAACCACAGCAAGTCAGGAAAGGTAGAAAACCCCCATTCATCAGTCCTAGCTGTCACTCAAACATGCTAAGTGGTGAGCCGGGCGGCTCACCACTGGGCCAACCACACAAGAGTGCGACTTGAGTTGTCGAGGCAACTCAGTCCAGGGTGCCTAAACTCCCATCCCACACATCCTGTAGACCCAGACAGAGTGGCACCACTTTTGCCAAAAGTGGAACAAAGGGCTCGACTTGGGTTGGAGTTACAGAGGCGAACACAAACGCCATTTTAAAACTGAGTCCTGGCAAAAAGACCCAACCGGTGAATAAATATTGAATAAATAACCCAGCGGTATCTTTAACATTGCACCAAAAAAAGTGGTGCGTTTAAAATGAATGGGAAAATCCCATAGGAAATATTCCGGTGGAATATTTCGCGTGGTAACCACTGCCACCAGCCAGAAACTCGACGAGGGGGGACTGCACAGTGCCCCCTCGAAAAACAGACCCAGGGGCAGTCTAATTACCCCTACCAGTACTTCCACAATATGATGGTTTGTACTGGTTCTGTTCACAATTTAAGACTAGTAAGTCAATGGTGACTTTCCATGCCCTGGGAGACAGTAGTCAGTCCCAGGGTATGGAGTCTATGTTTGGGGGTCACTATGACACCCCTGTGTTACTGCACTGAGGGTGCTGTGTAACACACTTACCAAAAACACATGAAACCCTATGGAGTAAAAGACCCCATAGCCCATTAAACACATTACAAAGTCAAAGGATATCTCAAATCATGTCTAAGAGTGGGAAAAAAAGAGTCTCACTCTTAGCAGGAGAACAAAATAAACCCCAAAAATCCAGCAAAGCTGCTGGGGAACTCACTAGGTTTGGGAAATTAGCCTTAACAGAGAATTCTCCCTAACACTCGCCCCCCGAGACTAAGGGACAGGAGAATTTAATCCACTCCTGGATGAATCTCAGACCTCTAGTCGATGACAAACATCCTAGAGAGACCATCAGCATTTTGGTGGTGACACCCTGACATGTGCTCAATGGTGAAATCAAACCCTTGGAGGCAGATTGACCATCTCAATAGTTTTGGGTTTTCCCCCTTAATTTGCATCAACCATCTCAAGGGTTGGTGGTCAGTCTGAATGACAAAAGTAGAACCATACAAGTATGGCCTAAACTTCTTCAGTGCCCACACAATAGCAAAACATTCTCTTTCAGTTGTTGCCCACCTTGTATCAGGATCCTTCAGCTTTCGGCTGATGAACCAAATGGGGTGCTCCCTACCTTTCTCATCCAGTTGGCTAAGGACTGCACCTATACCTACATTAGAAGCATCTGTCTGCACAATGAAAGGTTGGTGATAGCCAGGAGCTCTCAGTACTGGTGCTTGGCAAAGAGCTTTCTTCAGGTTTTCAAAGGCCTGATTGCACTCCTCATTCCATCTGACCTTCTTAGGGAATTTTGTAAAGGAGATTACATTCAGTGGAGAAGTTATGGTCCCATAGTTCTCTATGAAATTCCTGTAATACCCAGTGAGGCCTAGGAAGGCTCTCACCTGGGTTTGAGTAGTAGGTGTTGTCCAATTTTGCACAGCTTCAATCTTACTGAGCAAAGGCCTTATTTCTCCACCTCCTACCTCCTGCCCAAGGCAGACCACCTTACTCTGACCAATCTGGCATTTACTTGCCTTTATGGTCAGATTGGCCTGTCCAAGAGCCTGTAAAACATGTCCTAGGTGGATAACATGCTCTTCCCAGGATTGGCTGAATATTGCAATGTCATCCAAGTATGCCATGCTGAAGTCCTCCATCCCAGCCAGAACCTGATTTAGCATCCTTTGGAATGTTGCAGGTGCATTTTTCAGTCCAAAAGGCATAACCTTAAATTGGTATAAGCCAACTGGAGTAGGAAATGGAGTTTTCTCCTTGGCATGGACTGTCAGGGCTATTTGCCAATAGCCTGACGTAAGGTCAAATGTGCTGAGGAACTTGGCTGAACCAAGTCTATCCACCAACTCATCTGTCCTTGGCAAAGGATGGACATCAGTCTTGTTGACTGCATCAAGAGCTCTATAGTCCACACAGAATCTAAATTATTTGGATCCTGATTTTGGTACTAACACAACTGGGCTAGACCATGGACTAGTAGAGGGCTCTATTACCCCGAGATCAAGCATCTTCTTGACCTCCCCTTTGATGTGGGCCTTACATTTTCTGACATTCTATATCCTCTGCTTTTGATGGGCAGACAGTCACCAGTGAGTATATCATGCTGGCCCCAAGGGGTCAAGCCTGGTGAAAGTGTGAACAGGGAGGCAAACTGATTTAACATAGATTTGCACTCCTCTTGTTGCTCAGGTGTCAGATTTGAAGAGAGATTTACTCCTTCAATCTTTTCATCCAAGGGTAAGCCTCCGAGGAGATCAGGGAGAGCTTCACTCTCGCCTTCCTCTTCTGTTGAAGCTAGAAGCAAGGCTCCTACTTCAGGCCTGGAGACATACGCCTTTAGTCTGTTGGTGTGGAAGACTCTGGGAGCCTCCTTGGGATTGCCCAAGTCCACCTGATAGTTAACCTCTCCAAGTTTACCCACAACTCTGAAGGGTCCCATCCATTTATCTTGCAAGGCCCTCTGCCTTGTTGGGATCATAACTAGAACTAGCTGGTCTTGAGTGAACTCAACAATGTTAGCCTTTTGATCATGCCAAAGCTTGACCAAAGCTTGCCCAGCTTTCAGGTTATCACTAGCTTCTGCCATCATGTGTGACATTCTCCTCCGTAGACCTATCACATAGTCAGTCACTCTGACTGGCTTGGGGAAAGGAGCACTCTTCAACCCCTCCTTAATCAGGGCCAATGGACCTCTGACTGGATGGCCACAAATAAGTTCAAACGGAGAATAACCTACTCCCTCCTGAGGGAATTCTCTATAAGCAAAGAGAAGGCATGGCAGTAGAAGGTCTCACTTTCTTTTATGGGGATCTTCCAAAGCACCTATCATGCTCTTCATGGTTCTGTTGAACCTTTCTACCAACCCGTTTGTCTGAGGGTGGTATGCGGTTGAGAACTTGTAAGTAACTCCACAGGTTTTCCACATGGCTTTCATGTAGTGGGACATAACATTTGACCCCCTGTCAGAGATTACTTCCTTAGGAAACCCAACCCTGGTAAAAATACCAAGGAGGGCCTTAGCCACAGCCTGAGCTGTAACAGTCCTCATAGGAATTTCCTCAGGATATCTAGTAGCATGGTCTACTACAACAAGGATAAACCTGTTGCCTGAGGAGGTTGGAGGCTCAAGGGGACCAAAAATGTAAATCCCTACCCTCTCAAATGGGACTCCCACTACTGGGAGAGGCACTAAAGGTGTCACATTCTTGGAACCAACCTTCCCAGACGTGTGGCAGGTGTGGCAGCTCTTGCAAAACTTATCTACCTCAGCCCCCATCTTTGGCCAATAAAAGTAGAGTGAGAGCCTTTCCGTGGTCTTCTTGAAACTCAAGTGACCAGCCAAAGGAATCTCATGGGCCAATTGCAAGAACTGTTGTCTGTTTTCTTGAGGTACTACAAGCCGCTTGTAGTCTCTAGGTGCAGACTCAGTTGGTTCACTGTAGAAGAGGCCATCTTCCCAGTGCAACCTATACTTCCCAGGCTCTTGCCCATCAGCCTGAGAAGCTGCCTGTTGGCGAAGACCTTCCAGAGTTGGACATTCTCTCTGTCCCTTACAGAAGTCTGCCCTGTTGGGTCCACCTTCTGCCAGTAAAGACTGCAGCTCAGGATGGTCAACAGGATCCAGATCTCCAATGAGTTCTTGGCCTTCCCCTAGCTCCTCTTCAGTATCTAGCTCAACCACACAGGGTTGTACCTCCCTCTCAGCCTCAGCTGGAGGTGGAGTTACAGGTGTAACTTTGGACAACCTAGGGGAAGTCCTTGTTGGAAGCACTGGAGTGCTTGCTGCTGGCTGTTTCCCAGAAGTATTGGGTTTCCCCTTTGCTTCTTGTTGTTCAGAGATAGCAAGTTCTAACTCCAGTGGAGTAGGAGTGATATCCTTCTTCATCATCTCCTTGGGAGTACTCTCATGGTTCTCTCCCTTGCAGGTCTGGTAAGCTCCTGTAACCTTTTACTAGGAGGTCTGGGGGTATGTGACACTACTCCAAGAGTCTTCAGGTCATTTCCCAACAGAACCCTTCCTGGTACCTCACTTTGTATGCTGACAGGTATCTTCACAGTCATGTCATTACACTGGATGAGAACTGGCAACTGGGGAAGCATCTGCACAGGCCCTCCAGCTAACTTGCTGAGGCATTTGGGTGCCTTAGAAACATCCTCTGCCTGAAAAAATGATTTATCCACCAAAGTTATGTTGGCCCCAGTGTCCCTAATGGCAGGAGTCTCCTGGCCATTCACCTGGACACTGTCCTTATAATACTATTTAGTATCATCTGGGATAGAATGATATACATCTAAATTCTGTTGTTCCCACAACCGCAGAGACACTAAAGAAACACTAGCTGAGACACCAATGGGTTCATCAGCTAGTAACAGAACGTTTCCACTGGCCATCTGTACTTCCTCCTCTGGAGCGAAGGCTAAGGAGACAGTGTGGACCCCTGAAGGTTTACCCTTACATCTGGGATCCCCTTTCACATAGTCAGGCGAGCTACAAACATAGCATTTACCAAATGCTTTCTGGAATGGTGGCTTGCTCTGACCTCCTTCTGGTTTGGCACCAGAAGGTACACAAGCCTGATTCGGTTTCCCTTGTGGCTTACCCTTATTGTTTTGTTTGGGGCCCTCTTTGGGATTGGAATTATTAGAATTCTCTTTGGAGTACTTTTTAGGATGTTTCCCCTCATCCTTTTTCTGAGTTACTCCAGAGTCCTTGTGAGTAGCCCTGTTGGCAATCCACAAGTCAGCAGCCTTAGCTTGTTTT
Organism: Ambystoma mexicanum; assembly: GCF_040938575.1. NCBI lineage: Eukaryota > Metazoa > Chordata > Amphibia > Caudata > Ambystomatidae > Ambystoma > Ambystoma mexicanum. The sequence continues at coordinate 149,197,353 of NC_090931.1, forward strand.
CTGGAATCTAATTCCTTTGAATTAGCTGAGTGCTGTCTGAGCTCAGGAGAGCAGGCATCATAAATTGACTCCAACATCACACTATTCTTCATTCCCTCATAAGTGTTCACCTTGTAACCCTTAATCCATCTCTCTAAGTTCTTCAAACTTTCACTCACCCAGGTAGCCAAGGGGTACCATCAAGCTTTTTGAGGGGACTAAACATCTTAAGGTACTGGGAAGGGGTCTTCCCAAATCTAGCTATCAAAGATAGCTTCACACATTCATAATCCTTCTTATCCTCCTCCCCCAACTCCATTAACACATCAGTTGCAACAGGGGGGAGCCTGGAGAACAACCAGGAAAGTAACTCATTTCCTGTGTTGTTCTGGAGCCCATGATTGTACTCAAACAGACTCAACCAATCCAACACATCCAACTTAGGTTCATACATACCCACAAGCTCTTTAGGCATCCGGGGTCTTTTGGGACTGGAACTCCTAGAGGATCCGGAGAGAGAAGCATTTTCAACAGACAATTTCTTCATCTCTAGCTCATGCTTGAGCTCCATTTCCCTGAGCCTTAGTTCTTGATTCAGTTCTTGGTGTCTTTGTTCTGCTTGAGTATTAAGTTTCTTAAACTCCAATTCAAGTTTCATTTTCTCCAGTTCCAGATATTGAGGACTAAATGTGGGACCTGGCAAAGGTCCAGTAGGTACAGCTGGCAGAGCAGGTAGAGGCCTAGGGGGGGCAACTACATCATCCTCACCCTCCTCTTCTGGTTCTGACCCAAGATTATCAATACTTTGATCAATACCAATATCATTACTGTTATCTACTTTTGCTGGAGTGGTAGGTTCCTCTGAACCACCATCCAGACTTTGGTTTGCTAACAACCTTTCTATTAGCTCGATGTTCTTGCCTTTAGTCAGGAGATTCTTATGCTTACAGAGAACTCTTAAACAATCAGTAGTTTTTGTAGCAAGGGACTCTTGACTATAACTTTCCATGGTTGACAGGTTAGAAAATAAACGTTTTAGTGCTAAGCTTTGTGGATAGTTGCACTGAAATGTATACTCAATACAAATCCCACCGCTGTACACCAGTGTTAGGAAGAAACCTGTGCAGTTCCTTTAGGGACCACTGCAGAAGGCTTAGGACTACAGGTGTTGGCATTAAACCCAATTGGTAGCAGTCTGTACCACCCAAATGTACCTGATAGCTGTGGCTGTGCAGCCAGACTTCTCTCAAGAAGAGTTAGACAGTATATAGAGTATACAAAATAGTTACATGGATACAGTAGCACAAGCAAACACTGACCATAGCTTGGGTATAAAAGTGTATAATTATTTATTTAAAAACACACTTGTAAAATACACTAACACTAATATGGCAGGCAAGTTTAAACACTCTCACTATCAATATATATACATCCCTGATTACTCATTGAACAAGTCTTAGTTAAAACACCACTTATTTGCAGACAGAGGTGAGCGCCTAACCTAAGATGGCACTCCAATGAGGTAGTTAAAAAGGGAGGGAAAAGGCAGGATTAGGAAAGCACACAATACCAACACTTTAAAAAGAACCACAGCAAGTTAGGAAAGGCAGAGTCTACTGTAAAGCAAGAAAGTTCATAGGCCAGGCCCACTCTTGGAGAGAGCAAGGCGAAATGTGTCCAAGATCACACAGTTGGATTATACTTTAAAAGTCTTTGCAGATAGTTCAAAAAGAGTTGGATCAGTTCAGAGAAAGTTAGTTAACAGGTCCCAGGTCACCCCAGGATAGAGAGTCAAGGATTTACGGGACACCTTGAACAGTCTGTTGCAAGGGAGACCAGGCAGGACACAGTACCTGAAATGGTGAGAAAGCTCCAGCGGGGGCAGTTGTTCCTGGCAGCAGGTGCAAGTTGGTGCTTCATGAAGGGGAAGAGAAGATCTCGGAGTGGAGGAAAGCTGGAGGTCTTTGCACTGCCAGGGAAGAAACCAGCCGCAGAGTTTCCCGGTTAAAAGGTACTACCCTTTTATTTGTGGTAGTGGTGAAGCGTGGCTATCCGGCCACCGGGGTGCTTGGCACGGGCGATTCGACCACAAGACGATCCAAGAATGTGAAAAGAGAGCAAACTGGTTATCCCCACAAGTTCAGAGGAAGAAGACTCTGCGGGATGAAGATCTTCTCTGTTGTCGGGAAGTGGTGAGGCGGTTCAGCAGGGCTCCACCGGTGGTGTCATCGTTGAAGGTCAGCTCAGCTTCTCCCTCTTCGGATTCTTTGGTCCTGTGGCAACTTCTGAAGTTCCAGTCCCCAAAGCCCTGCTTTTATGCAGAAAACCCCCATTCATCAGTCCTAGCTGTCACTCAAACATGCTAAGTGGTGAGCCGGGCGGCTCACCACTGGGCCAATCACACAAGAGTGCAAGTGTGAGTGTCGAGGCAACTCAGTCCAGGGTGCCTAAACCCCTATTCCACACATCCTGTAGACCCAGACAGAGTGGCACCACTTTTGGTGGCTTCTGTGCAGAAGCCCGCCAAAAGTGGAACAAAGGGCTCGACTTGGGTTGGAGTTACAGAGGCGAACACAAACGCCATTTTAAAACTGAGTCCTGGCAAAAAGAACCAACCGGGGAATAAATATTAAATAAATAACCCGGCGGTATCTTTAACATTGCACCAAAAAAAGTGGTGCGTTTAAAATGAATGGGAAAATCCCATAGGAAATATTCCGGTGGAATATTTCGAGTGGTAACCACTGCCACCAGCCAGAAACTCGACGAGGGGGGACTGCACAGTGCCCCCTCGAAAAACAGACCCAGGGGCACTCTAATTACCCCTACCAGTACTTCCACAATATGATGGTTTGTACTGGTTCTGTTCACAATTTAAGACTAGTAAAGTCAATGGTGACTTTCCATGCCCTGGGAGACAGTAGTCAGTCCCAGGGCATGGAGTCTATGTTTGGGGTTCACTATGACACCCCTGTGTTACTGCACTGAGGGTGCTGTGCAACACACTTACCAAAAACACATGAAACCCTATGGAGTAAAAGACCCCATAGCCCATTAAACACATTACAAAGTCAAAGGATATCTCAAATCATGTCTAAGAGTGGGAGAAAAAGAGTCTCACTCTTAGCAGGAGAAAACAATAAACCCCAAAAATCCAGCAAAGCTGCTGGGGGACTCACTAGGTTTGGGAAATTAGCCTTAACAGAGAATTCTCCCTAACACTCGCCCCCCCCCCCCGAGACTAAGGGACAGGAGAAATTAATCCACTCCTGGATGAATCTCATACCTCTAGTCGATGACATACATCCTAGAGAGACCATCAGCATTTTGGTGGTGACACCCTGACCTGTGCTCAATGGTGAAATCAAACCCTTGGAGGCAGATTGACCATCTCAATAGTTTGGGGTTTTCCCCCTTCATTTGCATCAACCATCTCAAGGGTTGGTGGTCAGTCTGAATGACAAAAGTAGAACCATACAAGTATGGCCTAAACTTCTTCAGTGCCCACACAATAGCAAAACATTCTCTTTCAGTTGTTGCCCACCTTGTATCAGGATCCTTCAGCTTTCGGCTGATGAAGCAAATGGGGTGCTCCGTACCTTTCTCATCCAGTTGGCTAAGGATTGCACCTATACCTACATTAGAAGCATCTGTCTGCACAATGAAAGGTTGGTGATAGCCAGGAGCTCTCAGTACTGGTGCTTGGCAAAGAGCTTTCTTCAGGTTTACAAAGGCCTCATCCACTCCTCATTCCATCTGACCTTCTTAGGGAATTTTGTAGAGGAGATTACATTCAGTGGAGAAGCTATGGTCCCATAGTTCTCTATGAAATTCCTGTAATACCCAGTGAGGCCTAGGAAGGCTCTCACCTGGGTTTGAGTAGTAGGTGTTGTCCAATTTTGCACAGCTTCAATCTTACTGAGCAAAGGCCTTATTTCTCCACCTCCTACCTCATGCCCAAGGTAGACCACCTTACTCTGACCAATCTGGCATTTACTTTCCTTTATGGTCAGGTTGGCCTGTCCAAGAGCCTGTAAAACATGTACTAGGTGGTTAACATGCTCTTCCCAGGATTGGCTGAATACTGCAATGTCATCCAAGTATGCCACGCTGAAGTCCTCCATCCCAGCCAGAACCTGATTTAGCATCCTTTGGAATGTTGCAGGTGCATTTTTCAGTCCAAAAGGCATAACCTTAAATTGGTATAAGCCAACTGGAGTAGAAAATGGAGTTTTCTCTTTGGCATGGACTGTCAGGGCTATTTGCCAATAGCCTGACGTAAGGTCAAATGTGCTGAGGAACTTGGCTGAACCAAGTCTATCCACCAACTCATCTGTCCTTGGCAAAGGGTGGGCATCAGTCTTGTTGACTGCATTCAGAGCTCTATAGTCCACACAGAATCTAAATTATTTGGATCCTGCTTTTGGTACTAACACAACGGGGCTATACCATGGACTAGTAGAGGGCTTTATTACCCCGAGATCAAGCATCTTCTTGACCTCCCCTTTGATGTGGGTCCTTACATTTTCTGACATTCTATATCCTCTGCTTTTGACGGGCAAACAGTCACCAGTGAGTATATCATGCTGGCCCCAAGGGGTCAAGCCTGGTGAAAGTGTGAACAGGGAGGCAAACTGATTTAACATAGATTTGCACTCCTCTTGTTGCTCAGGTGTCAGATTTGAAGAGAGATTTACTCCTTCAATCTTTTCATCCAAGGGTAAGCCTCCGAGGAGATCAGGGAGAGCTTCACTCTCGTCTTCCTCTTCTGTTGAAGCTAGAAGCAAGGCTCCTACTTCAGGTCTGGAGACATACGCCTTTAGTTTGTTGGTGTGGAAGACTCTGGGAGCCTCCTTGGGATTGCCCAAGTCCACCAGATAGTTCACCTCTCCAAATTTACCCACAACTCTGAAGGGTCCCATCCATTTATCTTGCAAGGCCCTCTGCCTTGTTGGGATCATAACTAGAACTAGCTGGTCTTGTGTGAACTCAACCATGTTAGCCTTTTGATCATGCCAATGCTTGACCAAAACTTGCCCAGCTTTCAGGTTATCACTAGCTTCTGCCATTATGTGTGACATTCTCCTCCGTAGACCTATCACATAGTCAGTCACTCTGACTGGCTTGGGGGAAGGAGCACTCTCCAACCCCTCCTTAATCAGGGCCAATGGACCTCTGACTGGATGGCCATAAATAAGTTCAAAGGGAGAATAACCTACTCCCTCCTGAGGGACTTCTCTATAAGCAAAGAGAAGGCATGGCAGTAGAAGGTCTCACTTTCTTTTATGGGGATCTTCCAAAGCTCCTATCATGCTCTTCATGGTTCTGTTGAACCTTTCTACCAACCCGTTTGTCTGAGGGTGGTATGCGGTTGAGAACTTGTAAGTAACTCCACAGGTTTTCCACATGGCTTTCATGTAGTGGGACATAACATTTGACCCCCTGTCAGAGATTACTTCCTTAGGAAACCCAACCCTGGTAAAAATACCAAGGAGGGCCTTAGCCACAGCCTGAGCTGTAACAGTCCTCATAGGAATTTCCTCAGGGTATCTAGTAGCATGGTCTACTACAACAAGGATAAACCTGTTGCCTGAGGAGGTTGGAGGCTCAAGGGGACCAAAAATGTAAATCCCTAGCCTCTGAAATGGGACTCCCACTACTGGGAGAGGCACTAAAGGTGCCACATTCTTCGAACCAACCTTCCCAGATGTTTTGCAGGTATGGCAGCTCTTGCAAAACTTATCTACCTCAGCCCCCATCTTTGGGCAATAAAAGTAGAGTGAGAGCCTTTCCTTGATCTTCTTGAAACTCAAGTGACCAGCCAAAGGAATCTCATGGGCCAGTTGCAAGAACTGTTGTCTGTTTTCTTGAGGTACTACAAGCAACTTGTAGTCTCCAGGTGCAGACTCAGTCAGTTCACTGTAGAAGAGGCCATCTTTCCAGTGCAACCTATACTTCCCAGGCTCTTGCCCATCAGCCTGAGAAGCTGCCTGTTGGCAAAGACCTTCCAGAGTTGGACATTCTCTCAGTCCCTTACAGAAGTCTGCCCTGTTGGGTCCACCTTCTCCCAGTAATGACTGTAGCTCAGGATGGTCAACAGGATCCAGATCTCCAATGAGTTCTTGGCCTTCCACTAGCTCCTCTTCAGAGTCTAGCTCAACCACACAGGGTTGTACCTCCCTCTCAGCCTCAGCTGGAGGTGGAGTTACAGGTGTAACTTTGGACAACCTTGGGGAAGTCCTTGTTGGAAGCACTGGCGTGCTTGCTGCTGGCTGTTTCCTAGAAGTCTTGGGTTTCACCTTTGCTTCTTGTTGTTCAGAGATAGCAAGTTGTAACTCCAGTGGAGTAGTAGTGATATCCTTCTTCATCATCTCCTTGGGAGTACCTCTCATGGTTCTCTCCCTTGCAGGTCTGGTAAGCTCCTGTAACCTTTTACTAGGAGGTCTGGGGGTATGTGACACTACTCCAAGAGTCTTCAGGTCATTTCCCAACAGAACCCTTCCTGATACCTCACTTTGTATGCTGACAGGTATCTTCACAGTCATGTCATTACACTGGATGAGAACTGGCAACTGGGGAAGCATCTGCACAGGCACTCCAGCTAACTTGCTGAGGCATTTGGGTGCCTTAGAAACATCCTCTGCCTGAAAAAATGATTTATCCACCAAAGTTATGCTGGCCCCAGTGTCCCTAATGGCAGGAGTCTCCTGGCCATTCACCTGGACACTGTCCTTATAATACTATTTAGTATCATCTGGGATAGAATGATATACATCTAAATTCTGTTGTTCCCACAACCGCAGAGACGCTAAAGAAACACTAGCTGAGACACCAATGAGTTCATCAGCTAGTAACAGAAAGTTTCCACTGGCCATCTGTGCTTCCTCCTCTGGAGCGAAGGCTAAGGAGACAGTGTGGACCCCTGAAGGTTTACCCTTACATCTGGGATCCCCTTTCACATGGTCAGGCGAGCTACAAACATAGCATTTACCAAATGCTTTCTGGAATGGTGGCTTGCTCTGACCTCCTTCTGGTTTGGCACCAGAAGGTACACTAGCCTGATTCGGTTTCCCTTGTGGTTTACCCTTATTGTTTTGTTTGGGGCCCTCTTTGGGATTGGAATTATTAGAATTCTCTTTGGAGTCCTTTTTAGGCTGTTTCCCCTCATCCTTTTTCTGAGTTACCCCAGAGTCCTTGTGAGTAGCCCTGTTGGCAACCCACAAGTCAGCAGCCTTAGCTAGTTTTCTGGAATCTAATTCCTTTGAATCAGCCAAGTGCTGTCTGAGCTCAGGAGAGCAGGTATCATAAATTGACTCCAACATCACACGATTCTTCATTCCCTCATAAGTGTTCATCTTGTAACCCTTAATCCATCCCTCTAAGTTCTTCAAACTTTCACTCACCCAGGTAGCCCAAGGGGTACCATCATGCTTTTTGAGGGCCCTAAACCTCTTAAGGTATTGGGAAGGGGTCTTCCCAAATCTAGCTATCAAAGCTAGCTTCACACATTCATAATCTTTCTTATCCTCCTCCCCCAACTCCATTACCACATCAGTTGCAACAGGGGGGAGCCTGGAGAACAACCAGGAAAGTAACTCATTCCTTTGTTGTTCTGGAGCCCATAATTATACTCAAACAGACTCAACCAATTCAACACATCCAACTTAGGTTCATGCATACCCACAAGCTCTTTAGGCATCCGGGGTCTTTTGGGACTGGAACTCCTAGAGGATCCGGAGAGAGAAGCATTTTCAACAGACAATTTCTTCATCTCTAGCTCATGCTTGAGCTCCATTTCATGCTTGAGCTCCATTTCCCTGAGCCTTAGTTCTTGATTCAGTTCTTGGTGTCTGTGTTATGCTTGAGTATTAAGTTTCTTAAACTCCAATTCAAGTTTCATGTTCTCCAGTTCCAGATATTGAGGACTAAATGTGGGACCTGGCAAAGGTCCAGTAGGTACAGCTGGCAGAGCAGGTAGAGGCCTAGTGGTTGGGGGGGGCAACTACATCATCTTCACCCTCCTCTTCTGGTTCTGACCCAAGATTATCAATACTTTGATCAATATCAATATCATTACTGTTATCTACATTTGCTGGAGTGGTAGGTTCCTCTGAACCACCATCCAGACTTTGGTTTGCTAACAACCTTTCTATTAGCTCAATTTTCTTGCCTTTAGTCAGGAGATTCTTATGCATACAGAGATCTCTTAAACAATCAGTAGTTTTTGTAGCAAGGGACTCTTGACTATAACTTTCCATAGTTGACAGGTTACAAAATAAACGTTTTAGTGCTAAGCTTTGTGGTTAGTTGCACTATGGTATCTATAAGCACACTGAAATGTATACTCAATACAAATCCCACCACTGTACACCAGTGTTAGGCAGAAACCTGTGCAGTTCCTTTAGGGACCACTGCAAAAGGCTTAGGACTACAGGTGTTGGCAGTAAACCCAATTGGTAGCAGTCTGTACCACCCAGATTTACCTGGTAGCTGTGGCTGAGCAGCCAGACTTCTCTCAAGAAGAGTTAGACAGTATATAGAGTATACAAAATAGGTACATGGATACAGTAGCACAAGCAAACACTGACCAGAGCTTGGGTATAAAATTGGATAATTATTTATTTAAAAACACACTTGTAAAATACACTAACACTAATATGGCAAGCAAGTTCAAACACTGTCACTATCAATATATATACATCCCTGATTACTTATTGAACAAGTCTTAGTTAAAACACCACTTATTTGCAGACAGAGGTGAGCGCTTAACCTAAGATGGCACTCCAATAAGGTAGTTAAAAAGGGAGGGAAAAGGCAGGATTAGGAAAGCACACAATACCAACACTTTAAAAAGAACCACAGCAAGTCAGGAAAGGCAGAGTCTACTGTAGAGCAAGAAAGTTCATAGGCCAGGCCCACTCTTGGAGAGAGCAAAGCAAAATGTGTCCAAGATCACACAGTTGGATTATACTTTAAAAGTCTTTGCAGATAGTTCAAAAAGAGTTGGATCAGATCAGAGAAAGTTAGTTAACAGGTCCCAGGTCACCTCAGGATAGAGAGTCAAGGATTTACGGGACACCTTGAACAGTCTGTTGCAAGGGAGACCAGGCCGGACACAGTACCTGAAATGGTGAGAAAGCTCCAGCAGGGGCAGTTGTTCCTGGCAGCGGGGGCAAGTCGGTGCTTCGTCCGGGGGAAGAGAAGATCTCGATGTGGTGGAAAGCTGGAGGTCGTTGCACTGCCAGGGAAGAAACCAGCCGCAGAGTTTCCCGGTTAAAAGGTACTACCCTTTTATTCGCGGTAGTGGTGAAGCGTGGCTATCCGGCCGCCGGCTTGCTTGGCACGGGCGGTTCGCCCACAAGACGATCCAGGAAGGCGAAAAGAGGGCGAACTGGTTATCCCCACCAGTTCAGAGGAAGAAGACTCTCCGGGATGAAGATCTTCTCTGTTGTTGGGAAGTGGTGAGGCGGTTCAGCAGGGCTCCACCGGTGGTGTCGTCATTGCAGGTTGGCTCAGCTTCTATCTCTTCGGATTCTTTGGTCCTGTGGCGACTTCTGAAGTTCCAGTCCCCAAAGCCCTGCTTTTATGCAGAAAACCCCCATTCATCAGTCCTAGCTGTCACTCAAGCATGCTAAGTGGTGAGCCGGGCGGCTCACCACTGGGACAATCACACAAGAGTGCGACTTGAGTTGCCGAGGCATATCAGTCCAGGGTGCCTAAACCCCCCTTCCACACATCCTGTAGACCCAGACAGAGTGACACCACTTTTGGTGGCTTCTGTGCAGAAGCCCGCCAAAAGTGGAACAAAGGGCTCGACTTGGGTTGGAGTTACAGAGGCGATCACAAACGCCATTTTAAAACCAAGTCCTGGCCAAAAGACCCAACCGGGGAATAAATATTAAATAAATAACACGGAGGTATCTTTAACATTGCACCAAAAAAAGTGGTACGTTTAAAATGAATGGGAAAATCCCATAGGAAATATTCCGGTGGAATATTTTGCATGGTAACCACTGCCACCAGCCAGAAACTCGATGAGGGGGGACTGCACAGTGCCCCCTCGAAAAACAGACCAAGGGGCAGTCTAATTACCCCTACTAGTACTTCCACAATATGATGGTTTGTACTGGTTCTGTTCACAATTTAAGACTAGTAAAGTCAATGGTGACTTTACATGCCCTGGGAGACAGTAGTCAGTCCCAGGGTATGGAGTCTATGTTTGGGGGTCACTATGACACCCCTGTGTTACTGCACTGAGGTTGTTGTGTAACACACTTACCAAAAACACATGAAACCCTATGGAGTAAAAGACCACATAGCCCATTAAACACATTACAAAGTCAAAGGATATCTCAAATCATGTCTAAGAGTGGGAGAAAAAGAGTCCCACTCTTAGCAGGAGAAAAGAATAAACCCCAAAAATCCAGCAAAGCTGCTGGGGGACTCACTAGGTTTGGGAAATTAGCCTTAACAGAGAATTCTCCCTAACACCGTCCGTGGACCGAACAGGGAAATGAATCAGCAGAGCAAAGCCAGATATCACAAATTTGTGATCACTATGTGTTACCTCTTTTTTTAAAACTACTGTACGGATTTTCACCAAATTTACAAAAGCACACTTTTGGGACTAAGCCGCCGCTCCTGCCGCACATTTGGTAGAAATCCGTCCAGCGGTTTGGGCTGTAGGCATGAGCAACATTTTTCTCCATTCAGTCTATGGGAAAACAAATGTTTTGGGATCCCCCCTATAACTTTGCCCCCCCTTGACAAAACTTCATCAAATTTAGCAAGAATATTCAGAGCGGGCCTTTAGGACTTTCTCTGGTAAAATATAATAAAAAGACTGAGCCACTGAGTAGTTTTATGGGTTATGTATAGTACCCAAAAGTTTTATTAACATGGATTTTCTCTTTCTTTTAGGTTTAAGGAAAAGGATACGTCTTTCTCCAGGCTCTTCAGTTTCCTCTAAAAAGATTATTTCTCAGAGAATATGTTCAGCTAGGTGACTATGCCAATTGTTAGTGTTCATTCCCTCTTCCAGCTACTGTTTCTGTGTTTCTTTTCCTTTCTTTCAGCCAGAACTAGAGATGTTGTCCTTTCTCTTTCTCCTATATGTCTGTTTCTGTCTATTTATTTCTGCCTTTTGTTTAATTGTCTACTTTCCTGAACCTCTGTACTTTTTAAAATGTAAACTTTCAGTCAAAACATCTCTTCTTACGTTTAGACAGTGAGGGATTGTTTCAGATATGGATCTCTGATGCAAATGATTACACAGAGACTTTCAAGGAAATTGACATGACATCTTGCGTGCGATGACTATGTGTGTTTCAGGTTTGAAAATAAGAAACTCTTTCCGATGCCATGCACACACGATATTATGGCCTCTAATTGCTTTGTCCCTCTGTGCACATGAATTTCCCCAGTGATCCCCTCTCACCCGTCACCTTACTTCATAACGCTCCCTTTCTCTCTGCGTAGCCTTTTCCGGTCTTCGGATCATCTGTTCCTTTGTCGTACGATTCGCCGGCTCATTCCGCTTCTGGCAAATGCAGTTTTTTCCTTATCAGGAGGGAACAAGGGTATTTGCCAGTAACCTTTTGTCAGGTCTATTGTTGTCAGAAACCTTGCATTTCCCAGATTATTTAGTAAATCCTCTATTCTCAGCATTGGGTAAGCATCAAATTTAGAAATCTCATTTAATTTTCTGAAATCCATGTAGAACCTGACACTACCATCGGGTTTTGGAACCAAAACCACGAGGGAACTCCAATCACTATGTGATGGTTCAATTACTCCTAAATCCAACATCTCTTGAACCTCTTGGTTAATGGCCTTTATCTTCGCCTCAGGTACTCTGTATGGCCTTAGTCTTACTGTGGTCTCAGGTTTCTTTAGAAAGTGCAACGGTGCAACTTCCTTCAGGCTTCAAATGGCGACAGCGATCGTCTCATATTTGTATCATTACTCTCTCATTAAGTGCAGCGGCGCAACTTCCCTCAGGCTTTAGAAGGCGACAATGATCGCCTCCTGTATTTTGTAACAGTATTCTCTTTTGAGCGCAATGGCGCAACTGGGTCAGCAACAGGCTATATATCTCTTCCCCCCCTCCTTTCTTCAATAAGCCCAAGTGTAACCGTCGTTCTCCGGCTCCCCCGTCTCTTCTTTGGTTACCTAGCAACCAAAACCAAGCAGCCCTTATTAGATTTGAAGAAGGCACCTCATGAATTCCTTCTTCATTTACAAACAAGCATTTTATTATAAAGGCATTCGTTCCCAGACATTTTAGAGACCATTAAGAACTGTTATCTCTCATCTCATCACAGGGCCACATTCTTTTTTTGCAAAGTTTGGTGAGGGTTCGTCCACAGGAAGCAAAGTGATAAGCCACCCAACACGTGCTCTTCCTATGAGTTGAGTAACTTTACCTTAACTACATGCCCACTACCGCAGGCCGTGTAATATATGAATATATATGACAAAAAACATTGTTAAAGGCACGTTATGGTTAGGATGCACTAGTAAAAACCTATGCAATTCAATGGACACACATTATTACAGGGACGTTATGGTTACATGTAATACCAAAAAAAACAGAAATTTGCCAGTTATGGTAAGCTAAGCAACCATAACTCACGCTACCAGTGTGCACTGCAAGGAATAACACCCATGATATCAAAGATGACATCACAAATGTCATTCATGACAGAGTAACGACTAGCAAGTGCTAAGACCTGAACATCACTACAACATAGTAAGGACCCTAAACGTTGTCTAATAATTGCACAGGTGCTGCAGTATGCAAAAGTACAGAAGCATAAAGTGTCTTTTTGTAAGGCAGCAATGGCATTCACCTTAGAGTGGCAGGAAGAAAATGTCCCTCATGACACAATCATTTTCCATAGTAACCCCATTGGTACATACAGTGCTGTGAACCGTAAATTATGTAATATATATTGCTGCATGTACACCAAACACATTCTCTTTTCAGTAAGAGAACATATTGGAAAGGAAAGCAAGGCAGTACAAGCGGCAACCTTTCCACAACAGCATACAGGCATAGGAAAGGAAATAAACTCTCTGCATAGGGAAAGGGACAGCGTGGAAGTCAAAGTGGAGAAATTGGTGAACAATTGTGCCACTTTAAAGGTTGTGTACAGGGATATATTCTGGACAAAATGAAACAGCACTGGCACACCTGCACATGTACTCCTTCCCCATATCGGAGCACGCCATTCCCTCAAAAACCGTTTCATGGGAGACTCTACAGTAATACATCAATCTCTTCCTCCCCTCACAACCAAGTTGTGAAAATCCCCATTTCCCCACAATAAATATCCACTTCTGCTACCCCTTCACCTTCCCAAATGGGGTGTATGCATGTGTACAAGTAAACGGTAATAATGAGAATGTTGCTGAGTGTTTATGTGGTATTCATTTTGACCTGAAATGGGGTTCTGACTCAGCAGCACACAGTCCTCATTGCAATGTCCGCAAGTAAGAAAAAGGTAGGTGTCCTACTGACACCGCAGCTGTTTGGCCTATCCACAATGACAATGGAGGCATCCATATGCCGCCACCAGGCTCCGCATGACCTCATGTTGTCCACCACATATGAATGCGTGTGGGAGCGGACGTTTGTGGGAAATGAATGTAAACACATGTGTATCTGTTCCTCTGTGTCCTGGTAACATCACCACTGTGCAGCATATGCGAAGGAACATTAATTAGGTTGGGGCGTCCACCCACGCCCTACAGGTAGCTATACAGATAAACATCCCACCTGCTGTACCCTATAAATAGGCAGCATCTCCCAAAATGGTCGGTGCACGTGTGGCGCACGTTTAGTCAGTAGAGAAGAGGAAACGGTGTGCATAGGACACCGATGCACGTGAGCAAAACGTATTCTGCCCAAAACGCATCCAGGGGACAGCCGTCCCAAAGGAGAACAGTGGCGATGTCACGATGCGACTGCACTCACGCTGCACGTGGGCTCTTATTTCGGGGACAGGAGCCGGACCCTCGAACAGCAGCAAAGTGCAGGATTGAGCAATCTACAGAGTATTTTTCAGAAAGTACACGCTTGCAAACACACCACAATGTGCTGTTGCACATGTATGTATGTTTTGGAACAATGTAGGTCTGTTTTCTGGGTGAAAGTTGCCCACAGCAACCCTACAAAAGGGCACACCCCAGAAGTACTGTGCAATATGTTTGCAGCTTTTCAGAACAGAGTAGCAGGCCACATAGGTTTGCACTGTAAGTAATGGTGCACCGAATCTGCTGTGCTACAGTGCGTCTGCATCTAATAGCAACCATGTCAGTCCGGCGGAGTACACACAGTAATGGAGAAAATTGTAAACAGGCCTTGCTGTGACCCACAAGAACAACAAAGACTCCCACACCTATAGTAGGTTTAGACACACAATTTGCTGGATATTTCTGGGGTTATCACACTTTCAAAACAGTTCAAGCATAGGCAAGTAGAAGTTCATGGAGAATACAACCTGACTTCAATACTAGTTCTGTTAAAATGAATAGTTTTTAATAAAATGTGTAATTTTACAAAAACAAATACATAAAAGCTAACATGTAGGAACTAACAAAACTAACAAAAGTGACTAGTACTCCAGAAAGTGCTAAGTGCTAATCACCAGACAACTGACAATGTACAAAATACGCAATAGATCTGTATCACTCTCTTAGATACTAGGGTAACATCCAGCGTGCATATAAACATATAAACAACTTTAGGTAATTGAAACCTTAATTCTTTGATAAACAGAAACCACACAGTATGTAGAATCAAAGACCTTCACTGTGTAGTGACTCTGATTTAGATGCCTGAGTCAACATGTACCTAAAGTGCACCTTTTAGGAAGGTTCTAGTACTTATCTAGATACTTCAAATTAGTATCTGTGATTGCCCTACATGTTTTGTTCCTTTAGTCCTTCAGGTTAGTGTTAGGAACTTCTTCAGGGGAGTGTGTGGGTCGGGGCCAAAGGACTCCCACAGCCCAACTTGTGGTGGTATCCAGGTGGTACTTGACAAGTCGAAGCTGTCATGGCAGTGTAAAGTCCTGAGTGGTGTTTCCCAGTGGATAATTAAATGAAGTAAAAATCCAAACTTGTTTGTCTTTGATGCAAGGGAGTCAATCCAGTTCAAACCTAATGGCAGAAACAAACCACGTTCTAATTAGTGTGGTTGCTCGTTAGGATACATCAATCATCATTACATTATGTTCGATGTATTTGGGGGCTTACCGTCTCTTAATGTCAGTAAAGCGTCCTAGGAAACTGCATTAATTCTCAGTATAGCAGTCACGAAGTATCCCTGTAGACATACAAAAGAACAGGACACACAGTCCTATAATCCCATTGAGTGTAAAACTATACGTAATGCAGTATTCTCCATGTGTTCACTCAATGGAGAATATGAGATGGTAACAAAAGATAGTATAATAAAGACTTACTTCAAATGTGCCTGGAAGTTAGGTGAACACTTTGGGCCTCATTACGAGGTTGGCGGTAAGGGAAAAACGATACCGGTAAAGGATTACCGACATCGCTTACTGCTCTGGTGAATTATGGCCCGCCAACCCTCTATTAGCGGCACCCTAAATAACGGTGCCACTAATAGCAGCATGGGCGCATACACGCGCCCCTTCGGAGAGCAAATACTGGCATGCTGGTAATAGGAGGACATCCCAACCCACACGGACATGCAAATACCGGCATCGCGAAGCCGGTAATCACAGGCTGCACGATGCCGGCCATACAGGCATCGCGGACCACCCGCAAAAAGCAATCAGCAATCAAGCCAACTGCCACAGGTGCACACAAACCCCACAGGTAGAGTCAATGGAGGCTGGGCCAGTATAAAATGAGCACACACCACACCCCTTCCAACACCAAAATGCTACCACTAGCTGTTGCAATCATGGCGCTGGAGGACATGCCAATACTGCTACAACTACAGCAACAACACCAACTACAACAACAACTACAGCAGCAACAACAGGCAGCACAGAGGAGACGCAGGAGGAGAAGGAGGGTGAGACAGGCCCAACAATTACCACCAGCGCAGCCAGCAGTGCCTCGTAGGCAGCCACCATTCCCTCGCATCAGACCCAGGCCATTCAACCTAACCCCTGAGCAGATCCACACCCTGTACCGGTTGGACCGGGGCACCATCACCACCATAGTGGACATGATACACAACGACATTGCCAGCCTCATAGAAATACGCACTGCCATCCCCCCGCTACTAAAGGTGGTGTCTGTGCTCCACTTCCTGGCCACAGGCACCCATCAACACACAGTGGGGCAGCTGCATGGCATTTCACAACCACTTTTTTCACACATGTTGAACCAAGTGCTGGATGCCCTCCAGAAGCACGCAAGCACCCACACATCCCTACCACGGACTGCCCTGGAGATAGCCGACACCAAAGTAGGCCTCCATGCACTGGCAGGTATGCCCAATTGTGTTGGTGCCCTGGACTGCACCCATGTTCAATTGGTAGTCCCCCATGCCATAGAGGCGGTGTACCGCAATCGCAAGCAATACCACTCCATCAACGTGCAAATGGTATGTGACTCCAGCAAGATCATCACACATTGCTGCGCCCAATTTCCCAGATCAACACATGATTCCATGGTGCTGCGCAACTCCACACTACCCCGTCACATGGAGCGACATGCTGGTCCACATGCCTGGCTGCTTGGTGAGTTGGCCAACTGGCCCATGGCAGTGCTTTGTGGCACTGGTGTGTAGGGATGCATACTCCACCTGGGTGGGAAAGGGGGGAGATGCATACCCCACCTGGGTGGGAAAGGGGGGGATGCATAATGCATACTCCACCTGGGTGGCAAAGGAGGGTGGGGAAGCATACTCCACCTGGGTGGGAAAGGGGGGGGGATGCATACTCCACCTGGATGGGAAATGACGGTGATTGTAGAATGCATGCAGAGCTAAACACTCCTGACCTGAACCTCCCAAACAGAACATGACACATCACTGGCACACATTGTACTATTCATGCATATTGAGATCAACAAGTAAGAGGCACGACCAGGCCACCATGGGTATCACAAGCAATGCATGACTGAACAGGATTGCAACTGTGCCAATGTGGCTAGTGTGACCATGCACAGTGCAAAATACACAGCATGAACGGGAGGCTAAACATTGTCGTACAACCACAGTACATCCACATCAACATGCATCATTACACCCTGCATCATCTATTGAACACCATCCAGACTACCACGCCTCATAACAGTATAGTATGCATCAACGTTACAATCTTGCATACGTACAGGGACATGTGCATGTCCACACCAAATAGCTGCGGCCATGATTGTGTCACCTGAAGGTGGCAACTCAGAGTGACACACACCTTTTTGTGTTTGCTTGCAGGTGATGGAGGATATCCCTTGAGGCTGTGGTTACTTACCCCTGTGCGGAACCCGCAGAACAGCCATGTAGAGGAGTACAATCGTGTGCACACTCGTACCCGTGTTGTCATTGAGCAGACCTTTGGCCTGTTGAAGGTGCGTTTCCTCTGGCTAAGCAGGTCTGGTAGGGCACTGCTATATAGTCCTGAGAAGGTGGCAAAGATCTCCATGGCCTGTGTCATGCTGCACAACATGTGCGTCCGGAGAAATGTACCACTGCCACCTGACATTGACATGCATGCACCGGGTGAGGATGATGAGGATGGAGACGGAGGTGAAGTAGCCCCCTTGCCAGTACGTAATGCACAGGATGGCCATGCAGTACGCCAAGCACTGATTCATGAATACTTCTGAACCACAGGGACTATGATAGACATGTTTCACTGAGACACTGGGTCCATGTGGACATGCACACTGGGATTGTTGGGAGTTGGCCATTGAACACCGTCACACATAACATGGATATACACAAAATGAACAATGTCCAGCCATGGACATTTTTTGCACTCAACGGATGTATTTGTTCTAGCAGAGAAAAAGTGACCACTCCCCCCCAACCCCTAGTGAACTCCCAAACCCACCCAACAAACCCCAAAAAACCCCAGTGCACTCCCAAACCCACCCGACAAACCCCAAAAGTCCCCAAATGTACTCTATGAAATGTCCCCCTTCACCCACAACCATGTGTCCCACTCCCATTGTCTGGGCACTCTACTTCCAGGACTTTTTGTTCTCCGGGGGTGGCATCTCTGAGTGCTGTGCACTCCTCCGGGTCGGCCGCACAGGGCTTGCGGGGACAGAGGTTTCAGGTGTGCTGGCTGTGGATGTGTCCGAGGCAGGTTCCATGCCCGCTCCAAGGCGTGGACGCTGCATATGGAGTAGGATGGAGGTGAGGACTTGGGTTACTGCACCCAGACAGTCCCTCATGAGCACAGCCGACACATTCACGGCGGCTGTGTTCGCTGTGATGGCCGCTGTGGTCCCCGCAATGGCAGTTGCTATACCCCTCCTTCTATCCTCACCATCAGCAATATACTGCAGCAGGAAATACAGCATGGTCTCCTGTCGGGCCTCCACCCTCGACAGTCGTGACTCCAGGGTGTTGGTGGGAGCTGGAGGGGTGGGAGCTGGAGTGGTGGATGGTGCATGCATGGGGCCTACATCCTGGGTGCTGTCCTCCTCAAAGGGGCACCGGACCGAATCCCTGAGGTCTGAGTCATGGAGGCAGGGATCATCACTGCTGTAGGCGGTTGTGGCCTCGATATGGGGGGGTGGTGGTCTGGGGGCTTGGGGTGTAAAAGTCACTACTGTGACTCCCTCGGGGTCCACATTGGCATCTACAACGTCCTCGGTGGTGGGTGGCGCAGGAAGGGACACCCCTCCGACTGTTTTGGGTGTGTGCTGCTGGTCCTGTAGTGTGTCTGGTACACTGGCAGCAGGTGTTGATGGCTGGCTTTCCACCCGGTCAGGCACACTGCCTGTGGGTCTGGCCTGTTTGTCTGGCTGGGGGGTGGTGGTGGCCCTTGTCTTATGGTGTGATGTGGATGCCCTTGCGGTCCTCTCCTGACTGGCATCTTCCTCATCTGTGCCTGGGGAAGTGATGGTGTCACATGCCAGGTCATCAGTGATGGTGTCACATGCCAGCGGCATACAATTGTGCTGTTCAATATTCATACATTCATGCATCCATGTCTTACAGGTGTGTGCACTTGGTGTTCTGAGTGGGCATATTGGCAATCTCTGCATGGCAGGTGGCATGGCGTTGATATGGGGTTTGTGTGATGGGTTACATGGGCACGGTCCTGGTGTGTTGCCCGTGTGTTGGTTATGGGGTTGGCACTCAGCATGCATTTCTGTGTGGCAGGGTTTGGGCCGCAATCTGGACTTGGATATGTTGATGTGGGTGTAGGGACATGCATTGCCTTGCCTAGTCTCTTTTCCACATCACTTGTGCTACATCATGATGTCCCCTACAGGGATGTGCAGGGTCACTCACCTCCTTCTGGGGATGATGCCGCACCCATCTCCATCTCTCCAAATCCCTCTATCAACTCAGGATCGATGAATGTTCAAGCAGTCTCCTCCCAGGGCATCAGCTTTGCAGGTGAGTGGGGACCCCCGCCTGTCGCCATGGCCGCCCTCCTGTTGCTTGACAGGATGTTTCTCACCCTCAAGTGGAGGTTGTCCTACCTCTTGCGGCACACGCACAGTACGTGGTGTGGTCCCCATGGCCGACACCTTCCTGGCAACCTCCTGCCAGATTTCATTTTTCCTCATCTGGGCATCACGCTTCATGTCATTAGCTTTCATTATGTCTGCATGTGCAGTGAGAGTGTCCGCCAGCATATTTAGCTCTGCGTCAGAGAAACGCTGTTTCCGCTGCCGGGTGGTCGTCCTCCGGGTGGCCTTGGTCATCCTCAGGGTTTTTCAACACAGCGCAACACGAATGGACTGGTGGGTTTGGAGGATTGCAATGGATTGTGTTTTTAAAGATGGCCTCCGGCCAATTTCCCTTTCCGACGCGATAACATTATTTCCGTGTCCGGTTTTACGAGCCTGGTATTAGCATGTTGGTATTACCGGGTCGGTATTTAGGGGTTCCTCCTAGGCAGTGCCGGTATTGGCGGGTCCCGTGATGCCGCTATCTGGGGGTTGGAGGGCTTTTTGCGGCATGCCGGTATGGCCATTACCGCATGGGGGCTTGCGCGCGCTCGCGCACTCGTAATCACCCGCTATTAGCGGCACCATACAAACACGGACCCGCTCATTCTGCCATGCCGGTAATGACCACGGTTTTACCGCGCTACTCGTAATGATGCCCTTTGTCTTCTTAATATTGTAGTTATGCCATTAGAGATATCAAATGGGCAGGTGTGTTGGTAAAAACCTGCGAGGAGAGCAGCACTATGTTAAACGTCAGGGCATTAAAAGTAGTGGAGGTGACACACACCCGCAGCTGCGATAGTCCCCATTGTCCCAATCTAATGGGTAGCTAGCAGCGAAGGGGAGTATGTGCACGTGCGAGGGCCGTGTCCCAATGAAGCAGAAACATTCCTTCTTCCCTTTCCAGTTTCTTCTTAGCAGCACCCTGTCATTGCATACTGTTAAAAAGTTCCACACGCTTCCACCAATGACATTGAAGAGCTCTCCATGTAACAGTATCAGTTCTGTACAACAGTCCTCTACATACACACCACGCCCAGAAACATTGTTGCGCAATCCCTGTGGCTCCACAGTCCCATTTCCATGGACGTCATCTTGAAAATCCCCAGATGTGGATTTTGTGCTGCGTGCAAGCGTGGGGTACTAACTTGCAACCAGGGTAGGGGGAGTTTGTTGTAAGGGACAGCTCTGAAAATATTTTGTTTTCTTTTAGATGCTTCTAGAGGAACACCTTTTTTTCATTTTTGATTAGATTTTGTGTATTCTTGCGCAGACATTGTTACAGTAAACTCTTCACTGCATCTTGTAGACGGGCAAACAAAACAGCATTACCAATGTGTGACAAAGAAATGCCATTTGTTTGGAATAATTCTGCATTTCCACAACTAATGAGGTAATTGTTTGTCATGACCCCCATAAAACAACTCCAGGGTGAGACTTCATTTCTTTTTACTAAAGGAATTAACCCTAGTTTAGGGCTGACCTGGGTACTAGCCTGGCGTGCCTGGAAAAGGAGGGGTTAAAACTTTCTGATTACTCTATTGCCATAGAAAGTTACAGTCTGGTCCTCAGACCTAATATGGTGGCCCCCCTGGACTATGGAATTGTTTTCAGTATCGTTCTAGTTGTAGAGCTGGACTGTCTATTTAAGCCATGTGAGCCTCGGGACCCGCGCTTAACGTTATGCTGCAGTCACAGTGGGTACGCTTACTGCGGGTCTCCGAGTTTAATCAGAATTCCATATATCCTTAGTTTTCCACAGTATAATACCTCAGAAAACACAGTCTTCCTTTCCCTAGGTTAGTAGTTATCACCCGCCCAGGCCCGTTCTGATTGGTCCTTTGTATTGGTCAATGTTGCTGTAAACCCAGCAACGTGCTGAATTCACCGGCTCCATTTCCAGAGGAGCACGGTGAGCAGCAAGGCCCTTCCAGGAGCGCCTTATTTTTTAAAAAATCTTGCAGGCCCCGAGGCCTTTTCTGATCCCCCAGCAGCCCGCTCCCACCCTGCACCCTCTTCCTGCTATCCCTTCCCTCCCGCCTCCCGACCCACCCAGGCCCCTTCTGACTGGTCCTTTGGACCGTGTTGCTGTAAACCCAGCAACGTGCTGAATTCACCGGCTCCATTTCCAGACGAGCACAGTGAGCAGCAAGGCCCTTCCAGGTGCGCCTTATTTTTTTAAAATGTTGCAGGCCCCAAGGCCTTTTCTGATCCCACAGCAGCCCGCTCCCACCCTGCACCCTCTTCCTGCTTTCCCATCCCTCACGCCTCCCGACCCGCCCAGGTCCGTTCTCATTGGTGCTCTCACCCTTCATCACTGGTCCTCCCAGGGCAGCCCCCATGCGGCTAAGGGCCCCAAGGCCAAGGGCGGCTCCAACAGAGGCGGCTCCAGGAAGTGTCAGCAGGTGTCCGCAGGGGAAGTCAGTGGCCAGCCATGAACCTGCAAATACAAGGAACAGTAAGGTAGGAGTGGCCCAGGGCTGCGAGAGGAACAGCCGCTCTGCACTGGAGTACCAGCCACTTGGGGAGACCACGTTGCGCAGGGCCACTGCACTGCACTGCATCTCTCACCCTCTTCCTCAAAATTAGTCACAATCCAAACTTAGTCTCCAGACTGCATTGAATGATATTTAGATTGCACTGCTAGGCCTCTCTCCCACTATACAAGTGTCTCTAATTTACCTGGGTTTTCTGTCCCCAATTGCACTGTGTTAGACCACATTGATAGGCCTCCACATTGCATTGTATGACACTTAGACTGCACTGCTAGGCCTCTCGCCCACTATACAGGTGTCTCTAATTTGGGGTTCTGTCCCCAATTGCATTGTATGATACTTAGATTGCACTGCTAGGCCTCTCTCCCCCTATACAGGTCTCTCAAATTTAGCAAGGCATCTGCGCCCACATTTCTTTCTGTGTCATTTACATTGCATTGCCAGGCCTCTCTTCCACTATACAGATTTCTCAAATTTAGCAGGGCCCCTGTGCCCAAACTTCTTTTTGTATCATTTAGATTGCATTGATAGGCCTTTCCCCCACTATACAGGTCTCTCAAATTTAGCTGGGGTTCTGTCCCCAATTGCATTGTATGATATTTAGATTGTACTGCGAGGCCTCTCTGCCACTATACAGGTGTCTCTAATTTATCTGGGGCTCTGTCCCCAATTGCACTGTGTTAGACTGCATTGTTAGGCCTCCACACTGCATTGTTTGATACTTAGACTGCACTGCTAGGCCTCTCTCCCACTGTGCAGGTCTCTCAAATTTAGCAGGGCCTTTGTGCCCTAATTGCATAGCATGATATTTAGATTGCATTGATAGTCCTCTCTCCCACTATACAGGTCTCTCAAATTTAGCAGGGCCTCTGTGCCCAAATTGCATAGTATGATATTTAGATTGCATTGATAGGCCTCTCCCCCACTATACAGGTCTCTCAAATTTAGCAAGGCCTCTGTGCCCAAATTGCATAGTATGATACTTAGATTGCATCGATAGGTCTCTCTCCCACTATACAGGTGTCTCTAATTTGGGGTTCTGTTCCCAATTGCATTGTATGATTTTTAGATTGCACTGCTAGGCCTCTCTCCCACTATACAGGTGTCTCTAATTTAGCAAGTCGTCTGTACCCAAATGGCACAGTACGATATTCAGATTGCACTGCTGGGCCTCTCTCCCATTATACATGTCCTTCAAATTTAGCAGGGCCTCTGTACCCAAATGGCAGAGTACGATATTCAGATTGCACTGCTAGGCCTCTCTCCCACTATACAGGTGTCTCTAGTTTAGCTGGGGTTCTGTCCCCAATTGCTTTGTATGATATTTGGATTGCACTGCTGGGCCTCTCTCCCACTATACAGGTGTCTCTAGTTTAGCTGGGGTTCTGTCTCCAATTGCACTGTGTTAGACTGCATTGATAGGCCTCCACACTGCATTGTATGATGTTGAGATCGCACTGCTAGGCCTCTCTCCGACTATACAGGTCTCTCAAATTTAGCAGGGCCTCTGCGCCCAAATTTCTTTCTGTGCCATTTACATTGCATTGCCAGGCCTCTCTCCCACTATACAGGTTTCATAAATTTAGCAGGGCTCCTGTGCCCAAACTTCTTTTTGTGTCATTTAGATTGCATTGATAGGCCTTTCTCCCACTATACAGGTGTCTCAAATTTAGCTGACCTACTCACTCTCAAGTGAAACAGAACCCACCAGTGAATTACTGTGGAGTGTCACTCTGATTAGGGGCGCACGCATCAAAAGGCGCAAGTCCGAACTGCGCCCCTCCAAGCCACTCTTCAACTATCAGATACCCTCCCCAAACTCCATAGCTAGCTCACTGCAGTGAACCGCGCTCGGGGAGACAGACACTAAAGAGAGCCACCGATAGCACCCGACTAAACAACCCTTAACCACTTCCCCACCTCCTCTAAGGACAGGGACTGCACGAGTCGCCAACTTCATCACCAAACAAAAGACTAAACAACTCTCAAGCCTATAATGCAGCACAAAAGACCCATTCCAAGGAAAAGATGAAGAGAAGAAAGAACAAACACTCCAGAACAGCAACTAAGAACGACAACGATAGATTGCACCCCCACAGAAAGGAACACAAATCAAACCAACACTGAGAGAAGAGACAAATCCCTCTCCCTAACTCCATACGACGCTCACAACTGGCAACCACAGCAATCCAACCCAACGTTAGAAGCAGCAACATCAAACAACCTAGCACAAGCAAGCAGAAGAAGGATGAACAACACAAAAAACAACAAGCACACAACCTATGCGATAACACCCTACATCACCAAAGCAAAAGGAACTTCCAATCAACAACCACACCTTCTGGAAGATGAACACGATGAAAACAAAAATAACCCAAGACAGAACCTAGAAGAACTCTTCGAAGACGCTGATACCCCAAAACCCACAGCTCAACAAGAGATCAACCAGGAAGGAAACCTCAACAACGATCACAAGACGATCTCAACAAGAAAGTCCAAACCATACAACACCTCCAAACTTCACTGCAATCTAATAAACGCAAGCTCCATGTCAAAAGACTCAACAGAGATCTTCGACCTACTCGACGACAACGGCATTGACATCTTGTTCATCACAGAAACATGGCTGGACGACAACTACAGAATCACACTCCAAAGCTGCCTTCCAACCAACTTCAAATGCCTGCAAATAAACAGGAAAAACAAAAAAGGAGGAGGCATCGCAATAGCATTCAACGAACACCTGAACACCTGAAAATTAAAACTGACGAAACCACTCAACCTCCTCAACTGTGAAACCATGTTAATACACCTAATGGCCAACCCAAAAATCAACATCACATTCATCCTGGTATACAGACCTCCAAAATATGATGCAACATTCGTCGACAACTTCAAAGAAGCCATCACCAATTTAGCCATCAACCACAAACACCTAATCATCCTGGGGGACTTCAACATCTGGTTTGAAGACAATCACGCCAACTCCCAAAACTCACTGATTCAACAACCACCATGAAACTACGACAACTAGTGAAAGGGGCAACACACTCGGCAGGACACACCCTCGACGCAATTTTGGCCAATGAAAAACTCATCACCACGGCACCACCAATACAAATATTGTGAGCGACCATCTCATCATCCCATTCGTGATCACTCTGCCTACTCAAGTCTATATCCAACCCCCGAAACTCACAACCACCACAAAGAGAAACTGGAAACACGTCAAAGAAAGCAACCTATTCGAACAACAGGAATTAATCAAACCCTCAACTACAGAACTAGAGCTAGTTGACCTAGACGGAAAAGCAGAGATACTACACAAATGGATTGCAGATACAATAGACAGCAATAGCAAAATGGTTCACCCAACTACTAAGCGCCATGAAAAAGGAAAACAAAAAGATGGAACTGGAATGGAGGAAAGAATACAACCAAAAAAAAACACTGTTCCAGAAACAAATCCGCACGTACAAGAAGGAAATTCAAAAGGCGAAGAGAAGACATTATGATGACAGAATCACCAATGCCGCCAACACACAAAAAGAAATGTTTAGCATCATTAAAGAAACAAGAAACCCACCAGGCTGCAATAACACCTCAACTCCTCAGAAAAACTATGCAACGACCTGCCAGACCACTTAAAAAAATAAATCAATGACATCCGACAAACAATACAAAAGAGACCAACCAACCACAACATACAACCTAACGAAGCTAACACGGAACCACAGCACAAACGCCAAAGCTTTCCTGAAATATCAGCAGAGGCATTCGCAATGCTGGTAAAACGAAGCAAGAAAGCTGGATCACCCATGGACCCATATCCCCCAGACATCTACAAATCAATCCTTGCGCAAGGAACACCGTCAGAACACTACAGAAACCTTCTAAATCTATCACTAGCAACAGGGACTGTACCGAGGATCTTCAAATCAGCATATATCAAGCCACTCTTGAAAAACACAAGTGGCGACGTCGAAGACCTCTCCAACTACAGGCCGATCTCTAACATTCCCTACCCAGCAAAACTTCTAGAAACCTATGTATATAAACTAACCCAAGAACACGTAGAAAAACACCACCTGCTAGACCAAGCTCAAGTCGGTTTCAGACCAGCAAGAGGAAGGGAAACAGCACTACTATCCATCTGGGACGACCTCAAAACTAACGCAGACTCAAACCTACCTCAGCCCCTATTCTGCTCGACCTCTCCGCAGCCTTTGACACAGTGAGCCACGACACCCTCACCATAAGACTAGAAGACATAGGCATAACAGACACAGCCCTACTCTGGACCAAAGCATTCCTAGCAGAAATAACAGAAACCGTATGGATTAAACCATTCAAATCCACTCCACAAGTTAACAACTGTAGAGTGCCACAAGGATCATCACTATCGCCACTATATTTCAACATCTATCAGACTCCGGTCATCAGAATCTTCAAAAAATACAACATTACATGCTACAACTACGCAGATGATACTCAAATCATCTACAAAATCAAAGACACCGATGCCGATCATTCAACCCTAATCGACTGCCTAAAAGAAGTCTAAATTTGGATGAATGCCAACAACCTGAAAATCAACCCAGGAAAGACAGAAATCATGATCGTATCCAAAAACCAAGAGAATGAAACCATCATCCCATGTTCTACGGAAATGGGAAACGCACCAACACCATCGAAGGTAGTAAAAAATCTGGGAGTCCTAATGGACAACACCCTAACCTTAGAACCACAAATAAATGCAACAGTGAAGAAATGTTTTCTCCTCCTCTACAGCGCAAGAAGAATTCTACCTTTCCTCTCCTTCACGCAGAAAACACTCACTATCGTCGCCCTAATCATGTCAATAATCGACTGTGCAAACAGCCTCTACCTTGGAATACCAGAACACCTCCTGAAGAAACTGCAACGGATCCAAAATGCAGCAGCAAGACTAGTCCTCAAACTATCCAGAAGAGACCACATCACCCCAGCCCTAAAAACACTACACTGGCTCCCAGTTAAACATTGCATCACCTTCAAAACAATGTACATAATGCACAGGGCAATCAGTGGACAAGGAGCAGAATTCCTACAAAAGAAAATAACAATCTACAAACCAACAAGACCCCTCCGATCAAGCAACGAAGTCCGCCTGGAAATCAAACCATACATTAAGAAAAAACTTGGAGGCACCTCCTTCTACCACTTAGCCGCAAAAACATGGAACAACATCCCAAAAGAAATAAGAAACACCGAAGATCACCTAAAATTCAGGAAATCACTAGAAATCTGGCTCTTCAACACCACTGATTCAAACTGAAAACCGAAACAGAGAAAAGTACGACTAAACTGGAAAGGACACGGAACCCCCAGAAATGAGGGGAAAGCTCCCACGGCACCTGGACGGGTGACACCGGATAGACTGGAACTCAGACGACACGCACGGAGACCGAGTCAACTACCCCACCCGCTCCTTAGTTACCACCAGGTACCACAGTGTTGTGTGAATTGCCGAGATATTGGCAATTAGCACACAACCTGACTCGTTGACATTGGCAGGTGCACTGGCCACAGGAGTATGAAGGGAGGACAGGTGGGCTATGAGAGAGCCTGATAGAGGCGGAGACCAGAGGAGTAAGGAACCTTGAATGTCAGAGGGACCCAAATCAGAACAGGCGCATCAGGGGAGACTACACAAGCCCAGGGCCTCAACTCAGGATAGAGATGCCAACTAACCAACTCCACTAACAATGTCCCCTCTGCATACACCTCTCAGATTCCAAACCTACACAACCAAAACCTACAGCACAACAAACCGCACAAACTTCACTACACTGCAACAACAAAACAAAAAAGACACATAGGGCCTCATTACAACCCAGGCGGTGGACCATGGTGCTGTTAGCACCATGGTCCATGCCGGAATCCGCCATGGTGAATGGCGGAATTACCGTCCCATTTCAAGGTTGGCGGGGCGGTAATTCCCCATTCACCATGGCCCCTTCCCCATTCCCATTTTTGCCCCATAGGGCTCAATGGGAATGGGGAAGGCGCTAAGTGCGGTGCCGCAAATTACGGCACCGTACTTAGCACCAAGGTCCCTTTGCGGGTTGGATTTTGACGCCTGCAAAAAGCAGGCGTTAAAATCGCCAACCTGCAAAGGGACCTCGTAATCAGGCGATAAGGGGTTAACGGCGCCGCCACCTTTTGCGGCGCCCTTAACCCCTTAATGCCAGGGTTGTAATGAGGCCCATAGACTCGCACTACAGTACACGACGACTATCGGCCGCAAACACCCCAGCCCCAGCCAACGGACCCAACGGGCTGAGGCCGCCAACAGCACATCACTCCTCTCCGGCACTTTTCCTGCTTCCTCCCACTAACTTAACCTCCCCTCCTCTTTCAGAGCCGCCAGAGCACCAGGGGACCACTCCGGTGGTGATAGTGCACGGTACAAATGTCCTTTAACATTAACATTAACATTGTGTTGCAGGTTAACAGGTTTTTTAAAATAGTTTTCAGTTCCGTTAGTGTTATCCACAAGAGGGAGCTCCTGCTTCAAAAATTTGACTGAGCCTTTTTTCTCTGCGAAAGTGCTCCGGTCATTTATCGCATCTTTTTTCCTGAAGTACCTACGATTCCTCACAATGAACAAAAAGTTATTTTTTTTGTTTTTAAAGAGATCACATTAGTTTTCATGCACGTTCATGAGCCCTATGAAAAGGTTAGCTGCCATTATAAAAAACCATCCAGACTAGTTAGTACTGGTTCACGTCCCTCATTTTTGCCAAAACCAAATTTAGACCATAGATAGTTTTGACCAATCTAAAATTAAATAGTTATTTGGGGAAGTCTAGCAAATTCAGTTCCTTACTTATTTTGGAACTCTTTATTCTTACTCACTTCCTGAACTGAGTTCTTTCCAGTATGTTATCTCCAGCCCCGTTTACATCATCTTTTGAGAAGTTTACTTTGAATATTATCCTAGCTGCTTTACCTCTGACGCGTCCATTTTGGAAAACTTCATTTTTCATCTCTTCAACATTTTTCCAGCATTTTTGTTTTTTCTTCAGAACTAGCGCCCCTAACGAGGAGTAGGATTGAGAGTTCACCATATAAAGACTCCAAGTGAACCCTTGGGACTCTTTCTTCAGTGTTTACTTAGAAGACTTTTGAGCTTTTTTTTTATTTTTACAGTGGAGGGTGAGGGGGAAACTCAGGGGTCAGCTTCCATCTATTAGCAGTCTTTTGCCCACAGTGCTCTCACCAAGACCCAGTTTTTGAAGACATTGGAGGACAGTAAGGGGTGGAGGACTATGGGCCTCATTACGACCCTGGCGGAGAACCATGGTGCAATTTGCACCATGGTCCATGGCGCTAAGCTGCCAACTCCGCCATGGTGGTTGGCGGACTTACCGCCCCATTCCGACCTTGGCGGGGCGGTAAATCCCCAATCCCCATTTACCCTTCCCCATTCCCATTTTTGCCCCATAGGGTATAATGGGAGTGGGGAAGGCGTTAATTACGCCACCGTAAATTACGGTGGTGTAATTAACAAGTCCCGTAGCGCCATGGATTTTTCCGCCTGCAAAAAGCAGGCGTAAAAATCACCATGGCGCTACGGGAACTCGTAGTCAGGCGGAAAGGGGCGCCATGGTTTACGCCGGCGTAAACCCCTTTCCGCCAGGGTCGTAATGAGGGCCTATATCATGAGAGGCTCCCGCAGAGAATTAAGCTAAGCGTTACATTGTTTCAAAAGAACATCCAAGCAGTTGACAAAAAAGTCTACATGCTTCTGTTGATGAGACGCCTTCCTGCCTCTGGCTCGGAACAACTTCCAGGAGCATTGTCCCATACTCTTCGTGGTGTTATGGATGAGAAAAACACCTTGGCAGTCGGAAAAAGCCTCTTCACTAGATTTAGCAACCTCTTCAGTCGATGGAACAAGCCTAAACAAGACACGTAACCCATATGCATGCCGACGTAGTGGATGACGATAACATCGGCTTTAGCAAAAAAGTGCATGAATGTTGGCAAAACTGCGCTTGTAGACACTGTTCCACAATGCGACCACTCCTTCCAACCTGAAATTGTCATCAAAGTTTCTTTCCAGGGCGTACCTGTGCAGAACTAGTAGAAAGGCATCACCTTAAGGCAACACAATTTGTTTCACCTTGTCAGCCAGCCTCACTACGCAGAGTATATTGTACAGAAGTTTGACTGCCCCTTCCTGTGAACCACACCCACAGTACCTGATTGGATAATCCCGAAAGTTCCATATCCATTGGCCAGCAAGGTAAGAAGCGCAGATTGTGGCATGTGCGGTGCACAAAGTACTGCAAGGGCCGCACTCCAGTACAGCAGGAGCAGGCCTTCTTCCTTTTCCACTACCTTTTGTCCAGCATAACCTCATTGGGTACGGGTAAATGGTCACACACAATTCCACCAATGCCATCCACGACGCTACCATCCAACACTGTCAGTTCTGCACAATACTTCGTAGGTACCATTACAAATTCAGCCTGCTAGTTTGCTGCCACTGGCAGCACGTCCAGTAGAAAGTTCAGTTAAAGATTTCAAGATTTGTGCATCCACATTCATATACTTGTGCACCCATCACCAAAGAATTGAGGTACGGAAACATTTTCTGCGCTATGTGTATGACTGTGTTATAAGTGCCTCTGTGCACGGTATCTGCCACTGAGCGGCCATTACGTTCTTTAAAAGCATACTGTTTTTTTCCCATCACCTACCATGAAGTGGCACTTCAGTGATACGTGCTTGCAACATTCTCATTTACCCATGCCATACAGTGTATTATCGAAACAGGAACTCTCTGCTTTCCTTCCGACAATGCTACGAAATGTTTTCCCCACTATCCGACCTCCTACATAAATCATAAAAAAATCTCACCAATAGCAGCATTGAATGTATCGTACCAAGCAAAAGCAACTTTCCAAAAGATCACTGTCTACACAGCTGTACTGCTGTCTAGGCTGCACTATTGCAACAGACTCTTTTTAAATCTGCCCCCTTCTACTCCCTCTGAAACGCATCCAGAAGAGGAGTGTGTGACTTGGGATGGTATCTCCCCTGCACTGAAATGTTGCCAATAGCTCCCAGTGGCTGCGTGGAATGAAGTGAGAAGACTCTGCATTATGCAGAAGGCCTTCTGGCCCCTGGGACCTCAATACCTTCAACTCTAACTCTGTGCGCGAGCTCTTCCCTCATCCGCCTCCAACTCCCTCAGGGTCAGGTGATTCTGCAAAAGAACATTTGGTGGTAGATGTGCTTTTTCGCCTGGGCCCTCCCTCTGCAACAGCCTCCCTGCCACCCTGACACTTGAGGGGAACCATCGCCGGTTCCGAAAGCACCTCAAAGCCTGTCTCTTAGCATCTGCTGTTTCCACCCCTCTTGCTGGCTAACTGCCTGATGTAAACTGATTCTGCACTACTTACCTGGTGACTCTGTGATGTCGGGCTCATGCCACCTCCCCTCACCAGGCAAACCCCTGCACTGGCTTTCTAGCCAACCCTGCACTTGAGGACTGTTTTCTGTATGCCTAACAGTGCATCCACCACCTGTTGTGTGCACTTATCCATGCACTTGGCACAATTGGCCTGTACTTATTGTCATTTGTTCTTTTCCCATGTACTGTACCTTCCCCTCCCTCCACCCATGCCTTTGGGCGATCTAAGTCACACCTGGCCTAGTAGGTTGTTGTCTCTGTTTCCCCTCCCTTGCCTCGTTGCCCTTTGCTAGATGTGTGTAGGTGCATTACAAATGCCATAGAATACAATTGCACATCATATGATATTATAACACAATGCATGCACATCAGTAGGATGCCTGCCACTTACCATGTACAATGCAAAGTTGTTTTTTGTTTTCCGCAGTACCCCACTTACTGCACACTTTTCCAAATATATTGTGCACCCGCAGCACTGCTTGCATGTTACTAACAGCAAACAAATACATACAGTTCATGAATACACCCAGGATGCCTGCCCCTTACCTTGCACACTTCTTTGTGCAAAGAGACCTTCTGGCACAGTGTTTGCATATACACCAGACCCACCAACCTTATAGAGCAGTGTCTTTCTCTCCAATGTTTCCTTTCTATGGCTCTCATCCAGAAAATGGCTCGATGTGGCACGTGGAAGTGTGAAAGTACAGCGTAATCCGCTGAGTTTTCGTGCTAGGGAGGGAGGGGGTTGGGGAGCTAGGGGGTAAATGTAAAACAGGGTAGGGCTTTGGGTCTGTAGTATTGTCTCGGAAAACAAAAGGTTTGTTTCTATTTTTTTTGTCCTGTTTTTGTTATATATGTGCTTGCATACAATTTTTTAAAAATCTCTTTCGATGAGTTTCTGTTTGCTTCTCCTCCTGTCATTTGTACCGACTGAACGTCAACGCTTCTCGTACAGTTCTACAGGATTGTCTGCAATGCTACGTGCAGCGTGGCAAACAAAACAGCATTGCCAATGGAGGTAAAAAAATGCCATTTCCTTGGAACCACTGCAAATCTTGCTCGGTAATGCTGTCAGAGTCGGTGCAGAACATCCCAGCACTGCACATAAAGTCACACATGCTTCTGTTTATGAAACACCTCCTGACCTCTGGCTGAGGGCAAATTGCACCTATTGGTGG
The DNA here is from genome assembly GCF_040938575.1 of Ambystoma mexicanum. Taxonomy (NCBI): domain Eukaryota; kingdom Metazoa; phylum Chordata; class Amphibia; order Caudata; family Ambystomatidae; genus Ambystoma; species Ambystoma mexicanum. The sequence continues at coordinate 149,230,091 of NC_090931.1, forward strand.
TATGGAGAAGAAAATCCCCTTGGTAGTGGGAAAAATCTGCATCACTGCTGTCATCAACTTCTTGAGGTGACGGACCAAATATAGTGATCCATAATGCACAACCACAACCTCCATACTTCCGACAGAGGCCACACATGTACAAAGGAGAATCATGGCACCGAAACCCCACTCAATATAAATGAAAAACCAGCCAGCGGAATTATTTGAAGATACTCAAACAGGCCGCTAAAAGGCCAAAAAAACGGGGGAGGACCCCCAAGGGTCACAACACAGATCAATCCACTAAGAATTAAACAATCGTTAAAAATACTGTATTTATTTAGAATTTGTACTTGTTAAAATAAGTATTAAATCATCTGAAGTTCTGTACAAAAAATACGCAAAGTGACAACATTAATGTATCAATCATAAAGTGCATCGTGTAAAGTGACTGAGTGCTAGTTTCACTGTTGGCTGTAAGTGAAAAAGTCAAAGAAATAAATCACAGTAGACCTAGATGCTACTAGATTGATCCCAAAAAGGGGTTTCCCGTGCGAGCGAAGAAAGTCACTCGATAAGGGAAACCACAATCGCCTATTCAGATCTGAAGGCAAAAGGGCCCAAAAAATAAATCAACAAAGGGCAATCTAGTCACTAAAGGATCATGCAGCCAACCACAATGGTTAGTTACAGCACTGCACAATATAATGAACACATAAACATTGAAAAAAATGCTAAAATTAGCCAAGGGATGCTATGCGTCAACTACTCTTGTGTCAGGACAGGAACAATGTGACATACTGTACAATAGACCTGGCACAATTAACAGATAGTAGTTTCGATGGAGACAACACGTCTAACTCAAAAGCCGACGATATCCATCTTCATCAGGACGTGGCATTCCCGTTGGCATCATAATTCTTTGAAATTCATCTGTGTCTTAATTTACACAATATATTTAGAGAACAAGGTTAAACATTTCACAATGTATAAAACACACCTAAAATGTAAACACAGAGGAAAAAAGAAAAAAGAAAAAAAATAGAAATTTTAACAGTTACATCAACAATGTGAAAAATAGACATATAAAAGTGGATGATCTGTGAGTGAATCCCAAAGCGCCCAACCCGTAACCATAGCTCAATTGCGTCATGAGGTCTGAAAAACAATGTGGGAGAAAAGATACTTACCATAGTCTCAACCAATTAGGCTGGTCCCGGAATCCTGTCGATAAGTCCAGGAAGTATTAATCAGGCCGTGCCATAGACTGGGTCTCTATGAATTAGACCTAGATGTAAGGGTATACAATCACACATAAGAATGTCTCCAAAGGTTTATGTGCAGTGAAACAGGAGTATCCAAAGTGGCAAATTCAGCTAAATATAAAACAAGATGTAAAAAAAGATAATGAATCCAAAAAAGCAAAAAGGAAAAGAGAAGGGAACCATTTATATCCTAAAAGTGCAATGGGAAACGAAGCACCTCCCAATTGGAATACCATATATGTAAAATACATATCAAATATAAATGTAAAAAATAATAATGAAAAGCAACAACATGCCATAGCCGCGGCAAAGTCAATAAGAATTGTACCATATAAGTGGTGGAATAAGTTCACGTTATAGAATAACAGCCAAGAGATTCAGGCTGTCAATTGATGGAATACACCCTCAGGGATTCAAAACGCAACGAGGTAGCAAATATATATGACAGGCTGACAAGTAATGTCATATAACCAGAAGGACCTATCTCACATCATGAAAGATTAATTGTATCTAGGTGGATGAGATTGCCTTCTAATTAAGTATACATGGGCACTGTGCAGGATCTCCCAGCCAACGCAAAATCCCCTGTCAACATTAGTATCTGGGAGTCCTGTTGAACACTGATTGCCATTCCTCCTGAGCGTTTAATCCGGATATATGGCTTTGAGTATTATATATCCACCAGTGTTCGCGTGAGGCAAGTCTATTAGCCGTAGCATATTGGTCAGGCCCTAAGACATGCTCTAGGCACCACCATTGTAAGTCCTTACAACTATGTTGATACTCAATAAAATGCCCCACTAAGGGTGAAGACAAATTATGCATTCTAATCCGGGATCTGTGCTCTGAAATCCTCAATTTTATAGGTCTCGATGTCTTACCTATATAGGACTTCATACAAGGGCACGTTATAACATAGACCACATTCTTGGAATTACATGAGGTGTGGTCCCTCAATTTCCAAGGCTTGTGTTTAATGGTGACAGTGTTGGTAGCCGTAGTAAATCCGCACTGGCAACACTGCCCACATGGGTAGTGGCCAGTGACCTTCTCCATGCCCCACATTTGAGTGATAATTAATGGTGCCTTGGTGGCATGCGACCTCTCTGCCTGAGATAGCCAACTCTTGAGGTTCTTTCCCTTTTTGAAGGCATGCCACCAAAAAATTCATAAGAATATGCTTAATCCCCCAGGCAGACCGATTGTGTCTCTCTGTGGGTCCATCTTGGAACCTTTGGGTACATTTATTGATTATTTTCTCAAACCTTTGGCTGCCGAAACTCCCACTTTTTTGTCAGATACTACTGATGCTATTGTCCACCTGGAAGGCCTTCCCTTTGACTCTGCTAATAATGTGTTTATTACTTTAGACGTGGAATCGTTATATTCAAATATCCCACAGTCTGAGTCGTTGCCGATTATGAAATTTTTCCTGGACCTTCGAAGTGATCCACAGTTGGTTCCTAGTGAATTTATTGTAGATTTGCTAGAAATTGCCCTAACTAAAAATTACTTTAGGTTCAAAGATAGTTTTTACTTACAAGTCAAGGGAACCGCAATGGGCGCAGCCTTTGCTCCCAATTACGCGACCCTCTTTATGTGGGCCTTTGAAAAGGTCTCCATTTTTGATGATGCCAACCCTTACCAGCAATCCATCATTTTTTATAAGAGATATATAGACAATATCATCATTATTTGGGACAAAACTAAGGGAAACCATGATCAATTTTTGACATAGATTAATTCCCAAAATGACCATCTACGGTTCACTATGTCTACCAGAAGTATGTCTATTTCCTTTTTGGATCTCCAACTAAAAACAAAGGAGGGAATAATTACAACAGACTTGTATCGTAAAACTACTGACCGTAATATGATCTTACATTTTGAGAGTTTTCATCCCCAATCCCTAAGGGAAAGAATCCCCTATGGACAATTCCTCAGGGCTAGACGGAATTGTTCCGACAAGAAGGACTTTGTGACACAATCCAACACTATAGAGGATAGACTTTCCAAGAGAGGGTATCCTCGGCAGATACTGCGGCAGTCACGTAAAAGGGCACGTTACCAACACCATGAGGTACTATTGGCCAAAAACACTCGTGCAAATTCGAACCACTCACGCATGGTCTACGCTATGACTTACAGCACATACCATGCGGAGATTAAGAAGGCTATAGGCAGACATTGGCATCTGCTCCAAATGAATATAGCAGACCTTGAGCGTCCGATGTATGCCTTCAAAGAGGGAAAGAACCTCAAGAGTTGGCTATCTCAGGCGGACAGGTCGCATGCCATCAAGGCACCATTAACTATCACTCAAATGTGGGGCATGGAGAAGGTCACTGGCCACTACCCGTGTGGGCAGTGTTGCCAGTGCGGATTTACTACGGCTGCCAACACCGTCACCATTAACCACAAGCCTTGGAAATTGAGGGACCACACCACATGTAATTACAAGAATGTGGTCTATGTTACAACGTGCCCTTGTATGAAGTCCTATATAGGTAAGACATCGAGACCAATAAAATTGAGGATTTCAGAGCACAGATCCCGGATTAGAATGCATAATTTGTCTTCACCCTTAGTGGGGCATTTTATTGAGTATCAACATAGTTGTAAGGACTTAAAATGGTGGTGCCTAGAGCGTGTCTTAGGGCCTGACCAATATGCTACGGCTAATAGACTTGCCTCACACGAACACTGGTGGATATATAATACTCAAAGCCATATATCCGGATTAAACGCTCAGGAGGAATGGCAATCAGTGTTCAACAGGACTCCCAGATACTAATGTTGACAGGGGATTTTGCGTTGGCTGGGAGATCCTGCACAGTGCCCATTTATACTTAATTAGAAGGCAATCTCATCCACCTAGATACAATGAATCTTTCATGATGTGAGATAGGTCCTTCTGGTTATGTGACATTACTTGTCAGCCTGTCATATATGTTTGCTACCTCGTTGCGTTTTGAATCCCTGAGGGTGTATTCCATCAATTGACAGCCTGAATCTCTTGGCTGTTATTCTATAACGTGAACTTATTCCACCACTTATATGGTACAATTCTTATTGACTTTGCTGCGGCTACGGCATGTTGTTGCTTTTCATTATTATTTCTTACATTTATATTTGATATGTATTTTACATATATGGTATTCCAATTGGGAGGTGCTTCGTTTCCCATTGCACTTTTAGGATATAAATGCTTCCCTTCTCTTTTCCTTTTTGCTTTTTTGGATTCATTATCTTTTTTTACATCTTGTTTTATATGTAGCTGAATTTGCCACTTTGGATACTCCTGTTTCACTGCACATAAACCTTTGGAGACATTCTTATGTGTGATTTTATACCCTTACATCTAGGTCTAATTCATAGAGACCCAGTCTATGGCACAGCCTGATTAATCCTTCCTGGACTTATCGACAGGATTCCGGGACCAGCCTAACTGGTTGAGACTATGGTAAATATCTTTTCTCCCACATTGTTTTTCAGACCTCATGACGCAATTGAGCTATGGTTAACGGGTTGGGCCCTTTGGGATTCAATCACAGATCATCCACTTTTATATGTCTATTTTTCACATTGTTGATGTAACTGTTAAAATTTCTATTTTTTTTTTCTTTTTTCTTTTTTCCTCTGTGTTTACATTTTAGGTGTGTTTTATACATTGTGAAATGTTTAACCTTGTTCTCTAAATATATTGTGTAAATTAAGACACAGATGAATTTCAAAGAATTATGACGCCTACGGGAATGCCACGTCCTTATGAAGATGGATATCGTCGGCTTTTGAGTTAGACGTGTTGTCTCCATCGAAACTACTATCTGTTAATTGTGCCAGGTCTATTGTACTGTATGTCACATTGTTCCTGTCCTGACACAAGAGTAGTTGACGCATAGCATCCCTTGGCTAATTTTAGCATTTCTTTCAATGTTTATGTGTTCATTATATTGTGCAGTGCTGTAACTAACCATTGTGGTTGGCTGCATGATCCTTTAGTGACTAGATTGCCCTTTGTTGATTTATTTTTTGTCCCTTTTGCCTTCAGATCTGAATAGGCGATTGTGGTTTCCCTTATCGAGTGACTTTCTTCGCTCGCACGGGAAACCTCTTTTTGGGATCAATCTAGTAGCATCTAGGTCTACTGTGGTTTATTTCTTTGACTTTTTCACTTACAGCCAACAGTGAAACTAGCATTCAGTCACTTTACACAATGCACTTTATGATTGATACATTAATGTTGTCACTTTGCATATTTTTTGTACAGAACTTCAGATGATTTAATACTTATTTTAACGAGTACAAATTCTAAATAAATACAGTATTTTTAACGATTGTTTCGTTCTTAGTGGATTGATCTGTGTTGTGACCCTTGGGGGTCCCCCCCCGTTTTGGTGGCCTTTTAGCGGCCTGTTTGAGTATCTTCAATTCATTCCGCTGGCTGGTTTTTCATTTATATTGATCGCTGCTTCCCCTCTGCCAGCGAAGTAGGGGAAACCCACCTCTTTGTTTTACCGAAACCCCACTCATACACTGTGCCCCAAAAAGCCTCCACTCCTTCCAACTGAAAGATAGTATCAAAGCCTCTTTCACAGCATACCTGTGCAGATCTTGCACAAAGGTGTCACCCACAATGACCCCTCTGCATCTGTCCATCTCTGTCAACCTCACTGCATTGAGGTTTGGGGAAATATATCACTGCCCCTTCCTGTGAACCACACCCTCGACAACTGATTGGATAATCCCCAGAGTTCCATTTGCAAAGGCACCATGCTCAGAAGGGCAGATTGTAGCACATGCGCCTTCCCAGCTACAGCGAGTGCCACACCTCAGTGAAGCACAGGCATTCCTTATTCCTTTTCCACTATTGCATATGCAACATTTGCGAATTAGGTAGTATTCAATAGTCACACACTCATGTAGCACTCACATCCAAGACCTCCGCATTGAACACTATCATTTCTGCACTGCACTGCAGACATACCTTTACACACTCACAGTACAGGTCTTGTGTCATGTGAAAGCACCTCCAAATCGATGCATGCTTTCAGAGTCCACATTCACCCAGAGCGGCACCCTGCACCACGAACTGCAGGTAGCCATAGTTTTGTTTCCTCCCAGCCCTCCACCAACTCCAATGATAAAATACTTCAAAGTGCAGTAGAGTAGTTAGTAATCTATGCAATGCACACTACTCAAGCACATACAGCATGCAGTTGAACCCTATGCACTGGTACACACACACTTTCTCACTATAGCACTCAGTGGACACACTGCAGAACTGTTCACTCCATAAGCTCCTGCCATGCACTGAAAATGTACCATGTGCGAACAATGAGCACACCCATGGAATCAACAATGCATGCACAAGTCACAAACCACACACGAAACTCAACAATCTGAGGAGTAGTTGCAAGCAACCCACATAGCTGTTTGTGTAAGGCTTCCAGCCATGCATCCAAGACGCTAGGCCCTCACCACACACAGCACATCCTAGTGCACCTCATGTTATACTCCTCATGTCATGTGTACTGCATTCCCCATCAGCAATTGCTCCTGTCACCTTTCACATTGGCCACATCTTTGCATGCATGGCTCCATGACGTTGCGTTGGCTATGCTGAACGTTATGTGAGTGGCTCTGTACATTGTCCATATTGCAGCTTTCTGATGCTGATGACTTCCTTTCATGGTGCAATATGTTAAAACACTTCCTCAAGCAAGGGTCTTGTAAAGGTCATCCCATAGCAAATGGAAACGCTTAAATATGGTTCCCTAATGTGCAACACGTGCAATGACCTACACCTTGGGCTCGTGACCGCATAGCACCTCACTTTGGTTGTTCCACCAAGAGTAAAATGCTCTCTGCACCCATTATTCAAAGGTCATCATCCTCGGAGACAATGGCTGTCGTCAAGGGATAGGCTCTTGAGTGCATGGCCAACGGCCTATGGCCTTTGGCCATGTACCCAATAGTTTAGGTCTTACCCACACCAAGCACAACATAATGACCTCATTAAGGGGAACATTTGTCACATAGCACAATCCACAAACATAACTTAGGATGGGTGGTGCAAAGGGCAACTCATGACAAACGCAAAAATACACCATGTTCCTCCCTAATGTCCAAGGTGGTGGCATAATGTACACCATATGGTACTGGTAGAATATCAGGTCACTTGTGCTGGTCCACCACGTCTGCAAGGTCCTGCAGCCTGCCAACTTTCACCCTGCCCACATCTGTACATGAATGGCTCAATGACGTTGTGTTGCCTGTGCTGAACGGTATGTGAGTGGCTGTGTACATTGTCCATATTGCAACTTTCTGATGCTGATGCCTTCCTTTCACCGTGCAATGTGTTCAAACACTTTCTCAAGCAAGGGTCTTATAAGGGCCTAACCATAGCAAATGCAAATGGTGACATGTGGCTCGCTATTGTGCAACAGGTGTAATGATGAACACCATATGCTAATGTATGCATAGCAGCTCACTTCTGCTATTCTACCAAGTGCACAATGTCCTCTGCAACCATTGTGTGCTACTCACCAGCTTCAAATGCATGCAGAGTGACAACTACATCGCTACATTATGTTGTGGTGGATGTGATGAATGCCTAGGATGTTGGGTGCATGGCCAACAGCCTGCGGCCTTCGGCCATGCACCCAACAGTCTTGGGGCCTCATTACATGGTAGGCGGTAACCATGGTGCTATTAGCGCCATGGTTGCCGCCGGTATTTTACCGTGTCCGCCTTGGTGGATGGCGGATTTACTGCCCTACTCCAAGGTGAGCGGGGGCGGTAATTCCCCATTCACCAAGGCCCTTCCCCATTCCCATTTTTGCTCCCATAGGACATAATGGGAATGGGGAAGGCGCTAATTACGGTACCGCAAATTGCGGTACCGTAATTAGCACCAAGGTCCCTTTGCGGGTTCGTTTTTTAACGCCTGCTAAAAGCAACCCGCAAAGGGACCTTGTAATAAGGCGGTAAGGGTTAACGGTCACTGGTGACCGTTAACCCTTACCGCCTGCCCTGTAATGAGGCCCTAGGCTTTGGCCCCACTCACCGCGACATAACAGAGCCATGCAGGCGACCATGTAGGCATGTGCCAGAAATCACAAAGGCAACATACGCACCAGCACTTCCACCCAACCGCCGCACCAAAAAGCAGGGAGGCAAGGACATGTGTTCCACTTACCATAATGCAGAAACATATCGCTGTGTTTGGCACCGCTGCCCACTTCCAATCACAAAGCATTCTAAGCATGTCAACCAAACAAGACAATCTTCACAACATTGGGCCTGCTCCCAGCACTCAAGTATGTGCATAGAAGCAATGGTGCATAGTGCACTGCAACACTTACTAATCTGCGCAATGCACACTACGCAAGCACATATAAGACTCAGTTGCACCGTGACTGCTTCCATATGTACACTATTCTGTTAGTGCACCCAGTGGACACGCTGCACGACTGATCACTGCACCATCTACACCCATACACCGACAATTGTACGTTGTTCTACCAATCACCACACCCATGCAACCAACATTGTGTGCACTGCAGCCAAACCACACACAATAATCAACAATGGGGCACCTACTTTCAACCGGTGGACATGCCTTTTCAACCAGTGGACATACATTTATGTGCTAGAGCTGCAGCCATGCATTGAAAGGTGCTACGGACATACCTCACACAGCATACTATTGTACACACTATGTTTAAATCCTCATGTCTCGAGGAATGCACTCCACTTCTGCAAATGTGCCTGCCACCACTCATCACAGAAAGACACTGCTGCTGCAGCTCACATGCTATAGCCAAGGTTGCCTGCAATGACCACACAAGATTGTTGCCTGTTGAGGTATCCACGCATTGGCAGAGCATGCACGGATAGCGCTGGCACACCACTGTCTTCTTCTAATGAGATATATCATATGAAGCATTTCTCACTCCCGCAACCTTTCCATCCCTTCTTCCCCCACACTATGTTTTTTCAGCCCTTTCGCCACCTCATTGTCCTCTGAGACAACATACCGCCATCATGGAACACTTTTGACACACATCCCGTCACCACACACTGCAGTGCAATCAAATTTTTGACCGCGCAGCAAACAGGGAAATGGGACATGGAGCAGAGCCAGATATGACTAATTTTAGTGCGCACAAGAGGCCCATCCATGCACACAATGGCTTAGAGCCTTGCCACACACACCACAACACTATCCTCCAATACACCATGGCAGCGTTTCCCAAAACCTTTGATGCACAGCACGCTTCCCTCCAGCCAACCATCGGCCACGTCCAATGTTCGCCGACATCATGGGATGCACATTTCAGTTATTTGCAACAAAAGTACTGATCAGATTTCGACCAAACACACAAAAGCACGCTCTCTGACCCAAGCCCCCACTCCTACCACACATTTGGTGAAAATTCGTCCAGCCGTTCAGCCTGTAGCCGTGCACAAAGTTTTTCCACATTCAGTTTATGGGAAGAAAAAAAATGTTGGGACCCCCTATAACTTTGCCCCTCCACTGCACGAAACCACACCCAACTTGGCAAAAAATTTCAGAGCCGGCCATATACTTTCTTTAGGAGTTTGGTGACAATTCCTCCAGGGGGAGCAAAGTTATAAACCGCCAAAAAAGAAGTCTTCCTATGAGTTTAGCAAATCTGCTGGCCATGTAATAAATATATACATAAACATATATACATATATTCAAGGAAAAAACTTTAGTTGCAGGGATGTTAAGGTGAGAACATAATGCAACAAAACCTCTGAGATTCTGCTAAAGCCACCTTAACTGTGCACCCCTTGTTGAGCAGCCTATGCGCACAATGATGACATCCCAGATGACATCACTCGTGACATCACTATTTACATCACTGATTGCATCACTGGTGACATCACTAATTACATCATATCTGACATACACAATAGTCAATGTACAAAAAAAATGTATACTATTTAAATATTACTTTTACTTTGTACGGTATGTGTTTTATTGTAATTGTAACATGTTAATCACTTACAAAAGACAAACAGAACAGTTTGTTTTTATGTGTGGACTACTGACAGCCATGGTTGTCTGTAGTTTTTATCGCTGCAGAAATATCAGAAAAACAGGTGAAAAAATATGCTTTCTTTCCCCCAGTCTCTCACCAATTGCCCCCCTCATTAGTGCCTGCTCACACCATTACCCAGATGGCCTCCTCACCTCCCCTGCCCTCTCCATTTCCCACTACAGCAAACGCAGTTTGCTTTCTGATTTCGGCTATTCATGGATATAGCCGAGGTTACAGAAAAGCTTCATGTTGCAAACTCAGTCCCTAGACCCCCTCTAACTCCCACATTTCACTTGGTGCCCACTAGCTACCCCTAACCTCTAGACTGACGTCATTTGCATGTTTTTTGACCCGCACATGGCTTTTTTCCTAAGTTTCATTTTATGATATCCTCGGCTATTGCAGCGGCTAGAACTCTCAGAGAAAGATTGCGGCTGTCTCATTTCTAATAAATACGATGATATCGCGAATATTACAAACAAACATGCAGAGACCCTCGGATTCTCATCTGATGAAGCAGAGGCCATTCTAAATCTGATAACAGACTCATGACTGCAATTACACCCCTCAGATCCAACCAAAAAACTCAAACAGTTGGAATACTTAGTTTGCAAAGAAATTAATTGGAAACCACATGCTGTCACACTAACTAAGTATCATCGGGCACACAGAATACCAAGAGGCCTGCATATGCCCCTGCGCCCCACATTGTGCAAAGAAAATAAAGAATTTGTAAGGAAAAGGGAAAACATTCTCAATAAGTGTTCCCTGGACTTGATCCTCTTAACCATTCAGAAACTATCGAACAAACTTAAACTAATAACAACAGAAATAGAAGACATCATGACTGAATTAACACAGAAATTGAGTAAAGACGAATTAACCAAGTCTCTGGAGGGCATCAACAGTAAACTAGAATGTTACAAAGAAGAACTTGAGATGAAGAAAGTGTGAAAGTTTAAACGGGACATGTATGATTATCATAATGATGAAGTGTACACGTGGATGAATACGTATAATATTCCAAGCCACCGACCACGGAAAAGTTCAACTGATCGTTCAAGTTCAGACTCAGACATGCAAGCAGGGAGATTGCAAGAGGACAGAACTTCAAAACATTCTAGAACTGAAAAAGGACAAACTAAACATACAAATCAAGATCGACAACCTGCAGCAAGACTAACCACACCACCTAGACAGCAATCTTTTTTAGATATAGACAACAGCCAAGGAAGAAAATAACCAAGAGGGGGAGAAGAAAGGCCAGCAGCATCCAGCTTTCAGAGTCGCTATCCCAGCAAAAAGATTTAGTTTTCAATCTGTCAGACAGAGTACTCAGTACATCCGAAACACTCATCCTACAAAAGGGTTTGAACCTCGTACCCACCTACACATCCACATTCTTCGATACTAAGGGGAAATATTTAAGTTTATATGAAAACTAAAATTAAAATCTTACTTTTTAAAATCTTACTTTCCTGACCACAGTATTGAGAATCCACAGTCCAACACAGAATTCCTGGAACTTTGCCCAAAAAGCACATTTGTACCCCCTATTCCCCATGGAACTATTGACGTGTTCCATGAGTCTGTATTGAAAGATCTCAGAAATGTTTTGGTCAAAAAACCCAAAAATAAAAATCTTAATAAAAATGAAATGACAACGATCAGAAATGTATATCAAGATGACAATATCCTAATTCGATCAGCAGATAAAGGAGGAGCATTAGTAATTATGAACACTATTGTTTACCGCACAGAATTTAACTGACAATTGAGTGACACAAGAACGTATAGTGCTCTACCAGAAAACCCAACACAAGAAATAAAACAGACCGTAGAAACATTCTTACAATGGCAGAAGATAACGAGTGGATTACTGACAAAACTAAGTTGTGTTTGACTACACACCATCCGAAGGTTTCACATTTTTATTTATTACCCAAAATCCACAAAACATTAAACAAACCACCAGGAAGGCCAATTGTGGCAACTACGAACGGGATACTAGAACCCTTGGGTGTATATATATAGACAAGATCCTTTAACCAATTATACAGAATGTCCCTTTTTACATCAAGGATACTACTCATTTCCTTAACAGTGTGACATCCTGGTGAAGAAAGATGTATGCAGTTTGAATACATTAATACCACATGACCTTGGTCAACAAGCAGTAGAATGGATTTTGCTGAAGGAGGAGGACATTGGTGCGTCCAAAGAATTCATAATGATCATGCTAGAATTCATAGCACACAATTCTTACTTGGTATTCAAAGGTCAATTCTATCTGCAAACCAGCGGCACTGCCATGGTAGCCACCATGGCCCCTGCATATGCCAATATATTAATGTTGAAATTCAAAGAGGGTCACATTTTACATTACCCAGTATGGCATAAATATATCAGACACTCTGGATGTTATATTGATATTTTTCTCATTTGGAATGACACAACCGCAACTCTTGATTCCTTTCTCAAATACCTCAATTTGATTAACGCAAGAATTCAATTTACATCAGAAATTGACACCCCTGGGTTACACTTCCTTGACGTACAGATTCTACCCAAAGCAACCGGATTTGTGACCAACATTTACCACAAACCCACTGATAAGAACAACCTCCAGAAAAGAATGAGCTTTCACCCTCTGTCAACACTGAAAAGTCTCCCATACCGTCAACTCCTCAGAGTGAAGCACATTGTCAATATCACGAGTGATTGGGAAATTAAATCAGAAAAGGTGCTAAACAAATTTCAGGCAAGAGGATATCATGAAGTAGAACTAACAGCAGCCAAGTCCAAGGTTGACCTCAAGGATCGAGAAACCCTTGTGACACCAAAATAACAGAATATAGAAAATGAAGCTCCACTTGTATTTGTAAGTAAATACAGCATAAAATCAAATAAGGTAAAATGATCAATATTGAAACACTGCCCGCTGCTCAATTGTGATAACAAATTACAAAATCTATTTATCACAAAACCAATCTCTGCATTTAAAACAAGTCACAATTTGAAGGATCTAGTTGTGAAGACTCAACTTAACAAAACAAGGCAACAACCCACCCAATAGGCATTGCGGAACCTACCCTTGCCTTGCATGTAACAGCTGCAACAATGTAATCAAAAGAGACGTAATCACCCACTCCAGAACTGGTGAGAAAGTCAGACTTAAAGACTATGCAACTTGTTAAACTCAGAATGTTAAATATACCATCAAAAGCCCATGTGGCCTGATGTATGTGGGGCAAACCAGCCGTAAAGGCTGCATACGAGCGAACAAGCATAAGTCAAATATCAGAACCAACAATCAACACTCTCCTGTTGCAAGACATTTTCAGGAGTATAAACATCAATTTACACAGATACGTTTCCAAATTTTGGAGGTGATCAGTACCAGAAATCTCTAGATGAATCTTACTAAGAGACTTGAACAAAGAGAGTCCTTCTGGATCAACAGACTGTACACTCTCACTCCATCCGGTCTCAATGAAGAGCTCAACCTGCATTGTTACTTATGAACACTAGCTCAGAAACATGACATATATAGAACTGTTTAGACATTCTTGAAGCTGCTATGACCTGTTGACAGCATTACCTCGAACAACCAGTTAGCTTATGATGTCGTATCTTATTGGTCCTTACCACAGTGACCACTACCGCATGCAGGTTATGGCAACTCTATGACAAGTATAGAACTGGTTTGGTATGCTTGAAACTGCTATGACCCATTGACAGCAACACCTCGATCAAGCAATCAGGTAGCTCATGATGTCCTTTCTTATAGGTTCTTATTACATTGACTACATCCACAAGCATACTCTGGCAACTTTTTATTTAAAATTGCCATCAATACAGACCTTAGCAAAACAGTATCTGACTGCACATCAAATACACTCTTCATCAAATTATTGGCCTGCATCAATAACAAATCCTCGTTACATATCACCAAGTACAACAAGCTAATATATAAGGACAAAACTCATGAGTTCTCACTATGTAGATGGCAAATCGCGGGCACATTAACGCAATTCTATATCTACAACTGCCATCAGTACAAGTCACAGTAACACAGTATTTGACTGTACGCAAGATACATTCTCTAGATATCATTGACATATTACTTTCTACGCATCTATGTTAGTAGCTATGACAGACACATCACCATCAACGTATCAATGGTCCGTATCACATATGTAGAACCATGCCATCGGTTAACCACATTAGGTATTTCCAATATTTCTTTTAATGACCCATAGAACAGAATCTCTAATAAGAATAGTAGTGCAAGCAAAGGATTATAGCTCACTTTCTCAGTAAGTAGTTGTCCTACTTATTCAAATAAGTCTTTTTGATCTATTCAATTGACTCCTCTAACATCACATTTACGTAACGTGATAACCATTTTGAGTGTTTCATCATTTTGTATTAACTACACAGAATAGAAATGCACCAACTGACTTGCATGAATCAAGACCTATGATGTGGTTGGTCACAACAGTTAAACACAATCACGTAATATGGGCAGCCCGTGGAATCACACCCACATGTCACCACGTCTCCACGTGATGACGTTTGCATCTATAAGCTATCCGAGGCTCCCGATGTCTATGTGTCCATGGCAACATTCAAGGCTGCCGACGCGAAGATGGTGCCAGACCATCGGATTTCGGACAAAACTGATATGCCACACTGGAACACTTGACAAGTAAGTGATCGCCAGTTCGCTTAACAGCTGACAACACCATGTCTGTGAAAGCTATTAGCATGCATACATAAACACCCATATTTAGGAGGTTTTGCTCCCGCCAGGAGGCAAGACTGCCATATCGCACACTGACAAGTGATCCCATCTTCCTTTCTTTTTGACAGGACACGAGTGGTCCCATATATTTAGGTAAGCCTATTCGCTACACATATACAGTCAATTTTAACGTGTAATTAGTTGCCACTGCATCTTACCCTACTCATAATTTCAAACGTTAGAACTTAGTTTTTGCCTTTATCAGATATTTTACAGGCACTAAGAAAACTGTTTTTTAGCTACATGAGCAGTGCACTTGGCTTCCACAGCTTTGGATTATTGGCATAAAATGTGGCTAAAGATCACAGTAATAGATCTACCATTCTATGTAACATGACAGATAATTGTTGCTAATATTACTGATGTGTGGAGTGGACTCAAAGGTCAATGTAACAGAATTGCGTAATTTCCAGTTTCCAGGGGTAATACCGCATTGATGGGTCGCAGATAAAGCGGTGTGAGAATTGCTGTAATGAAAGTGAATTCTATGGTACTCGAGCGCAGTGCATTTTTTGATAGGTACGCTTTAAGATTTATTATGTTAATTTCTATTTTGTGAATTGTAACACCTATATTGAAAGTAGAAGTGATTTCTACAGCCTTATGTCGGTTAATTTTTTCAGAGCCCACCCTGAAGAAGTACCAAGAGTCTGAAATGCATCGGCCTGCGCTTCTGCTAATTATTTTTGAATAAGCACAATTCGATTACTAGCAATTCTGGATTAATTGAAGATTATTGCAGCTGCATTACTTCAATGAAAGATACAAATATTTATTAGTGACTTTATATTTGAAATAGTATTTACTACACATCAGGTGTCTCCATGCTCAGTGAGAGTTTCACTGCACAGCGCTTGCCTGTTCTGTTTGTTGTGACAAAGTGTACGCCACATTTACTGGATGACGACCCGAATTACAACAGAAAATTCACCAAGAAGTCATAAAGTGTTATTAACTGAAGCGGTGCCCACCTCTATGCCATTTTTCTTTGATCATTTCTAATAAAAGCCAGTTTTGGAAAGGACCCTCCTTCTCCATCAAATATTTAAACAACTACTGCACGGAATAACCCAAACCACAAAAAGGCCTCCAGTAGACGCTTTATGCCCAAATTGTTTCAGACCTGGTCCAAATCCATCCATTGGTTTGGACTTTGCGGGCCAGCAAAAATGTATCTTCTTTGTCTATGGGAAAATGAATGGGAAGTAGGCCTTAGCTATCATTTTTTTGCATTCTTAATAAGATTATTATTCTTAAACAAATCTTTACCAGACTTTCTAGTCTGCAGGCGGGGGGCGGGAGGGGGGCTCCCATGTCCCTAATAAACTTCAGAATTTCAATCAAATCTTTTACTCAAATCAAAAGATATTAACAATAGAGTTCTTTGAGATTCTTATGGGAGTCCAACTCACCTTAACTATATGGCGACGACTGCCCCCTATAATATATACCACAAACCCAAAACCAAGGAAAAACACAACAATCACAATGAGGAAACAACAAAAGCATCAAAACATAACGATCTGACTGGAGACCAGGAAATAACCGAACCAGGAGGGAACCAACCCAGGAAATATACTGCAAATACCACAATCCAATTTTTATTCTGAAAACAGAGGCTGCAACTTACAGTCACAGAAAGGTAGACATAACTGTATACTGCAGCAGACTGTCCTACCACTAACTCCAAGAAAGAAAGCCACCAGGAGCCACCAGGAGCGCACCTGCCCCTGGAACATAACCCAAGCCCCAGCCCAATATACATAGACTACAAACATGCCACAATATAAAAAGGATAAAGAAACAAGAAAGACAAACGGAAATAGGAAGGAAATGGTACCCCAATGGAACGGAAACCACCTACCAGAATTCGCAACACCTCACAACTCCCACCAACCAGCACTAAGCGTAATAAGGATGAAGATCAAGACAAGAACAAAAACAGAATACATCTCCAGCTATCTCTCCACATAAAACCCTACCTCAATGGAAAACAAACACCCCACAAACAACCCACAATCAAGGACCCAAGCAATCCTGGACCCCAACAGGACACGAAACCTCACACCACAACACACAGAACCCAGCAACCTGAAAGACATTTTCAGAAAGACCCCAACAAGAATCAGAGCCAAGCTAGAATCCCTAACCATCGACACCCCGTAAATAACCAAAGACTGGAAAAAAGACCACACATACAAAACAACTACCCACCACTACGAACAAGGACAACATTCCCACCCCTCAATTTAATTGATCTCCTCAACGAAGAAAGAGAGGCCCCAACCACAATACCAGCAAACAACAGCCTCATCCAAGTGAGAACCCCAGAAAAAGAAAACACAAGATACACTACCCAGACTGAGACGCAAGAAAGGATAGGCAACAATAAACAAGGAAGAACACACACTCGACACTGCAGCCTAGTCAACGTAAGATCCATGGTCAAACACAAAACAGAAATGAATGACCTTCTAAGCGAGCATAGCACTGACCCACTCTTATTCACAGAAACATGGCTATCAAACAATTACAAAACAATTGACCACAAAGCCATACCAGACTACTTCAAACTAATACACGCCAATAGGGAAAGCCGAAGAGGAGGTTGAATCGCAATGGAGCACAAAGACCACAAATGCACCACACCACAAATCATTGCTAATCAAATTCAAACTCAACAACCATGCTAACGTATTGTTCCTCCTGATCTACAGACCACCATCCTACAAGCAAAATTTTGTAACAAAGCTCACTGACTCCATTGCCAACCTACCCACTTATCATGATAACATAATTGTCCTAGGAGATTTAAAATTTGAGTTCAAAAGTAGACATATAACCACTGCAAATTCTCTCAGTACCCTTCTGGAGACACTCACTTCAAACAAATATTGAATGGACCCATTGATGGCTCTGGGCACTCCTTAGGTACAATATTCTGCAGAGATGGACTCATGACCACCACCCTACCGGTATCGATCATATGGAATGCAGTGGCGTAACACAAAATCTGGGGGCCCCCTGTGACCCATGCTGAGGGTCTCACCCAAATCAGCAACAAATCGCGGGTCACGCCACACTCTTTTATTTATTTTGCATTTTTAAAGCGCTTACACAGCCTGGGAGCATCGAGGCGCTGTTACAGGAGTTGTTTATCTTAGTTGCTTAGTTGTTTGTCTTAGTTGCGTATTTATAACACACTTAAATACCCAGAGGTTTCTAAGCGTGGACCCGGGGATCAAACCTGTGTTGCTTTGTGTTGTCTTGCTTCCAAGGCCAGCACGCTGCCTGCTGAACTATCCTACCGGCTATCCTCTGGCCCGGCCAAGATTACCACGCTTGCGCAATACTCATGAACGTGCTGCTGCCGGAGTCCGCTGCACCCTGCACTAGGAGAAAGATATAAATATGTGTTTTAATGCATTATACAGTCCACTTTCTGAGAAAAAATGGCTAAAAGGCCAGATGGTTTGCAATTGTTTTGTAGGGTAACACCATCCAAAAATCCAATACATGCAAGTCACCAACAGTGCACAGGAACGTTAATGCTTTAATTAAAATAATGATTTGCTATTAAAAATGCATCACCACAGTGAAAACATGTCCAACTGGCTGCACAATGCAGACCACTAGACTGGAGAGGTAATAAAACATTACAGTATAGCATGCCAGGCCACATTTAGACAGTACCTGTCACTGTTGCTATGCCTATGACTCCTGAAAATGAGACCCCCACTATTGCCAATTCTTCTACCATAACCATGCAAAGTATTGATGCCAAAGTTACTATGCCTGTGAACCCGAAACCTTTGCTCCCTTACCAGAATCTAACCCCCCCACTCCCTTTATTCCCCCTCACCTCAAATGCGCCTTGATCAACGCCCGGTCTGTCAATGCCCATGCATTGGACATCCATGACTTCATCACCACCAACGACCTAGACCTCCTCCTGGTCACTGAAACGTGGTTGCACGAAGCCTCGGGGCCCGCACACTCCCTTGCCCTCCCACCAGGCTATGCTGTCATTCGGCAAGATCGCCCTACCAAAGATGGAGGAGTAGCAATCATAGCCAAAGATTCCATCTCCATCAGAAAAAATGACAAAACTACCAATGACAGCAACTACCCCCAACTCAAACTCACCATCTCCCACCACTGCACCATCACGCTCCACCTTATCTATCGGCCACCCGGCCCAATAGGGGATTTCCAATCCGCCATTACCCACCTCTTGGCTGACAATCTAAAGAAGTCAACCAAAGCTATCCTCCTCGGGGATACCAAACTTGGACTAAATGACCCCAAAGACCTTGCCTCTAAATCATTCAACTCAGCCCTTGAAACTCTGGGCTTCACTAACACCGTCACAGATCCCACCCACTCCTTAGGGAGGACACTTAACTGGATTGCACAGCACAACTGCCCACTCACAATCACAAGCAACTCCCCCACCCCGTGGTCGGACCACCACATCATAACCTTTGACATCCCAACCACCACTCCCCCACCTCACCCTCCTCAACCCCTGCCACCTGCCCTCACCAGAAGTGCCCGCCTTCTCACCAAAGAAAGCCTCTTACCATTCCTTCAGGGACCTGCCTTCAGACCTCCCTTCTCCAATGACCCAGAAACCCTGGCGCAAAATTACAACAATGCTATATCGGCAGCAATCAACTCCATTGCTCCACTCAAACCTCGGAAATCCAAACCCACGAGCCACACCAACTCCTGTTTCACCCCAGACCTCCTCAAACTCCGGACAGACAAACGCTCTGTCCTTGCACACTGGCAAACTTCCCA
Organism: Ambystoma mexicanum; assembly: GCF_040938575.1. Taxonomy (NCBI): domain Eukaryota; kingdom Metazoa; phylum Chordata; class Amphibia; order Caudata; family Ambystomatidae; genus Ambystoma; species Ambystoma mexicanum. Next base: position 149,250,019 of record NC_090931.1, read on the forward strand.
AGATGACAAAGACAAACTTGACTTCAAAAACCGCTCCAAGGAGTATAAAAAAGCCATCATCCCAGCTAAAGCCAAATCATTCGAAGCCAGAATTACCGAAGCAAATTCCAACACAAAGGAAATGTTCACCATTTTCAGGGAACTTGAAACCCCTACCCCTGCACCCTAAAACTTCACTAAAGATAAGGCCTGGTGCGATGGCATTCAAACAGCCATGTGCAACAAACTGGACCTGCTTCAAGCCAAAATTATGAACTCCAGACTCACTCTCCCTAGCCCCCCCTCTCCAGCCCACCCTCGCGCCTCAGATGCCTCCCCCACTTTCTCCTTCAAAACCATCCAGGAGAAAGACATCATTAACTTAATGAAAGGCCTCAAACCCTCCAACTGCAAAGGAGACCCCTGCCCTGCCACCATCATCAAAGAATGCACTGAGCCCCTCTCCCCATTTCTCACAGCCTTTGTCAACGCCTCCTTCACCTCAGGGAAAGTACCCTCATCCCTCAAGGAAGCGTGGGTAAGGCCTCTGATAAAAAAAAAACACACTCGACCCCACCTCACCCAACAACTATAGGCCCATCACCACTGTCCCCTTCCTCCTGAAAATTCTAGACAAAGCAGCCTACCTGCAAGTCCAACAATTTCTCGAAGAGAAGAAACTCCTAGGTCTGAGACAATCCGGTTTCCGCCCCAAACACGGAACTGAGACCGCCCTAATTGACCTTAAATACCAAATGGATGAAGCAAGAGACCTAGGCAAACCCGTCCTGCTCCTTCTCCTCGATCTCTCCGCCGCGTTCGACCTTGTCGATCACGACGTCCTATGCCACCACCTGACCACCACTGCAAACTTCTCAGCCCATGCTACCGCCTGGATCACCTCTTTCCTACAAGGAAGAACCATCCAGGTTTTCTCTGATCTAGCTACCGCCTCACCCACCATCATGCTACGTGGGGTACCAAAGGCTCATGCCTCTCTCCCACCCTCTACAATATAATCACTCGCCCCTGCTTCCTCATCCTTGACGCCATGGGGATCTCCTAAACTAATTACGCGGACGACACGCAGATCCTCCTCACCCTGACAGGCGACTATGACACTGACTCCAAGACCCTTAACATCATCTACAACACCATCCAAACCTGGATGGCTGCTAACAACCTCTGTCTCATCTCAGACAAAACCGAACTCCTGCTTGTAGGCTCCCCTGACATTCTCAAGAAACTTGACGACCAGTTTAGTCACTTCATCATTGACTCCATCAAAATCCCAGTGTCCGAGTCAGTAAAAACCCTAGGCGTCTACCTGGATTCAGGTCTTTCCATGACCAGACAAGTGAATGCCATTGCCTCCTCAGCTGCCTAACATGCCAAACTCCTCAACGCAGTCAGACCCTACCTCTCCACCGACACCTGCACTAATATAGCCAGAGCTATCACTGGATCATGGTTGGACTACTGCAACGTTCTCTTCCTAGGGACCTCCACAAAAAATCTTGAGAAACTGCAAGTTATTCAAAAAAATGCCCTACGTGCAGCCCAAGGCATTTCAAAAAGAGATCACATCTCCACTGCCAGAAGAGCCTCCCACTGGCTCCCCATAAAACAGAGGATTATCTTCAAAGCCCTGACCCTCACCCACAAATGCATTCACCTCGCCGCACCAGTTTACCTATCACAAGGGACCCGCCTTACCTCATCCTCAAGACCAACTAAGACCCCCTATGCCAACCTTCTCACCGTACCCAGGGTAAAAAGAGCAAGAGCAGGTGGTGTCAGCTTCCCCTACCTAGCTGCCCTGCACTGGAATGCCCTCCCACTGCCCTGCGAGCTGAACCCTCACTCACCGCCTTCCGCAAAACCTTGAAAACCACCTTATTCGCCTGATCACGTCTTATGTATAACATGTACTACATCTCTGCGCTCAAATGTTGTAAATTATGCATATTGTAACTAGGTTTGCTGCAAGTAACAGCGCCACAATGCCCCTGGGCTGCCTGTGCGCTATATAAATGTAAAAAATAAATAAATAAAATAAAATAAAAATAAATTAGACATACCTAGACTGGTTGCACCAAAATGCCAGTGGAAGCAATAACACCTATCATGGTTATTTTATCACAGATGCCCAGAAAAATATACAATGCCGCAGTATGAAATACTGGCAGCACCCAAAGGCCAGTCTAGCCAAGTAAGTAGACTTAGCAGGTCTGCTTTATCAGAGATGCCAAGTTAAAACAAATTCTAGCCAAGCTAATAAATGACTAGACTGGTTAAACCAAAATGCCTCTCTAGCCACTCATACCACATATAATGCCTGTTTAGCATGCATATGGATGACCATTTCGATTTATCGCACACTCTCTGTCCTACCCCGCCCCCCATATATTCCCTCTTCCTCCCAACTGCTGTCCCTACCCACAAAATCAGCTACTCGAACAGAATCACCTCCATATCCCATTCCCTTGTCCCACTGCTTACGGATTACGCTTCTTGCCTCATAGTTAAGAAATGGGATGAGGAAGAGTGGGACTAGGAGTAATGAGGATTACAGGAAACTAAGCCAGACATTAGCTCCATGTTCCTCTTCCTCATCACAGTGCTTGTGTATGAGGCAAACTGCCTCATACTCAAGTAATGTTAATGTTAAAGGACATTTGTACCGCACACTATCACCACCGGAGTGGTCCCATGGCGCTCTGGCAGATCTGAAACAGAAAGTGGGTGGGGTGAGTTAGAGGGACTGAGCAGGAAAAGTGCAAGAGAGCAGTGATGTGCTGTTGGCAGCTTCAGTTCAGTTTGCACTATTCGCTGAGCGTAGGTGTACTTTTTGGTTGGTAGCTGTTGTGTTCTGTTGTGCAAAGCTATGTGTGATTCGTTTCGTTGTTGCAGTGTAGTGAGGTTTGTGCAGTTTGCTGTGCTTTAGGGGTGTGGTTGTGTTTGGTTAGAGTTTGAGAGGTGTATGCAGAAGGGGGAGATTGTTAGTGGGTTGGTTAGTGGCCTCGCTATCTAGATGTGATACATGCTAATTTCCAATTTCTTTCTAGATGTGGCGTGTGAATTTCTCCACATCTCTATTTAGATGCGGCACTGGCTAATATTCACAATCCTGTCTAGATGTAACGCAAGCTACTATTCACAATTATATCTGAATGTGGCGCTAGCTAACATTCCCAATCCTGTCTAGAAGCGACGCAAGCCAATATTCACAATTCTATCTAAATGTGGCACTGGCAATATTCACAATCCTGTCTAGATGTGACGCAGGCTGATATTCACAATTCTATCTAAATGTGGCACTGGCAATATTCACAATCCTGTCTAGATGTGGCGCAGGCTAATATTCACACTTGTATCTAAATGTGGCACTGGCAGACATTCACAATCCTGACTAGATGTGACGCAGGCTAATATTCACACTTGTATCTAAATGTGGCACTGGCAGACATTCACAATCCTGACTAGATGTGACGCAGGCTAATATTCACACTTGTATCTAAATGTGGCACTGGCAGACATTCACAATCCTGACTAGATGTGACGCAGGCTAATATTCACACTTGTATCTAAATGTGGAACTGGCAGACATTCACAATCCTGACTAGATGTGACGCAGGCTAATATTCACACTTGTATCTAAATGTGGCACTGGCAGACATTCACAATCCTGACTAGATGTGACGCAGGCTAATATTCACACTTGTATCTAAATGTGGCACTGGCAGACATTCACAACCCTGACTAGATGTGACGCAGGCTAATATTCACACTTGTATCTAAATGTGGCACTGGCAGACATTCACAATCCTGACTAGATGTGACGCAGGCTAATATTCACACTTGTATCTAAATGTGGCACTGGCAGACATTCACAATCCTGACTAGATGTGACGCAGGCTAATATTCACACTTGTATCTAAATGTGGCACTGGCAGACATTCACAATCCTGACTAGATGTGACGCAGGCTGATATTCACAATTCTGTCTCAATGTGGGAAAGACCAATATTTACAGTCCTATCTCAATGTGACATTCTCTAGATGTGACTTAAGGCGATATTAACAATTCTCTTTGAGTGTGACGCAGGCTGACATTCACCGTTCTATCAAGATGCGACTTGAATGATAATCAAACTTCTCACTAGTTGTGACGCTGGTTAGTATTAGTAGCCTGGTCTGCTATGTTCTGAGAGTAGGCAGAGTGGCACGAGTTGGAATAGGGAAGAATAGGGCTATGAATAATGAAGATTACCAATAAGTAACCAAGGGATTAAACACCATTGAGCTGACTGGGCTTCAGCCCTCTCCCTCCCAAATCACCCGCCACCCCCTGAAATTTTGGGCTACGTTGACTCGACCGGGCTGACCTACAGAACCAGTGCTGGACAGAACAGGCCACAGATGTTAAACAGCATGTGGGATTCGCTGTTAACAAAGGCCCAGCAATTACTAATGTAAAGCATTTCACTGTTAGTACCTGCATTCAAATGCATGATTTTTTAGGCAATTGAAATCTTGATGTGGGTTTAGTACTTGCATGGCAGGGAAGTGTTTGGAAGGGTAGAGAGGGGACAGGAGACCGCTTATTCTCACAGCATTCCATAAGGAGATAGTTAACTGCTTGTAACATTGAAGCTGCACTAGAATAGTCTTATTAGAATGCATAAAGAAGTTAGATGCCCCCACACAAATAGGTTTGTCCCTCCCCCACTGCCTGTGAAGTTAGCACCTCTCAAACTTTTGAAGGGTTCCCCCACCGAAATGTAGGTTTCATTGCCCCCTGAACTCAAGCACACACATCATTCACCATACACACACACACACCCAGCACCCATACACTTAAGTGTGTACCATTTCACCATACATGCACACCCAGGCAGCCACCCATACATGTAATTGTGCACCCTTTCACATATACAGGACACACCCACAGGCAGCCACCTAGACATTTAAGTATGCACCCTTTCACAATACATGCACACAAGCAGCACCTATATATTTAAGTCCCCCTCTTTCATAATTCGGGCACACCCAGGCAGCCACCAATACATTTAAGTGCCTACCCTTTCACCATACATTCGACATGCACACCCAGCTACCCTCACATTTAATTGTGCACCCTTTCACCATACACTCACACAGGCAGCAACCTATACATTTGAGTGTGCACCCTTTCACCATGCACTCTTACACGCACACGTCATGGGGTTGAGGGGAGCCCTATTACTTCAAAAAGAAATGCTTTCTTTTTGAAGTCACTCCGATTAAATTATTTCCGTTAAGGACAAGACCATAATGGAAATCATTTATTTATGAAGGCAGAGTGACTTCGAAAAGAAACAATTTCTTTTTGAAGTCATAGAGCTCCCTCCACTCAATTGGATGGAGGCCTCCAGGCTAGGCGCATCCATGTCATGAGGTGGGGGAGCCCTCAGACTTTAAAAATAAATTGTTTTTTTTTGTAGTCACTCTACCTTCATAAAGAAACAGAATAATGGAAATAATGTCTTTATGAAGGCAGAGTGACTACAAAAAGAAACAATTTCTATTTGTAGTCCAAGGGTTCCCCCCACCTCATGACATGGAAGCGTCTAGCCTGGAGAAACTGTTATTTTTTTAAAGTCCAAGGAGGTCCCCCTACCAGGACATGTGCTGGTGGGGCCCCCAGCACTGCGGGGATTGTGGGTTCACCCGTTATGCCAGTGATGGAATGATCACCACTAGATCCAACTCACTGTCAAAATCCCAAACCGCATATTGCCATGAAACACAATACTATGCGCTACTAACAAAATAAACTTGAAGAGTCTTTACCTGGAATTCCTAACAGAGCTGATGGAATCAACCAAACCAAAAATCTCCCAGCTAAACAGAATGACTCCAGATTCAGCGGAAGAAAAACTCGACACATTGATCACAGAGGCCCTAGACCAATTAGCACTAGCAAAACCCTTCAAAGCCACTGCAAAGTAAAATGGCAGCAAGATGGCTCACAGAAGCACTAAGGGACCTCAGAATGACAAACCATAAACTAGAAAAACTATGGAGAAACCATTACAACCAATTGGACAAAAATAAATACCAACGACAACTCAGAATACACAAATCAGCAGTCCTTACAGCAAAAAAGCATACTCCACCACAAGAAACCAATTGGCAACAAACCCACAAAAATAACTTTTTAAAATCATCAAGGAAATCATAAATCCAACATTGTGCAACTCATGTGTCATACCATCGCAATCCCTATGTGACAACATTGAAAACCACAAAACTAGAAACAATTTAACAAACCATTGCCACTAGGTTTCATGATTGTTAAAGAGTAAATAATATGATATTCAAGAATGAATTAACTGTGTAACCACATAGATGGCACAAGATTACATAATCTGTGAGTTTGTGACGGTCCCACAATTATTAATTGGTGGTAATACTACACTTAAATTGTAGAAATCAAAAGGCATATACATTCCTTATACAAAAACAAAAATCCTTGTTGTTATCAATACAGAAGAGGGAATGGGTTGATTCCTAATGGAGCAGAGACAACGGGCCTCTATGAGTATGTCTGTAGTTCTACCAAATGCCACCAAACTCCCCATACTGCCTCTGTGTCCATCATCGTGTGGCAGGTGTAGGTACTTTGCCCCAGTGGTGGAGGCAGCTTTGGTTCTGGAGGGGCGGATGGTGGCGGTGCACTAGCTGAAATCTGGGGGGGCGCACTGCACACAGGGGGGACTGCAGGGGTTAAGACACCCCCCTCTGGCTCCACCACTGCCTGGCTCCCTTGGTCACCCCACCAACTGTCCCAGGGTCCAGGTAGTAGACTACATCACATTATGTATACAATAACTTGCATGTATTTTCGGGCATCCTCATAAATTGAGTGATGGTGGAACTTGTCAGTTACAAAGGAGTAGTAGCTGGTGTACTAATGCTCAAATGTATTGCTGCCTTTGGTCTAAATAAATATGCACACAAGAATGCCAATAACACCAATAATCCATCCCATTCTAACATGAGCGTTACACTAGAGGAAGCAATGTATACCGATTGCTGTGCTGACAAGCCTGCTCTTGAGCTTTAGATGGAGGATGAAGAGGACTTGGGAGAGAACATCCCACTGCAAAGCCAACAGTAAAGCAGCACTGTGTTGGAGCATACTGCAAGAGAAACCACCAAGGGCCAGCCAGTGGCTATAGACTATTTCCGAGACCGAGCACTGTTCTTGATAGTGGGGATCCCTGGACGAGAGAGTGGACACACAGCAACATCAGCTTCAACAGCCACGCCCAAACCACATTACACCATCCCAGATACTCTACTGAGAGATGATTATTCGTCAGCTTGCAATGTGGACCCCTTATCCTTTCTTAAAGTCTATATTGGGAAAGGGACTACTGGGTGTGGTTAATGAAGTGGCAGCCACCAGCTGGGAACCCCAGATAGCCATTGTTGCATAGGTGGCTGTGATAAGAAGGGCCATGGTGTCCGAATGTGCAGCAAACTACCATGCATACTAGAATCACGTAGAGGCAAGTCCCTGCCATGATAATGCAGCCTGGATGTAATAGGGACTGCTAAAAGGACATCAGCACAACTAGAGCCATATGTTGCTGCCATGCCACAGGACACCACACGTGTGGGTTCTGAGGTTGCTGCTGGCCCATCACAAAGGGATGCACAGATGACCCCATATCAAACATCTGCAGGTGCCCAGTGTTACCTTCATGGGGAAAGACCACTCAGGCATAGGGAAAACCATGTCCTCTATGAAATATTTTTATTTTTTTATTTTTTTTATTTGAAAAACTACAGTTTGAAATTGTGTTACACACTTTTGTTTCACAACAGCCGAATTAACTTTCGAACCACCAATAACAGATCAAATCAGAATCAAACACATCAAAACAATCTAAAAAGAAGAGAGAACAGAGGCGAAACAACGAAGGAAGGAAAATTTGACATTAAATATCTGTTTTCAAAATGATATCAAAATAGTTCACAGTTGCACAAACAAGTTGTGTGCTGTGACCAGAGATGATCCTAGCCCACCAGGTCTCCATGTCATCATCCAGAGGTGCAAATTGACCCAGATGCAACGATCGCTGGATAGTTGTTCGCTGACATTCAACTAGTAGATGTTTGGTGGTTTCTATCGAAGATTCACAAAAACGACACAGATGGGCTTTTAAGGATGGCTCCCTTCTTTGCCATAGGACTTCCTTGGTTTTTAGGATGTTGACTCGAAACCGTAAGAATTGAGCTCTATGATAGCGGCATGGGCAATGTAAAAGGTAGCGAGCTGGTTCGTTAAGTTTCCTAGAGTCATGATCCATCACTTTTGTTGACTTCAGCTTTTTTCTTTTGTCATTATTGATGCTCCATGTCCAATAATCAAATTTCTTTTTTGCATGTTGTGGCCGAAGTAGGAGTTCTTCATTGCTGATGTTTGCTGCAGATAGATACACCACTAATTTGCAAAACCAAGTATTAAGAAGATCAGACTTTTTTGGCATCTGGTTGAAAGCAAACAATTTGTATGCGGGTGCCAGCGCCTCCAAGGACATTTTACGCAGCGTTGCTAATGAGTTCCATACCATTTTCATGTGTAGGGAGTTAATGGCTAGTTCATATCTCACAATAGCAATAGGAGTGGACTGTGGGAGCATCAAAACCCTCCGCCAAAAGTGACCTTCTAAAGCATGCCAGATTTGCTCACTTATATTCCAACCTGCAATAGCCCCGAAGATCATTACTGGCACCATTTTTTGCTGATAGAATTTAATGACAAGTTGCTTGATACCTTTTTGGGTCATGATGGAGTTGGTAAGCAGCCCGTTATTATTCAACCTCACTTTGATTGAGGTATGGGCATGTAACGCCATTATTGGTTCCAAGATAGATGCAGGACAGCATCACTTCCGTAGTTTTGCCCACAACAGGTTTTGATTTTCACCATCGAAAGCTTGTTTCAAATCGATGAAGGCAAGATGTAGTTTGCCATTTGATTTCATGGTTTCCAATTTTAAGATTGTTAGGATGAGTAAGTTAACATCAACCCCAACACCTTTTGTGAATCCGGTTTGCCATATGTCATTTATTAGCAAAGTTTCTGCCCATTTGGCAAGTTTGATGTGCAGGTTTGAGCCAAATATTTTACCGATAGTATCTAGCATGGCAATTGGGCGATAGTTGTTTGGGTCGTCCCAACTGCCCCGCTTATGAATCAGAACGATAATCGCAGTCCTCCAGGAGTCAGGACATTTTGCCAATCTGATTTTAGTGAAGAGATTTCCAAAAAGTTCTTTAGAGCCTTGATAGCAATAATAAGGTTGTTGTGTTCCATTAGCACGTCCCATTGTGTATCCACATAGCTAGGCATTGTCACATCATTACCATCTGAGTTTTGGAAGACCAAAGAGAAATGCGATTCCCATATGTCTCCTGAGATGGTGTTAATTACATATGGGATGCTTTTGGAGAAGTCCATATTCAGTATCTTCCAAATATCACGAGTATTCTTTGTCATGATTAGGCGTAACATGTGTTCCGCACGATCTTGCTCTATTATTTTTGACTGCGACCTTGCCCAATTTCTATACCGCGTACGTGTAGCTTTTATTGCTTGTTGAGTCTTGGATTTTGGTAAGCGTTTCTTTAATCGCCTTAAATCTTTCCGCATTGCCTTTTTCTCATTGTGCAGCACCTTACAATAAATATGTTGGTGAGACCGACCTTGATTTTGAGACCCAATTCCAGGCATTTCGAAGGCTGTCAGCAGGGCAGTATAATCTGCCCCATGATTAGCTGGAATGTTCATAAGCTTTGTGCTGAGCCCTTGGATCTGGTTGCCACTTAATCGTAGACGATTTCCACCTGAATTTACTTCCAAAGTGATGTTACTTGAGCAATCTGGCAAAGGCATTTCCATCACCATGCAGAGTAGTAACAGGCAGTGGTCACTACATTTCATTTGTTTTATTTCTAATTCAACAATCATGGTTGCAAGATTACTTGAAATCCATATGTAATCGAGAATGCTGTTTGTGGATTCAAGATGCCACGTTGGCTTAGCAGGGATGTCTCCCTTAGTTGTTCCATTTAGCATGTGTATATCACAAATCGACATGGCAGTCTGCCAACAGCTCTCTCTATCGTCAATCAAGGCGAGAGGGACCAACTGATAATTCCCTGACGAATGTTCAAACCTGAACCAGTTGCAATTCAAGTCCCCGCAGCAAATCACTGATATGTTGGTGTAGGTCAGCATTGCGACGTCGATTAATTCAGCAATTGCAGATATAAAGATGTCTGACCTGATCTTTGTCGGGTTTCAGTAAGTGTTTATAATCAGAATGTATTTTCTCGCGTTAGCTTTTTTGACCGTTGTTTGCATGATTGTACCTTGTACATATGGATTGGGATTTTTAGACTCAAGCACGGCCCATGATCTTGATATCCTCACCATGGTTATAAGGCCAGAGCTTGGACGGCCTTTCGCATTTTTTACTGCTGGATTTAAAATTACAGTAAATCCATCGCAGATGGGAGGTGAGCAGAGCCAAGTTTCTTGCAAACATATAATGAAGACATTTGCTAACGGTGTTTCAAAATCATTAAATAAGTGCTTGTATCCACATGTGTTCCAGGAAATGAAAAGGATTGAATTGCCAGATTTGTTCAGTCATGGCTAATGTTGGTTTCTAGGCCCATTATCTTTGGTATTTTTTACAGTAGCTTTTCTTTGCCGGACTTGATGTGATCTTGAGGACAGTGTGTCACACATCGATTGTTTTAGCGCAGTCGCATCAACTGGTTTCAATGGTTTCTTAGATCCATCTTTGGAGCATTCAGGTCGATTTGAAACTTCACAATCTGGTTCAACCAGTATTTCAAAACCAAAAAACAACAGTTCATCACTTGCATTTAGAAGGGTGCTGCGTACAGTAGCTGAGTTGATATGTAACAAGACCTGGTCTGAACATTTTTCAGTAGCATACTCCACGATTCGTATATCGTCAGAGACGATAGTTCGCAGCGAAGGTACGCACTTGAACAATTTCAAAATGTTTGTTCGGTTTAAATTTACTTCAGCTTCGACGCTTTGGATATTTTGTAGCCGCAACTTGCGGCAGCTGCTTTGCTCTCTGCGGTTAGTCAACTCATGCACTCGACTTTTAAAGTGATTACGTAGGTTGCTTTAATTTGAAGTAAATTTAGGATTCAACTGTGACACCACTGCTTGTGCCTGGAAAGATTTTTCTGAGCCTCTCGAACCTTTTTGCCTGAGCGCCATCGTTGGTTTTGTTGGTTTTGCCGCGTCCTTATTTGGACTCGCATCAGAGGACTGAGAGGGGGCAGCACGAGAGCAGGACAAACTGTCTGCTACATTGTGCTCATCTTGCAATGAATAGGTGGACAGATCACAAAGATTTGTTGATGTAGAGACAATTGTTATGTTACTAGACTCCGACTCAGAAATTATTCTTCTGCGTTTCAAAGCAGGTTTGAGTTTGGCCTTAATTGGAGGAGGGCAAGCCACTCTTTGCAAATCAGCATCTGTCTTTGACTTTTTGTTGTTTTCTTTCCGTTTAAGTAGGCTCTGTCGTGGTGGCGTTGAAAGATTCCTTATAAACGCTTTAGTCTTTGAAGTGCCAGCTGGATTAGAGCTCTTTGAAAGATTTTTTGATGATCCACAACCTTGTTTCCCGATTGATTTAGTAGCAACCAGTGATGGCTCAGTTGACATGGCTTTGGCAGGGCCAGTAAAAATGCCAAAAGACGAAAACTTGCCATCTGGGGCTACAGGTTTTGTTTGACGTTTGTCCAAGAAATTCTCAGTGCTGACGACTATTATAGATATTGCTTTCGATTGAACTACAAGAGGTCCTGCACAAGATTCATCAGCGATAGGTGAAACTGCAGTAGAAACACTAGGCAAAGACTTCGCTCCTTCAATCGTGATTTCGTTGTTAGTATTTTTTTTGTTTAGATATTTTTGTCCCACTTTATCATTAGAATTTGGGGAATTTCTCACAATTGTTAGATTAGGATTATGAGATGTAAAGCCCCCAACTGGACACGTGTTTGTGCTGTTATGACAGGGAGCGACCTTCTCACATAACATGTGGCATTGACAGTGTTGTGATTGTTTCATCAAGTCAAGTACGTCATAGACAAGTTTCTCATGTTTTAGGCTATTTCGACGGGCTAGGTCATGGTGCCGTTGGTGCCATTCAATTGTTCGTTCCACTTCTCCCTGGATCATATTTTTGAGATACACGTTTTATGTTTCCACCTGACTCATTTTTTGGGTTAGATTTGCTAAAAGCACACCTTGGTCTTGTATCTTTTCACATAGAGCTACATATAATTTGACAAAAGGAATCATCGCCAAAGAGGAAGCGGCTAAGACATTGTTGTGAATTTGCATCGTGGCAGCCGCCGAGATACTGGCTTTCGCCGGGGTTTGCCCGCTTTTATCTCCCCTGCTTGGCGAGAGACTTGATAAGTCATTCGATTGGGCATATGTTTCATTCATCAAGTGGCCTTTCCTTGTCATCTCAAGGCCAGTAGTTGTTTTGTTCCTTTTGTTTTGCATTGTCGGAGTGCTTGTAATGAGTTTTGTGTGCTCAGATATTGAGGATGAGGTCCGCGTTTCAGGTTTTCGTGTATTCATATTCATAGAGTTTCCATTGCTTGTCTTAGAGCCAGAGGGCATTGTTAGTCCCAATGATGATTGACCAAGCTGTTGGGTGATATCATCACGCTGTTTGTCCAAGGTCGATGTTGTGGCCAGACCATGTCGGCAATCAAGCTCAGGCCGGTTGTTAGCCGTACTCAATATCGGGTTCTTTACATGTTGCAATCATGGGTTTCGAGTCAGCAATGATGATTCACTCGGAATAACCACAGACATATGACAAGTAATTTGCTCTGGAAGGTCAGAAGACAGGAATGAAGATGACTTGGCGATTTTATTTGCATCGATCTCAGTGTGCTTTCGATTTGCTGATGCATGAAAGCGTAGCATCTTGTCATCAAAAGGTGCCATTCCGGAATGAGTTGCATGAAATTGAATCTGATGAAGGTTTGTTGGTGATATGACGTCTGGTAGCTCATGAATAGAAGCTTGAGCATTGCCTGACAGACAGACCATCGCCTTGAGTATAACAGCTTCACCTATTTTGTCGTCATGCTGAGCGGTGGCTCTTAAAGATTCATCAGGTTTGGTCACAGGAGGACAGGTATCACTGTCCTTGGCCGGTGCCTGTCCCGGCTCGCTGTGCACATGGCCAGTCAGCTCAGAATTATCTGAACATTTTTGGAGAATGTTGGTTTCTAGACTTGATAAGGGAATTTCAGCATGCTCATTTGATGCAGAGACACCGTGAGACGCTGCCATCAAGTCAGCATCCGTAATTTCAAATGGAGAAAAGAACGTTTCCGGAGAAATGGGGCTCGATGTAATTTCGTGAGGTGCACCGATCGATTGTGAATGTGATAATGGTGTTAAATTGGACAAAGATAACAGCCTCAGTAGTGGTGGCAAAGGTGCAGACTCCTAGGCGGGCTCCTGTTGCAGGTCAAGTGCGGGGAGACCATTGCATTCATATACGGGAAATACCACAACGTTATTAAGTGGTTCAATGTTCACAGGGGTTGCGTCCGATGAGCCAGTTTGGTCAGGGTGCAGAGTTGAACTTAATAGAACAACCTCTGTCCCTGCAGACAATGGAATCCCCCCTGCACTCAACACAGGCGCTGTGAGCGTATCTAGCACATTGGATAAGCCACTGCTAGTTCTGACAGGTGATTTCCTTGAGAGCTCACTTGGAGTAGCCAGAGTCGTCAAGGTAACAGTTTTTTTGCTTACCTTCTCGTTCAGTATTGCAACCTTTTGTAAGGCGGTCCAAGGATTCAGCATGCGACGGTGCTGAAGTGTTTTATGGCGAGTCTGCGGACCAGTTTTCTTGCTCGTAGGGTCCGTCATGGTGCGGACTGGGGCAGACTGGGAAACTTGCCGCCGAACTCCGCGCCGCGCTCCGCGCTGACACGGTGTTTAAATAGTAAACCTAAAGGTAGGGCTCTGGCAGCAAAGTCACGTCGTGCAGCTGCCCCAAGGAAAAACAAAAGCAGACTGGGGCAGACTGGGAAACTCGCCGCCAAACTCCGCTATGAAATTTGGTGACATGCTCTTGTTTACACAATAGTTATGATATTTTAAATTTCTGCGATTAGAATGCACGTTCTGCTGTACAATTCTGTTGATTTGTGAAATCAACAATTTACAGGTATTGTACAAACACTGTGTCATTTGTATTTATTGTTTATTTATTTATTTATTTATATGTATTGTTTGCTTGTTCGGCGCTTATACTATAAGAAAATACAGTTTCAAGCAGCCACAGGACAGGGAGGGAGCTAGGGTGTGAAATACATTACAACACAATAATTAAGAGCAGAGGGGGGAAGAGGGAGAGGGACAAACCTACTATGCCTTGTGAGTATTCAGAACGTGCAAGTTCAGAAAGGAAGAGGGACGAGGGTGTAGGTGCTGGGGAGTCCGAGCTTGTGGGTGAGCCATAGACGAAGTGCTAGGAATGTTGATCATTCTTCCTCTCAATCCATGGGCTGCCAGTGGAGTGCTGAGTTGCCAGTGGTGCTAACCCAGCTATGAAGTAACAGAGCATTGTACACCAAGGTGAGACACTGATAGGGTTGAATAATATAGACACAATTTGGATGCAGACTCTGATGATGGTGGCCATTGGCATAGCAAGCAGTGCTGGAACTCTATTTAAGCAATATTACCCAAACAGGGGTGTATTACCAGGCCAGGTAATGCCCCAGGCCAGGTAATGGTTCCCCTGCTATGGTAATATAGCTATTAGTGTCCTGACTTTTTTTTTGTTGTAAACTTTGAGAAAGAATGTGGTCATTCTCAACTGAAAAAAGCAAATGGTCACCATGGATCAGGAGAAGGAACTATTTAGTCCCTTCTCCCTTTCCATGGGGGCCATTCAAAAGTGAAAAACAAAATAAACAAACCAGATGGCAGCCATGGAACAGGGAATAGGGACTGCACATAGTCACTTGTCCCTTTCTATGGTGGCCATTGCCGGGCGGGTGACGTTCCAAGAATACTAATTTTCGCAGCACAGGAGATGAACAGAGAAGCACAGCTAAGTGGGGTAGGGGTGGGGGGAGATGTGGAAAAGGGGCAAGAGGAAGTGGCCACTGGGGGAACACGCACCTACCGGTGATCCAGCGTGGGAAGATGGTGGCCTCCAGCTCTGAGGATGCTTTGAACGGGGGCTATACTGTTTGGTAAAGCCCCTATTCTGAGCCTCCTCATTGCCTGAGAGGTCAAAGCAACGCCCCCACTGGGTACTAATAGTTGTTAGATTCACAGCCTCAGCATAAGCATGGGAGCCACATGATCACAACTCTTCCACTTTGGTTGACACAGGTACACGATTCCAGGACACAGGTAACAATGCACAGTCAATGGGGAAGGGGATTAGAGAGTGTTTGTGGATAGCGAGGAGCAAATGGGCAAACAAGAAAGAGGGTCAGGGATAGTTGTCATGGACAGTTATGGAGATTTCTTGGGAAACCCATTGGTAATACAGCTGGTGTTTCCTTAGTACATTAACTCATGCACTGTTATTGGTGGCATTACATGGATTTGCCATTCCCATTGATGGGCAAATTTTCATTGCACACAAAGCTCCCTCACTGTTGTAAGACATTGGGCCTCATTACGAGGTGGGCGGTAAGGGATTACCGGCATCGGTAAGGGCACCAGTGCCGGTAATCCCTTAACGCCCTACTACGAGTTCCCTTTGCGGGTCCTCCCTTAACGCCTGCTTTTACCAGGCGTTAAGGACAGGACCCGCAAAGGAACTTTAGAGCGAAGAACGGTGCCATCATTAGCACCTTCCCCATTCCCATTGAGCCCTATGGGGGCTGAAATGGGAATGGGGAAGGGCCCTGGTGAATGGGGAATTACCGGCCCCGCCAACCTTGGAATGGGGCGGTAATAGCTCCATTCACCAGGGCAGAGTCAGTAAGGTTTTGAATAGCGCCATGGTTACCTCCAACCTCGTAATGAGGCCCATTGTTGCTGCATTATGAGAAGAGACCCAATCAGCAGATGGCTGGGGTACAGCCATGCTGGACCCCCGGAAACATTAAAACTATAAAGAACCAGTGGTGGTTCTGTACGACCACATACTCACGATTATGCACCTGAGGATACTAAGGGGTACAATGTAACGGTCTCCCTCCAGCTCAGGCCACTTTTCATTGTTGCTTGATTTTGTTTTTTGTCTGACTGCCTTCTCCCTGACTTGGGTGATGGTCAGTCGGATGAACAGGCGAGTGTGTTGATGCTATGGCTTTTCAAGTCAGCCTTCTTAATCCGTGAGTGCAGTTCCTGTTACGGAATATTTGATTTGCTTCTTATTTACAGTGCACCATGTGATGAATCATCTTCCTGAAAGAAAAGCTTGGTAACACGTACCCATAATTCAGATCGGCCTCTTTTACGACTTGTTTTGCAAAGATGTGCTTGTAGCGTTTACTTTTCTTCTTCAACTCATTTTCTGCGTGCTTGTTCATGCCGATAAGTTAAATGTTGGCGCATGGCTTTTAGTCTGGAGTGTCCGAAGTTCAACTTTGAAACTGTTCAACTGGATGCCCCTCCATGCAAAATCACTCTCTTTAGATTTCTGCTCCTGGTCTTTAAATCCGTCCATGTCTTTGCTACCCCCCCACTACCTTGCTGGCTGCAACTCAAAGTCCTCTCCCTCTGGAACTCTCTGCTCCTCGTCCCTTCACAGACTCCTTCCACTTCCATTCCTTTTCCTTACTTGCCCGGCACACAGGAATCCTCCGACCATTAAACTCATCCCTCACTGGAACCCTTTAGAATGAGAATCAAACTCCACCTGATAGGTGCTCCCCAAACCCTCCCGTCCGCTTATCCAAACTAAACAACCAGCCAACCTCACCTGCATTCTGCCCTTAGCTCTACCGGACTCTATTTGTAAAAGTGAAAATGCTGGCCTCACGCTGTCAATCATGAATATGTAATATCCTCCCTTTTCTTTCCCAGCATATGTTCCCACTCTTACCCTTTCACCTCCTGATGTACATCACCCAATCAAACAACGTTTTTCTGTAAAGGAACCATACACTGGGACTACCTCAGTACTCTGTTAGTGTCTGCTGTGTAAGTCATGCCTTTTTGAAATGACACCTGTTCTTCAATAGTGCAATGTATGAAATTGTGGTTAATGGGCAGCACTTTTATCCCACAATAGACAAACACTTGCTGCAGAGAAACATTCAGTGATAGAGAATCGCTGGTATGCAATGTACATTGGGCATATAGATGAAGTCCAGTAAGAGAGCTCAACGTTTATAACCACAGAAGTCCTCGGAATCTATGAGTATCTATGAAGGTTTCATGACTTTGTTTGCTGAATGACATTTCACCAAATTTTCTTTTGCCGATTTTACCATTTTTTTAACAGCAAAATTACAGGGGGAGACCCCCGCCCCCCACACCGACCTTCCTCCCCACCATCCTAAGGTGGTGGGAGGAAGGGTGGTGTTAGGGTTTACCCCCGTTTTCTGCTGTTAAAAAGGTGGTAAAACCAGCAAAAACAAATTTGGTGAAATGTCATTCAACAAGAAATAGTCACCAAAACGTACTATCTATAATTTTGTGGCAAGTAAGTGGGACAAAATGTGACCAAAACATTTTTGGCAAATCTGTCGTTTGGCAAAAGTGGGTAACACCAGCTATGACACGTGTAGCAGATGCCAAATGCAACTTCATTCAGAACACTGGCTTCAGCTATATATTTAAATGCACTTGCTTATCAATGGTCACCCCCACTATTCTTCTCCGCCACCACAGTTGCCACAGCCAGTAGTCACACCTTCTTACCAACATGCATCTCAGGAGGCACTACTGGGCCTTTAAAACCCATCCCGAATTCACAAACAGGATGCACTTTTTTCAATTCGACAGCTGTGATTTAAGCAGCGGATGTCACAATTGCATTTCTATCCCCTAACAGGAATGGAAATGCTATTTATTTTAGCTTGTCACTGACAAGGGCCCTTTCATGGCCCATCTCAGTGAATTTCACCCCCAGCAATAATGGGGTTGCTGGGAGACTGCGCAACTGTCCAGCCCAATTGAAATGCTCAGATCGCGTTGGAGAATAATGTGAAATCCGCCATTTCTAAAAGCAGCACAAATGAAAGAAGTGCAACCTCTGCACTCCTTTCATGTGTACTATATTTTGAGAATCTGACCCTAAGTCTCCTAGTTTAAAATATTTTTTTACACATTAGAAAATAGTCAACTGTGTGAGCTCAAGAGTGTAAAAAATGGTCTCTGCGGCTTCTCTTCACAAACCAAGTTCAAAATCCAGTAATACCCTCTCTTCATTCTCCTACATCACAGCAGAGATGTTATCTAAAATAGTTAAAAACCACTAAGGGTTTTGCTGCACTGAAAGATCCCTATCCTGCTAGCTGCATGGAAACTACATCTCCACTCTGAAAAACAATGCTCATGTCCTCTGCAATCCTTCTCTAGCAATGGGCGCAATAGTCATTGCTCTGAGGTGAGTCTCCATCACAAAGCTACGGAAGAAACTAAGGGGGTAATTCATAGAATTCAGCACAAAAGTGGTGCATGCGGCAGCCGCGTGCGCCAAAATCAATTTCCGCACACAGCGTATTCATGGATTTCAACATCCATAACCAGCCATGGTGCAGAGTAGCGCAGCGACCCTGCAGCAGTGCCAGTTACGCCCCCAAACCCTCCACGTGCGCAATGAATAGCGCACAAATCGCGTACATGGTGCACAGGGCAGTGGACCAGCATACAGTCCCCAACCACGAAAACATCTGTAAAACTCCCCGCTCACCCCTCCGAATACACGTACCCCGCTGTGTGGGGAAAGTTTTACATGTGATTGGCCTTGTGCGAGCGGGGTATGTTTATTTTGGGGGTGACCGGGAACTTTCACACGTGATTGGCCTTGTGCCAGCAGAGTATGTGTATTACGGGGGTGCGCAGGGAGAATCACACAGGGTTGGCCCTGTGCGAGCGGGGTACGTGTATTTTGGGGGTGCACAGGGAGTTTCACATGCGATTGGCCCTGTGTGATGGGGGTACATGTATTCGGGGGTGTGTGGGAAGTTTCACACGCGATTGGCCTTGTGTGAGTGGGGTACTTGTATTTTGGGGGTGCGGGGAAAGTTTTACATGCGATTGGCCTTGTGCAAACGGGGTACGTGTATTTCTGGAGTGCGTGGGAACTTTCACACGCGATTGGCCTTATGCGAGCGGGATACGTGTATTACGGGGTGCGCGGGGAGAATCACACGCGATTGGCCCTGTGCCAGCGGGGTACGTGTATTTTGGGGGTGCGCGGGAAGTTTCACACGCGATTGGCCCTGTGCGAGCAGGGAACGTGTATTTCGGGGATGCGCAGGAAGTTTCACATGCGATTGGCCCTGTGCGAGCGGGGTATGTGTATTTCGAGGATGCGCAGGAAGTTTCACATGCGACTGGCCTTGTGCGAGCGGGGTACATGCATTTCTGGGGTGCACAGGAAGTTTCACACGCGATTGGCCCTGTGCGAGTGGGGTATGTGTATTTCGGGGGTGAGCAGGAAGTTTCACACGCGATTGGTCCTGTGCGAGCGGGGTACGTGTATTTCGGGGGTGCGCAGGAAGTTTCACACGCGATTGGCCCTGTGCGAGCGGGGTACATGTATTTCGGGGGTGTGCGGGAAGTTTCACACACGATTGGCCCTGTGCGAGCGGGGTACGTGTATTTCGGGGGTGTGGGGAAAGTTTTACAAGCGATTGGCCTTGTGCGAACGGGGTACGTGTATTTCTGGGGTGCGCAGGAACTTTCACACGCGATTGGCCTTGTGCGAGCGAGCTATGAGTATTACGGGGGTGCGCGGGGAGAATCACACGCGATTGGCCCTATGCGAGCGGGGTACGTGTATTTCTGGGGTGCATGGGAACTTTCACACATGATTGGCCTTGTGCGAGCGGGGTACGTGTATTACGGGGGTTTGCGGGGACAATCACACGTGATTGGCACTGTGCGAGCGGGGTACATGTATTTCGGGGGTGCGTGGGAAGTTTCACATGCAATTGGCCTTGTGCGAGCGGGTTACGTGTATTTCGGGGGTGCAGGGAAAGTTTTACACGCGATTAGCCTTGTGCGAGCGGGGTACGTGTATTTCTGGGGTGCGCGGGAAGTTTCACACGCGATTGGCCCTGTGCGAGCGGGGTACGTGTATTTCGGGGATGCGCAGGAAGTTTCACACGCGATTGGCCCTGTGCGAGCAGGGTATGTGTATTTCGAGGATGCGCAGGAAGTTTCACATGCGACTGTCCTTGTGCGAGCGGGGTACATGTATTTCTGGGGTGCACGGGACGTTTCACACGCGATTGGCCCTTTGCGAGTGGCGTACGTGTATTTTGGGGGTGAGCAGGAAGTTTCACACGCGATTGGCCCTGTGCGAGCGGGGTACGTGTATTTCGGGGGTGCGCAGGAAGTTTCACACGCGATTGGCCCTGTGCGAGCGGGGTACGTGTATTTCGGGGGTGTGTGGGAAGTTTCACACACGATTGGCCCTGTGCGAGCGGGGTACGTGTATTACGGGGGTGTGCGGGGACAATCACACGTGATTGGCCCTGTGCGAGTGGGGTACGTGTATTTCGGGGGTGCGTGGGAAGTTTCACATGCAATTGGCCTTGTGCGAGCGGGTTACGTGTATTTCGGGGGAGCAGGGAAAGTTTTACACGCGATTAGCCTTGTGCGAGCAGGGTACGTGTATTTCTGGGGTGCGCGAGAACTTTCACATGCGATTGGCCTTGTGCAAGCGGGGCACGTGTATTACAGGAGTCCGCGGGGAGAATCACACGCGATTGGCCCTGTGCGAGCGGGGTACTTGTATTTCGGGGGTGCACTGGAACTTTCACACGCGATTGGTCTTGTGCGAGCGGGGTACGTGTATTACGGGGGTGTGCGGGGAGAATCACATATGATTGGCCCTGGGCGAGCGGGGTACGTGTATTTCGGGGGTGCGTGGGAAGTTTCACTGGTGATTGGCCTTGTGCGAGCGGGGTATGTGTATTTCGGGTGTGCAGGGAATCTTTTACATGCGATTGGCCTTGTGCGAGCGGGGTACGTGTATTTCGGGGGTGCACAGGGAGAATCACACGCGATTGGCCCTGTGCGAGCGGGGTACGTGTATTACGGGGGTGCGAAGGAAGAATCACACGCGATTGGGCCTGTGCGAGTGGGGTACGTGTATTTTGGGGGTGCCCCAACAAATTTGCAGGCAGCCCATCCACCCTGGCGAAGCCCCCCGCCAGCCCACATGTCACCATGCACAAGTGAGCACTGACTCATGATCCCCAGGACCCCCATCCACCAAGAATTGAGGGTCAGGCCCCGACTCATGTCTCCCAGCACCCCCATCCACCCAGCATTGACGGGCACCTGCCAGCAGGCCCCGACTCATGTCCCCCAGCCCCCCTATCCACCCAGCATTGACGGGCACCTGCCAGCAGGCCCTGACTCATGTCCCCCATCACCCCCATCCACCCATCATTGAGGGCAGACCCCAACTCATGTCGCCCAGCACCCCCATCCACCCAGCATTGACAGGCACCTGCCAGCAGGCCCCGACTCATGTCCCCCAGCACCCCATCCACCCAGCATTGACGGGCACCTGCCAGCAGACCCAGACTCATGTCCCCCAGCACCTCCATCCACCCAGCATTAACGGGCACCTGCCAGGAGGACCCGACTCATGTCCCCCAGCACCCCCATCCACCGAGCATTGAGGGTCAGGCCCCGACTCATGCCCCTCAGCACCCCCATACACCCAGCATTGACGGACACCTGCCAGCAGGCCCCGACTCATGTCCCCCAGCACCCCATCCACCCAGCATTGAAGGTCAGGCCCCAACCCATGTCCCCCAGCACCTCCATCCACCCAGCATTGACGGGCACCTGCCAACAGGCCCCGACTCATGTCCCCCAGCACCCCATCCACCCAGCATTGACGAGCACCTGCCAGCAGGCCCCGACTCATGTCCCCACCCAACATGTCATAAATATGCACATTCATGTGCCTCATGTCCAACAAAATCCCACTGCACGCCACCCCAGTCTTCAGACACAACCAAGTTTCCCATCCACCCCACACTGAAGGGCCTATTACTTGTCACTAACCAAAAGTCAAATATGCACATCAACACATGTCCGTCACACACACACTGGGTGGGAGTGATTGTGTAAACCCACATTGTGACATGCAGTAAACCAAAGAGCAAATACCACACATGGAAGTAAGAAATCAAAATGTATTGTGCAACAAAATATCAAAAAAGTCATGTAAAGAATCAGAAACAAGAAGAAAAGGCATGTCCAAAAAAAAGAAAAATAATAATGATGACACAATCTAAATGAATCCAAAATAAAGTTTTTCTAAAATCCTTGTCCAACAAAGTAAATCCAAAGGAAATCAAAATTTAAAAATCCATTCATCCATGGTGAGGGTAAAATATGTTTTTAAAAAATCCACTGTCCAACTATGTACAAATATTGCAACAAGGGTCCATAAGCCCAACAAATGAAATGAAAGCTATATAAAAAACCCTACCTAATTTACAACTATATACAAAAACGTGGGGCATTGTCCAAGCGTCCCAAAAGAAAAAAAAAGAGAAAGGAAACCTATCACTAACTAACTATATACAATGGCAGCAGGCAAGTCCTGTGACTCACTCTGTGATGTTGTGGGCCAGAGCATCATCGAACTCCATGTCTATCTCCTGGAGGCGGGCCTCTGCCCTGGCCCGAGGTCTCGCAGGGATGCATCCGTGGCCTGTTCCAACTCCCCGCGAGTTGCCTCAAGGCATTCAGCCTGCCTCAACGCCCGACGCATGGAGAACTTTGCCCTGACTATGGTGAGCCGAGCCTCTTCCGCCCGCCGCCGCTCCGCATCTATACGCTGGCCCAACCGCAGCCACAGGGAAGAGACACCCATTCCAGGGTCCTCCTGCCCTCTGGCTGATGCCTGCCCCTCTGATGTTGATGGCCCTGAGCCATCATTGCTCCCACCTAGAGCCTGCTGCTTCTGCTGTCCATGTGCCCTGTCCGATGATGCCTGCACATACTCCATCTGCTGGTCTCCATTTGTTGGGGTGTCCACCCCTGCTGGACCACCGACTCCCGACTGTGGCAGGGATGGGATCTCCACCAAGCTGGCTGTGTTGGTCGGGCCAGGTCCGCAGGGGGCCCTGGTGGAATCTGGGCCAGAAGACGGCAGGGAGAACGACTGGTGCATAGTCTCCACAGAGGAGGAGAGGTCCGCCAGACTGCGCAACACATGTAGGAACCCACCGAACTGTGCCACGTTGCAATGCTGCTCTTCGTCATGGCGTGTGTGCTCCCACAGGAAGCATGCTTGTCATCGCGAAAGACACGCGTGCGCAAAGCGACACCTATCAGGACGGAGCCCATACGGGCATGGGGCTCCTCGTCCATAGGTAGTGGAGAGGCAGATGACATGGGCCTCCCCCCTACCTGCGGACGGGCCTGGGACGGGCCATCCCTGCTGGTGCATGGTGGTGCAGTCACAGGGTAAGGGACAGCGACATGCACAGGCCTCTCCGTGGCAACCTGTGCTGCCTCCTGACCCTAGCCCTGGACTGCATCACTCGCACCAGTGGTACTACCCCCACCAGGCCCCATGTCGGCTCAGTAGCAGGCTCCTCCTCCTCTGTGGAGACCACCAACCTGGATGTCTCTGCACCGTCTTCCGCCATTGCAAGCCCCTGTGGGGGCTCACCCGGCCCTTCCGCTACAGCCGTAGTGTCAGATGCGGCACCAGTCCCCTCTCTCACGGATGATGGCAATTCCTGGGAGGGTGGCTGGGGATTGCATCACCGCCCGGTGGAGGCATCCCCGCTGCTTAGCTCCACAGTGCAGTCTTCGCCCTCTTCTTCACTCGACGCTGCGTAGAGGTAGACATAGAACACAAACATCAGGGTACTGTATAATAGTCCCCTAGACAGGAAGCAATAATATTGATAATGTTGATACACACTTCGACTGTTTTCTAACAGTCTGGCGCCGACGCGGGAAATAGTGGCAGCACGCCGAGAAGGAAGGGATTTACCCATGATTTTTGCGAGATGAAATCCCGATAGAAAGTATTATTTAGCAAGTATTTTGCCCTTAAAGAAGTTTTTGTTTTGAAAAAGGCCCTTGCGAGGCTGAAACACGTGTCAACAATATTCATTGGGCAAGGGTAGCAAACCAATAATAAACCTGCTCCAACATTACTAAAACAAGAGTGGACAAATAATATTTTGCAAACAATAATTTGGGTGGCGCAGTCGAAATGTGTATCAACATTATCAATATTGTAACCAATTGAAGGAGGGGATTGGTCCTTCCCTAATAAAACACACTAGCGCGACATCAGACTAACAAGAGTTTTATTTAGGTCGCTGGTTTAAGTAGCTGCACCCAGAACAAAACCCCAAATACAAATAACAATCTAGGAAGCAATAATACATGAGTGGCACTATCAAACGTCACTTCCATCCTGTCCCTCCACAACACATGGGTGAATGCACGCAACACACATGCAGAAACAGGCACGGCGCATGCAATCAACATCAGCATCCATGTACAAGGGCCTCTGTTAACCAAAATGTTGCCTTAAAACTCACATGCATCATGGCTCATACTGATCCCATGTGCACACATCACCGGAGGGTCATGCATCATGGCTCGTACACCACAGACACAGTGGATAGAACGGTGACCGCACTGCATGAGTGAATCTACACATCGTCACGGACATGTGCCATGCATCCATGGCGTTTCAAAGTCACACACACACTTCTCAGACACACACACATGTGCACCATACATGTACATGAGAGCACCACCCATCCCTCACCCCCCCTCATGTCCAAGAACAGAGACTGGCATGCATTCATGTGTGCATTCCGCATACATCTCCCCATGTTGCATTGGAACACATGCACCATCCAAGTGGTTCACACATTACTGGTCTCACATGCATGACCATGATGTCCCTGCACACACACATCCATACATGGCCATGTCACACATACAGGCAAGTATCAGACTACCAGCACACTGCAACATGCCCTGTCTCACAGAGCAATGCTTAGCCACTTACTCAACTCCAGACGGGTCTGCCTCCGAAGGATCTGGGTGTGGAGCGCTGGGCCTATGCGTTCCAGGACCCTCATATGGATGTTGCTCATGCTGACCCGGAACCCCTCTGCATCCTCTGCCTTCACGAGGTGCTGGGCCTTGTAGTGGGTCCTGGACCTGAAGTCCTCCCAGCGCTTCCGGACATGCTTGATGTCGCGGGTTGCCACCCCATCTGCATTGATGACAACCACTACGTCCTCCCAGATCCTCTCCCGTCCTTCCTTGTTGGTGCATGATGTTTCAAAGAGGGCATCATAAAGCCCCAGGACATGCTCCACCAGGACACCAACTTCCTTCTCATTGAAGCTGGTGGCCCTCTGCCTCTCTGGCTGGGGGGTCGCCAGTGGTCTCAGATGGTGTTTGCCCCAACATGGTGACCCCCGAGGCAGGCGTGGGTGGGCAACTGGGTCCTGGTGCTGGGCTGTGGAGCGATGGTATCCCAGTCTGGAGTCTTCTGTTCCAGCAGGGGTGGACACAGCAACTGGACCCCTGCAGATGGCTGACGTGCAGGCACCAAATAGCAGGGCACGTGAGCAGCAGGCAGGCAGCAGCAGGAAGGGATTTACCCATGATTTTTGCGAGATGAAATCCCGATAGAAAGTATTATTTAGCAAGTATTTTGCCCTTAAAGAAGTTTTTGTTTTGAAAAAGGCCCTTGCGAGGCTGAAACACGTGTCAACAATATTCATTGGGCAAGGGTAGCAAACCAATAATAAACCTGCTCCAACATTACTAAAACAAGAGTGGACAAATAATATTTTGCAAACAATAATTTGGGTGGCGCAGTCGAAATGTGTATCAACATTATCAATATTGTAACCAATTAAAGGAGGGGATTGGTCCTTCCCTAATAAAACACACTAGCGCGACATCAGACTAACAAGAGTTTTATTTAGGTCGCTGGTTTAAGTAGCTGCACCCAGAACAAAACCCCAAATACAAATAACAATCTAGGAAGCAATAATACATGAGTGGCACTATCAAACGTCACTTCCATCCTGTCCCTCCACAACACATGGGTGAATGCACGCAACACACATGCAGAAACAGGCACGGCGCATGCAATCAACATCAGCATCCATGTACAAGGGCCTCTGTTAACCAAAATGTTGCCTTAAAACTCACATGCATCATGGCTCATACTGATCCCATGTGCACACATCACCGGAGGGTCATGCATCATGGCTCGTACACCACAGACACAGTGGATAGAACGGTGACCGCACTGCATGAGTGAATCTACACATCGTCACGGACATGTGCCATGCATCCATGGCGTTTCAAAGTCACACACACACTTCTCAGACACACACACATGTGCACCATACATGTACATGAGAGCACCACCCATCCCTCACCCCCCCTCATGTCCAAGAACAGAGACTGGCATGCATTCATGTGTGCATTCCGCATACATCTCCCCATGTTGCATTGGAACACATGCACCATCCAAGTGGTTCACACATTACTGGTCTCACATGCATGACCATGATGTCCCTGCACACACACATCCATACATGGCCATGTCACACATACAGGCAAGTATCAGACTACCAGCACACTGCAACATGCCCTGTCTCACACAGCAATGCTTGGCCACTTACTCAACTCCAGACGGGTCTGCCTCCGAAGGATCTGGGTGTGGAGCGCTGGGCCTATGCGTTCCAGGACCCTCATATGGATGTTGCTCATGCTGACCCGGAACCCCTCTGCATCCTCTGCCTTCACGAGGTGCTGGGCCTTGTAGTGGGTCCTGGACCTGAAGTCCTCCCAGCGCTTCCGGACATGCTTGATGTCGCGGGTTGCCACCCCATCTGCATTGATGACAACCACTACGTCCTCCCAGATCCTCTCCCGTCCTTCCTTGTTGGTGCATGATGTTTCAAAGAGGGCATCATAAAGCCCCAGGACATGCTCCACCAGGACACCAACTTCCTTCTCATTGAAGCTGGTGGCCCTCTGCCTCTCTGGCTGGGGGGTCGCCAGTGGTCTCAGATGGTGTTTGCCCCAACATGGTGACCCCCGAGGCAGGCGTGGGTGGGCAACTGGGTCCTGGTGCTGGGCTGTGGAGCGATGGTATCCCAGTCTGGAGTCTTCTGTTCCAGCAGGGGTGGACACAGCAACTGGACCCCTGCAGATGGCTGACGTGCAGGCACCAAATAGCAGGGCACGTGAGCAGCAGGCAGGCAGCAGCAGATGGCTGGTGGGAGCATGCTCGGGCTCTTGGGGGCAGGAAAATGGCCTTTTGGGCAGGAGCGTGGTCTTCCTTGTGTTTTCGCGTGGCCAGCTTGATACGGAGTGATTTGGCAAGTGAAAAAAGTGCACGTCAGAGTGTAATTCGAGGAAAGGCCCTTAGCGCATAAGTGACGTTACACGCACAGGCGTTCCCAACAACATAGGTGCATAGTGAAACAGCACATGAGAAAACTCCACGTAACCGTGCTATTGGAGGAATGGGCCTTAGCGCGAAAGTGCGTAAGTGACGTTGCACGTGTGGGCTGGCTTAATAGGTACAAGTATGATGCTATTTTCTTGTACGTGCTTTTTGTGGAGAGCGAGCGGGTGATTCTTGTACTTCTTGTCGGTTCACACGCGATTACTTCACAATGTTTCCAGTTCGTACTCCCTGTTTCCTCAGACTGCTGTTGCCAACGCGCACACGTGCGTCTTTTTCACATTCTTTTTTCAAGGCAGACGGTGAGTCGCGCACGTATTTTCCAACTGTAGTTGCCCCGTGTGTCGTGTACCCCTTTAGAAGTCATTGTAGGCTGCGTGTAACACGCGTACGCTTATTTTTGTGTTTCTGGGTGCCACAGCGTAGTGCAGGTTCATTTTTCCACGCACGTGGTCTAGCAGGGGTTGCGTACACATGCACTTTTCTTTTTGGGGTGTCTGTGCGTTGCGTGACCCGTCATCTTCCCCGAGGGGTCACAGACAGCCTTGCTAGAGCACTAGGGTACGAATTCCATCTAGTACCCTACCCCTTTCACCCCAATTGCCCAGGACAATTGTTTACTGAAACTCCCATATGCACAACAACATCAGTACCATGGTTGGAAGGTGACCAAGCAGTAAGAGAGGCAAAGGTGGCCGATCTCAAAAAGATGGGCGTGGTGGGTGCGGTAGGGGACGTGGCCAGGATTTGCAGGGTGCCCCTAGAGCCCAGTGTGTGGAAGACCAATCGGGGCCACCTATGCCCCCCCCAATGGTTGTGGGAAACGTAGCTGACACCATCCCAGCTCAGCCCTTGTTGGACCGGCCCATTTTGTCAACAGAACCCACACAAGATGACTCCCAGGCTGACTTCCAGGTCACCAAGTCTAAGCCACGTGTGGCGGTGAAAGTTGCTGTCACCAGGCCACGTGGATCTGGGGCAGCAATGTCATCTGTTTCCCCAAGTAGCCAGGGTGGGGAGGCTGCAGGGGCAGCTGCAGCTCAATCCACCCCAGCTCCAAGTCTCCCAGCCAGGACAGTGTCGGTCCAGGTCCATCACACCGGCGTTGGCCCTGCCAACATCACCCTGCAGCCAATGCCTGCACCAAGACCTTTGGTCATTGTGCCTTTACAGGCTTCAAGTACCCAGTCCACCAGCGCTTCTGCCCCTACTGACCAGAGCGGCGTAAGCCACTCAGGATCTGCACCACCTTCCAAGAAGAAGAAGAAGGGTGCTCTTGCACTACTGGCTGAGATCCCAGCCACCGCTACACACTCCGGCACGTCAAGGAAGCCTAGCTTCAATGACGCCAAACTTGATGCACTTGTGGCCTATGTGTTGCTCAACGTAGGGCCCACTGGCAGACCATCGCGGACCACATTAGTGCCCTTGGATTTGTGAGGCGCACAGCTGATGATTGCTACAAGCGGTGGAATGACCTGAAACGCAGAGCAAAGAACAAGCTGGCTTCCAATCATGCCTCTACTCTGGTGACTGGCGGTGGGTCTCCACCAGAGGACGACCAACTCACTGAACATGAGTCTGTTGCTGGAACCTTCATCACAGAGGAACAGATCCAAGGCGTGGGCGACCTACCAGATTATGAAGCATTGTCCGGTGAGTGCCCATGCATGTGGGTGTAATCCATGTGTATGTTGCTTGGGTGATGTGTTATGATTGAGTGCCAGGTGAGGGTGTGTACTCCTGAGTGGTATGAGTCACCCATGTGCTTCCTCCTTACCATTCACCGGCCTTGGATTTGGGTATGACAGTATCCCTTCTGACCACAGTAGCCAATTAGCACCACATTATTGCAGTTGCCCTTGAACTGTCATCTTGCAACAGCATTGTTCTGAATTTTCAGTGTTCATTCAGCCTGATTGTTTCAATCCTCTCATTTTTGCAAAGCATTTTTCTGCCCTAATCCCACATATGTGACATGCTTCTGTCATAGATTACACC
The DNA here is from genome assembly GCF_040938575.1 of Ambystoma mexicanum. Classification (NCBI taxonomy): domain Eukaryota; kingdom Metazoa; phylum Chordata; class Amphibia; order Caudata; family Ambystomatidae; genus Ambystoma; species Ambystoma mexicanum. Next base: position 149,279,745 of record NC_090931.1, read on the forward strand.
CCACAATGTCCCACATTTATTACCTTGTTATGGGAATGATTTGACCATTCAGGCTGATTGAGTAAGGGCCGGCTCACATTACTTTTTGGGGCCTGTTTGAATGTGGAACATGATTGTTGTTCCCTGTCATGTTGAAGTGACCAACCATTGATGTATCCATCTGCCTGTCATCACTGTATAATTGTACACTGGATGTGTTGCAGTGTGTGGCACATACGTATTTTGTTACACTATTTTGCATTTTTCATCTCATCATGTCCATCTCACATGGATGGGTGACAGTACTCATTCACTAACATATGGCTGTACTTGTCAAATGTACCATGGCTATGCTACGTGCCATCTGTGTGCTGGCATGTGTCATGTATGTGTATTGGACATGCCACTCACAGGCTAATGTGTGATGCCAGTGCTATCCAGCATGCAGCAAATGTGTTTCTTTTCTATCTTGGAGTCCTCAGTGTCTGCTTTCTGCCTCCCCTTCCAACTCAATGGCAGTGCATGCATGCCAGGGTTATAGTCATGTGGCACATGTGTAATTCATGTACTGGATCTCTGGCTTGTCAGACCTATGTGTGTGCTATGGTGCTCATTCCTGTTTCCATTTGTTGTCTTTCACGTTTTTGCAGGTGATGACGCACTTGATGCTGTTGAGGTGGAGGAGATGGTGCAGACCCAGGAGGAATCTCAGCCACGACCGGGCACCAGTAGAGGACATGGGGTGGTGGTGGGTGAAAACCCAATCCTCCTGCAGACCATACTGTCCACGGGTGTCTCTGGGTGCACCTCCCCAGACCTCTATGATTCAGGTGCTGAATCGGACAGTGAGACTTATGTGCCGTCACAGGTGAGTGTTTCTGGCAGGGATGCTGTTCTGTTCAACCCACCTGCACCGGGGGTACACCCCTCTATGGGGATGTCAGTGTTGGTAACTCTGCCTTTGGCGGTTACGGATGCAGGGTCACACTCCACAACATCTGATCCTGTTCCTGGGCCAGCAGATCAGAGGGGGAATGCAGTCCTGCAGCCTCAGGCAGTGCCAGCACAGCAAGGTGCAGATCGCCTTGCCCCAAACAGGTGTGGTGCCCGCCGACGTGGTGGCCATGCGCCACCAGGCAATACTGTATAGGAAAACTCCATGTACAGTATAGCAGCACAACAGGAGCATCGGTTGAAATGATGGCTCAGACAATGGATAGGGTGGCCACTTCGATTCTCCCCCCTGAAAGGCAGATGGAGCTCCAACAGCAGGCAACAGACTCCAATTGCCAACCACACAGGGGGACATGTTGGCATCCAACAGGGACCGACGGGTGGCACTGGACACTCTGCGCGAAGCCATATCTGTAGAGTCACAGGGCCACAGGGAAGCCCTGAGGTTAGAACTCCATTTCCTCAGGGAGACTCTGGGTGAACTTGAGGCTTCCTGAAATTTAGGTCAGAACAGCAACTGGAGCAGCTCACACGTTCGCTCTCAGCTCAGTGTAACGCTCACCTGATTCCCGCAGAGGCGCCGGTCTTGACTGGGCGAATACCGTATCTTCAAAGGTGATGTGTAACACACAATTGGCTCTTTGGGCTGGACCTCTGTGCACTGTATGTCTGACTCGAAGAGTAAGATGTCTTACGTAAGTGAACGCCGAGCTCTCCATCTGCCTCGGGGCAGGGTGCCGTAACCAGTTTCTTCACTGGATAAGGGTGCAGGCCTATTGACCTCAGAGGACTGCTGTCCGTCGTTTACTGCACAAACGGTAAGTTCCGAGTATTTCAAATGTCTTTAAAAGTCTTTTGTAATGATGTCTCTTTTGCAGGGTTCCGGCGATGGCGGATGACGGGCTGAAGTGAGTTGAGGATGGAACCCGTGTGAGGAATAGAAGCGCCTGGAAGCACGTAAGTAAGCGCTTGTTGCCTGCTTCACGATGCGCACTAGCTGTCCTTTTATCTTGCAGGTACAAGTTCGGAGCTGCTGAAGGGTGCCGGAATACCCACTGGGTTCGGCGTGGGAAGGAGTAATGGCACGTGAGTAATAAAGTTACCCAATGTCTTTAAACGCACCTTCTTTTGTCTTCAGATGCGGGATGCAGCGCCGAAGGCCTCCGGAGCGTGCAAAGAGTTGGTAAGCTTTTGTCTTTCAGATGCCGGAATGCAGCGCGAGGCGTTGGTGACAGCCGATGGACCAGGTAAGAGAAGCGCTTTCACTGAAGACCGTAATGCTAACCTGTTCTTTCTTGTCTTTATAGGTGTTGCTGAAGACTGGATTCAGGATGGTAAGCCTTTTTCCCTTAGGCCCAGGATCAGATGCAGAAGACACGATGAGCGTTCTGCTGCAGAGGATGCAGAATAACACAAAGCAAGATTCATCCATCGGGTGTGGTTTAAATAGCCTCCTGTGGTGCTTAGGTGTCTCCTTCCACAGCCACGCCTAGGTAAGAAAAGAGTTCCTGCTTTCCAGAAGAGTTCCAGTGTTCTGAACCTAGGGAGTGGCTCCTGCCCCACCCAACAGGAAAAGTAGTCCCAAACAGAAGAGGATTAGAGGCTCAACTGGCAGGTAAGTAAGCAGCATGGTCTGCTGCAGGTAAGTCGACCCAAGCATTATGAGCCCGGCACTTCCAGCGCTGGGACTGGGCATATTTATGAGCCTGGTGCCACTGGCGCCAGGACAGGGTCCAAAAGGTCCCAATTGGGACTGGTTGGCACTCGGAACCTGGGTTATGGGTCTGCTTCCAAGGGAGTTGGGTAAGTCCTGACCTTTTGGAAGCAGAGATCATGACACTCAGCTCCAGGCAACCCGTGTGGAGATCCGGGCATCACGCAAGACCATGCATGCAGAAATTCAGGCAACCTGTGAGGTGCTGCATGGGGATCTCCGTACTATCATCATCCAGAACCAAACCTTCCAGACCTGCATGCTTGCTGCCATGGAGGACCATACCAGGGCTTTGTGTCGGCTGCCTCCCATAGCACGGCCACCTCCTGATGTAGCAGCAGAGGGTGAAGAGAGCAACAGCAGTTCTCCCACAGTAGCGTAGCCGTGCAGGCCATGAGCCCATGAGCCCATGGAGGTATTTTTTTTTCTCAACATCCATGCAGGTGGGTTTTGGGGTGCAACATCACACCGGATGGGTACCCCCTACACCATGGAACTGGGGAACAACAAAGTAACACAAAAAGATCCCAAAGGGAAAAAGGGAGTTCACATGGAGGAGTACTGTAATAATTTAAGTACTCAATTATGGAAATAGAGGCGAGGAAAAAAAGGGAGAGCCCAGTCATAAATATTCACATTCTCGTTTTTAATTTATCACCATTATAGAATTGCATAATATATAAACATCAAATCAACAGGGTGTTGGGGTGCACCCTGTCCTCGAACCTCCTGGGTGCCCCCCCCGGTCCACACATGGCCATTTTTGATTTTTGTATTTTTTTTATACAGTGTGTTGCCTTGTGTGGCTCCCGTGGGCATCCACTGTGTATTACAGCTGGGCACATGCAGGCTTGTCCTGTCTTTGGGTTAGATGCTTGGGTTCCTGACACACACACCCCTCCTGCTTCCCCTTTCTATGGGCTTGCAAAGGGTGTGACCAAGTGACAGTAACTTACACAGTGACATTGGGCTCCCATGAGCTGTGTGGGCAGTCTGTAGTCAAAACTGTGTGTACATCCCTAGTGGGGATTGTTGTTGGATTGAACACTGCATGGTGTATTGATATGTGCTTGTGCATCCATGTCTTTCTCCTTATTCACATGTACCTTCTTCATGTGTTCACAAGGCCGTCTCCTTTGCAGATGCAGTTCATGTTGTATGCAGTACACTGACACATTTGCCTGACAGCAACACTTTGCAGTAGGAAGGGGTAGATGTACTGGCTTCGTCAGGTTGTGAGACTTGCACTACTTTGATTTTGTACTGTCATATTTTGACACTGTTTCATCCTGTGTTGCTGTTCAGTTTTGCTGGTAAGTATTTGTTCATGTGTGCTGTTTCTTATTGATTACTGTGAGCATATTGTCTGTGGCCTGTTTACATTTGGAACAGTGCACTTTGTGACACATGTATCATGTGTTGTGCATTCATTGTGTTGCTTTCACATTGCATGACATGCCATGGTGTGTTGGGTAGCTGAGATGGGAAGGGGTTGGGTGACATGGCACTATGATCCTGCACACTACTTGGGGCGCGTATAGCAGCTGCCCACCAGAGCGGTCAAGTGAGCGAAAGCGTGACTTGAGCAATCCGAATGTGCGCTCCACTCTGCCCCAGGTTGCAATATGGGCTGTGTTGTATCTTACCTCAGGTGCTGTGGTGGGGTTCCGAATTGGCGTCATCATGTGGGTGCTCAGAGAGTAGGCACTGACCCCTGGGAGGTGATGATGGGTATCATTAGTGGGGTTGTGATATTACTCAGTATCTGACATGCATGCATGTGCAGAGGCATTTATACTCACCAAGCAGCCATATATCGCCATACCGCCCAGCTTCTAGGTCCCGGTTTAGGGGTGACATTCTGAAAATGAAACTATCATGGGTGGACCCTGGATAGTTGGCATATACTGAGGTGATGATTCCCTTGGCATCACATACTACCTGCACGTTGATGGAATGCCAGTGCTTGCAGTTTCTATAGATGTGCTCAGTTGCCCTGGGTGGACATAGAACCACATGGGTGCAATCAATGGCACCTAGGACTTTGGGGAAGTGTGCCACCTGTAAAAGTCCTGGATGGCAGCCTGCCTTTCTGCAGGTGTTCTGGGCATGTATATGTGCCTGCGGACTGAGGAGCATGCAGTCATGATGGCCAACACCTGGTGTAGGCAGCGTGACTGCGTGGCCTGTGACACACCCCCCACTATGGCACTTGTCCGCTGAAATGAACCAGTGGCCAAGAAGTGCAGTACATTGAGCACGTTTTCCAAGGGGCTCAGTGCTTGGGAGCACAGGGTGGGTGATGTGAGGACATCCTCCCACTCACTCACCAGGTCGAGTATTATGTGTGGTGGAAACCTGTACCTCCCATAAACCTGGTCATCAGGCATCCCAAAAAGGTTGGTTCTGGGTGTAAAAATTCAGGGCCTGGCTATCCTCCTCCTCCTGCGGTGTCCCACGACCACTTCTGCGAGGAAAGGTATATTCATCGTAGTGTCTGAGCTTGTTTGTTGTTTGCGTGCACTTTTGTGCTGTGCAGGGCCGCGTACCCTGCTTCCTGCTGGCATACGTGTTTCCGGATTAGCGCGTCTTTTTTGGCGCACGTGTTTCCCCTGTTCGATTCCATGAATACGTGTTGTAGGTGTGCGTGTTGGCGTTGCGAGCATTTACCTCCTGTACTTCCCCCGTAACGCCCACATTTTCACGCGTTGTTCCCATTCCGCGTGTTACGCCCCGTGTTCTGCCCACTTGTGTTGTGTGCGCTGCGCAACGTGCGCTTTCGCTGTGCGCGTAGCGCACGCCGCTTGATGACGTGTGCGCCTGCGTGCGCCCCCCACGATTTTAGCGCACATCCCAGGATTTACACACGCACTGACTTCCATGAATCGATGTGCGTGGCTTTGGCACGCTTGCACTGCGATTTTCACGCTTGCGCTGCCATTTTCCATGCACATTAATTCTGTGAATCGGCCTGTAAATATGATCAATATTGTAGCAAAGATTTACCCAATCCCTACGCAACACCTTGAGGTTAAATTGCTAGAGAAGTTGATCAGTTCCAAACTTCAGGAATGGTGACTTGACTTGATTGACAATGAAAACATCCCAAAATCATTTCTCAAATCTGCTGCCATCAACCACTCACTGACTCTCCTAGATACATCAGCGGTATATAACTCCGATGATTACAAAATTCTTCTTCACTGAAGTAATCATTATCAGTCTTTCTATCTCTCTATCACTATCCATCTATCTATCCTTCTATCTATCTATGAGTCTATCTGTCTGTCTGTCTATCTCTCTATGTATCTGTGTTTCTATCTCTATATCTCTATGTATGTATGTATGTATGCATGCATGTATGTATCTATCTATCTATCTATCTATCTATCTATCTATCTATCTATCTATCTATCTATCCATCTATCCATCCATCTTTGGCATGTATAACACTCCTGCAACCAAAGGAATTTAAGTGCTATCGTCATGCCATATCTAGGTAAAATAGGAAGAGCTTTTCAAACAAAGGGGAAGGTGTTGAGCCTACGCTAAAAAGCCAATGTTCATTGAGGTCATGTAGTTATTTTGGGAGAGTGCTCCATAGTCTGGATGCAAGTACTCTTACAGGAATCTCTGCTATTTCCTTGATGTGTTGCTCCTTATTTCTCACTGACCATTCAGCTCATGTGTCCCTGAACCTGATTTTTACAAAACAGATCCATCTGACCCTGGAGATGCCACTTGCTAATTACTCTCTCCCAGGCTGTTCAATGTATGCGTGTAACCTTGAGCCAAATTGAACAATGCCTTTGCCATTGTATTTCACCTTTCTTCACATGGCACAAATCCTGCTTTCACTAAGACCAGAGATCCTGTTCTTTGGCATGGCTATCAAGTACCACCTTGCCATTAGACTGACTAGTATCCCTGGATACCATGACAACCCTGTTGGCCTGAATAAAGAACTAGATATCATTTTCGACAACAGACTCTTTTTATTACAAGCAGACCAATGCATTATCTGAAAAGCTTATTACCTCCTCCAAATACTCTGAAACATCACACCATTTCTCGAATTCCAAGACAGAATGGAGACAAGCAGGACCTAAGTGCTAAACCGACTCCCAGATGGGCCACTTGACTAGTGCGAGGTCCCCTACGTAGTCTGTGAAAATTGTATTGGGCTATACACCTCCAGACTGGCAGGGAAATTCTTACAGAAATTAGATATTTATTTGACCCTGGTCAGGAGAAAATACAATGAACTCCTTTGTGTAGGAGACTGGAACATCTGGTTGGACAGTAGTTCGGACCCCGACTCCAAAGAATTATCTGATCTACTGGGGAATCATGGCTTATCCATATTGTCTACTTCGCACCTTCATGTCAGAGGTCACTGTTTGGATTTAGTGTCATCTAGGGGGAAGTCCATATTATTTTACGAAACCCGTCCCATTCTTTGGCCTGATCACCATGCCCAGATGTTTGGTCTGGTCATAGAATGGCTAGTAGACCGTAGACGATGTCATTCGCCCTGCTTGTCTGTTTTGCAAAGCAATCAATCTTTCCAAAATCCCACGGGTGTAACTACAGGCGAGACTGGCCAATATTGATAACATGCTCCCGAGTGAGGACTACTTCAAAGCGGGTACTTGATACTGGAAGAAATCTTTTCTAATTAAGCTCCCTTAAAACCAAAGAGAACAAGGGTTTCAATGCCATTAAGGCAAAGCAGGCACTTAAAACCTATAAGGTTGCTATCTTAGAGGCAGAAATTGATTTCCTCCTTGGAGAGATTGAGCGGGCTGGGAACCAGGCTAGGGCAGTGTTTTCAGTGGTTTCTTATTTCTGCAAGCCTAACTGTATTGCCACATCCCTTCTCTCCGCCCAGGCACAGGTCAATGTATTTAGTACATTTTCTGATTAATGATTGTGGCAATACAGAAGAGTATCGAGTATACAGAGAGTACATCTCAAGGGGTGGGATCATTGAACCCACAGGTTGATGTTGTAGTCCCAGTAAACCGGGGGTCCAAGGAAAGCTTCAGGTTTCAACCCGTCACCAAGGAACTGATATACTTCCTCATGCTACAACTTAAGCCTACCAATAGTACGGCTTTTGCGCTGACTGCCTGCACCGCTAGGCGACTAGCCACAAACATCACACCCATTATCACTACGTTTGTGAATAAATCTCTGACCCAGGGTCGGGTCCCGGATGTATTAAAAAACATAATAGTGAAACCACTCATAAAAAAATGCAATCTGTATTCAGATGTCCTAAAGAACTACTGGCTAGTTGCCGGTCTGACTTGGCCATCGAAAGTGTTGGAGAAAGTTGTCACTTCCCAATTTCAGGCTTTCATGGACAAAGAGGGACTGTTTGGAAGAACTTCAATCAGGATTTTGGCCAAAGCACAGGACTGAGATTGGCTGTTGGCAGTGCATGATGAGCTGTTGGAGGTGGCGGATGGTGGCGGATCAACTCTTTTGTTGATGCTGGACCTTTCCGCGGCTTTCGACACAGTGGGTCATGGTTTTTTGTTGGACCATCTCGTGAGAGTAGGAAGGGTCTCTGAACAGGCTTCTGAGTGGTTCAGTGCCTTCCTGGTGGACATATTCCAGCGGATACTATTTGGGGGTTACACTTCTGAACCTATCGTCCTTAGATGTGGGGTCCCTCAGGGATCATCACTTTCCCCCTGATCTTTAATCTCAATATACGCCCAGTCCTAAATAGAGTAAGGTGTCATGGCCTGAGTTTTCACTCATACGCTGATGACACGCAAATCTATTTTGAGACTAAGAACTTTGAGGATGCATTCACCAGAGTTAATCTGTGCCTGGTCGCCATTGATCGTTGGATGGCCAACAACCAGCTCCAGTTGAACTCAGCAAAAACTGAGATCATTTCGCTCGGGCCCAAGCAGCGACGTGCAAATTCCAAGGAATCCTTCTCTCTGTATATTCTTGTTGAGAAGCTACAATTTGCATCAATAATTAAGAACTTGGGTTGTATCTGACAGGAGAATCTGAGCAGTGAAGCCCAGGTTAGGATTAAGGTTAAGTCAGTTCATTACTCGCTGTGGATGCGCAGGAATGTATTACCATTTCTACTAGCAGATGATCATGACGAACACCCACCTGGACTACTGCAATGGTCTGCTGGCAGGTATACCTGCCAAACAGATATATAGACTGCAGAAGGCCCGGAATTCCACAGTGAGACTGGTGGGGCGGCTGGGTAAAAAGGATCAGGTGTCACCGCTTCGAAGATCTCTGAACTGGCTAACAGTTGAGGACAGAATTACATTTAAAGTAGCCTGTTTAATTAATAAATGTGTCAATGCGCTTGCCCCAGAGTATCTCAGTGCTAAAGTTCGTCGATATCACCCTTTTAGAACATTACGCTCAGAAGATAAGCTTCTGTTGAATATTCCAAGTACAAAATCTGTCTCCAGAGGTGAGAGGATATTTGGAGTTTTCAGACCCAAACTTTGGAACAGCCGCCCTGTGGAGATTAGATCTTGCCAGTCACTATTCTGGTTTAGGAATGATCTTAAAACCTACCTGTTCAAATATGTTTGCTCAGCTCAAGCTCAGCATCTGTACATGTGCTGTCAAGTACCTCATCTTGAGGCTCGGTATGCATCTGCGCCTGTATACAGTTAACTCTGTTTGGAGCAAAGTACAAATGTTCAAAATCAAAAATCAAAATCAAAAATCAAAATCATCCAGGTAGATTACTGCAATAGCTTCAACAAGGGGGCTACCATGAATACTGTATAACAATACAGTTGGTACAGATGTGTGCAATGCACCGGGTACACTGTCTGAGAAAATGGAACCCTGTTACCCCAGTCCTTAAATCCCTTAATTTCCTACTTTTACATGACCTGAAGTCTGGATTCGGTTAGGAGGGCATACCTACTCTAAGCAAAAAAGAATGTGTGGGAAAAGATGTTAAAGAAGAAAGAGGCGAGTACTGGCATGAAATACACCCCCCAAACAGGTCAGTCATTGGTGGGACAACGTGTTGCGCAATGCACCAGAAATGCTTGAATGTCTCGGTAAGTAGGTATGGGAGGCAGTGAAAACAAAGCCTGCAACAGGTGGCATATGCAGCGTTACATCACATCAGGTTATTCATGAAATCTATGTTTCATTCAACTTCAACTTACTTTTAACATATTTTTAAAAACTCAACCCTAAACTCTAACCTTTGAACTCTAACGTCTCTAAGCACTAAACTCTAACTTCAAACCTCAGAACTCATAACTCCAAACTAACTCTAAACTAGTGTAAATCTGTATTCTAAAGTACATTATAAACAAAACAATAGTATACTGGGCTTACTATACTGTACTAAATATTACACACCTTTTTCCTTCTCTCAGCCGAAGCAGCCGAAGCAGGGATGGAAGGGGATGGAAGTCAATGAGACAATGGAAGTTTTCTTGGTTTTGGGAATTGTACCTCAGGAACAGGTGGCAGCCTACAGAGACCCTATCCAACTGGTACCCTCACCGACCCACCTGGAGGACACTCATAGATACACTGGCCAGGGCAGTTGAAGAATACTTTAGAAGGCCCAATTCTTTAAGAAAAACAGCTGACGGTCCTGACTGCCCATTTTTGTGAGAGGCTAGATGGTGCCCTCTGCAGGAGCTGGGTTTTCTATTACCCTTTTTTCTTTTGTTCCTTTTTGTATGTGCCTGTCACTGGACTGGGGAACATTTTTTCCTTTTTCATATATTCTGTGTTGCTGTCAGGGAACATCTTTTTTTGTAATTAAATTGCATAAGTACCCCTTGACACATTTGCATTTTTATATTATATGTTTCAGTTCACTGGATCCACATGGCCAGTATCACACTACCTAGGTGAATGGTGGAAACATGTATGGACTTTTGGGCTATAGCAGTGGTGTATGCAAGAAACTGGCATTCTATATTTGTTATATGATACCATTACATTTCAGTTTATGCACAACTCAGTAAATTAAGTCAAATACTCACCTTGTGGTAAAGTGCAGTCTGTATTAAAAGACTAAAAGAATAAACGATGTAAAAATATAGAGGGTCAAATATGTAGACGAGAGGCATTCTAAGAAAAGTACATGTGACTCTTGAAAATGGTTTGATGAACCAGGACACTCAACCGCAAGGAGTTGGATTTATTTTGCTGCTGTGCTATGATGTGTTCACTTGTGCAGGGTTTTTCCTGGATAAATGAAGACTGCCTTACAAAGTAAATATATTTTACTATCATTTGTTAAGGAAATATTAATTTACACATCTGGGTTAAATTACTACAGATGGTAAAATGTCATTGGCCCTCATTACGAGTTTGGTGGTAACCATGCCGCCGAAATCGCGTCGGGGTCCAGGTCCTCGGAATGAGGACTTACCGGGCCATTCGGAAGGCCGGTAATTTCTCCCTCCAAGGACCCGGACACGGTCCTTCCCCATTCCCATTTCAGCCCCCATAGTGCTGAATGGGAATGGGAGAGGGAGCAAACAACGCGCCATTACGAGATGGTTTTCCCAGGCGTGCTTACCGTGTCTCGCGAGGGGAACTCGTAATGCGGCGGTACGGGGTGAACGGCGCCGGCACCTTTTACGGCGCCGTTCACTCCGTACCGCCAGGGTCGTAATGAGGCCCATAGTGTGTTGCCCGTATCCACGTCTCTCTGACAACAGTGCTGCAGCCGGCCCCAGAAGTACTACAGGAAGAAGGCAGCACAAGTCCTCTGTGTCCTCACCATCTGGGTCAGCAGCTGCAGCAGCAGGAACATATTAAAAGTCTCCCAGATATGTTTTCTTTAAATCCTCATCAACTCAACAGTATATGTCTGGGGTAGAAAGAGTTGGTTCATCTTCAGCATCATTAGGATTTCTACAATTTTTGCCTGACACACATTTCCCTCAAGCTATAATCCTCGATGAGGCTGCACTAAAAGAGTTCATTTTGACAGCAGGGTAACATAGATACTTCATTGACAGTCTACTTAGTGTTTGTCACTGCTCCATTTTAGAATGCCAATAAAATAAATCAGAGCATCTGCATATATAGTTAGGCACTCATTGGGCCTCATTACGAGTTGGCCGGTGCAGAATTAATGTATTACCGTATATCGGCCCGTTTCCACACCAGCCAACTGCAAATTTGAGGTGGGGTACCTGATTTACCTCCAGCTGGAGGTAAGTCAGGTGCCTTATTGCCGGTATTACCGGTACTACCGGTTCTGGGAATACCTGTCAAATCCGCATAGAGTCCAATAAGACCCTATAAAATGGGGATTTACAATCGATGCCAGCACTCGTAATACTGCTGGACCAAGTGCTGGTAATGGTGATACAGTTTGGTGGTTTCTGGGCAGATCTACCACCCAGATACCACCAAACTCATAATTATCTCCAAGTTATCACTTGATCATTGCTTACAACATCCTTTTTGATAGGGACAATTTTTCTGTTGGCTGATTCGTGTATTAAAATGTGCTTATGCCTTTCAAAATAGTCTAAAATAGTCTTCTGTGCTTTGAAAGAATTTCAGAAGCTCTTATAGAAGAAAATAGCCTTGAACCTGTGCTGCTGTGCTCACCTGTAACACATGCAGAGACATTGGAGATGTGTGTGAGTTCCACAGTGTGGGTAGTGTGATGGCAGTCGTGGAGATGGCACCAGAAGGAATGCTCTGTGTGGAGATGGAAGAAGAGGGCCTTTCTTCAAATTATCTGTAAGGAAGTTGCAAGTCTCTCAGGTGTGAAATTCAATAAATGACGCACATCTTGTTTTTCTCTCCATAAACCCCTCTTAAAGAAGGAAAAAGGCACACAAGTGAGACCTGTGACATGGCTTAAACATTGGGGCACAAAGGAACTCCTCAGAGCCAATCTTGACTGTGCCTGTCATTTGTTTGTTTGTAAGAACTGGTGTATGCCTTTGAGCAGATCCAGAACTTCAAAATCCTCCTCTTCCCAAATGTCCTGCCCTATGATCTCGATCTGGTCTTTGAGCACAGGAACCAGCCGGGTCACATAATTGAATGTAGAGTTATCATTGATACAGCATATGCAAGATATTCAAAGGCTCTAAAAGCTGGATGATCCATGTCTCGAGTCCACAATGCCTAGGAGCCAAAGGAATGGATGACAATGCTCCCTTTGTGGTGCATCACATAATCGTTGATCGCTTTGTTCAGCAGGTGGCACAGCAAGTAAATATCACTGAGTGAAAATGTCCTTATGAGGCAGGGCTGGTGAAGGAAATTCATGGTTTGCAATCTTCTCTGTATCTTCCAGGCTTTCAAAGAATGGCTGAAATGTCCACACATATTGCATCATATGGACGTTAGTTTGACAAACTCTGTGGACAGATTCTCAAAACCTTTCTCTCATCACGTGCACCAAGAAGAGAGCAGCTCAGTCCTCAAAGGACATCTGAATGTGGCATCTGCAGATGCTCTTCTCCAACCCTTTGAGCATTCACACAATGCAGGGCCCTTTCTGCTGGTTTAAAAGTGCATCCCAAATTCACAAACAGGATGTGCTTTAAAATGCACAAAACATTGACATTCCCTGCACCCTGAAAGAGAAATAGAGAGGTTTGGAGAAAAGAGGAAAGAAGGAATATTAGGCGGTGAGGTGGCTGGAGGGATACATTAGTTGGTTTCAAAGAGATTACAGTATTTCTTTGGTTTCTGGGATTACTTTAAGCAAATAGAATTGGAAAATACAAAGAAAACCAATTGAGCACCTATGTCAGAGTATCAGAGGAAGACGTGTAAAACCAAGCAAAACCTGACGGGAATAATCAAAGAAACTCCAGAGTAAAAGATCAGAACAATAACATAGAAGAGCATGCTCTGTCAGTCATCTAAGTCCCCCACCCGCCTCAGTCTCTAGCCTCATGCATAAGTCACCTCAGTGGTGCGGCTCACTGCACTGCACCCACTCCATGTAGTAGGCCCCACAATCTCTCCAAAGGCCCCCTCCCACTGCTGTCTCTTTTCTTATCTGCTCTAGAATGTATTGGCACATGTGTGCACTGTGAAGCTCCAGCAGTACCCACCAGTTGCTTGCAGGCTCCTCCAGATCCCTTCGCCTCAGCCCCAAGCCCATACCTAATCACTGTATGCCCCAAGGTCAACCTAGAATTATCCTATACCACTCTGCCACCACCAGTGGCCAGTCCATTGGAAATGAAATACCTACCACCATTGGCTGAATCGGCACCCACCACTGTCACCTACCTGGGCATCACACTACCCAGCCCCACTGTCCCCAAGATTACTGCCAACCACAACCACCACTTTGCTCAAGCCACACAGCACTCCCCATCCTCCTCAAAGGATTTGACCAGCAAACACACAGCACCATGTCTGGGTGCACACCGATTAATCAGAGTCTGAACCAGAATGTTGACTGTCACTACTGCCACACACCATACCTCCCCGAGAGCCCGCCAACCAAGACCAAGGGCTAACTCTCATCCTCTAAAACCTACCGTCAAGACACAGCACTTTGCAGTATCTACGAGTATAGTAATGACTTACCAGCTAACAGAATCCCTTAAGTGCACTCTACTTAAAGTGAGATCTCTTTCCGTGCATGCACTGGAAATCCATGACCTCATCCTTGAGCTGCACCTTGATGTCCTTGCCACCAATGAGTCCTGGCTGCATGATGCCGCTTGCCCCCTGCTTTCGATTGCTATCTCATATAACCACACCATATACAGGTCAGGCAATAGGAGGAGGAGTAGCCCTCAATGCCAAATCCTCTTTAAAAAGTAAGTCCTGCCCACTACCTTCCACTCCACGGTAGAAAATGCTACTCCTGAATCTGACCATTGATGCACAAACCACAGTCACTGGCTCCTTATCTACAGGCAACCTAACCTACCCAGCCTCCCCGAGCTAGACATCTCGGGCCTGATTACGCCACTCATGAAATCACTCACCATATATATCATCTTAGAAGACCTCAACCTCGGATTTAATGATTCCACTGACTACAAAGCAACTGCGCTCGCTGCTGTGCTCAGTGACATGAGTTTCACCCAACTCATAACAGCCCCAACCCATTCCAAAGGACGCAAACTTGACTGGGTACTCATGGCCAATACCAACATCAACATATCGTCCATTGACCTAGTTCCATGGTCTAATAATTTCTTCATTCTCTTCAACCTCTCACTTTTGAAGCTGCATATATCCCCTTCAATACCGCTGAGCCTTATTCAAGTCCGCAACAAATGCAACCTTAAGCATGAGGATATAAAACCATCTCTCCTCACCTCATTCAGCACATATGACCCATCCCATACACCCCCTGTGCATGACCTGGCTGACCATTTTCATTCCTGCCTGCTCCAGACCCTCGACTGGCACGCCCTGATCAATTCCAATGGTACATTGATAGAAATGAAAAAGTGCCCTCGGGTTGTAATCCAACTGCGCTGGCCCTCCCCTGGCCATCTGTGTAGAAGAACCCCCAAGAGTAGGGAGGGAAAGACCCTCAGGTTTTTCACACACCCTTTACAATACCTATTCAAAACCCCTTTTTGATCTCCTCGGTGCTAGTGGTATCATCTACACCAACTTCTCTGATGATACAAAAATCCTCATCCATCTCACAGGTGATCATAACTCTGGCACTATTAAAATCAATGCAGTCTATAGCTTAATTTCCATTAAGTCTCCACTATGCTTTGTGAAGCCATCTTCCATCTTTATCATCAAAGGCGGAACTGAACAGTTTATTACATTGTTTTGGTCTACGACTGAAAATTCAAGTTGTTCAATATCCTTTGTCATTTCCATTAAAATCCCTGTGTGGGTCTGCACATCTCTTTTTAGGAGGTCAAAAACCTTCACCAAGGAATTTAGAACAAAATTTAAAGCCGAGAGAGAGGAGTCACCATCATTTGGGTCTTGATTCTTTTTTCCCTGTGTCATACTTGGTATTTGCACCGGTTGGTCCAGTAAAATTCCATCAGACTCGACCGTATCCCCTCTCGATACCACTGTTGAGTTTAATCTTTCCTCATGCGGTTGTATATTCTGCGCCGAACTCAACAGATGATTTGGGGTCCTTGAAAGTTCCATAAGTGGGATGAATAGTTCAGATCCACTGATCTCCGTTTGTAAATTGATGTTTTGATTTAAAAGTTTTAGGGAATGTGCCATAGGTCCATTTAAATTTTCTTGTGCAGATTTCTGAAAATAATAATCAATAGTCCCTTTTATATTAGTTGATGTCAGAGTAAAATCTTTCACCTGTCTAAATGGGGTGTTCCTTGTTGAGTCCCTTAAAATTTCTCCCTCCGTTAATTTATCCACTTGAAGTTCTTGATGAATTTGTGCCTCTATTATGTTGTTATTTCTTGTCGAGGCAATCGGAGTTTGAGAACTTACGGGGTTCACATCCTCATGCAGGGACTTTTCAATATAGGAACCATCCCACTCTGGAGCTCTTAGATCGTCAGCGTGTTGTCAACTCCTTAAATTGTAGCGGGCCATTTCTTACCCCTTCGTTGTCTGTGAGAATTAGGCCAAAGAAAAATGGGGGATCAAAGGAGTAAAATCTCCCGCAGTCTCCCCCCTTTTTTACTTTATATTGTCTAAACCAAGCCCCAACCACTTCTTTTCCGCTGTCCACTCCAAATTGCCTAGGCTCCAAAGTTCCTGTCAGCGAACTGCGGATTATCCCAGAGTAATCTCTGGGGCTCTTGTTTAAGGAGACTTATAAAGGGGCTTACGGCCAGAGACCACTGCTGTCTAATACTAAATGACAACAGCCCACCACATACAGGATAAGAATTTCTGTACTACTACCCTTTGAATCCTCAACCTATTGCCCTTTATCAGTGTCGGTATCAATATTTTTGTACAGGCCCGAGCCCCGGTTCACTCACTATCTCTTCAGCAAGCTCAGGCTCATACTCAGGTACTGATAGAGGAGGAGGAAATTAAATGCGAAAGGCACCGATGGTGCAAATATTACAGACTTCGCTGTCGGTGTCTGTGGATCAGATCAGGGTGGCTGCTGCTAGTTTGGCAAGTTGGCTATGCATCAGTAGACCCTCCAGCACTGATACTAGCACTTATACGTGGCCCACCAAACGTAATAATCTATCTCCGCGAAGTCGCTTGGGATAGCGGGGTCGATGCCGCAGGCTGCCTCAGGCCGCTGCTGACACCCACCTCTGTGCCTCTGCGTTCGCGGGTGTGTGAGAATCGCTGGAAAAACGCTAGGCTTGCAGCCGCAGGCTGCTTCAGGCCGCCGCGGACACCCACCTCTGTGCCTCTGCTGTCTCGCGGGTGCACGGATACGCCTCAATACACAGAATCTATCGAGACCGCACTGAGCTCATTCTCCACTCTTCGCTCCGACGCCACCGTCTGCACACCGTCTGATCGAGAAAAATCAACGGTTGTCAGGTCCTGGGACGTCCTGAGATTTCCTACTACAGGAAAGGACCCACTCACACACACGCTTTGCTTTGCTTTGCTCGTCACCGGCAGTCAAGCTGCAGTCAAGCCGCACTGAGAATCTGTACCAACGAGCCTCAGGTGTACAGAGTGTCAGCCGCTTCCGACTCTGAGCACTTTTCCAACCAGTCTATAGCACAATCCAGAATTGGATGGCCATGCACAATTTGTGGCTTAATGACGAGAAAACTGAGCTCTTCATCATTGGCACACCACCTCAAACACTTGGATGCCACCTCCTATTTTTGTATTGCTGGCACATCCATGCCAGTTCTGAAACAGATCAAAACATTGGAAGTACATCTGGAAGCAGACCTATCCATGTCTAACCACATTAATGCCTTAGCATCATCCGCTCAACCAGACTTATCTTGCTGAGTAGACAGTTTCTCTAATCAAGCAATTGTCTCACACTCGCACGAGCACTGATCCTCTCGAAACACGATTATTGCAAAGTACTACGTATGGGCACCTCAATAGCTAATATGTCCAAACTCCATTTACTCCAAAATAAAGCGCTACACTCTTCCCTCGGTCTAAAACGCTCTGACCACATCTCAGTCGTCAGAGGCGCTTCACACTGGCTCCCTGTAAAAGCATAAGTGGAATTTAAAACCCTCTCCATCGGCCATCATTGCGTTTACAATGAGGCCCCCCTGTACAACAACAATTGCCTCAGTCATCACCTCGCCTGCACCAAAAAAGGTTTGAGGACCTGCCCAAGAAGCTCATTTTGATAGAAAAGCATAGGTTGCACTCAGGGAAGACGGAGCATTTGCAATTACAAGTAAAAAGGGCACCTACCTGCAATTTTATTAATGTGCCCTTTGTTTGGAAAAGGAAGGAGTAAAACATGGCAGCTCACCTTTACATAATGTTTGTGCAAATTGTGTCAAATCCAACTACAATGTATGCATTGCAGATGGCATTTGCAATGTATTTCTATGGAATCCACTTGCTAATAGCATCTGTAAGTAGTTGGAGGATCCCACAGGCATTATATAGCAACATAGAGTTAACCAACAGAAACTCACATGTCTTGTTGGTAAGGTGATGGATGCCAAGTTGTAATGTGCAAATGGGTTTTAGATCAGAATGTAGCCCACTATTCAGCAGAGTGATGTCAGAAGTAGAAGGCAGTGGAGTTTGGAAAAGTATGCTAAGCAAGGCAGCAGAGTTTGAATAAGTATGCTAAGCAAGGCAGTGGAGTTTGATTAAGTATGCTAAGCAAGAAGATGAAAGTGAAGGAGTAAGATTTAGAGCTGAACAGGAAATAAACAGAGTACATTAACGACACACAGCATTGGGGCTTAGAAGAACTGAGACTATGGAAGGATTTAGATGCTGAAGAGGAAGTAAATAAGAGCTTTCTGCTCATGTGTAAGAAGAGACACAATTTCCAAAAAACATCAGAGAGAATGACGAATGGCTTATTTCAAGTATTGAATATGTTTGGTAGAAGGTGTTCTAAAAAGTGCACAGACTGGCATATAGCCGGAAACACAGTGTATGCCTATTTATGCACATGTTGCAGGGAGTTTAATGTGAGGAACAATAGGGAATGGAAGATAGTAATGACACTTGTATTTGGACACAGAACTGAACATAAGGTTCTGTTTGTGACAAACCTGTATACTAGAGTTGTATATATATAAATATATATATATATATATATATATATATATATATATATATATATATATATATATATATATATATATACAAATATTTTTATTATACTTTATTCAACTATTTTACTAGTTTTTACAAGTTTTGCGGGCCTTTAAAGTTTATTTCCCTCTCTTTGCTCCTTTGAGTGGTTAAAAGTTTTAAAAGGTCTTTCTTTGCGGAAGATGAAGTTTTCTTGGTTCTTTGTAAATGTTATTGTGTTTCCTGTCCACTCTCGACAACTTGTATGTCGTCCAGGTCAAGGCTTCCTATGAAGTTTCCTACTGCATTCACCGGTATGATGTTTCTTCCGTTCATCAGGTACGTCCACCAATAATCTTTGTATAAACTACATAAGTATGTGAAGAGGTGACCCAGATGTGTTCTTCTGATGGCCAATAGGCCTTGGCAGTTGAGAAGAAGATGTGTTAATGTTTCAACTGTTTCGGGCTCCTCACAATATTGGCATTTGTTGGATTTAGTTTTGTCTCGGATTGCTTGGATTTCTTTGGTTTTTAGAACGTTTAGCCTGGCTCTCATGAAGATTGAGCATATTCTTTTGTTGGGAAATGTCACTAGATAGTTTACGGGCTCGTTCAGTTTCTGCACTGATGTGGGTAGATGCATGGTTAGCTTGTTCCTTCCAGCCAACTCAGCTGTTAAGCACAAGTCTGTTTCCTTCAGTTTTTTAGCTGTTTTCGTGGGATTCTTCTCTAGCTCCTCCTCAGAGCTTCCAATTTCCTCCAAAAGTAGCAGGTTTTTGTGGACCCACGAGGCCAAAATTTTGTTGTTTCCTTTCTTTATTTCTTTCAGAATTATCTCATAGATTTTCTGGTTTGGTGAGAGAATTAAGCCATTGGGATCGACAGTGGCTTTTAATGAATTTAGGCTTTGATTCATGCTATGGGGGTTGAGGTTGGTAAGTGGAGTATTTTTCTCCAAAATAGTCCTTCTAGTTTGGGCCAGAATTCTGACGCTATAGCCGGCATCGCTTCTGTCCTGTAAACTATCGCAGGAGCTACTTTAATTTTGCAGAAAGTTAGGGAGGCTTTGACGGAAAAATGTCCGACATTTTTGTCCATCATCTGGGTCTGAATGGTTAGATTTTTGTTTTTTTGACAAATGGTTTCCTGCATGGGTTTTTCTTGAGGATTGGTACTGATGGTTACACCTAGATACCTGAAGGCTTGCACGCTTTCTAGTTGTTCTGTGACCATGATGGTACTTTCTTTGTTTTAGGAGCTTTTTCAAGAATCATCACTTTGGTTTTTTATGTGTTGATCTCTAGGTCATTTGATGTAAGGTAGGCCAAAAGGTTATCGAGTTTTCTCTGAAGCCTACAGCGTTCTGGTCGATTAGGCGGGAAGGTTCTGATGTTGCTCTCAGCAAATTGAAGGTCACCAATAAAGGCGTTGTAGAGTGCAGGTGCCAGGGGGCACCCTTGTTTGACCCCTCTGTGAATATGTTTTGAGAAAGGAGCCTGAGCCGTACCTTCATAGAAGTATCTGTGTGGAGCGCTTTTATTGGTGCTAGTATAGATGTACGTCAGCCCCATTTGGTGAGTTTGTCCCAGAGTTTGGCTCTGTTCACCTTGTCGAAGGCCTGAGAGAGATCAATAAAGGCTAGCATGAGACGAGGAGAACCTTCTAGCACTTTGGATTTTAAAATGCTGAGTATCATTATGTTGGCTGAGGTTCCTAGATAGATTTTTTGTGAAACCTGTTTGAAAGTGATCGTAGCCTTTTGAGGATGATGTCCATGATTTAAATTTTTCTAGAAGGAAGGCTCCAAAGAGTTTACCGATACAGTCCAGTAAGGCGATCGGACACTAGTTGTTTGGGTTTCCCTTGTCCCCCTTTTCACAGATCGGGACGATGTTGACAGTTTTCCAAGATTTAGGTATTATGTTTGCCTCGTCACATGTTTTGAAGATTTCAGCAATCAAGGTTGACCCAGCTTCAGTGTTGGCTTTTAGGTCTGCATTTGAAAGCCCATCTGGGCCAGGTCCTCTAGATATTTTTAACTTGTTGATCTTGTGCATGATGGCCGTTTTATCATGCACTTTATCCCATTTATCGTGGTTGAGGTCTGGCTTCAGACCCATCAGGCATGGACTATGGGCCTGGCAATTGAACATGGTCCTCAGCCATGCCTAGTGTATTTTATCCATGGCCTTTGGTCATGGCCAGTGGTAACTGCCTTCGGACGTGTCCACTGTACATGTTCCCCCAATATGTTTCTTTTGTACCCACTAGGTGGCCACAGCATTTGGCCATGGCCACTATGAATGTCTTTTGGGGCCACTAGCCAGGGCCTTCAGTTGTGCCCACTATGTATTTTAAAACACTACCGGTTCACTAGCCAAGGCCTTCGGCAATGTCCACTGTACTGTACATGTCTCCCGAATATGTTTCTTTTCGACCCAGTAGGTTGCCATGGCCTTTGGCCATGACCACTATACTTGTCTTTTGTGCACACTAGCAAGGCCCTTTGGCCCTGGCCAGACCATATTGCACACCTTGACATGTTGCCCCAATAGGTTACCAATAGGTTACCACAAACCTTACGGTAGATGTAAAATGTGTTTGTATTATTACCGATCCTGTTTATAACTATAACACTGAATATTGAAAAATAAACCTGATAATGCAAAAATAACCCCAAAAACGTTTGAGTTCTGAACCTGGGACTTAGCCAAACCCTCCCAACCCGCCCCCCACCCCTCCCCCCGCCTAACTACAATTTCACAGGGTGTCCTATTCCCCCTCCCCATCTCTAGTCTGGTGCTATTTCATCATCTTTCAGCTTCCAAGAGGAATTTTTCCCACTTTTTTGGGATATTTGCAAACATTTAAAATAAAAAGAAAGGGCAGCTTTTTCCTTTCTGAAAAGCCTCTCAGCTGCAAAGCACCATGGGAGATATACCTATAATTTTGGGAGATGGGGCATCCCTTTCTACTTTGAATATACTGGAGGGAATAACCTCAGACCTCTCCCGTAAATCAAGTCAACGCTTCGTGCCCAAGCTGTTCCACGACCTGAGCCAAACCCAAACCTCCAGAATTACAACAGAAGCCCATCACCTTAAGAAAACAGAAGTACATCAGTTTACAGACCCCAATAAATGAAAACATACATTTAGTTTCTCAGCAGCTATGCTGGAGCATCTCTGTCACACTCTGATTCACACACATGTAACCTGCAGAAGTGTGTTCTTTACAAACCAACACATTAGCCCTGAAGAGATGATACATGCAGAACATGTCAAGGCATATATAAATGGTCTCCAGTCTTGCAGCACTGCTGGGATAACCAATGTACTGATTCCCCATGCAACCGAAAGGGGAATACACTAAATCCTTCTCCTTACTTACCAGATACGACTTTCAGACTCCTGATCCAGCTGCCAAGGAAATTTGGAGACTAGACTCACACATGGAGTAATGCCCAAGATTCTGCTGGGAGGGAGGGATACCCTATAACCAAGAAGTGGTCCTATTGGAATCCAAAATAGCGGAACATTCTCCTGCCAGTCACCTTCAAAGCCACCCCTGGGCAATTACAAAACAGCCCATCCCCATAGACATGTTTCCTTGAAGTTCCTAGGTACTGCACAAGGGGGGAGAAACCCTCCTAGGGACCAGATCAGCTTATGGGGTGTTTGAATAGGAGTTGGGGGAAGAAGTTTGGGAGGGAGGGAGGAAGGAAGGAATGAAGGAGGGAAGGAAGGAAGGAAGGAAGGAAGGAAGGAAGGAAGGAAGGAAGGAAGGAAGGAAGGAAGGAAGGAAGGAAGGAAGGAAGGAAGGAAGGAAGGAAGGAAGGAGGGAGGGAGGGAGGGAGGGAGGGAGGGAAGGAAGGAAGGAAGGAAGGAAGGAAGGAAGGAAGGAAGGAAGGAAGGAAGGAAGGAAGGAAGGAAGGAAGGAAGGAAGGAAGGAAGGAAGGAAGGAAGGAAGGAAGGAAGGAAGGAAGGAAGGAAGGAAGGAAGGAAGGAAGGAGGGAAAGAAGGAAGGAAGAAAGAAAGAAAGAAAGAAAGAGCTGGAGGTTGGTGAGAGAGTGTGAAGGAGGCTGGATGAAGAGATATTAATGAATAAAGGAGGAAGGGTGTTAGGAGAGGGGGAGTCAGACCATTAAAGGCAAGGATAGAGTTGGGAGGAGGTTGGAAGAAGTACATCGAGATGGGGATCAGGATGGAAAATGTAGTGAAGAGGTCGCGGAACGATTGGTGACATCTAAGAGAGGGCTTTGGAAGAGCCTGGAGAGAGAGATGTGATCATTATCCCAGAGGAGGTGGGAGAAGACAAGGTAGCCCTATAGCGAGGGGTGACAAGGAGATTCTGTTGGACCAGGTCAGTCTAGGGCAGAATCTAGAACATTGAGAGGAGGTACAAGAGGCTGCAATCTCACTAAGCTCCTGGGGTCGATCTGAGGAGGGGCCAGAGAGATGTGGGGGCAAGGAACCAAGATCTAAGAGCAGTGAATGATCTTTTGAATAAGGAATTCCCTGAGCCAGGCCCTGAGACTGCTGACCACAAGGCCTGAGAGAAAATGGGAAATTCACCACTGGGACCTGCCAGAAGATTTGTCAGGCTTTTCTACACACCCAGAATGGATTGGCCATGAAGGCATGAGCAATGTACTCAATTAACAAGTTTTCTGGAACTCTGTGAAGCCTGCAATCCGAAGAGAATGACCAAGGCTGCTAATTAGAGATTCATTAAGCAGGACCAGACAAATGCAACCAAGGGTAACTGTGTAGGATACTCCGTAACACATTTTGTCTTACCCGAAAATACTGTCATGTAGGTCAATTTGCATATCTTGTATGTCACGCCTTTCACTTGTAAATTATCCACTACTCTTATCTGACATACATTCATGCTAACTCCTATACAGTATGAATAAAACACTTTAAGGTGACACTAGATTGGTCTTCTCTAGTGCTCTTCTTGGGGCAATATTTGACAACCACAGCTGTCTTCAGCCCAAGCCAGAAGAGTCACTGTTGAGGGTTCATAGAAGTTGTAGTCTAAAACATCATGCAAACCTTTGCACAAACTCTTAAGAATATGGTGTATGCTAATATAGATCAGGTGCACGCCTTGCTTTGCATTTCTTGCCTACAGCAGGACGTTTTTATTTTTTGATTGCTTAGATATGCATTGCAAATGATGTGTTAAATACCAAGTTATGTATGCAGCGTTTCGTTATTTATCATGTGAAAGAATCATGATGCAAGCCTTGTTTGATTAGTATTTAAAAAGTAAGCAAGGCTAATGTCTTGTGACCAACAGTGGCAACAGTGAAGGAAGGAATCCAAAACATGAATAGCTTTGCTCTCTGGAAGTCAAGTGGTGAACGTTTTAAAATAAAGACATGTTTGTGTTTTTGACACCGATTTCCTAAAGGAGCAGAATCCTCATGGACCATGTCTGCTGTGAGTCGCACAATCAGACATATAGTAGGCACACCAGATGGTGCATGTCTCCTTCATCTGACGTGATGGCAAACGAGCAATGTCTACTCTCGCAACAGATACAAACAAGGAGGCAGCGAACAGCATCTGCATTCGCACCTTCTGTTCAGCTGCTCAAGCTTGTCCCAGTCATAACATTCACGTTGCTTGACACCATAGGCTGCAATAAAAATACAGGAGACATGACCACTCTGTGAAAGTCCTTTGATCCCCTTAGTTAATGTTGCAATAAGAATAAAGAGTATAGCTACAGGACACAGATCAAAAGCCACATTGAAAAGGTACACATACCCCAGAAGAGATACAGAACTGATATTAATGGGACGGGGTAGTTACATATACAAGATAATAAAGCAAGATTCAATTTATGTGAGGAGATTGGAGTCCCTGAGAATGGAATATCACATGTCCATAGAGTGGATACAGGACATTGGTTTGGAGTCATGAGAAAGGCTATGTATGCTTGCTTCAGTACAAATACCTGACAGGGATTTGAAATTCCAAGATGAGGGAAGTGACCAGAGACCCTACTGTGTCTGTCACGAGCAGCTTCCTTCGCTCTCGTTTCCGGCACTTGTGGGCTTAATTTGGGGTTTATTGCCTGTTGGATTTCCCTTCTGAACCTTACAAGAGAGTGCTGTGGTGATTTGGCAGTGGTAAATCTATACTTTGCGTTTCACTTTATTTCCAGATCCATTCCAGGGTTTTGGCAGGCAGTATGCTGCTTTAATCAAAAGACTATTCTTCTCAGAATGCCCGGCCCACTGCTTCATCCCCACCCTTGCAGGACAAGGTTCAGTGAGGTAAGTATAATGTGGCTGCCAGTTCATATCAAACAGCACATCTGAGACATTTGATTGTCAGCCAGCTTTAAAAGCCTCTGTTTGATTCAGTCGAGCGCTGGTCATTGTAGCAGTTTTACCGTTTGTGGCTGGTCCCTTGTTCCTGGTTCTTAGTCTTAGCTTCTATT
Source organism: Ambystoma mexicanum (assembly GCF_040938575.1). Lineage (NCBI taxonomy): Eukaryota > Metazoa > Chordata > Amphibia > Caudata > Ambystomatidae > Ambystoma > Ambystoma mexicanum. The sequence goes on from NC_090931.1 coordinate 149,305,002, forward strand.
TCCTAGTTCTTTGTGTCATGTTCCTGGATCCCAAGAGTTCGATTTTAAGGTGCTTATTAGTATTTTCTGCTTCATGGATTCCCTTTCTGGCTTCCTCTGTTTCGCACTTAGCACTTTGCAGTGCTTTCCTTACCTGTGCAGCCTAGTTTGCCTGGGTTATATATTTCTTTGCTCCGTTCTGCAGTTATACTTGATCCTTTAGACACCCCTTACTGAGAGACTTACTAATTTGTGTACTCTTGTCCTTCCATTCCCTCGGTGGGGAGGTTCAGGGCTTGTAATTTCATTTTCCCTGCTCCTGTTCCTTAATCTCACCCTGGAGTGTGTTCCTGGTTTTCCCTTACACCTCTGTCTTGGTACCCTATTTGTTGTTAGGTGTATTGTGCTGCTGTGTCCAGCTCCTTTGCAAATGGTTATGTTTTGCTGTTTTAGCCTTTCCGGGTCCCTGTTTGACTAGCAGTGTTCATGGGCTTCAGTAACATTCCAGGTGGTGTTTTTGTCTATGTAAGTGTTGTCTTTGAGTTACCTTATATAATACCATCAAGAGTGTTATTTCACAGATTCTGTCATTGCCTACCCTCTGTGTGCTTAGCACTGACAGTACCTGTAACAGCAATTGCAGGTGAGGAGCCTGCCGACTTTGCTTGTAATTATAAGGAGCTTTGAAGTGCTTATCCCACATCCTTTTCATATATTTGTATTCTTATTATGCTCTACTTGCACATACTGGGTTTTAGTGTACAACATATATTGGTTGCTGAGTGTATGTTGTTTGACACAAACCTATATACTATGTGAACGTGTGCTGTGCCCATTTCCCTTGCCATATCCACTGCTTTTGACCTCTCGTGAAAGAATAATAAATCTGGGACACAGATTAGCAGAATACAATTAATGCAAATATGGGAACAACTTCTTCCTTCTTCCTTCTTCTTTTTCCTTGGGGCCATTACACATTGTATGTGCTTTGCTGTCCAGTTTCTAAGCTCTCTTTATGTCTCTCTCCCTCTGTCTTTCTCTCTCTCACTCTCTCTACCTCTATTTCTCTCTCTCTGTCCTGGTATCTCTCTTAGACACACTCTCTCCTCTCCCTCTATGTCCCTCCACTCATTGGTTCTATAACTTACTACAGTGTATTCCACTAGGGTGATGTGCTAGTATGTTTGAAGGACTTCGAAGACTGAAAAATGGTAGCAAAAGTCCAGAGAACAACAAAGAATGTTAGTAGCAGTTGTGGAAGGGTAAGGATTTTTAACTTAAGAGTTGGTAGGGCCAGCCTAGAATGGATTTAAAATGTCTGTGAAGCATGACCTCGATCACAGACAAGCTCTCACGCTGCATGACGTTCGTGGTCATTCAAGACTACGTCATGACGTTCGGGAAAGAACTTTGTAACATTGGTGTTGTCCTCAGCGAAGTCATCGATGATGCCTTTCGTGATGTCATCTTTGGTGTCCTAACAAAATATAAAAACTCTGTATTTTAGAGCCAATAAAAATGCGGACCAGTCCTATCGAATGGCCAAACATTTTCAGGAGACGCATGAGGGCCGACTGTAAGGCTTTGGCTTTTTCGGCATTCATAATCTTAAAAAATCACACAGAGGAAGAGATTGCGAATTACAGCTGTAACAGGTGGAAACACCATGTATCCTGGACTTTGAGACAAAAAAAACAATGGCATAATTTGCATGAGGAACTGTACACATTTTTGGGAACCTGACTTATATATACTACTTTTAAATCATAGTTATATAATCTTCCTTAATTTATTTCTTTCGTCATATGTTACCATCATCGGTACCATTGGTCCATCTGGTATTTAATGCTGCTTGATTGGTAATCCTGATCAATGCACAAGTTATACGAATTCAGAAAATATTTGAGCAATATGCCCTGAGCGGCAGGGGCATTACCGAGTCAGGTAATGCCCCGGGCCCATAGTTAATGAAGGCCCCGGGGCATTACTAGACTCTGTAAAGCCCCCGCCATGAGGGGCATATTGCTATTAGTACCCCAGCCCAAGGCCAGGGTACTAAAAGCTTTTATTCTGTCCCGAAACGTCAAAGAAAACGGCCGCTGGGAAGGGAAAACAGAGTCCTTTTTCCATTTCCATGGCGGCCATCGGGAGCGGGCGTTCCCAGTGTGTTTGCTCCCGAAAGATGACAGAAAATAAGGTAAGTGGGGTGGGGGGAGGGAGGAGGAAGGAAGGAGGGAGGGATGGATGGATGATAAAATAAATAATTAAAAAAAACGTGCCTGAATCCCCGGCGGGGGACAATGGCAGCCTCCAGCCGTTTGGAGGCTCACACCGGGGATGGCCCCGCTTCGAGCCTCCTCATTGGCTGCAAACTCCCCCCCTCCCCCCGCTGTGGACAAAGCACCTGGAATCCCACCGGGTACTAATTGGTGGTTAGACTCCCCATTTTGGATGTTCAAATTATAATCTTTTTATGTTTCTTTATATGTAATTCTATTTTAATGTTTGGTGTTGGAAAGCCATATATCTCCCTACGAGGTGAAGATATGTGCAATAACAACAGCACCATATTTGCACTTTCGTCAGAAACCAAGATGGGTTTTGAAGCATTAAGTCATCCAGTTTTTCAATTTCTTCTGTGACTTAGCAGCTATTGGCATTTTTAAAAGCACTAGCATTTTTATATAATGAACGTAGGAATATTGTATTAACTTGTATATGACAATCAGTTGATGTAAAGTAGTGCCTTAACTATTGGCACTTTATTAGAGCGGTTAGAGTTACTATAAAGCACTTGCACCTTATTCTGTGATCAAATTACTAATATTTGAAATGCTGCTACAAAACGATGTATTGTAATGCACTTGCACTTTATCGAGAGAGATAGATTTGCTAATTTAGAAATGCTTTTGTGATAAATTCAGAACGATTTAATTGTTCCACTTCCTGGAATGTCTATAGGTTAGTAGCATTGTAATGCATTGGCACTTTATTGTTGTACCAACAAATTGGGTACTGTTGCATTAACATGCATTTTCAAAACTAATGTTAGTAATCAGTATAGAAATGCACTTAATTTAAAAAAGGATAAATCTAAAAACAAGGAAATGCTGCTAAAACAAATTGAGGAATATATGCATTAATTGTGGGCAAACTAATGTGTGGTCCATTTACATTGTATTGTTCAAAGCACTTGTACTGTGTCCGTCTATATGTGTATTGTTAGCTGTGATTGAACATTGTAAGATGGCCGACAGTGAAGTTAAATTAATCAGGCTGGTGGTCAAATGGGAAAGGGTTTCAGTGAATCACAGTAACCATAGAGGGATTGGTTGATATATAGATAAGATTTTCAAAATGTTTTATTGTATATGATGAAGCAGCCGCCGGGCTGCAAAACGCATGGTATGGTATCGTATTGTAATGTTTATTTATATAGCGCCTATAAACAGGCAAGTGTTTGAAAGCGCTCAAGGAGGGAGGGAACACAGGGAAAAAACAACAGTCCCTCAGAGTCCTTGAATTTCTGAGACAATAACGGTCTGCACAGGCAGATTAAGTGAATATGAAACATTTAACAGTTTAGATACAGCAAATAGGACTGCCGGCGATTCTGCAGTTTTTCCAAGTGCACATTAAGGGGTGAAGACAAGGGAGAACAGACAGACGATCTTCAAGCATGGCTGTATGAATATCGTGCAAGTGCTGGAGTGCAGGGCAGGGGACCAAGTGCGTCACTAGAGATTGGAGAAGTGCGAGGAGAGAAGCTCTCAGGTTTTTTTTATTACAAGTGCAGTGTGGTGCAGGACCTTGCGGCAAGTGCAGAGGGACTGGAAGGGGTGCCTGGGAGCTGTGAGACTCTGACGTACACCAGGTGGCCAGTCAATAAGCTGTGTGGAAGGAGGGAGAGAAGGAAGAGGAAAGAGCTCGGTTGAAATAGAATGAAGAGGAGAAGAGGAAATGAACGTAGGAATATTGGCTGGTTCTATTTTACTTTAAGTGATGAATACAGTTTTTGTACTCCAGATTTTACTGTGCACACGGCTATTTTTTTAGATTGTGCCTGGGATTCTCAGGAGTGCAGTCTGTGGTGACCGAGCACCTTTTTGTTTTAAAAAACTATTACACACCACGCGGTAGTGGCCGTGTAGTTATGTTTAAGTTGCTCAACCCATAGGAAGAGCACTTTTTGGGAGGATTATAACTTTGCCCCCCCCCCTGAACGAATCCTCACAGACCTTTGCAAAAAAAAAGTGTTTGTGGAAGGGGCACCATTATAATGGGTCCCAAAATGTGTGGTTTTTCCCATAGACCCAATGGAAAAAGAAAATATGCTCATGTCTACAGCCCCAAACCGCTGGACACATTTTCACCAAATTTGCGACAGGAGTGGTGGCTTGGTCCAGAAAGCGTGCTTTTCTAAATAGGGTAAATCCGTCCAGTATTTTATTTAAAAACGGGCAAAAAGTAGGTTAAACAAATGGTGATATCTGGGTTCGGTCCACGGACTCACTTCCCTGTTCGGTGTGCAGATGGCCTCCGAGTGGTCCAGGGGGCGAAGTGATGTCTGCGGACATCAGACACACCTACTGATTGTATGGTGAAAAGCGTGAGGTGCATCAGATTTTTGGGAACGCCTGCCATGTTGGATTCACGGACAGCTGCCGTTGTCTGCGACCACAGCAGTGAAAGCATATTAAAAAACACAACATTGCACTTGTCAAACTAATGAACAATCTCTGGGGAGGTGAGGGGTGATGCGGATGGGATGGGATATGGCCTTAAAAAGTTCCAAGTCTAACGTCTGCAAATAGTCTGGATGTTCGGGTACAGTCCTGTGATGTTCACGATCATCTGAGATGTTCAGGGACATCTATGCCTATTTCTGCATTACAGGGTTGGTGAAAAGCAGTTTTTGGATGGCTTATAACTTTGGCGCCACTCAATGAAACTGCATGAAGTTTTGAAACTTCATTCTAGACCCGACTCTGAATGGTTCCGCAAAGTGTGCTGCTGTTTTGCCAAGAGCAAACAAAATTAGAGGGGGGGTTTCCAAAATATTTTTAAGGCTTATAAATGTGGTGCCATTTCACGAATCTGTACAAAAGTTTGCAAAATGATTAGATATGAATGTGTTTGCAAGGTCTGGTGCGATTTTGTCAAGAGTGGGCAAAATAAGAGGGGGGATCTCAACATTTTAGATGGCTTATAACTTTATTGCCATTTAACGAATGTGGACAAAAGTTTTCAAAAAGAGATTATAGACCCAACCTTGAATGTTTGTGCAAAGTGTGAATGGATTTTGTCGAGTGATGGCTAAATTATATGACTTTTTATGTACATACTTTTTGACAAGGACCTAAAAGCATGGTTTTGCAAATGTGTCAGTGTTTTATTTTTTGAAAAGTGTCATAATGTAGGTACAAACAATAGTGATATACCTTTGGTGACTGAGGTGCAGCCTGTGGCCATGGGCAGTGGCCAGATTGTTCGGGTCATGGCCAAAGGCAGTGACCCGGACAATCTTGGCACTGCTCGTGACCACGAGGGACCAATAATGAGGTTAAAGTGGTAATGGCCACCAGGGACCGGATATGTGCTAAAGTTTTTCAAAATTGGGATAGGTTTGAATAGGAAAATAATCTGCTTGTGAGTACAGGTTGAAGTGCTGGATGGAATTGCAGCAAATATGCAAGAGGAGAGTCAGCAAGAGCCTGAAAGCATGGTTTTGCAAATATGTCCTGTGATTTATTTTTTTTAAAGTGTGAAAATGTATGTACCCAACACACTGATATAACATTGGTGTCTGGGCAATGGGCCTGGCCATCAGCAAGAAGAAATGTGTACTGTAATGTGCTTATTAGGGCATGCAGCATGGCTGAAGCAGTAGGTTTGAATGGGAAAAAATATTCTGCTTGCGGTTACAGCCTGAAGTGGTGGACTAGATTACAACAAATGTGTACAACAAGCATTAGCAAGGACCTGAAAGCATGTTTTTGGAAATATGTCTTATGTTTTATTTTTCCAAAGTGTAAGAATGTAAGCAGAAAAACTAGTGATATACATTTGGTGTCTGGGTAGTGCGCCAGACTCACGGCAAATGCAAATGTGTACTCTGATTTGCTTATTGGGGAATGCAGCATGGCCGAAGCCCATACCCCATGGATTTGTAGACTGGCCGTGGCTGCTAGCCATGAGCACTGTCCATTGTTTTTATTATTACGGTATAGTGGACACTGAGCTAGGATGCAAGGTGGGTGCAGCGAATAATAGGGGTGATTTGGTTGGGCTGGGGTCATGGTTGAGCCTTCTGCCGTAGGCAATTGAATGATGATTTGCATTCCCAGCATGCACTGCTGAGAATGACAGACATAAGTATGTGTTGCAAAAAATATGTTTCTTAAAGGAGGTTTAGAGTTATTTCATATATATGAAAAGAGGAATTATGAATAACTTATATACAGTGCTGGAACACCATGAAACATTTTCACTTAAAAAAATCTATTAAATTGACAGAAAAAACTTTGTTAAAGCGATGTTACGATTAAGATGCATCCCATGCTTTGGACTCCGCTGCTCCAGTAGTTAGCCAGTGGCGGCCCACCTTTGCATCCCTTGGCATTTCCCTTCTGGGTTCTCATGACCACTTGCCCATCTGTACTGCCCCTTCTATTTAAGCACTTCTCTCACTGCACAATGCATATGTGCATTTGTAGGAGCACTGTGTACATTTTTTTTTATATAAACAAGGGAAATGCAGATGCAAAAGATGTGTAGAAGATTAAGTGGCAGTTGGTGTGTGGAAGCTTAATATGGTCATAGTGTTAATGTACAGTTTCTGGGAGTGATTGGTGGATGGATGTGTGACTGTTTGAAAGCCGGCATTGAGGGAGTGTTACAAATGTAACATTTAAAAGGGTAGAAGGGCTGCACAGTGCGATGGTGGTCATGTGCCATCTAGGTCCTTTAATGCTCCATGACCTGGATAGGGGACTGTGGAGACCGCAGATAGTTATAAACGTCCATCGATGATGGTCCTTATTGTATGCTAGAGAAAGGTATTTGGGATAGAAAATTGTTTCTGTCCTTTTTTCTTTTTCTCTAGTATACAATTGTCCATTATTCCCATAAGCATAACAACAGAAAATGCTAATGGAAATGTTGGAGAAACTTCTTCAGTCTAACTACTTTAATGAGAAATGTAAAGTAGATGGTGTCTATAAGATAATTTTTTAACTGTTAAAGGTGTTCCTAAAGGAACCTTTCTTTGGGGTGTTTTATGATTTTGCATTTTATTTTTACAGGAAAGGCCAGGATGTACGGTGAGGAGGGACATTAGGGAAATGAGGGCTGGGGCACCAACCACAGATCTGAAGGGGCAGGTGGAGAGGTGAAGATGTTGCGCGTGCGTTAAAACTAAGGTAGGAGGCAGTATTTCTCACACTCCTTGATTGTAGTCTCGAAAGCACTTTGAAACTGCTCCCCCCTGCAGAGTGGTGTGTTGCAGTAAAAGTACTGTTGCCTTGGAAATATATGGATCAACAGCCTCTTTTATGGCTTGAACCGTAGTTGGTGGGATTGTGCGCCCCACAGGAGTAGCCTATGTTGTGACAATAGAAGTTGAGGAAGATGAGGTAGAGGAAGACAGCCTATTTGCTTCTGAGAAAGGAACAGCCTTTCTCAGAGTACCTGGTTGGTGTGAGCAGGTGTGGTGGCGCATCAAGGTGATACCAAGAGAGAACTGTGTGTGCTGTCCATAACTGAGTATGAATCCACACTCAATGCATTGAACATGGGTAGCACAAGCCTTTGGTACCCCTTGTACGGTCTTAAAGAATTGCCACACCGACGATTCTCTCTGTGTGCTGGAGGTAGGCATTTCCTCTATGTCATCATCCTGGTCCTCTTGATCCTCATCTGCTTTATTGTGCCTTTTCCTTTGTCCAGGCCCTCCAGCTGGTGGTTGTGGTGGTGTTGGTGGTTGTGGCCCCAGGGGAGGAGGGATCGCTATGGCTCATGCCATTTCTGAAGTTAAATAGTAGGTGTGCCAATGCTCTTCCATCAGGTGATTTCTCCTGGATTGCACATGGAAAATTAGTAAACACGGGTCTAGGAGTTGTGGAAGGGTAAACTTTCAGCTTGAAATATCCTAGATTGGCTGTAAATGCAGTTTTGAAAGGTCTGTGAAGCACGGACCCATATGCAATGCACAGACCCGCTATGAACATGCCATCATGGCATGCACGCACATACGGTCACGTGACACTCTTTGGGAAGTCTGCAATGATGTCAGATGTTCATGAACATTGGCGAACAAAACATTTTGTACAAAGCTGTAGAAAGTTGATAGTGTTTAGAATGTTACTAGGAGGGGGGGAATGGCACAGTTCTTACCTGAAACTTCCTATATTGCATGAAAATGCTGATATATTGGGGTGACATGATTATGTGTGTATGCAAGGCGCTGGGGGGCCCAGGAGGAAAGCATGGTATTTTTGACTGGCCATCTATGATAGATGTCCAGTAAAACAAATACCATCCCTGTCCCCTGGGCTCCATAGCACCTCAGAAGGAGAACTGATGTTGACAGGTGGGTAGGGGGATTGTGCAACAAAGGCATTTGTAAAATGCCTTTGTTGTACAACCCTCCTCCCCCCCACTTGCCAAAATCAGCTCCACGGACCAACACAAACACATTTACAAAGCATTCACACAGCAAGCACTTTGCTCCACCCCGCTCCAGGCTGCTCTGTTCGTATGTGCGAGGAGGTGCAGGAGCTCCCCCTCACACATACAGACATGCAGTTCCCCAGCCAGCATTTCCAATGAGCTATGCAAGGCTTGCGAAGCAAAACGCCCCCAGCCTTGAATGGCTCAGTGATGATATGTGGCTGAGGAACTGTTTCCCTTTGACAGTTCAGCCAGCCCAGCAGCACTCCCTCAGCTGGAAAAAGCAGCTGCGGGAGTGCTTCACTGGGATGGCTCCTCGGCTCCTCCATAATCAGTGAGGGAGCCACTGGGTCAACGCCCCCTCACCCATTATGGATGAGCAGCCAGGCGCGGTCTGACCTATAGGGCAATACGGCAATGCCCGAACCAAAAATGCAAAATGCTAGTGTGGGCCAGTTTTGTTGGTCTAAATGGGCCACTTTTGTGGTCAATGTGGGCCAGTTTGATGAGTTACTTCACTATGAAGCTAGTAGTTGTGACTATTGTTGCTGAATAAATATTTGTTAAATATCACAATTTGCTTACATTTTAAATAAAAACTCCCCCTTGGGTACTATTCAAACAGTCTGACACTAAAAGAATGAATTTCCATTTGCAACTGTGGGACACTTTTTCATTGGTGCCTGAGACAGTTTTATGCTACAGTGCGTCCCTTTGAGCCGCCACTGCCCATGTACTCCATAATATATATATATATATATATATATATATATATATATATATTATTTTTCTTTTTAATTTCAGGGTGGGACTCACGCTCCCAGGGAATGCGGCTGCACCCCCCTGGGGGGCACGCCCACAGTTTGAAGACCTCTGCCCTAACTTCAAAAGCCCTCGCGGCACTGATTACATTAACCCACCCATAATGCTAACATCACTATACGTACAAAATAAGCTCCACCTATTTCAATGCTGTTCATGGGCCACATAGCCAAACATACCCTGTCATCACCAATGTCATAAGGTTATCTAACGCAAAACGAGGAACGTAAGCACAGACAGCTACAACAAATACAAAACTTTTCTTTCTTTTTACAAAAATTATAGAAACATTTTATTTTGAAGAAAACAACAATACTCGGGACTGTAACAACTATTTTTCATTTTCACACATCGAACAAAAACATTCAATTAAGTCCACGAAAACGTGGTTAACATTTTCAAATACAGCTACCGAACTTGGTATCGTTCTCATTTTCAGTAAAACTGTCAACGGTCATCTTCTAATGCCAAATCCGATCATCGATTCATTTAATGCAAGTTGTTGCATTCTTCACCAAAAATGATCTTCCATGACCACCAAATAATGTACACACACGGCTCTCCATTACAGAGGAGAAATGAGTCCTTTAAAATTGAAAAAAAAGCAACACCTTGACGTCCGCATGTTTCTAGAACCTATACGCTCCCATGTTGCTACTTGTTACTGCAACCACGAAAGGATAGATTGTTGCCTGGCGGTTATCCCAAATGATTGTTATTACATATCCGTTGTTAATAATCATTGTCCAAATACTGCTGAAAAAGCCGTCGGCCGGTAGGCTGTACACATGACATGCGCACATCAGTATTATATAACTATATAAAATGAAGAAGTCAAAAACATATTTCAGTAACCACTTTACAGTTAAATATACACAGTACATTCTTATTTTGCCTATACATTTCAGTGACAATTCACATGTACAATGTCTATTCTTTGCCTCCAATTGAACAATCATCTATCAGGACGTTCATCATATGGCCCACAGTACATTTTCAATCCACACTTCAATAAATATTTTTTTAAATCTTGCTTACATCGTGTTTTGCGAATCCATTCTTACAATGTCCCGGAGTAGCAACCGTTTGAAAACACAGTTTTCCGAAATAGAAACTTGATTGTCCAACATCGGCTTTTAATGTAGTCAATCTTATAATTTCTTTGTGGATTTTTTACACCTTTACTCCTTCAAATTCTTAGTGTGCTGTATTCAAGGACACATAACAATGATACCCTTCATGTACCATTCACAGCATGCCGAGTCAGTTTTGTTTTTACAGGCATGCATTTCCCTACACATCAATAATAACCTGTCCCCTGCTTTTCTGCTATGTGAAGCGTTTTCCCAATAGAGACTTGCAGCAACAACATATTAGATATCGTGATTAAAACTTGTTTTTCAAAAAGATCAGCAGATAGCGTGTTCCCACGCCTCAGACAGCCTTGAGCATAATGCAAGGTTCTTGACTTTCATCTTTAAACCAACCACAAAAGCATCACACTTTGTCCGCCATAACTGCTGGCACCTGAATTAATAAAAGTAACATAAATTCAAGTACACTGATCACATAAAAGTGTGCACACACGAACAATGGAGTACAAGCTTACTCACTACTGTGTACATCTATTCCCACAATCACATTAATTTCTGCATTCATGTACACGCCCCTTGTTGCCCTCCACATTAAGATGTAAATGTGCAAAGACCACATACAAATTCCTTTGCACATTATTTCAATGTTGACTAACACTGTGCCACATAAACATTTGGTGTATTGCAATCTTCAGCCACTTATCATTGTAACTACTTTCCCACGTGTCAAATTGCATCCAGTTCAATTAGATAATTCCTTCATTACAAATGCTTTGTACTCCCACTACATTACCTACAATTACTATACACATATTACTACTGTGGTGGCTGTACCCAGTGAACATATTCTGACGTCTGTGGACACCAAAATAGACTGTGGACTTTCTGTACCCTTTTTTCACCTCTAAAACAGCTCCACTTTGCCTTCATTCCACTTCCCTAGCATTTGTACGCCCTCTTCCAGCAATCAAATGACCCCAAATGTCTTTTCCGCGAACAGTTATGTCACCTGCCCGGTCATTTTCAACCTACAAAAACAGCCTCATATATTTTTTTTCCACTCACACACCCTTCCCAGCCCCTCTTTCTACCACCAAATGACCCAAAATGTGTTTTCCATGCTTTTTCCCCACCACGTTGTCTGCGGCTAGCTATGCCTGTCCGCAGATCCAACATGGTGGACGCTTCCAAAAATCAAGTTGTGCTCTGGACCAATGGTAGGCCCGTCCGTGGACTGAACAGGGAAGTGAGTCGGCAGACCGAACCCAGATATCACACATTTTTTTGCCCTACTTTACGTTAATTTTAAAATAAACTACTAGACGGATTTACACCAAATTTACAAAAACATGCTTTCGGGACCAAGCCACTGCTACTGCCACAGATTTGGTGTCTTGGGTCACCCCTATAACTTTGCCTCCCCTTGACAGATGTCACCAGACTTCACAGGATCGCTCTGATGGGGCCATATACTTTTTTTGCAAAGTTTGGTGAGATTTGTCTGGGGGGGTGGTGAAGTTATAAGCTGCCCAGAAAGTTCTCTTCCTATGGGTTAAGCAATTAAACCATAACTACAAGGATGCTGTAGCAGACCCTGTAATATATATACACTGCTCTGCAGCATCAAGCTATCATCGAGCTACAAAATGTATCTAGCATTGTCATTAAGCCGGCCGACAAGGGCTCCAACATTGTTGTACAAAAATGGGCTATGTATGTTGCCCAAGCGAACTGACAACTTAGGGATCATGCATGTTATTGTGCATTATCAACTAATCCTTTCCCTGAAATACAAACTGAACTTACATCTCTATGTACCAAGTGGCTGGACAATGGTTTACTTGAGGATGACCTTTTTAAATGTCTTGTTCCCCCCAGTTACACCATGCCCACCATCTATTTTTTTTTACCTAAGACCCACAAATCTCTGACACATCCACCTAGTAGACCCATTGTCACCTTATGTGGCTTTTTGTTAGAACACCTGCCACAATTTATAGACAAAATCTTATTTCTATTTGTTTCTGTTTTACCAGCTTACTTACGTGATACCAAGGACTTTCTGCAACACATCACTGATATACCTTGGGAAAAAGGCCTCATTCTGGCCACTCTCAATGTTATCTGTTTATATACATCTATCGATCACAATGTGGGAATGACAGCCTGCAACTATTTTTTGGACACACGATCACTAAACCTACTGGGACACAGCAATGATTTTGGAAATGCTGTTGTTTTGCTTGACTAATAATGTGTTTTTATTTGAATGCTCTTTTTTTGTCAGGTCAGGGATACTGCAATGGACCGTACCTTTGCCCCTCCTATGCCAATCTAACAATGGGGTGGTGGGAAGCAACTTTTCTGTCTGATTTACTTTCCTTGAGTTTTCCAACACAGGTTGTTTCTTGGTGGCAGTACATCGATGTTGTTTTTATAATTTGGAAGGGCACAGAGGGTGACTGGTTATCATTTGTCAAGGGTATCAATGAGAACCTGGCAAATCTAAGCTTCATTGAATGCCATAGTTACACTGAAATTGTGTATCTCGATGTTACTCTTACGGTTGGCCCATCAGGCATTCATACTTCCCTGTACAAAATATCTTGCAACACTGGTCTTCCCTTGCATGAAAGCAGCTGTCATCCACCCTCTTGCAAAAACAGCATCCCATATGGCAAAATCATCCGCTTTCACTGTAATTGTATTGATATCCTACAATATGATCGATGCTGTGCTTCGGCTGCCTCGGATTTCTTAACACAAAGATATGGTAAAAAAGTTATTGAAACAGCCTATACCAAGGCACGGCTATTGTCCATGGAAAAACTTTTACATGGTACCCGGCCAGACCAATCCAGCACTAATGAAGATCCACATTTAATTGTCACCTTTGATTCTGCCTCCTCTAGTGCCCGAAAAATCATTGAAAAACATTGGCGTGTTCTCACTTTGGACAAGGATTTGTGTCTTCTACTGTCCAAACGTCCAGTATTGACTTACAAACGAGCGCCATCACTCAAGGGCAGGCTGGTATCAAGCTTTCTACACCCCCTTAATAAGAACTCAGAGCTGACCAATTGGCTTCCTGGTATCTCCTCAGGTTTCTCAACATGTTCAAAATATAAAGTATGTGTTCACGCTACTGTACAAAAATCATTCATACATCCTATCACTGAACTCAAATTTGAAATCAAACATTCGATTAATTGTGACACTGCTTTCGTAGTATATGTTCTTTCTTGCCCATGCCGGAAATGGTATGTCGGCAGTACTACCTACAAATTGAAACTAAGAATCTAACAACACCTTAGAGCCATAAAAAATTCAGATCCTGCGTATCCTATGGCCAAACATTTTAGGGAGACCCATGGCAATTACTTTCTTTTCTTTTCTGTAGCCCATGTTTTAAACATCCCAGAGGAGGTGATCGGACCTTGAGGTTGCGACAACTTGAAACAAAATGTATTCTTGATTTTGACACCAAGGTTCCTAATGGACATAACGTGGATGAGGAGCTTTACACCTTTCTTGGAGTGTAAATATGTAGAGTGTTCTCCTTGTTCATTTGTGTTATCTGGTTATACTGTATTTCTTTTTGATATTTGTGTCTACTTTGCTGCTCACTATTTTATTGATATTAGGTATTTTCCTTTTTTCTTTGGTCTGCAGACTTTTATTCAGATCTTATTTTTGATTCTGGCTGTCTCATTGTCCAGGATAATGGGGGACTGTATGGGGGTTTTAATGTCCACTGTTATGTGTTGAGCCCATTTGTGTATCCTGCATTAGACGTTCATCAATAGGTTGTCAGACTCGACTCATACTTTCTAGATTTACTGCTGCTTTTTGCATTTGCACTTTATAGATAGGCTGTACTGGCACTTTATCTTGAGGTTGCTTATGGGTTTCCATTTCAGAGCTCATGTGGGTGTTTCGTGGTTTTAGACAAAAGCATTTTACTTTGCTTGTTTTGTACAGATCCTCATCTATATTTGATGGCCTTTACAATATGCTATTGTTGCAGCACTTTATTATGATGTGGATGATCCACTTCAGATTGACTAGTGATTTACCTGCATTTATCAGGTGTTATTTGAGGGTTATCCACCATGCTACTATTCATGGCCTACTGCACTTGCACTTTATTTTGCAGCACTTTATTATGATGTGGATGATCCCCTCCAGATTTGCTAGTGATTTCCTGTATTTATCAGGGATTACTCTAGGGTGGCCCATCATGCTAGTATTCATGGCCTATTGCATTTGCACTTTAGTCTGATGTGTTTCCACTGAGATTGCATCGCCTTTGTCAACCTCCCATAAGTAATACAATTATGCATTTGCACTTTAATATTTGGCTGTTTAATTCTTACTGTATTTTTTTCTTGCTTCTGCATTCGTCAAATCTTCAAGGAGTATTTGTCATATATATTGATTGTATGATATTTCTTGGCACTATTTATGCTTTCTTTATAGATCAGTATTTTTCAAATGTGAATATTTGTTGTACTTCACACTTTTTATGCCTTTCTGTATGCATTACAATTTTATCAAATGTAACCATCTATGTACTGACATATATTATCATCATACTCTGTAGTTTTTACATCCATTTTGCTGTTCTTCTTGATGTGTTCTATTTATCTTTCCCATGGTCAGACTGTACATTATGGTTTCATTTGGTAGCTTACTAGTTGTTGCTCAAAGAGTATTGCCATCTGTGACCCACTTTGGGTTTCATTGTATGTCTTTATCTTTGTTACTCGCTTTACTAATGTGTTTGAATCACCGTGCATTGAGTTGTGCTTGCATGTTGTATTAGCTACCTGTCCACTCAAAGATGTCTGCCATGGTTGACACACATAACTGAGCTAGGCTCCATTATCAGTGAAAACTATGAAAGGACTATTCTTGGTCATTTAAACTGCTGCATTTCCATGTCCCCCATATGTGAACAAACGATATGTAGAGCGTGAAACGCGTTGTATCAGGACCTGATTCATGGTGTCCTGCCTCTGTTGTTTTGTTGTTGAGATTTTTAACCAATTTAATAAACTTGTGTACAATTACTGTCTGGGTTTTCTACTTTCGGTTTGGAACTCATTTGACATTTTTTCCCCGCTCGGAGTGCGGTTTACTTTCCTCTTTTATCTTGTGTTTGTGTGTAGATATATAATATTAAGTAAAAAAACTTTGTTAAAGGGACGTTATGGTTAAGTTGCGCTACTAAAAACCTATGAAATTCAGTAAAAAAACTTTGTTAAAGGGACGTTATGGTTCAAAGTAAAACCAAAAAACCCCTGAAATTCGGCAGTTATGGTAACATAAGCAACCATAACTTGCGCCACCGTGCACTGCTAACACTAAAACCCAGGACATCAAAGATGACATCACAAATGTCATTGATGACATCACTGATGGCATCACATGTGCATTTACTTTTCATAAAAACTCTGTACAAGGGATTCTTATAATGCTGACTAAAAACTGTCAAGGATCATTGGGATAAATATCATGAGCTAATTAGTGCATTAAGCAATGCATTGATATAAATAGCATTCTATTATGAAGTTCTATCCAGTATACTAAACTACTCATGCAGAAACATAGGCAGTGTGTGCAGCATACATGATGAAGGTGCCATATTCATAATCTTGCCATGTTGAATACTGAAATGATAACTGCTTTCTTATTAGAGTTTTGCGTACTGTGAAACATGTAATAAGTAGATAATAAAACCCAATTAATACATAATTATTACAGACAAAACACAGACAACAACACATACAAATATGAGTATATACAGGGACAGTGAAGTAAACAAAAAAGCAGAAATAGTAGCAGAATTAGTTCATAACCTAACTGATTGTCTTTATGCAGAGAAACTATTGCTCTGTTTCAAAGCTGCTACTTACCATATGTATGTGTATCACATGATGTGACTGCACCCAAAGGAAAGGAGAGTGAGTATAATGTATACAAATATGAGCATATACAGGGAAGGTAGAGTAATAAAAATAAAACTATGAGAAAGTGCTGATAACCCTAATGATTATCTTCATGCACAGAAAGGATTGCTCTCTTTCAAGCCTGTGTCTTCCACTATGTATATGTTTCATATGATGTGACTTGACCCTAAGTCTACAAATATAGTACCTTTTCAATTTTTACTTCCTGACTGTTACTGAAGAAAACTATGTGGCTTCGATATGTCAGTAAAGGATAAAAAGGGAGAGCCAGCCATGTGATGTCATCAGTGATGTCATCAATGACATTTGTGATGTCATCTTTGATGTCCTGGGTGTTAGTGTTAGCAGTGCACGGTGGCGCGGGTTATGGTTGCTTATGTTACCATAACTGCCGAATTTCAGGGGTTTTTCGGTTTTACTTTGAACCATAACGTCCCTTTAACAATGTTTTTTCACTGAATTTCATAGGTTTTTAGTAGCGCAACTTAACCATAACGTCCCTTTAACAACGTTTTTTTTACTGAATTTCATAGGTTTTTAGTAGCGCAACTTAACCATAACGTCCCTTTAACAAAGTTTTTTCACTGAATTTCATAGGTTTTTAGTAGCACAACTTAACCATAATATCCCTGACTTCATATACATGTAACATAGAACATACTAACCCCCACGTAGTGATTTTCATGTCCGCGGACTACCACCATGTCCGCGGACATATCGAAAATTTGAGCGTGGTGAATGTAAATTTAAATAGTGTGCCCCATTTCCCCTTTGAAGTTGGCTCTGAAAAGAGCCGTTTTTTTTGGGGGTTTTTACAGATGCTTGACAGACACCTGTTATTTTGTATTTTTTTCTTTTTTGTTTTCTTACTTTACTCCTAAAATCTTCACATAACCTTCTCCAAAGCAACCCTTACATTCCAAAATAAAAAGGCATTTCCCGTAAAAGATAAAGAAATGCCATCTTCTTTAAAATTAACAGCATTACTGGCATCAAAATTCTCATTATTACAGAAGAACATACCAGCTCTAAGCATGAAGGCACACATGCCTCGGTTGATGACACACCTAGCAATGTTTTGCTGAGGACAAAAAACTGAACTATTGTCCCATATTGCCCTAGGTAGTAATCCAGAAAAAATTACTTTCACATTTGGAAGGATCTTCATTACGGCTTGAACCAAGCGTTCCAAATCAGCCAACAAAGTAGGGGCACTGACGTTGCCCAAATGGAAAGCACCATAGTGCAAAACTACCACATGCGGACTGTTCATCGTGGCCATATCCTCACAAACTTGTACAATTCCCTGTACATTGCAATCAGGCACAGTGCTCCACACCACCTCCACTCCTTTCACATCAAAGTTCTTTGCAACATGCCTGCATTGAGCATACTGCTGTAAACCATGCACAAACATATCTCCGAGCACCAACACCCTGACTTTCTCCACTTCTGCCATCTTCACTACACACAGTCTCTTTCAACACAAATCCACAACCTCGACATCTGATTGGCTGATCCGTACAGTCTTCTTTCCATGTTGGATTTCCTGGAAAAACCCGGATGTAGCACGCCCTGTCCACGAACAGCACGGTATCCACGGACGGCGTCCACTTTACTCTCTGTGCCATTCCCTCATTGCATACAGCTAAGCAATCACACAATACAAATAACGTCCTCAGAACACCCCCATTTTGTGAATTTTCAAACATTTCAGGACAATTATCATTGCATTATTCAACATATTAACATTACAAATATTATACTTTCATCTTGTACTCTGCACACAATGCTATGTTTCTCCATTAGTAGCTCAGTATACTAGATAGAATCCCATAATACAATGCTATTTATATCAATGCATCGTTCAAAGCACTAATAACGGTATAATATTTATTGCAATATCCTTGACACTTTTTTCGCAACATTATAATAAAAATCCCTAGTACACAAATTCCATGAAAAGTACATACACATGTGATGTCATCGGTGATTTCATCAATGACATTTGCAATTTCATCTTTGATGTCCTGGGTGTTACTCTTAGCAGTGCACGGTGGTGGCGCGAGTTATTTTTCATAGCTCACCATAACTTGCGATTTTCAGGGGTCTTTAGGCTGTACTTAGAACCATAACGTCCCTTAAACAAACTTTTTTTAATATCACGCAAACAATATACAAACATGGCGTGCAAAAACCAACTTCTCACAGATGGCTTTACACAGAATGTTGCAAAGTAAGAATTTATGCTCGTTCACAGTGAAGGTCAGCTGCTTCCATTTTTTTCTCGGGCCCCGGAGAGGCTCACGAAGCGGACTATAAGGTTGTATTGTGTTTTGACCTTGACAGACAGAGATTGTGATGAAAGACTTCTCTTGAAGGAGTGTTGCTAAAACGTAAGAGAAGATAAGGATGAAATTTCTGAAACAAAACCACTTTTATATATTATATCACTATGCGAAAGATCGTTCGCACACGCGGAGTCGTATTTTGGGACTGCACTACTCGTAGACAATGGAAATTGCAATTGTACTGTAAGTAACCCTTTAGATTATTTTATACCAAATATAATTACAATAGCGTAGCATTAAAGACCGCTCAAGTTGAACTTGTTCGTTGAAAGTGGCATAATGTTTTCTACCGCGCACTATCACCACCGAATTGATCCCCTGTCGTTTAGAGGGCTCTGAAAAAGGCAGACGACACAGGGTGGATTTATAGAAATAATTTAACCGGTCTATAGGCGGTCAAGCGCTCTACTCGCTGTGCCACTTCACTGTAGCCTGTCAAGTGGCACAGCGAGTAAAATGCTCGCTTTGACATCCGTGCACACCTTGCTAACACAAGTTCGAATCCCGGCAAGGCCAAACTCAGCCTTTCATCCTTCTGTGGTCGATAAATGAGCACCACACACCGTGGTTAATAATAAGCACCGCTTAGATACCTCACGGTTCTTAGCGCTATATGAATGGGAAAATATTATTTTATTATTAACATACTCCGTTGCACTATCTTCGATAGCAAATAGTTTCACACCCTCACAAATAAAATGATGATTTTTAATGAAGATCGGCTGGTGAGACTAATTTATGTTTTTTAAAACAGGTATGTGGCCCCATTTTGCCTATGTCACGATTTACAGACTCCAGCGGATGGGGTCTTCAACTGCCAGGTGCAGGTCCAAATATGCAACTTCATGACCCTCACCATTTTATGGGACAATCGCCAAGGACCAATATGCCCTTACGCAGTACTAGCGGCTACAGACAACATACCAACCAATAGGGTGGTCTAATGACTCGTTGTTGGAGCAACCTTCCGCTTATCAGAGCAACCATTTACTGCTTTTATCATAAACCAACAGCCTATCTACCGCAAAGGAACAACGCGTGGCTCAAAATAAACTTTTGCTGATCGACAGCAGAGACAATAGCAAATTGCTGAATATTCACTAAACATTTCATGTGAAATAAATGTACTTTACCATATGTACAATCCTGCTGTTTTCTTTTAAACCACAGTTTCATATTCCGAATTGTGGCGCACTGAGTTGTAAGCTGATCTAACACCCTCTGTACCGCAAAGGAACATTGCGTGCCTCAACATGAACTTTTGCGGATCGACAACAAAGACAAATGCAAATTGCTGAATATTCTCTAAACATTTGATGTCAAATAAATATAGTTTACAAAATTTACAATTTTGCTGTTTGCTTTTAAATCACTGTTTCATATTCCGAATTGTGGCGTGCTGTGTTGTGACATAATATGTGTTGTCTTCCGGGTCCTGTGTAAAGTCACTTAGGACTGCAGAGGACTGGGCGTGTTTGATGACGCACCCTGTAACGTCACGGAGAGAGGCGGGGAATGTGAATGCTTTGATAATATCAGGCTTAGGGGCGGGAGATATGATTTAGTGTCGCAAAAGCAAGTCAGCCAGATCAATAGCGCCAGTCATATGATTATCACATAATGTCGGCATACACCAGCCGGATTTATCGTTTCTTTAGTGGACAAAAAGTCGGTTGACGCCCATAGGAAATTGTACTATTAGCGGACAAAAGGAGTGGTCTTAAAACACTTTCACCCTGACAACGAACAATACAAACAACGTTCTCAGAACACCCCCATTTTGTGTAATTGCAACCATTCAGGGACACCCCAAGTGTTCTTAGAACACATTCAACTAGACAGATTACAATACGGACAGCGTCCTGAGGACACCCCCAGTTTGTGTATTTACGAACAATTAAGTACACCGCGAGTGTTCATAGCTCATTTTTACCTTCCTTGCGAACAAAAATGACACATACTCCGTCCTCTAAACACCCCACCATTTAGTTTATTTACAAAATGTCAGAACAGCCGTGTTCTCCGTGGACAAATCGAACGCAACAAAAAAGTCTAGCACATAAAAAAACAAAACATTGAACCTCTCATACTCCCCCACCTTCCCCAAACACTCTTACACACCAACACACGGCACTAAATACAATTTTTTATCCACGTTTCACCGCGCTGTACGCGATCAACAGCGAATACAAGATGGCGGGCGCCACAGAAAATGTGACGCGCTCCATGCCCCCTGCTGTCCAACCAGTGAACACGTTGCATGTCCGCGGACATGACGCAAGGCCATGGGCCAATCGGGGTGCTGTCCGCGGAGCGAACAGGGAAGTCCGTCAGCGAAGCAAACACAGATATCACTAATTCTTTTGCCTTACGTTTTGATCATTTTATTAAAAACTACTGGACGGATTTACACCAAATTTGCAAAAGCACGCTTTCGGGACCAAGCCCCCGCTCCTGCCGCAAATTTGGTGTAAATCCGTCCAGCGGTTTGGCCTATGGCCGTGCGCAAAGATTTTTCCCATTCGGTCTGGGAAAAAAAAAAGTTTTGGGACCCCCCCTATAACTTTGCCTACCCTGGACGAATCCTCACCAAACTTTGCAAAAAAAATCAGAGTGACCCATATACTTTTTTTGCAAAGTTTGGTGAGGATCCGTCCAGGGAGAGCGAAGTTATAAGCCACCCAAAAAGTGCTCTTCCTATGGAAACAGCAACTTAACCATAACTTCATGGCCACTACTGTGGCCATGTAATACATATATTATATATATATTACACAGCCCGTGGTATCGGCCGTGTAGTTATGGTTAAGTTGCTAAACTCATAGGAAGAGAAATATTTTTGATGGCTTATAACTTTGCTCCCACTGGACAAATCCTCAACAAACTTTGCAAAAAAAGTATATAGCGGGCTCTGAATCTTATTGCAAAGCGGGTGAGGTTTCGTGCACGGGGGGCAAAGTCATAGGGGGGTCCCAAACTTTTTTTTTCATAGACTGAATGGGGAAAAACGTTGCACATGGCTACAGGCCGAACGGCTGGATGGATTTTCACCAGATTTGAGGGAGGAACGGGGGCTTGGGTCAGAAAGCGTGCATATGTGTGTTTGATGGAAATCCAACCAGAACTTTTTCTGGAAAGGACTGAAATGCATGTCCCAAAAAATTAGTGATATCTGGGTCCGCTCCGCTGACCCATTTCCCTATTCGATCCGTGGACATAAGTGTCAATGGCTTGCGGTACGGCGTGCTGTCGGAGAGCTTTGGACGCGGCCGGTGGTTGGCTGGAGGGAAGAGTGCTGTGTCAAACATTTTTTGGAAATGCCGCCATGGTGTATCGGAGGACAGTGCGGCAGCAGAAGGGTCTGGAAAATGTACTGTATGCCATGTGTTGGCGGCAGGAAGAGAGGGAACGGGTGGGGGAGTAAGAAGTGGTTCATGCTACATATGTACATAGGTGGAAGAAGATGGAGGAGTGCCTGCAGTATTTGTGCATATTGTGTCAATTTGCGGGTACCTAGACAGGCGAGTACTTTGTGTGGTGATTAGAGGCAGCTGTCGTGAAGGCCTGATAGCTTCTGGCGCGACCTGTTTGCGGTGATCTCTTTTTGTGGTGAGTGGTGGCAGGTGAATTTTAGAAGGGGAGTGAATTGCACATGACATCGGTTGGGTGGGAGGGCGGTTTTTGCTGTGTTCTGCGGATGGAATGTGGTAGTTGGGCACATAGTGGAATGTATGGGTGAATGAAGTAGCGGTGGGTCTGTGGAAGGATTGTGGGCAGATTGGTTGGAGTAGGGCCAGTGTTGCGAACAGAATGTGGGCAGGTTGGCAGTGACACATTACTTTGTGAATGGAAGTGGGTACGCCGATAGTATGTGAATGAATGTGCACAGGGGTACAGGAGAGAGTGTTTTCTATCTACAATATGGTCATTGTTGCAATGTGTTGCTGCATTGCTCCATGGTGGTGCACAGATTGGGTAAGAGTGCTGGTAGCAGTGGTGTGCATGTGGATTGTCGTATTTGGTTACATGGTAAAATGCAGGGTGGCATTACGTTTTCATGGGTGTGTTCAAGGCCTAGACTATTGGGTGCATGGCCGAAGGCCATAGGCATGCACTCAAGAGCCTAGGACATGAGGACACCCACGGCAGTAATTCATTTTTGACGTCGCATCAGTTAGAGGGTGGGGACCTGTAAGGAATGGTTGTGGAGCAAATTCAGATGCCATACAGCAGAAGAAGCTGCCATGCGTTTATGTTTGGTTTTGCAGGTGAGGTCACTGTTAGAACATGGTACATTTTCCATTAGGGTAACTGTTGCAACTTGTTGCTGCATAGCTCCATGGCAATACACAGGTTGGGTAGGTGTGCTGGTAACAGTGGTGTGTATGTGGATTGTCGTAGTTGGTTACATGGTGACATGCATGGTGGCATTACGTAGCCGTGGGTGTGTTCAAGGTCTAGACTATTGGGTGCAAGGCCGAAGGCCGGAGGCCGTAGGCCATAGGCCATGCACTCAAGATCCTAGGACTTGAGGACACCCACGGAAGTAATGCATTTTTGACCTTGCATCAGTTAGAGGGTGGTGACCTGCAAGGAATGGGTGTGGAGCACATTTCAAACGCCATAGAACAGCAGAAGTGAGCTGCCATGTGTGTATGTTTGGTTTTACAGGTGAGGTCACTGTTACAACATGGTAAAGTTTTTGATGTGTGGTTGGAGATGGTGCAGTGAAAAGTCATGCAGTGTGGGCACTGGGTGCAGTGTATGCATACTGTCAATATAAAAGAGGGTATGGTTGAAGTGCAAATAATATGTGCTTGGTTACTGTGCTGTGTGCAAATTTGTTGAAGTCAGCCCAATGTTTTGAAAACATTGTGGTTAGGTTGGCAGTGACACAATACTTTTTGAATGGCTGTGGGTAGGGGTGGTGGAGGCCCTGGTATGTTTGTGGATTCTGCTAATTGCAACCTGTTTTCATGAATGGGTGTTTTATGGCGTGGGGGAGTTGGGGTGAAGTGCTGCTACCTACGTATGCTAGGTTTGAGCATAATGTTAGCGGCCCCCATGGGCGCATGCACAGATCTATAGTGTTGTGCTGGGTGTGGGCAAGGGTGGACTGTTGTGTGCATGACCAAAGGCATGCTGGTTGCGTGTCAGGATCTTTGTGGATCCTGAAATAGTACATCCTTTAGCAGAGGTTTCTGGTGGAGGTGCTTTGGAAGCAAAGGCACCATGCACTGAGAGTGTTTAACGGTAAATATGGAATTGTGTAGAGAAATGATAGTGTGCAATGTAGAGGGTCAGTATGTGATTGGTGCATGCGTGTTTGAAATTTTCACAGCAGCCAATGAGGGAGTGTTGTAAAAATGCCAGTGCAAAGGGAAGAAGTATTGTGTCTGCTTTACTGGGGCGTGGCCTGTGCTGCAGGTGGGAAAGCACACGTGCCACATCCTGCCGTTCTGAGCATGGAGCCTTCGCAAATGGAACTGTGGGGATTCTCCAATGAGGTGTGGAGCGTGTGGTTCACAGGAAGGGGCGGTGACATATTTGTGCAAACTTCGATGCAGTGAGGTTGGCAGAGATGGATAGATGCCGAGTGTTAGGCAGAATCCTGTGCAGTGCCCTTAGGTACCACTCCACACAATTAAGACTACAGGTGGCAATACAAGTTTTACCTTTGGTACAAGTCTGTAATACTAGGTTATAGTGGTAGAAGTAGTGGAGCAGCCAGGCTTATCTCAAGAGTATATGAGCAGTAGCAGAGATTACACAAAGGGACACAATTACTGTGGCTCAAGCAAACACTGACTCAAGGTTTCAGTAAGAAAATATAAGTACATTTATTTTTAAACCATTTGTTATTAACACAACACTTCTATTAAAATTTAAAACCACACGTAAAATACACTACACCTGACCAATTCACTTTGTATGGTATAAATCAAGGTAAGTACCCTGTGTTTGGGAGAACCGGTGTAACGAAACAATACACTTTACCGTGAATACGATTGCAATCACTTTTTGACAGGTCAGTCTACTAAATAAACGCATATCCGCGGCAAGAAATGCTACCGGGGCAAAAACACACTCAACACCTGAGATACCCAGAGAGAGTTGGGGGCAGAAATCATAGACAATATGTTAGATAGGCAGACAGAATCGAAGAACACTTATAGACAGAAATACAAGAGTCAAGAGGCCGGAGCCAGTGTCAATTGGAACCGAGTTCCTGTGTCGAGGATCACACATCGGATAGTTCGGGATTCACAGTTGCCAAGAGTACTTTAGATATTGTCAAATGTTCGGAAGCAAAAGTTATAAGAAGGTGGGAAAAATAAGGGCAAGCCTTATAAGCGAGAAATAGGGATTTCACCCAAAATTCCTCAAGCAGGACACAGTACCTTTTCAAAGAAGAAACTGGTGCCACGGCAGTTGTTCCTGGTAGTGTCCCATAGACCCACGATTCCTGGCTTCGGCACGAAGAAGGACGATGAAGGGGGTCTACACCACACAGGGATGAGGCCGGCAACAGCGACAATGAATAAAAGGTGCGCTCCTTAAAAACAGGAGAGGCTCTTCAGGTGGCTATCCGTACCAGTACAGCAGTGTGCTTGATTTCGACCACGAAGGCGACCTCTGGCTGAAGAAGATGAGCTGATATCCCCACCAGGGGCAAGGGAAGAAGACTCCGGACTGGATCTTCTCTGAGACGTTGAAGGGAAGATAGCTCAGGACTGCAGAAGGGCTTCACTGGTACGAGGTAGTTGCAGCAGTCAACCTCTCCTCCACTTCTCGTTGGTTCCTTGCAGTTCCAGTGGTGACTCCCATTCACACTGCCTGGCTGTCAATCACACAGCAAGGGGGTTGTCCAGCCCGGACAATCAGCTCAGCCAATCATGAAAAAGTGCGACTTGGGTTTCCTAGGATACCCTGTGCAGGGGGTGACTACACCCCTCCCTCACATTCAGCCCACCTAGACACCCAGGCGCCTTGAGCAGTGCTTCTTGGCAGAAGCCTGCCAAAAGACAGTGAACAAAGAAGGCAAACCTGGTTTGCCGCACAAAGTAAAACACAAGAAGGATTTTAACAAAAAGAAATGGCGAATAAACCGCACCGGAGCCAAAAGAAAAAGTATTTGGTCGAGCGGGTTTAAGTTCGAGGCTAACACAATAGCCTCCAATATTACCACGGTTATAAAAGATAACCGCAGTAGAAAATTAGGGTAGATACCACTGCCACCAGCCATGTCCAAATGTTAAAAGAGCGAAACAATGCTCTACGAGGTACAGATAAAAAGGGCTAAGAGTTAACCCTTCCAGTACTCCATGTAAGATGTTGTGTACTGGATCTGTGGTTAAATTTTGACAAAGTAAAGTTAATTTTAACTTTACCCTTTTCTGGGGGACGGTAGTCAGCCTCAGAAATGGAGTCGGTGGGAAGTCTGAACGACAACCATGTGTCACTGCACAGACGATGCTGTGTGACACACAAAATAAGGGGACTACTGAAGTGGTGTACTCCAGAGTCCACAATCACCAAAAACAGGTAAAAACACATAGCAAAACACAAGTAAGAGTGGTGAAAAGCTCACACTCTTACCAAGTGGAAAGAAATAACTCCAGAGATCCAGCAAAGCTGCTGAGGGAGTCACTAGGTAAGGGAAATTAGACATGAAATGAGAATTCTCCCTAACACCGAGTTCTGATAGTGGGCGATACCTTTGTTCGCGATTTGCACAGGTATGCCGTGGAAAGAGGCTTTGATACTGACTTTCAGTTAGAAGGAGTGCAGGCTTTTTGGGGCACAGTGTATGAGTGGTGTTTCGGGTGCATGGATTTCCTTTGCAAAAGTGTGGCCTCTGTCGGTACTGTTGATGTGGTGGTGGTACATTTTGGAGCACTCCATTTGGGGTACATGTAGTGTTCACATTTACTCACGCACCTAAAGAAGTTGATGACAGCAGTGATGCAGATGTTTCCCACTGCAAAGGTGATTTTCTCATCGATAACACCACGAGGAGCATGGGGCCATGGTGGTGTAATTTGTCCACAGCCAGAGGTCGGGAGATGTTGGATAAACCGGAGCATGTGTGACTTTATGTGCCGAGCTTGGATGTTCTGCACCGTCTATGAAAGCATTAATAACCAGTAAGATTTCCAGTGGTTCGAAGTGTTTGCTGTTATAATGTATGTCGCCCTCCACATCCCTTAGTGCAGTGATGTCAGTGTGGAATGCAAGCTACAGTGTGATGTCACTGTGTATGGAGTGTTGCGATCTGAATGAATGTTCCATGGGGGGCAGTTGGAGAAGGAGAGCTGGCTAGCAAGGACGTGCCAGTGTTTTTGCTGTTACTACTTAACTATTAAACCCACAGTAACTTACCTGCTGGCTCCGGTGTGTTGATGTACCATACCACCTTGTTACACTGGCGATGAGGATGGGATGCTGTCATGGAGGGGACAGCAGTTGAACAGGACACTGCCCTCCAAGTATCCACGTCCTGGGTAGCAGCCAGCATTGCAGCTCTGGAGGTCCGGACCGGAGTTGCAGCCCAGCAGGCCGGATGGTGCTGAGGAAAGAGGCTCTTTTATGGTTGGAGCCGGAGCCCTGGAAGGGTAGGGTCCTTGATACCACGTTAGAGAGAGGTGTTGAGAAGAGCGTCCAACAGCAAAGCAGTAGCGTCGGACTGCCTGCAACAATTACTGTTCCGCGGGAGGAGCCAGGATCGTCCCTGCTGCGAGGTGTCTGAGAGCAGGAGAAGATTTTCCTTGTTCAGTGGTGTGGCTGGTGGCCGGGTGGTCCAGACAGCTGGCCGAAGAGGTGTGCTGAGATTGCGGTGCACAAGTGAACAGGCAGCTGCAACAGTGGAGTGGCTGGTCGCTGTGTCGTCCAGTAAGCGGGGCGAGCTGGTGTGCCTAGATTGAGGAGCACAAGTGCTGGGTGCCCAAGTGAAGAAGAAGCCGCAACGTTGTTAGAGGAGCGCCGTTGCATGTAGAGCGCTGGAGTGAGGTATGCCAGCGCCTGGGTCACCGAGTTGATCCACCATACGGAGGGCATCCGAGATGTGTACTCGGTGGAGTGAGTTACAAAATGATGACGTTTTTGAGTCATCAAGAGGCGTTCCAGCGCGAGAGAGGGAACGCACATTAACAGTGAAATGCGCTGCGCGTCAAGAGAGCAGCGAGCATGATCACGTCATTTCTGTTGGACGTTGTTGGGCCGGAATGCATGGCAAATCAGGTCCTGTGTTACCTAGGAGTTTGTGGACTATCGTGAGGAGGACTATCGTAACGGGATGCCCATGGAATGCAGAGGGCTTGAGGACTGCTGAGATACATGTGAACTGTCATCCGGAATGCCCGTGGAATGCAGACGGCCTGAGGATTGCTGAAATATGTGTGAGCTGTCATCCGGAGCTCTTAAAGGAGAGGGTTCAGAGGACAGCGTGGACGTTTATGTTTCCTGAGCAAGAATTTGAATTTGCCCGTTTCGTGAGTAGAGCTAATGTGTTGTCGGACCCCAGGAGGAGTGGCCCATGGCAGACTGATGCAAGGAGGACATTCTAGTGTTCCCCGGGTCTGTGCCATAGTTAAGGCCAGTGTGATTGGTGTTTTATGAGTGTGTTGTGGCCTCTTTGGGTTGATTCAGTTATTGATGTTGGGCCGGTGTGGGAGTGTGTGCATGTTTATGTAGTGGCCCGTTGTTATGCCTTAACGTGAACATTTCATGCAAAGTATTATTATCTGCATTGTTGTTGTATTGTTATTAATGTGATTTCTTCCAGGATTGGGTTTGGAGTGGGGTATTGGAAGTGTGTTTCCCCACCATTGCATGCATCTCATTTCTTTGGAGATGGGAGACGGTTGCAGCTCTGGGACTTGTGGGTGGATTTACTGATGCAGCACTGGGACTTGTGGGTGGACTTACTGATGCAGCTCTGGGACTTGTGGGTGGATTTACTGATGCAGCTCTGGGACTTGTGGGTGGATTTACTGATGCAGCTCTGGGACTTGTGGGTGGATTTACTGATGCAGCTCTGGGACTTGTCGGTGGACTTACTGACTTATCTAGACTGTAACCTTTCTTGGCGTTGTTTTTCCAGTTACATTTCATGACACTTTCCACATTTTGTTTTCATCCAAGAAAACGTCATTCAGTAGAACACACACCAAGGCATTAAGTATTCCAGTGATTAATTGCTGTGTTGTGTCTTTTTGTGTTGTGGTGTGGGTGCGTGTGCGCGTGTTATGAGTGTTTGTTCTTTACTGTGTGTATGGTGGTATTACTATGGTAGCCTAGTTGGTGCTGGGGGTCCCACATTAAGGGGGTGTGTGCTGTTATGTAACTAATGGTGGGTGTAACCACTGTGGTAGCCTAGTTGGTGCTGGGGGACCCACAGTAAGGTGATAGTGTGCCGTTAGGGCAGTAATGGCGGGTGTGACCACCGTGGTAGCCTAGTTGGTGCTGGGGGTCCCACATTAAGATGGTGGTGTGCCTTTTGGGCAGTGTTGCTTGGCTGGGACTAGGGGTTCCAGGGCGGTGGTGTAAGTGATCGTTATTGCATTTGACAGGAACTAATAGGTTTTGGTTTGGTAGAAGTGTACTGTAGGTGCAGTTAGGAATTGGCAGGGACTTGGGGTCCTGTGGTGTGGTGTGTAGGGGTTTACTATATTTAGCAGGGATAAGGGGTCCCGTGGGGCATAGAGGTGTAATGTATTTGGCAGGGACTAGTGGTCCTGTGGTGTGTGGAGGTTTACTATAATTGGCAGGGACTAGGGGTCCCGTGGTGCCTAGAGGTGTATTGTGTATGGCAGTGACTAGGGGTTCCGTGGTGTGTAGGGAGTACAGTATTCGGCAGGGACTATAGGTTCCGTGGTGTGTGTAGGTACCGTATTTGGCAGGGACTAGAGGGCTTGGATGTACTTTGAAGGTTTGGTTGGTGTTGGAAGTGATGTGTTCTCTGTGTTTAGGGACTTTCGGGTCTGATGTTGTTAGTTGTGCTTGTTGTTGTGCTTTTGAGTTGGGTTAGTACCTGAGGGTGGCAACCCTGGTGCCCTGGGGTGCAGACCAGGGTGGAAAGATGTAGGTGCACTGAAGTATTTTGATTGTTAGTGTAATGTAACTTTTGGAGAACGCTGGGGTGTGACAGGCCCTAGGCTTCAAGGGGCATCTTGAAACAAGTGGAGTTCTTGTTTTTTTGTTTTTGTTCCTCGAGTTGTGTTTCCAGTTCAGTTGAGGGGAGGTGTAGTCCTTACTACATGTCAGTGGGTTCCTCTGTTATGAGATTTTGTGAGTGAATGGAGTGGAGTTATGGTGTTGTTGTTTAGATGGAATTGAGTTTCAATTTTCCAATTTTGATGGTGTCGTTGGGCACGGTTAAGTTTCCATCTATTATGTGCCGTTTGGGGTTTTATTATTGTAGCACAGTATTCTCAGTGCACCATTTTGTGTTGTATAGAGTATTCTGACTTTATGGTGAATTGGTGGCCTTTGGAGTGTGAATGGGCTCCATGTGGACAGTTTCCTGGGGTTGGGTATCAGGTCCATTTGTGGCTTGATGCTGCTGGTACAGGTACGTGGTGGCCACATGTACTTGTAATGGTATAGTGTAGGAATGTACTTAGTGTGTAGTTTCTCAGTAATCAGAAATGTAGGGAGGGAGAGGTGTTATAATGTATGTCTCCCTCCAAATCCCTTAGTGCAGTGATGTCAGTGTGGAATGCAAGCTACAGTGTGATGTCACTGTGTATGGAGTGTTGTGCTCTGAATAAATGTTCCATGGGGGACAGTTGGAGAAGGAGAGCTGGCTAGCAAAGACGTGCCAGTGTTTCTGCTATTACTACTTAACTAATAAACCCACAGTAACTTACCTGCTGGCTCAGGTGTGTTGATGTACCATGCCACCTTGTTACATTTGCCACTCTGCACAAAGCGTTGCAGAGAATCCTGTAGCAATGTAAGAGAAGCATTCATCTTCACTCAAGAGAAATGTCAGGAGGAGAAGCAAAGAGACAGTCAACAAAAGAGAAAACACAAAAATTATTTATGCACGCACATACATAACAAAAACATGACCAAAAAAAACGTGTTTTTAGAGGCAGTATTAAAGACACAATCCCCTACCCTGATTTACATACCCCCTTCCCCTCCTAGCACAGTAACTCTGCGGATTCCGCTGTACTTTGTGGATTAGACGTGTCACATAAGTCTCTTTTTAGAATGGCAGCTATGGCATTGGCACTGTGGAGGCTAAGCCATTGCGCAATGTGGGTGCTGTTTGTGGTGTATACACATGCACTGTGGCAGAAGGTATGTTTGTACAGAGAAATGTAGGAGGCTATGGTGAAAGTGTGCAAGGTAAGGGGCAGGCATCCTGTTTGAATGCACGCACTGCAAGCACTTAGTTAATGTTGCTAACTTACATTCCGTGCTGCTTTTGTGGGATCACTTTTCCGACATTTGTAGTACATGCATTACAGTGGAAAGACCATTTTGTGCAGTCTACAAGGTACGTGGCAGGCATCCAGTTTTATGAATGCAGTGTGTGTATCATATGATATTATGTTTATGGTATTCTGTGGTATTTGTACGCCGCCTGAAACAAGTGGGTGAAGGCGCAACGAGGATAGGGGGGTGTAACAGAGGCCACACAGAGACATTGATCCCACTAGGGCAGGTGACACTGAGAGTGTGAAAGTGAAAGTGAATGGGAAGGGGGAGGGCAAAGTGGAGTACATGGGGACAACAAAAAATAGCAAGCTGTGCAACTATGGCCGGTGCTGGCAAGTGGAAGGATTAGTGTAGATATGCGGTGGTGGGTGAACTGTTATGGTTTCAGAAAACAGTCCTCGAATATGGGGGATGGCAGAAGCCCAGTGCCGGGGTGGAACTGTTTGGAGGGAGGTGTCCTGTGGGCAAAGATTATAGGGTGGGTAGGAAATCGGTGCACAATCCTTTTTAGGCAGGAAGTGAGCAGGGGCGAGGAGGGGAAAAAGAAGAAGCACATGGAAACGTTTTGAGATGCTTTCAGACCCTAAGATGGTTCTCCTCAAGTTCCAGGGAGGCAGAGAGCCTGTTCCTGAGGGAGGCCCCAGCAGAAGAAAGACATCTACCACCAACTGGTTGCGTGCAAACGCAACTGAGCCTGAGGGAGTTGGAGGCAGATGAGGGAAGAGCTGGAGCAAGCAGATATTTAGGAAGTCAGAGTGCAAGGTATTGAGGTCCAAGGGATCAGAAGGCCTTCTGCATAATGCACAGTGCTTTTATTTTATTATTCATAGCCACTGGGAGCTATTGCAGACATTTTAGTCCAGCAGAGATACGATTCCTGGCGTTCAGGCCAAGGCCAAGGACACGTTGCACAGTCCTCTTATGGATGAGTTGCTGAGGGCAGAGAGTGGAAGTTGGCAAATTTAAAAAGAGGCTGTGGCAATAGGGCAGCGTACAAAGAACCACAGCTGTGCACACACTGATCTTTTGGGAACTGACTTTAGGTTGGTAAGATACATTCAGTGGTGCCTTTGGTGCCAGCTGTTTACGATTTATGTAGGAGGTGAGTTAGTGGAGAACACATTTTCTAGCATTGTTGGAAAGAAAGAAGAGAGTTCCTGTTTCGCTAATACACTGTATGATATGGGTAAATGAAAATGGTGCAAGCAAATACCATTAAATTGCCACTTCATAGTGGGAGATGGGAGGAAAACCAGTATGCTTTTGTTAGGCAGAATCCTGTGAAGTGCCCTTAGGGACCACTACACACAATTAAGACTACAAGTGGTAATACAAGTTCACCTTTGGTACAAGCCGGTACTACTATCTTAAAGTAGTAGCAGTAGCAGAGCAGCCAGGCTTATCTCAAGAGTATATGAGCAGTAGCAGAGATTACACAAAGGGACCACAATTACTGTGACTCAAGCAAACACTGACTCAAAGTTTTAGGCAAAAAATATAAGTACATTTATTTTTTAAACTATCTGTAAAACACAACACTTCTATAAATTCAAAACCACACGTAAAATACATTACAAACAACCAATTCTCTTGGCACAGGACAACTCAAGGTAAGTACCTTATGTTTTGGCGGACCGGTGTTGTGAAACAAAAAGCGTTACCGGGAATACGTATGCGATCCCTTTTTGACAGTTCGGTCGTATTAAAGAAACGCGTATCCGTGGCAAGAAATGTTACTGGTTCAAAACACACTTAGCACCTGGACTAACCAGAGAGAGTTGGGGGAAACAATTATAGGCAATACTTTTGTCCAAGTAGACAGAATCAGGGAACACTCGCTGACAGAAATACAAAAAGTCAATAGGCCGGAGCCAGTGTCAAGTGGAACCGGGTTCGAGGGTCACACAGTCAGATAGTCAACATAGTCACACAGTCAACATTGCCAGGAGTACTTGGATATTGTCAACCGAGGAAGCAAAAGTTATAAGAGGGAAGGAAGACAAGGGCAAGCCTTGGATGAGGGGAAAGGGGATTCACCATAGTTCCACAAAGCAGAACACAGTACCTTATTCAAGGAAGAAGCTTGTGCCACGGCAGTTGTTCCTGGTAGTTTCCTGCAGACCCACGGTTCCTCGTGCTTTGGTCGTGGAGATGAAAATGAGGACGTCTGGAGGGGTCTGCACCACTCATGGATGAGGCCAGCAGCAGCGACGGAGAATAAAAGGTGCGCTCCTTTAAAAACAGGAGAGGCTCTTCGGATGGCTAACCGGACTACTACAGCAGGGTGCAGCGCTTTCGACCACGAAGAGGATCCTCTGGCTGTGGAAGATGAGCTGGTTGACCCCACCAGGCTCAAGGGAAGAAAACTCCGGACTGGATCTTCTCTGGTCATCGAAGGGTAGATAGCTCAGAACTGCAGCAGGGCTTCACCGGGACGGGGTAGTTGCAGCAGCCGTCTTCTTCTCCGCTTCTCTTCGGTTCCTTGTAGTTCCAGTGGCGACCATGACTTCCAGCCCAAGAGTCCTGCCTTTTATGCGAAAATCCCCCATTCACATAGCCTTGCTGTCAATCACGCAGTCCAGTCCGGACAACCACTTCAGCCAATCATGGCAAAGTACAACTTGGGTTTCTTAGGATACCCTGTGCAGGGGGTGACTACACCCCTCCCTCACATTCAGCCCACCTAGACACCCAGACGCCTAGAGGAGGGCTTCTTGGCAGAAGCCCACCAAAAGACAGTGAACAAAAAAGGCAAGCCTGGTTTGCCACGCAAAGTAAAACACAAGAAGGACTTTAACAAAAAGAAATGGTGACTAAACCCAACCGGAGCAAAACGAAAGAGTATTTGGTCAAGCGGGTCTATGTTCAAGGCTAATATAATAGCCTAAAACAATAACACGGTTAGATAGTATAATCGTGGTAGAAAAGTTAGGGTAGATACCACTGCCACCAGCCAAGTTTAAATGTTAAAACGAGCAAAACAAAGCTCAGAGAGGTACAGACAACAAGGTGTAAGATTTAACCCTTTCCAGTACACCATGTAAAATGGGTTGTACTGGGTCTGTAGTTTTAAAGTGACTATGTAAAGTTAATGGCAACTTAACCCGTTTCTGGGGGACAGTAGTCAGCCCCAGAAAAAGGAGTCATTGGGAAGTCTTAGAGACAACCCTGTGTTACCGCACTGAGGGTGCTGTGTAACACACACAACAAATTTGGGCTCTTGGAGTGGTGTGCTCCAGAGTCCAAGATCACACAACAAGTAAAAATGAACATGACAAAACACAGGTAAGAGTGGGAAAAAGAGGCACACTCGTACCAAGTGGAAAAAATAAACTCCAGAAATCCAGCAAAGCTGCTGGGGGACTCACTAGGTGAGGGAAATTAGCCATAGAATGAGAATTTTCCCTAACAGCTTTTGAAACACCTAATGGACTCTTAGAGGCAGATATCGTGCGCAGAGGCACTTATAACAGAGTTGTAAACATAGCGCCAAAACAATATTCATAACTTTCATTTGTGGTGATGGGTCCTCATGTGGATGAGTCTGCATGCACAAATTATGCAATGTTTTAGTTAGTTAACTTTCCACTGGACGTGCTTTCCAATAACAGCACAGTTGCAGGCTGATTTTGTAACGGTACATATGAGATCTTGTGCAGAACTGACAGTGTTAGATGCTGACATCTTGGATGGCATTGGTGGATGCGTGTGTGTCTACTTACCAATACCCAATAAGGGTGTGGTGGGAAGAGGATAGTGGAAAGGGAAGAAGGAGTGTTTTTGCTTCACTGGGGCACAGCCCTCATGATACTTTGGGCAGGGCACATGCCACAATCTGTGTTTTGCACCATGCTGGACAATGGAAATGGCACTGTGAGGATTATCCAATCAGGTACTGAGGGTGTGGGTCACAGGAGGGGGCAATAATACTGATATGCATTACTCTGCATAGTGAGGCTGGCTGACATGGAGAAACACATTGTGTTGACTTTGGGTGATGCCTTTGTGATAGATGTGCACAAGTATGGCCAGGAAAGAAACATTCATGGCAATTTCTGTTTGGAAGCAGTGGACGCATTGTGGTGCGCCCTCAATGATCTCCGTTTAGCCGATCTGCAAGCACTTTGCAGACAACTGCCCAGTTGCGCTACTGTGCCTGTTGTCGTCAGGCACCGTGGCGGGTTGCAATTGGGTTACGTGTCTTGTTTACGTTTGCTCCGTCAACTGAAGAGGCTGATGAATGCAGTGAAGATGCTTTTTCTCTCTGCCCAGGTGGTTTTGTCTGCCATATCACCAACAACAGTATGGACCACTCATATTGGCTGTTGTACCCAGCTAGAAGTTTGAAGGTGTCTGTTTAACAGAAGCAGGTCTGATTTGTTCGCTTGTGACATGTTTTTTTGTAACAATGACATCATTAGTTCTGCAAATGCAGAGTTATTCCAATGAAATGGCATTGTGTTGTTGTCCATTGGTAATGTTGTTTTGTTTGCTCATCTCCAAGTTGCACTCAAAAGTCCTGTCAGATTCTGAGGATGAAAAGAAAACACACAACTGTGTGAAACCGAAAATGTTCTCTTTGTGTGGGAGCAGATAATAACAAAAACCAAAAAAAAACACAATGGTTCCTTTCAGAGCCACCCCTACAAATGAAAGACCTTACCCTGGTTGGCATTTCTTCCCCGCGCATGCACGACGCAGCACGTAAGCCTCATCTGGGGAATTTCAGGGCGGTGGCCATGAAAATGGGACTGAGTAGGATGAGGGATTGCGCAACAACTTTTCTGGGTGTGGTGTGTATGCAGGGGACTCTTGTATAGACGTGCTAGTTTTACATGGAGAGCGCACGTGCCACAATCTGCATTTCTCAGCATGCTGGCCAATGGAAATGCGACTGTGCAAATTGCCCAATTAGGTGGTCAGAGTGTGCGTCACAGGAAACAGCCGCCATCATTTGTTTCATTACTCTGTAGAGAGGCTGGCAGAGATGGCGTGATGCACAGTTTCATAGCGGGTCTACCTTTGTGGTAGATCTGTTCCAGTATGCCATGGAAAGTGGCTTTAATGGCAATTTCAATTTAGAGGAAGTGGACGCTTTGTGGTGCGGTGTTGCTGTCCGTACTTTGGACCATTTGCTTGCAGAGTGTCGATGACTGTCCACTTTTGCTACTGTACACGTTGTGGTCCTGCACTATGGAGCACTGCTTTTGGGTTCGTACTGTCAACTCAAAAAGAAGATGAAAGCAATGAAGGGCATTTTTCCCACTGTGAAGGTGCTTTTCAAATGTACACCACCAAGAAGGGACTGACAAGGGCAGTCAGCAGTGTGAGCAGTGAGCGCTGTTCGAGAGCGCAGTATTTCCTCACTTTCCTTTGGAGGCGTGTGCTGAGAGGCGTGTGCTCTGGTGAGCCTCCGGTATATAACCATTTCCCTCCGCGAAGCGGACCGCGAAGGTACTGACAAGAGCAGTCAGCAGTGTGAGCAGTGAGCGCTGTTCGAGAGCGCAGTATTTCCTCACTTTCCTTTGGAGGCGTGTGCTGAGAGGCGTGTGCTCTGGTGAGCCTCTGGTATATAACCATTTCCCTCCGCGAAGCGGACCGCAAAGGGACTGACAAGGGCAGTCAGCAGTGTGAGCAGTGAGCGCTGTTCGAGAGCGCAGTATTTCCTCACTTTCCTTTGGAGGCGTGTGCTGAGAGGCGTGTGCTCTGATGAGCCTCTGGTATATAACCATTTCCCTCCGCGAAGCGGACCGCGAAGGGACTGACAAGGGCAGTCAGCAGTCCGCGGTCGGCGGGAGGAGGAAGGAGTGCTCTTTAATCAGCGCGTCTCAAGGGAGGGGCCCTCTCCACCATGACTGAGTTGGCGCAGAGAGCCAAAAGGAAACCCTCGGCGAACGAACTTGAGCCGAGAAACCTACGGAGCAAGAAACCGCGGTGCCCAGAGTTTCTAAATTGCAGCTCCACCGATGCAGCTGAGCAGGTAATGGAACATGGCCCCTCGTTGGATACGCATCATAACCTCCCCCTAACAACATTTCCCAACAATGTAAAGAACCAATTACAACATTCAGAGTGTGTTTTCAATTTCCCTACGATCGAGAGGAGTGAATACCGGGGGGAGGAACCAATCACCTTGGGGAAGGGCGCCACAGACTTCTCCATGACTAGCGAAACGCCCACGCCCAAAATTTTACCCCATGCGACAAAAGGGAGAAGCAGGGAACCCCAAGCGTCATCTAAGACAAGTCCAGTCCCATGGATAGAACCCCCCCCCATCAGACCTGAGAACTATTTATGCCCGCTCGCTTCAGAGAGAGAGCCTGTGGACGCCAACCCGAGGAAGGGGGGCTTGGGGGCGGGCCTACCCTATACGCCTTCTATGGGGGGGACAAGTGAACATCATGATACATACGATGGGGGAAATGGATGACCTGCGAACACCGCCAGGTGGCGAGGAGATCTCCCCGTCTACACCATCAACCGACCCAGAGGCTAGCCCCGTAGCACTAGAATCTAGTCCTTCTACCTCCCCGAAGAGACTGGTGCCAGTAGCCAGGGCAAGATCATTGTCGCCTCAAGGAGAGGTCAGGTTAACGGACTCTCCAAGTTCCCAGGACTACATTGCCTCGGCTACAACAGCGTCCCTTAGCCCGGTAGCGCTGTCTCAGCCGAATGCAAGTCCTTTGCCCAACGCTCCTCCAGTGATCACCCCACCATCGAGTCCTCAATCTGACAAAAGGAGGACGGAACCCTCTGTTCACTCAAAGACACAGGGGAACTTACAGAAAATGCTCCCCAAAAGACCAGCGCGTTTAAAAGCTCCGTATAAGAGAGGGGGAGTAGGAGGGAAAAAAAGTCAGCATCAGA
This sequence comes from Ambystoma mexicanum, assembly GCF_040938575.1. NCBI lineage: Eukaryota > Metazoa > Chordata > Amphibia > Caudata > Ambystomatidae > Ambystoma > Ambystoma mexicanum. The sequence continues at coordinate 149,343,207 of NC_090931.1, forward strand.
ACCCTTCAAACGCAATGACCACCCTCAAAGACTTTTTTGGTAAAAAATTGCGCCGAGAAGGTTGTGGACAGCAGGACTTCTCTGATGCGGAGCTGCTGGCCATAATGGAGGACACGGCCCTACATCTCTCAAATCTAATTCTACCTTCAAAACCTAAACCTTATGTGGAAGAGGTTATCAACAAGACGGTGCCAGTGAAGTTACCAACCGGACCTGTAAACGACCCACCCAGTAATATGCTACCAGGGTTGGAGGTTGGGCTTGGAGATGAAGGAGACACTCATGCTAGTCCGGATGCGAGGAGTAATCCTTCAGAGATAAGCGACGCTCTTGAAGTGGCACGCAGAGAAAAAGAGTGCCCTCTCGCTGCCAAAGTCAGGACCCCCGTCGGCAGCCCCAGGAAGATCAGGATAAGGACAAGAGGGGCTTGCGGGAGAGGAAGGGGCAGACCTCTCTTCCATCTGACCCTGAAGAGGGGGCAGCCTCCTCGTCCAAACCTTTCCTCCCTTCGGCTCCTCTTAACTCGATCTCCCCCCCTTCTCCTAAGGGAGTCAAGGAGATAGGGTTAAGAAGCGGCCTAGACAAATGCATCGGGAACGATCAGCACGTGAACTCCCCTGTGCTTCCTAGACGGATGAGCGAACTTACTGCCAAACCGATGCCAGAAACACCTGTCAAAAAGCTAGATCCAATGACGATCCTGTCCACCGTCACGATAGCATTGGCTCCATTTGGGAAGCTGTACGAATCGATCCATGAGACACTTAAAGATCAAAACACTCTAATAGCATTTATGCACTCCGAACTCACCTATCTAGAAGGTTTTGTGTTGTCTCACAGGACTTGCGTGCATGACTCTCAAAACGTTTTAGGTAATAAGAGACCTCAGCATGCAGATGGGGGCCTGACTGACAACTCGAGGGCGCCCAAACAGGTTTCCTTAAGTAACCAGGAATCCAAAACAACGGAGGATGTCTGCAGCTCAGCTGATCTGAGGGCCACAAGTGGAAATTCCATCCTCCACCAGCCTCCTAGGATTGAGGTGGGCTTAACTGACCCGCAAACAAAGAGCTTAGCAGGCACGAAAAATGGTGTGGTAGTTCTTAATCTCCCGGAAGACGGTCAGATTCAGCCTGCAGCGACGGGAACCAATTTTGCAGCAATTAGGGTCCCGTCAACTTTTGAAATCTTTAAGCACGTAGGAGCTCCTTTCCCGGCCCAAGGAAGAAAAAAAGCCCAGAGAGCGGCCAAACCAGCGTCAATTGTCTCGAGAAAAACAGCAACGCTGAAACCGAATAACATAAGAGAGTCAAAGACGGCAAACGACTCGTCACCTGTGCAAAACAGAAAAGTGTTTAAACTAAAGCCAGCTGATCAAAATCAGGAGGACCACCCTGACATGGAATCCTGTAGCGACTTAGACTCAATTGATCTAATCGACCTCAGTACATACTCGGTGGAAGAGGACGAGATTGACCCGCTGCCCCCAATACAGCAAAAACGAAAAACCCCAGAGACTCGCGAAAACAGAGCCACGGAAGAACCAAAAACAAAAGCCCTCCTCATGGACTCGCCAACAAGCACCCCTCGGGCCAAGAACAAGAGGAACTCGAGCCAGACCTCCAGGGCAGGTCCTGAGGGAGCGAGATCCAAGAAGGATAAATTCTCACACAAATCCAGGGAAGATAGGCGCTCCCCCCGGCTGATCACCAGGAAGAAGTGTTATAGCGATAACAAAAGAGCTTCCGTAGATCTAAGAGTCAGGTCGCTGAAGGAAGAAAGAGACCGTAAGGAGAGATCAAAGGCTGGAAGAGTCTCCCCAGCAGTCCTAGACCCGCATTATAAATCACGAGTCCACGAGCAGAGGTGGAATGAAAGGGGAGCCGTGTTGGAGGGGATCCCATGAAGGGCAGCTGTGGATCAAGAATTTCCAGGAAAAAAAGAAAAGAGTACCAGGATTTTCAAACTCCAAAGGGTCCATGAAAAACAGGACAGTTGGATCCTGAACCGTAGAGCCCTGGCAAAACTATTTAGCGAGTCTCATCTCTCGCAAATTAATATCACAAAGGAGATCAACATCCTCGAGCCAAATCCCAATGGAAGAAAAGACAGCTCATACTCCACATTGACTCAAACTACACACAGCAACAGATCTGGGGGGAAAGGTCAAACCTTTTCAAATTGGGTTTCGAGCTGTCCTACGTCGCAGACGGTATCCTGGGGCCTAAACCACCCCAAGAGGGGGCTTCACGAAATGCGACAAATCATAAGGCGAACGAACAAAACTACGGATGCCACAGGCCGATCCTGCAAAACAGACGAAGACACGAACTGCGAAGTGAAGAGGGGGGTTTCACTAACACTGGCAAGATGGAGGTCGCCCCTCCAGCAAGAAGGAGAAACCAGCAACACTCCTCCGGAAGAGGCAGAAATGAGAGGGAATGGGAACCCGATGAGAAGCCGATACCTTCTACTCGTAGAATTTTCCAACTAGCTAAACAAAAATTGAGTGACAGAGGGGCTTGTAGGGCGCCTCCCCGTGATCTAAAGCCCTCGAATTTCAACGATCAAAATGGAGACAAGCCGGAATCCAGCAGAGGTCCCCAAAGAAGCAAGTAGCCACCACAAGGATTAATCACTGACTTCTTTGAGGATGTCAAGGCATCCTCGACATGGGACCCCCCCTCTTTAAAGCTAGGGTCTTGGAACACCAGGGGCTTCAAACACCTGACTGTGGAGTCAGATGTCGACCTCACAAGTTTCGATGTGTTGTGCTTACAAGAAACTTGGTTAAGGGAGAAACCTATATTGGACGGTTACCACCTGATTCACTCACCGGCTCTTAAAGAAAACAAGGGCAGACCCAGATCAGGGCTTATCATCGCCATCAGATCGGGAAATGGCCTTTACCTGAAAAAGGTAATCAAAACAACAGAGTTTATATTAGCGGTAATCATCACTTGGAACACTTCCCGTAATGTTGGTAATAAGGCCCCGCAGTTTGAGATATTATTGGTGAATACCTATTGGAACCCAAAACGGGTGACCTGTGATAATTACATCAATCAAATGGAGACGATCATCGATGATCATCTAACTTCGAGCACCGCCAATCATACCATCCTGGTAGGGGATTTGAATGTTGACTTAACTAAAGGACTAAACTCTCCGATGGGAAGAGCCCGCAGATGGACAAACCTAATAAAGGCAAGAGATATACATAATCTGCTACAAAGAGTAGCCCCTAACGCAGAGGTTATCCCAACTTGAGAGAGAAATAACCAAACGGCCATCATCGACTACATCCAGGTATCAAGGAGCTTTTTAATAATAAAAGAATCCTTTGAAGTGACCAGGACTAAATATAGCGATCATAATATCGTGAGTTTTTCTTGGGCCTCACCAAGAGCAGAAGCCCGCTACACAAACGCAAATTTGGAAGTCAATCAAAGTGGCACACGGCTGAAGATGTCCGTATCCGCAATCGCCCAGTTGACACAGCTGTATAAGGAGGAGAAAAACGGCAACCTTATTGGGGCTAAGGTATCGACACACTACGCCTCAGTTCTCTCAATATTCGCCTCTAATAAAGGAAAGAAGCAGCCAACAGCAACGCCATTCAATCATGTATTTAACCCACAACTAGTAGAACGCAGAAAATGGGTGTGAAAACTGAAGCGAGCAGCAGCTACTTCGGAGTCCTCAGAGAAAAAAGAAGAAGCAATTGTGGCGGCGTTTAATTACAAATCATGGTTAAGGTCATCGAAATACCAGCGTGCTCAAGATGACGCCGAGCTCATGTTACGAACCATTTGTGGTAAGAACGCGCAAGACTTCTGGTCCCTAATTAAGGGGGATTCGAAAGTTCTGAATCAAGCCCTTCAAAACTCAATAAGCGATGCAAGTTGGGTATCTCACTTCTCGGACCTCTATGGAGTCCCATCATCATCTAAAAATCTACCAACACCAGATCAGCAGACAAAAAAGATTGTTTGGGCTGTTCCAATTGATATCAAGACGATCGAATGGAAAATTAAAAAACTTAATGGCTCTAGAGCAGCCGGCCCTGATGGCATCACGAACCATGATCTGAAAAAAAAATCTGAAAGCGTGGTCAATTTTCATCAAAGAGGTTTTCATGACGTGTGTTCAGCTCTCAGAGATTCCACTATCATGGAAAAAGGCGTTAGTGGTACCTATTTTTAAAAAGGGCTCTAAAGACACTCCCTCGAACTATCGCCCAATAGCGCTGCTAGACTCCATAGGTAAAGTTTTTGGAGCTCTACTGTTGGACAATTTTCAATCCTGGATACTAACATCAGCCCTCTTTGATCCTCTGCAGGGAGGCTTTGTGAAAAATATTGGCACAACGGCAAATATATTGGCTTTGAGTACACTGAAAGCGAAGGTATCAGAGGGACGGCCCAAAATATACATGGCTTTTATTGATTTGGTCCAGGCCTTCGACCGTGTTGATCAAGGACTACTATGGGAGAAACTTCATCATCATGCTTGCCCCTTACAGATCCTGGATCCAATAAAGGCCCTGTACTCAGAAACCTCAATGTGTGTACGGTTAAACAATCTGGGTCGCCTCTCTTCCGAGATCAAAACAGAGAGAGGCGTCAAGCAAGGCTGCCCACTGGCCCCGGCCTTGTACAACGTCTATATAGCGGATTACAAGGAATACGAGGAGAGAGTACGTAGCTTCCCCCCGACATTGGGAACAAGCAATATATCATGCCTGCTATATGCAGATGACATTATTCTCATGGACCTCACACCTATAGGCCTGCAGAGACAGATTAATAATCTTAATGCCTATCTTAAAGAAAACCATCTCCAGATGAACTTCGATAAAACCAAAATAATGACGTTTGGAAAGTCGTCCTGTGATGCGGAGAAATTCGTCTGGGCAGTAGACAACAAACAGCTGGAAAAAGTGACCAACTTCAAGTACCTTGGGATTATCTTAAATAAAAGCCTAAAAGAAGTCCCAACGCAAGACAACATAATGACTAAAACTCGCCTACTCACAACCCAGGCAAGAGCAGTAGCGACCAAATTTGGCCGTTTCACGTTAGCGCCAGTCCTGACCTTCTACAGAGCAAAGGCAGTCCCTACCCTGACTTATGGAGTTGAAGCCTTACCCAATTTACCATCGAACTTCTGGGAAAAAGTGGAGGGACTTTTCTGGAAAAAACTGCTCAAATTGCCACAGTCGCTTCCAATTGTATTAATAAGGAGAGAGCTGTCGCTTCAATCGCTGAGCTCCATTGTGGCTCGAAACGAAATTATGCTTTACCGAAAAACGTTACTACCCTCTCCGCCGCTGATACTAAAGGAAATTCATCAGGAAATAACATCAGGGTCGTGTAAAATGCTGTCGGATTGGTCACTAAGAATGACAACTCTCCTAGATTGGGCGAGTAGTTCTAGTGACGAACTTATTAACAATCCGGTAAAGGTGAAAGTGCGCATTATGGAACAAGTCTGGATTGACACATTGGAGAAGGCCTCGACTTCGAAATTGATATCCGATCTACCTTTGAGCTGGCAGAAAGTCAACTCTACAAAACAGTACCTCTTGAAATGTCCTGACAAGAAAGTACGAGAGTCCTTCCTGAGAATTTGACTGAATATCATTCATACTAAGGAAGTTTTGTCAAGAAGGAATAAGTCAGAAGAAAAAGGGTGCAGATTCTGCAAACTTGGGAACGAGGTGGAAACTATTAAACATCTGCTAATGAATTGCCCGGCTGTGCTGGCTGCACATACACTACATCTCGGTCCTCTATTCAGAAATTTGCAGTTCTATGATGAAGAGGAATGGTGGTGTCGCTTAATCAACGGGGAAAAGACATCTTCGGTTATAGCAGTGGTGGGCTTTTTTCGTGCTATTGGTCTAATAACTCAATAAGGAGGGAAAGTAAATGGAAATCACGGCTTGAAATTATCTCTCTACTACCCTTACGGGAGGTAATAGGGAACAAGCAGGATTTTTGTTGTCCTCCTCGCCTTTATCCTCCTCTTCTTCTTCTGCTGCTCTCTGTCTCCTCTTTTGACTGTGCTATCCCCTTATCATCAAGGATTTTTTTTTCTTTTCCTTTCTTTTCTTTTCTCCTTCTGACTTTAAGGATCCAAAACCTTGTAAAAATTGTTTTATACAATTAAATCAAGTAAAAAAAAAAATAAAAAAAAATGTATACCACCAAGTCCAGCATACAACTATTCCAATGAATGTTGTCGGCAGCCAGAGGTCGGAAGGTGTCTTATCAACAGAAGCATGTGTTACTTCTTGCGTGCTGCTGGGATGTACTCCCTGTGAGAATGACAGCATTAATTATTGATATGTGCACAATCTTACTGGAAATGGCATTTCATTGTCGCCAGTGGCAATGACATTTTGTTTTCCAATCTACAGGCTGCACTGACGATGCTATTGTAAGAATGTGAGGCAAAGTACAACAAACAAAACCACTTATAAAAACCCAAAAATAAAATGTTTCTATGGCAGCACCTTTAAACAAAAATACAAAATGGCTCTTTTGAGAGCCACTACTACGAACAACATCCCCTACCCTGGTTGACATTTATTCCCCAACTCACGTGCGCGCACGCTTGGAAAAGTCTGTGGACATTGCGACAGTTGCAGGGTTGCACGTGTGAAATATGCCCCTTTTTCACATGGCCGCAATGCATTTGGGCCTGTGGAGGCCACGTGATTCGTCAATAAGGTTTCTGGGTGTGGGGTGCACGCACAGACTGTGGTACACAGTATATATGTGGAGCAGAATGCAGACGGTGCGCTTATGGCTGTGTGTTGCACGAGCCACAGCATACGCTTTGTGGGGGAGTTCTACATACATTACTTCACAGTGAATGGAAGACAGAGTCCAGTGGGAGCTGATTGTGGATTGTATCATGTGGATTTGTACGCGTATGAAGTACCTAAAATGAAGTGATTTATTTTGGTTTGTCTGTGTGAGACTTTAGTGATGCGCGACGATGACGATATTATTGTTGTTCATTATGGAGTTTAAATTGTGCAACATGTAACCCGATTTTCAGTGCCGTTTGCGCTAAAGGTGGCACTTGGCTAGGGCATGCGTCTGTTTCCGATCTCCTGCATCATTTTTTAACCCAGTATGCAGACACCCATGTCGGCGTGTTATTTTTCATTTGATCCGGAAATGAAGAAAGCGCAGCACATTGTGAAGAGGTGTATTTGTGCCTTTTTACGACTGGTGCCAATGTCGTACTTTACAAATGGGAATCTGACGGTTCACAGCATGAACAGTTTTCCCCACAAATAGCATTCCTCTTAGCATTACTGCATTTCCGTTTTCTGCACGGCCTACACAAATTGCCTTGCTGCCCTTTTTGCGCGTGCAAGAATAATGTTTGTGGTAGGTGTTGCACACTTGCGCTTTTGAAAGCACACTGCACCACGTAAAACCATCTCTTTCAACAGCCACCCATTTCTTCCCGTTTCAACTGCAGTGTTTTCCACAGTACCACAGTTCCTACTATTTAGCACACAATCTGTGGAGGGTATACGATGTGCGGCGCCATGCCTCGCTTCATTGGCACTTACATTGTTGCACTCGGAAAGGAGGTTTTTTTACTTACCTGTTCTCCTTTTCCAGTTCATTAGTATTACTTTTGGTCTTGTCTCCGACGGACTCTCCCCAAGCACTTTAAAGTGGCTTACCTCTCTAGAGTACCGGGCTGCAGTACATGCGCACTACAATACCCTTTGGTAGGCAAGGATCATTAGCGCAGCATATGGTGTACAAAGGTCTTTTAACACTCCTGTGCCGTACAGGAGTGCCCCTGTTGTCTGCCACAGTCTATGTGGAGAATGCTCTACATGAAATTACCCTACTGCCTTTTTGGGTGGGTGGTACCCTGCCAACTGGTCCCTTATGCTTGCATTGCTGTTGTTGTCACATGTGGTATGGACAGTTCATGGTACACCATTAGGCGTAGGACTAGCATGCAGGGAGATGAATGAATTGTGAAATACAACAATGCTTACAGCAAGGAGAAACACAGCTTCAGTATGTGCAGGAGGAAGATATTTATTAAGCGCAACCCATGCAGCTATAGTACTGTTCTAACCACCAGTGCTATTATTTACTTTCCGAAGATTCTGTTTGCTTACTTTTCCTAACATGCACTACTACTATGTTAGTGACGAAGCCGCACCAGCTTTGTCATTTCACAGACTCACTATGAAATGTCACACCTGCAGTTAAATGTTATCTCCAACTCTACAACCCGGAGGGGAACCCTTCACACTTTCCGGCATAGTGCTCAGTGCAGAGACGGTGTGTCTGTTTTACGGGTCATGAAAATGCCAGCAGGACATTCATCAAACTATTGTGACATTTAGCACAGCCACTGTAAACTGGAGGTGGCTGTTCCTTGTTTTCCAGTGGGCCTCATACAGGCAGGCATGGTGCAGCAACAAATTGGTAGGTTTGCAGAGCAACCCACGTAGTCGTAAGCAGTAGTTGAAATTCGTAAGCATACCATATCAATCTGTACGGCTGGCGACAGAGGAGCTCTTACCAGGACTCAGAAGATGCCCTAAGCATGGACATAGTTCTAAAATGGATAGACGTGCGCTCCCACAAGTAATTAAAAGAGCTTTGCAACATGCAGCCATGTTGCTAGTACTGCAGTCCTATGGATACCTGCATTGTGATTGCACATACGGCGGCGACATGCGGTGTGCATAGGAAACTGCCACATTACTTACCTGTAGCTATCTCGGCTAACAATGTCCGGCACACATTCACCATGCTTTGTTAACACAAAAAGAAATACCACTCTCAGTGTCATCAACACTTAACATGCACATATTTCATTTGTAAGATACACCAACACTATTAGGCAAGGGAAGGGGTAGCACGAATGAATAGATACACAGGGCAATTTGGCCTTTCCAAAAGTTTGTGAGGAGGGCAGCCAAGCTATCAGCGACAAAATGTTTTTAACAGGACGTTATTGTTTAATTGTGGAACCAAATACATATTACCTTTACAGAGAACAGTATGGTAAAGCAACGTTCTGGTTAAAATGTCCTACTAAAAACATATGTAAATAACTAAAATATTGCTAAAGGGATGTTATGGTGAAGGTGGGTTGATGTATCTTGGTGTGGTAAAGACGCAGGCAGGAAACTCAGGAACCACACCAGAGCCAGGGTTATAACAAAGGTAAAGTCTTATTTATTGTTCCAGTTACAGTGGGAAAGTAAGACAGGAGATAAGGTGATGTGCTTCTGCTTCCCTTGGCTTTCTCCCTGCCAGTTCCCTAACCGTCCTCTTCTGGAACCCTTACACTCACCCCATTCCAGGCCTCGCACCAACATTCCAAGCTCCACTGCTCACTCACATAGACACACAGCACACATAGTAGATGTTAAGCTAGGATAATACATGGGTACTCCAAACATATCACTTTTACTTCAAGCACTATGCTTAAGCAACATTTCCGTTACAGTGCCCTGCTAAAAACCTATGAAATTCACTAACGAAAAACATTGTTAAAGGGACGTTATGGTTAAGTTGCACTACTAACAAACATATGAAATTCATTGGAAAAACATTCCTACAGGGATGTTATGGTTACAGGTAAAACCGAAAACCCCCAGAAATTTGCCAGTTATGGTAAGGTACGCAACCATAACTCGTGCTACCACTGTGCACTGCAAGGACTAACACCCATGACCTCAAAGATGGCATCACAAATATCATTGATGACATCACATATCTGGCCCACTTGCTTTTGTTCACTGACATTTCTAGCCCAGGTGGCTTTGGTTCACTGACAGTCAGAATATTAAAATTAAAAAGGTTCTGAATATCTAGACGTTAATCTTGGCATATGTTCTTAAAGTACTTTCCTTAGGGTTTGGTCTCAGCTTATGGTGCACATACATGGGGCAATACGCAGGCCTCAAATACTTAATTAATTTGTATAAATGAAGATAAACTTTCATTGCTAATGATATTTTCTGATGATGCTGTTTCTTTCTTCCTTACTTTACTTTCCCTGTATGTGCCTCTGATGTGTGTGCATTCTGGGTCTCCATATGTATTGTTTGTACTAGCAGAAGAGTGTAGTAAGTCTTGAATTGTTAGCTACTTATTACATGTTTAACATTACACAATCACACCTGACATCTTGTTACCAACATTATAAAGACAAACCCTTATAGGGACTTTTCATCAAAATTAATTTCACATGAGATGTCATCAGTGATGTCATCTTTGAGATCATGGGTGTTAGTCCTTGCAGTGCACAGTGGTAGCACGAGTTATGGTTGCGTACCTTACCATAACTGGCAAATTTCTGGGGGTTTTCGGTTTTACCTGTAACCATAACGTCCCTGTAGGAAAGTTTTTTCCAATGAATTTCATAGGTTTTTTAGTATTGCAACTTAACCATAACGTCCGTTTAACAATGTTTTTTGTTAGTGAATATATGCCTATATGTATATTCAATGAAAACACTTTGTTAAGGGGTCGTTATGGTTAAGGGGCACTAATATAAACCTATGAAATTCAAAGAAAAAACTTTGTTAAAGGGACGTTATGGTTTCAAGTAAAATCGAAAAACCTCAGAAATTCGCCATTTATGGTAAGCTAAACAACCATAACTCGCGCCACCACCGTGCACTGCTAAGACTAACACCCAGGACATCAAAGACGACATAACAAATGTCATTGATGACATCACTGATGACATCACATGTGAAATGCATTTTGATGAAAAGTCCCTATAAGGAGTTGTGTTTATATTGTTGGTAACAAGATGTCAGGGGTGATCGGGAGACCTATCATGAACTACTTAATCTGTTAAAGAATGTACTCATCTAATATCATTGTATTGGAGTGTTGTTGTTAATACAGAAACCTAATCATATATAAACCTAGGCAATGACTGCAGCATGCACCATAGAAGTACACTATTTATAATCTTGCAATTTTGGATAGTACAATAATGAATGCTACCTTATCAGAGTTTTGAGTAATGTTAAACATGTAATAACTAGCTAATAATTCAGGACTTACAGCACTTGTGCTGGTACAAACAATACATATGAAGAACCACAATGCATACAAGTCAGAGGCACATACAGGGAAACTATAGAAAAGAAGAAAGAAACTGCATCATCAGAAAATGTTAATGACATTAAAGTTTATCTTCATGTATACAAATTAATTGTGTGTTTGAGGCCTGCTCAATTCCCCATGTATGGCACCATGAGCTGAGACCAAACCCTAAGGAACATACTCAAAGAACATATGACAAGGTTAACGTCTAGATATATAGCACCTTTTTCAATTTTATTATTCTGACTGCCAGTGAACAAAATCACCTGGCCTATATATGTGAATAAACAAAAAACACGAAGCCCAGATATGTGATATCATCAGTGATGTCACCAATGACATTTGTGATGTCATCTTTGATGTCCTGGGTGTTAGTCTTAGCAGTGCAAGGTGGTGGCGCAAGTTATGGTTGTTTAGTTTACCATAACTGGCGAATTTCTGGGGTTTTTCGATTTTACTTGAAACCATAATGTCCCTTTAAACAAGTTTTTTCTTTGCATTTCATAGATTTTTATTAGTCCAACATAACCATAACATCCCTTTAACAAAGGCTTTCAGTGTATTTCAAAGGTTTTTATTAGTGCAACTTAACCATAACATCCCCTTAACAAAGTTTTTTCATTGAATTTCATAGGTTTTTGTTAGTGCAACTTAACTATAACATCCCTTTAATAAATTTTTTTAATTGAATTTCATAGGTTTTTATTGGTGCAACTTAACCAGAACGTCCCTTCTACAAAGTTTTTGCATTGAATTTCATAGATTTTTACCAGTTCATGCTATTTTCCTACAACTTACTAATATCATACTTACCCAATATAGCAATGTTTGTGTCCAATTTACAAAGTGTCACCTTAAAACTCTGCCATTTCCCACCTCTGGAATCATTTTTATTTTTAACACTTCCATACACTTTTTGAAACTATTTCAACTAGTTTTGCATCCGTAAGCATCTACGAACATCTGACTTCATAGCGGACCTTCCGGACAGTGCCACATGACCATACGCTGGTGCGTGGCATGATGACGTGTCCGAGAGCCAGTCCGCACTTCACGATCAGATCTCTGCTTCACGGAATGTTTAGATCTGTATTTTCTTCTGATCTAGGAACTTTCAACTTCAAAATTTCCCTTGCACTGCTCCAACACCTATTCCTACTCATTATCCATTAACAATCTAGTACACAGTACATACTTGTAGCAAAACTGCTATTTATCTTAAAATGGCATCAGCTAATACCATCCCTCCTCCCCAAGAGCCACCACCACTGCTGTAATCAAGGAACACGAGAAACACTTCCCCCTACCTTAGAAATAACAAATGCGCAACATTTTCCCTTGTCCACCTACCCCTCCATATTAGTGTTTGGTTCCTCTTCCCTCATTTCCCTCCCGACCTTTCGTTTTGTGCTCTCCTGCCTAGAAAATACATCCAAAAACAATAAAAAACATATTCCTTTAGGAACCACCTTTCACAGTTAAAAAATAGAACTAAAAAAACATGTATAGACTCCATCTACTTTATATTTCTCAGTAAAGTACAGACTCAATAAGATTTTCCAACATTTCCATTTGCATTTTGTGTTATGCTAATGAGAATATTGTGACGTTCAGCCTACGTTCCAGGGACTGGAACAGTGGATACTGGCCCAGCACCCCAAGTTATCAGCCCAAGCGAAGCAAGAGTGGATAAGGAGGTCTCTGGACCATTATCCCCCCATTCCAACCCCTGAAATGGGGGATCAAGGCTATTAGCACCCTAGGTTCCCAAAGCGAGAACCCGGGGTTCTAAAAAAGAGGATTTTTCTTCCTACACCGGGATGCCGTAGATGGCCACCATGGAAAGGGAAGGTGAGGGATCCATACAGGGCCCCTCTTCGCTTTCCATGGCAGCCTGCAGAAGGCAAAAAGAGAACCCTATGACCATATTACCACAAGCATATGTTTCTTCCCTTTCAGATCTGTCCTAATTTCGAATACCTTTACCACAAAGGCAGTCCCAGGTGGAAATGGCCACTTTAATCCTATGTTTTGCCCCTCGTTGTCATGGCCAGTAGCCAGATTTTCCGGATCATGACCTTATTCCCTGACCCGTACAATCTCGCCACTGCCCATGGCCACAGGCTACCCTCAGTCACTAAAGGTATACCGCTATTTTTTGTAGCTACATTATGACACTTGTTAAATAATAAAAAACTTGCACATTTGCAAAACCATGCTTGTAGGTCCTTGCCAATGCTCTGTATGCAAGTTTGCTGGAAATCCACCCATGTTTTATTTTTTCAAAAGTGTCAAATGTATGCACATGCAATCGTCATATAACCTAGCCCCCAATTGACAAAATCTATTCAGACTTTACGAAAACACCCATATCTACATCAATAATCTTTTTGCAAACCTTTTTGTAGATTTGTCAAATGGCACCACATTTATAAGCCTGTAAAAGCAAAGGGAAATATCAAGGCTGAGTGCCCCAAAAGGAAATACACCAAACACGGGGTATAAAGATTCACAGATCTTTATTCCATAACTGTACAGTTTACAAAGAAACAAAGTATCAGATAACTATCTAGCCCTCAGTACATCACAGCGAATACCAGCCCTTTCGGTGTGAGAAGTGAGAGGTACTGGACATCTAAACAGTTCTGCTTTTTATACATTTCCAATCATAATGTCCAGCCGCCCTACAGGTTAATAATACTCGTTCTAGGGTTCGTGCCGAGTTCACTTCTAGTTTGTCCAACTTATGCATGTGGATCATCTTCAGTTTACACACTAACAAATCACAATGACAACAGTGTATTATTGGATTTAACAATAAGCCTTAACACATGTCCTATACAATGTAGTTCAACAAGTGTCCACGTTCAGTATTTAGACAGCATTGTGGTTGATGTATGTCCGCGGATCGGACTTGTTGGCGCAGGTAATCCTCTGTCTACAAGTCAGACATGGGACAAGGTCTCTTTACTCAACCCAAACATTCGGCCAACAGACAGTTTAGACATTAACTTGTGCACAAAGGTCAGGACAGCTCAGTTACAAGCGGAAAACACTGTCCACCATTTAGAACACAGAGTTACTTTGAAGTGGAAATCAAAATGGCAGATGGACCTAAAATGGCTGCTAAGTCGATCTAAGATCGGAACTTTGTAACACAGATTTCTTCGCAGAGCGACTGGGCTTAGGCCAATATATACAGTACAGGAGGCACAATATGATATCCCGTTTAACAAACCCTCCTTTTGGCCTAAGCCAAGTGCTAAACTACTTCTAGTCACTTTACAAGTAACTCCACGTCTCAATGTCCATACATCCTGAATCACTATCGCAGAAATCAATTGCCATGAGGTCAGATACTGAGATTTCCTTCAGCACACATTTGTTGGATATTTTCTCTGGGGCGTATACCTTGTGCCCTAGTGTACCCATCGCTTGTGCACAACATCCTCCTAACATCGAACACATACCAGGAAGACATTGTATACAACAGCAGAAAAACACCAGAATACCTAAAATGATCAGTAAGACAGAAAGTAGCTTCCATCCCCAGGATTGTAGGGAGTCCCAGAACCAAGCGCTAAGATCCCAGTTTCTCTTGGGAACATGCACTTCTGAACTAAGGACGTGCAGATTTTGTATTGCTCTGAAAATCGTTGGGGAGGAATCTGGCATGAAAACACAGCAAGCGGACCTCACTAATTTACATACCCCACCACGTTCAGCCAGGATGACATCTAATGCCATCCGGTTCTGAAGTGCTACTAACCTTATTGCTTTCTGTTCTAAAGTCAAATAATGTAGAGTATGTCGGTGGTCTGGTTAATGGTCCTCTCCGGTACTCTCGCTAATCTCCTGATATCCTCAGAGTTCATTATTTGCCCCCAAAATGGCACAAAGGATTTAGCTACATCGCCCAGAACTTGTGCTGAAGTATCGCCATTCTCATCCCGCCGTGGACGAGCCTTTGAAATTTCTACAGTGCTAGCAATGTATACCACGGGTAACAGAATCCCTAAATAACAGGTTCCCTGCCAATTCCTGGGTAATCATGGAAATGCTACATTACCGCAAACAAAGTAGACAGGTTAGCCTACATACAAAGGTCTGTCCTCACTAGTCAAATTCGCAACGTTGGCGCAACCCTTAAAATCACCCATTGACTGAGTACCATTCCTCTGTATGCAGAAAAAAACTGAATAGGGGCTGTGGTTTACAGTGTAGGACGGAGGCGTGGCATCCCTATTGCCTGTAGGAGCCTTCTTGAAAGAGATCAAAGATTGAAAAGGATGGGACAGTCTAACAGAAGGCCTAATAGAAGCAACATTAAGCTTGCACCTATTTGCAAAGAGTGAGCATCCCAGGGGCGTTAGAACATGTTTCTCAAAATCATTCAAATTAGTCCCATCACAATTCCCTGAGATGCTATTGTTCCAAAGAATAGTGCCCTTAAAGAAGCATAGCGTGCAGTTGTTAAAGGTAAAGGGTGAATATACCAACCCAGCCCCTTATCCCCATGTTGCGGTAAATGCGAACAGACCCAACAATTGGATTTGTTAAAAATGGCATGTGTAGCATTCATAATGAGTAATAGAATGTTGTTGTGGTAACTCTGTCTATGCTGAGTCTCTAGGAAATAGAGTGTGCAGATGCACAAAAGGCATAGAAACAGTGGGTACATTTTCAGTGGGTAACATATTCTCAAGCGGATGTACTTCTTCCAGATACCAGAAACCTAAGGCAATGACTATTATAAAACCGATTAACATTGTCACAACACAACAATACGTTTTGGGGCCCACGCATTTCATTGTTCGTTTTCACAGCCGGTCACACATTCTTTTATCTGTTCCGTACGAGTGGGAGCGGTTGCAGGCATTGTTTCTTCAAACGATTGCACCAGTGTTATTTGCTGGCGATCTCCAGACCGAGCGTTTTCTTAGTCCTTTCACAAACCCTAGCCAACAGAATCCCCTTATATACAAATGATCAGGCCAAAAAGACAAGCCCTTCGATGATTCTCCTTTATGGCACAGCCAAACTGTGCAGTAAGTCTACTTCCTCAAACGCAGATCGTACCTTGTGACTCCTGGTACTGAATGATCTGTGAACAACGTGTCGTCACTCCCTGATGGAAGTGGCAGATGCAAAGCGAGATCAGACGCAAGATTTGTAACAACTTTTAAAGATGAAACTGTTGGAGAGTGTGGAGATGACATGGCTGTTTCCCCAGGCCCCACGGGCTGAGGGAGAGTCTCGATGGACTCTTGATGCTGGTTGCTGCTTCGTGATGGTTGGTTACAGCATTGGTGAGGGGTTCTGTGTCTTCTGTATCTTGTGGCACAGGGTGAGGAATTCTTTTGATATGCGACACATGGATCCAGTGCCGTCTGCCCTCCTCTCGCACGGCTGTCTGTGTGACCAGAAGAACCTGGAAGGGACCTTGCCAACGAGGTGCGAGGCAAGAAGATCGCTCAAATGACTTTGTGAGGACCCAATCTCCCGGCCATATGCTGTGACCGGGGCCCTCGTATTTGACAGGTAAAGCCTCTCGCACCTGGTGATAAATCAAATACAGATTTTTAGTCGACTGTCCACACTAATCAGAAAGAAGTACATTTTCAACCTCTCGTAAAGAACGTGGCCTTTGGATGTTCCAAATGTTAGCTGACCTACCCATGACCACCTCAAAGAGAGAGAGAGCAGTCTTAGTTTGAGGGGTCATTCTCATGGACAATAACACGATCGGTAAGGCGTCCGGCCATTTTAGGTTGGTGCCGGCACACGTCTTAGTGAGCTTGTTCTTGATGATGCTATTGTGTCTTTCTACTAGTCCAGCACTCTGTGCGTGTCTGGCCAAATGGAACCGTTTATCGATCTGTAATCCCGTGCATATCTGCAGAATTACAGCAGCGATAAAATGTTCACCATTGTCCGACCAGATGACTCTCGGCAAACCAAATCTAGGAAAATATTCCTTCAGCATGGTCTTTGCCGTTGTCATTGCTGTAGCATTTTTGACAGGATAGGCTTCAACCCATTTACTAAAAGTGCAGATGACCACTAGTACATATTTTAGGTTGTTACAACGCTCCATTACAATGAAATCAAAGTGTATGACCTCAAAGGGGACAGAAGGTGGACCAAAACTACCCCTAGGAGTCGATGTGCCCTTTCCCACATTGTGTTGTAGACAAATCATACACCCTTGAACGAACCGTTCAGCTACTTTAGGGATTTTATCATTTACCCACACATCTTGCAACATTTTGGTGACTTTACAAGCACAAATATGGGTGGGACCATGAGCCATAACAACCATCATCATGATATACGCATCAGGCAGTAACCATTTCCCTTCAAATTTGTCCACCCAACACCCATCATATCCCAATTCTGCCAAACCCTCAGCCCATTTCTTAGATTCCTCTAATGTGGCATCGGCTTGGATATTCTTTATTGATTTGATATCCTCATCCAAAGTACAGGCATTTGTGGCTTCCCTTGAAGTATACATTTCTGAAGAGAGATCAGTAGCAGTCTGTTTGGCTATCTGGTCAGCAAATGCGTTCCCTTTTCCTACATTATCTATAATCTTCTGATGTGTTCCACATTTCATGATCGCTAACTGAGTAGGGAGTGTAAGCGCTGAAAATAACCACACTATCAAGGAACCATGCTGGATTTTAGTGCCATGTGAAGTCAAGAAACCTCGTTCTGCCCAAAGTCTGCCGAAGTTGTAAACCACCCCAAAGGCATACTGACTGTCAGTATATATGTTCACGGTAAGCCCTTCGGAAAGTTCACTAGCTCGGGTCAATGCTATAATCTCTGCGGCCTGCACGGAGTTATGCGTGATTCTTTTGGTTTCCACAACCGTGCTCAATGTGGTGATTGCATAAGCAGCTGTGGATGTACCATCCGAGAGTTTGAAGCAGGAGCCATCACAAAACACCTCCCCTTGTGGATTGTTCAAAGGAATGTCTCTTAGATCGATTCTGCCTTTGGTCTCTTGTTCTGTAGTGTAAAGGCAGTCATGTGACTCTTCGTCACTGCAAGCAGTACCTTGCCGAAACGGTAAAAGTTCAGCCGTATTAAGGACACAACACCTCTTTATTTGGATGTGCGGTGCAAACAAGATCAATTTATATCTCGTCAATTGTTCGGAGGTGAGGTGTTGCGTTTGTGTTCTGTTTAATAGAACATCTACAGAGTGAGGTACCATCAGGGTTAAAGCATGGCCTAAGACCATTCCCTCGCTCTGTTTTACGGACATAGCAGCAGCAGCGACAGCTCTCAAACATCTTGGCAAAGCGCATGCAACAGGATCAAGGGCGGAAGAAAAGTAGCCGCATGGCCTATTCTTCCCTCCATGTTCCTGCGTTAACACAGCCAAAGCACATCCATCACGTTCATGCACATATAACACAAAGGCCTTTTCATAGTTTGGTGTGCCAAAACCGGTGCCGAGCACAATGCAGTCTTGAGCAGATCAAATGCTTGCTGGTGCTCCAAGTTTCACGGCAATGGCGAAGAAATGCCCTTCTTCGTCAAAGCCAACATTGGTTTAATCACTAAGGAGAAGTTTGGGATCCACTGCCTACAGTAAGAAGCCATTCCTATCAAGGCTCTAACTTCCTTCTGTGAATTTGGGACATACATGCTAGAAATGTTTTTTTATCCACTCAGGCGTCAACCTTCTTCCCTCCTTTGACAGGAGATAGCCTAAATAGGTAACTCCTGGCAACAATATTGACATTTTTTAAGTGAAGCTTTGTGTCCATGTTTAGCCAAATGAATCTGCAACAACACAGTGCCCTCCTTACAAGCACTCTCTGAGTCAGCAGCTAAGAGAAGATCATCTACATACTGAAGCAGTGTACATGTTAGTAGGCAACTCGAGTGTGTCGAGCTGCTCTTTCAAAGCCCTACTGTAGATGCTAGGACTTTCCGTGTAACCTTGTGGCGCACGGGTAAAGGTAAACGAGAGTCCCCCTGAGGTGAACGCAAACAAGTATCTACTGTCTTTATGTATAGGGATACTAAAGAAGGCGTTCTTTAGATCCACCACACTAAAGTGAGTAGCTGAAGCCGGAATCATGGTTAATATTGTTGTCACATCAGGCACAATGGGAAATTGTGGAGCAACGATCTTATTAATGGCACGTAGATCAATAATAAAATGGAAGGGATTTGCATTATTGCCTTTTTTTATACACAGGCAAAATTGGACTATTGCACAAACTACCTGCAATTTCCTCAATCACCCCTCGATGCACAAAATCGGAGATTATGCATTTCAAAGCTTGCTCACCATCGACCGAGATTTTATACTGTGGAATACGTGGCAACTTCACTCCATGTTTCAAAATAATCTTAACGGGCTCAATTTGCAAAACACCAAGATCATTGTCATCAATTGCCCACAAACACTCCGGAACATCACTAAATTCTGGTGGCAATGGTCTGGTCAAGAATTGAGAGACAGAGAGTTGCTGTGGTGAAATCGTCAAACGCACTCCATCAGAAGAACAAAGAATTACCGCATTTAATTCCTTCAATAGATTCAACCCCAACAAATTCTCTCCACAATTCATAGTCAAAAGGAATGGACAGTGGTCCATAAATGGACCCAAAGTAATAGGTATCGGAGAAGAAACCGGACAGACAACTGGTGTGCCAGAAAACCCTACAGAAACATTGGTTTGCCCTGACAGTGGAATGTTTGGAACCCGTGAATGGTCAATGGAACACTTCTGTGCCCCTGCATCTATCAAGAATAGATGTTTCCTATTTCCCACTAACATCTCAATGTAGGGACCTTTCTGATTAACGGGAATAGGCGTTGGTTCCAAACCCTGCTTCGGGCAATCCTAGCAAAACAAAATGTCATCAAAAGGAAGTTCTTCAGAGAGGTAAGCAGCAGAGGATGATCAAAAATGTTTCTATTATCCACACTTGGTGCCTGATTGTCCTGTGAAAAAGGTTGCTGTGATTCCTGTGAAAACGGACTTCTACCAGGAACCCCTCCCCCAGGGTGGCCTCTGGATCTCCTACCCATATTACCAAATGCATTATTCGACCTCTGCTGGAGGATCGGGCATTGTGCATGCCAATGATCCTCTTGTCTGCAATAAGCACACTGGTTTATGTTTACAGGACCCAATGGCGCACTTCCCTGTGGAACATACTGACCCCTAAATTGCGAATTACCCCCTCTAGGGCTTCTAACAATTTGCTGTAATAGAACTTTTGTCTTTAAGTCTCCTTTTCTCTTTTCAACTCTTTCTTTTTCATTATTGACACAATTCTCATAGTACTGAGCCATATGCAATACCTCTGACTGAGACTTCGCTTGCCAAGCGCTTTCTGAGGACATAATTTGGATGTCAGGCAGCAGATGTCAGGCAGCAATCCACGCACAAATGTGCCCACGAAAAGTTGTTTCCCAGACTCTGTGCCTAAGTCTTGTCCACTGAAATCTGAAAATACTTGTTCGAACCGATTGAAAAACTCGGTAGCACCCTCAGACTTCCCTTGGACACAGGCAGTAGGCTTGTCCCAAATAATCCTCTTTTCAGGAGTTATAGCTTTCAATTTTGTAACTATTCTGTCGGACAAAGTTATTATTACCTATGGCGGTCTCTCGCCAGCTGGCCTTTCTCTATCGAGTCTAGCCATATTATCCCATGTATCTCCTAACCCAGGTACATCGTCTACAGTCCTGATCTGTTTCCACAAATCAACAGGCAGGAGCATGGGAAATAACAAATCAATATCACTTAAGGTGAATACTGATGATTGCAAAACAGACTCTATTTCTTTATAGAACCCTGTCAGATTCTTCCTAATATCGGGGATAGATTCTTTTATGGTGTTTACCTCCTGTCACGAGAACGGAACGTGAACAAACTGTGACACATAGTGGGCAGGAATATCTTGAGCAGCTGCACGTATTGCAGGATCGGCCGGAATCTCAACTTGTGGGACAAATGTCAGAGGAACCTCTCTCATAGGCAACTGAGAAGTAGGCAACTCCAAACGCTTACTAAGCAACATAGCCAAATCGAGCGCTAAAGCAGCTGAAGAAATGTCAAACAAAAAAGCTCTCTTATAAATACCCAATAACTGTGCGGGACAACAAATCTTTCTTTTTACGCATTCATCCTGTAGGTACTCTACCATTACCTGTATCACTTTCCTCTGCAATTCTGGTGTATACTGACTACACGTGCCATATACTTCAACAGGAGTTATTGACGTGCCTGAGATCCACCTAATCGCATCCTTCATACAAATTTGTGTTTCCTCATTTATCAACTTATGACAAGGAGAGAACCGTTTCTGCACAAATATAGCGTGCACAAATATAGCGTCCAAACTATCGGCATCTATTTCTTCATTCCTTATCCTTTCCAACTCCCTTCTATACACAAAAACCCTCTCGACATGCTCATGTACTTTCTCCACAGTATCTCTAGAAAATGCTAAAGTATTCAGATCCCTTAACCCTTGTGGGAGATCTATATCATTTAGCCTGTTCCACATTATACATAAATGAATTCCTAATCCTTCAATAAAAACGTTTTTCTCAGGAGAATTGTCTAAGTTATAGAGTGTGGCAGGAAGATCAGCTTGTTCACCCTTCTCCATGCAATGTTTAGCCCATGCAGTCAATTCATGCTTTCTCTCTGAAGACACAGTATTATGAGTTAAAATACTTGATCCCGTTCCCCGATCCACTACAAGCAGTGTAGAAACACTTGGAAAAGGGAGAGTAGGTTCATTTTGTACATTCGGAAACAGAGGTGCTATCACTGGCGCAGCGGGCAAACCCACCGGACCCGTAACAATAGGCAAAGGTGGAGGAGCAGGTGGAGGAGCAACGATAAGAGGAGGAACAACAGCCGGAGGAAGAGGAACATTAAGAGGAGCAAGAAGAGGAGCAGGAGGAGCTACGGGAGGAGGAATAATAGCAGGAAGAGGCAAAACAGCAGGAAGAGTAACATACGTAGGTAGCGCAGTGGCACCAGGCCTTCGTTCATTTAAAAGTTTGTCAATAAGTTCATCAGATACATGAAAGTCTTTAGAAGGATACATTTTCTGGATACCAAGTGAAAAGGCCCTATCCATTTTCCTAACTGACTGAGACTGTTTATTCTGATCATATAACAACGCTTTTTCGACGTTCGTCATATGACAGCGCACATGTCTTTCTCTACTCTTAAGTTGCTGCAAAGCTTCTTTCTTCCAATTCTGTAATACATCAAATGCTGCAGGTCTAGCCTTTTTCTTTAATAATATGGATTCCAAGTATTCAATACGAGGGATTTCAAAACTACCATAGATTGGCCACTGAAGTTCGGAAGCATGTCTAGTTTGTCTGTGCCAAATATCATTAAACACTATACTACCAATGCCGTGCTTACAGTACATAGTACACGCCGGCGACCCCTCCATTGGTGCTGGTCAGCCAAATTCCAAAGATTGTCTGTTACTGTGGAAGAAAGCCCTGAAGCAGGCAGAATAATTTGCAGGCATATCAGAATACTGGTGTTACCTGGTCAATAATTGTACTCGTGAGTGCAATGCGCCAAAACAAATTATCAGGATACTTAAGAATCGGGTCACGACACACCTAATCAAATCCTAATGAGGTCCAATCGGATTTCAAAGTTGTAACTAAGGTCCCACGTGGTTGGTGATTTCGGCAAATCTGCCCACATCGATTTATGGACCCTCGTCAAAATGCTGTCTCGGACCGTGGGCTCACTGTCCAGGTATCGGATCTTGCAGCGCTGTTGAGGTGTCGCTTCTCATCCAAGAAAGAGGCCCCCTTTTACACCGTCCGATCCCGGTCCGATAGCCGCGTCAACCTTCAATGAGCTGACATCAATCTTGAGGGTTCCTATTCGGGCACCATCTGTAAAAGCAAAGGGAAATATCGAGGCTGAGATCCCCAAAAGGAAATACAACAAACACGGCTATAAAGATTCACAGATCTTTATTCTATAACTGTACAGTTTACAAAGAAACAAAGTATCAGATAGCTATCTGGCCCTCAGTACATCACAGCGAATACCAGCACTTTCGGTGTGAAAAGTGAGAGGTGCTGGACATCTAAACAGTTCTGCTTTTTATACATTTCTAATCATAACGTCCAGCCCCCCTACAGGTTAATAATACTTGGTCTAGGGTTTGTGCCGAGTTCACTTCTAGTTTGCCCAACTATATGCATGTGGATCATCGTCAGTTTACACAATAACAAATCACAATGACAACAGTGTATTCTTGGATTTAACAATAAGCCTTAACACATGTCCTATACAATGTAGTTCAACAAGTGTCCACGTTCAGTATTTAGACAGAATTGTGGTTGATGTATGTCCGCGGATCGGACTTGTTGGCGCAGGTAATCCTTTGTCTACAAGTCAGACATGGTAGAAGGTCTCTTTACTCAACCCAAACATTCAGCCAACAGACAGTTTAGACATTAACTTGTGCACAAAGGTCAGGACGGCTCAGTTACAAGCGGAAAACACTGTCCACCATTTTAGAACACAGAGTTACTATGGAGTGGAAATCAAAATGGCGGATGGACCTAAAATGGCTGCTAAGTCGATCTAAGATCGGAACTTTGTAACATGGATTTCTTTGCAGAGTGACTGGGCATAGGCCAATATATACAGTAAAGGAGGCACAAAATGATATCCCGTTTAACAAGCCTTTACATTATTTTGGGACCCTCCCCTCTAATTTTGTCCCCTCTTCACAAAATCCCACCAAACTTCACAAAAACATTAATATCTAAATGTATTATCAGTTTCCCAAATTAAGTGTAGATACACCTCATTTATAAGCCTTTACATTGTTTAGGACCCCCCCTCTAATTTTGCCCCCTCATGACAGAATCCCACCAAACTTTGCATACTCACTCAGAATCAGGTAAGAAACATACATGCAAAATTCCATTCAGTTCCATTAAGTGGTGCCAAAGTTATAAGCCATCCAAGAACTGCATTTCACCAACCCTCTAATGCTGAGGTGTCCAAACTTTTCAGGACTGTTCACGAACATCCCAACTGTTCGCTGACTTTTGCGGCAAAAACCACCCCTTTTTTTTTTCCTTCTTGCAGCCATATCCCATCCCATCCTCCTCACCGCTTACCTCCCCAGAGATTATTTGATAAGTTTGACAAGTGCAATGTTGTGTTTTTTTATATGTTTTTACCGCAATGTCCGCGGATCCAAGATGGCAGGAGTTTCCAAAAATCTGATGCACTTTACGCTCTTCACCATCCAATCAGTGAACACGTTGCACATCCGCGGTATATGGCCCACTCTGAATTTTTTTGCAAAGTTTGGTGAGGATTCGTCCATGCCCCGTGTGTCTCTCTCCCTCCCCCCACCCCTGCTCACGCCCCGTGTATCTCTCTCCCTCCCCCCACCCCCCGCTCATGCCCCGTGTGTCTATCCCTCCCGCCGGCCACCACCCGCTCGTTACCCGTGTGTCTATCCCTCCCGCCGGCCACCCCCCGCTCATGCCCCGTGTGTCCATTCCTCCCGCCAACCCCCCGCTCATGCCCCGTGTGTCTATCCCTCCCCCGCCCACCCCCCGCTCTTGCCCCGTGTGTCTATCCCTCCCGCCGCCCACCCTCCGCTCATGCCTCGTGTGTCTATCCCTCCCGCCGGCCACCCCCCACTCATGCCCCGTCTCTCTATCCCTCCCCCGCTCATGCCCCGTGTCTCTATCCCTCCCCCCGCTCATGCCCCGTGTCGCTATCCCTCCCCTGCTCATGCCCCGTGTGTCTATCCCTCCCGCCACCCACCCCCCGCTCATGCCCCGTGTCTCTATCCCTCCCCCCGCTCATGCCCCATGTCTCTATCCGTCCCCCTGCTCATACCCCGTGTCTCTATCCCTCCCCCGCTCAAACCCGTGTCTCTATCCCTCCTGCCGCCCACCCCCCGCTCATGCCCTGTGTCTCCCTACTGTTCCCCCCTTCCCCCGCTCATGCCCCGTGTCTCTCTCCACTTCCCCCCACCCTCCACTCATGCCCCGTGTCTCCCCTGTTCCCCCCCACCCCCCGCTCATGACCTGTCTCCCCTGTTACCCCCCACTCATGCCCCATGTCTCCCTTGTGTTACCCCCCACCCCCAGCACATGCCCCGTGTCTCCCTTGTTTTACCCCCCCACCCCCCGCTCCTGCCCTTTCTCCCTTGTGTTACCCCCCCACCCATGCCCTGTCTCCCCTGTTACCCCCACCACCCGCTCATGCCCCGTGTCTCCCTTGTGTTACCCCCCCACCCCCTGCTCATGCCCCGTGTGTCTCTCCTACCCCCCACCCCCCCCCGCTCATGCCCCGTGTCTCTCTCCCCTTCCCCCCACCCCCTGCTCATGCCCCGTGTCTCTCTCCCCTTCCCCCCACCCCCACTCATGCCCTGTGTCTCTCTCCCCTTCCCCCCTACCCTCCCTCATGCCCTATGTCTCTCTCCCCTTCCCCCCACCCCCCCGCTCATGCCCTGTATGTCTCTCCCCTTCCCCCCACCCCCCGCTCATGCCCCATGTCTCCCTCCTTTCCCCCCACCCCCAGCTCATGCCCCGTTTCTCTCCCCTTCCCCCAACCCCGTTCATGCCCCGTGTCTCTCTCCCCTTCTCCCCACCCCCCGCTCATGCCCCGTGTGTCTCTCCCCTTCCCCCACACCCCCGCTCATGCTCTGTGTGTCTTTCCCCTTCCCCCCACCCCCGCTCATGCCCCGTGTGTCTCTCCCCTTCCCCCACCCCCCGTTCATGCCCTGTGTGTCTCCCCTGTTCCCCCCAGCCCCCGCTCATGCCCCATGTGTGTGCCCTGTTCCCCCACCCCCGCTCATGCCCTGTGAGTGCCCTGTTCCCCCAACCCCTGCTCATGCCCCGTGTGCGCCCTGTTCCCCCACCCCCCGCTCATGCCCCGTGCCTCCCTACTGTTCCCCCCTTCCCTCGCTCATGCCCCGTGTCTCTCTCCACTTCCCCCCACCCTCCGCTCATGCCCCGTGTCTCCCCTGTTCCCCCCCACCCCCCGCTCATGACCTGTCTCCCCTGTTACCCCCACCCCCCACTCATGCCCCATGTCTCCCTTGTGTTACCCCCCACCCCCAGCACATGCCCCGTGTCTCCCTTGTTTTACCCCCCACCCCCCGCTCCTGCCCTTTCTCCCTTGTGTTACCCCCCCACCCATGCCCTGTCTCCCCTTTTACCCCCACCACCCGCTCATGCCCCGTGTCTCCCTTGTGTTACCCCCCCACCCCCTGCTCATGCCCCGTGTGTCTCTCCTACCCCCCACCCCCCGCTCATGCCCCGTGTCTCTCTCCCCTTCCCCCCACCCCCCGCTCATGCCCCGTGTCTCTCTCCCCTTCCCCCCACCCCCACTCATGCCCTGTGTCTCTCTCCCCTTCCCCCCCACCCTCCCTCATGCCCTATGTCTCTCTCCCCTTCCCCCCACCCCCGCTCATGCCCTGTGTGTCTCTCCCCTTCCCCCCACCCCCCGCTCATGCCCCATGTCTCCCTCCTTTCCCCCCACCCCAGCTCATGCCCCGTGTCTCTCCCCTTCCCCCAACCCTGTTCATGCCCCGTGTCTCTCTCCCCTTCTCCCCACCCCCCGCTCATGCCCCGTGTGTCTCTCCCCTTCCCCCACACCCCCGCTCATGCTCTGTGTGTCTTTCCCCTTCCCCCACCCCCCGCTCATGCCCCGTGTGTCTCTCCCCTTCCCCCCACCCCCGTTCATGCCCTGTGTGTCTCCCCTGTTCCCCCCCAGCCCCCGCTCATGCCCCATGTGTGTGCCCTGTTCCCCCACCCCCGCTCATGCCCTGTGAGTGCCCTGTTCCCCCAACCCCTGCTCATGCCCCGTGTGCGCCCTGTTCCCCCACCCCCGCTCATGCCCCGTGTCTCCCTCGTGTTCCCCCCACCCCCGCTCATGCCCCGTGTCTCCCTCGTGTACCCCCTCACCCCCCACTCATGCCCCGTGTGTCTCCTGTTGCCCCACCCCCACTCATGCCCTTGTCTCCCTCGTGTTCCCCCAACCCCCGCTCATGCCCCGTGTCTCCCTCGTGTTCCCCCCACACCCCCTCATGCCCTGTCTCCATCATGTACCCCCTCACCCCGGCTCATGCCCCGTGTGTCTCCTGTTGCCCCACCCCCTGCTCATGCCCCGTGTGTCTCCTGTTGCCCCCAACCCCCGCTCATGCCCCGTCTCTCCCTCGTGTTCCCCCCACTCCCCGCTCATGTCCCGTGTCTCGCTCCTTTCCCCCCCGCTCATGCCCCGTGTGTCCCTCCCCCTCCCGCACACCCCCCGCTCATGCCCCGTGTGTCTCTCTCCCTCCCCCCCACCCCCGCTCATGCCCCGTGTGTCTCTCCCCTCCCGCCCACCCCCCGCTCATGCCCCGTGTGTCTCTCGCCCTCCCCCCACCCCTGCTCATGCCCCGTGTGTCTCTCCCCCTCCCGCCCACCCACCGCTCATGCCCTGTGTGTCTCTCCCTCACCCCCACACCCCGCTCATGCCCTGTGTGTCTCTCTCCCTCCGCCCACCCCCACTCATGCCCCGTGTGTCTCTCCCCCTCCCACCCACCCCCTGCTCATGCCCCGTGTGACTCTCTCCCTCCCACCCACCCCCCGCTCATGCCCGTGTGTCTCTCTCCCTCCCCCCACCTCCGCTCATGCCCCGTGTGTCTCTCCCCCTCCCGCCCACCCCCCGCTCATGCCCCGTGTGTCTCTCTCCCTCCCCCCACCCCTGCTCACGCCCCGTGTGTCTCTCTCCCTCCCCCCACCCCCCGCTCATGCCCCGTGTGTCTATCCCTCCCGCCGGCCACCACCCGTTCGTTACCCGTGTGTCTATCCCTCCCGCCGGCCACCCCCCGCTCATGCCCCGTGTGTCTATTCCTCCCGCCAACCCCCCGCTCATGCCCCGTGTGTCTATCCCTCCCCTGCCCATCCCCCGCTCTTGCCCCGTGTGTCTATCCCTCCCGCCGCCCACCCTCCGCTCATGCCTCGTGTGTCTATCCCTCCCGCCGGCCACCCCCCACTCATGCCCCGTCTCTCTATCCATGCCCCGCTCATGCCCCGTGTCTCTATCCCTCCCCCCGCTCATGCCCCGTGTCGCTATCCCTCCCCCGCTCATGCCCCGTGTGTCTATCCCTCCCGTCACCCACCCCCCGCTCATGCCCCATGTCTCTATCCCTCCCCCGCTCATGCCCCATGTCTCTATCCGTCCCCCTGCTCATACCCGGTGTCTCTATCCCTCCCCCGCTCAAACCCGTGTCTCTATCCCTCCTTCCCCCCACCCCCTGCTCATGCCCCGTGTCTCTCTCCCCTTCCCCCCACCCCCACTCATGCCCTGTGTCTCTCTCCCCTTACCCCCCACCCTCCCTCATGCCCTATGTCTCTCTCCACTTCCCCCCACCCCCGCTCATGCCCTGTGTGTCTCTCCCCTTCCCCCCACCCCCCGCTCATGCCCCATGTCTCCCTCCTTTCCCCCCACCCCCAGCTCATGCCCCGTGTCTCTCCCCTTCCCCCAACCCCGTTCATGCCCCGTGTCTCTCTCCCCTTCTCCCCACCCCCCGCTCATGCCCCGTGTGTCTCTCCCCTTCCCCCACACCCCCGCTCATGCTCTGTGTGTCTTTCCCCTTCCCCCCACCCCCCGCTCATGCCCCGTGTGTCTCTCCCCTTCCCCCCACCCCCCGTTCATGCCCTGTGTGTCTCCCCTGTTCCCCCCAGCCCCCGCTCATGCCCCATGTGTGTGCCCTGTTCCCCCACCCCCGCTCATGCCCTGTGAGTGCCCTGTTCCCCCAACCCCTGCTCATGCCCCGTGTGCGCCCTGTTCCCCCACCCCCCGCTCATGCCCCGTGTCTCCCTACTGTTCCCCCCTTCCCCCGCTCATGCCCCGTGTCTCTCTCCACTTCCCCCCACCCTCCGCTCATGCCCCGTGTCTCCCCTGTTCCCCCCCACCCCCCACTCATGACCTGTCTCCCCTGTTACCCCCCACCCCCCACTCATGCCCCATGTCTCCCTTGTGTTACCCCCCACCCCCAGCACATGCCCCGTGTCTCCCTTGTTTTACCCCGCCAGCCCCCGCTCATGCCCTTTCTCCCTTGTGTTACCCCCCACCCATGCCCTGTCTCCCCTGTTACCCCCACCACCCGCTCATGCCCCGTGTCTCCCTTGTGTTACCCCCCGCCCCCTGCTCATGCCCCGTGTGTCTCTCCTACCCCCCACCCCCCGCTCATGCCCCGTGTCTCTCTCCCCTTCCCCCCACCCCCCGCTCATGCCCTGTGTCTCTCTCCCCTTCCCCCCACCCCCACTCATGCCCTGTGTCTCTCTCCCCTTCCCCCCCACCCTCCCTCATGCCCTATGTCTCTCTCCCCTTCCCCCCACCCCCCGCTCATGCCCTGTGTGTCTCTCCCCTTCCCCCCACCCCCCGCTCATGCCCCATGTCTCCCTCCTTTCCCCCCACCCCCAGCTCATGCCCCGTGTCTCTCCCCTTCCCCCAACCCCGTTCATGCCCCGTGTCTCTCTCCCCTTCTCCCCACCCCCCGTTCATGCCCTGTGTGTCTCCCCTGTTCCCCCCCAGCCCCCGCTCATGCCCCATGTGTGTGCCCTGTTCCCCCACCCCCGCTCATGCCCTGTGAGTGCCGTTCCCCCAACCCCTGCTCATGCCCCGTGTGCGCCCTGTTCCCCCACCCCCGCTCATGCCCCGTGTCTCCCTCGTGTTCCCCCCACCCCCGCTCATGCCCCGTGTCTCCCTCGTGTACCCCCTCACCCCCCACTCATGCCCCGTGTGTCTCCTGTTGCCCCACCCCCACTCATGCCCGTGTCTCCCTCGTGTTCCCCCAACCCCCGCTCATGCCCCGTGTCTCCCTCGTGTTCCCCCCACACCCCCTCATGCCCTGTCTCCATCATGTACCCCCTCACCCCCGCTCATGCCCCGTGTGTCTCCTGTTGCCCCACCCCCCGCTCATGCCCCGTGTGTCTCCTGTTGCCCCCAACCCCCGCTCATGCCCCGTCTCTCCCTCGTGTTCCCCCCACTCCCCGCTCATGTCCCGTGTCTCGCTCCTTCCCCCCCCGCTCATGCCCCGTGTGTCTCTTCCCTCCCCCCCACCCCCGCTCATGCCCTGTGTCTCTCCCCTTCCCCCCACCCCCTGCTCATGTCCCATGTGTCTCTCTCCCTCCCCCCCACCCCCGCTCATGCCCCGTGTGTCTCTCCCCCTCCCGCCCACCCCCCGCTCATGCCCCGTGTGTCTCTCCCCCTCCCGCCCATCCCCCGCTCATGCCCCGTGTGTCTCTCTCCTTCCCCCCACCCCCCGCTCATGCCCTGTGTGTCTCTCTGCCACCCCCCACCCCCTCTCATGCCCTGTGTGTCTCTCTCCCTCCCCCCACCCCCGCTCATTCCCCGTGTGTCTCTCTCCGTCCCCCACACCCCCTGCTCATGCCCCATGTGTCTCTCTCCCTCCCCCCGCTCATGCCCCGTGTGTCTCTCCCCCTCCCGCCCACCCCCCGCTCACGCCCCGTGTGTCTCTCCCCTTCCCCCCACCGCCCGCTCTTGCGCCGTGTGTCTCTCCCCCTCCCGCCCACCCCACGCTCATGCCCCATGTGTCTCTCCCCCTCATGCCCACCCCCCGCTCACGCCCCGTGTGTCTCTCCCCTTCCCCCCACCCCCCGCTCTTGCCTCGTGTGTCTCTACCCCTCCCGCCCACCCCGCGCTCATGCCCCGTGTGTCTCTCCCCCTCATGCCCACCCTCCGCTCACGCCCCGTGTGTCTCTCCCCTTCCCCCCACCCCCCGCTCTTGCCCCGTGTGTCTCTCCCCCCACGCCCACCCAGCGCTCATGCCCTGTGTGTCTCTCCCCCTCCCGCCCACCCCCCGCTCATGCCCAGTGTGTCTCTCTCCCTCTCCCCCACCCCCGCTCATGCCCCGTGTGTCTCTCCCCCTCCCCCCTCCCCCCACGCCCCACTCATGTCCCGTGTGTCTCTCCCCCTCCCACCCACCCCCGCTCCTGCCCCGTGTGTCTTCCCCCCCACCCCTGCTCATGCCCCGTGTGTCTCTCCACCTCCCCCCCACCCCCGCTCATGCCCTGTGTGTCTCTCCCCCTCCCGCCCACCCCCCGCTCATGCCCCGTGTGTCTCTCCCCCTCCCGCCTACCCCCCGCTCACGCCCCGTGTGTCTCTCCCCCTCCCGCCCACCCCCGACTCATGCCCCGTGTGTCTCTCCCTCTCCCGCGCACCCCCCGCTCAAGCCCCGTGTGTCTCTCCCCCTCCTGCCCACCCCCCGCTCATGCCCTGTGTGTCTCTCTCCCTCCCCCCCACCCCCGCTCATGCCCCATGTGTCTCTCCCCTCCCGCCCACCCCCCGCTCATGCCCTGTGTGTCTCTCGCCCTCCCCCCCACCCCCGCTCATGCCCCGTGTGTCTCTCCGTCTCCCGCCCACCCCCCGCTCATGCCCCGTGTGTCTCTCCCCCTCCCGCCCACCCCCCGCTCATGCCCCGTGTGCCTCTCCCCCTCCCGCCCACCCCCCGCTCATGCCCCGCTCATGCCCCATGTGTCTCTCCCCTTCCCCCCACCCCCCACTCATGCCCCGTGTGTCTCTCCCTCTCCCGCCCACCCCTCGCTCATGCCCCGTGTGTCTCCTCTCCCCCTCCCGCCCACCTCCCTCTCATGCCCCGTGTGTCTCTCTCCCTACACCCCACCCCCCGCTCACGCCCCGTGTGTCTCTATCCCTCCCCCCCACCCCCCGCTCATGCCCCATGTGTCTCTATCCCTCCCCCCCACCTCCCGCTCATGCACCGTGTGTCTCTCTCCCTACCCCCCACCCCCTGCTCATGCCCCGTGTGTCTCTCTCCCTCCCCCCCACCACCCGCTCATTCCCCGTGTGTCTCTCTCCGTCCCCCCACCCCCGCTCATGCCCTGTGTGTCTCTCTACCTCCCCCCACCCCCACTCATGCCCCGTGTGTCTCTCCCCCTCCTGCCCACCCCCGCTCATGCCTCTTGTGTCTCTCCCCTTCCCCCCACTCCCCGCTTTTGCCCTGTGTGTCTCTCCCCCTCCCGCCCACCCCCCGCTCAAGCCCTGTGTGTCTCTCCCCCTCCCGCCCACCCCCCGCTCATGCCCCGTGTGTCTCTCTCCCTCTCACCCACCCCCCGCTCATGCCCCGTGTGTCTCTCCCCCTCACCCCCGCTCACCCTCCCCCACACCCCCGCTCATGCCCCGTGTGTCTCTCCCCCTCCCGCCCACCCCCGCTCATGCCCTGTGTGTCTCTCCCCCTCCTGCCCACCTCCCGCTCATGCCCCGTGTGTCTCTCCCCCTCCCGCCCACCCCCCACTCATGCCCCGTGTGTCTCTCCCTCTCCTGCCCACCCCCGCTCATGCCCCGTGTGTCTCTCCCCCTCCCGCACACCCCCCGCTCATGCCCCGTGTGTCTCTCTCCCTCCCCCCCACCCCCGCTCATGCCCCGTGTGTCTCTCCCCTCCCGCTCATGCCCCGTGTGTCTCTCGCCCTCCCCCCACCCCTGCTCATGCCCCGTGTGTCTCTCCCCCTCCCGCCCACCCACCGCTCATGCCCCATGTGTCTCTATCCCCCCCCACCTCCCGCTCATGCACCGTGTGTCTCTCTCCCTACCCCCCACCCCCTGCTCATGCCCCGTGTGTCTCTCTCCCTCCCCCCCACCCCCCGCTCATTCCCCGTGTGTCTCTCCTCTCTCCGTCCCCCCACCCCCGCTCATGCCCTGTGTGTCTCTCTACCTCCCCCCACCCCCACTCATGCCCCGTGTGTCTCTAACCCTCCCGCCCACCCCCCGCTCATGCCCCTTGTGTCTCTCCCCTTCCCCCCACTCCCTGCTTTTGCCCTGTGTGTCTCTCCCCCTCCCGCCCACCCCCCGCTCAAGCCCTGTGTGTCTCTCCCCCTCCCGCCCACCCCCCGCTCATGCCCCGTGTGTCTCTCTCCCTCTCACCCACCCCCCGCTCATGCCCCGTGTGTCTCTCCCCCTCCCCCTCACCCCCGCTCATGCCCCGTATGTCTCTCACCCTCCCCCACACCCCCGCTCATGCCCCGTGTGCCTCTCCCCCTCCCACCCACCCCCGCTCATGCCCCGTGTGTCTCTCCCCCTCCTGCCCACCTCCCGCTCATGCCCCGTGTGTCTCTCCCCCTCCCGCCCACCCCCCACTCATGCCCCGTGTGTCTCTCCCTCTCCTGCCTACCCCCTGCTCATGCCCCGTGTGTCTCTCCCGCTCCCGCACACCCCCCGCTCATGCCCCGTGTGTCTCTCTCCCTCCCCCCCACCCCCGCTCATGCCCCGTGTGTCTCTCCCCTCCCGCCCACCCCCCGCTCATGCCCCGTGTGTCTCTCGCCCTCCCCCCACCCCTGCTCATGCCCCGTGTGTCTCTCCCCCTCCCGCCCACCCACCGCTCATGCCCTGTGTGTCTCTCCCTCACCCCCACCCCCCGCTCATGCCCTGTGTGTCTCTCTCCCTCCGCCCACCCCCACTCATGCCCCGTGTGTCTCTTCCCCTCCCGCCCACCCCCTGCTCATGCCCCGTGTGACTCTCTCCCTCTCACCCCGCGCTCATGCCCGTGTGTCTCTCTCCCTCCCCCCACCTCCGCTCACGCCCCGTGTGTCTCTCCCCCTCCCGCCCACCCCCCGCTCATGCCCCGTGTGTCTCTCT
Source organism: Ambystoma mexicanum (assembly GCF_040938575.1). Lineage (NCBI taxonomy): Eukaryota > Metazoa > Chordata > Amphibia > Caudata > Ambystomatidae > Ambystoma > Ambystoma mexicanum. The sequence goes on from NC_090931.1 coordinate 149,377,009, forward strand.
CACTCCCCCCACCCCTGCTCACGCCCCGTGTGTCTCTCTCCCTCCCCCCACCCCCCGCTCATGCCCCGTGTGTCTATCCCTCCCGCCGGCCACCACCCGCTCGTTACCCGTGTGTATATCCCTCCCGCCGGCCACCCCCCGCTCATGCCCCGTGTGTCTATTCCTCCCGCCAACCCCCCGCTCATGCCCCGTGTGTCTATCCCTCCCCTGCCCACCCCCCGCTCTTGCCCCGTGTGTCTATCCCTCCCGCCGCCCACCCTCCGCTCATGCCTCGTGTGTCTATCCCTCCCGCCGGCCACCCCCCACTCATGCCCCGTCACTCTATCCCTCCCCCGCTCATGCCCGTGTCTCTATCCCTCCCCCCGCTCATGCCCCGTGTCGCTATCCCTCCCCCGCTCATGCCCTGTGTGTCTATCCCTCCTGCCACCCACCCCCCGCTCATGCCCCGTGTCTCTATCCCTCCCCCCGCTCATGCCCCATGTCTCTATCCGTCCCCCTGCTCATACCCCGTGTCTCTATCCCTCCCCCGCTCAAACCCGTGTCTCTATCCCTCCTGCCGCCCACCCCCCGCTCATGCCCCGTGTCTCCCTACTGTTCCCCCCTTCCCCCGCTCATGCCCCGTGTCTCTCTCCACTTCCCCCCACCCTCCGCTCATGCCCCGTGTCTCCCCTGTTCCCCCCACCCCCCGCTCATGACCTGTCTCCCCTGTTACCCCCAACCCCCACTCATGCCCCATGTCTCCCTTGTGTTACCCCCCACCCCCAGCACATGCCCCGTGTCTCCCTTGTTTTACCCCCCCACCCCCCACTCATGCCCTTTCTCCCTTGTGTTACCCCCCCACCCATGCCCTGTCTCCCCTGTTACCCCCACCACCCGCTCATGCCCCGTGTCTCCCTTGTGTTACCCCCCCACCCCCTGCCCCGTGTGTCTCTCCTACCCCCCACCCCCCGCTCATGCCCCGTGTCTCTCTCCCCTTCCCCCCACCCCCGCTCATGCCCCGTGTCTCTCTCCCCTTCCCTCCACCCCCACTCATGCCCTGTGTCTCTCTCCCCTTCCCCCCACCCTCCCTCATGCCCTATGTCTCTCTCCCCTTCCCCCCACCCCCCGCTCATGCCCTGTGTGTCTCTCCCCTTCCCCCCACCCCCCGCTCATGCCCCGTGTGTCTATCCCTCCCGCCGGCCACCACCCGCTCGTTACCCGTGTGTATATCCCTCCCGCCGGCCACCCCCCGCTCATGCCCCGTGTGTCTATTCCTCCCACCAACCCCCCGCTCATGCCCCGTGTGTCTATCCCTCCCCTGCCCACCCCCCGCTCTTGCCCCGTGTGTCTATCCCTCCCGCCGCCCACCCTCCGCTCATGCCTCGTGTGTCTATCCCTCCCGCCGGCCACCCCCCACTCATGCCCCGTCACTCTATCCCTCCCCCGCTCATGCCCCGTGTCTCTATCCCTCCCCCCGCTCATGCCCCGTGTCGCTATCCCTCCCCCGCTCATGCCCTGTGTGTCTATCCCTCCCGCCACCCACCCCCCGCTCATGCCCCGTGTCTCTATCCCTCCCCCCGCTCATGCCCCATGTCTCTATCCGTCCCCCTGCTCATACCCCGTGTCTCTATCCCTCCCCCGCTCAAACCCGTGTCTCTATCCCTCCTGCCGCCCACCCCCCGCTCATGCCCCGTGTCTCCCTACTGTTCCCCCCTTCCCCCGCTCATGCCCCGTGTCTCTCTCCACTTCCCCCACCCTCCGCTCATGCCCCGTGTCTCCCCTGTTCCCCCCACCCCCCGCTCATGACCTGTCTCCCCTGTTACCCCCAACCCCCACTCATGCCCCATGTCTCCCTTGTGTTACCCCCCACCCCCAGCACATGCCCCGTGTCTCCCTTGTTTTACCCCCCCACCCCCCACTCATGCCCTTTCTCCCTTGTGTTACCCCCCCACCCATGCCCTGTCTCCCCTGTTACCCCCACCACCCGCTCATGCCCCGTGTCTCCCTTGTGTTACCCCCCCACCCCCTGCCCCGTGTGTCTCTCCTACCCCCCACCCCCCGCTCATGCCCCGTGTCTCTCTCCCCTTCCCCCCACCCCCGCTCATGCCCCGTGTCTCTCTCCCCTTCCCTCCACCCCCACTCATGCCCTGTGTCTCTCTCCCCTTCCCCCCACCCTCCCTCATGCCCTATGTCTCTCTCCCCTTCCCCCCACCCCCCGCTCATGCCCTGTGTGTCTCTCCCCTTCCCCCCACCCCCCGCTCATGCCCCATGTCTCCCTCCTTTCCCCCCACCCCCAGCTCATGCCCCGTGTCTCTCCCCTTCCCCCAACCCCGTTCATGCCCCGTGTCTCTCTCCCCTTCTCCCCACCCCCCGCTCATGCCCCGTGTGTCTCTCCACTTCCCCCACACCCCCGCTCATGCTCTGTGTGTCTTTCTCCTTCCCCCACCCCCCGCTCATGCCCCGTGTGTCTCTCCCCTTCCCCCCACCCCCCGTTCATGCCCTGTGTGTCTCCCCTGTTCCCCCCCAGCCCCCGCTCATGCCCCATGTGTGTGCCCTGTTCCCCCACCCCCGCTCATGCCCTGTGAGTGCCCTGTTCCCCCAACCCCTGCTCATGCCCCGTGTGCGCCCTGTTCCCCCACCCCCCGCTCATGCCCCGTGTCTCCCTACTGTTCCCCCCTTCCCCCGCTCATGCCCCGTGTCTCTCTCCACCTCCCCCCACCCTCCGCTCATGCCCCGTGTCTCCCCTGTTCCCCCCCACCCCCCGCTCATGACCTGTCTCCCCTGTTACCCCCCACCCCCCACTCATGCCCCATGTCTCCCTTGTGTTACCCCCCACCCCCAGCACATGCCCCGTGTCTCCCTTGTTTTACCCCCCCACCCCCCGCTCATGCCCTTTCTCCCTTGTGTTACCCCCCACCCATGCCCTGATTCCCCTGTTACCCCCACCACCCGCTCATGCCCCGTGTCTCCCTTGTGTTACCCCCCCACCCCCTGCTCATGCCCCGTGTGTCTCTCCTACCCCCCACCCCCCGCTCATGCCCCGTGTCTCTCTCCCCTTCCCCCCACCCCCCGCTCATGCCCCGTGTCTCTCTCCCCTTCCCCCCACCCCCACTCATGCCCTGTGTCTCTCTCCCCTTCCCCCCCACCCTCCCTCATGCCCTATGTCTCTCTCCCCTTCCCCCCACCCCCCGCTCATGCCCTGTGTGTCTCTCCCCTTCCCCCCACCCCCCGCTCATGCCCCATGTCTCCCTCCTTTCCCCCCACCCCCAGTTCATGCCCGGTGTCTCTCCCCTTCCCCCAACCCCGTCCATGCCCCGTGTCTCTCTCCCCTTCTCCCCACACCCCGCTCATGCCCTGTGTGTGTCTCCCCTTCCCCCACACCCCCGCTCATGCTCTGTGTGTCTTTCCCCTTCCCCCCACCCCCCGCTCATGCCCCGTGTGTCTCTTCCCTTCCCCCCACCCCCCGTTCATGCCCTGTGTGTCTCCCCTGTTCCCCCCCAGCCCCCGCTCATGCCCCATGTGTGTGCCCTGTTCCCCCACCCCCGCTCATGCCCTGTGAGTGCCCTGTTCCCCCAACCCCTGCTCATGCCCCATGTGCGCCCTGTTCCCCCACCCCCCGCTCATGCCCCGTGTCTCCCTACTGTTCCCCCCTTCCCCCGCTCATGCCCCGTGTCTCTCTCCACTTCCCCCCACCCTCCGCTCATGCCCCGTGTCTCCCCTGTTCCCCCCCACCCCCCGCTCATGACCTGTCTCCCCTGTTACCCCCCACCCCCCACTCATGCCCCATGTCTCCCTTGTGTTACCCCCCACCCCCAGCACATGCCCCGTGTCTCCCTTGTTTTACCCCCCCAGCCCCCGCTCATGCCCTTTCTCCCTTGTGTTACCCCCCACCCATGCCCTGATTCCCCTGTTACCCCCACCACCCGCTCATGCCCCGTGTCTCCCTTGTGTTACCCCCCCACCCCCTGCTCATGCCCCGTGTGTCTCTCCTACCCCCCACCCCCCGCTCATGCCCCGTGTCTCTCTCCCCTTCCCCCCACCCCCCGCTCATGCCCCGTGTCTCTCTCCCCTTCCCCCCACCCCCACTCATGCCCTGTGTCTCTCTCCCCTTCCCCCCCACCCTCCCTCATGCCCTATGTCTCTCTCCCCTTCCCCCCACCCCCCGCTCATGCCCTGTGTGTCTCTCCCCTTCCCCCCACCCTCCGCTCATGCCCCATGTCTCCCTCCTTTCCCCCCACCCCCAGCTCATGCCCGGTGTCTCTCCCCTTCCCCCAACCCCGTCCATGCCCCGTGTCTCTCTCCCCTTCTCCCCACACCCCGCTCATGCCCTGTGTGTCTCTCCCCTTCCCCCACACCCCCGCTCATGCTCTGTGTGTCTTTCCCCTTCCCCCCACCCCCCGCTCATGCCCCGTGTGTCTCTCCCCTTCCCCCCACCCCCCGTTCATGCCCTGTGTGTCTCCCCTGTTCCCCCCAGCCCCCGCTCATGCCCCATGTGTGTGCCCTGTTCCCCCACCCCCGCTCATGCCCTGTGAGTGCCCTGTTCCCCCAACCCCTGCTCATGCCCCGTGTGCGCCCTGTTCCCCCACCCCCGCTCATGCCCCGTGTCTCCCTCGTGTTCCCCCCACCCCCCGCTCATGCCCCGTGTCTCCCTCGTGTACCCCCTCACCCCCCACTCATGCCCTGTGTGTCTCCAGTTGCCCCACCCCCACTCATGCCCGTGTCTCCCTCGTGTTCCCCCAACCCCCGCTCATGCCCCGTGTCTCCCTCGTGTTCCCCCCACACCCCCTCATGCCCTGTCTCCATCATGTACCCCCTCACCCCCCGCTCATGCCCCGTGTGTCTCCTGTTGCCCCACCCCCCGCTCATGCCCCGTGTGTCTCCTGTTGCCCCCAACCCCCGCTCATGCCCCGTCTCTCCCTCGTGTTCCCCCCACCCCACCCCCGCTCATGCCCCGCTCATGCCCCATGTGTCTCTCCCCTTCCCCCCCACCCCCCACTCATGCCCCGTGTGTCTCTCCCTCTCCCGCCCAACCCTCGCTCATGCCCCGTGTGTCTCTCCCCCTCCCGCCCACCTCCCTCTCATGCCCCGTGTGTCTCTCTCCCTACACCCCACCCCCCGCTCACGCCCCGTGTGTCTCTATCCCTCCCCCCCACCCCCCGCTCATGCCCCATGTGTCTCTATCCCTCCCCCCCACCTCCCGCTCATGCACCGTGTGTCTCTCTCCCTACCCCCCACCCCCTGCTCATGCCCCGTGTGTCTCTCTCCCTCCCCCCCACCCCCCGCTCATTCCACGTGTGTCTCTCTCCGTCCCCCCACCCCCGCTCATTCCACGTGTGTCTCTCTCCGTCCCCCCACCCCCCGCTCATGCCCTGTGTGTCTCTCTACCTCCCCCCACCCCCACTCATGCCCCGTGTGTCTCTCCCCCTCCCGCCCACCCCCCGCTCATGCCCCTTGTGTCTCTCCCCTTCCCCCCACTCCCCGCTTTTGCCCTGTGTTTCTCTCCCCCTCCCGGCCACCCCCCGCTCAAGCCCTGTGTGTCTCTCCACCTCCCGCCCACCCCCCGCTCATGCCCCGTGTGTCTCTCTCCCTCTCACCCACCCCCCGCTCATGCCCCGTGTGTCTCTCCCCCTCCCCCTCGCCCCCGCTCATGCCCCATGTGTCTCTCACCCTCCCCCACACCCCCGCTCATGCCCGTGTGTCTCTCCCCCTCCCGCCCACCCCCGCTCATGCCCTGTGTGTCTCTCCCCCTCCTGCCCACCTCCCGCTCATGCCCCGTGTGTCTCTCCCCCTCCCGCCCACCCCCACTCATGCCCCGTGTGTCTCTCCCTCTCCTGCCCACCCCCCGCTCATGCCCCGTGTGTCTCTCCCCCTCCCCCCCACCCCCGCTCATGCCCCGTGTGTCTCTCCCCTCCCGCCCACCCCCCGCTCATGCCCCGTGTGTCTCTCGCCCTCCCCCCACCCCTGCTCATGCCCCGTGTGTCTCTCCCCCTCCCGCCCACCCACCGCTCATGCCCCATGTGTCTCTATCCCTCCCCCCACCTCCCGCTCATGCACCGTGTGTCTCTCTCCCTACCCCCCACCCCCTGCTCATGCCCCGTGTGTCTCTCTCCCTCACCCCCACCCCCCGCTCATTCCCCGTGTGTCTCTCTCCGTCCCCCCACCCCCCGCTCATGCCCTGTGTGTCTCTCTACCTCCCCCCACCCCCACTCATGCCCCGTGTGTCTCTCCCCCTCCCGCCCACCCCCCGCTCATGCCCCTTGTGTCTCTCCCCTTCCCCCCACTCCCCGCTTTTGCCCTGTGTGTCTCTCCCCCTCCCGCCCACCCCCCGCTCAAGCCCTGTGTGTCTCTCCCCCTCCCGCCCACCCCCCGCTCATGCCCCGTGTGTCTCTCTCCCTCTCACCCACCCCCCGCTCATGCCCCGTGTGTCTCTCCCCCTCCCCCTCACCCCCGCTCACGCCCCGTGTGTCTCGCACCCTCCCCCACACCCCCGCTCATGCCCCGTGTGTCTCTGCGTCTCCCGCCCACCCCCGCTCATGCCCCGTGTGTCTCTCCCCCTCCTGCCCACCTCCCGCTCATGCCCCGTGTGTCTCTCCCCCTCCCGCCCACCCCCCACTCATGCCCTGTGTGTCTCTCCCTCTCCTGCCCACCCCCCGCTCATGCCCCGTGTGTCTCTCCCCCTCCCGCACACCCCCCGCTCATGCCCCGTGTGTCTCTCTCCCTCCCCCCCACCCCCGCTCATGCCCCGTGTGTCTCTCCCCTCCCGCCCACCCCCCGCTCATGCCCTGTGTGTCTCTCGCCCTCCCCCCACCCCTGCTCATGCCCCGTGTGTCTCTCCCCCTCCCGCCCACCCACCGCTCATGCCCTGTGTGTCTCTCCCTCACCCCCACTCCCCGCTCATGCCCTGTGTGTCTCTCTCCCTCCGCCCACCCCCACTCATGCCCGTGTGTCTCTCCCCCTCCCGCCCACCCCCTGCTCATGCCCCGTGTGACTCTCTCCCTCCCACCCACCCCCCGCTCATGCCCCGTGTGTCTATCCCTCCCGCCGGCCACCACCCGCTCGTTACCCGTGTGTCTATCCCTCCCGCAGGCAACCCCACGCTCATGCCCCGTGTGTCTATTCCTCCCGCCAACCCCCCGCTCATGCTCCGTGTGTCTATCCCTCCCCCGCCCACCCCCCGCTCTTGCCTCGTGTGTCTATCCCTCCCGCCGCCCACCCTCCGCTCATGCCTCGTGTGTCTATCCCTCCCGCCGGCCACCCCCCACTCATGCCCCGTCTCTCTATCCCTCCCCCGCTCATGCCCCGTGTCTCTATCCCTCCCCCCGCTCATGCCCCGTGTCGCTATCCCTCCCCCGCTCATGCCCCGTGTGTCTATCCCTCCCGCCACCCACCCCCCGCTCATGCCCCGTGTCTCTATCCCTCCCCCCGCCCATGCCCCATGTCTCTATCCGTCCCCCTGCTCATACCCTGTGTCTCTATCCCTCCCCCGCTCAAACCCGTGTCTCTATCCCTCCTGCCGCCCACCCCCCGCTCATGCCCCGTGTCTCCCTACTGTTCCCCCCTTCCCCCGCTCATGCCCCGTGTCTCTCTCCACTTCCCCCCACCCTCCGCTCATGCCCCGTGTCTCGCCTGTTCCCCCCCACCCCCCGCTCATGACCTGTCTCCCCTGTTACCCCCCACCCCCCACTCATGCCCCATGTCTCCCTTGTGTTACCCCCCACCCCCAGCACATGCCCCGTGTCTCCCTTGTTTTACCCCCCCACCCCCCGCTCATGCCCTTTCTCCCTTGTGTTACCCCCCCACCCATGCCCTGTCTCCCCTGTTACCCCCACCACCCGCTCATGCCCCGTGTCTCCCTTGTGTTACCCCCCAACCCCCTGCTCATGCCCCGTGTGTCTCTCCTACCCCCCACCCCCCGCTCATGCCCCATGTCTCTCTCCCCTTCCCCCCACCCCCCGCTCATGCCCCGTGTCTCTCTCCCTTCCCCCCACCCCCACTCATGCCCTGTGTCTCTCTCCCTTTCCCCCCACCCTCCCTCATGCCCTATGTCTCTCTCCCCTTCCCCCCGCCCCCCGCTCATGCCCTGTGTGTCTCTCCCCTTCCCCCCACCCCCTGCTCATGCCCCATGTCTCCCTCCTTTCCCCCCACCCCCAGCTCATGCCCCGTGTCTCTCTCCCCTTCTCCCCACCCCCCGCTCATGCCCCGTGTGTCTCTCCCCTTCCCCCACACCCCCGCTCATGCTCTGTGTGTCTTTCCCCTTCCCCCCACCCCCCGCTCATGCCCCGTGTGTCTCTCCCCTTCCCCCCACCCCCCGTTCATGCCCTGTGTGTCTCCCCTGTTCCCCGCCAGCCCCCGCTCATGCCCCATGTGTGTGCCCTGTTCCCCCACCCCCGCTCATGCCCTGTGAGTGCCCTGTTCCCCCAACCCCTGCTCATGCCCCGTGTGCGCCCTGTTCCCCCACCCCCCGCTCATGCCCCGTGTCTCCCTACTGTTCCCCCCTTCCCCCGCTCATGCCCCGTGTCTCTCTCCACTTCCCCCCACCCTCCGCTCATGCCCCGTGTCTCCCCTGTTCCCCCCACCCCCCGCTCATGACCTGTCTCCCCTGTTACCCCCCACCCCCCACTCATGCCCCATGTCTCCCTTGTGTTACCCCCCACCCCCAGCACATGCCCCGTGTCCCCCTTGTTTTACCCCCCACCCCCCACTCATGCCCTTTCTCCCTTGTGTTACCCCCCCACCCATGCCCTGTCTCCCCTGTTACCCCCACCACCCGCTCATGCCCCGTGTCTCCCTTGTGTTACCCCCCCACCCCCTGCTCATGCCCCGTGTGTCTCTCCTACCCCCCACCCCCCGCTCATGCCCCGTGTCTCTCTCCCCTTCCCCCCACCCCCCGCTCATGCCCTGTGTCTCTCCCCTTCCCCCCACCCCCCGCTCATGCCCCTTGTGTCTCTCCCCTTCCCCCGCCCCCCGCTCATGCCCCGTGTGTCTCTCCCCTTCCCCCGCTCATGCCCTGTGTCTCTCTCCCTTTGCCCCCATCCCCGCTCATGCCCCGTGTCTCTCTCCCCTACCCCCCACCCCCCGCACATGCCCCGTGTCTCTCTCCCCTTCCCCCACCCCCGCTCATGCACCATGTCTCTCTCTCCTTCCCCCCACCCCCCCGCTCATGTCCTGTGTCTCTCTCCCCTTCCCCCCACCCCCGCTCATGCCCCGTGTGTCTCTCCCCTTCCCCCACCCCCCGCTCATGCCCCGTGTTTCTCTCCCCTTCCTCCCACCCCCCGCTCATGCCCCGTGTCTCCCTCCTTTCCCCCCACCCCCCTCATGCCCCGTGTGTCTCTCCCCTTCCCCCCCACCCCCGCTCATGCCCCGTGTCTCTCTCCCCTTCCCCCACCCCCTGCTCATGCCCCGTGTGTCTCTCCCCTTCCCCCCACCCCCCGCTCATGCCACGTGTGTCTCTCCCCTTCCCCCACCCCCCGCTCATGCCCCGTGTGTCTGTCCTCTTCCCCCCCACCCCCCGCTCATGCCCCGTGTCCCCCTCCTTTCCCCCCACCCCCCCGCTCATGCCCCGTGTGTCTCTCCCCTTCCACCCCACCCCCCGCTCATGCCCCGTGTGTCTCTCCCCTTCCCCCACCCCCTGCTCATGCCCTGTGTGTCTCTCCCCTTCCCCCCCACCCCCTCTCATGCCCCGTGTCTCTCTCCCCTTCCCCCACTCCCTGCTCATGCTCCGTGTGTCTCTCCCCTTCCCCCCACCCCCCGCTCATGCCCCGTGTGTCTCTCCCCTTCCCCCACCCCTCGCTCATGCCCCGTGTGTCTCTCCCCTTCCCCCCCACCCCCGGCTCATGCCCCGTCTCTCCCTCGTGTTCCCCCCACTCCCCGCTCATGTCCCATGTCTCGCTCCTTTCCCCCCCGCTCATGCCCCGTGTGTCTCTCCCCCCCCACCCCCGCTCATGCCCTGTGTCTCTCCCCTTCCCCCCACCCCCCGCTCACGCCCCTTGTGTCTCTCCCCTTCCCCCCACCCCCGCTCATGCCCTGTGTGTCTCTCCCCTTCCCCCGCTCATGCCCTGTGTCTCTCTCCCTTTGCCCCCATCCCCGCTCATGCCCCGTGTCTCTCTCCCCTACCCCCCACCCCCCAAACATGCCCCGTGTCTCTCTCCCCTTCCCCCCACCCCCCGCTCATGCACCATGTCTCTCTCCCCTTCCCCCCACCCCCCGCTCATGTCCTGTGTCTCTCTCCCCTTCCCCCCAACCCCCGCTCATGCCCCGTGTGTCTCTCCCCTTCCCCCACCCCCCGCTCATGCCCCGTGTTTCTCTCCCCTTCCCCCCCACCCCCCGCTCATGCCCCGTGTCTCCCTCCTTTCCCCCCACCCCCCCTCATGCCCCGTGTGTCTCTCCCCTTCCCCCACCCCCGCTCATGCACCATGTCTCTCTCTCCTTCCCCCCACCCCCCGCTCATGCCCTGTGTCTCTCCCCTTCCCCCACCCCCCGCTCACGCCCCTTGTGTCTCTCCCCTTCCCCCCACCCCCCGCTCATGCCCTGTGTGTCTCTCCCCTTCCCCCGCTCATGCCCTGTGTCTCTCTCCCTTTGCCCCCATCCCCGCTCATGCCCCGTGTCTCTCTCCCCTACCCCCCACCCCCCAAACATGCCCCGTGTCTCTCTCCCCTTCCCCCCACCCCCCGCTCATGCACCATGTCTCTCTCCCCTTCCCCCCACCCCCCCGCTCATGTCCTGTGTCTCTCTCCCCTTCCCCCCACCCCCCGCTCATGCCCCGTGTGTCTCTCCCCTTCCCCCACCCCCGCTCATGCCCCGTGTTTCTCTCCCCTTCCCCCCCACCCCCCGCTCATGCCCCGTGTCTCCCTCCTTTCCCCCCACCCCCCCTCATGCCCCGTGTGTCTCTCCCCTTCCCCCCACCCCCGCTCATGCACCATGTCTCTCTCTCCTTCCCCCCACCCCCCGCTCATGTCCTGTGTCTCTCTCCCCTTCCCCCCACCCCCTGCTCATGCCCCGTGTGTCTCTCCCCTTCCCCCACCCCCCGCTCATGCCCCGTGTTTCTCTCCCCTTCCCCCCACCCCCCGCTCATGCCCCGTGTCTCCCTCCTTTCCCCCCACCCCCCCTCATGCCCCGTGTGTCTCTCCCCTTCCCCCCACCCCCGCTCATGCACCATGTCTCTCTCTCCTTCCCCCCACCCCCCGCTCATGTCCTGTGTCTCTCTCCCCTTCCCCCCACCCCCTGCTCATGCCCCGTGTGTCTCTCCCCTTCCCCCACCCCCCGCTCATGCCCCGTGTTTCTCTCCCCTTCCCCCCACCCCCCGCTCATGCCCCGTGTCTCCCTCCTTTCCCCCCACCCCCCTCATGCCCCGTGTGTCTCTCCCCTTCCCCCCCACCCTCGCTCATGCCCCGTGTCTCTCTCCCCTTCCCCCACCCCCTGCTCATGCCCCGTGTGTCTCTCCCCTTCCCCCCACCCCCCGCTCATGCCACGTGTGTCTCTCCCCTTCCCCCACCCCCCGCTCATGCCCGTGTGTCTGTCCTCTTCCCCCCACCCCCCGCTCATGCCCCGTGTCTCCCTCCTTTCCCCCCACCCCCCCGCTCATGCCCCGTGTGTCTCTCCCCTTCCACCCCACCCCCCGCTCATGCCCCGTGTGTCTCTCCCCTTCCCCCACCCCCTGCTCATGCCCTGTGTGTCTCTCCCCTTCCCCCCCACCCCCGCTCATGCCCCGTGTCTCTCTCCCCTTCCCCCACCCCCTGCTCATGCTCCGTGTGTCTCTCCCCTTCCCCCCACCCCCCGCTCATGCCCCGTGTGTCTCTCCCCTTCCCCCACCCCTCGCTCATGCCCTGTGTGTCTCTCCCCTTCCCCCCCACCCCCGGCTCATGCCCCGTCTCTCCCTCGTGTTCCCCCCACTCCCCGCTCATGTCCCGTGTCTCGCTCCTTTCCCCCCCCGCTCATGCCCCGTGTGTCTCTCCCCTCCCCCCCACCCCCGCTCATGCCCTGTGTCTCTCCCCTTCCCCCCACCCCCCGCTCACGCCCCTTGTGTCTCTCCCCTTCCCCCCACCCCCCGCTCATGCCCTGTGTGTCTCTCCCCTTCCCCCGCTCATGCCCTGTGTCTCTCTCCCTTTGCCCCATCCCCGCTCATGCCCCGTGTCTCTCTCCCCTACCCCCCACCCCCCACACATGCCCCGTGTCTCTCTCCCCTTCCCCCCACCCCCCGCTCATGCACCATGTCTCTCTCCCCTTCCCCCCACCCCCCCGCTCATGTCCTGTGTCTCTCTCCCCTTCCCCCCACCCCCCGCTCATGCCCCGTGTGTCTCTCCCCTTCCCCCACCCCCCGCTCATTCCCCGTGTTTCTCTCCCCTTCCCCCCCACCCCCCGCTCATGCCCCGTGTCTCCCTCCTTTCCCCCCACCCCCCCTCATGCCCCGTGTGTCTCTCCCCTTCCCCCCCACCCCCGCTCATGCCCCGTGTCTCTCTCCCCTTCCCCCACCCCCTGCTCATGCCCCGTGTCTCCCTCCTTTCCCCCCACCCCTCCGCTCATGCCCCGTGTGTCTCTCCCCTTCCCCCACACCCCCCGCTCATGCCCTGTGTGTCTCTCCCCTTCCCCCACCCCCTGCTCATGTCCTGTGTGTCTCTCCCCTTCCCCCCCACCCCCGCACATGCCCCGTGTCTCTCTCCCCTTCCCCCACCCCCTGCTCATGCTCCGTGTGTCTCTCCCCTTCCCCCCACTCCCGCTCATGCCCCGTGTGTCTCTCCCCTTCCCCCACCCCTCGCTCATTCCCCGTGTGTCTCTCCCCTTCCTCCCACCCCCGCTCATGCCCCGTGTCTCCCTCCTTTCCCCCCACCCCCCCGCTCATGCCCCGTGTGTCTCTCCCCTTCCCCCCACCCCCATTCATGCCCCGTGTGTCTCCCCTGTTTCCCCCCACCTCCCGCTCATGCCCCATGTGTGCGCCCTGTTCCCCCACCCCCGCTCATGCCCTGTGTGTGCCCTGTTCCCCCCACCCCCGCTCATGCCCCATGTGCGCCCTGTTCCCCCCAACCCCGCTCATGCCCCGTGTCTCCCTCGTGTTCCCCCCCCGCTCATGCCCCGTGTCTCCATCGTGTACCCCCTCACCCCCTCTCATGCCCTGTGTGTCTCCTGTTGCCCCCACCCCCGCTCATGCCCCGTGTTTCTCTCCCCTTCCCCCCCACCCCCTGCTCATGCCCCGGGTCTCCCTCCTTTCCCCCCATCCCCCGCTCATGCCCCGTGTGTCACTCCCCTTCCCCCCACCCCCCATTCATGCCCCGTGTGTCTCCCCTGTTTCCCCCCACACCCCGCTCATGCCCCGTGTGTGCGCCCTGTTCCCCCACCCCCGCTCATGTCCTGTGTGTGCCCTGTTCGCCCCACCCCCGCTCATGCCCCGTGTGCGCCCTGTTCCCCCCACCCCTGCTCATGCCCCGTGTCTCACTTGTGTTCCCCCCACCCCCTGCTCATGCCCCGTGTCTCCCTCGTGTACCCCCTCACCCCCCGCTCATGCCCTGTGTGTCTCCTGTTGCCCCCACCCCTGCTCATGCCCCATGTCTCCCTCGTGTTCCCCCCAACCCCCACTCATGACCCCTATCTCCCTCGTGTTTCCCCCACCCCCCACTCATGCCCTGTCTCCATCGTGTACCCCCTCACCCCCCGCTCAAGCCCTACGTGTCTCCTGTTGCCCCCACCCCCTGCTCCTGCCCCATGTGTCTCCTTTTGCCCCACCCCCGCTCATGCCCCATGTCTCCCTCGTGTTCCCCCCACCCCCTGCTCATGCCCCTTGTCTCTCTCCTTTCCCCCCCACCCCCGCTCATGTCCCGTGTGTGCCCTGTATCCACCCGCTCATGCCCCGTGTCTCCCTCGTGTTCCTCCCCACCCCCGCTCATACCCTGTGTCTCCCTCATGTTCCTCCCCACCCGCTGTTCATGCCCCGTGTCTCTCTCGTGTTCCCCCCACCCCTGCTCATGTCCCGTGTTTCCTTCCTTTTCCCCCCACCCCCTGCTCATGCCCCGTTTGTACCCTGTTCCCTCTCACCCCCCGCTCATGCCCATGTGTCTCCCCTGTTCCCCCCCCACCCCCGCTCATGCCCTGTTGTGTTCTCTTTATACACCCGCCTTCCCTTTCCATGGTGGTCATCTTGGTAAAAGATTTTCCTTCCTACACCTCGGCACCGCAGGCGTCCCGGTGTAGGAAAGAAAATCTTTTTTTTTTTGTTTTTACCACCCGGCGTTCCCACTTTGAGGACTTAAGATGTTAGTGGTCTTCATCTATTGAAAAGGATGTTATGGTGATGTTGCACTAATAAAAACCTTTAAAATTTAGTTAAAAAAATGTTACAGGGACGTTATGGTTAAGTTGCACTAATAAAAACCTATGAAATTCAATGAAAAAACTTTGTTAAAGGGACGTTATGGTTAAGTTGCGCTACTAAAAACCTATGAAATTCAGTGAAAAAACTTTGTTAAAGGGACGTTATGGTTAAGTTGCGCTACTAAAAACCTATGAAATTCAGTGAAAAAACGTTGTCAAAGGGACGTTATGGTTCCAAGTAAAACCGAAAAACCCTTGAAATTTGCCAGTTATGGTAAGCTAAGCAACCATAACTCGCGCCACCACCGTGCACTGCTAAGACTAACACCCAGGACATCAAAGATGACGTCACAAATGTCATTGATGACATCACTGATGACATCACATGTCTGGCTCACTCTTTTTTCTTTTGCTGACATATCTAGGGCACATGGTTTTCTTCCGTAACTGTCAGAAACTAACATTTTTATTTTATTTGTAGACGTATCCTTCAAGTAGGTTCTTACAGTAATTCCCTTAGAATCCAGTCACATCATATGAAACATACTCCTGGGAAGACACAAGCTTGAAAGACAGCAATCCTTTTTGTGCATAAAGATAATCAATAGACTTATGAGCACTTTCTGATAGTTCTGTTGTTTTTTTTATGGCTGTACTTTCCCTGTATATGGTCATATTTGTATACATTGTACTCATACTACTTTCCTTAGGGTCCAATCACATCAAGTTATACATATACCTAGGGTAAATAGCAGCTTTGAAACAGAGCAATCATTTATTTGCATGAGAATAATCAGTTAAGTTATGAATTGTTTCTGCTACTACTTGTGCTTTTTTTTACCAACTTCACTTTCCCTGTATATACCCATATTGGTATGTGTTCTTGTGCCTTTGTGTTTTGTCTATAGTAATGCAATTATGTAATACATGTGTTTTATTAGCTACTTATTACATATTTCACAGTACACAAAAATCTATTAAGAAAACAATTATCATTTCATTATTCAACATATTAACATTACGAATATTATACCTTCATCTTGTACACTGCACTTAATGTTATGTTTCTGTATGAGTAGCTTAGTATACTAGATAGAACCCCATAATAGAATGCTATTTATATCAATGCATCGTTCAATGCACTAATTAGGGTATGCTATTTATTGCAATGATCCTTGACACTTGTTTCGCAACATTATAATAAGAATCCCTTGTACACATATTTCATGAAAAGTACATGTGATGTCATCAATGACATTTGTGATGTCATCTTTGATGTCCAGGGTGTTAGTCGTAGCAGTGCACGGTGGTGGCGCGAGTTGTGGTTGCTTAGCTTACCATAACTGGCGAATTTCAAGGGTTTTTCGGTTTTACTTGGAACCATAACGTCCCTTTGACAACGTTTTTTCACTGAATTTCATAGGTTTTTAGTAGCGCAACTTAACCATAACGTCCCTTTAACAAAGTTTTTTCACTGAATATATATAGCACTCCACACAAAAAAGTGTTCCAAAATGACAAATAATAGTCACTATAGTCACGGACAGCCAACAGCAAACACTGCAACCTTGGTGGTATGTTTATAAAAACAACCTTTATTTTTCATTTGCAGCAGTTAAAAAGTCCATTAAATTCGCCCAGTGAGAGTTTTCCTTGCCAATCGGCAGCCTGACGCATTTCGCCACTACCCAGTGGCTTGTTCACAGTCACTCATCACCCACGGGAAGTTTTTTTTAATAAAAAACACACCTCAGTGAAAAACAGAAAAGGTGACTTACAGAGTCAAAATGATGGCTGTTAGCCATTTTGGCTTGGGCTACTGGGACTCATTACTCAAGTCTGAACTTGTAGTATATGTGCTGAAGTGTCCATGCCTAAAATGGTATGTTGGCAGCACTAAGTGCAAATTAAAAATACGCATTTTGCAACATATCAGAGCTATCGTCAATAAAGATCATACATATCCTATGGCCAAACACTTCACAGAGTGCCATTATGGAGATCCAAGCACCCCAAGGTTTTTTGGTGTCCACAAAGTCATTTGTGGCCCGAGAGGCGGCGACAATGACAAACTGTTACGACAGGAGGAGACCAGACATATTATAGACTTTGAGAGCCAAAACCCGATGGGCCACAACGTGGATGAAGAACTGTACACTTTTTTGAGAACTTAAAATGTGTCAGCCAGGTATTAAACTACCACCCTCCAGGATTTATAGATCATTGCTCAAATAGCTTGGTTCAAGTAACCGATACAACTGTCGGCATTCCTGTCTATACTAATGTTCATGTTTCCTTCTTCCTAACTATTTTCTTGTTTCTTTTGCCTTACTTCCCCGATGGCTTTCTTTGGGTTGATTTCTATTTTTAACCATTCTTTACATGACACCCATGAACGTAGTCGATAACTGAATATCAAATTAAGGTGTATTTCCATGTTATGTATTACATCTGTTTACACATGTTTGGTATGTCGATCCGACTACAGTCACCTTAGGCCTTTTCGAATTTCAATGGACTAAGAGGAATGTTGTGCTATGTAGAATTAATGGTTTTTTAGTAAAGCACTTGCACTTTAATTGATGATTTCAAGACAATATTCTGGTCATCGATCTATGCTGCTATTATGTTGCACTATGCACTAGCACCTTACTATCAAATGCTGCTATGCACTTGCACTTTATTATAAAATGTTGTCCATACATATAAAACTACATATTGCCACACCGTTACCTCGTATCAAAGTATGTTGATTAGGTGGATTTTTAATAGAAAGTTAGATAAACTGTATTATACCTTTATGCATACTACTATTAACAGTGTCACTATGACGCTTATCTAATGTCCATTGTTCGTATAAGAACGGGCTGAAAAAAAACGGGAATAAAATATATTAGAACTCACGTACCTTTTTAAAATGGTTGGTAAAATCCATTAGGTGTCCATTAGCTGTCGGAATGTACCATACACATACAGACATGGTGAAATAATTGTATTTTACACTGTCTAAGATGGCTGCATGCAAAAACTACAACTTTGTAAGTCACCTCTTTTGTGTTCTTTGGTGTGCCATGGGTTAAATAAGCTCCCACAACAGGGTGGAGCTACTATGAACAAGCCACAGGTGTGTGGCGAAACGCTTCAGGTAGCCTCTCTCTGCTGCTGGGAAGTCGTTTTTTACTGCTACTATTTTTCTTTTCAAAGAAACCAGACCCTGCGGTCTGTGCTTGCTTTCATCTTTCATATATATATATATATATATATATATATATATATATATATATATATATACAATGAAAAAACTTTGTTAAAGGGACATTATGGTTACAAGTAAAACTGAAAACCCCCAGAAATTCACCAATTATGGTAAGCTAAGCAACCATAACTCGCGCCACCACTGTGCACTGCTAAAACAAACACCCAGTACATGAAAGATGACGTCACACATGTCATTGATGACATCACTGATAACATCACATTTCTGGGCCACTTGTTTTTGTTTGCTGACATGCCTAGGCTAGTTTATATTTTCACTAACAATGAGAATTTTACAAATTGAAAAGGTGCTATAAATATATATACATTAACCTTCTTATACCTTCTTAAAGTACTTTGCACAAGATAATCAACTCTAATGTTTTTTGGTGCTGTTTCTTTTACTTTTGTTTCCCTGTATGTGGCTCTAATTTGTATGCATTCTGGGTTTTTATATATTTGTCTTTGTACTAACACAAGTATCTCGTAAGTTTGTAATTGTTGGAAATGTTTTATTCCAACTCTTCTTCAAACTTCCTGCTGACCCTCTTGCATCTTCCATTATCCGTGAATGCCTATCTGCCATCCAGGACTGGTGCACTTCCAATGATCTCTGCCTCAATGCCAGCAAAACGGAGATCCTTCCCTTTGGGACCCCTGCTCCCGACTTCTTCCCTTCACTCTGTGCTTCCTCCATGGGCTCTCCCCCTGCTCCTTCATCTGAAGCCAGAAACCTTGGAGTTATCGTCGACTCCTCTCTCTCTTCTTCCTCCCTTACACTCAGGACATTGCCAAGAAGTCGCACTACAGCTCTTCCTCTCAAAGGAATTCGACCTTTTCTCACCTTCCCCCAGAAGCTCAATGTTTCTTGAGCCCTTGTTCTCTCTAGGCTTGACTATTACAATAGTGTCCTCCTGAATCTACCTTCTTCCACTATGCGACCCCTCCAGCTAATCCAGTCTAGGGCAGCAAGATTTATCCTTGCCCTCAAGCCCAGGGACGGCATCTCTCCTGTCCTAACAAATCTTCACTGGTTGCTTCACGGATTAAATTCAAGTCCCTCAGTATCATCCACAAGGCTGTCTGGGCAAGACGTCACACAATCTGCAAATCTCTCTCACTAAATATTCTCCTTCTAGACCTCTGTACTCCTCTAGCACTAACTCTTTGGGCCTCATTCCGAGTATGGAGGAAGTCATGGCGCTATTTGCGCCATGACTTCCTCCCATACTGGGTCCGGGTCTGACCTGGTTCAATGGGGAATTACCGATCCATTCCGACCCTGGAGGGACCAGTAAGTCCCCATTGAAAAATCCATTCCCCATTCCCATTTGAGCCCCCATAGGGAATGGGGAAGAAGCTAATAATGGTACCGCAATTTGCGGTACCATTCTTAGCTCTCTGGTCCCTTAGCGGCTCCCACTAAGGGGGCCTGGTAAAACCAGGTGCCCATTGCGGGACCCGCTAAGGGACCTCGGAATAGGGCGCAAAGGGATTACCGGCACCAATGTCCTTAACCCGTATCCCTTTGCGCCCACCTCGGAATGAGGCCCTTTGTGTGTAAAGTGTTTTGCTAAACAGAGGGCAGGAGGTCTATCTCTTTCCTCAGCTGGCTCCCTTCTTTGGAACAGCCTCCACATCCCTCATCATCTTGAGCAGGACTTTCTTAAATTCTGGAAGCTCCTCAAGACTTTCCTCTTTACCTCTTCCCCATGGCCCCCTCTCTCTCACAGTTGCTTGCTTGGTGTCCAGGGCCCTTATGAATCCTCAGGGTCCTGATCTCCCACACCGAATCGCCCAAAAAATAAAACACAGACACATTTGCAAAACCACGCGTTCAGGTCCTTGTCAATGCTCCTTGCAAACGTTTGCTGCAAATCCGCCCATGTTTTATTTTTTTTAAAGTGTCAAAATGCACATACATAAAATAGTCATATAACTTAGCGCCCACTTGACAAAATCCATTCAGATCTGCACATACATTTAAGGATCGGTCTATAATCTTTCTGCAAACTTATGTGCACATTCATCAAATCGCAACAAAGTTATAAGCCATCTATGAATTTTGAGACCCCTCTAATTTAGCCCACTCTTGCACTGTTCAAGGGACAGTCTAGTGAATGTCTGTTGAGCTGAGCTTAGTCCCAGGCGGGACACGCAAGGAAGAAGTTGTGGCTGATACGGGGAGAGAGAGGAACCCCCTCTGTGAGTCGATACTGCTAATCGAGAGGCACACCAAAGCATGTCAGAGGAAGAGAAGGCACGGAGAGCAAGAGCTTCCCTGATGACCATGGACTCGCCTAGGAAGGAAGACGCTGACGTGGTGACGCAGCCAAGTACAAGGAAGCTAACGGGGAGAGCAGAAATCCCGGGGAAAAGCAATCCTAATTGGCAGAGTCAGTTGTTTGAAGGAGAGCAAAACGAACATAACGACTGGCACACTCACCCTCGTCCCAGTGAGAAAGATAATATCAATAATCGTACCAGTATGCTGATCCCATTAATAATTCTCACTCTCTTGGTTACTCGATCTCTCACTGGGACGAGTAGAATGAACACAATAATGACATTCACTCTCTTGATCCTGTGTTCTCTTACTGGGACAAGCATGATGAACCCAATAATTATTCTCGGTATATTCACCACTTGCTTTCTCACTGGGATGTGTATGATGACCCCAGTATTGATTCTGACTCTCTTGGCCACTCGTTTTCCCACTGGGACGAGTAGGATGAACACAATATTGACTCACACTCTTTGTATCTCTCGCTTTCCCCCTGGGATGAATATGATAACCCCAGTATTGATTCTCACTGCTTTCTTACTGGTACGGGTATATTGAACCCAGTATTGCTTATCGTTATATTCGCCTTGGTTACTAGTACGAATAAACGAGAAAGACAAAGTTGACAAATCCCAGCAAACTTTGCAAATCCATTCAATTCCGGGTCTACAATCTTTTTGCAAACCTTTGTGCCAATTCGTCAAATGGCACCAAATGTATAAGCCTTTCAAATATTTTGGGACCCCCATCTACATTTGATCCCTTTTGGCAAAACAGCATCAGACGTTGCAGAACCGTTCAGGGTCAGGTTTAGAGTGATATTGCAAATGTCCATGCAGTTTCGTTGAGGTGCACCAAAGTTATAAGCCATCCAAAAACTGCTTTTCACCAATCCTGTAATTCAGAAATAGGCATGGAAGTCGGTGAACATCTGAAGTGTTTGCACACATCACAGAACGGTATCTGAACATCCGGACTGTTCGCAGACTTTGGGGATGAAAAAACACCTGTTTTTTTACTTCTTATGGCCATATCCCATCATATCCTCATCAACCCTCTCCTCCCCAGTGATTGTTTCATTTGTTTTACAAGTGCAAACTTATGTTTTTTTAAATGTTGTTACTGTAAAGTTAACCAAAAAACAGGCGCTGTCCACGAATCCAACATGGTGGGTGTTTCCCAAAAATATGACGGACCTCACGCTTTTCACCATCCAAACATCGGGCGCGTCCGATATCCGCGGACCTCATGCCGCCCTCTCGGCCAATTGGAGGCCCGTCTGTGGGCAAAACAGGGAAGTGAGTCTAAGGACCGAACCCAGATATCACTCATTTATTTGGACCCACTTTTTGGCCATTTAAAAAAAAAAACTACTGGCCGGATTGACACCCAATTTACAAAAGCATGCTTTCGGGACCAAGCCGCCACTCCTGGCGCAAATTTGATCAAAATCCATCCAGCGGTTTTGGCTGTAGGCTGTAAGCTGCAGGGATGTTAAGGTGAAAACTTAACACAACAAAACCGCTGAAATTCAGCTAAAGCTACCATAACTTTGCTCCCCTTGTTGTGCAGCCTATGACCACAACAATGACCGCACAGATGACATCAATGATGGCATCACTGATGGCATCACTGGTGACATCATTAATAACATTGTATATGACATCAATGATGATTTAATTAATGGAATAAGACATAAGATCACTCTAGCTATTTGCCCATATTTAGACCAGCCTTATGTTTCTAAATATGTGACATTAGCATTTTAGAATAGTTCACAAAAATAAGTACATTGTTCAAAAAAGTAAACAGCTACACATGCATCATATCACTCTTTGTGAAGCTTTCTTTTGTAGCACTTTGGTAAAAGGACAAATCTGAATTATAAATAGTACACTGCTAAGAATGTTCCTGTTTGTGCCAAATGTATCTAAGATATGCTCACTATAATATAATCTGTATATACATTTACAAAAAAGAAATAGAGTAAATAAATAGAATGAGATACATGTTGAACCCTAATTATTCGCTAAATTTTAAAGTAAACATATGTAAATACTCAATTATTTTATTGTAAGATAAAGTTGTACATGCATGATTTTCTAAATGAGATGATAAGTACTTTAAAACAAGAAACAACTATGTATTAGAATATATTTTAAGATTTCCAGACATTAATAAAAAATAGATTATTACTGTAAATTTATATATGTAGAGAAAATAAATGACGTTTTAAAACTCAACATGTGCTTGAAAATATGTACATAGATGTATTTTTCTTTCTGTGTGTCTTTTGTAAGTGATTAACATGTTAAAATTAAAATAAAACGCATACTCTACAAAGTAAAAGTCATCTTTAAAAAGTATCCAATTTTTGAATAAATTGATTTTTCTGTATGTCAAAAATGAATTAAATAAGTATGTAATCAGTGATGTCATCATTGTGGTCATGCGCGGCGCAACAGGGGGTGCAAAGTAAATGTGGTTTTAGCTGAATTTCAGGGGTTTTATTGGGTTAAGTTCTCACTTTAATGTCCCTGCAACTAATGTTTTTTTTCCTTGAATTTCAAGGGTTTTGTTATTCCTTTGATTGTTTCCGCATTTGGCCAGTGGCCACGCCCTATGGCCGTGCCCACTGTGCATTTTCAAACACTACCAGACCACTAGCCATGGCTTTCACCCATGGCCGGCCGGCACGGCCACTCTTTATTTTAAAACACTTGCAAACCATCATTCAAAGACGTTCATCAATCACAAACTGATTTTGATCTGCTTTGACAGTGGTATTGTTAGGTATAACATATTGCAGGCTTTGAGAACTCACAAGGTTTTTAGGAAATGTACAGTGAGATTACATTATTTGCAGAGTATCACACACTTCGAACAACCCAAACTAACCGCATTTCAGCAGCACAGAAAAGGTAAATAAAATGATCGGCTGCAAGAATAACATATTCCCAGGTACTTTTGCCCCCCCCCTTGCAAAAATCAGAAGATGGCACCCATGAATATACGCACAGTAAGTGAACATATATCTTAAAGTGAAATATACAAATATAGTTCAATTGACCTTCCTCTTTGAAGAAAGTAGCAAGACGAAATAGCATTAGACTTTAAAATAAAAGTCATGAACACCTGAAAAATAACCTGAAAAATAACATGGGAGAGGAAATGTTCCAATGGAATATGCTGGCAAAGTATAAAAGGTGCTCACCTTTTAAACCCAGCAATCTGTCGTGAAATATTCCCAGGAAAATTAAATCCCAATATGAAACAAGAGCTTCTGGTCTTGTGGGTAAGTGTCTGCACTGAAAACATGACAACCTGAGTAAAATACTGGTAGCCAAATACTTGAGCATGCTTGCCAGCCTACAAAAACTCCAAAGGGTTGTGTCCACCCTATTAAAAATGTTTACACTGTCCACCCTCATGTGTCCTTTAATTGTTCCCTGAAAAGCAGCCACAGTCAGGGGGAAATAACTGCACAATTGTCCAGAATTGCAAACTCGCGTGACACATTGTTGCCAAATACTCATGACTTGCTTGCCCTCTCATCATTTCCCCTCCCTACCCCCATGTCTGGCTTTCAATAATACTATGTTTTATACAGATAACTTGAAAAACACACATACCATAGTGTCACTGAAATATATGAATCCTTATAGAACTATGTTAGGCATAAAGTGTATACTTGTGGCATTATTCCCCCCCATCTTGACTGGGAGACTACAAATAGCAGAATGTAATTCAGCAAAAGGCAGAGAAAATCGTCTCTGTGTATTTAAAACTTTCAAAGACTGACAGCAGCACGGTTTTAAAAAAGTAATGTGAATGTCGTGTGTTATGAGAAATTTAAAACCAAGAAAACACACGACTTCTGGGTCTGTTGCCCATCCATCCCATAACCAGGAATGACCCTGCTTAGCTTCAAGCCAGGAAGGGGCGAGCCTCCTCAGGCCATGTTGTATTAGGTGGTCTTGTAACTCAGGCTCATTCATCAGGCAACATAGCCTGATGTGGCAAGCCCCTTCCTCACTTTAAAGCAAAGCAGAGTCAGCCCAGGTTACTACATGCATGGGAGACCTGGATGCCATGACCAGTGATTTTTCACCCCGGCTTAGCAGTAAAATGTATTATTTTTTCAATAGCCGTGGATACAGAACTACAGATACTCACAGCTATTTCTAGTCTTTTTATGTATCGACTACAGACAGCTATGATTATCTGTAGGTTTAATAGCCGCAAATATCGGAAAAACAGCCAGGTAAAAAGAAATGCTTTCTTGGCCTTATCAAGTGCCCTCCTCACTCTCCAGATGGCCTCCTGACCACCCCTGCCTTCTCTCTTTCCCCCCACAACACTGTTTGGTTGGTGCAGTTGCATTCAGATGTTGGTTATTCGAGGATATAGCCAGGGTTACAGAAAAGCTTTGTGTTGCAAATTGAGTCCTCACACCCTCTCCAACTCCCAAATTTCATTTGGTACCCCATAGCCACCCCGCCATCCCACCTCTAGACTGATGGCATTTGCATGTGTTTTGACGCACAAATGGCTGTTTTCCTGTGTTTCATTTTCCAATATTTGTGTATAGCTGCCGCTATCTCTCGCATTGAGAGAAAAACAAGATGTTTCCTGTCTTAAAACTGCAAGTTTTGGCAGTTTACCTGAGATATACCTATCTGTTTTGGAGATCGGGGCACCCCATTATCCATCAAATATTTAAAAAACTACTGCACAGAATAAACCCAGATCACAAAAAGGCCATCAGTAAATACTTTGTGCCACAATTGGTTCAGACCTGGTCCAAATCCATCCAGCGGTTTGGAATGTGCGGTCCGGCAAAAATTGACCTTGTTTGTCTATGGGAAAATGTATTCTTAATAACTTTTTTATTTTTTAATGAATCTTTGCCAGACTTTGCAGTCTGGGGGACCCATGTGTCCCTAATTTAAATTTCAGCCAAATCTGTTACTCCAATCAAAAGATATTAACAATATAATTCTTGGAGGTTCCTATGGCAGTCCAACTCACCTTATCTATAGGATTACTGGGTCTGCGGTAGCGGCTCGGTGGTTATGGTGAAATTGCTCAACCCATAGGAAGAGCACTTTTTTGGTGGGTTCTAACTTCGCTCCCCCTTGACAAATCCTCACGAAACTTTGCGAAAAAAGTATATGGCCCCGTCACATTGATTATTCGAAGTTTGGTGAGGTTTCGTGCAGGGAGGGCAAAATTATATGGGGGTCCCAAAATGTGTGGTTTTGTTCGTAGGCGCAATGGAAAGAAAATATGCTCACGCCTACAGCCTAATCCGCTCGATGTATTTTCATCAAATTTGCTGCAGGAGCGTTTGCTTGGTGCCAAAAGCGTGCTTTTGTAAATTTGGTGTAAATCAATTCAGTAGTTTTTTTTTTCTCGAAATGGACAAAAAGTAGGTACACAGAAATGTGTGATATCTAGGTTCGGTCCACAGACTAATTTCCCTGTTCAGGCCTCCGATTGGTCCAGAGGGTGGCGTGATGTAGGACGCACCCACTCATTGGATGGTGAAAAGCATGAGATGCATCATATTTTTTGGAAACAACCGCCATGTTGGATTAGTTGACAGCTGCCCTTGTCCGCCAACATCGCATTAAAAACATATTAAAAAACACAACATTGCACTTGTCCAACTAATGAAATAATCTCAGGGGGCATGAGGACTGATGAGGATGGAATGAGATATAGCCATAAAAAGCCAAAAAACAGGCAGTTTTTCATCTTCAAAGTCCGTGAACAGTTCGGAGACGGCTGTGTGCTATTTACGAACATCTCAGATGTTCGGGGACATCCATACATGTTTTTGTATTACACGGTTGGTGAAAAGCAGTTTTTGGATGGTGCCACTCTATGAAACTGTATGAAATGTTGTGATATTATTCTAGACATGACCTTGAATGATTCTACAAAGTTTGGTGCTGTTTTGCCAAGAGGGAACAAAATTAGAAGAGGGTCCCAAAATATTCAAAAGGTTTAGAAATGTGGTGCTGTTTCATGAATATGCAAAGTTTGTAAAAAGATGTAAGACACAGATTTTAATGGTTTTGGAAAGTTTGGTGGGGTTTTGTGAAGAGGGGGTAAAATTAGAGGGGAGGTTTTATATTTTTAGATGGGTTATAACTTTGTTGCCGTTTGACGAATGTCTGGGAGCAGTGATTTTCTATTTCAGAGGTTTTGTGCTGTAGGGTTGCCGTTCTGGTTTCTAGCTGAGCCACCTTTTTGCTCATGTGATCACATTTTCCCTGAAGATGTGAGGCAGTTTAATTTATGCAGCTCACCAACAACATTATGCTTTCCTCGGTTGGTGAGGAGTCTCTTCAGGCAGAGGCATTGCTAGGGGGGCGCTGAGGAGCTATAGCCCTGGGTCTTTTAGTTGTAGCCCCGGATAGAAGCTAAGGGGTTTAAACTAAAAAAGCTATCTAGCCCCCAGTCCTGACAGTCCCAAAATAAGGGTAGCCCCCGTTCTTTTCCAGACCTAGCAACACCCTGACTGGAGGAAAGTTGCAACGTTTTCTGCTTGTTCATCTCTCTTCATGGATAGAAAAAGTCCTCTTTAGGTTCTTGTTATCTTTTATTGCCTTTTCGAGAAACCATCATGAAAACCATGCACTTCTAGCACGCGCTCGTCCACTCGGTCTGCAGCGTCCTTGTCACATCCTTTCCAGGGCAGCACAGTCTCGCTAAGAATCACTGCGTTGCTTCAGTCCCGGCTTCAGTCCCTCTTCAAGGCTGGCCCGAGGGCATGCCTGCCTAACCTCTGAATTTTTTCCGGAGACTCTGGAATGTTTGGCATTTCCCCCGGGTCTCTGGAAAAGACCCTGCAATCTCAGGAATTTTGTCGCTCTTTCCGGGTCCCGTCATATTCTCCTCCTGATTGGCTGCCGCCGGTAGCCAATCGGGTGGAGAAGTGGGCGAAACCCAGAAACGGCGCTAAATGTTCGTGCCCACTGCCTGCACCACTATAAGAGGCCGCTGCTAGCATTCTCTGACTTTTTCTTTTCTTTGCCTCAATGCGACCACGGACCGCAGTAATGATGCTGCTTTCAATCCATGTCATTGGATTAAAAGCAGCGTTATTTCCGCTGCGGCGCCGCCTTCATTTTGCTTACTATAGCACTGAAAATCATTCATTCAATGCTATAGTAAGAAAAATGAAGGCGGCGCCGCCACCGTAATAATCTCCCTTCTCACTTCATATTCTCTTCGTGCCTGGTGTATAACATTGCACATATTGTTCACCATTATTAGACATCTAGGCAAAATGCCTCTAACATGGACTAAAAGTATAATACTTGCAAGAAATACACACCAGGGAGATCACAAGATGTCTGGTTACTGTATATTATTAGCCATGCTAGATGCACCAGCTAATGTATTTGACAGAATTGTTGGCTGAAATTTGACAGGTGGGCGGGGCGTGTAGGCCAAGCCACGTGCAAATGGGCGGAGTCTTGTGTGGCTGTGGGCGGGCATAAATCTCAGGAATTTGATTTTCAAATGTAGACAGGTATGCCCGAGGGTGCGCGACTGTCTGGAGCATATGTTCTGCAAATAATTACTCCAGAACACTGTTGTAGCCGATGCTGTGATGAAATAGGCAGAGAGTGAGCCCAGAGCCCTGGTCAGACAAAGCCACCTTGAGCACAGCGCAGTTGCTTACCCTATGTACACAAGAGTATTCTCTGTGTAGGGGGAGATCCAAATGCCCTTCCCCTGAGTTTTAAACTATGCCTCTGGAATGTCCAGCCGGATCTTTGATCGAAGTGTCGGTTATACTGCTTCGTCTTATCTCCAGTCGTCCCCTTTATATCATCAGTTGCTCCTTGGCAGCAGGATGTGCTAGATCTCAACCTCCCACAAGAGAGATTCTACTGGAGGCTCTCTCCAGGCGCCCACCCTCCCATGGTGATTTCCACCACTGGAGCTTAGTATTACCGTGCTGTCCACTGGGGGTTGCCGTTCATTTCATCTATGATCTTCTCAGTCTTGATCTGTACCACCACCGTGGGACCTCTCCTGGTCACTGTGCTCTCCTTCCTTCCCCTCGATGGAGCCATTGTTGAAACAGGAGAGGTGTGTGGAGAGTGAGGGGGGGGCAGCGCTGCAGATCTTGCCTTCGGGAAATCACCACACTTCTCCTGCTCCACTCCCCGATCTATGCTGCACTGTACCCCCGGGGCCTCGTGACTTGGGTCGTACCTTCTGGCCTTATCAGCTCTTTTCTCCAACTCCGCCCATCTTGCCGTTCCTTCAGGTTCGTCAGGGTTTGTTCGATCACCGAGATGCCGCACCCGTCAACCAACGTCACTGGGTTCCATTGGCTCTTTTTCGGGCGCAGGTGTTTCCTCTCTGATTCATGATCAAAAGTCTGCTGCATCACTGAGGAGAGGGATGATTGAGGCGCGGGTCCCCTGTCCGCTATTTCATCCTCTGCATCCACTGCCCTCTCTGCGCCATTTTGTGAGCTCCCATTGGACTTACAAGCGTGCTTTCAGACGGTGTTCTCACAGGGAAATCCACCTCCGCTCACTGAGGCTGAAAATCAAAATAGGATCATGTAATCACGGGTTTCGGCTGGAGCACATGAACCACCCGCCCTCCTGTCTGTGGCGTTGCCCCGTAAGGGCTGCGCACGCGGCGGCGTGACGTTGCACGTCGCCGCGTGCAGCGTTAATAAACGGGGCGTTCCCGGAAGCGGCAGAGCGACCGGGAAGCCCGAAGCCGACAGACGTGTGTGTGTGAGCTCTGTCGGGTAGGGGGCTCACGGGCACGCATGGGGGGGCCAAGGACAAACCCCCAACAGTGGCGACGAGTGGTGACGGATGCCCGGGCCCGGCGGTGAAAGGCTTCCGGAATTTTTCTTACGATCGGAACGTTCACGGACGTTTCGTTTCACGCCGTGGCTGCGGACCGCACACGCGGCTGGCGGCCATTTTGAACACGAGGCCGCGGAACTTCTCGGAGCTCCGGTTCGGGACGAGAAGGTGATCCGGGTCTAATTTTTGGATTTCATGGTTGCTGAGTGCATGACCTGCACGCCCATACCTGATTTGTGTGTTTTCATCATATTTTGGGACTGTTCCTCGCCCCCTTCATCATCAGGACACTTTTCTTGATCCTCTTCATCATCACGAGGTGGTGGTGGTTGGTGCTCCATCTTCTATTGGTCCTCTTCATCATCACAAGGTGGTGGCCGGTGGTGTTTTTTTTTTTTTTTGTGTATGACTCTTGGCTGGTGCTCAAGGAAGGGGACACACGTCACCGTCTTCTCCGCTCTACAATTCAAGACCCGTGCTGTGCTTGGCATGGGGGTGCATCCATCTGCATGGTGATGGTGGGAATCTGAGTTGCGGCCCCAGGACTTGTGGTGGGGGTGCCTGTGCGCTCAGTCCCATGTCCGACAGTGACACCGCGGATCCTGTGGAAGACTCTCAGGACGAAGATCAGGCGGCCCAGCCTGCAGCACCGCAACCGCTGCCACCGGGGAATCAGGCGCCTGCACCACAGGCACCACTAGGGGCGCAGCCTGCCGCTCCACAAGGGGCTCCCATCATGGCTCAAGCGAGAGCCCAGGCCGCCCTACAACCGATACCAGAATTTGATCCCACGGGCCCCCCGTCTAGCCTGGGGCCCCGATGGAAGAGGTGGGTGGCCCGCCTGGACATGTACTTCAGGGCTGCTCGGGTGGACGATGATGACAGCATGGTGGCCACCATGGTGTACTCGGCGGGAGCCGCGGTTCAGGAGATCTTCGAGTCGCTGACTCCGGTTGACCAGACCTATGGTGAGGCCAAAGCGGCTCTCCTTGCACACTTCCTTCCACTTGCCAACGTGGACTTCGAGAGATTTGTAATGCTGTCGGCCAAACAAAAGGATGATGAGACCCTGGACACTTTTTACGGCCGCCTGCGCCGCCTTTCCCAAGGGTGTGCGTGGGGGGACGCGGATGATATGATACGAACAATGCTGATCCAAGCATGCTCCTCCGGCAAACTGAGGAGACAGGTCCTCAGAGAGCCGGGAATCACTCTGCCCCGAATACTGGAACTGGGTCGATGTCACGAAGTGGCCGAGGCACGGGCAAACAAAATGGAGGCGGGGTCACGCTCGATCAAGGCCGAAGAGGTGTGCGCTGTGTGGCGGGGCGGCAGAGGAACAAGAAGGACTGGTGGAGCCCCCCGTGACAGAGCAGGAAGATCGGGGGAGTCGTGTCAGAAGTGTGGCTATGACCTCCCCCACCCAACAGAGTGCCCAGCCGCAGGAAGAACATGTGGCCGATGTGGACTGCCGGATCACTTCTCAAGAGTGTGTAAGTCGGCTCTACCTGTCATGGTACCGAGAGGTCCTGCCCGAATCTGGACTCCGCGCCAAACCCGGCCGTCCAACGTGGCCCAGGTAGATCAAGCGGAAGAGGAGACTCAGGCAGAGGAGGCTGAAGAAGAGGAGGAGGAGAACATTTTCTTCGTCTCAAGCATGGGGGTCCTGAAAGGCAAAAGCAGGAGGCAGCCAAGGTGCGTGGTGGAGGTGAACCGCTCGCCTGTTCCCGTGTTGGTGGACACAGGGGCATCTGTCAACGTAATGGCGAGGGGACATTATGACGCTCTGGACCCGCTACCAAACCTGGCTGTGCCAAGAGCTCGCATATTCGCCTTCGGTGGACTCGAGCCCATACCGCTGGACGGGGCGTTCGTAGCGAAGGTGGAACATGAAGGCTCGACGATCAGGGCTCGATTCTACGTGACCCCTATAAGCAACAACACCCTGCTGAGCTGTGCGGCTGTGGAGGCACTCGGGATAGTGAGTTTGCGTACTCAGTATACCTGGAAGATATCAATGATCTACTTGACAAGTACGCAGCCCTGTTCAACGGCATTGGGAGAATGACCGGTGATCCCGTCCGGCTCCACATTGATGACTCAGTACAACCCATTGCTTTGAAACACCGGAGAGTTCCTTTTCATCTGAGGGAGCAGGTCGACAACGAGCTGGATAACCTGGTGGCCTTGGACATCATCGAGAAAGTGGAAGGCCCAACACCATGGGTGTCCCCCATCGTCGTGGCCAGAAAACCATAGCAGCCGGACCCAGTTCGTATCTGTGTGGATATGAGGCTGCCCAACAAGGCCATCAAAAGGGAGCGACACCTGACCCCGACCATTGACGACATAATCGCTGAGGTACAAGGGGCCAGATTCTTCTCCAAGCTCGACCTCAGAGCAGGGTATCATCAAGTTGTCCTCCATCCGGAGTCCCGGTATATTACAACATTCACCACTCACCGGGGACTCTACAGGTACAAGAGGTTAAGCTTTGGGGTGTCATCGGCTGCGGAAGTGTTTCAGAACATTATCCGAGGTGCCCTTGCTGATCTTGAAGGGGTACTCAACATCAGTGATGACATTTTGGTGTTTGCCACCACGGAGGTGATCCACCTGAAGCGCCTGGCCAAGACCTTCGAGAGACTGCAGTCACTGGGCCTCACCCTCCATAGGGACAAGTGCGAATTCCTGCGCCCCTCCATAGAATTCTTTGGGTTCGTGTTTAAGGAGGGAGGAGTGTCACCCGACCCGCGGAAAGTTCAGGACATAAAGAGTGCACATCCCCCGGAATCGGTGTCGGAGGTGAGAAGCTTTCTGGGCATGGTGACCTACTGTGGTCGGTTCATCCAAAACCTGGCCTCAAGGTCTGAGCCACTCAGAGCTCTTACCAAGAAAGAGACTGCCTGGCACTGGGGTCCCTGGAGCAGTCGGCGTTCGAGGACATCAAGAGTGCCTTAACAACGGAGGATACCATGGCGTTCTTCGACCCAGCGCTACCCTCGGAGATCGTGGTCGACGCCAGTCCGTTTGGCCTGGCGGCGGTCCTGACCCAAGTGGACCGGGATGGAAACCTCCGTCCCGTAGCATACGCCAGCAAGGCGCTCTCGGAAACGGAACAGCGGTACTCCCAGATCGAGCGGGAGGCCTTGGCGGTCCTGTGGGGATGCAGACATTTTCGCCTCTATGTGCTGGGGTGCCCGGTGACTGTGGTGACTGATCATAAACCCCTGCTCCCGATCCTGGCGGGCTCGTCATCAAAGCCCCCGGCCAGAATTGGGAGATGGATGCTCGCATTGCTTGAGTACGGGGTCACGCTGGTTTACCGGCCAGGCGCCAACAATGCGGCGGACTTC
Source organism: Ambystoma mexicanum (assembly GCF_040938575.1). Taxonomy (NCBI): domain Eukaryota; kingdom Metazoa; phylum Chordata; class Amphibia; order Caudata; family Ambystomatidae; genus Ambystoma; species Ambystoma mexicanum. Next base: position 149,409,036 of record NC_090931.1, read on the forward strand.
CTCTCCCGGCATCCCGGAGTGCGTGGGGGAGTGGTGGGAGACACCTGCGCAGAAGAGGCGGATGACTATGTCCGGATGGTAGTGGAAGGAGCAACACCAAATGCGCTGCCCCTGTCGGAGCTGGAGGCTGCAGCGGCTGAGGATGGGTGCTTCCAGATACTGAAGCAGTCGATGCAAAGCGGATCCTGGAAGTTTGTCTTGGAGGCTCTCGCCGGGCGGACCCATGAGGCGAAGACCGCCCTTGAACAGCTGTGGAAGGTGAAAGATGAGCTGTCTTTCTCGGCGTCGGGGCTCCTGCTCCGGGGGGATCGCATAGTGGTCCCCCACTCCAAAGTAGGTGATGTGATAGCCTTGGCCCATCATGGCCATCAGGGTGCTGCCAAGACGAAGGCGAGGCTGCGGATGAAGGTCTGGTTCCCGGAGCTGGAGAAAAGGGTCGATGACTTTGTGGCAGCCTGTGTATGGTGTCAGGCAGCCTCCCCGGTGCAGAGGGAACCGGCGATCGAAGCAATGCCTCGAGGGACCAGGCCCTGGGAGGTCGTGCATGCGGACTTTGGGCCCACGTCCGTGGGCACCCACTTTCTGGCCATAGTCGATGAGTACTCCCGGTACCCCGAGGTGGAGTTCGTGGAATCGGTGGCATTCGAGCATGTGGTAGTCGGCGTGGAAAAGATCTTTGCAACCCACGGATTTCCCCTGACGCTATGCTCGGACAACGGGTCGCCATTCCAAAGCGAGCGATTCTCAGAGTTTCTAGCCAGTTGTGGAGTTCAACTTCGGAAGATATCCCCGCTGTGGCCCCGAGCCAACGGCGATGCAGAAAGGCTGATGCGAACTCTGAACAAGACATTTCGGATTGCGCAAGGACAAGGCCAGCCCCTCCAACGGGCATTGTATCAATTCCTGAGAGTGTATTGCACCACCCCAAATGCATCCACTGGTGTCGCCCCGGCGGAAGTGGTATTCCGGCGATGCCCCCGGGGTCTACTGCCGGAGGTACAGGAGAGAGAACCCGGGGTGATCAACGACCAGCAGGTTGAGGCCGACCGACTGGCCAGGATCAGCCAAGAGAACTTGCGCCAGGGTCTTCGGCCCCAGCGGCTGGAACCTGGGGATGGGGTGCTTATCCGGAACCGACATCCTCACGGGAAGCTGTCCCTCCCTTACGAACCAGCGCCCCTGGATGTGGTCGCCGCGAAGGGGTCGATGGTGACGGCCTCCGATGGGCGAACGGCTGTCACCCGAAACGTCAGCTTCTTCAAGAAGCTGGGAGACTCGAGAACTGAACCCCCTCTGGACCCGGGTGTCGCTGAGATCCCTGATGATGATGAGCCCCCTCTCGGTGCCCCGGCCTCTCCGAGTCGGGAGGCTGTTGCTGATGGACTGCCGGTGCCGGAGGTGAGCGGGAGGTACCCCCAGAGGGCTGGGCGAGGGAAACCCGCTTACCTCAGTGAGTATGTGTTGGGACCGTTGGAGGTTCATCCGGAGGGAAGGGACCCGGGTGGCTAACATTAAAGGGGCCTGGGCTCAGGATGGGCAAGTTGTTTGCTGTGTGATATGGTGTGTTTAACTAATGTTGTAATTGTGTGTCCTCCTGAAAAAGGAGGAGTGTGGCGTTGCCCCGTAAGGGCTGCGCACGCAGCGGCGTGACGTTGCACGTCGCCGCGTGCAGCGTTAATAAACGGGGCGTTCCCGGAAGCGGCAGAGCGACCGGGGAGCCCGAAGCCGACAGACGTGTGTGTGTGAGCTCTGTCGGGTTGGGGGCTCACGGGCACGCATGGGGGGGCCAAGGACAAACCCCCAACACTGTCATGGCTGCTAGCCAGGCCCTCTAATAGCTTTGATCAACATGTGTCAAAGCAAGTAAATGCCATTGGATGAAAATCTCCTATATGGGGGCCAGCGGGTGAAGGAAATTCATGGTTTTCAATCTTCTCTGTATCTTCCAGGCTTTGACAGAATGCCTGAAATGTCCATAAATATTACAACATATGGCCGTCATTTGGACAAACTCTGTGGACAGATTCTCTAAACATTTCTCTCATCAATTGTGCCAGGAGTAGAGAAGTCTGGAGAAAAGGGGGAGAAGAATCATTGTAAGTGGCTGGAGCAGAGCAGACGTTGATTTCAAAGAGATTGCAATATTATTTTGGTTTCTGGGATTACTTTAAGCAAATGGAATTGCAAAATACAATACAAAGAGAACCAATTGAGCACCTATGTCAGATTGTCTGAGGGAGACGTGTACAACCGAGAAAATACCTGGTGGCAATAAACAAAACAAACTCCAGAGTTAAAATATCAGAACCGTACAAGTTTGTTATGAAGAAAGGAGGAATATTTTAATGAAACAAAGTGTTTGCCAAAGAGCTTGAACATGTAAAACAGGAATTGTAACTCCATGAGTACTAACATGGCACAATAACCGCCATACCCTCTGACACAAGTAAAATAGGCATAGGAGTCGGCGTACACCAAATAGCGGGTGAAGTGGTACAAGTAATGACATTTCCACTGAGGGTTGTCAGGGGAGCAGAACTCTCCTGTCAGTAATCGAGAAAAAGGTGTGAAACGGGCTACGAGAAATTCAGATCAGTTCTTTGGGTGATAAGCTTTGGTAATGTTGCAGCAAGAGGGTACAGTGTTTGGAAAGTGCAGTTATTCATAGGTGCTTCCAAACGAAGCCACACACAAACAGATGACTCTTGTCATGGGTGACCCTCCCATGTGCATTGCCCCTTTAAGGGGATGTGTCCCTCCCACGTGTATTGCCCCTTTAAAATGACATGTCATGGCCCAAGCTAATAAAAGGAGCTCCTGCAGGCACGTGCGTCAGAACGGCTGCAGGCTCCATAAGAGGATGGCCTGCGTCCGTATCTCATTGCATTATGTAGGCTGCAGGCCTACCCGTGGAGGTGCAGGCCTGCAGGCCCTGATGCCGTGGGACCCTCGTGCCAGGACGGTGGCAGAGGTCCGCATGGTCATGGGCCTGGCAGGCTGTGCTCCCACCCCCGATGGCACTGATGCCCATAGCGCCAAGGGGCCTGCCGGATGTCCAGGGCAGGCCCCAACCCCCACAGGCACTGGGCCTGTTGTGTGCTGAAGGAAACAGCACCCAGGGGCGCCTGCCGGATGTCTATGGCAGGCGAACCCCAACATTGGCGACGAGGACGATGCCACGTGCCCCCCCCCACTGCCCGTGAGTAGTTGGGGACAGAGGAACAGAACCCTTGCAGCGTTCCATCGAAAGGATGAAGAGGTGAGCGGCCGCTGCCACGAGGGTCCTCCCAGCGACTTTACCCCTTGGACGCGGGCCTCAGAAAAGAGGGTGCTTGTGTGGCTGGGGTGAGAATCTACCCTGGGCCCATGCGGCGTATCCCGCGCAAAGGAAGAGGGGAGCTGTTCTTCCCCGGCATCCGCCGTGCCGGGAGGTGAAGTCCCCGGTCTGGAGGAGGTGAAGCGTGGTGGTCCAGCCCACCGGGAACAGCCCTGTGTGAAGAGACCTGCAGCTGGGTCCCCCACTGGCCGCGGCCCTCGGCAATGAGGGTGCTTGTGCGGCCAGGGAGGGAGCCATCCTGCCTCTGCAGTGTCCGCGGCGATGGTGGGAGGTGGACAGCGATCCCTGGAGGCATCTGCTGTGTGGGGCCGCCATGTCGCGCCTGCGGCCCCGACGTGTCTGTCATTGCGAAGAGAGGACATGCCGGGGCCCCCATGGTCATCCTGGCACCAGCAACAGTGGAGACTGCTCCGATCGGAAGCAAACAAGAAGAGGAGGCGTCGGAGGTACCGTCGCAACCGCAGAAGTGTGGCACCCCCTCCCGGGTGAATCATGCTGCTATCCTTGGCGGTACCTCCTGCCCCGAGATAAAGAAGTAACGAGCGGCATTCACCGCGTTGGGAGAAGCTGTGCTGGCCCCGCCCCTTCCCTGCAAAGAAGTGAAATGGCCGCTGCTGCGACCGAAGGCAGGGTGGACATGCCTCTGCGCAGCCAAAGACTGGGCAGAGGAGCCCTGTCGGCAGTCCCCCTGGCCGCGGCCCTCTGCAATGAGGGTGCTCGTGCGGCCAGGGAGGGAACCAACCTGCACACCTCTGCGGTGTCTCCTGCAACAAGAGAAAGAAATAAAAGCGGCCGTGTGAGACCCTGGGCCCGCGATGGTGAAAATTAAAATTGCTCCAGGTTTGAACTGGTGAGGGGGAGAGGCCCCTGTGTAAGGCCCGGGCCAGTGGTGGTGTGTAGTAATATGCTCCATGTCGGAGCAACGAAAATCATCATTGTGACAGCTCAGATGGCTGAAACCACTTAGTACAGGCAGCCCCAACAGTGATCCTGGCCCCACTGAGGCGGTGAATGTTGAAGGGCTCCAAGTCAGAGCAGAGTGTTATGATGACGCTCCATGCAGGAACTTTTAGTGTGCACCCGGGCCAGGAGGCGGTGACTGTGGGCACATGGAATATGATGATGTCCCTCTACAGATCCTGAGCCCAATGGGTAAATTACAGAGGAGCCCAAGTCAGATGGCAAAAGGGACCTCAGCATGATCCTGGGCCTGACGGTGAGGGCCAGGAGGTACTCCTGCCTGGAGTAGCAACAGGACAGGTCTGCCATGACCCCAGGCCGACAGGCAGTGAACTGGAAGCACAGTGCCCCAATCCAGAGAGGCGACAACGCCATCCCTGCCTGTGTCTGCTGCCAGATCCACACGAGCGGTAGCACCCGGAGAGGGCCATGTCGCCCAACGCAGCCCAAAGAAGATCCCAGGCCTCGCGGTGGCAGCAAGAATTGAGTCCCAGTGAGGTCCCAGGATGACCGGCGAGGTCCCAGGATGACCGCTGGTAATGCAGATAGCAACTGCAGGCCAGAGGCGACCCAGCAGCCGGTCAAAAGGCGCAACCCATGGTGAGTGCACAAGACACAAAGCGGAGCTATGGCACCAACACCTACAGGGACCACAACACCTTGACAGTGGGACTTCCACCATCATGTTCATCGAGGCTCCAATCCAGGACGTTAGAAAGCCCTGTGCACTGTACACCGGAATAACAGTGCCATGGGGAAACAGGACACCCTAACATGGAAGACACTTGCCGGCCCTACAAGTGGCCTTGACACACTGCCACGAAGGTCCCCTACTAGACCATCTGAGGACCAAGGAGTTGGTGGCCCTGCCTGCCTGCTGACATCACCCAGCGTGCCATCAGTTCAAAGGACCAGGCCAGCGTGGGTTTTGGGAGATGCCTACCGCCCCCTTGAGTCTAACAACCATGGGGTCTGACTGGCGAGTACGGGTGCCCCTGACACTCCCATGAAGAAGTGGTACACTGGGCAGGTCGGGATGAGTCCGATCAATCCAGAGGGATGTGAGTGATCACATACGCCATGTCGACACTGGCCGCAGGGCGAAGTCAATCCACCAGCACCACAGCATTGCTCCAAGCACAGTGCAACTGAGTGTGCTGCACGCTGCGCATCATGTACCCCACCACTAGTGCAGTGCCCAAGGTACTGCAAAGAAGTCCAACCAGCAGAGAGGTGGTCGTCTCCCAGCCTAGTACCAGCAGAACATAAGCCACCCTGCCTGCCAAACTGGTGCCCCCATCGGTGGGTCACCAATGACATCATGCATGCCACGCCATCAAACGACCAGACTAAGCAGGGTTTGGGGGAGTAAGGAAATACCTGCAGGACCCCAGATTTCAGACAACGTGTGTCTGACACTGAACCAGGCAGCCCTGGACCCCAACCCCAGGAATCAGGGCACCATGCTGGAAATGGGTTGCAGCTCGGTATGAGTGCTTGTGAGCCCTCTTGCGCTCCTGATGGAGGGGGACACTCTGGACTGGGGAACGTCGCCGGAGACGGGACAAGTGATGTCCTGCCACCCCGTGCCCGATTAACAGCACTGTGCCCCACCAACAGCACATGGAGAAGCGTGGATGTCAGGTGACCGGTGTCCCGCTGCCCTGCTCTGAACATCAGGGAACTATGCCGATGTGGCCCCTGGCACCCGCCAGTTGCGGCTTTGCTGGCCAGGAACTGCACCATCACTGGACCTGGACCCGGGAAGTGATTCCTGAACAGACGCTGATAGAAGACGGACTGGTGTCCTGCGGTCCTGCAATTGCATAAAGAGAACTCTGTAATCCAGTGTGTTTGCTGCTGTGAACCTGCATAGTAGTCGCATGCTTAGAGTGGTCTCAGGAAAGCACCATAAGGTGAAACGGTCGCCCTGCAGTTGTGGTGTGTGCATAGAGCCATCCGCCGACCTTGGCGTTTTGTCAGCAGTTGCAGTTCTGAACCCCAGGTTAATAAAGGGTCCTGTAAATTGGGGAGAACATCGGCAGCTCACCCACCGCGACCGTCACCCGCGGAGTGGGTTTAGAAGTGGTTAGCATGTGTTATGTTTGTAACTATTTTTAGTTAGCTAGGTATGTGTCAGTGCTATGTTTTGGTATTTGGTTTTCCCGCAAGGTTTGAATTGAGAAGTAGTTTGTCGTTCTGGAATAGGTGGGACGTATGTATGTTTTAGCCATGTTTGTTTGTTATAAAAAAGGAGTGTTATGGGTGACCCTCCCATGTGCATTGCCCCTTTAAGGGTTGTGTCCCTCCCACGTGTATTGCCCCTTTAAGATGGGCCATGACTGTGTCAGAACGGCTGCAGACTCCATAAGAGGATGGTATGAGTCCGTGTCTCATTTCATGATGTAGGCTGCAAGCCTACCCGTGGAGGTGCAGGCCTGCAGGCCCTGATGCCTTGGGACCCTCGTGCCAGGACGGTGGCAGAGGTCCGCATGGTCATGGACCTGGCGGGCTGTGCCCCCATCCCCGATGGCGCTGATGCCCCATAGTGCCAAGGGGCCTGCCAGATGTCCAGGGCAGGCCCCAACCCCCACAGGCACTTGGCGTGTTGTGTGCTGAAGGAAACAGATGGATGTCCATGGCAGGCGACCCTCAACAACTCTGATGTATGAATGATATCTCTATCATAACATCTGGTACATGTATTGTATCTCTTTATAGATCAAACATTGCAAAGTAAGACATGTGAATGGTAACTGGTGGCAGTTTAGACATGAACCATTTCATGTCCCAAATGTACGACTTCATCATGAAGACATTTAGAGAAGCCTGACGATATATTGTATTTGATCCAAAATGAGTTTGCGTTTGATAAAGGTTTGGGTTTTCCACTACGAGGCGCTCAAAAGCAAGCTGGATATATTTCTTTTCATTTCAGTCCTTGGGGCTTATTTTATATCTCGCTGTACATATATTGGACATAGTAAACCGTATATACATGCACATGGATGACATAAGCCCCCTCCATGCAATAATGGTAGTTTTAATGGTGTAGAATAATTGTTCATGGAAGAAGGGTGGTCCCGGACATTCGTAAATGCCCCCACCATTGCCCATGCATGGTGGAAGGCATTCACGTGGCACCTGCACCCACATCAAAAAGGCATGAGGAAAAATGGTTGTCGTCGCCTAAAAAGGAGAGGATTGGGGTGGCACATCAAATGCCTGATCAATGCCACCACACCCCATGATCCGCCCTACCACCAATCACTAGCCTCATTGAACCTACCCCCACTCTTTCTACAAACCACTCACCCTACCCCCACTCACTCTACCCCCATCTGCTCAACCCCCACCTGCCGCACAACGCCCACCCTCTCTGCCCCAATTCACCAACCCTACGCCTACTCTCCACCCCCATCCCTACCCTCTACCTCCACTCTCTGTATCCCCACCCAACTCCCCACTCACCCTTGCCACCATACCCCGAGACACCAATCCATCCTCCCTGCACTCACTCTCTGTACCCCCACTCTCTCTAACCCGAATCCAACCAGCCTACACCCACTATCTCTGCTCCCAACAACCCCACTATCTCTTCTCCCAACCACCCCAAATCTCTCTGCAAACCCCCATTTCTCTACACCCATCCACCCGACCCCCACTCTCTCTACTCCCACTCTCTCTAGCTCCCACGTACCTCAACCCCTACTCCAATTTCTCTGCACCCACCCACCCTACCCTCAATCTATCGACCCCTACTCACCCATCCTACCACCACACTCTCAACCCACACTCACCCACCCTACCACCACTCTATCTAGCCCCACCCAACCTGCCCTACTCTTTCTACCTCCAGAGACCCTACCCCCTCACTCTATCAACACCCACCCTGCCCTGCACTCTCTACCCACACTCACCAACCCTATCCACACTCTCTCTAACCTCACTCTCTCTACCCCATCCACCATAACTCCACTCTCTCTACCCTGACCCACCCTACCACGACTCACTCTATCCCTCCCTACCCCATCTCAAATATCTGTACCCCCACCAATCCAACCTACCACCAGACCCTCTACCCCCAGCCACCCAATCTACCCCCACTCTCTCTATCCCCACCCATCCTATCTCCACTCTCTCTGCCCCTACCAACCCTACACCCATTCTCTACCACCAGCCACCCAACATACCACCACTCTCTATCCCCACCCACCCTATCCTCACTCTCTCTGCCCCCACCCACCCTATCCCCACTCTCTGCCCCCACCAACTCTATACCCACTCTCTACCGCCAGCCACCCAATTTACCCCCACTCACTCTATCCCCACCCACCCTATCCCCACTCTCTCTGCCCCCACCAACTCTATACCCACTCTCTACCTCCAGCCACCCAATTTACCCCCACTCTATCTATCCCAAGCCACCCCGTTGCCCACTCTCTCTGCCCCACCAACCCTACACCCACTGTCTCTCTCCCCAACCCCCACCGACCCTATATCCACCCTCTCTCTACCCCCGCTCTCTTTACTTCACCAAACCTCCACTCTCTCAACCTCATCCTCTTCCCACCCTATCACCACTCTCTCTACACCCACCCCCCACCCACTATCCTCACACTCTCTCTACCCCATGCATCCTACCCCCACTCGCTATACAACTACCCACCCACCCTACTCCACTCTCTCTACCCTCACCCACCTTACTTCCACTCTCTCTACAGGCAGCCATCCAACCTATCGCCACTCTCTCTACCCACACACAACCTCACCCACTCCTCCACCCTACCATACCCCCCTTACCCACAATATCCCAAACCTTTGTAAGGCAGACTAACAAAACATTTTTAAGGCAGATGCTTCACTAAAACTCAACCATGACCCACCCTACCCACAACCTCTATCCTCACTGAACCTAACCCACTCGTTCTACCCCCATCCACCCTACCCCCACTCACACTATACCCACCCACTCAACCCCCACCCTCTATACACCCACCCACATAACATCACTCTCTCTACCCCTACACACCCATCCTACCCCCACTCTCTATACCAATACCAAACCACCATACCCCCACTCTCTCTACCCCACCCACCCTATTCTAACTCTCTCTACCCCACCCACCCTACGCCCACCCTCCCTACCGCCACTCTCTCTGCCCCACACATTCTATCCCAACTCTCTGTATCCATTATATCTAGCCCCACACACCCAATATACCCCAATTCTCGCTATCTCCACCCATCCACCCTACCCTCACTCTCCACTCCTCACCTCTCCACCCTCACCCATGCCACCACCACCCAACCCCCACACACCCACCCACCATATCCCCCTCACCCACCATACCCCCACTCTCTACCCCCATCCACCCAACCTGCAACCACTCTCTCTATTCCCACCAACCCAACTATCTCTACTCCTACCACCCCATTCTCTTGGCATACCATGCTCTCTCTACCCCCACCAACTAATCCTACCCCTACTCTCTACCCTCATCCACTCCACCCCCACCCAACCCCCTCACTCACTGACCCCACCATACCCCTCCCACCCACCATACCCCCACTCTCTACCCCCACCCACCCACCCAACCTACACCCACTATCTCTAGTTCCACCAACCCCACTATCTCTACTCCTACCCACCCCATTCTCTCTGCATGTCACGCTCTCTACCCCCACTCACCCACCCAACCCCACTCTCTCTACTACCACTATATTTAGCCCCCTGATTCCCCCACACCCAATCTCTCTAACCCCTTCCCTCCCCCCACTCTCTCTACCCCCACCCACCATACCCCAATCTCTATACCCCCACTCACCCATCCTACCACTGCACTCTTTACCCACACCCACCCACCCTATCCCCATTCTCTCTACCCCCACCCAGCCTCCCCTACTCTTTCTACCTGTTAGGAAAGATTTCATGATTGTATGTAATTTTCCCTCCATGTGTCAACCCCCAAACTTTTTGCTGCTGTTTTACACCCTGATCTAGACTTTGCCAGAGAAGCGCAGCCTTCTGCCGCACTCCTCTGGGCTTTTGCTCAATTCCTATGGGGAAACTGACATGCCCTTAAGACAGTCAGTCCTGGGAGACTTCGTTTCCCTTAGTCCTTTCCTCATGTTGCAGCTTTTGTGCAACATGAAACAAGAGTGTACTGTAACTTACTTTACCGCGCTCTTGGATCTCTAGTCATTCTTAAGGCCCTAGAAACTCTCGCTGGACTTATTATGAACTGTGTGTCACGGACAGGACTGGTGGCAGCTATCATTTCTCTTGTGTTTTGAACCCTTTTTCGCCATGTTATCTGCGCTTACTGTGTTTGGCACAAATAAGTGGCCTGGCTCCAAAATGGCCATGCCACAAGGTTCTTTGTCGTGTCCTTTGGCCATATTGCCCCTTCTCCTTCCCCAGGTCGAGCCGACCCGGGTCAGTCCTTATTTGGTCATGCCCTTTCCCGCAAAACCCAACGCTTTTGTGGGCTTCTGCATGCCTTGTGTGTGTGCCTCCAGGATGTGGGCTGGGATGCCTATTCCCAATACACATCCTGTGTGCCAGAGAGTCTGGAGTGTCCTGAATGCCTGGGACCACCGTGGTCCGTGATTGGTCCATGTATGGAGTGAGTGTTTGTGAGCAGATCTCCCATTGGGTCCTCTCCGTTTTGGCGCGAAGGGAACGTTGGATAAGAGGAGGCTGAAAACACCACTACCATGTCGATCCCCTGAGTTCACACCGAACGAGGGATAAGGAGCCAAGTATCCTGCAACAAGTAGCTGAGTCAAGGAACCGCTGGTGACCCGCTGAAGGTTTGGCACCCTGAACCTCTGTCGTCCTGCGAGACCCCTCTGCATCTGATCGTCCTAGGAGGTCTGCGAAGGCGCTTCGACCCATTGGAATAGTGGGATCAACTATTCCCGGCACCTTCATCAAAACCTGCAAGTAACCCTATTCGGAAGTGTCCCTGGGCCAACCACTGGGCTGACCAGCTTACACAGGACATTTGCTTGTCACCGCTGCCATTTCGGGGAAGCCCTCGAAACTTAGCGTACTGCTAGCTCTGTGTCCACGGCACCGTCACACCGAAATCGTACACTTGGCATTCCCAGGTCTGAAGTGAGACGAGTGCGCCCGGACCAGAGTAAACGCGGTGGCCGTGTTGCCCTGCTGTGGTAACAATCTGTGCACGTTCGCTGCATTTTGGACACCCTCACCCCTGCATCCTGCAACCGCGGAATCTACACGATCTTGAGACGTCCTGACCATCGCATCTGAACCTGCCAGCAACGTGAACTGAACTGGCGAAGTCTGGGTCTGCCTGCGTCAGGGACCGGTGAGTAGTCCATACCCCAACCGGTAGCCCCTAGCGCAGTAACCCATTTCTCTTCCACCGCTGTTGCGAAATAGCGGATCTGTCCCGCACTCTCCCCCTGTCTCCGCCCTCAAGTGGAGGTCTTGCTCGAGTAGTGGGGACCTGTTCTTCATCGCTTCATCCACCTTGCTGAACAGTCAGGAACCCTCAAAGAGACCCTATTTCTGTCCATTGGCACAAGCACGTGCATGTACTATTGAGCATAAGGCTCCTCTCTTCGTAGGGCTCGGACTTCCTCCTAGTTAGGTGAAATTCTGATGTCAAACGGGGACTAATGATTATTTGCACTGCCTGTTTTCCTCCCCATCTAGGTGGTCTACATATTACGTGCTCATAACTCCTTAGGCCCTTCGGCCTTGTATATATATTGTATTGATTGTGATGAGTTGGTTTACTTTAGTATTATTGTGATTCTTTGCTATGGTCGATGTTACAAAGGCCTTGTAATAAATGTGTCTATATTTTTAATATAACACCTGTCTGAAGTAATTTGTGAGTGTCCTTGCTTTGTGTGCTCATCAAGGTCTTTCGGTCACCCTCACCCCTCTTGAGACTTAGGGCCTCATCACGAGTTGGGCAGTAACGCTGGCGGTATTACCGACGGTGATATTAGCCCTACCGTCAAACCCCCGGCACTATTAGCACCGGATCACGGGTTTGGCAGTAATGGAATTCCCCATTCCCCACTGAGCCCATTCGGGAATGCCCCATTCCCCATTGGGCTCAATGGGGAATTTTCGCGCTCTTACCGCCAGCGGATTTCCTGCCAGCGGTAAGAGCGCAAATCAGAAATCCATTTTAACAAATTGGTGTACAGCGGTGGGATAGGACTGAACGTATCCAGTGTTGCATACGAGTGAAGGCATTTCGAGTTATTCCTACCAGGACACATAGTGAATTGTCGTAGTATAACTTTTTAAAGGCCATAGTCCTATCTAACAGTATGGAAACAAGTACCTTGTTAACTTTAAATGCTTCTAAACACGAAACATTGAAAAAGATGTGTGTTGAGAGAGGTGTCTCCTCTCAAGGCACCAAAATGGAAATGATCCAAAGAATCATGGCCTGGCAAGAAGCTCAGCTTAGTGCTATAGCTTCAGAGGACAGTGCAGAAGGAGGTGGGGCTGCTCTCACTGGTCGAACTGACAGTTCTGCCGCTGCACTGGTCCACAGCGACAATGAGGACAGGGAGGATGAAATGTCCAATGTTTCTTCTGCCAGTGCTGATGGGGAGGCCATACTTGAATTCAAGAAGAAAGAACTGCTGTTTAGGCAGAAGGAGCTTGAGTTCAATATGGCCAAACTAAAAATCGAGCAGGCAGAAAAACAGAAAGACAAGGATCACCAGTTGGAACTGGCCAAGCTTCAAGTTGCCAATGGATCCAAGGGTCTTGGATATGGGTCTGGGGCCGCCCCTCATCCAAGGTTTCCAAAAGATCTGCTCAGTTTGTATGAGGAAAACAATGACATTATGAACTGGCTGAATACATTTGAGTATGCATGTAAAGTTCAACAGGTTGACAATGCTGATAGAATTGCCTGGTTACTTAACAGACTGCCCCATTCTGGCTGCAGTGCCATTATGTCAAAGGCTGAGAGAGCAGATTTTGAAATGTTGAAGCAAACTCTTATTTTAAAGTTAAGAAAGACTCCTGCCCAATACTTAAAAAGATTCAGAGAGTATAAGAAAAAAGAAGGTGGTACTTGGGTATCTTATGTAACTGAATCCTTAAAAAACTTGACTGGCTGGGTCGAAGGGTATAAGGTTTCTACCTTTGAAAGTATGATAAACCTTGTCATGCTGGAACATATTTTTCCATCTTCTTCCCCTGAGTTTAAGCAGCATTTGGCAGATTCAAAGGAGATAGATCCTAGGAAGCTTGCAATTGCAGCAGATTTCTGGGCGTCACATCGAGTCTCCCATAAGGACACGACTCATCCTGGTAAGCAGGAGGAAGGGAAAAAGTCCAAAGATAAGCAGGGTGTGGAAACTGATATATCTTCTTTACAAAAGGGCCACAAAAAGAAAAATAAGGGTGAGACACAAGAGAACTCACAGGGTAGTGGAGGTCAGCCTCCGAAACAGAACTCTGGTTATAATAAGCCTCCTATGTAAACAGACCCAATGGATCTTGTTTTGCTTGTGGAGCAACTGACCGAATGAAGGGGCATCCCAGATGTAAGGTCAAAACCTTGGGGGTCCACTCTGCTAATCTGGCCTTCTCCTCCTACGAGGAAGAAGAGATTACAGGAGCATCCTTCGCCTCCGATTCCCTCCCCAGTGGGATAAAAGCTGAGGTAGTTTTAGTGTCCCTGGGTTCCTGGGAGCCTAAAGTCGCCGAGGCTTATGCTAGGATTCCAGATAACAGCAAGCACTACTTTAAAGACAGTGGCCCTCATTACGACCCTGGCGGAAAGTAACTGACATGACCGCCATAACGTAAATAGCGTTTCCGCCATTGCACGATGGAGCAAAGTGCGGCTAATTCCGACCCATCGGGCACGAGCATTACGCCATGGCGGAAGTGCAAAGTCCGCGATGGCGGAAATGACCCCAAAACGGCCCATACCGCCGTCGTATGCCGCCCTAGGTGCAATTCCGCCACCCATCTTAGCGGTCACCGTAATGAGCGGTCAGCGCAAATTACGGTCACCGTAAATATACGGAAACGGAAGTGAAAACATGGTGCCGGAACGGGAAACAGCACGCCGTACACCTATAAAATCAGAATCCCAACACAACCATTAAAAATCCGACCCTGAGACACATCCCAAACCGTTAGCCACCCCATTTAAAAAAAATAAATATGGGAAAAGTTGCTAAAAAAGCGTGCGATCGCAAGCGGCAGGTCCACTTCTCCCATGAGGAACTCACCGTGCTCACAGAGACCCTCCAGGAGAACGCTGCCGTCGTCTTCTGGATGCAAATGACCAGGACGGCACTTGCGAACAAGAAGGCCATATGGGCCCTGGTGGCACAGCGGGTAAGTGCGGTGGGGACCGCACCCCGCAACCCACAGCAATGCAGAAAGCGATGGGACGACTTGCGGATACGCGTCCGGAGCATACTTTCAGCCAACCGCAACATTGCCACAGCTACCGGGGGAGGATCGGAATCACCCATCAAGTTGAACCCCTGGGAAGAAATCTGTGCCTCCACCATTGGAATGGAGAGCATAGAGGGAGTCGGAGGGATGGAGAAAGGAGTGCAGACATCCGAAGAATCAGGTAAGTGGCCCAAATTAAACAATGCTAAATCCACAATGCCCAATCATGTGAAGCACCATGAGTCCCCATAGTGCAATAGAAACACATGTCCAGGAGAACGTCCACATACATTGCCATGATAGCGCCCTGTAAAAGTCAGATTAAATACATAAATAAGTAAAAATCCTAAAAACACCCTCTGCATGTGCAGCATGCACACCCTAACTGCAGGCTGCAAAATAACTGCACCCTCAATCCACACGAAAATGAGACCTCCTCCAAGGCCCTGACCCAAATCACCCTCAGGTACCACCCCAATGCATGTGATACATTGCCATTCCAATTTCCACAGACCCATAAATAACGCTCGCCCTCCTTTACTCCACCACAGAGTCCGATTCAAACGACGAGCTTCAGGACACCCCTACCAGCACACCTGCAAAGAGGGCCAAGACCAACGGCCAAAGACCCTCCACCTCAGCTGCACGGATCAAGACACGTCAGCAGCACGAATCGAGTGGCAGCACACTGGAGGGGACATCAACAGGCACCCCAGCAGCCAGCATGTCCACAACAGCAGCACCACAGGTCCCCCCAATGGATGCCACAGAAGGCATTGCTTCTGGTGGCAGCAGCACCATAGGTGACACTGCTTTCATGCCAGCATGCTCCGACACAGAAAACGGTGCTGTAGATGTAGGATCCATCCATGACCTGTCCCTATCCCCCTGTATGTTTCATCCCGTACACCATGAGGAAACCACGCAGGGGCACCCACAAGACGACGACTGGCCAACCCCCACAAGGCCTGTGGCAAGGCAACATGAGGTGATCAGCCCCTCTGTGACACCACCGGAAATGGGCATGGCCCAGCAGAGGCAACAGTCCCTCGAGCAGATGATAGTGCAACAGCAGCAACTGGCCACGCTCCTCAAGGAGCATGCTGATGAATGTGGGGGTTCTAAGGCAGCCATTGAAACATCTACTGAGACACTTAGGGCAGAAATGGAGCGAAGTATAGAGACACTAAGGGCAGAAATGGAGCGAAGTACAGAGACACTAAGGGCACAAATGGAGGGAAGCACCGAGAGCCTGAGGGGACAAATGGAGAGAAGCACCGAGAGCCTGAGGGGGGAACTGCATGCGACGTTCAAAGATGTATGTGGTGAACTTGCCGCTGTGCGCCGTGTGCTCACTGAGCTCTCACAAACCCTTAGGGACATGCATGGACGTGAGCAGGCAGAGACATCATCCGTTGCAAGTTCCGTCCAGGGCAGCCCCCAACGTAGATCTGGGAGGAACCTGCGCTCCACAGGCAGGGGTGCCCCTGATACCCGGAGAGGGGGCTTGCAATAGCGTCTGACCAATGACAATGAGCATCTCTGGACACTGGTGTACGGGGGGAGGTAGGAGGGTGGAGGGGGTGTGTTGGGTTCTTCCGGGTGGCGGGTCGATTGGGTGTGTAATACCATTTCACATTTGCTATACATATATTCACATTAATCCAATGAGATGTGTGGACATTGATCTTTGTGTACGAGGCCTTTCTTGGCGTACAGGCCACATTGTGCATGTTCCAGACACACACAGTGCCACAAGTCCCGTGTCCATGTAACAGCCACCAGGCGTGAGTGCTAGAAGCATGCATCTATGATATTCTGACGAATCTCACGGGCCTCCTGTGCCTCGCGGACTCCTTGAGGTGCTGCCACATCCCCACCCTCATCATGACCATCTTCAGGTGCTTGCAGTTCTGCGTCAGGGGGCATGGCCACATTTCTACGTACGCACATGTTGTGTAGCATGACACATGCCATGACCATCTTTGCAACCTTCTCATGGCGGTACAGGAGTGCCCCGCCAGACCTGCTGAGGCAGTGGAAACGAGCCTTCAGTAGGCCGAATGCCTGTTCTATGACTACACGGGTACGTGAGTGGGCATGGTTGTAGTCCTCCTCATGCTGGTTCTGTGGGTTCCGGATTGGTGTAAGGAGCCATCTCTTCAGTGGATACCCGGCATCACCTGTATGTGGACAATGAAGGATGTTTGTGGAATGACATTGCTACGTACGCACCCCCCCCTTCCTGCCACGTCATTGACGCATCACATACCCCACATTCTCATGCATCAAATGAGACTAACCGAGTAGCCAGGATCGGTGCCCTGCGTGTCGCTCCATGTAGCGTGGTACTGTAGAGTTCCTCAAGACCATAGAGTCATGGGTTGATCCTGGAAATCGGGCACCACAATGTGTAAAGATCCTGTTGGAGTCACACACCATTTGTACATTGATAGAATTATATTGTTTCCGGTTGCGGTACTGGACCTCCATGGCATGTGGGACAACCAATTCCACATGGGTGCAGTCGATGGCACCAATGCAACCCGGTATGCCGCCAAGTGCATGGAATCCCACTTTTGTGTTTGTAAGCTCCTGCTCCGAGCGTGGTAAAGAGATGTAGTCGTCTGCGTGCTTCAGGAGGGCATCAATCACTTGGAATAGTGTCCGTGACAATAGTGGCTGTGAAATGCCATGCAACTGTCCGACTGTGTGCTGGTAGGTGCCTGTGGCCAGGAAGTGGAGTACAGACACCACCTTCAGTAGGGGTGGGATGGCGGTTGGGCTATCTATCATGCTGACAAGGTCAGCGTGTGTCATGTTGACGATGGCGGTTATGGTGTCCCGGTCCAAACGGTAGAGGGTGTGGATCTGCTCAGCAGTGAGGTTGAACGGATTGGCTCGGAGGCGTGGGATTGCGGGCTGCCTGCGTGGTGGTAGTGGCTGTGCTGGTGGGCCTTGCTGCCCCTGCCTTGCCCTCCTCCTCCTCCTCCTCCTGCGTCTCCTCTGTGCGGCCGGTTGTTGTAGTCGTTGGTGTTCGTCTTCTTCTTGAAGTTGGAGTACTTGCAGTGCTATCAGGTCCCCCAGGCCCAACATCGCTAGTCCTGTCGGTAGCATTTGGGAGTGGGTGTGGTTGTGGGAGGGGGTTGGGTGTGCAATTTATGTGTTTTCAGGCTGTATAGCCTCCACCTGTGGTGATTCATTCCACCTGTGCCAGCTGCAATTACTATTGGCCGAGCACGTCCCGCACACAACGCTGCTATTTGACGCATGGCATCTTGCAATTACAATCATGTATATGATCCCGATGGCAGTGAAATATTGGTTAATATGTTAATTCTGCTATGGTCCCATTGTTTCACATACTATTTTTGCAGTCGCGAACAAACTTGAGAAGGGTCAGTGGAATGTAGTACTCGATCAACGGTGGACCCTCATGCAGCACTGTACCGACGTTCACCGACGGGCGGGGAGTCCCATTAGTGATTGAAGCCAGTTACCATTTTCACACACAGCCGCACTACATAGATGTATTTGTGAATTCAAGCGTTCACAGATGCCTTTTCGACGTGATGTTGCAAATGAGGAATTCGAAGGACAGCGCTTTTGGTTTTCAACTAGCGGCGAGGAGACGCCCACAGGTCTGACTGGAAATGTAACGTTCTATTGTTGAATGTCCTTGGGACAGGGGCCATGACGAGAATGCAATGATTGATATGAATTGAATGGGATGCGCAATAGCGTAGTGGACGATAAGGCAGGACGTCCCCAAATACATGTTACTTCACTACACTAGTAATCCGGGCAGGGGCACAGTGGATTTTGCAGACTGCATTACGCACAGACTCAATGGAAATTTCAAATGTAATGTGAGTAAATATTCAGGCGTTTCTAATCCGGGATGAGGGAATGATGAATGGATGCATGGACAGATGATTTAATTGAGAGTTTGTGATGTACATGGCTTTTTGGAATCTATCCCCTTCCCCTGCGCTATGTGATGCAAAGCTGCCATAGTGGGTCCATCATCTATCTGCCCTTGTTGAACCCTCCCTGTCTCGACGCGCCTTGAAACACTTGTGTCTGTGCACGTTACTAATCACATCTAATGGATTCTGTTTTAACAGACGCATGCACACAAACACTCGTTAGTAATAGTGTATTAACCTCGATTCATATCGTTATGATTCGCTTGTGATTTTTCGGTGAAATTAATCCTTTTGAGTGGGCTAGCATGCATACGGTTGTAGATTTAGTGTGTTGAATGAAGTGAGTAATACATATGAGGTTCGGATGCCCATACTATTATTTTTTTCATTTGGGTGACAGGTATCTCCTCCCCTTTTGCCGCTGCCATCTGTACGCCACTCCTGCAGATGGCTTTTTCACTCGACACCTGCAGCTTCGAGTTAATCAGTGGAGCACCATTACGATCTTATGGGACGATCGCCAATGGGCCACATGCCCTTACGCAGTACTAGTGGCTAGGAGCAACATATGTACCTTTCAGCTGGACTAGTGCCTACTTCATGGGACGTCCCTGCGGTTCTAGGCGCTTCCGTGTTGCCTTTTTGATCGTAAATGTAGCCCCTGTGTACCATGAAGGAACAGGGCGTCACACAAGAAGAAGCTGGTCATTTATTGCGGATGCAGCCCACAGTAATGGAAATCATTTGGGAGTTTGTGAGCGAATAGCTGTATGGGCTTGGTGATTTGGATGTGCATTAAATTTATGTTCAGATATTGACCGTGTAGCCTTATTCTTTACTAGTGATGTAGCATATTCCGATTTGTGGCGCGATGTATTGTGAGATGATCTGCATTGGGTTCCGGCTTCTGAGTGGAGTTGTGTGGTACTGTACTGGCCGCGTTTGCCTACGAAGCCCAGTAAGGTCAGGGATAGGGGCTGCCATTATGACTGTTTTTCTGATGTCATGCTCAGGGGCGGGGGATTAGCTTTTGTGCAACAGATGCCGGTCAGCCAGGTGGATTGGTGGAATGATGGGATTATCAGAAAATGGCTGGTCACAGGTGCCTGTGTTTGCGTGCGTTTCTTGGAGGGGGACTGAGGTCAGGTCCATTGGAATTGCTTCTGTATTCGTGCCATCTGTGCCCTGCAGCTCCCATTGGCCCCTCTTGAGATGAGCCTGGCTGCTCAGTCACTCTGCCAACTTGTGTGGTACATGCTTATGCTGATGGTTGGTTTGTCTACTGGCAAGAGTACAGGGCTGGTGCAGTCTCCCTCAGGATACTGCTTTGTATGTTGATTTACACTGGTGGCAAGCGATGAGGGACTATTGTTGTTTTGGCTCATGGAATATTTCAGTTCATTTTGGTGTACTTGAACCTTCACATGCCTGTGCTGCATCAGTGCGGCAATGGTGTCATGACGAATATGGATGGCCACTCACAAGGCACTTGGAGCCCCTGCATGCATTTGTTCGTTGGCATGCATGGGTGACTTGTACATTTCACTGGTTGCATGGTGTGACTGCATTGCGCCTACGAGGAGTTGTGCAATGTGGGCAGGGAGTGGAGTACAGGCACTCAGTAGGGCCATGTACGGTTGGTTCGCGATGCCGTAATTCTCACCATGGCGGAAAGGTACTTTCCGCCATGCTTGATGGCGTTGAGTACATGTCCGCTAGGGTCAGAATTCGCGTACCGTTGCGCCATGGCGGAAATTACGGTTTTGCAAGGCGCGCGTGCGCCTGCTTGGTGCAGTTAGCGTTGGCGTTCACTACTGTGTCGCTAATGGCATCGTACTTTACGGTGACGGGTCATGATCGCAACGAGCGGTATTCGATGGCGGTATTACATTTCCGCCTTCGTTTTTGGAATTCCGCCAGGGTCGTAATGAGGGCCAGTGTGCTGATCAATGGAATAGATACTCCAGCTCTTAGGGATAGTGGGTGCAGTCGAACTGTAGTGGATTCTACCTTGGTAGACCCAGAGGAAGTTGCAAGAGCTACTCTGATGCCCACTAAGTTGGCTGACGGCCCACCTCTCATGTTCCCAGTAATACCTGTAAATCTTACTATCAATGGTACAGCAGTCAGGTTTCCAGCGAGCATTCAGAGGAGTGTCCCAGGGAAGGTCTTGTTGGGCAATGATCTCAGAGCGTTAGGGCTTGTGGGAGATACTTTTGACAGACCCTGCACAAGGTCTCAAACGAGGGCAGCACTGGCCAAGACCAATGCTCTGCCCCAGCCAAAGGGGAAACCCAAGGCTAAAGGAGTCAAGAAACCAAGAAGAGGGAAAGGGAATATTCCCCCTAACTCGCCTACCACTGAGGTGGAGGTAGTTGGTCAATCACCCGGACCTGACGAGGAGGTGGTGATGCCTGAAGTGTGTGACCCCAATGACCACCCGGAACTAAACAATTTGTTAGTGGAAGGTGGTCCTGACAGGGAAGAATTCAGTAAAGGCCAACATGAGTGACCATCTCTGGAAGGCCTAAGGAGACAGGCATGCTCCCAGCATGAGGGTGAACCTCCTGGGAAGCATCAGATTTATTGGGAAGGTGGGTTCCTGTATAGTTAGCCCACAGAGTCTACAGAAGGAGACCATAGGAGGTTGGTGGTTCCCCTTGCTGTAAGACCCTTCCTCCTGCATCTGGTGCATGAAGTGCCCCTTGCTGGTCATCTTGGTATTAAGAGGACCAAGCAAAGGTTATCCATGCGCTTCTACTGGCCCAAGATGGGGGTGCAAGTAGAAAGTCACTGCAGGAGTTGTGCCTCCTGCAGTTGTCTGGTAAGAGTGGTTCAACAATCCAAGCTACATTGGTACCACTCCCAGTTGTGTGAGTACCATTTGAGAGGGTAGGGATCGACATAGTTGGTCCCCTTGACCCGCAAACATCCTCAGGCAATAGGTTTATCCTGGTGCTGGTCCACCATGCCACCAGATATCCTGAGGCCATGGCCATCCCATTAAAAACTGTGACTGCCAAGTCAGTTGCAAAAGCTTTACTTGGCATCTTTACTAGGGTTGGCCTCCCTAAAGAAGTGGTGTCTGACAGAGGCAGCAACTTTATGTCAAAGTATATGCAGGCTATGTGGAAAGAATGTGGGGTCACCTATATGTTTTCTAGCGCATACCACCCCCAGCCCAATGGTCTGGTGGAAATATTTAACTGGACATTAAAAAGCATGATTGGGGCTCTGGAAGAGCCTCAGAGAAGACAATGGGATCTTCTTTTACCATGCTTACTGTTTGCCTACAGAGAGGTACCACAAGAGGGTGTTGGCTTCAGCCCCTTCAAACTTCTGTTTGGTCACCCTGTGCGGGGACCCTTAGCCATAGTCAAGGAGGGATGGGAGATGCCCACTCCCCCTATTACGACCAATGTAGTAGACTATGGGCCTCATTACGACCCGGGCGGTAAGGGATTACCGGTACCGGTAAGGGCACGGGTACCGGTAATCCCTTACCGCCCTACTAAGAGTTCCCTTTGCGGGTCCTCCCTTAACGCCTGATTTTACCAGGTGTTAAGGACAGGACCCGCAAAGGGACCTTAGAGCTAATAAAGGTACCGCAATTTGCGGTACCGTTATTAGCGCCTTCCCCATTCCCATTGAGCCCTATGTGGGCTCAAATGGGAATGGGGAAGGGCCCTGGTGAATGGGGAATTACCGCCCCCGCCAACCTTGGAATGGGGCGGTTAGAGCTCCATTCACCAGGGCGGAGTCGGTGAGGTTTTGGAGGCACCCATGGCGCTAATAGCACCATGGATACCTCCAACCTTGTAATGACCCCCCATGTGTTAGGGCTCAGAAAAAGCATGGTACTCCTGATGGGTCTGGCTAGTGACAAGTTGAAGGCAGGACAGGCTCTGGTGAAACATTGGTATGACCAGAAAGCTTCCCTCATCAACTTCACACCTGGTCAGCAAGTCCTGATCATGAATCCCATAAGGCCTAGAGCTTTACAGGATAAGTGGTCAGGCCCTTACACAGTGTTGGAGCCCCTGGGTGAGGTCAACTATTTAGTGGACCTTGGAAGGCCTGGGCAGGCTCCAGCAGTGTTCCATGTAAATAGGCTGAAGGCTTTCATCCCAAGAGTTGAAATCGCAGCACTGCTATTGGCTTCAGATGTCGAGGAAGAGGAGTCTGAACCTCTCCCCGACCTGTTTCAAAGCAGCCCTTCAGATAACTCCTGTGAGGGTGTCCGAGTGGCCCCTCAGCTTACTTCTGATCAACAGGCGGAGGTGAAAAGTTTGCTTAGGCAGTTTTCCCCCCTGTTTTCACAGTCCCCTGGTTTGACACCTTGGTGCAAACAAAACATAGACACTGGAGACAGTGTACCTACCAAAAGTAGGGGATACAGGATGTCAGACAAAGTACGGTCTTACATTAAGACGGAGGTCAACAAAATGTTAGATCTTGGGATGATTGAAACCTCCAGTAGTCCTTGGTGCAGCCCTGTGGTTTTGGTTCCAAAAGCAGGTACTTTTGAATTGAGGTTCCGTGTGGATTACAGGGCTCTGAATGCTGTCACCAAGATAGATGCACAACCCTTGCCTCGAACAGATGAGCTGGTGGATACCTTGGGTGCCTCCAAGTACCTCAGCACATTTGACCTCACTGCAGGCTATTGACAAATAGCCCTTGCAGAACATGCCAAGGAGAAGACAGCATTCTGAACTCCAGAAGGTCTTTACCAGTTCAGGGTAATGCCTTTTGGGTTGAAGAACGCACCTGCCACTTTCCAGAGGCTTGTGAATCATGTGTTGAATGGGTTGGATGAATTCTGTCTTGCATATCTGGATTATATAGCAGTTTTCAGTGCCACCTGGGAAGACCATGTGAAACACCTTGGGATTGTGTTACAGGCTCTTCAGAAATCACACTTGACCATAAAATCCAGTAAATGCCAGATTGGACAAGGCTCAGTGGTTTACTTTGGACATGAAGTAGGTGGAGGGAGGATGCAGCCTCTACCCAGTAAAGTACAAGCAGTACAAGACTGGCCTACCCCCACTACACAGACCCAAGTGAGAGCCTTCTTAGGAGTCACTGGGTATTACAGAAATTTCATGGCAGACTACGGCACCATAGCTGCCCCTCTGACTGCTCTCACCACTCCTAAGAAACCCAAGAAGGTAACTTGGACTGAAGAGTGTGAGAAGGCCTTCAATAGCTTAAAAGACTCCTTGTGCCAGGCCCCTGTTCTCAGGGCCGCTGATTACCAAAGACCTTTTATTGTGCAGACAGATGCCTCTGACACTGGGATAGGAGATGTACTATCACAAGTAGATGAGAAGGGTAAGGAACACCCTATTGGCTTCATTAGTCGCCATCTTAAGGACAGAGAGCTCAGATGGTCCACAGTAGAGAAAGAATGTTTCTCTGTTATGTGGGCCCTACGGAAGCTGAGGCCCTACTTCTATGGGACCCACTTCACTGTGTAAACTGACCATAAGCCCTTAAAGTGGCTAATGAACATGAAGGGAGAGAATCCAAAGTTGCTTAGGTGGTCCATAAGTCTACAAGGCTTTGACTTCACTATTGAGCATAGGCCAGGTGTCCAACATAGCAATGCTGATGGGTAGTCCAGAATGTTTAACCGTCCTGAACAAGAAACTCATCCAGGGGTGGATTAGTTCCCCCTGTCCTTAGTCTGGGAGGGGCGAGTGTTAGGAAAGAGTTCATGATTGTATGTAATTTTCCCTCCATGTGTCAACCCCCAAACTTTTTGCTGCTGTTTTACACCCTGATCAAGACTTTGCCAGAGAAGTGCAGCCTTCCGCCGCACTCCTCTGGGCTTTCGCTCAATTCTTAAGGGGAAAATGACATGCTCTTAAGACAGTCAGTCCTAGGAGACTTTGTTTCCCTTAGTCCTTTCCTCATGTTGCAGCTTCTGTGCAACATGAAACAAGAGTGCACTGTAACTTACTTTACCACTCTCTTGGGTCTCTAGTCATTCCAATGGTCCTAGACACTCTCGCTGGACTTATTATGAACTGTGCAAGTGTGTCATGGACAGGACTGGTGGCAGCTATCGTTTCTCTTGTGTTTTGAACCCTTTTTCGCCATGTTATCCGCGCTTACCGTGTTTGGCACAAATAAGTGGCTGGCACCAAAATGGCCATGCCACGAGGTTCTTTGTCCTGTCCTTTGGCCATCTTGCCCCTTCTCCTTCCCCAGGTCGAGCCGACCCGGGTCAGTCCTTATTTGGTCAACCCAACGCTTTCGCTGGCTTCTGCATGCCTTGTGTGTGTGCTTCCAGGAGGTGGGCTGGGATGTCTATTCCCAATACACATGCTGGGTGCCAGAGAGTCTGGAGGGTCCTGAATGCCTGGGACCACTGTGGTCTGTGATTGGTCCACGTATGGAGTGAGTGTTTGTGAGCAGATCTCCCATTGGGTCCTCTCCGTTTGGTGTGAAGGGAACTTTGGATAAGAGGAGGCTGAAAACACCACTACCATGTTGATCCCCTAAATTCACACCGAACGAGGGATAAGGAGCCAAGTATCCTGCAACAAGAAGCTGAGTGGAGGAACCGCTGGTGACCCGCTTAAGGTTTGGCACCCTGAACCGCTGTCGTCCTGCGAGACCCCTCTGCATCTGATCATCCTAGAAGGTCTGCGAAGGCGCTTCGACCCATTGTAATAGTGGGATCAACTATTCCCGGCACCTTCATCAAACCCTGCAAGTAAGCCTCTTCAGAAGTGTCCCTGAGCCGACCAATGGGCTGACCAGCTTACACAAGATGTTTGCTCTGTCACCGCCGCCGTTTTGGGGAAGCCCTCGAAACTTGGCATACTGCTAGCTCTGTGTCCACGGTACCCTCACACCAAAATTGTACACTTGGCATTCTCAGGTCTGAAGTGAGACGAGTGCGCCCGGACCAGAGTATTGCCCTGCTGTGGTAACAACCTGTGCATGTTTGCTGTATTTGGGACAACCTCGCCCCTGCATCCTGCTACCGCAGAATCTACACAGTGTCGAGATGTCCTGACCATCGCATCTGAACCTGCCAGCAACGTGAACTGAACTGGCGAAGTCTGGGTCTGCCTGCGTCGGGGACCGGTGAGTAGTCCATACCCCAACCGGTAGCCCCAGCGCAGGAACCCACTTCTCTTCCACCGCTGTTGCGAAATAGCAGATCTGTCCCGCACTCTCACCCTGCCTCCGCCCTCAAGTGGAGGTCTTTCTCGAGTAGTGGGGACCTGTTCTTCATCGCTTCATCCACCTTCCTGAACAGTCAGAAACCCTCGAAGAGACCCTATTTTTGTCCATTGGCCCAAGCACGTGCATGTACTATTGAGCATAAGGCTTCTCTCTTCGTAGGGCTCGGACTTCCTCCGTGTTAGGTGAAATTCTGATGTCGAACGGGGACTAATGATTATTTGCACTGCCTGTTTTCCTTCCCTTCTAGGTGGTCTACATATTACGTGCTCATAACTCCTTAGGCCCTTCGGTCTTGTATATATATTGTGTTGATTGTGATGTGTTGGTTTACTTTAGTATTATTGTGATTCTTTGCTATGGTCGATTTTACAATTCCTTGTAATAAATGTGTCTGTATTTTTAATATAACACCTGTCTGGAGTAATTTGTAAGTGTCCTTGCTGTGTGTGCTCATTGAGGCCTTTCAGTCACCCTCACCCCTCCTGAGACTTAGTCTTGACCGCCGCCATCGCTACCCTGATTGGTCTGGCTTGTCCAGAGGTTACTCTGTTCCAAGAAACTAGGCTGGCCTTCTGAACCTCTGCCCCTCCAGGTCCAAGTTCAGAAATCCATCTTAACACTACCCCCACACACCCTACCCCCACTCTCTCTATCCACACCCACCCTATCCTGCACTCTCTACCAACACTCACCCACCCTACCCCCACTCTCTCTACACCCACCCACCCCTTACCACCAATCTCTTAAGCCCCTACCCTCCTACCCCCTCTCTCTACCCCAACTCCCCTAACCCCACTCTCACTACACCCACAAACCCACAAGACAAAGTCTATACCTCAGAGTTTGCACTGTAGATTAAGAAGGATACACTAGGTAATGTTAGCATATAACATAAACAGGGTACATACCAAGCTGATCTGAGTTGTACCAGGTATGCACAGGACCTACAGGGGCAGGAGCTGCCTGTAAGCAAAGAGACACAGAGAAAGCAAAGGCAAGCAAATATTCTGGGCAACACGGATTGATCAGAATAACGGGAGTACTGGAATATAAGGGGTCTCCAGTGATTAGAGAAAGCCAGTGGGATTGGTACCAGAAGATTACTTTTAAGAACTGTCATACAGCAGCGTCATGAGTTAGGTGTGAAACTTGAGACCATATACTAAGGCAGGTAAGATTCCAATGGACTACATGAAGGCAACAGACGTCTTTCCCTTATCTGATCTGAACTGAGACCAACCCAGGGGTCACACTGTAAACAAATACATAGCGGAGGCACAATAATGGACCAAGATGTTATACCGGTGGAAAGTAGCATAGAAAGAAATAACCAGATACCGGACAGGTAGAGAAACAAAGTACAAAGCATAGCCTGGAATATCATGAAACACAAGGCAAAGGAATCAGACACTCTAGGTCGCTATCAACACAGCGAATACGAGGGGTTCATGAGACTCAGAGACTGATAATATCGTAGACAAGGAACAAACAGGAAAACCTCAAGCGACTGGGATTGCAGAAAGAACGAGAGAAAAGTTAGGCAGAAACAGGACAAGTCTGTGAAGTAGAAATGCTTATAGAAAACATAGTGTTTGCAGAAAGTTGGAAAGGAAGCAGAGATATCAAAACAGAACTGGATGGCCTTAATAGCAAAAGATGACAAGTGCTGTTACACAGCAGCAAAGGAAGGCAGGGTTTCAGAAGTCAAAAGCTGAAAAATTAAGAAAAGATTTAAATACAGGGACTGCAAAAGCAAACTGGAAAGGGTGCTGTAAAACAGCAACCACAACAACCAGGATTCAAAAGCCATAATCATGATATTCAGGAAAAGTTTAATAACTGGTCACATGAATGTAAGGGAGAATTCTCAAGAATGTGCTAATTTCCCTTACCTTTTGAGACCCCCAGCAACTTTGCTGGATTTCTAGGATTTGATTTTTCTACCTGGGAAAAGTGTGAGCCTTTTTCTTTTTTTCCACTCTTCCATTAAGTTTGATGTGTGTTTTACTTTTGTGTTCTTTGGTTATGAAGTTTTAACACAACTCCATAGGCATTATCTTTTTCTATGTGTCACACAGCACCTTCAGTGCAGTGGCACAGGGATGTCTTTCAGACTTTCCAAGGTCTAAATACCTTCTCTGGGACTGACTACCGTCTCCCAGAGCATGGAAAGTTAAATTGACGTTACTAGTCTCTTTAAATTTACAGACCCAGCACACACTATATTCTTATAGAGTGCTGGAGGGGTTGCCTAGCTTCCCTGAGTCAAAACACTCATGTAACAGTCAAATGTTACCCTTTCCTACTTTAAATGGCTGGTAGCAGTGGTTTAGATCAAACTACCATGATTTTTCCCGACAGCGAACAGCGGTAGCTAAAATTCTGGTTAGCCATGTTTTTCAATATGGCGCCCAAGACCTATCTGTAAAAACAGACTC
The DNA here is from genome assembly GCF_040938575.1 of Ambystoma mexicanum. Taxonomy (NCBI): domain Eukaryota; kingdom Metazoa; phylum Chordata; class Amphibia; order Caudata; family Ambystomatidae; genus Ambystoma; species Ambystoma mexicanum. The sequence continues at coordinate 149,437,332 of NC_090931.1, forward strand.
TGGTCGACTTTTTCCGCCATTTGTTTTAGGAAAGGTCCTTCTTGTGTTTGTCTCTGTGCGCCAACCAGGTTTGGTCCCTTTGTTCGTTAGCCTTTGGCGGGCTTCAGTGCTGAAGCCCTCCTCTGTCGCCAGGGTGTCTGGGGTGGACAGAGTGTGTGGGAGGTGCCCGAAACTCCCTGTGCTTAGCCTCCTAGGAGACCTGGATGCACTCTGGCATGATTGTCGGCTGGCTGACCGGCAAGGACAGCCACCCTACTGTGTGAGTGACAGCCAGGCTGTAATTAATGGGGGAAAACTGTTTAAAAGCAGGTCTCTAGGGCTTGGAAAGCAGACTCAACCACTGGAATGAAAGAACCAAAAATGAGCTGAAGGAAGAGGCCTGATGGAACTCCTGGACAACCGGTGAAGCCCTGTTGCAAGTCCGAATTGCCTGAAACTCCATCGACTGAGAAGCCCTTTAAGGTTAACTTCTTCCCTTGAGTTTGGTTGGAACAACCAACTCATAAGCCGCCTGGACACCGTCCCCTCCTGGTCCAATTTTCTGCAAAGTGCTATGGAAAATCGGATAGCCAGTGGGATGGATACCAGTTTGTGGTCTTTAAGGCACTCACACTTCAAACCGACGTTTTGCCAAGCTTGTGGCCTCATCCCTGGGCTGTGCAGGAACCTCCCGACGTCTTCCTTCTTGTCCCCACGACTGAAGCTCAGGAACAGCGAGGTCTGCTCAAACTGCCAGTAACAACTGCCTCAGCTATAGCTCTTATTCACTTTAAAGGTACTCTGCAAACGCGGTCCAGAAATCTTTTCGGTCTCGGAGAAAGTTTGTGAAACTTTCCCCTCTTCGAAGTCTTGTCCTTCCCTAAACATTCTTCTAACTTTTTGCCTAGCCAAATTCTTCTAAACTCTGTGGCAAAGACTTAACCGTTTATTACCAGAACTGTGCTGTCCTATACAAAGGCTCTGAACCATTGACTTTGGCCGAGGCCTATGAACTGAATTGCTGGTTGTATTTAATTGGAACCCTTTGCCCTGCCTATGCAAGTATTTGTGCTATTGATTCTTATAACCCTGTCTGTTTACCTCTTTTAAATGTATCTGAAGTGCCATTTTGCCCCCACTTCAGGGAGCTGAACTTGCTCAGTTACTTATTGCTTGTGTAGTTGTGGTATATTAGTGTGTGATATTGAGTTGCTCTTGCTAGTGTAATGTTTTCAAACTGACTGTGTAAATAAATGTACATTCTTATATCAAGAAACCTTGAATACGTGTTTGTTTGAACCACTATATTTGTTGGTCCTTTGTGTAACTTGTTCTACTGCTCACTCAACTCTTGAGATAAGACTGGATGCTCAGCCACTGCTACCACATAACTGTGTAGTTCAGGCATATACCAAAAGTGAAATTGTACTCACACTTTGAGTCTTAATTGCATGTAGTGTTCCCAAAGGGTACTGCATGGGATTCTGCCTAACAATGAGCACTGAATGAACTCCCAGCAGGAGCAGTTGACTGAACAACTGCTTCTGTTCAAAGTGAGCTTATAAAGCCCCTCCCAGCGAACAGCCCAACAGGGTGGAGCTGATTGCAGTCTTAGGTAGCTGTGTTCAATCAAGCTCAGCCCAGCTTCAGTAGCCTGTAGCATTGGATTGTAATTAAAGTCTCTTGAGCTCTCAGCAGCCTAGCCTTCAGTAGCTTGGAACAGGTGAATGCAATCAGGGCCTTTCCAGCTCTTAGTAGCTTGCTGCAAACAAAGGTACTTTGTATGCCTCCTCCAGCCCTCTGCCTCTTGGACAGCATACATGTAGCAGAATGCATCTGCTGGTTTAACCCAAAACCTGGAATGGAACATGAAATTAGATTGGTCCTAAACTGCAGTGATAAAACATGTGAATGAATGCAGGGACAGTTTGTAGGTTTGAACTTTGCAATTATGCCATAAACAGAGACCCTGAATGTGCGCATGTAGCAGTGCTGGGTGGCAAGTGGGTAGAATCGTGGCACCCATCCACCCAACCCCCACTCTCTCTACCCACACTGATCCACCCTACCCCACTCTCTCTATCCCCACCCACACACCCTACCTCCACTCTCTCTACCCCACCTTCCCAACCTAGCCACACTCTCTCTACCCACACCCACCCTACCCCGAATCTCCCTCTACAACCACCCATCTTCCCTAACCCTACTCTCTCTACCCTCACCCAACCATGACTCTCTCTACCCCTCCCCATCATATCTCTACCCTCTGTACCCCTACCCAACCTACCACCACACTCTCTTCCCCCAGCTACCCAATTTACCCCCACTCTCTCTGCCCCAACCAACCCTACACCCACTCTCTCCACTACACCCACCCACCCTACACCCATCATCTCTACCCCCACTTTTGCTACCCCTCCCACCTAACCTACCCCCCTCTATCTACCAACACCCAACCTCCCCTACTCACCCCCCCTACCATAACCCCTGTACCCACCATACCTCCACTGTTTACCCCTACTCACCCACCCTACACCCACTATGACTCGTGAGAAGGGGGTTTAGATTCTATTAAAGACAAGGAGGCGAGTATTATGCATTACAATCTTTACTCTGAAACCACAGCATCAAAGAAAAACTTTTACAAACAAAAACGTTTCAATAACAGAACTAAATAGAGTTCAATGCCAATGTATGGGAAACTCCCCAATCCATCATGGAGGACAGGTCATGCCCTGCCAGGGACCAATGAGCAGGGACCCTCTTCTATATAAGTCCTTTACTCCAAAACGAATTCCTCTTTCTGTAGCTGTCTTAAATTGGATGTCCATTGCACAGACTAGATGATAAAGTATGGAGACAAAATCCAGCAAAGCTCCTGGATGACGCACTCTCCACCACTTGTAGCCATGACTCACGTTCCTGAACAGAACCTCTAAGCTCGAAGCTGTAATAATAACAAACAAAGAAGGGTGGGTGGTTGGGAAGAATAACAAACCAAAGAATGGTGGGTAGGTGGGTGGGAAGAACAACAAATCAAAATCTGTTCTCTCTTGAAACACCAGTGTATAGGCATGTTATAAATGCTATATCATATCCAATCAAGGGTGGGTGGGTGCAATAATACTCGCCTCCTTGTCTTTAATAGAATCTAAACCCCTTTCTCAGTCTAGTGAGGGGGATTAGTAATTCTATGGCAAGACAGGAGGCTCCTATTATGCAAGTTTGAAGCCCTTGCATTATATATTACCTACTACATGACAAATACCTGTTATAAAAAAAAATATTCCCATGATTATTCCCAGGACCAATCAGCTGCTTTGATAATATTTCCCCCCACAGGAGAACGTCCAACCACCATAGTATCATTAACTGAAGAACCAAAAGGAGTAATTAACTCCCTCTTTCCGCATAACTTACTTAATCCATTTGGTCAAAGGGGCAAGGGACCCAGCAAAAGTGTTCCCACAGGAAAGCAGCTGAGAGGTATTAGGCGACTAAGAGCCTCTTTATTGCACTGAAACATTCTAAAACACTTAAAAACTCATACATAAAAATGTTCTGGAAACTTGGGTAATGGAAGGAGGAAACTCCACGCTATCCCTTCTGGCAACACAGAAAAATGACCCTCCCCATCGAGGAGGACATTAAACTGTCCCTATCTAATGGACTGATATTGGAAAAAACATTTTTAACAGGAAGAAATAAACCACCTACGATGTAAACGTCCCCTAGAAGAAAAAACACCTAGCTTAGGTGGACCCCAATGCCAAAGGACCATGAAGGCTCTGCAGACCTAGCACTGCCTATCCACTGTTTACCCCTTTAATGACCCCATGTCACGTTGAGATAGAGGCAGTTCATGCCTTCATCGACATGTAATGTTACTCTTTCTAAACAGCTCCACTAGAAGTTACCTATTTCTACTGCAAGGGAGAAATGGAACTATAAAATTGAGCCACACACCTACTAACCCAGCGGCTGCAAGCTGAAAGGTGCCCTGACTTATTAAAGGCTGCCCCGAAGTCCTTAATTACAGAGATAGAGTCCTGCGAAAGCCCTCGGAAGCACCAGGAAGATGTAAAACGTTCCAATAAATAATAGAGGAGTCCCTGAAGGACCAGCTCATATGAGAATGTCGCTACAGAGATAGGCCACAAGTGGAGAGGGACGATACTAGTAATATCCACCGACAATACCTATAGGGCTAGGGACTGAACCAGAAACTCTTGCTATCTTGGCAAAAGAGTAAAACACATACCAAAAAGGAACCAACCAATCCCGGAGGAAATAGTTTGAAAGGAGTGCACTGGTATTCATAATCTACCTGTAGAGCCGGGAACCCTAGCATAGATGGCACAAGGGAAAGAGAACCACTAAATCGGAACCCAAAAGTACAAGATCTTGGCAACGAGATAGTCCTGTCTAACAATATGTTTCTCCTGTCCTGGAGATGTCTGGCACTGATCCTAGAGAAAGGCTCTTGACTGCAAAAGAGCTTGCTAACAACTCCAGAAGACTGACATGCAGCTTCTTCACTAAAGTGGACCACCGCTGCCTGTGAAAACCTCCTATCCTGGCCCCCTAAATCCAGTCTGCTGGTATCTGAACCCGGAAGACACTCGAAGAGGGAACGGAAAAAGAGCAGTGCCATTCCAGGCACTCATGAGCCTGAGCCACTGAAGGAGCTCCAATGTGACTTTGGGGAACAGAAACCTAACTGTGAGAAAAAATTGATTCTTGCGAAGATGTTTGGAATGATGACTCTGATGGAACTGACCATCTGCCTATCCAGGTTAGCCATCAGAGTGAAAATCTCCCTTTCAAGGAGAAGGGATTACTTCCTTACAAAGGAGAGTCTGTCATCCGAAGGATACAGATGTGGAGCTTAATCTCTTGTATCTATAGCAAAAAACCAACCCCATGATTGTAGAAGGGTCACCGCTAACTCCACCATATTCTAAGTAGACTGAGACTTATAAGTAAAAACCAAGAAAGAATGTCAAAGAGATACTATCCGAAACCACTAGGACCTAAGGCGAGCTATCACCCTTTCCATTAACTCTGTGAAGCATGGAAAAAATGGGCAAACCAAAGGGAAGGACATTGGCCAGTGCGAGCCCCACAATGGAGCTGAGACAAAAAACTCTTGACAAAGAGGAGAAACAGGAACCGTCTGGCACTCTTCCTTAAGGTCTAACTTGATCATACAATCTGCTAGGAGAAGGGAGTCAATGAGCAGGTTAATCCCCTCCATTTTGCAGTGATGAAAGACTACGAATAGAAGTTAGAACTTGTAAGATAATACTCGGTTGAAAAAATCACCCCCCTTCAGGCAATGGTACCGTATCTATTGTGCTCAGAAAACTAAAACTGTGAAGGATCCTGGTACCACCTTTCCTCAAACAAGAGGTCACTGACCTCCGCCAATATTAATCCTGCTTGACATTATCGGACACTAAGGGAAGAGGCGAGGAGGAAATGAAAACGACCTCCTTTTTATTCACTGCAACCCCGAAGATCTAAGGTGAACCTACTGGAGGAAACCTAGGCCTAGCAGCACCCTCACCGTTATGACCACCCTAATGGAGCCACAACCCTTACAAGGGTAAAACTGGGTTTATGCCCCTCGAGCAGAGGAGTAAATGTGTGCACCCCCTGATGCGCCTTGCCTGGAATGCGTAGAGCCCTAGAAGGAACAGCCAAAGGAGGGTGCTCTATTCCCCTGAGGGGCAAATGTCTTAAACAGTAGTCCTCCCTAATGACAATTTGGAATGGAGATATATGAGAAGGAACCCACGCCATCCTGTGGAAATGTAGGTGCTAGTGATGCCATGCAGGCACATTTTTACCCAAAATCCAGCCCCGCAGTACCTGTACAACAACAACAGGCAAACAGCCAATCCGAAGTCTGGGTGACGTGACCCAACACGTCTAAAAACTCTCCTTGACACTCCTCAAGTACCTATATACCCCCTTTAACTTGGGGTCTGTCACTTTGTATGGGACTAAAACCTGGAGAGAAAACTACCTTTAAGAAAGAAAGATGAAATATTGTATACCCCCTCAACAAGAAAAAATGACCCATTTTATGGAGAGAAAATGGGGTCCAAGAGCTCTTGTGCCCAACTGGAGGCTAATCCCAGACTGGGCTATAAGTAGAAGAACAAAGGGATTGCGGTAGGCAACTACCAGATCCAAGGAGGAACAGTATGTACTTCTCCTATTCACTTTACCACTTAGCATGAGGGGGGTGGGGGAAGCAGGGGGAAAGGGGAGGACTGAGTTGTCCTGTACCTGTATTGGATACACTAACGCAGGATGAGAGTCAAAGAACTCCTTTATAGGTCTGAAAAATGGACCAATGGTTGGCTAGGCAGGGAAACCCCTTTACAGGCCCAAAACAAACTTTTCTCTAACAACTGACTTTTGTTAGAAGAAAAAATCAAATGTAATCTTTATTCGTATGTAATAATCACAAACCCAACAGGTAAGGGTTAAACTCTTGAAAAACGGCTCATATTATCTCAGTCAAAGAGAAAAAAAGAATGCGCAAGCGCACAATCAAGCTGCTCATCCTAGTAGGGTGTGGCCCTCAGCAGCACATGAGGGGTAACCTCGCCCTATAAAATAGGCTAAGCTTGAAGCCGAGCCGGCCGTGATATGCCTATAGCAAGGAGAACCAGGTGTGTCAATATTTCCCAGAAAAAATGCTATAATGTAATAAATCCTTAGAACCCCCCCCCCTCAGCTCCCGTGTGCAACACCTGAAGCAACAGCTTCTAAAAGGCTTGTACCCGGGGCGGGGGTGGACGGAAAAAATAAAACATTAATCAATAACATAAAACAAAATAAATTAAAATGAATTAAAACATATTATACCCTGTGACAAAATAGAACACACCCAACAGGTGTACACTAGGCTGTTCACCCTAGCAGCACCCGAGAACTAAGTTCTCAGAAGAAGACAGGTAGCACCTAAACCCAGCAGGAAGACACACACTAGTAGCATAAGGGGGAAAAAAACAGATGCCCTAAATGCCTTCATTCCTGGCAAACCCATGCGAGCAGCGTGAGAATTTTAGAACAAAAAAGGTGCCTTAATAACATGGAACCCACGTGAGCAGCGTGAACATATTAGGCTATAACAAACCATTGCTAGCAAGCAGCTTGAGCAATTCAGGGCATGAAAAAGACTGCAAATGTAATGAAACCCTCACGTGAGCAGCGTGTCATAAAGGGTTAATCTGTGGGACCGGAAGCAAAAGCTTCTTAAAAGGCTGCGTCACGGTTAATGAGGCAAGGGAAAAACAAAAAAAGCAACACAAGGCCGAAAGGGGCAGGCCTGTGTGCGTAGCTTAAAGGAATTTCTAATGTACACAAACAACAAAGCCCTCACATGACAGCCTGAGCAAGGATCGTGGACATAAGATAAGGAGCCCTGAAAGGAAAGGAGCATAGAGTAACAGTTATAAACCAACACAAATTCCTTATTGATAATAAATGCCATGTAAAGCAAAAACACACATTCCCAAAGCGAACGCTCCTTTAACAAGAGAAATACTGTGTAATACCATTGACACAAAGTATTACAGCAACCATTAAAGGCAACACATGCAAAGGAACCAAAAGAGTGACTTAGCTGTGGTGTCAGCAGCAAAGAAAGAGGAGTTGGTTTTGGAGTAAAGGACTTATATCGAAGAGGGTCCCTGCTCATTGGTTCCTTGCAGGGCATGACCTGTCCTCCATGATGGATTGGGGAGTTTCCCATACATTGGCATTGAACTCTATTTAGTTCTGTTATTGAAACTTTTTTGTTTGTAAAAGTGTTTCTTTGCTGCTGTGGTTTCAGAGTAAAGATTGTAATGCATAATAGGAGCCTCCTGTCTTGCCATAGAATCTGAACCCCCATTTCCTCTACCCCTACCCACCCTACCCCCACTCTCTCAACCCTCATCAACCAAACCCCCACTCTCTCTACCCCACCCACTATATCCCCACTCTCTCTATCCCCACCCACCACCCTACTCGCACTGTCTCTCCCCCCACCCACCCATCCCCATCCCTCTGTACCTGACCCATCCTACCCCCACTCTCTCGACCACCAACCATCCACCCTACCTTATGCTTTCTACCCCCACTCACCAACACTAGCACTTGTACACCTACACCCCACCCCACTATCTCTACCAGCACCCTCCTCCCTACCCCACCCAACTCTATCTGAAAACCCAACTCTCTCTACCCCACCCATCCAACTTATATCCAAATATCTCTAGCCTACCAACTCTCTCTACCCCCACCAACCCAATCTTCCAAGTCTCTCTACCCCACCCAAACAGCCTGGTTACATGCGATTTTATCGAATACATTGTAAAAAAACAAAGAATTGTATTTTTCGTTGTATTTGGGGGGTCCCCCCAACTGAATCCCCCTTTTATAAAAAAATACTTTTTCCCCACCCCTTAAACCACTTTTGGAAGTGTATCGGAAGTGGCTGTGTGAGACGTACTGTTTTGCCTCCTGCATTCCTGTCTCTAAACTCAGAGCGGCTTGATACGCTAGGTGTGCTAGGTATTCTCCTCTCGTAGGAAGTGGAGGAATTGCAGGACGACATCGCTCTTGAGAAGTTTATCGAAGGCGAGTGTTATATCCGACTACGTCCCGCAGCGCCGTCTAATAAAAGCCCCGCCCCCGACAGTGGGAGGCAGTTCCGGGCGAACACAGTCCAGCATGTGTGTGTCTCTTTGTATGCGCTCCCGCTGATGCCGCGCCCCAGGCCGCGCGGCCTCCTGGACCGGAGCCAGCCCCACGTGCGGGGCTCTCCGGAATACTGATACGCAACAATGGCGACGAGGAAGTGAACGAGCAACCACGCGCTCAAGAACAATTGACACGCGGATGCCCCACGGACGTCCGGAACGAATTTTTGGACACCCGGTGGGGGCCACAGAGACCACGTGACCCCCACCCCAAAAAAAAAAAATTCTCAAGCCCTCTCCCAGGGGGGTCGAGAATTTTTTCGCTCTTTCTCTCGCATGGCGCACAGGCCACAAGGCGCCCATCGGACGGCGCACAAGTGCCAGTGGGCACATTCACCACGAAAGAACATTCCTCACTGCAAAGTGAGCACAAACCCATAAGGCAGGACAACATCAGGCCAGTAAGACAGCACAATCAACAAATCGAAGGTACGTGACACCATGGCGGCTGGGACATCAACGCCTGGACCCTCCACGCCGTCCAGGATTGCGGCAAACCTGTCGATGGCGTCGCCACCACCCCGCACACAGGGCAGTTCGTCGACGCTGGTACAACCATTCGACCCGTTCACTGACCCATCGTCCAGTGGACCCAGATGGCAGTTATGGCTACAAAAGTTCGAGATGGCCATGGAGTGCAAGGACATCACGTCATCCAGAAAGATGAAAGCTCATCTACTCCTCAGTGTGGGCGACGAGGTGCTACGCATCTTCAACTCCCTAAACATTGATGATGGCCAAGACGCATACCTGAGTGCAAAGGACGCTTTAACGGCACACTTTCTCCCACAACTGAATCCAGACTATGAGACCTTCATCTTTTGCACGACCATCCAGGCCACTGATGAGACTATAGACGCCTACCACACGAGGTTGAGGAAACTGGCCATGTCGTGTGAGTTCACAAACACGGAGAGGGAGATTAGAAGACAAATCATAAATGGCATACATTCGGAGAAGCTGAGGCGGCTAGTACTCAGTGAGAAAGGCATACCTCTACAACGCATCTTGGAATTGGGTTGCCCACTCCAGGGCCGCCAACATGGAAGCAACACTACAGAAACTGCAGCCGACCCTCTCCACAGCAATGGACGCCCAGATCTCCAACAGACAATTTACGAGAGGTGAATTCGGCGGCAGCCACACCCAGAACAGGTGGCAACCTCGAATACCAGGACCCACGGAATGTGGGTTTTGTGGTGGCCAAAGACACGGAAGGCGAAACTGCCTGGCACAAGGCACCACGTGCGGAGCATGCGGCAGGAAGGATCACTACGCGAAAGTGTGCAGATCAGCGAACACGCCGCTGCAGCCCCCGCAAGGCTCTCAGGAAAAGGGGTCACCGAAGAAAAAAAAGCAAGCCAGCGCAAGGAGGGTTGCAGTAGTCAACTCCTCGACGGAAGAGGAAGGGGATGATCTCTCAGCCCTATGGCAAACGGCAGGCATGGAGAGCGAAGGAAAGGGCCGGAAGGTATACCTGGTATCTACACTGAACCAGGGTCCAGTACCACCGCCAAGAACCACCAGGCGACGCAAATGCACGGTCACCATCCAAGGCCAGTACGTGCAGATGACCATCGACACGGGAGCCTCGGTAAACGTCATGCCAACCAGTGTTTTCCAAACCTTAACACCACCACCTGAGCTCAAATCCACAGACACCCGTCTGTTTGCCTACAGCAGCCGGAGACCCCTGCCAGTTATCGGGAGGTTCCGCACCACTCTTGAACATGGCAAACAGAAGGTGTGGTCAAAGATATATGTCGTGAAGGCAGGAATCGAACGCCTACTGAGCGGAGATGCGGCTGAAGACTTGGGCGTGGTCAAATTCATCTGCCAGATTGACAACGCAGCCGAAGTCGAGAACTTTCTCAAGCAACACCCCAAGCTACAGGAGGGGATAGGCTGTCTCAAGGGAAAGACTATCAAATTACACATTGATCAATCAGTACAACCACGCGCTGTGAGACACCGGAGGACACCGTTCCACATGAGGGAACAGGTAGAGAAAGAGCTAAGGACACTGGAAGCTGCCGGCATCATTGAAGAGGTCACTGGACCAACGCCGTGGGTCTCCCCGATGGTAGTCACCAGGAAGCCCAAACAGCCCGGAAAAGTCCGGATCTGTATTGACATGCGCCTGCCCAATGTGGCCATAAAAAGGGAACGACACATAACACCAACAATCGATGAAATCATCACCGACCTCACCGGGTCATGTGTGTTCTCGAAGGTGGACCTAACGGCGGGGTACCACCAACTCAAGCTCCACAGAGAGTCGCGCTACATTACAACTTTTTCAACCCACCTAGGTCCGAGGAGGTACAAGCGCCTGAGCTTCGGCATCTCATTGGTCGTGGAAGTTTTTCAACAGACCATCCAGGAGGTCATCAGAGGCATACCAGGGGTATTGAACGTGAGCGATGATATCCTAATACATGCACCAGACACCAAGGAACACATCACGAGGCTCAAGACCCTCCTGGGCAGGCTGGAAGAAGCCGTACTCACAATCCATTGAGAAAAGTGCGAGTTCCTAAAATCGGAAATCACCTTCTTTGGGTACAAATTTGACCGCACCGGTATCTCACCTGATCCACAAAAAGTGGCAGACATCCAAGCTGCTCGTCCCCCGGCGACCCCTACCGAAGTACGCAGTTTTCTGGGAATGGCCACATACTGTGGCAGATTCATTCGAAACCTATCAACCCTATCTGAACCGCTACGAGAACTAACAAAGGTCAGCACTAAGTGGAACTGGGGGCAGAAATGCCAAGAAGCCTTTGAGAGCATAAAAGACTCCCTGTCGACTGAAACCAAGATGGCCTACTACGACACGGACCTCCCGACAGAACTATTCGTGGATGCGAGCCCGGTAGGACTTGGAGCAATCCTGATGCAGGTCACAAAGGAGGGCGAGAAAAGACCGATCGCATATGCATCCAGGGCGCTCACAGCAACGGAACAAAGGTACTCCCACATAGAGAAGGAGGCCATTGCCGTACTATGGGGGTGTTGACACTTCCACATGTACCTGTATGGGCGCAGGTTCACGGCAATCACTGACCACAAGCCCCTAATACCAATCTTCATCGGGTCATCGGCGCACCCACCGGCCAGAATCACCAAGTGGCTGCTACACCTCCAGCAATATGATTTCGAACTCGTCTATCAGCCGGGCAGTGGCAACCCGGCGGACTTCCTTTCGAGACACCCACGACCAGCAACTCAGCAGGAAGTTCTGATTGCCGAAGAAACGGAAGAACACATTTGCCAAGTGGTTCGGGCCATGAGGCCCAAAGCGGTAAACATTGAGGACATGGCAACAGAAACCCAGAATGACCCCTGTTGCGACCTGGTAAAAGATGCCATCATGTCGGGAAACTGGAAGGAATTCATGACGCACACCCGCAACAGAACCGAGGGGGCTAGGGAGTTCCTTTACGGCATGTTCACGGTTCGACAGGACCTCTCAATCACCGAAGGAGGGCTGCTGCTAAGGGGAGATCGCATAATCATACCCCCAAAGTTGCACATGAAGGACACCAAGGTCTCGCAAGAACAAAGGCCCGAGTCAGACACAGGGTGTGGTTCCCTCATATCGAGGATCGTGTCGAAGGCCTAGTAAACACATGCTTTCCCTGCCAAATAACGGGTGGGCCCCCAGATCCAGAACCGATTCTGTCGGCCGAGCGCGGCCGGGCACGATGGGAAGCGATCAGTATCGATTTTTGCAAAATCAGAGCGGGCCTACATCTACTGGTGGCAATCGATGATCACTCACGCTATCCAGAAGTCGAGATACTGGAGTCCACCGCCGCGGAAGTGGTTATCCCGGTGATAGAAAAGATGTTTGCCACTCATGGTCTGCCCACAACTATCAAAAGTGACAATGGACCCCCGTTCTCAGGAGAGGAATTCAGGCAATATCTACAGGAACTGGGCATAAAATACCACCACATCATGCCAAGGTGGCCACAGGCCAATGGGGACGTCGAGCGCTTTATGAGGACCATCAATAAGGTGCTAAGAGTATCAAGGGCCAACGCCAGCCCGTGGAAGATCGACCTATACATGTTCCTGCGGAACTATCGGGTCACCCCACAGAGCACCACGGGCATACCACCTGCTGACCTCATGTTCGGAACAATCATCAGATCGTCGATTCCCCATCACCCAAGCAGGACCCCTGATGAAGTCGACAATGCCCGCATGGAAATGAGGAGAAGACGTGCCAATGCTCACATGAGTGCCAAAAGAAGAGCAAGGCCATCCGACCATCAAGTGGGTGACCAAGTCATCATGTTACGAAACCCCACGAAGTCCAAGCTAGACACCAGGTACGAGGAACTGCCATGGGCTGTCAGCAACCGGCGCGGGACCATGATAACTGTGACCCGGGGAAGCCGGAAACTGACAAGGAATGCCTCCTGGTTCAAGCCCGTGCCCTGCACTCTCTGGACGGATTGCGAGGGCCCTCAAGACGACGACAACCCACAACAGGACAGCGAAGAGCCGGCACAAGACCCTGAGGAAGAAGCCGCATGGGACCGCAGCTGGCAACCAGAGAGCCTGCCCGGCAGTGGGGACACACGCAGTGAAGGTGAGCAGAGTCACGAGCCGAGCGGGGACAGCCCCCAGGTGAAGCGGTATGGTCTGAGGACCAACACGAGGCCGCCTGCGAGGCTGAATGACTATGTGTGTTGAGCAGGACACCGTCTACAGGCATCCCACACAAGGGGGAGCTGGTAGAGTGGGAAGAGAGAACTGTGTCAGGAGTTTGAAGTTGAATACGTTGATGTTAGGTTTATTTGAAATAAAGGAGGAATGTTATATCCGCCCTACGTCCCGCAGCGCGGTGACGTAGGGCCGTCTAATAAAAGCCCCGCCCCGACAGTGGCAGGCAGTTCCGGGCGAACACAGTCCAGCGTGTGTGTGTGTCTCTTTGTATGCGCTCCCGCTGATGCCGCGCCCCAGGCCGCGCGGCCTACTGGACCGGAGCCAGCCCCACGTGCGGGGCCCTCCGGAATACTGATACGCAACAGCGAGTAGCAGTCTGCCAAGTAAGCTGCTGTCAGCCGTTGTGCTGCCGGGCTTTCTCCCTGCTTTGAGTGTGCTGTTACTGCTGCCGAGATATTTGGGCTAGGTTGACCTGTGTGCATTGGTTGCCCGACTCAGCGGTGTCCTTCTACTCCCACCTTTTAAGCAGCTGCATGCCACTTATAACCAGACAGGGCTGCAGTCCACCCGAAGCCCAGCATTTTTGGACAGATGTAAGTCCGCTTTCTAATTTATTTTCGGAAATGCGTGCTGCAGTGTAGTGCCGTACGGGAGCCATAGTCAGCCGCAGCCTGATCTGCATCTGTTTTTGGGAGATTTTTTGTGTGTCTTGTTCTATATTTTTATGTAGCTGTGCCTCATTGGTGATATCTGGATATAACACCATTGACTTCCTTTAATACTATTTTTAGGTTTATGCTTGATAGCACAGTAGCTTGTTTTGATTATTGTTCCCAATTAGCCTACAGTGTTACTGTTAATCGCAGCATAAGTTCCTCCCTTTTCCAACCTCACTTGTGGTGAGTTTCTGGAAACCCTCACCATTATTAGTATTGTGCATATATAGTCCCTGTTGGATTATCCAGCTGTATATTTAGGAATAGGAGTGCTATAAATGGATCCTAAAAAAATGTAAAGATATGATTAAATCTAATCTCTCTGGGGCCAAAACTAAAGCTAACTCTAGGTTGATGGTGAATAGGGATCTTACGAGTATGCCCACTCCTCGACTAGCACTTACAGCTGCGTAATTAGCGAGACTTGGAATCCCAGCATGAAGATGTCGACTTTCTATCCAGTGTTTTAAGAAGCACCCAAAGCTAAGGTGGCTACTGAGGAATGTGCTATTATTCAGTCTAGTAATGTCCAAGCACAGTCAAGTGGGGAACTGACATCCTTTGAAGGTTTAGATAATAATGATTTACTTAACATGGCCTATGCACTACAGCAGCAAATGACGGCTCTGCTGCCTGTGCCCCAGGAAGTAATGGGGGTCCCTATTACAGTGGAAGCTCAAGTACTACATGAGAACGAGTGTGGGGGCCTGGATAACGATACTAATAGGTTATCTGGCTCACCTAACCTGCTCTTTTACTAATCACCACACAAGCCACTTCAGGCCACTGAAAAGAGTATCCCTGCATATATGGAAATTCAATCATCCTTGACTACTATGCAATTCTCTCTTAAGATCTTACTAAAACTTTGTGGGTGGATCTTTGATACAGTATTACAGCCCCCGAGTACCCAAGCTCTGACTCCAGATTATGTCTGTTCTAGTCATAAGGAGGTGAATCATGCGCCTCATTTGGTGATTGAACCCGTGACTGAGTGTTGAAAAATAAGACCACTGATCTGACCACAACACAAAGGAAGACTCCCTCTTTAGTGGAACTTGAAGCTTAGGTTTCAAGTGATGCAAGTGGAGTTTTCTACTCGAGGAAGCAGAGGAGACTGGCTGAGTGTACCAAGACCAAATTTACAAAACCATCTGATGCTGTGTCAGAAGTGGTGTCCTTACAACAAATGAAAGGCTCAAAAAAGAGCACAGAAGAAAGTGACCCGCACTAAGAAACGCCTGCTACAAAAAGAGGGGGGCTGGATCGATGGTTATGTCTGTCTAGTGAAGAACAAGAAGCTGACAGAGTTATAGCTTTTGATGGGTCAAAGTCCTCTGCTAATCTCACAGATTTAGTAGAGCTTATTAGTACGGACAATTGACCCCCTAGTATGTGTATCTTGAAATCTAAAACTAGATATAAAGATCAGTCTAATGGGTGCTCTGATAAACCCAATGATCAACAGCTGAGGATGGACGGCAATTTCCAGTTTGAACATTTAGACCAAAAAGACAGGAAGTCATGGGCAAGTAGATCTACCTTCCTGAATTATATGCATCAGATTCCTCAGCTTCGGGTCCTCAATAATGATGATTTCCTCTTCTTTCTACCGCTGCCAGCCACGTGTGCCAATACATCTTTACTCCACTGTAGAAACCTGGGGCCAGTCACTCTATTGTGTAGCCTGTTGTTCTAGCAAGCAAGAAATGATCCTCCTCTATTCTTTCTTGGAATACCCGCAGGTTTACCCATCTGTTGGAGGCTGGGGTTTCTCTCAGTATTTTGACTCGCAACCAGATCTTCTTGTTAAAGGAATCTTAGCTAATGGACGAGATAGTAATTGATGGTTATACCACCTATCAAATTAAGGCTAAGCATGGCAAAACTGGGAGACCCTAGATGGGCTTGCTTGTTGGGGTAAATCATTGAATGAACTCATATAGGATCCCAATTATTAATACCGAAAATGTACTTGCAGTGGAAGTTGATCTCTCTCCCCAAAGCCAAGGATACCCGGTGCTTATTGTAAATGTCTGCGATCCACCTAGTGGTAAGCTGATGATGGACATTCAAGGGACTTTGAATGAGTTATTCGTTAGCTGGTGAGCTGAGCATGGGGTCGATGAAATAGTGATTGTGGGTGATCTGAACACCCAATATGTTTGTCTTGAATGTCTGAAAAGTATGAATAAAAACGTGGTTGAGTATAGTAGCCCAAAGCAGCAGAACAGCAATCACACTGGTGAGCTGTGGTTGGAGTACATGAAGGGGTGGGATCTTAAAATGCTGAATGGACGATTGAAAGGTGATCGCCCTGGAAATTACACCTGGTGTAGGATGAATAAGTGAGCTACTCTGGATTACTTTTTGTCACTCCTCAATTCCTCTGGAGATTGGTTGATATGATGTGGAATGGAACAAGTGGAATGACCATGCAACTGTGGAAATTAGAATGATTAATTGCTTTAGACACACAAAAACGAACCTTGGACAAGTTGAAAGAAATCAGGCAGGGAATTGTATTGTCTGGTCCTCTCTTAATATTATGAATGCTGTGAGAACCACCCATAACCACGGCCCATCTACTCTTGCTAAATTTGGTAGTAAGGGACTAGAGGAAATGGAACAGAGGATTGTTGAATTCTAGACATACATGCTACGTCAAACTCTGCTTTGGTTGAACATATGGGAAAGTCTCAGCACTTTGAAAGAGAGGTGCATGATAGAAAGCGATGTATGAGACAAGAGGTTAGACAGATTAAACGTAAATTTACCAATATTAAGGACAGACTTGCTTTGATTAGAGTTGCCAAAAATGCATGTAGAAACTGGATTGGGGATGGAGGCGATTACGACAGATGGCAGAGAGGAAGCATATGATAAAAGTATTAGCAGAGAGGGATTCGAGGAGCATTTGGCAGATCCTGAGTGAAGCAAAAGGTAGTAAAACTAAAGGAATGATTAACCCTACAAAGGAAGAAGATTAGATTGACTACATAGGCTCATGTAACAATCAAAAGGTGGACATGGGATATTTCGGAACATATGATATAACAGCAGGTTTAACCGAGCAATATGATGAATTGGACATTAAACTATGCATTCAAAGGCTAAACCCCTCCAGGGTCCCTGTCATAAAGTCATAAAGGAGGACTCAGAGTTCTGGGTGGCCTTACTGAAAATTATGTTTAATAAAATATTAAGTGAAGCCCAAATCCCTAGGTCCTGGTAAACCTCTATCTTTATTGCAGTTTTAAAAAAGGGCTCACGCCTGGATCTTCCCAATTACAGGCTCCTATCTATGCTAGACTCTGTGGTAAGATTTTCTCATCTCTTATCTTAAAGGAGCTGAAACTATGGGCAGATACCCAGGGCATGTTGGATAGGTTTCAGGGGGGCTTTCACCCAGGCTATTCAACTTCCCATAACCTTCGGGTTATGGACTATCTAACTTCGAGAGCAAAGAAGCAGCGTGCCTCAGGACTTTATGCATTGTTTGTCGATTTCTCTACTGTTTTTGATCTGGTATATAGGGATCTACTGTGGGTTAAAATGGAAAAGAAGAGCTGTCCTCCCAGGTTACTTCATTTTTTAAAGCTATTCCACACGCAAACCACAGTGGTCCTTAGGTTGAATGCTGATGGTATGGTCTCAAAGCCCATTAAAATAGGAAGAGGGGTTAAACAGGGCTGTGTGTTGCCCCCTTTTCCTTTTAGCTTCTACCTCTCTGACCTCCCTGAATAAAATGGTGTGCTTGCTAACTGCACTGCTCCTAATCTGGGTGAAATAAACTGTCAAGTCCTAGCATACGCAGACAATCTTGTTTTGCTGGACCACTCATTTGCTGGCATAAAGCGGGCTGCAGATAAATTATGGCAATATGCTGAGGAAAATGGCCTGCATATAAATAGTATTAAGACCAAGTTGATACTATTTACCACCAAGAATGTTTGCCATCCTGACCTTAGACCCTGTAAGGAGGTGATTGAATACGTATCAGTGTTCAAATACCTCAGAGTTGAGATCTCCACTAAAAATGGCTATACATCATGTAATGAGGCACGCACCAGGCAAGCAGCCCAACTTATCCCCAGATACACCGGTTCATGCTGCGCACTGTGGAGGGAGACAGACGTCTCTATATCCAGAGCCTGGCTCTATCTATAGTGTACAGGCTGGAAAGTCTTTCCCTGGGCAACCTCGGCTGGTTGCAACTAATCGAGGGTAGTTATTGGAGGGAGATTATGGCTCTCCCTTAGTGCGTCCCGATGGAGGTCATCAGGCTGGAGATGGGACTTCTCTCCGTGGAATGTATGGTACTTAAGAAACAGGTGGTGTTGTACCTTTTTCCTGAAACCTGGGGGGAGTCGCATTTTCTATATGACCTCCAACGCCCTCGTTCTGATCTGAAGACTGACCAAGTCTTTGTGTAAAACATCCTGGAGCTATCGAGTTCCTTGATTGGTTTCCGAAATGGGGAAAGGGCTTGCATGAGCTAGTCCAAGAGGGTTATAGGAAAATCGAACTTTGGGACTGTCAGAGGAATGTTACCCATTTATCTAGACTAAGGCCCTACAGTTTTATTGCTGAGAGGTTGTATACCTACAGGCAACCCCAAAGGTACCTTACTATCTGCCCCTCCAAGAACCTTCGTAGGTTCTTACTTTTACTGTGCCTGAATAGGTTACCAATTCTGGAGATATTGGGAAGATCTATGAACATCCCGGTGGACCGACGTACCTGTCGACTCTGTAAATATTATCAAGTCATAGAAACACAAAAACATGTGCTAACCGAGTGCCTGGTAATGGGCCTGCACTTTACAATGTACTTGGGGGAGTATGTGTCTGAGCTTCATGCCATTAGTACGGGCGACCTTTGGAGAAGATGCTGTAATACGCAGAATAAAAATTCTTCAGACTGACCTATACAGACTTTTGTTGATTGCCTCCATGCTATTAGACAACGAATTTCTGGAGGAGCCGGGAGAGGTTTACATTGCATCTGAATTAGTATGATGTTCTAGGTACAAAAGCGGAGTACTAGTGTTAACGGATGCATTGAGCTGTGAGGTTGAATTGGAATCAGTACGATGTTATAGGTATGAAAGCAGTATATTAGTGTTGCTGGAAGTATTGATCTATGATACCGAGATGGACAATGAATGGTAAAGCACTAACTAATCAAATAAGTAATGTTTAATGTTTGTCATGATATTTATGTATGATTTTATTTACGACTTATAGATAATTTTATGAAATCGTATAAAACTTTTAATATGACATTTGATATCATTTGAATTTCTTTCTACATATTTCTGATATTATGAGTACAGTTTTATACTGAAACACATTAAATAAATAAAATAAATAAACCCCTTTTCCCATTCCCAACCACATTCAATTACCCTTCTATAATTCGTTATTTATTTTCTCAATGTTTTGGGTTTGTCAAAAATTGCATTCTTTGTTATCTAATCGATAACAACACTGCATACCTCCAGGCCTACCAACTCTCTCTATCCCCACCCACCCTACCAACTCTCTACCCACACCTTCTCTACCTGCACCAACTCACCCAATCCCCACTCTCTCTACCCCGACCCACCCTAACCCCACTCTCCTTACCCAGCATACCACTGCACACTTTAGCCCCAGCCACCCATCCTACCACCACACTCTCTACCCACACCCACCCATCCTATCCCCACTCTCTTTACCCCAACACGACCTACCCTAATCTTTCTACCCCCAAACACCATACCCGACTCTCTGTACCCCAGCCACCTAATTTACCCCACTCTCTCTATCCCCAACCACCATACCCCCATGCTTTCTCACCACCACCTGTCTACCCTATGTCCACCCTCTCTACCTGTACTCTTGCTACCGCTCTCACCCACTCTACCCCCTCTATCTATTCCACTCTCTCTAGCCCAACCCACCTAATCGCCCCACACTCCCTCTACCAACCTGCCCCACTCACCCACCTTACCTTGCCCTCCTCATTGTTAGGCAGAATTATATGCAGTACCCTTTGGGAACACCACACGCAATTAGGACTACAAGTGACAGTACAAATTCACCTTTGGTACAAGCCTGTACTACACAGTAAAGTGGTAGTGATGGCTGAGCAGCCAGACTTATCTCAAGAGTAAGTGAGCAGTATCAATAGTTACACAAAGGAGAGCAATTACTATGATTCAAACAAACACTGGCTCAAGGTTTCTGAGTAAAAGAATATACATTTATTTACACATCCGTTGTATAACATTTCACTAAAGTAGAGCAGTTGAAAAATCACACTCTTAATACACTACACCACACCCAATAATGTTCTGGACAAGTTAGGCTCAAAATGAAGTGTGAGCAAAATGGCACTCCGGCTAGTTAAAAGGGAGGGAAAGACAAGGTTAGACTAAAATTGAATAACACCAACAGGTAAGTAAGCAGGGCAATCTAGAAAGAGGAACTACAGTGATGGAATCAAATCAAAAAGGCTTAGGGCTAAAGTCAATAGGACAAAAGTCTTTTGCTCAAGATCACACGGGTCAGGAAAGTTTGCGGTTAAGTCTTTGCCAAGGGTTCCAGATGAAGTTGGTCGGCAGAAAAGTTAGTTTAAAGATTAGAGAAGGACAAATGGAGAAGAAGCTGTAGCTGAAGTGAACGTTCCTGCCAAGTCCTGCAGGCTCACGGTTCCTGAACCAACTGTCGGACTGACATGAAGTAGGAAGACTGGAGGGTCCTGCACTGCCCAGGGAAGAAACCAGCAGCAGAGCAAAGCAATGAATAAAAGGTGTGCTCCTTAAAACCCAAGCAGGGTCCGACCTTCCTGGCTATCCGGTTCACTGTAGCTCTGTACAGCAAATTCAACCAGAGGAGTGAGTCCTGGCTTGCAGTTTGGGCGAACTGGCTGGTCCCACCAGCTCAGGAGAAGAAGATTCCTGGTATATCTTCTCTGTCATTGGAGTCTGAAGATTCAGACCTGCAGCAGGGTTTCACCGGGCGGTTCAGTCTTTGTAAGGGTCCTCTTCTGTCAGCTCCTCGTTGGTCCTTTCATTCCAGTGGTGGCTCTGCCTTTCCAGACCCAGAGACTTGCTTTTTATGCAGTTTTCCCCCATTCACACAGCCTGACTGTCAATCACACAGCAGGATGGCTGTCCCGCCGGGACAGTCACCACATTCAATCAGATCAGAGTGTGACATGGGTCTCCAAGGAGACCCTGTGCAGGGAGTCCTAAACCCCTCCCTCACATCATGTCCCCCCCAGACATACAGGTGCCTAAGGAGGGCTTCTGTGTAGAAGCCCACGAAAAGACGGTGAACAAAGGAACCAAACCTGCTTTGGCGCGCAGATTAAAACACGAGAAAGACATTTTAAAAAATAAATGGTAAATCCAGCCGGAACCGTATAAAAACGTATATGGTCTAGCGGGTTTAAGTTCGAGGCTACCAAGATAGCCTAAAACAATACCAGGGTTATTTAAGATAACCGCGGTAGGAAAAATACGGTAGGTACCACTGCCACCAGCCACGTCTTAATAAAATGGGAGAAACAATGATCCAAGAGAAACGGGATAAGTATTAACCATTTCCAGTACTATATGTAAGATAGTTTGTAGTGGGTCTGTGGATTTTTAAAGAGACTAATAAAGGCACCGGCAGCTTTACATGTTCTGGAAGACAGTAGTCAGTCCCAGAAAATGGAGTCTGATTTGGGAAGTCTAAAAGACAACCCTGTGTCACTGCACTGAAGGTGCTGTGTAACACACAGTAAAAATATGATGCCTATGGAGTAGGTGAGGCTCCACAGTCTATGAACACAAGAAAATGTTACACATAGCAAAACACATGTAAGAGTGGGGAAAAAAGGCTCACACTCTTACCAGGTGAAAAAATAAATCCTAGAAATCCAGCAAAGCTGCTGAGGGACTCAGTAGTAAGGGAAATTAGCCACTCTGGAGAAATCTCCCTAACACTCATCCACCTTACCTTCACTGTTTACCCCTACCCACGCACCCTACCCCCAATCTTTGAACACCCATTCTCTCTTCTAGTGCTCTAGTTGGGGTAATATTTAACAACCAAAGCTCTCTTCAGCCCAAGCCAGAAGGGCCAATGTTGAGGGTTCATAGAAGTTGTAGTCTAAAACATCAGAAGAGTCACAGATTGCAACCCCCTCACCCCCGCACAAACTCTTAAGAATAAAGTGTATGCTAATGTAGATCAGGTGCAGGCCTTGGTTTGCTTTTGTTGCCTACAACAGGATGTTCCCAATTTGGGTTTGCTTAGATATGCATTGCAAAATACTGAAGAGTTTCTTTATTAATCATGTGAAAGAATAATGATAGCACATCCTGTCTCATGAATATTTAACAAGTAAACATAGTTAATGTCTTGTGACCAACCTGCATGTTGGAACAGTGAAGGAAGGACTCCAAAATATCATGAATAGCTGAAGTCAAGCATACAATGTTTTAAAATAACACATTCTTCTGTTTAAAATAAAGATTTAGTAAAGGTCAATGAGCAGAATCTGCAAGGACGATGCTTGCTGTGCAGGGTCTGACTGAGCCATAAAACTGTCTCGGGCACCAATGAAAAAGTGGACCACCATTGCAAATGGATATTTATTCCTTTTGTGACCCAGTTTGAATAGTACCCAAGGGGGAGATTGTTTTTGAAATGTGATGCAAATTATTTTAAAGAATATTTATTCAGCAACGCTGGTCAAAACTACTAGCTGCATAGTGAAGTAACTCATCAACATGGCCCACATGGCCCAAAAAAGTGGCCCACTTTGACCAATAAAACTGGCCCACACCAGCAATTTGTGTTTTTGGTTTGGCCATCGACTTAATGCTCTATAGGCCAATCCGAGCGTGCTGCTGCGATTCGTACCATCAGACATATAGTAGGCATATCAGATGGTGCATCTCTCCTCGATGGCCAAGGAGCAATGGCAACTCTCGCAACAGATAAAAACAAGGAGGCAGCAAACAGCACCTGCACTTCTGTTCAGCCGCCACACGATGTCTCAGTAATAACATTCACGCAGCTTGATCTTATAGGCAGCAATCAAAATACAGTAGACAGCATGGTTCTATGTTATTATGTCGAGTATTTTTTGCCAAAGTACATTTTGTTTTTTGAATGGGTGATTTTGCCAACAATATATGTGGGAGGGGTGGGGAACCCCTTGCAGCCAACTCCCGCTCATAACCAATATACAATAAGTATTCACCTAAACCCATCCCCCACAAATATTGTTAGCAAAATCTGTTGTTATCACTCTGTGGTCCCCTTAATCCATGTTGCAGTAAGAATGAAGAGTATAGCTACAGGGCACAGATCAGAAGCCACATAGAAAAGGTATCAAAGAAAAGAGAACTGAGGGAATCTTATTCTTCTGTGCAAAACACTAATTAACAGTGGACCTGCTACTCCTTTGGATGGATGTGGTGTATCAGCATGGACCAGGAACCCAAAGGCTCATATCCCATATGAGCCTCACAATAATAACTAAAAAGGATTGATAGGGTCCTGTCCAATGCACCTACCACTCAAAATTCTTAATACAATATTTTCATAATGCGATCTTGATGTGCTCTGTCTTGCCAACATGTGTTTCAACCTTAACAGTTTCAGGTCTTCATCAGGGCTGATACATATCAAATAATAATACAATCAAGATTGGTTCCAACATTCAAGAAGACAAAATATTTGTTCAAATTGTAAATAAAGGTATTACCGACCAGACAGTGGATCAGCAGTGTATTACACAGTGAGGGAAAGGTAATGAAAAAGAATGAAAGAAGACATTTTTACAATTTCGAACAGTGATATTTCATCACAATTTTCTCAAATCCCATGTCCAATATTCCCATCAATGTGATTATAAAATGTTATATTGGGAGACAGTATGCGTTGTCCAGATACTGTTAATTTAAAGTGTCCCATTCACCACTAATTAAGTCCACCAACAATATAGAACTCAACTTAAAAAAACAAAGTGCCTATACTGCAAGCCACCAATTACATGGTTTAATATCTTTGGATACGATTGGCTCCTATTATGTTTAAAAACGGCAACTTCTTAAATTCCCACCTTAGTACATTCTTCATCAGATACATCAACCACTATCTTCAAGTTCATCTGTGGATTGTTATTCTTCTGTAGTCATTAACTACCCTAAAAATCATCCAGTAAATCCCATTAGTTGCTCGTGATCACTCTCAAAAATATGTAATAGTATAGTGTTGACATTTCACAGACTAGTATGCACTTCATGGTCAATTTCCTTATCTCCCATGTGGTGTTCCAAATCATATCTCCGTTAACAAATTTCCAGTTCGTACATCCCTTCAAATTAACCGTAAATTCCGATCACCAACATCATCTAGGCCTAAGTTGCCGCAATTTCTCAATTATATAGTCAAGCTTCCCAAATCTATCCATGCCACCTAATAAACATTAAATTGATTTAGAGCAAACAGAGATCCAGTGACCTTCGCGTCAATGACCACTTAGCATGGGAGTGTCTCATCTATCACCATCAAATAATAACGAGGTACATGTCTTGCCACACTTAATATGTCACGCTCCTGTTAGCATTACACATGCTATCCGTGCAGTGTTCCAGTTTCATGCAGCTGCACCAGCTCTTTCTCTCTGTATATAAGGTTACCATGGCATCAGATGCAGACATCTAACGTCATGCGTATGCCTTACCGGAAATCACAGTAAAGATACACTTATGACTACGTTGCCTAGACCTTTTCAATTATCTGAGCAATCCTGTTATGACAACCTATGGCCACCATCCAACTCTCACAGCAATCTATTTTGTCAACCTTTAAGCAGCATTCTAGGTAATCCTCATGCGGACAGAAGTCGACGGTGGCCGGTTGGAGGAGGAGATGATCCTGAGTGTCAGGAGCTGAAAGGCGAATGGTGGGTAGATTGAGGAAAGTGGCAAGTGAGCAAAAATTGGAGATTGTGGTAATAGAAAGAAGTAATGGGGGTTGGATGTTTAATTAATGACGAGGAGCGTCAAGAGTAGTCCAGAGTCCTAAGCTCAAGGAGCTTCTAGAAGAAGTAATTTAAAAACCCAAGTGGGTACATAGGCAATACACGTATAAGGTCTGTGAAAGGGAATGATTTACACTACTATCGTGCTATTTTAGGGGCAAGACATAGCAGCGAGGAGCACTGAGGAGATACTTGTTGAAGTTGACTAGTTTGTCTGTTTGTGTATTTTGTGTATTGGAAAATTGAAGTGTCGAAGAGCGTGTAAAGTAGAGATTGAGGTTAAAATCTATCTATTTAGTCATTGTCAGCGCCGACGGAACAGGTTGATTGGAGTAAATTGAGAAATAAAGGCTTTGAGCGGTGACTGTTGGTGTGCACTCATATGTGTTATGTTTCTGAAACGTATTTTTGTGTAAAGCAACGGTAAGTATTGACAGTCAATTGAGACCCATTGTAATGGGGGATATTACTCCACTGATGCAACTGCCAAAACACGCACCCAAGCTTAAACAGTAAAGTGTAGAATGGGTTAAGGACACAGCAGATAAAATGTTCATGCCATGGCAGCAAGGGGTATCGCTGGAAAAAGTGGTTTTGCAAAACATGACTACATACTTGCACGCTGCGTACACAGGAAAGAAATTGGAAAAGAGGTTAGCTAATTTAGAGCTTTGGAAGATGTACCAGGAGGAACGGGAAGATCTGGCTCCTGAGGATTGGGTGCTTAACCAGTGTAGGGAGGAAGGTGTCGAGCCTTGTGCTCCCCTTATCGTGCCTGGAGTTAATATCGATAGGACACAAGATGAAGGATTGTATCCATTAAGGGCGTAAAAAGCGGTGAAAGGATATAGTAATCCGATACATGAACCGCCTGCTTATAGCAGTGACGAGAACCCAGAAAGGACTCCAGAAAAGGAAGTGATCTCTAAGGTATTACAAGACAAAGAGAAAAGTGAATGACCAAATGTGACCTTAGATATAGAACGAGGGATAAAAAGATGGAAAGGAGAAAAAGACAAAGCTGACGAGATAGCACTCGTACAAAATGAATGGATGGGTGGACAGATACTACTCAAGCTTAATGGGCAGAGCATTGCAGAAGTAAGGCAAGGGGAGGATCAAGACAAAAAGGATCAAAAAGATTGAGAACGAGAGAAACGATTGAAAGAAGAGGAGCACAAAAGGAAGAGCAGACAAAGACAGGAGCAAATGTATCAGGAGGAGCAGCTTAGAAAGGAAGAAAGGGCAGAGGAGCAAAGAAAGTATCACAACAGGCAGAGAGCAATTGAAGAACAAGACAGGCTAGAAAAGAAGAGAGAAGAGGGGGAAGAACAGAATTTAAGAGATAAAAGAATGCAAAGACGGAGGGACAAAGAGGTGCATAGAGCAAACGAAAGAAGGGAAGAGAAAAGACATGAGGAGGAAAGGGTTAGATGGGAAGCGAAGAAACAAAGGGAATTCAATGAACAGATGGAGCAAAAAAGGAGACAGAGGGCACGCAACATTGATCGCATTGAGAAAGAGCTGATGGAAACGAATCCAGTAATATCATGGGGCAACATAGAGGAGTTTCTCCCATCGCAAGAAGCAATGCCAAGACCGTCTAGGGTGAACATGTGAATTTTGAGATAGGACGCATTGGGGATAGGATCGATAAGGCTTATCAGGAGATAAGGACAAAAAGTGATTCGAGAAGCAGGGGAAATGAAAATCGATCAATAGTTGTCCACACACGAGGCAAGGAAGGAAGCCTGTTTAGTCTCGAGAACAGAGCCTTGTCTTTGGACAGGCTGACCTTAAACAGAGATGATAAAGATGAAAGCCATACTAGTTGGGGACTAGATATGTCAGATGAAGACAGTGAAACCTTCAATAGGGAGGAGCAAGAAAGTGCATGCGGCCCTGAGGGTTGTTTGCAGACAGACAAGGAAGTGAGACCAACCTTAAGGCAGGACACCACAGCCTATGGTGTACCCAGAGCGATCTCAAGGACGATTGCATAGTGAGAGGGGGGAATCGCCACCATATGTGAGCAGGTTGAGGTCATTGCAAGGTAGAAGGCGATCAGGAACCATTGCCCCCACTATGGATAGGCAGACAATGGGAGCAGATTGCGGATTTGGCGTTATGCAATCCCTCTTAGTCTAACCCCTCCTTGGAGAAAGGAGGGGTTAGACTGCAGTATATCCCCTGGCCGCAGATGGATAAGGATAATTTAAGATGCAAACTCCCCAATTTAATGGCAGGTGCAAGAAAATGGATCTAGGAGCTAGAGAAGACGACAGGAGGAAATACTCTAGCCATAGTGGACATTAAGAGTCTCCTAGCAGTTATTCTTGGGGAAAGGGCTGATGACATTTGGACGAGAGCAGGTTACTCAAGAGTCACAGCACAGAACACAGCTCATGATGGAGTGCCGTTTAATAATTGTAGGGTGGCTGCCTGGAAAGCAATCAGGGTAAAGTATCCTGATACGTCAGATATGGGTGCAATTATGGCACGTAAAATGAAAGATGATGAAGATCTGCTTGCTTACATTCAAAGTCCTCAGGAACGCTGGACTTTGGAAACCAGGCAGCCCTGGGGGAAATCAATACCAGTATTTTACCACATTTTGTGTAAGGGATTGCCAGAGCAAGTCCATAAGTAGCTCAAGAAATTAGTGGGAATAGAAGCAAAGCCATTGGCAGAGATCCAGTTGACTATCGCGCATCATTGCCGATTGTTGCAAGAGAAAAATAAGAAGAGGGAGATTTCTAGAAAACTTGAGGAAGCCAAGTTAGTTCTGAAAAAATTGACAAAGTACACCACAGGAGGAGCGGTAATGACAAGCGCTATAGTTCACAAAATAGGAATGGGTTTGCCCAAGATCAGACAGTGTATCAAGCACAGTCGCAAATGCACCAGGCTTTGCAACCACAGCAAGCACCATTGAATCTGCTGCAAGGGCAGTCACAACACGCACCCGAGTAGATACAACAGAGGGAAAACACGGGACAGTTATTGACACCTAGAGTAGGGGGTGTCACTGTCATGGGAGGAGGTCCTTTTACAGACACAGGAATAAGCTTGTACGTGCAATAGGACAGCTCACAGGGTGACTTGATGTGTTCAGTACTATCGGTGACACTGAATCCTCAAGAGGAACCAAGGGCTGATGTTACCATAGGAGGCAAATCCTTTTCTTTTTTAGTAGATACTGGGTCAACTCGCTCATGTGTACGAGAGGGAAAATATCCATTATCGGGAAAGGCCATGAATGCACAAGGCTTCTCTGGAGCTACAAGTAGAGTTCCTTTTTCTGATAAATTGTCAGTCTCCATAGGAGAGTGTGACATGACTGTTCCATTATTGTAGTCAAGACAGATGCTGGTTAATATTTTGGGCCGAGATTTAATGATGAAGTTGAATATGACGATTTTCTTCACTGACGAAGGCATAGTGTGTTCCATGCCAGGAATACATTATTTAAACGTGGGTGAATTTATCATGGCATTTACAGGGCAAATTGCTCTGTGAGGAAAGCCATTATAGCCAGTCTTTCACTATGGGGTACGCATTTTGTTGACATGGCTACGCGCCTTTGTGGGCAAAATTATGAGTATACCTGACAAATTCCTATTTAGGCCACAGATACTTATGGATGAAGATGGGGGACGGATTATTCCCCTAGAATTACAGGCAGCCATAGTGCGAGGAGAACTGGCCATGCTCGAAGGAACAGGGCAGGCCATGGAGAACAGTAATTGCCATCGGGGAAGGGAACATATTGACTGATGTCACTGACGAGGATATGTTTAAAGACAATCCGTCAGATGATGAAGTAGTGTTTGAAATGAGTATTACATATTGGATTAGAATAGAAAGAATGGAAATCCCATAACAAATGGTGAGAGTGCAGCAGCACCCAGCATTTTTTGATGAGGCCTTTCAAAAAGTACCAAACTCTTTATGGACTACAGGCCCCTATGACGTAGACTTATTGAGGGGGATGGGAGAAATTAAAATTAAGCTGAAACCAGGAGCAATTTTACCTTGAGCAAGGCAGTACCCCATGCCTTGAGAGGTGGATGAGGGTATTTTTAAGACTATATCAGCAATGATGGAGCAAGGCATCTTGGTGACATCAGAGTCACTGTGTAATATGACTGTGTATCCTGTGAAGAAATCGAAGGGGGGGTTGTGGAGACTAATTCAGGACATGAGACCAATTAACCAGATTGTAGAGACAGAGTTTCCTCTAGTTCTGAATCCTGCAACGATTCTATGTAATATCCCACAAAGGCACAATATTTCTCAGTGATTAACTTGAAAAATGTGTTTTTCTCAATCCCATTGCATAAGGATTCCCAAGATCTGACCTCATTCACGTTTTGTCAAACTAAGCTGAAGAGTACTCGTTTTCCCCAAGGGTACTGTGAGTCTCCATCGATCTTTAATATGGTCCTGCAGATGGACCTGAGCAATATTGACTTGCCAAGTGTTGTGCTGCAGTACGTAGATGACATTTTAGTTTGTAGCACAACAGAAGAAGAATGCAGATGATATGTTACGCTCACCTGGCTCCCACAGAGGCGTCGATCTGGACTGGACTGCTGCAATCTCCACCAATCTCCACGCAGGGCCGAGATGACGGACTGGACTGGCCCACCTAGCTTCGTTTGCTTGGCCCGTAGGAATATTCTTCTGCAAGTGGAGAAAGGGAATTAACCACCCGTGGAGTTGAGCGTAAATCCCCCCACCCCGTTGTTCTCCCCACTGATCACCTTGGATGTCCCCTCTTATAGTCTCACCTGATGATTTGAAAAGATGAGCTCTCCATCCTGCATTGAGCGCAGGGGCGCGTAGATAACCAGTTGCTTCACTGGCTCCAAGGAATTGGTGAGTTCCAGGACAATATTGACTCCGATATTCCCGGCAAGTATGTAGTTCGTAAGAGTTCAAATGCCTGACTTTCACTCTTGTCCGATTCCTTGCAGGTTGCAGATTGACCTTACTGAAGAGTTCCTCGTGGCAACCGGTAATGTCCTGGTAAGGATTTGTATTATCCAACACAGTTCGATAAAATAATGTCCATATGTAACCTGTTGCTTTCTCCCTTATTCAGGCGCTGAGAGAAAGTATGAAGTCTCGGGGAATAATGCCTCTGGCGGTAAAATCAGGTAAGTCTTTAGTGGTGAGGAGGGTTCCCCTTGTTAGTCCCTTGTTTCACCTTGCTGTCCTTTTGTTTCCACTTAGGGGCTGGGGTTCGGCTAGGATGCAGTGGAAGCTGCGCCGACCCGTGAAGAAGAATAGTACCCCCGGTGGTAAAATCAGGTAAGTCTATGGGGGGTATTCCTCTGTGTATTCCCTTGGCTCACCTTGCTCTTCATGTCTTCTCCTTAGGTGCCAGAGTACGGCGGTAACATGCAGGAGGATGCAGTGAAATTTGAAGATGCTGCAAGGCCGGTGAGTTCAGCACAGCGCTGCAGCAGGCGAGGCAACGCGCATAAAATAACTTCTTTCTTCCAGCTCGAGGGCGCGATGAATCGGGAATTCAGGTAAGGATCAAAGGTATTGCTCTTGTTCTAACCTTTTCTCCATCTTTCTCCCTTTTTTTAGGAGCTCCAAACTCGAGGCGGGCATGGCAGAAGTCTGGATGCAGACTTGCAGGCACGGTGAGCGTTACGCTGCTGGATGCAGAATAACGCGAAGCGTGTGCTGCTCTTCGGGTGTGGTTTAAATAGCCTCCAAAGTAGTCCCAGGTAAGTATTCCTCCCCAGCCCCACCCGAGTAAAAAAATAGTCCCTAGGTAAAATAGTCCCCTCCAAGCCTCTTTTGGCTTGGAGCTCTTGCAGCATGGTCTGCATCAGGTAAGTTTGCAGCATGGTCTGCATCAGGTAAGTTTTAATCTATGAGCCTGGCGCCTATGGCACCAGGACTGACTCTCCATATGCGGCTGGCGCCATAGGCGCCAGGACTGCACCCAAATAGCCCCTAGCAGGGGTTGTTGGGCTTGCTTGGGGTAACTTGATGCCTGCTTCCAGGGTTGCTGAACTTGGTCTGGGTCCCCGGGGGTAGGCATCATGACAGCACTCCCCCCCAAGGCCCCTCCTAAAGTCATTCTTCCCTGTGGTTTCAGTTTGTCTGGGAAATTTCGGTGGAATTTTTTTACCAATCGGGGTGCATGAACATGGTCACTAGGTTCCCATGACCTTTCCTGTGATCCGTAACCTTTCCAGTCGATTAAATAAAAAAGTTTTAACTTTATCAGCTTGGAGTCCAGGATGTTCTTAACTTCAAATTTGGGTTCTCCGTCTACAAGGATGGGGTCTGGTGGCTTGGTTAGTCTTGTCCCTGGTTGTACTGGCTTCAAAAGTGACACGTGAAAGACGGGATGAATTTGCATATTAGCAGGTAAGTCCAACTTGACAGCCACCGGGTTGATAATGGCCTTAATAGAGTAAGGTCCCAAATATCTGGGGTTAAAGGTATGTGTGCCTTTTAGAGGTATATGTTTTGTGGCTAACCATACTTGGTCCCCTATTTGGTATTGTGGAGAATCACTTATATGTCGATCAGCATCTTTCTTGTATTTTCTTTCGCCTGTTTTAAATGTGTAGTTGCTTCCTCAAAGGCTTGTGTAATCGTAGCGTGCAGATGGTCCACTGCGGGCATTTCTAAGTGTTGGGGTGAGTCAAGGTCTGAGGTTCGAGGATGGTGCCCATATAAGGTATAAAAGGGGCTTTGTCCAGTTCCAGAGTGTACTGAATTATTGTATGCATATTCGGCGATCCAAAGAATGTCTTTCCAATTACTCTCCGTCTGATGTAACATACAACGCAGGTATTGTTCGAGAGTCTGGTTGGTCCCCTCCGTTTGACCATCGGTCTGGGGGTGGTGACTGGTCGATAACCTCACATCGATTTGCGCCAATTGACAGCATTGTTTCCAAAAATGTGAAATGAATTGACTGCCCCGGTCAGAGACCAATACGGACGGAAATCCATGTATGCGAACAATGTTTTCAAGGAACTCCTTGGCCAGGATTGAAGCAGAAGGTAATACCTTTAAAGGAATAAAGTGGGCCATCTTGGAAAAAAGATCCACAATAACTAGAATGGTGTTAAATCCATTGCATGGGGGTAGATCAGTAATAAAGTCTAACAATAAGGTGTGCCATGGTGTAGGCGGAATGTCTAAAGGTTGTAAGAGTCCAGCTAGTTTTTTCTTTTGACTTTTGTTTTGGGCGCAAATGCCACAAGACATCACAAATGATTTAATATCCTTTCGCCAGGTGGGCCACCAGAATTGTCTTTTAATTTTAGCTTCAGTTTTTGCGATACCTGGGTGCCCCGCCATTAGAGTATCATGATAACGGGAAATGACTAGCTCTTGTAGTTCCGTCCTTGGTAATAAGGCAGATCATTGGTGACGGAGTAGTCCGGGCCTTTCTTTACCCAGTCCTGCAAGGCTGTAGAATCAAAGAGTTGCTGGATCTTTACCTGAATGTCCTCTAGAGTCTGTAGAGTAGTCATGCCAAGAATCCTTTGTTCGGGAATTATAGGTACTGGTTCAGGGTTCACTTCTGCCTCTCCCATCCCTATTTGGGATAAGGCGCTGCTTTACCATTCTTACAACCTGGTAGATAGGTTATCACGAAATCGAACTCGGCAAAGAACAATGCCCATCGGAGTTGACGTGACGATTGGGCCTTGGCTGTCTTTAAATACTGTAAGTTCCAGTGATCGGTGATCACAGTAATGGTATGCCTGGCACCGAGAAGATAGTGCCGCCAAGCCTTGAAGGCGGATTTAATGGCTAATAACTCCTTATCGGTAACCGCATAGTTTAACTCAGGTGCCGAGAACTTTCTGGATCAAAATGCTAGTGGGTGAAGCTGGCCAGTTTCAGGGTCCTTTTGAGACAGGACAGCTCCCATGGCTAGACTGGATGCATCAGTTTCCACTATGTATGGAAGTTCAGGGTGCGGGTGCTTTAATACAGGTGCAGACGTGAATTTCGCTTTCAGCTCTTGGAAGGCATTTTCAGCTTCTTCAGTCCACATAAAGCGTTTATTTTTTCGCAAGAGTGCTGTGATGGGATGTACAACATGTGAAAAATCCGGGATGAATCTGCGGTAGAAATTGGCAAAGCCAAGCATACTTTGTACTCCTTTAACTGAACTTGGTGATGGCCACCCAAGGATTGCGTCCACCTTTCGTGAGTCCATTCAGGCTCCCTTTGGGGTCAGGATAAACCCAAGGAATTCAACTTCTGTGGCATGAAAAATTCATTTTTCCAGTTTTGCATATAGTTTGTCCTGGCGCAATTTCTCAAGGACTGCTCGGACGTGCTTCACATGGTCAGATTCTGAAGAGGAGTATACTAGAATATCATTGATATATACGACAACACAAACGTCAATGAGTTCACAAAGGACATCGTTCATGAAGTATTGGAAGGCTGCAGGTGCATTGCACAACCCGAAAGGCATCACCTGGTATTCGAATAACCCATACTTAGTGCAGAAAGCAGTCTTCCATTCGTTGCAGCTTTTACACGTACCAGATGGTATGCCCCCCGGAGATCTAATTTAGTGTATATGCAAGCGTCCTTCACTTGGTCTAGTAGTTCAGGGATCAGAGGCAATGGGTATCGGTTCTTAACAGTTATCTGGTTCAATGCGCGGTAGTCTATGCATGTTCTGAGGTCACCTTCCTTTTTGGGCACGAAGAACAAAGCTGAAGATGCAGGGGACTTAGATGGGTGAATAAAGCCATTGGCAAGGTACTGGTCTAAGTATTGTCATAGGTGAAGGTTCTCAGGTTCCGTAAGGGCATAGATCCTGCTACAAGGGGTTGTGCACCGGGTATGAGATCGATTTGGCAATCGTACGATCTGTGAGGAGGTAAGGTGTTTGCCTGTTCTTTTTGGAAGACATCCTGGAATTCTTGGTATTCAGGAGGTAATTGCATGACTGCTGTGGTTACTGTGGCCAGGCCTGCGCTCAGATTTTTCTTTGGGTAACAGGTTTGCGCACAATCCGGGAAGGTTATTCTCTTCTCTCGCCAATCAATACAAGGATTATATGTTTCCAACCAAGGTATCCCCAGTATTATTTGGAACTGTGGGGCCTTGATTAGATCAAA
The DNA here is from genome assembly GCF_040938575.1 of Ambystoma mexicanum. Taxonomy (NCBI): domain Eukaryota; kingdom Metazoa; phylum Chordata; class Amphibia; order Caudata; family Ambystomatidae; genus Ambystoma; species Ambystoma mexicanum. Next base: position 149,471,634 of record NC_090931.1, read on the forward strand.
CACAATAGCCTCTCGATGCCCATCCGGACCCAATAATGTCATCTCTGCGGTGGAATGAGTTACAGGCCCAGAGGCAATTTCAGTTCCATCAACTGTGGTGATGACATCTGAGGTGGTTTTTCGGCAGAGAGTCAGATTCATCCTGGAAGCCAATTCATAGTCCACATAGTTTCCTATGGCCCTGCTATCAATGTGTGCCCTTACTGCGTGCATACGCGATGGCTGCCCTGGATCTACGAGGACCATTGGTATGATGAAATGCAAGGTCTGAGTATCCTTCTTCAAGCTCGGCAAGCGGACCTCTACGCTTGTCGGGCGTGGTCGTTTCCCGAGTCTGACTCCATATGGCTTATATCAGCAGCTCCTACCACCTTCTTGGGTGGTTTTACAGGGCAATTCCGTGGAAAATGCCCAGAAGTTCTACAATATAGACACAATTGCATTTGCCGTCTCCTTTCTCTTTCCTTCTGCGTTAAGGGTCCTTTAACCCCTCCGATTTACATGGGTTCTGAAGCCTCTGCTCCTTTGGGGTTAGCGTTGGTTTTGACCAACACCCTGTTCTCAAACTTGGCTCGATCAGCCTTTCTGTTCTGAAGTCTATGATCTAACTGGACCACTAAGTCTATATGTTCAGCACAGTCTTGAGGTGGGTTCACGAGCTGAGCCAAGACATCCTTGAGTTCTCCTCGAAGCCCTCGATGAAATAACGTGATTCGATTTACCTCAGGCCATCCAGTTTCCACTATCAACCTATTAAAGGTCGCGATGTAAGATAGAAGGTCCTGGTTACCCTGTCGGAGGGACAAAAGTTCGTTATCCAGGGCCTTTCCTTGGGAGTGCAGGGCAAATAATCTTTCCATGCTCGTTTGAAAGCCCTGAAATTCCCGAAGAATTGGGTCATCCTGAGTAACTAGTGGAATTGACCAATCAGCTGCACTGCCACTGAGATATGACAATACAAAGGCTACCTTGGCTTGATCGTTTGGGAACGCTCCAGGTCTGCATAAAAAGTGCAAGCGGCATTGGTTTCCGCAATCAGTTCCCTCCTAAGGGCATTGGTTTCTTGACGGGCGGAATGCACTTCAGCCCTCAGTTCCCCTAGTAATTGGGCCAACTGGTCAGTCTCTTAGGTATCCATAATGCCCGGGTGGGAATTTGTAGGTAGTCTTCGCGTTCTGTTACGCTCACCTGGCTCCCACAGAGGCGTCGATCTGGACTGGACTGCTGCGATCTCCACCAATGTGACGCGTAGGGCCGAGATGACGAACTGGACTGGCCCACCTAGCTTTGTTTGCTTGGCCCGTAGGAATATTCTTCTGCAAGTGGAGAAAGGGAATTAACCACCTGTGGAGTTGAGCGTAAATCCCCCCACCCCGTTGTTCTCCCCACTGATCACCTTGGATGTCCCATCTTATAGTCTCACCTGATGATTTGAAAAGATGAGCTCTCCATCCTGCATTGAGCGCAGGGGCGCGTAGATAACCAGTTGCTTCACTGGCTCGAAGGAATTGGTGAGTTCCAGGACAATATTGACTCCGATATTCCCGGCAAGACGCTGTAAGTATGTAGTTCGTAAGAGTTCACATGCCTGACTTTCACTCTTGTCCGATTCCTTGCAGGTTGCAGCTTGACCTTACTGAAGAGTTCCTCGTGGCAACCGGTAATGTTCTGGTAAGGATTTGTATTATCCAACACAGTTCGATAAAATAATGTCCATATGTAACCTGTTGCTTTCTCCCTTATTCAGGCGCTGAGAGAAAGTATGAAGTCTCGGGGAATAATGCCTCCGGCGGTAAAATCAGGTAAGTCTTTAGTGGTGAGGAGGGTTCCCCATGTTAGTCCCTTGTTTCACCTTGCTGTCCTTTTGTTTCCACTTAGGGGCCGGGGTTCGGCTAGGAGGCAGTGGAAGCTGCGACGACCCGTGAAGAAGAATAGTACCCCCGGTGGTAAAATCAGGTAAGTCTATGGGGGGTATTCCTCTGTGTATTCCTTGGCTCACCTTGCTGTTCTTGTCTTCTCCTTAGGTGCCGGAGTGCCGGAGTGTGGCGGGAACATGCAGGAGGATGCGGTGAAATGTGAAGATGCTGTGAAGGCCGGTGAGTTCAGCGCGGCGCTGCAGCAGGCGAGGCGACGCGCATAAAATAACTTCTTTCTTCCAGCTCGAAGGTGCGATGAATTGGGAATTCAGGTAAGGATCAAAGGTATTGCTCTTTTTCTAACCTTTTCTCCTTCTTTCTCCCTTTTTCTAGGAACTCCAAACTCGAGGTGGGCGTGGCAGAAGACTGGATGCAGACTTGCAGGCACAGTGAGCTTATTACGCTGCTGGATGCAGAATAACGCGAAGCGTGTGCTGCTCTTCGGGCGTGGTTTAAATAGCCTCCAAAGTAGTCCCAGGTAGGTATTCCTCCCCAGCCCCACCCGAGTAAAAAAATTGTCCCTAGGTAAAATAGTCCCTTCCAAGCCTCTTTTGGCTTGGAGCTCTTGCAACATGGTCTGCATCAGGTAAGTTTGCAGCATGGTCTCCATCAGGTAATTTTTAATCTATGAGCCTGGCGCCTATGGCGCCAGGACTGACTCTCCATATGAGCCTGGCGCCATAGGCGCCAGGACTGCACCCAAATAGCCCCTAGCAGGGGTTGTTGGGCTTGCTTGGGGTAACTTGATGCCTGCTTCCGGGGTTGCTGGACATGGTCTGGGTCCCCGGGGGTAGGCATCATGACATGATATTCGATTCAGTTAATGACTTCACTAGCAGAAAAGAGATATAAGGTAGACAAAGAAAAATTGCAATACTGTCAGGAAGAGGTGTTATACATAGGCCAGTTAATCTCGCATTAGGAAAGAAAGTTACACCTGAAAGAGCTGAGGCGATTATGAAAACACCCAAACCGCACACGATAAAGCAAATGCAGCAGTTTCTGGGATTGTGCAACTATGTTAGAGCATGGGTATTTGACTATAGTTAATATACGAGACTGTTACGCTCACCTGGTATCCACAGGAATACCCTTATGCCCTGGTTGCCAGATTCACCCTGGACGTTCCCAATTCTGGACGATGCCTTCTGTGGCGGTCAGGCCTGAAAACACAGGAGTACTGGGTTTAGGAACATACTTTGTTTCCTGCCACCAGTCCCCTGGACTCGACCTAATGGCCCACTCCTCACCTTGTTATGATGTCTGGCGTGCTCTCCATCCTGCCTTCTGTGCAGGGGCGCGTAGTCTTCTGTGGGTTGAACCGACCGAGTTAACTTCACTGGTGCTAACCCATTCAAGTGTCTTTAAGGAGGTAAATCTGGTTATAGCAATCTTTAAATGTCCTTGCTTTCCTTTCTTGCTAATAATGTCTTTTCTTGTTTGTTTCCCCTTAGGTGCACGGAGGTTCAGTGGGTGCGCTGCTTGGATCAGGCTCCTGTCAGGATGATGGATGCAGGAGCGTATGATGGATGGTAGGTTAAGCACGAAGTGCGGCGCGGTAATGTCTTTTCTTGCTAACCTGTATTCTTTATTCCTTTTTAGGTCGCAATGGTCTTTCTGGGCGTGTGAAGATTTCCGGAGCGGAACCAGTCAAAAAATGTCCAGCCAGGTGAGGATTCTGTGATTACTGCCGTGAATGCAGTGAGTAACCTGTTTAACGTTGTCCTTCTTTCTCTCTCCCTCCAGGTGCTTCATTCCGGTGCGAGCGTGGTGTCCTGATGATGCTGCCAACTGGATGGAAGACCGCGAGCAGCAGGAAACGACGGATGGAAAGTTGCAGTTAAGCAGAGACTGCTAATGATGTTGTTTTGTCTCCTCTGCAGGTCCGCTATTCAAGGATCGCCGGGTGCTGGTCTCTGAACATGATGAGCGTCACGCTGCTGGCTGCAGAATAATGTGAAGCACGCTCTGTAGCTTGGGTGCAGTTTATATAGCCCTCTGTAAAGTAGTCCAGGCTACCACACCCTAAAACACTGCACCGCACAGTCTGGTTCCTAGGAACTAGACTGTATGGGTGCCTCCATGTTGGCTGCAGGCCTTCAGAGGAAAAGTAGTCCCTTCAAGGTAAAGTCCCAATCTGAACATGAGCCTGGCGCCAAAGGCGCCAGGACTGACTCCTGGAGAGTCTATGGTGATAATGCAAGGCCCTTTGGGCCCCAAATGAACTCTGAGTCCTGACCCTACCTGGCATGTGACTATGCCAGTGGGGTTCTGGGTCACGGGTCGTGACAGAGACCCCTTTTGCAGGCTCTTAAGAAAGCGCAAGTGAAAGAGGGAAAAATGGAATGGACTGAGGAAATGAAGGAAGGGTTTGAGGAATTGAAAAAAGCAATTTGTACAGCTCCAGTTTTAGGAAGCCCCAATTATTCTGAGGAGATCTTCCTGTTTTCGCACATGAATGGAACAGTTATGACAGCGTTGCTTACACAGAGGACCACACTTGGATACAAACCTCTGGCATATTATAGTGTGATCCTAGATCCCGTTATGAGAGGACCCTTTCCTTGTGAAAAATCGCCACCAACAGCCACGTTCGCTATTTAGAAGTCTCCAAGCATTGTATTGGGGTGTTCCATGACTTTATTTGTTGAGCATGCTTTGTTTGCTGTTTTGAAGAAGCCTAGGGGCACACCAACGTCTCAGAGGGCTTCTGCTTATGATGTAGTTATATAAAATCCAGCAATCAAAATAGTCAGGTGTAAAATAGTGAACCCTGCCACATTTGTAGCCAAATCTTTGGCAGTGGATGAGCAAGTGCATGATTGCTCTCACTGCAAGGAATATTATGATGAAATACCAAAGGTGAAGGAGAATGCTCTGGCGGGGGGGGGGGGGGTTATCTTCAATGACGGATCTTCGAAAATTGATCAAACTGATAGAGAAAGGCATTCAGGTTCAGCTGTGGTAAGGCACAGAGCTAATGGGGAATTTGAAGTGGTAGCGAGTGTGAGACTACCGTCTCACTTTTCACAGCAGGCTGCAGAATTGGTGGCGCTTATTGTCACGCTCGAAAATCATGCAGGGCAGGAAGTGACAGTGTACAGTGACTCCGCCTGTGTGACGTCAACAGTGCATGCAAGGCTAGCACCTTGGGAAAGGAAGCGCTACCTCTGAGCGGACGGCACTCCGGTGCAACACAGTGCATTATCGGACAGGCTTATTAAGGAACTACAACTCCCAGTAGCCATTGCAATAGTTAAATGTGCAGCACATACTAAGAGGACTGATTTTATCTCACGTGGGAACGAAGCCGCAGATGAAGTGACCAAAAGGGTTGCATATTTACCTGATATTTCAAGTTTCGATACTCCAGATGTAAAAGAAAACATTGTCAGGATATGATTGTAAACAAAGGGTTGAATCATTTGTCCAGAACGCAGTTAATGGAAATTCAAGGCAGTGCTCCACAGGAAGAGAAGGAGCTACGGACACGCAGAGGGTGTTCTTTATCCCCCTCTGAAGCATTGTGGTGACAGGACAGCACTGAAAAGCTGGTGATGCCTGTAGCCTTATTAAGGACAGTGTTAGAACAGCTACACTACCCTGCGCAAGTAACTAGGGAAGGCCTCACAGCAGCTATTGCGGAGGACTGGTTTGTACCGAACCGGTTTGAACACTTTGCATTTTATGTAGACAATTGCTTCGTATGTCAAATGTTTACTGCTGGGCACACACTGCGAACAATCAAAGGAGTGATTCTTTGACCAAATGGTCCTTTTCAGCATTTACATATTTACTATAGTGATATGCTGCAAGTATGTAATGGATACAGGTATATGATAGTGGTGGTGTACCCCTTTTTGAGATGGATTGAAGCTGGTCCATGCACAAATCCTGTTGCCACTTGCGCTGCAAGGTTTTTAGTCTGAGAAGTCTTCCCTAGATGGGAAATATGTGAGGTGCTGAGATCTGACAATGGGCCTCATTTTGTAAATGAGTTATTCAAGCAGGTTAGCCTATTGCTTAGTATTAAACATACATTTTCTTCTGCTTACCACCCGCAAGCGAACGGAATATGTGAGAGGGTCAATGGCCTTCTCAAAGAAAGAATAGCTAAACTCAAATTGACACTGAAGAAGGGATGGCTATATTGCCTACCCCTTGCATTATATGCATTAAGGAATCAGCCTGGGTCGGACCACCACCTCACACCCCATGAGCTATTTACAGGGAGGCAAATGAGAATGCCCCTGACACCTCCATTGAGGAAGTGAAGTGATGCCCAGACAACTGCAGAATTGTTAGGAAATGAGCTACTTGCGTATTTGAAATGTATGACTGCTAGTGTCTCTGTCATTTCGGATCAACTCAAGCGGAAGGGATGTCGGTCTCAAGACACAGATGAAGACCATTCAGCAACCAGATCTAAAGAACTACCGGTTATATTTACTATTAGGAATGACCGAAAACAGCTTAAAGCGGTAACAAACCGCAACGAAACCGCTCACCTTGACAATACGGAAATCCAATACGGAAGAGCCAAATGCAGCAGTGAAAGTTCCCCTGAAACAGTCCTGGCCCCTCCGACCCGGAACGAAGTGAAAACCGGGGGAGAGGATAGGATCGCCAGGGAAACCCTCTAATGGGAAGAAAACCCTGGTCGAGTCTGGATGCTTTGTCGATCAGGAAGTAGTAGTAGCAGGAGAATCCTTGTGAGGTGATTTCACCCGGCAGTTGCACCGGATATCCCTTCTAAATAAACGAGAGGAAAGGATAGTGTTTAGCGAAAGGTAAAAGGGAATACAGCCAAAGAGAAGGCGGAAGGGGGAGGCTCTCACCCTTGGAGGGAAGGATTGGGACAGAGACTCCGGAACTGGACTTCTGAAGAGCAACGGAAGAGAGGCAGAAGGCCTGCAAGAACAAACAGGTAAGTGATTCTACTCAGGATTAGAAGGGAAGACTCAGGGAATAGGAGGCTTACCCAAATGGGGTTCATAGCAGAGGGTAATGCCGTGGAGGAGGTGTTAAAGACGGCTGGCTTGAGCAGGAATTGCTGGGTTGGGCTGAACACGACGGGGATAGAGATTGAAAGGGTTGGATGGAGACAATATCTGGGAGATAGGTAAAGACAAGATTAGGACAGTTTAAAGCGTAATCAAGTACTAGTAGACAAGTAAATACAGGATTCAGATAACAAACTCACGGAGCGTCTGTAGCAGAAGCGACGCGATGAAACCTTGGCTTGGAGTCTGGATATAGTATCACGTGAGCGGTCCGTGGTGTCTCTGAGGGACATGAATAGACTAGACCGTAGCTGTCGGCTGGAGAAACCCGACAGGCCTCCATCTTGGAACTGCACTTCCGCGCGATACCACACAAGCGGGCACGGGACCACAGAGTCCATTTACCGCAATGTGTAACACTACCTATACCTAAACTCTTTGCTGGAGATTCTGTTTTAATCCGCAACTTCACTAGGAAGTGGCATGAGCCCCGTTTTAGTGGTCCGTACATTGTGGAGAACGTCACTCCCTCAGCAGTAGAAGTTCAAGAAAGGCGTGCCTGTATCCATTTGGGCAGCGTGAAGCTGTATGCTGGTGAGACCGTCACACCCCCACTCAATTCTGAAGCAAGACAAGAAGTAGTTCAGTACGTGCAGACTCGATCGATGACGAGGAAGAAGGACGCTAAGGTTGCTGATTAAATAAATGCAAGTGTGCATTTGGACTGTGGTTTATCCCAGACATTCTTTATAGATATTTTAGCAGGAGTGTGAAAGTCACTGTTCTTGAGCCACAGGAATCTTTAAATCGGACTTTAGAAAAGTGCTGATGTGCTAAAAATGTCAGATCTTGAGTTCATATTTGACGATTGGAAAAGGGAGCAGTTCCCTTACTCGGTTCTTACTGAGTTTCTCGTTGGTCAGACCAATGGTTTTGTCTGATATTGATCTCCATAGACCACTTCTCACTGTCTTCATTTTTTATACCTCAAGCTCATCCTGCTCTTGTTGGGCATAACACTGATGTATGCACTTTTCTGCAGGATCCCAAGAATGGCCCTGCGATTAGAAGATTGGCAGCGATAATTGAGCAAATTCTAAAGATTCTGAGAATCTAAAAAGGCTGCCTGATTACAGGCATAATGTGATCTATTGAGAATAATGCAATTCCAGAAAGTGAGCAACGACGTGTGGAGAGACACTGATGGTGGGGCCTGATGTACTGGTGCATTATATATGCATGCTCAGCATTTATTGTTTTTCTGCTCCTAGTGATCCATACTGTGTGCTTTGTTGGTCCCAAAAAGGAAGGAGTCCCTTTGATCCTTCCTACTCCAGTGACCTATGCAGAGTTAGATGTTGCAAGAAGACCAATGCCATATGTCATTGTCCCTACACCAGTGACACATGTAAAGTCACCAATTTCTCGGACAAGTGTCCCTATGATTCCTCCTGTAGGAAGAACTGTTTATGATATACTGCAGGAGTATTACTCACAAGCTCATGTTCTTAAAGGGAGACATGAGAGAAGTGCAAGAGAAGATGATTACAAGTTAAATGATTATCTAGACAGTACAGCACATTTAGGGAACAACATGCGGTATCAACACATGAGAGTGGTAGGAAAGAGAACCTCTGAGGAGGATTGCTATGTATGTGTTCTCCTACCTTATGCTATGGGGAAGTCCAAGATATGCATAGCTATAGAAATAGATGTCCAGACAGCTCATTGCCTGACTCACCTTGCACTCTGTCATACAAGAGGTCAATTCCAGGGTCGAACAGCATCTTTGGTATGGGTGACGGAATGGTCGGCTTCAGAAGAAGATGATTATGTTCAGGATTTGAAGACAAGAGAAAGAGCACACACCAGAGATCATGTGAAAGATACAAACAGCCTGGCTTGAAGGAAGCAGGAATCAGATGGGAGATAAATAAGCAGCTCCACTGTCAAGGAAAGACTGACGAAGAAATACGAAGATGCAAGGAAAGAGGCCAGATGCAGATCTGGGGAACAGTGCTCACTCCAGATAGCTGGGAAGAAGGCATAGTCATGCAGAGCTGTGGCAGTAACTGGTCATCACAAACCAGTTATAGATCATGTGGAAAAAGGATGCAAACCTCTCTGTCTGAGGTTTGCAAAGTTGTTGACATGGGTCGAAGACAAAGGAAGGCCGTTGCAGATAGTGCTTCTGGCAAGTGCAGGGATATGCTTAAAAAATAATGGCACAAGAAAAGTTGGAGAAAATCAGTAGTGCAGTCGAACCTTAGATGTACTGGGAATGAAGGATGGGACAGTAGTGATAATGGTTCACTACTGGGCCTGTGGATCTAGAGCCTATTTGAAGCTGCCCAGAGATTGGGGGAGGGGGGGTTATAGTACTTGTTCATGTTCCAACATTAGTGATTCCAAAAAGTGATTTGAGCATTGGTGAATTTCCAGAGGCAGATTCTCACCTGAGAGAAAAGAGATCAAGTGGATTCCTCAATCGAACAAAGAGGGAGAATTACTTCTCAGCCAAATCGATAGACGCCTTCAACTCTATTCCGTATGAACACAGGTTGTTCAGTCAGACTTCAGCAGTGTTCACAACAATCTTTATGCCAGAGATCCAGATGATGGCAAATGACAAGTGGTTACAAATAACCATATGGGAGCTTCTACAGACAATCAACCCTACCATAAAGGGATTTAATACTATCAAGGAAGAGCTGAGAGCCACACAATGGATCACTCTTCAGAACAGATATGTCCTGGACATGATCACAGCTATGGATGGAGGTGTTTGTGCCTAAATCGGAGAATCATGTTGCACATTCATACTCACGATGATGAGAATGGGACTTAGACAGAGGCCCTAATGATGTTGACAAACTTGCACGCCAAGATGGGAGATGAAGTGGAAGACATTGCAGATGACAGCGGGTTCAAATCGATCTTCTCATAGGCTCCACAATGGATGGCGAATATCTTCAAGTTTCTTGGAGCCTTGTTGGTGATGATCATGTTTGGATTCTGTGTGATCATAATAATAATCACACAGTGTATTAAGACCGCAAAGAAACAAACATGAATGAAGATCATGATTGATGTTGAATCTGGGTACAAACCTAAAGAGCTGACATATGAAGAGATCAAAGACTATGTAAACACCAGTATGCATGCACCTGAGGGAACAAAGTTCCAGTATCTGAAAGAACCACAAGAAGTATGTGGGAAGGTGTATCTACTGCAGTCCAAATGGACAATGTAGTCCCATGACCTGGAGCATTGATGAACATGTGAAATCAGCAGGATGTCTGAAAGGAGGAAAGATATGGACCCAAAAGAAACACTTTTTCAGGAGAGGATGTCTAGATGTCAAGACTGATGGAAGAGTGGCCAATGAATCGCTCAGAGGGGGGAGTGTAGAAGGGGAGCCAAGTACCTCTACCTGAAGTCCCGCCCCCATTTTGCCTATATGTTGGCAACCGGAAATTGTGACATGCACAATACCAGTGAGGGTACCTATACCACAAAGATCCTTGAAACAAGGTATCCATTGGGAAAACCCTATATGCAGTCACGAAGAAATAACAATCTTCTGAAGAAAGTTCTGGAAGAAGTGTGGGAGGGAAGACTGGTGACGTCATACGTGGGCGTAGGACATGGGGGGACAGGGAGGACAAATCCCCTCCATAATTCTAAGTGGGGGGGTAGAATGGCATTTATCCCCACCAGAATAAAAGTGTTTGCTGGGTCGGGTCGTGTACAAACCCAGTGCAGTGCACTGCACTGTCTGCAGTTGCAAACGTCTGCAGGCTGCTGCAGCCATCACTGCATGCGTGCAAAAGTAAAAGTTCTTCTGCAGACTGTCTGCAGGTTAAAGGTACACACATTTGCTCGCAGCTTGCTCATGCGTGCCGCGCATCTGCACATTTGGAACGTGCTGCATGTGACCCTGCGCAGTGCACTGCAGCGCAGCCTCAGCCTGCATTTTTTTCCAGAACGAAGGGAGCAGCCAGGCAGCGACACATGCTCTCGTCATGCTGACTGAGAACTTGAAGGCTGGGCCGGCCTCCGCTGACGGTGTTATCGAGGAGGGAGTGAAAGAGACAGAGAATCTACTCGACAGCTACGAGCTACCTAAGGTAAGTCAAGTGTCCTGCATGTGTGGGATGTCGTGTCGGGAATCGGGCCCTGCTGGCCAGATACAAAAGTCATTGCCTAACTTTCCTGTTTCAGAAGCATGTGTGTGTCACATGCTTCTCAAACAGGAAAGTTAGGAAACGACTGTTGTATCTGCCCAGCAGGGTCCGACACAACATCACACACACAGTTTGTGTGTGTGATGTCGGTGTCGCACCCTGCTGGCAGATACAGTAACGTACCGCGCATGGACCTGTTGATTTGTTTTTTATATAGCGCTTTCATCTAAGCGCTTTACATAGGACACATTTAGATACATTACTATTGTTACCCAATTGAAGTTGGTACTTTATTGATCTCAGCAGGATGTTGGCCTTGCCGGTATTTGGACCTGTACCCGCACATCAAAAAGACTGATCCCCGCCGCAGAAGCGTTTAACCCATTGAGCCAGCTTGCCGTGTTTGTTGCTGTTTTCATTCATGGGGTGATATCTTTTAAACAAGTGCGGGATCCTTATTTGTCCTGACCCAGTTTTTTGGACTGTTTTGTATTACAGTGAAACTTTTCTCACAAAGGCCAGCAGTTTCCCAGCCTGGGAGTTATACGAAAACACGAACACTGTTTTCGACTATGCTTCGCTAGTTTTCCCCACCACGGGGTTTACTTTCTGCTGAATTTAAACATTTTCCCCCCCTATGCCTCCATAAGAATCTCTGGGACCTACAACTATGCGGACACACCTATCCTGGTGCCCTTTGCTACAGGGTTTTCAATGTTGCCGTTCAATATTCAAGGTTAAACTCATTTCCATTTGCATTACCCTGCATTCCGGAGCCTGTAACTCTTTTACTCCCAGGCACATAAATTATAATCTATTATCCCATACATTTTCTGTACAGTTGGATTGTCAACTAATCCATCTCGATGCCACGCCACGATAAAACCCTTAAAAAAAGCGACCCAGTGAAGGGTGCCCCGTTCATTGCTTCTGGGCGCTGGGGTTGTAGTTGATGCTTAGAATATTAACTTTCATGATCACCTAGCGAGCATTACATGATATTTGTGTTGCATATTTGCCCTTACCCTTAAAATGCAGCTTGTTACATATGATTTTTTTAGTTGGTGGAAAAAGAAAAGCTGACCAAAACATGCATGTAACCTGCCGTTTCTATAGATTCACGAGGAAATAATGCTTAATTCCTTATGCTTTAGGGGCAGGAGGGGGCATAATGTGCATAATGCCTACTGCCACGTTTTATATAGCGCTTCTATCTGCCGTAATCATCCCACGTCTAAGTGCTATAAACCAGGGTGTCCTTTTAACGCCATTTTATTTTATTGCTTTTTGTCATCATTAACTTAGGTGTGCAGTTTGTATGTGGAAAGCATCGCGCTGTGCCGCATTCTAAACCACTTTCCCAAAACATTATTAATTACACTTCAATGGTGGGGCCACTCAGCGCGTGACTGGGATCCAACCCTGTGACACTCTACAGTTGTTAGGTTAGGGACCAACGCGTTGCTCTGTGGCTATTTTACTGGCACTATCTCTGTAAATGAAACATGCGTGTTCGTGTTAACGGGACCCGTCAGCCCTTTAACACTTACCAAAACTCAGTTTTACAGTGACGCTTGTGACAACCAGGCTGTGCATTTGCATGCGCCTCTGCTGCCTGTGCTCTTGACGTGGCTTACCCAAAGGCCCTGTTGTCCGCCTTCTTTAGTCTGCTGACTAGAACGTTGGCCAGACTACTATCCTTTCCACTTCTCCATGTGCTCTTTGTAATGCTGAAAACAATCTTACTGCGACTATTGCCTCAATTTGCTTCCGCGCTCAGTTTGATGAATTGCAACATTTCCCTGTGTACACTTCAAACTCCCAACTTGCCGTATTTCGATTCCTCTGCCCACCGGACCCAAATCGAGCAAAGTGTGTGAGGAAAGGAACCAGGAGTCTGCCTGGAGTTGTGGGGTACACCATACACGCCAAACTGGCAGGGAATGTCAGCTAGTCGTTCCGGGCTCTGTGCACAGGTCCCATGCACCCAGACCTGGTTAAACTCTAGTCCCTCTGGGCAGGTGTAGCACCTCCTGTCCTGAGCCTGCTAGCATTGATTTAGGGTCCCCTTGCTGACACCCAGCAGGTCGGACAGGTACGATTTTGATCAGGCTCGTGGGGGCCCGGTCACGGGAGCAAAGGAGGGTTGGGGCAGAAAGAGAAATGTGAAATGGCAGTGGCACTCAAAAGAGAAGTGAATGAGGGGCCTGGGAGATAGCAGACAGGGATGAGACAGTAGAGGAAGGAACCTTTGTGTGAGGGAGTGAAACAGCAGGAAGGGGATGGGGAAAGAGGGGAGGGAAAGACAGGAGGAGGACATTCATTAAATGAATGGAGAAAGAAAGAAAAAGAAACAAAGAAACAAAGCGAGAGAGAGAGAGGAAGCAGCAGTTTGAAGTTCGAGAGGTCTTTAAAGAGAGAACTCACTTGGAAAAGATGGGGGAGGGGGCTAAGCACAATGTCCGTATCATGGTTCCTTTCCTCCCTGCTTTTCTTTTTCTTAATTTTCTTCTGTTTTCATTTCTTCTTTTCTCTTGTTTTATACAGTGATGATATATGTAATTTAATATGCACTGCCATGAGCGTAATTATAAAGGGTCTGGGGGGTTTATCCCCCCCAACTAATGTGTCATGCCTTTTTGTCCCCCCCATCTTTTCACAGGAGGGCCGGGGGGCCACATTGCATTGTGACTGCCGGGTGAGCTGAATTCAATTTTATTTTGCAATTAGTGAGCCATTGAGAGTTCACAGGGCAATCTCAATGACTGTAAAACATCAGCCTGTGACGTATGCAAGTCACCCACACTGTGTGCAAATGCACCGCCAGCGCCAGTCCGTTTGGGGAGTTTGGCTATATTGTTGATTGTGAGCCCTCAAATTGGTTTCATGTCACACAACCAGTACCTGCACTGTTTAAGTTCGTGCAATTTCTGGGACACACATAAGGGAAAAGTCTGTTTAAAAACTCCATCTGTTAAGCCAAAAATATACCTAATTGGGACAAAACTTAATGCATATTACAGATCTCTTTTCTTTTAAGAAGAAAGTAAAATCGGTGTAACGTGGTCTTACTTGACAGTCTTTACAGTAAAATGAAAGTGACTCCAATCTACTTTGAAGTTCTGGCTGTTAGGTGGCACTTTATCACTGCCTACGGCATTGGAATAAAGATAGGGGATATGGCATGTCAGGATTGACACAGCTTGTGGATGTTTGGCTTTTTACCAACCCATTGCCAGACAGGTCCATAGAAATCACTATGGCAAGTCCAACCCACCACATACCCCTCCCTGCCTAAAATACTTCGACCTGGAATCTTTTTGAGCTATATCTATCACCCATTTATATCACCCTTTGTGCAGTATAGGGCCCACAAGTGTTATTTTGAAGCAGTTTTCTGGGTGTTAATGGTTTAGTGGCAGCTGTAAATGAGCTCAATGAAGTAAAAACATCTTAACCAAATGTGCCTGCAGCCACTTGATTCATAGGCTATATGTGTGTCCTTGCACCTGTTCCTTGCACTTCTGCCCTGTGACCAGCAAGCACTAGCAAAGGCATCCTTGTTGGGGTGTTTAGGTATTAGAAAGGCATTTGCCAGTCACTGACATCGTATGATCAGGTCATCATCAGACTATTTACCAGCTGTGGCCAGGTTGTACCACTATAGCAGAGCCTGGAAAAACGCCTGCACCATGCTTTCACAAATACAAAAACTGTTGCCGTTGCCGTTGCTTGTTTTGGTTACTGTCACCCCTGAAAAGATGTTGCAAATTAAACAAAGCGTGATGGTGATGTCTGCTCCCTTAAAGAGGAAAGTAGCATTGTAAACGTGATTATTCATTTTAAAAAAAGGCATGCATCTTTTATTGTAGTAATACATTTCTCTTTTTTTTAAAATAGGTTTCTAAATTATAAATGCACAACCATTTACTTGACAACGGGATTGCAGCAACGTGTTTAGGGCACATCCAGCCAGTATTGGGGCAACACACTACCTGCCAATCTTTGTATGGGAGATTTCCAAACCATAAACCATTGCCCAGATTACTTACCGGTAATATTCATTACTTCTAGTCCTACTCTTCCACGTCCCAGTACTTACCTTTTGAGTTTGTTCCTACTACCAGGAACTCTTTTTCAGGCTGGCCTCCAGCAGCGTAGTTAGAAGCGGACAAGGGATGTGAGGTGCCACGTGGCAGGGGCTAACAGGCATAGGTGAGATGGTGGGAGACAGGCAGCAGCACAGTGAGAAGGCGACAAGTGGGGACGGGTGAGGTGCCGTGTGTAAGGGGTGAACAGGTGAATATGAGGTGATGGGAGACTTGTCCAGGGGGATGTGAGATGCCACGTGGGAGGGGAGACCGGGGCTAAATAGGTAGGTGAGGTGATGGAAGAGGGGTTCCGGGGGGAGGAAGTGAGTCATGGTTAGGGGAGTGTGGGGTACTATGAGGGCGAGGTGCTGGGTGAAATGTACGTTCAAATTTGGAATAAGGGGGTTGAAGTGCAATGGGGAGTGGGCACATACATAGGAGAATCTGAGATGGGGCAGACAGGTACTTGAAGATTAGGGACATTCTATGGGGCATGTAAGGGGATACAAGAAGTGCAGTGATAAGCAGAACAGGAAAGCCTAGAGAAAACTAGTTGGCGAGGGTCTTGCGACACCTCAGGGGTCATTCTGAAGGGGTGGGGAGATGATATGGCGGGTCTAGAGGTATCCAGTTACATTTTCGAAAACACATTTTCGAAATGCCATTTGTCGAAACAAAATTGCCGGAAAAGAAATTTCCGAATGTTTTTTTAAAAATGTTATATGTTGCTCGTCAGTTAAAAAAAAGTGTCAATAAAAAAAGGGGGGAATTGGGGGGAACCCCGCTTTAAAAAAAAATATATAAAAACATTCGAAAAAAAAATGTCGGCATTTTGGTGTCAAGAAAATTTCATTTCGAAAATGTGACGTTCGAAAATGTCACTATAAACCGGGTCTAGAGTTAGCAGAGGAAGCCTGCCCATGGTCTAGTAAGGTAGTAGGGCAGGGGTTGGGTGAGCAGGGGAATTACACAGCATGGGAAATGCAACTGAGTGAGCTGGTGGCGAGTCATGCGCAGGGCAAGGCAAGGTGTGTGATAGACAGGGTGAGGAGCAACATCCCAGTGCGTGGGTGTTCGGGGGGAGTGGTTTTCAGGTCTGAGTAGTAGTTTTGTCTTAGCCCTCAGTACCAACGTTTGCCCATTCCATCCCGCCCCTTTCTTTCACTTGTAATGATGTCCCCCCCATTTTCAGCCAAGTTACTCCTCTGTGCACTGCTATTTCAATTTTGTGAAAAGTCGAGTTCTTTGACTAAAACACAATAAATAAATAAAAAAGCAAAGTCTCCAAGGTGTCCCCTGTGCACCACCCCCTTAATCCCCCCCCCCTCCCGAGATTGTATATTTCTCCTACGCCCTTGGATGCCCCCAAGATTGTCTTGGCTACAGTAGTAATTACAGGCTGTGAGAGTAATTCGCCTGAGAACGAGCCAGTCACTCTTCCTTGATCCTATGGAAGGTCAGAAAAACGTGGGTGACTTGGACTGTCATTGCTCATGTCATAATGGGCTGGATCTTCTGACAAGTATGGCCCAAATCATCAAAATACATTAAATAAAGCAGTGTGCTATTTCAATTCTGTAGTAATTCAAAAGTCTGACTTATGGTGGAGGGAACTGAAATGCGGCATTGGATGTCAAGAGACGACCATGAAATGACCACATCCCTGCAAGTATACAAAAGCAACAAAATAAAATAATAATGCAAAGCCAATTCAAAAAGGCAGTGACGGAGGTTGCATTTGATCCGAGCTCACATAATTGTTCATCCTTCCAAGCCCAGTGTCCTATCCCCGATTCACAATCCACAGCCGCGCTTTGAAGCCTCTGATTTTCGGATCTGCAGACATCTTGCGAATGGACAGTGTGTGTCCATCCTGCTCTACACTCGAGAGCTGCCATTACTTTTTTTTAGGCCGATCAGCAATGGAAAAAACGAAATAAAGCAATCAGAAGTGACTTGCCGAGACAATAGGTCTTGTATCAGGGCAAAGAGTGCATCATGTGCCAGCTGACCTTTCAAATGTTGAAGACAACCATAGCTGATCCTGCCTTGTCCTTGGGAAATAGATGCACATTCTTAATTGGCAGTGGTTGGCCCTCACCCAAACTTTATTGCAGGGCCTGGCACTCTGCGCCACAGAAAGATCATAAATGTAAACTTCTATGTGTTCTTACTGTGTCATTTTTTTACTGATGATTATTTTACTGATGATTTTTAACAATTTTTTCGCCACCAAAGTAGTTCCATGTGATAATATCCCCTCCAAGATGTCACCATACAAAATGGCGCAGTTTTTTTGCTGCAATATTACCACATGGAACCTCTGGGGGGTACACCCCCGCAACCGCCACATTTTTTTTAAATGGAGCTGGGTACACCACCGCCTCCCGCGCTCCCATTTACCCCCTATATTATCCCCCTAAATAATGTTGCTTATTGCATTTCCTGCTAAGTATGGCGACATTATGTATGGCCACCAATCGCCAACCCCCCACACTATCCACTAACCGCCCACCCACCCCACCTGTTATTGCATTACCCAAACACCCCTTGCATTTTGCAGCAAAACCAAACGAAATTGGCGAACAATCGGCAGAAATTAAAAAAAAAATACAACAGTGAAAACATATGCAGTAAAAAGCATGGAAACTGTTTAAATGATCACATCCATAGAAACCCTTTGGATTCTAGTTGAACCAAAGTGTTTGGGTCGGGGGATTAGCACATAGCACCCCTAAAACGCAAGTGCAGGGTGGCAGAGAGGAAATGGCGTGCTTCATGTTCATCCTCTGACAAACTGGCCTGCCGCCTGCTCCAAAGGCAATACCGTCTCTCCCTTCTCACCAAGAAGAGAGCCCTCATCCTCGCCCGCATCTCTGCGGCATCTAACAACTCGGCTGAACTCTTTAAAATCTGCAAGGAGCTTGCCAACCCTGCTGCAGTCTCTACCTCTCCTGTCCCCTCCCAGGCCCTCTGCACTGCACTGGCCTCTCACTTCATCTCTAAAACTCAGGACATCCTGCCCTCACTCTCCTCCTATCACCTCCCTCCCTCCCTCTCCTCCCGGCTCTTCCTCTGGCCATTCTGCAGCCACCCCTCCTCCCTCCTTCTCTGCCTTTCCCCTTTTTTCTGCTGACGAGGTTTCCAGACAAGTCTGATCTATGAAAGTCTTGTCTAAACAGGTTCACCCCTGTTCCTCCAAAACTATCTAGGACCACATCGACTCCCTGGCTCCTGCCCTGGCTGACCTTTGCAACCACTCCTTCGCCTCTGGAGTGTTCCCAAACCCCCTCAAGCACTCCCTTGTGCACCCTCTTCTTAAGAAACCCTCCTCCGACCCCTCCTGCCCGGCTAACTATCGCCCAATCTCCATCACTCCCTTCCTGGGCAAGCTCCTGGAGAAACTGGCCATCTCCCAGCTTAACCTCCATGCTGAAACTGTTGGTAGTCTTCATGACCATCAATCTGGCTTCAGAGCGGCCAGAAGCACGGAAACTGTTCTCCTGAACATCCGTGAGGACCTGCTCTTGAACCTTGACTCCAACACTCCGTGTGTTCTCATTCTGCTCGATCTCTCTTCTGCCTTTGACACTGTCAACCATGCCATCCTGCTCAACCATCTCCGTGATAACCTGGGTATCACTGGTCAGGCTATGGCGTGGCTGACCTCTTTCCTTTCCAATCGACCCTCCCAGGTCCAACTTGGGTTCTTCCTCTCTGACATCTTTTTCTCCACCTGTGGTGTTCCCCAGGGATCTAATCTCTCTCCCTGGCTGTTCAACCAGTATCTGGCACTCCTTGCCCACCGCATTGCCGCTCTCTGCCCCAACTTTCAGTGCTATGCGGACGATACCCAGGTCATTTTCAGGCTACCCTCGGCCTCCTCCTCTCCTTCCCTCATCTCTGACTGTCTGTCTGCTTTCCAGGAATGGTGTGCCGCCAATTACCTCTGCCTTAATGCCAGTAAGACTGAGATTCTACTCATCGGCACACCCACTCCCTCCTTCCCTACAGCTCTCTGGCCAGCCTCTCTTGGCCCTCTTCCTGCGCCTACCTGCAAGGCAAAAAACCTCGGGGTCATCTTCGACTCCACACTCTCCTTCTCTCCTCATATATCTGACGTCTCTAAGAAGTCACACTACCAGCTGCACCTCCTCAGAGGTATTCTTCCCTTCCTCTCCTTCCCCCAGAAGCTCACTGTCTCCAGAGCCCTGGTTCTCTCGAAGCTGGACTACTGTAACAGCCTCTATATTAATCTGCCTGCCTCCACGCTCCGCCCTCTGCAACTCATCCAGAACAGAACTGCAAGACTTGTCCTTGGCCTCAAGCCCAGGGACCGTATCTCTCCAGGACTGAAATCTCTACACTGGCTCCCAATGGCTGCGAGGATTAAGTTCAAAACCCTCTGCATTGTCCACAAGTCCTTCTGGGGCCTGGGGCCTAAATACCTTCAACTCTCTCTTCCTAAATATCTTCCTTCCCGAGCCCTTCGCTCATCCGTCTCCAACTCCCTCAGGGTTAGCCGCTTCTCGAAGCAACGAGCTAGGGGGTAGATCTCTCTCCGCGGCAGGGGCCTCCTTCTGGAACAGCCTTCCTGTCTCCCTGAAACTTGAGGAGAACCATCTCCGGTTCCGGAAGCACCTCAAATCCTTCCTCTTTGCTTCTGCTTTCTCTCTCCCTCTCTCCTGCTAAATTCTTCACTGAAACTGCACTGAATCTGCAACTGGGCCACTCTCACCGACCTCGGTCCTGGGCCCAGCCACTCTCCACTTTCACTGCTTCCCTGGCAACCCCTGCACTGCGGGACTGTCTCTGTATCCCTACAGCCCCCCCTTCCCAGCACTTGTCTGCACTTACCTTGCACTTGCCACCAGCTGGCCCTATTTATTTATTTTTATTCTACTTACTTTATACTGCACTTCCCCCCTCCCCTTCTCCTTGCACTTTTTCCCTTCCCCCTACCCCTGCACTTGCGCGGTCTGAATGACACTTGGCCTAGTAGGATCGTTGTCTGTCTTCCCCTTGTTCCCCCCCTCCCTGCCTCGTCGCGCCTTGAAGCACTTGTGTATAGGCGCGTTACAAATGCCATATCATATCATATCATATCATATGACATTCCTACCGGTCTCCTACCAGTTCACAAGCCATCTTTGCAATAGGACTCCAGTCAAATGCTCCAGTTTCCCTTTGAACCCATTTCGTGGCACTTTGGAATCTACTCGCCATGAACTCAATGATTATGATTTCTTTGAACAAGTTACATCTTGGGGAAAGTGTAAATAAACTGTTCGATCCACTGCAAAAAATCAGGGTATCCCCCTGCATGAAGGTAAGAAGGTTTCATTTGTTGTGTTTTTGTCTTTATTTTTCACTTCATATTAACATATTTAGCATGGATATGGTCAATACACAAAGCTATGTTATGTTATGATATGTGTATGTATGTATGTATGTATGTATGTATGTATGTATGTATGTATTTATTTATTTATTTATTTATTTATTTATTTTTGTATTTATAGCAGCGCACACAAAGCCCATTGACATCTAGGCGCAAGTTACAGGGGATGCAAGTCAGGCAAGATGTAAGAATAGTAGGTTAGGAAGGGATAGCAGATCAGCAAAACAGGTGAGTCTTGAGGTACTTTCTGAACAAGAGTCTTGTACAGTCTTGTAAAGGGCAAACATGCACCCAAGTGAATCTTGGCGCTGCAAAACCCAGCAGAACGAACTAGCCACAGAATTGTAAAAACAAAACTTTAAAAAGGAAAGGTTTTCAGAAATGTCTCAAACTGAGGATAGTTCACAGTAGCCTGAAGTGGGAAGGGAAGGGGATTCCACAGTTTAGCAGCGGCTACAGAGAAATCACGACCACCCACTTGGGATAATCTAAAGCTGGGCTCTTGAATAAGAAGTGCCTCCTGAGAATGGAGTGAGCGCTTAGGGTCATAGGGGTGGAATTTAGCCTACAGATATTCTGCTGCAGTCCCACAATAAACGCGATGTACAAGACACATCGATTTAAATTAAATCTGGGGGAAGCCAGTGCATTGACGAAGAACAGGAAGAACAGGAGAGATGTGCACTTTAAAAGGAGTTTTCATCACAACTCTGGCTGCTGAGTTCTGGAGGATCCGCAGTCAAATAAGCAGGTTGGGCCAGAAATAAGGAGTTGCAATAATCAACTGTACTCATAATCAAAGAGGTCACCACAGTAGAATGAAACTGCGGGGGAAAAAATGCAGGATTTTCTGTATAATTTTTTATTTAAAATGACCTGCTTGACAAATAAAAGAAACCTGGGCTTCATTAGAAATAGAGGAGGTACTTTTCACCACTAAATCTTTAACTACCAAGACCAGAGAGGGAAAAGGACCAAGAACCGAGGGCCAAAATACAGAAATCCAAAGAGAGGAAGCAGCAGGTGGGCTAACGACTAGTACCTACGCCTTGTCCCTATTCCATTTAAGCCAGTTGTCCCTTATCCAACAACCCACCTCCTCAAGCCAACTCTATAGCTGAAACGCAATATCCAGCTTAGATAGATCAAGCTGCAGCAATGATCTGCGTATCATCAGCATAGGAGTAGCACCGGAGGCCATGGTAGTGGATGAGCTCAACTACAGGATCGGACTGGGACAAGAAATAGGCTCGGTCACCCAAAAAAAAGTGGCCCACCCCTTGCCTCACGACCCTTGACCTCTAACAGCATCACCGGGAGTGATGTCATTTGAACCCCACCCCAAAGTGACATCCCGCAAAGCGATGAAACACGATCTTTCACCCCTTGACAAAACAGGAAGGGCCATCAAATAGCATTGTTGCTAAGTACACTAAATTATTGTGAATCCAAGCAGACGTCCAAGGCCAAATGATAATGTTATTGTATAGCACTTACGCTTAAGCTCTTTTTTTATAAAAACAAATATGCATACAATATCACCCAACCTCTGTCGGTACTCATTTATCGACCTAAGAAGGATAAAAGGCTTTTTGACAAAAAAAATTGGGAAATGTATTTATTTTTTTCTATTTTTTCACTCCCCAGGGACGATTTCGGCCCGGCCATGGGCCGATAGGCAGAGGGGCCAATCCGACCCTGCTCAACTATACACATATAGAAGGGAGATATATAACCCGGTATATAAATATTTCATTCACATAGGCAAGGTTTTTCTGTTTGGTGGTCTCTGAATAGGTGGAACCAAAAATATCAACATTACATTGTTACATATTTTATACTTGCCTGTTCTAATGCACAGAATCTGGATGTAACTCACACCTGAAAAGAAAATGGACCATCTCACGGAAGGAGCAGCAAAAGCCCGAAGGTAAGTTAGTTTTTCTTGTTTTAAACATTTGCTATAAACTTTAACACTGGTGTGTGTTTTTGCGCAGATACGAATGGTGATGGTGAGGTGTTGTGCCAGCCCTAGCAGTAATGGCACCACCACCTGTGTTAAGGTGCACTCCCTTGCATTGCTCTTGCCCTTAACTTGGGCAGTGGGCCATTATCAGCAGGCTCAGCCCACCCACTTGGTTAATATTGCTTCATAAGTAATATGCCCAAGCACCCAATGATGCCCCACAACAAGTTAAATACACTGAAGAATGCACAAAAGCTTTGGTTTTGTAAGGGAAGTGGTGATTACAAAGATTGAGGTTTTAAGACACTGAAAATGTGATGTCAAGCCAACTGCTGAGATGTGGGTAGGAGCATGTTACTTGTTACTGGAATCTAAGATGGAGAACATTCCGTATGATCCATGCACTAACCAAGAGGAATATGATTCTATGTGTGGATCCTTCCCTGAACTCTATCATTAACTGTGGTTTGAACAGTGTATGTGAGGTGGAGGGGGGGGGGGGGCGGTCAGTGAAAGGGCACTTTCCCATCCAGCAGGACCCCATGCTAACATCATCAATTATAGCGGATTCATATGGTGTGTCCCAAGGTGCGGGCAGCATCGCTTTTTGCATAGATATTAATATTCCTAGGTAGAAGGGAAAGCTTGCACAGTAAGCACGTAAAGGCGCCATTGCATGCACTAGGCCCAAATCCATAAGGCAACGGAAATCTTCAGTCATGCCCGAGCTCCCATGAGGCTAGTTTGCATCCCTACTCGCCATACTGTCTGTCAATTTTTCTTTAAAGTGTTGCAAAGATGTGTCTTTCGCCCAAGAGGAATGTGCCCTACAAGGCCGCGATCAGAGGCACGCGCCTGGCGGACGTGTTATCTCAATTTGGCCAAAGCATGACCTGGCCCATTCCAGAGTGACCACGAGTTATAGCCCATTTAACTGACTAAACCTTAAGGTCCCCTAATTCCATGACACCCGGTGCCCTTTGACCACCAACTCCAAAGTAACAAGTCCTGAAATGTTCAGAGAGGACAGATGGGGCCTATCGTTGAAGCAACAATGAAGATTGCCCATGCTAACTGCACTGGTCAGTCTTGATTCTATTAAAGACAAGGAGGGAGCATTATGCTTAACTCTTTAATTTTCCACCAACACAGCAATTCAACATTTTTAATAAACTTTTTCAAAACAAATGTTTCTTTCTGCTTTCAGTAAAAGAAATCTTTAGTTTAAAAGTTTGTTTCTCTTTCCAGAGGCTCTATATCGATCTCCTACAAATCCCAAGAGCCTCCTTTTAAACAGTACTCCTTCCTCCACCAATCCGGTGCCTGCCTCCCCTATAAGGAGTCCCCATACAAGGTTCATTCCTCTTTCTTTGTCTGCAGAAAATCTCAAGTCTGAATAACCTTCCAACTTTAAATTCCTCCTTGAGGCAGTTGCGGTCTTGGCTTGCTATCCATAAGGTCCAACGGGACAACTGGATCACTTTTGCCTTAGTTAGCGATGCTTTCATGCGGGTTTCTCTTCTTCTCCTACGAGAGACACAAAATAATGTAAGGGAGGGAATGCGATGTTCTGACTCAATCTGAACAGTTTCATATACATTACAAAGACAATCTTAATTCATCTTTTTGCATTCATTTGGGTGGGATATAATGCTCACCTCCTTGTCTTTAATAGAATCAAGACTGACCAGTACAGTTAGCATGGGCAATCTTCATTCTATGACAAGACGGAGGCGAGCATTATGCTTGTTCAAAGCTTTGTACCACCCTACTAGCCATTTCTGACACTGGCTTAAAATAGAAAGTCTTAAAAGTAGATTCTGAGGACCAATCAGCTAATTTCATGATGTCTTGTAAAGACACTCCTACCGAAAAGGCTCTAGAAGCCATTGTGCATCTAACAGAATGTGCACCAAAAAGGGTTAAATCAATGCCTGCCCACTGCATCACTTCTTTCACCCATCTAGCGATTGTCGCTGTAGCTATAGCATGATGGGGCTTCCTACGCGCAATTAGCAATTGAGTGACGCCTTGCGGCCTAACCTGCGCTGTAGCAGCCTCGTAGTCTTTAATGCACTGCACTACGCATAGCTTTTTGTTATCGGGAAAATAGGGATAGGAAATCACTCTGGAATCGGATTTCATCCTCTGCACAATAGTAAACGCAATTCCTTCAGGATAAAAGATCTTTCTGTCTATCTCTAATGCTTTTACATCTGAAACTCTCCGACATGCTGTCAGGCAGAGTAACATCGCCAGTTTCCCTGAAAGCTGAGATCTGGATAGCTGACTATTTTCTGGCCATCTCATAAACAACTGTAGGACGTCACGGACATCCCATAAGGTAGAATATTTGGGCTCCGGCGGCCTCTTTAATCTAATCCCTCTCAGTAGCCTGTGGACTGCTGGGTGTTCTCCTACTGGAGCTCCTTCCACCCTGTCGTGTCCTGCGGATATGGCGGATCTATAAACTCCCAGCATCCTGTAAGCACAGCCTTCGAGAAATTTGTTTGCTAGGAAGTTAAGGACCTGCACTACAGGTGCTGAAACGGGATCCAACTGCAGGTTTGTGCACCATCGCGCCCAGGCATCCCATGCCGAACTATAGCTCCTAAAGGTGGAAGGCGCCCAGGAATCTCTGATACAATCTGCAGCGACCTGTGAAATTCCTGGCAGTTCCCATCTCTTCCTGAAATTCTGCATGCTATGAGATGCAGGGAGCCCAGCTCCACTAGAGGGTGATACTGGCTGGATGGGCTGAGGAGGAGGTCCGGACGATGCGGAATCTTCCTCTGAAAATCCGAGGAAAGTTCCATCACTACTGGAAACCAGGGCTGAGATTTCCAAAGGGGGACCACTAGTACCAACTCTGCTAGGTCTCTGCGAACCTTCGCTAGAAGTCTTGTGATCATTATGAAAGGCGGGAACGCGTAATGAACTGCTCCTGTCCACGACTGTAGAAACGCATCTGTTCCCGCTGCACCCGGGTCCATCCTCCAACTGAAGTAATTGGTTGTCTGCGCATTCAGTCTGGATGCAAACAGATCTGTGTGTAGGGGACCCCACACTCGGTTTAATTCGTGAAAGACTTGGGGAAGCAGTTTCCAGTCTCTGGAATCTGTCAGGTATCGAGAGTTCCAGTCTGCTATGTCGTTCTGCACTCCCGGAAGATATTCTGCCGCTACTGTTATCTGATGCTGAAGGCAATAGTGCCAGAAGTCTTTCGCTAGTTCTGCAAGCATTCCCGATCTGGTACCCCCCAATTTGTTTATGTATCGTACTGTGGAGACGTTGTCCATCTTCAAAAGTACGGAGCACTTGACTCTGCCCTTGGTGAAAGACTGAACCACGAACGAGCCTGCTAATAGCTCGAGGCAGTTTATGTGCAGATGTAATTCGTCCTCTGACCATTTTCCTCCGGTCTCTAACTGACCACATCTTGCTCCCCACCCTGCTCTGCTCGCGTCAGATTCTATTATGATCTCTGGCCCGTCTCCGAAGATGGCGCAACCGTTCCAGGATTCCATGTTTTACATCCACCAGTGAAGCTCTGATATTGCTTCGCTGTCTAAGGTTAAGACAGGTATCCCTCCTTGCAAGTGTCTGGTCTTTAGCCTCTGAAGGGCTCTGTAATGCAGGGGGCCGGGAAGATGGCCTGAATGGAAGCTGTCAGAAGCCCTACTATTCTGGCTAGGTATCGAAGAGAGAGGATCTTCTTCGTTAGGACTGTCTTGATCTCCTTCTTTATTGCTCTCACTTTCTGGTTCGGGAGTTCCAGTGTTGCTTTCACTGTGTCTATGATAAACCCCAGGAATTCTATTCTTTGAACTGGCTGTAATTGAGACTTGTCGAGGTTCACCAGGAATCCCAGTGAAGATAGTAAGGTGACTAGAGAGCATTTGTTCTGGTTTAGGATCAGAATATCGTCTAGATAAATTATGATCCGAATACCTCTTTCTGTTATGGCCGCAGCAACTGGCCTCATCAGTTTGGTGAAGGCCCATGGGGCTGAGGCGAGACAGAAAGGAAGGCATTTGAAATGCCACACTTCCCTGTTCCAGCGGAAACGTAGGTTCCTTTGATGGGCTTCTGCTATCGGCACTTTAAGATACGCGTCATTCAGGTCTAGACGTGCTAACAAATCTCTTTCGCGCAACAAGTCTCTGAGAAGATGGATTCCCTCCATCTTAAAGTGATTGTACTTTAGCCATTCGTTTAGGTTTTTCAGATTGATAACTGGACGGACTTTTTCTTTTCTGTGGACGAGGAACATATTGCTTATAAACCCAGGGGAAAACTGCGTCTCGCGTTATATCGCACCTTTCTGGAGAAGCTTCACTAGCTCGCTCTGAAGAAGCGCTGCTTCCTGCCCTGATAGGTGTATCGCTTGCGGCTCTTGGCATTGAAAGGGGTCGCCTAAAAAGTATATGCGCAAGCCTGCTACAGAGTTTAAAACACAAGCATCGCTGGATAATGCGCGCCAAGCGTCCAGAAATTGTAGGGTCCTGTCCCCCACTTGCACACTCAAGGTACTCACCACCAGTTGCGCCTGCATGTCTGTAGGATCCTCTTTGCCTGCAACCTCTCGGAAACCTCGTCCTGGAGGGGAAGAAGGCATCCTGTTGCCTTCCCTCCCAATATTGAGCTTTGTGACCTTGGGGCCTGCGATGATAGGAATATCGACCGGACGCTCTGCCCCTTTGTCGTCCAGTCCCGGCAAAAACTCTTCCGGGAAAGATTCTTTTAATGGAGCTCTGCGCTTTTTCGAGGGCTGAATAGCTTCCTACGAACTGCGACATCTCCTTCGCAAATGCTTCACCGAAAAGCAGACCTTTTGCTCCTTGCCCTGCTTCATACGACGCTAAGTCGCTTAGTTTTGAGTCCATTTTTAAGAGCACTCCTCTTCTCCTCTCAGAAGAGAGGGCGCAGTTGGCATTCTCCAAGAAGCATATGGCTCTCTGCGCCCAGTTAGCTAGTACCAGAGGATCTATGGGGGTCCTAGTGTCCTTGGCTTTCTCAGCCAGACCCATAATTTTCGCAAGCGGACCCGCTAAATCCAGTACCTTGTCTTGGCACCCTCCCCACGCTTTCTATACGCCCTTCCTAATGTCTTTAGAAACTTTCGTTACGAATGTGACCATCTTCGGGTCTAGATCAGGGGTCTCCGATAACTTGTCAGGGAGGTCTGGGCGGGGAAATTCTGCTCTCATGCGAGATCTTACTTCTCCCTCAAGTGGTTTGCGTATATGTTGCGCCATGTAGAGCGCCACTTTCGGGGAGGGTATCCACTCAGATGATTTTGGATGCCTAATGGCCTCTGGATCAAACATATCGTTCGTGTCCTCCTCTTGCTCTAGAGTCTCCTCTCCTGCTGTGGGGTGCCCTGGAAGGTCATCCTCTTCCCCTCCTTCATCGTCGGGTGAGTAGCCTTCGTCTATGTCCCCTAAATTATTCACCCCTGGGGCAGGGGGTCTGGGCAGACATTCTGCTGACTTTTCCAGGAAAGCCTTTTTCAATCTTGCCACGGGGTCGTCTGTCTTGTGGGGGTCTTGGTCAACCCTCCTTTCTTTGCTTGGGGGGGTCAAAGAGACTTTGCTCTTCCGAGCTTTACACCCCTGTTCAACCCCACTATGAGGGTGTCCAGTCGACGGGCCTTCGCCTGGGCTAAGCGCCCTCTTTTTCCTAGGGGATTCATGCTCTTTTTGTAATATCCATGCTTCAAGCATGTCAAGTCTCTGAGCAATAGGTTGTACTCCTTCCGAAACTGCTAGTGAAAGGGAGTCACCCAACACTTTCTTAAAACTGAGAGACAGGTCAGTTTCTTGAAGAGAAGGTTCCTCCTCCCACTCTTCCTCGGTATACTCAGGAGTTGTAGAATGTTCCCCTTCATAATGAACCATAATGTTCTTTAGTTAGCAGAGCTAATGTTCTTTTTGTCGACTGAAAAGATCAGGCTCACCAAATGAGGCAGCTGTAAGACTGCAGGCCTTCTGGAGTCACACAAGAGTTTCTGTAATCGCACGTGCTCCGTGACAGAAACTAATTTTATTTTTTTTTTTTTTTTTTTTTTAGTCAGAGGGCACTCCACGCAGCTTTACTCCTCTCGCGCGCGATAGTAATACGAATGCCTGAGGGGCTCTGGAGAAGACGGGAAGGTTTGAGACCTCCCGCTTCCCCAGGGTCCTAGCGCACACCTGCCGTGCAACGCGCTGTGGAGCGGGCCGGATGCCTCTCACATTTGAAAGCGCCCACGGCTCCGGCTCCACCTCCACAGTCTCCCGAAGTTCGGGTTAGTTCTATTCGTAGCGTGGCTCTTCCGAGCCGCTTTAATATGATTTGGAGCGGGCGCAATGGCGTCGCTCTATAGATACACTCGCAAGAGTACTAATCATGGAAGAAATATAATATAAATAATAATATTCAAAACTAGATTTTTTTTTTTATATATATATATATACGCTGCGCGCTAACGTTCAATATAGTCGTTTTAATCAAATTCAGAAACGAAATTAACTTTAGAGTCACATTTAATAGAGAAAATAAGCACTTATCTCGTATGTTGGCAGCAAAAGGAAAGAGGAAGGAACCTTGTACAGGGACTCCTTATAGGGGAGGCAGGCACTGGATTGGTGGAGGAAGGACTACTGTTTACAAGGAGGCTCTTGGTATTTGTAGGAGATCGATATAGAGCCTCTGGAAAGAGAAACAAACTTTTAAACTAAAGATTTCTTTTACTGAAAGCAGAAAGAAACATTTGTTTTGAAAAAGTTTATTAAAAATGTTGAATTGCTGTGTTGGTGGCAAATTAAAGAGTTAAGCATAATGCTCGCCTCCGTCTTGTCATAGAATCATGTGATTTGTATTGCGAGGTGCTGGGAGGGATACATTATAGTTCAAAACGAGGGCAGAGACCTTGGAACCGGATGGCGTGGAAGGAGTGATTGAAATGTGCGTGTGAAGGGTAGTGTGCCCTGGAACCTCTTGTGTGCCTGTTCTGAAGCCTGCCAAGTGCACAGTATAAGTGATAAACAAGCTGGATAGTAGGAGTATAGTTAATTTGTTGTATGACTTTCGACGTGAGAAGATGAGCCCTGCAGTGCCCACGTCATGGATGGATGGACTGGGCTCGGACCATCCAACTGCCATCCCATATGGATACAGGCAGCACCTGTATAGGGTCCATCCAATCAGCTGCGCGGGTGTTTACCATATGTATTGCGTCACTCATGATGATGTTTTGCTTTATACGTTTTTGCTTGTACCTTTCTTTGGCAGAACATTCTTAGCAGCAGGGTTTGTTGCTGTTACTCTCATTTGCGCATGAGATTAAAGTTACAAGATTTGTATTTGTATTTTATTTATTTATAAAGCGCACCTGGCCCACGGGCATCCGGGCGCATCACTTAAGATACATAGCACAAAACATGAAATGAATGATAATATACAGAGGTGAGAACAGATACATTGCAGTCATAAAAACAAAGAATACTAAATGGCAATGAAAGGTATGCTAGATTGTCAAGCAGAAGTATGTACAATTAAGTGTAGAACAGAATATAAAAGCATCTTTGACAGGTTAAACGGAGAGAACAAGGGTCGTGGCTCGAGGGTGTTACTGCAGGACAGGGTCTTGGGCAGTCAGCCACGCTTTAGCTTTACTCTTGAAGACATGGAAGGAGGGTTCAGCTCTCGTAGGGTTAGGAAGTGAGTTCCATAATTTTGCAGCAAGGACCTGGAAGATGGTCGACCAGGTAATTGGGTGCTTGGTTGGCAAGGCATTTATGCATCAGGGCAAGTGTTTTAAGATAAAACTCTTTGTGATACAGATAGCAAGTGAAGGCTCTGCCTAGTGTCATAGATGTGATTGTTCCTAGGGATGTTGAGTGCGGCTCTAATGGCGTTGTTTTGGATAATCTGTAGTTTTTTGAGATTACATTGGTTTGTGCCTAAGTAGAGGGCGTTGCAATAATCAATTTTGGACATGACCGAGGTCCTGGCTAGTGTAGTGCAATTGGCTGGTGTGAGGAAGGGTAGGCAGGCTGTGATAAGCTTAAAGGTGTAGGCTGCAGCAGAGGAAACTGCGTTGGTTTGTCTGGCAAGGGATCCTGTGAAATCCAGACATGTCCATATGTTTTGGTGTCATTCATGACTTTAATGATGTTGCCATCAATGACAAATGCATTGAACGAGGGGTCTAATTTGTTAAGTCTCTGATGGGAACCCAGGATAAGAAGCTCTGTCTTATCATCATTAAGACAGAGTTTGTGTTGAGCCATCCAAGCTTGGATGACTTGGTAGATAGTGTTTAAGGCTAGTGAGTCAGCCATGTGATCGCCGGTGATGGGATGAGTATCTGGGTGTCATCAGCGTAGTTTGTGTACGTGACAACCAGATAGTTCAAAATGACGAATAGTGGTTTTGTAAACACATTGTAGAGAGTGGGGGAAACGCACGATCCTTGTGGTAACCCACAAGGGACTGGGGAGGGTTCGGCAGCAGCAGAGGGGGAGAAGACCCTCATGGATCTATTGGTCATGAATGACCTGATCCAAGCAGTGGCTTTATCTGAGAAGTGAGCAGCTGATTTAAGGTGTCAATAGAGGATTTGGTGGTTCACCAAGTCGAACGCTGCAGATAAATCAAGAAGCAGTAATAGAGCCAGCTTGCCTTTGTCTTTTAGGTCTTCAATCTGGGTTTTGAGATCAATAAGGGCGGTTTCCGTACCATGACGGGGACAGAAGCCCAATTGTCTGAGACCTAACAGTTTGTTGTTTTCCAGATAGTCTTGGATCGGTAGATAGGCTGATCAGTCCAAGATTTTTAATAGGAAGGGCACAGTGGTGATTGGCCTGTAATCTGTGGGTATGCTGGCATCTAATGTGGGTTTTTTGAGGAGTGGGATAACCCATGTGTCCTTCAAGTTGTCCGGGACGATACCTGTGCTAAAGAATGAATTGATAAAGGCAGTAATGAAAGGGGCTAAGTTATGTGCAGCCTCTTTGATAAGGGATGCTGGGCATATATCGCCCTGGCAATTGGAAGGTTTGAGATTTTTGATGATATGTTCAACTTGAGTAGTGGGGAGAGGAGAGAAATTGAATGGTGTACGCGTGAGAGTGCTAGGATTAGAATTATCATGCTGGGGCTTATAATGAGAGTCAATCTGGTCCTTAATTTAGGTTTAGAGTGTAACTATTTTACCGAGTAGTGCCTTCTGAATGCTGGCGCACCAGGGGCTATCTTTACTGCACGTGTCGGGTGCGGTGACCGGGGACTCTAATTCTTTTAGTATCTTAAACAACTCTTTAGTGTTAGATTTGGCTTGTAAGATTCGCTTGTTATAAGTGTCTTTTTTGGCCTGGAAGATAGCATCTTTATAATTCATAGTGGCTATAGTGAGACTAGCTTTGTTCAACTCAGAGGGATTGCTTTTCCAACAAGCTTCAAGGTTCTGTTTCTCTTTGCGGAGAACTCTCAACTGAGGTGTAAACCAAGAGTTGAGGTGAGCATGAGGTTTAGGTTTCCTAGATTTAATAGGAGCAATGAAGTCGAGAGCTTTCAGCATGGTCTGATTGCAAGTGTCTATAAGGACAGTGAGATCAGTGCAGAAGGCAGCATGTTCATTGAGAGTAGGGAGGAGAAGTGGGAGCAGCTTTTCACAAGTTATGTCTCTCTTATTTCTGGTGCACAATGTGGGTGCAATGTCCTGCAAGATTCTAATATTTTTTACTGGTATGCTGAAGGTAATTATGTGGTGATCGGTTCAGACACACGGTTGGTTAGACTCAATATTGGTTTCACAATTTAAGTCTGCTAACCAGTCAAGAGTTCTACCCTTAATGTGTGTTGTTTCGTTAATGTGTTGTGTGAAGCCTAAGTTCGATAGTACATTAGAGATTTCGGATGCAGTGGCATCGTTAGGATCTTGGAGCCAAGGTTGAAGTCTCCTAATACGATGATTTGGGATTTAGTTTTGGTGTTATTGGTAAGTATGTGGGATAAAGCTTCAGCAAATGTGGAGATGGGGCTTTGAGGGAGGTAAATTAGGTGTAGTGTGATAGTTTGGTTAGGTGATGTGGCTAGTTTCACTGAAAGTAACTCCGTGGATGGAGTCTGAAGTATGGGGGAGATGCGGAGGTGTCACGCTCACCTGGTCTCCATGGGGGCGTAGCACGTAGTCGTATGACCTATATCTGTACTGGCACAGTTTTGATGGTATGTTGGCGTCCTCTCCCTTTTGACCTCCCCAGGAGGCGTTAGCCTGCAATGGCAAAACAAGATGTTAGCTATGAGTGGGTTGGATTGTTCCCACTACTTGTCACCACCTGATGCCCGACTCCTCTCCTCCTCACCTTTGAGTTTGATAAGGCTGGCTCTCTGTCCTGCTTAACCTTCAGCAGGGGGGCGGTAGGCACAGTCTTTTTCTGGGTGCAGTTACCTAATTGTTTCAGAGTGCTGTTACTGTACGTTTCGGAATGCTGGGATTATCGGGTGAGTATCTACTTCAATACAGCTTGGTATAGATGGTCAAATTCTTATTGTCCCAATGTTTAAACATATTTGCTTTCTCTTGCAGATGCAGTTTTGGTGCAGAAATCAAGTAAAAGATTTGACTCTTCCAGGATGCTAAATAGTTGCCTCCAGGTGAGTATAACGCGGATGAAAGGCGCTGAGTGACTGGAATAAATGTCTGTTCAGTACTGAGCATGACTAACCTGCTGTTCTTTTCCTGTTCCCTTTTGCAGGCGTGGTGCGGTCCCAAGATGAAGAATGGACTGGTTGCATCCTGGTAAGTATAGCGCGGATGAAAGGCGCTGAGTGGCTGAATAAATGTTAATTCAGTATTGTGCGCGGCTAACCTGCTGTTTCTTTTTCTGTTCCCTTTTGCAGGCGCGGCGTGGTCCCTAGATGAAGAATGGAAGAAACGCTCCAATGAAACCAGGAGGAACGCGGAATCCCGGGTGAGTATCGGCACCTGCGTGGACGTCCTTTCAACAGGGGCGTCGATCAGGAAACCAGCTGGAGGAGCGACCGATGGACTGGATTGCAGGTAAGTGTTTGGTCGCTGAAGTAACACCTGTTCTTCTCTTTTTCTATTTCCAGGCTCCGATGGATGGAAGCACTGACGGGCGTGGCTGTAGAAGCTTGAGGACAGAGCAGACACGGTGAGCATTACGCTGCAGGAGTGCAGAATAACGCAAAGTGTGTTCTGCATGCAGGGTGTGGCTTATAAAGCCTTGTAAGTAGTTCCAGGTAAAGTAGTCCCTTTGCCACACCCTGTCTTCCCAAGTAAAATAGTCCCTCTGCCCCTCCCTGGATTATACCAAGGCTCAGCCTCACTAGGCAGGTTAAATAGTTCCATGAGTTCAGCCCACTTCATGAGCCTGGCGCCAACGGCGCCAGGACTGAGTCCATGAGGCTCTGGGGCGCTTCCTTGGGGCCTGACATGCTCTTCTGGGTGGTGGGGACTGGGATGGGCCCAACAGCTCCAGGGATTTCGGAGCTCGCACCATGACAGCACTCCCCCCCAAAACCCCCCTAAAGGCGGGGTCTTCCCTTGGTCCTGGTTTGTTCGGGTGGCTATGATGGAACCTCTTTAACAATCGTGGTGCATGAATGCGTTCACTAGGTTCCCAAGATCTATCGTGTGGTCCATATCCTTTCCAGTCCATTAGATAAAATAGTTTTGATTTGATGATTTTCGAGTCCAGGATATCCTTGATCTCAAATTCGGGTTCTCCGTCGACCAAGATCGGTTTTGGTGGTTTCAGTATCCGGGTTCCTGGTTGTACTGGTTTCAGAAGTGAGACATGAAACACAGGATGAATTTTCATGTGTGAAGGTAAATAAATCCAACTTTACGGATACCAGATTGATGATAGCCTTAATGGTGTATGGACCTACGTATCTGGGATTGAAGGTTCGGGTTCCTTTCATGGGTATGTGTTTGGATGCCAACCAGACTTCATCTCGAACTTGATACCTTGAAGCTTCACTTCTATGGACGTCTGCTGACTTCTTGTATCTTTCCTTGGCTTGTTTCAGCTGGTCAGTTGCTTGCTTAAAAGCTTGAGTTATGGTAGTGTACAAGCTTTTCACTGCTGGCATTTCCAAAGCTTGAAGAGAGTCAAGATTAGAGGTTCTTGGATGCAATCCATAAATGGTGTAGAAGGCAGTCTGTCCGATGCTGGAGTGCAGGGAGTTGTTGTAGGCATATTCGGTTATCCATAAGATGTCTTTCCAACTGTTTTCTGATTGGTGTAACATACATCTGAGGTATTGTTCAAGAGTCTGGTTGGTCCTCTCGGTCTGTCCATCGGTCTGGGGATGGTGGCTAGTAGAGAGTCTTACATCGATTTGCACTAAATTCTCAAGACTTTTTCCAAAATCAGAAGATAAATTGGCTGCTGGGATCCGAAATTAGGATGGAAGAGAACCCATGTATTCAGACTATCTGTGCTAAAAATTCCTTAGCTAGGGTTGAGGCTGAGGGTAGGCCCTTCAGTGGAATGAAATGAGCCATCTTTGAAAACAAGTCCACCACCACCAGGATTGTGTTGAACCCGTCACAAGGAGGAAGGTCAGTTATGAAATCAAGAGACAATGTATGCCAAGGTGTAGGTGGAATATCCTGTGGTTGCAGTTGACCTGGTGACCTCTTCTTTGAGGCCTTGTTTTGAGCGCAAACTCCACAGGATAAGACAAATTGCTTGATGTCCTTACGCCAAGTCGGCCACCAATAGTATCGATTGATCTTGGCTTCGGTCTTAGCAATCCCAGGATGGCCTTCAACTAGTGATTCGTGGTAAGTCAAGATGACATTCTCCTGAAGTTCCTTGCTGGGTAGGTAGAGACGTCCATGAAAATAAGGTAAATGGTTTGAGACCGAATGATGAACACTTTTAGTAGACCAGTCTTTCAGAGTGTCTGTGTCCATGAGATGTGTGATTTCTTCGTGGATGTCGTCTAAGGTTAGAGACGTCGTCATTCCTAATATCTTTTCTCCGGGAATGATGGACACTGGGTCTAGGTTGGTGGATTCCTCTTCTACCCCAATGCGAGATAGGGCGTCTGCCTTGCCATTTCGACAACCAGGTCGGTAAGTAATTACGAAGTCAAATTCAGCGAAAAATAATTCCCATCGGAGTTGGCGAGATGATTGGGCATTTGCCACCTTTAAATATTGTAGGTTGCGGTGGTCAGTGATTACAGTTATTGTATGTCTTGCTCCCAGTAGATAATGCTGACAAGCCTTGAAGGCCGCCTTGATGGCCAGGAGTTCCTTGTCTGTAATGGCATAATTCAATTCTGGCGCCGTGAATTTCCGCGACCAGAAGGCCACTGGATGGAGCTGACCTGTCTCAGGATCTTTTTGTGAGAGGACTGCTCCCATTGCTGAACTGCAAGCGTCTGTTTCGACCACATACGGTAGGTCTGGACGTGGATGTTTCAAGATCGGGGCTGAGATGAATTTTTGTTTTAAGTCTTGAAACGCCTTCTCGGCTTTTTCTGACCATTGGAAACATTTGTTCTTTCATAGTAGAGAAATAATGGGATGAACAAGCTGTGAGAACCCCGGAATGAAGCGGCGATAGAAGTTCGCATATCTGAGCATGCTCTGATCACCTTTAATCAAGGTTGGAGAAGGCCAGTTGAGAATGGCGTCAACCTTCCGTGAATCCATGTGGGGTAGGACAAACCCAAGGAATTCGACCTAAGTAACATGGAAGAAGCATTTTTCCAGTTTTGCGAACAATCTATGTTGACGAAGTTTGTCCAAGACTGCACGGACGTGTTTCACATGTTCCTGTTCCGACGATGAATAATGAATATACCAAAATGTTGTCTATGTATACTACGACACACACATCAATCAATTCACGCAGGACGTCATTCCTGAAATACTGGAACGCAGACGGGGCATTGCAAAGTCCAAAAGGCATCACTTGGTATTCGAATAATCCATATTTGGTGCGGAAGGTGGTCTTCCATTCATCCCCTTTTTTTATTCGTACCAGATGATATGCCCCTCTAAGATCTAGCTTGGTATAAATTTGGGCATCTTTAACTTGATCCAGGAGCTCAGGAATCGGAGGCAAGGGATAACGGTTTTTAACTGTGACTTGGTTTAATGCGCGGTAATCGATGCAAGTCCTAAGGTCTCCTTCCTTTTTTGGCACAAAGAACAAAGGCGAGGCTGCAGGGGACTTGGACGGGCGGATAAAGCCGTTAGCCAGGTACTGGTCCAAGTATTTTTCAAATGCAGATTTTCAGGCTCCATAAGTGCATAGATTCTGCCACATGGAATCTGAGCGCCAGGTATAAGGTAGATCTGACAATCGTACGATCTATGGGGAAGAACGGTATTCGCTTGATCCTTCTGAAAAACGTCTTGGTAATCTTGGTATTCTGGAGGTAGCGGATTAGGCTGATCCATGATTGTTGCAACCTTTTTAACCAAAGGTTCCTTTGTTCGGTAACAGGTACGAGCACATTCGACTGAGAAGGTCAGCCTCTTAGCACGCCAGTCGATACAAGGATTGTGTGATTCTTACCATGGTATTCCTAGGATTATTTGAAATTGTGGAGCCTTGATTAGGTCGAACACAATGTCTTCCCGATGTCCTTCTTGGCACAAAAGTGTCATTTCAGTTGTCAAGTGCGTTACTGGGCCCAAAGCAATTTCAGTTCCATCGACAGTAGTGACTAAATCTGTAGTTTCCTTTTCACACAGGGGAAGATTCATCCTTGTAGCCAAATCGTGATCCATATAATTTCCAATGGCGCCGCCATCGATATATGCCCTGACTGCATGCATTTGGGAAGGCTGCTGGTGATTTATGAGGATCATTGGCAAGACGAGGTGCGAGGTCTGAGAGTCCTTCTTTTCGCTCGACAAGTGGACCTCTACGCTTGTCGGGCGAGGACGTTTTCCGATTTCGGCTCCGTTTCCACTTTGCCGGCAACTCCAACTGCCTTCTTAGGTGGCTTAACAGGACAGTCTCGAAGGAAGTGACCGGCGGAGCCGCAGTTCAAACATAGATGCTGTTGTCTTCTTCTGTCTCTTTCGGCCTTAGTTAATGGCCCTCGCACTCCCCCAATTTGCATGGGTTGGGCCAAGTCGAAAATCTTGGATGCATTCTCCTTTGGGCCTACAAACACCCGAGTGTCCATCCTAGCTCAATCCGCCTTACGGTTCTGTAGTCTATAATCAAGCTCAACCACCAGATCAATGTATTCCGCACAATCACTAGGAGGGTTGACCACTTGAGCTAAAACGTCTTTCAACTCCCCTCTTAAGCCCCGTTAAAACAGAGTTGTTCTCTTATCGTTGGGCCAATCAGTTTCTACTATCAGCCTATTAAAGGTTGCAATGTACGTTAACAGATCCTGGTTGCCTTGGCGCAGAGATAAAAGTTCATTATCCAATGCCTGACCCTGAGAGTGGCGGGCAAACAACTTTTCCATGTTCATTTGAAACCCCTGGAAGTCTCGCAAGATGGGATCATCCCGATTGACTAGAGGCACCGACCAATCTGCCGCGCTGCCACTGAGGTAAGACAATACAAAGGCTACCCTTGACTGGTCATTTGGAAAGGCCCCTCGCCTGCATAGAAAATGAAGTCGGCACTGGTTCATGAAAACCGCATACCTTTTCGGGTCTCCTGCAAAACGTTCTGGAGGTGCCAAAGTTACGGCTCCTGGATGGACCACTTGAACTGGATTGCTGGGTGCAGGTGGAACCGTTGATCCCAGTCCGGGTAGCAGTGTTTGTCCCGCCTGGGATTGTAGCAATTGCTTAGCAAGCTCATCGGTACGATCTTTAGCCACAATCAATTCCCTCCTTAAAGCATTAGTCTCCTGCCGGGCTGAATGTACCTTGGCCCTGAGTTCCCCTGAAGCTGGGTCAGTTGGTCAGTCTCTGAAGTCTCCATAACGCCCAGGTAGAGAATTTGTAGAAGGCTTCGCGTTCTGTCACGCTCACCTGGTCTCCACGGGGGCATAGCACATAGTCGTATGACCGATCTGTACTGGCGCAGTTTTGAGGGTATTTTGGCGTCCTATCCCTTTTAACCTCCCCAGGAGGCATTAGCCTGCAATGGCGAAACAAGATGTTAGCTATGAGTGGGTTGGATTGGTCCCACTACTTGTCACCACCTGATGCCCGACTCCTCTCCTCCTCACCTTTGAGTTTGATGAGGCTGGCTCTCCGCCCTGCTTAATCTTCAGCAGGGGCGCGGTAGGCACAGTCTTTTTCTGGGCGCAGTTACCTCACTGTTCCAGATTGCTGTTACTGTATGTTTCAGAATGCTGGGATTAACGGGTGAGTATCTACTTCAATAGCAGCTTGGTATAGATGCTCAAAGTCTTATTGTCCCAATGTTTAAACGTATTTGTTTTCTCTTGAAGATACAGTTTTGGTGCAGAAATCAAGTAAAAGATTCGACTCTTCCAGGATGCTAAATAGTTGCCTCCAGGTGAGTATAACGCGGATGAAAGGCGCTGAGTGACTGGAATAAATGTTTGTTCAGTACTGAGCGC
The DNA here is from genome assembly GCF_040938575.1 of Ambystoma mexicanum. NCBI lineage: Eukaryota > Metazoa > Chordata > Amphibia > Caudata > Ambystomatidae > Ambystoma > Ambystoma mexicanum. The sequence goes on from NC_090931.1 coordinate 149,510,740, forward strand.
GACTAACCTGCTGTTCTTTTCCTGTTCCCTATTGCAGGCGTGGCGCGGTCCCAAGATGAAGAATGGACTGGTTGCATCCAGGTGAGTATAGCGCGGATGAAAGGCGCTGAGTTGCTGAATAAATGTTCATTCAGTATTGTGCGCGGCTAACCTGCTGATTCTTTTTCTGTTCCCTTTTGCAGGCGCAGCACGGTCCCTAGATGAAGAATGGAAGAACCGCTCCAATGAAACCAGGAGGAACGTGGGATCCGGGTGAGTATCGGCACCTGCGTGGATGTCCTTTCATCAGGAAATCAGCTGGAGATGCGACCGATGGACCGGATTGCAGATAAGTGTTTGGTCGCTGAAGTAACACCTGTTCTTCTCTTTTCTATTTCCAGGCTCCGATGGATGGAAGCACTGACGGCGTGGCTGTAGAAGCTTGAGGACAGAGCAGACACGGTGAGCGTTACGCTGCAGGAGTGTGGCTTATATAGCCTTGTAAGTAGTTCCAGGTAAAGTAGTCCCTTTGCCACATCCTGTCTTCCCAAGAAAAATAGTCCCTCTGCCACTCCCTGGATTATACCAAGGCCCAGCCTCACTAGGCAGGTTAAATAGTTCCATGAGTTCAGCCCATTTCATGAGCCTGGCGCCAACGGCGCCAGGACTGAGTCCATGAGGCTCTGGGGTGCTTCCTTGGGGCCTGACAAGCTCTTCTGGGATGTGGGGACTGGGATGGGCCCAACAGCTCCAGGGGTTTCGGAGCTCGCACCATGACAGAAGGCTAATGTTATTTTTATGTATGAAAGCAATACCACCTCCTTTAGTTCGGCTGGTGTTGCAATCGCTCCTGATGATGGGTTATCCAGTGGGAATGTCCAGTGATAAAAGTGGCCCTGAGGTAGCATGGAGCCATGTTTCTGTAATGGCAATAAAGTCAAGGTCAAGAGTTGTAATAATTTCTGCCATATCAAGTGCGTGAGCTGTAAGGGACCTGGCATTAATCAGCGTCCCCCTGAATAGGTTTTTCTGTGGGGAGGGAGTGCTAGTAATAGGTGTGGGGTTTTTGGTTATGAATGGTGGTGGTGTGGTGCAGGCTCTTGCAGGTTATACTACAGGATTAGAACGCAATATAGTGTTATTAAGGCAGTGCGTTGTAAGTCTAAATCTAGAGCTGAGTTGAGGTTCCTTGTAAGTAGCGAGCATGGTTGGTTGGGGGTGGGTTTAGTGGCAAAGTGTTCAATCCAAAGGGCTGGTGAATTAAGGTAGGGATTGGCAGTAGGTGGTAAAGGTGCCAGTACTACGTTAGGGTGAGTATGAGCGATATTAGGCGTGACAAAGGTGTTTAGCTGTACATTAGAGCTGGTAGGCATAGTGTACTCAGGGTGAGGGGTGAGTGGAGGTATTGTGTCAGTTTAGGTCTTAGTAAAAGTAGATTCTAAAGGCAGGGCATTAAGGTAGAAGATGAGTGCCCATGACAAGGATACTAGCTTAAGGATGAGGCAGGATGAAAGGAGGTCATCAATGTGAGGTGTGCGTGGCCAGTACATGCTGGAGCGTGAGGTAAGGAGGTGTTCAAATATTGACTAATGCTCAGTGGTGGTAATAGGCAGTGATGAGCAAGTGCAGTCTGCTCTACAAGTTTGGCTGGTAGCAAAGTGGCTGACACACAGTGGTATCTGTGTGGGGGAGCGGACATATAATGGCGGGAGTATGTGACGGTGTAGATTCACTTGGGCATAGTAGGGTGGATCAGGGTAGTATCATGTGGGTGAGCCTAATATCAATAGATTGAACAATTGGATAAAGCATCACACAGCGTATAAAATAGGCACACAGATAGGCAAGGATTAGCACAGGTTAGTGAGCAGCAAACGGCAGTGGACGTTAGGAGAGTGTGCTAGACCAATTATATGATGGTTGGAAGCTAGATTACGGCACAACACGGTGAGTGCAATGTGGGCAACTACAGCAGGAAAGCAGTTGAGCGGGTGAGCACAGTGAGCAGATACTACACTGTGGGCTAGGCACACATAGTGTGTGTACAACATTCAATATGCACCGATAGGCAGTGAAGACTAGAGCAGGATGGCGCAAGGTTAAAAGGCGCGTAGGTCTAATCGCCAAGAAATACAGAGACAGATAAGTAGTATGAGAAAAAAGATGTTATTTTAAATAAGGTACTAGGGTTGAAACACAGGCAATAAGCAAACTAAGCAGAGCAAAGATATCTACATAAGGAATTGGCATATATACTGGCATTGCGAGAGGCATTTAGTATTTGAGTGCTGGGGTGATAGGTACTCACTGGTGAGTGGAATGATAATCGGAGGTCCAGAGGTCAAGGCAGCTACAGCTCGGAAGGAAGCCACGGACAGGCACAGAGAGGCTATTCGTGCCTTATATCTGTTGCCTTAGTGGAGGGTGCCGACTCGCGCCTTTCCGGCGGGGCCATGCACTAGATCAGTGATCCCCAACGTGTAGCTCGGGAGCAACATGTTGCTCGCGGAGCCTTAAATTGTTGCTCGCCAGTTGCTCTAGGCCATGGTGTTCAGGTGCTTAAGGGATGAGACCTCAATAGTAGTATAGCCAGGATAGAGTCCTGGACTGTGCGAGAATGTTGGCAAATGAGCCTGCAATGTAGATGCAAGATTTGAGTTTGTTGCCACTATGCACATTATTTTTCAGTACATGCCGTTACTTATTATAGTAGTATCATTGTTAAAACCCTGTCATCTTCAGATATTTTGCCAAGCTGCCAAATGTGTTAATGAGCAAAATAATTGAACCATGTTCCCATGTTTGTGTCCTGGAGAAAATTTCATATTTTGTTCCTTTGTACAGTTAGTAGGAGGATAATCGACATAATTGGCATGCATGCTCAACTTCCCTTTATTAAATAATTTGTGAAGGCCCTGCTTTTTGTACAAGTGTTTGTGTTTGATTCCACCATGCACTAAAGTTATCTGAAATATTACTTTTAGTGTCACCTCCATTTATTATTAAATAGTTTCCTAGTGGAAAAATTGTCACAGTCTGATACTCTGTCCATCTGGCATGCGGATAATAGGCAGATAAGGGAAATGCATGCCACATTTTTCATAATTAATATGCCATATATTAAAATCCAATTAAGTTACTGTTAATAAGTTTAAATTAACAAGACAATTAATTCCTCCAGAAACCTAGTTAACACCACCACACACCTCTATGAAGTCGTTGTCAAATGCTCAATGTTTTGGCCAATGTTTGCTACCAAGTTTTGTGTAAAACTCCTTTTGGACAGCGAAAAGAGGCTCCAAATCCTACAAAAAATTATGTTTTATTCCTAACCACTTTTTCACCAATGTAATAAGCCCCATGTGCTTTATTAACCTCCAAAGCCACAATGTAGTGATCTGTAAAGCCCATCATGTAATGACCAATTACTCAATTAATATTTAATCATATTTCTCCATTAAGTTAGCAACATTTAAAAACATGTACCATATTTTTTATAAACTTCACATCGAACAGGCCCAAAATAAAACAGCAGCTTTAATATATTCAAGCTATATATAAAAACCTGACACTTACAATTAATTATATAAAACATAGCTTCAATGCATGCCCACGCTTATGCCAAACACTGAAAAAATGACAGATTAACAGAAATTGAACCAAATCTTAATTGACCCGCATTTTGCAGGCACACTTTGTGCTTCCTCATGCACAGCTTCTTCATTTATTGAGGGTTGGTAAATTTAAACGTACCCTTCAGCATCGGCCTCCTGCATTCTGGGATCTTATTTCACAGATTTCACCTGGCCGTCTTCTATGCGGGTAGCTTATGCATATTTTGGACATGTACCTCTCGCCCCATCAGACAAGCTCTTGCTTTAAAAGCTATTTTGAGTTGACTTAATGGGCCAAATTTGGTTATATCCCACCCCCTATACAAATGGACGGTGCGTTAAAATCCTCCATAGTATAAGAATTCTTCTTTATCAGGGTAGGCTGCAATCACACACTGAAATTCACTTTATGATTTGCAGAAAATCCTGAATGTGCTTTAAAAAAATAAGTTACAAATCTTTAACTTGACCAAAATCTTCAAACTGAATACAAATAAGTCAGCTCATAAAGCGCTGCAAGGTGTACCTGGAGGGAGACCTGCTATTTGGCACAGGAATTTATTTTGCAACCCCTCCAGGACATGACCGTTCAAACCACCACAGATTTCACTGCCATAAAAAATCAAGGAATATACCTTTACCTTATAAACCTCCAGGCACTTGTGGATCTGAATGACCCAGGCTTCAAATAACATTTTGAAAAGCCTTTTAAAACCTAATAATGCCCTTTCAGCTGTCTTCTTAAAATGCTTGACCCAAGCACCACTCTTTGAGAAGAGTAGGCTCAAATTAACTTGAGACTATCTCCTCATCTCTACATAAATAAAATAAAACAGCTACAAGGTTTCACCTTTTTCCCGAACAACATAATTTGGTCATATTTCATTTAAAACTATAGTTCCCAAATATTAGTTTATAGCAGGCCCTGTTGCAGACCTGCCGGCGTTGAGCCAAAATGGCTGTGTCAGCAGCATAAAGAAGTGTGCTATAAAATGTATCCTTCAGAGAGGGTGGGTTAACTTTTCTAAGAGAAGTACTAGAGGCAAACAGCCTCATCACGAGTTTGGCGGTAACCCTTAAATGCGGCGGTAATGCTATTACCGCCGCATTTAAGGGTCTGCCAAATCACAGGTTTGGCTGCATTTACCCCCAGCTCTCAGCTCTCAGCTGGGGGTAAATGGGCCGGGAAAATTCCCATTTTCGGGACCCAATGGGGAATTAACGTTACCGCCAAACCTGTGATCGGAGGGTTTGGCGGTAACGCTATTAGCCCGGGCAGTATCTCAGAAGTAATACTGCCGGGATACCGCCCAGCTCATGAGGCCCAAAGTCTGAAAGGAATACATTGGTGCCAACTAACATCTCTGCTTTTGACCTTTAATTCCCCCATCTTCCACATGGGACAGACGGTGAGATGTCTGCGTGTCACATTCAGATAGGACCCAATAAAATGCAAATTTTTGCCACAAGATATGTCTATCAATCAAATCAGATGGTCTCTCCAAATCTGGAAAAAGCCAAAATAATCTCCCTCCCTTAACCTTACCCTATTTCTCCACGATGGTTCTCAGAAGGAAGCAGTGGTCCACTCTACTAAGCCCTTCCCTGAAACCTGCTTCTGGCCAGCAATGTACACATCACTCATTAAATCATTAATCCATTTTCTATTTGAGATTATTCTACATTCTACATCGAACTTATATACAACCTGGAACTCCTGAACTGGGGGACACCATTTGCCAAAAGCGCTGTGCTGGATAGTTTCAACCAAAAAACAAACTGGCACTTTCCTTTGTGGCCTCTGTACTGTTTAACAGTTTTAGGAGAATATCTTCATTGCTTGTGAATTGGTAAGTCTTTCCAAAGCCTCCTTGTCAAGCTTAAGCACAGCCAACCAGTCCCTTTGCCTGTGAGACATCTTCTTGGTGCCTACCCCATGCCATTGGAAAATTACCTCAGGTGGATAGTGATCACTCTCTGTTCAATCAGAAATGGAAAAAAGCAGAACATTCCTGAATAAAAACAGTCCACAATACAGTAATCAATGAGTGAGGGACAGTATAACTGGTCTTGTATGGATAGGAATGCACCATTTACCACGAAAGACGCTGGAAAATCCCTGGGCAGAATCCTAAAGTACACCTGAAAATCATTCTTCCATTTGTGACCAATTTTACTGTCCAAACATTGCCACTACATTTCTTAAAAATATTTAGCTCGAGAACCTGGAGTCACTGGTAATGTTTATTTAGTCCTACAATATTTTTGAACAACTTGATTGGTCCCATCTGTCTAAAACAGTCCTACTGAGCACTCAAGATCCTTAACATTTCCTGTAAACAACCACTTATTGTCAAATGAAGTTAAAGCAGCCAAATGGTTTAAATCATTTCTGGGACCCAGAATAGTGGCAGTGGTAAAAGGGAATTTTATCTCACTTAAAATCTTGCTGACGTGCGGTGTCCCCCAGGGCTCTTCTCTGTCCCCTTTGCTCTTTAATATTTTCTTTAAATTCTTGTGCAACATGTTGTAAGCATCGGGTGTCCGCTTTACCAACTACGCTGACGACACCCAATTGGTCTTTGAGCTGACTGAAATTTAGGAAAAGGAGGCTCAAAGAGTCAAGGAGTTCTGCGGTTTCTAAAAAAAATGATGGGGACAAACTCATTAGCACTTAACGAAGAAATAAATGAACTTTTAATAGTCAGTACCTCCTAAAAGCTAAAAGAATTGGATGACCTATACAGAAATTTTAGAATGAATAACAATATTATGGTATCAGATCACGTAAAAACGTTAGGCATCTACATGGATTCACATCTCTCATTTAAGAGGCAGACGACTTATTTAAAATCCACCTGTGCCTTTAACTCTAACTTACTTTGGCAAATGTGCCCATATCAGACTCAACAAAACCTTGCTGTGATCGCCGGTGCCATTATTAATTCGAAATTAGACTATTGTAATAGTCTATTGATGGGCAGGTCCAAGACTAATATCACAAAAATGCAAACTATACAGAATGGAGTGGTCAGGGCGGTTTTTGGATTTAGTCAATGCTCTAAGATCTCATTAGCTAGGAGGAAGCTACATTGGCTCCCGGTCGAACAGAGGACCAAATTTAAAGGCGCAGTTACAGTCTAAAATTGCCTAGGTGACACTGCACCGAATTATCCTGCCAGTAAGCTAGAGAAAACACCCATTAGAAGAGACCTCAGTTCTAATAATAATCATGATTTGTATCAACCACGTCAAACCCTTAAAAGAGTAGGTGGCACTAACTTTACTTTCTGGGCACCAATGGTCTGGAATTCCCTGCTGCTTGGGCTCAAGAACAGTGGGTCTCTCACTGTGTTTAAGAAACAACTTAAGACCCGATTGTTCAATGAAGGGGCAGGTTAGAGAACTAACAGTTTACTCTGTCTCTTGCCTAGGATATTAGATCCGAGTTGTAGCTTTTCTGTGTACTATGTGGTCTGCCTTTGTGAGCGCGCTGAGCCCGGTGGGCGATATAGCGCCATATAAAAACAAACAGATAGATAGATAGATAGATAGATAGATAGATAGATAGATAGATAGATAGATAGATAGATAGATAGATAGATAGATAGATAGATAGGCCTTGCAAATTTACTTCACTAGAATGGCAAGTGTTCTACATAACTGTTAAGTAGTACAAATTAAAATGTTCTATTGGCAGTCTTACATCTTATTACATTTCTAATTTGTGTTGCAATCACTTATACACCAAGTGAGTGCCGATATGCTCTTTCGAAGAATGGATGTTGCTCACCATTCCATTTGATATCCAAATTTTGCTCATTGTGTACAAAAGGTTGGGGACCCCTGCACTAGATAAACAAAAGATTGACTTGGGCCTTTCTTCCCTAGCGGGTTGTATTCTCTCTTGTGTGAGTGTTTAGGGCTTCCTTTCAATTGGTGACCCCGACGTGATTCCAACGCTCCCCATACCTGCAGAGGCTTCCAGGCCGCTTCTCCAGAAGGAGCTGTGCAGACCTACAGCAACTGGCCCCGAAAAAACATGTGTTCCCAGTGGTCTAGTAGGAGCAATTTTAAGAAAAGTCCTCTCTGCACTTTGAAGTGGGGCGCAGTTCCGAGGAGAGTGCTGGCCAGTGTTGGAACCCCATGATGGTGGAGTTTGGGTGAGCACGCACATGTGAGTAGACTCTTGTAAGAGCTAACAAGTAGGGAATGGTTGTATGGGGAAGTGTGAAAGGTGTGAGTACGTGGAGAACGTGTTCATTGGTGTAACGTGGATGAGGTTAGAATTATTGTTCATGAAAATTTGTATTATTAGTTGATTGGTTCGGCAAGGTATTATAAGGTAAGACATTATAAGGTAAGGCAGGGATCCCCTACTCAGAAGTGGAAGGAAGGTGGTTCCACGAGGAAGAATAATATTTAAAGGAGTTTCTTGGAAATACAAAGTAGTGGTCTCATATAAGTAGTAGGCCTGGAACAAGTAGCGGTTGTTAGCATAGCACTTTGGTTTAGTTTGTGTCAGTAGTGTTTTGTGGGTGAAGAAGCAGGCCCTAGAGGGGGCAGTAATTGTGTGAGTCGCGGTGTGGTGCGGTGCTGCCTGATTTCTTGGAGTGGCGTGTGCGTGTATGGAAGGGCGAGAGAGAAGGATTGGGGGTTGATTCTTTTGTCTTTGTTGTTATAAGTAAGCAGCAGCATGCATAGTGCTTTAGCGAGGCTTTACAGGGCTGGTAAGTGATAGACGTCACTAGCATGGGGGAGGCTCACCAATAGAGCACATGTATAAGGCCCTGCCACTGTATCATGACAGGGTGGAAAAGCATCATAGGCAGTGGATCGCAGAGACAGGAGGAGGGGGGATGCCCTGCCCATGGCCAGGGCAGGGCTCGCACAACAAGAGCATTTTGGAACACTTGTCCACATGTTTAGGAGTGAAATATAAGGGGAAGGAGTTACAGAAGAGAAAACCTTTCCATTGGACATCTGTTGCCCGTGAACTAGCTTCCTGCTGCTGCTGCCACTGCTGCTGGTTGGTATACCAGCTGTCTGCCTTCAGTGACCAGTGTCCATCATCTCACGGCCTCACGCTCGCTTCCTGGAGGAGGCGGAGCGTCATCATGATCACGTGACAGGTCACGTGATTTTAGCTGCCGGCACAAAAAGGAGCACAGACCACCCTTGCGGCGTTAAGCCCGTTAGGGGTAAAGGCCGCTGACTGTTGTGTGACTGTTAGGTGGCTGAGAGGGGCAGACCCTTTTGGCGTGCCGAGCAGTGTTTAAAGACACATTTCATTTGACCAGGAGATTGAGTTTCCCTCTCTCCTGGTGCAAAGAGAGAGGAGCCGCATGACGATGGGACGCCTGAAAAGTGACACCTCAGATCCAGGGGCGGATGAAAGGGTGAAAACCCGACAACAGGTAAGGCAGCGGGTTGCTTCCTATCCAGTCCCTGCTGGGGGCCAATCACCAACTACGGAAGTCCTCAATAAAGGCATGTTGCCTTGGAGACAAAGCCGACTGGCCTTCCTGAAAAAAAAAGTCCCGGAGCAGGACCAGCACCTGGCGACTGAAACGGCCAGGGAAGACCTCGCACCGACGGCCGTAACACCCGATGACGGAGATCTGGACCAAATCACTAGCAAGATCACAATCGCCCAAGATCAGACCCCTCCTGGAGTGGGAAAGGGCCAGGCAGGGGTAACGCAGTTAGCTTTGCCAAACGAACAGGGTGACAAGAAAATCCCCCAGAGGTCTCCGGAGACTGATGAGGCCCTGAACGAGTCCATCCATTCAGAAACGCTCAGTGGGGAAGACCTTGTTGAGGAATTGCCCGACATAATCGAAGAGAATCTGACCATTGAACAATCAGAGTGGGAGGCTCCACTAGAGAAGGTGCTGGGAGTGGGGGGGGAGGGGTCAAAACATCTGACCCAATCACAGCAGAGGAGGGGGTCGACCAAAAAGACGCATCAGGAGCCTGTCCCAAAGCAGGGGAGGCAGTAACCCCCCGGGATAAAACACCAACTAGGAAGGGGGTGACCACAGTACCCTCGATTACTGAGAAAGAGATGCCCCAGAAAAAATTGACAACCCAGTGCATACTCTCTAGCTGGGGGGAACCCCCACGACCAAATGAGGGGCAGGGGCAGAGTATGTTCTACGCAAACATTTTGAATGTCTTGGACCTAAGTCCGGGTGATCACAGGGAACAGAGGAATGGCCCTTTGCCGACCCTTCTTCCCCAAAGTGGCTGCAACGGCACGACCCAGGATAAGCTTAGTAACTCAAATCTCGCTGCTAAATTAATCCTGGACATCTCAAACATTACTGATAAAATAGTAAGGGAGAAAAGGAGGAGTCTTTCATTCATCAAGGATAAACTGGCAGCGCTTGATGACGAGGTGGACCTGACAGACCAACTGGATGCAAATATCTCACAAAGAGGGGGAAATTTACAGCAAAATACAGGTCCCAGACAAACGGATTACAGAAGTAAAGCTCCGCAGGGGCCGTTCAAAATGACACAGCCTATGACTATTGATGACATTTCTATGGAAAAAATAAGCGATCTATTCTGCAAGGGAAAAAGGGACGACATGGCTCATATTCAGAATGTGAAGATGGCATCCTTGAACATCACACTTGCCACCTTCTTGAAGCTTTATGAGTCCATGAACGAAAACTTGCAGTTACTACACACCTTAGCATTAAAAACTGAGGAAGGAATGGGGGAAATTGTAAGCTTCACGATGCAACTGGATATGAGACTGCAAAAAGAATCTGACTTGTCACATCAGTGGCAAAATCGCCTTTGTGACCTGGCGCGCCAAGAATCCAATGATAAGCAACTCTTGATGGAAGCCATACTTGAGGATCATAAGTGGATAAGGAAGCAAAATCAGCAGTCCTCTTTGAAAACAGATCCCAAACGAAACTCTGAAAGGGATCAGGACTCGGAAGCGTCGAGGGGGAAAAACCCTGAAGTGATCAATGCAAAAGAAAAAACAGGCGGTCCCGGACAACTAGACCCAATAATTCAGACTGCCTGTTGATAATAGACGACGAGGAAAATAAATCAACGTATGCGATCTTCAAAGAACCTCCGCATCAAGCAGAAAAAAGGAGTGTTTGCCCAGAAGATCCTTCCAAAGAAAAGAAAGGAATAAGTCAAAAGAAAGCAAAAAATCAAGCTCAAAAGCGCAAAGCAAGTGGATCCAGAGCATTCTTGAGGAACATCAAATTGCCTATTGAGGAGAGGGAGGAGCCCTTACCTAAGAAGCCAAGGAGAGAACTCAGTCTGTCAGGACCATCAAAGGGGAAACCAGCGAGCAAACAGAATGAAAAAGATTCGGATATAAGTGTCTGCTTGAGTGACCTCATAGAAACAGCTGAAGAACTCAAAGAGGATGAGCTGTGGGACAACATCAGCTTATCTGAATGGCAAGAAATAGACAACCATTTGGACTATGCCCTGATGGAAAAAAAATCGAGAAAACCCGAAGACCAAAGGAAAGAGAAACCCAATGAAAAAATAACAAACTATGAAGTTGACAACCAAAGACTTAAAGGTCCCAACCGTCTGAAAGAGGAGCATCGAAATGAGAAAAGGAGCCCAGTGAAAAGGTACCAAGAAAACAGATCTCATAGGAGGTGTGATTCTCGAAAAAGCCTCCAAAGGAAGAAAGGGGAAAGGTACCATGGAAACAGAGGGAGATCTCCCCACGAATATTGTGACGAAAGATTTAATGATAGGAAGAGAGACATCATAACTAAAGAGCCTCGATTAACTATAACGGACTGGAAAAGGAGCCCTAATAACACAATAAAAAACCCAGAGTTATTAAAGCAGCTGGAAGTCAGGCGAAATGAAAGACTCCAAACAAGCCCACTCAATCAGCGTTATTCGAAAGAGAGAAAAACTCTGAGACATAGGAACCGAGAAAAGAAAACAAAAGTAAGCCAGCAAGGAGATGAACGGGACACTGGGGGTAAGCAAGGTCAATTTCATACATTGAGACTGGAACGGATGTGGAGTGATAGAAAACGGATAGTGCTGAACAGGGCGAGGGTGATGGCACTATTTAAAGATCTACCATCAACCTTGAGAATCCATAGTGACGATGTGGCAATAGTCGAGTTTATCGATGGAAAAAAGCCGGACGTGGTCCTACTACATCTGAGGACAAGAAAAGTAAAAGAAAATCTGTGGGGGTTAAGGTATAACCTTGAGTCCTGGGGATACAGACTCGATGACCCAGGAAGAAAAAGTTATCAACGAGAGGTAAAGTCCGTCAGACCTCCTACAGTGAGGGTGGAAAACATTATGAAAACCCTAGAAAGGAAAGCCGAGAACACAAGGCAAGAAGTAGGGTTAAAACAAAAGTCAAGTGCCAGACAACACCAGGAGGCTACAAGGGATCGCTGCTCAGATCTAACGAGCAATATAAATACCTACCGAAAGGCCACAGAGGATCATTTAACAAAACTGAGATATACAATTGATACTTCAAACCAGAGGGATAAAGGGACTGCAATCGGTACTCAGAGACTGAAAGAAGGGGAAACAAGAAGCAAACCCTCCATCATACCAGAAAAAAAGAGACAATAGACTAATTGCAGTGGAAAAGGAATTAAACCTCTATTGGCATCATGGAACACACAGGGTTTTGGACATCTCTACTCGGGGAGAGTAATTTCCTACTGAAATATGAATTAATTTGTATACAAGAGAGCTGGATCAGAAGAACTCCGGTGTGTGAAGGCTATCAAGTCTACATAAATCTGGCACAGAAAGGACCCTTAGGAAGACCGAGGGCAGGGCTGGTAACCCTAGTGAAGGAGGATTGTCAATTGCAAGTACTAGAACACCAAACCCCTAACCCGTTCCTACAGATACTTAAAGTGGTGAAAAACAGAGGTAGAAATGAAAGGAGACTCCTTCTAATAAATACATATTGGAACCCCTCAGAAATAGCCACGACTAAATATCTAATGGAGATAATGAGGGCTATCGATGCAGCAATGTTAGAGGATGAGGGCCAATTGATTATTTTATGTGGGGACCTAAATATTAAACTGCTGGATAAAAAGGGACTGTTGAAAAGAAGACAGACCCTGCCGCCTAATGAAAAACTCTGGCTCGCAGAAATGGACACCAGGGAGATGTCTATGTTGAACGGTCAAACAGTAGGGGACATCCCAGGATCAAACACCTGGTCAGCGAACTCGAGGGCGGCCTGCCTTGACTACTGTTTCATCGCCAGAAACACCTTACCCTGGATAAACTCCTTCAAAGTAGTCCATCAGATGGTCAGTGACCATGCTCTGCTTGAAATTGAGCTTCTTTGGAAGACGGAAGAGCCTAAGTACCGAAACTTTCCTGAATTGGAGTTATCGGGTGGACGTACAAGGCTAAAAATCAAAGCGAGCTCTATTCCCCTACTAGTAGAGAAACTGAAACATAACGTCGAAGAAAACCAAGACACTGTGGACTATGGTTGCCTTTTGAAGGAATTTGAGATTAAGATCGGCCCTAACAAAAAACAAGAGGTGATAAGGAAACATGCACACAACAAAACTTTGGTGGTGAAACGAAGGGAACACTGTACAGAATTGAGGCGTCTCTGGAAAAGCTTCCTCATTAATAAAGAGGAACTCATAAGACTCTGCAAATAGGCCTATTGTAACCCTCACCTGATTCCCACAGAGGCGCCGACCTGTTCTGGACTGCTATGACCTCTTCTAAGGTGATGCGCAGGACTCGGAAGACGGACTGGACCGGACCCCCAAACCTCGCCTGTCTGGCCCGTAGAAGAATCCATCTGTAGATGGAAAAGGGGATTAACTGTCTGCTGGATAATGTGTCGGATTCCCCCCCTCCCCCCTCTCACACTCCTCGAACCCCCTCCGCGTTTCCCCGTAGAGTCTCACCTTAGAGTCTGAAAGGACGAGCTCTCCATCCTGCTTCCGATACAGGGGCGCGTTGATTTCCAGTTACTTCACTGGATCTCGGGTTTGGTGAGTATTCAACTCCGCTTGTCTTTTCCGATATGAGGCCATAAGTATTCAGTTGCAAAAGTTCAAGCCTTAATTGTCCGTTGTCCTTTTCTCTATTTCAGATGCAGAATGAAGAATCCGCGTAGAGGAATGGATTCGCCGAAGGTAAACTCTGGTGAGTCTTTTTGATGGATGGTTCCCTTAGTGATCTTGCTTTCACCCACTAATGCCTGTGTCTTTTTCCCCTTAGGGGCCGGGGTACGGAAGAGCCAAAGAAGCGGCGCCGACCCGAGGTGAGGAAAGATTGTCCCAACAATAATCAGGTAAGTCTTAAGGTGGAAGAATCAGGCCTTCCTCAATCTGTTCCTTCGCTCACCTTTGTTTTGTCTCTTTTTCTCCTTAGGCGCTGAAAGGCGACGGATGGTGCCAATGGTCGCTGAAGAGCCCGAGGGCGCCTCGTGAAGGTGAGTGGAACGCGGCGCTGCAGCGAGCGATGCGATGCGCTTCTCTTCTAAAAATAATGTCTTTTCTCAGGATCGTCGGAGTGATGGTTCCGGACTCCGGATGGAGGTAGATAAAGTTCAATTATTCACTTTTCTCTCCTTTCCTTCATTTTAAGGTGTTCCAGGTTGCAGGCGGGTGTGGCTGGAGCCAGGATGCAGGAGCAGACACAGTGAGCGTCCAGCTGCTAGATGCAGAACAACACGAAGCGTGAGCTGCTGTCTGGGCGTGGTTTAAATAGCCCCCAAAGTAGTTCCAGGTAAGTATTCTTCCTCAGCCACGCCCGAGTGGTAAAATAGTCCCATAGGTAAAATAGTCCCTTTCAGACCTCAAGGAGGTCTGGATCCGGCAGCATGGTCTGCATCAGGTAAATCCATCCAAGCACTCCCATAATGAGCCTGGCGCCTATGGTGCCAGGACTGATGCCTTCTATGAGCCTGGCTCCAAAGGCGCCAGGACAATGTCCAAAGAGCCCCTATAAGGGGTTGCTGGGTCCCTCCCTGGGGACATGATGTCTGCTTTCGGGGACGCTGGGCCTGAACTGGCTTCCCGGGAGTAGGCATCATGACAGCACTCTCCCCCAAGGCCCCTCCCAAGATTGTTCCCTCCGGGGGGTTTGGTTTGTTTGGGAAGATCCGGTGGAATTTCTTAATTAATCGAGGTGCATGTACATGGTCACTGTGTTCCCACGACCTCTCCTGAGGCCCGTATCCCTTCCGATCGATTAGATAGAAAAGTTTTGACCTTAACATCTTTGAATCTAAAACGTTCTTCACCTCGAATTCAGGTTCTCCATCTATTTGAATGGGTTCTGGAGGCTTGATTAGTCTGGTTCCAGGTTGCACTGGTTTCAAAAGTGACACATGAAAAACAGGGTGAATTCGCATGTTAGCTGGTAAATCAAGTTTAACGGCCGCTGGATTGATTATGGCCGTAATGGAGTAAGGCCCCAGATATTTTGGATTAAAAGTTCGAGGTCCCTTGAGCGATAAGTGCCTGGTAGCCAGCCATACTTGGTCCCCAATCTGGTACTGAGGTGCTTCACTCCGATGCAGGTCAGCATTCTTTTTGTATTTTCTCTTGGCTTGTTGTAAATGTGTAGTTGCTTCTTTGATGGCTTGGGTAATTGTAGAATGCAGATGGTCCACTGCGGGCATTCCGAGGCCTTGAGGCGAGTCGAGGTCTGAGGTTCGAGGGTGATGCCCATATAAAGTATAAAAAGGACTTTGCCCAGTTCCAGAGTGTACCGAATTATTATATGCATATTCGGCTATCCAAAGAATGTCTTTCCAGTTACTTTCAGATTGCTGCAACATACACCGTGAATATTGCTCAAGGGTCTGATTCGTCCTCTCTGTTTGACCATCTGTCTGAGGGTGGTGACTAGTCGATAATCTTACATCGATTTGTGCCAATTGACAACATCTACGCCAAAAGTGGGAAATGAATTGGCTTCCCCGGTCTGAGATTAGTACAGACGGGAATCCATGTAAACGAACAATATTTTCAAGGAATTCTTTGGCTAGAACTGATGCTGAAGGTAAACCTTTCAATGGAATGAAGTGGGCCATGTTGGAAAATAAATCCACAATAACAAGAATAGTGTTATATCCTGAACAAGGAGGTAAGTCCGTAATAAAATCCAATGACAGGGTGTGCCAAGGTGCTGGCGGAATGTCTAAAGGTTGAAGGAGACCGGCTGGTCTTTTCTTTTGGCCTTTATTTTGGGCGCAAACACCACAGGACATCACAAATGATTTAACATCTTTTCGCCAAGAAGGCCACCAGAATTGTCGTTTCACCTTTTCTTCCGTCTTGGCAATACCGGGGTGCCCCTCTATTAGTGTATCATGATAACGAGAAATAACGAGCTCTTGTAATTCCTCGGTGGCAGAAATAAGCGCCCTTGGAAATAAGGTAAATCATTATTTATAGTAAAGTCAGATCCCTTTTGTACCCAATCCTGTAAGTCTGTAGGGTCCAGGAGTTGTTTAACTATAGCTTGAATGTCTTCAAGCGTTTGTAAAGAAGTCATGCCCAAAATTCTCTGTTCGGGAATTATCGGTACAGGTTCTGAGTTAGTATCAGTTTCTCCCATTCCTATTCGGGATAGAGCGTCCGCTTTGCCATTCTTACAGCCAGGACGGTAGGTGATTACAAAATCGAATTCCGCAAAAAACAAAGCCCAACGGAGCTGTCGAGATGACTGAGCCTTGGCGGTCTTTAAATACTGTAAGTTCCGGTGGTCGGTGATCACCTTGATGGTATGTCTAGCGCCAAGTAGATAATGCTGCCAGGCTTTAAAGGCGGATTTGATGGCTAACAGTTCTTTGTCAGTGGTTGCGTAGTTAACCTCGGGTGCCAAGAATGTTCTGGACCAAAATGCAACGGGTTGCAGTTGGTTAGTTTCGGGATCTCTTTGAGACAGGACAGCTCCCATGGCTAGGCTGGATGCGTCAGTTTCGACGACATAAGGGAGATCTGGGCGCGGGTGCTTCAATACAGGTGCAGAGGTAAATTTAGCTTTTAGTTCCTGAAAGGCCTGCTCGGCTTCTTCAGACCATTCGAAACGTTTATTTTTCCTTAAGAGCGCAGTGATGGGTTGAACCACACGAGAAAATCCTGGGATAAACCTGCGATAAAAATTGGCAAAACCAAGCATGCTTTGAACACCTTTCACGGAGCTAGGCGATGGCCATTTGAGGATAGCATCCACTTTTCGTGAGTCCATGCGGACTCCTTTAGGTGTCAGGATGAAACCAAGAAACTCGACTTCTGTGGCATGGAAAACACATTTTTCAAGTTTAGCAAATAGTTTGTGTTGGCGCAATTTCGCGAGAACTGCCCTGACATGTTTTCTATGATCAGATTCCGAAGAGGAGTACACAAGAATGTCATCGATATATACGACAACACAAACGTCGATGAGTTCCCGAAAGACATCGTTCATGAAGTATTGGAAGGCAGCCGGTGCATTGCACAATCCGAAAGGCATCACCTGGTACTCGAATAGCCCATATTTGGTGCGGAAGGCAGTTTTCCATTCATCGCCTTCCCTTATCCGCACCAGATGGTAGGCCCCCCAGAGATCTAACTTGGCGTATATGCAGGCATCCTTCACCTGGTCAAGGAGTTCAGGGATCAGAGGCAAAGGGTATCGGTTTTTAACAGTTATCTGGTTCAATGCGCGGTAGTCAATACAAGTTCTGAGGTCGCCTTCTTTTTTAGGCACGAAGAATAAAGCCGAGGATGCAGGAGACTTAGACGGGCGAATAAAACCATTGGCTAGGTACTGATCTAGATATTGTCGTAAATGAAGATTCTCGGGTTCGGTAAGGGCATAGATCCTGCTGCAAGGGGGTTGTGCACCGGGCAATAGATCGATCTGGCAATCGTACGACCTGTGAGGCGGTAGAGTGTTGGCCTGTTCCTTTTGGAAGACGTCTTGAAATTCTTGGTATTCTGGCGGTATTTGCAAAATGACAGGGGTTACTGTAGCTAAGCCAATATTTGGATTTCTTGCATAACAGGTTTGTGCACAATCTGGAAATGTTATCCTCTTTGCTCGCCAGTCAATTTGAGGATTATGTGTTTCCAACCAATGGATTCCTAGAATTACTTGAAATTGCGGAGCCTTGATTACATCAAACACAATTGCCTCCCGATGTCCGTCTTGACCCAACAATGTCACTTCAGTAGTGGAGTGTGTTACCGGCCCAGAGGCAATTTCGGTTCCATCCACTGTGGTGATGACATCCTTACTGGTTTTAGGGCAAAGAGGGAGGTTGATCCTGGAAGCCAATTCACGATCCACATAGTTTCCTATAGCCCCACTATCGATGTATGCCTTAATGGCATGTAACCGCCCAGGCTGCTTCGGATTTACGAGGACCATTGGCATGATGAAATGCGAGGTCAGAGAGTTAGTTTTTAAGCTCGGCAAGCGGACCCCTACGCTTGTCGGGCGTGGTCGTTTCCCGACTCAGATTCCATCAGGTTCTTATCAGCGACTCCTACCGCCTTCTTAGACGGTTTTATAGGGCAATCTCGTAAAAAGTGTCCAGAAGCCCCACAATAAAGGCATAATTGCATTTGCTGTCTTCGTTCACGCTCTTTTTGAGTTAAAGGTCCTTTAACCCCTCCAATTTGCATAGGTTCAGTAACATCGGCACCCTTGGGGTTAACATGGGTTTTGATCAAAACCCGGGTCTCAAACTTGGACCGATCTGCCTTTCTGTTTTGAAGTCTGTGATCTAATTGGACCACCAAGTCTATATATTCAGAGCAGTCTTGGGGTGGATTAACGACCTGGGCCAGGACATCCTTAAGTTCTCCACGTAGACCTCGATGGAATAACGTGATTCTTTTATCCTCCGGCCATCCAGTCTCCACAATTAACCTATTGAAGGTCGCGATATAGGCTAAGAGGTCCAGGTTACCCTGGCATAGGGATAGAAGCTCGTTGTCCAGGGCCTGTCCCTGAGAATGCCACGCAAAAAGTCTTTCCATGCTTGTCTGGAAGGCTTGAAAGTTCCGAAGAATTGGGTCATCTTGAGTAACCAGTGGAACTGACCAATCCGCAGCACTGCCACTGAGATATGATAGTACAAAAGCGACCTTAGTTTGGTCGTTAGGGAAGGCCCCAGGTCTGCAGAGGAAGTGCAATCGGCATTGATTCATGAATACGGCGAACCTTTTGGGGTCCCCGGCAAAACGTTCCGGTGGGGCCAGTGGCATATTTCCAGGTAGATTAATTTGCACGGGGTTGTTTGAAACCACTGGGGCGGAATTACCCCCAGAACCTGGTAAAGGAGTTTGACCAGCCCGACCTTGTAATAGCTGTCTGGCAAGATCATCAGTTCGTTCTTTAGATACAATTAACTCTCTCCTGAGGGTATTCGTCTCCTGGCGAGCGGAATGAACTTCAGCCCGTAATTTTCCCAATAGCTGGGCCAGCTGGTCTGTCTCGGAAGTCTCCATAGCGCCCGGGTGGGAAATTGTAGGTAGTCTTCGCGTTCTGTAACGCTCACCTGATTCCCACAGAGGCGCCGACCTGTTCTGGACTGCTATGACCTCTTCTAAGGTGATGCGCAGGACTCGGAAGATGGACTGGACCGGACCCCCAAACCTCGCCTGTCTGGCCCGTAGAAGAATCCTTCTGTAGATGGAAAAGGGGATTAACTGTCTGCTGGATAATGTGTCGGATTCCCCCCCTTCCCCCTCTCACACTCCTCGAACCCCCTCCGCGATTCCCCATAGAGTCTCACCTTAGAGTCTGAAAGGACGAGCTCTCCATCCTGCTTCCGATGCAGGGGCGCGTTGATTTCCAGTTACTTCACTGGATCTCGGGTTTGGTGAGTATTCAACTCCGCTTGACTTTTCCGAAATGAGGCCGTAAGTATTCAGTTGCAAAAGTTCAAGCCTTAATTGTCCGTTGTCCTTTTCTCTATTTCAGAAGGAAGATTGAAGAATCCGCGTAGAGGAATGGATTCGCCGAAGGTAAACTCTGGTGAGTCTTTTTGATGGATGGTTCCCTTAGTGATCTTGCTTCCACCCACTAATGCATGTGTCTTTTTCCCCTTAGGGGCCGGGGTACGGAAGAGCCAAAGAAGCGGCACCGACCCGAGGTGAGGAAAGATTGTCCCAACAATAATCAGGTAAGTCTTAAGGTGGAAGAATCAGGCCTTCCTCAATCTGTTCCTTCGCTCACCTTTGTTTTGTCTCTTTTTCTCCATAGGCGCTGAAAGGCGACGGATGGTGCCAATGGTCGCTGAAGAGCCCGAGGGCGCCTCGTGAAGGTGGCGCTGCAGCGAGCGATGCGATGCACTTCTAAAAATAATGTCTTTTCTCAAGGTCGTCGAAGTGATGGTTCCGGACTCCGGATGGAGGTAGGTAAAGTTCAATTATTCACCTTTCTCTCCTTTCCTTCCTTTTCAGGTGTTCCAGGTTGCAGGCGGGCGTGGCTGGAGCCAGGATGAAGGAGCAGACACGGTGAGCGTCCAGCTGCTAGATGCAGAACAATGCGAAGCGTGAGCTGCTGTCTGGGTGTGGTTTAAATAGCCCCCAAAGTAGTTCCAGGTAAGTATTCTTCCTCAGCCACGCCCGAGTGGTAAAATAGTCCCATAGGTAAAATAGTCCCTTTCAGACCTCAAGGAGGTCTGGATCCAGCAGCATGGTCTGCATCAGGTAAATCCATCCAAGCACTCCCATAATGAGCCTGGCGCCTATGGTGCCAGGACTGATGCCTTCTATGAGCCTGGCGCCAAAGGCGCCAGGACAATGTCCGAATTGCCCCTATAAGGGGTTGCTGGGTCCCTCCCTGGGGACATGATGTCTGCTTTCGGGGACGCTGGGCCTGAACTGGCTTCCCGGGAGTAGGCATCATGACACCTATAAAAACTGGCTAAAATCCACCAGGATGTGGAGAGCACAATTAGATGCTGAAAAAATGATGGCAGCAATAACCACGTCTAACTCAAGGTCCTTATGGGAGATAATCAATAAAGGGGGAGAAGTCCAGACTGCATTGACATCTAGTAATGTGTCAAAGGAGGATTGGGTGAAGTTCTATACAGATCTCTTTCAGGAGAAAGACCCGATTAAGACAGAGCAAAGATCAGGAAAGGTATGGTTTAATTGACATTGATCGGGAAGATATCCTAACAAGGATACAAAAGTTGAGTTCATCTCGAGCGGCGGGCCCGGACGGCATCTCTAACTGCATGCTCAAGGAAAACAAGGAAGAGTGGGCAGATTTCATCTTAATATTATTCCAGCAAATCTTAAGAACAAGATCAATACCCCAATCCTGGAAGGAGGCCCTAATGGTGCCTATATATAAGAAAGGAGATCGTAACAACCCGAGGAACTACAGGCCCATCGCCCTACTCGATTGTATAGGGAAATTGTTCTGCTCCATTCTGCTGAGAGATCTGAAAAATTGGGCAATAAAGACAGGGATCCTCGACAAGAGGCAAACGGCATTTATGAGCGGCGTGGGAACATCATTGAACCTATTCATCCTGAATATACTCAAGCTACGATCATTAGAACAAAAGAAAAATATATACCTGGGCTTCGTCGATCTGGAACAGGCCTTCGATGGGATCTGCAGAGAACTCCTATGGGCTAAATTAAGAAAGTGGAACTGCCCGCAGGATCTGCTTGAGGCAATTCAGGAACTATATACCAATACTTCAGTTCAGATAGTTGTCACAAAACAAGGAGACCTGACAGAAAAAATACCGACATCTAAGGGCATAAAGCAAGGGTGTGCACTGGCACCTTTCCTGTTCATTCTGTGCTTAGCAGATATGAAAGAATCCCAGGACCAAATCCGTGCATTTCCTCCAGTATTTCAGGATGAAGCCCTCTCATGGATGGTATACGCAGATGACGTCGTATTTGTGGATCAAACCCCCATAGGTCTGCAAAGGCGAATTGTGGAATTTAAGTCTTACTTAAATCAAAATCACCTGAAGGTAAACGTAAAAAAAATCCATGATCTTAATTATGCAGTCGGCGCACGGAGCAAGAGCCAGAAAACAGAAAAAGGGATTCATCTGGTCATTGGACAACTACCCACTGGAAATAGTGGACTCAACAGTTTACCTGGGGGTACTAATCAATAAGAACATCAATGAGCAAGGGCAATTAGATTCCATCAAAGCAAAGCTGAAAAAACTAACTAATCAGGCTCGAGCTCTCCATCTACGCTACGGATCCTTCTCAATGCTGCCAGTAACCACATTTTACAAAGAAAAAGTAGTGGCAAGCTTAACATACGGAGCAGAATCCCTGCTAAATCTCCATTGGAAAATATGGGATGTGCTAGAGGCATCTTTCTGGAGAAGGGTACTCAGGCTCCCGAATTGCCTCCCTGTCTCGACAATAAGACACGAACTAAGATTACAATCGATGGAGTCAATGGTCCTGTGGAAGACCCTTTCTTCATACCGGAAGTGTATCCTCGATAATCCGTCCATTCCATTCGAACTACTAGCCAAAAAAGAGATAAAAAAGAAAGACTTCCATTTTGAGACTTGGAAACAGAACTGTCGCAAAATATTGGAATATTACCACATCAAAATTGCTACGCTAAAAGAAAACCCTGAAAAAGCGAAGAAAAACATGAGGGAAAACGACTGGATCTACACGGAAAATTGGAAAATGCAGAACACAAACTGCCACAACTTTACGTGGGAACGAAGAGCACTGAACGAACCTCCCCCCTACTTACGCCGATTTCCCTCTTCAAAATATAGGATCTATTGATGAGATGCAGATTAAATATCCTCCCAACAAGAGAGGTCCAATGGATAAGGAAACAAATCCTAGTGGAAAACGCAAGATGCCGTTTCTGTAATGATCCGGAGATGCTGGAAACAGTGGAACATTGGCTGTTTTTTTGTCCACAATTAAGCGCCCAAAGGAGCCTATATTTAGGCGAATGGGTGGTTAACATCAATGCAACAATGGCTGAGGAATACTGGGAACGAATCATGATGGTGCAAAAAATCGGCCCCACCCTAGAAGCCCTAAGATTCATAGAATCGATCCTAAAGGGACTAAAGGATGGAAATGTGGAATCTTAAAAGGACGGACTAACATTAAAACATTAAGCATAATGATGGGGGGGCTGGGGAAAAGGACTTGGATCATCTTTCTTTTGTTAAAGGTTGAAAAGAAATTTAACCAATAAAACAAAAAAAAAACAAAAAAAGAGATCCTCTATCTTTGGTGTATGTTTGAAGGTACAGAGGATCAAGGTAATGGGGCGGAGGTGCAGAGACAGAGAAGGGAGAAGTGTGGGAAGAGAGATGAGGAAGATGGGACACAGGGTGGAGACCAAGGGATTATATCCTTTGACACCATATCCAGCAAAAGGGTATACTAATCCAAGCTATGTATCCGCTGTGATAGGGGCCCCTCCCACTACAGTAGGATCCCCTGCAGTGTCAGCAACATTACATGCTACCACTCCTTCACCTCCATATGCCCACCTGCCTGAAGCACAAGCATCAACAGAGTACAGGTCTAGATAGTTTCAAGACAGGTTGACAGGTTTGCTAGCAGAACTGCAGAGGTTACAGACATCCTCAGAAAGAGGAACGGGATCAGGAGAGTGGAAGTCAGTGGAAATATTGCTCAATATGGACGTTGAAGGTATAAAATGTGTAGGGGTTGAGAAGGAAAACAGGCAGGGTGGGTGGGTCGATTGTCTTGGGAGAGGAGACTACAGTGTTGGGAGAAAATGTGGAGGGATGGGATGATGGCACGTTTACAGAGGACTCGAGTGAAGACAAAGGGAGGGGTAAAGAGGCAGTCGCAAATACACCCCACATAGAAGGTATATGTGCAGGAGGCAGGTTAAGGAACAGAGCTGGCCAGATGGTGAAAAGAAGAGGTGTTGTGAAGAAGGGTATGGGAAGTAGAGCAAAGATGCAGATGTCCCGTATACATAAGGGGGAAGGGAGGACACAGTACACAAAATTGATCAGGAGGATGGACAGAGATGGACAAGGGCAGCATTGGTGCGACTTGAGTGAGGGGAGTACAAGACAGTGGTCATGAAAAGGTTGCCTATACACTATTCTTGCAATTCGGTACACGCTGTTCTCTTCCGTTGGATGAAGAGGGGGTTCAGAAGGGCGGGTGGGTCTCCAGTGCAGCATGCAGTTCTGTTAGAGAAGCTGATAGAAGCGCAAGCGCTATTACAGCCATCTGTTGTGGTGGTCATCAAGTGCACCACCCATACCTACGGGACAGACAAAATCTCAAGAGGGAAAACAGCCACCAACGTGGCAGCCAAAATGGCGGCATACCAGTCAGACGCAACATTCACTAAGTATGTTGTAGGTGCCCCACCAACAGACGAGCGTCCAGTGCCTTCTGCTGCATTGCCCATCTCCCAGATTATTGAGCTACAAGGAAGAGCACCTAAGTGGGAAAAGGAGTTGTCGTCATGGAGAGGATGTAAACAGTCTCCGACAGACCTGTTATGGGAACACGAGTGCTCGGGGAAGACAGTGATGCCCCAAGAATTGCTAGCAGTAGCTTTTGAACAATTGCACTACCCGTCCCCTAGATTCGAAACAACACATAGCTGCAGACATACAAGAGCACTAGTTCACACCAAATATTCAGGAAAGCATCACTGGTGTGGTCGTCCGGCTGCACCACATGTCAAAGTTTTAGCACAGGGATGACACTACAGACATTACAGGGCACTTTGCCCCACCTTATTGGGCCATTCCGGGATTTACATGTAGACTATGCCGATGTGGGGGAGTGTTGCAATGGATCTAGGTACCTCATTTACGGTGGCCTGTCCCTTTTCAAGGTGGGTGGAAGCAGGGCCATGTGCACATGCGGATGCCAAATGTGCTACAAGGTTTCTAGTGCGGAAAGCTTTCCCGCACTGGGGTGTGTGCAAGGTTTTGAGATTCGATAATGGCACACATTTCGTCAATGCATTATTCCAACATGATACAGCACTACTTGGTATCAAGCATCGGATGTGTTTGATTTATCACCCACAGACTTATGGCATTGTGGAGAGAATAAACGGCCTCCTTAAGAGCAAACTAACCAAATTGTGCACCATAATGAATAAAAACTGAGTGTGTTCTGTCTGCCCCTAGCCCTTTTTAGTTTTCGCATGCAGCCAACTAAAGACCATCATCTGTCACCTCAAGAGGTGGTTACTGGTCGGCGCATTCATACACCTGCGTCCCCTGTCAGGAGGATTTCTGATGCGCATAGGACTGCAGTTGCGTTATGAGAGGAATTCAAGGGAATATTTGACGACACTAACTCGGGCTATTATATATGTATCCTGACAGATTGCACCTCCCAGGATTGCGACTACAGAAATGCCTGATGCTGCACAGACAAGGGGGACAGATCCTGAGAACATAACAACTAGACCACTGCTGCCGGGGGATTACATCTATGTTCGCAGCTTTGTGCGCCGTTGGAACAATCCTCAGTTTCAAGGACTGTATAAGGTGGTGTTTTGTACCCCATTTGAGGTTAAAGTAAAGGAGTTGCATTACTGGGTCCACCTCTCTGATGTTCGTAGGGAACCTCCAGAATGTACAGTGATGCATCAATTATCTTGAGAACAGTGGTAACTGTACCTGTACACCAAGCAACTTACCGGCCTCTCCAGAGGAGACACGTGCGTAGTGGCTATCCATGTGGCAGGCCAAATATCAGCTGCTAGCTCTGCACACGTCTTTTTCTGAGAGTGCTTCTTCTCTTTTTCCTTTCCCCCCCCCCTCTCTCTCTCTCTCTCTCTCTCTTTCTCTCTATCTCTCTTTCTCCCTCTCTCTCTCTCTCCATTTTCCCCCTTGTTTCCTTTTGGTCTTGTACAGTATTCGTCTTGCACGTCCCTCCCTTTTTGTTGTCCTGTGCATCTGTGCTTCTATTGCAGGTGAAAAGAAGATGGACGCAACTCATGTTCATAGGTTGTTAAGTAGGGATCCGAGGCGTGCAGACGCAAATGAAAAACTATAGAAACATATCTATTATTATTGGTTAGCACTTGCTGGAGGATTGTGTGTGATATTGCTAGTACTATTAAGGGGTGTATTGGGGGGATGTACTTATAGGAGGACCTGTACAGGAGGGGTGGGGGGAAATAGGATTGTATATTATCCAAATGGAACGATATATATAAATGTCAATAATACAAGGGGAGTAACATATATTAGTACTAATGTGAACATGAATAATAACAACAGAAATGGATTCAATGATTTTGGTATGCAAGTTTCCACTGTAAAGGAAGTAGAGCACCAAGTGTTTACAATAAGCAAGGTATAATGGTGTTTTGGACAGTATTACTAAAGTGGTTATCCTTGAGAATGTATATAAAAGAATGAAAAGAGAGGTACGACAAAAGTATGACATGTATCAAGGGTTGGGGTTTGATGGGATGAGGATATTCACTATCCCAAATTCTCTAATTCACGGTACTCTGATATGAGTGATGTGGGGGGAAAGGCTGTAAATGGGAGCTGTTATGTGTGTTCACTAATTCTGCACGCATCAGGGGCTCCCAAGGTGTTAGTGCCACGAGCAGTCCCAATTATAGAGGCTCAATGCTTGGTTCATCTTGCACTATGCAGAATAAAAGGAAGTTTCAGGTACACAGTGTGGAATTGCAAATGGTGGGCCCATATTTCGTAAAGTGTCCAGATTACCAAAGAAACATCACGTGTGCAGAGTTACCTTATCTGATGGTGAAGGGGCAGAAATATGTCAATAATAACTGGCAGGGCAGCACACTACCTTGCTTGGCGGAAGAACTGGTAACATATAGCAAGGGCAGAATAGCACGAGTGGTCAATTTCTGTGCACAAATCTGGACAGAGCATATAACAAAGCTGAAGTGGATTGCAACAATGGAAAAGCCGGTGCAAGTGCACAGGGAAGAGGAATGTAAGCTCTGCTTCCGCAGCAAGTGTACAGTCTTTGTTGGCACAAATGAACATTGTAATAAAACACTCTTGATCGTAGACATGAAGAAAGGAATGGCTGCACTAATTAATTACTACTGGATCTGTGGTCAACAAGCCTACTTGCACCTCCCAGCATAATGGAGGGGTTGCTGTTCACTGGCCATATTGCATTCAGCGATATTGGTAATCCCAGAAGAGCACCTTAAGGGAGGAGTGCTGCCTGCAAAGGGGCCAACAAGTTTCCCCACAACAAAACCCAAAGATAAGAGCCTGGCGCCCAAGCAAGATCCTCACATCCAGCTAGGAAAAGAACAATTCCAGCAACCGAAGAGAATGAAAAGATAAAATTACATTTCTAAAGACCCTTCCACTTTGCTTGCTGAAATACAGAAGAATATCGGCTTTCCAGTTCAACAGAGTCCTTCGTCGCTTCCCAAATGGCTGCAGATAGTGCGGTGGGAACTGGTCCAGCTCACAAATGGCACAGAGGATGGGTTCAACGTGATCAAGGTTGAGTTACAAGCACTAAGACTTATGACAATGCAAATAGATACATGTTTGAAATGTTGACAGCAATGCAGGATGGGGTTTGCAAAAAGATTCCTATTGCACATTCGCACCTCCAGAAGATGCAGAAAATGCATCATTAACCCACATCATTGCAGCTGTCTATGGCCTAGGTGTTCGTATGAAGAAGGAGGGAGGAATTCAGGACAATTATTGGCTAAATATGACTTTCAACTGAGCCCCATAGTAGCTAGGAGCAATCCTGAAGATGTTAATGCCCATCATTGTATTCATCCTGGCCATTCTCTGCACTTGCCAGCTGGTTCTTGGATCCTGTGCCACTATGGCACCTGATAGCGCAAGAATGATGGTATCGATTGGGGGTCCAAAAGCACCTTGCGAAACAAAACACATTGAAGTGCAGACCTATGTCCCACAGAGTGACCCAAAGTATGAAATGTGTCCCATCTGGCATGGAGATGAAGATGATCCTTTATATCACACTGTCATTTCACAACCCCTGATCCAGAAAACTACTCAGAGGGTTGGGTGGACCTGGCAGGGGAGGGGGGTTGTATTTACAGGACTTGTTCAACTAAAGAGTATGCGCATAGGGGGGATAGTTTGCGATCAGTGTGTAGGGCATGGGTGCCAGTAGAAAGAAATAAACCATGTGTGCGTGTAGAAACTGGAGGGTGGGAGTGCAGAGCTATTTCAGAATTCATTACTGTAGAAGTAACAAAAGGGGGGAATGTTTGGAACGGGGCAGCCCCTTCCCCCAAGGCCCTTTTAAGTAAGGCAAGATGCATTTGAGCCACTGTAATGAACCAGGGGGGAGAGGGATCAGTGAAAGTGGTGCCTTCCCGTCCAGCAGGACCCCATGCTAACATCAATTATAGCGTATTCATATGGTGTGGCCCAAGGTTTCGTGCCGCATCGCTATTTTGCATAGATATTAATATTCCTAGGTAGAAGGGAAGGCTTGCGCGATAAGCACTGTAAAGGTGGCATTGCATGCACTAGGCCCAAATCCACAAGGCAACGGAAATCTCTAGTCATGCCCGGGCTCCCATGAGGACAGTTTGCTCCAAACTGTTTGTCCATTATTCTTGAAAGTGTTGTGAAGATGTGTCTTTCACCCAAGAGGAATGTGCCCTACAAGGCCATGATCAGAGGCCGGTGCCTGGCGGGCATGATATCTCACTTTGGCTAAAGCATGACGCGGCCCATTCCCAAGTGACCATGAGTTTTAGCCCATATAACTGACTAAAACTTAAGATCCCCAAATTCCATGACACCAGGTGCCCTTTGACCATCAACCCCAAATTAACAAGTCCTGAAATGTTCAAAGAGTATGGACGGGGTGTATCATTGAAGAGACAATCGAGGAGCTGGGAGGGATAAATTATAGTTCAAAATGAGGGTGGACACCTTGGAGCCAGATGGCACAGAGGTATTTATTTATTCGCATGTGTTTAGCGCACAGGCAGCCCAGAGGGCATCGTGGCGCTTGTTACAGGTATGAAAATGACTTGTTGTAGTTGGTAGTGAGTGAAATGTGCGGGTGAAAGTTAAAGTGCCCTGGAACCTCCTGTGTGTTTGTTTTGAAGCCTGCCAAGTGCACAGTATGAGTGATAAACAAGATGGATAGTAAGAGTATAGTTAATTTGTTGTCTGACCTTCGACATGAGAAGAAGTTGAGCCTTGCAGCGCCCACATGATGGAAGATGGACGGACTGGGCTAGAACCAATAAACTGCCATCCCATATGGATAAAGGCAGCACCTGTGTAGGGTCCATCCAATCAATCGCGCAGGTGTTTACAATATGTATTGCGTAACTCATGATGATGTTTTGCTTTATAAGTTTCTGCTTGTACATTTCTTTGGCAGAACATTCTTAGCAGCAGAGTTCTTTGCTGTTGCTCTCATTTGCACCTGAGATTAAACTTGTTATCCTTACAAGATCGACTTGGGCCTTTCTTCCCTAGCGGGTTGTATTCTCCCTGGTGTGAGCGTTTACGGGCTTACTTTCATCAGCCCCAATAAAAAGAAAAAAATACTGGATAAGGATTATGTTGGGAATCCCTTTGTGCCTATGCTACAATTTACTGTATTGGTTTATATCTGTTCTCACATTCTTTGCATCAATGCCACTGTAACATATGTTCCTTATAAATAGGCTTTCACTATGAAAAGAAATAAAAAGTAAAAAGAGCATGTGTACCTCTGAAATATACTTAGCCCCCAATATCTGTAGCCCCACCCATGATTGCATCTAATGTTCTATTCATTTGTAGTTAAGCAACCAAACTTGACTTCTATCTCTCTATCATTTCATCTCAATCCTCCTAATCTAGGCACCGCCACAAATCATTTGACTCAATTCTCTCACCTTCATCTCCTCTATTCTTTCTGCAAATAATCTTGCTCTCTAGTTTGCTTCTAAAATTTCTACCATTCGCAATACCCTCACAAATTATCGTCTATCCTCTCCTCCTGCTCACCTTTCTCCACCACTCCTACCATCTTCTCCCACTACTATGTCTTCCATTGCCCCTACCAACTCTGATGGGATTCTTGCCCTACTCCTCAATGCTAGCCCTTCCTGTGCCCCGACTGACTTTGCACATTGTGAAGCACATAGCTCCCAGTATTGCTCCAAATCTTACCTCTTCAACTCCTCTATTGATAATGCCACTTTCCCCCATCCTATAAAAAAGCTACTGTCATCCCTCTTCTTCAGAAACCTGGTCTCGATCCTAACTGTCCTGCCAACGTTCACCTAGTCTCTCCTCTACTGCACTATTCCAAAATACTAGAGTGAGCAGTACTCAATCAACACACTGAGTTTATTGATACTCACAACCCCAGGAAACCTCTTCAATCTGACCTCTTCATGCTACTGGGCAGCTCTCCTCAATGTCAGAAACGTCATCTCTTCCGCTCGGCATATACACTTTTCATCTCTTCTTATTCTCATTGACACTCTGCTGCCTTTAATACTATCAACCATTCTGCCCTTCTCTTTCCATTATCTTTCCTTGGCATCAAGGATAAGGCCCTCACATATTGTGTTTCATAGCTTGCCCCCAGCCACTTTCAGGTGTCCTGGAACATCCTTACCTCCTCACTCACCCCCTTACTGTTGGAGTTGTGCCAACAATGCATTCCTTTCCCTCAGATTTTTTCAAAAGAAATAAATAAATCATAAATTATAAACACAAAATTAATTAATAAAATGGGCATTAATGCAATCTGCAAATCTTCACTTAATTTATCATATAGAAAGCCTCCAACTCAATGAAGCAACTCTACTATAATCTAGGACACTGAATATGTGATTTACTGCGGGGGGTGCTTGACATAATTAATACATATTAATGACATTTGTATATATTTACATCCCTATTCACTTTTTAAGTCATGATCAGAAAAAGCTTTGAAGAGTTTAATCGATTCATGAAGAGGCTCTTGCTTACTAGCTTTTGTGGTGTGTTGTCTTTTCTGGCTGGCATTGACCATGTCTTAGTATTATGAGCACCCAACGTTTTGTGTGACTTTGTGCTTCTGTGAAGTTTTATAAACAGAGCATTGTTCAGCTTTGCCAACGTGTGCCAGAAAAACCTGATGTAGCTGTGAGAAAGAAAGTCCTAAGCTGTGGCTCTGAGTGCCATTCCTGTAACTGTTCACTTTCTTCTTGCTGGTTTATCGTGTTTTCAGTGATGAGCCATGACTCCCTGAGCTCCTCCAAGACGCAAAAGCCAAGAAACGCCATGACGGACCCTAACTCCCTTATGGCCATATAATGAGTATAATGAGTATGGTGGCAATCACAAAATTCCATGGACAATTTTGGAAAGTTTGTTTTGTGTGTTTGAAGTTAGCACAATCAAGGGTGCTGATATGGTCCCAATGTTTTGAGCTTACCAGTGAGTTCAAGAAAAACATTAGGTTTGATCTGAGATGTGGGGGTTGCCCCCCAATGAACAATGAACCACTGAGATCTTTCTGTGAAGATGCTGAACCTTTCCCCCAATAATATCCTACCCATGATAGATTCAGGATTGCTGGTTTATCTGGCACTTGGATGCATTGATAATGAGTTTGGCCTTTTACGTGGCCAGCAATACTCCCTTCGGGTAGCAAGGGGATTTTTCCCAGCTTGATCTGGAGGCAGTTATGCTATCCAAAATGATGACACAAGGATTACCTGAAATTGCTACAGGCCCCCTTGTGTTCGGAATGATGTGTTCTCCCTGACAGGGTACCTCCATGACATGGTCAATCTGCCAGGAACCAAAGGTCAAGCCAAAGGTTTTCAAACACGTTGCAACTGTCTTGCATCAGCTCATGGAACGTGTTTGGAATTTAATTTTGTTGGCCATGTTGTTACCAATTTTGTCCACACAGAAATGAAGATACGTAGATCTGAATTTCAGAACCAGGACAACCAGACTGGAAAAGGAACTTTGTGAGGGCTCAATCCTCCCCACATCCAACATCTTCGTAACCTCAGCTTTGTGGCAGTCATGGGTCCCCAACAAATATTACTCATTATGGGTATTCTGTCCCTGATGTCTTTAGCAAATTAGCACTGGGGTGTAAGGTCCAGAGTCAGGCAAAACAATAGCGTAAACTACTGAAACAGAGATTGGCTGCCCTCTTGCTGCCACATATCAGTCGTGAAGAGAGTTTGACTCCATCCACCGAGCCATCTCTGTGGCCGCTTTGAAAGAGGTGAGGAAGGAGTGCATTTTTCCCCTTCACCTTTTCTGAGACGAAAAGAGTACAGACATCTCTTTACATCTGTGGTATGGCTCCAACTAGCTTGTGTAAAACTATTATTTCTCATGTAAAAAATGTCTCTCTGGCTAACGTGAAGTTTCTCTTCCAAAACCACTTACGCAGCAGAGCTGAAGCAGGAGATACAGGTAAGAGGAGGATAATTTACAACATAAATTAGACCAGCCAGTTTGAGATTTGGAATGAGTAACTTCTTTAGCTTAACATTACATACTATATAGTATTATTCCACATGTTAGTATATCGCATCAATTGTATAGTATTGTACATTTAACCAGTGGTCTACGTTTTACATGAAAACAAATGTATTTTTCTGATTTCTCCCTAGAGGCAATGTTATCTAGTTGGACAGTATTGCATCAAATCTTGGTCCGCCCACCAAGCTATATTAGGCGTCCACATTGTATCTCAATTCTAATTATATTTATACCTCATGGCAAGTAGGTTTTAATCATTATCTTGCTTATATGTTTTAAAAAACATTGTTTAAAGTCTTGTCAGTCTTTGCGCTGGTGCACTTGTGGTAAACCATCTCCAGCTTCTGCTCATCATTTGTCACAACTCCAATAAACATTTTCTAAAGGCAGTTTAATGTTATTTTGTGAGCCTTTATCAATTATGCCCATAGACCCCTTCTTAGAGCAATACCTGGAGTTATGGGCCCTGAAAACTTATTTAAAGACCCGAGCGCAGTGAGGGCATTTAACAAATGTTTAAAAGCTCAAAATTTGCGGGAGGGCCATAGATGTGGTCCTAAAAAGCTATTATGACTTGCGTCACTCTTGTTATTAATTATTAGCATTGATATTCCTTAACTGTCCCTGAAGATGTTCTGGACATTATCTCCCATGATCCCCCATCAGCATAATCAATGGTGAAGGATCATGAGAGTTGTACCGGGGAGGACACAAAATGAATTAATTACCCTAGCATCTATAAACTGGAAAAACAGGAATCTGTCTGGGGAGGTTGCAGGGATCTGGCTTTGGCTCCATACAAAGGTGGTGGATGCAGACCTGAGGAAGAGGAGAATGGGTGGATATGGAAGAAGGTTGCAAGCAAGGTGAAAGGATGGAGGTACAAGGAATAAACGCAGGAAGAGGAAGCTCGGAGCAACAGACCCTGCCATGAAAGTAAGGGAGAGCGAGATTGGTGGGGAAATTGACACCAATTAGAGAAAGCTACAAATAAGTGTTGCAGCATTCCCTCATCGGCGAATCTGCAAGCTATCACAAGATTTGCAAGCAATACCATCTTGTATAGTTCGCAAATTGACCAAAGGGGAAATGTTCCTAACGTTCCAAGGGTTATCATTTTTCTTAGTTTCTCTGGTATTTTATTTTTTCCATGAGTGAATGTTAAGTGCAGTATTAGTCATGTTTGTATTTTTTTGTAGGTTACAAACTGACATTGGGGATTTCTGAAACCACAATTTAGGGCTGTTTTACCTTTCTCTTGAATTTTTAAAAACGTTTGTGTTGATTTGTAATTTCCTCCACAGATGTATGAACAGCTTTTTGAGTGATGGCTTCAGGAGAATTGGTGCAAGCAAGTTCCATGCATGCCACAGGCGCAGTAGCAGGTTCCCTAGCTGTATCCTGCTTTTGCAGAGTTTTTGGGGTTTCGATTTGTAACTGTTTTTCCAAAGGGGTACCAGGGTATTCCCCTGTTTGCAGTTTTTTTCCTCTTGATTTCTTACTATACATTTGCTTGTTTGCAGATTCGTGGCAGTCCTTTTCTTAAAATATTTCACCTGAATTTTGGGGCTTTTTATGGGGGTTTCAGGTGTCACAATCAATATATTGGAGTGTTCTGGACAATGGGTTTCCATGCCATATCTCGGTTTTCTTTGAGCAGCTGCTGTGTGCTACTTGATCATTGCTTGTGAATGGTTAAACGTAATCATCATTAGGTATTAGGGACCTTGACATTTTCAGTATTATTCTCCTTTTGTATTCTCCCTATCCATATGTTTGCAAAATAATCGGGATTTAGATTATGTGGTGCCAGGTGCTCTGCTTTCACAGCAAATAATACCCAAAGAAATGTGTTATTCTGTTTTTAGCTTGAATTTTGCAGTCCATTACTATTTTAGTGGATTTTTGAGGGCTTATTTCTTTCTTTCACAGAATTAAACATTTCATTGTACATTGTGGTATTTTGACGGGGCACTGCAGAAAACATGAATGGGGTCAACCAGTCTCATGAATAGCGTATAGTTGGCAGGGAGGGTTTTATATGTTGCGCCAAAATGTTATACAACGCTTTTTGGAAGGAGTTTGCAATTTTCATTATTCATGCATATAACTCTATTACTTTATCAAATATAGAGATCTGTTGTGATTTTCTTTTTGCGAAATGCTCTTGATTTAAAGCAAAACACCCAAGTGCCTTCATTTGCATTATGTGTCCCCTTCTCCCTTTTCAATGGGGCATTTTGAAAGAGTACAGTAGAAGTGCCCTTGACTGTACTATGTGGAATAATAACCTACAATTATGACCTACTTTCATAAAGAAATGTATATATTGATTGTAGGTTTTGATACTATACTTTGCTCAGTAAGACAAGCATAACTAACTTATTGTGATTATGATATATACTGGACTTGATCATTACAAATGAACGTGGTATAATTTAAAAATGTTTACAACGTAAATACAGATAAAAATAAACCTTTTTTAAATAGCCATTCCTTCTTGGAAAGGGTCATGTTCAGATTGAAACGAATGATCTGTTTCATCCTGAGCAATAAGACAATGTTCAATGTTTAATTTTGCATGCTGGCCATAATTTGGCTGGTAGTGCTGTGTCATTCTGGTTGCTTACAATTTGTCTGTCAGCACCCCAGTATCCCTGTAGAGCCTATCCACACACCCCACATTGCCCCCTTATGCAGTAAAAACACCAGCACTGCAATATTCCTGCAGGACAAACACAATATAAATCTATGTTTCCAAATACCTGGGAAGTCCTCTCTTCAGGGATGCCTCTGTCCCTGCTGCTCTCATTCTACGTTTAAAACGTATCTGTGTTTTTTGTGTGGTTGCGCTGCTTTCAAAAACCAATAAAAATAAAAAAATCAGTTTGATAAGAATCAATTTGTGATAAACAAAGACTGTGATAAAAATAGTCCTTGTAAATACAGTCTATAATAAAATAGTTTGTGGTAAAAATTCTATGTAATAGAAATAGACTTTTGGAACACCTCCATTCCGGGACTTCATGGGACTTCTTTCGGGGTCATCCTCTCCACATCTTTTGGGGTCATCATCTTCACCTCTTTTGGGGTCATCATCCTCACCACCTTCATCGGTCCAGGGGCTTTCCAGGGGGCTCCAATCCAGTTGTATCCTCCTGGAATCCGGCGCTCCAAGGATCCAGCGCTGACGGGGAAAACAATTATTTTTCTAGAGCAAAAAGAAAAGACATCTTAAGTAGCAAGCACATCAAACCTTTTACTTTCCTTTTTCACTGGAGCATCTGAAACAACATGAATTAAACACACTAATGCCACATGGTATTTCAGACAACAACCTCAAACACAACACTAATTTCCCTTATTAGTCTATTTGTCTTTTTGTGCACTAACTTGATATATATATATATATATATATATATATATATATATATATATATATATATATATATATATATATATATATATATATATTCTTTTAACCACTTTGAACCACCTTTTGATATCTTTGCACTATTTACACTTAACCACTTACTATGGCAATTCATTTTTTTTCTTTTTACTCCCTGTTAGTTTCAACTCGCTCTAGTCTTTTCACTTCATAGTTCGGGTGAAAGGGTTTAATTTGATTAACATGGACAAACTCTTCCACTGTTAATTCTCCCTCCTTTTTAGCAATTGTGTAGACCACAGATGAAACCGTATCTACAATTGTAGATGGCCCCTGCCATGCTGCAAGAAATTTAGAGTTTTTATGTTTCCCCGTCCCAAAATTAAACTTGTATACCTGGTCTCCTATTTCATATTCCCTCACAGATGCCTTTCTATAAGAATATGTTTTTGCACCATCAGCAGCCTTGTATAAATTTTGCTGCGCAAATGCAAATGCATATTGCAAGTGCTTTCTCAATTTTTCCACATATTCATGAATTGTGGACACATTTACAAGTGCCTGTTCAATTGTTCTGTAAAGAAAATGTTGTGGCAAAACTATTTTCCTTCCTGTCAATATTTCATGAGCCTGAGATTTGTTGATTTGAGGACATTGACCTGATAGCCATTAGTACCAATGGAAGCCGCAAATCCCAATTAGATCCTGCTTCAGCTACAAACTTTTTCAACATTTCAACTATTGATCTGTTACATCGTTCTACTCCCCCTGAAGGGGAGGGGTGGTGAGAAATGTGTAGCTTTCTCTTCACACCCAAGATTTGCCATATGTTTGTCATCAATGCACTAGTGAATGACTTCCACGGTCTGATTCTATTCTTTGAGGTAAATGAAATCTTGAAAAAATATGATTTACACGTAAAGTGGCCGCCGTTTGCACGCTGCAGTCTGGAGATGGAATGCACTCCACCCATTTGGACATTAGACAATTTACTTTCAGCATGTACCTATTTTCCCTTGCTGAACCTCTTACGGGCCCAACATAGTCGACTTGTAAATCAGACCCTGGGGTTGTCAAGCCCCTTTTCATCAATGGTGCTCTATGAGCTGGTGACGCAGGTTGAAATTGTGCACACACTAAACACCCTCTGGTGCAGAGCTCAACATCTTGGGACATGTGTGGCCAATAGGCGTAATATTTTAAGATTTCCAATGTTTTTTCTGAACCTCTGTGCCTTGCAGTAATGGCATTGTGGGTATGATGTAACATCAGTCCCCGAAATTACAAAAGCACTACCCATTGGGTTTGGCCTGTCACAGATTCTCTAATCATCAGTCCGT
Source organism: Ambystoma mexicanum (assembly GCF_040938575.1). Classification (NCBI taxonomy): domain Eukaryota; kingdom Metazoa; phylum Chordata; class Amphibia; order Caudata; family Ambystomatidae; genus Ambystoma; species Ambystoma mexicanum. The sequence goes on from NC_090931.1 coordinate 149,547,535, forward strand.
CTTGTAATCTAATTTTCAATAACACTCCCAATTCCTCCTTCCGTTTGCAGTCCTCTTCAGTCAGAGGAATTTGTTCTGCGCGTAACAAATGGTTAGAAGCGCTTTTTCACATTCACTCAATTTGGTCTCTACCTGTGACAATGCTTTGCTAGCATATGCAATAATTGTGTTATTCACATCATGTTTTTGATATAACAATGCTGACATGCATTGATCTGTAAATCCTATTTCTGCAAAGAAATCCTGATTTTTCATTGGATATGCCAAACATGATGCTTTCATTAGACACTCTTCTAGCCTGGCTACTGCCTCATTTTGTTCTTTTTCCCATTTCCAGGGTACGCCCTGCTTCAGTTATCTCATTAAAAGTTGTGTAATCTCTGCAAAATTCTCAATACAGTTCCTGTTGTAACGTGTCATTCCTAACAAAATCTTTAAACTTTTAAATTAGTGGGATCTTTTAGTTTATGAATCACCTCCACCTTTTTCTTTAGTGGGTTTAATCCATATTCATGACCTAAGAAGTTTACCTTTTTTCTACACCACTGTGTTTTCTGTAAACATACTTTTGCCCCAGTCTTCTATAGCTGACTAAGCGTATGTCTAATCTCATTGAAGTGGCATTTCACATCTTCATTTTATATTAGCACATCATCCACATAAACTATCATACTCCTTTCAACTGCATCCAGGAGTGCCTCGCTCAGGAATATCCCAAACTCACTCCCACTATTGACATACACAAAAAGGTGAAAGGAACCACGCATATTGTGATTTGTCAAAAGAAAATGCAAATACATTTTGAATATCTTCAGCCAGTGGCACACAACAGTATCCAGCTGTAAGGTCTAATGTGGTAAACACCTTTGACCCGTTAACCTATGCAAGACCCTGATCAATTAATAGCAGAGGCCACCTTGAAACATGGACCTTTTTGTTTAATTCCATAGATCTGCAAACAAGCACCATTGGCCATTAGGTTTTAGCACACCTAATATAGGGGTACTTGATATACTATGAATAGGCCTAATGATTCCTCTAGATTCTACATTTTTTGTTATTTCAGCTAGTATTTCCAAACATGGCAGGGGTAACCTATATTGTCGCACAAATACTGGCCCCCTACCATGTCCTACTAGTAGTGTGGCAACATGCAAATCCGTTAACCCACAATAATGTGCATCTTTGGCAAAAACCTGTTTGAATTCCATAAATATTTTTCTCAATTGGCCTTTTTCTTCTTCACTTGTGCAAGCATCTGCAGCTTGAATTTGCTATTCTACCATTTTACAAAACTCTGGAAAGTCCTCCAAAGGAGGAACCTCTGTACTTTCCTCTAATCGTGTGGCAGTATCTCTTTGGATGGTCGCTACACTTAAATATTTTGAAACATTGACCTCCATTTCAATATGCTGCTTTTCTCCTTTAGATTTACTTAATTCAAATAGAATACAATCATCTTGATAACAGCACACTATTCTACTTGGCTCATAAGGGAACTGACTGAACTTTAAAGATTCCTTTAGGCTTAGAATCCAAGGATTCTGGCAACTCACCCTGTGCAGTCACATAGCTTTCAGGAATGTTTCCTATCACTGCGTTACTGAAATCGGCAGGGATGAAAACATCCCTTTTCACCTGCCGTTCAACAGCATATGGTTTCATTTGGGCGCAATTGTAAGCTTGTCTTTTTTTCAAGTGCTAAAGTGGCTTCAATCATTTCAGGATGCCCATTCACATGGATAGGGATCCATGGCTGCCCATCTCTCATGTGTATGTCTGAGATGGTTCAAGTGTGCTTTTCTTTATTTATCTCTGGAGTGAGATTTGGTTTGCATTTTTCTTCATTTAGATAAAAACGCAGCGTGTTTTCATCTATTTCTGGTTGCCATTTTTTTCATGGGGTCCAAATAAATCTCCAAAGACTGCTTCTCTTTTTCTCCTCGCATTTCAACCTGACATATGAGAATGACAGTGGCGCTGGGCACACAGCCATTGGGAAGATATACTTCCACTGCACTTTCTGATTTAGCAATGGTATGGCATCTTTTACACTGTTGCTTTGTGTCATTATTTTGTTAAGTCTCAATGGCTTTTTATCTAAGCACGACAATACTTCATGTACCCTATCAATGAGGGGTGACAACTTCTTCAGGCAATTCGTCCCTTTGAGAAAGGGTATTTCATCAATGAATGTAATCAACACTTCCTGTCTTATTCGATGCTGCCCTATCTTTATGTCAACCTCAGTGACACCTTTGATAGGTATTTCCCCATTGAAATTGTGCACAGAGCCTTCATTTTGCCTCACCTTTATGTGATTTTTGGGTGATCTCCCTTCATTGATACTTTAGTTCCTCTGACATTATCGTTGTTTTGGCACCTGTATCAATCATTGCGAATGCATTACATTTTCTTCAATAGTAATAGGAGCATAGTACCTATCTTCAATCTCTTCTAGTACACATAAAAACAGTGAATTTTTGCTGATTTCAGAACTTACTCTCCTTAGCTCTTTCTTACTCTTTGCTAGGCAACTGGGAATATGAAATTATATCTTTCCCTCCTTTTTGCCCACTTCATTTTGAATTTCTCTATTCTCCTGGGCTCAGAACCCATTTGGAGTGTAGCCACTGACTGCCACTCTGACTAGGGACCACTAGTGTTCACACCCCAATTTCTTATTGTACTTTTCTCATTGTCTGGATTCTCTACACTGCAACCTTTTGACTGGATATTTTCACAATTGTCACGTGACAGCCTGTCAACTTCTGGTGTATGACACTTTTCTGTGTTTTACAAGGACCCTGTCAATTCTGTCCCTTGGATTATCCATGGTTCAAAATACTCCTCAGGTGACTGACCTGCACCCTCCTTTTGAGCTAGTTTTCTCTGTATAGTTATCAACAGTATTCTGACTATCAAGTGAGGATAATCTATCTGTTGATCCTAACCCTTCACCTTGTGTTTTATTTTCACATTGGATGCATGCTCTTTTTAAATCTGTTGCTCTGTTGTTTGGGTTTTTCTTGTTCATTTTCCCCCTTTTGGTCTTCATTTTCACACACCTGGATAGTCTGGTTCAGCTCTAAATTGAACCAAACTGCCTTTTTGTGTGTGTTGAAATTCGGTGTCTCGCTTTCATTAGTATGGTTTCTTATTTTTAAATCACTAAGCAATTCAGAACCGTTATTCAAAGGTGATTCACAGGCATCTGTGTTTTCGTCAGTGCAGAGATGATTAACTTGTCACTTATTGTCTGAACGCACAAGATCACTACTATGACATGCTCCACTTTCACTTGGCAGTTGCTTTTGAACAGCACATAACTTTCCTATCTGTTCAGACAACGTTTTGACTTGGGCCTCTAAGCATTGAAACCTGTCCATGCCTCTGAATTCCTCTCTTTGTGGCCTGGGCCGGTAATGGTTAAACTCACCCTGATTAGGCCTATTTTGGTACCTCTCAGGAGATTGATTTCTTTTTTTTAAAACTTTGTTTATTGGCAGAAAGTTAAGACAGGCATACAACAGGGTACATTTCAGTCATCAGGTACGATCGCACAACATCGAGCAACACACAGAGGCAGGGTACCTCCTCCTTAGGAAGACCATTTAGCTTTTGGAGCAGCCCAGCTTGGGCAAGAAGAGACATGAGTTAGTGACATGGTGTGGCGGAGCGTGTTTGGGGAGGGGAGGCCATCCTCTCCGCATCGTCTTTATTATTCAGATAGCTGCGGAATTCTGTCCACACGTTTCTGGGTCGTGATGTAGGAGGCAATGACCCAATGTATTCCTCTTCACACAATTGAGTCCAAGTAAGGGCTTTAAGCCACATCGAGAAGGTAGGGGGGCTGTGCCTCTTCCAGTTTTGCAAAATACACCTTTTTGCGACAATGGCTCCAACATTCAAGAACTTAGACATTTTCTTTGCACCTTCCCCCTCCCAAATTCCAAACAGTAGTGCGAGTGGGTTCACCTCCACTGGGGCCTCTATTATTTCGGAGAGTACCTCCGCCACAGCCACCCAGAAAGCGTGAATCGCAGGGCATGCCCAGAACATGTGAATGTGGTCAGCGTCAGGAGATTTACACCTTGGGCATGTGCAGGACAGGGCGCCAGCGAATTTCGCCACTCTAGACGGCGTGTAGTAAAGCCTGTTGAGGAATTTAAATTGAATGCAGCGGAATCTGGCGCTCAGAGAGACCGTGCGTGTGTGTGCACACATCTTCCTCCACAGACCCTCAGGTATTTCTATTGCAAGTTCCCCAGCCCACGCCTCTCGGGGCCTGAGAGACCCGAACACTTTCTTCCCAAGCTGCATTTTGTACAGAGTGGATAGTACCCCCTTGGATCCTGCAGAGTTCGCAATGTACTGGAGTTCATGTGAATCAGGGGGTTCGTTTGGATACGAGGGCCACATGGCCCGGACCGCAGCTCGGAGCCTGTAGTACTGAAGCATCTCAAGGAGGGAGTTAGTATGTTCAGGGCGCCATGTTTGGGGGGTGATAAACTTTCCCTCTGGGAAGAGGTCCGTCAGGCCCCGGTAGCCAAGTTGTTCCCAGTATTGGGAGAGGTGCCGGTCGTGTGTGGGGGCAAGTCCCGGAAACCGCCACAGAGGGAGCCACTTATAGTATGGGGGCAGCTTCTGCTCGGTGTGTAAGATAGAAGCCCAAGCCCTTATCGTGGCAGTCACTGGGTCCGCTTGGGCTTCCGTTTGGAGCCCGTGTTGCAGCAATAGGGTCATAATGTTAGTTCCCTCTCCGGCCATTTTTTTGAGTTTTACATGCAGAGGGGGTTTCTGAAGTATATACCAGTGGGTGGCATGCTGGCCTGGGCCGCGTACCAGTACAGTTGTAGGTCTGGTGCCGTAAATCCCCCTTTATCATATGGAGCTGTCATGTGTTGCCACTTCATGCGGACCGACCCAGAGTGCCAGAGGAAATGGGCACACTCCGAGTGGAGCTCTTTGAAGTACTGTCTTCCGGGCCAGATCGGGATATTAGTAAAGACGTAAAGGAGCTTGGGGACCACTATCATCTTTATCAGTGACAGTTTGGCTGCCAACGATAATGGTAGGTGTCGCCACTTGGAGAACTTGGAAACGATGAGCTGAGCCGCAGCTTCATAATTGTCCTTTAGTAGGGCCTTTTTGGATAGCGACACCTGCACTCCAAGGTACTTGCCCCCGTTCGGAGACCAGCGGAGGGGGTAATCACATGTCGGCTGTTGTGTCGCTGCAGTGAGGGGGAAGATTTCAGACTTCGAGTAGTTTATCTCAAACCCGGAGAAAGTGCCTATTTTGGTGACATCTCTAATAATCTGGTTCAAGTGTGTGGAGGGATTTCTTATGTAGAGGAGGACATTGTCTGCGTATAGCGAGATTACTTCCGGATCATCAATTAACCGAATGCCTTTATTGGAGTGGCGCCCTCTAACATGGTCTGCCATGGGTTCGATGGCAAGCGCAAAAAGGAGGGGGGAGAATGGGCAGCCCTGGCGGGTCCCGCGGTGTAGTTTAAAGAGGGGAGAAGGAACAGAGTTTACAAGGACCCTGGCCACTGGATCAGTATATAAGAGCTTTATGTAGGAGAGCATGTTTGGGCCCACACCCATCTTCTGTAGCACCGCCCACAGGTATTGCCATGCGACCATGTCAAAGGCCATCTGGGCATCGAGAGTTACAGCCACCGCATCAGCGCTCGGGTCAATCCTGGACATTACGTTAAATAGACGGCGGATGTTGAGTGCCGTGGACCTACCCGGGATGAACCCACTCTGGTCCGGATGAACCATGTGGGTTATAAAAGAGAGAAACCTATTTGCAATTATTTTGGCGAAGATTTTCATGTCCGTGTTAATGAGGGATAGTGGTCTATAGGACCCGCACTCTTCCGGGGGTTTGCCCGGTTTGGGGATGACTGTTATTTTAGGGTGAAGGGGGCTTCAAGACACTCTCTGGTATCCCGGGAGATAACCGTCATAGGGATGCTTTCCAGGAGGTCATCTAGATCCTGATCTGAGTGTCCGGGCCGGGGGCCATATAGTTCGGCATAAAAGGTAGCGAATATGTCGAGGATGGAGCGGTCAGACCAGTGCTTAAGTCCCTTTTCATCTAGAATACAATCGACCCTGGTCCAGCCGCCTTCCGCTCGCACGGCTCTGGCCAGTGTTCTACCCGGCCTGTCCCCCTCTCCATATCTGCGGGCAGCGACCGGGCGGGCATAGTATTGCACCTCCCTTATAACATGCGACTCGAACTGTTCCAACTCAGCTCTGATCTCTGCTAGTATCTCTGGGGACGGTGTAGCAAGGTGTTTCTGCTCAAGGGCCTTGAGCTTAGTTTCCGAATTGTTTAGGGATTGCCTAATAGTCTTCAGGATACCTGCTTCTTTAGAGATGCACATCCCCCTGATATACACTTTGAATGCCTCCCACCTGACCCCCTCCGATGTCTCCGACGTGCTGTTATTTTCGAAGAATGTGGTAACGTCTGCTAGTATTTCAGCTTTGAATACAATGTCCGCCAGGGCGGCAGATTTAAAGCGCCACGCGGGACGTGTTGGGCCCTCATTGCCGACCAGGATCTGTAGCAGCACAGGGGAATGGTCAGACAGCGTGCGTACCAGGATCTTAGCTTCCGAGACCCTGCCCACCAGCCCTCCCGAGAGCAAAAATACATCGATTTGCGAGGAGCTATCGTGTACAGTGGAGTAGAATGTATAGTCCCGTTCGTGAGGGTGGAGGGTCCTCCATATATCGTGCAGATTAAGGGCATCCATATGTGCATGGAGTTGAGCCGCAGCTCGCGTCATGGTTCTGCGGGTGATTGTTGTTCTATCTAAGGTGTTATCAATTATCAGATTCATGTCTCCCGCCCATATGATAGGGATATCTGGGTATCTCATTAGGATGGAGGCCACATTATCAAAGAACTCGGGCGAATCAGTGTTGGGCGCGTATAAGTTGACCAGTATGCAGTCTTCATGAGCCAAGGTGCAATGTAAAATAACATATCTGCCTTCTGTGTCGATGTGGGACGAGTGGAGTGTGAAGTTTAGAGATTTATGAATAAGTGTCAGGACCCCTCTAGCTTGAGTGGAATATTGAGTGTAATACCTATTGAGACCCCAGGTGTGTGCTATAGTGGACGATAAATGTTTCAGAGCGTGCGTCTCCTGCAGTAGGAGTACCTTAACCCCATGTCTCTGTGCATATGCCGCAATCCTTAGTGTCTTCGTGAAATTTGTCAGCCCCCGGACATTTCAGGACATCATCCTGACTGCCATGTCACCGGTTTACGGAACATCCCAGGTCAAGCATCTAGTATTGTTTCTCTCGATGTGTGCCGTCCCAGAAAACAGCTGCCACCCCCCGGAGCCGGTCCCAACTCCTCTGCCGTTTTGTATATAATCAACCCCAACTTCTGCCACCCCCTCCCTCACCGCCCTGCCCCAACCAGCAGTGTATGAAAACCCACCCAAACTTTGACCCATTGCACACCTTCCCCAACTTGGCGGCACCGGGAAACTAGCCCAACCGGGGCCAAAACACAAACATTTAGACTCAGAAGAAATTGCAGCCGCAGTGGGGGCTGTCACTGCCGTTCTACCCACTTTAACTAGTATCAGTTACAATAACAGCATATCTGACTGGACTTCAGCTGACAAGCAAATAATTTCAAAGAAAGGATACTGGAGCACTTAGATTCCACGGAACAAACCTAGTTGACACATAGCCGCAAAAGTATGTTTTACGTCTTTAGAGTACGTTTATACACGATGTTGTATCACTATGCGGATCAAGGCTTAGTGTGTGGCGCCACAGGCATAGGATCTCCCTGTACATTCCCCTCACTTAAATGTGCGCACATTGCAGTGTTGCAGGGCGACCGGGGGCCCGCCATCCGACAGAGAGGGGGGGTTCGGAGCCCACCAGGGCGGCTCATAGTACCTATACCACCATCCCCAGCACCCATTACAGGATATTAAGGGTTTAGACCTTAGACGTCTTCCATCCGCTCCTCGGGAGGGTCAGCCGGCGGGATCTGCGCCTCGATAAACTTGACGGCCTCATCCGGGACAGTGAAAACGTAGTGTTTGTTGCGGTGGGTGAACTTGAGGCGGGCAGGGAAGAGCATTGCATATTCAATTTTCCGCTCTCGCAGTAGCTTCTTCACTCCGTTGAATTGACGCCTTCCCGTCTGAACTGCCACCGAGAAATCGGGGAAGATTCTGATGACTTGTGAGTCCATCCTGAGTTCCCCTTTTTCCCTGGCCAACCGGAGGATATGATCTCTGTCCTTATAGCTCAGTAGTTTTGCAATGATTGGTCTCAGGAAATCTCCAGGTTTGGGTCGAGGTGCTAGGGAACGGTGCACCCTCTCCACGGTAAAAAACGGCAAGAGTGGCGGGTTGTCAAGGAGGTCCTTAAGTAGTTGTTCGACCGCCGTTTTCCATGCGGCCCTTCAGCGCAGATTCGGGCACCCCCACAATGCGGACATTGTTCCTCCGGGACCGCGATTCCAGGTCATCACATTTGGCCTTTACCTGTTTCATGTCGCGGACAAGTTGTGAGACCGTGTTCTGTAGAGTGTGGACGTTGTCCTCATTTGCCCAGATCCTCTGCTCCGTCTCGGCAATTCTGGTCCCATGCTGTTCGATCTTCGCTCTCATTGAGGCGACGTTTGCGTTGATGTCGTCCAGCTTTTCATGGAAGGCAGCAAAGTTTTTAGCCATGGATTCCATCATCGTGGAGAGGTCTGCCTGAGGGGGGTCCTGGGCGCATTCCTCCTCCTCTTCAGGTGGCGGAGAGGACGTTGCGCGCTCCGCCCTAGGCGCCACTTTTGCGAATCTGTCCATGGCGCCTGGTTTACCGTTAGGCCTCGGCTTACTGGGCATCGTTGTGGAGGGAGCATATCCGGTTTGATAGAAGGTAGCGGCAAGTGTCGTCCCCAGGCCGCGCGTTCGTGAGTGCGCCCCAGCGCGATGCAGGGGGGTGTTTGGGGGCCCCGTCAGACCGGAGGGAGCGAGGCCCAGTCCAGGTTTGTTCGCCCACCTCGCCGCCGGATCCCCCGCCGTAGCCCTTCAGGGGTGAAGATCCAGGCTCGGGTGTGGCGGCCGAGAGCACACGCGGGCCGCCCAGTCCGCAACAAGTGGAGGCAATCCGGGCCTCCGGCGCAGCCACCGCGTAGGAGGTATATTGGATGAGGGCCCGCCCAGGCCTCTGCCGCGCGGAGTTGGGGCGCAGCAAAGGAGCCTCACAAGGCCTGCGAGGGCGTCCCGGCGGGGCCGCAGCCCGTTACCGCCAGAGGCGGCGAGTGTCCAGGAGGAGATGGGGCGCCAATGGCCAGGAGCCCGATCCGCGGCAACTGGAGCCGATCAAGTGTCCGGGGCCCGCAACCGTCCCAGAGACAGCAGCGGGGTGAGAGTCGCCCAGTATGCAGGCCACGGCTGATGGGGCCCTCCGGGGGTCAGCGCCGTCCAGAGGCGCCTCGGAGCAGGGAGCCCAGCAGGCCAGCGAGGGCGGCGTGTCAGAAGGCCGCAGGTCGCCTCCTCCGGGGTTGGCGAGGAGGGGACGTCGCGCCACAGGGCCCGAAGCCCGTGCCTCCCTTTCCCGGCACCGTTTCTCGCCAAAATTTCACTCAGGTGGACAGGATGACAGGGGGACCAAAATCGTTGTGGTTTCGTAGTGGAAGTATTCAGTATATCGCCGATGTCCAACAGATTGTCGTGGGTAGAGACAGAGTTCACCGGCTAGGCAGCCATTTTCCTCGGCTGCTCAACAGCGCCCCCAGGAGATTGATTTCTATTTGTGTTACTTCTGAATTCATGTGACACAGGAGGTGGAGAACGCGGAGTGACCATGCTTTGACCATGGTTGACTGGTGGTGGTGATTGGTTATATTGATGAGGGACATAATTCATATTTTGTATTTCATTTGGTGGGAATTGTCCCCTATGCTGTTTTCCATTTTCAATGAATCTGTCTACATATCTTGGTCTGTCTTGGTGGCCATATACCATTGTAGAAGGGTCAAGTCTACTCTGAGTCCCTTGTGTCTGGTATGGGCCATTGTACATTTGATTTTGATTGTTTAGACCTGGCATATCGTGGGGAAATCCCACTCTGGGTGAATTACCCAAATATCTAGGACTAATGTAAGAATCCCTATTACTGGGATCAATGGATTGGAACTTAGGAGTTTGGAATGATGTCCTCTGTGGCGGCATAATCTTTGGCTAGGTGTCATGTTGTTTCTTGCCTGAGTTTGGGGTGATTCTAGTGGCATATTTACAGATTGTTCCTCCACAATCGCTGGTGTGGGTTCTTAAGACTTTGGTTTTGTCTCCTTATTCTTAGGTCCTTCCTCTGTCTGACCAAATATCACTTAATATAGTTTAGTCCCCTGTTATATTATCCATTCTAGTGTTTTTTCCCTGCCAAATTCACAAATTAACTGGGATAAAATTTGTTTTTGGAGTCCATAAAAGTATGCAGTCTTAAATTCTACACAGTTAGGGTTAAATGCCACATCAAAGCATGAAAATGCTCTTTTCAGACTTTGAAGCTATTGACGAAGGAACATATCTGGCTTCGCCGTCGTAGTATAAGCTGATTTTATTGCATCATACTTAGACTGATAAGGTGAAAATTGATGTCTAGCCTCTATCTCAAAGTCCACCCATGACACATTTTCCTGCTCATTGAGACCACAAAGGACACGAGCATCTGCTGAATCTAGAGGTAGATGAAAGTACTGTCTATATTGTTCCCTTGGTATCTGGAGGGCTTTAAATATATCGTGAACGGTTCTAAATGGTCTTCCATACAACAATCGCCTCCCTCTTTGAAAGGTTTAATCAAAGTCTTGATGAATTTCATAATTTTGATAGGACTACATGGTGCATTCTGGTGTGTATTATTCTGTAGCTCATTTCTGTTCTCTTGTGGGCCAGAATGATTGTGAATATTTGCCAGTGATTCAGACCCCACCATTGGGTTAACCAGTGCTGGACACAGGAACAGCTCTTGGTACAGTGTTTCATTGGCCAGAGCTGTGATTGAGTTCAGATCCATTGAATGTAGTGCCTTATTGACTTTCCTGAGACTTGAGACTATATTTGCTGTCCTAAGTTTCTGTACTGTCCATGAAGCTGTTCTGCCTCATTACAGAGATCAGAATTATCATCCCTGACCTTACTGATTATTGCTTGCAATTCATTGATTTGTATCTGACACTAATAAAGTGCGTTGTCCTTTTTTTCATTTTCTTCCAGTAATTTAGATATCTCCTGTTCCATAGCATGGAATTCTCTGACTTTTTCCCTGTTACCTTCTCTAAGGGTTTGTATTTATGAAATTGCAACATCTTTGTCTTGTCTTATTTTATCTAAAATTGCTTTTAAGTGGGTTAATTCTTCCCCACTCTCATTAAATTATTTCTCTATCTGAGCCAATTGAGTAGCCATATTGCTGCATTTAGCTTGCAATTCCATATCTAGCTCGTTCTGTTTTAATTCTGCTTTTAACCACTGTACCTTATCACATTAATTGTACAAACTGCATTGTAACTTGTTAATAACTTCATTGTCATTCCCTTGCATCCTTATGGACCTATGTAGCAGGAACCACAATTTGACGCATAATCTGATGATGCAGATTTTTCCCTCCTTGCATTCTGGTGCTTGGAGTAGCCTAAAGAGGCATACCTGCACAATGCTTCCTTCATCAAAAATGTTTTCAAATGCTTCCCGTTCTACCTGTGTGGTAATTCTGTCTTTCCATATTGTCACATTTTCTGAGGACCAAACTGCATGGGCATAAAGTTTTGCCTCAAGATAGCTTGCCAATTCAGAAAACTCGCCCTGAATTTCGGACACAGTGACACTATTGTGTGAGTCAAATGAGCACACAGTACTGCACTACCTCACAGCACTAATTCAATTAATGAGTGCACAATATGGTTATGCTTTAGAATGCAAGGCCACGACCAGTAACTGTTTAAAAGTTTCCCAATGGCCAACACACCAAATATGTTGGATATATTTTGGAGTTATACCTATTACTTTGTGGTATTTCTTTTAATACGGTGGTATTTTATCATTCCTGATAATATATGTAGTAACTCATTGGGGTATTTTTATATTGATGAGACAAATTTCAGAATATTGTCTAATAATTGTTTTTACCAGGGTCACTAACAACAAGCAAAGTACTGGACTTGATACACTCTGGATGAATGGTTCATGCCCTCTTGTGGTACCTTATGTACAATACCACACTACACCCTTGTGACTGTGTTTCAACAATTGTAAAGCCTGCAATTGAAAAACTGCACATTCATTCAATCTCTCTAGCTACACCGCTCACGGCAGCTACTTTATTTGGAAATATCTCTTATCAAACTTCTGTCTTTTTATGCATGTCAAATAAAAGGGACCAAATGCAGAAAAATGTAATAAGACTAAAAGTTACTTGGAAATCTGTTTTTTCATTGTAAAATAAAAATATGCAAATTACACCGAATAAAAGCTATGCTCACATTGTAGTTCATAGTGTGAATACATTTCAATAGCTTTCAGTGTTTTATCTGTGCCAAGTATTTCTAACTTTCCTTGGCAACATGGAATTTGGCAAGAGAAATACACTTTAAAAAAACACAGCATAAACGCAGAATTCCATGCATGTTAAAAATAGAAAGTACCTAATATGAGGTGACCTATTTAATCTCGACTACCTAACCGCATACAAAACAGCAGCACCTCACTTAACTTCATATTTACATAGATATGTTGGCAATATTTCTGATTCAGTTTGGCATGGAGATCTACCCCAATCTTTCTGTCTGCCTCGCCCAGGAACACTCAGATCAGGACCGCTTCAGCACCAGACAGCCTGCCAGCACTGAATTTCGTCTGCCTAGTCAGCCTTTGTTACTTTGTCTCCCAGTGTCCGAAGATGAATAAATGCTATTCACTCTCAAAACCTTTTTTATCAAATCCCCCTGTCACTCAAGGGAAACACCTCCGCTTGAGCAGATCATTTCAATGAAATGGCACGTGATTTAATTGCTGGAGAGCAAAGGACACATCTCTCCTTGAGCTTCCTGCTCTAATACAATGCCCTGTTTTCAGTGGAAAGGATCTTCACATGTTTTTATCACCCAGAGCAAATTCAGTCTGCAGGTTTAATTTCTTATTTAACCCCTTAAGTGCCAAGGACGAGATATCTCATCCTTGACATTACCTCCATAGTGCCAAGGACGACATAGCTCGTCCTTTTTGGCACCTTGTTTTGTGTGATCCCTGCAAAGCAGGGATTGCTCAAAACTGTAATCCAACCCCCGGGCTATGTGAGGGGAGGTCCCCCCTCACTGCCAGGAGGCTGGATTACCTTCAGTTTCACATCAGCGTGCGTAAAGCACGCCAACATGAAAGTGAAAGTAATTTTCACTGCAGCAGCCATTTCGGGCTGCTGTGGTGAAAACACAAGATGAGTCTCCAGCTTGCTCCCCCTCGATCTCTGGCTGTATTTCAAGCCAGAGATCGAGGCAGGTAACGTTGGAAAGGGGAGATTCTTCCCTTTCCAACAATATCTTGTGTTACAGCATTGCTACTCCCAGATCGGGGGCAAGGCGCTCGATCTGGGGGCAGCAATGCCCACTAGAAACCAGGGATCTGTGACAGAGGTGGGGGAGGGCGCAGCTTGGGGGCGAAGAAAAATTAAAAAAAATAAGAAAATGAAGCATGGGAAGGGGGAGGGGTGGGGACCCCTAGACACCAGGGATTTTGTTTGTGGAGGTGTCGTTGGAAAGTTGAGATTCTCCCCTTTTCAATGACACCCTTTTTGTAAGCATTGTTGCTCCCAGATCGGGCGCAGGGCGCTCGATCCAGGGGCAGCAATGCCACTAGACACCAGGGATATCTTTTGAAAGTGGGGGGACAGGGCTGCTTACTAGGTAAGCAGCCCCTCCCCCACCAAGGCCCCAAAGCATTGGGCCACATGTATGGAGACCCCTGGGGGCAGATGCATGACCATCTGCCCCCAGGGGTGGGGGGCAAAAAACAAAAAAGATATCATGGCTGGTGTTGGGGGGCGTGCCCCCCCCCACAGGACCACCAGGGATTTTTTTTATATGGAAAGGGGTTGTAACACCCCCCACCCAAAATGGACTTGGGGTCATGTCATGCAGCCCTCCGTGGGGGCAGTTATCTGCTCTTAGGAAGGGGCATGTAACCCCAGGGAGGGCTGCATGAGAACTCCCCTCTTATATGCCCCCAGTGAGGGCTGAATGAGATGCCCCCCTCCTGCATTTGCTTTGGGGGAGAGGGCCAACCTCCAGGGCATTAGAAAACTACCTGGTGGTGTAGGGTGCCCCTCAGACCCCCCTAAAGGGCAGCCTGCCATTTTGAATTATTTTCTTTGTTTTCTAAACTTGCCTTGGCGCAGAGGGGCACATTGGTGTGCCAATCTGGCCCTGAGGTGCCCAAACCTTACTGCCCCACACACTGGGGGGCCTGTCCCACAATTTTTGGGGGCCCTCTCCCCCCCACCCCAAATGGAGGGGGGGTGTACCTCACGCAGCCGTTTGTAGGAGGCCCATGGAGGCCTGCATGAGGTGCCCCGCCACCCATTTTGGGTGAGGGGGGAGAGGGACCCCAAAAATTGTGGGACAGGCCCCCCAGTGAGTGGGGCAGTAAGGTTTGGGCACCTTGGGGCCAGATTGGTACACCAATGTGCCCCTCTGAGCCAAGGGGAGTTGGGTTACCAAAGGGAAAAGGGAAAATGGTGGAACGCATTTTAGGGCGGCTGTGGGGCACCACAAAGGTACGAGGAATTTTCTAATGGGATGGGGCGGTGACCCCTTCACCCGCACCCATAATGGCGTGGGTGCCATGTCATGCAGCCCTCCCAGGGCCCAGATATCTGCTCCTAGGAAGGGACGCCTGAGCCCAGGGAGGAGGGCAGGACAGCCCCCGTATCTGCCCCCACGGAGGGCTACATGAAATGCGGCGCCCCTCCAATTGGGGTGGAGGTAGAGAGGTGCACTCCCCTTCACATTAGAAAATTCCCCAGCAGTGTAGGATACCCCTCAGCCCCCCCTAAAGTGCAGCCTGCCATTTTCAATTTTTTTCTTTGTTTACGAAACTTGCCTTGGTGCAAAGGGGCACATTGGTGTGCCAATCTGGCCCCTGGATGCCCAAAGCTTACTGCCCCACCCACTGGGGGGCCTGTCCCACAATTTATGGGGCCCTCTCCTCCCACCCAAAATAGGTGGCAGGGGTAGCTCATGCACGCCTCCCTGGAACAAGATATCTGCCCGTAGGAAGGGGCAAATGGGTTTTCAGTGGGGGGGTGAGGTTCAGTAGACCACCAGGGATGGCTTGCAATGCGGAGGCATGCTTGAAAATTATTGATTTGTTTTTGCTGGTGTGACCGTAGGTAACACATGTTTTTTGTGTTGTTTACAGCTTTTTCTACGCAAGCAGCTGCAACGTTATGTGAGTACTGTTTTTTTATTATTCTATGGTTAGAGCCCACTGTCAGTGGGGTGGGTGAGACTGGGGCTGGATTGTTGGTGGTGTGGGTGGGAATGGGCCATCTGGGCAGATACGTTGGTGGGCTGGGACACAATTGCAGGGGCAGGCCACAAATTGCCCCCCATGCCAGCAGAACATTGGTGTTTCCCTGGGAGCGTATCCCTCCCATGTGGGCTGCCCGTCTGCAAGCCCAGGCTCCACCTCTGGCTGTGCTACGTTACAGATGCCACCTCCGGGGAGGAATGGGGATCCTGCCGGGGCTCCCTGGAGCTGCTGCTGTGCTTAGAGGACGGTACACCCACATGGTACATGGATGTCCAAGGCCAGGGACATCACCTCCAACCGTCCTGGAGTTGCGGCTGGGCTGAATTACAGCTTTTCCCTTCAGTGAGGTATTGGCACACTGCCGGGACTCCCTGGTGGGGAGAAGCTGTAACGAAGGGCAGCCAGGGTTCCAGCAAAGTTGGCGGTAATATCCCTGGCCTTGGGCACCCTTCTCCCATGAGGGTCTTTGCCGGGGGTTCTGGGTAATACATTCTGGGCCGATTTGCGTAAGTCAGACCTCTGTGGATTCCAACGGGTGTCCTCTTTTCGGAAATGCATGGGGTTCCCTGTTTTCCTTGCTGGCTTCGACACCCTAGGCCCAAATCTGTGTGGTGTGTGCATGAGCGGAATTCCTGAAATGATGCTGTGCCGAAAGACTTGGGGTTTCTCCTTGGTGCCCAGGTAGATGCACCCACACATGTGTGGTACTGTTTTCATTGGGACACCTGTGGGAATGTGGGACAGTAGGCCATGTGTTGGCGGCGTGTTTCGGTGTGTGAGCCGAGTGAAATGTGCAGAAAATGTGTTTTTTACGCCACATTTCGGACTTTGCCAGAGTTTCTGGGTAATAAATTCTGGGCCGATTTGCGCAAGTCAGACCTCTGTGGATTCCCATGGGTGTCCTCTTTTGAAAAATGCATGGGATTCCCTGTTTTCCTTGGTGGCTTGGACACCCTAGGCCCAAATCTGTAGGGTATGCGCATGAGCAGAATTCCTGAAATTATGCTGTGCCGAAAGACTTGGGGATACCTGTGTTTTAGGCTTTCCCCTTGACGCCCAGATAGGTGTACCCACACATGTGAGGTACTGTTTTCATCGGGACACCTCTGGGATTGCGGGACGTTTGGCCATGTGTTGTTGGCTGCATGTTTCTGTGGGTGAGCCG
The DNA here is from genome assembly GCF_040938575.1 of Ambystoma mexicanum. Taxonomy (NCBI): domain Eukaryota; kingdom Metazoa; phylum Chordata; class Amphibia; order Caudata; family Ambystomatidae; genus Ambystoma; species Ambystoma mexicanum. The sequence continues at coordinate 149,564,286 of NC_090931.1, forward strand.
AGTCGAATGTGCAGAAAATGCATTTTTTCAGCCACATTTTGGAAGTTGCTGGGGTTTCTGGGTAATAAATTATGGCCCGATTTGTGCAAGTCAGACCTCTGGGGATTCCCACAGGTGTCCTCTTTTCAGAAACGCATGGGGTTCCCTGTTTTCCTTGGTGGCTTGGACAACCAAGGCCCAAATCTGTAGGGAGTGCGCTTGAGAAGAATTCCTGAAATTATGCTGTGCCGAAAGACTTGGGCTAACCCATGTTTTAGGCTTTCCCCTAGGCGCCCAGATAGGTGTACCCACACATGTGAGGTACTGTTTTCATCGGGACACCTGTGGAATGCGGGACGGTAGGCCATGTGTTGTTGGCGGCATGTTTTGGTGGGCGAGCCGAGTGAAATATGCAGAAAATGCGTTATTTTGCAACATTTCGGACTTTACTGGGGTTTCTGGGTAATACATTCTGGGCCGATTTGTGCAAGTCAGAACTCTGCGGATTCCCACGGATGTCCTCTTTTCAGAAATGCATGGGGTTCCCTGATTTCCTTGGCGGCTTGGACACTCTAGGCCCAAATCTGTAGGGTGTGCGCATGAGCAGAATTCTTGAAATGATGCTGTGCCGAAAGACTTGGGGTTACCTGTGTTTTTGGCTTTCCCCTTGGTGCCCAGGTAGGTGCACCCACACATGTGAGGTACCATTTTCATTGGGACACCTATGGGAACGTGGGACGGTAGGCCATGTGTTGTTGGCGGCATGTTTCGGTGGGTGAGCCGAGTGAAATATGCAGAAAATGCGTTATTTTGCCACATTTTGGACTTTGCTGAGGTTTCTGGGTAATAAATTCTGGGCTGATTTGTGCAAGTCAGACCTCTGCGGATTTCCACGGATGTCCTCTTTTCAGAAATGCGTGGGGTTTCCTGTTTTCCTTGGTGACTTGGACACCCTAGGCCCAAATCTCTAGGGTGTGCGCATGAGCAGAATTTCATGATGCGTACCCCCGGAGCACCAGGCCAGGCCCAGCACCCCCGGGAGCAGGCATCATGCCCCTGGGTAAAAGCCCAGCGGCCCCTTATAGGGGCTCTTTGGACTCTGTCCTGGCGCTGTTGGCGCCAGGCTCATGTTGGACATTAGTCCTGGCGCCATAGGCGCCAGGCTCATAAAGGAAGGTGTTTTGTGCACTTACCTGATGCAGACCATGCTGCAAGTTTCAGGCCTTCCTGAGACCTGAAAGGGACTATTTTTTTCATTGGGACTATTTTGCCACTCGGGTGTGGCCAGGGAAGGATACTTACCTGGAACTACTTTGGGGGCTATTTAAGCCACGCCCAGACAGTAGCTCACGCTTTGCGTTGTTCTGCATCCAAGCAGCTGAACGCTCACCGTGTCTGCTCCTGCATCTGGTCTCCAGCCACGCCCGCCTCGATCCTGGAACACCTGTAAGGAAAGAAGAGAAGAGAAAGGTGAAAACCAAGAATTTGATCAAACTTCTTACCTGCATCTGGAACCTTCACGCCAGCGTTCCTGAGAAAAGACTTTCATTTAAAAGCACCGCGTTGCTCGCTGCAGCGCCGCGCTTCACTCACCTGTCCTCGGGAGTTCTTCTGGCTCCACCGTGACTGTCTGCACCGGTCGCCACATCTCTGCGCCTAGGGGATAGAAGAAGAGACAAAAGGTGAGCAGAAGGAACATATGAGGAAAGCCTAATTTTCCGCCATAACACTACCGGTCTTCTGTTGGTGGACCATTCCTCATTTCGGGTCGGCACCGCTTCGTTGGCAGGTACCACACCCCGGCCCCTGTGGGGAAAGGACAAAAGACATTACTGGAGGAATATAAAGACATTAAGAGGGATCGCCCCCATCGCTAACTCACCTGAATTTACCATCGGCAATTCAATCCCTCAACGCATCGCCTTCATTCTGCACCTGAAATAAAGGACAGATCACAGGTTAGGAAGGCAACAGAAAAGGAGGCTCAACACTTGAACTTTTGTAATCTTCATACTTACAGCGTTCCGCTCGGAAAAGTCAAGTGGATTTTGCCAGCGCCATTCTGAAAACCAGTGAAGTAACTGGACAAACACGCGCCCCTGCACCAGAAGCAGGATGGAGAGTTCATCCTTTCAAACCATAAGGTGAGCTTCCACCGGGGATTTCGGAGGAAGTTAGAGAAGAACGAAGGGGGCAAGGGGGGAGCAAGCACACTATTCTGCAGACTGTTAATCCCCTTTCTCATCTGCAGAAGGATATTCCTACGGGCCAGACAAGCAAGATTTGAGGGTCCTGTTCAGTCGGTGTTCCGAGTTCTGCGCATCACGCTCGAAGAGGCCACAGCAACCCAGACTAGAACAGCGCCTCCGTGGGAGTCAGGTGAGCGTTACACAGAATTCCTGAAATGATGCTGTGGAATGCGGGACAGTAGGCCATGTGTTGTTGGCGGCATGTTTCGGTGGGTGAGCCGAGTGAAATATGCAGAAAATGCGTTATTTTGCCACATTTTGGACTATGCTGGGGTTTCTGGGTGATAAAGTCTGGGCTGATTTGTGCAAGTCAGAACTCTGCGGATTCCCACGGATGTCCTCTTTTCAGAAATGCATGGGGTTACCTGTTTTCCTTGGTGTCTTGGACACCCTAGGCCCAAATCTGTATGGTTTGCGCATGAGCAGAATTCCTGAAATGATGCTGTGCCGAAAGACTTGGGGTTACCTGTGTTTTAGGCTTTCCCCTTGACACCCAGGTAGGTGCACCCACAAATGTGAGGTACCATTTTCATTGGGACACCTGTGGAATGTGGGACAGTAGGCCATGTGTTGTTGGCAGTGTGTTTTGGTGGGTAAACTGAGTGAAATGTGCGGAAAATGCATTCTTATTGCCACATTTAGGACTTTGATGGGGTTTCTGGGTAATACATTCTGGGCCTCTGCCGATTCCCACGGGTGTCTTCTTTCTGAAATGCATGGGGTTCCCTGTTTTCCTTGGTGGCTTGGACACCCGAGGCACATATCTGTTTGGTGTGCCCGTCTGGAAAAATTGTGAAATTCAGATGTCGGAAAAGACTTGGGGTTAGGGGTGTGTTCGGCTTTCCCCTTGGCGCCCAGGTAGGTGCACAGACACATGTGAGGTACCGTTTTCATTGGGACACCTTTGGAAATGCGGCAAGGTATGACATTTGTCGTGTTTGTGTGGTTTTCATAATGTTTTGACCCATTAGCTGGTGCCCTTTGTCACACAACCCTTTCATTTCCCAAATGTGCCCTACATTTAGTCGCTGCTTTAGGCACCATACACTTTTGTAACCTGCACAAGCCACCTAACCTTGAAAAGGTCTGCCTGAGCTATTTCAAAAAATGTATGCTTGCGTTCCTCACCACATTGGTTTTCCTGATTTACACATGCTAAATACGTCTGTTCAGGCCATAAGCATAAAACTCCTGTGTACCATGGCTCAGTCTTTGGCTTGTGGTATTGCTTGTTTTGTGAAACACTACAAATAATGTGTGCTTTCCTAACTTCAAGAGTCGGGGGAATGTAGCGGAGCATTGTTTTTCTCAAAATTCATAGAAGCCATTGCCATACCAAGCCAACCATTTCCACCACATACCTTTTTTTCACTCATTTTCCTGCTTTTTCCCCAATCTATGGCATTTTCCCCTACCTAGTTGTTGACCGTCCTGCACAAATCACCCCCTCCTAAACTTGGAATTTTGTCTACTTTTCAGAAATGTATGCCTTTCTGTCCTCCAATTCAGCTTTCCTACTCTTTCCTTCCAAGCATGTCCAATTGGCAAAAATGGCCAAAATCGCCTACCTCTCAAAAAACGGTTGATAACTACATCAAAATATTTTTTTTTTCGTTTCCACTCAACCTGTTCTTGAAAGCTAGAAAATTGGGAAATTCAGCACACCAAACCACAAGGAAAAATCCACAGGCTTCTTTGTACATCATTTTATTGGAATTCTTTAAAAAAACACAACATTTTTGAACTTTTTGGATATTTCCTCTCACCCCCCTACAGCAAGCTAGGATTCGTTACGACTGCCTACATGTGGGGAAAAAAGGGGCCAAATTTCTCATGTAACAAAAAAGTTACAAGGCATTGAATGGCGACATACCGAAATCACCAAAAAAGGCCTTGGCAATGGGGCGGGGGGGGGGGACCCATGGCACTTAAAGGGTTAAAGCACCATACATTTTCCCAATCTGCATTCAGCCTTTTTCATCATGGACTAATTTGCACTAAATGTTATTAAGGGATTCAGTTACTTGTTAACTGGGGTTGGGTTAGTATGTTAATGTATGTTAGTGTTATATTTAATGCAGCTCAGTTGATGAAATATCCTGAGGCAAAGTGCAATTTCAAGCATGCGCTCTGTGCATTGGCATCTATTTAATTCTGTCTGAGACTCACGCTCTTGAGCCAGAAATGAGTTTCTATTTCACTTCAAATCCACGCTAACAGGTGCATGTTAAAATGATGAACCATTGAAATTCAGAGCCCCCACTCCTACAGCCTGGGCATGGATGACCATTAGGAGTTAGTGTACAAGCCCCGTTCAACCCCACTCACCCAACCATCCCCTCCCTCCTACCCCTACCTCAACCCCCAGAATCATCTCCTCTGCCCAGAATTACCTTCATGTTTCACTTCATCGCCCCGGTGCTTACGTTTGAGGCACCTTGCCTCATAGATAAGTACTGGGACAAAGAAATGTGGTATTAGCAGTAATGGAAATTACAGGTAACTAAGCTAGGCATTACCTCCATATCCATCTACCTCATCCCAGAACTTGTGTGAGGCAACGTGCCTCATACACAAGTGCAGGGATGAGGAAGAGTAGGGCCAGGAGTAATGAAGATTAAAAATAAGAAATAATGTCATTACACACAAGCACAACCACTATTCACCATACACTCACACACGCACACCCAGCAACCATACACACACACACCCAGGTAGCCACCCATACATCATGCACTCACTCATTCACACACATTACATTGTAAACATACACACACACTTAGATGGACATGCACACATTTAAACAAAATATTATTTCTTACCTTTTTTAATCTGTTGGGCCAGGGAACGTTGCCTTCAACTCCCTGGAGCAGCCATGAATGCTTGTTTCCATCATGTGCAGAGGATTTGGAGGCCTCCATGTCATGGGGATGGGGGAGCCCCTATGACTTCAATAAGAAATAGGACCTTTTTGAAGTCACTCTGACTTCATAAAGATATTATTTCCATTACGGGACTGAACCGTAACAGAAATAATTTATTTATGAAGGCAGAGTGAATTCAAATATAAACAATTTATTTTTGAAGTCCAAGTGGGCCCCCCCATCCCATGACATGGAAGCCGCCAGCCTGGACACTATACTCAGTTGCCAGTGGGTACTAGTTAGAAGAGAAGGCTATTTTAAGAAGGAGAGTTTTAAGTCTCTTCTTGAACTTCAGGAAGCCTGTTTTCTCACCTGAGGCCTAGTAATGTGTCATTCCAAAGTGTAGTATCGGTGACATGCAAAGTTCTTCATTCCAAAGCACGGTACCAGTGGAATGCAGAGTTCTTCATAACAAAGCACGGTAATGGTGGCATGCAGAGTTCTTCATTCCAAATCATGATGCCATCGATATGCAGAGTTCTTCATTCCATGGCACAGTACTGGTGGCATGCAGAGTTCTTCATTCCAAAGCATGGTACCGGATACATTCAGAATTCTTTATTCCAAATAGTGATTCTAATGACATGCAGAATTCCTTATTCCAAAGCACAGTAACGGTGGCATGCAGACTTCTTCATCCCAAAGCGGGGACCAGTCACATGCAGAGTTCTTCCTTCCAATGAGTGGTACCAGTGACAGGCAGAGTTCTTCCTTCCATTGAGCGGTAGCAGTGACATTCAGAGTTCTTCGTTCCAAAGCATGGCACTGGAGACATTCAGAATTCTTTATTCCAAATAGTGATTCTAATGACCTGCAGAATACCTTATTCCAAAGCACAGTACCGGTGGCATGCAGAGTTCTTCATCCCAAAGCGGGGTACCAGTCACATGCAGAGTTCTTCCTTCCAATGTGTGGTACCAGTGACAGGCAGAGTTCTTCCTTCCAATGAGCGGTAGAAGTGGCATTCAGAGTTCTTCGTTCCAAAGCATGGCACTGGTGACATGCAGACTTCTTCATTCCAAAGCACGGTACTAGTGGCATCTTCCATCCAAAGAGCGGTTTGACATTTCACAGGCTGTTCCAGCGAAGAATAGCAGAGACTTTGGGAGGATCCATTGCAACAACCAACGAGGACAACATATTACCCAAATAAGGTACTGTGGAAGTGTTGAAATAACATATTTTTGGGTTTCGCCTGTAGATGCTTTTCTTGCAATCTTCGGAGGACAACCATGATGTGAGCAACATTTTGTTTTTGATGAGTCGAATAGACCAGGATGTCATCCAAATACACAATGATATTGTGAAACAAAAGGTCCTAGAATAAGTGGTCCATATATCGCTGAAAGATATTCAGAGGTGTTTCTCTTGGGTTTAAAAAAAAAGAGAGGCACCAACTGGAGACAGACTCCTTGATTAGGCCATTTGCCAGATTTTGGTGTAGATAATTCTTCAGAGCCTCTTTTTCTAGAGGAGTTAGAAGGAACATCTGGTTAAACAGCAATGACGTGTTATGAAGTACATGTATGGCACAGTCTACTGGTCTGTGAGGTGGTAATGACTGAATGGAGATTTTCTGAAAGACTTGCTGAAATTCCGTATAGTGAATAGGTATGGTAGAACACACTGGTACTCCTGTGTCTGAGTGTTTTCTGGCTACTGCCACCACGGAAACAGGATGGGCCTCCTGTACACACTGTTTATTATAGTGTTTGGATCCCAGGAAGACAGTGTGAGCCCTCCAATAAATGTAAGGATTATGAAGCATGAGCAAAGGAATTCCCAAAATCAAAGGGAAATTAACTGTCTAATTTATATCAAAGACAATGATTTCTGAGTGATGGTCGATCCACATGTGAATACGTGAGGTATTGTGGATAATCGGACCGCTAACCAATTCCCTTCTGTCCACTCCTTCCAGGGGTATTGGTATGACTTTGGTAGCGAGAGTTGTTAGGCAGAATCACCTGCAGTACCCTTTGGGAACACTACAGGCAATTAGGACTACAAGTGTAAGCACAATTTCACCTTTGGTACAAGCCTGTACTACACAGTAAAGTGGTAGCGATGGGTGAGCAGCCAGACTTATCTCAAGAGTTTAAGTGAGCAGTAGACCAAGTTACACAAAGGACCGACTAATACAGTGATTCAAGTAAACACTTATTCAAGGTTTTTTGGTAAAAGAATATACATTTATTTACTCAGTCAGTTAGAAAACATTACACTAGCATAAGCAGCTCAATATCACACACTAATAAACCACAAAAATCCAACCGGTAAGTAATTGAACAAGTTTAGCTCCTGTGAAGTAGGAGAAAATGGCACTTCAAATACTTATTAAAGGGATAAAAAGACAAGGTTATAAGAATAGACAGCCCAAATACATTCATAGGCAGGGCAAAGGGTTTCAGTTAAAAACAACCAGCAATTCTTCTCATAGGCCTGGGCCAAAGTCAATGGTTCAGAGTCTTTGCATAGGATAGCACAGTTCTGGTAGGTAACGGTTAAGTCTTTGCCGCAGAGTTTAGAAGAATTTGGCTAGGCGAAAAGTTTGACGAATGTTTAGGGAAGAACAAGCCTTCGAAGTTGAGGAAATTATCACGCACTTTCTCGATGGCCGAAAATAGTTCCGGACCGCGTTTGCACAGTACCTTGTTAATGAAGAACGCTTTAGCTGAGGCCGTTGTTCCTGCAGTTCGAGCAGATCTCGCTGTTCCTAAACTTCAGTTGTGGGGACAAGAAGGAGGATGTCGGGCAGTTCCTGCACTGCCCAGGGATGAGGCCAAAAGCTGTAGCAAGACATCGGTTTAAAATGTGAATGCCTTAAAGTCCATAAGCTTTCCTTCCCTTTGGCTATCCGGTTTTCAACAGCACTCTGATGAAAATTCGACCAGATGGGGATGGTGTCCAGGTGGCTTACGAGTTGGTTGTTCCCACCAAACTTAAGGGAAGAAGTTAACCTTGAAGGGCTTCTCTGTGGATCAGAGTTTCAGGCAATTTAGACCTGCAGCAGGGCTTCACCGGTCATCCAGGAGTTGCAGCTGTCCTCTTCTTTTAGCTCGTCTTCGGTTCTTTCATTCCAGTGGTCGACTTTGCTTTCCAATTCCAAGAGACCTGCTTTTAAACAGTTTTCCCCCCATTCATTCCAGCCTGGCTGTCACTCATACAGCAGCGTGGCTGTCCTTGCCGGACACTCAGCAAGCCAATCACGCCAGAGTGCATTCAGGTCTCCTAGGAGACTAAGCACAGGGAGTTTCGGGCACCTCCCTCACATCCTGTCCACCCCAGACACTCAGGCGCCAGAGGAGGGCTTCAGCACTGAAGCCTACCAAAGGCCAACGAACAAAGGGACCAAGCCTGGTTTGGCGCTCAGAGACATGCACAAGAAGAACTTTTCCTAAAAGAAATGGCGAAAAAAGATGGCCGGAGTCTGTTTACAGATAGATCTTGAAAAACATGGCTGACCTGATTTTTAGCTACCATTGTTAGCGGTTGGGAAATATGCGGGAGTTGATCTAAACCAATGCCAACAGCCATATAAAGTAGGAAATGGTAACATTTTACTGTTACATTAATGTTTTGACTCAGGGGAAGCTAAGCAACCCCTCCAGCACTCTATAGGAAGATAGTGTGTGCTGGGTCAGTAAATTTAAAAAGACTAGGAAAGCCAATTGAACTTTACATACTCTGGGAGACGGTAGTCAGTCCCAGAGGAGGGATTTAAACCTTGGGGAGTCTGAAAGACACCCCTGTGCCACTGCACTGAAGGTGCTGTGTGACACACAGAAAAAGATGATGCCACTGGAGTCGTTTAAAAACTCCATAACTAAAGAACACAGAAGTAAAACACACTCAAAATACATGGAAGAGTGGGGGAAAAAAAGGCTCACACTCTTCCCAGGTAAAAAAAATAAAATCCTAGAAATCCAGCAAAGTTGCTGGGGGTCTCAAAAGGTAAGGGAAATCAGCACATATTGAGAATTCTCCCTAACAAGAGGGATATGGTTTTGAGTATCCCAGCTGACGTCCATAAAGAGTCCTGCTGCCCCTGAATCCACTAAGGCAGGAACTTTGATAGTACGGTCTTCCGGTAGTTGAAGAGAGACCATTAAGACTAACATCTGTTTGTTTGTTTGTTTTCTACATTAGCAGTGCGTATTGAGAGAAATGTTTACGTATTGGGACTTGTTGATTGCTCTCGGATCGAAGTCCCATGTACGTCTGAGAGTTGTGAAGTTTTACTTCCTTCTAGGCGAGGCCAAGGGGCAGTTGCGGAGAACATGGGCAGCAGAAGCACAGTACATGCAAAGGCCTTTTGCCCGATGCCTAGTTCTTTCCTCAGAGGTTAAAGGACACCTGGCAGCTCCTATCTGCATGGGCTCAGGAGAATCTGTGTTCGTAACCGCAGACAATTGTGGAGTAGGTATAGTTCTAGTGGCCATTGTACTATTTCTTCTTCTCTCAGCCTTACTCCTGTAGTCAGAAGTCTATCTGCACAACAAGACGGACAAAGGCTTCAAGATGATGAGGTCTAGGAACTCAGGAGATCTCATCTTTTAGATCTTCTGGTAAGCCTCTTCTGTATAATGTCATACAAGCCTCATTAGACCAGGTTGCTCGGTTAGCGATTTGTTTGAATTTGGTAGAATAGGATATCAAATCCATGTTGCCTTGATGTAAATCAAGAAGATCCTCTTTGTACAGTGTAAACCAGGTCTGGGCGATCAGACATGAGTTTGAAGGCTTGTATAAATGCATCCAGTGCGTTTACAACTGGGTCATCATTGACTATTAGGTTAATAGTCCAGGCTAATGTGCTTCCAGTAAGGTGGTTTACATTAAAGCCCACCTTAGCCTGGTCTGTTTGAAAGGACGACTAACGGAAACAAAACTGAACAGTACAGGCATCCAGGAATACTTTTAGGCGTTTTGGGTCTCCATAGTACTTGTCCATTGATGCAGTTGACAGAGACAGAGAAGGGTCTGCATCACAGAATTGAAGTGCTTCTCGTAAAACTAGGTTCTCATTCTTTAATGTTTCTACTTCCAAAGATAAATTCTTGACTGCAACCACCAGCTCTTGGAGCTGAGACATTTTGCCTTTTGAAAGTGGGCGTTGCAAGCTTTCAGACTTTTACTTACCCAATTCTTTCTCAGGAGTCTTGCAGTGTTTCAAGTAAGGCCACTCTTCTCCTGATGTCAGGGTTGTCTGGATAAGCACAGGCAAAGCTGGCACTGAGAAGGAAAAACCCAAGGAAAAACTCCTCTAGGAGTGAAAAAACCTTGACAAGGTTCGAGGTGTAGAGAAGCCGGAATGAAGAGAAGCAGGATTTCCACTGGATGTGCAGAATCAGAAGTGGCCTGGATCATGATGAGCCACAGGAAGGGAGATCCAGAGAACACAGAAAGAAGGCAAACGCAGGCAGGAAAACCCACAAATTACAGCAGGAATCTGGGAAGCAAGTGAGGGAAGCAGAGAGGAGAGGACGCACCGAGTGCAAAGGCAAAGAAACTGTGAACAACAGGAAAAAGGTAAATAGTGCGGACAAGGGAGCGTTACCGCATTTGGCTGAAGTTGCAATGCAGGGTGCTGTTCCTAAAGGAGTGCTTTGTAGGAGGCCAGGTTGATGCTTCTATTCTCCCGATGGCTCTGGTGCAGACTGAAGATCCGAGGCCATGTTGTGGACGGCAGATCTGGTCCGATCCGTTGATTGGCTTATCATGGTCTGCGACATGTTGTGGTTGGCCAAGAAGGGTTAACTGAATTTTTGGCAAAGTCCCGCGGGTGACATGTCTTGATTGGCGAGTTGTTTTTCGTGGTTGGTGGAAGACACGCCATCTATCCAGAAGAGACCAATGATGGAGCGTAGTCCTAACATGAAAGCTGTTGTGATGTGGATGAAAGTGAATAAAGAAGGAGATAGCCCTGGCAGGTTAGCACACCAGACAAACAAGGAGTCTGAGACTATTTCTCAAGAGGGGAGATAAGAAGTGAAGTAACACCCTGGCTGGAGAGTAAACCAGGGTTAAGAAGCAAAGTGACATCCTGGCAAGCAGCTAAACCAGGAGTGAGAAATAAAGGGATATCCTGGCAAATGAATAAACTAGGAGTGAGAAGATAAATTGAGTATTATCCTAGCAAGGGAGGAAACCAGGAGTGAAGATGCTCGATAATCTGAAGTTGTGAACCCAACAGGGAATTCTCCTACCTCTTTCAAAGATTGAAAAGAAATTCACAAATACCCTGGCAGGAGAGTACAGCAGGGGTAGAAATTGGGCAAAGTGTGAGAAATTAAACAGACAAGAAAACTGTGTGCTTAAGAGTAATACAAGTGGTGAAGATTGATTCCCCTGGTGTACCATAAAAGTGAGATAAAGTATAATAAGCGAAGGAACTGGAAGGAAAGTTTCATTCCCCTGGTGCTAAGTGGAATGGTGTTAAAGTGTTGAGTGCCGAAAGTGTTCTTGGTAAAGGAAAATAAAGATTTTCCCTGAAGTGTGGAATTGTAAGAAGTGAAGAACTTCAAGGGAGAAGTTGTTTCCCCCCTGGACTTGGAAGTGAAATAATGTCGAAAGAGCAACACGCAGGGGAGTAACCAAACCCCCCTCTCCATTTGTGTGGAACACTATTGATCTTGGATTTCAATCAGGCGATGCACCCTGGTGTCAGCCTAGTATGCAGTGCACAACCAAAATGCTTATTTTGTTATATATGTAGGTTCAATATTTGAGAGATACACCACTCATATCATACCCCTTTTCAAATACCCCGGGCCACGATGGACCATGAATCAGGCTAGTTGGTAAAGGTAATATTTATTTATTTAAAATTCAAATCAAACATATACTTTTTAATAGGGAGCAGAAATCACCAATGTGGTGACAATAACAAATAAGAAGGTATGTAATGCACTGATATTCACTCTTTAGCAACACAAACTAGAAAACACCAGAGAAATAGGAACACTTTGAATTTTTGGAAAGTTATCACTCAAGTTAGAATTTCCCCCTGCAATATTCCTCAACCCACAAAGAATCAATTCTAAATAGATATAAGGAAGCAGCAGGTAATCAGGAATGTGGAACAATAAACTAAATTTGAATCCAACCTTCCCTCTTCAAACAAGAGAGAAAAACGGATTTGAAACCGTACAATGTTAAAATGATCCTGGAAAATGGCTGAATAAAACACAAAGTGTGTAAAAATCCCTAAATCAGTAAAAATGTATATGGGAGCAACATTGAAAAGATACTCGCAGTCATAAGCAATAGTTTGAGCAAAAGTAAATGATTTGAATTTGAATGGAAGGTTGAAAATAATTTAGAATAAAAATAACACGTGTAAAACTTTGCAAAAATGTTGATGCCTGCCTAAAATTTTTAATAAAAAAGTTTTTTGGGTTGGGGTGTAGTTATAGGTGTTAGGTATAATCAGGATTTGAAATGAGGTCACTAGCTATTAAACTGAGGGAGAAATGCAATGTAGAATAAGAGGCGTTTTTTAGAAAGATCGGGTGGTGAAAACAGAAAAGAAACTCAGTTTGGACAAGAATAGTTTTACTCTAAGTTTTACTCTAAACTAGAGCATTCCAGCTAGATAACCAAAGAAGGACACAGTAAGCTCTAGAGTTGATTCATGAATTCAACCCCAAATCCCCAGCTCCCCCACTGGCGGAACCAGTCGGATCACTCGAAATAGGATTTATAGTTTAGGATTTACACAAGATACTTTTGACAGGAGCTGTCATTCAAGAACTAGGCCCGGTTCTGCTGAGACACAATGGATGATCCTGGGCATTGCAGGGCCTTTTTAATCACAGTCTGTAACGCTCACCTGGCTCCCACAGAGGCACTGACCTGGTCTGGATTGCTGTGACCTCTTCAAGCGTGATGCGCAGGATTCGAAACACCGACTGAACTGGACCCCCAAATCTAGCTTGTCTGGCCCGTAGAAAAAAATCTTTCTGTAGGTGGAGAAAGGGGATTAACTGACTGCAGAGTATTGTGATTGCTTCCCACCTCCCCTTTGCTCTTCTCTGACCACCTCCAAAATCCCCAATCAAGGCTCACCTTAATGTTTGAATGGATGAGCTCTCCATCCTGCTTCTGGTGCAGGGGCGCGTATTTGACCAGTTACTTCACTGATTTCGGAAGGCGAAATGCCGTAAGTATGCAGTTTAAAAAGTTCCAGAGTAGAGTCTTCTCTTTGTTTGCTTTTCTTAACCTGAGATCTGTCCTTATTTTCAGGGGCAGAGTGGAAGTGATGCTTCGAGGGATATTGCCGGAGATAAACTCAGGTGAGTTTGTGATAAAATGATCCCTTTAAATGTCTTTGAATCCCTCTAGTAATGTCTTTCTTTTTTCCCCTTAGGGGCCGGGGTGCGGTACCAGGCCAAGAAGTGGCGCCGACCCGAAATGAGGAGTGGTTCCGTCAAATATGGCCAGGTAAGTCTTGTGACGGAAAATCAGGCTTTCCTCATTTGTTCCTCCTGCTCACCTTTTGTCTCTTCTTCTCCCCTGCAGGTGCAGAGATGTGGCGGTTTGCCCAGAAGGTTGCAGTGGATAGTGAAGAGCCCACGAGGCAGGTGAGTGATGCGCGGCGCTGCAACAAGTAGCGCAATGCTTTTAAAGAATGTCTATCTTCAGGATCGCTGGCGTGATGGTTCCGGACACTGGTAGGAAGTTAGATTAAGTTCTTGGTTTTCACCTTTTCTCTTCCCTTCCTTCCTTTCAGGTATTCCAAGATCGAGGCGGGCGTGGCTGGAGGCAAGATGCAGGAGCAGGCACGGTGAGCGTTCAGCTGCTAGATGCAGAGCAACACGAAGCACGTGTGGCAGTCAGGGCGTGGTTTAAATAGCCTTGGAAGAAGTTCCAGGTAAGTATTCTTCCACGGTCCCCACCCAAGTAAAATAGTTCCTTTGATAAAATAGTCCCTCCTAAGCCTCATTTGGCTTGAGGCTTCATGTAGCATGGTCTGCGTCAGGTAAGTGCACCAAGCACCCTCTTTTATGAGCCTGGCGCCTATGGCGCCAGGACTGATGTCCAACATGAGCCTGGCGCCAAAGGCGCCAGGACAAAGTCCAAAGAGCCCCTATTAGGGGCCGCTGGGCTTTTACCCGAGGGCATGATGCCTGCTCCCGGGGGTGCTGGGCCTGTCCTGGTGCTCTGGGGGTAGGCATCATGACACAGTCGTTCATAAGGACTGGATGGTTTAGTGCCAAGCAGCAATTTTAAAGGTTGAAAAAGGTGTCATTTTAAAGAGGCATTTTGGTTTTTCAGCAAATTAATGCTGCCTCTTTCACTTCACTCCATGTTCAATGTTGCAGAGAACACAGGCACATCCCTGCAGTGAGTACTCTGTTTCACCCCACCTGAAATGTGTGTGGTAGGGTGGTGCAGCCATTTTCTGGTTGTTGCAAAAATGCAGTTTAGGGATCCTGGCGCGCACAGGAGTCCGCACGGCCATTTTGCTGTTTCTTGCACCAATGCAGCAAGTGATGTGGTAAGGCACATCTGAGTGGGTAAATATATCCCACAGATTCCTCCCACCCACAACTTTGTCTGGACTTCCAGTCGTGGGGGAATCGGGCAAGGGAGATTTTTTTTCTTGAAAAAGCAGGTTCAGTCGGGTATGAGTCCTTCTTCCATCAGCGAACGATGCGACACGCTCCCCTCGCTGCCTCTGGTTGGAATGTGGAACGATACCCCCGCCTTCTCTCAGGTTTTCTTTTCTGGTGTGGAGCGACACCCGGATTGCCTTGGGTTTCTCCTTCCGGGTCCCAGAGGTGGTCCTCCTTGGTAAGGATGGTGCAACCAGTACGAATCTATAAAAGAGAACACAAACTGGTTATGACAATTTCCCACTTACTGTCTTCCAATCGGGATGACAGCAGTGGGATACGTATGCATTCAGTGACAATTAAAATATTCCTATGCTTCACATGTATCCCCACTGGGTTTTCTATGGACTCCTCTACTTGTTGCAAAGTGTGCCTGGGATGGCATCTCTTTAGCTGATTGATGTGGACCCACTTCTCTTCTGTCAAGTTACCCTTGGAGACGCAGATTCTGTAGGCGACTGGTGACATTTTTTCCACAATTTCAAAAGTTCCCTTCCAGGTATGCAAAAATGTGTGCTCTTTGGTCTGGTTCCTTTGGAAATTGTACAAGTAGACCCCATCACCTACTTGGTATTCCTTTTTGGTTGTCTTTAGATCATAGTGGGTCTTCATACTGTCTGCAGATCTTTCTAGATTCCGCTGAGCATACGCAAAAGCATGTTGAAGGTGTTTTCTCAGATTCTCAACATACTCATGAGTTGTGGAGGCATTTATCAATGTCTGCTCTTGTGTTTTTCAGTCGTGGGGACAAGAAGGAGGATGTTGGGAGGTTCCTGCACTGCCCAGGGATGGGGCCAAAAGCTGTAGCAAGACTTCTTTTACGGTGTGAGTTCCTTAAAGTCCACGAGCTGGTTTCCTTCCCTCTGGCTATCCGGTTTTCAACAGCACTCTGATGAAAATTCGACCAGATGGGGACGATGTCCAGGTGGCTTACGAGTTGGTTGTTCCCACCAAACTTAAGGGAAGAAGTTAACCTTGAAGGGCTTCTCTGATGATCAGAGTTGCAGGCAATTCGGACCTGCAGCAGGGCTTCACCAGTCATCCAGGAGTTGCAGCTGTCCTCTTCCTTCAGCTCGTCTTCGGTTCTTTCATTCCAGTGGTCGACTCGGCTTTCCAAGTCCCAGAGACCTGCTTTTAAACAGTTTCCCCCCATTCATTCCAGCCTGGCTGTCACTCACACAGCAGCGTGGCTGTCCTTGCCGGACACTCAGCAAGCCAATCACGCCAGAGTGCATTCAGGTCTCCTAGGAGACTAAGCACAGGGAGTTTCAGGCACCTCCCTCACATCCTGTCCACCCCAGACACTCAGGCGCCAGAGGAGGGCTTCAGCACTGAAGCCCACCAAAGGCCAACGAACAAAGGTACCAAACCTGGTTTGGCGCTCAGAGACAAACACAAGAAGGACTTTTCCTAAAAGAAATGGCGAAAAAAGATGGCCGGAGTCTGTTTCTACAGATAGATCTTGGGCGCCATATTGAAAAACATGGCTGACCTGATTTTTAGCTACCATTGTTAGCGGTTGGGAAATATGCGGGAGTTGATCTAAACCACTGCCACCAGCCATTTAAAGTAGGAAATTGTAACATTTTACTGTTGCATGAGTGTTTTGACTCAGGGGAAGCTAAGCAACCCCTCCAGCACTCTATAGGAAGATAGTGTGTGCTGGGTCAGTGTTAGGAAAGATTTCATAATTGTAGGTAATTTTCCTTCATGTGGCAACCCCCAAACTTTTTGCTGTTGTTTTACACCCTGATCTAGACTTTGCCAGAGAAGCGCAGCCTTCCGCCGCACTCCTCTGGGCTTTTGCTCCATTCTTACGGGGAAACTGACATGCCCTTAAGACAGTCAGTACCGGGAGACTTTGTTTCCCTTAGTCCTTTCCTCATGTTAAAGCTTTTGAGCAACAGGAATCAAGAGTGCACCGTAACTTACATTACTGCCCTCTTGGGTCTCTAGTCATTACAAAGGCCCTAGAAACTCTCGCTGGACTTATCATGAAATGTGCAAGAGTGTCACGGACGGGACTATCGTTTCTTTGTGTTTTGAACCCCTTTTTGCCATGTTAACCGCGCTTCCTGCGTTTGGCCAAAATGGGTGGCCTGGCCTCCAAAATGGCCATGCCACGAGGTTCTTTGTCCTGTCCGCTGACCGTATTGCTCCTTCACCTTCCCCCAGGTCGAGCCGACCCGGGGCAGTCCTTATTTGGTCATGCACTTTCCCACGAAACACAACGCTTTCGCGGGCTTCTGCATGCCTTGTGTGTGCCTCCAGGATGTGAGCTGGGATGTCTGTTCCCAATACATATCCTGGGTGCCAGAGAGTATAGTGTCCTGAATGCCTGGGACCACCGTGGTCCGAGATAGGTCCACGTATGGTGTGAGTGTTTGTGACCGGGTCTCCCATTGGGCCCTTCCCGTTTTGGCGCGAAGGGAACTCTGGATAAGAGGAGGCTGAAAACCCCACTACCATGTTGATCTCCTGAGTTCTCACAAACAAAGGATAAGGATCCAAGTATCCTGCAACTAAGAAGCTGAGTCGAGGAATCGCTGGTGACCCGCTGAAGGTTTGGCACCCTGCACTGTTGTCGTCCTGTGAGACCACTCGGCCTCTGATCGAACAAGAAGGTCTGCAAAGGTGCTTCGACCCTTTAGAATAGTGGGAACAACTATTCTCGGCATCTTCACCAAATCCTGTACGTAAGCCTTCGGATGCGTCCCTGGGCCATCCAGTGGACTGACCAGCCTACACAGGAATCTTGCTCTGTCACCGCCGTCTGACAGCTGCTAAATTCCGAGTCCTCGGCACTCTCGCATGATTCGTACACTTGGCGTTCCCAGGTCTGAAGTGAGACGTGTGCTTTGGGACCGGAATACACACGGTTGCCGAGTTGCCCTGCTGTGGTAACAATCTGTGCATGTTCGCTGCATTTGGGACACCCTCAACCCTGACTCCTGCTGTCGCGGAATCTACATGGCGTCGAGACATCCTGCTGATCGCATCTGAACCTGCCAGTACCGAAATGGAACCGGAGAAGCCTGGGTCTGCCTGCATCGGGGACCGGTGAGTAGTCAATACCCTAACCGGTCGCCCTCCCGCAGGAGCCTGTGGCTTTCCATTGCTGTTGTAAACAGCAACCCTTTTCTGCACTCACGCCCTGCTTCTGCCCACAAGTGGAGGCCGCGCTTGAGTAGCGGGGAAATGTTCATCATCGTCGTTTTGTTCACCTCTCTGAACTGCCTGATTTCCCTGAAGAGACTCCCCTTTGTCTTGTATATATATTGTATTGCTTGTGATGTGTTGGTTTATTGGAGTTTTACCGTGATTCTTTACTATGGTCAATGTTACAAAGGCCTTGTAATAAATGTGTCTATATTTTTAATATTACACCTGTCTGGAGTAATTTGTAAGCGTCCTTGCTTTGTGTGCTCATTGCGGGCTTTCAGTCACCCTCACCACTCTTGAGACCTAGTCTTGACCGCTGCCATCGCTACCCTGATTGGTCTGGCTTGTCCAGAGGTTACCCTGTTCCAAGAAACTAGGCTGGCCTTCTGAACCTCTGCCCCTCGAGAACAGAGTTCAGAAATCCATCTTAACAGTCAGTAAATTTAAAAAGACTAGTAAAGCCAATTGAACTTTACATACTCTGGGAGACGGTAGTCAGTCCCAGAGGAGGTATTTAAACCTTGGGGAGTCTGAAAGACACCCCTGTGCCACTGCACTGAACGTGCTGTGTGACACACAGAAAAAAGATGATGCCACTGGAGTTGTTTAAAAACTCCATAACCAAAGAACACAAAAGTAAAACACACACAAAATACATGGAAGAGTGGGAAAAAAGGCTCACACTCTTCCCAGGTAAAAAAAAAACAAATCCTAGAAATCCAGCAAAGTTTCTGGGCGTCTCAAAAGGTAAGGGAAATTAGCACATAATGAGAATTCTCCCTAACAAGAGGGATATGGTTTTGAGTGGCCCAGCTGACGTCCATAAAGAGTCCTGCTGCCCCTGAATCCACTAAGGCAGAAACTTTGATTGTACGGTCTTCCAGTAGTTGAAGAGAGAACATTAAGAATAACATCTGTTTGTTTGTTTGTTTTCTACATTAGCAGTGCATACTGAGAGAAATGTTTATGTATTGGGACTTGTTGATTGCTCTCAGATCGGAGTCCCATCTAGGTCTGGGAGTTGATGTTTTCCTTCCTTCTATGCAGGGCCAAGGGGCAGTTGCGGAGAACATGGTCAGCAGAAGCACAGTACATGCAAAGGCCTTGAGCCTGATGCCTAGTTCTTTCCTCAGAGGTCAAAGGACACCTTTCAGCTCCTATCTGCATGGGCCCAGGAGAATCTTTGTTCGTACCCGCAGATAATTGTGGAGTAGGTATAGTTCAGTAGCCATTGTACTATTTCTTCTTCTCTCAGCCTTACGCTCCAGTAGTCGGAAGTCTATATGCACAACAAGACGGACAAAGGTTTCAAGATGATGAGGTCTAGGAACTCTGGAGATCTCATATCTTAGATCTTCTGATAAGCCTCTTCTGTATAATGTCATACAAGCCTCATTAGACCAAGTTGCTTGGTTAGCGATTTGTTTGAAATTGGTAGAATAGGATATCACATCTATGTTGCCTTGATGTAAATCAAGAAGATCCTCTTTGTACAGTGTAAACCAGGTCTGGGTGATCAAACATCGGTTTGACGGCTTGTATAAATGCATCCAGTGTGTTTACAATTGGGTCATCATTGACTATTAGGTCAGTAGCCCAGGCTAATGTGCTTCCAGTAAGGCGGGTTACATTAAAGCCCACCTTAGCCTGATCTGTTTGAAAGGACTCCTAACGGAAGGAAAACTGAACAGTACAGGCATCCAGGAATTTTTTTAGGCGTTTGGTTCTCCATAGTACTTGTCCATTGATGGAGTTGACAGAGACAGAGAAGGGACTGCATCACAAAATTGAAGTGCTTCTCGTAAAACTAGGTTCTCATTCTTTAATGTTTGTACTTCCAAAGATAAATTCTTGACTGCAACCATCAGCTCATGGAGCTGAGACATTTTGCCTTCTGAAAGTGGGCGTTGCAAGCTTTCAGACTTTTGCTTACCCAATTTTTTCTCAGCAGTCTTGCGGTGGTTCAAGTAAGGCCACTCCTCTCCCGATGTCAGGGTTGTCTGGATAAGCACAGGCAAAGCTGGCACTGAGAAGGAAAACCCCAAGTAAAAACTCCTCTAGGAGTGAAAAATCCTTGACAAGGATCGAGTTGTAGAGAAGCCGGAATGAAGAGAAGAAGGATTTCCACTGGATGTGCAGCATCAGAAGTGGCCTGGATGATGATTAGCCACAGGAAGGGAAATCCAGAGAACAAAGAAAGAAGGCAAACGCAGGCAGGGAAACCCACAAATTACAGCAGGAATCTGGGAAGCAAGTGAGGGAAGCAGAGAGGAGAGGAGAGGACGCACCAAGTGCAAAGGCAAAGAAACTTTGAACAACAGGAAAAAGGTAGTCACAGCGGACTAGGGAGCGTTACCGCATTTGGCTGAAGTTGCAATGCAGGGTGCTGTTCCTAAAGGAGTGCTTTGTAGGAGGCCAGGTTGATGCTTCTCTTCTCCTGATGGCTCTGATGCAGACTGAAGATCCGAGGCCATGTTGTGGACGGCGGATCTGGTCCGATCTGTTGGTTGTCTTATCATGGTCTGCGACATGTTGTGGTTGGCCAAGAAGGGTTAACTGAATTTTTGGCAAAGTCCCGCGGGTGACATGTCTTGATTGGCGAGTTGTTTTTCGTGGTTGGTGGAAGACACGCCATCTATCCAGTAGAGACCAATGATGGAGCGTAGTCCTAACAAGGAAGCTGTTGTGATGTGGATGAAAGTGAATAAAGAAGGAGAAAGCCCTGGCAGGTTAGCGCACCAGGCAAACATGGAGTCTGAGACTACTTCTCAAGAGGGGAGATAAGAAGTGAAGTAATACCCTGGCTGGGGAGTAAACCAGGGTTAAGAAGCAAAGTGACATCCTGGCAAGCAGCTAAACCAGGATTGAGAAATAAAGGGATATCCTGGCAAATGAATAAACTAGGAGTGAGAAGATAAATTGAGTATTATCCTCGCAAGGGAGCAAACCAGGAGTGAAGATGTTCAATAATCTACAGGGAATTCTCCTACCCCTTTCAAGGATTGAAAATAAATTCACAAATACCCTGGCAGGAGAGTACAGCAGGGGTAGAAATTGGACAAAGTGTGAGAAATTAAACAGACAAGAAAAGTGTGTGCTTAAGAGTAATACAAGTGGTGAAGATTGATTCCCCTGGAGTACCATAAAATTGAGATAAAGTATAATAAGCGAAGGAACTGGAAGGAAAGTTTCATTCCCCTGGTGCTAAGTGGAATGGTGTTAAAGTGTTGAGTGCCGAAAGTGTTCTTGGTAAAGGAAAATAAAGATTTTCCCTGAACTGTGGAATTGTAAGAAGTGAAGAACTTCAAGGGAGAAGTCGTTTCCCCCCTGGACTTGGAAGTGAAATAATGTCGAAAGAGCAACACGCAGGGGAGTAACGAAACCCCCCTCTCCATTTGTGTGGAACACTATTGATCTTGTTAAGGATTTCAATCAGGCGATGCACCCTGGTCTCAGCCTAGCATGCAGCGCACAACCGAAATGCTTATTTTGTTATATATGTAGGTTCAATATTTGAGAGATACACCACTCATATCATACCCCTTTTCAAATACCCCGGGCCACGATGGACCAGGAAACAGGCTGGTTGGTGAAGGTAATATTTATTTATTTATTTAAAATTCAAATCAAACATATACTTTTTGGTAGGGAGCAGCAATCACCAATGTGGTGACAATAACAAATAAGGAGGTATGTAATGCAGTGAAATTCACTATTTAACAACACAAAAAAGAAAACACCAGAGACATAGGAACACTTTGAATTTTTGGAAAGATATCACTCAAGTTAGAATGTACCCCTGCAATATACCTCAACCCACAAAGAATCAATTCTAAATAGATATAAAGAAGCAGCAGGTAATCAGGAATGTGAAAAAATAAACAAAATTTGAATCCAACCTTCCCTCCTCAAACAAGAGAGAAAAACGGATTTGAAACTTTACAATGTTAAAATGACCCTCGAAAATGGCTGAATAAAACACTGAAAGTGTGGAAAAATCCCTAAATCAGTACACATTTCTATGGGAGCAATATTGGAAAGATACTCGCAGTCATATGCAATAGTTTGAGCAAAAGTAAACAATTTGAATTTGAATGCAAGGTTGAAAATAATTTAGAATAAAAATAACACGTGTAAAAATTTGCAAAAATTTTGATGCCTGCCTAAAATTTTTTATAAAAACGTTTTTTGGTTTGGGGTGTAGTTATAGATATTAGGTATAATCAGGATCTGAAATGAGGTCTCTAGTTATTAAACTGAGGGAGATATGCAATGTAGAATAAGAGGCGTTTCTAGAAAAATCGGGTAGTGAAAACAGAAAAGAAACTCAGTTTGGACAAGAATAGTTTTACTCTAAGTTTTCCTCTATACTAGAGCATTCCGGCTAGATAAACAAAGAGGGGCACAGTAAGCTCTAGAGTTGATTCATGACTTCACTTCAACCCCAAATCCCCAGCGCCCGCACTGGCGGAACCAGTCGGATCACTCGAAATAGGATTTATAGTTTAGGATTTACTCAAGATACCTTTGACAGGAGCTGTCATTCAAGAACTAGGCCCGGTTCTGCTGAGACACAATGGATGCGCCTGGGCATTGCAGGGCCTTTTTAATCACAGTTGTTCATAAGGACTGGATGAGTTTAGTGCCAAGCAGGAATTTTAAAGGTTGAAAAAGGTGTCATTTTAAAGAGGCATTTTGGGTTTTCAGCAAATTAATGCTGCCTCTTTCACTTCACTCCATGTTAAATGTTGCAGAGCACACTGACATATCCCTGCAGTGAGTACTCTGTTCCACCCCACCTAAAATGTGTGTGGTAGGGTGGTGCAGCCATTTTCTGGTTGTTGTAAAAATGCAGTTTAGGGATCTTGGCGCGCACAGGAGTCAGCACGGCCATTTTGCTGTTTCTTGCACCAATGCAGCAAGTGATGTGGTACGGCACATCTGATGGGTAAATATATCCCACAGATTCCCCCCACCCCCGACTTTGTCTGGACTTCCAGTCGTGGGGGAGTCGGGCAACGGGGATTTATTTTCTTGAAAAAGCAGGTTCAGTCGGGTATGAGTCCTTCTTCCATCAGCGAACGATGCGACATGCTCCCCTCGCTGCCTCTGGTTGGAATGTGGAACGATACCCCAGGCTTCTCTCAGGTTTTCTTTTCTGGTGTGGAGCGACACCCGGATTTCCTTGGGTTTCTCCTTCCGGGTCCCAGAGGTGGTCCTCCTTGGTAAGGACGGTGCCACAAGTATGAATCTATAAAAGAGAACACAAACTGGTTATGACAATTTCCCACTTACTGTCTTCCAATCGGGATGACAGCAGTGGCATACATACGCATTCAGTGACAATTAAAATATTCCTATGCTTCAGATGTATCCCCACTGGGTTTTCTATGGACTCCTCTACTTGTTGCAAAGTGTGCCTGGGGTGGCAACTCTTTAGCTGATTGATGTGGACCCACTTCTCTTCTGTCAAGTTACCCTTGGAGATGCAGATTCTGTAGGCGACTGGTGAAATTTTTTCTACAATTTCAAAAGTTCCTTTCCAGGTATGCAAAAATGTGTGCTCTTTGGTCTGGTTCCTTTGGAAATTGTACAAGTAGACCCCGTCTCCTACTTGGTATTCCTTTTTGGTTGTCTTTAGATCATAGTGGGTCTTCATGCTGTCTGCAGATCTTTCTAGATTCCGCTGAGCGTACGCAAAAGCATGTTGAAGGTGTTTTCTCAGATTCTCAACATACTCATGAGTTGTGGAGGCATTTATCAATGTCTGCTCTTTTGTTCTATAGAGCAGATGCTGGGGTTGCACCATCCTTTGTCCAGTCATCAGCTCAAATGGAGACATCTTAGTTGCAGAAGAAGGGGTAGATCTGATGGCCGTCAGGACAAGCGGTAATCGGATGTCCCAACTTGGCTCAGAATCTTCCAAAAACTCTTTTAGTATGCTAAAAATGGTTTTATTGTACCTCTCAACTCCACCACTAGATGAGAACCAAATATGCAATGTGTAATTTCCTTTTTACCCCAAGTATCTCCCACATCTTTGTCATCACTTCGCTGGTGAAGTGACTACCTCAGTCTGACTCAATCCTTTGGGGTCGTCCAAAATGCGAGAAGATGTGATTGTTCATCAGGGCAGATGCTGTTTCTGCCTTGCAATTTGGAGCTGGGAGACATTCCATCCATTTAGTAAACAAGCATGTTACGGTTAACATGTACTTGTTCCCCCTAGAGGAGCTAATTACGGGCCCGATGAAATCTACTTGTAAATCTGACCAAGGCAGTGTCATCCCCCTCTTTTGGAGAGGAGCTCGGTGTGTGAGTGATGTTGGCTGAAATTGTGCACACACAAGACACCCCTTCAAGTATTGGTCGAAGTCCTGCCCCATGTGTGGCCAGTATGCAACCTCTCGCAATTTTTCTAATGTAGTATGAAACCCCCGATGACCGGCTGTGGTCACATCATGGGCGTGGCTTAGCATCAGGCTTCGGAATGAGGTAGGGACCACCCACTGGTCACAGCCACATATGGATCTCCTTACCAACAAACCATCTTGGATTCTGAACATTTTTGGACATTTCATCAACACCCTGAGGTCCTCTTTCCCAATGTAATCGGTATCTGTCAGGGGAAAGTTCTCAGGGTCCTCAATGTGTTGATAAATCTTACCAATGATTGGATCCCCTTTTTGTGCCGTGATTAAATCAGCATCTGGTGTCTCCTTTTTCCACTGGGCCATTGAGAGTTCATTGTGAGATTTGTCTGGGACCTAGTGATTGCACTGACCTGGATTTCCCCCAACAGGGACTCAAACTCAAGGAGATGCCCTTGGATGGCTCCGGTTTTGGCCAGCTGATCAGCTAGGCCATTTCCAGTTTTGTCTGGTCCCTCTATTCTGGAATGACCCTTGATCTTTTTCCAGTAGATGGTCATCCCACTAGAGGTGACCAGATCATCAATATTTTGTATTAGCTTGCCATGCTTGAGTTGTTTGTTGTTAGCACATAGCATGCCTCTGGTTTTCCAATTAACCAGGTGCTCCATGAACCCGTTCCGGACATAATCTGATTGATTATGACCAGTTTGTGGAGTTGATGTTGGACGGCAGTGAGGATGGCTTGATGAACTGCCATCAGCTCTGCCACCTGACCACTATGGGGACTGATTGTGTACCCAGTGAAGGGTTCCGTGGCATCATTCACCCAGGCATTCCCTACACCGGCCACCAGTTCCTTTTCCCTGTTGTTGTCAACATGGTAGGAGCAACCATCCACAGTGGGCATTCCCTCGCACTTGTCTTCTTCATAGACTTTGTGTGGGGAATTCAGGTACGCCTCCATATTGTCCTGGGTTTTAAGACTTTTGTCTTCGAGACAGTTTTCTCTGGCACAATCATGCAAGTCTGCCAGACCTTTCGCAAGGGGACTCTTCTTGTTTTGGCCATATCTGACCTCCTCAGGAAAGCTTTGCATTGACAGAATCCAGGAATTAATTCTGGAATTACTCACATTTTAGGCCCAGATTCTGTCACTTTGGAGATATTGCAGAGGCTGTTGTGGAGTCTCCACTATGATGTGTTCCCCCTGGATGAACGGGCGGTAATTTTTCAATCCCCACACCGTTGCCAGGAGTGCCTTCTCACAATCGTTGAATTTTCCCTCCACAGAGCATAAAGACTTGTTTGCATAGGAGAGGACTTTATTGACCTTGTCATGCTTTTGATGTAATACTGCGGTCAAGCATGTATTCGAGAACCCTGTCTCCAAGAACAAGAACTTGTTTTTGACAGGGTAAGCTAGACAAAGTGCTTGTGAGAGGCTTCTTTTGAGTTGCTTTACTGCCTCGGCTTGTTTTGGACCCCACGCCCACTTGACCCCCCCATTCAACAGATGGATCAGGGGTCTTGTGATCTCTGTGTAATTCTCAATGAAATTTCTACTGTGATTAGTCAGTCTAAGGAGGCTCCTTAGCTCACGCAGAGTTGTGGGGTCTTTTAGTTTCAGGAGTGCTTCCACTTACTTTTCCTGGCGACAGAGACCCTCAGGAGTTATCTCATGCCCCAAGAAATTGACACAGGTCCTTCACCACTGTGCCTTTGGAAGGATAGTTTAGCTCCGGCAACCCTCAACTGTGTCAGAACATCATGGTTTTCTGCTATATGTTCCTCCACAGTTGAGCTTTTGATCAGGACATCATCTACATAGTCAAGGTTACTCCTTTCACCCAAGTCGGGCATGTCCTTCTGTAAGAAGATGTTAAATTTGTTGCCGGACTTGATGTATCCGAAGGGAATCCGGGTTCATGTGTACTGCTGCCCCCCGGTAAAAGCCAGTTTGTATTGGTCCTCACTACTGACAGGTACAGTCCAGTACCCATTGGTCAGGTAAATGGCAGTGTATACATTTGACCCCTGGATCTGGGCCAGCCCCTGGTCAATGTAGGCGAGATTCCATCGGGACATATGGCCCCGCGATTGTTCAGCTCCCTTAGGTCAGCACAGTCTCCACTGGCTGTTGGCTTTTAAAATCCCCAGCACTGGATTATTAAAGGTGCTGTGGACTGGACAAATTATCCCACGGACTCAAGGTTTTTGATAATTTCCGTCAAGGATAATTTCCATCAAGGACTCCATGGATGCGAGAGGCAAGCGGTATTGCTTCACAAACACTTGAATATCTAAGAACACCTGCTTCAACTTTTGCTTTTGCTCCAGAGTCTCACAGGCATCAGCTAGGTTGATTCTCTCTTCAACCATTTGCCTGAAGCCCGGAAAGACTTCTGGTTTTGAGATCTCAGCGGCCTCCTCCAGCTGGGTGGAGAGGTCCCTGGTTAAGGTATTGAACTGGACAGAGGGTTTCAGGCAGGGGAGGCAGTCCTTGTGGACCTGGAAGATCACCTCATCCCTCCTGATGTCACAGGCCACATCTTCCTCACCATAAGGGCAGGAAGAGTACACTAGGAAATTCCCCCCTTGCAGGATGAAGATCCTGTCTGGTGTTATGTCATTGTCGCTATCACTGTCAAAACAGTCATTGGGGATTGGTCCTATCAGTTCATTAGCTAAATCTATGAAAAAATGTTGTTGATCAACCACCATTCCAATAATGGTGCCTGTCCCCAGAGTGTGATACTCCTAAGGTCGCTGTTATCCATCAATATTGGAATGGTGTTGTGTTCTACATTTACTAATGGGGTTGGGTTTAACCCCAACCCTTGCTGTTGGAGATGGGCATTGGGGTGAACATATGCGTCAGGATTTCGCAGTTTCTGTCCTCTTTTAATTTTTAAATCAAGTGGGAATAGTCGTGTCCATCCTGGGATGTGACTTCCTCTCCAATTTGACTTTCAACTGCATACAGCAGCAAATGGGCTGACCGAAATGCTGTTTCTGAATCATCAAAGTCCATGGGATTACCCCCTAATCGGGACCAGGATTTGTAGTTTATTAGGTCCAAATTTATGGCAAAGCAATTGAGAATGTCACTGCCTAAATAGAATGCAGCAGGGACATTTCGCACGACCCAACAATTATGTACTGTTAGGGAGAATGCTCCAGAATGGCTAATTTCCCTTACCTACTGAGTCCCTGAGCAGCTTTGCTGGATTTCTAGGATTTATTTTTTTCACCTGGTAAGAGTTTGAGCCTTTTTTCCCACTCTTACATGTGTTTTGCTGTGTGTGTTTAACATTTTTGTGTTCATAGACTGTGGAGCCTCACCTACTCCATAGGCATCATCTTTTTAATGTGTGTTACACAGCACCTTCAGTGCAGTAATACATGGTTGTCTTTTTCAGGCTTCCCACTTTAAACTCCATTTTCTGGTACTGACTACTGTCTCCCAGAACATGTAAAGTTGCCATTGACTTTATTAGTCTTTTTAAATCCAAACTATCTTACATAGAGTTCTGGAAAGTGTTAATAATTATCCCTTTTTGTCTCTTTCTCATGGAACATCGTTTTGTTCCCTTTTCATTAAGATTTGGCTGGTGGCATTGGTAACTACCCTATTTTTCCTACCGCAGTTCTTTTAAATAGCCTTGGTATTGTTTTAGGCTATCTTAGTAGCTTCGAACTTAAACCCGCTGGACCATATTTACCTTTTTACGGTTCCGGCTGAGTTTATTCACCATTTGTTTTTGTAAAAGTCTTTCTCGTGTTTTACTCTGCGCGCCAAACCAGGTTTGGTTCCTTTGTTTGATGTCCTTTTGCAGACTTCTGCACAGAAGCCCTCCTTAAGCGCCTGAATGTCTGAGGGGGACAGGATGTGAGGGAGGGGTTTGGGACTCTCTGCACAGGGTCTCCTTGGAGACCCATGTCACAATCTGGTATAATTGGCTGTGATGACTGTCCCGTCGGGACAGCCCCCCTGCTGTGTGATTGACAGCCAGGCTGTGTGAATGGGGGAAAACTGCATAAAAAGCAGGTCTCTAGGACTGAGAAGTCAGAGTCGCCACTGAATCGAGAGAACCGAAGAGAAGCTGACAGAAGAGGACCTCTTCCACGACTGAACCTCCCGGTAAAGCCCTGCTGCAGGTCTGAATCTTCAAACTTCGACTACAGGGAAGATCTGCAAGGAATCTTCTTCACTTGAGCTGGTGCGATCAACCAGTTTGCCAAGAAGCGCACCTTTTATTTGTTGCTTTGCTCTGCTGCTGGTTTCTTCCCTGGACAGTGCAGGACCCTCCAGTCTTCCTACTTTGTGTCAGTCCGACAGTCGCTTCAGGATTCGTGAGCCTGCAGGACCTGCCAGGAACGTCTGCCTCAGCTACAGCCTTCTTCTCCATTTAAGGTACTGTTCAAATCCAGTCGTTCGTTCCGTTCAACTGCGGTAAAAGTGTTTGCAATCTTTTGCCAATCTGAGGGCTTGTCCTTCTCTATTCTTTAAAGTAACTTTTCGTCCAACCAAATTCGTTCGGAACTCTTGGCAAAGACTTAACCGTGAACTACTCTGAACTGTGTGATCCTCTGCAAAGACTTTGGTCCGTTGACTTTGGTCCTGGCTTCTGGTTTTGATTTCCTCACTGTAGTTTCTTTTTCGAGATTGCCCTGCTTACTTACTTGTTGGTGCTGCTCAACTCTTGTCTAACTTTCTCTTTCCCTCCCTTTTGAATTACTGGAGTGCCATTTTGCTCACGCTTCATTTTGAGCTTATCTCGTCCAGAATCTATTGGGTGTGGTGTAGTGTATTAAGATTGTGATTTTTCAACTGCTTGATAACAGTGAAATGTTTTATAACTGATGTGTAAATAAATGTATATTCTTTTACTCAGAAACCTTGAGTCAGTGTTTGTTTGAACCATAGAAATTGCTGTCCTTTGTGTAACTATTGGTACTGCTGTCAAGACTCGATTGTAGCGTGGAGTAATGGACCTCCGTCCCTAAGCCACAAACAGCGAAGAATAGAAACTACACACTGTTTGAGGATTAGAGCCACAGGTGGTGAAAGAACAGGAACAAAGAGTCCTCCGAGTGGCTGCTGTAAGAAAATGGACAGGTTAAGCAAATACGTCAAATAGATATGCCCTGCAGTATAAGTAATATGGAAAACAAGCACCTACCAGATAAAAAAGCAGAGGGAGGATCTGATGGAGGGTCGGGTATCAATGTGTAGACTTGTTCTATAATGCTGGAGAATGGGAAGGGCCACGGGTTGTAGGAAAGAAACCAGTTAGCCCACCAGCAGCACCTGAATGCAAACAAGGCAGAGTCAATGAACCAGGGCTACTTGCAGCACGTAGCTCTGGAAGCCTGAGTTCCAAAGTCTTGCAGGTATCCAAAGTTGCCAAGGGAAGACCAAATGCAATCTGTGGAACTATCCGTGGTCTAGCCATGAAATCACTGGGTATGAGGTTGTAGAAGGATAAGGCAAACAAGTCCAGAATACACAGTCCGTAATCGTTGAAACCAGAAAACACAATCCGAAGTCCAAGAACGGCAAATGCCGAGTAAACAGCTGAGAAGCAACGCTCGCCGGGAGAGCAGCTGTTTTATTTCCTTTTTGGAAGATCACGTGTTCCAATGCGTACATCACGTGATGGGAAGGCATAAGCAGAAGCAGTCCGAGAAACCACGTCACATGATCGATTACCGGGCCAGACGTTCTTTCTGTATGTTGTGATGGCAGGACTCCACTTCATACAGAGCCACCACAGAAGCCGCCAAGCACAGAGAAATGGTGCACGGGAACCCGGCAGCGTGCCTTTGAGCCCCTGATGCTGCAGGTGGGTAACGTGACGGCTGCAAGAGCGTGCTGTGTGGTGTTTTGTGTGGGGCAAAGCCTGAGGCACAGTGGGCAAGGACTGCACTGGAGAGGACTGGGATGAAGGATGTATGACAGAACCCCCCACAAGGGCCCACGACCCCATGGGCAGGAAGGATTCTCCCGATGGAAGCGGGAAACCAGGAGCGGGGCATGGACATCAGAAGCGAGTTCCCAGGATCTCTCCTCAGGGCCGTATCCCAACCAATCAACTAGGTAAAACAGACGGCCGTTGGAGATACGGGACCCCAGGATAGAATTGACCTTGTACTCCTTGGAACCATCCTGAACTACAGGGTCAGGAGGTAGAATCACTCTAGTGGCCTTGACAAAGGGTTTCAGGAGAGAAGCATGGAACACGGGGTGAACCCGCCAGGAAGCGGGAAGGAATAAGCAGAATGCCACCAGATTTACCACCTTGGTGATCTTGTAGGGGCCAACCAACTTGAAAAAGCCGTTTCCTACAACCGGGTAAGTGGAGGTGTCGGGTCGACAACCAAACTTTGTCCCCAACCACATATTTGGGAGCTGGGGAGCGTCTCTTGTTAGCAGCGACCCTCATCACCTCCTGGGCTTCGTGAACGTGAGTAAGTGTCTGCGAGTGTATCAGTGACAGATCCCTAATACAAGCTGAAGCAGTGCGCGTCTGGGAAACAGGTAGAATCAGGAAGGGAACAGTGCGTGGATGCTGGTCATACAAGGAATAGAAGGGGGAGAAACCATTGGAGGAATGTGGGGCGTTGTTATAAGCGGGCTCTGCAAGATGTACCAACCGATACCATGAGTGTTGGTTCTGAAGAGACAAACAACGCAGGTATTGTTGCATAGCCTGGTTTACTCTTTCGGTTTGTCCATATGTTTCTCGATGATATGAAGATGAGAATCGAGCGTCGATTCCGAGCAATTTGGTCAGAGATCGCCAAACTTGGACATGAACTGTGAACCCCGATCAGAAATAAGAATTGATGATAACCCAAAAAAACAAAACACCTCCTTAAAGAACATACCCGCTAGTTTAGGGACAGAGGGGATGCCTGCACAGGGAACAAATCTGGCCATCTTTGTAAAGGAGTCCACTACCACCCACACTGTGTCGAAACCATTGATCCTAGGAAGGTCTGTAACAAAATCCATAAAGACTGTATGCCAGGGGGTATGGGCAAAGGTTGCAGTAAGCCCAGAGGATGTCCCTTTCGACTTTTGCATTGAGCACATATTGAGCAGGTATTGACATATGATTTAATGTCCCTAAGCATTGACGGCCACCAACACCAACGTTGTACTAATGCCAGGGTGCGATTCTGACCAGGATGTGCGTTGATATGGGCGTCATGGGACCACTCTAAGGCCTGGGTACGTGTGTCAGGAGTGGGGAAGAACAACTTCTCCTGAAAAAGGGTAGTCCATCTTGGAGCACGAAGTCCCATTCCATCAGTTGTTCTGGATGGGTGTTAACCCAACCGCGAACGGAAGAGATAAGGTCAGACGGAGGTGTACATAGACAAATGAAGTGTTCTTTGCCTAGTAGTGTGTCAGGGTAGACAGGAAGAGAAACACCCGCCGGGGATCGGGACAGGGTATCTGCTTTCCCGTGAGAACTACCGGACCTATGCCTAATAACAAAATCATAAGTAGAAAAAAACAGATACCAGCGCACTCGTCTGCTATTAGAACACTTCATTGATGCAAGGTCTTGTAGGTTTTGATGGTCTGTGTAGACCGTGGTCTGATGCGTAGCGCCAAGGAGGTGATGCCTCCATACCTGGAAAGCCTCCTTTATTACTAATAATTCTGTTTCAGTGATGGTATTGTGTGTTTCAGCATGAGTAAACTTTTGAGAGTGGAAGGCTACTGGGTGTAGTTGCCGGTATCCGTGCAGGCTTGTGAAAGAACTGCACCCATGGCAAATGAGGAGGCATCTGCTTCCACAACAAATGGCAACTCTGGGTTTGGATGTTGTAGAACAGGTGCTGATGTGGAAGCAGATTTGAGTGTATCGAAAGCCGATTGATATACAGAAGTCCAAACATAAGGGACCTGAGGGCTAGTGAGTGTAGTGAGCGGGGCTGTAATTGCAGAAAATCCTGAGATGAAACGCCTATAAATATTGGCAAAACCAAGGAATGACTGTAGAATTTCACAGAGGTTGGAACAGGCCAGTCCAATACTGCACATATTTTGGCGGTGTTCATGGCCAACCCTTGAGGTGTAATATGAAAGCCTAGGAAATCCACTTGGTCCACATGAAATAGACATTTCTCGGGTTTTGCAAATAGGGCATGCGTACGAAGACGGGACAATACCTCACGTACATGGGCCACGTGTACCTGCATGGACAGGGAGAATATCAAGATATCGTCCAGGTAAACGACAACGAAAGAATCCAGGATATCACTAAAGATGTCATTCATAAATCGTTGGAACGTTGCGGGGGCATTGCACAAGCTGAATGGCATGACCATGTACTCACACAACCCCTACCTAGTACAGAAGGCTGTTTTCCATTCATCGCCTTTACGTACTCGGACCAAATTGTATGGACCTTTCAGATCTAATTTAGTGTACACAGAAGCATGTGTTAATCGATCTAACAGGGGCCCAATGAGAGGAATTGGGTAACAGTCTTTGATGGTGATGGCGTTTAATTTCCTGTAATCAATGCAGGGGCATAGATCCCCTTCTCATTTCGGGACAAAGAAGATCGGACTGGCTGCAGGTGAAACAGAAGGTCGAATGTGACCCAAGCGTAAGGCATTCTGAATGTATTCTTTAAGGGCTAGATCCTCTGTTGGGGAAAGGGAGTAAATCCTGCCTGAGGGTATTGTGGTATCAAGCAGGAGTTCTATGGGACAATCATAGGGTCTGTGGGGTGGAAGAGTTTCTGCACAGCCTTTATCGAAAACCTCTTGGAAGTCATGATATTCTGAAGGAATCCCTTTTGCAGTGGCTCCCACTATGTGTTGAGGTGAATCGAGATCCATGGAGCTAGGGTCATCCAGAGTGAGCTGAGCGATGGCACCTCGCATTTGGGAAGGGGAGTCTGTGTTGACTGGATGCGTAAATCAGGCAGATTGGCAATGAGCAGATTCAAAATACAAACGGCCCAAGGTCCAGTCTACAATGGGATTATGGACCCGTAGCCAAGGGATTCCAAGAATTAGCCCATACTGTGGTGTAGTTATCAAGTCAAAGGAAATAGATTCCTGATGGGTGTCCTGAATCACTAAGGTCATGAGTGCTGTTTGTTGTCTTAATGGACCAGAGATGAGAGATGTTCCGTCCACCGCTTGCACCGGCTCTGGGTGGGTTTTGTTTTGCAGCGGTAAATTGAGTGTGGCTGCTAAGGAAATGTCTATGTAGTTACCGGTTGCTCCGGAATCGATGACTAGATGAACATCATGTTTCATGTCGGGTGTGGAAAACAAGATTGCACGTACTGATATAGGTTTCATGGTGCAAGAATGTGTGGTGGAGTGCATGGGGGTCGAGTCCTGGCCCATCCGTGCCTCTGAACCTAGGGACGGGCCTTCAGAAAACCTGGTGTTTTAAGTATCGGCTGGCGGGTAAATTCCTTAACATAGTGCCCATTAAGGCCACAATAGAAGCAAGCATTGGCTGATCTCCTTCGTTCTCTCTCAATGGCCGTAATCGGACTACAAACCCCTCCAATCTGCATTGGTTCTCCTTATGATTCAGTTTCTGCAAAGGAATTGGTGGGACCAAAACTGGCTTCTGCTTTACGTTCAGAACGTCGACCATCAACCTGTAATGCCAAGTCCACAAGCTTGTGGTATTGGACGGGTAAAGAGGGAACCACAGCTAAGGCATCTTTCATAACCTCACTTAACCCCTTGTAGAAAACCACGGCCTTTGTCTTTGGGCCACGCTGTTTCTACAACCAACTGATTATATCCGGTGATGTATTCAATAAGGGATGACTTGCCCTGTGATAGGTTTAGGAGCTCAAGGTCTCGTGACTGTGCCTTGTGTCGAATGTCGAACACTTTGTTCATTTCTGCCACCAAAAGGTCGAATTCGTAAAGTACGGGACTGTCGTTTTCAAGCAATGGATTGGCCCAAGTGGTGGCAATACCACCCAAATGTGACAAGGTGAAGGCGGCCTTGGTGGTAGCATCCGGGAATGCTTGTGGTCTACATAGGAAGTGCAACTTGCATTGATTTAGTAATGTCTGTAATTTGCGGGGGTCTCCCTGGAACTTTTTGGGAGCAGCTAAAGGAAATGGTGTCGGGACAATCACCTGTGTGGTACCTGCAGGCTGGCTTGAGGGTCACTAGGTTGGGGTTCTGGGTCACCGAATTCCGGGTCTGCAGGTAAAGCATGACGCTCACTCTGAATGGTGTCCAGATGTTGGTGGATAGCCGCCGTGGTGGTTGCCATGTCGGAGCAAAGCACCGTGATGGCTTGGACCAAAGCAGCCACCGGGTCTCCTGCGGAGGGATCCATACTCCAGGCAACAGCTTCTCAGTCTGTCAAGACTTTTTTTTTAAATATTTGTTTAAAACGCTCACACAGCCCTCGGGTATCAAGACACTGTTACAGGAATTGTTTGTGTTTGGTTTTTTTTTTGGTTGCATAATTGTTTTTTTTTTGTCTTAGTTGCGTATTTATAACGTGCTTAAACACCCAGATTTTTCTAAGCACGGATCCGGGGATTGAACCTGTGTTGCTTTGTGTCGTCTTGCTTCTAAGTCGTGCACTTTGCCGCTGAGCTATCCTCCCGGGACTTGATTGTAGCGTGGAGTAATGGACCTCCGTCCCTAAGCCACAAACAGCGAAGAATAGAAACTACTCACTGTTTGAGGATTAGAGCCACAGGTGGTGAAAGAACAGGAACACCGAGTCCTCCAAGTGCCTGCTGTAAGAAAATGGATAGGTTAAGCAAACAGATCAAATAGATATGCCCTGCAGTATCAGTAATATGGAAAACAAGCACCTACCAGATGAAAAAGCAGAGGGAGGATCTGATGGAGGGTCGGGTATCAATGTGTAGACTTGTTCTATAATGTTGGAGAATTGGAAGGGCCACGGGTTGTAGGAAAGAAACCAGTTAACCCACCAGCTGCACCTGAATGCAGAAAAGGCAGAGTCAATGAACCAGGGCTACTTGCAGCACGTAGCTCTGGAAGCCTGAGTTCCAAAGTCTTGAAGGTATCCAAAGTTGCCAAGGGAAGACCAAATGCAATCCGTGAAACAATCCGTGGTCTAGCTGTGAAATCACTGGGTACGAGGTTGTAGAAGGATAAGGCAAAAGAAGTCCAGAATACATAGTCCGTTATCGTGGAAACCAGAAAACGCAATCCAAAGTCCAAGAACGCCAAACGCTGAGTAAACAGCTGAGAAGCAATTCTCGCCGGGAGAGCAGCTGTTTTATTTCCTGTTTGAAAGATCACGTGTTCCAATGTGTGCATCACGTGACGGGAAGGCATAAGCAGGAGCAGTCTGAGAAACCACGTCACGTGATCGATTACCGGGCCAGACGTTCTTTCTGTATGTTGTGATGGCGGGACTCCGCTTCATACAGAGCTGCCACGGAAGCCGCCAAGCACGGAGAAATGGTGCACGGGAACCCGGCAGCGTGCCTTTGAGCCCCTGATGCTGCAGGTGGGTAACGTGACGGCTGCGAGAGTGTGCTGTCTGGTGTTTTGTTGTGGGGTAAAGCCTGAGGCACAGTGGGCAAGGACTGCACTGGAGGGGACTGGGATGAAAGATGTATCACAACTGCTCACTTTACTCTTGAGATAAGTCTGGCTGCTCAGCCATCGCTACCACTTTACTGTGTAGTACAGGCTTGTACCAAAGGTGAATTTGTACTGTCACTTGTAGTCTTAAATGTGTGTGGTGTTCCCAAAGGGTACTGCATATGAATCTGCCTAACATGTACTATGCTTTTGTTACCTATAGACATTTTGAGCATACACCTGCAAGGCAGGAGATGTTTGGAATTGGGAGTTTCCAGGTCCATTTCCGATTTATCGATCAATTTAAATGTGGGAATGGCTGGATCTTTTGGGAGTTTTCAGAACATGACTTCGCTGATGAAGCTCTTACCGTTGTTCACGAACACTCGGGCGAGAACAGATTCCTTCCCCTCATTACCTGAATAGGGATGAATTACTAATTTTCTGTATGTCAGCTAAACATTTTGCTGGTTTCTCATCACTCTTGACTATGGAGTTGGGATTTTCCGATTGTGAATTAGTATAGAATTTCAGAGTATTTCCTTCCAGTGTGGAATGCCACTTGAAACTTGAAGGGAGGTTGATTTTCAGAAATGGAGAGGAGTTCCCATCACCAGTTTGTTGTCCTACAGCAATTACTGTCACGTCAGGTATTTGGTTGTTCTGAAAATGGACCTCGATATGATCATGTTTTTGTTCAACCATGTGGCATGTGCTTCGCTCGGGCCTATAACTATGGGCCCCAGGGCATTACCTGAGTCGGTAATGCCCCCGCCGCTCGGGTCATATTGCTTATTTCATTGTTGCTCCAGCTTCTGTTGACTCTTTTGCAGAGAGTCAACCATTTCCTTACACTCCTCTTTCAGTGCCTGTACTTGGGTGTCTTGCACTGCATTCTCTTGCTGTAGGAGAGCCATATCATCTGTTCATTTTGTGACATAATGCTTAGATTATGCCTCCAATTATTGGCTCTTCTGTAGCCTTAGTTTTGCTGACTCTAGATCATTCTGGATTTTCTCTAGTGATTCAATTTGATTCTGTGCCAGAACTATGTTTTCAGCGTGTTTTTCCCATATCACTCTTATGTGGAGGTATAGGTAGGTTGCAATTCTGGCAATTTTGCTTTGCTCCTCTTTAATATTTGGGGCCATGTACAATTCACTAAGAGCTTGGTGTAATGGGCCATTGTCCTGCCATGTATCCAGGTCCATGGCAGTGGCTTGTTGTGTGATTTCCTGTAGCCAGACATGTTCATTCTGTTCTGGCCACTTTCCCTGACAAAATGCTTGTGCAGGAGGTGCTCCCTAGCCATTTTGATTTCCACTGGGATCGCCATTTTGGAAATATCAATTTCTTTATTAATTATTTTGGGGTCGATTTAATTTTACTTTTACAGACAGGCCTGGTTTTGGAGTATTTGTTTTGGGAGGCGCTTGTACAGTGTAGCACGGTATACCAACCACGCAAAGTAGTAATACCCTGCAGGCTAGTCTGCTGTGCTATACTGTCACAGGTGGTAATCAAACTCAAAATCATGGCACAAGCCCCCAAATCTGTTAAGGATTTCAATTAGGCGATACACCCTGGTCTCAGCCTCGTATGCAGTGCACAACCAAAATGCTTATTTTGTTATATATGTAGGTTCAATATTTGAGAGATACGCCACTCATATCACACCCCTTTACAAATACCCTGGGTCACGATGGACCAGGAATCAGGCTGGTTGGTACAGGTAATATTGTTATTTAGTTAAAATTCAAATCAAACATATACTTTTTAATAGGGAGCAGCAATCACCAATGTGGTGACAATAACACATAAGAAGGTATGTAATGCATTGAAATTCACTCTTTAGCAACACAAAATAGAAAACACCAGAGAAATAGGAACACTTTGAATTTTTGGAAAGATAGCACTCAAGTTAGAATTTCCCCCTGCAGTATTCCTCAATCCACAAAGAATCAATTATAAATAGATATAAGGAAGCAGAAGCTAATCAGGAATGAGGAACAATAAAGAAAATTAAAATCCAACCTTCCCTCCTCAAACAAGAGAGAAAAATGGATTTTAAACCTTACTATGTTAAAATGACACTAAGAAATGGCTGAATAAAACACTGAAAGTGTGCAAAAGTCCCTAAATCAGAACACATTTCTATGGGAGCCACATTGGAAAGATACTAGCAGTCATAAGAAATAGTTTTAGAAAAAGTAAACAATTTGAATTTGAATGGAAGGTTGAAAATAATTTAGAATAAAAATAACTTGTGTAAAACTTTGCAAAAATGTTGATTCCCGTATAAAATTAACCAAACGGTTTTTAATAAAATACCAAAGAGGGACACAGTAAGCTCTAGAGTTGATTCACGACTACAACCCCAGATCCCCAGCGCCCGCCCAGGCAGAACCAGTCGGATCACGTGAAATAGGATTGATAGTTTAGGATTTAAACAAGATAAAAATGACTAAAGAAATGGTGCTTAGCAAGATAAATCAAGGACAGGATTGCAATAAGGATTCTGACAATGTTACAAGTTATTAAGGTAAGGATAGGATGATTTATAGATTGGGATCGGACCAGACAAGGCAAGGCAAGATATTCTATGGTTTTCTATGATTCCTATTAATACTTACAGTCCACTTTACTTTAGGATTTTGGACCGTCAAGGGTTCTGGTCACCACACGGATCTGGTCTAACAAAGGACAGCGGGCCAAATCTGGCGGGACAGGATCAGCTGGGCCGTTCTGGTCACCGGACTGCACTGGACTGGCACCTCTGGTTACTGGATACTACAGATCAGAGGGATGGCACCTTTGTAGCAGGCATGCATCTAGTAGCAGCAAGCCAGGCTGGATCAGGATGCTTCCCTTGGGTTTTTGTGATTTTTTTTAGAATTTGAGGCCTAGCTGAAAATGGGGTCAGCAATGCATAGGCCTTGGCTTTGTAATGAAAATCTGGAATCAGCATCAAACAGGATGTAGAAATCAGGAACCGGACGCCACACAGGAATTCAGGAAGAAAGTCAGGAATCAGTGTGTGCCTGTAGTGCTGTCAAGGGCCCGTATTTATCATGCCATCATGACATCACTAAAGTGTATGACCAAGGCAGGCTTACTACTCCTGCCTCTAATAACAGGATTGGGCAAGGTAGAATTCTCCTCCTAGCTCTTTGCTGATTGTATCACAGAAAAAGGATGTCATGTTTATGAGGTGATTTTTTGCAATGTCTAGAAACCTCCCCTAGCTACTGGAACCAAAATCTCATTTTCCCACAAACAAATATACTTTTGCAACCTCTGAGAAAATCAGATACAAAGGTTACATATATTGTGCGTCATATTTCAATTCAATCCCCATAATCTGTCATTTGTTATAACTTCTGTTCCTTATGCAGTAATGAGTTCTACCAAGTTTTCAAAGAAAGAGCATCAAATTAGATTTAGAACTACAAATTTTTTATATGTTTCCCAATTCTTGCTACAAAGTTAAACATCTTTTAAAGTTCAGTTACAAAATAGCCTTTAAAGCCAAAAGGAAGTCCATTGTCACTTGATCCAATTTTTTTTCTTTCCCCCAACTGCTGTCAATCTTCAGTTTCTTTGAAGCAGGATGAGGGGCCTCTGTCTTGATTGAAGGTTTTATTGCCCCTCACACTTGACAGGTGAGAGTCTCAGCCTGCTATTGTCCCAGCCTAGAGCAAAGACAAATGTCTGATGAGCTTGTGAAGTTTCTTTGTCCTGGTGCATTCAAAGTCTTTCAAGCTGGCAATTAGTGCTTTCCTGTGCCAGAAGTTTATGAGGTGTCACCCTTTCTCAAGGCTAGCAACTGGCAGAGCAAGTTTTTTTTATAGCTTGCCAATTTAACCTATGAGTTTTACATCTTGACTTAAACCTGTGGAATCAAAACAGTTTATAGGTGTTCTTTTACCAGCAACAAATCCTTTTACATTGCTAAGTAAGCAGGCCTTCATACAACAATTTACTTTTAAATAGGCGATTTTCTCTCTTCTGTCAGAAAAAGCAAATTTTACTTTTTTCATCTCCAGCACATACACACTTCATGTATCTATACCCCTTTTCTTGAGTGCTGGAGTGGTTTTGCAGCATGGATACATTCAAACAGGCATCTATTTAGAGTCTTTCTCTGAACAGCTGATGTTTTAGATACTTTTGCAAAGTTTTAGACGCGCTTGCCGTGTAAAATGAAAACAAAGCCCCTGGTTGATTTTTCAAAGATACTTTTGACACGAGCTGTCATTCAAGAATTAGGCCCGGTTCTGCTGAGACACAATGGATGATCCTGGGCATTGCAGGGCCTTTTTAATGACAGGCGTCCATAAGATCTGGATGAGCTTAGCGCCAAGCAGCACTTTTAAAGGTTGAAAAAGGTATCATTTTAAAGAGGCATTTTGGGTTTCCAGCAAATTAATGCTGCCTCTTTCACTTCACTCCATGTTAAATATTGCGGAGCACACTGGCACATCTCTGCAGTGAGTACTCTGTTCCACCCCACCTGCAATGTGTGTGGCAGGGTGGTGCAGCCATTTTCTGGTTGTTGCAAAAACGCAGTTTAGGGATCCTGGCGCACACAGGAGTCATCGCAGCATTTTTGCTGTTTCTTGCACCAATGCAGCAAGTGATGTGGTAAGGCACATCTGAGTGGGTCAATATATCCCACAATCTTCACTCAGAGGTGCTGGAGTAACTTCTAAATTACCAGAGAACAATGTAAAGAAACTGCATGCATGAAGTAAAATCAAAGGAAGATTCATGCCCTTTCTATCGCAATTAAATTGCAAGAAGGAGACACTTTGGAAGGGCCAGAAGGACTCTAGGGGAAGGAAGACCCCTTTACTGGCAGAACCCTTTTTTACTTTTATGTTCTGCAACTTAAACCTTTATGTTAAGAGCTTTTGAAACACGCTGCAAGAGTATAGCTTCCCAGAACATCCCTATACACATTATATTGAGTTTAGAGTGTGAGGGTCAGATTAGGATTTTTGGATACAGGACAGAAGACACTCTTTTATTTAACATCCTGACACAGATGTTCTTTCATTTTGTTGAAGAAAAGAAACCCATTTTAGGATTAGGGATAGGTAGGAATTTCTCCAACCCTTCTTATTATTTTCTGGAAATAAAATGTTATAACCATCACTTAACATGTCTTTGTGTCCGAGTCTTACTCTTGACCCCTTACACTAGTCATGTTCTCCAAAAAATGTGTAGGTCTACCCTTTTCTGTTAGGTATTCAATTCTTCCACATCTGATAACAAGCAGTTTTATTTGCTTGTGTGATATGATGTTTTTCAGCTCACAGTGTGTTACCTAAAATAAAGGCAATATTTTAACTGCTTATAATAATTTATTATTATTATTATTATTATTATTATTTATTATTTTATATCCATCCTGCCTCAAATTTGTTTCAGACAAGTGCTAATACAGTTGCCTTATTTCAACTCTATCTAACCATACAAATCTGTTATTCTCATATTAAGCATTCTTAAGAAAGAAAAAAAACTACAGCTGTTATTCTGAAAAACACGCTTCCTTCCCATATAGATGCGTCACCTCTATTTCCAAACATTAATTCGTATATTGGGCAGAAGCCAAAAATGGTTCTAATTTTCCAGAATGTCATCACTTTGACTTCCCCTGATGGGTATGGTGTTGCTTGAGGCAAATGTTTGATATTGCATTGCAACTGAGATGGATGTCTCACAAGGCCATACTTTGATGGGAGAAATAATTCAGGCACATAGTATTTGCTCTGCTATCAAGTAACTGTTATGGATAAATGTATCTTGTCTGGCTCGAAAGAGCGCAAAGGAGAGATTTACTGAAGAAGTGTGATAAGTATGAGTGGAAGAACATTTGCCAGGAAGAGTTGGAAACGCTCGAGGAGTACTAAAAGGCAGTGGTGAGTTTCAAAAGGCAGTAGTGAGGTCCTAAAGGCATAGAGTAGAGAAGAGGTTAGAATATCGGAGACATGGATAACAACTCTGTCGAGTTTTAGCTGTGGACTCAAGACTGGAAAGTGTCAGAGGGGTTGTATTCATCAAAGCAAGTGAAGGTCCTGTTGAAAAATAATGTCTGCAGAATGTTTAAATAGTAGTGTAGGTAGAGGTTAGTAGGAAGCAGGATTTTTGTGGACAGCCAAAAACCTTTTTTTCTAGAATCAGTAGTACAGAAGCTATCTTGAAACAGGCATGAAATATCCCTGTTGAAATATAGAAATCAAAGAAGAAAGAGAGACAGACACAAGAAAAAGGTCCAATTTCCTTGGCAATTGTTGGGGAAGAAGAATCGTCAGACATCCAAGCATGGTTGACTGTCACTTATCATGGGCACCAGTTTAGTGGAGGAAGTTGGAGAGTAAGAACATATGTGGTTAACTGT
This sequence comes from Ambystoma mexicanum, assembly GCF_040938575.1. NCBI lineage: Eukaryota > Metazoa > Chordata > Amphibia > Caudata > Ambystomatidae > Ambystoma > Ambystoma mexicanum. The sequence continues at coordinate 149,606,581 of NC_090931.1, forward strand.
GGTTTGGGAGTGCGAGAAAAAGAAGCAGGAACATGTAGAGGATGAATGTGATGAGATTAGTAGAAGGTTAGGCTGTACTAGATAGTAAAGAGAAGAATCTTCGAGGGCACGAGGGAGCAGGCATGGCTTGGGCTGAGGAGAGTTGTTGGGATTACGACAAAGAATACTTGTGTGATCAGGGAAGAGTAGGATTATTTAGCAGAGTCCAAGATCATAGTGAAGGTGAGGGGGGCCTCCACATAATTGAGAAGAAGAAGGGGACATGTACCACTTGCCATGGTAGCATTGCATATCTGTCTTGGGGAGACTGTTTTGAAGGGTGGTCCGGGTTTTGGGGCAAATGGTCAGGGGAGTGAATGTTCGAAAGGGTAGTGTTTCTCAAATGGGGACCTGAGAGCCTAATCAAAGTTGAACAGAGGAGGCCTCAATAAGATATAGAAATAGAAGGGGACAACCTGACATTTGATCGGTAGCACGCCACGTAGTCAAGTGTGAATGTATGTTTAATTGTATGCTGAAGTCTGTTGCCTGCCAGAAAGGCATTTAGAAAACCTGAAAGGCTCCGGATGGTGCCAAACAGATATCAGCTTTCAATATCTCCCATGTTTATTTGGTGGTGTGCTGAGTGTACAACAAACATGGTAAACCTATTGATTGGCATCCTTGGGCATGAGAAAATCAGCTTTATTGAGTAAGGAATAACATTTCCAACAAATGTTTGCATTCAATTTTCTACGATTAACACCCACGTTAACAATGCCATGCTGTTTACATCCCTGACCTCCCACCTCCTGCATTATAGGTGTAATCCACTCTGATGTTATTTCAGTGACAGAAGATAGAAGCAACTTGTCAACTTCCCTCTTGGCAGTTTATCTTGCTAACAGAGGCACACCCGAACTTTAAGTACCATGGTGAAAGAAATGTATATTTTTTTAAAACAGCCAGTTGTTGGGGTGCTGTTGAGCAGCCAGCAAAATGGCTACTTAGCCCATTAGCTCTGTGTGGACCTGGCACATATCCGCCACCATCAGTGGCCTTTTCAGGAAGAAACACGGCCCGGTAAGCCGGCTATGACCGACAACTGTCCGTGGCCTGGCCGCGTGTGAGACACCACCTTGTGTCGTGTCCCCTCCCCCATGCGGAGCATGGTGCCTGCGGCCAAGGAGAGCGCTGATCATTGTCTGATCTCTGGGGGCTCGCCTCGCCGGGCCCTGCGCCACGTCATTGAGGCCGGCGCTGCTGCGGCTAGAGCCGTGGGAATCTGCTGACACCGGCTGGTGGCCGCGCTGTGGCCTGGCATCGGAGGCTCGCCACCCATAATTTCTGCCCCGCCCCGGTCTTGCCGGCCTGGTGGTTCCCTGGGCGGTCTGGGCCCGCGCTGGACCGGGGGCGGTCTGCTAGAGCCTCCCAACATGCCCTCCGCTCTGTGCCTCTGGCGAGCCCTAGTCTGGGCTGCAGATTTTGAATAGTTCAGCCATGTTGTTGGACGCATTGGACACTCGTGCCTGAATGTGGACTCTTTTTCTGGCATGGATGGCGAGTCTGTAGTGTCTCTGGATCAGGCAGCAGGCCATTTCGTCAGAGCGTGAGCCTGAAGTGTGCCACTTTCCTTCAGCAGCCCTGCACTTACATTTTTGGTCTGCAAGTTCAGAGTCGTACCAGGTGTTGTGCTTGGAGGCATATTTCAAGCTGATTATCATGACTGGGGCAAGGATGTCAAGGGAGTTGGTAATGGAGAGATGGAGGTTGCTGAGGGCAGAATCAGTGAAAGAGTCTGTTGGGAGGGCAAGGTGAAATAAAGGTGGAAGAGAAGGCAGCAGCTGACACTCCTTTCATCGGACGGATGTTCGTAAACATGGTTGGCAGAGCATTATGAGGAGTTGTCACAGGGCCATAGGGACCCAGATGAGTGGTGAGGAGAGAGTGGTCAGACCTTTTTTATGCTTTTTTCATACAGATTTTGTGAGAGAGAATAGGTGATGGTGTAGCAGTTGGAGTAGATTGGGGAGATGGAGAGTTCCATCTTGGAATGAGAGGGAAGTGAGAGGAAGAGACAGAGAAGAGGGGGCACGGGGTGTGTGTGCTGCACTTCTGAACCTGATTCTCAGTTGGCAAAAGTGGGTGTTAAGAGTGCAAACAAAATAATACTAGTTGAAGGCACACCTAAGTTCGAATTTTGCACTAACAGACAAATACAATGCAGTATGAAACAGGTAATGCAGCACAACGGTAAGGAGATGGCCTCAGTGGAAATAAGGTTAATGGAGTGAAGAGCAGAGTAAAGTTTCACGCAGTACAGGGGCTATCTGCCAGCAGAGCTGGGCTAAGTGAATGAGTGGAGAGGCAGAGGGAGTGAGTCCGGAAGAGACGAGGCAGCCACCAGGCAGCAGACCATACTCACGTGAAGGCAAGAGGGGGGATGACATGGCCCACGGGTACGGGGATGCAACATGATGAAGCATCTTGCCTGCAGTAGTTAGAGAGTGGGGCCCGAAGGCCCAGCCATGGCCAGACAGGAGCCTTAGATAAAGGGCATTAGATTGTATGGGCTGGCTTCCACTTGCCTGCGGATGTCCTTTTATTTTTCTGATGCTCCTGAGCCAATCAGGAGTGTGAAGCGCCAAGTGAAGAGCTGCTTCTTGGAGATACATCAGGCATCGGCCATGTTGGAAGGTGCATCATGGTGAAATGCACAGTGCATAACAGCAGTGGCCTCAGTTAGTGTGGGCAGCAATAGTCACAATGAGTATATCATGCACAAAACATTGTGATGAATCTGTCACGCATGTAGATTTAAATCAATAAATAAAACATTTACTTGTGGCATGATTTCATCATCATAATTACCAATGTGGATAATATGGTGCCCTCAGGGCTTCCTGGCCCGATTGCTGGTGGCCACGTGTCGGCTCAGTGCGGCGATCAATCCGGGGGTGTGATCTAGCCCCACAAGTTATCCAGGGGCTGTTTGCTGATGAGAAAGGAGGTTAATGATATTGTAGGTTATTGATATATAACAAATATCGGACCAGGGCAAGGAAACATCTCTGATGCACATCACATTTAACTGGAAACCAGGAGGTACATTGACCTTGAATACCTGAAAGCACACATGCCACATTATCCGAAGGCAGTAGGTCTAATGCCCTCACCAGGATTTCTGTGCAATTCATGTACTGTCAAGCCAGCCCATAATTTCACTGTGTTAACTGTATCAAAGGTGTTTCGCAAATCCATGAAGGCTAAGTAGAATTCTTTTTTGTTTATATATGTACTGTGTTTGAAATAATTAGATATAGATTCATCACCTGCTCATCTGTTTTTAATCCTTCAGAAAAAATCAATCTGGACAATATACAAAATATTTTCTACCCAGTCATGTCATCAGGATTATAAAGTCCTCCCAAAAATGTTGAAATGAGTATCCACTCAGTTAGAATTAGAAACTCATGGTTTGGGGGGGGGGGGGTGCTGTTGGGCTCATAGAGAATGGCCGCCTGAGTGGAGAGCTCCGTTTTAGGGAAGATCGAAGATCCTTGTGCTTATTTCCTTGAACTGGTGCTGCGTTACTGCTCAAGCTATTCTGGGGGCATTGCCCGAAAATCGCAGCATGGGGGGCTGGTATTGCAGAATACACTCTGCTTCTTGATACACCACCTGTTCTCGTCGAGGCATCCTGGGCCTCGGCTCTGCAGGGCGTGGACTCCTGATCACGCGGGTGCCGGGGCTTGTGGGCCTGACGGGGTGAGGGGCGGGCGCTGCGGACAACTAAGCGGTTTAACCTGGAAGCCTCTCATGCTGATGCGGCTCGGCACCCTCTGACAACCCCTGCCCCTCCGCATTGTGTACTTCAGCAGAGTTGGGCTGAGCTTGTCTACCCGAACACAGCCTACACCGTGCTCTGGCTTCCGGCCCGCTGCCCTGGACTGGGCTCCCGGAGCACGCGGCTGCTGCGCCTCACACCGCTGGAGCTGCTCCAACCCTGCACTGTGGACCTCGGGAGGCTCCCAGTCCTCGGATACCATCCCCCCTGGCTGGCGCTAGGGAGCCCTACTGACTGCTGCGCCTGACCAGCTGCAACAGAGCTGACACATTAATCCTTTACTGGTATTCCAGGTACGGGGCCCTGCGGCCTGCGACAAAGAGTGCTGATTTAGTACACACCAGCCCGCCTGCCCCACGGGCTGCGATATCATTATCGAGGCGACGCATGGGCAGCATTCTACACTTGTTCTGTGGCACATCGTTGGATTACCCCCACCATATACTGCATCACTTTCATTGCCGCATTGATGTTAAAACTGGCAACAGCATTCTAACGTGACTTGAAACGGCATAACTACCTGTGGTCCTCCTATTGCTGGGTCTCCCGGCCAGCAGCCTGGACACTCTTGCCGTGGTCCCGCAGGTCCGGCTCCAGCAGGTGGGTCCGGGCGGCCAGGCCTCCCCAAGGCCACTCCCTGACCCCCCTTGAATGTGGAAACCAAGGGAGTGGGGGATTTGTGGTGTGGGGGGGCATTTCTCCCTAAATGTTTAGCAGGAACCTCTGAGAGATTAGCATTTTGAGAGGCCGTACTGCAGGAAGCCCAACAGGATTTGTTTACTTGCCCTGGACAATGATCTATGCCTCACAGACATGACAGCACAAACGACCAGGGAGATGAAGGGCCATTCACACCTCTAAGTGAGGTAGAACACTTACTCAAGCATACTCAATCACACTTACTTAAGCAGGCCTACAACTATTTTCTCAAACTTAAAATCACAAAGTTGGTTTCTGTAATTTAAAGTATGTTTATTTTTTGTGGGAATATAGCGTTTTTTCACATCATGCTTAATTAAATATTTAACTATATCAAACAGTAAATCACACATGATGTTCCTTTCCCACAGATGGCTGCAGAAGGTGCTTCAACCCACTGGGGGGGGCCTTACAAATGACATTAAAAATATATATTCTGCTGCAATAACAACTTAAGTATAAGTGAAAAAATAAGGTTGGTAGTAACAAAAAAATGGAATTCTGCAGCGGAGAGGAGTAAAATCAAAAAGTGATATACACAAGGATTTCAATTAAACATTACCACTATCGTTGCTCTGCACAACATTTCATGCCATCATTCTTTATTATGTCTGTGCCATTACAGAGGGGGACAAGCCATTAGCAAATTCTTCTTGATTCTGCCACCAAAAGGTGCAGTTCAGTCTTAATTGCTCGGCCATGTACCCACTGCACTGGAACACAAGCAACCACAGGCAGTTTTAGGCCTTGTGGTCTAGCGGTCTAACAGTTTAAAGGCGGGCTGCTCACATTAGTGGCAGGGCCAGGGCTGATTTGCAGACAATGTTATGGAAGGCTGACCAGAGCAATGCTGGTGGTTATGATTGATTCTGAGAGTTACATCCATCCTTTTTTAGTTTTGCCTACAAAGGGTAAGCCAGAACTCTTTCAGTGGAATACAGATAGGATGAAGACAGGATGTGAGTAGAAACAGACATCCTTTGGGCGTGTTTGGTCATTTACCCACCCAATGACTAGCCATGGCTATGTAAATGTCTATGACATTACTCCCAACTATCTGCCCCTCACTGCCAAAACATACCCTTTGGGAACTTTTTGAGCAAGCTCTATCACAAGCAAGCTCTATAACAAAGTAACACCATTCTTTGTGTTGTTTAGGACTTGCCAATTATATATCTAAGCATTCTCTTGAATATTTATTTATTTAATTGCCTCTGTAAATGGGCTCCTGGTGTGATTAAAAAAATAGATTTTATAAGCAATTTCTGTGCCAATGCCTCTGTTCTTTGTACTGGAGTCCTGTCTAAAATAAGCAATCGCAAAGCCAGCAGTGTTGGCTTGTGTATAGGTATTAGACAGATATTTGCCAAGCCAATGCCCAGGTACTCGGACAGTTTATTTTTCCTTTAGTAATTTAAACATAGGTTGTCACTTTTGATACAAACATATTCTTTGCTCACTAAAGCAGATCACCGCGAGACCAAGAGACTACACAGACCCTCACCCGAGGGCGAGAGGTACCACCCTCTACCATTGCTGACTATATGAGATTCAATTCCAACCATCCGGGAACACGCTAACCCTAAAATTGCCTTGAGAAAGACCTCATAGGTTGAAACACATGTCGGCATTAATGGAATAGAAGTATATCACCTACTGTAGCACATGTAAAGATTAAGCAAAGAATGTATTTGTCACACGAGTGACAACCCATGTTTAAAAAATAAAGGAAAAATAAATCAACAAGTGTTGCAAACACTTAACGTGTGTGGAAATTGATACTCACTGGATACCAAGGAACCACTGTGCAGCGTCTAATTACAAATTATTGGATCTCAGTCACCCAGAAAAACCTTTAATATGTGAATGTTGGGTGATCAGAATTTTACAGGATGCAGAACACGTTGTGTGAAACAATAATCTTGTCATGCATTTCATTTCACTTAGTACCTTTTCAGATTTCTTTTAAATTCTCATTAACTTTTATGCTGGGGTTTGTAGGCTATCATTCAGGATGGGGAAAATAAAGCTACCATCATTGTGGATCATTTTCCAATTCAAGTGAAGTGGAAAAGTCGCAGTAAAAGCATTTATCACCACTTTTTATGCACTGCAGGAATTTGGATGATGTGGCAGGCGAAGTTGGACAGCAGATCGGACTGAACAAGTTTGCCTGCTCTTAAAGGTCCCCCTGCCAAATCGGATTGGTTTTCCACCAGCATGTTTTTTTATGTTGGTGCAAAACCAATGGATTCCTATGGAATCCGCCTGACTTTTACACACTGTTAAAAGCAGGCAGATTCCAAAAGAAACCATTGTGGATGGCTCCCACAATCGTTAATTGTGGGAGGGATTTACACTTTTCCAGAAACATAGTGGAAAAGTGAAGATCAAAGGCGATATTTACCAGTGTTTTATGCTTTACTTTACCAGTACTTGTAGGAAACAATTACAATTGCATGGAGGGGCCCTTTTGCAAAAATCTGCAAACAGGAGTGTTGCAATTTAGGATTGAAAACAAAATGACTCCCTTACTCTTTTTTATCATCACATTTCTACAATGATGACCTTGTTTATCATGTGACTTTTTAAAGTAATTGTATAAAATTGAGTATTATTTTAGGCATTCAAAACCAAATTTCAACACATATTTGTACCAACTTGAGCTTGGAGGATGTGCGGTCAAATATCTAAATTGCAAGCAAGTTTCAAATTCTGGCTTTACCACTTAACCAAAGGGTATGATCCTGGGCAAATCATTTAATCACACTATCCCTTACCAGCCAAAATTAGGTACATCTAGAAGTGATTCAGTTCAGAGTATAAACTATTTCAAAAAAGCCTCACTCGCGGTTTAATAGATGACCAGCGCATGTGTCAGGACCTGCCAAGAACACACACGCGCCATTTTTTGAAAATATCAGGCCACATGCAGAGGCGTTGCTAGGGGGGGCTAAGGGAGTTATAGCCCTAGGTCGTTTGTCTGTAACCCCGGATAGGAGCTCAGGGGCTACAACCAAAAGGATATAGCTAGCCCTGAATGCCGCCAGTCCCAACATTAGCTTAGCCCCTGGTTTTTTCCAGACCTAGCAACACCCCTGGCCACATGCATTGAACAAAATTGTGAAATTGAATAGCAAATCAAAGTAAACATATCAAACAAAAAGAAATCATGGACAATTGCCTATTTTCTAACCAGCATGTAAACAGAATGTACCAGACAATGATGTACAGGAGCATGGCATGGGAGGAAAGGCCTCTGCTCCCTGCCAAGCACCACTGGGAGCGATACCAGGAAGCTGGAAACCCCTCAAACTGCTCTTTCTGCCTATTGATCCCACTTGCTCCAACTCTATCTCTCTCTCCTGCATGCTACCACCCCCTCATGCGCTCAACTCAATTAAAGTGTTCTCCAAAAATGCAACAAAAAAATAAAATGTTTTGCTTCGAAATGTCATTTTGTAAGAAGCAAGATGTCCTATTCCTTGCTTCAGTATTCTGGAGAGGGGGGTGGGTGTCATTTACAACTAGATGGAGGGACAAAAAGCACCTCCTTTGAGGGCCTGCTGGGAGTAGCCACAGTGTTTAGGATAGCATTGTTGTGCGCACAACATCTGATGGAACAAAGACTGCGGGCCACGCTGCTCAGTCCTCGCAGAGGAGGAGGAAACATCACCCTTGATTCTCCCCAGCCAGGCCAAGAAAGACATAGGGGGTCATTCCGAGTTTGGAGGTAGCCATGGTGCTATTAGCACCATGGCTGCCTCCAAACCCGGGTCCGGGGTCTCTGAATGGTGACTTACCGCGTCATTCCAACCTTGGAGGACCCGTTAAGTCCCCATTCAGAAAACCATTCCCCATTCCCATTTGAGCCCGCATAGGGCTCAATGGGAATGGGGAAGGAGCTAATAACGGGCCCGCAAATTGCGGGCCCGTTATTAGCTCCATGGTCCCTTAACGGGTCCCGCTGAGACAGACTGGTAAAAATAGCCGGTCATGGTGGGACCCGCTAAGGGACCTCGTAATAAGGCGGTAGGGGGTTAACGGCACCGGCATCCTTACCGGTGCCGTTAACCCCCTATCGCCAAGGTCGGAATGACCCCCATAGTGTGGGTTTTTGGGTAGGTTGGATTGGAGGTAAATGCGAATTGTGGTCAGGGGGACATGACCTGATGGAAGGTGATTGGGTGTGAAAGGTGAAGGAGAAGTGGATATAGTAGAAACAGGAGGAGCAGATGGCAAGGGAAGATAGGTAGATTGATGTTGCAACACTATTTTCCTAGTTTCTCTTTTGCTCTGTGCTGTTTTCATAGAGCAGTGCAAATGTATTTTTGTCCGGATCTGGGAAGACATTTTCTTCTGGATCACGGATCTGGGAAATCTGGATTAATGTCATCACTTTGTTTAGGGTACTCATAAACCCACACACAATAGAAATTGGGCCCCCTTGATCACAAACTTGGCCCACCCAGATGAAAATTCCTGGATCTCGTCCGGTGGTCCCGCAGGGCGAGACTTCACAGAACTTCACCTGTCAACTCAAGGGGGACTTTGAGTACTATGGCTGCTGGTGTAACATGTGCTGTGAGTCCATCTACCCATGATTGCTGTGCCATCCCTGGATCTCTTGGCCATCAGAGTTGGGAGTTTAAATGGTTGTGGAAATCACAGTTGACTCACGACCAACTAACGGCACACAGCCTGGTCTACCATCATTGCTCCCCTCGCACCACAGTACGTGGGAGAGCACAGTCCATACGCTTGTGAGCTGGATCGTTCCTTCGGTCCACACCAGCTCATACTACAGATCCACCTTGTACTAGCCCCCGGGCCTCGGTCCTATTGAGACTTCTGTTGGTGACTGGCGCAGGAGATGTGCCCTATCATCCTGGGTGGCTGTCAGTCTCTAATACCAGCCAGTTTCAGAGGAACCTTCTGCTGCTATACCTTTGCATTGGAATCTACACACTCCACAGTGCCCGGAGTCACAGGCCTGCCACAGATTGCTCCACGGAACTTGAAGGCCCCCTCGGTCGCCTCGACTTGCCCACGCTAACTGCCAATATCTTCATCTCTTCAGTGCATGATGCCCAACGCCAGATCTGAGCTGTGGTGTGGGGTTAGCTGTGTTTCCTGGATCCAGCACTTGACTCTACTTCACCAAGTCCCCTGGCCACTTGGTTCGCATATAACGCTTCATTTCATTCTGTTATACGAGGGAGGCCACAATACACTCTGGCCCGGCCTGGACCAGACTTTTGAGGCATAACCAGTGCCATGGTTCGGCTCTGATCGACCTGCTCTGTCACAGTTAACTGACCCCACTCCTGCTGAGACTACCCTGTAGAATATCAACCTGTGAGATACATCATCTTGAGACCTTTCGCCTTCCTGCAGACTGTGTTTGATAACTCTGCCACTCGTCGCCACCTGTTGTAACCTGGTCCCCCGGCCCAAATTGGTCACTGCCGCTCCTTGGGCGTTGCACAGCTCACCATCCTTGGGAGCGGGTGAGACCATGACTAAAGGAGCGAACAGGAAGCAGAGCTCCATCAACATGTTCACAAAGGCGACACCGAAACAGGGTGAACCCGCGCTCGAACCTGAGCCTACCACGTCAGCAGCCCCTGAATCCACTGAATCCCAAAAGATGATGGATTACATGCGTGAGGGATTTACAGCATTACAATCCAAACTGGATGACATTAATGGGATCATATTGTCGATCAAGTGCATATGGAAAAAACTGACAACCGAATTGTGCAGGTGGAGACGAGGGTCGGGGTGGCCGAAGATGACATTGTCGCCTTTCGGGCGGAGGTGACTGCCCTCTCCAAACAGGTCCTGGATGTTAACAAGAAGAATGAGGACCTTGAATCACGCTCCAGGCACAACAACCTCTGCATAATTGGGGTCCCAGAAGTTAAGATTGAAGGCCCCATGGAAGACTACGTAGAACACACCCTGCTTATGCTGTTGGATTCATGAAACTCTCCCCACAGTTGGCAATAGAGAGAGCCCATCGCGCCCTGACACCAAAACCCAGGCCAGGGGCACCTCCGCACCCTGACATTGCAAGGGTCTTAAACTACTAGGATAGAGACTCACTTCTACGTGTGGTGAGAGCCAAGGGGGAACATTTCCTCAGCTCGGCTCCTCCAGAGTCCACCTATGCGCTGACTTTTTAGTGTCTGTCCAACAGGAGTGTAAGACCTTCCTAGCCACCAAGAAGAGGCTATGGGACCTGGGGGTCAAATACTCAATGCTTTACCCTGCTAAACTCAGGATTGAACACTCGAATCAAGTCTTCTTCTCCGCCATCCCTGAGGAGGCCGACAAATTTATCGACAAACATTTCCCGGGATGACCACGCATGTTCCAGATGCTGGGACGACTCCGGTCTGATTCTTGTGGACTGTGTGACAATACCAAGTGCAGTGCTGGATCTTGTTTATGGCAGACCCCACCGTCTGCTGCATATTCTGGATTATCCAGTATCTAGCTCTATCTCACCTGATTGCTCTTTTCTTCTATCTGTTACACATTGCTTACATACTATGCACCACGTAATGCCTAGTCAATTCCCTATCTCGGAAACATCACCGCCCATGGCCAGCGCACAACCCCCCAGGCGATGTTGCCATTGTCCTTGGTTCTGTTAGAAGTTGTCTGGGGTTTCACCTACTTGATTGAGAGAGGGGTGGGGTTGGGAGGGTTGCGGGGTGCGGTTTGTTGAAAATTGCTTGACATGCGAGAAGGAGCTAGAGTACCCAAACATGCTCAGATTTGCACATATAGATTGGGATCCCACTCACTTTCAACTAGGTCCTGTGTCCCAACTTCTAACTCACTATCCGGTTCTATTAATTCTCACCATCGGTCCTAATGGCTGAAGACGGCCTTGTTTGCATGAGCTGGAACATCAAGGGATTGGTAACTACGCCAAAATGCGTAATTTGTAGCTATATGTTGTACGGTACAAAGTTGAATTGCTTTTCTTACAGGAAACCCATGCTCGGGCTACGAGAGGTTTGCTAAAACATGGGGCCCCCAATGTTACTACACCGATTACTCCACCCACAACAGTGGAGTCATGATCCTGTTACAAAATAGACTTTTTTTGCATTAAACACTGCTTCAGTCCACACGCAAGCTACCCTTCGGGAGTCGTTCAAAGTCTACATCAGGGACATGTCGAATTCCAAAGAGTCATGGATTCTTAAAGTGATCTGTAAGGACATATCTCAGAGAGTGAATCTCGACTATTGAGGCCAAGTACGCCTCTTCTCAGCTATCCAATGCCCTTTCTGGCATTGCCGCAGAACTTGATACATTTCACTCCGATGCTGAGCAGGAGAGGAGGGTCCTAGACAACCCCAATTCAGCTCGCAGACACAGGGAGGGGGAGCACCCTGGCTGTGTCTTGGCTAGGCTACCCCGCCATGTCACCACAAGATATCAATACTGAATTCTGCTCATTCTATGAATCTCTGTACTCTAATGCTGACAATGGGCCTCATTACACGGATGGCGGTAAGGATTTACCGGTACCGGTAAAATACCGGTACCGGGAAATCCTTACCGCCTTACTACGAGGTCCCTTTGCGGGTTGGGGGATTTAACGCCTGCTTTTTGCAACCCGCAAAGGTACCCAGGGAGCTAATTACGGTACCACAATTTGCGGTACCGTAATTAGCGCCTTCCCCATTCCCATTATGCCCTATGGGCCAAAAATGGGAATGGGGAAGGGCAATAGTGGAAGGGGGAATTACTGCCCCGCCAACCTTGGAATGGGGCGGTAATTCCCCTTTCCACCAAGGTCGGTGCCAGTATTTTACCGGCATGAACCATGACGCTAATAGCGCCATGGTTCTCCGCCATCCGTGTAATGAGGCCCCATGTCTCTGAGACCGAGGTCGAGGCATTCCTTGGTCTCTGCCTGGCCTCTGGAAAGGCCCCGGGTACTGATGGCCTTTCCGTTTAATTTTATAAACACTACAAGGCCTGCTTGGTTGCCCAACTATTCACTCTGTGGGAGGAGGCATGTGAGTTGGGTGTTCTCCGTTCCTCCCTTCGTGAAGCCATAATTTCTGTACTACTTAAACCTGGCAAACCCCCTACTCTATGTGGCTCATACCGGCCTCTCTCCCTCATCAATTGTGATGTTAAGTTCTATGCTAATTTGCTTGCTTTGAGACTGGCAGCATACATGCCATATATTATACACCCAGATCAGTCAGGGTTTATCCCTGCGCGCTCTACCTCCCTCAATCTGCATCGGCTATTCAATGTCCTCGATATGATAGGTTATTTATAATGCGCTTAATACCCAGAGGTTTCTAAGCTCGGACCCGGGGATCGAACCTGTGTTGTTCTGTGTTGTTCTGTGTCGTCTTACTTCCAACGCGAGCACGCTGCCCCTGAGCTATCCTCCCGAGCCATTCGACTCCGTTTCCTGGAGCTACCTCTGGCGAGTCCTTGAGAAGAGCAACTTTGGACGCTGCTCTCAGTCTTGGGTCAAACTCCTTTATTCCCTCCCCGTAGCCAGAGTTTTGCTATAGCCATTGAGCCATTTGCTGACAGGATACGTCAAATGCATGCACGTACAGGTCTGAGAAGGTTTGGTTCCCCTGAGATCATCTCCTTAAATGCTGACGACGCCCTCCTCTTCACACGCTCTCCAACAGAAAATCTCACCCCTATTTTAGATGATATCATCCACTTCAGCGAGATTTCAGACCTAATGGTCAACTGTTCTAAATCTATTCTGTTTCCACTAATTGCAGCCACCTCTCCCCACCCCCGCCCCGACCCTTTAGGTTTCGCATGTTCACAGTCCGAGATTACCTATCTCGGAGTGGTGGTCACTCGCCAGTCAAACCCACTATACATAGCTAACTTCAGGAAATACCTGACCACCCTTGCAAGAAATTGTACAGGCTGGGCTAAATTACCAATCTCCCTTGCAGGGAAGATTGGCATCCTTAAAATGATTGTACTTCCTCAACTCCTCTACAGATTCCTTAATATCCCTTTATGGCCTGGTTGCAAATTCTTTCAATCACTGATCCACATTGTGAATAACTTTTTGTGGCACTCTGGTGCGGTCCGCTTAAACCTAGACACACTGACTGTCCCTATGTCCTGGGGTGGCTTTGGCGCCCCTAACTTTGTAAAGTATTGGATAGTCGCTCAGTCACATTATGCCTCGTACTGCTTTGTATCTACTGACTCTCCTCCACATACTAAACTGGAGCGGCTTGCCATGGAGGGTCGTGATATCCGTTCCTTATTTCTCCCCTCCCAACGTGTTAAGTTTGAACCCCTCAACCCTGTAGGCTCCACAAAACCTGCCTTGACTAAGCTGTGGAAACTGGCTAATGTCCTATATCCCTTTCATGGCAACCTCCCCCCTTGTAATTTTTTCCCAAAGGCTCCCCGAGTAGCCCCCTCCACAACACGTATCTGGGCCGATACAGGTTTTGAGACTGCCTGAGATGTTTTTGACCAGGGTAACTTCCTCGAATGGCCAGATTTACCAGTATCTCTGCTAGGAAACCCTCCCACTGGCTTGAATATGCGGGTCTCCGCCACTGCCTTAAGAACAAGTACCCAGACTTTCCTTCAATCCCCCCAGCTGATCCTATACTGTCTGAAATCCTGAACACTATGGGCCTTATTACGACCCAGGTGCTGGACCATGGTGCTATTAGCACCATGGTCCATGCCGGTCTCCGGCATGGTGTATGGCGGAATTACCGCCCCCATCACAAGGTTGGCGGGGGCGGTAATTCCCCATTCACCATTTGCCCTTCCCCATTCCCATTTTGCCCCATAGGGCATAATGGGGATGGGGAAGGCGCAAATTACGGCATCGTAAATTACGGTTGCCGTAATTAGCTCCAAGGTCCCTTAGCGGGTTGGATTTTAACGCCTGCAAAAAGCAGGTGTTAAAGCCTCCAACCCGCTAAGGGACCTTGTAATCAGGCGCTAATGGTTTAACGGCGTGGACGCTCTTTACGGCGCCGTTAAACCATTAGCGCCAGGGTCGTAATGAGGCCCTATGTCCTTCAAGGGCAGGGTCTCCAGGTTATATACCCAGCTGCAGTCCAAGGCCATCCCCCCTTTTGACAGATTTAGACGCACCTGGGGCGAGGACCTAGAAAGCGAAATAACTGATAAGCTCTGGGATTGCATGTGTGCTCGCATTCACGACATCTCGTTCAACTCCCGCTTTAAGTTGATCCAACTTAAGGTACTTCACAGGTTCCACTATACTGCACCATATGTCAAAGGACTACCCCCCTAGTTGTCCCAGATGTAACTCAGATGATGTGAACTACATACATATGATGTGGTCCTGTCCATGTCTTTCCCAGTTCTGGGTGGAGGCATGCTCTACTATGTTTGAAATCCTAGATTACACTATCACCCCATCCCCTCTGGCATGCCTTTTTCATGACCTCCCTGGTCTTGACTGCGACTCCAGGAAACTAGCAGGATTATGTATGCTACTAACAGTTCATTGTATCCTGTTGCTCTGGCTCTGCTCTGGGGCCCCCACACATGCTCAGTGCCTTCGGGCCATCATTTGGGCCTCGGACACGGAGGAGGCCTAGGCGGAACAGCAACCACCAATGTCAAGACCCAGAAATATTTTATTCCATTCCGTTCCTATGTCTCCTCCCTGTCGGCAGACACCGAGCTTGATCCTGACGTTCTCTCCCCCCCGGCTCTGATACTTACTAGATCTGTCTGCCTCTACTGCGGCAGCACTTTGTTTATCTGTGTTCATTATACCACTTGCTGACCCCATCCACTCTATATAATCCAATATCATACTGTGTATGTTGATTGTATATTTATCTGCTATCTGTGAGTTACTCGCTCTCTTGTTGTGATGTCAAGCACAATAAATAAAGTTTTTAAAAAATGTAAAAAAAGAAACTCATGCTTTGGATTTTTACATAGAATAGGGCAATCATAAGCACATCACAGCATGCACTGAAATTGTGGTTTTCAATTAATGTTCTATCACCTAGTTCCAGGTGTAAAAATAAAACAAGAATAATCAATGTTCAGCAGACCACCACACATTTCTGTTTATCGGAGTATCCACTGATTTCTACAGGGATATAACGTCACGATGAAAGCTCTCAGTGAACTATGAGTAAGCTTGCAATGTGCAAACCTGTTCCTCCATCTCCATTATTCTGTTATCCATGTTGACCTGTGTGAAGGCATCACAAAGTAAGACACAGACAACAGACTTACAGGGTAATTCATAGAATTTCGCACAAAAGTGGCGCACGGTGCGATACACTGCGCCAGCCGCGCGCGATAAAATCCTTTTCATCGCACAGCGTATTCATGGATTTTAGCCTCAAAAACCAGCCGTGGTGCAGAGTGGCGCAGCGACCCTGCAGCAGCGCCAGTTACGCCCCCAAGAACACCCTTGCGCAAGGAAAAGCCTTCAAAATTCCCAAATCATCGCAAAGGGCTGCGCTAACCCTGGACAAGTTCACAGGGCTGCCAAACAGCAAATGCCAAGCGGGGAACGTGTATTTCAGTAGTTCGCGGGAAGTTTCACACGCGGTTGTCCTGGGTATGTGTACATCAGGGGTGCGCGGGAAGTAACACACGCGATTCCATCAGGGCACGTGTATTCCAGGGGTGCACGGGAAGTATCACACGCAAAAACAGCAGGGTACGTGCATTTCAGTGTGGCGCAGGAAGTATCACACGCGATTCCATCAGAGTACGTGTATTCCAGGGGTGCGTGGGAAGTATCACACGCAAAAGCAGCAGGGTACGTGTATTTCAGGGGTGCGCAGGAAGTATCACACGCGATTCCATCAGGGTATGTGTATTTCAGTGGTGCGCGGGAAGTATCACACGCAAAATCAGCAGGGTACGTGTATTTCAGGGGTGCGCGGGAAGTATCACACGCGATTCCATCAAGGTACGTGTATTTCAGTGGTGCGCGGGAAGTATCACATGCAAAATCAGCAGGGTACGTGCATTTCAGGAGTGCGCGGGAAGTATCACACGCGATTCCATCAGGGTACGTGTATTCCAGGGGTGCGCGGGAAGTATCACACGCAAAAGCAGCAGGGTACGTGTATTTCAGGGGTGCGCAGGGAAGTATCACACGCGATTCCATCAGGGCACGTGTATTCCAGGGGTGCGCGGGGAGCACTACATGTGAATTGGCCATGTGGGTCCTCCCAGCTGTTCCCTCTACACCCTCCACGGCCACTGCAGGGGCCCACACCAGAGGGGACTACCCTGCACCCCTGCACATGTCCCACAGGCAGCCCATCCACCATGGCCATGCCCCGCAGCCAACCCACATGTCACCTTGCACTACTGCCCACCAACACATGTCTCCCAGCACCCCCACCCCCCAGCACTGTGGGGCACCCTCCACCAGGCCCCCACTCATGTCTCCCAGCACCCCCACCCCCCAGCACTGTGGGGCACCCTCCACCAGGCCCCCACTCATGTCTCCCAGCACCCCCAGCCCCCAGCACTGTGGGGCACCCTCCACCAGGCCCCCACTCATGTCTCCCTGCACCCCCACCCCCCTGCATCCAGGGGCACCCTCCACCAGGCCCCCACTCATGTCTCCCAGCACCCCCACCCCCCACCAGTCAGGGGCACCCTCCACCAGGCCCCACACATGTTCCCCTGCACTCCCACCCCCCAGCACTGCGGGGCACCCTCCACCAGGCCCCCACTCATCTCCTCCTGCACCCCCAGCCCCATGCATCCAGGGGCACCCTTCACCAGGCCCCCACTCATGTCTCCCAGCACCCCACCCCCCAGCACTGTGGGGCACCTGCCAGCAGGCCCCCACTCATCTCTCCCAGCACCCCCACCCCCCACCATTCAGGGGCACCCTCCACCAGGCCCCACACATGACCCCCAGCCAACATGTCATCACAATCTAGATCCCTGGCCCTTATGGTCAGCCTCCAAATGCCAAACACCCACCCGAGTATTGCATCCACCCACTTACAAATGGCAATAACATGATAGAACCCCAATTGCAAGTTTGGAAATGAACACATGTCCCTCACATACACCCAATGGGTGTCAGTGAATGTCAAAACCCATATCATGATATGCATGAAACCAATGAGATGATACTACACATTGAAGTTTGAAGAAAAAATATGTATTAAAAGCAACATAAATTGAATCAAAAATAAACAAACAAAAATGGGAATTAAAAAAAAAAACAGCATGTCCGTAAAATAATGCGAAACCACAAATCATAATCCAAAGGAAAGGTGTCCAAAGTCACAGTCCACAAAAGTAAATCCAATGGAAAATTAAAATCGAAAACCATTGCTCCATGGGTAAATCATTAAAAAAAAATGAAAATCCAACAGTCAACTATATACAGATAAACAATCCAGGGTCCATGAACCCAACAGAAGAAATGAAACCTATCTAATAACACTACCTAATAAAATAAATCTATATACAAAAATGTGGCCCATTGTCCAAAATGTCCAAAAAAAATGCAAAACCAAAGGAAACCTAACACTAACTACAGAACTATTTACAAGGGCAGCGGGCTAGTCCGACAGCTCACTTCGGGATGTTCCAGGCCAGGGCATCATCGAACTCCTGCTCAATGTCCCGGAGGCAGTCCTCCTCCATGGCCCTGATGGTCCGCAGGGCCGTTGACATGTTCACCTCCAACTCCCTGCGGATTGCCTCGAGGCACTCGGCCCGCCTCAGGGCCCTCCGCATGGAGTTTTCCGCCCTGACCATCGTGAGCCATGCCTCTTCCGCCCGCTGCCACTCCACATCTATGGCGTGGCCCAACCGCTGCCACACAGAAGACACTTCCCGTCCTGGGTCCTCCTGCCCTCCGGCCGATGCCTGCCCCTGCGATGTCGAAGGCCCCGAGCCATCATGGCTCCCACCACGTTGCTGCTGTGCCTCTGCCCGTGCACTGCCTCCTGCTGCCTGCACATCCTCCGCTGGCTGGGGTGCAGTCGTTGATGTGGCCACCCCTGCTGGATGTCCGACTCCCGACTGTGGCAGGGATGCCTCCTCCACCAGGCTGGCCGCACCGTCAGAGGCAGCTCCACAGGTCACCCAGGTGACTAATGGGTGGGAAGATGGCACGGAGGACGACTGGCGCATAGGGGGTTCAGTTGAGGAGGGGGTCTGATCAAGCCCATTCAAACGGAGGAATCCGGCTTGGGTGACCTGTCCCAGTAGGCCGACGCGGTCAACGAGCCATTCAAGATGACGTGCAGTCTCCTCATGAAAAGACTGCAGGTCACCTTGCATGGCCCGTTGACGCAACGCCACACCAGTCAGGACAGGCTCAACCTGGACCCGGATAGCCACATCCGCAGGCAGAGGAAGGCCAGTTGTTGTGAGCTCAACCCCTGCCTGAAAACAGGTCTGGATGTAGGCATCCCTGCTGGTGCAAGATGATGCAGTGACAGGATCAGGGACAGGTTAGCACACAGGCACCTCTGTGGCTGTCTGTGCTGCCTCCTGTCCCTGGTCCTGCACTGCACCACTAGCACCAGTGGAATCCCCACCTCCAGACCCCGTCTCTGTTGCTTGCGGGGCCTCCTCCTACACCAAACCCACCACCAACCTGGATGACTCCGTGCCATCTTCCCCCGTTGGGCCCTGTGGGGTCCCAGCTGCCCCTTCTGCTGCCGAGGAGTCCAACTCCAACCTCCGCCTCTTGGACCTCCCCCCGGCAGCTGTGGCCTGGGACACGGCACCGGACTCCTCACTCCCCAACGAGATCACAACCTGGGAGGGGAGCCGGGCCTTGCGTCTCCGGCTGGCGGTGCGATCCCCGCCGCTGTGCTCCACACCACCTTCTCTGCCCTCTTCATCAGTTGACGCTGCAGACAGGGAGAAATAAAACACAGGCATCAGGGCACTGTACAATGGATACATACACACATGACAGTTGTACATGAGTGGCATTGGCAAACTTCAGACATGGCATCACAATCGCCAACACACATGTCATTTCAACTTGCACACATGAGCCATACCACAGCAATATCGCAACTGCCAGCACCATCCATACACATACAACAGCATGAGCAGGCAAAGGTGAGCCAGACATCACATGCAACACAGGGAGTGCACTACACATGAACACACACCACCACACTTGCATGCATGTGTACACCTCTGCCAACTGTCGCAGTGTTCAGATGGGCATCCATGTCACATCTGCCAATCAGGCTTCCACATCCCGCTGTCACATGCATCCATGTTGCATCACTGTTGCACCCTTGTTAAATAAACACACATGCACATGTACACAGTGCTGATACATGCAGCTGAAAACAACATACATGCGTGACATCACGAACATGCCTACTTACATACACATTCAAACATGTGTGCCCACACAACTGCATTTGGCATGCAAGCCTACACACACAAGCACCATCCATGTCTCACACATGACAGCCCTCGCATGTGTTAGCCTCACGGCCCTGTACACCCGCACCCATACTTGGCCCTGTACAAACAGATGTGCAACCTGCACACTACTGGCACATCACCACACGCACAGCTTACAATCATGATGCATGTACACTTACCGCTCGACTCCAGACGGGTCTGCCTCTCAAGGACCTGGACGTGGAGCGCTGGGGATATGCGTTCCAGGACCCTCATCTGATCTTCCGACAAGTGGCCCCGGCGCCCCTTAGCATCCGCTGCCTTCAAGAGGCGCCCGGCCTTGTTGAGGGTCCTGGACCTGAAGTCCTCCCAGCGCTTCTTGACATGTTGGAAGTCGCGGACTGCCAACCCCTCCGCGTTGATGGCAGTCACGATGTCCGTCCAGATCCGAGTCCGTCCTTCCTTGTCGGCGCGGGAACTTCCGAAGAGGGCATCATACTGCCCCAGGACTTGCTCCACCAGGACACCAACTTTGGTGGCAGTGAAGCTGGTGCCCCTCTGCCTCTCTGGCCGGGGGTGGTCAGTGGTGCCAGATGTTGCAGTGCCCGACATGACAACCCCAGAGGCAGGAGTGGGTGGGCAACTGGGTGCTGGGGCTGGGCTGTGGAGCAATGGAATCCCAGTCGGGAGTCTTCGGTTCCAGCAGGGGTGGTCACAGCAACAGCACCCCTGGCTTATGTGCAGGCAGCAAATGGCAGGGCACGTGGGCAGCAGGCAGTCAGGCAGCAGCAGATGGCAGGTGGGAGCGTGCTCAGGGCTCTGGGGGGCAGTAATTCGGCCTTCTGGGCAGGAGCGTGGTCTTCCATGTGCTTACGCGTGGCCAGCTTGATACAGAGTGATTTGGCAGGTGAAAATCCTGCACGTCTGCGTTTAATTCGAGGAAAGGCCCTTAGCGCGTATGCATGTCAGCACGCATATGCAATTTCATTGGACCAAAGGCCCTTAGCGCGTAAGCGCGTCTGCTGCCTGACTGCCTGCTGCCCACGTGCCCTGCCATTTGCTGCCTGCACATCAGCCAGGGGTGCTGTTGCTGTGACCACCCCTGCTGGAACCGAAGACTCCCAACTGGGATTCCATCGCTCCACAGCCCAGCCCCAGGACCCAGTTGCCCACCCACCCCAGCCTCTGGGGTTGTCATGTCGGGCACTGCAACATCTGGCACCACTGACAACCCCCGGCCAGAGAGACAGAGGGGCACCAGCTTCACTGCCACCGAAGTTGGTGTCCTTGTGGAGCAAGTCCTGGGGCAGTATGATGCCCTCTTCGGAAGTTCCCGCGCCGACAAGGAAGGATGGACTCGGATCTGGACGGACATCGTGACTGCCATCAACACGGAGGGGGTGGCAGTCCGTGACTTCCAACATGCCAAGAAGCGCTGGGAGGACTTCAGGTCCAGGACCCTCAACAAGGCCCAGCACCTCTTGAAGGCAGCGGATGCTAAGGGGCACCGGGGCCACTTGTCGGAAGATCAGATGAGGGTCCTGGAACGCATATCCCCAGCGTTCCACGTCCAGGTCCTTGAGAGGCAGACCCGTCTGGAGTCGAGCGGTAAGTGTACATGCATCATGATTGTAAGCTGTGCGTGTGGTGATGTGCCAGTAGTGTGCAGGTTGCACATCTGTTTGTATGGGGCCGAGTATGGGCGGGGGTGTACAGGGCCGTGAGGCTAACACATGCGGGGGCTGTCATGTGTGAGACATGGATGGTGCTTGTGTGTGTAGGCTTGCATGCCAAATGCAGTTGTGTGGGCACACATGTTTGGATGAATGTGTATGTAAGTAGGCATGTTCGTGATGTCATGCATGTATGTTGTTTTCAGCTGCATGTATCAGCACTGTGTACATGTGCATGTGTGTGTATTTGACAAGGGTGCAACAGTGATGCAACATGGATGCATGTGACAGCGGGATGTGGAAGCCTGATTGGCAGATGTGACATGGATGCCCATCTGAACACTGCGACAGTTGGCAGAGGTGTACACATGCATGCAAGTGTGGTGGTGTGTGTGCATGTGTAGTGCACTCCCTGTGTTGCATGTGATGTCTGGCTCACCTTTGCCTGCTCATGCTGTTGTATGTGTATGGATGGTGCTGGCAGTTGCGATATGGCTGTGGTATGGCTCATGTGTGCAAGTTGAAATGACATGTGTGTTGGCGATTGTGATGCCATGTCTGAGGTTTGCCAATGCCACTCATGTACAACTGTCATGTGTGTATGTGTCCATTGTACAGTGCCCTGATGCCTGTGTTTTATTTCTCCCTGTCTGCAGCGTCAACTGATGAAGAGGGCGGAGAAGGTGCTGTGGAGCACAGCAGCGGGGATCGCACCGCCAGCCAGAGACGCAAGGCCCGGCTCCCCTCCCAGGTTGTGATCTCGTCAGGGAGTGAGGAGTCCGGTGCTGCGTCCCAGGCCGCAGCTGCCGGGGGGAGGTCCAAGAGGCGGAGGTTGGAGTTGGACTCCTCGGCAGCAGAAGGGACAGCTGGGACCCCACAGGGCCCAACGGGGGAAGATGGCACAGAGTCATCCAGGTTGGTGGGGGGTTTGGTGGAGGAGGAGGCCGTGCAAGCAACAGAGACGGGGTCTGGAGGTGGGGATTCCACTGGTGCTAGTGGTACAGTGCAGGACCAGGGACAGGAGGCAGCACAGGCTGCCGCGGAGGTGCCTGTGTGCAATCCTGTCCCTGATCCTGTCAATGCATCATCTTGCACCAGCAGGGATGCCTACGTCCAGACCCGTTTTCAGGCAGGGGATGAGCTCACAACAATTGCCCTTCCTCTGCCTGCGGACGTGGCTATCCGGGTCCAGGTTGAGCCTGTCCTGACTGGTGTGGCGTTGTGTCAAACGGCCATGCGCGGTGACCTGCAGTCTTTTCATGAGGAGACTGCACGTCATCTCGAATGGCTCGTTGACCGCGTCGGCCTACTGGGACAGGTCACCCAGGCCGGATTCCTCTGTTTGATGGGGCTTGCTCAGACCCCCTCCTCAACTGAACCCCCTATGCGCCAGTCGTCCCCCGTGCCATCTTCCCACTCATTAGTCACCTGGGTGCCCTGTGGAGCTGCCTCTGACGGTGCGGCCAGGCTGGTGGAGGAGGCATCCCTGCCACAGTCGGCAGTCGGACGTCCAGCAGGGGTGGCCACATCAACGACTGCACCCCAGCAAGCGGAGGATGTGCTGGCAGCAGGAGGCAGTGCACGGGCAGAGGCACAGCAGCAGCAGCAACGTGGTGGGAGCCATGATGGCTCGGGGCCTTCGACATCGGAGGGGCAGGCATCGGCCGGAGGGCAGGAGGACCCAGGCCGGGAAGTGTCTTCCGTGTGGCAGCGGTTGGGCCACGCCATAGATGCGGAGCGGCAGCGGGCGGAAGAGGCACGGCTCAAGATGGTCAGGGCGGAGAACTCCATGCGGAGGGCCCTGATGCGGGCCGAGTGTTATTTATTATTTTTTTTTAATTTGATTTAGCTGAATTCAATCAACTTTTCAAACTTACATGTTAATACAAAATAAATCAATAAACAATTCAAAATTCAATCAACAATTCAAACTTCACATTGGGACCAAGAATGTTGAAGGACAAAGAGGGACATGAGAGCAACTTAAAATTACATGTATACGTAAAATACACAAAAACACATGTGCATATAAAATCTTCTCAGGGGAAACCAAAAAGTGATTCATCCATGTTAAATAAAAATGTTAAATAAAAACACATATCAAGTGGGAAACAAACATACATATATGGACTTGTAATATAACACATTTAAAACTGAATTTCCGTTGGTAAAATGGTTTCCAAGAAGTGTACCATGGACTTTAAGATCGAGAATCTAGGACTATTTACTAAAATACTCCATGTCTCACCTTCATCCCGTACCAAATGCAAATTTGTTAGCTCAGAGAATTGTTTGAAGCGTAAGGCATTTAAATAAGGACATGTTACTATCAAGTGCTGAAGTTTTTCTATGACAGTAGCAGATTCACAAAATCGACAGTATTTTTGATCAGCGGGTATAATTTTTCGCCTCACCAGGACTTCCCTCGTGGGCCATAAATTCAATCTTACGCGTAAAAACTGATTCCTAATTTTTGCTGAAGGACACTTTACAAGATAGCCGGCCATTTGCCCTAGACGATAAGTGCCAAAGATCTTTATATTAAAGTCTTTGTACTTTGCACAATTTTCATAGTTGTGGATCCACGCCCATTGATAGTATTAATTTTGGCTCTAGCTGGATTCTCTATTAAATTCTGTAGAGAAATATCAGCTTTTAATAGAGTGTTCAAAACTGAACTACGCCATTTGACGGGAAAGTACAGATTGGAGGAGATCAAATAGCTGGCAACCGTGCTTAATATGTTGTTATTGGTGACTCCAAGCAGACACTTACGAAAGAATGCACACATGCTCCATTTGACTCTGCTGGATAAAGGTTTAATGCCCAGTTCGAGACCTAGGAGCGGCATGGGCACACAGTTTGGCAAGTGGAGCACCTTTCTCCAAAAAGTCGCCTCTAGCTTGTCCCACATCTGGTCATTAATGTATCATTTTGATTCAGCACCGTACGTAAGTATAGGAATGACCTTTTGCTCGTAGAACAGGAGCAAATGATTTAAAGAAAATTTGCCGTACTTGTAAACTAGAATTTTGGCCTTAGATGTGAGAGACATAAGTTTTATTCGCAGTTTGTTTGGGTAACATGAATCACCCACACTATTTTGGATGAACAAACCCAAATACTTGTATTCTAAGACTACGTCCATCGGTTTTTGTTGCAGGTACCATACAGCATTTTGTAATTTGGCTCTCCCCGGGGGCTTACAGACCATAATTTGCGACTTCTCAGTGTTTATAGTTAAATGATTCTCCAAGGCATATTTGGATAAAGCAGATAACAAATTCTGCAGGCCCACGGGGGTTTGAGAAATTAATACCAAGTCGTCAGCGTAAAGCAACCACGGAATACGCTGACCACCTATTTCAGGGGCATCTGAAAGTATTTGAAGAAAAGAAAAACCCATATGAAAAATAAACAAATTAAACAGAAACGATGCCAAGATACAACCCTGTTTTAATCCGAGAAAGGTAGTAAATGCTGCAGAGAGAAGACCCTCAATAGAGAGTCTTATACGCATAGAAGTCTCAGTGTGTAGCTGGATAATAATTGCCAACAAGGAGGAGGGACAACCAAGAATCTTTAACTTATGAAATAATAAGTTATGATTTATGGAGTCAAACGCTGAACAGAAATCAATAAAGGCAAAGTATAAAACTTGATTCCTGATAGCATATTTAGACTTGAGCATATTTAGTGTTATGATGTTAGGGAGGGTGCCTAAGCCACTGACAAAGCCTGATTGCAGGGGATCTACTTTGGAGTCTCGGAGTGCCCAATCTTTCAACTTCTTTAATATTATTCGAGAGTAAATCTTCCCAGGCACGTCGAGGAGTGAGATGGGGCGATAGCTTGCTGGATTAGCTCGCTCACCCTTTTTATAGATGGGAACAACAATCGACTGTTTCCAGGACAAAGGAATCTTCTGTGTGACATTAATGGTTTTAAATACGAGGAAATTAATGTCTGCCCAAATGTCCGGGAAACATTTAAGATGTTTGTTCGAAAGACCGTCCGGGCCAGGGGCTCCCGACTTACTTGCTTGCGATATACATAGGAGGATGTCATCTCTATCAAATGCAATGTGAAAAGGTAGTGAAGGACCAGGGCTAGCTGTATCCAATCGATCGGACGGAGCAGCGAATGAGGCAGAATAGTATTGAATCCACCTATCCTCCGTTACATCATTCATCTGAATAGCCACTTGATGTCCTGTTTTGGCTTGATTTATGATGTTCCATGCTTGCGCAGAGTTCTTAGTAGCCAAAGCTTTCAGCATGTTGTTCCCATCAATTTGGTAAAGCTTGGCTCTTAAACCTCTTACCCAATTTGTGTATTTGGTTTTAATGTTGGTTAGGGCAAGGGTGCGCAAAGGTGGTGGAAGCTTGGCAATAATTCTTTTGTCAGCCCGAAGTTTGGCTTTTTTCGTTCTTATTTCATGGTCATAAGTGTTAAAGTGAGGAGTCTGCCTGTGCTTATGTGCAGCTGACCCAGGTTGAAAAAGTTGCATTAGATCATAATAGATTAGATTATTATGGCCAAAGCCTCCATTTCTAGTTCTCAACTCGGATTGATAATGATTTCTAAAGGCTGCCAGGGAAGACTCAGTCCATGTCAATCTATTCCGAGTAGAATTTATATTACAGAAGCCCGGAAAGAATACAGAAGTAGACTGATTTGTATCAGGAGTTGAGGTCCAAATCATATGTAGAATGTTATGATCACTTACTTCTGTTTGAATGACTTGAAAGGCTGTAACATTGTTTAGCATGCGAGCAGTGGTGTACATAAAGTCTATAATTCGCATGGACCCGTTTCGATGCCAAGTTGGCCTCGGAGAGGCGGGCCGAGTGCCTCGAGGCAATCCGCAGGGAGTTGGAGGTGAACATGTCGACGGCCCTGCGGACCCTCGGGGCCATGGAGGAGGACCGCCTCCGGGACATTGAGCAGGAGTTCGATGATGCCCTGGCCCGGAACATCCCGAAGTGAGCCATCGGACTAGCCCGCTGCCCTTATAAATAGTTCTGTAGTTAGTGTTAGGTTTCCTTTGGTTTTGCATTTTTTTGGGACCTTTTGGACAATGGGCCACATTTTTGTATATAGTTTTTTTTTTATTAGGTAGTGTTATTAGATAGGTTTCATTTCTTCTGTTGGGATCATGGACCCTGGATTGTTTATCTGTATATAGTTGACTGTTGGATTTTCATTTTTTTTTATGATTTACCCATGGAGCAATGGTTTTCGATTTTATTTTTCCATTGGATTTACTTTTGTGGACTGTGACTTTGGACACCTTTCCTTTGGATTATGATTTGTGGTTTTGCATTATTTTACGGACATGCTTTTTTTTTTTTTAATTCCAATTTTGTTTCTTTATTTTTGATTCAATTTATGTTGCTTTTAATACATATTTTTTCTTCAAACTTCAATGTGTAGTATCATCTCATTGGTTTCATGCATATCATGATATGGGTTTTGACATTCACTGACACCCATTGGGTGTATGTGAGGGACATGTGTTCATTTCCAAACTTGCAATTGGGGTTCTATCATGTTATTGCCATTTCTAAGTGGGTGGATGCAATACTCGGGTGGGTGTTTGGCATTTGGAGGCTTACCATAAGGGCCAGGGATCTAGATTGTGATGACATGTTGGCTGGGGGACATGTGTGGGGGCCTGGTGGAGGGTGCCACACAGTGCTGGGGGGTGGAGGTGCTGGGGGACATGAGTTGGACATGAGTGGGGGCCTGCTGGCGGGTACCCCACAGTGCTGGGGGGTGGGGGTGCTGGGAGACATGAGTGGGGGCCTGGTGGAGGGTGCCCCATAGTGCTGGGGGTGGGGGTGCTGGGAGACATGAGTGGGGGCCTGGTGGAGGGTGCCCCTGGATGCTTGGGGGTGGGGGTGCAGGGGGACATGAGTGGGACATGAGTGGGGGCTTTGTTGGCAGGTGCCCCACAGTGCTGGGGGGTGGGGGTGCTGGGAGACATGAGTGGGGGCCTGGTGGAGGGTGCCCCTGACTGGTGGGGGGTGGGGGTGCAGGGAGACATGAGTGGGGGCCTGGTGGAGGGTGCCCCACAGTGCTGGGGGTGGGGGTGCTGGGAGACATGAGTGGGGGCCTGGTGGAGGGTGCCCCTGGATGCTTGGGGGTGGGGGTGCAGGGGGACATGAGTGGGGCATGAGTGGGGGCCTGCTGGCAGGTGCCCCACAGTGCTGGGGGGTGGGGGTGCTGGGAGACATGAGTGGGGGCCTGGCGGAGGGTGCCCCTGACTGGTGGGGGTTGGGGGTGCAGGGAGACATGAGTGGGTGCCTGGTGGAGGGTGCCCCACAGTGCTGGGGGTGGGGGTGCTGGGAGACATGAGTGGGGGCCTGGTGGAGGGTGCCCCAAAGTGCTGGGGGGTGGGAGTGCTGGGAGACATGAGTGGGGGCCTGGTGGAGGGTGCCCCACAGTGCTGGGGGGTGGGGGTGCTGGGAGACATGAGTGTGGGCCTGGTGGAGGGTGCCCCTGGATGCAGGGGGGTGGGGGTGCAGGGAGACATGAGTGGGGGCCTGGTGGAGGGTGCCCCTGACTGGTTGGGGGTGGGGGTGCAGGGAGACATGAGTGGGGGCCTTGTGGAGGGTGCCCCTGACTGGTGGGGGGTGGGGGTGCAGGGAGACATGAGTGGGGGCCTGGTGGAGGGTGCCCCACAGTGCTGGGGGGTGGGGGTTCTGGGACACATGAGTGGGGGCCTGGTGGAGGGTGCCCCACAGTGCTGGGGGGTGGAGGTTCTGGGACACATGAGTGGGGGCCTGGTGGAGGGTGCACCACAGTGCTGGGGGGTGGGGGTGCTGGGAGACATGAGTGGGGGCCTGGTGGAGGGTGCCCCACAGTGCTGGGGGGTGGGGGTTCTTGGACACAAGAGTGGGGGCCTGGTGGAGGGTGCCCCACAGTGCTGGGGGGTGGGTGTGCAGGGGGACATGAGTGGGAGCCTGGTGGAGGGTGCACCACAGTGCTGGGGGGTGGGGTGCTTGGAGACATGAGTGGGGGCCTGGTGGAGGGTGCCCCTGGATGCTGGGGGGTGGGGGTTCAGGGGGACATGAGTGGGACATGAGTGGGGGCCTGCTGGCAGGTGCCCCACAGTGCTGGGGGGTGGGGGTGCAGGGAGACATGAGTGGGGGCCTGGTGGAGGGTGCCCCTGACTGGTGGGGGGTGGGGGTGCAGGGAGACATGAGTGGGGGCCTGGTGGAGGGTGTCCCACAGTGCTGGGGGGGTGCTGGGAGACATGAGTGGGGGCCTGGTGGAGGGTGCCCCACAGTGCTGGGGGGTGGGGGTGCAGGGAGACATTAGTGGGGGCCTGGTGGAGGGTGCCCCACAGTGCTGGGGGGTGGGGGTGCTGGGAGACATGTGTTGGTGATCAGTAGTGCAAGGTGACATGTGTGTTGGCTGGGGGCATGGCCATGGTGGATGGGTTGCCTGTGGGACATGGGGTGCAGGGTAGTCCCCTGTGGTGTGGTCTGCCTGCAGGGGCCATGGAGGGTGTAGAGGGAACACCTGGGAGCACCCACACGGCCAAATCACGTGTAGCACTCCCCTGCACCACCGAAATACACGTACCCTGCTGAAATCGCGTGTGAAACTTCCTGCGCTCCTCGGAATACACGTACCCTGCTGAAATCGTGTGTGGGACTTCCCGAGCACCCCGAAGTACACGTACCCAGGCCAATCGCGTGTGGAACTTCCCGCGCATCCCGAAACACACGTACCCAGGCCAATCGCGTGTGGAACTTCCCGCGCATCCCGAAACACACGTACCCAGGCCAATCACGTGTGGAACTTCCCGCGCACCCCGAAGTACACGTACCCAGGCCAATCGCGTGTGGAACTTCCAGCGCATCCCGAAACACACGTACCCAGGCCAATCGCGTGTGGAACTTCCAGCGCATCCCGAAACACACGTACCCAGGCCAATCGCGTGTGGAACTTCCCGCGCACCCAGAAACACATGCACACGCTATTTTTCACACAGCGGGTGTCCGTGTTTGTCAGTACCCCTTTGCACCTCATTTGTCCTAGAGGGCCACTGTATGGACCATTCATCATGGCTGTAAATGGGTGCTTTTTGTTAGTGCACATTTTGGCGCACATTTATTTCAGGCGCAGGGACACTACTGCCTGCTTTCTTGTGGCGTACTTGTTTGGCCCTGTGCGCGTCTTTCACCGTGCACTGGTTTGCCCTATTCGATTCCATGAATACGGGTTGTAGGCGAGCGTGTGGGCGTTCCGCGCACTTGCCTCCTGTACTTCCCCCGTGATGCCCATATTTTCACGCGTTGTTCCCCATTCCGAGTGTTACGCCCCGTGTTCCGCCTACTTTTGTGATGTGCGCCGCTCTGTGTGCGATTTCGCAGTGGCCGTGGCGCACGCTGTTGGATGACCTGCACTTTTTCAGCGCACATCCAATGATTTTCTCGCACACGGACTTCCATGAATCGATGTGCGCTGGTTTCCCTGCGATTTTCACAGTTGCACTGCGATTTTCGCACTTTTACTGCGATTCGCACGTTTTGGCACCTCTGCGCGGGAATTTTCGGCACACAATAATTCCATGAATCGACCAGTTAAAGTTCAAACAAAAGGTATTTATTAACTTAAATGTTAGGACGGTTGATGGCCTAACTTGCCCTATACTAAGGTGGGATTTCCCTACCTGAACAATACTAAGGAAAGACTGAGCCAAAGAGTTCAACAGAAAAGTGTGTCTGTGTCCAAAACCTATCCTTGCCCTCACACTTACAACTAACAAATGTGTAGAGATGTCAACATCAAAAGTAGTGTTCAACTCAAAGTTCTGAGCTTCTTCCAGCTCACAGCGTACTTTCAGCTCACCATTCCCCAAGCTCAAGAAGGTTCCATGAAAAAGGCTCATGATTACCTTTCTCCAGTTGAAGGTGTTGTAGTTCGAAATCACTTCTTAGGATTCCCTTCCCCAAGCTTCCAGCAACCCAGTTCAAAGTAACACAGTTCAAATCAAAAGGGGTCTTGAGACTTTGTTTTTAAGATGACAAGTGTGGCCTGTTTCCCATTCCCTTCCCCAAGACTTCAACTCTGCCACTTACACTTGTTGTAGTGTTTCCAAAAAGTCTCAACAAAACACTAGGTCAACCTGACCCTCCTTCTGGCTTGCTTTACCAGTTCATATGCAGTAGCTTTATTAGGCTGTTGCTCCTTATATTTCTATCACACACTAGTCACAGGTCATTAATCAATTCTTAGAGTCATTCATACACTTGTGCGAGTATGTAACCTATAACTAAAGTTGCCCTCCAACATTTCTTCCTAAGACTTTGTGATTTTACTATCCCTAGGATGCGCTGATGAACCGCATATCTAGGGTTAGGGGATAGGGAGAGAGGCTGGCCCTATCTTGCACTATTCACAAAATAATCATACAGGATTCACATAAAAAGAGTGCATAGCCAAACCATTACTGATGAATTATGTAGCGTTATTCTCATTCTCAGCTCAGTGTGGGCGCACTTAGAATAAAAAGAACATTTTATTTTTTATTTTTTGTGTTAAGAACCCCACCATTGGTAAAGAAAGAAGCAAGGCAGGACAAGTACTGAGTGTAGTCCTTTCTGCTTAGTTTTTTTTACAGCTATTTCCTGGTGTAGCTGTACTATTACCCGGTATGGGTGTTTT
This sequence comes from Ambystoma mexicanum, assembly GCF_040938575.1. NCBI lineage: Eukaryota > Metazoa > Chordata > Amphibia > Caudata > Ambystomatidae > Ambystoma > Ambystoma mexicanum. Next base: position 149,637,868 of record NC_090931.1, read on the forward strand.
TTCAGGCAAAGAAAGCTTTGCATGAATTGTTTTAAGAAGATGTTACCATCTTTCTCTTGTTATCTATAGTTCTGTAAGAGAGGAAGGGGCCACATCTGGCCTACCGGTTTCAGTGGAGATGGTGGTTAACCCACTTTCTTCAGGGCCACAACACCTATTAAAAGCGTTGTCACAACAAAATCCCTGTGAGCTGGGATTCTTTCTGCACAGGGCCCCACCTACAGAGGACACATAAGGGGTGGGGAGAAGAGCAAAGAAACATTTTATGTTTTGCCTCAATAACAGAGGACGAGTACACTGGCAACAGCAGTGGCAGAATCAGTCGCTGCGGGTGACCCGGAGCAGAGGCCGTGGGTGGAATGCACCTCCAGGCCAGGGAACATATTGAACATCGAACCGCGAGAAAGCACAAATACTAATACAAATATTGATGCCATCTCCTTCTCTTTAGTCATGAACTTATCCAGCTACACATTGAGCTGTGATCAATAGAAACTCTTGGAAAAAGGGATATCCTTTGTACCCACAGCCACCCACGATCCTTTTCAAACCCTTATCGAGTTAGCACAATTCATCCGGAAAATACGTCTGAAACAATTCTTTGGAAACACTCCAATGACTGCAGAAAAGAGTGCAACCAACCTGAAGGGAAAATCGACCTACTACCCTCCACCAAACTGGATTACTCCCAAATCCATCACTTTTGAAAAAGCAATCAACAAGAAACTGGTGGAATTGGAGCAACAGCAGGGTTACAAAAACCTCTCCACAAGAGAAAAAATAGCCCTCCAGTCCTTGTCTGAAAATTATGACATCACTATTAAACCTGCAGACAAAGGGGGAGCTACCGTCATCATGGACACTGCTGATTACAAGAAAATGGTCCTGGACCTCCTGGGGGACCATGCTAGCTACAGACGCCTTGGAAGCGACCCAACGGCCAGCATACGCCTGTTGATCATACCAATACTGGAGGAAGCAAGCGCCGAGGGATACATCAGCAATAAGGGATATGATTTCCTTAACCCAAAAACAACAAGGAAACCGGCTTTCTATGCACTACCTAAAGTACATAAGAATAAGAGTCCACCGCCAGGCAGACCCATAGTTTCGGGCATAGGATCAATTCTGGAACCAGTGTCCCAATTTATTGATTTCTTTCTGAAGGCAGAAGTTGGAAAAGTGAAATCTTATCTGAAGGACACTACGGCTGTTCTCCACTTAATAAAAGAGCGAACATTCAACCAGGGGCAGCAATTTTTGGTCACACTTGACATTGAATCCTTGTATACATGTATTCCACAGGGGGCAACACTCCAAGTGGTAGAAAAGGTTTTGACCAACAAAACACCTCCTATGGATATACCGATCCCTCTTGTGATGCAACTGGCAGAAAATGCATTGACAAAAAATTAATTTCTGTACGTGGACATGTATTTTGAACAAATATCAGGAACCACTATGGGCGCCATGTTTGCACCCAACTTGGCAAACTTGTATGTGGCTGATTTTGAGGATCAAGTGATCTACCACATAGGAAACCCATGGACGACCAAAATAGAAACGTGGTCAAGAAATATAGATGACGTCCTGATGGTATTTAACGGCACAGAAGAGGATCTTAAGAACTTCATGGGATGGCTCAATGAACAGAACAGGTGCCTCATCTTCATGGAAACACACAGCCGGACATCCTGACATTTCTTGGATCTTCAGGGGGACATGAGTGGGACATGAGTGGGGGCCTGCTGGCAGGTGCCCCACAGTGCTGGGGGGTGGGGGTGCAGGGAGACATGAGTGGGGGCCTGGTGGAGGGTGCCCCTGACTGGTGGGGGGTGGGGGTGCAGGGAGACATGAGTGGGGGCCTGGTGGAGGGTGTCCCACAGTGCTGGGGGGGTGCTGGGAGACATGAGTGGGGGCCTGGTGGAGGGTGCCCCACAGTGCTGGGGGGTGGGGGTGCAGGGAGACATTAGTGGGGGCCTGGTGGAGGGTGCCCCACAGTGCTGGGGGGTGGGGGTGCTGGGAGACATGTGTTGGTGATCAGTAGTGCAAGGTGACATGTGTGTTGGCTGGGGGGCATGGCCATGGTGGATGGGTTGCCTGTGGGACATGGGGTGCAGGGTAGTCCCCTGTGGTGTGGTCTGCCTGCAGGGGCCATGGAGGGTGTAGAGGGAACACCTGGGAGCACCCACACGGCCAAATCACGTGTAGCACTCCCCTGCACCACCGAAATACACGTACCCTGCTGAAATCGCGTGTGAAACTTCCTGCACTCCTCGGAATACACGTACCCTGCTGAAATCGTGTGTGGGACTTCCCGAGCACCCCGAAGTACACGTACCCAGGCCAATCGCGTGTGGAACTTCCCGCGCATCCCGAAACACACGTACCCAGGCCAATCGCGTGTGGAACTTCCCGCGCATCCCGAAACACACGTACCCAGGCCAATCACGTGTGGAACTTCCCGCGCACCCCGAAGTACACGTACCCAGGCCAATCGCGTGTGGAACTTCCAGCGCATCCCGAAACACACGTACCCAGGCCAATCGCGTGTGGAACTTCCAGCGCATCCCGAAACACACGTACCCAGGCCAATCGCGTGTGGAACTTCCCGCGCACCCAGAAACACATGCACACGCTATTTTACACACAGCGGGTGTCCGTGTTTGTCAGTACCCCTTTGCACCTCATTTGTCCTAGAGGGCCACTGTATGGACCATTCATCATGGCTGTAAATGGGTGCTTTTTGTTAGTGCACATTTTGGCGCACATTTATTTCAGGCGCAGGGACACTACTGCCTGCTTTCTTGTGGCGTACTTGTTTGGCCCTGTGCGCGTCTTTCACCGTGCACTGGTTTGCCCTATTCGATTCCATGAATACGGGTTGTAGGCGAGCGTGTGGGCGTTCCGCGCACTTGCCTCCTGTACTTCCCCCGTGATGCCCATATTTTCACGCGTTGTTCCCCATTCCGAGTGTTACGCCCCGTGTTCCGCCTACTTTTGTGATGTGCGCCGCTCTGTGTGCGATTTCGCAGTGGCCGTGGCGCACGCTGTTGGATGACCTGCACTTTTTCAGCGCACATCCAATGATTTTCTCGCGCACGGACTTCCATGAATCGATGTGCGCTGGTTTCCCTGCGATTTTCACAGTTGCACTGCGATTTTCGCACTTTTACTGCGATTCGCACGTTTTGGCACCTCTGCGCGGGAATTTTCGGCACACAATAATTCCATGAATCGACCAGTTAAAGTTCAAACAAAAGGTATTTATTAACTTAAATGTTAGGACGGTTGATGGCCTAACTTGCCCTATACTAAGGTGGGATTTCCCTACCTGAACAATACTAAGGAAAGTCTGAGCCAAAGAGTTCAACAGAAAAGTGTGTCTGTGTCCAAAACCTATCCTTGCCCTCACACTTACAACTAACAAATGTGTAGAGATGTCAACATCAAAAGTAGTGTTCAACTCAAAGTTCTGAGCTTCTTCCAGCTCACAGCGTACTTTCAGCTCACCATTCCCCAAGCTCAAGAAGGTTCCATGAAAAAGGCTCATGATTACCTTTCTCCAGTTGAAGGTGTTGTAGTTCGAAATCACTTCTTAGGATTCCCTTCCCCAAGCTTCCAGCAACCCAGTTCAAAGTAACACAGTTCAAATCAAAAGGGGTCTTGAGACTTTGTTTTTAAGATGACAAGTGTGGCCTGTTTCCCATTCCCTTCCCCAAGACTTCAACTCTGCCACTTACACTTGTTGTAGTGTTTCCAAAAAGTCTCAACAAAACACTAGGTCAACCTGACCCTCCTTCTGGCTTGCTTTACCAGTTCATATGCAGTAGCTTTATTAGGCTGTTGCTCCTTATATTTCTATCACACACTAGTCACAGGTCATTAATCAATTCTTAGAGTCATTCATACACTTGTGCGAGTATGTAACCTATAACTAAAGTTGCCCTCCAACATTTCTTCCTAAGACTTTGTGATTTTACTATCCCTAGGATGCGCTGATGAACCGCATATCTAGGGTTAGGGGATAGGGAGAGAGGCTGGCCCTATCTTGCACTATTCACAAAATAATCATACAGGATTCACATAAAAAGAGTGCATAGCCAAACCATTACTGATGAATTATGTAGCGTTATTCTCATTCTCAGCTCAGTGTGGGCGCACTTAGAATAAAAAGAACATTTTATTTTTTATTTTTTGTGTTAAGAACCCCACCATTGGTAAAGAAAGAAGCAAGGCAGGACAAGTACTGAGTGTAGTCCTTTCTGCTTAGTTTTTTTTACAGCTATTTCCTGGTGTAGCTGTACTATTACCCGGTATGGGTGTTTTTTCAGGCAAAGAAAGCTTTGCATGAATTGTTTTAAGAAGATGTTACCATCTTTCTCTTGTTATCTATAGTTCTGTAAGAGAGGAAGGGGCCACATCTGGCCTACCGGTTTCAGTGGAGATGGTGGTTAACCCACTTTCTTCAGGGCCACAACACCTATTAAAAGCGTTGTCACAACAAAATCCCTGTGAGCTGGGATTCTTTCTGCACAGGGCCCCACCTACAGAGGACACATAAGGGGTGGGGAGAAGAGCAAAGAAACATTTTATGTTTTGCCTCAATAACAGAGGACGAGTACACTGGCAACAGCAGTGGCAGAATCAGTCGCTGCGGGTGACCCGGAGCAGAGGCCGTGGGTGGAATGCACCTCCAGGCCAGGGAACATATTGAACATCGAACCGCGAGAAAGCACAAATACTAATACAAATATTGATGCCATCTCCTTCTCTTTAGTCATGAACTTATCCAGCTACACATTGAGCTGTGATCAATAGAAACTCTTGGAAAAAGGGATATCCTTTGTACCCACAGCCACCCACGATCCTTTTCAAACCCTTATCGAGTTAGCACAATTCATCCGGAAAATACGTATGAAACAATTCTTTGGAAACACTCCAATGACTGCAGAAAAGAGTGCAACCAACCTGAAGGGAAAATCGACCTACTACCCTCCACCAAACTGGATTACTCCCAAATCCATCACTTTTGAAAAAGCAATCAACAAGAAACTGGTGGAATTGGAGCAACAGCAGGGTTACAAAAACCTCTCCACAAGAGAAAAAATAGCCCTCCAGTCCTTGTCTGAAAATTATGACATCACTATTAAACCTGCAGACAAGGGGGGAGCTACCGTCATCATGGACACTGCTGATTACAAGAAAATGGTCCTGGACCTCCTGGGGGACCATGCTAGCTACAGACGCCTTGGAAGCGACCCAACGGCCAGCATACGCCTGTTGATCATACCAATACTGGAGGAAGCAAGCGCCGAGGGATACATCAGCAATAAGGGATATGATTTCCTTAACCCAAAAACAACAAGGAAACCGGCTTTCTATGCACTACCTAAAGTACATAAGAATAAGAGTCCACCGCCAGGCAGACCCATAGTTTCGGGCATAGGATCAATTCTGGAACCAGTGTCCCAATTTATTGATTTCTTTCTGAAGGCAGAAGTTGGAAAAGTGAAATCTTATCTGAAGGACACTACGGCTGTTCTCCACTTAATAAAAGAGCGAACATTCAACCAGGGGCAGCAATTTTTGGTCACACTTGACATTGAATCCTTGTATACATGTATTCCACAGGGGGCAACACTCCAAGTGGTAGAAAAGGTTTTGACCAACAAAACACCTCCTATGGATATACCGATCCCTCTTGTGATGCAACTGGCAGAAAATGCATTGACAAAAAATTAATTTCTGTACGTGGACATGTATTTTGAACAAATATCAGGAACCACTATGGGCGCCATGTTTGCACCCAACTTGGCAAACTTGTATGTGGCTGATTTTGAGGATCAAGTGATCTACCACATAGGAAACCCATGGACGACCAAAATAGAAACGTGGTCAAGAAATATAGATGACGTCCTGATGGTATTTAACGGCACAGAAGAGGATCTTAAGAACTTCATGGGATGGCTCAATGAACAGAACAGGTGCCTCATCTTCATGGAAACACACAGCCGGACATCCTGACATTTCTTGGATCTTCATTTACAAATCAGAGATGGCAAAACAATGAGCAAAGTCTTTAACAAACCTACAGACTGCAATTCATTACTTCGATATGAGAGCTACCACCCACCGACCCTGAGAAAAAACATACCTTTTGGCCAGTTCCTACGGTACCGCAGAAACTGCTCCAGCACAGCTGAATACAACAACAAGATTAGAACTCTAGCAACTAAATTGAAAGCACAGGGCTACCTTAGGAACACCATTAAACAGGCTTGCAAGAGGGCCCAAAATATACCACGAGATACTGCCCTAGAACAAGGCAGAAGAGTGAAAGCCAAAGAAGATAAGATCACAGCAGTAATGAGCTACTCGTCTACGATGAATAAACTGAGGAAAGAGATCCTAAAACTAGGGCCTATTCTGAATGTGGGGGAGACAACCCTTGAAACACCCAGTTTCGCTGTTAAGAGGAGACGGAATCTACGAGATGCACTTATTCACACCTACAAGGAACCGAAAGCTGAAATAGTGAGCACCCTATGAAACCAAGCACCACCAACTGGCCACACTCCTTGTGGACAATGCAGCTTGTGCTCCAGTACAAAAAGAAGCACTACAATTGACATCGGCTGGAAGTTTCCATGGACACAAAAGACACTAACTAATTGTAACAGCAGCAATGTGATATATCTGATTAGTTGTCCGTGTACCCTCAGATACGTGGGTATGACTACACGGCCAATAAAAACTAGGCTTACGGAGCACAGTTCATGTATCCGCACCAGAAAACTGACAGCGCCTATGATGGAACAGTTTGTAATTAAAAAACATGATCCTTCAAGCTTCACCTGAACAATAATAGAAAAACTAAAGGTCCCCAAAAGGGAAGGGAACATGCATGACATGCTCTACAAATGGAAACAACTATGGATATTCCGCCTCAAGACGGACCAGTCGGGATTGAACAAGCAGCCAAATTGGCAGAATTTAGCCACCCTGTAAATGAACAAACATAGGCATGAGGGCCCTTCTTGTTTTCCTGACCACTGTCTAGCTTGAGTTTCTGACCTGCACGATGTCTTTGCCTGTACTAAATCTTGGCGACTCTGTTTACACCCACTGTTTGTTAGCAACCATTCGCCACATTGGGGTAGTACTAATAGTACACCCAAGTTACACTGTCATCTTTGTGGGCTCAATTTGACAATCTTAATTAATTTTCAGTATACCCCTTTAAATAATCCCTCTCACAAGTGTTTTGAGGCCTCTTTTCCATACTAGGTATGTCTGAAAGCTTAATTTACAACACTCATCCAGGCAAGGCAAACACATACATATACGATGTCATGCTCATCCCAGAACACGGGCATATTACACTCTGAAATCTGGATATTGATATGCCCATTGCACACTGTGCATGCGCACTCTATACAAAACACCGAGCATAGACATTTTATGCAGAATCCAGCAGTGCAGCAGCTCCATGTCACACCGCACCCACGGGTCCACATGAAACATAGGACTTGCTCGCACAAGCCCCGTAATATTAGAAGACCGGAGTCCATTTTTCCAAAAACAAACTTTTCATAAAATTATTTTCTGTAAAATCGGTGCACTTGCTCACGTCCTCAATGATAACATCCATAGGGTGTTACGGCACAATACTCACCCAAGCCGAGGCTTACATAGAATATCATGTCCATCTAACAACATGAACACACAGCACTCCAATATGGAGTCATTGTGTATCAAAAATTCGTGTTGGACATGCAGGGTACGCTTCGAGCACGCGTGAAATATGCGTATATGAAAACAAACACTGGGCGTTCAAATCAAATGCAGAATCCGGAAAAGAGATGACTACGGACTGCTGCAATTACGGGTAAGAAACACACAGAGCATTAGCAAGGGCTGACATGTAGAAATAAGTTTTCTCTTAAACTGTATCCAACATACAGCCCAGAAGGGGCTGTCTGTGTTTGAAATATGCACTAGGAAATCCGCTTTAAAAGCATTTGATGAAAACTGAGAAGTCACTCTGTTTTCCTTGTATCCTGCAACTAATAGGAATATGTATTATTGCAGGACACGCCTGGATGCTGGAGAACACTAAGCATACGTGCTACAGCCATGGACAACAGAACAACCCTTCCTAAACTAAGTTTTGAACTGATGACACCAAACAGAAGGGTACGACAATGGCACCATGAAAGCATAGTATAAGCATTGAAAAGAACTAGATAGTGCGCACACTGAACCCCAAGTGTTACAGAGGCAAAACATAAAATGTTTCTTTCCCCTCCTCCCTACACCTTATGTGTCCTCTGTAGGTGGAGGCCTGTGCAGAAAGAATCACAGTTCACAGAGATGTTGTTATGACAACGCTTTTAATAGGTGTTGTGGCCCTGAAGAAAGTGGGTTAGCCACCATCTCCACTGAAACCGGTAGGCCAGATGTGGCCCCTTCCTCTCTTCCAGAGCTATAGATAATAAGAGAAAGGTGGTAACATCTTCTTAAAACAATTCATGCAAAGCTTTCTTTGCCTGAAAAAACACCCATACTGGGTAATAGTACAGCTACACCAGGAAATAGCTGTAAAACAACTAAGCAGAAAGGACTACACTCAGTACTTGTCCTGCCTTGCTTCTTTCGTTACCCTTGGTGGGGTTCTTAACACAAAAAATAAAATGTTTATTCTAAGTGTGCCCACACTGAGCTGAGAATGAGAATAAAGCTACATAATTCATCAGCAATGGTTTGACTATGCACACTTTTTATGTGAATCCTGTACGATTCTTTTGTGAATAGTGCAAGATAGGGCCAGCCTCTCTCCCTATCCCCTTACCCTAGATAAGCGGTTTGTCAGCGCATCCTAGGGATAGTAAAATCACAAGGGCTTAGGAAGAAATGTTGGAGGGCAACTTTAGTTGTAGGTTACATACTCGCACAAGTGTATGAATGACTCTAAGAATTGATTAATGACCTGTGACTAGTGTGTGATAAATATATTGGGAATTTCACAGGAATACTCCCTGCTTTTTTAATCCAATTAGTGTTATTTTGCTTATATTTTACCATTCAGGACCCTCTGGTCTAGGCGCAGTTGTTAGACCACACGGTCCACCCATTACAGGACGCGCAACCAGCGTCTTTGAACTCCTCAGAAAAGGCACAAGTTCCTTGGCACTTGCTCCAGTACACCAAGTCACCTTCACTTAGTTCCTTAGGTCAGCCTCTTGACTGTATGTATAGTTTTGCCCTCTTTTGGCTCCTTCTTGTTAGCCTTGGCGTGCGTCTTGCTACCACGAGTTACACACATCCTGCCAGGATGTGACCTTTTCACCCTAAAATTAGTCATTAAAATGCACTGTATGGCTCACTTTAGCCTTGATGTATTTAACTTCAGGTTTTAGGTTAAACCGTTGTGTAACATACATTTAGTATTATTTATTTTCAGTTCAATATTCTATGTGCATTGGCATTGCTTAATTTGTAAAATCCCATTCAGTTTAGTATTTAATATGCGCTTATTTGCTTCAAGGTTAAGTTTTTATTTGGTTCAGTATTCAACATGTTTTATATGCACTCCTTTGCTTCGTGGTTAAGTTTCCATTCAGTTCAATATTCAACATGCGTTGATTTGTGTCAAAGGTAAGTTTTCATTTAGTTTGGTATTCAATGCATGGGCTGCTATTCACTTGCAATCTGTCAGGAGTGCCCCGGTGCGTAGCCACCCTCCAGGCACTTAGGCCTCTCACAAGTCCTCCCACGGTCCCTGTGACTTCCTCTTCCTTCTTGAAGTCGGGAACCCAGCCGGTGCGAGCCCCACTTGCCCAACACAAGTTTCTCTCTGTGCAAGCTGGCTCCTCAACACGTGCAGCATCCTCGCAACACTGGGCTCCTCCTCAGCAGCTTCTGCTGCTTGCACTTAGAGAGGGAGGCTCCCAGACCTGGGGAAAAAATACAGCCAACTCTCTTCGGGTCCCACAAGTCCTTCTGGATGATTGCCCGTGTCCTGGCTCTGTCTCCAGTCCCACCACGGAGGCCTCCTCATAAGGGTCGCCTGCTGCTTCCCCTTTCACTCTCTGTTCTGTCTGGCTGATTTCCTTTTATACACCTGCAGCCCCTTGACAGGCTGCAGGTGTGATTGTTCACTTAGCCCTGCCTGACCACAATTAAAAGGACATGTCTGAGGCTCACACCTCCTGGCACGCATCTTCTTAGTCCCAGTACCAAAGTGGTCAAAAGGTGTCATCTTCACTGCTCTTAGCGGTCTCTTCTTTGTCCCAGTACTGTCAAGTGTTATATGTGGAAGATTGAGGAGAACTGGCTTATAACAGCCCATAAAGCTTGGGGAGAGTTAGATTTGTTGTCAGCACGAAAAGGGGATACAATGTCTCACTCAAGGGTACCCCATTCCCAGTCCTTAAAGACCCTCCACCCAGGTGATCCTCCTTCACTTTGCCACACCGAGGGTCAGGATCCAATAGTAATTACCTTTCCATGGCCACCTGCGCAGAGAACCTTAGGGGAGTAGGAGTGAGAATACCCTCAGGTTTCTCACATCTGATAATTCTGATATCTGTAATATCGACTTGAATTCTGGGATGTTGCCTGAGATTCCGTTTATTAAAGTCATCAGGGATGCTGTCTCCTGCACAGATCAAATACTGGTAAACACGGGCCATGTGTGTCTTCCTTTTGGAAACCCCCAAGGTGGAATGCATGGATTGAAGTATATACTTTTTTTTTTTTATTTGATTTGGCTGAAAGATTCAACCTTTCAATACAAAATCCATTTACTTCATTAAAACATATAAAATGTGTCATGATACTACATAAATATTATATTCCTTTAGCTGATCACAATTCTCATAAATTATTTCTAAACTATTCTGAGCGTAAATCCTTTGAGTTCATAATAAAACAGAAGGAAAAGATAAACAATAGGAAATTATAAAAGTGTAAAAACAAAAAGAGAAAGGGCAGTTATTTAGCATACAGAGCAAGGTGCTTATACAGTTCTCAGCATAGCATATCATTATTGTTTGTTTTGACTGTATTATTTATTATTTTTTAGCTTTGTTTTTTTGGTTCTTCATCATTTTCTAGTTTTAATTCATTTAGAAAGTTTACCGTTGCATATCCTATTGATTTTGAGTGCACATGAAATATAAATTTCCAAAGATCTTTAGCCTCCAAGTGTGTTCGGTGTTGAAACAGGTTTTTAAAGTATTTAACTCTTAAGCAATCCAACTTTGTACACTCAGTGAGCAAGTGTTCTAGTGATTCCTCATGCTTATTACAGAAGCGACATAGACTACATTTTACAGCATCAGGAAACCATCTAGATGTAATTTCCCTGGTTTTCCATTGGTTTAACCTCAAGCGCAGAAGTCCTGCTCGATGTGAGACATTTGGTGATTTTAAGAGATACTCTTCAGGGGTACCAAGGGATTTTAAGGCAAAAGGATTCCGTCTAAAGCATTTATAGACTTGACATTGTTCTCTAGTGCTTATCCAATCCATTTCCCAGATCTTTTGCTTAGCTTTGTCAGGATTTTGTAACAAAAGCTCATTCCCTACGTCTGCTTCTTGCAAAAATCTCTGCGCTTGGGCTTTCCAATGCTTAGCAAAATTGTCATTCGATGTTTTTACATAATTTGCTAAATGTTTTACCAGCCTATTCCTATGATCTTCCAGGACACATTTCCTGTATAGCATGCATACTCTCCATTTATAGGTGGCTTGCATCGATATAAGCCCTAATTCATGCCTTATGAGGGCTATTGGTGTAGATTTCGAGAGTTTCAAAAGATTTTTCCAGTATTCTCCTTCTTTCTTCTCCCAATAGTTGCGTGTTTTGTATAGTCTTGTCTCTGATCCATACAATTGTATTGGCAGACCCTTTTGCTTATAGTATGTCATTAGGGGAGCGATGGTGAATTTACAATATTTGCCACTGATAATTTTTGCTTGGGAGGTTAGATTATTCCATTTTATTGTTGCAGTGGTTTCATATGGAGTGTCCTGAGGGCTATTGTTAATATTCACTCCCAGGTAAATGTATTCACCCACTGATTCGATCTGCTGATTATCTAAAACCCACCTATGATCATTTCTTTGCTGTGAATTTCCAAATTGGATCACTTTTGTGTTTTTAATATTTATGATCATACCATTGCATTTGGCATAGTTTTCCAGTACATTGAGCATATTGCATAATCCCATCGGTGTCTTTGATAGGAGGAGGAGATCATCGGCATACAGGAGCCATTTAATTTCGTGCTTGCCTAATTTTGGGGAATCAGTTATGATGTTGAGAAACTCTTTACCCATGTCAGAAATGAAAAAATTAAAAATTGCCGAGGCAAGTATACACCCTTGCTTAAGTCCTCTCGATGTGTCAATGGGGTCAGTCAGCAGACCATCGCTGTTTAATCTTATTTGAAGTGAGGTACCCTGATGAAGCTCAATGATCCACTTCAAGATGTTCCATGGGCAATTGTTTCTCATTAGCTTCACCACTAGCAGCTCCCTCAATATAGAATCAAACGCAGTTTTGAAATCGATGAAAGCAATGTACAGTGGTAGATCTTTACTTGCTTGTTTTGCAATGATGGCATTTATGGTGAATAGGTTAATACCTGTTCCTAGACCTTTAATGAAACCTGTCTGCCAGGGGTCCCTCAGGTTCTCTCTGTCTAGCCAGTTGTTAAATTCATGCAAGACAAGACGAGCAAATATTTTCCCTGGACAGTCCAGGAGGGCTATCGGTCTATAGGATCCTGGATCAAGTCTGTCTCCATTCTTAAATAACGGGATTAGAATAGATTTTTTCCATGATGTTGGGATCAACCCGGTGCGCATCACTTCTGCAAATATTTTCGTCAGTATACGTGACCACACTTCTATCTCTTCTTTGATGGTTTTATTATCGAGCCCATCCGGGCCAGGGGCCCTTGAGGAGCTTAGTTTTGAGATATAGAATAGTATGTCATTTTGATCGAATTGTATCGTGTGATCCCAGTTTGTACCTTTAAGAGGTATTTGCTGGATCATCATTGGTGTCTGGTATATTTTCAGGAAGTAATCGCGCCAGGTTTTCGCCGATATGGAGTTAATTTGAACAGATGACTGATGTTTGTAGGTGACATTATTCAGGACTTTCCAGATTTCCGCTGATGATTTGGAGGCTATTTTTTTAAGCATGTCCTCACTGTCTCTCTGGTAACATTGGGCCTTTCTACTTCTTAACCAGTTTTTGTATACTGTCCGTAAGTGCCTTATCTGCGGAAGTTTCTCTTCTAATGTTAGATCTTTTAGTAGTCGTATTTGTTTTCTCATGTTAGCTTTTTTGGTTTTGACATCAATGTCAAAGACATGAGCATGTTTGTACCCTTGTCCTTGTGAGGTGTTTTTCACATATGCATATTTCTGCATTATTGATACGTAATCCAAGCCTGGACGTGTGGCCAAATGTTTGTCAAAATCCTGCAGAGAAGTTTTGGACCACTTGATTTTATTCCTCCTGTTGTTAATAATTATATTTCCATTATATGTGTCCCAAGTGCTTTTATTGGGGTTTTTTTCTGTTTCCCACACCAAGCAGAGTTGGCTGTGATCACTTTCCCTTTTTGACTTTACAGTCATGGATTGGATTAGATTTAACAGTGCACTATTCACGAATATGTAATCTAGTATGGCTTCAGCTGAACCATTATGCCATGTGTTAGCAGCCTGCGTATCCCCCTCCACAGTCCCATTTAGCATAAATAACTGCATGTCTTCCATTATTGCTAGCCATCTTCTTTCCTCTACCGTTCTTTTTCTTTTCCTCTTATTCAACAGATGCATGTTAAAATCGCCCATGATCATTACATGATCAACATTTCTTTCTTTAGCAATTTTGGCAAATACTTCTTGACAGAGTTCAAAAAAACAATCTGCAGTTAGATGAGACCTTCCCCAATAGATATTTATGAGTATAAGTAGGTGTGAACCACTCTTCAATTTGACAGTTTGGATAAAAGGGGTGGTGGAGTCATACATAGCTATTGTAAAGCCTTTTGATTTCTTTACTGCAACTAAAAGCCCTGCCATTGGTCTACCACGCGGTAGGCATATTGCTGGTTCTAAGTATATTTCATAACCATCCCAAATTGGGGCTTCGGTTAACCATGTCTCCTGCAAGACCACTATATCAAACTTGTCCAGTTCAGTATTCGCCGAATTTGTAAAGTGCTTGAACCCCCGAGTATTCCAACATATCAGTTGGAGTTTCTCTTTTGCTATGGGTTGTTATGAGCGATCTGAATGATTACCTCTTCCCTCATCTGATGCAGCAAAGTTGGCACCATAAATGCGGGGAATCCACTTTGTGGATCCTCCGACTTCTTCATTCGACTGACAGTCTTCTTGATACAAGTTAAAGCCCATTTGAAAGAAAGCATCTCTAGCCTGCCATAATACATCTGCAAGGATGGTTGAGTGTATATTCTGGATCGTGTCAGATCCTGATCATCCATGAACTCAACTCTGTCGATGTCCGACGTTGAAATGTTCCTTAATTGAGATATCTCCCTGCAGATGTTTATGACGCTTGATCGATTCAAGTCAAATTGCTGGAATGGATGGTCCCTGCATTCCAGTATGAAGCAGTGACTGTTCTTCTGAGCCACTGCACTCGATTTACATGAGACTTCTTTGCTCATATTCTTGTTCTTTTGCCATTGTGCTGTTTTTCTCATACCAGCATTCTCCATTGTCTCATTATTTGAAGACATTGCGTTGTTTATGGGACCTCTCACTAGGCGACCTCCTGGCATGGATTTTGTCTCCATCTTGCTAGATCCAGTTTCCGTAGTTTCCTTCAACTTGTTGGCCATGTAGTTTTCTACAGTTTTGTTTATTTCTTCTCTCATTTGCGCCTCATTTAACCCCCCCCACCTTGAATCTATCTTTTCACTGTTGGGGAGTGCCTGAGGTTGGGCGCTTTCGCTTCTTCTCATTGCTGTTTCTACTGCAACTAAGTCATTTAATGGTTTGTAGAATAGGCTTGGTGTAATTTTATTTATACTACTTAAGGGCATGGTTCTCATATGCTCACTGCTTTCATCAGCGATTTTTGACTTTTCTCTGTTTTCTTTTATAGCACTTGTTATCTTCAGAATTCGTCTATTCTTTACTTTCCCTTTAACACCTTTTGCTACAGACATGGTGCTTTTCATTTTATTTGTTAAGGATTGAGCCTCTTTGTTTTGCTTGTTCAGTTTTACAACTGTTTTCTGTTGTTCTTTTTCACTATTACTGGTCTCGCTAGTTGCTTCCACGATTAACTTAGTCGTGGACGGCTCGCCATCGCTACCTTTTGCGACGTTCTGTAGCAGATGCTTTGAGGGTTCTTCAATATTACTAGTGTTTGACGCCCCACTAAAATTGAATTGTTTTGGGTGCAAAGGAGTCTTAAGCCTGTTGATCATATTACTTGGGGGGATTGTGGTCTGGGTTCCCGACTCTTTTGATTCACAATGTCTAAATATTTCGTATTGTTGAATGCACTCTCTTCGTTCTCCCATTTCCTGACAGCTGTTACTTTGGTCTGTCAACTTATTCAATAATATCGTTTGATAGTTCAATTTTTGATCCATTGCTTCATATAATTTGGCCAACGATAGCAAAGCTGTGTGCATTGCTAATAAGACCGAATTTTTCTCAATCAGGGCCTCAGCCTCTTCTACAGGACTTTCATGTTGGATCACCGGCCGTGCTTTCCCAACAGTAAGGTTTTTATTTCCCCTTACAGCTTGCCTGGGAGTTGGAGGGGCAAAAGAGAGTGATTTCACAAACGCTTCTTCCTCAGAGCATTCTAGCATTTCTAAAGATGTCATTGCTTTGTAATTTTGTGATACATTCATTATGTCATCCTCTTCAATTCTATGCGTGCTTGTGTTATGTTGATGTTGTATTGGAATGGGCGACAGACTGTCTACTTGCATTAAGTCTCCTGTGTTGGAGTGAACAAATACAACTTCCTCTGTGCTCATTGAAGCAGAGCTACAATCCATGAACTGTATAGCTTCCTCATCTACTTGACCTGTGATTTGCAAGTTATGATAAGCCTCTCTTAGTTTCTGCTGGGCTTCAATCGTACAGGGCTTAGGCGGACTTTCAACAATTTTTTCAAGTGTTTGAGGTGCAAACACTTTATCATTTTCACACCGTTTGCTCTCATGTTTCATGGTAGTGTCTGAGATTGCATTTCCCACTCCAACAGTTAATATTACAGGTGTGCTTACTTTAATGGCAGCTACTTCCATGTCAAGGCGCTTGTTCAGCTCAGTGAGCTTTTCTTGATTCAGATGACAATTTTTGGTTTGTTGTTGTTCTTGGGGAATTTCTGTCCCTGTGCTTGCATTCAAATTATAGTATGAGCGGATATCAGGTACCCTTGACATTAAGCGGTTCCTGTTTTTGTTTCCCACTTTTTTTTCCCCTGCACAGGTAGCTCCTTTTTTCTTCAAGATTGGGACTGTTGGAGTGTGCGGCATACCCACCATGTTTTTTATCTTTGGATTAATTCCTTCTTTAAATAGTGCACTATTCATGGGCGGCATACCAGATTTCAGTGTGTAAGACCCCTTCTCCATGCTACCACACATAAAACACAGTTAAACTCACACTCGGGTACGATACGTAGCGTAGAGATTACACTATGGATGGAAATAATAGTACAGGCAGTAGCCTCTTACCCTTTCACGTAGTGCACAATTTTCCCTCCTTTTTTTTTTTTATTTTTTTAATTTTTTTATTTTTATTAATTTTATATATGATTTTTTAAGCACCTTTCTTCTCTCCTTCTCGTTTGCAGTATGGCTGAGTCAAATGCTGCCAGCCCAAATCCGCGCCCCAGGCACAACACAGCAAACAGCGAACAGCAAACAGTACTTATCCGTACTTAGTGCGCGGCGCGAGTGCGCCAGGGAGAGAGTATTTGTAGAGGAGGGTGGGAGGAGTAACTTGCACGTCACGTGCTTAACAAGGGCGGGGTCTCCCTCCAGGAAGTGCCCTAAACAAAAGAATAAGGATACACTCTTAGTAAGGCTTGGTGTATGTGAGGACAATAACAGGCTTATCCAAACACGAGTCCAAATAATGTCCAAATATGCTCATAAGACACGAGTCCAACTAAATACACACACACGGGGGACTGGGTACTCAATCACCTTGTGGATCAGGAAGTCAGGCAAGCCAGACGCTGCACGCAAAGACGTCCTCCTGGACGATTTATTTTGCGTTTTCACGGCACGGCAGCGGGCTCAATGGGATTCTCGTGGTGATTTCCTTCAGCGTGTCCAGCAGATTCAGCAAACCAGCAAACAGTACTTATCCGTACTTAGTGCGCGGCGCGAGTGCGCCAGGGAGAGAGTATTTGTAGAGGAGGATGGGAGGAGTAACTTGCACGTCACGTGCTTAACAAGGGCGGGGTCTCCCTCCAGGAAGTGCCCTAAACAAAAGAATAAGGATACACTCTTAGTAAGGCTTGGTGTATGTGAGGACAATAACAGGCTTATCCAAACACGAGTCCAAATAATGTCCAAATATGCTCATAAGACACGAGTCCAACTAAATACACACACACGGGGGACTGGGTACTCAATCACCTTGTGGATCAGGAAGTCAGGCAAGCCAGACGCTGCACGCAAAGACGTCCTCCTGGACGATTTATTTTGCGTTTTCACGGCACGGCAGCGGGCTCAATGGGATTCTCGTGGTGATTTCCTTCAGCGTGTCCAGCAGATTCAGCAAACCAGCAAACAGTACTTATCCGTACTTAGTGCGCGGCGCGAGTGCGCCAGGGAGAGAGTATTTGTAGAGGAGGATGGGAGGAGTAACTTGCACGTCACGTGCTTAACAAGGGCGGGGTCTCCCTCCAGGAAGTGCCCTTGTGGATCAGGAAGTCAGGCAAGCCAGACGCTGCACGCAAAGACGTCCTCCTGGACGATTTATTTTGCGTTTTCACGGCACGGCAGCGGGCTCAATGGGATTCTCGTGGTGATTTCCTTCAGCGTGTCCAGCAGATTCAGCAAACCAGCAAACAGTACTTATCCGTACTTACACACACATATTTAAACCTCCCTCTATTAAACTGGTTATAGAAAATGGACTTTGCAATACTGCTAAGCACCCTCCGTCAGTTTTTGAGTAAGCATCCTCAGTGGGTTCAGCACCTCACTGGAAGAGGTGAGGTTTTCTTGTGCTTACCTCTCAAACTAAGACAGCATTCAGGGGAAATGTAATTCTCGCAATATACCCATATTTACTCTTCTTGAAATGTGTAATCACCACCACAAATATTACTGCAATTGCATCGCACACTCTTTGTGGCTTTAGGATGCAGCTGCATGCAAGTAAGACCTTCTCCCCGGGTTTGAAGAATAAAGTATTTGAGATGCTCCGCACTTAGGGCACTTTTTCAGATGTCTAGGGCCCCACTTCGGCCCTAGCATTTGCGCCAGCATGCATTTTCATGCTGGCGCAAATGCTGTGGATTCCGATGGAGTAAGCCAGTTTTTTGTTTGCACCAGCAAATAGCAGGCGGACTCTTAGGAATCCTTTGCCACCTACCATGCATTCATGGCACGCAGCGTTTACTCAATTTCCACGGCATAGTGCAAAAGGGCGGCGTACAAGCTTGCACACCATCTTTTTAACCTCCCCTTTTACACTCCACCTTGATACAGCATGGACCTGTTTATATGAAAGCGTACACGTAACAGGTCCCTGCACAAATACTGGTGTATTTGTATTGCGAAGAGTAAAGGGGCAACAGAATAATAACTTGTGTTCCGCCCCTCCTCTCCGCCATACACAAAATGTACATTAGTCGTGACAAAAATCCAATGCAAACAAGACTTGTGCACGAGTGTTATGCATTCGATCTTGGTTGTGGCTCATATAGAATGAGATGCATAACCCTTTACTCATGTGACAAATTGACAGTTTACCCTGCTAAACCTCTTCCTTTAGGAGAGTTGTTAGATCTCAAAGATCCTGGGAATTAACCATTTCTTGACGATTAGATGCACTGTTAAACAGTGAACAGTACTCTGAAACTGTCAACCAAGAAGCCATCTTCAGTAGTTTCCTTAAGGTCTACAGAGCTAAAGCCTGCATAGTCAATACATGGGCATGGACTGTTCTTGAATAGGCCTGTCCACTTAGCATATGGACTACACTATTCTTGGCTTATACTGACTGCCATACGTCTTCCAAGCCACTTTCACTCGTTATGTGAGCAGTTGAGTCCATGTCAGAGAGCAAGATGTGAACTCCAGCAAAGTCCACACACACACACACACCCTTTAAGTGGGCTGGTATATGACACTACCGCATTTGATTGACCGTACTTTGGGCCTCATTTCGAGTTTGGCAGTAATTCAATGGTAAGTCCACCGAATTACTGGCTATATTGGTAACCCTTACTGCCACTTGGTACCACAGATTTACAGCCGGATTACAAGTGCTGGTAGGCAGTGTAAGTCCCTATTTCTGGAGTGCCTAGGACTCCATGGGGATTCTGGCAGAATTCCAGCTGGTGGTAATTCTGCAAATTTTGCCGATTTGCCCCGGTAATGTGGCAGATTCACCTCCAACTTTTGCTAGCGGTTACTCCTCGACTTCACTGCCAAACTTGTAGTGCAGCAGTGTGGTACTGCGCTGGTAATGGAATTACTGCCACATTACCACTGTTTTTACCCACACCGCTATACTTGTAATGAGGCGATGCCTTCTTCAGCTGCGTATAGTAGTGTGGAGAGGATAGTGTAGTGACGCCTGTGGGACAAGAGCAATAACTGCAAACAATGTATTGGCAAATGCTTGTGCCTTGAAGCCCGCCCATCTACAGCGACATAAAATATCTAGCGATGTTCTTGACTTCCATAACCAGGCAAGCCATTCAGCAGACACAGCACTCTTTAGTTTCAATCAAGTTTCACTAACAACTTGAACAGTGAGCTCAGAGGCGCAGGTCAACTACTTGCACTCCTGGACGATTTATTTTGCGTTTTCACGGCACGGCAGCGGGCTCAATGGGATTCTCGTGGTGATTTCCTTCAGCGTGTCCAGCAGATTCAGCAAACCAGCAAACACTACTTATCCGTACTTAGTGCGCGGCGCGAGTGCGCCAGGGAGAGAGTATTTGTAGAGGAGGATGGGAGGAGTAACTTGCACGTCACGTGCTTAACAAGGGCGGGGTCTCCCTCCAGGAAGTGCCCTAAACAAAAGAATAAGGATACACTCTTAGTAAGGGTTGGTGTATGTGAGGACAATAACAGGCTTATCCAAACACGAGTCCAAATAATGTCCAAATATGCTCATAAGACACGAGTCCAACTAAATACACACACACGGGGGACTGGGTACTCAATCACCTTGTGGATCAGGAAGTCAGGCAAGCCAGACGCTGCACGCAAAGACGTCCTCCTGGACGATTTATTTTGCGTTTTCACGGCACGGCAGCGGGCTCAATGGGATTCTCGTGGTGATTTCCTTCAGCGTGTCCAGCAGATTCAGCAAACCAGCAAACAGTACTTATCCGTACTTAGTGCGCGGCGCGAGTACGCCAGGGAGAGAGTATTTGTAGAGGAGGATGGGAGGAGTAACTTGCACGTCACGTGCTTAACAAGGGCGGGGTCTCCCTCCAGGAAGTGCCCTTGTGGATCAGGAAGTCAGGCAAGCCAGACGCTGCACGCAAAGACGTCCTCCTGGACGATTTATTTTGCGTTTTCACGGCACGGCAGCGGGCTCAATGGGATTCTCGTGGTGATTTCCTTCAGCGTGTCCAGCAGATTCAGCAAACCAGCAAACACTACTTATCCGTACTTACACACACATATTTAAACCTCCCTCTATTAAACTGGTTATAGAAAATGGACTTTGCAATACTGCTAAGCACCCTCCGTCAGTTTTTGAGTAAGCATCCTCAGTGGGTTCAGCACCTCACTGGAAGAGGTGAGGTTTTCTTGTGCTTACCTCTCAAACTAAGACAGCATTCAGGGGAAATGTAATTCTCGCAATATACCCATATTTACTCTTCTTGAAATGTGTAATCACCACCACAAATATTACTGCAATTGCATCGCACACTCTTTGTGGCTTTAGGATGCAGCTGCATGCAAGTAAGACCTTCTCCCCGGGTTTGAAGAATAAAGTATTTGAGATGCTCCGCACTTAGGGCACTTTTTCAGATGTCTAGGGCCCCACTTCGGCCCTAGCATTTGCGCCAGCATGCATTTTCATGCTGGCGCAAATGCTGTGGATTCCGATGGAGTAAGCCAGTTTTTTGTTTGCACCAGCAAATAGCAGGCGGACTCTTAGGAATCCTTTGCCACCTACCATGCATTCATGGCACGCAGCGTTTACTCAATTTCCACGGCATAGTGCAAAAGGGCGGCGTACAAGCTTGCACACCATCTTTTTAACCTCCCCTTTTACACTCCACCTTGATACAGCATGGACCTGTTTATATGAAAGCGTACACGTAACAGGTCCCTGCACAAATACTGGTGTATTTGTATTGCGAAGAGTAAAGGGGCAACAGAATAATAACTTGTGTTCCGCCCCTCCTCTCCGCCATACACAAAATGTACATTAGTCGTGACAAAAATCCAATGCAAACAAGACTTGTGCACGAGTGTTATGCATTCGATCTTGGTTGTGGCTCATATAGAATGAGATGCATAACCCTTTACTCATGTGACAAATTGACAGTTTACCCTGCTAAACCTCTTCCTTTAGGAGAGTTGTTAGATCTCAAAGATCCTGGGAATTAACCATTTCTTGACGATTAGATGCACTGTTAAACAGTGAACAGTACTCTGAAACTGTCAACCAAGAAGCCATCTTCAGTAGTTTCCTTAAGGTCTACAGAGCTAAAGCCTGCATAGTCAATACATGGGCATGGACTGCTCTTGAATAGGCCTGTCCACTTAGCATATGGACTACACTATTCTTGGCTTATACTGTCTGCCATACGTCTTCCAAGCCACTTTCACTCGTTATGTGAGCAGTTGAGTCCATGTCAGAGAGCAAGATGTGAAATCCAGCAAAGTCCACACACACACACACACCCTTTAAGTGGGCTGGTATATGACACTACCGCATTTGATTGACCGTACTTTGGGCCTCATTTCGAGTTTGGCAGTAATTCAATGGTAAGTCCACCGAATTACTGGCTATATTGGTAACCCTTACTGCCACTTGGTACCACAGATTTACAGCCAGATTACAAGTGCTGGTAGGCAGTGTAAGTCCCTATTTCTGGAGTGCCTAGGACTCCATGGGGATTCTGGCAGAATTCCAGCTGGTGGTAATTCTGCAAATTTTGCCGATTTGTCCCGGTAATGTGGCAGATTCACCTCCAACTTTTGCTAGCGGTTACTCCTCGACTTCACTGCCAAACTTGTAGTGCAGCAGTGTGGTACTGCGCTGGTAATGGAATTACTGCCACATTACCACTGTTTTTACCCACACCGCTATACTTGTAATGAGGCGATGCCTTCTTCAGCTGCGTATAGTAGTGTGGAGAGGATAGTGTAGTGACGCCTGTGGGACAAGAGCAATAACTGCAAACAATGTATCGGCAAATGCTTGTGCCTTGAAGCCCGCCCATCTACAGCGACATAGAATATCTAGCAATGTTCTTGACTTCCATAACCAGGCAAGCCATTCAGCAGACACAGCACTCTTTAGTTTCAATCAAGTTTCACTAACAACTTGAACAGTGAGCTCAGAGGCGCAGGTCAACTACTTGCATAAAAATAATGCATACTACTTACACCTCATGAGAGCAATTGGACCTTATCTGAATGAGGAAAACACAGCAACCATTGCTAAGGCAATAGTATTGTCTAGATTGGATTACGGCAACGCATCGTTACTAGGAGCAATCAAAATAAATATTGCCAGGTGTCAAGTCATGGAAAACAACATGGTACGCACAGTGAAGAGAATAAAAACCATGGATCATATAACAACGGCAAGAAAAACTCTGCACTGATTAAGAGTTGAGGATAGAGTGAACTTTAAGTCAATGACCATCATACACAGGTGTATGTGTATTTTTGGAGATGCCCCCCAATACTTCAAGAATCAATTTGTAAGATAGACTCACTTGAGACAGCTATGCTCAGCAGACAAATGATTGCTTAACGTGCCAAGATACAAGTTTAAGGCAGGTTTGGGCAGATCCTTTGCAGTGCTCACCACGCAACAGTGGAACAAATTACCTTCCACCCTGCGGCTGGAAGAGAATTATCAACCGTTCAGGAAATGCCTGAAGACGTGCGACGTGCTTCTTTAAGTGATGGCATCCAGTTAGGAAACAGAGAGTCGATAGGGATGATTAAACGTGTCCCAGGTATGGCTTGTATTTGTTGTATGTTACCAGTGCCCTGATGCCGGCGGGCTGCCGGCGCTATAGAAGTATACATAACATAACATAACAGTGATAGTAGCATAGCCTGATTTCTGGGCTTGTTAACAAAAGTATATTTTCCTTAGTCCAAATGCACGTTTGGTAGCTTCTGGGACGGAGCGCGTTCTAGTAACAGGCTTCTCTGCTTGCAGTGCTGATGGAGGCACCACACGCTTACTGCCACCCATTGCCTGGAAGGTATGGTGGCCTCCCAGGTTCTGCACATTGCTGCCTGCATCATCGTAGACACATTGCAAATATGCAATGTCATTTACATTCATCTGCGGTTGTATTGTGACTGTTTATTAATACCATGGTGCTTCATCATAAGATGAGCAAATGCCCAGGTGTGACAACAAATCAATATGGTTTTTGTATTCAAATCGCTGAAGGAGATATACACGCTGGTCAATTTGACAGGTGAAACAAATGATCTAGCACGAAGTACAGCAGTGATGGTATCTGGTCTTTGCATCTAATGCCTTTTTATCGAAAGCATTTGCATCGAAAAAAATGGATCAAATGCATTTTTGGCTGGTAAAGGGTTAATTTGTATTGTGGTGGGTTTTAAATGTCGATGCTAATTTTTTCGATGCAAATGCTTTAGATGGAAAGGTATTAGATGTAAAGAATTCGATGCAATGACTATAAACCGCAATGATATATTTATTTGTATTTATTTCTACCGCGCCATAGTCCACAGGCATCAGGGCACAAAAAAGACAACATAAAAAGACTGGGGGACAACTAGGTGGCTGAGAGGACTACTTTACTCGAACAGAGTTGTTTTCAGATTTTTTCTGAAAGTGGTATAACTTTGCATGCGGAATACATAGTTGTTCCCTTTCATTTTTAATTCAATTTCTCCCTTATTTTACCTTTCAAGGAATAGAAATGAAATCTGTAAAGAGCTTCCATTATTACCCTACTATTTGGGTATTTATAATACACCTATACAGCCAAATGGTTTTTCACGGCGGATCAGGATAAGAGGGGTGGGGGGGAGAACGGGAATAAACTAGGTCTTGAGACATTCGGATCGTGCAGGTGCCGTAAAGAATGCAGGGGGTGTGAGGAGGGGAGTTGAAGGATGGCCAGGGGGACAGGGAAGAAGACAAACAATAGCGTTTCTACTGGGTTGTGAGACAATTCAGAGCGTACAAGTGCAGTAATAGAAAGAGGGGAGGAGGGGGACTGTGGGTTGGCGATGAACAGGGAAGAAAAGTGTAACGTTCCTACTAGGTTGTGAGGCAATTCGGAGCGTGCAAGTGTAGCAACAGAAAAAGGGGGTAAGGGGAGAGGAGGGGAAGAGTAGGAAGGGGAAGAACAGGGAAGCAGACATACTGTAGAATTCCTGCTAGGTCGTGAGACAATTTGGGGCATGCAAGTGCAGTCACAGAGTGAGGGGAGAGGTGGATGAGAAGTGTAGGACGGGGAGGAAGGGTAAAGCTCAGACGGTAGGGAGGAGAAGGGTACATTAAGTGCAACTAAAAAGGTGCACTTGCACTTTTGAGGAGAGGGTGTACAAGGGAGTGCTTGAGGAGAAGCAGGAAAGAGCCGCATGCAAGAGGACATCACAGAATCAGCAAGGCTGGAGCAACAGAGGCAATGTTGTCCATGAAGGTTTTGGAGGAGAAGGGGGAAACCTGTTTGGAGGAGAGTCTCACAGAGCGGGGTCACCCAGAGACCTCACCAGGTGATGGGGGAGAGAAAGAGGAGAGGATAGGGAGGGGAACAAGATGGCCAAGGGGGGTCCTGAGAACAGGTGAGGGAGAAGCAAGAAGCAACTTCAACATAACAGCGTCAAGGAAAGGGAACAAAGCCTAGGTTTCAACAAACAGCAGATAAGCAAAAACACCTAGATGTGAGTTTCCTGGAAGAGGGCAAAAAGTCTAGGTTTCAACAAACAGCAGATAAGCAAAAACACCTAAATGCGAGTTTCCTGGAAGAGGGAAAAAAGCCTACGTTTCAGCAAACAAGCAAAAACCCATAGATGCAAGTTTCCTGGATATGGCCAAAATGCCCAAGAGGGACAATATACAATTGTAGGCAATGAACAGCAGACTAAAGCACTGGTCAAAGGAGTATTAAAAGAGGTGGGGCAGTTTAATATGGAGCAGTAATGCTCCCGCTGTCTGCACCTTTCTAACCTTGTCAATTGCTGCTGATTGATGGCTGGTAACACACTATGGAGCAGCAACTGAAGGAGCTGCTCTTTGCTTTGATTCCCTTAGATGGAGATGCATGGTTAGAGGGGCTTGCCAGGGGACTCTACTAATAAGGAGGTCTGCAGCCAGTGGATGGTGGGGGGATGGTAATGGTGAGGGAACAGATCAACGCAGAAGCAGGAGCATGAGGGGGGAGAAAGCGCAAGGAGCGCAGAAGAACAAAGTGGACACAAAACAACCAACAAGGACACATTTGAACTAAAGGTGGCTGGGGGAGACAGGGGGACCAGAGGGGAAGGGGATACACTCTCCCGCACTCCGGATGGAAAATAGAGTGCAGGTGGGCCTGTGAGATGGGTAAAATCACAGTTCTGAGTCCTGCAGTCAATGGAGGGTAGGGAGGGGGCAATGGGGATTGAACAGAACAACACAAAAGTGGGAGCAAGAGTGGGAAGCGCAGCAGAACAAAGTGGACACAAAACAACCAACAAGGGGAAGCGGATATACTCACCTGCACTCCAGATGGAAAATGGAGTGCTTGTGGGGCTGCGAAATGGGAAACTTGCATTTCCAGATACTGCAGCCAATGGAAGGCAGGGGGGCAATGGGGAGGGAACAGAACAACACAGAAGCAGGAGGGGGGAGAAAGTGCAAGAAGTGTGGCAGAACAAAGTGGACACAAAACAACCAACAAGGACACATTTAAACTAAAGGGGATTGGAGGACAAAGGACACACAAGGGGAAGGGGATACACTCACCTGCACTGCAGATGGAAAATGGAGTGTAGGTGGGGCTGTGAGATGGGAAATCCACAGTTCTGAGTACTGCAGCCAGTGGAGGGCAGGAGGAGTGCAATGGGAAGAGAACAGAACAAAACAGGCAGGAGAAGGAGGAGGAGAAAGTGCAAGGAGTGTGGCAGAACAAAGTGGACACAAAACAACCAGTAAGGACAATTTGAACTAAAGGGGGTCGGTGGTAACTGGAGGACACAATGGGAAGGGGAAACACTCACCTGCACTCCAGATGGAAAAACCTTGACACAATTCCAGGTTTTGATGTTCCAGGGACATGGGAATTGCTTCTACTAATGTAATGTGTTTATTGCAGAGGTAAATATTCCATAACACAATGCAATTCACAGAGCAGATTACACATTTATTCACAAAATAAAAAATAAAAAAGGACTAAAGTAAAAAGGGAACAGCCCATGAATTGAGCATAGTGAAACAGAACTACAGTGCAAAGAAACTAGAGACCAGCATGTAGCGAATACATGTTATTATTATGCAAGATGGACATTTCTTCTTTTACAAGCCTGTCTAAGATATAACAAACATGTCCAAGCAACCAAAGGTGAATTAGCTGTTATTAGGTATCATAGGGGTGGGTGACACTGTAAAATGCCGTCCTGACTTAAAACCAATACAATGGTACATTTTCTGACCTGGTCATAGGCTGGACAGAAAGGGAATAACATGCAGATCCTCGTTCACTTCAGACCACAATAAGCAGCTTGTATCATCATGCTTTCCTATCCATACTGCAGTTGTGGCTTTTACTGGCATGCAGTTAAAACGTGCTCTTGTGATGTGGAATCTGTCATAAGTCTTGTAGCTCCACACGAGGTATTCCTGGATTGTATCAGGGATGCAAATAATACTGTGTCTAAGATTAAAAGGAGTTAAAAGCTCTCTAGGTTCTAATCTATCTTTGACAACAGAAAATAGGTGTGCTTTAACCCTTTAACTGCCATGGGTTTTTACCCCCACGGCCAAGGCCTTTTTTGGTGATTTCGGTATGTCTTTTTTGTTACATGAGATATCTCGGCCAAATTTGGCTCCTTTCTTTTCCACATGTAGGTGGTCGTAATGCCACCCAGGATTCCTAGGGGGGTGAGAGAAAATAACCAAAAAGTGCAAAAATGTTGTTTTTTTTCAAACAATGCTAATAAAATGATGTACAAAGATGCCGGTGGTTCTTTCCTTGTAAGAGCTAGGAGCAAATGGTTTGCTGTGCTGAATTCCCCAGTTTCCTAGCTTTCAAAAACAGGTTGAGTTGAAATGAAAAGAAAATATTTTGATGAATTTTACAACCGTTTTGTGAGAGGTAGGCGATTTTGGCCATTTTTGCCAATTGGACATGCGTGGACGGAATGGAAGAAAAGGGTAGGAAAGCTGAATTGGAGGACAGAAAGGCATACATTTCTGAAAAGTAGACAAAATTCCAAGTGTAGGAAGGGGTGATTTGCGCAGGTCAGTCAAGAAGTAGGTAGGGGAAAATTCCATAGTTTGGGGAAAAAGCGGGAAAATGACCGGAAAAAAAGGTATGCAGTGGACATGGTTGGCCTGGTACGGCATTGGCTTCCATGAATTTTGAGAAAAACAATGCTCCGCTACATTCCCCCGACTGTTGTAGTTAGGAAATCACACATTTTTTGTAATGTTTCACAAAACAAGCAATATCACAAGCCATAAATCAGAGCCATGGTACGCAGGCGTTTTATGCTTACGGCCTAAATAGACGTACTTAGCATGTGTAAATCAGGAAAACCAATGTAGTGAGGAAGGGCAAGCATACATTTTTTGAAAGAGCACATGCAGACCTTTTCAGGGGTAGGTGACTTGTGCAGTTTACAAAAGTGTATGGTGCCTAAAAGCAGCGACTAAATGTAGGTCACATTTGGGAAATGAAAGGGTTGTGTGACAAAGAGCAGCAGCAAATGGATAGAAATGATATAAAAAGCACGTAAACACAACAAATGTCATACCTTCCCACGCTGCCAGACGTGTCCCAATGAAAACGGTACCTTACATGTGTGGGTGCACCTACCTCGAGGCAAAGGAAGAACCCAAAAACGCGGCTAACCGCAAGTCGTTTCGGACAGCAGAATTTGATGAATTTTCTCAAAGTGCACACCATACAGATTTGGGCCTAGGGTGTCCAAGGAAAACTGTGAACCCCATGCATTTCCCAAAAGAGGGCACCCGTGGGAATCCACAGAGGGCTGACTTGTGCAAATCGACCCAGAATGTATTACCCGGAAACCGCGGCAAAGTCTGAAATGTGGTGAAAAAATACACTATTTCCTCACATTTCACTAAGCTCACCCACCGAAACACGTGCCAAGAAGACATGGCCTACCTTCCTACGTTCCCACATGTATCCCGACAAAAACGGTACCCCATATGTTGGGTGCACCTACCTGGGGCAAGGGGGAAACCCATAGACGCTGCTAACCCCAAGTCGTTTCGGACAGCAGAAAGTGTTGAATTTCGCTCAAGCCCACACCATAAACATTTGGGCCTAGGGTGTCCAAGCCACCAAGGAAAACTGGGAACCCCATGCATTTCTGAAAAGAGGACACCCGTGGGAATCCACAGAGGGCTGACTTGTGCAAATCGCCCCAGAATGTATCACCCAGAAGCCCTGGCAAAGTCCGAAATGTGGTGAAAAAATACACTATTTCCGCACATTTCACTCCGCTCACCCACCAAAACACGTGCCAACAACACATGGCCTACCTTACCGCATTCATACAGCTGTCCCCACGAAAACGGTACCTCACATGTGTGGGTGAACCTACCTGGGGGCAAAGGGAAATCCAAAAACGTGGCTTACCCCAAGTCGTTTTGGACAGCAGAATTTGATGAATTTTCTCGAAGTGCACACCATAATGATTTGGGCCTAGGGTGTCCAAGACACCAAGGAAAATTGGGAACCCCATTCATTTCCGAAAAGAGGACACACGTGGGAATCTGCAGAGGGCTGACTTGCGCAAATCGTCCCAGAACATATTATCCAGAAGCCCCGGCAAAGTCCGAAATGTGGCGAAAAATACATAATTTCTGCACATTTCACTCTGCTCACCCACCGAAACACGCCGCCAACAACACATGGCCTACCTTCCCGCGTTCCGACAGGTGTCCCGAGGAAAATGGTACCTCACGGATGCACCTACCTGGGGGTAAAGGGGAAAGCCAAAAACGCAGCTAACCCCAAGTCGTTTCAGACAGCAGAATTTTATAAATTTTCTCAAAGTGCACACCATACATTTTTGGGCCTAGGGTGTCCAAGCCACCAAGGAAAACTGGGAACCCCATGCATTTCTGAAAAAAAGACACCTGTGGGAATCCGCAGAGGGTTGACATGCACAAATCGCCCAGAATGTATTACCCAGAAGCCCTGGCAAAGTCTGAAATGTGGCGAAAAATACATAATTTCCGCACATTTCACTCTATTCACCCACCGAAACAGGCCGCCAACAACACATGGCCTACCTTCCTGCCTTTCCACAGGTGTCCAGACGAAAACAGTACCTCACATGTGTGGGTGCACCTACCTGGGGGCAAGGGGGAAAAGCCAAAAACGCAGCTAACCCCAAGTCGTTTCGGACAGCAGAAAGTGTTGAATTTCGCTCAAGCCCACACCATACACATGTGGGCCTAGGGTGTCCAAGCCACCAAGGAAAACTGGGAACCCCATGCATTTATGAAAAGAGGACACCCGTGGGAATCCGCAGAGGGCTGACTTGCGCAAATCGCCCCAAATGTATTACCCAGAAGCCCCGGCAAAGTCCGAAATGTGGCGCAAAAATACACTATTTCCACACATTTCACTCCACTCACCCACCGAAACACGCGTCAACAACACATGGGGGGCCTGTCCCACCATTTTTGGGGGCCCTCTGCCCCCTCACCCCAAATGGGTGGCAGGGGCACCTCATGCAGGCCTCCCTGGGCCTCCTACAAACGGCTGCGTGAGGTACACCCCCCTCCATTTGGGGTGGGGGTGCAGAGGGCCCCCAAAAAAGGGTGTGGCAGTCAGGTTTGGGCACCCCCGCACCAGATTGGCACACCAATGTGCCCCTCTGCACCAAGGCAATTTTCGTAAACAAAGAAAAAATGGAAAATGGTACACTACACTTTAGGGCGGGCTGAGGGGCACCCTAAACCGCCAGGTAATTTTCTAATGTAATGGGGTTGACCCTCTACCCCCCCATACCAAATGCGGGGGGGCATCGCATTCAGCCCTCCCTGGGGGCAGATAAGAGGGGGGCATCTCATGCAGCCCTCCCTGAGGTCAGATGCCCCTTCCTAGGAGCAAGTATCTGCCCCCAGGGAGGGCTACAAGGGGTGCCTCCCTTTCCCCTTGGGGTGAGGGGGAGAGGGCCACCCCCCTTTTCTGTAAAATATATCCCTGGTGGCTAGTGGCCCCCACTCCCACCCAAAATTCCCATTTTTTTCATTTTATTTTTTTATTTTGCCCCTTCCCTGGGGGCAGATGATCAGTTATCTGCCCCCAGGGGGGCCTAACCTGCACGCCCCATCCTTTCGGGGGCCTGCACACTTATTCCTGGTGGCCACCCCACCCCCAATTGGATGGGGGGGCCACCTCATGTTCTCCTGCCTGGGGGTATAAATCTGCCCCCAGGGAGGGCTACAAGGGGTGTCCCCCCCTTTCCACTTGGTGTGGGAGGGGGAGGGCCACCACCATTTCAGGGGGCAAAAAAATCCCACTTGGTATGGGAGGGAGATGGCCATCACCATTTCAGGGGGCAAAAAAATCCCCCATACCCCCATCCCCATTTCTTTCTGTTGAAAGTCATCCAGCCCCCTGGCAGTGGGGGGTACCTCCCCCTCACATAGCCCGGGGGTTGGATTACAGTTTTGAGCGATCCCTGCTTTGCAGGGATCGCTCAAAACAAGGTACCAAAAAGGACAAGCTACCTCGTCCTTGGCTCTGCGTATGCAATGTCAAGGACGAGATACCTCGCCCTTGGCACTTAAGGGGTTAAGGTCTTTAATAATTGCCTTATCCAGGATGCAGGATGGAGTCAAAAGTGATTGTGCATTGATGTTTAATAAAAAATGTGTGAGTGTGTTGGAGGCAAAGCTTAGATCAGTTACAATATAGCAATCCTCTTCATCGAAGAATGTATCACACCAGCTAGTATTACGAGCACATCTCTGGCCCACTCACACACTCCTCTCTTTTCAGCCATTTGGTGAATTGCTGCAACTATGTGCAGAGTTGAAGTTGTACTCTTTCCCTGGTTTGCAACATTTAGCCATATGTACACAATCGTGGCTACAGAAAAGTAATAGGGCCTCATTGCAACTTGGCTGGTGCAGAATTAACGTGTCGGTATTACCGTATACCGGCACATTTCCACACCGGCCAGGTACAGTTTTTTCGGTTGGATGGAGGAATTACCTCCAGCTAAAAAATAACTGGTATTACCAGCAAATCCCCTATGAAGTCCTATGGGCATATACCACTGGACTGAGTGCCGCTAACAGCATTACAATTTGCTAGTATCATGGTGGATTTACCACCAGGATAAGGGCACATTTGTAATGAGCCCCATTGACCCTTAAAACTGAAATCTAGGGAAATTATACTGGATTTGGTTGGTGTTTTTTGGGAGGCTTTGTTACAATTTTGTTTCTAGTGTAACTTTTCCTACACCCTAGTGATGTGGCAGGATTATAATGCTATGCAGGATTGCTATGTTATGCTATGCTATGTTATGCAGGATTATGATGCTATGCAGGATTGCTTGCTATTCTATGCTATGTTATGCTTGATTATAATGCTATGTCTGATTACTATGCTATGGTATGCTATGTTATACAGGAATACCATGCTGTGCTATAGTATCCTACATAAGGCTCTATCTCTCATACATTTAGTCCTCAGATCCTCCTGTTTCCCTCTGCATGCAATACACCGGACAGGCCCAAACACCTCCTAGGGTAGAGGACACATCAGACCATCTCTTCCACTTACTCTCTACAAGTATAGCATTAACACCATATATGGGAGATAACAGTATGGTTTCTGCGAATGCCGCTTCTTCATAATACAACACAATGTCCCTGCAGGGCCGCGTCACAAGTTCCTAAGTGAGATGTCGACAGTTCTTGCCAAAAGTCTGCAATATCGTGCCAGGTAACACCCCATTGTGAAAGTACTGAAACATATTAGTATTTTTCTATGAAATGCTATATAATGTGGGATGTCTTAACCCACTGGTCCAAGCCCTGTGCGTTGCTGGCAGGAGAAACCTCAGAAATGGCCGCTGGAAAGCATGCTGCTTGCTAGAAATCGCCAGAAAGTGCGCAGTGAAAAGCTGAAAAATAGGCCGCCATCAACTTTTGCCTATGTCAGTGGTAACACAGGAGACCACTGCCAAAGTCCATCATTTGGCTGCCCACAGAGCAAAATCATTGCAAAAGAAACAGAGTGGTTTCAGAAATCTGTTTTTATTTGGTATCAAATTTGCAAAAATCAGGGCTCACAAACCACCCAAAAAGATCCAACCTCCTTGTTAGGTGGTCAACATCATTGTACTGCAAGAATCTACATAAATATAAGGTCCACAGAAGTATGTGTTATCCGAACAAAGTCCACTTTTGAGGATTGCTTGCTGGAAGAAAGCTGTCAAACATGGGTGTAATACCGTTACTCACCTCTATCAGAAGCCGGCAATTTAAAACCATTTTGTGTAAAGTTGTACATTGAACCCAAACTATGCCAAAGAAAGACTTGCTATCAGAAGCCTAAGAGGTGGATACAATTCAAAACTATATTCTGAAAAGGCTTGAAGTAAGAAATGGTTTGATGTATTTGTGAAAAATGTGAGTTATATTATAGGATAAGACAATTTTTAGACATTGGGTTTAGGAGTTAAAGTTTCCCACACTGTGCTTCAAACAAATTCCACACCTTATCCCTGAACAAAGGAAACTCCCCCCTGCCCTGGGCTAAGAGAATGGCAGGCTGGTGTCAAAAGGAACTGGTAGTGGCACCTGGGCTGTTGCTCTGAGGGAAAAACAATGGCACCCTTGAGCTGAATAGAAATGCTAATTCGGGTGTGACTGACAACAAACTGCTGGCAGGAAGAAGGACATGTGACCCTCTGAGTCAGCACAGCTCTGGAGGCGGACCAGACTGAAATGTGGATTTAACATTGGAGTAAATGTATGTTTTAGAAAAATGCTTATAACAAATTGCACTGAACTGACAAAAACGTGAAACTTTGAGATTGTTAAAATGAAAAATTTGCTCACAGTTTAAGACTAGCTGGAATCTGTGCGATGTTCTGAGACTAAACCCCAGAATTTATTAATATTGTAGCTACTGTGTTTATGCTAGGAACGTGAAAAATTACAGAAATGTGCTCAGATGGGATAGGCATGCATGTATAAAAATTGGTGCAGAACTAATATTGAGAAACCCAGCAAAAGCGCGAAAAAGTTGTCATTTCTGAACCAAAGCTCTTAGGAAGAGGAGAGTTGAACAGAAAGGTACCTTAGGCAATCTGTCATGTAAATTATGTAGTATTAACAAGTTGTGCATATTGTAAATATGTTTTTAATGGAAAAATAAGATATACTGTACAGAGACAAAGGGGAGGGTTTTCCCCTAAACCATAAACATGACACAGGATGACACACTGCTCCTTTCTCCAATCAGGGGACAGGGAATCCTCTGTCCTATCAGATCCTTAGAGGGCTGGACATAGAGAATCAGCCTCCCCACCCACTTTGGAAACACATAAATAGGGACTGCTGAGGACAGACAAGACACACACTTTCCACTTCTCAACTGATTTCTTGGTGAAGCACCCTGCAGGAAGATCCAGACATAGATCCAGACCCAGAGAGCAGAGCTGTATCCAGAACCCGTCAGATCCAGTCCAAGAGGCCGCGCAGACCGCAGTGCCTTGCTGAGAGCAGAACCCAGTGCTGAGACCTGTCCAGTGGCGAGAGAACCCCAGCCAAACCCTTGCCCAGATCTTTGACGGGGCCCACTCCATTCCAAAGCCATAGAAGTGAGTATCTAGTCTAGAACTGTCCATAGTCATCTCTTAATTTGAAGTAACCTAATCCAACCCCTCTACCCTATCCATAACTGCATTATTGAATCTGTTGTCTATCCTAAGTTCTTCTCTCCTCCACATAATCCTTGATAATTGTAGCATCAATCATCTATGTGCTGATATTTTTCTGAAGAGGGCCAAGTGTTTTGACGGACAGAAGTCAGAGCGGAGGCACTGCTATTCTGGTGGCTGCCCGTTGAGTGTCTTGCTTCTTCATAGCTCCTTAGTATAAGCCTATCCTTGATGGTAAATCTTTAAAGCGCATCTTTCATTTTGAAATCTTGACTCTGTTTCTGAAAAATATACCTTCACAAAAACCTCTGTAACTTTTGAACCTTACGTCCTAACTGTCATTTTGAAGCTAAGATCCTAAGCTTTCAAACAAACCTAGTTTTTCTGTAATCTAGTTTGCTGCACACAGAAAAGTTGCAGCGAATTGCAATTTAGCTCAATTTCACCACATGTTAAAATAGCTGTTTCTTGTTTTCAACTGCTGAAATTCGTTTCAATCTGATAAACATTAATCCCATTTAGCGAATTAGTCATTTTAGCATTTTTCCCATTCATTGCCATCACATTCAAAAGCATTTTTGCCTGTTTTAAATCATACCTATTTTCCCCAAGCTTGCTGGGGGGAACTGGGATTGAACTGCATTATTGATTGTATTCCTGAGACCTGTGTGCCCTCATTTCCAACTCTTCATATATATTTTTTTTTTATTGTAACAAATAGTTGTTTACACAACTTTAATTACAAAAATACAACCATGTCAAAATCCTCTCCATCTTCTTTAGAGGTAATATTATTTCATTTCTGTTCAGTTTCTCTGATTCTTTACAAAAAAAGATTGTCTGATAGGGATGGGTCCACTTGAAGAATATTTTCCAAAAAGTCCACCACCAAGGCACATTTCAGTCTGACATTGTTTCCAGCTATAGATGTGTTCCACCAGTCTTCAGTATTTTGATGTATTTATGTAAGATGCTGAAGAAAAAATGAACGCTGGATACACACATGACTGCATGCAGTGATTAAATGCTTTAAGGATTCTGGTTCAATCTTACAGGACCTGCATTTGTTATCTGATACTTCTTTGAAATGTCTCTGCCACATCATCTCCTTTGTTTTATAAATGTTCAGCCGCAATTTCAGAAATTTATTGCGATAGGGTCTAGATGGAAATCTTTCTAGATACTTAGGTAGTTGATCTAGTTTGTTACATGTTAGGCCCAGATTAAGTGCAGAAGGCATAGAGTCACATGTTTCAGTGTTTTCTATCCAGTGCCATCAACTGAGCTTTTTTTTTTAGCAATTTGCGGCATGTCTCTTACAGTTTCCCAGGAAATGTCAGTGGTTGTTAAGATCTTACGTATTTTCATGTCCAGATGCCTAGAACTCTTTAGCCGACTCTTTTAGTATTTCATAGGCAGGTGCAACAATACTGAGGTTCATTTTACGTAATAAAGCAATTGATTTCCATTGAATTAAGTCATTTAGAGGGCCCAGACCCAATTCATGTCGTATTACTACAATGGAAATCCAGCTTCCGCCCCATATGTTAGCACTGGGACGACTTTCTGCCGATAAAATTATTGGAATGAAGGTGAATTTACAATATTCATTATGTAAAAGTTTACCCTGCAGTGTAAAAGCTGCCATACAATGCTTCAAATCAATTATCCAGTCTTGTTCTCTTTTGGATTTATTGATTTGGATCCCAAGATATTGTATCATCGAGACAGAGTCAATTTTATCACCATCCGCTAACCAACCAAATCTTTTCAAGCTCTTTTTTGTGTTGTGCCAAAAGCCACGATCTTTGATTTTGCAGCATTGATTTCAAGGTCGTTTGCTTGCAGGTAGACGACCAATGCATTCAGGAGATGTTGAGGCCAATCTCAGTTTGGTCAAATAGCACAATTTCATCGGCATATAAAGCCCAACTTATCGTTTGGTGGTTCAATTTTGGCAGAAAGCAAAGGATGTTCTGGAAGGCTGCTGGCAGGTCAGCAATATAAAGCTTGAACATCAACGCTGCCAATGGACATCCTTGTTTGACTCCATGGGTTGTAGGCACTTCTCTTGTCAATTGACCGCTGTTGTTAATGCGCTCTTTTATTGAAGTTTCTTCATGTCGGGCCATAAGAGGCTCAAGTAAGGTTGGGGGGCAAGCCCATAATGTAAGTTTGATCCACAATTTTGTGTGGTTTATTCGATCAAAAGCTTGACGCATGTCTATGAATGCTACAAAGAGTTTTTTTCTTGGTCTTTAAAGTTTCCAGCTTTAACAGATTCACAATTAGCAGATTGACTTCTGTACCAACATCTTTAGTAAAGCCAGTTTGTCGGACATCTAGTAAATTCTTATTTACCGCCCAAGCTGCAATTTTCTTTTGCAATCAAGTAGCAAAAATGTTTCCTACTATGTCCAAGAGAGCAATAGGGCGATAGTTAGCAGGATTGTCCCTAATGCCCTTCTTGAAAATAGGCACAATGACCGTAGACTTCCATGAATTAGGTATAAACTTGGACACTGATATTACTTTAAATCGATCCACAATAAAGTCGGCCCATGGCTCCTTTTTTTCTTTTATCATGACATTCGCTAACCCATCAGGTCCTGCAGCACGAGAGTTCTTTAGCTATTTTATCAGTGTGAGGAGTCTGTCTCTGGATTCACACACATCCCAGGGCTCAGAGGACTGGGTGGACTTTATGATGTCATGTGTTGATGTACAAGCAAAGACTTTCCTGAAATGGTCTTCCCATGTTACCATGGAAATGCCATTGGCCAAACTTGACTCTTGGGAATTATTCATATTTAAAATGTTCCAGATGTCTCTAGATTTATGTTGGATTATCAGTCCAAGCATTAATTCTGCACGTTCTTGGTCTCTAAGTATTTTGAATGATTTTAGCCAGTTCCGATATTTCATTTTACAACTTCTGATAGCTCTTTCTGTTTCAGACATAGTGCTATATTTCTTTTTTAATTGTCTGATGGTTTTATGCAGTTGTCTTTTCTTCCGATTGACCTGTATGCTGAAGATATATTTGTGTTGTTGTTGATGAGACTTCGATATTATTTTTTTAGTACAGAATTGCATCAGCAATAGCATAATTTATCTTTTCAGCGGCAGTTGTTAACTCAGCCTTTAATCGGTTGCTCAGCTGACAAATATGATGGTCTTTTATTCGCAGGCGATTCCTGCCTTCATTTACTTCTACTGGACATTTATATTGATGCAGAGTTTGAACCCGCTCCAATACGCAGGTTTATTCCAATAGACTATGGTCGCTGTTATCGGTCTTATGTATTGCCATTCTGTTTACTTTTGGCCAGAATGATGAGGATATCCAAATGTAGTCTGTTTTTTTTACCTTTGTTTCGGTGCCAAGTAGGTCGTGGAGGAATGTCTCCATAGATGTTTCCATTAACCAACTCGCAATTTCTCGCTTTCATCGCTTCCATCCATTTGTCTCCCCTTGTATATGTCGTGCATGTATCCAACAAAGTTCTTGAGGGTACTTCGAACCAGGAGAAATTGAAATCCCCGCAGATTAATATTAGTAAGTCTCTGTATTGCGTTAAGCATGGATCAATTATAGCTGTAACTGCTTTGATGAAACTTGCCCACAAAATCATTGCTGGATTCCAGTATAGATTAATCACCAAAAACTGTGGAGTCTGATTCATATTATCCGACGTCAGATGTAACAGTGATCCTTGTACAAAAATGTTTGGCATAAAGGTTTTGACAATCTCCCAGCCAAAAGTGTTATTTACCATTGTGATTAGACCGGAAAAAAGGTCTTGCACAATGATTTTTCTTTGCTTTGTTTAGCACAATGGTGTACCCATCTTTTATTGGGGTTTCCCTCAGCCAAGTCTAGGTAGACAGATTATAAAATTATTTACCTGCGGGATAGGAAAGTCTTGAAACAAGTGGATAAATCCTCTCGTGTTCCAGGATAATATTGCACATGTTTCCTTTCCTGTTCTTAATGATGGTTACGCTCGATGGGCATTATTGGAATCAACTCTTCTTGCAATTTCAACTGAATCTTTCAGAGTATAATTCGTTGGAGTCTGAGAGGCTCTTACAGAAAAATGCTTCCTCAGTTTGTCGCGTCTATGTTGATTTGATGTATTTAATTCTGTTGATTTCGAAACTTGTTTCAAGCTTCTCTCAGACTGTACTTTGAAACCATACGATAGAAGCTCATCTCTTGCTGCTAAAAGGGTTCTTTCCACAGCAGTTGATCTAATGTGTAAAAAGACACTGTCAGCCGACTTTTCAGAGATATATTCTACAAACAGTATATCTTCTGTGGTTATTGTGCGTAAAAAAGGAATGTTATGAAGTAATCTTATCACATTTCGTCTGTTTAAATTCATGTCACTGTCTTCAGGGAACAGATTTTCCACCCTGATTTTCCACGATTTCTGATTTATCTCTGTCTGATGTCTTTTGTGATCTTTAATTTTCATTGTTTGGTGTTTATTTAATTGAGCAGAAGTCATTCTGGGATTCAGATTTGAGATGGATTCCAGCTTCTGTTTTTTTGGAGACATCTTAGGCCTTGCGGTAGGTTATTTCAATGTAGTGCTTTTTTCATCATGAACATCGCATCTACTTTTGTAACTAGGTTGTTGATCTGAGCTCCTTGGTCTTTTATGGACTCATTTAAACTTTCGGAAAACTTCACAAAAGGAATAAGGGCCAAGGAAGTTGCAGATAGGACGTTGTTGTGGATTTGAGTGCCAGCGGCCACCGACAGGTTTGTTTTATTCAAATGCTCCTGCGCTATTTTTTCACATACTGATTGTGATAGCACTTCTTGTAATTGATCATCCGGTATAGCCTGCTTCCCAGCATATTGTGGCATATTTTCTGCTTCCATTGCGTCCTTATTTGTTTGTTTTGGCCACACTACACCATGTACCTGTGGCAGATTATCACCCATGGAAGAAGAACCTGGCTTAGTTGGAGTGAACTGCATTCCATTCTGTGGATAATTTGAATGCACCTCATTGGCTCTAAAGTGGACCGTCTTGCCATTTCAACTTTGTCACATCCACTTTGGGCTGAGTTTGACAATTTGTCACATAGTGAGTGAACAAAGCTTTGTACTAGCTTTTCTTTGATGGACTGGAAATCAGCCGTCAGCCTCTCAGTGAGACGCGCCACTCGACCTGCTAGGTCGAGTATGCTTGGTGACTGGCTAGATGGAGTTTGCGACTTTGTTCCTTTTTGTTTCTGTGGGCGCAGTGGCGCTGCTGTCATAGTTTGAAAATGAGGCATTTGCGCATTGTATGGTATGCCATGACTATTTAAAAGTGTAGTAGGCAGAGTACATGGCAGGGTGGACCTTTCGCCACTCCCTCTTGGGGCTTCACATCCATCATTTGTTTTCCCCACACATGCCTTTTCTCTTTGTAGTTGATTTGCGTCGTGCATCCAGTTGAAAAGAGGCAGAAGAAGCACTGTCATCTTGGAGGCAATCCTGGAGGCATTCGTTTCTACAGGTTTCACATTCAAACTCTCGTGTTTTGATAAGATTGTTTGAGATCAGCCCAATCTCATCTTGAACAATTGGAGGCACGAATACAAGGTTTGAAGTGTTCGAATTATCAGCAGACACTTGATTTTGCAGAAGCTCTGTGTCAGTTACGTCGAAGGGGGATTGAAATGATGCAGTATTCACCTCAATCAAGTTCATCTTCAAAGATGTTGCGGACGGGGCGCATGCAGGGATTAACGTCTGTGATGGTAAGTAATTGCCATTTGTAGTGTTTATATTAAGCCGTGTGGTATCATTTGCAATGGTGCTTTCATAAACAAGTGCATTTTTACTAAACGCTGAACAATGAGGTGCGGCGTCTATCTGAGGAGCCAAACATATCAATCGATACAGTATTGTTACTGAACTCAGACGCGCGCCAACTGCCGGCTTAAGTCCAAGGCGTGCAAGTAGTTTTCCTTCCTCAATGGAAGCCATAGTCAGTTTAAGTAATGTAGACACGGTGTGTGTCGCTGTAAACTCATTCCGTAGATTATTTGACAATAAAGACATAAGTGTGTGTCCAGCGCTTACCCCCATAATTCCTCCACTCGCCACCGATGAAGCAAAGTCAGCGAAGTCAGGAGTGTCAGACATCGCTTGACACGGGGAAGCGGAAGGGGAGGGGGAGAGAAAGAGGGAGCCGAGCCATTCGGACTCGAGTTGAATTTTCTGTTTTAGCTGAGTCTGTGGGGCCATCGTACGAGTGTCGCTGCGGCTACTCATGCGGCCGCTCATGTATTTGCCGGCCGTTACGGCAAAGAGTTTGGCGTGGAACCGTGGGTCTAGGGGTAGTTTAGGTGGACTGGGGTAGACTGGGACTCTCCTCAGGACTCCTTTTAAGGTAGAGTCACCCAGAAGCAGAGACCAGTTTAAAGAGACAATATTTTTTCTCAGCAAAGCAAAACAACTGAAAGCACGAACACAGCATTACTGCAGCTCCTCACTTGTGTAGAGGCTGGGGTAGATTGGGATTCTCCTCGGGACTCTGCGCGGCGCTCCATGCACGCATACACCTTTTAAGGTGGATTCACCCAGAGGCAGAGACCAGTTTAAAGAGACAGTATTTTTTCTCAGCAAAGCAAAACAACTGAAAGCACAAACACAGCGTTGCTGCAGCTCCTCACTTGTGTAGAGACTGGGGTAGACTGGGACTCTCCTCGGGACTCCGCGCCATCTCTTCATATTGCATAGTGGGGGGATTGAGTAGTCACAGGGGAAAGAGTGATCATATTGTCTTTTGTGGAAATCATATCAAGTTTTATTTCTGTGTTGCATTTTTTCCTGTCTTGCATTTCCTTGAACCCATACCAAGTATTCTCTGCTACCTTATCCTTCTATTCCTACTCCCAACTGATTAAAGAGATTGTTGATATTGTAATATTACCCATTGCTGATCACTGTCATATTCATAAGTGTGCTATTCAGATATTATTCTATTCATAAAAGTGTGATATATATATTCTTCAATTCTTCAAATAAACCTTTTAATTTGCAAAACAAACCTACTTTTTGGCTCAGTGAGGTCGGGGAGATCCAAAAAGAGGGGCGTTATATAAGGGTTCATCATCGAGATTTAAAGAACTTTGACATAAAAATATATAAATAATGGCATCCATTGGGCATCCCATAGTAGGAATTGACTTAGTTGGAGTGCTGGATTGAAGTCACTTACAATAACCAGCACTCTAGGGGGGAGCCCTAGAGAGCTCTGTGTGGTGACTGCCTGAACACTTGTCCTGCTCTGTTCCCTGCTGATCCGTTGATAATGTCTCTGTATGTTGTGTATTTGCTACCAAATACAAGAAGCTTGAGTTACCACCAGTCTGTGTCTGATCGACTTCTTTGCTGCAAACTGAGGATGGCCGAGAGGGGGCAGCCCTTGTTAAGGGCCCTTATCTCAGCCACCACACCACACATACGAGTCCCACAGAACCCTAAAATGTTTTGTCCAATCCATTTGCGTTTCAGTAAGGTTTGATTCTAGGAATGAGTAGGTGTGGGATCTTACCCTACACACAAATGAGGTTATTTTTCTAGAGACCACTACACTTTTACAGTCTGTATTTTACTTTGATGTTTAATCATACCTTGAGTTTTTTGCCTTTACTGAATCCACACACATGAATCCATGTCATCATTGTGATGCTGGAAATGCATTGGAGGGACAGGGCCTCCATGTCCTTGTCCTGTACACCCTTATCATGTGTGTTCTATGCTGTCTTCTGCACAGGAGTCCAGTTGGGACTCCTGGCGGTGCAGGTCTTCCTCTTTTTGGTTGTGGTGAGCAGAGACCCTTGGGATATGCTTATGGAACCCATGGGTGGGGGTACAATCTTGTACCCCTATTCTATGTTGTTGGGCACCTGTGTATTGCCCACATAGCAGGGTAAGGGCTTGTGACAGTTCCATGCTGAATTTGACAGGTGTTCTGAGTATCCTTCATTTCGGGATACCCAGGCCCTAGCATAGGAATAAGTGGATTCCTGATAGAAGGCAAGATGGCCCTGGTAGCCGCTTGGTTTTTTATTGCATGTTACCTTGTTTTCCCAAAGTCCTGGGAAGCTCTGACTCTGTCCCTTCCCCTGACTGGCTGTTGGGTGGAAGAACCATATATGGTATTGTGGGGAAGTCCAGGCCAGACTGGCTGGAGCCTTCCCAGTGACTGTA
This sequence comes from Ambystoma mexicanum, assembly GCF_040938575.1. Lineage (NCBI taxonomy): Eukaryota > Metazoa > Chordata > Amphibia > Caudata > Ambystomatidae > Ambystoma > Ambystoma mexicanum. Next base: position 149,680,645 of record NC_090931.1, read on the forward strand.
TGTTGTGGGCACACCCTTGGTTTTGGACCTGTGTGAATAGAGTATGTGACCAATATGCATTCTATGTTATGGGTGTCTGGTTTCTGTGAGTGTGCCACAATGAGTGAGAAGCCGCTTATCATTGAACCCCAGCTGGAAGAAGAAGAATTGCTGGTGCTTTCCTTCGACAAAATCTAAAAGCTGTTGAGTCTGTCGAGGTCTGATCCGAGAGAGGACCTGGCTAGGAGACCTCTCCCTGAGCTATGAGGGAACATCGTGCAACAGCTGATCTTCATCGAGGTACCCTGGAAGCCAGTCCCGAAAGGCTGTCGACTGGAGAAGGGGTCCACCGAGAAGCTTGAAGTGAAGCACCAGGACATCAAAGCCATCAAAGTCCATTGCCGTTGACCGGGGGTTCGGAGGATTTCCATGACCTCTGGAAGCCAGTTGAGTTGCATTACCTAGAAGAGGGGACAGCTTGATGCTGTGTTGCTCCACGACCGGAGCCGCAATGCTCCACTTTGCCTAAGAACATTGAACAAAGGGCTCCCTTGCCATCACTGTCGACCACTTTATCCTGTTGGAGAAAGTCGAGGTTGTCGGCTACCGAGGAAAGTCTGCCGGTGGGTTTCCCATCACCAGAAGCCGACAAAGACGTCCAAGGACACTGATGAAGTGAAAATCCAAAATCTAGACTGTGGCCAAGTCCTGATTGTCAAAGCTATCCAGAAGTACGTGCTGCGGCTGCAGCACTGACAGGCCAGAGGACCGTGAAAGCATCTCCCGACACCCAACACCCGCGGCTGGGCCTACATTCATCACCGAGCCATCTTTGTGGCACCACATTCTTTGCATCGAGGTGGACTGCAGACTTCATCTTCACAAGACTTCCACGATCGATCGTTGAAGAGCACCACGAAGGTCAAAGCTGCAGTCTCGACAAAAGTGTGCATCTTTCTGCAAGGAATCTCAATGCCCTGTGGCTCCTGCTTTAAAGGGAGTCCACTCTTGAGGGATCTGTAGATGAACCATTGAAGAAACTGATCTATCGCAGGTACATTGGAATGCTTGAACATTTTAACCAAGAAGCAAGACTATTTAAACATTAACGAACTGAGCTTGTTAAAACTCTTTATTACAGAGTGCCCCGGTGGGGGTATCCTCACTCAGAATTGTGTCTTAGTAGTTAAAGAAAGCATTCTGACATTGTTTAACCTAACTTGCCTTCCTTCTTATGATCTATGCTTTTACACATTGCTGCATGGTTTGTATGCCATTATAACTGTCAGCAGTTGATGCATTTTAAAGGAATCAATAGCTAAAACCGGCACGGCTGCCGCCGGAGTCATATTAGTACTGGCACCCGGCAATGGGGATCTACCAAGGCATTCCAGCCCTAGCGGACCCGGTAATTCCCCCTTGCAGGGTGCTGGTAATGATTACTCCGCATTCTCATTTGAGCCCCATAGGGGAGCACGGTAGCATCGGCACCATTATTAACATTGCGGGTGCTACCGTGAGTGTCTGCGGCCGGTGTCGGTCTGCCCATCAGGTCAGACCTGGCAGGCGGGATGTCACCCGCTCGCAGAACTTGGAGTCTGCCGGTCCGATAACAACAGTGCCGGTAGCTTACCAGCACTGTTGTTACTGGACTGGCAGCCTCGTACTGAGGCCCATTGTATATATTTGCCATATTATAATTGTCAGAGTACAAAGTGTGTTATGATTGATGTATATATCTTGAATGTTATTTTTATATAAACAACTGTGTTAGTGTTAGGCAGAAACCTGTGCAGTTCCCTTAGGGACCACTGCAAAAAGTTTAAGACTACAGGTGTTAGCAGTAAACCCAATTGGTAGCAGTCTGTACCACCCAGATTTACCTGGTAGCTGTGGCTGAGCAGTCAGACTTCTCTCAAGAAGAGTTAGGCAGTATATAGAGTATACACATTAGGTACAAAGAGACAGTAGCACAAGCAAACACTGACCAGAGCTTTGGTATAAAAGTATCTAATTATTTATTTAAAAACACAATTGTAAAAATACACTGGCACTAAAATGTCAAGCAAGTTCAAACACAGTCACTAGAAATATATACACCTCCCTGATTAAATTATTCGACAAATCTAAGTTAAGACACCACTTATTTGCAAAACAGAGGTGAGCGCGTAACCTTAGATGGCACTCCAATAATTCAGTTTTAAAAAAGGGGGAGAAAAGGCAGAAATAGGAAAACACACAATACCAACACTTTTAAAGAACCACAGCAAGTCAAGAAAGGCAGGGTCTACTGTAGAGCAAAAAGTTCATAAGCCAGGCCCACTCTTGGAGAGAGCAAAGCGTAATGTGCCCAAGATCACACAGTTGAAGTACACTTTAAAAGTCTTTGCAGATAGTTCAAAAAGGAGTTAGATCAGTTCAGAAAAGTTATGTTAACGGGTCCGAGGTCACCCCAGGATAGAGAGTCAAGGATTTTATGGGACACCTTGAACAGTCTGTTGCAAGGGAGACCAGGAGGGACACAATGAAATGGTGAGAAAGCTCCAGCGGGGGTAGTTGTTCCTGGCAGTGGGTGCAAGTCGGAGCTTCGTCCAGAGGAAGAGAAGGTCTCGACGTGGAGGAAAGCTGGAGGTTGTTGTACTGCCAGGGAAGAAACCAGCCGTGGAGTTTCCCGGGTAAAAGGTACTACCCTTTTATTCGCGGTAGTGGTGAAGCGTGGCTATCCGTCCGCCGGGGTGCTTGGCACGGGCGATTCGACCACGAGACGATCCAGGAAGGCGAAAAAAAGGCGAACTGGTTAACCCCACCAGCTCAAAGGAAGAAGACTCTCCTGGAAGAAGATCTTCTCTGTCGTTGGGAAGTGGTGAGTTTGGTTCAGCAGGGCTCCACCGGTGGTGTCGTCGTTGCAGGTCGGCTCAGCTTCTCCCTCTTCGGATTCTTTAGGTCCTGTGGTGACCTCTGAAGTTCCAGTCCTCAAAGCCCTGCTTTTATGCAGAAAACCCCCATTCATCAGTCCTAGCTGTCACTCAAACATGGTAAGTGGTGAGCGGGGCGGCTCACCACTGGGCCAAACACACAAGAGTGTGACTTGAGTTGCCAAGGCAACTCAGTCCAGGGTGCCTATTCCCCCCTCCCACACATCCTGTAGACCCAGACAGAGTGGCACCACTTTTGGAGGCTTCTGTGCAGAAACCCGCCAAAAGTAGAACAAAGGGCTCGACTTGGAGTTACAGAGGTGAACACAAACGCCATTTTAAAACCGAGTCCTGGCAAAAACAACCAACCGGGGAATAAATATTAAATAATTAACCCGGCGGTATCTTTAACATTGCACCAAAAAAAGTGGTGCATTTAAAATGAATGGGAAAATCCCATAGGAAATATTCCGGTGGAATATTTTGCGTGGTAACCACTGCCACCAGCCAGAAACTCGACAAGGGGGGACTGGACAGTGCCCCCTTGAAAAAAAGACCCAGGGGCAATCGAATTACCCCTACCAGTACTTCCACAATATGATGGTTTGTACTGGTTCTGTTCACAATTTAAGACTAGTAAAGTCAATGGTGACTTTACATGCCCTGGGAGACAGTAGTCAGTCCCAGGGTATGGAGTCTATGTTTAGGGCCACTATGACACCCCTGTGTTACTGCACTGAGGGTGCTGTGTAACACACTTACCAAAAACACATGATGCCCTATGGAGTAAAAGACCCCATAGCCCATAAAACACATTACAAAGTCAAAGGACATTCTCAAATCATGCCCAAGAGTGGGAGAAAAAGAGTCTCACTCTTAGCAGGAGAAACAATTAAACCCCAAAAATCCAGCAAAGCTGCTGGGGGAGTCACTAGGTTTGGAAAATTAGCCTTTACAGATAATTCTCCCTAACAGTTAGCACATAACATAGTTTATGTTTATGTATAGTGTGTGGACATTCCTTTGTGGGGGCTTGGGGACTACACTGTAGTTAAGAACCAGCCCGTATCAACTCCTGAGAGCTTAAGCCTTGGTTGCTTGTCCATTCTACCAAATAAAGAATCTTGGATGGGTTGCTCTGTGCTTCTACTCTGCCATATAGAGGGCAGGAGTACAGATAACCCCCTCTTATCTTTACCCTGGTGGTAGCGGTGGGTTGCTAATGGTTTTAAGACTCAGTATGTAACCTTGCCACCTACAAAATATCCACACTTTGTTAAGCTGTGGTTTTATTGTGTATACTAGTATAATTACATTACAAGCAATGGAATCTATTGCAAATGGCAAATTGATCAGAAAGTGCTTAGAGGCTCTCCAGAGTGCTTGTGAAGCCAGGGAGTTAGACTTTGAAGCTAAGTCTAGGGCTGAGCTGATAGCTGCCCTGCTGAACTACCAGACTGATTGTGATTCACTTGAAGAAGGTGGGGATGGAATCACTGAGGACCCTAACCCTGGGGTTATTACTGAATCTGTTTCTGGGATTATCACCTCGCATCCTCCCTCTAATTCTAAACCCTGCACTGCTCTTCAGGGGGAGTCGCTGAAGATTGAACTTTTAAAATTGGACCTACAAAGGGAACAGTTAGCCTTTCAATATAAAAAAGTTGAACACAGAAGCAGAGTTGAAAAAAGAGGAGCTGGCACAGCAAGTAGCACTCAAAGATAGAGACACTGAACATCAAAGACTCCAGCTAGAGAAAGGTAAGGTAGAGACATCAGCTAGACCAGTTGGTGATGTCAGGTGTCATGCCACTACATTTATGAAAGATTTGGTGAATGTGTATGTGGAGAGCTCAGATATTCAGCAATGGTTGGAAGTATTTGAGATGGCTTGTGAAATCAATGATGTTGACCGACAGGATTGGGCTAAGTGTTTGTTAAGTAGAGTGCCTCAGACTGGTTATGACTGTATTCTGAAACTGAGTGTGGAAGAAAGGGGTCAGTATGAGTGCATGAAAGCTGCTTTGATTGCCAAGTATTCAAGACACCTACCCAATACCTTAAAAGGTTCAGGGATTTTAAGAAAAGAGAGAATGCGTCTTGGGTTGACTGGGTGAGTGCTGCAAATATGAACATGATGGGGTGGATTGATACAAGGTGAAAAAGTATATTGAATTGTCCCACCTTTCGTTTTATGAGCATTTTTCTGAAGCCTGTTCACCAGCCAGAGCTGCGTCAGTACAATGCTGACCAGAACACTTCACTTTAAGGTGGCCAGGCTGGCTGACAAGTGGGTCTCCCATGGGGTGTCCCATAAGGAACCCAGTGGGAAGGACAAGGACAAAGAGAATGGGACCTCTCAGACGTCTGAGATGTCCCCTAAGCAATCACAGTCGAGTAAACCTAAACCTCCCTCTCCTAATAATCAAATATCTAGTGGGGCTAAGTCTCATAGGGGTGGGAGCAAGAGTAGCAGTTCTGCTGTAAAGCAGGCTCCAGTGGATCCAGTACAGTACCTTGCATTCTGGCACTTGTTGAGACTGTGAGGCTATGGACCACAAAAAGGTGTGTAAGTGTAAAGGTAAGGCACTTGGAGTCCAGGCAGTCATCCTGACCTACCCTTGCTTCATGCCTGGGGTGGAGGCCACTGTCCTCTCTTCCTCTACAAGAATCACAGCAATCACGTTTAGTGCTCCTGCAGAGATTTCCCTAGTGTCCGTTGGCGCCTGGAACCAGTATGCATAAGTACTGGCTACTATCCCACAGAATACCCAAATATTATATTTGAGAAGTGTCTTCCTGAATGGCCAACCTTCTACTGGTTTGAGAGACAATGGGGAAAGTATGACAGTGGTGGAGCGGACCCTGCTCATGCCAGAGGACTATGTAGATGTTCTTCTGAGAACTACCAGGTTAGATGGTGGGCTTCCCAAATTATCTCCTGTAGCTCTAGTGACCATCACGATTGTGGACAATACAGCAAAGCTTCCCATCCTGGTTCAAGGCAATGTATCTACACATATTATTGGGGAATGATCTATTAGTAGAGATGGGGTTGATCTCGGATGGACTACCCTGGACTGCTTCTGCAGTCACTAGGTCTCAGGTTGCTCAGGTTCTGACTGCTAGTCACTTAGCCACGCCAAAGGGGAAACCAAAGGTGAAAAGGAAGAGCAAGAGGACTACCTCTGTGAAGGGGGCTCGTTCTCTTCCTGCTGTTTCAGCAGCGCACACTGGGATTCAGGCTTCGGACGGGCTGGGTCCAGTATTAACCTGAGACTCTACTCCTGAGGGAGAAGAGCCAGAGGACCCTCCTTCAGTAGAGGTACTCAACCCAGAGGATCACCCTGACCTTCAATGCCTGCTGGCTGATGGGGGGACCTTTAGGGGAGACTTCTGCAAGGGTCAGAGAGAGTGCCACTCTCTCGAGGGTCTAAGAAAACAGGCCTAGGCACATGGTGTAGTGCCTAGGTCATTCAAGATTTATGGGGAGGGTGAGCTCCTTTGTAGTGAAATCACTAAGCCTGAACCTGGTGCCCTCAAGTGGTTGGTGGTAGCCAAGATTTACAGGTCATTCCAATTGCAGTTGGCGTATGAGGTGCCCTTAGCTAGTCATCTTGGTATTAAGAAGACTAAGCAAAGGCTCTCTGCACATTTCTACTGGCCCCTGATGGGAGTAGAAGTGGAGTCCCATTGCCTGACCTGTCCCACTTGTCAGTTGTCTGGCAAGACTGGAGGCAGTGTCATTGCCCCACTACAGCCTTTACCAGTGGTAGGCACTCGATTTGAGAGGGTAGGCATCAACATTGTCGGTCCATTGGACCCTCCTACATCAGATGGCCACTGGTTCAAATTGGTACTGTTTGATCATGCCACCAGGTACTCTTAGGCTATACCCCTTCTGACCATTACTGCCAAGATGGTATCCAGGGCTGTCCTGGGCCTTTTCACCAGAGTTGGATTCACTAAAGAGGTGGTCTCTGACAGAGGATCCAAATTAATGTCTACTTACATGCAAGCGATGTGGAAGGAATGTGGAGTGGCATGTAAGTTATCCACCTCCTACCATTGCCAGACCAATGGTCTGGTTGAGAGGTTTAATACAACTCTCAAGGGCATGCTGGGTGCTTTGGAAGAGCCCCTAAGGAGGAAATGGGATCTCCTCCTACCTAGCCTGCTGTTTGCCTATAGAGAAGTGCCTCAAGAGGGTGTTGGTTTTGAGCCCATATGAGCTTCTCTTTGGGCATCCTGTGAGGAGGCCCCTTGCCTTAATGAGAGAAAGTTTGGAAGCCACACCTTCAGGTCCTGCCAAGCAAGTGGGGGACTATGTGTTAAACCTCAGAAGGAGGATGGCACAGATGATGGGCCAGGCATCAGCAAATCTTAGGTCAAGCCAAGAATTTAGACAAATACTGGCATGACCTTAAGGCATCACAAGTGGATTGGACTCCAGGACAGGAGATCCTTGTGATGGAGCCTACCGAGCCTAGAGCTTTGGCAGATAAGTGGACAGGACCCTTCCAGATAATCTCCAAGATGGGCGAAGTCCACTATCTTGTTGACATGGGAGTCCCAGGGGTAGCCCCTCAGGTATTCCATGTTAACAGACTCAAGCCTTTCCACAGGCGAGAGGAAGTCTGTCTTCTGCTAGCTTCAGAGCAAGAGGAGGTTGAAAGTAAGCCCCTTCTTGATGTGCTGCATAGCAACCCTCAGGATGGTTCAGTGGAGGGAGTACATCTCTCTCCAGATCTGATACCAGAGCAGCAGAGGGCCTGCCAGGCTTTACTCCGGCAGTACACTCCTCTGTTCTCACTGATACCAGGCCTCACCAAGTGGTGCAGGCACAAAACTGACACTGGTGAATGTGTACCTGACAAAAGCAGATGCTATTGGATTTCAGATATGGTTAAGAACCACATCCCCGCAGAGGTCGCCAAGATGCTGGATCTGGGTGTAAATGAATCCTCAAGCAGTCCCTTGTCCAGTCCAGTGGTCCTTGTTCCCAGGCAGGCACCAAGGAGTGGAGGTTCTCTGTGGACTACAGAGGAGTCAATGCTGTCAGCAATATTGATGCGCACCCATTGCCCAGGGCTGATGAGCTCCTGGACACCATAGGTGCTGCCAAATTTATAAGCACCTTTGACCTCACCTCAGGCTATTGGCAAATAGCTCTGATGGACTAGGCCAAGGAAACAACTGCATTCTCAACACCTTAGGGGCTCTACCAGTTTAGAGTCATGCCTTTTGGGTTGACAAATGCACCTGTCACCTTCCAAAGATTGGTCAATCATGCACTTAGTGGGCTGGAAGCCTTTTGTGTGGCCTACTTAGACGACATTGCTGTCTACAGTTCCATCTGGGAAGAGCATTTGACTCATTTGAATTGGGTGTTGCAGGCCTTGCCAAGGGCTAACCTCACTATCAAGGCCACCAAGTGCCAGATAGCTCAGGGGAAAGTCACTTACCTTGGTCATGAGGTAGGAGGGGGGTTGAATCCAACTGCTCCCCAGTAAAGTACAGGATATAAATGACTGGGAGTCTCACACTACTCAATCCCAGGTGATAGCTTTTTTGGGCCTCAATGGGTATTACTGAAACATCATGGCGGACTATGGCTCCATAGCTGCTCCTCTGACAGCTCTGACATCACCCAAGCAACAGAGAAAGGTTAATTGGTCTGAAGACTGTCATATGGCCTTTGTTGGCTTGAAAGAAAGTCTGTGTAGGGCACCTGTGTTGTGTGCGCCTGATTTCAGCAAACCCTTTATTGTTCAAACTTATGCCTGTGACACCGGAACTGGAGCTGTCTTGTCCCAGTTAGATGACAAAGGCAGGGAACAGCCTCTCATATTCATGAGTAAGCAACTCAAAGTTACAGAACTTAGGTAGGCTACTATTGAAAAGGAATGTTTCAGTATAGTTTGGAGCCTTATGCGTTTTAGGCCCTACATCACGGGGTCAACCTTCAAGGTCCAAACTGACCATAAGCCCTTAAAATGGCTTATGCAGATGAAGGGTGAAAACCCTAAACTGCTCAGGTGGTACATGAGCCTGCCAGGGCTAGACTTCACTATTGAGCATAGACCAGGGAAGTGTCATGATAATGCAGATGGCCTTTTCAGAAGGTATGTTGACCATCTGGATGAGGGTGTCAATCTTGTGGGAGGTTAGACCACCTGAACCTCAGTCTTGGGGGGAGGAGGGTGACTGTGATGCTGGAAATGCATTGGAGGGTCAGGGCCTCCATGCCCTTCTCCTGTACTCCCTTATCATGTGTGTTCTATGCTTTCCAGTTGGGACTCCTGGCAGTGCATCTTTTCCTCTTTATGGTTGTAGTGAACAGAGACCCTTGCGATACCCTAAAGGCACCCATGGGTGGGGGTACAAACCTGTACCCCTAGTGTATGTTTTGTGCACCTGTGTGTTGCCCACAGAGCTGGGTATGGGCTGGTGGCAACTCCATGCTAAATTTGTTAGGTGCTCTGATCATTCTGCATTTTGGGATACCCAGGCCATGCCATAGGAATTAGAGGATTCCTGATAGAATTTAAGAGGGCCCCTGTGGCCTCTTGGTTTCTACTGCCTGTTACCTTGTTTGCCCAAAGTCCTGAGAAGCCCTGACTCTGTCCCTTCCCCTGACTGGCTGTTGGGTGGAAGAACCATATATGGTATTGTTGGGAATTCTAGTTCAGACTGGCTAGAGCCTTCCCAGTGACTGTATGTTGTGGGTACACCCTTGGTGTGTTGACGGTGTGAATAGAGTGTGTGACCAATATGCATTCTATGTTATGGGTGTCTGGTTTCTGCTTGTGTGACACAATGAATGAGATAGCCCTGCCTGAAACTGACATCAATGCAGTGTGGTGTGCTGAAAGGCTGGTTTCTTGCCCCAATCCACATTCCTTCTTATGGGTGTTTGTGTGCAAGTGAATAGCTTGAATGCATGTGAGCATGATTGGCTGCCTGCCTGCATGAATGCCCTTCTGTGTGATTGGCTGACTGAGCCTGGCTCAAGCAGAGTGAATGAGGGAAAGATGTGTATATCTGGGGACCTCTCACTTCCCAATTTGTTCAGAAATGAAGTTGAAAATTGAAGCTGCTTATCTTTGAAGCCTAGCTGGAAGAGAAGAATTGCAGCTGCTTTCCTTCGACAAAATCTAAAAGCTGTTGAGTCTGTCGAGGACTGATCCGAAAGAGGACCTGGCTAGGAGACCGCTCCCGAGCTAAGAGAGAACATCGTGCAACAGCTGATCTTCATTGAGGTACCCTGGAAGCCAGTCCCGAAAGGCTGTCGACCGGAGAAGGGGTCCACCGAGAAGCTTGAAGTGAAGCACCAGGACATCAAGGCCATCGAAGTCAATTGCTGTTGACCGTGGTTCAGGGGATTTCTGCAAACGCTGGAAGCCAGTCAAGTCAAGTTGCCCAGAAGTGGGGACAGCTTGAATCTGTACTGCTTGATGACATGAGCCGCAATGCTCCACCTTGCCTAAGTACATTGAATGGAAGGCTCCCTTGCCATCATCGTCGACCGCTTTGTCCCACCAGAGAAAGTCGAGGTTGTCGGCTACCAAGGAAAGTCCGCCGGTGGGTTTCCCGCCACCAAATGTCGACAAAGACGTCCCGAGGACACCGACAAAGTGAAGATCCGAAGTCCAGCCCGTGGTCGAGTCCCGATCGCCAAAGCTATCCCGAGGTACGCACTGCGGCTACAGCACCGACAGGCTAGAGGACCGCCGAAGCATCTCCCGACACCTTCGACAGGGCCTACATCCATCACTGAGCCATCTTTGCAGCACTGAACTCTTTGAATTGAGGTGGACCGCACGCCTCATCTTCACAGGACTTCCATGATCGATCGTCGAAATGCACTGCGAAGGTTGGAGCTGCAGTCTCGACAAAAGTGTTCATCTTCCTTCGAGGAATCTCAACGCCCTGTGGTTCCTGCTTTAAAGGGAGTCCACTCTCGAGAAACTCATCTATCTCGGGTACATTGCAGTGGTAGAACATTTTAATCAGGAAACAAGACTATTTAAACATTAATGGAATGGGCTTGTTAATACTCTTTATTACAGGTTGCTCAGGTGGCGGGATCCTCAATCAGAATTGTGTCTTAGTAGCTAGAGAAAGAATTCTGCCATTGTTTAACCTAACTTGCCTTCCTTCCTCTGATCTATGTTGTTACACATTGCTGCATGATTTCTTTGCCTTAATAAATGTCAGCAGTTGATGCATTTTAAAGGAATAAATAGCTAAGTGTGGTTCTACGTAGACATTGTATATATTTGCCATATTAGAATTCTCAGAGTACATTCATTGATGTATATATCTTGAACCTTATTTTTATATAAAGTACTGTGTTGGCACATAACATTGTGTGTGGACATTCCTTTGTGGGGGCTTGGGGACTACACTGTACTAATGAACCAGCCCGCATCACCTCCGGAGATCTTAACCCTTGGTTGCTCGTCCATTCTACCGTGTACAGAATCTTTGCTGAGTTGCTCTGTGCTTCTACTCTGCTATTTAGAGTGCTCGAATACAGATACCCCTCTCCAGTCTTTTATATCATCAATAAAGATGCACTATGCTGTATGTGACCTTTGAACTGTGTCCATGTCTGATCAGTGAATGGTTGGCTGAGGGGAATTGGTTGAGTCATGACAAATGTTTTTATGTGTTTCATTCTGTAGAAGGCCATCAACATCATTAATAAAAAATCATCGGTTTTCCTCATTTATGCTACCCTTAGTCCGCCTACAGCAAGAGGGAGATAATGACTTAAAGAAAGAGATAGAGAGTGCGAGAGATGAGATCGGCATGTTTATTTGTTTTAAGGACAGTAGAAGGAATCATAATTTACCATTTACCATTATCTGTAAATTACAGTTGCTTTGGATTCCTGGACAGTTGTTCTTTTATTAGAACCTGGTGTGAGGATCTTGGAGTGACCGGTCTGGGGGCAGTCTTGTGTTCCTAAAGCCTGTGACCCACAGAAACCACCCCACAATGAAAAAGCTGTTGTGTTGTCAATTAAGAAAGGACTGTGATGCCAAGGGAGGTGAATGTGGGTGAGCACCTTCCAGAGCAGCCAGCACACTGCAGAGCAGCTGAAATGGCAAGAATGAAATAAAATCAAGAGGTTGGGACAGCAACTATAGGTCTGACCCAGTACTACAAGTTAATTAGGGAATTTGGTGGAGAAATCTTAGCCTACACTAGTGCAGTGAATCTATGGTTAGAGCCGCACTGGCAAGCCACACCCAAGATCTATTTTGACAATTTAAACTTAATTGAGCAGAGAGGAATTGAGGTTTTCACAAGACAGGTGCTAGGAAAGATTTCCTTTATGTGCAGTTTTCCCTCCATTTATGTACATTTTGCTTTTGTTTGGCTTTCCTATCCTGACTTTTTCCAGTGAAGCCCAGCCTTCAGCTGAACTCCCCTGGGCTTTTGCTCACTTGTTATGGGGAAACTGACACGTCCTTCAGACTGTCAGTACTGGAAAACAATGTGTTCCTTAGTCTTTGAAAATGTTGCCATTTCTTGGTAACTTTTTACCAGTGCACAATGTACCTTCCAGTATTGTGCGCTGGGGTCTGTTTTTGTTTTATGGCCCTAGACACGCTCAAAGGACGTTTTGGTGATTGTACGAGTGTGCGTGGGATGGCAGCAGTTACTTTTAAAATGTTTACTTCTTTTTACTGAATCATACCACGTTTACCGCGTTTGGGTAAAGACTGTGGCCAGGTCTGAAAATGGCTGAGACACAAATTCTTCTGTTCTGTCCCATGGCCATTGTGTCCCTTGCCTTCACCCAGGTTGAGTAACCTGCGGTTTCCTTATTTGAGCATGCAGCCTCCCGTGAAAACCAATCTCTTTTGCAGGATTCTGCCTGTCACGTATGTGTGCCACGGAAGTGAGCTGGGACTGTCTCATCCCAATTCACACTACTGGTGCCAGGATGTCTGGAGGGCCTGAATAACTGAGACCACCGTGGACCATGATTGGTCCACGACTGGGATGCCTGGAAGAGAGCAGATCTTCGATGGGAAGTCCTCGATTTTGGCGCAAAGCTAATCTTGTATAAGGGAGGGGGCTCTGCAGCCATTGCATGTTGATCACCTGAGTTCTCACTGAACTACAGAAGGATCCAAGTCTCCTGCATGAAGAAAGAGTCTTGTGAACCTGTTGGAGACGATTTGGAAGGTTTTGGCATCATTTGCCCGTGCTGTCCCGTCTGACCTCTGTTTTCTTCTTCGATGAAGAAGGTCTGAAAAGGCGTTTCAACCCTTTGGAGTAGCGGGAACAACTACTCTCGGCACCCCCTCCTTACCCAGCAAACGACCCTCTTCGGAAGTGTTCCTGGGGGTTACATGTCTGTAAATCGAAACCTACATATTGAAAGTAATATTTACTGAAAATTGTATACCGAAAACATATTTACTGAAGTGCTATTAACAAAATGCAAACAGTTCATATACCGAATCAGGTTCAACGAAAAACACCAATATCGAAAGTACATGAAGACTGCAGAAAAAAGGACCTTAACAAGGAAGAATGTTTCAATACATAAGAAACTGTAAACATGTACGTTCAGAGTGTATTCACTAAACAGATTTGGCTGATGAGAGTGCCAGAGAAAAATAATTTCCCAAAACAAAATTATGCTAATCAAATATACGGGTACTTTTAAAACAGTAAGTTTGCAGTAAAAGATGAAGACTTAAAACATTACAGTGCGCATTACATAATTTATCATGAAAGTTAAAAACTATTTTGCTAAGTAAAACATACTTTCTTTCATTTTAGAGTGCGACATAATGAGCGAGAGTCTAGAATATATAATTTCAAAAAAAGGGAAAAAACGACTGGTTTTAAAAGGATTCATAATGAACAAGGAGAGACAAAGCAACGACAAAATATCCCGGAAATGTGCTGAGTACTACAGCAAAAAATGGATGGGAAGAGCAGTAACATATGGGGAGAAATTAGTGCATGAAGTTACTTACAACCACTTACTGGACAGCACAAAAGTGCTAATTAAAAGGAAAGTTACAGAAGTGAAGACACGTATTGAGTGTAATGAAGACGAGCCAACTGGTACAATATTCAAATGGGTATGCGAAGATCTGCCATTTCACGTGGCAGGTCAAATGCCAAATATAAAACTTTTACAGCGACAATTGTGTAAACACAAGCAAAAAAACTAATTATCCAGCTGCACCTGAACGATATCGAGATGTGAAAATGTATTTATTTTATTTATTTTTACATCTATATAGCGCATAGACAGCCCAAGGGCATTGTGGCGCTGTTACTTGCAGCAGGCTTAGTTACATTATGCATATGTTACAACATTGGAGCGCAGAGATGTAATACATGTTATGCATAAAACATACACAGTTCAAATATCCATATAGGGGATGGACGTCATGAACGGGTAAGGTGATCAGGCAAATCAGGTGGTTTTCATGGTTTTAAGGAAGGCGGTGAGTGAAGGTTCACCTCGCAGGGCAGTGGGGAGGGCATTCCAGTGCAGGGCAGCTAGGTAGGGGAAGCTGGCACCACCTGCTCTTGCTCTTTTTACCATGGGTACGGTGAGTAGGTTAGAATAGGGAGTCCTAGTTGGTCTTGAGGAAATGGCAGGGTGGATCCTTTGCGATAGGTATGCTGGCGCGGCGAAGTGAATGCATTTGTGGGTGAGGGTCAGGGCTTTGAAGATGATCCTCTCTTTTATGGGGAGCCATTGGGAGGCTCTTCTGGCAGTAGAGATGTGCTCTCTTTTGGAAATGCCTTGTGCTGCGCGTAAGGCATTGTTTTGAAAAACTTTCAATTTCTCAAGATTTTTTGTGGAGGTCCCTAGGAAGAGAACGTTGCAGTAGTCCAACTGTGATCCAGTAATAGCTTTAGCTTTGTTAGTGCAGGTGTCGTTGGAGAGGTAGGGTCTGAATGCATTGAGGAGTTTAGCATGGTAGGCAGCCGAGGAGGCAATGGCATTCACTTGTCTGGTCATGGACAGACTTGAGTCCAGGTAGACGCCTAAGGTTTTTACTGACTCGGATACTGGAATTTTGATGGAGTCGATGATGAAGTGGCTGAACTGGTCGTCAAGTTTTTTGAGAGTGTCAGGGGAGCCTATAAGCAGGAGTTCGGTTTTATCCGAGTTGAGACAGAGGCTGTTAGCAGCCATCCAGGTTTGGATGGTGTTGTAGATGATGTTGAGGGTCTTGGAGTCAGTGTCATAGTCGCCTGTCAGGGTGAGGAGGATCTGCGTGTCGTCTGCGTAATTAGTTTAGGAGATCCCCATGGCGTCAAGGATGAGGCAGAGGGGGTGAGTGAATATATTGTAGAGGGTGGGAGAGAGGCATGAGCCTTGTGGTACCCCACATAGCATAGCATGATGGTGGGTGAAGCAGTAGCTAGATCAGAGAAAACCTGCATGGTTCTTCCTTGTAGGAATGAGGTAATCCAAGCAGTAGCATGAGCTGAGAAGTTCGCAGTGGAGGTCAGGGGGTGGCATAGGACGTCGTGATCACAAGGTCAAATGCGGCGGAAAGATCGAGGAGAAGGAGGAGGACGGGTTTGCCTAGGTCTCTTGCATCATCCATCTGGTTTTTGTGGTCGAGAAGGGCGGTCTTAGTCCCGTGTTTGGGGCGGAAACAGGATTGTCTCAGACCTAGGAGTTTATTCTCTTCGAGGAAGTGTTGAACTTGCAGGTAGGCTGCTTTGTCCAGGTGGTGATGGGCCTATAGTTGTTGGGTGAGGTGGGGTCAAGTGTGGGTTTCTTTATGAGAGGCCTGACCCATGCTTCCTTGAGGGATGAAGGTACTTTCCCTGTGGTGAAGGAGGCGTTGACAAAGGCTGTGAGAAATGGGGTGAGGGAGTCGTCACAATCCTTGGTAATGGTTTTGGGGCAGGGGTCTCCTTTGCAGTTGGAGGGTTTGATGCCTTTCATTAAGTTAATGATGTTTTTCTCATGGATGGTTTTGATGGAGAAGGTAGAAGAGGCATCTGAGGTGTGAGGGGGTGCGGGGGTGTGAGGGGGGCGGGGTGGTGGTTGGTAGGAAGGGTGAGTCTGGAGTTCATAATTTTGGCTTGAAGCAAGTCTAGTTTGTTACATATGGCTGTTTGAATGCCATCGCACCAGGCCTTATCTTTAGTGAGGTTTTGGCGTGTGGGGGTAGGGGTTTCAAGATCCCTGAATATGGTGAACATTTCCTTTGTGTTGGATTTAGCTTCAGTGATTCTGGTTCAAATGATTTGGCTTTGGCTTGGTTGATGGCTTTTTTATACTCATTGGAGCGGGTTTTGAAGTCAAATTTGTCTTTGTCGTCATGGGAGGTTTGCCAGCGGGCAAGGGCAGAGCGTTTGTCCGTCCGGAGTTTGAGGAGGTCTGAGGTGAACCAAGTGTTGGTGTGGCTCGTGGGTTTGGATTTCCGAGGTTTAAGAGGAGCAATAGAGTTGATTGCTGCCAATATAGCATTGTTGTAATTTTGCACCAGGGTTTCTGGGTCATTGGAGAAGGGAGGTCTGAAGGCAGGTCCCTGCAGGAATGGTAGGAGTCTTTCTTTGGTGAGAAGGCGGGCGTTTCTGGTGAGGGCTGGTGGCAGGGGTTGGGGAGGGTGGGTTGGGGGAATGGTGGTGGGGATGTTGAAGGTTTTGATGTGGTGGTCAGACCACAGGGTGGGGGAGTTACCTGTGATTGTGAGAGGGCAGTTGTGCTGTACAATCCAGTCAAGTGTCCTACCTAAGGAGTGGGTGGGGTCTGTGACAGTGTTTGTGAAGCCCAGAGTTTCAAGGGCTGAGTTGAATGATTTAGAGGCAAGGTCTTTGGGGTCATTTAGTCCAAGGTTGGTATCCCCGAGGAGGATAGCTTTGGTTGACTTCTTTAGATTGTCAGCCAAGAGGTGGGTGATGGTGGATTGGAAGTCCCCTATGGGGCCGGGTGGCCGATAGATAAGATGGAGCGGGATGGTGCAGTGGTGGGAGATGGTGAGTTTGAGTTGGAGGTAGTCACTGTTGTCATTTGTGGTTTTACCATTTTTTTCTGATGGTGATGGAGTCTTTGGCTATGATTGCTACTCCTCTACCTTTAGTAGGGCGGTCTTGCCTAGTGACAGCATAGCCAGGTGGGAGAGCAAGGGAGAGTGCGGGGCCTGAGGCTTCATGCAGCCATGTTTCGGTGACGAGGAGGAGGTCTAGGTTGTTGGTAGTGATGAGGTCATGGATGTCCAATGCATGGGCATTGACAGACCGGGCATTGATCAAGACACATTTGAGGTGAGGGCGGATGGGGGTGGTGGATTCTGGTAAGGGTGCAGTAGTTTCAGGGGTTACAGGCATAGTAGCAGTGACAGGTGCATCAATACATTGCATGGTTAAGGTAGAAGATTTGGCAATAGTGGGGCTCCCATTTTCAGGGGTCACAGGCATGGTAACAGTGGCAGGTGCATCAATACATTGCATGGTTAAGGTAGAAGATTTGGCAATAGTGGGGCTCCCATTTTCAGGGGTCACAGGCATGGTAACAGTGGCAGGTGCATCAATACATTGCATGGTTAAGGTAGAAGATTTGTCAATAGTGGGGCTCCAATTTTCAGGGGTCACAGGTTTAGAAGTTGCGGTTTTGTAGACCGTAGGTTCATTCTTAGGGGGTTCCAATGCCTTGGTGGTGGGCATAATGTTTGGTGCCATAGTGACAGTGCTCGTGGCTGGGCTGTATAGGGGGCAGGAGCCTTGGAAGGAGGTCAGCTGGTGAGAGGTAGCGCAAGTGGTTTTATGACGAGGGAGCGCCCCCGTAGCAGTCAAGTAGGTTGATTGGGAGGCAGCACATGGCCTAGATGGTAGGCGTGTATTGCGAGTGCTTGTGGCCTGCGGTAGAGATGTGAGTGGGGCAGTGAAGGTACGTGCGCGTAGACGTTCGCGTCTAGATTCAAACAGGTGCATCTGCATAGGAGGGGATGCTAGGATCCTCTTACCTTTCGAGCATTGGCAGCATGACGTAGTGTCAGGCAATGAAGGAATGCACAGTGGTCTGGAGGCTGCCAGTCTTTGGTGAGTGCAAAGCGAAGTGGTGGATGGCTGATTTTCTAGGAACTTCTCAGTGTGGATAGATCCGACTCGGATGGGGTGAGGTGATTTGCAAGAAGTGGGGTTAGCGGAGCAGTGGCACGCGCTATGCTGCCGGCGCGGACAGGTGAAGACAGGAAGTGTGCCTTGGGCTCCGAGGGCCTTAGGCGAGGTGGGCCGGCTTCCGCCTCACGTAACTGCCTATGAGCAGGGATCATGGAAGGTTGCTAGGCAATCAAAATAAACAAAAGTAGGCTCTGTACTGCGGTGGCCATTTTAGGGTTCTGGGGCCACGGCAACGGCTCCTCGTGGCGAATGCTGGGGTGGATGGTCGTGGTTAGTGGCCTTGATAGGGAGCCACAGAGGATTGCAGGTCCCACAGCGAGGGAACCACACCAACAACAGCTGATCAGCTGTGCGCGGCTCAAGAGAGGAGGCGGCGTCTAGCTGCCCCTGCAGCGCGCGGGCCTCTCTGGTCAGCAGCGCTGTTATGGATGGTGTTGCAGGGCTCCAGCCCTGTCGAGTATAGAGGTCTGCTGTAGGTGCAGACAGGACTGTTGTTGAAAAATGAATGTTGTTTACAGCAAAAAATGAAAGCGGTTTGCTATTGGATACAGAAAACAAAGAGCAAATATTGCTTATATTTGGAACTTCCAAAAATATAGAGTATTTAAAAACAGCAAAGCAATGGCATGTTGACACAACTTTTAAAGTATGCCCAATCCACTTTGCTCACTTTTACACAGTGCACGGAATATTGGAAGACACTTTGGTACCTTTGATCTTTACACTTATGCAATTAAAATCTGAGGAAAACTATAAGCACATTTATCGAATTATATTTCATAAAATCAGTCCAAATGCACCAGAAATAGTAGTTTTAGATTTTGAATTACAGCAAATCAAGGCACTAAAAAATCCATAAAAAATGAAGGGTTGTTTTTTCATTTTACTCAATCAGTGTGGCGCAAAATTCAACAAAAATTGGAACGCAAATTCGGTATACAGATGATTTAGAATTTCAGCACAACATTACATTACTTTTTCAATTAGCATTTGTACCTGTGAATCATGGTGAGGAATACTACGAACATTTAACACAAACTGATATTTTTAAACAAAATGAGCAATATTTTGAACCACTTTCAGATTATTTTGATTATAACTGGATTGGATAATTAACTCATAGTGGAACACGACCAAGGGCAAGATTTGACAAGAAAATATGGAATTTTATTCAGCTGTACTACAGGAACATGAAAACACAAACAATAAACTCGAAGGGTGGCACAACGGCATAAAGCAATTGTTCAAAACCTGCATTCCAAACTTAGGGAGCTTTATAAAAAATCTTAAAAAGGAACAATCTCATCAAGAAATGCAAATTGCACAAATACAGAGAAAAACATATTGCAAACCATCAAAGATTAAATGAATATTTGAAGAACAGAAAAAATTGCATACTTAAACAGTATTGCTTTTAACATAAACTGTTAGAAAACTGAAAAAAACACTTACCACTGCTAACTTGAAAAATCAGGAGAGTCAAAAATCCACATGCAAATCCGAAAGAGTCCAATCCATCCATAAGAAAAAAAAAAATCCATAAAAAAGCCATAAAGTACAGAAAAAGTCAAATAAAAACATAACAGATCAGATCCAGGACACAATCCAGGAAAATCTCTGAAAACCAATAATAATCCAAGGCGAAATCCATGAAATCCATGAAAAAAAAACCTGAAACCCACCTGAAAAAGGTAGAAAGTACAGAAAAACTCAAAAAGATAAAACATAACAGATCCAGGACACAATCCGGAAAAACCCCTGAAAAACAAAAAAAGAATGCAAGGCGAAATCCATGAAGTTAAAACAAGCAGACTCCAGAGGAAGGCTCCTTGGTCTCTGACAGATGAAATCCAAAATGGCTGTGATGGATCCAATACATGCTAATAGTAAAAATGGACGAAACAGCGACACCAAGTGGACAGGAAATATATCGCAACAAAAGAAACATTTATGAATTAAATATGTTGAAATGTTAGTATATTAATGGGTTTTAAAGATTAAATGTTAACATATTAATAGATTTTCAAGATAATATATTTCAATACATAAAACATTTGATAAATAAATATTTCAATAAAAGAAGTCAATGAAAATGTTTTCGAGATAAATTCATTCGATATAAACACTGGGCCAGGAGTGTGCGGAACACTGACCGCATCTGTGATTCCTGCATCACTACCTTTTGGTGACGGTCACTATAGATCCCTTGCTGTTCTGTTCTCCTGTGCCATGAAGCTTACTGCACCAGAATGTTCTTCTTACCTCCTTCAGAAATTGAGAAAAGGCAATTGTCCCGTCGCAGATGATCATTCTCCCCTGCAGCCGCTGAGAGCCAGAGTACCGCGAAACTGCAGGACTCGAACCTACTAGAGACCTCAACTGAACTGGCAAAGTTTGGTCCAGACTGTGCCGAGGGTCTGTGAGTACTTGCACCACTTAACGGTGGCCCCCCGGCACAACCTATCACTTTTACGGTTGAGTATCCCTTAAAAGGTATTCGAACTTGGCTGGGTTAGCCTGCGCTCCCTAGCTATTCTCGCCATTTAAACACTGCTTTGCCACCAAGGGCAGGGCCTACTCAGATAGTGGGAACCAATTCTTCATCGCCTCAAGCCCTTCCTGACTTGCTACAGCCCTCCCAAGGAGACCCGCTTTTTGCTTCAAGTGCGCAATCCTGCGTTTTTATACACAACTGTACTGTTGAGCACAAGGCTCCACTCTTCTTAGGGCTGGACCTGAAAGTTAGGGAACGACTCTGAAGAATTGCTTAATGCAATTAATGTGCTAATCCAGCAATTCAGGCTTCTCGTCACAGGTTGTGGTTGTATTTTTAACACTGAATTGCATTATGAAATGTAATGTGTGTATATATATTGTATAGTATAAGGATTTTGTGTGATAACTGTTTTCACATTAATAAAGTAACCTGTGTCTATTGGTCTGGCCCACAATAAATGTATAGATATTTTTCATATATACATTTGTCTAAGAGTAATTTGTGGTTTGTTGCTGTGTGTGCTCATTGTGGGCTTCCGATCACTATCACCCCTCCTGAAACTTAGTCTTGACCGCCTGCCAAGCTACCTAGATTGGTCTGGCTTGTTCAGAAGCATCCCCTGTTTCACTAAACCGAGGGTGGCCTCCTAAACCTCTGCCCACCATGTCAGAGTTTAGAAATCCATCTTAACAACAGGCTAAAACATGAATTGACAATTCAATTAAATAAAGGAGAGCACCTGTGATATGGAGCTTTAGCTTGGGAAAGATTTCTTATTATGGTCAGTCCAATTAATTAAATTATAAATTAAACTGCTGCTGTCACTCTTGCATTTCCATCCCCCAAACGGGAATAGAAATTCTTTTTCCCTATCTTTTCAAAGCGATCATTAGGGGCCCTATTCTGTGAAATGTGCTCCCAGCAATCACGTGGTTGCTGGGAGCCTGTCAACCACTGGTGGCTGGAGTGTGCTCCCGACACAAATTTAGACTAGGGGGCTGGACAGCGCATCTTTGCGCCGCTGTCCAGCCCCTCCTGACTTGCACTGGTCACCTTTGAGGATAAAGTGGCCGCTCCATTCTAAAACTAGCGCAAATGAAACGAGCACATTCTCTGCACTCTTTTTGGTGAATCTGGCACTGAATATTCTAAACAATGGCAGTGAGCAAAACAAGCGCTTCATGCCACACAAGCATATCTTATGCATTTTGATGCAAATATGAACCACGTGACAATACCTTGTGCAAGAGAGTTAAACATGAGCATGGCAAACAAAACGAGCTACTGTGTGAACAGGGCGACATCAAAACACAATAAATAGGCAGGGCGGGGCAAGACACCTCTTCACTTTCCAGTTCCTTACAGAGAGTGAACCATCAGGCAAGACTCTTTTACATAGAGCGTGAAAATGGCCACGGGAATGAGCAAAAAAGAGTTATATGAGAACTATTATAAAGTAGAGGCGGCACGGGATTCGTTTTTTACACAAGACTCTGGGTTTGTGGATGACTCACTGCGCGTGCCAATGGAACACCTCTTCGCAATCTTCTCTTCAGGTATGTGCCCTGCTCTGTTACACCATGACCTGTAATCCCCTGCACGGAATGTTGCGTTATGAATGTACGCTTTTTCCCCTTCCTTGCATTTGCACAGCGCTTTGCTCTTTGCACACTGTGCACAACTGCGCATAGTTGTATGTTCCTTCTAGTGTGTCCATTTTCACCGGTACACAATCCGCCGAAATAGCAACTAATTGAATCTCTGAAAGCGAAAATATCTCGTTCTAAATGCTAAATGTGTGACTTACCAGCCGACTGCATTCCATACCAGTATATCCTGATAATCGATGTTGTGTTTTTATTGCTAAAGTAATTCCATAGTTAAGGTGCGTATGAAAGTGTGGGGTGGCCAATAGGTGCCATATTGGTGCAGCAACAAAATACTCATGTGAATGGCACTAAAATGAATAACAGACCAAAAACATCAACAACATTTTTTGGGGTGTTTTTCCAAATAAATGCATTGAGGAATTGTATCCCCCATACCATGCTACATTCTTTGCACAATGCAAAGCCTACTCCCCCTTTCCCCACTGTATGCTAATAGTTTAGTGAATTTTTTAACCTTGTTCGCCACTCAGACTTCACTAATAATAAACATTTAATAATAGTAATTGTTATATTAGATATAAACTAACTTTTAAACAATACAATGTCAGCATGATTTATTTATATTTTCGTTTGTTTGTGATTTGGTGAAATGTATTTTGCAATGAGCTGTTTCAACAAAAGGATTTAATTGAAAGCAATTAGATGGCAAGATCCAGTTTCTTCGGGTTTCAAAAGGACTCGTCTGATATAGGAGTGTTGTGGGATAGCCAACCACTCCGAAATGTGGGGCCGATGACTTGAGGTAGGATGTGTTGCACTGTATATCCCTTTAGAAAGCCTGTCTAACATTCCCAGAGCTCCCGATTTTTTCTTGCTTTATTTCACTCAATAGTATTGAGGATTGAGGGCCAGCACCACCGCCAGTGTTGTAACTTGCCTACAGCTCAAAAACCTCAATCTAAATTAACATTTCAGCGACTTGAAGGGGTTCTTAACAAGTGCAGATTATATATATATATATATGTATATATATATATATATATATATATGTGTATTTGCACAGTCACATGACATCTGGACACTCCACGCCTTTCCCCAGATTTCAGCAAAAGTGAACATTTGGGTGTGAGTTTGTGGCTTTGTGGCTTTGCGTATGTTCCCTATACAATTCCACACCATTTCACCAATCTGCACCAAATTTTGCACAGTCACTTGTTGGGACCATCTGGACATTACTGGCCAAATGACATTTGAACACCCCACCACTTTTCCCAGATTTCAGCAAAAGTGAAAATGTGTGTTTGGGTTTGTGGTTTTGCGTATGTCCACTATACAATTCCACACTGTTTCAACAATTGGCACCACATTTTGCACAGTCACCTGTTAGGAGCCTACAGACATCACTGGCTACATTGCATCTGGACACCCACCCGTTCCCTAGATTTCAGCCGCTACACACATAAATAAGACAGTTGCCTGGAGGTGGCGGAACATCAAGGTGGTCGTAGAAGGACTCAAAAGATCGCATTGCAATCATCTGGATGTGAGAAACAAAACTCAATGTTCTTACTGGACTTCAAAAACCACATTTGAAAGCCGTAGGATCCACCACTCTGAGATATTTGCATTGCAATACACTGCACCACGCCAGGGAGAATTTGTTAGTTGGTGTGTTTGTATGTTCCTCATACATTTCCACAGCGTTCTACCAATCTGCACCAAATATTGCAGTTACCTGTTAGGACCCTCCAGACATCACTGGCTACATTACATGTGGAGACCCGGCCCTGTTTCTTGGATTTCAGCCCCTGCACATATGAGACGGTTGCCTGGAAGTAACGCGGTGCACCATGCCAGGCTACATTTGTTTGTATGTTCCCCATACAATTCCACACAGTTCTACCAATCTGCACCAAACTTTTCACAGTTACCTGTTAGGACCCTACAGACATCACTGGCTACATTACATGTGGACAACCCACCCTGTTCCCTGGATTTTAGCCCCTGAATACACTTGACGGTCGCCTGGTAGTGGCAGAACATCAAGGTTGTCGTAGAAGGACTGGACAAAGCTAATTGCAAGCAACTAGAGGCGAGAAACAAAACTCTAGGTCCTTACTGGACCTTGAAAACCACATTTCAAAACTCTAGGACACACCGTTTCTGAGATATTTGCACAGCAATGCACAGCACCACGACAGGGTGAGGCGGCAGGAGCGAAGAGCGCAAAGAAGGTCCCAGTATTCTGCAGCATGCCAACTCTCGACTCCCCTCCACTTCTACTCCGGGGTATGTCCGCCATCCACACTTGCCCGTTCTCAGTGCAGTTCACTTCAGAGTGCAAAGCACATCAAGTGATAAGCGACTCGAGACCTTGGGTATTTCTAACAAATAGTACCTATAAGAAAATAAAATCCGCCTCAACACCGGTATATCAGCTAGTGAACTATAATTTATCTCCCCTACCCAATTTCTAGATTGTTTTTACACTGCATCCTCATATGCAGTGCCCACGAATAAGTCCATGAAAAGTAGATGGGTACATTCTAAACCTCTTGAATTTTTAGCCAATCTGGCTGAATTCAATTGTTCGGACCTTGCATCGTGTTTTAGGAAGGGCTGTTTGGGTGAATTTAATCTCTCAGGTTAGTTAGGGCATGTGCTGCTGGAAGTTCTCATCACTAGAGTAGTTGTGGGAGAGCCAGTAAACAAAACGTGCATTTGGTTCATGGAGCATTAGAACACTGAAACAGGGTGAAGCTTTCTTTGTGAATAATAGGGGGAAGAGAATCCTACTGACAACCTTGCATGACACTCGCATACATGGCTTTTCTTATCACCGCACTAGAGTCACACAAATACGTTTTTCTTCTGGTTCTCCGGTCTATTCGAGAACTGAAACATGAGCTATTTTTGGGTTATGCCTGGTTCTCCATGATGCAGGAGAGCTGAAAACATGAACATTATTCAGATTCTTTCTGCTGTCCTGAAAAATGCAAATATGAGAAATGTGTCGGTTCTCACTGCGGCATGAGAGCTGCATGAGAGCTGTAGACACAGCGATGTTCTCTGTGCTAAACCTGCAATGGCAAAACAGTTTGCAGGTCTAATCCTGCTATTTTTGCTTTAATTTGTGCAGGATATTGATTAGATGGGCATGAAAATGAGCCTCCAAAGTAACTTGGACAGCAGTGTTTTTTCAGTTCCCTTTGCCGGCCATTAGCCCACAGTCAGTCTGCATGACAGAAAGGTTGTTCCTGAATGGAGGCACAGCCAACTGTGGGGAAGCAACACAGTCCTAAACAATGCAGCTGGTGCAATTAGCTGCAGTGTTGACTGTATCTCCTGCCATTATGTTCTAGGAGGAGGTGAGGAATGCCAGCAGAGGCGTTGCTAGGTCTGGACCACACCACTGTAGGGGGTACTATGGAGGCAGTGATTGTGGATGCCACATGGATCTTAAAAGTATTTTCATGCCACTGCCAGTCGTGGTTATGAGTGGCAGTCATACTCAATGCATAACACTTGAGTATGTCTGCAACTCATAACCACATGTGGCATCCTCATGAAGAAGAATCGTACCTTTCCTCTCCTTCACCCACAAAACACTCATAATCGTCACCCTCATCATGTCAAGAATCGACTATGCAAACAGCCTCTATCTGGGGATACCAGAATACCTCTTGAAGAAATTACAATGGATCCAAAATGCAGCAGATAGACTCCTCTACAAACTATCGAGAAGAGACCACATCACTCCAGCCCTAAAAACACTGCACTGGCTCCCAGTCAAACATAGCATCACCTTCAAAATAATGTGCATAACACACAGGGCAATCAGTGGACAAGGAGCTGAATTCCTGCAAAAGAAACTAACAATATGCAAGCCAACAAGACTCCTTAGATCAAGCAACGAAATCCGTCTGGAAGACAAACCATACCTTAAGAAAAAACCTGGGGGCTCCTCCTTCTCCCACTTAGCTGCAAAAACCTGAAACAACATCCCAAAAGAAATAAGAAACATCAAAGACCACCTATAATTCAGAAAATTACTAAAAACCTGGCTCTTCAACATCACAGACTCAAACTAAAAAAAGAAACCACCAAACGGGAAACACAATGAAAAGGATGACAAATCCAAGACGACAATGACAACATCTAGAACCGAATAAAGAAATTCTTACTACTACAAGAGAGACAACACTAAGTCTAATAGGACACAAGCAACACACGAGTACAGAATCCAGCATCCCTAGCCAACTCCCAGTGAACAACCTTCACCTGCTCGAAAAATGCTACTATAGATCATACCGTATAAAGCTGAATGAACGTTAGCATTTACCACACTAACTAAGCTGTAGATACTGGCAGAGGCATGGTCCGAAGAGAGTTATGAATGCAGGTAGACGCCGCCCCTGGACATAACTGCAAGCGTTAGCATTGCCACATTCCAAAGGGGGTAGGAGCAGTAACATGAATGAGCAACCGAATAAGATAATGAATGCCGAACAGCCCCAACACACGTAGGGAGTAAACCCGGGCCTACCTATGCTGCCCTCATACTATACTAGATTGGGAATGCTTTCTGGGCTAGACTGCAAGGAACGCACACCGCCTGCCTGCCCCGCATACAAACACTGGCCACGTAGGCGGCCGGTACCCTACTTGGACAAGGTTATGCCTATGAATGAATGCCATATGGGAAAGGGACCATGAGTGTCGTACAGCTCTGGCCTGGACGTATACACAGAGATGCCCACACACCCCACCTAATTAGAAATATGGAAATTTAGCGCTGCACCTCAAGTAAGCAATGCCAAATTAACCAACCCACTAACAACTTCACCCTCTGCATACACCTCTCAAATTCTAACCAAACACAACTACAAACCTTCAACACAACAATCTGCACAAACTTCACTACACTGCAACAACAAAATAAAGCATACATAGACCTGCACAACAGCACACATCTTCCGACAGTTATAACACCCCAAGCCCAGCCAATGGAATTCCGGGCTGAGGCCGCCAACAGCACATCACTGCTCTCTTGCGCTTATCCAGCTCCTCCCACTAATTGCCCCTCACCCCTCCCTTTTTTTCAGAGCCGCCAGAGCGCCAGGGGACCACTCTGGTGGTGATAGTGCACGGTACAAATATCCTTAACATTAACATCCACAGCCCCTCTGCACATTTGTTTTGCAGAACTTGCATGCATCTGCAAACTCCTCAGCCTGCGCCTTCCGTTCGGACAGGGAGGAAGTGCTGCCAGACCTAGAAGGTGCGGATTGTTCATATTTATGGGCAGGCCCAATGTCCTTTGAGCCTTCCATTGTCCTGCCACTACACCTGGTAAGCCCAGCAGGGCTCTTCTCTTATATTACATTTTCCCCCCTGAGTGCTCCGAGACCGTGTGCATTTCTGTTTTCAACCTGGAAGCAACCCGGTGCTTCCCAGATTGTGTGCATTGTGTTGTGCTGCACTAACTGCACAAAATCGACCGGCCAGCCCCATCCTGGCCTCTTCGGCCTCCATCCACCATGGCTGTTGTTCTTTTCCATCATGGCCGACGGCATCGAAGTCCACCAGGTACTGGAGTGCCTGTTTTACATCCCTCGCTTCGGCTGCCGTGATTGGCTCCCTCCATATTCTTAGAGCCAAAGGGAGAGCTGACAGGCGTGGAGCTGACCCTCCCTCTAAGGCCCTCTTCAAAGGCCGCTGGCTGGCCCTGTGCAGGCATGGCTGGTCCGTGGGCCCCCCTTTCTTCTCCCTCCACTGTGGTACTTCATGTTTTCACCTGGACTTGGGGGCTGTCTGTGACCTCCCTGCATGACACACCGGAATGGATGGCATTCGGCAGATTCACTCGTGAGTTGGCAACTCACCTACTTCGATTAACATTGACACTATATATGAGCCACTCTTCATTTTCATGTGTTAGTGTGCCGGTGCATAAATTCGATTTGAGGTGCGTTTTAAAACTCAGCCACTTTTCGCTTTCATGTGTTAGTGTGCCTGTGCATACATTCGATTCTAGGTACGTTTTACTGCTCGGCCACTTCTCGTTCTCATGTGTTAGTGTGCCTGTGCATATAATCAAATTTAGGTGCGATTTACAACTGATTGATGTTTTCATCTGTTAGTATGCCTGTGAATAAAATCGACTCTAGGTGCTTTTTTTATGTGCCTTTTGCCTTCCCTCTCCACCCTTCCTAACCCCGCCTAACCTACCAAGTGTCTTTTGCACTTACCTTCTCTGTTCATCTTACTCTACACAACCCCCTCCCCTCTTTCATGTATAGCTCTTGCATTATTTTAAGGACCGTCAGGCACATGCATTAATTTTTGGCGCATGTTGTAACAGTTTGTAATCTTCCTGTCCAATGTTGTACCGTTGAACGCATTGCACTTGCACATTCGGAATGTACCAATGACTATTAAGAATGTCAATCCTTGTAACCCTCCCTGCGTTGGAGCGCTTTGAAATGCTTGATATGTGTATAGGCACTATATAAATGACCAATAAATAAATAAATAAATAAATAAATCTCCTTTATCTCCTCGTCTGGCTGCCACTCATCCTAATTCTCCCTCACCCCCCACTATGTCCTTGTCTTCCTTAGCCTGCGCTGATCCACCTTGTGCACCGCCATCTTGCCCCAATTACCCCCTCGCTCTTATTCATGTGTTCTATGGCAACTCTACACCTTGGCCATCCTCCAAGACCCTCACATTGTAATCCTCAGTGGAGTGTTAGCCTAAATCTCAGTGGAGGTGTGGGGGGGGGCATATTCTCTAAACATCCACAATCTCCTCCTCATCCATTACATCATGCTCCCACTTGGATCCAATAGGACCTTTTTTGTAACCATGGTAAAATGTGATGGGGAAAGGCTAAACGTTTGACCCCGGGCTGAATTGGCATTCGACGTCCGTCTATCAAGGCACTAGTGGGGTTGGGGGGGTGTAGCTTAATGGAGTACGAGTTTCAGAATTCATTTTGCAGTCCTTACAGCAAGTGTTTCACTTTGCACTGTCTATGAGTAAAGGCATCAGATGTAATTAGGGGCATTTTGATCGGATAAACATTCTGAAATCGCAGCAGTAGGAGGTGGAATGGAAACATTCTGATTGACGGGTCCTTTTAACTAAACACACTTTCAAATCATTGTTTTCATGTCTGGATTGGTCGACGTTACTTTCGCTCATAATAGGTGATGCTTTGGCCTCAGCCAACCTATGGAGCAATGACTTGGAGATATTCTCAAACCTTCCGCAGAGATGTGGATCTCTCAAATATCCTTCTTGTCGTTATGGTTTATGCAGGGAGTATGGCTTATGCAGGGAGTATGGCTTATGCAGGGAGTATGGCTTATGCAGGGAGGATGGTTTATGCAAAGTGGATGGTTTATGCAGGGAGGATGGTTTATGCAGGGAGGATGGCTTATGCAGGGAGGATGGCTTATGCAGGGAGGATGGCTTATGCAGGGAGGATAGTTTAGGCAGGGAGGATGGCTTATGCAGGGGGGGTGGCTTATGAAGGGAGGATGGTGTATGAAGGGAGGATGGTTTATGAAGGGTGGAAGGCTTATGCAGGGACGATGGTTTATGAAGGGAGGATGGCTTATGCAGGGAGGCTGGCTTATGCAGGGAGGATGGTTTATGCCCGGAAGAAAGTTTATGCAGTGTGGATGGTTTATGCAGGGTCGATGGCTTGTGCGAGGTGGATGGTTTATGCAGGGTGGGTGGTTTATACAGGGAGGATGGCTTATGCAGGGAGGATGGCTTATGCAGGGAGGATGGCTTATGCAGGGAGGATGGCATATGCAGGGAGGATGGCGTATGCAGGGAGGATGGGCTATGCAGGGAGGATGGGCTATGCAGGGAGGATGGTTTATGCAGGGAGGATGGCTTATGCAGGGTGGATGGCTTATGCAGGGAGGATGGCTTATGCAGGGACGATGGCTTATGCAGGGACGATGGCTTATGCAGAGACGATGGCTTATGCATGATGGATGGTTTATGCATGGTGGATGGCTTATGCAGGGAGGATGGCTTATGCTGTGTGGATGGTTTATGCAGGGACGATGGCTTATTCGAGGTGGATGGTTTATGCAGGGAGGATGGCTTATGCAGGGAGGATGGCTTATGCAGGGAGGATGGCTTATGCAGGGAGGATGGGCTATGCAGGGAGGATGGTTTATGCAGGGAGGATGGCTTATGCAGGGAGGATGGCTTATGCAGAGTGGATGGCTTGTGCAGGGAGGATGGTTTATGCAGGGAGGATGGTTTATGCAGGGAGGATGGTTTATGCAGGGAGGATGGTTTATGCAGGGAGGATGCCTTATGCTGGGAGGATGGTTTATGCAGGGAAGATGGTGTATGCTGGGAGGGTGCCTTATGCAGGGAGGATGGTGTATGCAGGGAGGATGGTTTATGCAGGGAGGATGGTTTATGCAGGGAGGATGGTTTATGCAGGGTGGATGGTTTATGCAGGGACGATGGCTTATGCTGGCTGGATGGTTTATGCAGAGTGGATGGTTTATGAAGGGAGGATGGTTTATGCAGGGAAGATGGCGTATGCTGGGAGGATGGCTTATGCAGGAAGGTTGGTTTATGCAGGGAGGATGTCTTACGTAGGGAGGATGGTCTATGCAGGGCGGATGGTTTAAAACGGGGAGGATCAGGGAAGATAAGGTTCAAAAGATAACTTCGATGAGGACTGACTTCATGAAAATAGAAGAGTTGGGGGGGAATGGATGAGGTGTTTGAGGCCAGAGAGCTGATTTAAAATGGGGAAACATTTGACTGCATAACTGCAAAGGTTATAGCGATGTGGCACTAAAGTTATTCTCATTAGGACAGTAACATTTCTACAGACATCTGTGCGTTACCCGCAGGTGTAGTGTTCCGGTGTGGCTAGGTACAACATTCATCTTTTGAAATTGATAATTGAAGAACCGTTAAAGCGGGAAATGGCACCTGTGCTGAGTGCTTGTGCGTTCCATTCTTTTAAAAGTATTCAGCGGGTGCATTTGATGTGTGTAATATGACACATGGGAAAGTCCATGGCGTAGCCGTACCTCTCAAAGGCCAATATGGCTGGGACATAGTCAGTCACATGTACATGCCAAGAATGCATGACGTGTTTTCTCCGGATTTCAATTATCTTTAGACCTAATTACCGCGGTGAGAGCTTGAATTTGCTATATATCTCTCATAAACCTAACTAGCTGGTGCAGTCATTTATTAGTAAAACATACATATTGCAACAATGCACACATCTTCGAAGTGTTCCACTGAGTAAGGTTCTGTACATTTCACACATAGTTTTCAGAAGTGTTCATTTACTATTTGTTTAAGGATTACCATTTTGACATGCTGATAATTTAGTTTAGGTCAAAGTGGCTTAACAGCAGAACGCAATTAACTTGCCACACGGCTCCCTCTGAATGTCTCAAAGTGTTCTGACCCTTCAATAGAACGTCAACCGAAGTGTTCCGCATGCTGCTAAGGTCATCGACTTAGAAGCGATTGCTTCAAAGTTCCGGACATTGATCAAACTGGAAGTCGCATGAAATTGTAGGATGTTCAAAATCTTGCCAAATAATTTCAAGTAGGCATTCCGATAGTTCTATATTTCATATTAGTCAAGTGTATTGGGAGTTGTTCTTTCTTTCATACTCGTTGCTTAATGTCCTTACATAACCTTACCATAATCGGTTATGTAATAACCAGTGAATTAGCCCACACAACAGAATTGTGATCAGTAGCTGTTGTCACATCTACACAGAGTTGTGAATATCAGCTTTTGTCACATCTAGACAGAACTGGGAATATCAGTGAAAGTAAGCGTCCCCCAGAATGGCGATAAACCCCCACAATGAGAGGCAATAATGGACACACCCCAGGAGGGAATGAAACCACGACCAAGTGTGGGTGAAGTTAAAAGGGTTTTATATAAAATGAGATAGGGCATGCAAAGAACTCTGCAAACTCCGAGAGCGCTCTCTCTCACAATAGCAAAAACAGTCAGTTCTATTACAAATACACGTCATGCATAATCTATTCTATAGGGGCCACGTAGTCTTGGGGATTGGACGGTGTTGTCTAGCTATAGGTTTGATGCTCCATGATTGGCGGAGGTCCAGGTGGTGTCATCATGACGTGCTTAGGTCAGCTGGGCCCATCGGGGTGGAGCTCCTGGGTGTTGGCTGTTACTGGAGATTCGCCATGGTGGGTCTAGAAACTTGCCCTTGTGGCCTTTCATACCCATTCATCACACTCATCTACACCAGGCTGTTATATAACACTGGTAATACATTAATCTGGTACTTGTGTGGGATACAGGAAAACAATATATCATACAAGGCTGGTTCTATACATCATCATAAAGTTGTCAGTAGCAAGGGGTCCTATCGCATGTGTCCAGGTGTCTTTACCAGGGGGCACGGGTCAGGCTACCTTCATCATTTTATTCTGTTTGATGCAGAGAATGATGGCTCTGGGGGATGTTTGCACAAGAACGGATAACTGCCTTTGTGGTCTGTTGAATTTGGGGTGAACTGGGATACCATTAGGTCAGAGGGGGGCCTTAGCTCAAAGGCGGTGGGATTTAGGACCAGGTAGCTTATAATTCGCCTGGCCATGGCGGCCTCTGACATGGGGGAGGCAAATACTTGAAGCGGGGCTAGCAGGAATGTGGGGAGGTGAGACTGTGCTGTCCGAACACCAGCGAGTCCCGGCGGACCTGGGAGAGGAGGGGTAGATGGCCTTGTAACTCAGAGAAGTTTCTCTATTCACTGGGCTGTGCAATATAAACAATTGTTAAAGCTAGGGGCAGTAGGGAAGTTACACATTTTTGTTGTTTACATATGCTTTGATTACTGGGTTTATAACAATGGAGGTTCCCATTAGCACACACAGTACATAACGTTAGTCGGTCTAATAGTTGCAGTTCATACGAAAGGCGAAGGAATAACAAACGTGAGGTAGTATCAGATTGGAGTCATATACTTAGGGACAAGTTATAATACAAGTCTGACTCAATGCCCTATGTGGCTTACACATTTCGTTACATGATAAAGAAGCATTTTATATACTTTGCTTTTCGATTACCTTGTTTTGCAATAGCAGCAAACATTGGTTGATACAAAGTGGATACTTGGGTTGTCATATACTGTGCTTTGGACCATAAAGGTATCTTGAGGGTGCGCGAAATCACTATGTTTTAATATAAGTAATTTGTATTATACGTTTAACATTATGTACCACACATTCTTTAGTAATCAGGAATAAGACTGAGAAATTTGAGGGTTTAGTAAGTTTGGTTAACGCTTCATCTAGGGGAACTGGTCAAGGGGTCATGGACACCATATTTTACCCCTGCAAGGGTTAGGCGCGGGGTCGGGGTGTGTTTGATAGGGATGGTTTTTGTTCTTTCTGGACTCCAGCTCCAAGTCCGGTCACGTCTAGGGCAATGATGTACTGCGGAAGGTAAATGATACAGTGTTTGTTCTGTTACTTGTTCGTGTCTAGTTGCTCATGAGAATGGGCCTTCAGCGGATCTGCAATGGGGTGGAGGCTGGGGGAAGCGCAATCCTTTCTCTGCGTGGTCAAGTGGGGGCCAAGCTGCAGCTTTTGTACTCAGGTTGTTCTGCTTGTGGACTTAAGATGGAGTCTCGCTTATTACAAAATGGTGTCTATGTTATGCCACATCACAGGCCGTGCAGTCTCACGTGTCAATCTTCAGCCACCCTGCCTTCCAGGCCCAGGTGCATGGGGAGCTGCCGATGAGTCATGAGCCTCACGTGGGTGGTCAATGTGGGGGACGGGGGTCCTAAAGACCTGTCCTCCCATACATTCCCCCCCTTTCGTTACTCAAGTAACAAATACTGTAACTCACCCAACCTCTGGCGCTCTTTTTCATTAGCAACTGCTTCATCCCACGCTGGTGTTCCCTTTATTGGCATCCATGCTGTACACACCCCCTGGAGACTTTCCCCCCTCCTAGCATATTCGTCTGGTGTACAAGTCATGTATATACATCCTCTATCCCCCTCCAGATCTACCCATACTTCTGTATACCATTCTCGCTCTAGGGGCTCTTTTATTGTTCTATGATATAACCTGTCCATTATGTCTTCATCATAGTATAACGGCACCATTCTGTATTTGGGTTCAGGATCCTCACCTGTTTGTACTTGTGCTTCCTGCATGATCTGTGCTGCTCCTCTAGCATTACCCATTGTCACCATCATCATTCCACCATTGGGGACTGCATTTGCGCAGCACCGAAGACCCAGCTGCCACACACACAAAATCAGGCGTAAAAATACAATGATGGGTATCAGCATCTTGATAGTTAATCCCAGCCAGGATGGTACCCAGGAAAAAAATGTTGTCGAACCAAGAGCTCGGGTCCACGCCACCTTCTTTCTTCATCCATTCCCCCAGATTGTGCACCACTGCGATAACGTGTCAAAGTGTTCCATTATCTGCGTCTTCAGAAGGCACGAATGTGCAGCACGCGCTCCCGATTTTTTGGCAAACACTTCCATCCATCGCTGTTAACAAGTCTAGGACATACCTGTTCTGCATTGTAATTAGCCTTAGGGCCCTTAGCTCCACCTTGATCACGTTGAACCCTTCTTCAGTGTCGTTGGCCAGTTGGATCACTCCCAGCGTGTGATCTGCAGCCATTTTGCATTGGCTTGCACCTGGATACTCGGGATGAGGGAGGCAAAGAATGTTTCAGCGGAGTTAAACAGCTGGTACTTGTCGGGGATCTGCACCAAAAATTATGAGGAGGCTTTGGATATGTAGTTGGATGACTGCCGTTTCCTTGATATCGCACCTTGGGCGTTGCCCGAGGACAAGGCATACAGTGGTGGTTCTTCTGTTGGTTGTGGATTTTCTGGGCGACGAGCGGCTGGCAATCCTTTTCCTTTGTTCATGTGACTCTCCGGGATCACCATCAGGGCAGAGTGCAGCATCGCCAGACAACATGTGCCCCACCAAGATAGTGGGAGGTGCAAGTATGATTGTTTGCCGCAAACCCAGTAAGTGTCCATAAGTGCTGCTGTCCCTTTCTTCATGTCTGGAATAATAAGCGTTCGATTACAGTTCTTATTCAGGCCCATGTTGTTTTCCCCTCACCATGGAAGCACAGTTCGTATGATAATTCTTTTTGCAGTTTGAATGGGTTTTCTATGGCTGTTACCCATGTTAGCTTTGCGATGTGTTCCTTCCACAGTGGTGTGCAGGTCTTTTCGATCCATTGTAGTTTCTCTTCTGGCAAGCCTCATAGTGCCTCAGCTTTACATGTTATTACTTCATCCTTCCACTTATTGTCCAAAAACAATGTTCCTTCAATCACGAAAAAAGGTTCTTTTAAACATATTACTCCTTTGGTTCTCGAGTAGCAGGTTTTCTCGTTTTGCAGCATTTCAAAAGATACTGTGTGTGCCTGGAAGGTGTTCTTAATTCTACATAGGGTGAGATGAAGGAGACAATGGGCATCGGCAAGAGTCAGTTCTTGGGCAGTAATACCTTAGGTGTTCCTGAAGCATGGGTAATCAAGGAGCATACATAACATCTCTCATTAGTTGTTTGTTTTGCAGTGGAGCTCATATCTGCATACACTACAACTTAGAGAGACTGGAGGTACTTATTTACCGACCACTTATAAACAACCCTACATTAGACTTTCGAGCAAAAAATATTATGTTTAAAGGGTCACTTGCTTCCCCACTATCCCTTCTTGGTTGTGCCTCTTATATATACTTTCTGAGCATTATATTATCATATATCACACCAGTTTGTATCAAAAATAGTCATTTATTATTCTTTCTTTGAACACATTATGTAAAAAACACTTTTTAACAATTTTTCTTTTTTTCTTTTTTATATGCAATTGTCAGATAGCTCCATACAATTCATTGACAAAACAAATATAACAATAATTTTCAATTTCGCTATGCGCATCAAATAGTCTGTAGTAATACACTCTTTCACAATTTTCTTCAAGATAAAAATTTCATCAAGATCTGTAGTTTGCTTTCCTCTCTCATAGAGAAGTGCATCCCAGTCCATAAAATATTTCACTCTATGTTCATATCACCCATGCTTACTCTCAAACTGCATGCAAACCATACCCGACATGTTTCATTCTTTACACACTTTCATACCATAAACAAGGAAATTCTTCAGGGGTTAAAACTTCATTATACCACAATTCAATAAGATGTGCAAATCTGTTTGTCTTCTTTTCATTCTAAGGATCCACTATTGATGAGGTTCCATTAGTATTTTACTGAGGTCCAACCTTCAAACGGATAACTAAAGGAAGCAAGAGAAGGGATATTCAAATTTTAGTATTCGAATCACCTCCGGGTATACATTTCTATTATATAATACCAGCTGTCTTTACTAGCAGCATTTCGGAGTAAATTATTTCATTAGCTCCTACTTCACATCCATTATCAAACTACGTCTCTCCATTTCGATAGCTGCAGGGTATCAGTCACATTTTGCTTGGCAAGAACACTTCTAATATTTGACTCTACTCAGTCTCAGTTTGGTCACTCCCAATAATAGAATTATTCGAGACTGTTCATTATCTAGGATTCATTCACCTAAGATTACCTTTGTTTGTTTTATTGTCTTTCTATCTTCTAGGTTTATCGCTTATTGTCGATACATCTGGTAGTGCTGCTGTGTCTATCTTGATAGCTGACTGCCGGGTACCGTCTAGAGCGCACCTCCGTGCTCTTCCACTATTAGAAGGAAACCAATGACAAATTATTTTGCAGATTTCTTATTGTTTGCCTATCTGTCTTATTTTATTTTTTGTAATTTTCTATTCTATTCTCTTCTTACACCATGTCTACTTAGGTTTGCTCATACTGACCCAATTGTGTAGAAGGTCTCTGTTTGCTTCACAAAGAAGTAATCTAATAGCAGTTTCTAATCTCGAGTCGTCTGGTACTCTGCCGGTACTGTGTCATCCGATACTTCTATTTCGGTCCTCTGTTCAGTTTCTATTTACCTACAGTTGGGGGGACACAGAGAGCACTGGATTTTACTATATTGCACATGTGCATCTCATATCAGTCTCTATCCAAACTAGCTTGCTGTTTAAATATGGATGGACTATTCTTACCTTTGTCTTTTCTTTTCGGCCTCCAGTCCTTCCAGGTGCCTCGATTTCGCTTTCCCAATCTGTCTCGGGCTGTATCTCATTGAATGCCACGGCGCGTCTCGCACCACCTCCCGCCGTTTGTGATTACCTGCATTTCTGTGTTTTCACCGTCTTTTAAATTCTTGCACTAATCATGTGATTAGTACATCACATGATCTGTGTACGCTGCGTGCGCGACTTGCCCTCTTTAAAATGTACATGTCATTCTGCAGTAGCCTTTCGGCCCCTAGTCTTCCGACTCCGGGGCTCCGCAAGGCATGCCGACACGTCACGGACCCGACACCGCGCTCAAACCGCTAACCCGCGGCGCTTTTAAAGTCCGCCGACCTCACATGGGCTTCCGCGCTGCACCGATCTCTGTGCTTCATGGCTCTGCCCGCTGCGGTCCACAACATCCCACGTTCACATCCAGGAGGCGAAAGTATGTAATAGTAGCTGCCATTAGGTCTGTGTACGGCTCTATATTTGTTGGGCACGGTTATCCTACAATGGGGCATCCAGTATATTCTTTCCCTCATTGTGGGCTTGCTATTCGTTATGCGCTATTTTATTTCGAACAATTCAAATTCTCCCAGAGTGCCTGTTCTCAGCATCTCTTCAGATTGGACAAAAAACGAGAAACTGTGGAGGCAAATTGTTACCCATGTAGTACTGTGTTCAAGATCTGTAACTTAACTTTAGTTATGTTATTTTGTATCTTCATCACTTCTTCTACTGTCTCCATCTTCTCTATTTGGGACACCGGGCCAGATGGCTATCGTAGCCCTATCTTTAAGAGGTTAATGAGCAGTCACTCTGTTTTCTCATTTAAGCCTACCTCTATGCTTAGTGGGGAAGCAAGTGACCCTTTAAACATAATGTTTTTTGCTCATATCCGCATACCATTTATTTGACTGATGCGGATGTCTAGTGTCTTCTATTGTGTCTATCCCCAGGCCGGAATACTCGTCATATTTTTTCCTCCCCACCTCCCTTCTCCTTCTGCTGCTTCTAAGGTAGCTTTTCGCATCTCTTGCTGCTTGCGGTATCATACTCTCTTTACCCACCCCCCCTTTTCCCACTCATCATATAAGGCCAGAAATCTTTCAGCCATCTCTGCATTCTCTTTCTTTATATTTGTGAGGGGTCCAACCTTTGTGGATGGGTTAACTGTTGGTGTGGGCAGGGTGGCAGTAGTGTCATATAACCATGATATAACGGAAGGATTTCGACAATTTAAACCATAAACACTATATTCAGTGGTATTGTCCCGGGGAGCAGGGCGTGGGGCCAACTTGTTGCTGCTGTTATTTGGTTGCTGTACATGGTCAGGGGGAGTGTCAGAACCCCATAGGAGCTGGAAACCGTCCCAAATTAAATAGGCCCCTTCTTTAACCATTTTCGTCCCATTTCCCATGTTAGTACCATTCCCTCCCCCCTCATTCATCTCGATAGAGATGAATGCAACAGCCCAGTAGACAACAAGGCCAAACATCATCATAGAAAAGATAGAACAGCACACACAAACAAGCCACACTCACACGAGTATCTACGTAAATCAAAGTTCTCGTTGAGATTTCTAACTGCCCTAACATTATTCGTTGCGGGCTGCCCGTTCGTTGCCATGGTTACTCCTACACATTAAAACATAAAAGTTCATTAAGCATATTGAAAAAGTCATATATGTAATTTCCATTAAAGAACGACAGTCAGGGAGAGAGAGAGAGAGAGAGAGAGAGAGCTTTTAATATTCAGTTTGAAAATTATATACAGTTTTCATGTTACATAAACATTTGAATTATTTTCTCTTATTTTTGTTGTAAGTGTGCTACTATGTACACATATTGTGCAGCTATATCTCATTTCTTTATCTATTGTGACATTTCTTCTGAACTCTGTATTTTCTCATCCTGCCCTTGTGTGACACTGTCATAGGCTTTTCGTATGTGTGTTAAATGTATCCAGTATCTCAGGCCCTTCACCTTCATCGCTGTCTGCGTGAAATATATTACCTCGTATGGGCCAAGAAATCTTGGGGCATTCCACCTACGCATGAAACTTCTGACATACACCATTTCCCCTGGCACAAGCTGACCTGTTGGGTTCTCTTCTGTGAAGTTTATTGTCTCATTTCCTTCCTCTCGTGTAAATGGTGGTGCAAGCTGTCTTGCTATCTTGTGGGCTGCTCTTGTGAGTTTTGTCAGATATTCATTAAATTCTTTGCCTAGTACAGTTGTGCTTTTATGGGTGTCTGAATGTCTGCGGAGTGGGGAGTGTGCAGTGTGCATGCACCTTCCTGTCACTATTTCGTGTGGTGACAGATGGTGGTCCTTGCTGGGCTGATTTCTCAGCTCAAACAAGGCCAAGGGCAGACAGTGGACCCAGTTCTTTTTTAGTGAGAAACACAGCTTTGATAGTCTTCCTTTCAGGAGGCAGTTCATTTTTTCAACTACGCCATTACTTTGCCGGTGATAAATCGAGTATAGTTTGTGCTTTATCCCCAGCAAAGCTGTTACTTCCTTGAAGAGATCGTTGACAAAATGCGTGCCGTTATCAGAGCGAATCACGTCACAAATTCCCCAGCGAGGAAATACTTCCCTCACCAAGAACTTCGCAGCGCATTTGGCATTCGGACGTGCACAGGGCCCTGCCTCCACCCACCTGGAGAATGGACAAACTAACACTATCATGTACCGTGATCCATTGCACCTCTCTCCCATATCCGCATAATCTGAAGGGGCCTGTTGGTTTCGGTATTGTTCCCCGCAGTGGTATTAATGTCATTCCTGAATTATATATTTGGCAGTTTGTACATTCCATTGCTAATTTTGACAGTTGCTCCTGTAGCCCTGGGATGAACCAGTTCTCTTGAATCTCTGCAGCAATATGCTGTTTCACATTGTGCGCTGGAAAATGAAGTTGTTGAAAGGCTATTTCCAATAGCTTGCTTGGCATTACCACCTTTCCGGTGTTGTTTTGACGCCATAAAAGATCTGTTGCTGAGTGGCTACATCCCCGTTTTTCCCACAATTCCTTTTCTTCTTGTGTTGCCCCTTCTTGCAGCTCTATTATTTGTGACACGGGCATGGCATTGTAGCCATATGGAAGATCTTCTTCTGCGTGTTTTTGTACTAAGTACTC
Organism: Ambystoma mexicanum; assembly: GCF_040938575.1. Lineage (NCBI taxonomy): Eukaryota > Metazoa > Chordata > Amphibia > Caudata > Ambystomatidae > Ambystoma > Ambystoma mexicanum. The sequence continues at coordinate 149,721,103 of NC_090931.1, forward strand.
ACCTGTTCTTTCCTTTACTAGGTAAGAGGCTTCCTTGGCAGCAGCGTCCGCTGCCGCGTTTCCCAAAGAGATAACATCTGTACTGTTTGTATGGGTCTGGCATTTCACAATGGCTACCACGGTGGGGTCTTTTAAGGCCTCTATCAACTGCTTCAGGAGTTCCGTGTGTTGTACGGGTGACCCATCGGCCCTGTGGAACCCCCTTGGTCCCCACCTTGCTAGCCCTCCGTGCACTGTTGTAGGCTGAGTCTGTGTAGATGGTAACCGTGCATCCTTTTGCTGTACGTAATGCTTCAATGAGCGCTATTAGTTCTGAGGCTTGTGCTGAGTAATGGGCAGGTAGGCGCTGTTGTATTAGCACTTCATACTCACCTTCCTCTAATCTTACGACAGCTATCCCCACGTGTTTTTCTTCTGTCTCTGAATTTATTGATGCTAACCCATCTATGAAGAATACCTCTCCTTCGTTCAGTGCATTCTCACTCACCATGGTTGTTTCCCCTTCCTCCTCCTTATATGTGGCGCAGTCGTGTGCTTGCATGTCCTCTACGGTGCATGGTTCTGTAATGAATCTTGCAGGATTCACTGTCTTACATCTCACTATGTGTATGTTGGCGCTGGACAGAATTATCTCATATGCCGTGGCTCGTTGTGTTGTGAGTGTACTTTTTTGATCTTTCCAGGATTGCAAATAGGGAGTGCTCCACGAATAATGTGACAGAGCATCCCATCACTATTGTCGCACTTTTCTCAATGGCAAAAGCTGCAGCTGCGAGAGATTGCTCGCACGCGAAGTGTCCTTGAATTACTGCATCCAATGTGCCATTATAGTAGGCCAGGGGTTTATGTCCCTGTGATGTCTTTTGTGTCAGTACTGCTGTCATGAGGGACCCCTTACAGTGGTAGAACAGGTAGAACTTGTGCTCATAATCTGGATTCGCGAGTACTGGTGCACTTGAGATCAGCTCTTTGAGTGATGTGAACGCATCCTCTAGTTCTGCAGACCATTGCATCTCTGTGTTTTCTCGTTGGGCTTCTTTAAGTCCCTGCAATAAGGGCCTTGTATATGCAGCATAATCTAATATCCATGCTCGGCAGTAGTTACACATGCCAAGAAATGTTTGCATTTCCTTCACTGTTTTTGGTCTTCCTACTGCTGTAATGGCAGCTACTCTGTCAGGTATGATTTTCTTACCGTCTTTTGAGATTAGTTTTCCCAAGTACAACACCTCTCTTTGGCAGTATTACAACTTCCCTCTGTCAACCTTGTAGCCTTTGTGGGCCAACAGTGTTAGGAGTGCAATAGAGTCTTTCCTACACTCCTCCTCATTTTTTGCGCAGATTAGCAAGTCATCCACATATTGAATAATCGCGCTATCTGCTGTCATATTCCCTAGATCTTCGTGTAGGATTCTGTTGAATATGCTTGGGCTTTCACGGTACCCCTGGGGTAACCTGCAGTGTTCGTACCTTTTTCCTCCCAAGGTAAATGCTGTTAAATATCTACACTCTTCTGCAAGTGGTATTGAGAAGAATGCATTCTTCAAGTCCACCACTGTGAAGTGGGATGCATTTTTTGGGATGCTGCACAGGATAGATGCAGGATTGGGGACCAAAGGGAATTCTTTTTGGATGAGGTCATTGAGGGGGCATAGATCTTGGATCATCCTCCATGCCCCTCCTTTTGCCTTTTTAATGGGGTAAATACAAGTATTACATGGCGAGTTTGAGGGCACTATTATTCCTTGGGCTAATAATGCACTAATCGTCTCTTTTATCCCTTCTTCTGCTTCCCGGGACAGGGGGTACTGTTTCACTCTGGGTAGTATGGCTCCTGGTTTGAGTTTTATTTTAACTGGCGTAACCCCATGCAGCAGTCCTACATCACGGGGACCTGTAGTTCACATGTTACTGGGAACTGATTTCATGTCATCATCAAAAAAGGAGGGAGGGGCTCGTACCACCGCCATTAGTTGTACTGGCACTTGTTTTTCCTGTATCATGATATCACAAGGTATTGCTATTTCCATTATTATTTCTCCATCACTCTCTGAGAGTTGTCAGTAGCAAGGGGTCCGATCTCATGGGTCCAGGTGTCTTTACCAGGGGGCACGGGTCAGGCTACCTTCATCATTTTATTCTGTTTGATGCAGAGAATGATGGCTCTGGGGGATGTTTGCACAAGGACGGATAATTGCCTTTGTGGTCTGTTGAATTTGGGGTGAACAGGGATACCATAAGGTCGGAGGGGGCACTTAGCTGGCACCTCTAAGGCGGTGGGATTTAGGACCAGGTAGTTCATAATTCACTTGGCCTGGCATTGCGGCCTCTGACATGGGGGAGGCAAATACTTGAAGCGGGACAAGAAGGAATGTATGGAGGTTAGACTGTGCTGTCCGACAGCAGCGAGACCCGGCGGGCCTGGTTGAGGAGGGGGAGATGGTCTTGTAACTCAGAGAAGTTTCTCTATTCACTGGGGCTGTGCAATATAAACAATTGTTAAAGCTAGGGGCAGTAGGGAAGTTACACATTTCTGTCGTTTACATGTGCTTTCGTTACTGGGTTTATGACAATGGAGGTTCCCATTAGCACACACAGTACATAACGTTAGTCGGTCTAATACTTGCAGTTCATACGGAAGGCAAAGGAATAACAAACGTGAGGTAGTATCGGATTGGAGTCATATACTTAGGGACAAGTTATAATACAAGTCTGACTCGATGCCCTATGTGGCTTACACATTTCGTTACATGATACAGAAGCATTTTATATACTTTGCTTTTCAATTACCCTTTTTTACAATAGCAGCAAACATTGGTTGATACAAAGTGGATACTCGGGTTGTCATATACTGTGCTTTGGACCATAAAGGTATCTTGAGGGTGCGCGAGATCACTTTGTTTTAATATAAGTCATTTGTATAATACGTTTAACACTATGTACCACACATTCTTTAGTAATCGGGAAAAAGACTGAGAAACTCGAGGGTTTAGTAGGTTTGGTTAACGCTTCATCTAGGGGAACTGGGCAGGGGGTCATGGACACCATATTTTACCCCTGCAAGGGTTAACGCGGGGTCAGGTATGTTTGATAGGGATGGTCTTTGTTCTTTCCGGACTCCAGCTCCGGTCACGTCTAGGGCAATGATGTACTGCGGAAGGTAAATGATACAGTGTTTGTTCTGTTACTTGTTCGTGTCTAGTTGCTCGTGAGGACGGGCCTTCAGCGGATCTGTCATAGGGTGGAGGCTGGGGGAAGTGCAGGCCTTTGTGTGCGCGGTCAAGTGGGGGCCAAGCTGCAGCTTTTGTACTCAGGCTGTTCTGCTTATGGACTTAAGATGGAGTCTTGCTTATTACGAAATGGTGTCTATGTTATGCCACACTACGGCCGTGCAGTTCACGTGTCGATCTGCAGCCACCCTGCCTTCCGGGCCTAGGTGCATGGGGGGCTTCTGATGAGTCATGAGCCTCACATGGGTGGTCAATGTGGGGTAGGGGGATCCTAAAGACCTGTCCTCCCATACATCAGCTTTTGTCACATTTAGACAGAACTATAAATATTAGACAGAATTACTGTGATTATTAGCTTTTGTCACATCTGGACAGAATTGGGAATATCAGCTTTTGTCACATTTAGACAGAACTGTGAATATTAGCTTTTGTCAGATTTAGATAGAACTGTGAATATTAGCCCTCATCCCATCTGGACAGAATATTGAATATTAGCTTTTGTCACGTCTAGACAGAATTGTGAATATTAGCGCTTTGTCACATTTAGACAGAATTGTGAATATTAGCCGGCGCCACATCTAGACAGAATTGTGAATATTAGCTTTTATCACATTTAGACAGAACTGTGACTATAAGCCCAGGCCAGAGCTAGAAAGAATTGTGAATATTAGCTTTGTCACATCTAGACAGAATTGTGAATATTAGCATTCGTCACAAGGGCGAGATGTTTGGTTGCGGTGAGTGGCTATTGCTTCACTGCACATGGCTAGCCTTTGTGTAGCAGCATTGTACCATAAAGTGCACAATTTTACAGAAGGCACTTTTAGTTCTCATAGGCCAAGTATGTACACGAAGGGACTCAACCTGCAGGCTTAGAGTAATTTTAAAGACATTACAAGACCCGATAGATTTAAGGCCAGGAAAGTGACAATTGGACCTGCTGCTTCAACTCCCCTCAGTTTGTCAATATAATGGTTTTGTAATACTGGCGTGGATGTGAACCATTACAATACTATATGTAATATTCTCACTGTTCATATGGCCTTTATAGTGGGAGATATTGCTGTTGGTAAATATTCTCAGGTGTAAGGTCAAAAATGTGTATTTGTTGACAACATTGTAAGTCCGACATTTGTGATTTATTAAGGCTTACCTTCTTAGTACCCTGTGCCCTAAATCGGATAGGATGCGTGCTAAGTCACCTGGGCAATTTTGTTTTAGTTGTGACGCATTTTGGCAGATTTAACAAAATATGGAAATCTTAGTTTGGCTAGTAGTATACTGTTGAACGTCTGTTAAAACTGAGGAAAATTAGGTTGGATGAATAAACAGCTGCGAGCCTTGATGGTGCTGTTGTAGTTACTGAATCGTTTGAGTTGCTCATGTTATCTGTGTCCGAATGTGTTCAGTGCAATTGATTTGTCAACTCCTCTAAACGTTGACACCCACAAATGGTAGCTGATCCATGCCATTTTTGTCCTCTACTTGTCTGGTATTCTCGGGAAGGGCACAGGCGAGACAGTTTGCAGGCACTGTTGCAGGTCCACTGCCATTGGATCCTGGTGCCCACTGTACGTCTGAGCACTTGTAGCAGCATGGGCCCATAGCACTATACTTAAGAATTCCAACATCGCAAACTTAGGCCTTTTATGACAGTAATGTTGGTGGACCACTGCACTCCTGGTATTAATGTGGGGCTTCGCAAACATTGGGAAACGCTTGTACTGCCCGACATATTTATCAGCACAGATGCGTAGGTGCCAAGGCTTTCACATTGATGAGCTCAGTCCTATATTACTGCATGTACATTCTGTTAACCCTGGCAGTTCTTGTCCAGTTTGCGCACCCGGTACTCTGAATCTTCTCTTTTAAATCGGATGTCTGATTGTAAATGAAGATATAACCTTTTTATTTAAACATTCGCCGTAGAACGAGTAGCACAATTTCCTATATTTGAAGTCCTGCGTGCGACATGACCGGCCAGTGGGGGGTTGTCGGGTAGGGTGTCAGTTGCCCACATGAGCGGTTGGTCATGATTCATCATCCCCTTCTCATAACTAGCTTGTTCAAATCGCTCGCCTGCCCTTCTCAGACGAAATCTTCACCTTTACCTGATCTACAGAGAACCACACATGAGTGACTTGTTGCTGACCTCCAACTTGCTTTCTGCCAAATTAGCTGTCTTTTTAACGTCTTCCATTCTCATGCTGACAACCACACTCAAAGCATGCTTTTCTCACGAACTGTATCGATGGACCTTAAATGGTACTCTTCCCCTACACCCAAAGGCAGCACCCTCGACTTATCCTCCCGCATCACATGCGCATACCATATCCCACTCAACTGACCATGCTGCCGTCCCCCTGTGGATCACCCGCTTTACTGCATCCCACAACGGTCACACTAACAGCCCCCTCATTCGGCATTGCTCCTTCAAACCCTTCCCAGTCAATGTGCTAGACGCCACTGTGCACACTTCCCCCATCACCAGTCCTCCAGTTCTTGTACTGGGCCTTTTTTACACATTCAAATCTTGTAAATACAACACCTTGTTATCTTTCTATGAGTACCATTTATGCACTATTTGAGAGCAGAGTGAAATGGAAAGGGCAAGTGACTTGATGGAAGCCTGAACTCTGCATGGGTGAAAGCAGCTCATACTTTTTTTCCGCGCTGCATGCACCAAGCCTGTCATACGGCACACGGCGAGAGGAATGATTTTGTTCGTCTGTTTTGGGTCTGTAGATGCTCTCTTAATGCATGTATATTTATTTCCTAGCATTTTAGGATTATAGCAACTTCTGGGAAGTATTTAAAAAGCATGCTTTTTAGTGAATGTCTACTTGCATTGCACCAGTATTTTTCAGAGTTCCTGTGTTTTGTGCATGTATCAATGGCAATGATATTTAAATAGGGCCTTTGCCAAGGCGCTGCAAATGGAACGTATTTACATTACATTCATCACCCAAATGAAGTTGCTTTATCGACCTCGGATGAAAGGCCTTGCCGGAATTCGAACCGGTGACCTGGAGAGCTGAAATCACAGCCCATAAAGATGAAGCTGCATCTGTGGTGTGTTCATACATCTATGTGGTGTGTCCATACGCATTGTGAGTAAGTGGTTACTTGTATGTCTTTGCTGTACTATTTTGCCTGCTCAGTTCGTTTTCAAGTTTAGTACTACACCTATTTACAATAGTGGTCTTTAAACCTTTTATACCAATTCCCCCTGAGCGGCAACAAATTGTCCATGCGCCACCCCCAGTATCTGGCACTTCTCGCCCAATCTAAATCTTCCTGCCTCTACTCTCTGCCCTCTGCAACTCATCCACAACAGGACTGCGAGACTTGTCCTTGGCCTCAAGCCCAGGGACCGTATCTCTCCAGGACTGAAATCGCTACACTGGCTCCCTGTGGCTGCGAGGATTAAGTTCAAAACCCTCTGCATTGTCCACAAGGCCTTCTGGGGCCTGGGGCCAAAATACCTTCAACTCTCCCTTCTAAATATCTTCCTTCTTGTGCACTTCGCTCATCCGCCTCCAACTCCCTCAGGGTCAGCCGCTTTTCCAAGCAACGAGTTGGGGGGAGATCTCTCTCCGCAGTAGGGGCCTCCCTCTGGAACAGCCTTCCTGCCTCCCTGAAACTTGAGAACCATCTCCGGTTCCGGAAGCACCTCAAAACCTTCCTCTTTGCTTCTGCTTTCTCTCCCCCTCTCCCCTGCTAAATCACTGAAACTGTACTGAATCAGCAACTGGGCCACTCGCCAATCTCGTTCCTGGGCCCAGCCACTCTCCCCTGCACTGCGGGACTGTCTCTGTATCCCTACAGCCCCCCTTCCCAGCACTTGTCTGCACTTATCTTGCACTTGCCACCAGCTGGCCCTTATTATTTCTCTTGTTCGTTACTAACCCTGTACTGCACTTTCCCCTCTCCCTTTTTCCCCCTCGCACTTTTCCCGTCCCCCCTACCCATGCACTTGCACGATCTGAATGACACCTGGCCTAGTAGGATCGTTGTCTGTCTCCCCTTGTTCCCCCCTCCCTGCCTCGTCGCGCCTTGAAACACTTGTGTATAGGCGCGTTACAAATGCCATATCATATCATATCATTTAGACAGAACTGTGACTATTAGCCCACACCACATCTAGAAAGAATTGTGAATATTAGTTTTGTCACATCTAGACAGAATTTGGAATATTAGCTTTTGGCACATTTTGACAGAATTGTGAAAAGTAGCTTTTGCCAGAATTAGACAGAATTGTGAAAATTTCCTGTGTCACATCTACACAGAACTGTGGAGATATTCAGGCGCTGCATCCAGGTAGAATTCTGGAGATTAGAAGGCACCAGAGCGGGAAATTATAGTGAAGATTAGACTGCAGAAAATGTAGAAAGCAATGGCACTAACCAACCCACTAAAAAATCTCACCCCTCTGCATACCCCTCTCAAACTCTAACCAAACACAACCACACCTCAAAAGCACACCAAACACCCTACACTTCATTACGCTGCAACAACAAAACAAATCACACATAGCCTTGCCCAACAGAACATGACGGCTACCAACCAGAAAGCACACCAAAACTCAGCGAACAGCGTTAACCAAACTGAAGCTACCAACAGCTCTCTTGCACTTTTTCACGATCAATCCTACTAACCCCCCCCCCCCACCATGCTTTCAGATATGCCAGAGTGCCAGGGGATCACTCTGGTGGTGATAGTGGGCGGTACAAATGTTCTTTAACATTAAGCCTCAATTGCACATATAGATGATACACCACTCAATGAACTTTGTAAGCAGAAATAGAGTTGAATAATGCGTGTGTCATTTGTGGTTATCTAGAAAAATCATCTATGGAAGCATTGGCTAAAAGGAAATGATGGCATTGACTATTTCTATGATTGATTTATTTTAAATTGCACTGACTGTCTTGGCTTGTGTTACTGGCCGGTCATGCTGAACATATTAACACCATTACAGAATAATGTAACAAATTTGATAATTTGAAAGAAAAAAAGAAAGGGACAACAAACTCACTTTGCTGTTTTCTTTCATCTAGGAGCTGTGAGAGGGGACACTCTAATTCAGTACGGCGGGGCAATTTACACTTCTTTGCTTCTTCCGGTATACAAAAATTATGAAAATATCTTCATTATCGAATTCCTCGATGATAATGTGGAGTATGTCAACAAATGTCTGGATAAGGATGCTAAAGCAGATGACTGGAACCTGTTCACAAAAGATCTGTGTAATGTGGCAAGAGACAGGTATGAATTTACTAAAAGACCATGTGCATTAAGCCTGCTCCTGTTTCTCCTTCCAGGATCAAAGAAGGGAATTTCTCTTCTCCGAATTCAAGAAACTGTTTATTTGTTTCATACTGGAATAATTTAGAAAACCCATGTAAGAATGCATTCAGAGTAACCATGGTGTAAACACTTGCATATGAGCGCAATATAAATAAAATATCATAGCATATTATATCATATCATATACTGTACTCAAACATTTGGACCTATCACTTTTTTTCTACAGGAAGCAACAGTTTTATGGACGCATATCAGAACTGTTTAGGCACCAAAGTCCCCCGAGACATGGCTGATAGCAGCGACGTCATTTAGGGGTTGCCAGTGGTCGCAACTGCGACCTCTAAAAAAACAACAAAAAAGGTTGTTTTTTTTTTTTTTGTAATGCAAGCTCCTGGTCTGTGGCCAGCACCATGTGGTGTGGGATGTTTTAAGCAATTTATGCACTGCCATGCAGCAACACTATCTCCTGATGGTGCCAGAAACATCAAAATGGCAGCAAAACACTTGTGTGTGCCAAAACCTCTGAAAATTGCACTCTGCAAAACCCAAAAAGATGGTGGCCCTATCTACCACGCATGTTGTCAGTGGTGGAACCAAGATCTCACTACTGAAATATATCACTGTGCTCCACAACATGTGCAACTGAAACACAGTACATGTTGTACACATGTACAAAGGAAAAAGCAGTGCTGTGCAAAAGCAAACCCAAAATTTTGCCTTAAAAATATTTTCTTTATTGCTGAAAACTACAGAATGCCGGTACAAAACACCCTGCAACATCCAAAATTCTTACTGGATGCTACAATTCATTTCAGTTAAGAAATCATTGTGAAAGCTGAAGGCATAAAGATATTTCACAGCAAAAGTTGCCTGCCTGTGGACTCTGTCAAAATTTGGGTGCAGTACCCTCGGCCGTCTGAATGATAGCTGTCAAGCCCGCAGAATTAAAACTTTAAACTTGTACAAACTGAAATCAAATGTTTGAAATGTAAATGGCCTGTTCCTGATAGTAACTTATGTTGTAATTGGGTAATCCCACAGTTTTAAACCTAGAAGAAGAATTCTAGCTGCTGTTTTGAAATTACAAGTTTGGTTTAAGTTAAGGAAAGATGCAACAGAATTAACAATACATTTAAGCCTGGCTAAAAGCTGCCAAACTGGAATTACAGCTTTCCTCACAGAGGCAAGGCCTCTCCCTCCAGCCCCCTCCAGCAGGAAATCACAACTAAGTGATGATTATAGGGTAGGGGAAGAATTTGGTCTGCAGTGCAGAAGGAGACAAAGGACATCCTCCAGCCAAAGGAAATGCTAAGTGTTTACAGTTGTAAATGGCCTCTGCCAAGGAGAAACTGGGAGGAGACTGCTTTTGAACTGAAGGGAGAGAAAAAAGAGGCAGAGACAAACAAACATTTGTGGCTGGACATGCACAAAGAATATTTTGTTTAAATACATATAACTTACCACTTACAATTGTTAAAAATACAAAAATTACATATTTGTGAATTCTAAATTCTGGCTGTACATTTTAAGAGGCAGCAAAGTCGTGTGACATGTTCAGGAAGGAAACAGCGGAAAATGTGGTTTTACACCAAATGTGTTTTTGCTACAAGTATAAAACCTTATACACGTATGCCCATGTTATACACACACACTTGCAGAAATGTGCTTATCAATTTGATGCTGGGTTCCTGATGAAAAGGGCAAAATTCTGTGGAAAGCAGACACAAGATCCTACAGCGATGGGGTTTTGAGGAGTAGCTGCTATATTAAATATGTAATCTGTATATGTGGGTGTTATAGATGTTGCACCTGTGTAAATATGTATTGTGTCAAAAGTAGATTTTGTGTTCAAGGGGCAAGGGGAGGATTCTCTGACTCATAAACTCACACCATCAAGGTGACACCCTGTTTTCTCCTCCTATCAAGGCAGAGAGGAGACTCTGGCCAATCACTGCCAAAGGGGCAAGCTTAGAATAAACCAGCACACACACACCTTTATCATAAGCATAAATAGAGACAGCTCAGGACTGAAAAAAAGACACACAGATTCACCAACTGCCTGATCCTGGTGGAGCACCCTGCAGCAGAACTCTACATCTTCCTTGCTCCAGACTCCAGAAACTTGGCAAAGCAGAAAAGGCACATTCCATAGCTGAACTACTCTCAGATAGGCCTTAAATTCCAGAACCAGAATCCCACCACTTAAGGGGAAGCTTCAAACTACAGCCAGACTGCGCTGTACTGCTTGCCTGCCAAATAATTATCTTCAGAACCAAGAAGGGCAGATTAAATCCAATCATGTGCCGTGCTGTGCCGATCCAGTTCAGTCCTGCCGTGCGGTGACCAGAGCGCCTTGCTGATTGCAGACCCAATCAAGTCTGGGGTACCCAGCAGTTTGTTCTGACCAGAATCCTGAAGATTCAGTTTAAAAACATATCTAGTGAGTTTCTATAGATAGAACTGTGTCACTAGCATATGTACCTGGCTTAGTTAATCCCTATCTAAAACCCATCCTATCTTGTCTTTAGAACCTGACATTGTTAGGAGTATTTTGAATTGTCTGAACCCTCTATCCTATCCCTCCTATCTTCCTCCTGTGCTAGTATTGTCAAACCTATCTCGCTGAGTTTCTCTCATGTGTTTTCTAAAATCATAAGTCATTAGTGTTGTGAGTAACTAACGTGAATCCAAGAAAGAAATTGAGTATCCACCACGTGAAGGGTTCCCTGGCTAGGAATTGATGGAGATTCATGTGTGGCATTCTCTTTTTCTATAGTCATAATCTAGTGTAAGAAATCCCATTTGTCTTTTAAAGTGCATTCCTGTTTTTCATTTTTGCGCCTATCTAAAAAACACGACCTCCACTAAAACGTCCATAACTTCCTCAGTTTTTGTGCTAGAAACAAAATTTAAATGTCTACTTGTAGCTAACATCATTAGCTGTCCATAGCACCTAACACTGCATCCATTTATTTCTCTTAATGTCATGATTACCGCACACTGAAAAGTTTGCCGCAAATTTTTGTTTAAGGTAATTCTGACACGTGTAAAACAGCTTTTGATTGCTCCCGATCTCAATTTTAAGATTTCACATTGTTTCTTAGTATTAAATCATTGCTAGTGTTTGTGGGTAACTATCCAACGTGGCTCCCATTAGAATTTATAATATTTTCATCAATTTAAACCATATTTAGTGTTTTTACCCAGTCAATTCTGAGATAACTTTAAAAGCCATTCTGACAGCTGGCCAATCAATTCCGTTCTCTCTTGTGTTTGCTTGGGGGAAGTGGGCTTGATATTTTGTGTGAAATTGCCATTCCTGAAACTTGCTCTCTCTCCTCCTATCTCTTTACATTGTCTGTTGGGGGGTTGAGGGGTGTGCAGGGGGAACCTTTATCTACAGTGCTATCCTATTTGATCTAAACACACACACAAAAGTATCATCTCTGTGCTGAATTGTTTTGCTATTACTCCTTGTGCATTAAAGAGGTTATTCATTGTCACATCACCCGATTGGTGATCATTGTGTATCCATTAAACATAGTGTGATTAAATTGTGAATACATACATAAACATTTTAACTTTGCAAACAAGCCTGATTCCTGGTTCAGGGGGTTCCAGGAGAGGGGCGTGATATGAGTGGTGTATCGTTCAGAATAAAAGAACTTTTAGACACAAAAATAAATAAGGATTTCAGTTGTGCATTACACGCTAGGCGTTGACTTAGGTGAGTGCCGGATTGAAATCACTTACAAGCTTGGGGGCTCGTCACGAGATCCTGAATTAGACATACCACTTGTGACAGTCTAACACAGCGTGCTAACTGACGGGGTCCATACACCTTGTCGGGCTAACACACTGTGCTACACTGTAAAAACACCCTTGAATAGAAATACTCAAAGGAGTTGGGCTTGTTTTGCAAAAATAAAATAACTCTGAGATAAGTCAGAAGGAAATTAATATTTCCGGAATGGCGACTCCAGTGGAAATTAATGTGGCAAAAGAACACCTACTGCACAAATTATTTGTCAGGGGTGAATGGACAGAGCAGGATGAGAATGTTTGGCTGCAGGAAATCAAACAAGCCATTGCTACAGAATTTGATAAATGGCAGGACCAGGGCCCATTACACATGGCACTTAGTGAATTGTACATGGGCCCAAGTGTAAAAGAAGAGCAATGTAAAATTGCCAAAATAGCGGCATACCTGTACCTCCACATTAGAGTAATACAGGAAAAATATGCCGAAAACCTAGATCTTGCAAAAAGGCAAGTACAATCCCTAGAGAAAGCCCAAACTGATCTGGACTCTGCAGAGCAAAGGCAACAAAAGAGCCAAGAATCAGAGAGAGAATCCAGACAGTACCTGACAAAATTAAAGGAAGATCTGGATCTCCTGCAGCAAGAGAAGGTATACCAGGATACCAAATTACTGACACTGCAAAAAGAATGCCAAGAAAGGTTGGACTCTTTAATATAGAACCAACAAAAGCTAGAGCAGCGATTGAACTATAATAGAGTCTGTGCAGAGCAGATAGTCACCCTACCAAACCGCCTAGAATCCTTAAAAGATGAAAATAATAAATTAATTCTTAAAGCCCTTGAATCTCAAACAGAGTTCGATGAAGAGCGCCAGAAAGAAAACAAAGGGATGACCTGGCTGCACAGAGGGGTACTCTAATTCAGGAAAGGGACGCCTTAGGCCAGGAAGTCATCCATTTAAAAACCAAGATGGAAGAAAATCACCTGGCCCTTCAGGCACTGGGTGAACTTAAGAGGGACTATGAAAAGCTGGTAGAGCACACCAGGAGGGTGGAAGATGCTCTGGAAATGAGTAATCAGGCTAGTAGGGATCAGACTCGGGAGGTGAGCCTCCTGCAGCAAGAATTGGCCCAATACTACCAATCCAGGCAAGAAACACAGAGAGACAATGAGGCTCTCTGTGAGAAAAATGGCAGGCTCCATAGACAGGTAGCCATGCAGGAACAACTAATAGAGACCAGTAAGGCCTTAGGAGAAGAACAAAAGGGTCAGATTCTTGCATGCCAACAGGGAATAGGGGCTGAGAGAGATGAGGTCCGCTGGGAGAGGGAAACACCTGATCATAACCTCAGGAACCCTGGCACCAGAGACTTTCATCTCTTCAATTCCATGGACTCTGCAACCCCCATGTCCCCTGGCTCACATGAGCCAAGGACCACAGGGATGGTAGACTTAAACCTAAGGGGAAATATGGGGCTAATAGGTCAGCGCCTCCCAGAAATGGATGGGTGGGCATCTATGTGTTGGTTCCCAAGTACTAGGGCCATTTTCTCTGATCAGGTAGACTCCAGCGAGGGGAAAATCAGATAAATGGATCCTCAGAAATATAACTCACCTAGAGATCAGGCAGTGACATTTGGTGGGGAATTCCATGAGGCTAGGCCCACCAAGAGCATATTAAAAACCTCTTCCCAGCTAGGACAGTAGGGAGGGGCGTACTCAGCCAATCCTGGGAGCAAGTAAGAGTCAGAAGACTCGTCTGAGCGCCACAGGTCCCAAGGAACTAGCCCCTCACATTCTGCCAGCCATTCCCAAGCTCGCAAAATCCAGGAGAGCCTAGAAGACCAGACAGCCACCTCTGGTAGCAGTGCCTCTGAGTCAGAGGATGAGCGGGCCAGGGTGACAAGAACTAAAAAGGCCAACAAGGTCAAGAGAGCTTTACTTAAGGATCCCCTAAAGCAAATAAAAGCTATCAGGAGCATCATCACGCCCTACCACAAGAATGCCAAATATTTGGTTTGGGAGCACCTTGAATTATTTGAGCAGATGTTGGAAAGTTTCCATCTGAAGGACAGTCAAAGCTGTATTCAATATGTAAAGTGGACATTTTCTCCTGAGTACTCCAGCTTCTTTGCGGGGCTGGACGATCAGAATCATTCCAGATGGTCCACCTATAGGGCGGCCATCCTGAAACATTTTTCCATTCATAGGAACCTATAAGAGGCTTGCAAGGCAGCCTAAAACTTACAATGTGGGGAAGATCAGGCCCCACAAGAATTTCTTTAGGAATTGAAATGCGCCTTTGCGCAGACCACTAGAAGGGTGCGCACTGACAGTAAAGAATGTGTGAACACCTTCTTTCATGCTCTCCCTAAGTACATCATGACCCAGCTATTGAGGCACTTTCATGAGAAAAGATCACTAGACTGGGTAATTGAACAGACCACACGCATCTATGAAGTACAGAAGCCATTGGAAAATAAAAACCTGAACAAAAGCCCCAAACCGACCAACACCCCCGCTGCTGCTAAAGTGGAGGAGGTGAAGGTTGCCCCCATTTTAGATCTGGAGATAGGGGGGGCCTAAAAACCTTCCCGTGCAGAATCAAACCAACCCCAAACACAGAAGGCCCTCGGGCCAATCCCAAACAGGGAGCCAAGGAGGCAACCCCACAAATGGGACCCCTAACTCCTCAGACTACATCAGCCCACGCTACAAGGGAAATAGACCCATCCTGGGCTATGTGTGGACTCCTCCAGCTCAAGGGGTGGGGAATACAACCAGACAGCAGGAAACCCAGGAAACTTCCCTCCTCACTTTCCCCAGGAGGGCAGTAATTCCCCAAATACCGGCCCAAATTTCTTTCCCCGGTACCCGCCAAACTTCAACCCCCAAAACAACACATCCTTCTTTCCCCACTTTCCTGAGCCCAGACAGCCCCATCCGGGAGAGGGGAGGCCATGTCACGACCCTCGCCCAAAACCCCCTCTGGCAAACCCATTGGCCAGGTGGAGTCAGGACTCTGGCCTCTAGAGCCTGGCATCCTCTTTAAAAGCCCTCATGGGGCCAGTGCTGGCGCCTATGGCGCCAGGCTCATAGACCATGAAAAACAATGTGCTTGGGAACTACTTTATTGTATTGTCAGCCAACATGGAGGCATCCACATAGCTTGGTTCCTAAGAACCAAGCTATGGGGTCTAGTATGTTGGGTGTTGTAGCCTAGGGACTACTTTACCTGGACTATTTTGTTGGGGCTATTTAAAACACAACCGAGCAAGACAACACGCTTCGCGTTACTTTGCAGCTTGCAACATGACGCTCACCGTGTCCAGCTATTCCCTTGAACCTCAGAGAAGCAGAACCTGCAAGGAGACAAAAGGAGCATCATTAGCATCTTACCTGCAGTTTTCATCTTTAAACACTCACAGCTATTGAGAACAGCTTCCTCGAATCTGCACACCTCCCGGACAGAACGACCTGAAAGAGGAAGATAGAGGCAACATTTAAGAAAGCAGTAGAAACATTTGCAAATTACGAACTGCTCAAAAGGCTTACCTGGCTGGTCGCCTCTCGGTTGGCACCACTCCGGAAATTCCAGTCGCGCTGAAGAACACTGCGACCTACAAGGAAGAAAAACACAGGTTTGCAAAGGCAAGACTTTGCTGCGCTGCGCATAGCGCTTACTTACTGCATCATAGCACTCTTAATGCGCCATCATTTAGCAGCGGGGCTCAACCAAGCCAGTTTGCCGCGCTGGAGCTCTGCATACCTAAGGGAGAAAAAAGAGACATTTTAAACAAAGAAAGGCATGCAGGATAACAACAAAACTAAAGAACAGCAATAAGACCTACCTGAACAAAATCAAACAGGCTGGCGTCAGTAAAGTAACTGGACCGCACTCGCCCATGAAAGAAAACGTGCTCCTGCAAAGAAGGCAGGATGCCTAATTCTACCACAAGGCAGAACCTTCCCTGCAGACCACATCAGGGCAAAACTGAGAAGCATACCAGCGAGTAACCCGGCTGGGTAGCGTCCCTGTGGATACCAGATGAGCATAACAGGCCAAGGGTGGAGGGGTACCCAAACTTTCCTAACCAGGGGTATTTTGCGAGAAAGGGATAGTTACCCTTCCCGGGATCAACCCAGGGTAGATCTAAGGGCCTGTACCAGCCAGCGTGGGGGTCCCAACTAGAGCGCCAGGTCCAGCACATGGCAAAGGATCTGGGTCACATGCTGAGGGCTAAACAGAACCCTCAGATGGGCATGGCGGCTCAGAACTCCTCCAAACCAGGGTCTGGTGCTCCAGAACAATGACGGGGAAGAGCCCCGACAACCCACCGATTCCTAGGGTGGAGGCACAAGGGGAAAGGGGGTGCAAAGCCTTGGAGGAAGCTCCCTTCCCCACTTGTGACAAGCCCCTGGAAACCCAGGAACCGGAACCAACATCTCCTGCCCCCAAAAGTCTGCAACCCAAGGAGCAGAGGGTGGGTAGGAGAAATAAAGACCCTTAAAAGGCCCATTTTGCGGAGGAGGTGCAAATCTTCTATTTTGAAGGAGAGGGATCCTTAGAGGAGTCTGGGAAAAGGATTTTCTCCTTCAGGGATGGGGGAACTTCTCCCAAAGAAAAATGGGTCCCAAAAGATCCAAATCCAGACTTGGCAGATGTGGGGACTGAGTTGAAACCGCCCATCATCAAACTACAGAATGACAAGCAAGAAAATCCCCTGGTCAAAACCCACTCTGGTCACTGCCTCCAAAAAGGGGACAGGGGCAACCCAGTATTAGAACCAGGTCAACCCAAAACTTCCCCCATATCTAGCTGTCACCTTTTTCTTACAAGTTCCCATGACCCCAAACAGAATCCTGCCCAAATCACCTCTCTATCAGTATCCACAACCAAGAAATTAACCCCCCAGTTGGCCAAAAAATTTGCATTATCATTGCCCCCTTGAGGAAAAGGATGGAAAATGTTATGCCCCGGTTAAAATACAGCGGCAATGTACAATTTTGGCACTGGTGGACACTGTTTCCAAAGTTACCATTCTGTCAAAAAGGGCCTTTGATCAACTGAATTCGGGAAGAGGGGAGAAATATCAAATTCCTCTCACCCCTCTTCCTGGACAACTTCAGAACTTCGACAGGAAGGAAATTCCTGTCGAGGGGACTGCAGATTAAGACATTAAAATTGGGCGACACAAGGTGAAGCACCCAGTCATAGTTGTGACTCCAGAGGGCACACCTTGTTTACTAGGGAACGATATCCTGCGTAGATTGTCTCCCCTAATAGAATTGTGTAAACAAGGTCTTCTGGACCCAGACTAACCGACCAATAAAATTGAAACAGAGTTTCAACCATGTTAGTTTAAATGACACATGCCACATGGTTGAACAAAAACCTGACCCAGTTGAATTCCACTTCCAGAATAATCAAATCCCAGACGTGACAGTAATTGCAGTAGGACAACAAACTGGTGTTGGGGAGTCCTCTCTATTTCTGAAAATCAACCTTCCTTCCAGTCTAAGGTGGTATTCCAAACTAGAAGGAAACACTCTGAAATTCTATACGAATCCACAATCAGAAAATCCCATTCATGTAGTCCAAAAAGATGAGAAATCAGCTGAAAGCTTGCCTGATATTCAGAAAATTGGAGAACAGTTGTTCATCCCTCTTCAGTTAAATGAGGGAAAGGACTTTGTTCTCGCCCGAGTGTGTCTGAACAACGGTAAGAGCTTCATCAGCAAGGCCAGGTTCCGCAATCTCCCAAAAGATCCAGCCATTCTCACATTTAAACTGTTAGACAAATGGGAAATGGACCTGGAAACACCCAATTCCAAACATCTCCTGCC
Organism: Ambystoma mexicanum; assembly: GCF_040938575.1. NCBI lineage: Eukaryota > Metazoa > Chordata > Amphibia > Caudata > Ambystomatidae > Ambystoma > Ambystoma mexicanum. The sequence goes on from NC_090931.1 coordinate 149,739,252, forward strand.
TAGCAGGTGTATGCTCAAATTTCCATAGGCGACAAGAGCATAGTCCATAATTGTTGGGTTGTGCGAGATGTCCCTGCTGCATTTTATTTAGGCAGTGACATTCTCAATCACTTTGCCATTAGTTTGGACCTAATAAACTTCAAAGTTTGGTCCCGATTAGCGGGTAATCCCATTGACTTTGATGACCCAGAGAAAGCATTTTGGTCAGCTCAGCTGCTGCCATATGCAGTTAAAATTCAGACTGGAGAGGAAGTCACCATCCCAGAATGGACCGGACAATTCTCACTGAAAGTAAAAATTAAAAGAGGACAAAAATTGAAAAATCCTGACGCCTATATTCATCTTAATGCTCATTTCCAACAGCAAGCGTTGGAGGTAAACACAACACCACTAGTCAACATAGAACACAACACCATTCCAATAGAGGTGGATAACAGCGACCTAAAGAGTATCACTCTGGGCGCAGGCACTATTATTGGAGTGGCGGTTGATGATCGACATTTTTCCATAGATTTAGGTAATGAACTGTTAGGACCAATCCCCAAGGACTGTTTTGACAGTGATAGAGACGATGACACAACACCAGACAGGATCTTCACCCGGCATGGGGGGAATTTCCTGGTGTACTCTTCCTGCCCTTATGTTAAGGAAGATATGACCTGTGACTTCAGGAGGGATGAGGTGATCTTTCAAGTCCACGAGGACTGCCTTCCCCACCTGAAGCCATTAGTCCAAGTCAGCACTTTGACCAGGGACTTCTCCACCCAGCTGGAGGAGGCCACTGAGATAGCCAAACCGGAAGTCTTTCCAGGCTTCAGACAGATGGTTGAAGAGAGAGTCAACCTAGCTGATGCCTGTGAGACTCTGGAGCAAAAGCAAAAATTGAAACAAGTTTTCTTAGATTTTCAAGATCTCTTTGCGGTGGACTCATATGACTGTGGTCGCACCGACATCCACACAACAATTATTCCCACGGACCCTGGCATGACTCCAGTGTTTGTGAAGCAATATCACTTGCCTCTCGCATCAATGGAGTCCCTTACTGAAATAATTAAGAACCTTGAGTCCTGTGGTATAATTCGTCCAGTCCACAGCACCTTCAATAATCCGGTGCTGGGGATTTTGAAACCAAACAGCCAGTGGAGACTCTGTGCTGACCTTAGGGAGCACAGCAAACAGGTCCATACTTCCCGATGGCCTCTTCCCTACATTAACCAAGGGCTGGCCCAGATCCAGGGGTCACAGGTATCACTACAATTGACCTGGCCAATGGGTACTGGACTGTACCGGTCAGTAGGGAGGACCAATACAAGCTGGCTTTCACCTTCAGGGGCAGCAGTACACTTGGACCTGGACTCCCTTCAGATGCATCAACTCTGGCAATGAATTTAACATCTTTCTACATAAGGCCATGCCCGACCTGGGTGAAAGAGGTAACCTGGCCTATGTAGACAATGTTTTAGTCAAAAGCTCAACTGTGGAGGAACACATAGCGGAGATCTGTTGTGTCCTGACACAGTTGAGGGTTGCCAGAGCAAAACTCTCCTTTCAAAAGGCACAGTGGTGCAGAACCCCTGTCAATTTCTTGGGGCATGAGATAACTCCTCAGGGTCTCTGTCCCCAGGAAAAGAAAGTGGAAGCACTCCAGAAAATAAAAGACCCCACAACTCTGCAGGAACTAAGGAGCCTCCTTGGACTAACTAATTACATCAGAAAGTTCATTGAGGACTACGCAGAGATCACAAGACCCCTGATCCATCTTTTGAAGGGGGGGTCAAGTGGGAGTGAGGTCCAGAACAAGCCGAGGCAGTAAGGCAACTCAAAAGAAGCCTCTCACAAGCGCCTTGCCTTGCTTACCCTGTCAAAAACAAGGGGTTCTTCTTGGAGACAGGGTTCTCAAATCCATGCTTGACTGCAGTATTATATCAAAAGCATGAAAAGGTCAATAAAGTAATCTCCTATGCGAGTAAGACTTTATCCTCTGTGAAGGAAACATTCAACGGTTGTGAGAAGGCTCTCCTGGCAACGGTGTGAGCATTGAAGAATTTCCGCCCGTTTATCCAGGGGGAACACATCATAGTGGAGACTCCAGACCAACCTTTGCAATATCTTCAAAGTGACAGAATCCAGGCCGGAAATCTGAGTAATTCCCAAATTACTTAATGGATTCTGTCAATGCAAGGCTTTCCTGTGGAGGTCAGGTATGGCTAAAACAAGAAGAGTCCCCTCGCGTGAGGTCTGACTGACTTGCATGATTGTGCCAGAGAAAACTGTCTCGAGGACGAAAGTATTAAAGTCAAGGACAACATGGAAGCATACCTTAATTCCCCTCACAAGGTCTATGAAGAAGACATGTTTGAGGGAATGCCCACTGTCTATGTGGATGGATGCTCCTATCATGTTGACAACAGGCAAAAGGAACTTGTGGCCGGCGTAGGGAATGCATGGGTGAATGATGCCCCGGAACCCTCCGCTTGGTACAAAATCGGTCCCTGAAGTAGTCAAGTGGCAGAGCTGATGGCTGTGCATCAAGCCATCCTCACTGCTGTCCAACACCAACTCCACGAACTGGTCATAATCACTGATTCAGATTATGTACGGAACGGGTTTGTGGAGCACATGGTTAACTGGAAAAGCAGAGGCATGTTATGTGCTAATAATAAGCCTTTAAAACATGGAAAATGTATACAAAATATTGATGATCTGGTCACCTCGAATGGGATGACCATCTACTGGAAAAAGATCAAGGGTCATTCTAAAGTAGAGGGACCAGAAAAAACTGGAAATGATCTAGCAGATCAGCTGGCCGAAACCAGAGCCATCCAAGGGGATCTGCTTGAGATCGAGTCCCTGTTGGGAGAAATCCAGGTCACTGCTATCACTAGGTTCCAGACAAATGATCGCAATGAACTCTTAACTGCACAATGGAGTAAGGAGACCCCAGATGCTGATTTGATTACAGCTCAAAAAGGGGATCCAATAATTGGTATGTTTTATCAACACATTGAGGACCCTGAGATCTTTCCCCTGACGGATACCGATTACATTGGGAAAGAGCACCTCAGAGTGTTGATGAAATGTCCAAAAATGTTCCAAATCCAAGATGGTTTGTTGGTGAGGAGATCGATAGCTGCCCATGACCAATGGGTGGTCCCCACCTCCTTCCGAAGCCTGATGCCAAGTCACGATCATGATGAGGCCACAGCCGGTCATCGGGGGTTTCATATTACACTAGAAATCTTGCGAGAGGTTGCATACTGGCCACACATGGGGCAGGACCTCGACCAATACTTGAAGGGGTGTCTTGTGTGTGCACAATTTCAGCCAACATCGCTTGCATACTGTGCTCCCCTCCAAAAGAGGAGAATGACACTGCCTTGGTCAGATTTGCAAGTCGATTTTATCAGGCCCGTGATTCGCTCCTCTAGGGGGAACAAGTACATGTTGACCGTAACATGCTTGTTCACTAAATGGTGGAATGTCTCCTGGCCCCAAATTGCAAGGCAGAAACAGCAGCTGCCCTGATGATCAATCACATCTTCTGGCGTTTCGGACTACCCCAAAGGATTGAGTCAGACCGAGATAGTCACTTCACTAGCGAAGTGATGACAAAGATGTGGGAGATACTTGGGGTCAAAAGGAAACTACACATTGCTTACTGGATTGCCTCTAGTGGTGGAGTTGAGAGATACAACAAGACAATTGTGAGCATATTAAAAAAGCTTGGGCAGATTCTGGGCCAAGTTGGGACATTCGATTACCTCTTGTCCTGATGGCCATCAGATCTACCCCTTCTTCCGCAACAAAAATGTCCCCGTTTGAGCTGATGACTGGTCGAAGGATGGTGCTACCCCAGCATCTGCTCTACAGAACCCAAAAGCAGACATTGATAAATGCCTCCACAACTCATGAGTATGTTGAGAATCTGAGAAAACACCTTCAACATGCTTTTACCTATGCTCAGCGGAATCTAGAAAGATCTGCAGACAAAATGAAGATCCAATATGACCTTAAGACAACTAAAAAAAGAATACCAAGTAGGAGACCGGGTATACTTGTACAATTTCCAAAGGAACCAAGCCAAGCAGCGCAATTCCTCCCAACTTGGCGAAATCCTTTTGAAATTGTAGATAGAATCTCACCAGTTGCCTACAAAATCTGCATCCCCAAGGGCAGTTTGGCAGAAGGGGAAGACAAGTGGGTCCACATCAACCAGCTGAAGAGTTGCCATCCAAGGCATACTATGTGGCAGATAGAGGAGCCAACCGGAGACCCAGAGGGGGACAGTCTGGTCACCTAGAAGAATCCACCTGTTAAATCCATTCCACCTGTTAAAATCATTAGTAATTACAGGCGGGTAAAAATGTAAATTATATTAATGTATGCATCGGCCCCACTACATGAATAGTAGCGGGTAAAATTCCCATAACCATGCTCTGTTCTGTCTCATAGCACTGAAACCAAGAACTGCTAAGAACCGAGGAGGATCACTCGGGGACCAGGAGGAAAGACCCCAAAGAGCCTGGAGTATCGCTCCATACTCCCATCCAGAACTGGCGAGGAGATCATGTCGATCCAGCACTGATGGGAGAAGCAGCTGAATTTCTCCACCTGGGACAAAGACAGAAAGAACATCCCAATCTCCTGACTTCCCCTTGACGGGCGGTCAAACTCAAGCCATGAGGGGGGCTTTGTGGGATGTTTTAACCCACTTATGCTCTGCCATGCGGCATCACTATGTTCTGATGATGCCAGAAACATCAAAATGGCTGCAAAACCCTTGTGTGTGCCAAAACCTCTGAAAATTGCGCTCAGCAAAACCCAAATAGATGGTGGCCCAATCTAACACGCATGTTGTCAGTGGTGGAACCAAGATCTGAGTCCTGAAAAATATCACAGTGCTCCACAACATGTGCAAATGAAGCACCGAAGGAAAAAGCAGTGCTCTGCTAAAGGAAACCCAAAATGGTGCCTTAAAAATCTTTTCTTTGTTGCTGAAAACTACAGAATGCCGGCACAAAACATCCTGCAACATCCAAAATTCTTACTGGATGCTACAATTCATTTCAGTTAAGAAATCATTGTGAACTGGCAAGGTCCTGGAAAGCTGAAGACATAACGATATTTCACAGCAAAAGTTGCGTGCCTGTAGAATCTGTCAAACTCTGGGTGCAGTACCCTCGACCGCCTGAATGACAGCTGTCAAGCCTGCAGGATTAAAACTTTAAACTGTACAAACTGAAATCAAATGTTTGCAATGTAAATGGGCCTGTTCCTGATAGTAACGTATGTTGTAATTGTGTAATCCCACAGTTTTAAAACTAGAAGGAGAATTCTAGCTGCTGTTTTAAGTTAAGGAAAGATGCAACAGAATTAACATTACATTTAAGCCTGGCTAAAAGCTGCCAAACTGGAATTACAGCTTTCCTCACAGAGGCAAGGCCTCGCCCTCCAGCCCCCTCCAGCAGGAAATCACACCTAAGTGATGATTATAGGGTGGGGGAAGAATTTGGTCTGCAGAGCAGAAAGAGACTAAGGACATCCTCCAGCCAAAGGAAATGCTAAGTGTTTACAGTCGTAAATGGCCTCTCCCAAGGAGAAACTGGGAGGAGACTGTCTTGAACTGCAGGGAGAGAAAAAAAAGGCAGAGACAAACAACCATTTGTGGCTGGACAAGCACAAACAACATTTTGTTTGAATACATATAATTTACCACTTAAAATTGTTAAAAATGCAAAAATTACATATTTGTGAATCTAAATTCTGGCTGTACATTTTAAGAGGCAGCAAAATCGTGTCGCATGTTCAGGAAGGAAACATCGAAAAATGTGGTTTTACACCAAATGTATTTTTGCTAGAAGTATAAAACGTTATACACTTATGCCCATGTTATATGCGCACACTTGCAGACATTTTCTATCAATTTGACACTGGGTTCCTGATGAAAAGGGCAAAATTCTGTGAAAAGCAGACACAAGATTCTACAGCGACAGGGTTTTGAGGAGCTGCTGTACAACATATGTAATCTGTATATGTGGGTGTTATAGATGTTGCACCTGTGTAAATATGTATTGTGTCAAAAGTAGATTTAGTGTTCAAGGAGCAAGGGGAGGATTCTCTGACTCATAAACTCACACCATCAAGGTGACACCCTGTTTTCTCCTCCTATTAAGGCAGAGAGGAGACTCTGGCCAATCCCTGCCAAAGGGGCGAGCTTAGGATAAACCAGCACACACACCCCTTTATCATAAGCATAAATAGGGACAGCTCAGGACTGAAAAAAAGACACACAGATTCACCAACTACCCGATCCTTGCGGAGCACCCTGCGGCAGAACTCTACATCTTCCTTGCTCCAGACTCCAGAAACTTGGCAAAGCAGAAAAGGCCCATTCCATAGCTAAACTACTCTCAGCTCTGCTTTAAATTCCAGAACCAGAATCCCACCACTTAAGGAGAAGCTGTACTGCTTGCCTGCCAAATAATTATCTTCAGAACCAAGAAGGGCAGATTAAATCCAATCCTGTGCTGTGCTGTGCCAATCCAGTCCAGTCCTGCCGTGCGGTGACCAGAGCGCCTTGCTGATTGCAGACCCAGTCTAGTCTGATGTGCCCAGCAATTGGTCCTGACCAGAATCCTGACGATTCTGTTTAAAAACATATCTAGTGAGTATCTATAGATAGAACTATGTAACTAGCATATATACCTTGCTTAGTTACTCCCTATGTAAAACCCATCCTATCTTGTCTTCAGAACCTGGCATTGTTAGGAGTATTTTGAATTGTCTGAACGTTCTATCCTATCCCTCCTATCTTGCTCCTGTGCTAGTATTGTTAAACCTATCTCGGCGCTGAGTTTCTCTCATGTGTTTTCGAAAATCATAAGACATTGGTGTTGTGAGTAACTAACGTGAATCCAAGAAAGAAATTGAGTATCCACCACGTGAAGGGTTCCCTGGCTAGGAATTGATGGAGATTCATGTGTGGCATTCTATTTTTCTATAGTCATAATCTAGTGTAAGAAATCCCATTTGTCTTTTAAAGTGCATTCCTGTTTTTTCATTTTTGCGCCTATCTAAAAAAAACGACCTCCACTAAAACGTCCATAACTTCCTCAGTTTTTGTGCTAGAAGCAAAATGGAAACGTCTGCTTGTAGCTTACATCCCAAATCCATATAGTTCTCCGGATATCGCGATTACCGCGCACTGAAAAGTTTGCCGCAAATTTTTGTTTAAGGTAATTCTGACACGTGTAAACAGCTTTTCATTGTTCCCGATCTCAATTTTAAGATTTAACATTGTTTCTTAGTATTAAATCATTGCTAGTGTTTGTGGGTAACTATCCAAAGTGGCTCCCATTAGAATTTATAATAATTTCAGCAATTTAAACCATATTTAGTTTTTTTACCCAGTCAATTCTGAGATAACTTTAAAAGCCATTCTGACAGCTTTCCAATCAATTCTGTTCTCTCTTGTGTTTGCTGGTGGAAGTGGGATTGATATTTTGTGTGAAATTGGCATTCCTGAAACTTGCTCTCTCTCCTCCTATCTCTTTACATTGTCTGTTGGGGGGTTCAGGGGTGTACAGGGGGAACCTTTAACTACAGTGCTATCCTTTTTGATCTGAACACACACACAAAAGTATCATCTCTGTGCCGAATTGTTTTACTGTTACTCCTTGTTTATTAAAGAGGTTATTCATTGTCACATCACCCCATTGGTGATCATTGTGTACCCATTAAACATAGTATGATTAAATTGTGAATACATAAATAAACATTTTAACTTTGCAAACCAGCCTGATTCCTGGTTCAGTGTGACCGGGGGGGTTCCAGGAGAGGGGCGTGATATGAGTGGTACATCGTTCAGAATAAAATAACTTTTAGACACAAAAAAAATAAGGATTTCAGTTGTGCATTATACTCTAGGCATTGACTTAGGTGAGTGCTGGATTGAAACTGGCTCTTTCCTTCTCGAGTGGCTGGCTTTCTTGTTCAGGCCCCTTAAAAAAGAAAGAAAAATAAGAACAGAAGTGCCACAAGTCTAACACTTTCAGCACTGACCCTAAATTAAAAAGAATAGGAATACCAAATAATGTGTCTTTCTGGAATTCTATACTATAATTGCTAGACTCACTAAAGGTTTATTTCAGGAAGACTTCAGGGGGTGAGTCACTGATTAAGTCTGTTCTTAAATGCCTCAGCTCAACCTTTCAGCCTTCTGAGGTCGATAAATGAGTACCAACACAGGTTGGGTGATATAGGATGTATATTTTTTCTATATAAAGAGCTTAAGCGTAAGTGCTATATAATCACACATCATTATCATTTGGTCAAGGACGTCTGCTTGCATTCACAGTAATTTGGTAATATGGGCCTATACACACTGATCTTAACGATACATATGGCAATCCCTTCTTGTATGAAATGTACATCACATTATAGTGATATTGTAACCATATTTTTCGTAGTGTGCAATGCTATGTGATGCCACTTCCTGTTTTGTCAACGGGTGAAAGGTTGTGTTCCATCGCTTCCCGCGATATCACTTCACGGTGGGTCAAATGACATCACTTCCTGTAATGTCATCAGGGGTCAAGGGTTGTGTGATGTCACTTCCGCTACCCCTGGCATTTTGGTGAAATGACATTCCTGGGTGATAGATCTACGAGGTGGATATCTATCGTTTTCCCACTGCGCGTCAACAGGGACCGTCATCCCTGAACACGCATGCTCTGTTCACAATTCACAATGATGTCTCAGGCTAAAAGTTGGTTGCCGTTTGCTAATGCGTGGCGTTCCAACCCCAGTTACATATAGGTGTTCGGTTGAAAAGTTCCAGAAAGCAGAGAAAAATTATATATTGTCAGTTTCAATCCTTATTACATTTGTTGAATCCTTATTAGATCTGTTGAAGTACAAAACACAAACATACTTATGAAAACCGGAAAAAAGGTGTTTCTATGGAAGCACCTCTATAAAAAGAGGTTCTTTTCAGAGTCACCACTACTAACCAAGTCCCCTACCCTGGTTGAAATGTATTCACCCACTCACACACAGCCCTTTTGCAGATGGCGGTCATAGAAATGGGCTGTGGAGGCTACAGTTTTGCTCAATAAGGTTTCTGGGTGTGGTTTGTACGCAGAGACTGTGGTACAGAGTGTATTTGTCGACTGAAATGCAGAAGGTGCAGTTATGGCTGTGTGTTTCACGAGCCACAGCGTACAGTTTTTGGGGGAGTTCTGAATACATTGATTGTAAGTGAATGGAAAACACTGCAGTGGCTGCTCATTTTGGATTCTATCATGTTGATTTGTAATGCTATGATGGAGTACCATCGAGAACAGTTAAGAATCAGCCTAATTACCTCTCTCTGTGGGGAGAAGGGGTGGAGTAGCCTACAGTGAGGCACTCCAAAGCAGGACATGTGTCACCCCAGTGCAGCACCCTATCAGATTATGAAGATTCCACCCTTCAGAAATCCTAGAGATATGACAAAAAAGAAAGTGGAGAGGGGCGCACTCCAGTTCCCTGCACAGTAAACCTTCTCAGCCACTGGTGTTCTCCTCCTGCAGGTTTCTGTGTGCTTCACATCGTCAGGGAGGCAGTATTAACTTGCAGCTCACAGCAAGTGCAGGTGTTGACAATCAATGATGATTCTGCTGCAAGGACTTCTGGTAGCTGTAGTCATCAGGTTTGCAAGGAACAAGCTCACACCCAATACCACAGTGGGGAAAGGGGGGGAGTCGCCTACAGTGAGGCACTCCAAAGCAGGGCATGTGTCACCTCAGTGCAAAACTTGTTTTCCTGAGTCAATCGGCACAATGAGAGATGATATGCAATGTGTATTCCTGAAGTATGCCCTCCACCCCCACCCATCGACTATGGCTGATCGCAGTCTTAGAGCAGCCCTGTGGTTCCACTCTGTGAGTTCAAGTCGAGTCAGGCTTCAGTCAGCTTGAGCCAGGCTTGAGCAGTCTCTCGTACCTGCCTCGAATCAACAGACCTGCCTAAAGTCCACAGACATGTCGCGATTCCGGCTGACCCAGCCTTGGGATACCAGTTAGTTCAGTGGTTTGCAGGAAGAAACCATAGACAAACTTTCATGGCAGGTTCTAGAGATACCCTATGCAAATCTGCAAGCCACAATGACAGACCATCAAAAGAAATGCAAGGGGATGCTAAGCAGGAGTTGATGCCTTTGGATAAAGACCTCATTACGAGGTTGGAGGTAGCCTTGCCGGTAAAACCATAGGGCTCAATAGGAATGGGGACGTCGGATGCACCGGCACCGCCGTTTACAACGGTGCCGGTGCATCCGACTTGCTGTGCTCGTGGGTGCTGCTCTGCCCGCCAGGTCAGACCTGGTGGACTGACAGGCACCCGCGAGCACAGCTCGTAGTATAGCGGACGGTAGCAACGGTGCCGGTAGCGCTATCAGCACCGTTGTCACCTTACCGCCATATTTATAATGAGGCCCATATGTTGTTCCGTATTATCATCCAAAGCAAGCCCAATTCAATCACTCGAAAATGGCCAATGGGGCCCATAAACTCTTCCCTATGGATTCATGGTCCCCAAGTCAATCAATATCTAATGGGATTTTGACAACATGTCTATTTAATTAAATTCAAATCTCTGGATAGATGTGCCCAATCAAATGAAAAAAACATGTTCAGGATCATATGACCACTGCTTCTTGCAAAGGTTTCCTGTAAATCTGCCCGGCTGCTGCCGTTTCTGTAGCTGAGAGAACATGTTCCCTTTAAGAAATTGAATGGCAAAACATGTTTTTTGAATCCCCTAGAACATTTCTGCACCCTGGATAGAATTTCACAAAGCAGTCCTAAAATGAGCTGTCTTAAAGTTTGTTCTGTTTTGGGAAGATTTGCTTGATGGCATCAGAGTTATTAGCATCTGAAAAGGTGCTCTTCCTGTGGCTGTTCCAATTACTCATAACTGCATCCATACATGATGTGCTTTGTCCGGTGCCTAATTTCAAATATTGTAGAATGAATGGCTGCTCTTGACAACTGCTGAACGGGAGCACCTGGATGTAATAATGGGGCATTCCCGAATGGGCTCACGGGGAATGGGGATTAACATTACCGCCGAACTCGTGATCCAGCGCTATTAGCGCCGGGGAGTTCGGCAGTAGGGCTAATACCACCGGCGGTAATACCACCGGCATTACCGCCAAAGTCGTGATCAGGCCCTAAGCCTCCAAGTGGTGTGTCATTGGAAAGTACGTCCAGTAGAAAGTTCAGTAAAAGAATGCAAGATTTGTGCATTAACAATCATTCAAATGAGCACCCATAACCACAAATTGGATGTGTGAAAAAAAAATCTGCAGTATGTTTACAACTCTGTTATAAGTGCCTGTGCGCACGGTATCGGCAGTGAGTGTCCATTATGTTCTTCAAAAGGTTACTGTTTTTTTCTCTCATTCACTACTGTCAAGTGGCACTTCAATTGTATATGCTTGCAACGTTTCCATTTACACATATCACCCATTGTAATAGCGAAACAGGAACTCTCTTCTTTCCTTCCGACAACACTACAAATTTGTTTCCCAACTAACGCATCTCCTACATAAATCGTAAAAATATTGCACCAAAACCAGCACTGAATGTATGTTACCAACCTAAAGCAACGTCCGAAAAGCTCACTGTCTCCACAGCTGGGGATCTCTCTAGGCTAGACTATTGTGACAGCCTCATTCCAAATCTGCCTGCTTGTACTCTCTTCCCTATGCAACTCATCCAGAAGAAGACTGTGTGCCTTGTGCTTGGCATCAAGCCCAGGGATCGTATATCTCTGGGACTGAAATGTCTCCATTGGCTCCCAGTAGCTGCAAAGAATAAGGTCAAAACCCTCTACATTATGCACAAGGACCTCTGGACCCTGGGGCCTCAATACCTGCAACTCTCACTTCCTAAACATCTCCGTACTCAAGCTCTTCCCTCATCCGCCTCCAACTCCCTCAGGGTCACTCGCTTTAGCAAGCAAACAGTTGGTGGTAGATCTCTTTCTTTGGCTGGGGCCTCCCTCTGCTTCATCCTACCTGCCTCCTTGAAACTTGAGGAGAACCATTGCCGGTTCTGGAAGTACCTCAAAACCTTTCTCTTTGCCTCTGCTTTTCTCCTCCTATCCCATGCTGAGTTCCTGGCTGAAACTGATTCTGCACTGGTTACCTGGCCACCCTCTAATTTCAGGCGAAGGCAATCTCCCCCTGCCAGTCGCACCCCTGCACTGTCTTTCTGGCAAACCCTGCACTTGGGGACTGTTTTCTGTATCCCTAACAGTTCCACCACCACCTGATGTCTGCACTTACCCTTGCACTTGCCACCATCAGGCCGTATTTGTACTTATTGTCATTGTTGCTTCTTCCCATGTACTACACATTCTTCTACCCCTCCCCATGCACTTGGGCGATCTGAGTCACACCTGGCCTAGTAGTTTTGTTGTCTCTGTCTCCCCTCTGTGCCTCGGCATGCCTTCAAAAACGTGTGTATATGCACAGTATAAATGGCATATCATACAATATCACATCGTATGATATTATACGCACATTGCATTAATAACAACAGGATGCCTGCCACTTATATTGTACACTGCACAAAAAAGAACTCTGCAGCACTACACTTACTGCAAACTTATGTAAAATTATCGCAGAAAAGAAACATTAAGTGTATGTTAGCAACTTAAAACAAGTGCATACAGTGCATGCATTCAAACAGGATGCCTCCCCTTAGCTTGCACACTTTCACCATAGTCTTCTGCATTTCTCTGTACAAAGAGACCTTCTACCACAGTTTTTCTGTACTCACCACAACCAGAAACCTTATTGAGTAATCCCTTTGCCTCCACAGCCCCATTTCCATGGCTACCATCCTGAAAAGGGCCGATGTGGCATGTTTAATCCTGAAACTACAGTGGAATCCGCTGACATATCGTACTAGGAATGGGAGGGGTGTGGGGGTAAGAAGTGTGAAACAGGTTATGGGAATTAGGTTATTTTTTTTTTTACATGCTTACAAAGAACCTTTTTTGTTTTTGCTCTTTATCTGAGATTCTCTTGTGTTTGCCTCCTTACATTGTTACAGGATTGTCGTCAACACTTTTTGCACAGTGTAAAACAAAACAGCATTGCCAATGTTGGTCAATAAAATGCCATTTGCATCGAACCAGTGCAGATTTTGCTCATTAATGATGTCATAGTTGGTGAAGAACATCCCAGCAGTGGACATACATTGACACATGCTTCTGTTAATGAAACACCTTCCGACCTCTGGCTGGAGACAAATTAAACTGTCATGGTCCCATGCTCTTCTTGGTGTTATGCTTGAGAAAACCACCTTAGCAGTGGGAAAAATCTGCATCACTTCTTCCATCAACTTCTTTAAGTGACAGATCAAATGTCCACAAGACATGTACCCCACATGTAGATCTCCATAATGCAGCACAAGAATATCAACCGTACCGACAAAGGCCACACATCTGCAAAGGTCAACCATACCACCAAAACTGCCCTCAAATACAGTGCCCCAGAAAGCCTTCACTCCTTCGAATGCAAAATTAGCAGCCATGCCTCTTTGCGCGGCATACATGTACAGATCTTGCACGAAGGTATCACCCACTATTAGGACTCTGCGTCTCTCCATCGCTGTCTGCCACCCTCATTACACAGACTGATGAGGAAAAATAGTACGGGCCCTTCTTGTGAGGCACACCCTCGACACCTGATTGGCTAATTCCCACATTTCCTTGCCCACCCTGCTTAGAAGGGCAGGATGTGGCATGTGTGCTTTCCCACCTACAGTGAGGGCCACACCTCAGTAAAGCAGGGAAAGTCCTTTTTCCCTTTCCATTACAGCCATGCATCCAAGGCGCTAGGCCCTCACCACAGAGAACACACCATAGTACACCCTATGCTTAAATATGCCACGCCAAATCATGCTCATGCCATATCATCTCAGGAGGATAGCTCAGGGACAACTTGCTTTTCTTGGAAGCTAGCCCCTCTGGGTATTAAGTGCATTATAAATAATCTATCGTATCATATCATGTGCAATGCACTCCCCATCTGCAATTGAGCCTTCCGGCTTTCACCCTGGCCACATATTTGCATGCATGGCTGCATAACGTTGTGTTGGGCGTGCTGAACTGTTTGTAGGTGCCTGTGTATATTGGCCATATTTTACATGTGTGCTGCTGAGCACTTCCTTTTATGCCACAATATCTTAAAGCAATTCCTAAAGCAAGAGTCTTATAAGTGCCTAACCACAGCAAACGCAAATGGTCACATGTGGCTCTCTATTGTGCAACAGGTGCAATGATTTACACCATATGCTAATCTGCACATAACAGCTCACTTCTGCTGTTCTACCAAGTCTAAAATGTCCTCCACAACCATTGTGTAAAAGTCACCAACTTCAAATACATACAGAGTTACAACTGCAAGCCTGAATTGTGTTGTGGTGGCTGTTGTGAAGGCCTAGGATGTTGGTTGCATGGCCTATGTCCCACGGCCTTTGGCCATGCACCAAACAGTCTAGGGCTTGCCCACACCTCGCACAACATAACAGAGCCAGGCAAGCAAACATGTAGCCAGGTTCCAGAATTCACAAAGGCATCATAGGCACCAGCACTTCTACCCAACCGCCGCCCCATAATACAGCGATGCATGCAAACATGTTCCCGTTACCATAATCCACAAACATACCACACTGGTTTGCATCCCTACCCACTTCCATTCACAAAGTATTCTATTACTGCCAACCAAACAACAAAATCTTGACAACAATGGTTCTGCTCTCAACACTCTAGTAAGTGCATAGAACCAATACTGCACAGTGCACGACAACACTTACTAATCTGCACAATGCAGACTACCCAAGCACATATAAGAACCAGTTCAATTGTACCCTCTTCTATATGAACACTATTCCAACACTGCACCCAGTGGACATGCTGCAGCACTGCTCATTGCAGCATCTCCACTCATGCAGCGACAACTGTAATAAGTAACTGCATACAAGGAATAGCGCAGAGTGCAGTACAACACTCAATGCAAACTGCCCAAGCACATATTGCATCCACTTCAACCGTACCCTCTTCTATACGGACAGTATTCCAACAGTGCACCCACTGGAGACGCTGCAGAACTGCTCACTGCAGCATCTCCAGCCATGCACCAACAACTGTAAGATGTTCTAACAATCGCCACACCCATGAAACCAACAATGTATTGATGTATGATGTATGATATTTTAGTTGTATTGTGCTCGTACACAAGTGTTTCAGAGCGCGACAAGGCAAGGAGGGGAACAGGGGAGAAAAAACAACACGATCTTACTCGGTCCAGTGACATTGAGAACATGCAAGTGCATGAGAAAGGGAAAGTGGAAAAGTGCATGGAAGGGGGGGAGTGGAAAGTGTGGAGTAGAGTAGAACATATAAATAAAAATAAATAGATAATAGAGGCAATAAACAGTGGTAGTGCAGCCGGCAAGTGCTGTGTTTAAGGCAGCAGACTGGGAAAGTCTGAATAAGTGCAGAAAAAGAAGAAATGGGGATGTAGGGGACTATATGGGTCTATATGGGTACAGATACAGTTCCCGGTGCAATGGGTGGCTAAGAAGCAGTGCAGGAGGGTGGCAGAGTGAGCAGGTACTTGGGCCCTGGGGACAGAGGGTGGCCAGGTGCACAGTGCCAAGAGAGAGCAGATCAGCAGGGGGCAGGGGAGCAAAGAGGAAGGTCTTGAGGTGCTTCCGGAACTGGAGATGGTTCTCCTCAAGTTTTAGAGTGGCAGGGAGGCTGTCCCAGAGGGAGGCCCCAGCCGAAGACAGAGATCTACCCCCAGCTTGTTTCTTTGAAATACGACTGACCCTGAGGGCGTTAGAGGTGGAGGAGCGAAGAGCTTGACAGGGGAGGTATTTGCAGAGGGATAGCTGAAGGTATTTTAGACCCAGGCTCCAGAAAGCCTTGTGAACAATGCAGAGGGTTTTGAATTTAATCCTTGCATACACTGGGAGCCAAAGGAGAGATTTCAGAGCTGGAGATGTACGATCCCAGGGCTTGAGGCCAATGACAAGTCTTGCAGTCCTGTTCTGGATTAGCTGCAGAAGGCAGAGAATAGAGGCAGTTAGATTTAGAAAGAGGATGTTACAATAGTTCAGCCTAGAGAGAACCAGAGCTTGGGAGACAGTGAGCTTCTGGGGGAAGGAGAGGAAAGGCAGAGTACCTCTGAGGTGGTGTAGTATTAAATTTGACTTTTTAGAGAGCTCAGAGATGTATGCAATGCAGCCAAACCACAGACACAAAGCAACAATGTCAAACCTACCTGCAACCAGTGGACATACTTGTTCGGCGCAAGGGCTCCAACCATGCATCCAACACAACATTTGAAGGGTCTTATAAAGGGCAAACCCTAGCAAACACAAATGGTCACATGTGACTCCCTGATGTGCAACATGTGCAATGACCTACTCCATATGCTAATGTACGCATTGCAGCTCACTTCTGCTGTTCTACCAAGTCTACAATGTCCTCCACAATTATTGTGTACAGGTCTCCAACTTCGAAGATATGCAGAGTTACAACTGCATTGCCACATTATGTTGTGGTGGCTGTGGTGAACACCTAGGCCTAGACTGTTGAGTGCATGGCCTATGGCCTACGGCCTTCGGCCATGCACCCAACAGTCTAGACCTTGCCCACACCCACCAAAACATAACAAAGCCATGCAGGCGAACATGTAACCATGTGCCAGATTTCACAAAGGCAACATAGGGACCAGCAATTCTTCCCAACCGCCCCACCTTGAAGCAGGGATGCAAGCACACATGTTCCACTTACCATAATATAAAAATGTACCACAATGTTTGGCACCACTACCCACTTCCATTCACAAAGCATTGTATTAATGCCAACCAAACAACAAAATATTCACAACACTGGTCCTGCACCCAACACTCAAGTACGTGCATAGCACCAGTACTGCACAGTGCACTACAACACTTACTAATCTGCGCAATGCAGACTACCCAAGCACATATAAGAAACAGTTTAACCGTACCCTCTTCTACATGGACACTATTCTAACACTTCACCCAGTAGACACACTGCAGGACTGCTCACTGCAGCATCTTCCACTCATATACCGACAACTGTAGGATGTTCTAACAATCATCGCACCCATGCAACCAACAATGTGGGCAATGCAGCCAAACCACAGATACAAAGCAACAATGTGACACCTACTTGCAACCAGTGGACATACCTTTTCAACCAGTGGACATACCTTTCTGTCCAAGGGCTCCAGCCATGCATGGAAGCGGCTACGGACTTACCACAAACAACACACCATAGTACACGCTATGTTTCAATATTCATGTCATGTGGAATGCACTCCGCTTCTGCAATTCAGCCTGTCACCACTCATCACAGAAAGAGATCGCCGCTGGAGCTGTCATGCCACAACGAAGGCTGTCTGCAATCACCACACAAGGTTGTTGCCTGTTGAGGTAACCACAAATTGGCATAGCATGCACGGATACCGCTGGCACACCACCGTCTTCTTCTGAGACATATCAGATGAAGCACTTCTCACTCCCCCACCCTTTCCGTCCCTTCTTCCTACCACCAGATGATGTAAAGTATGTTTTCAAGGCCCGTTCGCTGCTGCATTGTCCTCGGATACAACATGCCGGCATTATCGAAAACTGCAGTGAACAAGGAAATGGGACGCCGGAGCAGAGCCAGATATGACTAATTTTAGTGGCCACACTGTAGTGTACAAGAGCCCCAGCCATGCACACAATGCCTTAGGGGCTTGGCACATCCACCACAACACTAACCTCCGATACACCATGGCACAATTTCCCAAAAACTTTGATGCACAGCACGCTTCCCTCCAGCCAACCACTGGCCGCATCCAATGTATGCCGACATCACAGCGTACTGCGAGCCAATGACACTTCTGTCCGTGGAGTTAACAGGGAAATGGGTCAGCGGAACAGAGACAAATATCACTCATTTTTTGAGACATACATTTCAGTTCTTTGCAACAAAAGTACTGGTGAGATTTCCACCAAACACACAAAAACACGCTTTCTGAATCAAGCCCCCTCTCCTGCTGCACATTTGGTGAAAATCCATCCAGCCGTTTGTCCTGTAGCCGTGTGCACACTTTTTCCCCATTCAGTCTATGGAAAAAAAAAATCTTTTGGGACCCCCCCTATAACTTTGCCCTCCTGCACCAAACCTCACCAAACTTGCCATAAACAATTCAGAGCGGGCCATATACTTTTTTTTGCAAAGTTTGATGAGGATTCCACAAGGGGGAGCAATGAGCTGCCAAAAAATGTGGTCTTCCTGTGGGTTTAGCAACTTAACCGTAACTACACGCATACTACCGTGGGCCATGTAATATATATATTACATGGACGCGGTAGCGTCCATGTAGTTATGGTTAAGTTGGTGTTTCCATATGAAGAGCATTTTTTTGGGCGGCTTATAACTTCACTCCCTCTGGACGAATCCTCACCAAACTCTGAATTTTTTTGCAAAGTTTGGAGAGGTTTGGTCCAGGGAGGGCAAAGTTATAGGGGAGGTCCCAAAACTTGTTTTTTCCCATAGACATAATGGGAAAAAACTTTGCACATGCCTACAGCCCACACCGCTGGACGGATTTACACCAAATTTGCGGTAGGAGCGGGGGCTTGGTCCCGAAAGCGTGCTTTTGCAAATTTAGTGTAAATCCGTCCAGTAGTTTTTTTTTAAAATGACCAAAACATAAGGCAAAAAAACTAGTGATATCTCCGTTCGCTCTGCGGACGGACTTCCCGGTTCGCTCCGCGGACAGCGTCCTGATTGGCCGAGCGGCTTGCGTGATGTGCGCGGACATGCGACATGTTCGCTGATTGGACGGCATGGGGCGTGGAGCGCATCAGATTTTCTGTGGCGGCCGCCATCTTGCATTCGCCGTCGACCGCGGACAGCGCGGTGAAACTTGGATTAAAAATTGTATTTAGTGGAGTGTGTTGGTGTGTAAGAGTGTTTGGGGAGGTTGGGGGAGTATGAGATAGGTTCAATGTTCTGTTTTTTTTTATGTGCTAGACGCTTTTGTTGTGTTCGATTTGTCTGCGGACAACACGGCTGTTCTGAAATTTTGTAAATAAACTAAATGGTGGGGTGTTCTGAGGACAGAGTATGTGTCCGTTTTGTTCGCAAGCAAGCCAAAATTGAGCTAAGAACACTCGCGGTGTCCTTAAATATTCGTATATAAACAAAATGGGGGTGTCCTGCGGACGCTGTCCGTATTGTACTCTGGCAAGTTGAAAGTGTTCTAAAAACACTCGCGGTGTCCCGAAATATTTGCAATTAAACAAAATGGGGGTGTTCTGAGAACGCTGTTCGTATTGTTCGTTGTCAGGTTGAAAGTGTTCTAAGAACCCTCCTTATGTCCGCTGATAGTACAATTTCCTATGGGCCTTACCCGACTTTTTGTCCACTAAAGAAACAATAAATCAGGCTGCTGTGAGCCGACATTATGTGATAATCCTATCACTTATGCCATCGACCTGGCTGACCTGCATTTGCGACACTAAATCATATGTCCTGCCCCTAAGCCTGACACTATCAAAGCATTCATATTCCCCGCCTCTCTCCGTGACGTTACATGGTGCATAGCCAAATGCGCTCAGTCGTCTCCAGTCCTACGCGACTTTACACAGAACCCGGAAAACAACACACATCATCACACAACACAGCGCGCCAAAATTCAGAATATGAAACTGTGATTTAAAAGCAAACAGCAAGATTGTACAGTTCATAAAGTACATTTATTTGACATAAAATGTTTAGAGAATATTCAGCGATTTGCATTTGTCTTTGTTGTCGATCCGCAAAAGTTCATCATGAGCCATGCGCTTTTCCTTTGCGGTACAGAGGGTGTTAGATCAGCTTACAACACAGTGCGCCACAATTCGGAATATGAAACTGTGGTTTAAAAGTAAACAGCAAGATTGTACATTTGGTAAAGTACATTTATTTCACATCAAATGTTTAGAGAATATTCAGCGATTTGCATTTGTCTTTGCTGTCGAACAGCAAAAGTTCATCTTGAGCCATGCGCTGTTTCTTTGCTGTACACAGGCTGTTGGTTTATGATAAAAGAAGCAAATGGTTGCACTGATAATCGAAAGGCTGCTCCAACAACGAGGCATTAGACCACCATAATGGTTGGTATGTTGCTTCTAGCCGCTAGTACTGCGTAAGGGCATATTGGTCCTTGGCGATTTTCCCATAAAATGGTGAGGGTCATGAAGTTGCTTACATGGAGCTGCACCTGGCAGTTAAAGAAACCATCGGCTGGGGTCTGAAAATCGTGGCCTTGACAATACGGAAGGACGTACCTGTTTTAAAAATCATAAATTAGTCTCACCAGCCGATCTTCATAAAAAATATTCATTTTATTTATTAGGGCGTGAAACTATTTGCTAGCGAGGATAGTGCAACGGAGTATGTTAACTTATTCCCATTAACCCACCCTCTGTCCTTTGCCTTTTTCAGAGCCCTCTAAGCGAAAGGGGACCAATTCGGCGGTGATAGTGCGCGGTAGAAAACACTATGCCACATTGAACGAACAAGTACAACTTAACCGGGCTTTAACGCCACGCTATTGTTATTCTATTCCGGTATAAAATAATCTGAAAGGTTACTTACATTATATTGGCATTTTCCATTGTCTAAGCATAGTGCAGTCCCAAAATACGACTCCGTCTGTGCCAACGATCTTTCTCATAGTGGTATAATATATAAAAGTGGTTTTGTTTCAGAAATTTCATCCTTATCGTGTCTTATGATTTTGCAACACTCCTTCATAAGAAGTCTTTTAGCACGATCCCTGTCTGTCAAGGTCAAAAAACAATAGAACCTTATAGTGCGAGTCGTGGGCCTCTCCGGCACGGGAGCAAAAAATGGAAGCAGCTGACCTACACTGTAAACGACCATACATTCTTAGTTTGCAACATTCTGTGTACAGCCATCTCTGAGAAATTGCTTTTTACACTCCATCTTTGTATATTGTTTGCGTGCTAATAAAAAAACTTTGTTAACGGGACGTTATGGTTAAGTTACGCTGCTAAAAACCTATGAAATTCAGTGAAAAAACATTGTTAAAGGGACGTTATGGTTCCAAGTAAAACCGAAAAACCCCTGAAATTCGCCAGTTATGGTAAGCTAAGCAACCATAACTCGCGCCACCACCGTGCACTGCTAAGACTAACACCCACGACATCAAAGATGACATCACAAATGTCATTGATGACATCACTGATGACATCACATATGTATGTACTTTTCATGAAATATGTGTACAAGAAATTCTTATTATAATGTTGCGAAAAAAGTGTCAACGATCATTGCAATAAATATCATACCCTAATTAGTGCTTTGAACGATGCATTGATATAAATAGCATTCTATTATGGGGTTCTATCTAGTATACTAAGCTACTAATGCAGAAACATAGCATTGTGTGCAGCGTACAAGATGAAGGTATAATATTCGAAATGTTAATATGTTGAATAATGAAATGATAATTGTTTTCTTAATAGATTTTTGTGTACTGTGAAATATGTAATAAGTAGCTAATAAAACCCATGTATTACATAATTGCATTACTATAGAGAAACCACAAAGAGACAAGAGCACATACCAATATACATATACATAGGGTAAATAGCAGCTTTGAAACAGAGAAATCATAATTTTTTTGCATGACAATAATGCTGTCTTTAAAGCCTGTGTCTTCCCCTATGTATATGTTTCATATGATGTGACTGGGCTCTAAGGGAATTACTATAAGAACCTGCTTGTAGGATACGTCTACAAATAAAATATAATTTTTAGTTTCTGACTGTTACTGAAGAAAACCATGTGGCCTAGATATGTCAGCAAAAGAAAAAAGAGTGAGCCAGAAGAACACCCGCGGTGTCCTGAAATGTTCGTACATAAAGAAAATGGGGGTGTTCTGAGGACGTTGTTCGTATTGTTCGCTGGCAAGTTGCATGTGTTATAAGAACACTCGCGGTGTCCTGAAATGTTCGAAAATAAACAAAATGGGGGTGTTCTGAGGGTTCCATGTAATAATGTCACCACAAAAATATCGCCTAAAAATGGTCGTTTTTTGTGGCGACATTATTGCATGTAACATGCGGGGAGGGTTTTTTTAACATTTTTTTTTTTGCCCTCTCGCCATATATATGGTCACCCAAATAATATCGCCACAACATTTTCCCGGCGATATTATTTACGGCGACCATATATGTGGCGATATTATTACCTGATACCGTTCTGAGGACGTTCTCCGTATTGTGTGACTGCTTAGCTGTATGCAATGAGGGAATGGCACAGAGAGTGAAATGGAAATGGTAGAAGGGCTGTCCAAGAGTTACGCGGTCCGCGGACACCGCGGCTGTCCGTGGACAGGGCGTGCTACATCTGGGGTTTTCCAGCAATTCCAGCATGGAAAGAAGACTGTAGGGATCATCCAATCAGATGTTGAGGTTGTGGATTTGTGTTGAAAGAGACTGTGTGTAGTGAAGATGGCAGAAGTGGAGAAAGTCAGGGTGTTGGTGCTTGGAGATATGTTTTTGCATGGTTTACAACAGTATGCTCAATGCAGGCATGTAGCAAAGAATTTTGATGTTAAAGGAGTGGAGGTGGTGTGGAGCACTGTGCCTGATTGCAATGTACAGGGAATTGTACAAGTTTGTGAAGATATGGGCAGGATGAACAGTCCCCATGTGGTAGTTTTGCACTATGGTGCTTTCCATTTGGGCTATGTCAGTGCCCCTACTTTGTTGGCAGATTTGGAACACTTGGTTCAAGCAGTAATGAACATCCTTCCAAATGCCAAAGTAATTTTTTCTGGATTACTACCTAGGGCAATATGGGACAATAGTTCAGTTTTTTGTCCTCAGCAAAACAATGCTAGGTGTGTAATCAACCGAGGCATGTGTGCCTTCATGCTTAGAGCTGGTATATTCTTCTGTAATAATGAGAATATTGATTCCAGTAATGCAGTTTATTTTAAAGAAGATGGCATTTCCTTATCTTTTATGGGAAATGCCATGCTGTTTTGGAATGTAAGGGTTGCTTTGGAGAAGGTTATGTGAAGATTGTAGGAGTAAAGTAAGAAAAAAAAAATACAAAATAACAGGTGTCTGTCAAGCATCTGCAAAAAAACCCAAAAAAAGGCTCTTTTCAGAGCCAACCTCAAAGGGGAAATGGGGCACAATATTTAAATTTACATTCACCACGCTCAGATTTTCGATATGTCCGCGGACATGGCGGTAGTCCGCGGACATCGAAATCACTAGCTAGGGGTTCAATATGTTCTATGTTACATGTATTTAAAGTCAGGGATATTATGGTTAAGTTGTGCTACTAAAAACCTATGAAATTCAGTAAAAAAACTTTGTTAAAGGGACGTTATGGTTAAGTTTCGCTACTAACAACCTATGAAATTCAGTAAAAAAACTTTGTTAAAGGGACGTTATGGTTAAGTTGCGCTCCTAAAAACCTATGAAATTCAGTGAAAAAAACATTGTTAAAGGGACGTTATGGTTCCAAGTAAAACCGAAAAACCCCTGAAATTCGCCAGTTATGGTAAGCTAAGCAACCATAACTCGCGCCACCACCGTGCACTGCTAAGACTAACACCCACGACATCAAAGATGACATCACAAATGTCATTGATGACATCACTGATGACATCACATATGTATGTACTTTTCATGAAATATGTGTACAAGAAATTCTTATTATAATGTTGCGAAAAAAGTGTCAATGATCATTGCAATAAATATCATACCCTAATTAGTGCTTTGAACGATGCATTGATATAAATAGCATTCTATTATGGGGTTCTATCTAGTATACTAAGCTACTAATGCAGAAACATAGCATTGTGTGCAGCGTACAAATGAAGGTATAATATTCGAAATGTTAATATGTTGAATAATGAAATGATAATTGTTTTCTTAATAGATTTTTGTGTACTGTGAAATATGTAATAAGTAGCTAATAAAACCCATGTATTACATAATTGCATTACTATAGAGAAACCACAAAGAGACAAGAGCACATACCAATATACATATACATAGGGTAATTAGCAGCTTTGAAACAGAGAAATCATAATTTTTTTGCATGAAAATAATGCTGTCTTTAAAGCCTGTGTCTTCCCCTATGTATATGTTTCATATGGTGTGACTGGGCTCTAAGGGAATTACTATAAGAACCTGCTTGTAGGATACGTCTACAAATAAAATATAATTTTTAGTTTCTGACTGTTACTGAAGAAAACCATGTGGCCTAGATATGTCAGCAAAAGAAAAAAGAGTGAGCCAGAAGAACACCCGCGGTGTCCTGAAATGTTCGTACATAAAGAAAATGGGGGTGTTCGGAGGACGTTGTTCGTATTGTTCGCTGGCAAGTTGCATGTGTTATAAGAACACTCGCGGTGTCCTGAAATGTTCGAAAATAAACAAAATGGGGGTGTTCTGAGGGTTCCATGTAATAATGTCACCACAAAAATATCGCCATGCAAAAATATCGCCGAAAAATGGTAGTTTTTTGTGGCAACATTATTGCATGTAACATGCGGGGAGGGTTTTTTTAACATTTTTTTTTTTGCCCCTCTCGCCATATATATGGTCACCCAAATAATATCGCCACGACATTTTCCCGGAGATATTATTTACGGCGACCATATATGTGGCGATATTATTACCTGATACCGTTCTGAGGACGTTCTCCGTATTGTGTGACTGCTTAGCTGTATGCAATGAGGGAATGGCACAGAGAGTGAAATGGAAATGGTAGAAGGGCTGTCCAAGAGTTACGCGGTCCGCGGACACCGCGGCTGTCCGTGGACAGGGCGTGCTACATCTGGGGTTTTCCAGCAATTCCAGCATGGAAAGAAGACTGTAGGGATCATCCAATCAGATGTTGAGGTTGTGGATTTGTGTTGAAAGAGACTGTGTGTAGTGAAGATGGCAGAAGTGGAGAAAGTCAGGGTGTTGGTGCTTGGAGATATGTTTTTGCATGGTTTACAACAGTATGCTCAATGCAGGCATGTAGCAAAGAATTTTGATGTTAAAGGAGTGGAGGTGGTGTGGAGCACTGTGCCTGATTGCAATGTACAGGGAATTGTACAAGTTTGTGAAGATATGGGCAGGATGAACAGTCCCCATGTGGTAGTTTTGCACTATGGTGCTTTCCATTTGGGCTATGTCAGTGCCCCTACTTTGTTGGCAGATTTGGAACACTTGGTTCAAGCAGTAATGAACATCCTCCCAAATGCCAAAGTAATTTTTTCTGGATTACTACCTAGGGCAATATGGGACAATAGTTCAGTTTTTTGTCCTCAGCAAAACAATGCTAGGTGTGTAATCAACCGAGGCATGTGTGCCTTCATGCTTAGAGCTGGTATGTTCTTCTGTAATAATGAGAATATTGATTCCAGTAATGCAGTTTATTTTAAAGAAGATGGCATTTCCTTATCTTTTATGGGAAATGCCATGCTGTTTTGGAATGTAAGGGTTGCTTTGGAGAAGGTTATGTGAAGATTGTAGGAGTAAAGTAAGAAAAAAAAAATACAAAATAACAGGTGTCTGTCAAGCATCTGCAAAAAAAACCAAAAAAAGGCTCTTTTCAGAGACAACCTCAAAGGGGAAATGGGGCACAATATTTAAATTTACATTCACCACGCTCAGATTTTCGATATGTCCGCGGACATGGCGGTAGTCCGCGGACATCGAAATCACTAGCTAGGGGTTCAATATGTTCTATGTTACATGTATTTAAAGTCAGGGATATTATGGTTAAGTTGTGCTACTAAAAACCTATGAAATTCAGTAAAAAACTTTGTTAAAGGGACGTTATGGTTAAGTTTCGCTACTAACAACCTATGAAATTCAGTAAAAAAACTTTGTTAAAGGGACGTTATGGTTAAGTTGCGCTCCTAAAAACCTATGAAATTCAGTGAAAAAACTTTGTTAAAGGGACGTTTTGGTTCAAAGTAAAACCGAAAACCCCCTGAAATTCGGCAGTATGGTAAGTTATGATAAGATAAGCAACCACCGTGCACTGCTAACACTAACACCCAGGACATCAAAGATGACATCACAAATGTCATTGATGACATCACTGATGACATCACATGTGCATTTACTTTTCATGAAAACTCTGTACAAGGGATTCTTATAATGCTGACCAAAAATTGTCAAGGGTCATTGGGATAAATACCATGAGCTAATTAGTGCATTAAGCAATGCATTGATATAAATAGCATTCTATTATGAAGTTCTATCCAGTATACTAAGCTACTCATGCAGAAACATAGGCAGTGTGTGCAGCAAACATGATGAAGGTGCCATATTCATAATCTTGCCATGTTGAATAGTGAAATGATAACTGCTTTCTTCTTAGAGTTTTGCGTACTGTGAAACATGTATTAAGTAGATAATAAAACCCACTTAGTACATAATTATTACAGACAAAACACAAAGAGACAACAACACATACAAATATGAGTATATACAGGGACAGTGAAGTAAACAAAAAAGCAGAAGTAGCAGCAGAAAGAGTTCATAACCTAACTGATTGTCTTTATGCAGAGAAACTATTGCTCTGTTTCAAAGCTGCTACTTACCATATGTATGTGTATCACATGATGTGACTGCACCCAAAGGAAAGGAGAGTGAGTACAATGTATACAAATATGAGCATATACAGGGAAGGTAGAGTAAGTGCTGATAACCCTAATGATTATCTTCATACACAGAAAGGATTGCTCTCTTCCAAGCCTGTGTCTTCCGCTATGTATATGTTTCATATGATGTGACTTGACCCTAAGTCTACAAATATAGTACCTTTTCAATTTGTACTTCCTGACTGTTACTGAAGAAAACTATGTGGCCTAGATGTGTCAGTAAAGGGAAAAAGGGAGAGCCAGGCATGTGATGTTATCAGTGATGTCATCAATGACATTTGTGATTTCATCTTTGATGTCCTGGGTGTTAGTGTTAGCAGTGCACAGTGGCGCGAGTTATGGTTGCTTATCTTACCATAACTGCCGAATTTCAGGGGTTTTTCGGTTTTACTTTGAACCATAACGTCCCTTTAACAAAGTTTTTTCACTGAATTTCATAGGTTTTTAGTAGCGCAACTTAACCATAACGTCCCTTTAACAAAGTTTTTTTACTGAATATCATATATATATTTTTTTTCGACAATATAAACATTCATTTTTAACATTACCCATCCCATCCTCATCCCAAATGCCTTCTTGGCAAGGACGTGGGCATTGCTTAGAAGGACCTTTATGCAGGTCAGCCTTCGGCATGCCTCATGTTCCCCCAAACTACCCAATGTGCACTCTAGGCAAGCCGCAGAGAGAGGCCACTGCTCATGGTCAGTCATTGTATTGGGCGGTAGGTTCAGCAATGATATTGGGTGCTTCCAAACCACAGGGAGAGGCCTCTGGCCAGTTTGATTGGAGCATGATTATCAATGGTGCATCACGCACCCATGGACACCCAATGTATCCAATGTGTATGGTCTGTACCCATGCTCATTCAGTGCTATGCCTGATACATGGCTGTCTGCCATGCACCTGACACCTCCAAAACACTGATTGTACCTTCGGCACACAGCATATAACCATGCCCAGATGGCACTATGACCAGGGCATGATATTCCACCATCTCTCAGTCATAATGATTCGACAACTACAGACCCGGATAACCCAGAGATGTGTCCTTTTATCAAGCCTAGACCAAGCTCATGGCTCTGCAGGCCTTTTAACTGGGTTCCATTTCCTTGCATAGACCTAGTTCCTGGGTTACAGGTGCCATTTTGAGTCTAGGTGCCACACACAGCCTTGCACCTACACTGTTTGGGGCCTACAAGACCCAAGCCAGGTACATGGAACCCAGCACACAGCAAAGTCTGGGTTGCAGAGCCAGATCGACTGTTAAATGATATGGCGCTGACACAGCTTGGGTGGCACATGTAAAGAACAGGGACGACAGACCTTGCTAGGTGCAGCTGGAGGTTTGGGACCATCGAGGGACCGTCGAGACAGGTCCTTGGGTCCTCACAATGCAGCAGGAGGCCCACAGAACCTCATTTTATGGGCAGCAGGCCACGAGATGGGTCTGCAGGCCCCACAGAGACCCACAGAGACCAAGCACACACTTGCTTCACTTTGGAGCATGTGCGCTTGAGGGCACTCCAAAGAAGCTCACACATGGCTCAGCCAGTGGACCTGAAGTGCTCTATGGGTAACAATCCAAGTTCATGCTGGGACTATAGTCCTGGTAACAGTTTTGCTGACCCAGTGCCAAGTACACTCAGGTCCGTGCATATAGATCTGGGTCAGATACAGGAGCCCAGAGCTGTGCCGACAGATATACAAAGCAGAATGGTCTTCAGTCTGCTGATACTGCCAAGTGTAGGGGAGCACCCAGAAGGGTTGCAATATGCCTCTTTGTTTCACTTCAGGAACTACAGACCTACCTTTGACTTAAGACACCACAATGAAGGGCATTCAAAAAATGCGCAGGGTGCCCTGTGGTGAAACACCCTGCACGTCCTGTGATGAGTTGGAGCAACTCCCTGTGCTTGTCTGCGAGTTGCCAGAGCTCCAGGGGACTGGCACCCGAGTCGCTATCCAAAGAGACCTTTCAAGGTTGGATGGGGCGTGTTTACATGGTGTCTTCACCTCCTTATGCGTACAACATCCCTACATCATATCCAACAGCCATGAGAACACTATGGCAACAAGGACACATACAAAGACTTGAGCTCTGCTAATATTGCCATAAGGGAAGGAAAATAACCACATTTAAGTAAAAACCAATTAGCGAAAAACCTTCCTAATAATTGGATGTATGTATTTAAGAAAGGTTTCATGCATGACCAACCAGATTTCACAAAGCAAGTCGCCTTAGGAAATAATCAAACCTAAGAGAGGCTACACAGTGTCCCACTCCTCCATGCATTTAAAAGGTGCTGGGAGATGTCAGTAGGTTTAACAGATGCAGAGGAAGCAGACATCCTATTTGAAGCTCCCTTAATGAAAGAAATACCATTGCCTAGAGGAGGTCTGGAAACTTAAAAAGACTGTGACAAGTATGGGAAACACATTTGGAACCGCTACAGTTAATATTGTCAGCGGGGGCTCACCCCAAAAATTCTACGGACTCCTTGGAGGACATACGAGAGCCTGGAGCCCAGGCTTTCCACTGGCAACCACCTAGGGAGAGGAAGCGAGACAGACATAAGAACCATGGCAGGTGTGTAGCATTGGCTACTTGACAAGGACCCTTGGTTAAGGGGCGAGAAGATACCCATCTACCAACAAAACCAGTGGTTGAGCAGGGAGATAGCACATATTTCAGTAGCCCATGTGGGAGAGAATATCCTGAACTATCCTCTGGAGGACACCAAATTCCTTTCGAAGGGCACATATGGACCCCTGAAACAAAAGAACCCTTGGTGCCGTGTGTACTCCCCCGAGCTGCTGAGCCAGAAGAACTCCCTTTTCTCTTTTTGCTGTAGCATGAAACTGGACTTTTGTAAGATAGACATTGGGACTTTTGTATTGGCCAAAGAATTCTGGGATTTTGTGTTTTAGAATCGGTTTAACCGGGAAGAGACTTGATAAGGTTAGATTGGAACATTTTTTTTGCCATTGTTGGATTCTTGTTTATGAATAGATTACGATGTCTCTGGTGAGCAGAAACTCATTAAAACTAGGTTTTGCTTACTTTACTGTGACCACGATATGTGTTGTGCACGGGCAGCTATCAAAACCCCACTTTTATGCTATTGCAAGTTTTTGAAGCTATCCCTCATTCATTTTTAGATATAACCTCTACTCCCTTCAGGCATTTCTACCCCTAGGGCTTGTTGTATCAAATTATTAAATACATTAATCTGCCAATCCACACTGGGTCATCTCTTACGTATCACGTCTTGGCATTCTACATCTCCAAACCCTTTTGAATTGCGCTTTCTAAGAATTCATTTGATTGCCTTATGCTGAAGTCGTGTACCTGGGTGAACCTTTGACCCAATTTAGCCAATCAGGAGCCACTAAAACCAAGCTACTGGATAGATTTTTACCAGATCAAGAAAGGCTTGAGAGTGGGACAGAGGCCAGCTGCTTGCACTGAGGTCGTGCAAATCCATAAAGTGCTTTTAGCTACAGATGCCAGCAGAATTTCCCTAATGGAGTTTGTATGGGAAGCACAACTTTTGTGACCTCAATTTAGCCTTTTCTACATAAAATGAAATGCACACAAAATGCAGTCACTTCGATTTTTTCATTTTTGTGAAACAGTGCTAAAGTTATGAACATTTAAATAATGGCTCCTTCTGTCCAGGGTCTACGTTAACCATAATTCCAGTTTCTCTATTGCTGGCTGTAGTATATTGGGGTTGTATTAGCGATACTCTAGTTTTTATTTCTTCAGGAAAGCAGCGCCTGGGTTATTTCAGGATCATTTTCTCTGCTAAATGAGATGATTGTGGAATTTGAATGTAAGTTAATTTTCCTTCTGCCATGTATAACTGGTACTACTAATCCCAATACAGTTGTTCAACTAAGTGGGTCTTAATGGCTTACTTTCACTAAAATCAATCCAGCGTTTACAAATGCATGTGTACAGATGGACTTATTGAAGGGTTGTAGAGTAGCCCTTCACAACAGAAAGAATACAACCCACTAGCGAAAAAGGCCCAGCACACCTCTTGCAAGGAGAACAAGGTTTATTCTCACAAAAATACAAGTACGTGCCAGCAAAGAATTCTGCTGCCAGAAAGCACTCGGACAAAGACAGCATTTTTAAAGATTTATTTATTTAAGTGTATATGGTTGTAACAACCTTTAACAATATACAAATCAAACAAAGTAAATTCACATTAACACATATTCTGCATAAAATCAATCAATGAAAATACAATATAGAAAAGCAGTTAAATCCAATGGTGACTTCATTACCCAATATTTATATTTATTCACATTCTGCGAAATGATCAATGTATAAAACCATTTAAACTATAAAAAGACAGCATGAGCAGTGGGTGTTAAAGGTACACAGCGTCACATGTGAAGTACATCACATAGGTTACAAATCCAAGTGGCTGTTTGGTGCAAAACTATACACCTCTAGCCTGCTCTATATGGGATACCAGGTGATTGGTCCCAGCATCTTCTGTCCATCTTCCACGTGGGGATCTTCTTCGTCCGTCATCAAGTACGAAGACTCTAATTGGCAATTTGAAAAAAGCCCCCTTTTTTCATAGCCCTACAGTACACCTGGTATCAAGGACATGAGCGAGGGGGCTACTTTCGAGGTCATGATAACTTCTCAGAACTCCATTCCCAGACATGCCGGTATGTCCACGGCTTTCGCACCCGCAGCCTAAATTTGTTACCTTCTCCCCTGGCACCCCACAGCACAAATCACATGAACCAATGGTGGGTGCAGCCCGGCCCTGCTCTATGATCTTCCTGATCGATTGGCCACTTTACAGTTTTATGGCCAGAGGTTTTTGACTGGTCAGTGCACTCAAATGTTTGTGTCTTAGGCTTGGGGCTCTTAGGCGTGGGGGCCTCGGGCTGCTATAACTTAAAGATCAAGACGGGGGAAGGCCAACCCCACCGCCCCCCGTAGATAGCTTTTCAAAGATCCATTCCGTTCCTCTCTTGACCTTGCAGGGCACATTCCTTCTGGGTTACATTCCCTAATGATAAGATACAATAAACAGCTGTGTGTGTGTGTGTGTGTGTGAAATTAACCTTCTCCAGGGCTGCGAGCAAAAATGCACGTACACCATTCTAACCCTTGGGGTGGGATGTAAGCATACTGGCATCGGTATGGCCCTAGGCCCCAATTTCAGAATGTCGTCTAACTTCTAAAATTGAGCTTCAGTGCACACGTGATGCTAATGCCAAATTCACTACATTCACAATACAATCCAGCTTCTGAGAAAAAAACCTCCCGCCACCATTCTCCTCGTTCCTCTAAGACATCTCCTTCTACCGTCGCCTCGTTCTAAATCAGAGAGGGGTCTGCGACTTTAGCCTTTGCTTCCGAACAGGGTTGAGACATCATTTAAAAGAATCTGCATAAATAGCGTACCTGTTGTACTTGCCATCCTGTAATTTTACTTAAGGAGTATGCATTGGTCTGGGCTAATTTAAGTCCAACTGACATATCTGCTTTGCATTCAGATTCACTGAGCGAAAAATATATGATTGTGCAGACTGGGTGCTTACAGGGTATTTATTTCCATTACAAGCTTCGACAAAACCAATTGATTTTCTGCTTTATGGGCCATATGAAAACATGTCTACCAAATTATGCAATAATCATTCAAACCAGAACTGTTGCATGCACAGGTGTTCAAGTGAGAGAAACTGAATGAACATGAGGGATGGTATTCCCCGCAAGTGCAAAAGGTGTGTATGTTTGTCCTGAATTTCCATAAGGATCGATTGTAGGCTCCGCCCACTGCTGCAGTTGCAGGGGACTACGAATGTTAGTGTCCTTACATGAGCACTGTGCCCAATGTCAAGTACCAGGAATAAAGAGGCAGAAGAACAAAGGGGGGAATCCAATAGCAGTCGAACAGGAGGTCAACAAAAAAAACTCAGGAACAGCAATCAAACAAGTCCGAACATTACTCACAATGTATGAATGTCGAGAAGTGCTACTTCATAGCCAATATCTCAATTAATCTGTGCACGGCTACAGGCTCTGACTGGAGCTTTCCACGTAGGACGTCATTGCGTATGATCTGATGACATCACCACTTTTTGCACAACCACGCTCTGCGTGAACCGATGAGCATGTTCCGGCGTCATGGAAAATGTAACAGCATCTTTTGGGAGCTGTATGTGTATTACACATCTGTTCCGTTTGCTGAATTCCCATTAAAAACCTGTTAAAAACCAGTGTTGTCAAAGCCAACCATTCTGGCTGTTGATTAGTCATCAGATATGCATTTACCAGGCACTGTCATCACACACCCAGGTTCTCGCACCACTTGCTAATTGTCGCTGTCTCATAGCCAGGATAACATTATGACAGCACCTGGCAATTCCTATCCCTTGCCCACATTTCCGTCAAAACTGTTATTTTTGCCAATGCTGGATGGCATGCGCCAAGCTTCACATGGAAGGCATTCCTGAAAATATATTGAGAAAAGTGCATTTGCCAATCTTGACACAAACAATTTTGAAAAATGTCAAACTGCACCTATCATTTGGGCAAGAAAATTATAATTTCTCATGGAAAGAATATCAATACCAAGATTGGGTTTTTTTGTAGAAAGAAATTTATGTTTTCAATACAAAACATATTACTTCTATGAAAAAAGAATGTTGCACAAATATATTGATTGTTTCATAAAAAATGACTTTATTTCATGAAACATGAACAAGATGTGCAAAACATAAAGACCATGCTATCATACAAACTTCATGGAGAACATGCAAATATCGTATGATAACAGATAAGGAACACGTATGGGCCCGACCCAGATTCCATCTGGTGTTATACGTGTACACTACACACAATTCTTGCATCTGTAGGTGATACTAAAATTCACTTACACCTTTGAATACATGATATGGATTTGTTTCTGTGTGTTCTGGAAAAATAAGTATCACAATGACACAAAAACCTCTTGATATTGATACAGAAAATCACATTGTACATGTTATTTATTCTTTTTTTTTATTGTTTTCAGCTGAATTCATCAACTTTTATAATTTCATTTAAGTTCAAGCTTATACAAATTTAAAACATTAATAAACATTACTAAAAGATACCATTTCAATTGCACATTAAAAGAAAAATATTCTCATTTCAGTTACACATTAACTCATAACTAAAAGCGGCATTTAGACATTAAGTTCACTAAAAGAAACATTGTACATGTTATGCAGGAAACATATAACAATATGACGCGAAACAAAGCTGACCTACCGAAATAAATCACAAACAGCTGAAAAAGACCAGCTTCCCAACACAGGTTGTGAACATTAGGTAGCTTCCCAAAGTACCATACTAAAAGTGACTGTTGCGAGAAGTCGTCTAGAGAGATGTGCAGGGTGATGGACTTCCTTTATACTTGTGAACTATTTAATTAAGACGTGGCCCATAAACATACACTTGCAGCATAATGGTAAAAACAGGAAGTATTTGCAAACAATTGGGGGAATCAAACATGAGCCATTGAGAAACAAAAACGTTTTCCGAGAGGGAACCAAACATGAGCCATTGAGAAACAAAAACGTTTTCCGAGAGATTGAGAGACAGTATCATATCCCACGGGGAACAAGTTAAGAATCATTTAGCAACACTATCAACTCAAGCTGACGGAATTGAGAGATGATACCAAGGGATTGAGAAATTGTATCAAATCCTGTGTTGAAGTGTTCAAGAAACTGTTGTCTTTTGGAACATATAATTTTCTATTAAATTCAACCAATTTTGGCGCAACAATTTGGATCCTTCTCTTTATTTTTCAAGTAGTTTATAATGTTACTGGACAGCCTCATTACCACAAGGATCCGTCATTGCTGCCGATTTTCACAGTTACTGCTATAGTGCACTAAACAATTAAGATACATCTGGGACTTGCCAACAGCTGTTTTAAGGCTGTGTTCATACATTGTATATTATTTGCAAACACTCCGTTTCCACCATGCGCTGAAATTCAATTCCATAGAAACAACCTGTGCAGTGATCAACATCTGATCACATGGTGAAAGAAGGCAGAATGTTTATTCCAATGTTTGCCTCCATCCAAGAGTTGGAGGTAAAAATGATAAAGTCTTGATTGAACTCCCCAGAAGATCAGGTCACTTGAATGCTGGTAAAATACTTTCTGAATGTGTACAACAAATGACACACTTCTGCATCTTTAATTGTGTACATTAGCAATAGCCGCCACTACAATACACAATCTACTTCCATCTTAGAAATTAGGGTATTTGGGGTTAAAGCATTTTTTAAATAAAGCATGTAGAATTACAAAAATAATGTATGCAGTATTTCTCTAAATCTAGATCTGGGAAGTCCAACCCGATGGATTTCGTTCAATGCAGCTGATTTCTGGAATGAATGCACATGATACGATAAATACCACATGGGGTACGCTCTAGGAATTTATAAGGAGGGCATTCATGCTTGTAATAGCCTTAACATTGGCCTTCACTCCATGTGTTTGGTGCATACGTATTTGTGCCCCCCATTATGCAAATATAGGCTAATACCTTAATTTTTGAAGAGTTATGAAATGTGTCCTGAAATAAAATAAGAGATGCCAGCTCCAGTCTGATTATGTACCCGTTATATATATATATATATATATATATATATATATATATATATATATATATATATATATATATATATATATATATCTGATGTTGCTTGGAACTAGGGGCGGCCGAACCACCTTGGATCAGATACCTAAACAATTGGGGTACAACTTGGTTTGATTGATAAAAACCATTTGGAGCTGAAACGTGAAACGTTTCAAAGTGTTTATAAAATGATCAAGCAACTTCTATAGCTAAGCGTAGTTTTGTCAAATGTTTCTGATCACCTTTCAATTCATTTAGTGCTATTTTGGTTGTTTTTTGATTTCATATGAAAATGTTGTGCTTTTGGGTTTGTCTCATCAAATAAGTTCTAATTTGATTCAAACCAGTACTTGCCTAGGTTTCAAACTGTTTGGATCTATTTGATCTACAAACTGGAGATTGATGGCTTGGCTCAAATCCCCGCTCTACCATGCTCTAATATCAATCAACTGATTCCAAATCATTTGAAACATTAACTTAATCATTCGAGCCATGAAGTCTCGCCCATCCCTACTTGAAGCACAGTACCATTTCTCACAAATCTATATCGACTCCATGTTCTTTGCCAATTTCCCCAGATGACTCTGAAAGCCTGTTATGTGCACCTTATGCTCAGCAGAGAGTCCTTGTATGTTGCCGCAACACAGTATCCGACTTTTGCTCCCATTTTGCTGTAATACTAATTTAGGCTTTGGCTAAATATTCAAAGTTTTCAGTCCCCATCTTCCGATCATGTAACCACTTTAACCATTCATGCCTCCACACATTTTGCAAAGTGTGATTTTAATGTACTTATCTTTTGCCTTTGTATTTGTAGTGACGAGACAGAAGCCATATTGAGAAGAAAAAACAGACGAGTTATCAAGGCTGAGCTCTCAGGCGACGGTCCTTGTGCCCCAAAGTTATCCACTCAGGCTGACTGCATCATTACAGGACTTTGCTTGGAGTTCGTGTGCAGGAACCATGACAAATATCGCGCATGTCTCAAAAACATGGCATCGCTGATCAAAATTGGTGGTTGTCTTGTATTGTATACTGTCATTGGGTGTACCTTTTACATGATAGGAACCTGCAAATTCCCAGTCATTTGTATGGATGAGGATTTTCTGAAGCAGGCAGTGTGCGACATAGGCTTACGTATTACTGAATTCAAGGCTATTGATAGAGTTAATCAATCTAGGTTTTCAAGCACTGATTTTTCCAAGGTTGTGTTGCTTATTGCCTGCAAAGAAAAAGATGTGTAATAGTCTAGCCTGATCCCATGGTAAAAGAAATGCACCAAATTCAAGATGTTGAGTCGCATATTTTCTTTGCCTGGTTTTCGTACTTTAAAATCCACCTTTTGCATTTTGCTGTTTTATTTCCACTCTCATTTGTATTTTAAATCACAAACAATTATGATTGGTTAGAGATTTCTGCACAACACAGTTCATACATTTCTTTTTAGGAGTCTCCTCGAGCACTCCATGCATTTTTTCTAGTGATGGTGTATGGTTACAAAATGCACATGACGAATTTGCATATTTCTTGAACATTCTGAGAACTGACTGGGTTTAACTATTTGGTCTGCCATTGGGGTCAGAGTTTTTTGTATTGACTAAACAGCTCATGCAACTTTATCTTGTGCTCTTAGCTACAAGATCTGTGTATCTTTTGATAACATTGTGATTTGTGCTAATATATTCTGGGTCTCTGCTTTCTTGCCAACTTTCATCACTGTTTCCTGTTCATTTTACTTACACTCCCACCACGCTGTAAATCTGAAAAGCAAGGAACGATGGATAGAAATGCATGCTTATTAATGTGTCTGTCCTACTGCCAAGGAGGGCTGACCAAAGGCAAATGTGCCTTGATCCCTAATGCAAATGGACAAGTTTACCTTGGATTGCTAGGACTCAATTGCTAGGAGCAGATGCATAAGCCATTCCAGACATGCGTTGGCCTTGTTGGGCCCCATCAGGTCTATCCCACGTCCTTAGAAACAATGAACTGGGCACTCACAGGTAGACAATCCCCTCCCACGTAAGGGACAATCACTTACAAACCAAATCCAAAAAGGGTTTGAGTGGAAATGAGAGAATCCATGCATTTTATCAACTTGAATTCCTCTCTGTAGTGTTTCATGCCATTGATTTTAGGTTATCATTCTCGGAAGGAGAAATCAAATGAAACTGATTTTATATTTCCCTGACTGTGTGAAAGTGGTGTTTTGATTTTCATAAAACCCAGAAAACAATGTTTTCATTTCACCACTGTGCCTATGCCCAATTTGCCCAATTATAATTTTCTGGAGACCAGGCCAGCAGGTATCCCCCGGAATACCTGTTAGTCAGACATAGTTACATATATTCCTGCATATATCAACCTCATGCTTTTATCTTTTTCAATCCATCCGTCTCCATCTTCATCTCTGCCAAAATGTGCATCCCTTTTACTTGGGTCCCCTTCATACAAACAGCTATCCCTTCTTCAGTCTCCTCCTTGCCTAAAACCATGCCCTTTACTCAGCTTCTCCTCTAGAAATATACATGTATCTGCGCAAATACCGGCTAGTCACTATCCTTTGGAATGTCTATGGGCCTCATTATGACCCTGGCGGTACGGAGTGAACGGCGCCGTAAAAGGTGCTGGCGCCGTTCACTCCGTACCGCCGCATTACGAGTTCCCCTCGCGGGACACGGTAAGCACGTCTGGGAAAACCAGGCGTGCTTACCGGGACCCGCGAGGAGAAGAGGGATCAAACAACGGGCCATCTCGTAATGGCCCGTTGTTTGCTCCCTCTCCCATTCCCATTCAGCATTATGGGACTGAAATGGGAATGGGGAAGGACGGTGTCCGGGTCCTTGGATGGAGGAATTACCGGGCCTTCCGAACTCGGAATGGCCCGGTAAGTCCTCATTCCGAGGACCCGGACCCTGACCCGATTTCGGCGGCAGCCATGCCGCCAATAGCGGCATGGTTACCGCCGAACTCGTAATGAGGGCCTATAATCTCACACACATACATGCACACAACAACCTATGCTTTTTTTAAGCTCCAGAAATGCTTCACTTTTTTATATTCAACGCCCCCAATAGCAATATATTCCAAGGATCTTCATCTCAGCACGATAACTCCTGGCCTTAGCTTTATCAAAGCCGATATACACATTTATTATTTTCTCCAGAGAGTATGATATGCTATGCTATTGCGCCAATGTTCTATATCACGTTACATTAGTGGTTTTTTCTATCATAGTAGCACCTATCTAATTTATCAATCTACAGAACCACCTGCAAAATTAGGAAATGTTGCTTTTAAAAACGGTGTATGGATTTTAGGATTTTATGACAATACATTCTTTACTGGTGTGAACAATTTGTATGTTAGAGAAAGTTTCAAATATGCTTTTACCGAAAAATCTTGTCAGTAAACTAAGTAATATGTTATTAGTTAAGTTTGTCACATATTTGTGGGACAAGCGATATTTCATTTGTAGGATTTCCTTTTTGCATACCCCTATCACTGAGTTGATGCTTTAGTCTGAGGTCACAAACATTGGATTACTTCACAGACCATTCCCTACTCAGGCCACCACTTAAAACATGCTAGTGTTCAAGTTAAGCACTTGTTTTAATCTCTTCAGGAATTCTACGCTCTCCTTTTTCTTGTACTTCCTTTTGTTTTAAAATCCTCAATTCCCAAGCTCTTTCTTCTGAAACACAGTGGAATGAAATTAATAACTGTGCATGGTTGCAATAAACTATGGACATGCATATGTACCCTCAAACATGGCCTTGCCACTACTCACTGAAATTCTCTACCACTCACTATTAAAAAAGAGGAAACCATCACTGGCTTTAAAACAGCTCTGAAAACCTGGTTGTTTAACCAGTATTGATAATTGTAACCATAAGGGTAAGTTTTTCCTCTGTAAGTTGTCCTGTATTTCTAATTTGCACACTCTTATTGTATTCTCTGTATTCATAGCCGGCTGGCTAACTGTACATTCCTATCTTGTAACCATTTCTAAGATGTTCTACAAGCTGTCTGTAACCTCGCCGTGATACCTTCTGGGCGAGTAATACATGCAATAAATAAAATAAATAGTGCGGATTAAGGCATGTAGGTCTACAGAGGTATGTGAGACACAGAGGTTAAGGAGGAATATAGTACCTGGGTGCTAATGGTGCCAACAATTCATAGTTTTAGCTTCATAACACACTCATTCACCTACTCTCTACTCGTGTGTCTTCATTGCCACCTTGATTTGGCTGACAGTCGACAATACATGTATGAAAAGCTGAGAGACACTGGAAGCTGCCAAAACATACATTGCATCACCATCCTCTTATGATTCCTATGACTTGCCTCTCACCCTCAGATGCAACAAGTCATCTTCCCATCTGACAGAGAAAGAGAGAGAGAGAAAGAGAGAGAGAGAGGGGGGTGGAGTCAGAGCACCTCTATCTACTTCAATGTGGTAGATATCTGTTTCTTGACAATGTCATGGTTCTTTTGAACGCAGATTACTAATATATTTAAACGAAATATTCATATTGCTAATTATTGCTTACTTCCCTTGTGAACTTTTCTCCCTCCCTTCTTCTTTAATGATGTTCTCCAAGACCCATACATGAAAAATGCAGTCTTTGACAAACCTTCGAAACCATAAAGCTCGCTGCTCCATACCTCATTTAAATATGTTGTCTCTTTTTCCTG
Source organism: Ambystoma mexicanum (assembly GCF_040938575.1). Classification (NCBI taxonomy): domain Eukaryota; kingdom Metazoa; phylum Chordata; class Amphibia; order Caudata; family Ambystomatidae; genus Ambystoma; species Ambystoma mexicanum. The sequence goes on from NC_090931.1 coordinate 149,779,414, forward strand.
CTTCCCTCTAAATCTCTACATAGCACAAATTTTGGAACCTCACCACTCCGGGTCCTTCCATGTGTTGATGTTGCTATTTATAGTCTGGTTGTTGGAGTCGGGAAGAGCTGTCACTGAGAATGGCAGGATTTGAAACTGGTGGCAAGGATGTCGATTGAGTTGAGGTTTCTCATGAACTGTTTGTGAACACCAATTCCTTCCCCTAAAATATCCCTGCCTCCAATACATTTTCCTTCCAGGTCAACCTCGCTTAGATTAAACAAATTCAGATGCTGACCTTCGAGGCTTTCTCATGATTTTCACTGTACCTTCGAGTCTCAGGCGGCCATTATGTATTTCAATTGGCAGTCGACCAATGACTGCCCTTTAAAATATGCTGGCAATATCATATTTATAATTGAACCTTTGACATTGGTTGATTTGAGTACTGGGCCTCCTGATCGTCATCCCGCCAACCAAAAGCTTGAAATGTATGTTTATGTCATTAAGGAGAGTTTATGGCTGCAAATATGTACTTACCAAATTCCACAGAATGCAAAAAATAATGCCTTTCTAGACTGAATACTGTGCAATGCAACTGCTCACATCATGCATTGTTATGTTCCTAATCTTATCCTCCTCAAAATGTTTCAGTCTGCCTCTTTGTTTGCATTGAATTCCTCCACATCTGTTCGCAAGCAGCTTGCTTTGTTCTAAGAATATGGTGTGTTCCTGCTTACCATTTGGTACCAGCAATAAAGGCAATCGTCTGACTGGTTATGATGTATGTCGTTTCTGTCTCAAATTTGCTTCAGAAAAATACAGATACATTTGTATCATTTGAACGTTCTCTAGACGTACTCATTTGTTGTCCTCATAATAAGCCTTCTGAGAGCGTTAAGAACTGCCGTTGTTATTTTCAAAGGCTCATATGAAGTCCGTTTTGACGTTTCAACCTCTTTTTTTACGGCGTAATCCAAGTGTGGCCGGAAGCTGGACATGGTTTCAATTTTCTGGAACACTGGCAGTTTTGACCCTTCTTTGTTGTTGCTGGAAGCTCAAGTATGATGTGCCAATGTGCAGCTGTGCTGGCTGTCTTTCAAGGCCACACGGGTCATGATGGTGATGCATATCCATTGCTATTCAATGGAGAAAATAGACACGGTTCATGGGTTCTGATGAGATGTTGGCAAGTAAACCTTAAAGACAAAATGATTGTGTCCAACTGGGCAGTGAGGCAATGAGACCTTTATCGAACAACTGTGCTAAGTATGAATGGGAGAAAACTTGCCACCGCAAGTTTGAAAAGCTAAAGAAAGACAACAAGGCACATTGCATTACAGACATTTGATCTGGAGTGTTGGGCGGTTTTAACAGTGGATGAAAGAAAATGCAGGATTTGGAACACTATTGTCCCAAGTGCAGAACAATCATTCTATGGCCTTTGCTTTCATTTCCAGGACACTCAAGGATCAAGAAAAGTGCCTTTGTTGAAAAAGAGGCATTGGGTGTTTGGTTGGTATTGAGATATTTTAAAAATGCTTCTAAGGGGCCTTGCGTATCTTGTGTTGAAGATGTTACAATGGTGTCAGAAAGTGTAAAAGATCAAAAATGTGGTTAAATCATGCTGCCCAGATGTGCATTTTTCACATGCTCTTTGAGGGCATTCTCTTTATTAGACTCCAATCACAGCATAAAATCGCCTTGCCACCCCTAGCACATGCACCATTAACAACAGACTTAAGCACAATCGTGCAGAAGGGCCATCAAAAGTGTGGAAAATATACGAGCAACTGTCCAGCTGATGTGGGTATTGCATGATACACAGATCAGGGATGGGACAAGACACGAGACAGACAGTGATCCAAGGAGAGAGGGGATATATACAGGGAGAATGGTTTCTATGTGCAGTGGTTCAAGAGAAAAGGCAGACGGGTGATGGTGATGTGATGGCATACTGAGTGTGCTCTCCTCCAGACTCAAAAGGTGAAGATTCAGCAACAATGTCAGTGGTGTGGGGACTGTAGAGCGTTCCAGTGGTGAAGGGCAATAGCAGAGTAGGAGGCAAGGAAGATGTACAGGATTGTCAGGGAACAATGGGCTTAAGGAAGGTGTTAGAGCAGATGCTGTAGGGGGAAAAGAAGCAGCAGACATCTTCAGGTAGGAAGGGTGGAGGGACATAATGGCTTTGAAGGCAGCCGTAAACATTTCAAAAGAAAACAATTTTTAGGGAGCCATGCTGTATGAAATCTGTGTTAGGAAGTGGGAGAGGACAGGGGGGGGGGGCAGGCCCCAAGATTGCATAGTGTGGGGTTGGGAGGTAGCTGTTCTAGGCCTTTAAGGAGTTAAGCATGAGACACAAATATTATCCAGTGACTGAGTGCGGAGAGGCAAGCAGAGAATGAGTCATTATAGAGATCTGGAACAAGAGAAGGGAAGGATGGGATGAAAATTTGAGTGGCGTCCACAAAGAAGAGGTAGAAGAATGCAAGGGAGAAGATGAGTTGTCTGCGGGTGGAGCTTTAGACGGCAAAAAGTAGAAGGCCAAGGATGGAGCCTTGGGGGAAACCAGAATAGAGGCAATTAGCATCAGAGCAGTTGTATTCCATGGAACTGAATAGATGGATGAGATTAAAAACAATTAGAAATGTTGAAGGTAGTCCAGTGAAGAGCAATAGCCTGAATTTCAATGTCAGCAAGGGTAGTTCCACACAATCAAAGGCAGCAGTAAGGTCCAAAGGGTTAGCATAAAAGTGAGTTTACGATAATAAGGTTTGGAAAATAGACACATGCGTAAGGGAGATTTTTGAAACATGTTGGCCATGGATTTTGGACTGGAAATTGTCACAGAGGCAAACCGCGCAACAGGGAATCAAGAGGGGTTGACTGACCTTTAGGAAGGGTACCAATTTTGCAAGAGAACTTGGAGAGACGGAACATGTATCGCAAATGGTGAGAATAGGAGGAGAAGAATGAAGGAAGGGCAGGATGGATGAAGTGTGTGGGGAGATCAGTAGTAGGAAATATCTGCAACAGAGTGATTGCTCAAGGGCACGGGGGAGCAGGCATGGATTGGGAGGGAGGAGTATTTATGGGTTGAGAGCCAAGTCTGGTAATGAGATTAGGAGGTGAGGGGTGACAGTTCATATTAAAATCACCTTCAATGATGGTGGTCTGGATGGATAAGTCCAGCAAGGCGAGATCTAGAATCTATGTTGTCAATAAACTGTGATTCGTTGAGAGATAGCTGATTCCAGTAGATGTTTAGTACTACTGTGGGTGGGTAAAAGGGGTGCTGACTGTTGGAGGTTGATAGTTTGACTGCTTGAATTCCAGGGTCAGGAGAGAGCCAAGGCTCGATATGTTGTTGGTAAATGTGCATAACTGCTATGAGTAGGCCTGCAACAGGACAGCCTCTAGCTGCTTTTGTTGCTGAAATTGTAGCAATTTGGTGGTCAGGCCAGATCGGTTCTGTCCTCAACCAAGTTTCTTGGAGTAGAGTAAAATCAAAGGAATTTAATGATTGAGACATTTTATTTAGTAAGTGAGAGAAGCCATTGAACAGGCATGAGTCAAGGATGGGGAATTGCGCTAGTGTGGAACCAAATTGGGGGCACTTTCTCTTGCTTTGCTAATCCATGACCATTTGGACTTGGGTAAAGTTGGATTAGGTGGTAACTGGGCACTTGCTTGATACTCTTTCCTGCAATTACAGCAGGGTCTTTCTGATGGAATTGGTGGAAGGCGGGTACTTGGTTCAAGGGGCCTTTGGGTTCGAGAGTGGTGCTGGACCTGTTGTTCAGGTATCAATGGTGGTTTTTCAGCTGTCAGACAGAGTCCCGTTACATGTAATGTGTTCCTTTGATGCCAGACTAATTTTTTTACAATTTCGAGGGAATAATGGCTTCTACCGTGTCTTGTTTGCACGGTATAGGATACCCCACAGACTCGATGTCGGACGATCTGATGTGGTGTAGAGCTGGGATAGAATTAAAGACTGTCAAGAGTGTAGCCCTATTTGGGTAGGGGTCAGATAAATTCTCTTAAGCATGGCGATTGTTATTATCTCCAGGTCCAATTGTTCAAGTTCAGTGGGCTGTGATTGGCATTGATCTTGGTTTGTGTCAAGAGAGGTACTAGGAAGTTGGCTCAAGAAGGGTTGGACTTGAGGAGGATTGGGATTGCACACAGTGAGCTGGGGAACAGCCTGTTCTTTGTGCAGTGCAGTGCAGATACGCACAACAACTCATTGTGTTTCTGGGCTAGGGTCTTAACTGATGAGATGTGAACATTTAGATTGACACAGAAGGTCTCTTTGGGTTTGTCAGCTAATGGATGAGCGCCATGAAGGCTATGGTGGACAATGGCCCTCATTACAACACCGGCGGTAACCAATGGCGCTATTAGCACCATGGTTGCTGCCGGTATTGTAACGAGTCTGCCAATGTTCAATGGGGAATTAACACCCCATTCCAAGGTTGGCGGGGTGGTAATTCCCCATTGAACATTGGCCCTTCCCTATTCCCATGTTTGACCCATAGGGCTCAATGGGACTGGGGAAGGCGGTAATTACGGTACCGCAAAATGCGGTACCGTAATTACCTCTGAAGTCCCTTTGCGGGTCCCTACTTTAACGGCTGGTCCAGACCAGCCGTTAAGGTCGGGTCCCGCAAAGGGACCTCGTAATTAGGCGCTAAGGGGTTAATGGTGCCGCAGCCTTTTACGGCACTGTTAACCCCTTAGCGCCAGGGTCGTAATGACCCCCAATCTCTATTATTGTAATGGAATTATAGGAATATACGGACATATTTATAAGATTTTCATTTGTGTTGTTACAACATTCTATAGCAATAACATCAGGAGATTCCTTTACTGGCGGAACATTGGCATTGGAAGGCTCAGAGTCTGCCTTACCTCTTGGCGATGCCATATTCAACTCAGGAGGGAGAGCTTGGGTTGGAGACATCCCGGCACCTTCGTTGTTTTGCTCCTTGACATCAATTTCGCAGACATCCTGAGATCATGCGTGGCAAATCGGTTTGATAATTTTTGAAATGAAGGCTTTTGTTTTTGATTTTGTGTTTTATTTGGATGGTATGGACATTGGTCATGTTTTTGACTGTTTTCTTCTTATTGGCAGAATCAACGGAGATTATAGAGGTGTGTTTCCTGTTCCTCTTTTTTTTCCTCTTTTTACCTTGTGCACCAGGAAAGAAGACATCAATGAGTAGGGTTACAGAGGAAGAAACTTCTAACAGATACCCTGGACTAGTTTTAGAATCAAGGATTTCAAGGGCTTGTAGGTCAGAGGAGTTTGATCTGTTGATAAGTTCAGCAGGTGGAGTCACCGCAATTGGAGAGCTCTCCATCCTGGTTGATGGCATTGCCAGTACAGATTGGTCATGCTGAGATAAATCGAGTTCATTGGATTTGTTGTTCTCGAGGGCAGATGAGAGCAAACGAGGTAGGTTCCATACTATTCAGTCTACTTTATTGGTGAGAACCTGTAGCAAAGAGACATGGGCGTTAGCTTTTTGATCTAACACCTCGTACAGCTTTGTCAATGTGTATATGCTTGCATTGACAGCTGTGAAGGCTGAATACATAGCAGAGTTGAAAGTAGATGGAAATTCAAAGTAGGGGCGAGGTGTGGGTTTGGTAAAGGATGCCACCATGGAGGATTCAGAAACAGATGAGGAGGAATTGCGAGTTGGACAGTCATTTGAATATAGAGGTGGAGAATTGGAGAGTCTCGTTGAGGCAACAGAAGGGATGGTATCCTGATTGGAGTCAAGAACACTTGAATTGGGGGGGGGGTAAAGATTGCGTGGAATGTGCTTGAGCAAGAAGCAGTGCGCATGGGAGAGTGCATGACATAGGTTTCAAAGGAGACGGATGAATGTGAACTGGGTTCGAGGGTGGATGTTGTTGCACAACTTGAGACTATAGTAAGGGGATTGCTGAGGAGTCAATTGCATGAATGGACACGGGGAGATGGGGGGACTTCCGCTATGCAAAACGGAGTGTGGAAGGATTCAGAAGCGCCACCAGTCATTGAAGGGAAGACACATATTTGCATTGTCGTATCAGACAATAGTGGATTGGTATCGCTGTCGGCTCGTGGGAGTGTAGACGGCCCGAAGGAAACCGCAGGTTGGTCCTTGCTCATGTGAGCGATAACATTCATGACAGAGGTACGGAGTGTTCCTCATTAGGCAGGGAAAAGTTTCTGATACCAGCCTTGATGTTGGGACAGCGTGACAGCACTGGGGTGCGCGATAGAGCGCGCTGTGCCCGAGTTTTGGCAGAGGCGTTCAGGAGTATGCGAGGAGAATGAATGTGTTTGGATACCTGTTGTTTGTCCATAAAACAACATGGAATAAATGACTCAGGATACAAAAGAGTCACGTATGAAAAAACTGAGAAGGTAGAAAGGAAAGAGAAGGTCAGATGTCTGAACGCTAGAAAACCTACAAGGTAGCTAGAACTAAAAGTGACAATCAATAAATTATAGAGGGTGGGGAATTGCACTGCACCGCTGCAGCGCAGTGGTCAGCAATCAGTACTCGGTCGTACTCGGGCTGGTGTGCTCGTGCTGGTGCCTGTGGATGGCTTCTTTTGCAGGAGTCACGTAGTTGGGGGCGTGGCTACATATGAGAAGAAAAGATATAATATGTTAGCATGTTAAGCTAACAATAAAAGTCCACAGTAGATGATTTGAGTCCAAGTAGATAGTATACTCAGAGTGGGTATACGTTTGGTTGCAGTAGATCGAAACAATGAAGGTGATATTTCCATAGCGCAGCAAGCAGAGCCTTGGAGCAGTACAGCAGTCAGTACTCAGTGGTACTCAGGCTGGTGCGAGCGCTCTGGTGCGTGCAGATGGCTGGTTTCGTAGGAGTCACGTAGTTGGGAGTGTGGCCAGAGTGGATACATGTTTGGTTGCAGTAGATCCAAACAATGAAGGTGATATTTTCGTAGCACGGCAAGCATAGTCCTGGAGCAGGACAGCAGTCAGTACTGGGTGGTACTCTGACTGGTGCAGGCTGGATTGATATGTCAAGCAGGTTTATGATGAGTAGAGATCATGCTGCCATGTTTTCAACTTGGTGACTTTTAAAAAATGCAAACAGAGGAAAAGTGTTTGCTTTTAAGATACAAGTTTCAGCTGGTGGAAACCGCTTGAAATGGGTTATTACTAAGCTGCAATCCTTTCATTGCTCTTCAAATTCACCATAGGCATTGAGCCAAATTGCTAAAAAACTAAAATCTCTGCATATTTAACTCACACAAAAACCCACCCAACCACCTCTCGCACAGCAGACCACATGCACTTCACCACACCACAACAATAAACAAACAACACATAAGCCGCACCAACAGCACTCGAGGACTGACATCGACCCAATACTCAGACCCAAGCTCAGCGCACAGTGAAAACCGAACTGAAGCTGCCAACAGGACACCACTCCTGTCACTATCCTACTCCCTCTTCACTTTACTAACCCACCCCACCATTTTGTTTGCAGATCCGCCTGAGTGTCTGGGGACCAATTCCATTGTTGATGGTGCGCAGTACAAATACCTTTAACATTAACATATCAGTTGTCTTCCTCGCAGGGACTATGGCCTAAAGATATGTATGTCAGTGCTCTGCACTTCTTTTCGACTGTAAGTGTGAAGTCTGTTAGGCCGTCCTTCAATCATGAACATATTTATGATGCGGACGTCGTGTTAAGAAAAAGATTAATAACAAAGGAGATAAGTAACCAAGTCAGTTGGTCAAATTGTAGCTTTCAAAGAGCTAAGATTAAACAGAATTATTCCCAATGCATGAGGGGATGCAAGGCCATATTTTTACTGCATGACGCTTAAGCATTGCTTAGAGCCAAGGGACCCTGCAACACAGAGAAAATTTTAAGGCTCTTTAAACTCAGAGAAACTCCTAAAATTTCTCTGCAAATTAACCCGATTCCGTCAGAAGCCTTGTCAGCATATTTTGTGAATTTGTACGATGACCAGTCTTATGCAGCTGAATCAGAGAGCTGGACAAAAGTGACCCCATTGGTCGATGAGAATAGATAATGAAGATGTGGTGCTGATAATCAAGCATTCTATTTCCTTCAAAGCACCCGAGTCGGACGGTCTATCCAACGCTACCCTAAAAGCAAATACAGATTTATGGGCAGATATGTTAACCTTAATTTGTTATCAAATTATTATCGCCAAACAAATTCCATGATCTTGGCGAACAGCGATTACTGTACCAATTTTTAAAAAGGGCGATCGTCTTTTATCTGAAAATGATTTCCCAATAGCCCTTTGAGATTCCACAAGGAACATTTTTGCATCGCTTCTTTTACTCATGTTAAATGAGTGGATTTCAGTAATCAAAGTATATGATCCCAACCAATCAGGATTTGTTAAAAGGATGGGCATATAGATGAATTGTTTTTATGAGATGTTTTTAATGCGAAGGCTTTTAAATTAAAACCCCCCTGATATTAGGCTTTTGTTGATTTTGAATTAGCTTTTGATAGTGTCCGGAGAGGTGCTCTGTGGAGGTAGTTAAAAGCTTGGGCTTGCCCGGAGGATTTGCTGAAGTTGATTCAGGCCATGTTCATAGATAAGACGATTGCCATTCGACTTAGTCAACAGGGCAACCTCTCTCCTCCAATTACAAATTTTAGACTCCAGCCCTTTTTAACCTATTTTTATTGGATCTTAATTTGCACCTAGAAGCTGCTCAAGCGTTTCCGCCACAAATTGGTTGAAGTGAGGTTCAATGGCTTTTATATGCCAACGACTTGGTGTTGTTAGATCAAACCCCCATTGGGTTGAATAGGCAATTAGATCCATTATCAACTTATGCTGTAATTAATGGTTTAACCATTACCATCTCCAAGTCGAATATGATGAAAATCCAACCCACTAAGAAGGGAAATTTAAAAGGCTCAAGCTGGTTTCTAAGCAGTAAACCCCTTATAGTAGTCCAGGATTATCGATATTTGGGGATCTGCCATAATGATAAAAAAAGGTCAACTGCCATGGGTGGAGAAGCATGTTTTCCAAATGACAACATTATCTGCTCAAGCTTCCATTATTAATTAAAAATATGGTGTGTATTCGTTATGCCTTTTACTTATGTTTTATAAGCAAAAGGTAGTCCTGATAAATACTTATGGGGTGCATAGCTTAACAAACTTAGATTTAGAAAAATGGCAATTTCTTGAAGTTATCTTCTGGAAACATTTGTCACAACTCCCTAAGAGTACAACAATTGTAGTTATCTGACATGAATTGGATCTTCTTTCTTTACAGGGCATAATTGCGTGGAAGCATCTTTCACTTTTCAAGAAATGTTGGCTGGTTCCCCATACTCCTGTTTTGATCAAATTAAATTGGCAGTGGAAATTGCTGGGGAGGACCTGGAAAAATGATTGCAGGTTTCTTATGGAGGAAGCTGAGATCTCTATGGACATCTTGGTGACCCACCCTAACAAAGCTAAAGAATAACTTTGGGTAGAAGACTGGCTTTCCACCCAAGCAGCATGTTACAATTATAATGTCCTGAATGAACCCAAAGCTTTTAACGTATTGCCTAAGTACTTAGGAAACATTTCCAAGTTGGAATTTTCAAAACATATTTTTAAGAATCAAATTTAATGTGATTTTAACCAGAGACTTGTTAGCGACCCGATCACATGACCCTTTGCTTCATGCAAATTGTAGATTTTGTCAGCAGGATTGAGAAACTTTGATCCACCTCCTGGAAGTTTGAATAGCTTTGAAGGACCTAGGGAATGCAACTTTTGATACATTTAAAGGGGAGTATTGACTGCTGGCACATCAAAAATGGTTGGATATTTTACTGAGTGGCAGAAGTACCTCACTTACAATAGCAGTGGTGAAATATGTTGTATCTTTCAATTTGAATTGATGTAACAATTGTATGCTTCATTTGGATGAATTTTTGATTTTATTGCTAGTTGGTGAGGTTTTTTATTTTATATACGGTGTTTTTTAACTAATGATATGATGGTCTTAATGATTCGTTTCTTGGTTGAATTGAATTGTTATTTGTGTTTGTATTCCTTTTGGTTAAAAGTTCTCAATTGAACTGTAAACCTTATAAAATAAAACATGGAACATTTTTTACATTCCAAACTATAAAAATATATGGTAAACCAGGACCCCCTTAGCACAGTCCCCCCTGTGGAATTTTTGGGGCACTCCCAAATGTTCCCATACATATTCTTCAGAGAGTTTTCACAGTACTGGAAGTGGTGAAGAAAGCACCCAAATGTTTGTCTGAAGAGGACCAGAAAGCAAGGATCTTGCAACAGTACTGTGCTCTGAGGCCCCCAACCGGCCCATAGAGTGGGGGGTTGCTCAGAAGCAGTTTAAGACAAGATAGCAGCACCTGTGAGATGGATGGGGGTACAGATTTATACTTCAACACCAATCAAATAAGGACAACTCAAACGGTTTGGCAAAGGGAGTCAATTTAATGTCAAGTACAAAAAACGGGGAGTTATGAATATCAGCAATGGCGTGATCTTCCTTCTCGCTTCAACTCCAACGAGCTTCATAAAAACCGTAACATTCATACCAAAAACTCATCATCATTGATGTGTAACACTCAAAAGTTGACATGCAATTCTATTGGTTAGGAAAAGTTAATTTTAATGTAGGTACTATATCTGTATATGATAACGGAGTGAGGTGATTGGGTAAACACTGTCAGGTGGGCATCTAACCCCTTCCTTCAAAAATTGCTACTGCAGACGTCACTAAAAGTATGACGTCCTATTGGCTCTACTAACTATAGGACCCTAGATTACTTGGTCCATTGTAATTGGGTTGGCACCAACCCCATGCATACTTTTCCACTTTGCGTAGCAGCACGCAGAATGGTCGGCCAGGTGCAGGGTGCCCCTCAGTTACTCAGCCTTCCTCCAATTATTGTTAAAATCAATCCTCACTTTAGTAGTTATGTGTCAATTATTTCACTGTGGTTCGCCTCGAGACTGCATCTTCTGTCTGCAAAATTTCTGATATCTTTGTCTGGCCTGGTGCCATGCGTAGGTGGGAACTCTCGCGTCTTCTTGCTCGGCAGATCACGTGATTCAGACAACGTGAATTTGCCTCTTTTCCATCAATTTGTGTATTTGATTCTTGTTTCACCCACCACCTGCCTTCGTCTTCTTATCTCGACCTTTCAGAGGAAGGATATTCTGTTCTTAGTTTCAATTAAATGTAGCTACTGTTTGTCTCTTCTACTGATACGACCTTGGCTTCGCTGGTACGAGTTTCCTCTGCTGAGTTTCGTTTCAGCCGTCTCTTCTTGATTTTACTAAATATGAAGATTTCTTTCGTGTGGCCTTTAGTAACCCTTGGTTGATTCTGCTTCTTGTGCAAAGTGGAAATGCACTTATGTAACATAATTCGTTTGAGGTAGATTATGTATAGTGGTGCTTGCCGCACAATCTTTCTACTAAGCATAGCAAGCCGCACTGTTTTCTTAGCTTTTTTGCGGTTTCAAGCATATGTACAGGTGTACACTGGTCAAATATCTTTGTCATGCTTACAGTTTAAGCTTCTTACATTTTGACATTTTCTTTTCACATTAGGTTCATGATATCCTTGTTCATGGTGTTTCGTCTCTTTGCATCATTCTTTGGTCGTCATTTCTTGTATATGTGAGTCAGTCCAGGCTCTCGTGATGTCACCATTCGTCTCCCATTAAGACCTTTTTAGTTTCTTCAGGGACTGTACTCAGACGATCTTCATTTGGTTCATTTGTTGATGTGGTTTTCTCAATGGGTACCTTACTGTCCATGGTTTCCTTGGTATTGGTACTTCAATATGTGCTGTTCTTCTAATAGGTACTGGGCAGACTCCTACTGCGGCTCTCTGCTGGCTTATTTGCTCATCCTACGTCACATATCTTGGTGTGAACGTTCCTGGTACTTTAAAATGGACGGTTGGAGTGTGGGCTGTATTTCGGACCTGCTCTACACCCCCCCCTCTGGGCGATTCATCGACCACTTTCTCCTCCTTATTTGGATCCATCTTCTTTGGTTTCTCTATATACACCTTCACGTCATCGCCTGGTTTGTCTTTCTCCATCTTCAGGGTCTATACACGATGGTCTGAAGAAATGTCTCTTTGGGGTCCATATCTTTATTACTCCTTTTAAACTTCCTGCTGTTCTCACATGTTCGTGCTTGTTCTATGTCATCAGTTGACATTGTCCTTTGGGGCTGCAGTAAACCCATCTTCCCACATAATTTTGATGCTTCCTGGGATAGAGAAACTTTGTTCTCTCAGGTGCATGAATGCTAGATTTCACAAAGTCTCTTATTTCCTCATCAGTCAGGTCTTTGGGCTTCCATCCTGGCTTGATGGTAAACATGATCATCATCCCTATGGCTTTCTTCTCAGTTTTCTGGCACTGAGAGATTATTATCTTGATTACACAGAATCCTATCAATATCATCACCAGCAGGGCTCCGAGGAACTTAAATGCATCTGCCATCCATTGTGGAACCCATGAGAATAGTGATCCAAACCAACTATCATCAACGTTTTCAGTTTCATCAATCATCTGATTCTGTAGTTTTGTCAACATACCTTTGGATTCTGTTAGAGTTCCATTTTCCTCATCGTGAGAAGGTATTCTCCGATTCTTGAGCAAACACCTCCATACATAGCTGTGATCATGTCAAGGACATTTCTGTTCTGGAGGGTCATCAATCGGATTGCCCTTAATTCCTCCTTGATTGCATTGAATCCTTTTATGGTTGTTTTGATCGTTTACAGTAGCTCACATCTGGTTATCTGCAACCATTTAGTATTTGGCCCAACTTGGAATCTTGCTATGAAGATTGTTGCGAACACTGATGAGGTGAGGCTGAACAGTCTGTGTTCATATGGGATTGCATGAAAAGCTTCTTCAGATTTGGCAAAAAAGTAATTCTCCCTCTTCAGTTGAGTCAGCAGTTCCACAGATCTCTTCTTCCGCAGGTGAGCATCTGCTTTAGGGAAATTGTCAATATTCAAGTCACTTTTCGGGATCACCAAAGCCGGAACGTGGACATTCACTATTGTGCATTTACCTCCCCAGATTCTCGGCAGTCTGATGTATGATTTGGATCCACTTGCCCAGTAATTATCCATAATGACTGCAGTTCCATGCACCATTCCTGGAGCATCAAATATGCGTCCACTGTTCTGATTCTCTCCCATCTTTCTTGTGCCATTATTCCTGAAGCACAATTTTGAGCTTTCCAGTGGTACTCTCTGCAAGGGTCCTCCTCTGTCTTCGATCCATGTCAGCAGTTTTGCAAGCTTTGGCCATAATGGCTTGCATATCCTCTGTGCATTCTCAATTGCTTCCTTACAGGCTCCAAGGACCATCCATGCAATGCAAATCACTACTCCTTTTTCCCATTTGTCTGGTGAAAGCCCTGTTCCCCAAATCTGCATCTGGCCTCTGTTTTTCCAATTTTGAGCCTCTTCTGGAGTTTTTCCTTGTATGCTCCTTTTCTGATTTGCTTCTCTTCTAATCTCTGCTCCTTTAACTCCAGGCTTCTCATATCTGATCACAATGTGCTTTGTCTTTCCACTGTTTCTTGCCTTTATGTCCCGGATATAATCGTCTTCATTTGGATCAGTTGTTTCAGTTGCCCATTTAAGTGAGGCATCGCTACCCATGAACTGGCCTCTGGCTTTGCACATGGCTATGTGTGAAAGACAGTGTGCTGTCTGGACATCAATTTCTACAGTTACGAAGATCTTGGACTTCCCCATGCTGTATGGTAGGAGTGCACAAACAAAGCATTCCCCTTCTGAACTCCGTCTTCCAACTTCTTTCATGTGCTGGTACCAAATGTTGTTTCCCAAATGTGCTGTGCTGTCCAAGTAATCGTTTAGTTCACTGTCATCTCTGTGCATGCTTCTCTTGATTCTTAAGGTTTTCATGTAGTTTGCTACAACTGCATCCCTGAATGCATCTGTATGGCTCCTTCTTGCTGGAGGATTCTCAGGTATCCCGGTCCATGGTGCAGGCCTCCTCATCTGTGCCATTTGAGCAGACAAAACTCTGGCAGTTATTTCCTTGTCTTCATGTATCTTCTTCTTTCTGATTAGAAAGGTTCCTATCATCCACTTTGACATTGGTCCAGTATATGGCTTTACTATAGAACTTGTACTTGTCCCTTTCACTGGAACATATATGTTCGGCAATGTTGTCTCTGTGGGTTTATTTTTCAACTCCAGTTGTACTCGTGCAGAGATCTTCTCCGGGTTTGCTCTTGCCTTTCTTAGTGTTGGATCAAGAGTTTCTAATACTGTGGTTTCTGTTGGCTTTCTTTCTGACTTTTCTTGTCTCTCCATGACATCCGCTTCCTTCATTTGGATCTTTACTTTGCTTATGGTGGGATTTCTCAAAGTAGGCAGTATTTTCTTCTCCCATGCTTTGGATTGTGGTTCTGCAGTCATTGACACTAGGCCTTGTGTATGTGCATTCAATGTTTTAATGCGTGTGGTTGTCAGTAACCCTTTCGCATTCATATTCTGCCGACCCTGTCTCCGGCTTTTCGATTTGCTTGTTACCACAAGTGTGTGTGTATCATTGCTAATCACATCCATCTCAAGTTCATTCATTCCACCATCAGATCTTCTAGGACTGGAATGACTATGTAAGGTCTGGGTGCCTTCATAGGCTTCATGCATGCATCATTAGGTGGGTGCACCGGAATTGGAACACTTTGTGCACCAATAAAGAATGCAGTTGTGATTGTCAATGGTAGTAAAACAAAGGTGAATATGATACATAAATACATTATGCTCCTGTAGGTCAGGCGGCAACATTTACTTCCAGAGAATTGTGGACGTCTTTCCTCCTGAGGGAGGATGAGGTTGCTGCTCTGGATCCCCATCTCGATCATTCGTTGAGATGTTAACTTTTAATAAAATCCTTTCGGCAATATTGTCTCTGGATTCTGTTGGTTCTGTTTGTAAGCTGCAGGAACTTAAAAAATTGTCTCCCCTTGTCTGAACACAGGATTGTCTATTATTTCTGGATCCAGTTCTCTTGTGTATGTGTGTTACAAAAATAGGCAATAATCCAACAAGTCTCTCTATTGTGCATGTTCAAAATATACTAACTCCCAGTCTGTACCCCTGATCTGCTTCATTCCCGAAGACATGTTGTGTCTTTGTCCATATGAAAAATAAGACATAAGATCTCCGACACTGCTCTCTCAATCTGTCCCTCGGCGGAAAGTTTAAAATCTTCTCAAATAGTTCTGTTGATGGTTAGAAAGTTCCACTTGCATCACGATTCCATGCAAGAGCATGCCCATCTGTGTAGAATTAGTGGAGTCTCTGAAAAATGTGAGGACGTCAACATCTACAGGTCTCCCCACTAGCTCTAAAAAATCTGTGATTAGACAAAAGAAGACATTGCTGGCCAACCTACTGTCTTCTGGTGACAGGGACATTTGTCCTGCCTTGCTGAGGTTCAGGATTGTAGGCTTTCACTTTACTGTGAACAGTGTCTGCACTTTCCGTTTGTGTGAAGAGCAACTTGAATCACTATGCTGTTTAGAATTATGCTCAGACGTTCTGTGTTTGCTGGATCTCGAAGAAAATACAATACGTCTGTCGTTCTCCCAACAAGTTCTGGACAGTCTTCGATTAGTCGAAAGAACAATACGTTGACAAGCTCATTTACTTCCTTCTCCGCTTGGGACATTTGGCTTTTCCTTACTGGACTCCGGAAGTAGGAGGAACGGCTCAGCAATCACAGTAAGCAATCTCTTTATAGTCTTTTCGTTTTCAGGATCTTGAAGAAAGTGAGTGACACTGGTGAGCCTCCCCACCAATGACAGGTACGATTTTAGCACTAGATCGAAATATGTCACCACATCTTTGGTGATGTCGCTACTGTGGGACACATAAGTGATTCCGAACAAAGTCTCTGTGTGGAAGGAATCTGGGTACTGTATTTTCTTCCAATTTATGTGTCCTCGATCAAAATGTGGCATATTATTTTCTAGTCAAGACTTCAGTGTGCCTCAGTCCAAAGTTCAAAGTCAACAGACTATGGTGTGGTTTATAAATGCAGTTTTCTTCTTCATCCTACAACTAGGATGCACAGAGTGTCCATTTTATATGTCCTTAACCTCTTTTTTCCTCAGAGGACTGTCCAAAGTGAAACCACAACTATCTCACAAAATGTCTTTGTCTTTACTTTGCTGCTGCTCATGCGTCCTTCTTCCTCATCATGGATCTTGTCTGCATGTGCTGTGGTTCTTCCCCATCATCTGTAGTCTCCTCGCACTGGGGTGCAGGCAGGGGGCTTTCTCCGATGTATGGTTTGATGTCACCCAAAAAGATCCAAGCTCTCCTTCCTTGTAGTTTCACTGCAGAGGGAGTGCAGTCTTCCACTGTAAAGGGACTGTAAAACCTTGGTTCGTCCCACATTTTGTTTGTATGGGTCTTTACCAGGACGGTGTCTCCAGGAAAAACGGATGGAACACAAAGTCCTTGAGTTGTGCAAGTAGTAGTATCTGCTTCTGTGTTCCGTGCTGCCCTGCACCCTTTTCGTTGTTGCTGCAGCTTGTCTGAAATTACAGTAAGGCAAGATGTCATGCAATTCAAGTAATTTTGCATTTCAGACCCTAAGATTTCTCCTGTTGACTGGGCATCACATCTAGATCTGTCTCGGGGTATCAGGGGAGTGTGCATTCTTCTTCCTCTGGCTATTTCTTGCGGCGTAAGATGATGGTCGGAACAGGGTTGATTCCTGAGTGCATACAGTGCCAAAGGAAGGCAGTGCAACCATCCCTTTCTTAGAGTAAGCTTCAACTTGGCTATCCTCTCCTTTAATAGGCCATACAGCTCCTCACATATCCCGTTACCTTGTGGGTGGTATGCCGACGAGAACTTGTGCTTTATAGCAAGCAGCAAGCTAATCCGTTCAAAAACTTTGTTTACAAAATGGGTCCCGTTATCTGATCTCATGACTTCACATACCCCCGAACTGGGAAATACCTCCCTCACAAAAAATGTGGCCGCACAGGTAGAGTCTGGGTGTGTACATGGATCTGCCTCTATCCATCTAGAGAATGGACACACCACAACAATTAGGTATTTGTACCCGTTACATACTTGAATCATGTTGACGTAATCAACATGCAAGTGCTGAAAAGGCCCATTTAACCTTGGGATGACTCCTCTTATTACTTTTAATGTGTGCCCAGCTGTGAATTGTTGGCAGATTATATAGTTCACTATGAAAAATGCAACGTGCTCGGTTAAGTTCGGTATGAACCAGTCTTCCGCGAGCGTTGCCACTGGTTTCTCTTAGGATAGCAAATAATGTGTGCTCGACATACAACGTCATGGAGCATCCCATTACAATGGTAGTAGTTATTTCATTGGCGAATGCTGCTGCAGTTAAACTTTGTTCGCACAGGAAATGGCCCCTCATCACTGGGTCCAGATTTCCACTATAGTGTTCCCCGGACTAGTACCCAAATGTGGTTCTCTGTGTGAGCACTGCCGTCATAACACTGCCATTTGTGTGTAAGAACAGGAAAAATTCCTCTGCATAATTCGGGATCCCTAAAACTGGTGCTGTGCAAATTTCTTTTTTGAGTTCAGCAAATCCTTCCTCCAAGGCCTCAGACCATTCAATCTTTCTTTTGTCACTTGGGCTTTCTTTAGGGCCTGAAGCAAAGGCTTGGTGTAAGAGCTGCTGTCGAAGACCCATGCCCTGACATAATTGCACAGGCCTAAGAAACTGCATTTGCTTTACCGTGTGTGGCTTGGCTGTTTTTAGTATGGCTTCAGCTCTTTCTGGGGTAACTCTTTTCCCCTCGTGCGAGATCAGCTGACCTATGTAAAGCACTTCTCGTTGACAATACTGTAACTTCTCTTTGTCAGCCTTATATCCTTTCTCAGCCAATATATTCAGTAGCTGAACAGAATTGTGTCTGCATTGCTCCTCTGTCGTGCTGCAGATTAAGATGTCATCCACATATTGCAAGACAACGCTTTCTAATGCAATATTACTTATATTACTTAGGTCCATCTGCAGGACTCTGTTAAAGATAGAAGAAGGCTCACAGTACCCCTGGGGTAGCTTTGTGCTTTTCAAACGCATCTGTCTGAACGTAAATGACGTCAGATCTTCTGAGTCACGGGGCAACAGGATTGAGAAAAATGCATTTTTCAAGACAATCACCGTGAAATATTTTGCATCAACAGGTATATTACATAGAATTATAGACTAAAGGGAACTCAGCCTCAGCAATATCATTTATTGAGAATAAATGCCAAAGGAAGGCAGTGCAACCATCCCTTTCTTAGAGTAAGCTTCAACTTGGCTATCCTCTCCTTTAATAGGCCATAGAGCTCCTCACATATCCCGTTACCTTGTGGGTGGTATGCCGACGAGAACTTGTGCTTTATAGCAAGCAGCAAGCTAATCTGTTCAAAAACTTTGTTTACAAAATGGGTCCCGTTATCTGATCTCATGACTTCACATACCCCCGAACTGGGAAATACCTCCCTCACAAAAAATGTGGCCGCACAGGTAGAGTCTGGGTGTGTACATGGATCTGCCTCTATCCATCTAGAGAATGGACACACCACAACAATTAGGTATTTGTACCCGTTACATACTTGAATCATGTTGACGTAATCAACATGCAAGTGCTGAAAAGGCCCATTTAACCTTGGGATGACTCCTCTTATTACTTTTAATGTGTGCCCAGCTGTGAATTGTTGGCAGATTATATAGTTCACTATGAAAAATGCAACGTGCTCGGTTAAGTTCGGTATGAACCATTCTTCCGCGAGCGTTGCCACTAGATTCTCTTTTTTCATGTGTGCCGGATAGTGTAACTGCTCCAGCGCTAATTTTAACAGGTCTATAGGCATTACTGGTTTACAAGTGCTGCCTTGTCACCACAAGCTTTAAGAGGGGTTTAAAGAACACCCTTGCTGTTTGCATAAGTTTTTTTCCTCCTGTGGTGCCTTCCCTTGGAGTTCCATCAACTGTGTTTGTCCCAGGTTATTATAGCTTTCAGGTGCAATCCATGCAACCATCATTTTCTCATTTGTGTGAGTGACTTCCACTTCCATGATCGTCTCACTCTTGGATGCCATATGTTTGGCTTCCGTGTCTGCTGCTTGATTTCCGCTTGAGATAAAATCTGTCCCTTTCTTGTGGGCGGTGCATTTCATGACCGCTATGCCCACTGGGAGCTGTAGTGCCTTCATCAGCCTGTCCAATAAGGCTGCGTGCTGCACTGGCGTGCCATCTGCTCGGAGGTAGCCCTCCTTTTCCAGTGCGCTAAGCCTTCGTGCACTGTTGATGTCACATAGGCGGAGTCACGGTACACCGTTACTTCCTGGTCTGCATGAGTCTCAATCACAAGTATCAACGCCAATAATTCTGCAGTCTGTGCTGAATAATGAGATGGTATTCGCGCACTAAGGAGTACTCAAAATTCTCCATTTGCTGTGTGTTTCATCACAGTGACGCCTGTATATCTTTGCCCATCGCTTTGATCGATTCTCGAAGAACCGATAACAAAGACACTTTCTCCTTCTGCCAATGCATTTTCTTTCACTCTGGGGATTTCATCATATAATTCTTCATAATGTGCACAGTCATGTATTGGCTCTCCTTCAGTGACTGGCTTGGCTATAAACATAGCTGGGTTCCCTATCTTGCATCAGACTATTTTAATAGAAGGATTCCATATGATCACTTCATAAGCAAAAGCTCTTTGAGATGTTAGTGTGCCCTTTGGTTTCTCTTAGGATAGCAAATAATGTGTGCTCGACATACAACGTCATGGAGCATCCCATTACAATGGTAGTAGTTATTTCATTGGCGAATGCTGCTGCAGTTAAACTTTGTTCGCACAGGAAATGGCCCCTCATCACTGGGTCCAGATTTCCACTATAGTGTTCCCCGGACTAGTACCCAAATGTGGTTCTCTGTGTGAGCACTGCCGTCATAACACTGCCATTTGTGTGTAAGAACAGGAAAAATTCCTCTGCATAATTCGGGATCCCTAAAACTGGTGCTGTGCAAATTTCTTTTTTGAGTTCAGCAAATCCTTCCTCCAAGGCCTCAGACCATTCAATCTTTCTTTTGTCACTTGGGCTTTCTTTAGGGTCTGAAGCAAAGGCTTGGTGTAAGAGCTGTTGTCGAAGACCCATGCCCTGACATAATTGCACAGGCCTAAGAAACTGCATTTGCTTTACCGTGTGTGGCTTGGCTGTTTTTAGTATGGCTTCAGCTCTTTCTGGGGTAACTCTTTTCCCCTCGTGCAAGATCAGCTGACCTATGTAAAGCACTTCTCGTTGACAATACTGTAACTTCTCTTTGTCAGCCTTATATCCTTTCTCAGCCAATATATTCAGTAGCTGAACAGAATTGTGTCTGCATTGCTCCTCTGTCGTGCTGCAGATTAAGATGTCATCCACATATTGCAAGACAACGCTTTCTAATGCAATATTACTTATATTACTTAGGTCCATCTGCAGGACTCTGTTAAAGATAGAAGAAGGCTCACAGTACCCCTGGGGTAGCTTTGTGCTTTTCAAACGCATCTGTCTGAACGTAAATGACGTCAGATCTTCTGAGTCACGGGGCAACAGGATTGAGAAAAATGCATTTTTCAAGACAATCACCGTGAAATATTTTGCATCAACAGGTATATTACATAGAATTATAGACTAAAGGGAACTCAGCCTCAACAATATCATTTATTGAGAATAAATCCTGAATTAAACGCCAAGACCCTCCTTTGATTTTTTGATAGGGTAAACTGCATTATTGCATGACGACTGACGTCACTAAGATGCCCTGCTCCATCATAGCTGAAATTGTCTTAAAAATTCCTTCATCAGCCTCACTGGACATGGGGTATTGCCGTGCTTTTGGTAGAATTGCCCCTGGCATCAGTTTGATTTTCCCTTCTCCGACTCCTTTCAATAAGCCTACGTCATAGGCATGCTTGCTCATCGAACAGATCGTCATCAGTGATGTCAGTCAATCGGTATCCTTCTTCGATGGCGATTACTGTGCACCATTGTCGGCCTTCATCATCATAACCATCAATAAAAGCCATTTTCCCTCGCACTGCAGCTGTGTGTATTATTAAGGGAAATACTTGTCCCTTTTCCTCGTGCATAGGTATTCCAGGCCTGAATAGAAATTCATCTGGAGTCCTCATGATTTTGTCTGCAAGGCCTGGCAGCCCTGCCATTAGCAAACATATTCCATATGCGAATATTTTTGGGCTCTAATGGTACAGCCCTCATAGCTGTGTGCCCTGCGTATGCTCCAATCATTTTGCATATGTTTGAATAGTGCATTCCTGGAGTTGAACATACTATGCCCTCCTCCGTGAACGAGATTGTTATATTTAACTTCATCATTAGATCTCGACCCAAAATGTTTACTGGGGTTTGTCGTGAATAGGCACATTCATTTCACATTCTCCTATAGTTTGTAAAGGGAACACGTCTTGTAGCTCCTGTGAAACTCTGAGTATTTATAGCATCGCCGGACAAGGAAAACTTGCCTTCACGTATACACGAACGTGTTGCACCCATGTCAACGAGGAAGGAGTATTCTTTATCCCCTATAACGACATCCACCCTTGGTTCCCAGTGAGAGTTTGGTGTCACTGATAGGATAGAACACATCAGGGTTCCCAGTGAGCTGTCCTAGTCCATATATAGTTTTGTCCCACCTTGTGTGAATGGACTTCCCCCATCACCAGTATTATTCTTTATTCCAGGGTTTGCAGCCTGTCCTGTATTTACTGTCTCTGACAGTTGCATAGGCGACTGTTGAGACTGCCCTTGTGGAAAACTCATCAAATTCTGAGGTTGTGTGTTTTGCTGTGCTCCTGGCATTTGCTGTTGCACTGTGTGATTCTGTGCAACTCCCTGCTGTAAAAACACAGGTGGGTTCGCCATGCTTGCTCCTATTCCCAGGCCGTTTTGCACCATGCCTTGATTTCTGCATGTGCGCACTAAATGCCCTGTCATCCCACACAAACAACATACTGGTGGTGGTCGGATCACTTGCCCATTTGACATATCTTGATTGCCATTTTGCATATTTTGAAAACCTCCTTGATTATTCTGGAAACCTCCCTGATTACTCTGCCATCCTCTTCCTCTAAATCCTCTTCCCCTGGGGTAAAACCACATATTACCCTGATTATTCTGCTGCTGCTAGTGACTTGTGGCATGCTTGATTTGGCTGTGCCAGTTATCATTGCTCCTTCAAGAGAATATTTTGACAATTTCTTCTGCACTAATTTTGCCTCTTTACCCTTTTGTGCAGCTTCTTTTTTGCGATTCTTTTCTTGCAGCAGCCTGCAATAGTGTGCGATGGTAAACTGTATTTCTGACCATTTTCCTACCAATTTCTTGAGCTGTTTCTGTACTAGTTCTGGCAGCCATTGGCACAATATATGGTAGAACACGGGTATAGATTTCCCCGAAGATTCACGAGTCTCGAACACCCAAGTGTCTTGAAAATTCTGTATGTAAAGTAACAGATCTTCCGACTCCTTCATTTTCCATGTCATGATAGCTCCCATATCAGAGGTATCTGGTTATAGCACTCATAGTGCTTTCCAAACCGCGGCTCTGCAATTATTAAATGGAGCTCCGTCATGTGCGGTACTAACTGTAGTCACACCAGGGTAACCTGCCCATTTCCACACATCGTCTGCTCTCTCACCAAGTATGGCGATTAAGAGACCCTTGATATCCCCTATAGCTAACGTGTTCCCTCCTGTCATTTTTTATACCTTGTGTATCCATGTTCCGGCTCCCAATGTTAGCATTGGAAGCTTATTTTTCAGATTTTCTCGATCCATGTGTGGCCATGGAATTTACTGTGGTCTCGCCCCTCCTTTCTTGAGCAACGGAAATTGGGATGCATAGCCCTCTCTCTCTTCTCTCATTGTTCTTCTGTCTATCGCAGGGGTAATATTCCCACATCGCCGCCTACCTGGCAATGTCCTTAGCCGGCTCACACAGGGTGGTGGAGACACCCCGCTCTGACCGTGAGATACTTCTTCATGTCGGTCTGATGGTGTGGATAACTCTGATACCTTCGGTGCAGATTCATTAGTGTCTGACCATCTTATCCCTTTTCCCCTTGAGAATCGTCTTTCGCATCTCCTCTCTTCCTCCTTTTCCTCACGCTCCTCTCTTTCGGTGTCAGACATTGTCTGCCCCCAACTCGTGCAACTTCTTGCGTCCTCTTTGTTCTTGCTTATTTCCAGTCTATCTAGGGACAGTTCTCTATTCCCACTACTTCGGGAGACATCCTTAGGGTCGTAAAGCTGAGTGCTCTCCCGGCCCTCGTCTTCCACCTCCCCTTGGGGTACTTCTTCTAGCCCCATTTCATCATATATTCTATTGATCTTCTCTCCAATGCTTCTGATGTCAAAGTCATCCTCAATATTCGCCCTAGACGTGCCTTATACTGAAACATACTCAGGAAATAATTCTTCTATGTCCTCCCAGTCCACCACTGGTTCAGGTTTTTTAACCTCTCTTTCCAGATAGTAAAGATCGCATGCTCTCTCTCTTCACTTACGTTCTACATCGTCATCGAATTCTCTGCGCTTCCTCGCCTCTTCTCTGGCCCTATCTTCTTTCTCTTTCTTTGTGTCTCTACATTCACATGCCCTTCGGATTTCCTCATCCCTTCGTCTCTTTATTCTTTTCTCTCGTATCTTTTGCTCTTCCTCTAACCTTCGGTGCTCCTGTCTTTCTTGATCATTGGCTGCTCTCTGTTTACGATTGAGCGGCCTTTCTTGCTCTTCATGATATAACTGTTCTCTCTCTGTCTATCTTTTTTCCTTATTCTTTCGTCTCTCAATCCTTTTTCTTTTTCCTTCTCCTTTCTCTGTACATCGTCTAATCTCTCCTTTTGTTTGGTGTCATCAATGCCTTTGCCATCAAGTTTCAATAAAATCTGCCCTCCCATCCATTCGTTCTTTGCAAATGCTATCTCATCAGTTCTATCCTCGCTTCCTTTCCATCTTTTACCTTCTCTCTCCTTGTCGAGAGATGTACTTGTCTGTGTCAGGTCTTTTTTCTCGCCTCGCGTCTCTCCTTGTCCCTTGGGACTTTGGAGGTAATATCTCTATGTCTATCCTTATCTTGATTTTCATCACTACTTTGCGTAGGTGACTCATACGCTGGGTTGCTATACCCTGTGGCTGCTTTAAGTTCTCTGAGTGGGTATGACCCTTCCTCCTTATCATTTTCAATTTTCATTTCAGACGGGGCGGGTGGCGATGAGGGCGTCTCAGCCCCCTCTGTGCATACGTTAAGTATCCAGTCTGATGGTGGTTCCTCTGCCTTGTCTTGTTGATACATTTTCCACAATTCTAGACTAGCTAGGCGTTTGTCTAACTTTTTGCCTGTGTATGTGGCGTGCAAGTATGTCGTCATGTGTTGCAAAACAGCTTTAGATAATGACCCGCCCTGTGTACACGAATTGTTCGTATTACAACTGTTCGAATGACAATTGACCTTTTCACAATTGACCGAATTGTGAAGGTCAATTGTAACATATATGCGGGGGGAAACCCCCCGCAATCCCCCACCCAACACAAACCCGCCCAAAACCCCTTACTTATATATATATATATGGTCAATTGTGACCCTTTAAATTCGGTCAATTGTTCATTCGAACAATTGTAAACAAACAATTTGGGTAATACCGGCCAAGGCATAAACATTTTCTGGCCGGTTCCTTTAACCCATTCTAAACTGTATTTTTTCAGCTTAGGTGCATGTTTCGGCAACTGTTTGCACAGGTGTTCTAGTGGAGTTATGTCTTCCATGCTTAAATCTATTTCCTTTCCCTTTATATAGCACTTGTCAACGCTTTACGTGACTTAAACAATTCCAACAATGTGAGCGAGCACCAATCACGGCAAGCTCCAATGTTATCTTTTCCCTTACTTGTTCTAAGGTATATACTTTTTCCAAAGCATTAGTCTTTTTCACTCATCATTCGCATGTTTCCTCTCTGGATCCTCGGGATCACCACCTTCGTCACTGCCTTCTCCGGCTTTTCTCACACTCAGCTGCCCACAGAAGTGGGAAGGGGTTATGTGGGGAAGCACAGGTCTCTTCAGACATCATTCTGCAGAATTTTATTTTTATTCTACCACCGTCTATGGGGAGCTTCACGGTCTACTCAGCCGAATGGCAAATGACTTGTGATATTGCCGAGGACCTAGAGTTACTTTATGTCGACGGTCAATGGGTGTCTCTTTCTAATCGATAATCGATAACCATCAATCTCTGCTACCAAGTGTACTCCGAGACCGCCAACCGGCTCATAGAGTCGGGGTTTGCTCAGAAGCACTTTAAGACAAGATAGCAGCACCCGTCAGATGGATGGGGGTGCAGATTTATACTTCAACACCAATCAAATAAGGACAACTCAAACGGTTTGGGAAAGGGAGTCCGTTTAATCACAAGTACAAAAAACGGGGAGTTATGAATATCAGCAATGGCGCAATCTTCCTTCTCGCTTTAACTCCAACGAACTTCATAAAAATCGTAACATTTATACCAAAAACTCATCATCATTGACGTGTAACACTCAAAAGTTGACATGCAATTCTATTGGTTAGGAAAAGATCATTTTAATATAGGTACTATATCTGTATATGGTAACGGAGTGAGGGGATTGGGTATACACTGTCAGGTTTTTTCTAGGGAAGTCAACAGGAGTCAAAAATCATGCATTCAAAAGGATGTTCACCTATATTCTCATGTCATTAGAACCAAAAGCCAGGGTCATCACACTCATAACATTCACGTTAACCACAAGAACATAGTGGACTCAACCTTGTGACTAGCGAACATCCACCTACTATTAGGGTCATGGATAAGCAATAGATACAGGCAGATTTTATTTTTTACTTAGGAGATTGTTAACTCCACCTTTACAGTAGAGAGATGGAACTACAATTTCTTGCGAAACCCAGTCACAAGATACCTTGAATGAAACAAGCATATTTCATTGTTTTTCCTTATGTAAGGCTATATGACACGTGCATCTACAATTGGAATGTCATTTTGGACCCCTTCTATCTTTAACACAAAAAAATCCCAGCAACCATTCATTACCAGCTGTAGAGTATTTATAGAGGGCTTTTGTAAATTATATGAAATTAGTCACATGGAACAACACGGAAAGGTAAGCCACCAGAAAAACAATGCTTTGAAAAAAAAAGAAAAGGGAAGAAAGTGGTGCAAGTAAAGTGTGAGGAACCCACAGGCTACTATATTCTTGTTGCAAAACAAATTGAGGTTCGGGCAACCGGTCCACATAGTAGGCCAAAAGCAAAAGTGCTCTCTGCTTACTGAGATTTTTGGGGGTTGGACACTGTGACAAAGTTCCATACCTCATTGTGGGGACATCTAATTGGTGACCAAGGGGACCCACTGACCCACCCAAACTAGAATATTTGGTGCCTGGGGATCGTATTTGAAAGACCTCATGTCACCCCAACTTAGTTCCCATCTCAGGAAAGAGTCCACTCACTTAGCAACAACTTGAGAGAGGGGCCATATTAAGGAAAATCGTGTTTTGTTGTGAAGAGCAAATGCACAATAATGTTCAGGCATACAGGTTTCTCCAAAACTCTAAAGCCTAGTGCTGTCACTTCCTCTGAAGCTGGGTACTCGAAATGAGGATCCAATGTCCACAGAATCATCAGCACCGATCCTCTCGGCTCCCCTTGCATGAGTATAGAAATCCATCCTAAATCTACAGAGGGGTAGACATGGACCGGCATTAGGAAGTACATCTTGACAGTCAGACAGCCATCAATCCCTCAGGCCTCGACTCCCGCACAGTTTCAAACATATAAAGTAAGGGAGTCTGTACCTGTGGCCAGGATAACATATTACAACTAGAGAAAGCATCAAACAAGAGGAAGGATTAGCTGGATCCAAGTCCCACATCATAACTCAAAGCCATGCTCAGGAGTATGGCCCACCACAAATCCCTACATAAGCTGCCCGAGGAGACATTTCTGGGTCCCATTGCCCCAGAGAATGGCTTTGCCATAGTGCGACAGGCAGAAAGAGGGAAGCTCAGTGAGAGGGACAAACAAATACCACATGTCATTTCAGGGCTGTAAGACATGCCAAGGGGTGGAACCTACACACATTTGCAATCTCAGGTAAAACAGCTGAAGCTCCTTTCATCAGATAGAAGCTGGAAGGTGTGAAGCATCTTTAAAAGCCTCAGTGCATCAGTGAAGGTGTTGGTGCTGAGGGTGTGTGAGATGAGGCAAGAGCTTTTTTGTCAAAGGTGGAATAAGAGAACAGAAGGAACTGGAGTGGGAGTAGATGCTACAATTCCAGCAGAGGGATCCCGAATACTTGGCCCCCTGGAGACTGTGAGCTACAGGAGGGACCAAGGAGACCAGCCTGATAAGCCAATAGAACTGTTGGAAAGGTGCAGGAGAGTGGTGGCTAAATAATTGAACACTAGCGAAGAGGGTGAAAAAGGTGGGGATAGTAACAACATTGCCCAAGGGGTGAAAAAGGTAAGGAGAGTGACAGATGTGCCAAGTGAGGTAAAGAAGGTATACTCAATAATAATGGTTATGATAGTGGTGAGGTGAAGGGAGCAAAACGAGAGCAGTACTAAAAGGGATGAAACAAGGGTTTAGATGATGGAGACTGGTTTTATATATAAATCAGAGGTGGCTACCGCAGGTGAGAGCCTTGGAGAGGAGAACAAGATGTTTGTAGGAATCTTAATAGATATGTGCATTGTTTAAAAGTGGGAAAGGGAGTGTGTGATAGAGAAGGGGTGAAGGTGCAGATAGGTAGAGGAGGATTTAGCAGAGATGGAAGAGCAGACAGCATCCAGGAGTAGAGAAGGGGAAGGCTTGGGAATATAGTGGCTTAAAAGAGAGTAAGATAGCAAGTTGGCCCTTGAGGTAAAGGTATACATCGGAAAGCACTGGAAAGACCATATGAGAGTTGGCCACCCTAAGACCCTGATAATCTCCCGTGGTCAACATCCCAGACTTTGGGAGTTACCATGCTCATCTGCCAGTGCCTTCTTCTTGGGCCCAAATCCCATATGAGCTCATTTTGGCAGGTCATGTCAAGGAGCAACCAGGGGCACCACAGCAAAGGAAAAGAAACACTTACCAACAAGATCTGGTCACAAAGGAGAAGGAAAAGGGAAACATTGCTATGGAACCAGTGCTAATTGAAATATGTCAGAGAGCCTGTGAGAAGGCAAGTCCAAGGCAATGGGAAGATAAAGTGTTGTTGATAGAGATTTGAATTGTGTATGTATTAGTCAGTCTGCTTTGGACGGAAACTCCAAGACTTTATGAGTTGGAGAGCAACCATTTAGAAGTTGTAATTTCCCTCCATCCATATGGGAGGAATCACACACTTATCCTGACCAATGTATTGAACCCTATACTCCGCTATGGTCAGGAGTGCAGCCTATATGGACATAGCTATTAGGGAGGATCTGTTCCTTGAGGAAGAGGGTATTGAGCACCTTCCTGAACTGTTTAAGTGAGGGAATCCTTTTGATGTTGATGGATGGAGGCACCAGAGTTTTGGAGTGTAGACAGAGAAGGCTCGTCTTCTGATTTCTTTTCTTTCTGCACATGTCCTTACTTCTCTGGAGATGCACGTTTCTAGGTAATGTAGCTTGGGGACTTCAGGTTGGCAGCCTTGTAGATGAAGCAGAAGCAGCAGTGTTCGAAGATGATACAGGCTTGCAGCAGGCAGTTCAGTTCGATGAGGGTCAGGTGATGTGGTCGAAATTGCAGAATCCTTTGATGAGTTGTGCTGCAGCATGCAGGACACATCACAAGGGTGCCAGAGTAGTCACCAGAAGGACCTCCAAAAGAACATTTCCACAATCCATGAGGGGAATGACCAAGGCTTGTACAGTGATCTGTCATTTTTTACTGGTGTGAAGGTCTTGATTTTCCACAGGAAAATAAATGGTACCAAGCTGTTTCTGTCTCCCTTGGTATGTGCTGTTTGGGGGAAGGAGAGGTGTATGTCAATATCGAATCAAAGGTACTTGGTGCAGCAGCTAGCTTGGATGTTAAGCGCTCAATGTTCATAGCAGAGACCCGGGTGTGGAGGCCTGGGTGTTTGGTGTTGTTGGCCAGCAGTAGGAATTCAGTTTTGGAGGGGTTGAGCCTCAGGTAAGCACTGGACATCCATAACTTGAACAATGTAAGGCAGGGCTTGAGCCTGTGGATGTCATGGATGAAGAATATCTTGAGGTAGAGCTTCGTGCCATCTGTGTATAAGTGAATGTGGATATTGTGTGGAGGGAGGAAGGCGGTTCCACAGGAAGAGTGAAGATCATGGGGAAGAAGATAGGTCTGTGTGGCACTCGACAGGGGCTTTGTCAAGTTGGTGTTCTGGAGGAATCAATTTGTACAAACTGGTGGCAAATACATAGGTAGGATTTGAACCAGCTGAGGGTGAATTTTCTGATCTCATTGCAGTGATGTAGATTGTTGGTGAGTGTCTGGTGGCCTACTATGTTGAATGTTGCTGAGGGGTCAAGGAGAACCAGGAGGCAACGCATGCCCATCATTGTGGATCTAAGGGGCATCATCAATAACCTTCATGTTAGCGGTTTCGGTGCTGCATCTGGGTCTGAAGCCAGATTGATAGGCCTGAAGGAGATTGTTGGCTTTGATGTGTTGGAGGCATTGCATGGCTACTGTTGTTTTCTCAAGGATCGTACCTAGAGGGAGATGATGGGTGATGGAGCAGTATTTGCAGAGTTTGGCAGATTCCAGTGTTGCATTCTTGATCATCGGGAGGATTTGTCCAGTCTCGAGGGTTGAGGGGAAGTTGCCTTGAGTTAGGGAGCTATTGATTATTGTCGGGTAAGAGAGGAGTGCTTCAGTCGCAATGGTCTTGAGTATGGAGGCAGGGAGGATGGTGTCCATGTATATTGTGGACCTGACGGATGCAGGGGTGGCAGTGAGGTCTTCCTTAGTGAGTGTGATTTTGCAAGATGGGATGTGTAGTTGCTGTCCATTGTGGCATTGGTGTCTATATTTTGGCAGATCATGCTGACCTTTTTGATGAAGAAAGAATTGCTGGCAGTGGATTTTTCAATGGTGTGGGGTAGGTTGGCCTCAAGGTATATGCACTGCTGGATGGCTTTGAAGAGGGATATGCTTTCATTGGTGGCCTTGGTTTTGATGATTTGATAGTAGATGGCCTTGGGATTGGTGATCAGTCCTCTGCATGTAGCACAGAGTTCCTTGAGCAGGGACAGGTTGTATGTGCTGTAGGATTTTTGACAATTCTTTTCTTGTTTGCTGATGGTTCATTTGTGAAGTTGTGTTCTTTTGTGTACCAGGATGTTGAATGATTAGGCTGGAGGGTGCATTATTTTACTAGGTCATGGCAGTTGATGTAGGTTGAGAGGGTGGTTTTGAGTTCTTGGAGAAGCAAGTTGTAGTCCTGGTTCATGAGAGGTAGATCAGCCGATATTAGGAAAGAACTTCTGTTGGACCCTCCACTGGGAAGTTCTTGAATGATCTTCAGGTGTGTTTGCTGTGTTTCCCAAGGACTTGCTTCTCTGTTTTGATGTGACTTATATCAAACAGGATTGCCAGATAATCTGACCAGTCAAGCAGGATTGGCCATCTGTGATGGAGGGTGGGCAGGGTGCTGATGATGCAGTCTATGATATTACCTTTGGGTTAAGAGCGTTGAGTAGGCAGTTAAGATCTTCTTTAATTGACTTGGTTGCTGGGCTACGAGGGATATTGAAGTTGAAGCAGAAGATGGTGTTTGCATGCATCATAGACATGGTGGTGACTAAGTCTGTGAAGGCTTCAATGAAGAAGGTGTTTAGCTTCGGTGGCCTGTAGATGAGGAGTAACGTGACTGTATCCAGTGGGGAGAGAGAAAAATAAGAGGAAAGGTTTTCAAAAGAGCCAATGGTAGCGATGCTCAATTTGGTGCATTACCATAATGCCTTGTGAATGATGTCAAGGTATCTGCCAACCTAATTTGTGTGGTCTTGTTGTAGAATTCTGTAGCCATTGGGGATGAGGACATTAAGGATGTGTGTGCAGTTGGATTTCATCCAGGTCTCAATCATAAAGATGGAGTCCAAGTCATGTGTGGTGATGAGGTCATCCATGTCTGCTGCATGGCTGATTGCTGAATGGACATTGGCGAGTACCAGTTTTTGAATAGTGGTGGATGATGGAGTGCTGATGGGGTCTATGCTGATGCGGGAGAGGTTGTTGCAATGTGATGTCCATGATGTTGCTGGTGAGCAGCTCTTTTGGTGTTGAGTGTTGATGGTAGGGATGGGCAGCTGGGAGAGAAGAGTAAAACACATATTTGAGTGTGCTGTTAGAGGAGCAGGGGTTCTGGTGCTGGGTACTTCCTGTCTGAACAGGTTCAAACATGAATTACCCTTTTGTTCATCTAACTTTTACTTTGGATACAAGAGCAAGCAATGCCCTTGATCTAAGAGTTAAGAAAGGAACAGGTAATACCAAACATATGGGTGGGGCTTAGTTCACGTTAAAAGGGTCCTCTTGCCCCGATTACCACCTGTAAAGGAAAAGAGGCTGGAAGGCTGATAAAGTGAGTAGAAAAGGTAGCACAATAAGAAGGCATTAAAAGATTGGCAATGATTGAAAGATGGGTTGAGCTTAGGTCACATGACCCAGGTCCACTTGGACCATTACACCAATTTGGTGTTCTGTACCCCATTGTTTCCTCTCAAGGTTGCTTATAGATCTCAGACAAACTGCCCCCCCGCCCCGCCCCTTGTTGTTAACTCCCTGCTCCCTCGTTTCTCTGCTTTCCTCAATGGGTTCTTCCCCTATGCTTCCCAAATCTGGTCCATGCACAATAAATACCCTAATAATAATCATTATCAATGATAATAATAATAATAATAATAATAATAATAATAATAATAATGCTTATTCTATTTATTAGTTTGCCCACTCACTCTCTAGAATGTAAGACTTAAATCTTATGTTTGTGTTTGTCTGTTCATTTAATCCAAGTCACAAACGTGACAATCAGTTAAATTGAATGTCTTTAATTGATCTGCATAAGTTGTACCTCTTGGTTTTTGAAGATTTTGTCCCCTACCGATGTTTTGTGTTTTGAGGCTTCAAGGACTTCAGATGAGCTACGAGAAGAATACGAGATTGAAGATAATCTCTCTGTCCTTGGAGCGTTGAGTAAGGCAATTGTCACTGCTGGTGGAGCCAAGTCAGGGTGCCCTCTCTATATGTAAGCAGAATGTGGAAGTTAATTTCAGCAGTTTTAGCAGGAATGTAATGACAAAGGGAATGTTGTCATCCACTTCTTTACACTCAGATATCCCATTCAGTTGCACATTGTTGAAGTCATTGCGATTTTCCAGGTTGTCCAGCAGTTTCCATAGGGATATAACATCGCATTGCACTTAATGTACTGTGGCTAGACTTCCTACCTGCACATCATATTCTCCATCGGTGATGTAATGTAATTGTCATTTGTATAGCGTCTTTCACCATTGGTATCATCCAAATGTGCAGTAGGATGAACACCTTTGTGGACAGAAGCCCAGTTATGGGAAATTCATCAGAGAGGTTTACAATGTATCTGTGCATTACGGTCAATACGAAGGTAGGCAGGGGTGGCCAAGTCCCTGCTAGCCACCCTTTAGAGGTGGCATGTGGATGGGTGCTCAGAGGTAGGTCGGGGGGGTGTGAGAGTAGGAGAGACATTATGTTGCAGCTAGACCACATTTTTATTTTGAGGGTTAGCTGTATTCTAATGGCAGAGGTGTTGTGAAATGTGTCTTGGACTAGTGTATGTAGTGGATTGGTGCAGAGAGGTACTTTGGAGGGTATGTGATAGAAGGACGATCAGTTATGTGTGCAGCTAGACCAACTTTTTATTGACGGGGAAAGCTGCACTCTTATGGCGATTGTGTTGTGCAATGTGTCTTAGAGTGGTGCATGTAGTGGATGGGAGCTGAGAGGTAGTCTAGAAACTGTGTGGGACCTGGGGAAATCATTATGTGTGCAGCTATACCGAATTTATTGTGAGGGATAGCTGCATTTTTAAGACCACTCAGAGGTGTCTTAGAGTGGTGCATGTAGTAAATTGGTGCTGAGAGGTAGTCTGGAGATGATGCGAGAATAGGAGAGTCATTATGTGTGCAGCTAGACCAAATTTAATACAGGGAATAGCTGCATTCTTATGGCAGAGGTGTTGTGCAATGTGTCTCAGAGTAGTGACTGCAAATTACAATACTCATACAGTTTGATACGCATCCATATGCCTTGGTTTCTTGGTTGCATAAATGCAGCTGAATTTGGGAGGGGTGAATTCACAGCATGGCTAAATTCTACCCATTTGCTATATAAATGAACCAAGTATAATATAGTGGCTGCAGTCTGAAATTCACCTAGTATCAATATCTTTGTTACACTCCTTAATGTACCTAGATTCAAAAACATTGGCTACCCTCAAGAATTCATATAGCCGTAATATATTGATAACTCTCAAAAATGCATCTAAACTGAAATACATTGACTACACTCAAAATCCCTCTATGTGTGATGTGTTGGTTACCCTAAAAATGTTGTCTAAATCCAATACATTGGCCACCCTCAGAAATAATTCTAAATGGAATACATTGGTTAGCCTCAAGATTCATCTAAGTGTAATATATTGGTTACTCTAATAAATAGACTAAACAAGGTACATTGGCTTACCTCAAATTCATCTAAGTGCAATACACTAGTTTTCCTAAAAGTTTAAACTAAATGCAGTACAACTGGCTGTCCTAAAAATGTCATCTAGTTGCAATGCATTGGCTACTCTCAAAAGATCATCTAGATGTAATAAATTGGTTACCATCAAAATGCATGCTACTGCCAAGCATTGGCTACCCTAAGAACTATTCTAAGTGCAATAAATTGGCGAGCCTTGCTTTGGCTATTTCCCATAATTATGGGGTGTGGTACGTACCAGGCTGCTGTTCCGCTTCTTGGTTTTGTATCTGCGCCATGGATACTCCTGTTTGCTATTTGTTATTGTTAGACAAATTAGTTTTGGCATGAAATTGTCACCGTCCTTTGGTATTGTATCAGAATTTGTTCCTGCCGTGGACATCCTGGATTGAATAGCTAGCTCAAAAGGGAGGACAGGGTTAGTCAGGATACTGAGGGGAATAACTATGTGTTGATGGCCCTCTGGAAGGCCAGGTGTTCCTCTGCGTTGAATGGTGAGCGGCATAGAATTCCAGATAGTGGATGCTTGGACGGTGAAGATGGTGTCTCCAGTTCAGGTTGATTTCAAAGAGGGAATAATCGGGAGGAGGGCAGTGCCTGAACAAAGATTTCTATTGGGGTGGTGGTGGTTGATTTTCTGTTGAAGGTATTTAGGGCCTATCTTATGTAGTAGGGCTCAGTGAGTGATGCACATGGCTTTGAAAGTGACCCATCGTCTGACTGGGAGCCAGTGGAGGATATGCAGGGTGTGGGTGATGTGTTGTTTGGGGCAGAGGACGAGGAGGATTCTAGCTGGAGTTCTGGGCTCTTTGGAACTTTTTGAGCTGGTAGGCAGTGGTGCCCTGTGTCGAGGAACCTTCTGTCTTGTCAGGTGCAGAGGCAGCACGAACACCTGCCTCCCTGTAAGGTCTTGGCACCTGGACCCGATGGGAAACACAGGATACCGCAACCCGTCGGGGAAAGAGGGTTAGGGTCCGTTGAGTGGATGGGTACGGGGTAGTAGGATCACTGGGAAAAGGATCAGGGAGATGTTATGGATGGGAATGGGGGGATTAGGGAAAGATGCTCCTCAGCTCCTGCCGCCCCATCCACTGGTTATTCTTGTGATGAGTTCTCCGCCCACTCATGCTACACACATTCACACTGTTGACCAGTAATTGGGGGCCTTTGTTGTGGAGCCTGGAACCACTACTAAAGCTTTTGCTTGGAGCTCTCAACCACGCTACATTCCCCCCAAAACACTACTTTAGTATGAGCCTTTTGCTGTCACTGAATTAGCTGCATGCAGTTTAAAGACTCGTGCTAACGTGCACTGTTACACGGCATCCTTGTCATTACATTGCGCCTTGTGACATTACAGAGTACATCAGCAAAGGATCAGTAATGTACTTAGCTGCGGATCGTAGTCTTGTTCTCCTTCTCAACACAGACGATGTCCCAAGTGACCCGTAGGAGGCTCTGCTGAAAATACCAAAAAACACAATAAGCGTGTGCTGGGTCTACTATACGTTCTCACACTATGTTTGTGTCCCCAAACTATGGGCCAACATGACCCGCTTGTGTGCTTGAGTCGGGTTGTCTTCACCCGAGGCTCCGCACCCGCGTCTCCTGCCCTGCCGAGCTGGAACACCAGAAGTGCACGTTCCAGGTTGCCTCACCCGGAATGTACTTGAGCTACACTCAGTCTCCCCTATGCACTCTGCCTGCGGGTTAATGTTCGATCATGCGTTGCGGACTGAGCCGCCAAGTATGTCTGCCAGGTCCGCGACCTCGATCGCTTCGTTAGTCTTTCTTTCCACACACAGTATTATTCAAAAGGACTTATCTATGCTGGTGCGGGGCCTGTGATGAGTTCAGGCGGGCGGAATGCCCCGCGAAGACTGGCCCTGAGCGGAGCGCTGGTAAACACGTCCGATCTCCTCAGAAGCCAGAATAGCAAGCGAAGAAGCGTGGGCGCGGCTCGCGCATGCGCAGTTTGTTGGCCGCGGCTCGCGTGTGGTTCTTCTTCTCCCGGCAGGCTTGTGAAGCACACGGCCTGCTGGGAAATGTAGTCTCTTTAGGTTTCTGAGTGCCTGCATACTTTGCCTGCAACATGGATGGAAAATCCTGCTTATATACTGCATATAAGTTTCTTCAAATGATTCACAGGGTTTTGGTGATTAGGTAATATATGTTTACTAGTTTTACAAAGGTAGCGGGCGCCCCTCTCTCGCAAGAACAGACATGATAACCTGTTCAGTGGTTATTAACCACTTGAGAGTTCGCAGCCACTGCTTTTACTCACTGTGCCTTTCACAGATGGGAAATATCCATTTGCATATCAGTCTTTGTCCTGCCCTGGGGCAGTCCAGCACCGAAATACAATGGCAATTCCAATCTGAACGAGAGTACCACCAGCAACCCCATACATGTGTTTCACCCTTGTTGGGGATCATCAGTGAGGTGAAGCTGATGCCTCTCTGAGCACAGTGAGAGGGAGACCATGTCTGGTTGCCCCCAGGAGACCTAGGGTTACCAATCCCAGGTTCCTTAAAAAATAGTTTTACAAAGGTAGCGGGCGCCCCTCTCTTGCAAGAACAGACATGATAACCTGTTCAGTGGTTATTAACCACTTGAGAGTTTGCAGCCACTGCTTTTACTCACTGTGCCTTTCACAGATGGGAAATATCCATTTGCATATCAGTCTTTGTCCTGCCCTGGGGCAGTCCAGCACCGAAATACAATGGCAATTCCAATCTGAACGAGAGTACCACCAGTAACCCCATACACGTGTTTCACCCTTGTTGGGGATCATCAGTGAGGTGAAGCTGATGCCTCTCTAAGCACAGTGAGAGGGAGACCACGTCTGGTTGCCCCCAGGAGACCTAGGGTTACCAATCCCAGGTTCCTTAAAAAATAGTTTTACAAAGGTAGCGGGCGCCCCTCTCTCGCAAGAACAGACATGATAACCTGTTCAGTGGTTATTAACCACTTGAGAGTTCGCAGCCACTGCTTTTACTCACTGTGCCTTTCACAGATGGGAAATATCCATTTGCATATCAGTCTTTGTCCTGCCCTGGGGCAGTCCAGCACCGAAATACAATGGCAATTCCAATCTGAACGAGAGTACCACCAGCAACCCCATACACGTGTTTCACGCTTGTTGGGGATCATCAGTGAGGTGAAGCTGATGCCTCTCTGAGCACAGTGAGAGGGAGACCACGTCTGGTTGCCCCCAGGAGACCTAGGGTTACCAATCCCAGGTTCCTTAACAAATAGTTTTACAAAGGTAGCGGGCGCCCCTCTCTCGCAAGAACAGACATGATAACCTGTTCAGTGGTTATTAACCACTTGAGAGTTCGCAGCCACTGCTTTTACTCACTGTGCCTTTCACAGATGGGAAATATCCATTTGCATATCAGTCTTTGTCCTGCCCTGGGGCAGTCCAGCACCGAAATACAATGGCAATTCCAATCTGAACGAGAGTACCACCAGCAACCCCATACACGTGTTTCACCCTTGTTGGGGATCATCAGTGAGGTGAAGCTGATGCCTCTCTGAGCACAGTGAGAGGGAGACCACGTCTGGTTGCCCCCAGGAGACCTAGGGTTACCAATCCCAGGTTCCTTAAAAAATAGTTTTACAAAGGTAGCGGGCGCCCCTCTCTCGCAAGAACAGACATGATAACCTGTTCAGTGGTTATTAACCATTGAGAGTTCGCAGCCACTGCTTTTACTCACTGTGCCTTTCACAGATGGGAAATATCCATTTGCATATCAGTCTTTGTCCTGCCCAGGGGCAGTCCAGCACCGAAATACAATGGCAATTCCAATCGGAACGAGAGTACCACCAGCAACCCCATACACGTGTTTCACCCTTGTTGGGGATCATCAGTGAGGTGAAGCTGATGCCTCTCTAAGCACAGTGAGAGGGAGACCACGTCTGGTTGCCCCCAGGAGACCTAGGGTTACCAATCCCAGGTTCCTTAAAAAATAGTTTTACAAAGGTAGCGGGCGCCCCTCTCTCGCAAGAACAGACATGATAACCTGTTCAGTGGTTATTAACCACTTGAGAGTTCGCAGCCACTGCTTTTACTCACTGTGCCTTTCACAGATGGGAAATATCCATTTGCATATCAGTCTTTGTCCTGCCCTGGGGCAGTCCAGCACCGAAATACAATGGCAATTCCAATCTGAACGAGAGTACCACCAGCAACCCCATACACGTGTTTCACCCTTGTTGGGGATCATCAGTGAGGTGAAGCTGATGCCTCTCTAAGCACAGTGAGAGGGAGACCACGTCTGGTTGCCCCCAGGAGACCTAGGGTTACCAATCCCAGGTTCCTTAACAAATAGTTTTACAAAGGTAGCGGGCGCCCCTCTCTCGCAAGAACAGACACCATCATGTCTGAAATACAATGGCAATACAATGGAGATGTCCTTAAACAATATTTTAGTGGAGAGCAGAGGGTCACGAGGAATACTTGTGTTAGGCAGAGTCATGAGTGCTGTCCCCTGATGGCTTTCACCAGAGTGACTATTTCTTTCAAATATTTATCAAACTCAAGGACCATGTTGTTAACTTTTGCAATAGGAAAGATCTAACCATCAATACTGGTAAGACCAAGCTAAAGAAATGTTCGAAAAATTATGGAACATGCTGTTAGAAATACGTGACACCAAAATCGAGGATGTCCCCATGATTACCTTGGCATTAGATTAAGCTGGGACCTCAATTGGCAACATCACATAGAGAATGCAAGCCTGTTTTAAAGACGTGTAGCTCTGTACATTGGCATATTGCAAACATTTTAGGAAATGTTGTATTTCAGCAACTTTTATGAAAGTATATTAATTGGAGGCATTATCAGCCACAATATAGGGAGCAGAATTTTGGGGATTTTCCCCATACAAAATCTCAGGGTAATGGAAAATTCCTTTATGAAGAAACTGGTCATCGTAACCACCATGTTCTCCACTTTCAGTCCGCATAATGTTAGCCACTGAAAAGCGATACTGGATTGGCTGTTACTTTTATAACGTATTTCACTCTATAGCGCGTCCTTTGTAACTTTTAATCCATAACCTGCAAATATTTTAAATGACTCGTGCCACGCCCACAATTATCCTGTCACACCTAATAGGCCAATCATTGATTTGGGGAGATTCAGGAGCCAGGTAATTACAGTCAATGGTGGACTGGGAACCAAAAGAGACCAAGGACATCTTTTTCAAAGTGACCCATATAGACCTTTTCAGCCAGCCCGGCCCTTTTCCTACGGGAAAATGTATAAATATCATTCAATAGAAGCTCAGGGTGGAGAGCCCTACCAGGAAACCTCCAGAGTTCCCTATAGGGCAGTCCACCCCTGGTTACAGTGCCCTACATCAAGCCTAGCCGTGTTAGGGTGCACATGTTCAATGTTCCCTAGGTTTCAGCATCCCTAGTGTCACCCATTAGGGGGGCCTCATGCTTGTCAACTAGGAAATACCCTCCACAAATGACTTGGTTTCATGTTCTATCGATCTAGTAAAACCCTTTAAATGTTTGTTGTTTTATCATGCCCATACACATTCGCCATCCTGTGGGATTTTCACTTTAGTGTACGTGCTTCTTTTACAATGCTGCCCTTCTCCATGAAAGTGGTCCTTAATGGTGACTGCGTTTCTCTAGACATTCTAAAGAGTTGCTCGTGTACATTGGTGGCTGGTAAAGAAAGGCTTGATGCGTTTGCTCATTTCAGCATTGCTATATTTATGACCAGCTTTCAAATCTCTCAAGATAGTAAATATTTTAACCCGGGTTGCATAGATGCTCTGAAGCAGTGCTTTATCAGTCGAATGTTCCAAAGCACATGCGCGTGGCTCATAGTCCCAATTGTTTCATAGAGGTGTTTGGTACCTGGAATCTCTTTCAGTCCATCTCTGTGGGATGACATTGAGAAAAAAGGTGTCACAGTGTTTGGGGAGTTCATGGCAGATTGAGATTAGCACTCACTCACGAACTGCCCCATGTGCTCACTGTTGGCTATTTCTTTCCTTCGTCTAGGGCAATTGGTGTTGGTTGAGAATCTTTCTTGGTCCTTGCTAGACTCTCTAAAGACTGTGGGTATGATCCTGTGGTCATGTGTTCAACTGCTACTTTAAGCTTAGAGTGATGTGACTGTTCGCTTTTCTGGAGGTGATGAACCTACTTTATGGCAAAAGGCTTCATTGAGAGTTTGGCAGTAATTCAGTGAGACAGAATTAGCATTAATGCCATTCACAGTAGAGGATGTTTCATTCTCTGGGCATCCAGGGTTTGGCACCACAACTGATGTCCACCTGCCTGCAAAGCAGAGTCTAGAATATGAAACTAGTCACCTTCTGGCCCAGAAAAACATCACCAGTACACACGGATCCCCACAATGCTGTGTACTAATTCTGCTTCCTGTCAACTGGCTGACAAGCTGGCGACCTTTGACGTACCCTTCCCCCGGTATGCCAATGATACACTGAGTTCAATCACAGTACCAAACTCTATAATCTCAACAGAGGACATCACTAAGAGGCTGGCCGCCATTTAATGCTGGACTATTGCTAACCACATTTGCTTAAATGCTGGAAAAAGTGAGTTCACTTTCATAGGCATGAGGTTCCCCTGTTCCCTCCTCTTTGACTGGCCTCCTCCAGGGGTCCCAGTCCCACAGACGCTCTGAAGGCTACACGCCTTGGTATCTTCTTTGATTGTAACCTCTCCTCAAGCAGACATTCCTGCAGACGCTCCAAAATATGCCACCTCAACTTGCATAGACGCAAATGGATCCTGCCTTTTTTGAATCTGTACCAGAGAGTGCAAGTCACCAGGGCTATGGTCTCAGCCAGGCTAGATTCCTGCAAGAGTTTATAACTGGAACCCCCAAAACACATTGTACGCATCCTTCATCACACAACTTAAAGTGCACAACGCCATCAAACCAGCCATCAAGGCTTTGTACTGGCTTCCACTGGAAAAACAGAATCATATTTAAATCTTTGTGCTTCATCCATAACACTGTGCCGTGCAAGGAGCCACAATATAACACTGTACCAATAGAAACATACCACACCCCACATAAACCTTAAGATCCTTGACTATGCGAACAATGTCACTCTTTGATGCATGTATCTACTTCTTCTGCATTCACTTCACCATACATTCATATTGTCATATTTACCTCTTCATACCTTTACTTATTCTTCCTTTCATGCACTTTGTCATTAAAGAGGTGAGGGGCACCCCCTGTAGCCCTCCTCCTTTTCTAACCTGTATTCTTAACCCCTACCGCCCTTTGACCCCAACCCTCATCACACAGCTAACCTTACCTTTGGTACTTTGAAAATGTGAGGATGGAGACAAAGTAAAGGCAAGGAGATGTGACTATGGAAGTTGGAAGCCTTGAATATGTCTCCTGGGTGAAGTAAAGGGGGAATGCCTTCTTCCTCAACCTTTAGCAAAAAACATCAGGCACAGCGCTTCATAAGTATGGGAGGCAACTTCTGCCCGCCAACTTACAACATGAACAGAGCTTTTTAAAATGATAGAAAAACTAAAACTGCACCTTTGTGTACAAGTCTTACTCCTTGATTGACCCGCCTGCCTTTACGAACTGCTCCGCCGTCGGACATCTGGTTAGTGCCAATACTTTCGCTGTTCTTCTTGATGAACGCTGGAACTGGCCATCTGGTTCGCTCCAGGCCTCTCCCCTTTTTTTTCCTACACCTAAATGTTTTAAGCACCCCAGTAATTACCTAATCTAATGCCTTTGATATGAACCTGTCACTTTTTGCATTCTCTCTATTGAAGCTCTTACTCTTAACCTGAATGTACCCAGCCCTGTGAATGACCAGCTCATTGTGCACCTCCTTGCCTTGTTTTTCTCTGCCTCGCCTCCTCCTTTCTTTTCTGGGATGCCACAAATTAATTTTGTACTGCAGTGGCGCTATATAAACCAACAATAAATAAACAACCACATAAATAAATAAATAAATAAATAAATAAATAAATAAATAATATTGCAAATTAACTGACAGTAGGTACCGGCTAAGGTAATGCCCCCGGTGCCCATAGTTATAGGCCTGAGTGTAGCAAGGCCCTTAACGAAGGCCCCGGGGCATTACCATAAAGCGGTAATGGCACGCAGGCAAGGGGCTTATTGCCATTAGTGTTCCAGTGTTTAAAGCCCTGAGATACTAATGGTGTCAGCATTTGTATGTGCTGTTTCAAAAGGCAGCCGCTGCAGTACGCGTTAGTTCTAGAGAGACTAGAAAGCGCATACTGCTTCATTACTAAGGATTAACAGGTTGCCATTTTGGGCCAAGTTGATCCATAGTAATGAATTGGGAGACACAGGTTATGCTGGTTCTTTGCCGGAAACGGTTGACGGATGACGAAGGATGACGGGTGAGGAAGGTAGGAGACCCGGCGCGAGATACATGCCGATGCGTAAAAGGGATTGCACTGTGGTAAAGGCTCGCAATGGAGCCAATCCACACTCGGTGATTCCTATAACATTGGCGCGCCAGGTACTAATGTCTAAAAGGCACACTGCGTCATAAATCCGCCAACATTCAGTGAAGATGCAAATTGCAATATTAACTGAATTACCCCACTGAAATTAACGCTGAATGGAAATTGTGTCATCATGAAAAACTGGAAATTCTGCAACAGCCCTTTTGAAAAACCCTTTCCATTAAAAATCCTTCACTCCCTGTAGCCATCAGGACTTCTTACCGGGAAAAAATACCATTCAATAAGAGCAAGGCGAAGATAGCAGAAATGCAGGTTCGTAAGCCTATATTTAGTGAGGAGGAGCTAAAGGTGCTAGCAGGGAGATGACGGCCAATGCAGTGCAGCTGTTTGCGCTTGCAAGTGATTGATGCAGTAACAGTACAGGAGATAGTAGAAAATCAGTCCCGTGAATCTTGTAAAACTCTTCATTTTGTAGATTACCATCATGCAATGTGACCTATCCTTGCCTGAGCAATGCAGAATATTTTAGGCTTACGAATTTAACTGGCCAAGGACATGGCAAGGTGGGCTGCCCAGTTCACTGACCAGATTAAAAATAAATGAATAAAGGATTACATCAGTAAGGTGTAGGTTAATCTTGATAAAGAGTGTGTTTGTTTTAGTATGGTCAGTAAATTTGTACATGATGCAGAAAGTCATGGCTGGAAAAAAGGTGATCATCGGCGACGAATCTTGAAATCTTAATTTTTGGTTGCTCGCTTCCCATGGATGATTTCTCAAAGCTTTTGAATATTGACAACTGTGATGAATACAAGGAATTTTTCACTTCTCCCCAAGGGGGAGCACTCAGTTTAGGACTAGTGAGGTGAGCCTACAATGCTTAACACCTCCTAGCGGCAGGGCAAGCGGGATCCCACTGGCGGTGACCCCTCCTTGTGGGATAAGGAAGCCCCAAGCAGGGTTTTTAATCATCCTCTCTCAAGTACCAAGTCTCAAACGTTTTTCTGTATGTGTGGCAATATTGTACAGGGCCCTTTAAAAGGTGGAGTGTTTATTGTTGCTGACTTTGCATGAATCATGAAACCAATGGACTATCCCATCTGGTTACAGGGAGGCACATAGAGGTCCCGTGAGACCAAGACAAGGGTGAAATATCAGCCAAAGGGCTTGAACACAAGCCTCCGTAGAAGCACAGAAGAGGGAACGTCTCCCTTCCAGTAGGAGCCTGAATGTGGGTGGGAAAATAATCAACAACGAGAGTGCAACACAAGCCGCGCTCCAGACCAACACTGTAACAGAGGTGGACTGGATAAAACATTACAGCGGGCTATACAGCAAAAAAGGCCACAACTAAGAGCCTGACCTATCTGTTCTAACAAGCTGGAATCTAGAATTCAAGAAAAATGACATTCTAGACATTATAAAAAGGGTGAGCTCTTCAAGGGCCCCGGGGCCCGATGGCCTTACCAACTACACCCTAAACGGAATCCTGAAGAATGGTCTGAAATATGTTTTACACTTTTTCACAGAATTAACACACAATGCGAAACACCAATATCATGGAAAAGTGCTGTAATCATGCCAGTATTTAAGAAAGGGAATAGGGCAAACCCCCAGGACTACAGGCCAATAGCGCTATTGGACGTCCTTGCAAAGGTGTACGCTACAATGCTACAACAAAAGCTATCTAACTGGATTACCGAGTCTCAGCACATAGACTTGACACAATCAGGTTTTGTGAAGGGGGTCGGATGCGGACTGAACCTGTTAATCTTACATTTACTAAAAATTGAGGCAATAAGAACTGGGGGCAAAGTGCATTTGGCACTCATGGATTTCTCCCATGCTTTCCATAGCATAGAGAAATTCTTTGGTCCAAAATGAAAAACTGGAAATGTCCCCCTGACCTCCTGGCAGCCATAAAAGAGCTACACACCGGAACTAGTGTCAAGATTCGCCTGGACCAAACTGGCACCCTTTCGGATGCGATTCTCACATTCTGCGGTGTGAAGCAAGGATACACTTTGGCATCGATTATCTTTAACATGTTTATTTCTGATATTGGCCATCCCATCGAGAATGTGTGTTCATTTCCACCTAAAATACATGGAA
The DNA here is from genome assembly GCF_040938575.1 of Ambystoma mexicanum. NCBI lineage: Eukaryota > Metazoa > Chordata > Amphibia > Caudata > Ambystomatidae > Ambystoma > Ambystoma mexicanum. The sequence goes on from NC_090931.1 coordinate 149,823,852, forward strand.
GCCACGTGAGCTGGCTGCTATATGCCGATGACTTGATTCTTCTAGAAGCCACTCCAATTGTACTTCAACGAAAGCTTGAGGCTGTAGAATTATATGCAAAAATCAACGGTCTCTGTTTCAACAAAAATAAATGTGAGATTCTGGTCTTACAGAACCTGAGAACCAAAACAAAATCAAATTGGAAACAATTCAAATGGCGACTGGGGAATGAAACCCTAAATGTCGTGACTAACACCAGATATTTGGGGATGCAGATCAGTGCTCACATTGATGACAGTCCTTGGGCAGAAAAAGCAATAACCAAGTGTCGACAGTTAGCATGCCAGGCCGCCGTTATTAACAAAAAATATGGCACATTTTTTCCTGCGACCAGGAATAAATGTCCACAATCAAAAAGCGGTCCCGCCCCTAATCTTTGGTGCTGAGTGTGCATTGGGTTGTGCACATGAATTATGGATGTCGCTGGAAAACATATTCTGGACAAAAGTCTTACAAATTATACAGGGAACTGCAACAGTGTGCATTCGATATGAGTTAGGGCTTGTATCCCTTAATGCACGAATTTGTTGCAATACAATAACTCTTTATCACAAAATCATAATGCAAGATGCTGTTCCTCAATTTGAAATCTTGCATAACCCAGAAAACGGCAATACGGAAAGTCTACTTTCACTGTGGTCAAGACGTTGTGAAACTTTACTAGATGACCTGGAAACTGACTGGTTAACACTTCAAGGCAATCCTGATTCAGTCAAAAACAATCTCTGGAGTCTTGACTGGATTTCAACTGGAGAGCAAAGGGCAAGCCAAAGACTAATGAAGGAAGCACCATGTGAAGCTAGAAGGTTTAATAAACTCGCAAGTTATGTAGAGCATTTCCCAGCTCCATATCATAGATCCATAATCTTGCATTTCCGATTTAGGGGGTAATTCATAGAATTTAGTGCACAAGTGGCGCACGCGTGCAAATCTCTGCGCCAGCCGCGTGCGCAAAAATCCATTTCCGCGCACAGCGTATTCATGGATTTTAGCTACCAAAACCAGCCGTGGCGCACAGTGACGCAGCGACCCTGTAGCAGCGCCAGTTACGCCCCCAAGAATGCCCCTCGCACAGGGAAAAGCCATCAAAATCCCCAATCCAGCACAAAGGGCTGTGCTAACCCTGTACCAGTATACATGGCCACCACACAGCACACGGCAAGCGGGGAACGTGTATTACTGGGGTGCGCGGGAACTTTCACACACGATTGGCTCTGTGCGAGTGGTGTACGTGTATTACTGGGGTTCGCGGGAAGTTTCACACGCGAAAGGGCCTGTGCGAGTGGGGTACGTGTATTTCTGGGGTTCGTGGGAATTTTCACACGCGATAGGCCCTGTGCGAGTGGGGTACGTGTATTACTAGGGTTTGCAGGAAGTTTCTCACGCGATTGGCCCTGTGCGAGTGGGGTACGTGTATTACTGGGGTTCACGGGAAGTTTAACAGGCGATTGGCCCTGTGCGAGTGGGGTACATGTATTACTGGGGTTCGCAGGAAGTTTCACACGCGATAGGCCCTATGTGAGTGGGGTACGTGTATTACTGAGGTTCGCGGGAAGTTTGACACGCGAAAGGGCCTGTGCGAGTGGGGTACGTGTATTACTGGGGTTCACGGGAAGTTTCACACGCGATTGGCCCTGTGCGAATGGGGTATGTGTATTACTGGGGAATGCAGGAAGTTTCACATGCGAAAGGGCTGTGCGAGTGGGGTACGTGTATTACTGGGGTTCGTGGGAAGTTTCACACGCGATTGGCCCTGTGCGAGTGGAGTACGTGTATTACTGGGGTTCGCAGGCAGTTTTACACGCGATTGGCCCTGTGCGAGTGGGGTACGTGTATTACTGGGGTTCGTGGGAAGTTTCACACGCAATAGGCCCTGTGCGAGTGGGGTACGTGTATTACTGGGATTCGCGGGGAGTTTCACACGCGATTGGCCCTGTGCGAGTGGTGTACGTGTATTGCTGGGGTTTGCGGGAAGTTTCACACGCGATTTCGCTGTCAGAGCGGGTACGTGTATCTAGTGGGGTACACGGGGAGTCTCACATGTGAATTGGCAGTTTGGGTCCTCCCAGGTGTGCCCTCCACCCCTTCCACGGCCCCTGCACCCCAAGCCCCCAGCAGTGAGGGGCACCTGCCAGCAGACCCCCACTCATGTCCCACTCATGTCCCCCTGCACCCCCACCCCCCAGCAGTGAGGGGCACCTGCCAGCAGGCCCCCACTCATGTCCCCCTGCACCCCCACCCCCCAGCAGTGAGGGGCACCTGCCAGCAGGCCCCCACTCATGTCCCACTCATGTCCCCCTGCACCCCCACCCACCAGTAGTGAGGGGCACCTGCCAGCAGGCCCCCACTCATGCCCCCCCTACACAAAATAAAGAAGCACAATCATGGGCCACTTCTACACCAAAAAACCACATCACGCCACCCCATTCTTGTGACGCAATGATTTCCCAATCCACCCCACACTGACATGCCTATCTCAAGACACAAACCAAAAGTCAACTATGTACATCAACACATGTCCGTCACACAGATACACTGGTTGGCATTGATTGTGTAAACACACATTTTCAAATGCATCAACCCAATGAGCGAATCTCACACATGGAAATAAAATATGAATATGTATTATGTACAAAAATAAATAAATGAAATGAAATCATACAAAAACAGCAAACATGAAATGAAAAGCATGTGCAAAAGATGAGTGAATGAAAATTATAACTAATCCAAAAAAATTTGAAAGAAAAACAGTCCAAACTCTCCCTCCACCAACGCAAATCCAAAGGAAAGGTAAAAAAAAAATCCATTGCTTCATGTTCATAATGAAAAAAAAATTCAAATTATTCCATAGTCCAACTATTTACAATACATTGTCCCAAAAAAAAATCCATTACTCCATGAAAAAAAATATTCTAATTAATCCATGATCATACTATTCACAATCCATTATCCAAAAGAAAAATCCATGAATCCATGTGCAAAATCCAAAAAATAAATCAAATCAATCCATTGTGCAACTATGTAAAGGGTCCATGAGCCCAACCAAACAAATGAAACCTACCTAAGAAACTACATAAAAATAAAACTATATACAAATGTGTGTGGCATTGTCTATTGACCACAAATAAAAGGAAAAAGAAAAAGAAAAGGAAACCTAACTCTAAAAACTATTGACAATGGCAGCGGGCTAGTCCGACGGCTCACGTCCCGATTTCTCTTGCCAGGGCATCATCGCACTCCTGCTCGATGTCCCGGAGGTGGTCCTCTTCCATGGCCCTGACGGTTCGCAGGGACGATGACATGTGGACCTCCAGGTCCCTGAGAATTGCCTCGAGGCACTCGGCCCGCCTCAGGCGGCTACGCATGGAGTTCTCCGTCCTGACCATTGTGATCCGTGCCTCTTCTGCCCGTTGCCGCTCCGCATCTATAGCATGGCCTAACCGCTGCCACACGGAAGACACTTCCAGTCCTGGGTCCTCCTGCCCTCTGGCCAATGCCTGCCCCTCCGATGCTGAAGGCCTCGAGCCATCATGGCTCCCACCTTGTTGCTGCTGCTGCTGTGCCTCTGCCTGTGCCCTGGCTCTTGCTGCCTGCACATCCTCCTCCAGCTGGGATGCAGTTGTGGAAGTGGCCACCCCTGCTGGATGTCTGACTCCCGACTGTGGCAGGGATGTGTCCTCCACCAGGGTCAGAGGCAGCTCCACAGGGTACGCAGGTGATTCATGGGTGGGAAGATGGCATGGAGGATGACTGGTGCATAGGGGGTTCAGGTGAGGAGGGGGTCGGAACAAGGTCCAGCAAACGGAGGAATCCGGCCCTGGTGACCCATCCCAGTAGGTCAACGCAGTCAACGAGGCATTCGAGATGACGTGCAGTGTCCTCACGAAAACACTGCAGGTCACCTCGCATGCCCCATTGACGCAACGCCATCCCACTCAGGACAGGCTCAACCCGGTCCGGGATAGCCACGTCCGCAGGGAGAGGAAGGCCCGTTGTTGTAAGCAGATCTCCTCCCTGAAAATGGGTCTGGACGTAGGCATCCCTGCTGGTGCAGGATGATGCAGTCACAGGATCGGGGACAGGATTACACACAGGCACCTCCGCGGTGGCCTGTGCTGCCTCCTGTCCCTGCCCCTGCACTGCACCACTAGCACCAGTGGAATTCCCACCTACAGACCCCGTGTCTGTCCCTTGCACGGCCTCCTCCTCCACCAAACCCCCCACCAACCTGGATGACTCCGTGCCATCTTCCTGTGTCGGTCCCTGTGGGGTCTCAGCTGCCCCTTCTGCTGCCAAGGAGTCCAACTCCGACCTCTGCCTCTTGGACCTACCCTCGGCAGCTGCGGCCTGGGACGCGGCACCGGACTCCTCACTCCCTGACGAGATGACAATCTGGGAGGGGAGCCGTGCCTTGCGTCTCCGGCTGGTGGTGCGATCCCTGCCGCTGTGCTCCACAGCACCCTCTCCGCCCTCTTCATCAGTTGATGCTGCAGACAGGGAGAGATAGGTCACAGGCATCAGGGCACTGTACAATGGACTGATACACACATGACATTTGCACATGAGTGGCAGTGTCAAACTTCAGAAATGGCATCACAATCCCCAACACACATGTCATTTCAACTCACACACATGAGCAATTCCACAGCCATATCACAACAGCCAGCACCATCCATACACATACAACAGTATGAGCATCCAAAGGTGAGCCAGACATCACATAAAACACAGGGAGTGCAGTAGACATGCACACACGCCACCACACTTACATGCATGTCTACATCTCCTCCAACTGTTGCAGTGATGAGATCGCCATACATGTCAGATCTGCCATTCAGCCTTCTACAGATCAGTGTCACATGCATCCATGTTGCATCACAGTTGCACACTTGTCAAATACACACACATGCACATGTACACAGTGCGGATACATGCATTAGGAACCACCATCCATGCCACAACCATGCCAATGTATATACACAGAAATTAAAACATGTGTGCTCCCACACCTGCATTTGTCCAGCATGCTTACCAACACATACACCATCAATGTGTCTCACACCTGAGAGGACACACATGTGGCAGCCTCATGCCCATGTTCATACACATCCCTACATGGCCCTACAAAAACACATGTGTAACCTGCACACTACTGGCACACCACGACACGCACAGCGTCCAATCACCCTGCATGTACACTTACCGCTCGACTCCAGACGGGTCTGCCTCTCAAGGATCTGGATGTAGAGTGCTGGGCATATGCGTTCCAGGACCCTCATTTGGTGGTCCGACAGCTGGCCCCGGCGCCCCTCGGCATCCGCTGCCTTCGCGAGACGCCGGGTCTTATTGAGGGTCCTGGACCTGAAGTCCTCCCAGCGCTTCTTGACATGATGTAAGTCGCGGACTGCCACCCCCTCCGCGTTGATGGCAGTCACGATGTCCATCCAGATCCTGGTCCGTCCTTCATTGTCGGCGCGCGAACTTCCAAAGAGGGCATCATACTGCCCCAGAACTTGCTCCACCAGGACACCAACTTCCCTGGCACTGAAGTTGGTGGCCCTGTGCCTCTCTGGTGGGGGTTGCCAGTGCTGCCAGATGGTGTTGTGCTGGACATGGCAACCCCAGAGGCAGGAGTGGGTGGGCAACTGGGTCCTGGGGCTGGGCTGTGGAGTGATGGAATCCCAGTCGGGAGTCTTCGGTTCCAGCAGGGGTGGTCACAGCAACCTCACCCCTGGCTGATGTGCAGGCAGCAAATGGCAGGACATGTGGGCAGCAGGCAGTCAGGCAGCAGCAGATTGCAGGTGGGAGCGTGCTCGGGGCTCTGGGGGGGCAGGAAAATGGCCTTCTGGGCAGGAGCGTGGTCTTCCGTGTGTTTTCGCGTGGCCAGCTTGATACGGAGTGATATGGCACGTGAAAAAATTGCACGTCAGCGTGTAATTGGAGGAAAGGCCCTTAGCGCGTAAGCGCGTCAGCACACATACACATTTTTATTGGACCAGAGGCCCTTAGCGCGTAAGCGCTTCTCTAACGTTATGCGCGCGGGCGTTTCCCTCGTGATGTGGGCATAGTGGTTCAGCGCGCGTGAAAAAACTGAACGTCCGCATTTGAATGCGTGTAATCCGAGGAAAGGGCCTGCACGCGTAAGTGACGTGATGCGCGCGGGCATTTCCCTCAGCATGGGTTAAAGGTGAGCGGGGCCAGCAGTTCGCTGTACGTGCCTTTCGTGAAGACTGACGTGTGTAGCTGCTTCGTGTTGTTTTGCGCCCCATCACATCTTCACAGCGATCGAGGATGTATCTCTTCTTTTGGCGGGGGTATTGGCTACGCGTGTTTTTCATTATCACGCTAGTCAGACGGTGAGTCGCGCACGCTATTTATCCCTCTGCGGGTGCCCCTGTGTATCGCACCCGTTTTCGAGGTCATTTTAGCCTGCGTGTCCCACACGTACGCATTTTTTGTGTTACTGGGTGCCACCGCATACTGCGGGAGGTTGATTCCACGCACGTAGGCTGCAGGGTTGCGTGCACAGTTTTACTGCAGTTTTGGGGTGCCTGAGCATAGCGTGACCCGTCACTACATCACCGGGGTCACATACAGCCTTGCAGGTGCAGGCGGGCTGTTAACATCTTGCATCCCACCCCCTTCACCCCAATTGCCCAGGTCAATTGTGGTGTACACCTCCCATTGGCACTACTCCATCTGTGCCATGGTTGGCAGGCCACCAAAGGTGAGGGGCGCCTCAGCTGGGTGTACTCCTCGTGGCGGGCGTGGTCAGGGACGTGGCCGGGTGACCAGGGAGTCAGGGGACTCCAGGGTGTCCAGGGTGGCCGCAGTGGGGGAAGAGGCAGGGGTGCGCCACTTGAGCACGATGTTGTGCCATGTGTCGGTGCAGTCATGCCACCACCCCCTGTGGTTCTGGGAGATGCAGCTTCTGCATCTGGCACTGGCGCCCGTGTGACCCGGCAGTCCGTTTCATTGACTGCCACGGGCCCAAGAGTAGTGGTAGATGCAGGTGCAGTTGTGGACACCACCACCCAGGCTCAGGGTCTGCCAGCGCAGGCTGCGTTGGCGATTGAAGAGCCCTTGGAAGATTTCCAACAGGACTGGAGGGAAACTGTAGGGGCACGCAGCGCTGCCCTGACCAAGACACGTGTCCCTGGGGCAGTAATGTCATTTGCTGCCCCGAACAGCCAGGTGTTGGCAAGTGCAGGGGCAGATGCAGCCAACAACACCCTGGTTGTGAGTCTGCCAACCAGGACAGTTGCGGTCAATGACCCTGCCACAGCGGATGTTAATGCGCAGGGTCCATTAGAGGGCACCCAGCTGCCACTGACACAAGTCAGCCCTTTGGTCGTCCCTCCACCTGCCACTCCCTTGGCTCAATCCACCAGTCCCACTGGCCATACTGATCAGGGCGGCATCAGCCAGCCAGGGTCTGCGCCACAATCCAAGAGGAGGAAGGTTGCACCTGCAGCACAGGCTGGGACCCACAACACAGCCACGACCTCCTGCACATCGAGGAAGACGCCTTTCTGCAACCAGGAACTGGACTTCATCATGGGCTACGTGCGGAAACACAGCCGTGACATGCTAGTGGGTGCTAATTGTCAGACTACAGCTGCCCACCGTGATACTCACTGGAAGCAAGTTGCGGAACATGTGAGTGCATTCGGCCATGAGGTGCACACGGTGCAAGAGTGAAAAAAGCGTTGGAATGACCTCAAACGCAGCGCTAAGGCTAAGCGTGCCTCAAATTACAACTTGACTCTGGTGACTGGCGGTGGGCCTGCATCGGAGGAGGAAGACCTCACTCCGCATGAGTCACTTGTTGCAGAGTTCATACCATCTGAATTGGTCGAAGGAGTGGGAGAGATGCCGGACTTTGATGCCCAGTACGGTGAGTGTTGATGCGTGTTTGTCGAGGACGTGTGTGTTTTACTTGTGTGATGTGTTGTGCATGACTGCCACTACATGTCACGTGTACATGGTTATGATGTGTGAGTAATGCAATGCTTCCCTGATGCATGTCTACTCTGCTGGATGGTGGACATGTGGAGCAGACTGGGACTGTCCACATCACCACTTTTGCACCGTAGTCACATGCTGGTTACCAGTATGCCCCTCCGGTCCATGTTCCAGCTCACTGGCACTTCTGCATGTAGCGTGGGGTGAGCTTCCTCTCAGCCCAGGAACGATGCATAGCATGACTGACGTGCATGTGTCCTCTGCCTGGAAGGGGGTAGCCAATGTAGGCATGCTCCCTTGCCCCTCAACCCCCTACCCTGCACCCCAATTCCATCTTAGCACTGGTCTGCTACAATATTGCTGTTGGTTACTTCACTGGTCATGCCTCCTGTGTACATTCTAACATCCAGCGGCCAATCTGCATGACATATCCATTGTGGTACATCCTTAGTACTTGATGCAGGGTGTCACACTTGGACTGTGCAGAGGTCAGATGCCCCGCAGGGACATGAGTGCCCATTCATGCTCCATGTGCATTCCACGCATGCCCATATGTGTCCATGACTGGATGATCACTGTTACACAAGTCCATGATGACCCAAATTGCATGGCATTTCATCTGCCTTCCCGTGTCAACTGTGGCTCAGTACTGCGTTGCACACATGTTCAGGGTCTGACAATCTGTGAGGGTCACAGGCATCAGCCTGTTTAATGGCCAATGACTCTGTCCAACTGGTGTAGTGTCTTCTTCACACGTGGGTGGACTCCAGAGGTTTCATCATGTGTCCTGCTTACTGTCCCATCATCATTTGCAGTGTTGTCAATTGAATCACATTAAGCTGTTGATGCCAGTCAACACTGTCTGTCAATACACAGGTCTATGGTCAGCCTTTTGATACCATGCTAGGCATCCCTGCTTTTGCACTTGGGTGGAGGGGTGCTTTGCTTGTAGATATGCTACCCATTGAATGCACATTGCACGTGATGCCTGAAGTTGACCTTGCACTGCCTTCACATTTTCTGACACACACCATGGAGTCCTTGTACATGTAGGTAGTGAGTAACATACATATTTGCTGCACTGCATAGACCCATTTCAATGCAGACTGCCACCTTTCAACAGGTCTGATCACAGAAGCAATTCCAAGTTGACCCAGCATGCATGCCAGGTTCTATTTTATGTGTTACATGTCTGCCTGATGTGTTTGTTGTCGGTGTGTGTGTGTGTGTTGTGTGCTTCGAAAATGTGTAGTGACCTTTTTTCTCTCTATTTTTCAGATGATGATGCAATGGAGCCAGAGGATGGTGTTGTCATGCCCGGCATTGGGTTGTTATCACTACATCAACCCAGCACAAGTGGGGGTAGTGGGGTGGTAGGCCACGAAAACCCCCAAGTGCTACAGTCCATCTTGTCTCTGGCTGCCTATGATTCCAGCCCTGAAGAACACTCTGACGACCATGTCAAGTTGGATGAGCATCAGGTCCATATGTCAGGGGTGAGTGATTCTGATGTGGACACTCCTCTGTCCGCGACACCTGCACGGAGGGGTCAGACAGTCTTGGAACCTCCGCCCGTGGTGGATCGGGATGCAGGGTCACCCTCCACACCAGTCACTGATGTGCCTGGGACATCACGTTGACGGGGGCATGTAGTCGTGCAGCCGCGGGCGGTGCCAACACAGCGAGGACACACGGTTCTTGGGTCCCGCAGGGGTCAAGCCCAGCAACGTGGTCGACGCGCACAACCACAGTATACTGAGTGGGAGCAAAACATGACTGCCAATTCTGAACGGCAGGGGGCAGCAATGGAGAACATCACTGAGAGCATGGAGCGTGTGGCCCAATCTGGGCTCCCCCCTGCTAGGCAGGTGCTTCTCCAGCAGCAGGCGGCACGGTCCACGGCCCGCTCGCTCAGGCTGGGCATGGCGGCCTCAGACAGGGCACACCAGGCTGAAATGTTGTCTCTGCGTCAAGCAATTGCTGCTCACGCAGAGGCACACATGAAGGCCCTGAGGGAGGAGCATGCTTCCCTCAGATCCACTCTGGGTGTCCTTCTGATGTCCCAGAGGGAGTGGGCAGAGGAGAGGTTTGCACAGCTTGAGTGTACCATCTCGGCTGAGCTACATGCTTACCGGGAGGTGCAGCGGTTGTCCAGCCACGCCTTGCAGGAGGAACTCTGTGTTACACGTTCTAACTTGCAAGAGGAAGCACGTGTATCACGGCAGGTTCTGCATGCAGACCTACATGTCATTGCCACACAGAACCCTGCTCACCGGTCCGGCAGACCTGCTGCCGACGAGGGGCAAGCTGCGGCTAGGCGTGGTCATGCTCCTGTGGCATGTCTGCTGCTGTGGAACTTGTGTTAACACCCCTAGTGGGGATGATTGGGGTGTAATTGACCACTGTTCTTTTTTTGCTAGATGGGGTGATTAATGATTCATGTGTACATTCATTGCTATGCATTGTGTAGTATGTTTCTTATCTTTAACGAACATGTGCTTGTTGAAAATCATTCCGTAGATAGTGTGTTCCACACTGTTGCTCTGAAAGACGGACTGATGGTGTGATTTCTGATGTACGTCTCTGACATGGTCCACTCATGTAATGCCTGAAGAGACACACATAGATGAATATTAAGCATTAATCATGTGTTTCATGGACTTTCTGCAGGGGGATGAGCCTCAAGACCACCTTTGCCAGCAGACATGGGCCATTGGACGTCTGGAATCTGGACACGTTTGGTGGTGCCGACATGCGCATGTGTGTGCAAGCAGAGGCACAGGGATTGCGATCATACATCCAATAAACAATGACGTGTTTCAAGGGACTCCAGGCAAGGTGAGCAGCACAGGGGGGTCACAACACAGCTAACCTTCCACATGGCCAGTTGAACATGCATGCTTAGTAGCAGCTCTGACGGTGAGCTTGGACAAATATTGGTGTTGAAGCGCACAATACAGCTCAGATGTGTTGGTGGACTGATGGCTAGTTGATGGGAAAGTTGTCTCGGGCACCTGCATGGGCAGTGGCACATACCCTCCGTTCCACCATGGTCCATTGAGGCACTTGTATTAGCCATGTAGCGTTGCAAGACATGGAATGAAGCAGCTCACAGGGACAGACAGCAAGGGACAGACTCGGGTGCAGTGCATTTCATTTCCAAGTAGAATTTGATACATGCACTGGCTACTTTATTTTGGTCATGGTGGTACAGGACTTGTTCTGAAGTCAGACCTTGCTATATGCGTCTGTCTGCTTACCCAGGGAACATTGCATGTTGTGTGAATCATGACACATTGGTGTTCCATTTGCCACGCACCCACCGGTGCCTGACTTAATGCATTGACTGTGTATGAACCATCACAGAGGTAATGTTACGTATGGGTATGAAGCATCCACACAAGATTGTCTGTTTGTAGAGTATTTTGTTACTTTGGGGCATATTTGGTGGTGTGTTTGTGTGTTTTGGGCATGCACAGATTATTAACTGTGGCTCTCTTTGCAGCATTGAACTGCTCCTGTTACCGGACCGGAGAGTGCGCAGGCAGGAGGCCAGCACTCACCCCAGAGATAAGTTTTTTTGGTGCATTCCCTACTTTCCCGTGTCAATTCTACTCCCCTCTCCTGCCCCTCATTCCGGTTATGCAGTATGCCAATGACTGTGCCGATTGCATATCCCTGACCCTCCTTCCCCACCAGGGTCTCAGAGGCCTGTGTGAGTTAGACCTTGCAGGCACCCAGACCACGGTGGGGGTGGTTGTTTCGTGCCACTCCTGCGCCTGTACAAGGGATCTGTGACAGTAGACATCCGTTCGTGTTGCATCATTCTATGTTATGTACCACACATGGTTCAGATCCTGTTGTGACATTGTTTTACTGTGCTACCTTGGTTGTTAACATCATTTTGGTAGTACTTGGCCTTTGTGGCATACTGCTACTTGAAGTCATCTACTGGAGGCTGTTCTGGTTTGTTTTACTGCCTGCAGGGTATTTGCTTGGCTTCTGTGTTGTCTTGCTTGCTTTGAGTTCTCTTGGATTTTGAGCTTTTGCAAATCTAGGTGGACTCTGAGGGTGCTGGCAACATTTTACACACAAGGTGGGAGATGGTGACAAAGGGGAAGGGTGATCCTGTGGCCAGGTGAAATTCAAGGATGTCGGATGAATAACCCAGATGCAGTTGTTCAGTGGGTCATGGTGATTTGTGAGGGAGGGGGGGTGTTTTGTTGTTGATAGTTGCCTTGCCCTGCAGTGTGATGGGCACACCTGAAATTGTAATTGTGCTTTACTATGTACATGATGTATTCTGCTCATCAATGCCTGTTCATGTGTTGTGTTTACCTTTCAGGTGTGAGGGGATAGTTGTGGTTTGACATGCTGGGGTATACACATGGTGAATGTTCACATGTGATGTGTAGAGGACAGTGATGGTCACTTGATTTCACATGCATATGTTGAGTGCATGTCCCTACTGACCACACACTCGCACTATGATCCACTACATGTACAACCACCCTTACATGTCCACGTGTACACTCTGTTTGTCTTCTGGTGCCCACTGTGTCCCTGCAGCGAATGTTCTATGACCATTTGTGGATCCTGTACATGCCTAATTTTGTTATTTTATGTAGTATGTTGCTTAGATGTGATGCTCAGGGTGTGCATCACACACAATGTCTGTTTACTGTGCTGTGCGCTGAGCAGTGTGTTGCAGGAGGTGGACATGGCACACAGTAGCTGCAGTGTTGATTATGCAATGCACGTTAGGAATGTGGACAGGCATTCATTGTTATGTTTCAAATACAACTTTTGGAATGCATTTGGGTATGATTTATTTTGGGTGGGAGGTTGTTGGTCAGTCATTTCATCTGATTCCATGTCAGGCATCATTGTCTGATGCCCATGTACATTTTTCACATGGCAATGTGTACCTTATTGGTACTGTGTTGGTGCATGGTTATTGCGTGCCATGTCATGTTGTGGTTTGGGAGGGTTTGGGTGACATACCAGTGATAGTCATGGCCTGTTTTGCAGGTGTGTGTGATTCACACCTTGCATGTGTGCCTTTTGGTCACACAGGATTGCTTGTGTTTAAGTAGCTAGGGATGCACACAATGTGGCAATTCCATGGCAACAATCTCAGGGTGGTAAGGTTGTGACAGTTGTCTGTCTCTTTGTCATCATCGATTGTCACCTGGTATGTGGCAGGCCTGTGTGCACTCCGCAGGGTTGGGAGTTTAGGTGAAAAATCTGGCCACAAGCTGGGACCGGGCTTCCTCACCACGTGCCCTATCCCCTCCCATGGGCAGCGATTTGTTGTCCCAGGTCCAGTTCCCACTTGGTCCTAGCTGTGCGTTCCTCTGCTGGGCGTGACTGGAGTATAATCCTATACAGTGCTGAGGCCGAAATCTTCTGTGACCCCCCTGTGAATATGTATCCCTGTGCCATATTCCATGGCGGTTCATTAGCGTAGGTAGGGCATATATTTCGTATTACTGACTGTATATGGTTATATTGCTGTTTATGTGTATGTGTGTTCCCCACTATGTCTACAATATCTTCCCACCGAACGAAGCGTTTCCCGACATGGCGTAAATTGTTAAATCTGAGTCTGCTCATAGCTAAAAGGGCGATCTTGTTGAAATGGAAAAGTGCAAACCCCCCCACTAAAGCAGATTGGGACAAAGATATGGTTTGGACAAGTGATGTTGAAGAACTGTACATAGACTCAGTGCTACCTGCATCTAGACCAAAGAATACATGGGAGAGGTACAAATTATACTTACGGGAGCGGGCGAGACACGAACACTCAGATTCAGAAGGAAGCTGATATTGTAGAATGTAAGATTCAACAAGTACTAAAAGTATGTATTGGTATTGCCTGTGTGTGTCATAAATAAAGTGTTTAAAAAAAAGTTTGAAATAGAATAAAAGAGGTCCTGTGGGCCACGTCAAAAAAAAAAAAAAGAAAAGAAGGACCAGGGGCCAAATATCCCAGGTTGGGCTGGAATCTGAAGAACCCCCATGAAAGGGTGAGAAAGCTACTAAGCCAAGAAGGGCCGAGAAGGCAAACAGCCCAAGCCGGGGTGCAATCTCAGAAACCCCCACAAAGTGAAAAGCTGACAAGCCAACATGGCATGAGAAGCCAAATAGCTCATGCAGCGCTGCAATCCAACATACCCCAGAAAAGGGTGAAAGATATTTTACTTCACGAAACACACAGGCAAACCCAACCATACAGAGCTTGCTCTTCCTACTGGGTAGAATACGTACAGAGGCGATCCTGAAATGGGAATCTCCTAACCAGGCAGATTGCCCATAGAAAGGAATACAGACATTTGGGTTGAAGCCCGGACCAATCAACAGCCGGGAAAAGAGGGAAACACACAGATAGGATCATTCCAAGTTGTCCAGTGTGGTATTAACGTGCCGGTAATACCGTTTACCACCACATTAATGCACCAGCCAACTACGAGTTTGCTGTAAGGGGCCTGATACCAGCAAATCCCCTAATGGAGTCCTATGGGACTCCATGGGACTCCATTGAATGGGGATTTACTGCTCTTCCTGGTACTTGTAAACTGGTGGTAATTCTGCCAGACCAAGTACAAGTAACGCTATACCATTTGGTAGTATCCCGCTGGATTTACCGGCGGGATACCACCAAACATCTAATGAGGCCCAGAGGCTTGGAACTATACAACCAGGCACGTGGCCTGACGGAGAACCATGATATTTTTGTGTGGTCGCTCAGAAACCCACCACCATTACTGGAGTTAAGGGGCAGTCTTAGACCAGACTGCTTTTATGTTAGTGTTTTGTATTAGTGTTATCGACCGATTCTAGGGTTTACTAGGCTCGGACAGAGGACGGTTTTTGGTACTGTAAGAGCATCGGCTTATTATTGTTTTCTTCATGCCAAGTAAGAACCATGACCTCTTGCCCGTCTTCTATGTCTGACTTACCACACCACCAATGCTCTGGATATGACGCATGCCCAAATGCTTATGAGCCTTTGTGCATTGCGGGAAAGGCATTAAGGTTCATGTGTTTTGTAGCCTGTTCAATGACAAGAATAAGCCTAGTAGCAGGTAATGTCATCAGAAGGCCATTTCTTGAGATAAAAGTTTGATGTCCTCCAATGTCACTCGCAAGTACAACATCCTTTTCCAAATGCACCATGTGATTGATAGTGTTTCTATCTGGTCAACATTGGGGAGAAGGGCATTTTCCTTAATTCGCAGTGTAAAAAGTGGTATGCATGCTTTTAATGCACTGTTTGATGGTTCTAGATTTGTATGGAGATTGCCACCGTCAATTGCATCACTCTACAAATCCGAAAGCATCTCCGCTCGCATCATATTTTAATGCAGGTGTTGATGCTCTGCAATCTCCATGATTTACCCACCAGCAAAAAGCATGTGGATTACATAGGAATCCATGCTAAGCCCTCCTGCAATGCATGCATAGGGCAGGAGGCTTTTCCAATTACTTGCATTTGAAAAAACACGAAAAACATGTCTTGAATTACGAGTAGTAATAATGCATGGGAAACTGGGACAGCCTGTATTGCATTGCATTTTTCATTCCTCTTAGTGAAACTGATCAAAGTTGCTTGACTGGGTTTTTTTTACAAGGAAGTGCACAGATGAGTCACCTATGTTATAGGGGATTAAGGAAATGAGGGCTGAGGTTTCCTTGGCAGAAGAGTTCTTATGATATCCCCAATGTATTTCGCGAATCAAAACACTTAAAAAGTGAGTCTTGAGAATACAGCAAATAACGTTGTTTAGATGTAATGTTCTCCCATTTAATGGCAGGCTTTCATCTACTAACTGTAAAACGCCATCATTAAATGGTGCTGTTGTGCCATCTGCTGGTTTTTACTTCATGTGCCGTCACTTTCCCATACATCCACTTTGTCACATTTACTTCTCCATACTTTTATTTCTCCTGTCTTTTACTTCCCCCCGGCATTCACTTTGTCATTACAGGGGGAGACCCCCTGCAAATCTCTTTTGTTTTTACCTCCTCACAAATATCTTCTGCTGAAAGGGTATTAGCCTATTTGAGCAAAATTACTTTTTGGGAGTATGGTCAAACACGCAATGGACATATGTAGCTCCAATCAAAATAATGATCCTCAAGTCACCAATAGTAAATGTACAGAGATTATAGTTATGAATGTGTTTTAATCAGTGATTGTACAGCCGACACATGTTTTCGACCGAGCTGTTGTAACAAGAAGAGGAATTGTTCATTCCTATACTGCCTTTGGCATGACCTAGTCAAGTTTCTTTGGGCCTTGAGAACGACCAGCTCGGTCGAAACACGAGTCGGCTGTACAATCACTGATTAAAACAAATTCATAACTATAATCTCTGTAGACTTACTATTGGTGA
Source organism: Ambystoma mexicanum (assembly GCF_040938575.1). NCBI lineage: Eukaryota > Metazoa > Chordata > Amphibia > Caudata > Ambystomatidae > Ambystoma > Ambystoma mexicanum. The sequence continues at coordinate 149,840,255 of NC_090931.1, forward strand.
CTTGAGGATCATTATTTTGATTGGAGCCATGTATGTCCATGGCATTGCTCATTTGACCATACTCCCAAATCAATTTTGCTCTCTCTACCAAATCTGAGCCTTGTTAGGGGAGGCTCTGCGGGACTGTGCATGCTGCAGGCCTTGTTTTCAGATTTAGTTTCCAGGTGGACACGAGTGCACAGGTATCGCCAGTCGAGCCCCTTGCTCTTTATCTAGTGTATTAGCCTATTTGACTTAAAACATTTGACCTAATGACAAATTTGGTCGTTTTATGCATGGGTGTTTTGGCTTTTGGGGTAATTTGGTCACATATATTGTAAAAAACCAACCCTGGACAGCAGAGGCTGTGGGGGTGTCCCCCGGTACCCATGTTTCATATTTTGCAATTTCAATGGTGCGGGGGTGTCCCCCGCTTCCTTAAAATTGGAGGCGGGGGACAAAATGCATGTGCATTTAAATTGGGCCCTGAGCAGATAAACTGCGGTCAGTTTTCCACGAAAAAAAGAAATTCGATCAAACACACCCAAACCGCTGAAAGTACATACTGCTTAACTGATGAGGTATGTGCCCTGGTGCCTAATGCAAATTGTTTTTTTTTGTTTTGCCTACCAGGCACTCACCCTTAAGACAATGGGCCTCATTCCGAGTGCGGCGGTAAGGGGTTAACAGTGCCGGTAAGGATGCCGGTGCCGTTAACCCCTTACCGCAGCATTCCGTGGTCCCTTAGAGGGAGCCGCTAAAGGACCAGGGGGCTAATAATGGGCCCGTTATTAGCTCCTTCCCCATTCCCATTGTGCCCTATGGGGGCTAGAATGGGAATGGGGATGGCTTCCCTGAATGGGGAAATACCAGGTCCTCCAAGGTTGGAATGACCCGGTAAATCCCCATTCAGGGAACCCGGACCCGGACCCGAGTTTGGGGGCAGCCATGCCGCAAATAGCGGCATGGCTGCCTCTAAACTCGTAATGAGGCCCAATATATAGTTGAATGCCTGTTGGGAACAATGTTGAGTCTCTTCAGTGCCCATGGTTATGTCTTTTGATCAGGAAGGTGTTCAAATGTCGATTATAAAAAGTAATCATTCCCACGCCCCAGGCCATGGTGGCCTCTGCAGTAGGATTTTCAATTCTGACATACGCTATTCATGAACATATTAGAAGAACAAAAGATCCTGAATACTTGGCACCCTGCACATGTGGTCACAGTATACAAAGAGGGAATAAACTAGATCCCTGCATTTATCTTCCGATAGATCTTTTGGAGTGTTAGGCAGAATCACCTGCAGTACCCTTTGGGAACACTACATGCAATTAAGACTACAAGATTCAGTACAATTTCACCTTTGGTACAAGCCTGTACTACACAGTTATGTGGTAGCAGTGGCTGAGCAGCCAGACTTATCTCAAGAGTTTAGCGAGCAGTAGAACAAGTTACACAAAGGACTAACAAATACAGTGATTCAAATATACATATACACTTACTCAAGGTTTCTTGATAAACGAATATACATTTATTTACACAATCAGTTTGAAAACATGGCACTAGTAAGAGCAGCTCAATATCACACACTAATATACTACAAATACACAACCAATAAGTTACTGAACAAGTTCAACTCCCATGAAGTGGGAGCAAAATGGCACTTCAGATACTTAATAAAAGGGTAAAAAGACAATAGACAGCTCAAATACTTTCATAGGCAGGGCAAAGGGCTTTAGTAAATTACAACCAGCAATTCAGTTCATAGGCCTGGGCCAAAGTCAACGGTTCAGAGTCTTTGTAAAGGATAGCACAGTTCTGGTAGTAAACGGTTAACAGGGTAATTCATAGAATTTCGCAGAAAAGTGTCGCAAGCGGCTGGCGCAGAGTGTCCGCATGCGATTGTCTGCGCCAGGCACGTGCGCTAAAACCGATTTCCGCGCACAGCGTATTCATGGATTTCAGGCTCCCAAACCAGCCGTGGCGCAGAGTATCGCAGCGACCCTGCAGCAGCGCCAGTAACGCCCCCAAGAACGCCCTTGCGCAAGGAAAAGCCATCAAAATCGCTAAATCATCGCAAAGGGCTGCGCTAACCCTGGACCAGTCTACAGGGCTGCCAAACAAGGAACGCAAAGCGGGTAACGTGCATATCAGGGGTACGCGTGAAGTTATACACGCGATTAGCCAGGGTACGTGTATTACAGGGGTACGGGAAGTTCTACACGCGATTGGCCAGGGTACGTGTATTACAGGGGTACGCGTGAAGTTTTACACGCGATTAGCCAGGGCACGTGTATCACAGGGGTACGCAGGAATTATCACACGCGATTTGGCTGGGTACGTGTATTACAGGGGTACACGGGAAGTTCTACACGCGATTCGGCTGGGTACGTGTATTACAGGGGTGCGCGGGAATTCTCACATGCGATTTGGCCAGGTACGTGTATTACAGGGGTGCGCGGGAATTATCACACGCGATTTGGCTTGGTACGTGTATTACAGGGGTGCGTGGGAAGTTCTACACGCGATTGGCCAGGGTACGTGTATTACAGGGGTACGTGGGAATTATCACATGCGATTTGGCTGGGTACGTGTATTACAGGGGTACACGGGAAGTTCTACACGCGATTCGGCTGGGTACGTGTATTACAGGGGTGCGCGGGAATTCTCACACGCGATTTGGCTTGGTACGTGTATTGCAGGGGTGCGCGGGAATTATCACACGCGATTTGGCTTGGTACGTGTATTTCAGGGGTGCGTGGGAAGTTCTACACGTGATTGGCCAGGGTACGTGTATTACAGGGGTACGTGAGAATTATCACATGCGATTTGGCTGGGTACGTGTATTACAGGGGTACACGGGAAGTTCTACACGCGATTCGGCTGGGTACGTGTATTACAGGGGTGCGCGGGAATTCTCACATGCGATTTGGCCAGGTACGTGTATTACAGGGGTGTGCGGGAATTATCACACGCGATTAGGCTGGGTGGGTCCTCACAGGTGTTCCCTGTACACCCTCCACGGCCCCTGCAGGCAGCCCACAAAACAGGGGACTACCCTGCACACCTGCTCATGTCCCCCTGCACCCCCACCCCCCAGCAGTGCAGGGGCAGCCTCCACCAGGCCCCCACCCATGTCTCCCAACACCCCCACCCCCCAGCAGTGCAGGGGCAGCCTCCACCAGGCCCCCACTCATGTCTCCAACCACCCCCACCCCCCAGCATCCAGGGGCACCCTCCACCAGGCCCCCACCCATGTCTCCCACCACCCCCAACCCCCAGCCACCAGGGGCACCCTCCACCAGGCCCCCACTCATGTCTCCCACCACCCCCACACCCCAGCATCCAGGGGCACCCTCCACCAGGCCGCCACCCATGTCTCCCACCACCCCCACCCCCCAGCATCCAGGGGCACCCTCCACCAGGCTCCCACCCATGTCTCCCACCACCCCCACCCCCCAGCAGTGCAGGGGCACCCTCCACCAGGCCCCCACCCATGTCCCCTATCACCCCCACCCCCCAGCAGTGCAGGGGCACCCTCCATCAGGCCCCCACCCATGTCCCCTATCACCCCCACCCCCCTGCCACCAGGGGCACCCTCCACCAGGCCCCCATCCATGTCTCCCACCACCCCCACCCCCCAGCAGTGCAGGGGCAGCCTCCACCAGGCCCCCACTCATGTCCCCTATCACCCCCACCCCCCTGCCACCAGGGGCAGCCTCCACCAGGCCCCCACCCATGTCTACCACCACCCCCGCCCCCCAGCCACCAGGGGCAGCCTCCACCAGGCCCCCACTCATGTCCCCTATCACCCCCACCCCCCAGCCACCAGGGGCAGCCTCCACCAGGCCCCCACTCATGTCTCCCACCACCCCCACACCCCAGCCACCAGGGGAACCCTCCACCAGGCCCCCACTCATGTCTCCCACCACCCCCACCCCCCAGCAGTGCAGGGGCACCCTCCACCAGGCCCCCACTCATGTCCCCTATCACCCCCACCCCCCTGCCACCAGGGGCACCCTCCACCAGGCCCCCATCCATGTCTCCCACCACCCCCACCCCCCAGCAGTGCAGGGGCACCCTCCACCAGGCCCCCACCCATGTCCCCTATCACCCCCACCCCCCTGCCACCAGGGGCACCCTCCACCAGGCCCCCATCCATGTCTCCCACCACCCCCACCCCCCAGCCACCAGGGGCAACCTCCACCAGGCCCCCACCCATGTCCCCTATCACCCCCACCCCCCAGCAGTGCAGGGGCACCCTCCACCAGGCCCCCACTCATGTCCCCTATCACCCCCACCCCCCAGCATCCAGGGGCACCCTCCACCAGGCCCCCACCCATGTCTCTCACCACCCCCACCCCCCAGCCACCAGGGGCAACCTCCACCAGGCCCCCATCCATGTCTCCCACCACCCCCACCCCCCAGCAGTGCAGGGGCACCCTCCACCAGGCCCCCACCAATGTCCCCTATCACCCCCACCCCCCTGCCACCAGGGGCACCCTCCACCAGGCCCCCACCCATGTCACTCACCACCCCCACCCCCCAGCAGTGCAGGGGCACCCTCCATCAGGCCCCCACCCATGTCCCCTATCACCCCCACCCCCCAGCAGTGCAGGGGCACCCTCCACCAGGCCCCCACTCATGTCCCCTATCACCCCCACCCCCCAGCATCCAGGGGCACCCTCCACCAGGCCCCCACCCATGTCTCTCACCACCCCCACCCCCCAGCCACCAGGGGCAACCTCCACCAGGCCCCCATCCATGTCTCCCACCACCCCCACCCCCCAGCAGTGCAGGGGCACCCTCCACCAGGCCCCCACTCATGTCACCCTGCACCCCCATACCCCAGCCACCAGGGGCAGCCTCCACCAGGCCCCCACTCATGTCTCCCACCACCCCCACACCCCAGCCACCAGGGGCACCCTCCACCAGGCCCCCACTCATGTCTCCCACCACCCCCACCCCCCAGCAGTGCAGGGGCAGCAGGCAGTAGGGCAGCAGCAGGTGGGAGCGTGCTCGGGCTCTGGGGGGCAGTAGTTCGGCCTTCTGGGCAGGAGCGTGGTATTCCGTGTGCGTACGCGTGGCCAGCTTGGTACGGAGTGATTTTGCACGTGAAAATCCTGCACGTCAGCGTGAAAACTGAGGAAAGGCCCTCAGCGCGTAAGCGCGTCTGTGACGTGACCCGCACAGGTGTTTCCCACACAGCACGTGATGACAGAGCACACGTGGAAAGACTGCACGTCAGAGTGTAATCACGTGTGATTGGTGGAAATGGCCCTACACGCAGAAGTGACAAAGCGTGTGATTGGTGGAAATGGCCCTACACGCAGAAGTGACAAAGCGTGTAATTGGTGGAAATGGCCCTAGCGCGTACACGCCGCGTAAGTGACGCTGGACGTGTGGGCCTGTATAAAAGGTACGTGTAGAACACGTTTTCCTTGTACGTGCTTTTCGTGGAGAGCGAGTGGGTGAATTCTGTACTTCTTGTCGTTTCACACGCGATTTACTTCACGGCGTTTCTAGTTCGTATTCCCTGTTACCTCTGACAGCTTTTTCTCTTTTTTCTCCTTTACTGGTTTACCTGGGCCTGTTCCCTCAAACAGTGTTCCCTTCTACTGTTGTCCTGTCTCCTCAGACAGCGGACAAATCTTCTTTTGGCGGGGGTGTTGCCAACCAAGCGTGCTCCTTTTACACGCTCGTTTACCTGGCAGACGGTGAGTCACGCACGTATCTAACATCTGTGCTAGCCCCGTGTGTAGCCTACCCCTTCAGAGGTCATTCTAGGCTGCGTGTGACACGCATACGTTCATTCTTGTGTTTCTGGGTGCCACAGCGTAGTGCAGGTTTTTCTTTCTGCACACGTGGTCTAGGAGGGGTTGCGTGCACGTCATCTCCCTTTTTTGGGCCTCCTGTGCGTTGCGTGACCCGTCATCTTTCCCCAGGGGTTACATTCAGCCTTGCTAGAGCACTAGGGTACAATTACCATCTGGTACCCAACCCCTTTGACCCCCAATTGCCCAGGACAATAGTCTACATCCACTCCCATACGCACATTAACATCAGTGCCATGGCTGGGAGGCGAGGATTCCGTAAGGGTGGCAAAGGTGGAAGAGCCACAAGTGGTGGCCGTGGTGGATCCGGTAGGGGACGTGGTCGTAACTTGCAGGGTGAGCCTGTCCCCCCATGTGTGGAGGACCAGTCACGGGCACCCATAATCCCCCCCCCCCTCCCATTGAGGCTGATGTGGCTGACACCATCCATGCTCAGCCCTTGTTGGACCAGCCCATTGTGGCACCAGACCTGGCTGACTCCATGGCTGACTTCCAGGTCAGCAGGGCTACGACACGTGCGCTGGTGCACGTTGATGCCATCATGCCACGTGGATCTGGGGCAGCAAGGTCATCTGCTGCACCAAGTAGGCAGGGCGGAGAGGCTGCAGGGGCAGCTGCAGCTCCATCCACCCCAGCCCCCACACACCCATCCAGGACAGTGTCGGTCCTAGTCCATGCTGCTGACATTCCCCCTGACACCATCACACTAGAGCTAATGCCTGCACCAATTCCCATGCTGAGTGTGCAATCCCACACTCCTGATACAGAGTCCACCAGGGCTCCTGCCCCTAGTGTCCAGAGTGGCGCAGGACACTCAGGATCACCACCACCTTCCAAGCGGAAGAGGAAGAGTGCTCGTCCGGCACAGGCTGATGCCCCAGACACGGCTACACAGTCCGGCCCGTCCAGGAAGCCCAGCTTCACGGATGACGAACTGAATGCACTTGTCGAGTATGTGTCCGGACATGACAACGAGATGGTCATTGTTGCAGGATCCAAGACCACACCTGCACAACGCCAGGCACACTGGCAGACCGTTGCGGACATCGTAAGTGCCCTTGGAATTGTGAGGCGCACAGCCAATGATTGCTACAAGCGCTGGAATGACCTAAAGCGCAGGGCAAAGAGTAAGCTGGCCTCAAGTCATGCCGCAACTCTAGTGACTGGAGGTGGGTCTCCAGTAGTAGACATGGAACTCACTCCACATGAGTCAGTCGCTGGGACCTACGTCACGGAGGAACAGATCCGAGGCGTGGGAGATCTGGCTGATTACGAGGCATTGTCCGGTGAGTGCACATGCATGTGTGTGTCATCCATGTGCATGGTGTGTGTGTGAGGGCTTCTGTTCGGGTGCCAGGTGAGAGTGTGTGCGCCTGAGTCATATGGGTCAGCCATGTGCTTCATGCAATCCTTCCTGCGCAGCTGCAATCCTTCCTGCGCAGCTGCATTTGGCCATAGCAGTATCCCTTCTGCCAACAGTAGACATCTAGCCCAACTGCACGCCAGTTGCCCTTGAAGTGTCACCTTGCCACAACATATTTGCTTCTTCTTCACTGTTCATTCAGTCAGTTTGTTTGCATTCCACCACTTTCACTAGGCATGTCGCTGTCCACTAGTCACATGTCTGACATGGGTATGGTAAAGTGGAGTGACTTTGTTACCTGGATATCATTTGTACACACATGTCCCTGTGCAATTGGACCATTTCAGACTGGCAGCTCCAGGTGAAAAATCTGACCTGTTAGAAATAGAAAAGCTATTACATGCGGGAACTGGACTGAATGAATAGGTGCTGCCCTCCTCTCCATCTTCACTCAATAGCAATGGTACATGCCATCTGTGTGATGGCATGTGTGTTTCACCTGCCAATCACAGGCCAATGTGTGATGCCACTGCCAGGCAGCATGCAGAAAATGTGTTCATCTTCCATCTTGGTGTCATCAGTGTGTGCCATTTGCCTGGACTTCATACGCAGTGAGGGTGCATGCATGGGAGGGTTTTTGTCATGTGGGACATGTGTCAATCAAGTACTGGTTCTCTTGATTCTCAGCCCTCAATGTGTGCCATGGTGCTAATGCCTGTTTCCATTTCTTTGTTTTCATGTCTTTGCAGGGGAAGACGCACCTGATACTGCTGGGGTTGTGGAGATGGTGCAGACCCAGGAGGGGTCCGAGGGCCGACCAACCACCAGTGAGGGACGTGGTGTGGTGGTGGGGGAGAACCCACAAGTGCTGCAGGTCGTGCTCTCAAGGGGTGTCTCTGGCTGCACCTCCCCCGAGCTGTACTCAGGTGTTGATTCGGATGAGACCTACGTGCCGTCGCAGGTGAGTGTTCCAGGGAGGGATTCTGTTCTGTCTCACCCACCTGCACCAGGGTCAGAACCCTCCATGGGGATGTCAGTGTTGGCAGCTACGCCTTCGGTGGTTACGGATGCAGGGTCACACTCCGCGACATCTGATCCTGTTCCTGGGCCAGCAGATCAGAGGGGGAATGCAGTCCTGCAGCCTCAGGCAGTGCCGGCACAGCAAGGCGCAGTTCGCCTTGCCCCAGACAGGTGTGGTGCCCGCCGACGTGGTGGCCGTACGCCACCTGGCAATACCGCATGGGAGCAATCCATTTACGGTATGGCAACCCAACAGGCTGCATCATCCGAGATGATGGCTCAGGCCATGGATAGGGTGGCCACTTCCATTGTCCCCCCAGAAAGGCTGATGGAGCGACTAGAGCAGGCAACCGACTCCATCTGCCAGTCACACAGGGAGGACATGTTGGGGTCCAACAGGGACAGGCGGGTGGCACTGGCGACTCTGCAGGAGGCCATCTCCATTGAGTCCCAGGGCCACAGGGAAGCCCTGAGGCAGGAGCTCCTTCACCTCAGGACGACTCTTGTTGAGCTTGAGGCTTCAACACACCAAAGGACAGAACAGCAGCTGGAGCGTCTCACCCGTACGCTCTCAGCTGAGATGCAGGCAACGAGGGCGGAGGTCCGGGCATCCCGTGAGTTGTTGCATGGGGACCTCCGCACACTCATCCTCCAGAACCAGACCTACCACACCCGCATGCTTGCAGCCATGGAGGAGCAGACTAGGGCCTTGCGTGGGCTGCCTCCCATAGTGCAACCACCTCCGGATGCAGCTGCACAGGGTGATAATAGCGACAGCAGTGATACTCCCACAATAGGGTAGCCGTGTGGGCCATGAGCCCATGGAGGTGTTTCATCTTCCCAGGATCCACGCAGGTGGGTTCTGGTGTGCATCCTGTCCTCGGACCTCCTGGGTGGCCTCCCCAACCCCCCCGGGCCCATCAATGGCCATTTTTGATTGTTTCTTATTTTTATTTTTATTTTGATTTCTTTTATTCCCAATTTTTTTGGGACGATCTGTTGGCTTCTGTGGTTCCTGTGGGCATACGCTGCATTGTGGCTGGGCACATGCAGGCTTGCAATGTATTTGGTTCAGATGCTTGGGTTTGAGTCACACACACCCCTCCTGCTTCCCGTTTCCATGGGCTTGTAAAGGGTGTGCCCAAGGGACAGTGAATTACACAGTGACGTTGGACTCCCATGAGCTGTGTGGGCAGTCTGTAGTCAATACTGTGTATACATTCCTAGTGCATATTGCTGTTGTGTTGTACACTGCATGTTGCATTGATGTGTAACTCTTCTTCTGTGTCTACCTCCCAATTTGCAGGTCCCTTCCTCATGTCCACACAAGGACCTCTAGTCTGGAGATGGGGTCCATGTTGGCAGCAGTGCACCTACAACTCTACATGGCGACAACACTGCACAGTTGGTAGTTGTGGGAGTGCAGGCATTTCCAGGTGGTGAGACTACTAATATGTAACATTTGTGATGTCATGTTAATGGTACTACGTGCTCAAGTATGTTGTTGGTCCGGCATTGCTGTGAGCATTTCAGGTGTTGCAGGTTTCTAATAGTGCCACTGTACATAGTGAGACTGATGTCATGTTGTGGGGATTACTTTGTTTACCTGCAATTAGCATGACATGGCACGGTGTGTCGTGTGGCGGTGCTGGGGTTGGGTTGGCTGACATGGCACTGTCCTCTTGTTGCATTTTGCAAGTGGGTATTCATTTTAGCTGCTTCAATGTGTAACTTCACAAAACTGCATTGGTGGTGTCTGTGTGGGTAGGGATGCACACATTGTGACACTTCCAGGTGAACAATCTCAGGCTGATATGGTTTTGACGGTTCATTCTCCAGACATTCAGGATCAGTGTCAGGTTGAGTCATCATTGATTGTCAGATGGAATGTGCCAGGGCAGTGTGCACTCCACAGGGGTGTGATTTCTATGTGAAGTAATTAGCCACTAGCTGTGTACGGGCTGCCTCCCCCCGTGCCCTTTCCCCTCCCATGCGCAGCGGCTGTGCATGTGGTGGGGGATGTGGGGCCACCACCATGTCCACGGCCAGGCCCCGGCGTGTTGCAACGTTGTGCAGGACACATGCTGCCACTATGATCCTGCACACTACTGGGGGAGCGTATAACAGCTGCCCGCCAGAACGGTCAAGGGAGCGAAAGCGTGACTTTAGCACTCCGAATGTGCGCTCCACTATGCCCCTGGTTGTAATGTGGGCTGTGTTATATCTTACCTGGGGTGGCGTGGTGGGGTTCCGAATTGGCGTCATCATGTGGGGGCTGAGAGGGTAGGCACTGTCCCCTGTGGAGGTGGTGATTGGTATCATTGGTGGGGTTGTGACCTTGCTCAGTATCCAACATGCATGCATGTGCAGTGGCATACATACTCACCAAGCAGCCATGTATCGCCATGCCGCCCAGCTTCTAGGTCCCGGCTTAGGGTGGACATTCGGTAAATGAAGCTGTCGTGGGTGGAGCCGGGATAGTTGGCATATACTGAGGTGATGATTCCCTTGGCATTACATGCTACCTGCACGTTGATGGAATGCCAGTGCTTGCGGTTCCTATAGATGTGCTCAGATGCCCTGGGGGGACGTAGAGCCACATGGGTGCAGTCGATGGCACCTAGCACTTTGGGGAATCATGCCACAGCGTAAAAATCCAGGGCGGCAGCATGCCTTTCTGCAGGTGTTCTGGGCAGGTATATGTGCCTGCGGACTGATGGCCGTGCAGTGATGATGTTCAAGACCTGGTGTAGGCAGCGTGACTGGGTGGCCTGTGACACCCCACCCACTATGGCACTTGTTCGCTGAAATGATCCAGTGGCTAAGAAGTGCAGTACATTGAGGACCTTCTCCAGGGGGCTGAGTGCTTGGGAGCACAGGGTGGGTGATGTGAGGTCATCCTCCCACTCACTCACCAGGTCCAGTATAATGTGTGGTGGAAACCTGTACCTCCCATACACCTGGTCATCAGGCATCCCGAAAAGGCTGGTTCTGGGTGTGAATATTCTGGCCCTGACTATCCTCCTCCTCCTCCTTTGGTAGCCCACTGCCACTGCTGCTAGGAACGGTATGTTCATCCTGGCGTCTGAGCTTGTTATTGTTAAAGTGCGCAAATTTATGCTTTGCGCGTGTTCTAGGCGAGCGTGTGACCCGCGCACCCCTGGAATCCAGTTCCCAGTCCAATAGCGTGTGGAAATTCACACGCACCACGGGATACAGCGTGTGACCCGCGCACCCCTGGAATCCAGTTCCCAGTCCAATAGCGTGTGGAAATTCACACGCACCACGGGATACAGCGTGTGACCCGCGCACCCCTGGAATCCAGTTCCCAGTCCAATAGCGTGTGGAAATTCACACACACCACGGGATACAGCGTGTGACCCGCGCACCCCTGGAATCCAGTTCCCAGTCCAATAGCGTGTGGAAATTCACACGCACCACGGGATACAGCGTGTGACCCGCGCACCCCTGGAATCCAGTTCCCAGTCCAATAGCGTGTGGAAATTCACACGCACCACGGGTTACAGCGTGTGACCCGCGCACCCTGGAATCCAGTTCCCAGTCCAATAGCGTGTGGAAATTCACACGCACCACGGGATACAGCGTGTGACCCGCGCACCCCTGGAATCCAGTTCCCAGTCCAATAGCGTGTGGAAATTCACACGCACCACGGGATACAGCGTGTGACCCGCGCACCACTGGAATCCAGTTCCCAGTCCAATAGCGTGTGGAAATTCACACGCACCACGGGATACAGGTTCGCTGACGTACTTGCGTGTGTAAGTGCTCGCGCACCCATTAAATACACGTACATAGGCCAATCGCGTGTACGCGCACTTTTGTCCAATTACACGCGATGACACTCTGACGTGCAGTATCTCCACGTGTGCCCCGTCATCACGTGCTGAGTGGGGAACACCCGTGCGGGTCACGTCACAGACGCGCTTACGCGCTGAGGGACTCTGGTCCAATAGAATCGTGTATGCGTGCTGACGCGCTTACGCGCTAGGGGCCTTTCCTCGGATTTCACGCTGATGTGCAGGATTTTCACATGCCAAATCACTCCGTATCAAGCTGGCCACGCGAAAACACACGGAAAGACCACGCTCCTGCCCAGAAGGCCGAGTTACTGCCCCCCGTGCCCCGAGCAGCCTCCCACGTGCCATCTGCTGCTGCCTGCCTGCCTGCCTGCCTGCTGCCACCGTGCCCTGCCATTTGGTGCCTGCACATCAGCCATCTGCAGGGGTCCAGTTGCTGTGTCCACCCCTGCTGGAACTGAAGACTCCCGACTGGGATTACATCGCTCCACAGCCCAGCCCCAGGACCCAGTTGCCCACCCACACCTGCCTCTGGGGTTGCCATGTCGGGCACTTCCACATCTGGCACCAGTGGCAACACCAGGCCAGAGGGGCAGAGGGGCACCAGCTTCACTGTCACCGAAGTTGGTGTCCTGGTGGAGCATGTCCTGGGGCAGTATGATGCCCTATTTGGATCGTCCCGCGCCAGCAAGGAAGGACGGCAGAGGATCTGGGCCGACTGTGTGGTTGCCATCAACGCGGAGGGGGTGGCAACCCGCGACGTCCTGAAGATCAAGAAGCGCTGGGAGGACTTGAGGTCCAGGACCCTTGTGAAGGCCCGGCGCCTCGTGGAGGGGGGCCGGGGCCGCATGAGTTCCATCCAGATGAGGGTCCTGGAACGCGTACGCCCAGCGCTCCACGCCCAGATCCTTGAGAGGGAGGCCCGTCTGGAGTTGAGCGGTAAGTGTCCATGCATTACTGTGGGAGACAGGGCATGTTGCGGTGTGCTGGTTCTATGATACTTGCCTGTATGTGTGCCATAGGCCATGTATGCATGTATGTGTCCAGGGACATCATGGTAATGCATGTGCGACCAGTGATGTGTGACCCACATGGTTGTTGCATGTGTTGAAATGCCGCATGGGGAGCCCTATGCAGATTTTGAACATGAGAGCATGCCAGTCTCTGTACCTGGACATGGGTGGGGGTGAGGGATGGGTGCTGATGCCAGGTACATATATGGTAGCCATGTCTGTGTGCCTGACCTGCGTGTCTGTGACTTGTGCATGCCATGGATGCATGACACATGTGTGTGACAATGCACAGATTCAGTAAAGCAGCCAAATTACCCTTGTATCCGCTGTGTTTGGTGTGTTTGGGGCCAGATGGATGTGACTGAGGTGAAGTGTGTGCATGTGATAGGCATGAGCCATGATGCATGTGAGTTACATATCATTGAATGTTCCAAGAGTCCATTGGACATGCATGGAAATGTCCATGGCATGCACCATGCCTGTTACTGTGTGTGTTTTGCCTGGACTGACCCATGTGTTGTGGAGGGACATGATGGAAGTGTACTTTGACAGTGGTGCTCATCTGCTATTGCTTCCTGTCTAGGGGACCATTGTACAGTGCCCTGATGCTTGTGTTCTTTGTCTCCCTCTACGCAGCGGCTAGTGAAGAGGAGGGCGGAGACGGCGCTGTGGAGCAAGGCGGCGGGGATGCCCCCACGGCTGCAGCGGAAGGGGTGGGTGAGCCCCCACAGGGGCCTGCTACGGTGGGAGACGGTGAGGAGCCATCCAGGTTGGTGGTTTGCACAGAGGAGGAGGAGGCCGCCACTGGGGCACACATGGGGCCTGGTGGGGGCATCCCTGCTGGTGCAAGTGGTGCAGTCCAGGGCCAGGGGCAGGAGGCAGCACAGGTCACCGTGGAGGGGCCTGTGCATGTCGCTGTCCCTGACCCTGTGAGTGCACCACCATGCACCAGCAGGGATGCCCCGTCCCAGGCCTGTCCGCAGGTAGAGGGGATGTCCATGTCACCTGACTCCCCTCCACCTGCGGACGTGGGAACCCCTGGCCGTGCGGAGAAGGTCCTGATTGGGGTCGCGATGCGCACGGCTGTGATTCGTGATGCCGTGCGTGCTTACCGGGAGGAGCACGCACGGCATCACGAAGTGCACCGTGCCGACGTGGCCCAATTGGGATCGGCCATGTTCGGGGGTTTCCTGCATGTGTTGGCCAATGTGGCGGCCCTCTCCTCCTCTGTGCAGGCTATCCACCAGTCGTTCTCCTTGCCGTCTTCCAGCCCAGATGCCACCAGGGACCCCTGTGGACCTGCCCCGACCAATGCAGCCAGCTCGGTGGGGATCCCATCCCTGCCACAGTCGGGAGTCAGTGATCCAGCAGGGGTGGACACCAGAGCAACTGGACCCCAGCAGATGGAGGATGTGACGGCATCATCGGGCAGGGCACGTGCACGACGGCGTCGGTGGTTTCCATCATCCTGGATGCCGTCGTGCTGGCACAGGCAGTTGCGTCGGAGGCAGCAGCAGGCTCAACGTGGGAGGCATCATGGCTCGGGGCCATCAACATCAGGGGTGCAGGCATCGGCCGGAGGGCAGGAGAATCCTGGAATGGGAGTGGCTTCCGTGTGGGAGCGGTTGTGCCAGCGGATAGGTGCGGAGCGGCAGCGGGCAGAGGAGGAACGGCTCACGATGGTCAGGGCGGAGGACTCCATGCGGAGGGCGCTGAGGCGGGCTGAGTGCCTGGAGGGTCTTCGCAGGGAGTTTGAGCTTGACACTGCGTTAACCCTGCGGGACCTCGGGGCCAGGGAACATGCCCGCCTCCAAGCCATTGACCAGGAATTCGATGATGCCCTGGCCCATGACAACAACCAGTGAGCCGTCCGAATAGCCCGCTGCCTTTGTAGATAGTTGTATAGTTAGGTTTAGGTTTCCTTTGTTTTTTTGATTTTTTTTGGTAGCGATTGGACAATGCACCACTTTTTTGTATATAGTTCAGTTTTTAGTTAGTAGTCATAGTTAGGTTTAATTTGGTTGGGCTCATGGACCCAGGATGATCTTCTTCATGGTTCTTCGTTGGCTTATTTTTATTTTTCAGATTATTTTCTTGGACATTCATCTTGTTTTGTTTGATTTGCTTTGTGTTTTTTCTTATTTCATTTCCATTCTACTTGTTGTTCAATACATTATTTTTTTTATTCTTCAATGTGTCGTATCATCTCATTGCTTTCAGGCATGTCATGTTGGGTGTTTTGTCATTCACTTGCAGCCATTGTGTGTGACAGACATGTGTTCAATTGCATTATTTAAATTGGGGGTGTAACATGTAATTGCCTTTGATATGTGGGTGGGTGTGATAGTTGGTTGGGCCTTTTGGCAGGGGAGGATGGGCATTACGGACATGATTGGGGAATGTTGGGACCCAGGTGCAGGGGGGCATGGATTGGACATGGGTGGGGGCCTGCTGGCAGGTGCCCCACAGTGCTGGGGGGTGGGGGTGGTGGGAGACATGAGTGGGGGCCTGGTGGAGGGTGCCCCTGGTGGCTGGGGGGTGGGGGTGGTGGGAGACATGAGTTGGACATGGGTGGGGGCCTGCTGGCAGGTGCCCCACAGTGCTGGGGGGTGGGGGTGGTGGGAGACATGGGTGGGGGCCTGGTGGAGGCTGCCCCTGGTGGCTGGGGGGTGGGGGTGGTGGGAGACATGAGTGGGGGCCTGGTGGAGGGTGACCCTGCACTGCTGGGGTTTGGGGGTGGTGGGAGACATGAGTGGGGGCCTGGTGGAGGGTGACCCTGGTGGCTGGGGGGTGGGGGTGGTGGGAGACATGAGTGGGGGCCTGGTGGAGGGTGCCCCTGGTGGCTGGGGGGTGGGGGTGGTGGGAGACATGAGTGGGGGCCTGGTGGAGGGTGACCCTGGTGGCTGGGGGGTGGGGGTGGTGGGAGACATGAGTGGGGGCCTGGTGGAGGGTGACCCTGCACTGCTGGGGTTTGGGGGTGGTGGGAGACATGAGTGGGGGCCTGGTGGAGGGTGACCCTGGTGGCTGGGGGGTGGGGGTGGTGGGAGACATGGGTGGGGGCCTGGTGGAGGCTGCCCCTGGTGACTGGGGGGGTGGGGGTGCTGGGAGACATGAGTGGGGGCCTGGTGGAGGGTGACCCTGCACTGCTGGGGTGTGGGGGTGGTGGGAGACATGAGTGGGGGCCTGGTGGAGGGTGACCCTGGTGGCTGGGGGGTGGGGGTGGTGGGAGACATGAGTGGGGGCCTGGTGGAGGGTGACCCTGCACTGCTGGGGTTTGGGGGTGGTGGGAGACATGAGTGGGGGCCTGGTGGAGGGTGACCCTGCACTGCTGGGGTTTGGGGGTGGTGGGAGACATGAGTGGGGGCCTGGTGGAGGGTGACCCTGGTGGCTGGGGGGTGGGGGTGGTGGGAGACATGAGTGGGGGCCTGGTGGAGGGTGCCCCTGGTGGCTGGGGGGTGGGGGTGGTGGGAGACATGAGTGGGGGCCTGGTGGAGGGTGACCCTGCACTGCTGGGGTTTGGGGGTGGTGGGAGACATGAGTGGGGGCCTGGTGGAGGGTGACCCTGGTGGCTGGGGGGTGGGGGTGGTGGGGGACATGAGTTGGACATGGGTGGGGGCCTGCTGGCAGGTGCCCCACAGTGCTGGGGGGTGGGGGTGGTGGGGGACATGAGTTGGACATGGGTGGGGGCCTGCTGGCAGGTGCCCCACAGTGCTGGGGGGTGGGGGTGCAAGGGGACATGAGTTGGTGTTCATTAGTTCAAGGAGACATGTGCCTTTGCTGGGGGGCATGCCCATGGTGGGTGGGCTGCCTGCGGGACATGACCAGGGATGCAGGGTAGTCCCCTGTGGTGTGGGCTGCCTGCAGGGGCCGTGGAGGGTGTACAGGGTACACCTGGGAGGACCCACACTGTCAAATCACATGTGGAACTTCCCGCGCACCCCTGAAATACACGCGCCCCGGCTATTCGCGTGTGGAACTTCCCGCGCACCCCTGAAATACACGCGCCCAGGCTATTCGCGTGTGGAACTTCCCGCGCACCCCTGAAATACACGCGCCCAGGCTATTCGCGTGTGGAACTTCCCGCGCACCCCTGGAATACACGCGCCCCCAGGCTATTCGCGTGTGGAACTTCCCGCGCACCCCTGAAATACACGCGCCCCCAGGCTATTCGCGTGTGGAACTTCCCGCGCACCCCTGAAATACACACGCCCAGGCTATTCGCGTGTGGAACTTCCCGCGCACCCCTGAAATACACGCGCCCAGGCTATTCGCGTGTGGAACTTCCCGCGCACCCCTGGAATACACGCGCCCCCAGGCTATTCGCGTGTGGAACTTCCCGCGCACCCCTGAAATACACGCGCCCAGGCTATTCGCGTGTGGAACTTCCCGCGCACCCCTGAAATACACGCGCCCAGGCTATTCGCGTGTGGAACTTCCCGCGCACCCCTGAAATACACGCGCCCAGGCTATTCGCGTGTGGAACTTCCCGCGCACCCCTGGAATACACGCGCCCCCAGGCTATTCGCGTGTGGAACTTCCCGCGCACCCCTGAAATACACGCGCCCAGGCTATTCGCGTGTGGAACTTCCCGCGCACCCCTGAAATACACGCGCCCAGGCTATTCGCGTGTGGAACTTCCCGCGCACCCCTGAAATACACGCGCCCAGGCTATTCGCGTGTGGAACTTCCCGCGCACCCCTGGAATACACGCGCCCCCAGGCTATTCGCGTGTGGAACTTCACGCGCACCCCTGAAATACATGCGCCCAGGCTATTCGCGTGTGGAACTTCACGCGCACCCCTGGAATACACGTAGCCCGCTCCCCCAGGCCCGATCGCGTGAGGAACTTCACGCGAACCCCTGTAATACACGTAGCCCGCTACCCCAGGCCCGATCGCGTGAGGAACTTCACGCGAACCCCTGTAATACACGTAGCCCGCTCCCCCAGGCCCGATCGCGTGTGAAACTTCACGCGAACCCCTGAAATACACGTAGCACGCTCCCCCAGGCCCGATCGCGTGAGGAACTTCGCGCGAACCCCTGTAATACACGTAGCCCGCTCCCCCAGGCCCGATCGCGTGTGAAACTTCACGCGAACCCCTGAAATACACGTAGCCCGCTCCCCCAGGCCCGATCGCGTGAGGAACTTCACGCGAACCCCTGTAATACACGTAGCCCGCTACCCCAGGCCCGATCGCGTGAGGAACTTCACGCGAACCCCTGTAATACACGTAGCCCGCTCCCCCAGGCCCGATCGCGTGTGAAACTTCACGCGAACCCCTGAAATACACGTAGCACGCTCCCCCAGGCCCGATCGCGTGAGGAACGTCACGCGAACCCCTGTGATGCACGTACCCTGCTGAAATCGCGTGTTAGACTTCCCGCGCACCCCGGTATACACGCACACGTATTTTTTGTCAGCGGGTGTCCGTGTTTGTGGGTACCCCTTTGCACGTCATTTTTCCTGGAGGGCCACAGTATGGGACATTCATCATGGCAGTATATAGGTGCTATTTGTTGGCGCACCTTTTGGCGCACATTTCTTACAGCCGCAGAGACGCTACCGCCTGCTTTCTTGTGGCGGTCGTGTTTGTGCCTGTGCGCTGGTTTGAGCGTGCGCTTTTTTGCCCTATTCTATTCCATGAATACGAGTTTTAGGCGAGCGTGTGGGCGTTCCGTGCACTTGTGCCCTGTACTTCCCCCGTGACGCCCACGTTTTGGCAAGTTGTTCCCCATTCCGAGTGTTACGCCCGTGTTCCGCCTACTTTTGTTGCGTGCGCCGCGCTATGTGCGAATTTCGCTGTGGCCTGTGCGATTTACGCTGTGACCTGGCGCACGCTGTTAGATGGCCTGTGCGCCAACGTGCGCCGCGCACTTTTTTATCGCACATCCGCTGGTTTTCTCGCGCACGGCCTTCCATGAATCGACGTGCGCTGCTTTTCGTGCGATTTTCGCAATTGCACTGCGATTTTCGCTATTCCACTGCGATTCGCACGTTTTTGCCCACTTGCGCCGCGCTAATTATTCCATGAATCGGCCTGTAAGTCTTTACCACAGAGCTTAGAAGAATTTGGCTAGGCGAAAAAAGTTTGACGAATGTTTAGGGAAGGACAAGCCTTCGAAGTTGAGGATGTTCCACAAACTTTCATGATGGCCGAAAAGATTTCCAGACTGCATTTGCACAGTACCTTTGTATTGAGGAAGAGCTGTAGTTGAGGCAGTTGTTCCTGGCAGTTCGAGCAGATCTCGCTGTTCCTGAGCTTCATTCGTGGGGACAAGGAGGACAGCGGGAGGTTCCTGCACTGCCCAGGGATGAGGCCACAAGCTTAGCAAAACTTCGGTTTAAGGTGTGTGTGCCTTAAAGTCCACAAACTGGTATCCTTCCCAATGGCTACCTAGTTTTCCACAGCACTCTGCAGAACATTTGACCAGGAGGGGACGGTGTCCAGGCGGCTTATGAGTTGGTGGTTCCCACCAAACTCAACGGAAGAAGTTAACCTTGAAGGGCTTCTCTGTCGATGGAGTTTCAGGCAATTCGGACCTGCAGCAGGGCTTCACCAGTCATCCAGGAGTTGCAGCAGTCCTCTTCCTTCAGCTCGTCTTCGGTTCTTTCGTTCCAGTGGTCGACTCTGCTTTCCAAGTCGCAGAGACCTGCTTTTAAACAGTTTTTCCCCCATTCATTCCAGCATGGCTGTCACTCAAACAGCAGGGTGGCTGTCCTTGCCTGACAGCCAGCTGGCCAATCCCACCAGAGTACATTCAGGTCCCCAGGGAGTTTCGGGCACCTCCCTCACATCCTGTCCACCCCAGACACCCTGGCGCCAGAGGAGGACTTCAGCACTGAAGTCCGCCAATGAACAAAGGGACCAAACCTGGTTTGGCGTGCAGAGACAAACACAAGAAGGACCTTTCCTAAAAGAAATGGTGAAAAAAGTCGACTGGAGTCTGTTTTTACAGATAGGTCTTGGGCGCCATATTGAAAAACATGGCTGACCAGGATTTTTAGCTAGCGTTGTTCGCGGTCGGGAAAAATGATGGTAGTTTGATCTAAACCACTGCCACCAGCCATTTAAAGTAGGAAAGGGTAACATTTGACTGTTACATGAGTGTTTTGACTCAGGGGATGCTAGCCAACCCCTCCAGCACTTTATAGGAAGATAGTGTGTGCTAGGTGAGTACATTTAAAAAGACTAGTAAAGTCAATTTAATTTTACATGCTCTGGGAGACAGTAGTGAGTCCCAGAGAAGATATTTAAACCTTGGGAAGTCTGAAAGACACCCCTGTGCCACTGCACTGAAGGTGCTGTGTGACACACAGAAAAAGATGATGCCTATGGAGTTGTTTTAAAACTCCATAACCAAAGAACACAAAAGTAAAACACATTGAAAATGAAAAGTTCAAAGCCCAAAAATATAGCAAAAGAGCTGGAGGGCTCTAAGGTAGAGGGAATTTAGCACTTGTGTGAGAAATCTCCCTAACATGGATGACGATTACAAGATATTTGCCTCACTGGTTCTTGGAGATCTCACATCGTGAGCAGAAAGCAATGGTATTTTAGAACCTTTTCAGACTGGTTTTAGATGGGGGATGGGGACGATCCTACCAGGGGCACTCATGGACATCAATGCCCATTCTACTTGAACATGTGGGTGGCTGTACGAAGTGCGTGGCATACCAGTGTCCAAGAAACTGTACGTGTGCTGCCCAGTAGTAACACTCAAAATCTGGCAAGGCTAAACCCCCTCTTGTCATTGGCTGTATTAGTGTTGTGTATGCCACCCTCTAATAATAAATTAGATATTAAACCAAATATAAACTAGATATAAACTAAATATTCCGACCCATAATAGATCTAGGATCAGCCCTCTTAAGCGCCTAAAGAAGTCGCTCGATAATAGTAAGGTAATATTAATGAAGATGTACAATAATTCGGGAGGTATGATCATTTTGACAATTGATCATGTGCCGCAGGAGCGTAAGCAGGAGTTGCCGCCACCTCACCACCCTTTCGTGGAGTCTTGCAATGGCCCTCCTGTAGTTATCGCATAATAGCTCTTCACAATTGCGGGATTAACATCACCCCTAGGTATTGGACTTCAGAGGACTCCAACCTGAGATTACATTTGTCTTGGAATACTCTGGTTTCTGCGGTGAGGAGGAACACTACTGACTTACTGTGATTAATCTTGAGGCTGGAAAAGAGGCCGAATATGAGAACATCCCACATCACAGGATTTAAATTAATCTCTCGGTTATTGATGAAAAGAGCCACATCATCAGTGTATAACAATATGATCAGTTTGTGTGGTCCCAAACTAAGTCCCTTCTCGATTTGAGATTCCCTCAGGCCTGGTGCAAGCGGCTCCATAGTGAGGGCAAACAGTAACAAGAACAGAGGGCATCCCTGCTGTGTCCCCCTTTGCAGCTCGAAATCTGCTGATCTTACCCACCCTACAACGATCTTCACCAGGGGGTTTGTGTATAGAAGTGAGACCAATTTCATGAAATGGGGGCCTAGAGCTTGGCTTGCTTTTTTAGTACTGTGAATAAATAGGGCCATTCGACAGAGTCCAAGGCTTTTTCGGTGTCCAGGAGAACTGCGACTGCCTGAGACGAGGGAACCAATGCTTTGATGATCCCAAAGAGGCGGCGGAGTCCAAACATGGTGTTTCATCCGGGGATAAATCCCGGCTGATCTGCTAAAACCAGACCAGGCATCAATGGGTTTAGCCTCTGTTAGGGAGAATTCTCTTCAAAGGCTACTTTCCCTTACCTATAGAGTCCCCCAGCAGCTTTGCTGGATTTTAAGGGTTTATTTTTTTCTCCTGCTAAGAGTGAGACCCTTTTTTCCCACTCTTAGACAGACTGCTAGTGTGTGTTTTAGGCTATCTTGTGTGCTTATGGTCTATGGGGTTTTTCTCACCCTCATAGGAATCATCTTTTTACATGTGTGGTACACAGCACCCTCCGTGCCGTACCACAGGGGTGTCATAGCGACCCCCAAACATAGACTCCATACCCTGGGACTGACTACTGTCTCCCAGGGCATGTAAAGTCCCCATTGACTTTACTAGTCAAATCTTATGAACAAAACCAGTACAACCCATCTTACTATGGAGATACTGGGAAGGGTTAATAGTTTTTCTCTAGTGTTCATTTTCGAGGGGGTACCGTACAGTCCCTCTCTCAAAAGATTCTGGCTGGTGGCAGTGTTTACTACCAGAAATATTCGCAGTGAATATTTTCCTATAGGATTTTCCCATTGTTCGAGGCTACCACTTTTACTGACAGCCTCTAACATACTGCCGATTTATTTCAATATTAACTTTACTCTGGTAGGTTTTTATTGCCAGAACTTTGATTTAATATCTTTCTCGTGTCTTTCTCTATAATCCTAACCCAGGTCAGGGATCCTTTGTTCGTCCTTTTGGCGGGCTTCTGCACAGAAGCCCTCCTCTTGGCGCCACTGAGTCTGGGGTAGACAGGATGTGTGGGATGGGGAATAGGCACCCTGGACCGGGTTCCATACGCAACCCAAGTCGCACTCTGCCCTGATAGGATGGGGGGTTCTCCCGCCAGGAGAGCCACCCCACTGTGTGAGTGACAGCTAGGCTGTATGAATGGGGGTCTTGCTGCATAAAAGAAGGGTCCTGAGGACTGGAGGACAAGATGGCGCCACTGGAACTAAGAAGCCGAAGAGGAGAGAAGCTGAAGACATCTGCTATGACTGAACCACCGGTGAAGCCCTGCTGCAGATCCTCACCACTTTTCTCCAACGACTCGAGAAGATCTTCACCTGCAAGAGTCTTCTTCCCTTGAGCTGGTGGGGCCAAGCAGTTCGCCAATCACCTTCTAGGATCTGCCTTGGTCGAAACACCAGTGCCAAGCACTAAGAGACCGGATTGCCAGGCACCCGTCCACCCGGACCGTGATTTAAAGGAGCGTACCTTTTATTCGTTTGGCAGCACCGCGGCTGGTTTCATCCCTGGGCAGTGCAGTAACTCGAACCTTCCTCCATGCTGAGCGCCTCTCTTCCTCTGCTGGATCGCCTGAACTGCAGGAACTGCCAGGAACTACCGCCACCGCAGGAGTCTCTTCAACTTTTAAGGTACATTGTTCCGCCAGGCCTCCCTTTTCGTTGGGTACTGCTAAAGGTGTTTTAAGTCCTTTACTTACCTACTGGGTTGGCCGCCCCTATCATCTAACATTGTCTTTCACCTTCTGCAACCGCCTTTTCGAATTGTTTAACAAAGACTTGACTGCAGCTACAAGAACATTTTGCTCCTGGGCCCTTTGCCCTGTACCACTGACTCTGGCACAGGCCTATTGACTCTGGCTAAATCTGTTACAACTGCCTTCTCTAGATTGCTTCTCACCTAGAAATGTGTTGGTGCACCTAGCTTTTATAACCACCTTTTCCTTCCCTGTTTTTTAACTTGTGAAGTGCCATTTTGCTCGGTTTTCGCCTCAGTATTATACATGCTAAAGTACTGCCTTGCCTAACTTGTTCACAAACATATTGGGAAGTGTTGCCGGTGTGTTTAAGAGTATATTCCTGTATAACTTGTCCTTTCCCTCCCTTTTGAGAAATTGTTAGAGTGCCATTTTTGCTTGGTTTTCACTGTGCCGTTTTGCTCAGTTTTCACTCTTGCTCAAACTTGTCTACAATTTTAATAGGGAGTTGTGTATACTTTTCTTGACTGATTTAACTTGCTTTTATAATAGTGATGTGTGTGTGAACATCAGAGTGTGCAAAATAAATATATATATTCTTTTTGATACAAAGCTTTGGTCAGTGTTTCCTTGTTCCATAGTATTGTAGTCCTAATGTGTAAACCCTGAATACTGCTCATCTCCCTCTTGAGATAAGTCTGACTGCTTAGCCACAGCTACCAACTAAATCGTTGTGGTACAGACTGATACCAAGGGGATTTATTGCATATACCTGTGGTTTTAATCTTCTGTAGTGCCCCCTAAGGGAACTGCACAGGATTCTGCCTAAGAGCCTCCTTGCTATGATCTTACCGAAGATCTTATCAACACTTATCAAGGTGATTGGACTGTACGAGGCACAATCTTCAGGGGGTTTCTCCAGTTTATATAGTAACACCACATTTGCCTCACACATCATCAGGGGAGAGTTCCTTTCATGATTGCTTCCTCATAAACTCGAAGAAGGAGCGGTGCTGGTGTGGGGGCGAAGGCCTTGTAAAACTCCCCCATTAAGCCATCTGGTCCCTGTGATTTGAACCCCAAGAGAACTTTAATCCCTGCCAAAATTTCATCAAGGGAAATCAAATTGTTGAGGGGCTCCTGTAGGTGTGTGTCCACCCAATACAGCTCATCCTCCTCCAGGTAACCACACAGGGCTTCTATGTCACTCAGGCAGTTGGACCTATATAAATCGTGATAGAAGGTGCAGAACTCTCGGGGCTGAGTCTGCAGGCTCCCCTTCCAACTGGAGTGTATGAATATCACGAGGCAATCTAGGTTATATAACAGGCCTGTCGACAGACGATTCAACATCTGCTACTTTGTTTCCCTCCACTGTTTATGTCAGATGGCATCAATCTGGGTCCCACCGGCCTTGTTCGTCTCCCCGGGAGCCAGGGTTATTCCGGGGGGACATCCGCCACTGCATCAAGAAAGGAACTCGTTGCCTCCGGTGAGGTGAAGAATTGTGTCCTCCCTGTTTGCTGTATTTGGAGCTTTGCTGGAAAGAGCATGGAGTACGGGATGTTGCAGTGTCTCAGTCACCTTTTCACCCCTGCAAATGATTGCTGTGAGGCCTGTACAGCCGTCGGGATATCTGGATATATTTGGATTTTAGGAGGCGTGCAATGATCGGGTGGGGGGCTGCACCCAGTATCGGGCGTGCTGCTGGTATGTGGTGGGCTCTCTCCACTACAAACAGGGCGGACAGTCTGGACCCCCTGAACAGTTCTTTGCACAAGGCTTCAACAAATTCTTCAATTTTGGGAAATCCCTGTCACTCTCTTACACCGATCAGGCGAATGTTATTGCAGTGGGCTCTCCCCTCCAAATCCTAGTTTTTGGCTGTCACTGATTTGATCTGGACCTTGAGTGTTGATACTCTGGCAGCAAGCGAGGATGTTCCATCTTCCAACCCAGACACTCTCTGTTCCACCTCGTCTAGGTGGTCGCCATGATTGTCAAGCCGGTGTTGTAATAAGTCAACCTTTGAGGAGAGCAAATCTAGTTTGGAGTCGAGGCCGCCAATGGCCGCTTTAAGATCTGGCAGAATCTCCCTGATTTCCATCTCTGGGATTTGAGCAGCACTCTCGCTGACACCCCCGTTGGCTTGGGTGTCTCTGCCTGGTGCTGAGATCGATGTGCTTTGGCAGAAGGTCCTCCTTCGAAATTGAGCTTCCGCTCCATTTATCTGATTTTCCCATGTTCTGTTATCATCTTCTCTGGCGTTGGCACAGGCTATTCCAGGAGTAAATGCGGGGGTCAAGAAAGCCTGTTCTCCCCCACCGTGATGACCAAGGGTTGCAGCTGAACAGAGTTCCAAAATCAGGCAGGTGCGGAAGTCAAAGGATAGGGCCACCGGATTCAATTATTGTAATGCAGTGACCCACGGCCGGGGCTGACAGCCACGACCTTAGACACCTCTTCAGGGGAAGGAGGGAGCTGGGGGTATCTTTGTTAGGGTGTTTCATCTGGGGATATCTTCTGCTCCCATCTAGTTGTCTAGGTGTGTCTGGTCTTGATTCTCCCCTTCAGTCTTCCATCAGGGCTCTCACGATGTTCTGCCTCACCCTGGGTGCCCTGTTTGAGAGGGCACTCACTGGATGATGTTCCAGTACGTTCTCCACATCACAATGCTGGCTCCCCTCTCTCTCTCCGATCTGTTGTGCACTGAGAGGGCTGTTCTGGAGGCCGGACCTTCTCTTAAGGCTCCCTGCTAGTGGCTATGTTGTTTATCAGGTGGTCTTCACTTTATTGCTCACTTTGGTATGAGCTCCGGACTGCCTCCAACCTCCAGCTATGTTTTGGAGCAGTGAGAAGTTCCATTGACTTGTAAACGCCAACGGCCTGGACTTGTCAGAATCTGTCTGTGGACCATAATTGGACTGTCTTCTTCATCGGATTTCAATGGTGGATGCCAGGGGGTCGGGAGTCAAGAGCGGGCTCCACACTGCCTCCGCTTGTGGTCCCAGTTGTGCTGTACCTCACCGCACATTATTGCCACCGCTCAGGGACCCACAGCGCCATGCTGCAACAGGAGGGTGGGCTCCTCCTCACGGCTGTGTCCTGTGGCCGCTCTCCCTCTGGTCTGGCCGGCTGAGGGATGCGAACGTGGACCACAGGCTCCCAGGTACATTCCATGTGCACACAACCCTCACCCAGCCCACCTTGGTACAATTGTCTCCACTCACCGGCCAGCGGGTCGGGCCATCCCATGGATAAATCCCTCTGCTGCACCCCCATGGGAGGCCTCCCGATGTGGCGCTGCTGTCATCTCCTCCACCGCCTCTCTGTCCGCTCCCATCGGCCAGCGGCTTTGATGCTCCCCTCGCACAGAACAAGTGTTATATTTTTTAATTTTTTTTTACATTTGTAAAGAGCGCTAACTGCCCAAGGGAACTGAGGCACTGTTGCAAGAAAGTGTCTTAGTTACATGAATGAATACTTGTCTCAAGGTTACAATGAGCATACGCCTAAAACAAGTGAGGCGAGGATGGTTACATAGGTGGTTACAGGTTACATGTGGTTAGTGTTTCCATGGTTGGTTACAAGTTACATATGTCACATAGTAATAGCGTAGGTTACATCATATGATGGTAGCTAACGCAACACAAAGTGAGGCAAGGGAGATTACATAACTGGTTCCAAGACACACATATCATATGGTATAAATATGGGTTACATAAAGTGGTAGTGGCTAACAGCACAGGCAAGGCAACACTGCCAATAGGGCCTTGTTTAAACAAACAACAGCGTTTTGATGGCTTTCCGAAAGACTATATGCAACTCTATGCTTCTGAGGTGAGGGTGTAGGGCGTTCCAGTGGGATGCAGCAATAACAGGGAAACTAGAGCCTCCTGCACGAGCCCTCAAAGTCTTAGGAATGGTGATTCGATTGGTGTATGCGGTCCTGGTGAGTCTGTCTGTGGTTGGTTTGGAGATTCTGTGAGATAGGTATTGTGGGGCAGTGTTGTGGATACATTTGTGTGTGAGGGCTAGAATTTTGAATGTGATGCGTTCTTCAATGGAAAGCCAGTGGACTTGTTCCTGGTTGCTGAAATATGATCCCTTTTGGAAATACCAGTGGCAGCCATAAGGGCATTATTTCGGATAGTCTGGAGTTTACTGATGTTTTTATCTGAGGTTCCAGATAGGAGGGTGTTACAATAATCAAGCCAAGACATTATTAGTGCCCTAGCTATGGTAAGGCAATTCTGCTCTTACAGGAAAGGTCTAGCTGCATTAAGCAGTTTTGAAGGGTAGGCCGCTGCTGACACAATGGCATTAACTTCTCTGCTCATCGAAAGGTTGCAATCCAAGTATACCCCTAGGGCTTTTACTGCCTGGGATACAGGGATTTGAGTATTGTCGATTGAGAAGGAGCTATACTGATTGTCAAGTTTCTTGAGGGTTGCCGGTGATCCAATAAGAAGTCATTGTTTTTTTTTACCGTTAAGGCATAACCAATTTTCTGCCATCCAGGTTTGGATTGTTGAATAGATAGAGTTGAGAGTTTTCATGTCAGACTCATAGTCGCCAGAGAAGGGGATGAGGACTTGTGTGTCATCTGCATCATTAGTGTACGTAATGCTTAGCACATCCAGAATGTTGAATAGTGACCTTATGAACAGGTTGTAGAGGGTAGGGGAGATGCACGAGCCCTGTGGTACTACACATTTGATGTGACTAGGGTGTACACAGGTTTGGTCAGAGAAAACTTTCATAACTCTATCTTAGAGTAAGGATGGGATCCAGGCTGTAACCTTAGGGGAGAAATTGGCCACGGACTAGTGATGGTGGGACAGGGTATCATGGTCCTCCAAATCAAAAGCTGCGGATAGGTCAAGGAGCAGAAGGAGGGCTGGTTTGCCCAAGTCTCTGAAGTCGACCATTTGATTTTTGAGGTCTAATAGAGCGGGTTCTGTGCCATGGCCCAGACGGAAGGCTGACTGACGGAGACCAAGGAGATTATTGGCCTCAAGGAATTTTTGGACTAAGGTGCCCCAGCCTCACAATGTCACGGGCTCATGCCTCTCACTCTCAGGCTCTTCAGCCGGCCAACATGCCTGTTCGGTGTCGCTGCTTTGTTAGCGCAGCCTTCCTGCTCTCGTGTCCGCCAGCTCCCACCAGTGTAGCAGCAGTTCTTCTTCAAGTGCTGAGGGAGATCCCAGGAGGTTGTTGGGTGTCCTGACCCACGTTTGGACTATTATGCTGCAACATTTGGTGCTGTGGGTTTAGGAAATCCAAGATGGCGGAAAAGCCCACATTTGCGCCAGGATCCAGGAAAACCGCGCAGTTTGTGCGCACACCAAAATGGTCGCCTGACCTACCACCCACCAGTGCGAGCGTGATGGGCCAGGAGTGCCATGAGTGGAATGTGTGCCAAAGGAAAAACAGCAGTGCCTTTTAGCTCAAAAAGCGCTTTGAAATCACCTTTGTTTCTCTGAAATGCAAGCTAAAAATGCCTATTTTAAACATTGCAAGATATTCAAAAATCTCAATGAACACCAGCAGACATTTGGCAGAATGTAGTCTTGTGTGCATACAAAATCTGGAAAGATGAAGAGCCCAAAATAATGTTCATAATGAAACTGGCTGAGCTGTGGATGTCAGCAGCCTAAGTTAAATTGGACTGAAAGACACTAAAATCTAAATGTTTAAAATAAATGAGTGACCTACTGTTGAGTGTCACACAGTTTGCAACTTTTAAATGTCATAGTTTTGAACTTAGAATCAGCATTCTAGCTGCATGTGTAACAATTGTAAGTTTGATTTGGATGAAGAAAAACTGGGAACAAAAGTGACATTTAGCTGAAGCCTGGCTTGAAGAAAGTGAATTCTGCCTGGCAACTCCCCCCGACAGGAGTTGAAACTTGCTCAGCCACTCTTCCCAGGCCTGGCTGCATTCTGCTGCCCCCACCAAAAGGAGATGACACCTCCCTGATTGAATCAGGAGTGGAGCACCTAGGACTGGAGGGAAACAGAACAATGAGCCTTCCTTGGCTCAGGCAAATGCTAAATTAGGGGGGGGGTTGTAAATGGCTTCCTCTAGAGAGAAACGGGGAGGGGCAGTGCCTCTGTGAGCAACTTGAGTTGGAGGAAGTGGACAAACCAGAAATTCCACCATGTGCTTTGGGAAACCACACCCCTCTGGGCCAGAGCATAATTTTAAAAAGATGGATAATTCATAGTACGGACTTGTCAAAATTATATAATTAATATCATTATTCTTGTGATTTTTCTGTGCACATTTTAAGAGGTGTTAGGACTCTGTACCATGTTCTGAGGCAAAACCCCATGAATTATGGAGATTGCAGACACGAGGTTCACTTTAGAAAAATGAAAATTTACTGGAATATGTGTAGAAAGGTGGTGTACATCTGTGTAATTTTTGGTAAAAATATAATATTGGTAAACCAACTAAAAACGAAAATAAGTTGCCATTTTTGAACCCTGGCTCTTAGAAACATCAGAGTTGGAACAGAGACCTACCCGAAGTAATATATGATATGTACAAGTAATGTCAACCACTTGTGTATTCGGGAAATATGTTTAGTTATGAAAATGATTTTCTAAGGTAAAAGCAAAGGGTAGTGTTCTTTCTTTGGAGCCATAAACATGACCCCTGATGACATAGGATGACTCAGTGCTCCCTTCTCAAATCAAGTCAAAGAGAAATCCTTGACCTATCAAATCATGAGTGGGTTGGGCATAGAAAGTTAGCAACCACACCCATTTTCAAAAGACATAAAAAGAGCCACTGGAAGCCAGACAGGGACATTCATTTTCCAACCTTCAACTGAATTCCTGCGCAGCACGCTGATGGAGAACTCCAGAATGCAGAACTCCAGAGATCCAGACTGACTCCAGAACAAAAACTCCAAAGAACTCTAGAACCCATAAGCTGAGAACACTTCTCATCAGGCCTTCAGAATCCAGCAACCTAACCAAACTATTCAAACAGCCGGGCTGAGCTGTTTGATTCTGGCCTAGAACCCGGTGCCAGAAACACCCAGAAAGCAGAGCTGTACCCGGAACCAGAGACCAGACCGCTCTGAGGTGCCGAGACCAGAACCAGAGATCCAGATCCGCAGACCAGACCCAGACCAGACTGCTGTGAAGTGCCGATAGCAGACCCAGACCAGATCGCTGTGAGCAGAACCGGTGCCTGATTGACCCGCCGAGCAGAGAGAACCGCAGCTAAACTTGTTGACCAGATCCGTGACGAAGCCATTCCTTTCAAATTTATAGTGTGAGTACCCAGCTAGAACTGTGCAGAACCCATCTCTTAGCTTAAAATAATCTGATTCAAAATATTTTAACCTGTTTAGAACTGCATCATAAGAAATCGTATGTTCCTCCTGTTGATTCAAACCTTTCAAAGCGCATCTGTCATTCCGAAACTGTAATTTCATTTCTGAAAAACTACCTTTACAAAATCGTCTGTATCTTTGAAACAGTGCATCCTAGGAACGAAATTTATTGTAAAGCTAACATTCCCGGCTTTCCAAAAAGCTCTAAACCGACTTGCTACTCCTTATAGCGCCTCCGTAATTGTGCTCGACGCACTCGAAAAAAGTGCCGCGATTCCACATTTTGCTTCATTTCAACAACGTGTAGAAAGATCTGTCCTTTGCTTCCAATCCTGAATTCCGTGTTGAACCTGATAATCCCTCATTAATCATTGTTTGTGTGGACCTGAAATGATTTAAAGTATCTCTCACTCACCCTGAACCTCTAGAGAGAATTAATTTTAGCATATTTCACTCCCTTGCAAATCACCTGAAAGTCTTTCGCCTGTGTTTCAAAATCGTCCCTGGTGCTATAAGCTTGCTAGGGGGGGAACTGAATTCGTATTGTACTGTGATTGTATTCCTGAAGACTGTGGGCCTCATTACGACCCTGGCGGTAATCGCCCGTCATTACCGCCATGGCGTAATGAGCGTTTACGCCGTGGGACGATGGCGTAAAGAGCGCCACATCACGACCCATCGCGCACGAGCATTACGCCATGGCGGTAATGCAATTAACGCCATGGCGGAAAAGGCCCCTACCGTCATCGCTAAGCGAGCAAGGTGCCCTTCCGCCAGCGTAAGTAGCGGCCACCGTAATTTACGACCACCGTAATTTACGACCACCGTAATTTACGGCCACCGTAATTAGCGGCGGCCGTAAAAGGCCAAACCGGAAATAGCGTCATCGCGCCGGAACGGGAAGCAGCCCGTCGGCCATCTTTAAAAACACAATCCATCGCCATCCTACCAAACAACACCAGACCCAACCCTGACACCTGTCCCAACCAAACACCCACCCATCCAAGTACCCGAAAATGCCAAAATCTGTGAAAAAGGCATGTGACCGCCAGCGCCAGGAGCGATTCAGCCGGGAGGAACTCTGCATGCTAGCGGAGACCCTGCAGGACAACGCAGGTGTTGTATTCTCCCCTGAAATGACCAGGACAGCAATCGGGAAGAAGAAGGCCATCTGGGCCCTGGTGGCTGAGCGCGTCAGCGCGGTGGGGACCGTACCCCGCACCCCACAGCAGTGCCGGAAGCGCTGGGATGACCTCCGCATACGGGTCAGAGCCGTCATCTCGGCAAACCGCAACCTTGCCCAGGGAACCGGTGGAGGGTCGGAATCCCCCCTGAAACTCCAACCGTGGGAGGAGATCTGTGCTACCACCATCGGCATGGAATCCATCGAAGGCGTTGGAGGGATGGAAAGGGGAGCCCCGACATCAGGCGATGAAGGTAGGTGCCTCATACAAGACATGCCATAGTCACAGCAGTCCAATCATGTGTAGCACAAGGTTGCCCTAGAGTGTAAATGCAACACAAATCAATACTGCCCATAGCCACATGCGAGCACCACCCTGCATACACTGCTGGCACCCGCATACCTGCATCCACATACCACACCAAAAGGAGACAACCTGCATGGCACTGCCTGAAATCTGCCTCATCCACTGGCCAAAATAATGTCAACCATTGTCATTCAGAAGTCCGTAGACCCATCAATAACGCCCTCCCACCTTTGCTCCACCACAGGCACAGAATCACACCCAGAGGACCAGGACACCCCTGCGCCGAAGAGAGTGAAGTCCAACGACAACCTCCCTGCACCCTCAACCTCAGCTGCAGTGAGGCAGACCCCACGACAAGCAGGTCCCACTGCAGGCATACCGGAGGTCCCACCGGCAAGCACCCCTGTTGGCAGCAGGCCAGCAGCAGCTGCTCCACCTCCACCGACATTGCCTGCCACAGAAGGCAGGGGGTCAGCGGCCAGCAGCAACATCGGGGAGACAGCTGCAACAGCTGCATGTTCTGACTCGGACATGGAGCAGGAGGTCAGAAGCCCCACTGACCAACTACATTCCCCCTGTTTCTCAGACGCCAGCCCCCATGAGGGCGACACACAGGGGCACACTGAGGCAGAGGAGTGGCCTTCCACCCCATGCCCTGTCCACACTCCACAGGAGGGGACCAGCCCCTCCATCACTCCACCTGCACTGGCCATGGGCCAGCACGGCCAGCCGTCCCTCGAGGACATCACTCAGCGGCAGCATCAACTGTCCGCAATGCTGGATGAGCATGCCGCGGAATGTGTGGGGGCTAGGTTCAGCATTGAACAGGCCACGGAGACACTAAGGGCGGAAGTGGCGCGGAGCACTGCCACCCTGAGGGATGCCATGCAGGCCATGTCCAGGGACATCTGTGCCGAACTTGCGGGCTTGCGTCGTGCGGTCACTGACCTCACCCACACACGACAGGAGCTGCATGCACATGGGCAGCCAGGGACATCCTCCACTGCCAGTTCTGCGCAGAGCAGCCCCGTGCGCCGTTCTGGACGCAACCTGCGCTCCACAGCCAGGGGTGCCCCGGGTGCCGGGAGAGGGGGCTTGTGACGGCCTGTGGACACGGCCACAGGCATCTGTTGACAGCTACATGGGGTGTGTTGGGGTGTGCAGGGGGGAGGTGGGAGGTGGGAGGGGGTGTGTTGGGGTGTGCAGGGGGGAGGTGGGAGGTGGGAGGGGGTGTGTTGGGGTGTGCAGGGGGGAGGTGGGAGGTGGGAGGGGGTGTGTTGGGGTGTGCAGGGGGGAGGTGGGAGGTGGGAGGGGGTGTGTTGGGGTGTGCAGGGGGGAGGTGGGAGGTGGGAGGGGGTGTGTTGGGGTGTGCAGGGTGGAGGTGGGAGGGGGTGTGACACGACAGTTCATAGTTCCAATACACTTTTTTCTTTCAAAAAAAGAAATGTGTGGACATTTTCATTGCGTATGTGTGCTTTATTGGTGTACAGTCCACAGTGTGCATGTCCCAGAGACACACAGTGCCCCAAGTGCAGTCTCCATGCGATAAACACCAGCCGTGTGTGCTAGAAGCAGTGGTCGATGATACTTTGGCGCATGGCACGCCCCTCCTGTGCATCGCCTCCTCCATGTGGTGGCGCCCCATCTGCACCCTCCTCATCCTCATCGTCAGGTGGTTGCAGTTCTGCGTCAGGGGGCAGGGGCACATTCCGTCTGACGCACATATTGTGCAGCATGACACATGCCATGACGATCTTTGCCACCTTCTCATGGCCATACAGGAGTGCCCCACCAGACCTGCTGAGGCTTCGGAACCGTGCCTTCAGGAGGCCGAATGTCTGCTCTATGACCACACGAGTACGTGTATGTGCACGGTTGAAGTCCTCCTCGTGCTGGTTCTGCGGGTTCCGGACTGGCGTGAGGAGCCACCTCTTCAGGGGATAGGCTGCATCACCTGTATGTAGGCGAGAATGTATGTGTCAGTCATGTTGTCTGATCAGGAACATGATGTTCCACCATGGCTGGCATGGAACTGTTACCTTGGCTCACTTCTACATGCACTAATTGATTCACACTATGCAACCAGCTCATTGCTGCCATGGCCTGTTTTGCATGCCATCACCCTATGTATGCAGAGGGGTTTTGTGCATTGTGAGTGCCCTTCCTCTCTATCCGTTCTCTGTGTTACTCACAGCCAGGTGGAGTATGCATCTTCCCCCCCCCCTTTCTGCCAGGTGGAGTATGCATCTTCCCCCCCCCCTTTCTGCCAGGTGGAGTATGCACTGGTACGTCATTCCCATGCCCACTTCCATGACATTGCACTCACCGAGTAGCCAGGATCTTGGGCCTGCATGTCGCTCCATGTAGCGTGGTATTGTGGAGTTCCTCAGGACCATTGAATCATGGGTTGATCCGGGGAATCGGGCACAACAATGTGTGATGATCTTGTTGGAGTCACAGACCATTTGCACGTTGATAGAGTGGAACTGTTTCCGGTTGCGGTACGGTACCTCCATGGCACGTGGAACCACCAATTCCACATGGGTGCCGTCGATGGCACCAATGCAACCGGGTATGCTGGCTAATGCATGGAAACCCACTTTGGTGTTTGCAATCTCCTGGGCAGTCCGTGGTAATGAGATGTGGTCGTCTGTGTGCTTGAGGAGGGCATCGAGCACTTGGATGAGTGTTCGTGAGAATAATGGTTGTGAAATGCCATGCAGGTGCCCCACTGTGTGCTGGTAGGTGCCTGTGGCAAGGAAGTGGAGTACAGCCACTACCTTCAGTAGGGGGGGGATGGCGGTTGGACTTTCTATCATGCTGACGATGTCGTTGTGTGTCATGTCTACGATGGCGGTGATGGTGTCCCGGTCCAAACGGTACAGGGTGTGGATCTGCTCAGCAGTGAGGTTGTTTGGATTGGCTCTGATGCGTGGGATTGGGGGCTGCCTGCGTGGTGGCACTGGCTGTGCTGGTGGGGCTTGCTGGGCCTGCCTTGCCCTCCTTCTCCTCCTGCGTCTCCTCTGTGCTGCCTGTTGTTGTTGTTGTTGCTGTTGTAGTAGCACATGCATTGCTATCAGGTCCTCCAGCCCCAACATTGCTAGTCGTATTGCCATCATTGTGGAGTGTGACTGGGTGTGGGTAGGGGTGGGGTGTGCTCTTTTTGTACTCCCCTGAGTCTGTATTGCCTTCACCTGTGCTGTTTCTGTGCACCTGTGGCAGCTGCATTCACTTGAATTGGCCCTTTACGGTTGGTTCGCGATGGCGTTATTTGCACCATGGCGGTAAGGTACTTAGCGGCCTCGGTG
Source organism: Ambystoma mexicanum (assembly GCF_040938575.1). Lineage (NCBI taxonomy): Eukaryota > Metazoa > Chordata > Amphibia > Caudata > Ambystomatidae > Ambystoma > Ambystoma mexicanum. Next base: position 149,875,606 of record NC_090931.1, read on the forward strand.
ATGGCGTTAGGTGCATGTCCGCTTGGGTCGGCATTTGCGTACCTTTCCGCCATGGCGCTAAGTACGGTGTGGCCGGTCGCGTGCGCGCTCCCTTAGCGCAGTTAGCGGCAGCGTTAACTACGATGCCGCTATTGGCATCGTAGTTTACGGTCAGGAGTCATGATCGGACCTGGTGGAAAACGATGGCGGTAACCATTTACCGCCATCGTTTTTCACTTACCGCCAGGGTCGTAATGAGGCCCTGTGTGTGTTGCTTCCATCTCCTTACATTGCATAGGGGGGGAGTGGATTGTCAAAGAAAAAGTGATCATATTATCTTTTGCTGAAATCATATCAAGTTTATTTCTGTACTGCCTTTTATTCATCTTGCATCTCCTTGAAACCATGAAGCATTCTCAGCTACCTTATCGTCTAGACTACTCCTAAGTAATTAAACCAGTGTGCTAGTATAACATCATCCATTGTTGATCACTGTCATATGTCTAAGTGTGATATCAAATATGAATTTATTATAAAAGTGTGATATATATCTATTGTTTAATTTTTCAAATAAACCTTTTTAATTTGCAAAACAAACCTACTTCTTGGCTCAGTGGGGTCAGGGGGGTTCTAAGAGAGGGGTGTTATATAAGGGTTCATCATCCAGATTATAACTTGTCATAAAAATATATAAATAAGGGCTTTCCTTGAGCAATCCCAGACAAGGCACTGACTTAGTGGGGATGCTTGATTGGAGTCATTAACAAGGTTCTGCTTGTGAGGTGTCATGAGGGACTGGTCAGGACTACTCTGACACTATGAAGACATTATTGTGATCGCCTCCGCTGCTGCTATCTTCAGGATTGATTGGATCCCTTCGTGGAGCTCAAGGAAGACCCGCCATCACAGTCGGGCTCTCTAGCGCCACACCAAGCATGTCAGATTACTAAGCTAGGTTGAGAATCAAGCAGGAACAGTGCATATATTGCAAGTGAAGAATGCAACAACCTGCTTAGAGAATGATGGCAAGGTCTATGTTGGAAAAAATAAAGGATGTGGAGAAAAAATGTAAGCACCAGGAATGAATGGAGGAACTGCAGTTCTAATTTATCGATATTGGGCTTGTGGATCCAGAGCCTAAACGCAGTTGCCTAAGGATTGGGAAGGAGTGTGTTCCATAGTGAATGTACATGTCCCAGCACTAGTGGTCCTTCAAAGTACAAACTATTCAGCAAATCTGCTATGATGATGATGTCTATATTCATACCAGGACTTTAAACAGCAGTGAATGTCAAGTGGCTCCAGATTACAAGATGGGAGCAGTTGCAGACGATCAATGCAACAATAAAAGGATTCAATGCAATAAAGGAAGAACTGAGAGCCATCAGGCTGATGACTCTCCAGAACAGGTATGTTCTGAATCTGATGATAGTAATGGAAGGAGTCATGCGGGTGCGAAGCTCGGACCTTCTTGCTGTACATTTAAACCTGCTCATGATGGCGAAAATTGGACATTGACAGAGGCAATTACGATGCTGACAACCTTGCATACACAGATGGAAGATGAAACTGATAAAACAGCAGGAGACGATTGGTTTTCATTATTGATTGGATGTACTCCATCTTGGTTGGCAAACGTTTTTAAACTACTTGGAGCAATATTACCATTAGTAATGTTGGGATTCTGTCTCATAAGGATCATCTTGGCACAATGCCAGAAAACAGCCAATTTGGAATGAAAATAATGGTCGACATTAACAAACATAATGAAGAACAAATGCAAACAGTAGAAGGTATTCAAAAAAATATTAACAGAGTTCTCTTGCACCTCCAGGAACAAGAACAAAGTTCTATTATCCCCAGTTAAGGAAAAATATGTGGGACGATGGATGTTTTGTGCACCAGCAGGAGAATTTCGATTGAGGACCGGGAGTGTGGATGAACACATAAAGAATGCTGGCCACCTGAGGCGGGGTGACACAAATATGGGTGCCAAAGAAAAGGAAATATAATTAAACAGTTGAGGAAACCTACCAAGAGGAATGTTCCTTGCTCGGTTGTCGAAAAGCTGCCATAAACAAAATGATGCATGATATGGATGTACGTTAAATAAAGTCTTATAACAGCAAAAGAATGTCCGAAAGAAGATCTAAAACTCTATGCTGAAACAATATGAATACTTAACAGTAATGATGTAACTGAAGCAGTAATAGAAACATGTACTTCATGATGCAGTATTTGCGAATATAAAGAAGAATGAAGTGGCCCACTGGTCAATAACTGTAAATACGCTTAAACGCAAGGTAGAAAGAATACTTAGAAGCTTGACAAGATGGATGACGGCTCATGTCAATCAACCCAATTACCTCAAAAACACAAGCCTAGGATTATAAACATGGAAAGATGATGCAGAAAGCTGTTTTCTTTGCGAAATAGGGGAGTACATTGGCTTTGAACCAAGGATGCTATTTTGAGAGATGAAGAAAAAGTATGAAGGGAGTCTATGAGAAGACCATGCACAAGGACATATTTTCAAAAGATTAGTAGAAACACAAACATTTCCTGATGCAAAATTTTGGATGATTAAAAGGCATAAAGTCAATATGGGACAGAGTGAGAAAGTCTCGAAATGACAAAAGGAGATCTGCACCAAACAAAAGCTGAATCAAATAAGGTTAAAAGCACTGTTGATATGGACAAATTCATGGTCTTACAACATGTGATGATGAGCTTGCAGACAAGGGCCATTCATTAGGACCGGAGCTATGATAGCGGTGTATCTGCACTCCCTCGGATGTCACGAGACTGTGCAGACTGGCAAGGTTAACCTTCAAACAGAGGCCTACTGATGAAAGAGGGTGCCCTAATTGGGAAACGAAGGAAGAGCTGACGTATCTCCAACCACCTGGGTTTCCTTTCTATGTACATGCGGCTAACAAGCCGAATGTCCAAGGTTGGTTTGGGTTGTCAACCAATTATAATAGCCTGCCAAGCACTTTTCCATACAATGTTGCAGAATATTAGTCTGCTGCCACATTTTCTGCTGTGACGATTTCTTTATACCATATGGTTAGAAGTAGCTCAGGGTGTGTCTCACAAAAAAGAGACCACCAATGATGGACTAAAATGCACATTTTCTATATGTAGAAATGATCCCCTAATCGAATCCTACCCCTCGATAGGTTTTTGAAGTTTGCCAAGTAAGATGGAGTCATAGGGGACGCATCTAGCATTATATACACTACGAATGACTAAAAAAACAGTGTGATCCTGCATGAGTCGAGTTGATGAGTGTATATCCGCCCTGCTTTACTTCTTGAGATTAAAGCAGTATTTTACCATCTCCTTTAAGTCTGTCCGGTTATTGAGTCTGAAGTATTTACTCAGTAACTCCATCTAGTACAACAAATGCTTCAAAGTGCTGAAGCACAAGATGACTATATTGCAACCTTGCAGGCCCTATAGGTAAAGGTAGATAGATGGACTTAACTCCCATTATCACAGGCAGCACGAATGGCTCTCACAAATATGGTGCTGGTCCCTGGAGTGTTCTATATCTTCAATAATGAGCTGAGTCATAATAGCACAGAATCAAATCTTTTATGGTTAAATTAACATTGGCAGGGAAACAGCCTTGGGCGGCGTATGAGATACTTATCAGGACCCACGCTCTTGGTGTCATGGACTACCCTGACTTGCATGCCTATTACCTGGCTGCCCAGGCACAATATACCACTGGATCAACATGAATACCCCCATGTTCGGATCAAAAGTGCGATCACACCCCCCCTAAACCTTAGGGCAGCCTTGTGGGGTTCCTGTACCTCAGAGAAGGACACAATACAAACTGTTGTCATGATGCAAGTGGTTTGGAAGAAAATAGCAAATTGGGGAGTGGCCTGGATTCCCATGTGTTCTCTCTCTGTAATGTCGAAGGTATACCCCTAACCCAAGAGAAACTATTCCGACAGATGTTTGAACAGCTGAGGTTACACACATTAGGTGACCAATAACCGGATGGCCAGCTGCTAACGCTGCAGCAGCTAAGAGAGAAGGGCCTTGTGAATGATCTTCCAATGTTCTTCTACACATGACTTAAGCACACAGTAGGGCAACACATCCATAGATCCTGAGATGCGCCGCTCTGCTCTCCCATCGCAGAACAGATCACCACACCTCCTCGCTACACCAAGCTGGTGGCATCTATTTACAAAATGCGTAAAGCTGTCACTAATATGCCCCAACTGATGGCAAGAATGAGTTGGGAAACCTCTCACGGACGAGCAGAGGAAGCAGACATGCATGTTTACTAAAACTGTGGCCCTGAACAGTAAATTTAGGTTAACGCACCGCAAATATCTCCACAAAATGTGCTACACCCCGGCTAAGCTAGGCAAAATCTATCGGGGGCATCGACTCAGTGTCAGAGATGCAAGGAGGAAGATGCACATTATATACATTTGCCATGAGACTGCCAAAAAGTGTAGGATTTTGGGCTCAAATAATTGCAATGATCTGTGACATGACAGATATTCCAATTCCTGAGTCCCCAGAAGTATGGTTATTGGGCTTACTTGATAAAACAAATATTTGTATGGGATGTTTTCTGAACATGGCTTCCATCTCAGCGAGAACGGTGGTGGCGACTACATGTTACAGGGGGCCTCCTCCTACTCAACATCAATTGTTGCAGCTTTTGGCCTACTGAGAGACAAATGAAACCTAGTATGGAAGCATGTTGTAACACCAATGCTGATCTAAAGATATCTGGGGCCCACTCAGAGGGTATTTGTTGAGTTCGACGGCTGGTGTTGGTAGTCATAATGGGAGTCTGGATGGGGGCTCCTAGGGACGGGGAGTGGTCTCCTTACGGTAGCGGATGTTCCTCTTCTAACATTTCCGGCATAAACTGGGTGGTCTCATGACTGTGTGTATGTCCCCCGCACCGACCACTTAAGTCTTTTCTATTTAAACGGAAAGGACCCTGCGGTGCCGGTTCCCGTTCATGGAAGGAAAGGGAACGGGCATTGCAGTGTTAGAGCGAGTCAGCGGTGCACAGCGAAGTGTGGATGTGAGAGAAGAAGCGGGTTATCAGAAATTGCCGTGGGAGGGGAAACCCAACGTTTTTTGCAAACAAATAACTTTTGGGTTCTTTTCCCTCAGTCATTTTGGATTCGAACAAACAACAGTAATCCATTATTAATGTGTCTTGGTTTTGGTTTGCAGGTAGAGACAAATGCACAGCATAAAAACTGTAAGGGGCCGATTCATGGAACAAACGTGCGCCGAAAATCCCAGCGCAAGCAGGCGCAAGGTGGCGCAAGTGTGAGAAAGCAAGGAAGGTGCTGCGCTTGTTTCCCGCTGGTTGTGCGCCAAAATCAGTGCATTGCGCACGCGGGCACACACGTCATCAAACGGCATGCGGTACGCGCACATAGCGCAGCGCACACAACAAAAGTAGGCAGAACAGTGGGCGTAACACGCGGAATGGGGAATAACATGTGGAAAAGAAGGCGTAACTGGGGAAGTACTGCAGGGAACTACACGGAACGCCCACACGCACGCGAACAACCCGTATTCATGGATTCGGATACGGGAAACCCGCGCACGGCAAAAGACGCACACAGGAATTAATGCGTCCGCCACACGAAAGCAGGTGGAAGCGTCCCCGCGCACAGTATAAAATTGCGTGCAAACAACAAGCACGTATATACAGCTACGATGAATGCCCCATTTGTCGCAGCACTGATTGTGGGACACCGCAGGAGGAGGTGAATAGCCAGGGCACGCATTTCTTCACCACGGACAAGCCTTTTTGGGATGCCTGACGACCAGGTCTATGGCAGGTATAGGTTTCCACCCCGTATCATCCTAGACCTGGTCAGGGAGTGGGGAGATGACCTTACATCCCCACCCTTTACTCCCAAGCATTAAGCCCCTTGGAGAAGGTGCTCAATGTCCTGCATTTTTTAGCCACTGGGTCATTTCAGCGGTCTACTGCCATAGTGGGGGGGGTCTCACAGGCCGCGCAGTCACGCTGCCTACACCAGGTCTTGGCAATCATGACAGCGCACCCCTCAGTCTGCAGGCACATATACATGCCCAGAACACCCGCAGAAAGGCAGGCCGTTGTCCAGGACTTTTACAGGGTGGCACATATCCCCAAAGTACTTGGTGCTTGGTGCCATAGATTGCACCCATGTGGCCCTACGTCCACCTAGGGCCACTGAGCACATCTACTGAAACCGCAAGCACTGGCATTCCATCAATGTACAGGTGGTATGCGATGCAAAGGGAATCATCACCTCTGTCTATGCAAACTACCCTGGCTCCACCCATGACAGTTTCATATACAGAATGTCTGCCCTGAGCCGGACCCTGGAAGCTGGGCAGCATGGCGACACATGGCTCCTAGGTGAGTACAAATGCCCTTGAACATGAATGCATGTCACACACACACACACACACAAATACACAAACCCCAACAATCACAACCATTATCACCTCTCCAGGGGACAGTGCCTACCCTCTGAGCAACCACTTGATGACGCCAATCCAGAACCCCACCACACCACCCCAGGTAAGATATAACACGGCCCATATTGCAACCAGGGCCATAGTGGAGCACACATTCGGAGTGCTCAAGTCACGCTTCCGCTCCCTTGACCGCTCTGGTGGGCAGCTACTCTATGCACCCCCAGTAGTGTGCAGGATCATTGTGGCAGCATGTGTCCTGCACAATGTTGCAACACGGCAGGGCGTACCGGTGGACATGGTGGTGCCTCCACATCCCCAACCACAGGCACAGGCGCTGCCCATGGGTGGGGATAGGGCACGTGGCGAGGAAGCCCGGACCCAGCTTGTGGACACATTTTTCACCTAAACTCCCACCCCTGCGGAGTGCACACAGGCGTGGCACATACCAGGTGACAATCGATGATGACAAAGAGACAGTCAACTGTCACAACCTTACCACCCTGAGATTGTTGCCATGGAAGTGCCACATTGTGTGCATCCCTAGCTACTTAAACACAAGCAATCCTGTGTGACCAAAAGGCACACATGCAAGGTGTGAATCTCACAGACCTGCAATACAGGCCATGACTATCACTGGTATGTCACTCAAACCCTCCCAAACCACAACATGACATGGCAAGCAATAGCCATACACTAACACAGTACCAATAGGGTACACATTGCCATGTGAAAAATGTAAATTGGCATCAGACAGTGATGCCTGACATGGAATCAGATGAAATGACTGACCAACAACCTCCCACCCAAAATAAGTCATAACCAAATGCATTCCAAAAGTCGTAGTTGTAACATAACAAGGAATGCCTGTCTACATGCACATTGTGCATTGCAAAATCAACATTGCAGCTTCTGTGTGCAGTGTCCACCTCCTGCAACACACTGCTCAGTGCACAACACAGTTAACAGCCATTGCGTGTAATGCACACCCTGAGCATCACATCTAAGCGACAAACCACATCAAAAAGCAAATTAGGCATGCACAGGATCCACAATTGGTCATAGGACATGTGCTGCAGGGACACAGTGTTGCACCAGAAGGAAAACAGAGTGTACACGTGGACATGGAAGGGTGGTTGTACATGTAGTGCATTATAGTGCGAGTGTGTGGGTCAGTAGGAACATGCACTCAACATATGCATGTGCAATCAAGTGACCATCAGTGTCCTCTACACATCACATTTGAACATTCACCATGTGTACACCCCAGCATGTCAAACCACAACTATCCCCTCACACCTGAAAGGTAAACACAACACATGAACAGGCATTGATCAGCAGAACACATCATGTACATAGGATACCACAATTACAATGTCAGGGTACCCATCACACTGCAGGGCAAGGCAACTATCACCAACAAAGCACCCCCCCTCCCTCACAAATCACCATGACCCACTGAACAACTGCCCGGGGTTATGGAGCCTTCATCCTTGATTTTCCCCTGGCTACAGGATCACCCTTCCCCTTTGTCACCATCTCCCACCTTGTGTGTAAAAAGTTGCCTGTACCCTCAGAGTCCACCTTGATTTGCAAAAACACTACATCCAAGAGAACTCAAAGAACGCCAACACAGAAGCCAAGCAAAAAGCCTGCAGGCAGAAAAACTAACCAGAACAGCCTCCAGTAGATGACTTGAAGTAGCAGTACCTCACAAAGGCCAAGTACTACCACAATGACGTAACAACCAAGGTAGCACAGTAAAACAATGTCACAACAGGATGTGTACCATGCGTGGTACATAACATAGAATGATGCAGCACAAACGTGTAACGCTCACCTGATTCCCACGGAGGCGCTGATCCCGGCTGAGCTGCTATCGTTTCTTCAATTGAGAAGCGTAGAGCTCGGACGACTCTCAGGACTGGGCTTCCTCTTATCGAATGTCTGACTTGCAGGGTAAGTTTTCTGCAGGTGGAAGAAAAAGGGTTAATCACCGTTTGATGGGATTCCTTCTCCCACCAATCGCCAGTTTCTCCCCACAGCCTAGCTTTCTACTTGTCTCGGCGAGCTCTCACCTTAGGCGTATAAATGCTGAGCTCTCCATCCTGCGTCTGGTGCAGGGGTGCGTGGATTCCAGTTACGTCACTGGATGAGTTCAGTGTTGAGGCTCAAGTCTTTTGCGGCCTTAGTTGTGGCACTGGTGCTGGGATGCCGAAGAGCGATGCCGCCGTTACTGCACGAGCGGATGCCTGTAAGTATACTGTAGTCTTTAGGCTTTAAAAGATGGGCACCTCAATAATGTCCCTTTTCCTTTGTTTCAGGCCTCGGGATGCTGTGGGCGTAGTTTTCCGTTGCCGCTGCACGTGCCGATGCACGTAAGTATAATGTTCGTTGGCCGCTTTTAATGGCACCTCTAATAATGTCCTTTTTCTAGTTTTGAGGTGCCGGGATGCTGCAGGCTTTATATCCGTTGCCACTGCACGTGCCGATGCACGTAAGTATAATGATCGTTGGCCGCTTTTAATGGCACCTCTAATAATGTCCTTTTTCTAGTTTTCAGGTGCCGGGATGCTGCGGTTGATGCGGCTGCTTCTGTGTGTGCAAAAACTGGTAAGTTAAGATGAATGCGACTGCCTTCACCCAAACCCCTTTTTAATTATGTCCTTTGCATTTCAGGTGCAGAGAAGCTGCCGAAGAGAAGACCGCGGTTAGCTCCGTTGCAATCACGGATGGATCAGGTAAGCGGGCGCGGCTGCGAGCGAGTTCCACTTTTCTAACCTTATGTTTATTCTTTGCAGGTTTTGCCGGTGACTGGATTCCCGGATCTGGTAAGTATTGTTCTGTGTCTTTCTTCATCCACAGGTTGCTGCGCGGAAGCTGAAGATGACTCTGGACCTGGAATGCAGGAGCCGACTCGGTGAGCGTCCTGCTGCTGCTGCAGAATAACGCGAAGCACGTGTTTTCCATCGGGCGTGGTTTAAATAGCAGAGAAGTGCTTCCAGTGTGTGTTCTTCCACCGGTTCCACCCAGGTAAGAAAAGAGTTCCTGAATGGAGGGAATAGTTCCTCCCAGCCCTGATGGCTGGGGACTTCAACCAGACTGGATTGTTCTGGGTAAAAATGCAGCATGGTCTGCCTCAGGTAAGTCCACCCAAGCATTATTACACTGTTTATCAATATGAGCCCGGCGCCTATGGCGCCGTGACTGAAACCCTTCATGAGCCTGGCGCCAAAGGTGCCAGGACACAGTCCAAAGGGCCCCTGTAGGGGTCTGCTGGGTCCGGAGTAGTGGAAGACAGGTCTGCTTCTGAGGGCGCTGGGCCAGTCCTGGCCCCTCGGGAGTAGCGCCTATGACAGCACGGATGTGTACTGTCACTGCTCCCGTGTACAGGCACAGAAGTGGCAAGAACCAACCACCCCCACCGTGGTCTGGGTGGCTGCAAGGTCAAACTCACACAGGCCTCTGAGACTCTGGTGGGGAAGGAGGGTCAGGTATATGCAGTAGGGACAGGCGTTGGCATACTGGATAACCGGAATGAGAGGCAGGAGAGGGGAGTAGGATTGACAGGGGAAAGTAGGGAATGCCCAAAAATGTAGTACTCACATTAACACATACACAATCATACCAAACTTGTTCATCATGCACATAGCAGCAATTCACTGAAATGGAAGTCAAAGAGAAACTTATCTCTGGGGTGAGTGCTGGCCTCCTGTCTACGCACTCTCAGGTCCGGTAACAGGAGCACTTCAATGCTGCAAAGCGAGCCACAGTTAAAAATCTGTGTGTGCCCATGACACACAAACACACCACCAAATATGCCCCAAAGTAACAAACTACTCTACAAACAGACAATCTGGTGTGGATGCTTCGTACCCATACGTAACATTACCCCTGTGACGGTTCATACACAGTCAATGCAGTAAGTCAGGCGCCGGTGGGTGCGTCGTAAATGGAACACCAATGTGTCATGATTCACGCAACATGCAATGTTCCCTGGGTAAGCAGGCAGACGCATATAGCAAGGTATGACCGAAATAAAGTAGGCAGTGCATGTTTCATATTCTACATGGAAATGAAATACACTGCACCTGAGTCTGTCCCTTGCTGTCTGTCCCTGTGAGCTGCTTCTTTCCATGTCTCAGAACTCTACATGGGTGATACAAGTGCCTCAATGGACCATGGTGGACCGGAGTGTATGTGCCACTGCCCCTGCAGGTGCCCCAGACAACCTTACAATCAACTAGCCATGAGTCCACCAACACATCTGAGCTGTATTGTGTGCTTCAACACCAATATTCGTCCAAGCTCACCCTCAGTGCTGCTACTAAGCATGCATGTTCAACTGGCCTGGTGGAAGGTTTGCTGTGTTGTGGCCCCCCTATGCTGCTCACCTTGCCTGGAGTCCCTTAAAACACGTAAGCAGTTTTAGGATGTATGATTGCAATCTCTGTGCCTTTGCTTGCGCACACATGTGCATGTGGGCACCACTAAACGTGTCCAGATTCCAGACGTCCAATGGCCCAAGCCTGCTGGCAAAGGTGGTCTGGAGGCTCATCCCCCTGCAGAAAGGGCATGAAATACATGATTAATGCATTAGATTCATCTGTGTGTGTCTCTTCAGGCATCACATCATTGGACCATGTCAGAGATGTACATCAGAAATCACATCATCAGTCCGTCTTTCACAGCCAAAGTGTGGAACACACTATCTACGGCATGAATTGCAACAAGCACATGTACAGTAAAGATAAGAAACATACTACACAATGCATAGCAATGAATGTACACATGAATCATGAAACACCCCATCTAGCAAAAGCAGAACAGTGGTCAATAACACCCAAATCATCCCCACTAGGGGTGTTAACACAAGTTCCACAGCAGCAAACATGCCACAGATATGACAGTCCAAAGCCCTTGTGTAATAGGCTGTTACACCGAACCATCCTTGCGAGCCCATGGATAAGGGAAGCAGGAGTGGCATATGTGAGTCAAGGACCCCAAGCAGCAAACACATACACAAGACAAGCCTGAAGGGCCCAGCTGGAACAGACAGTAGATGCTTTCAAAAGCCACAAAGCACCACACTGTCACATGAAAGCACAATAGACAAGCAATTTTAAACTATATTAACTAATTACACTAACTATGAAAAACCTACATTACCTAATTAAACTAACAATCAAACAGAAACTTAACTAACTAAACTAAAAGAAAAATCATAAATGGCCACATACGACCCGGGGGGGGCACCCAGGAGGGGGAGGTACAGGGTGCTGCTCAACACCCACACGCGATGATGCTGAGCAAAAAAAAACACCTCCATGGGCTCAATGCCTACACAGCCCGACCTATGTGGGAGATAGATTGTCGTCCGAGTCTGGCTCATCCTGGAAAGGAGGACGTGGCACAGTAGCTTGGCGACGCCTAGCCGCAGCTTGCCTCTCGTTGGCAGCAAGTCTGCCGGGTGGATGATCCTGGTTCTGTGTGGCGATGACTTGTAGGTCTGCATGCAGAACCACCCATGATACACGAGCTTCCTCTTGCAAGGTAGCACGTGTAACACGGAGTTCCTCCTGCAAGGCCTGGCTGGACAACCGCTGCACCACCTGGCAAGCCTGTAGCTCAGTCGAGATGGTACGCTCAACCTGTGCAAACCTCTCCTCTGACCGCTCCCTCTGGGACATCAGAAGGACACCCAGAGTGGATTTGAGGGAAGCATACTCCTCCCTCAGGGCCTCCATGTGTGCCGCTGCGTGAGCAGCAATTGCTTGACGCAGAGACGACATTTCAGCCTGGCGTACCCTGTCTGAGGCCGCCATGCCCAGCCTGAGCGAGTGGGCCATGGACCGGGCTGCCTGCTGCTGGAGAAGCACCTGCCTAGCAGGGGGGAGCATGGATCGGGCCACACGCTCCATGCTCTCAGCGATGTTCTCCATTGCTGCCCCCTACCGTTCTGAATTGGCAGTCATATCTTGCTCGCACTCAGTATACTGTGGTTGCGCACGGCGACCGCGTTGCTGGGCTTGACCCCTGCGGGACCCAAGGACCGGGTGTCCTCGTCGTGTTGGCACCGCCCGCGGCTGCAAGACTACATGCCCCCGTCGACGTGATGTCCCAGGCACATCAGTGACTGGTGTGGAGGGTGACCCTGCGTCCCGATCCACCACGGGCGGAGGTTCTAAGACTGTCTGACCCCTCAGTGCAGGTGTCGCGGACATAGGAGTGTCCACATCAGAATCACTCACCCCTGACATATGGACCTGATGCTCATCCAACTCGACATGGTCGTAAGAGTCGTCATCAGGGCTGGACTCATAGGCAGCCACAGACAAGATGGCCTGTAGCACTTGGGGGTTTTCGTGGCCTGCCACCCCACGACTCTCCCTTGTGCCGGGTTGATGTAGTGATAACAACCCTGTGCCTGGCATGACCACACCATCCTCCGGCTCCATTGCGACATCATCTGAAAAATAGAGAGAAAAAAGGTCACTACAAAGGTCAGAAGCACACAACACACACACACACCGACAACATCAGGCAGACATGCGACACACAAAATAGAACCTGGCATGCATGCTGGGTCAACTTGGAATTGCTTCTATGATCAGACCTGTTGAAAGGTGGCAGTTTGCATTGAAGTGGGTCTATGCAGTGCAGCCAATGTGTATGTTACTCACTACCTACATGTACAAGTTCTTCATGGTGTGTGTCAGAAAATGTGAAGGCAGTGCAAGGTCAACTTCAGGCATCATGTGCAATGTGCATTCAATGGGTAGCATATCTACAAGCAAAGCACCCCTCCACCCAAGTGCAAAAGCATGGATGCCTAGCATGGTATCAAAAGGCTGACCATAGACCTGTGTATTGACAGGCAGTGTTGACTAGCATCAACAGCTTCATGTGAGTCAAGTGACAACACTGCAAATGATGATGGGACAGTAAGCAGGACACATGATGAAACGTCTGGAGGCCACCCACGTGTGTAGAAGACAGTACACATGTTGGACAGAGTCATTGGCCATTAAACAGGCTGAGGCCTGTGACCCACCCAGATTGTCAGACCCCAAACATGTGTGCAATGCAGTACTGAGCCACAGTTTACATGGGAAGGCTGATGAAATGCCATGCAATGTATGTCACCCAGGACTTGTATTACAGTGATCATCCAGTCAAGGACACATAGGGGCATGCGTGCAATGCACATGGAGAATGAACGGGCACTCATGTCCCTGCGGGGCATCTGACCTCTGCACAGTACAAGTGAGATACCCTGCATCAAGTACTAAGGCTGTACCACACAGCATATGTCTGGCAGATTGGTTGCGGGAAGTTAGCATGTACACAGGACGCATTAACAGGGAAGTACCCAATGGCAATATTGAAGCAGACCAGTGCAAAGGTGGAATTGGGGTGCAGAGCGGGGGGTGGAGGGGCAAAGGAGCATGCCTACGTGGAGTACCCACATGCAGGCAGAGAACATATGCACGTCATTCATGTTATGACATCGTGCCTGGGCTGAGAGGAAGGTCACCCCACGCTACAAGCAGAAGGGCCAGTGTGCTGGAACATGGACCGGAGGGACATACTGGTAACCAGCATGTGAGTAGGGTGCAATAGTGTTGATGCGGACAGTCCCTGTCTGCTCCACATGTCCACCATCCAACAGAGCAGACATACATCACGGAAGCATTGCATTACTTGCACATCAGAACCATGTACATGTCACATGTAGTGGCAATCATGCACAACACATCCCACAAGTAAAACACACACGTCCTCAACAAACACGCATCAACACTCACTGGACTGGGCATCAAAGTCCGGCATCTCTCCCCCTCCTTCGACCGATTCAGATGGTATGAACTCTGGAACGAGTGACTCATGCGGAGTGAGGACTTCCTCCTCTGGTGCAGGCCCACCGCCAGTCACCAGAGTCAAGTTGTTTTTTGAGGCACGCTTAGCCTTAGCGCTGCGTTTGATGTCATTCCAACGCTTTTTGCACTCTTGCGCCGTGTGCACCTCATGCCCGAATGCACTGACATGTTCCGCAACATGCTTCCAGTGGGTATCACGTTGGGCAGCCGTAGTCTGACTATTGGCACCCACTAGCATGTCACGGCTGTGTTTCCGCATGTAGCCCATGAGGAAGTCCAGTTCCTGGTTGCAGAAAGGCTTCTTCCTTGACGTGCAGGAGGTCGTGGCTGTGTGTGGGGTCCCAGCCTGTGCTGCAGGTGCAACCTTCCTCCTCTTGGATTGTGGGTCAGACCCTGGCTGGCTAATGCCGCCCTGACCAGTATGGCCAGTGGGTTCGGTGGATTAAGCCATGGGAGTGGTAGGTGGAGGGACGACCAAAGGCCTGACTTCTGTCAGTGGCAGCTGGGTGCCCTCTAATGGACCCTGCGCAGCAACATCCGCTGTGGCAGGGTCATTGAATGCAACCGTCCTGGTTGGCAGACTCACAACCGGGGGGTTGTTGGGTGCATCTGCCCTGCACTTGCCAACACCCGGCTGTCGGGGCAGCAGATGACATAACTGCCCCAGGGACACGTGTCTTGGTCAAGGCAGCCCTGGGAGCCCCTATGTTTTCCCTCCTGGCCTGGCCTGTTGGAAATCTTCGTACCCTGCTGAAACCGCGTGTAAAACTTCCCGCGCACCCCTGAAATACACATACCTAGGCCAATCGCATGTAAAACTTCCTGTGCACCCCTGAAATGCACGTACCCTGCTGTAATCGCATGTAAAACTTCCTGCGCACCCCTGAAATACACGTACCCTGCTGTAATCGCATGTAAAACTTCCCGCGCACCCCCGAAATACACGTATCCCACTCGCACAGGGCCTATCGCGTGTGAAACTTCCCGTGCACCCCTGAAATACACGTACCCCACTCGCACAGGGCCTATCGCGTGTGAAACTTCCCGCGCACCCCCAAAATACACATACCTTGCTGAAATCGCGTGTGAAACTTCACGCGAACCCCAGTAATACATGAACCCCGTTTGTACAGGGCAAATCACGTGTGAAACTTCCCGCGAACCCCAGTAATACACGTACCCCGCTTGCCATGCTGGTACAGGGTTAGCGCAGCCCTTTGCACTGGATTGGGGATTTTGATGGCTTTTCCCTGCACGAGGGGCGTTCTTGGGGGCGTAACTGGCGCTGCTGCAGGGTCGCTGCGCCACTGTTCGCCACGGGTGGTTTTAGTAGCTAAAATTCATGAATACGCTGTGCGTGGAAATGGATTTTAGCGCACGCGGCTGGCGCAGAGATTTGCACGCGCACACTGTGTGCCAGCCGCGTGCGCCACTTGAGCGCTAAATTCTATGAATTACCCCCTAAATGTTTTGCTACGATCCTACAGGAAAGTGTTAGGAATTATCCAGCATAACACTCCTGCATTACCTGAGCTTTTCTATTGTGTTTTTACTTTCCCACTTCTTGTCCAGAGGTAGAAATATAAAAACATGCTTTAGGCCTTTCAGTACAATTGGAGAACTGACCCCCAGCTCCACCAATGTGCTGCCAGTGAACCAATACATAGTCAAGTGTTGTGGCTGTGCCCAATACTTCGATGTGCATGAAGTGTAATGCTGTGGATACTTAGCTTGAATCAAGCACTTCCAATTCTTTGATTATTGACCCATGGATGCTTTTTGTGAATCAACCCCATTGATGTTGATCAGAGTTTGCAAATAAATTCAGCATGCCAAAGTGACTATTGCTTCAAAATGTATTCTGGGGCAGTTTCAGGCAAGAAAAAGGAAGTGGTTACAATTGACATGACAATCAAACCTTAAATACAAGTCTTATTATTGATTAATTAGGTTACTATCAAGCCTTCCCTGATGGCACACTGACTGCTAGACTTGTTTCCCTCAAAATAAAGAGAATGAATTAGGCAAATAGGTCGGTATTCAGTTTCTTTTGACAGAGCAAGTGTCTTGTATGAAGTAGAATTGAAGCTCAGCATCTAGGCTATTAATGATATAGATGGAAGGGAGGACTGGTGATGAGTATTACTATAAGAAAAGACAGTGCACTTTGAAACAAGTATAAACTGTACAGTATAATATTAGTGTTACGTTGAATAATGTTAGAACAAGGATTATCGCAAAAAGATCCAGATGTTCAGTGACAGATCAAATTGTTATATCTTTGCTCAAGGATTCTATAATACCAATGTTTACATTTTATGTCATAAATTAATTCTTCCACTATTTCACATGAACCAAATCTACAAAAGAAAAACCTCAAACACTTTCAACATTGTCATGTTTATTTTCACTCGCTCTGGTTTATACAAAATCCACTTTGTTTAATTTCCTGAAATTTTCAGCATGGTACATTGTGTAACAGTTCTCATGGATCAGCAAAGGTTGGCACATTTTGAAGCGTGATAAAATTCTAAAGGAATTTCATTCAATTGTTGCTCGTATTTCTCTATGAAAAGAGGACTGATTTTGTGAGTGTACAAAATCCCAGCTTCTGGAACAGTTGCCTCTTTTTTTGTTTTGTTCAGAGTTCACAGCCTAGAGCTTCCCATTACATAAATTACAAACTTTCAAAGGTAAATTACTACGATTTGAGATCCAGTTTATAAATAAAAACCCACAATGATATCTGATTCAGAATTAAAAGAGTGGTCCAGGCTTGAATTTTGATGGAAGAACTTGACACTGAAGAAGCAAAAAGAGAGAAAAAAACACAGTCAGATCACAGGGTCTGTAGGAGCAACGCAACAAAAGTGCTCTTTAAGTTTAAAATCAGTACATCATATTACAATATGAGCACTCAATAGTAATAGTAATAATTAGCAATGATAACATAAATGTATTGATAATACTGTTAGTAACAATAGCACTAAAATGTATTATGTGTAATAATACTTACGAGTATACTAATGTGTATTATTATTACTATTAATACACTATCAACATAAAATAGTATTCATTTATATTTGCAATTAAAATGAGCAAATATTTGCAATATTGTAATAATAGTTCTAATATATGTGTTATTATTATATTATTATTGCATTGTCAATACTGAAATAATGTTTTTTTCTCTCCCATTAGAATGTGAAAATATTCCATATCTATTCAATCGATAGTACAACCTTTGGTGTGAAACTCCAAATGTCAATACACTCTTTGAGGTACCTTTTAGTCAAGCAACTTAGTAAATTCGTTTTTCAAATTAAAGTTTTTCATGAACGTCCCATTACTGCAACCTTAGATGAAAATATATTAGTGAGGCTGATATGAAAAGTATGTTAAATGTAAAAGGTATTTATACCGCGCACCATCATCAATAGAATTGGTCCCCAGGCCCTCTGGCTGATCTGTAAACGAGAAGGCAGGGTGGGTTAGTAAGGTAAAGAGGGAGGAGGATAGTGAGAGAAGTGGTGTCTAGTTGGCAGCTTCAGTTTGGTTTACACTGTGCACTGAGCTTTGGTGCGAGTCTTGGTTCGATGCCAATTCTCGTGTGCTGTTGATGCGGCTTATGTGTTGTTTGTTTATTGTTGCGGTGTGGTGAAGTATGTGCGGCTTGCTGTGAAAGAGGTGGTTGTGTGAGTTTTTGTATGAGTTAAGTCTGCACAGATTTTGAGCTTTTTTTTGGTTAGTGGGTTATATGTCTCGCAGCTGATCCTCTTAGTTTGGCTAAATGCCTAGATTTGAGAATCCTGTATGGTGAGGGAGAGGCCCAGGTCTCCAAATATACTACGTTTCAGCATACAATAGACAGAGATGGAGGCTACACCTAGATTTGAGAATCCTTTAAAGTAGAAGACAGGCCTAGGTTTCACAATACATTACGTTTCAACATACAGTAGACAGAGATGGAGTCCATTCCTAGATTTGAGAGTCCTGCATATTGGGAAAAGGCCCGTGTTCCACAATAAGTGGGGTTCGACATATAATAGACATCGTTGGAAGCTGCACCTAGATTTGAGAATCCTGTAAAGTGGGGGGTTGTCTAGGTGCCATAATACATTACCTTTCACCATACAGTAGACAAATGTGGAGGCTATACCTGGATTTTAGAGTTCTGTACAGTAGGAGAAAGGCCCAGGTTCAACAGTGAATGGGTTTCAACATACAATAGACAAAGGTGGAGGCTACACCTAGATTTGAGAATCTTGCAGAGTCGATGTGATGCAGGCTAATGTTCACAATTCTATCTAGGTGTAACACCTGCTAACTTTCACAATTCTGTTTGGATGCGACATAGGCTAATGTTCACAGTTCTATCTAAGTGTGGCACATGCTAACATTCACAATTCTGTCCAGATGCGACGCAGGCTATTGTTCACAATTCTAACTAAGTGTGCCAAATACTAGCGTTCACAATTCTAAGTGTGGCACATGTTAGCATTCATAATTCTATCTAAGTGTGGCACCTGCTAACCTTCACAATTCTGTCTGGATGCGACGCAGGCTAATGTTCACAATTCTATTTAAGTGTGGTACATGTTAATGTTCACAATTCTGTCTGGATGCAACGCAGGCTAATGTTCACAATTCTATCTACGTGTGGCACCTGCTAACCTTCACAATTCTGTCTGGATGCGACGCAGGCTAATGTTCACAATTCTATTTAAGTGTGGTACATGCTAATGTTCACAATTCTGTTTGGATGCAACGCAGGCTAATGTTCACAATTCTATCTACGTGTGGCACCTGCTAACCTTCACAATTCTGTCTGGATGCGACGCAGGCTAATGTTCACAATTCTATTTAAGTGTGGTACATGCTAATGTTCACAATTCTGTCTGGATGCAACGCAGGCTAATGTTCACAATTCTATCTACGTGTGGCACCTGCTAACCTTCACAATTCTGTCTGGATGCGACGCAGGCTAATGTTCACAATTCTATTTAAGTGTGGTACATGCTAATGTTCACAATTCTGTCTGGATGCGATGCGGGCTAATGTTCACAATTCTGTCTGGATGCGATGCAGGCTAATGTTCACAATTCTATCTACGTGTAGCACCTGCTAATGTTCACAATCTGTCTGGATGCAACGCAGGCCAATGTTCACAATTCTATATAGGTGTAGCACCTGGAAATGTTCTCAATTCTGTCCAGATGCAACGCAGGCTAATGTTCACAATTCTTTCTAGGTGTAGCACCTGCTAACTTTCACAATTCAGTCCGGATGCAACGCAGGCTAATCTTCACAATTCTTTCTAGGTGTAGCACCTGCTAACTTTCACAATTCAGTCCGGATGCAACACAGGCTAATGTTCACAATTCCATCTTGATGTAGCACCTGCTAATATTCACAATTCTGTCCGGATGCGACGCAGGCTGATGTTCCCAATTCTATCGAGGTGTAGCACCTGATAACTTTCATTATTCTGTCCGGATGCGACACAGGCTAATGTTCACAATTCTATCTAAGTGTGGCATATGCTAGAGTTCACAATTCTATGTGTGGCACATGCTAACATTCACAATTCTGTCTGGATGTGACGCAGGCTAATGGTATATTAACCATGTATAAAGATGGAGGCTACGCCTAGATTTGAGAGTCCTGCACAGTTGGAGAAAGGGCCAGGCCTCATAATGCAGCAGGTTTCAGAATATAATACAGTAGATTTAGTTTTATAGCAGATACAGAAGGGTTTGATATACTTGTACTTTAGAGTAAATTTATAATGGGTGATTGCTAGTGTTGAGTGATCCCTAAAAGAGTGATGCAGGTGGCATTCGTATTGCAAGCTATGTTCTGAGGTACGGTAATGTAGAGTGGCAGGGCTTTCTGGAGTAGAGTGATTTTTCTACTCCTCACCCATGTCACACTTACTTTGGTAGTTGTATCTGGTTGATGGCTGGGTGCTGGCTTCAATGGCTTCCCCTCTGACACCTGCAGACACAGTTTGGAGCCACCTCTAGAGGAGCCGCCCTTTGCCTTGGGGCCCTTTGCCACAGGGGCTGCGGGAAGAGGGCTGCCCTGGGATGGTGCGTTATGAACAGTGAATCAGCCAATCATGAGAGGGAGCGGGATGGTGGAATAAACAAGCAGGCCCAGGCAGCGGAAGAAGCACAGCTGTTCAATGCACATCGAGCACTTAAAGTGTTAAGATATTGCCTGCAAAGCCCAAATGGAAGGAGCATCCCACTTGCACCTTACCTTGCCCCACAGATCACCAGAGTCTATGCCGGATCCACGGCCAGTAGGCCTGCAACTCTGCCTGCATGGTGCCCATGGTGGCTTCCAGGCAGCAAATCGGGAGAGGAGGGTGGGACGGTGGAATGAACAAGCCGGCCCGGGAAGCGGAAAAAGCACAGCTGTTAAATGCACCTTGTGCGCTTAAAGTGTTAAAATATTGCCTGCAAAGCCCAAAATGGATGGAGCCTCCCACATGCACATTACCTTGCCCTACGGAGCACCAGAGATAATGCCAGATCCACGGCCAGTAGGACTGCACCTCCACTTGCACCGCAGCCATGGTGGCTTCCAGGCAGCCAATCGGGAGACGGGGCGGGACGGTGTAACGAGCAAGCAGGCCCGGCAAGCAGCAAAGCACAGCTGTTCTATGCACATTGAGCGCTTTAAGTGTTAAAATATTACCTGCAAAGCTCAAAACACAGGGAGTCTCCCACATGCACCTTACCTTGTCCCACAGAGTTAAAGTATGAAGACAAATCTGAGTTTGTTGCCAGTAGTAATGAAACATTTAATTACTGTGTGCTTCCTTGCCAGGAGTTTGACCCCTATCATGAAATATTAAAGTCAGTAATCTCAACACTTTTCTTTCACTTGCATGAACCAGGTGTGTATGTAACTAAAAAGACTGAATATAGCCATTGGGGGAATTCATATAAGCGAAGCTGCCTGAGCAAATGCCTAGACGCATCCAGTTTTTGCCAACATGCAATATTTGTGGCTTGGGATGTGCCAAAGGAGTGGTGCTGGCATCCGGAATTGCATCCCTGATTCTTGAAATTGTGTAATCTAAACTTGAAGCGAAAAATAGGAACCATCTCGCCTGGCCTCATTACTCCACCTTAGCTGGGGACCCGACTGCAATTATTGCAGAAATGTTCATGCAAAGCATGAGCACTTCTACAATTGTTTACCTTCCACACATTGAACATACAGGCACATGTAAGCAATCATTTGGCATTGATAGGCTCTTTTGGTCACTTCAGTGCCAATGATCAAGCAGCACCCATGTGGGGATATGACAGACCCCAGACCTTCACCCACATGGGGGCTTGTGGCCAATGCATGCGTGAGTGAAAACTTATCCCTGACCCTTATATATGCCTTGAGGGGCACCTTTGTATCTCTTAATTTGAAATGTTACCCCATCATCAAGGCATGCACATGAAAAATTACAGAAAAAGGTAATCATTTAAACCAATGCCACCACTATCATTGCTCAACCGTGGAGCTCATATTCTATTGTGGCTTAATGTGAATGGAAAGCATTAAAGTCCTCAGTAAGCATTTAATGCCCTCCAGTTACGCCACGCAGCATTTTCAATCATTTGCATGGTGAAGTTGAGGGGTGGACGCAACTTCCGTTTCCACCACCTTCGTTCCTCTCTGCCATACAAATGCTCCAGCATTTGTGCCGGCATGGATTTACATGCTTGCGCAAATTTCGATGGGCACAACCTGCTTCATGAACCAGCAAAAACAAGCAGACCCCATATGAATCCATTGTACATGCTGCCTCATCTGCTCGCATAGCAGGCAGACTGTATAATTACAATTAAATGCTGCCCAACATTCTTGCATGTCAGACGGCATTTATTTGTAATTATCAGCAGTGTCCGACATGCATTTAATTGTAATTCATTTTATTTGTAATTGTGAGCATGCATGCATTGCAAGCGGCGCTCAAAATTAAAGCAAATGCTGCCTGACATGCCAGCATGCCAGTCAGTGTTTACTCACTTTGCACAGCAGACTGAGTGCAAATAAGCAGAGCCCCACACTTTGCCACTACACCATGCAAATGATGAAAATGTGGTGGCAGGGAGGTGTTTACATTGCAGTGCTAACGTAATGGCTCGCTCCGCACCGTCAAATTACGTTTAGGAGCAAAATTAGCTGCTATGGGTATTATATTCAGTTTCAGAATGATGTTGATTTCATAATTGCATGAAGCATGTGTTGGATCATGTTAGATATGTGCTTGATTTGAAATATATAGATTGCACAAAGATGACATTGGCTCCGTGCAAATATTTAGAATAATTAAAAGATTAATTTCAATTTCATTTGCTTGTAACATGGCAATCAATTTGCTGAAAATACGCCGTCCAGATGTCCTTGGATGAAATAGAATGCTTTATTCATGGCTAGTAGTGAACATTTTTATAAGACATATCATTCAGCCTTGAATCTCCCAAATGAATGTTTGCATTGTTTTAATGTTTTGTGATTATATTGAGAATTACAACATGAATTGAATGCAGCTAAAATGAGGTCAGACTAGTTTCCTCATCTCTGCATTTACCTCTGTTCTCAGTTGGAAGCTGGAATGTTGTGATCGATGCTGCAGGATGTCGGGACAGGGAATTTTCGGAAGAAGATGGGTTGCTGTGCAAACTGGGATTATAGGGTAAAATGTCTCTTGAGATCTCTGAAAGTGGGGGTTCGGTCACCCGCCCATCGGAAGAATGTTGAACCATGGGAGCATGTTCTAAGTCAACTGGGCTGACTAGCAGCTGAGCACTGAATGGGCTCCTGCCTTCCTCTGGAGCCCCAGGGGAAGCACGGATTCATAGTATGGGTGGTGTCATCCTATGGTATGTGTAGGATGTTATTGACCCAATTTATAGTCAGTAGTAATACACTAACATATGTATTTGTTAATCCATTCCCATGAGCTCTCTGGCCTTCTTTCAATTGTAGTGAAAATCTGAGTAAAGTATTCCTCTGAAATGAGTCCTAATTATTTTCTGAAACATGTCTGAAGTATTTGCTTGCAGCGTTGTGACTTTGCAAGATGGACGCCCTGTAGAACTGCTGTGCAATGTTAGAGGGCTGCAATACTTTCTAACACGTATTCCTATTGTGAGAAGCAGTGCCTCAAATTATTGCAAAGTACCTCATGTGCTGATAGGGTTCGGGCTAGTGTTGTTGTTATGCAGCAAATAAGGCCCAAGACATGATGTCTAGAAGCAACATTTTGGAGTGGAATGATTGGCTGGAGCAAGATCATGTGCCACCAGAAACCAATCTGAATGGCTCCTTGCTTAGAAGGCAGTCCACAAGACCACGTGTTTCATCTATCTAAAGCATTTATATAGGGGAATCCTAATTTTAACATTAAATTAGAGCTTGCACCCTCATCTAATCATCACCATTCTATGTGCATTGTAGAATTGTAGATGAGCAGATAATAAGGTATCAAAGGTACAATTGTTCGAATTACCTAATTGACAGAAAGTCAAGGGTCCGAATTGACCTTTGCACAATTGACCGCACTTATATATATATATATATATATATATACATATAGGGGGTTGTGGGGGGTTTCCCCCGGCATATATGTAACAATTGACCTTCACAATTCGGTCAATTGTGCAAAGGTCAATTGTGATTTGAACAATTGTAGTTCGAACAATTCGTAGACAACCCATAATAAACCGCGCATGCCCTCTAAGTAGCCAAACAGCATTCAGCCACAAAAGTACATGATTCCTTTTGTGGATACAGTGATAAGAAAAGTGAAGGGTCACAGGGGGTGAAAACACATATGAAGATGGGGGACAGGCCCACTTACTTTGAGGATTTGCAATAATGAGCCTGTTAGTGAAGCAGTGTGCACAGGGTAGGATGTCCCTAGTCGTAATGCACGTGTCTTGGGTTCAGTTTCTTCCCAAGCTCTGTACATGTCTGTGGTTCCCCACTGTAAGAGGGAATAAGCCAACAGCATCTTAGAATCCCTGCAAGAGGATTAGCAATTTACTGGATGGAAGGAGTGGGCTGGCTCTTCTGAGCAGTGTTGTAAGCCATGTAGCTGTATGGCAACATCCCAGAGGGTAATCTGCCTGATTAAGTACATTTCAAATCTAACATTGAGAATATTAGGATCAATAGTCTAATCTGTGTATTTATTTCATCAATATGACATTTTTGTTTTTGGTGCTTTGGTGGCGTAAGCCACCTAATCGCTAAAACATTGAAATAGAAATGTTGAGAAATGGGGAGTTGGGGCAGTGTATTGCGTTACCATGACAACATGCCAATGTTTGGCAAACCGACTGGCGCTTCACCCTCTCACTGACGTCTGGCGACCTGCTGCTGCTGTTGTGAAACCAGTGTAGCTCCGAAGTGGAAGCAAAATGACTGCACTTTACAATATGCTGTTTATTTTTCATATTTGTATGCACCAATACTTTTTAGCCTTAAACTCCTGCGCAGTATGTGATCTCGCTTCGAACCAAAGATGCAGCCATTTGCAGCCTGGGTCTGCTGCCGGCATCCCTGGTGGTGTACGCATAACGTTTATGGAGGTCTGCGCTGTGCTTGCATTGTCCTGACTGTACTCTCTCACCGGAGAAGCTTCTCGTGCAGATTCCTGGGCCGTTTCTCCTCCTGCTATCAAAGCCAGGCTGCCAGCATTACGCGTGCGCGAATGCCCCCTACGCCGCAGACCATCTTTGGGCTTGCTTTAGTCTTGCTGGGGAGGGGCGAAGAGGATGCCTCCCTGGCTGGCAGGCATACAGCGCGAGCCTATTTTGAAGCCTGTCTTCTCTCTGTGCTGGTTTCCACAGCAGTTCTGGAGGCAGTCCTTTCCTTACAATGCCACAAGCGTCCCTACACCCACACACTCACCCCACCCTACCCCCACTATCTCTACCCCCACCCACCCTACCACCACTCTCTCTACCACTCTCTCTACTCCCACCCACCCTACCCTACCCCCACTCTCTCCACATGCACCCACCCAACCACCAATCTTTCTACCCCCACCCAACCTACCACCACTCTGTCTATCCCACCTACCCACCCTACCACAACTCTCTCTACCCCTAACCACACTTCCACCACTCGCTCTACCCTCACCCACCCAACACCACATTCTCTACCCCCACCCCACTACCACAACATTCTCTAACCTCACCCACCCAAATTACCACCAATCTCTATACAAACACCCACCCACCCTACCACCACTGGCTCTACCCCACCCACCTCTCTACCCCCACCCACCCTGCCACTACTCTCTCTACCCCCACTCACCCTACCGCCACTCTCTCTGACCCTACCCACCCACGCTACCACCATATTCTCTACCCCACTTTCCCACCCTACTAACCACACTCTACAATACACCCACCCACCCTATGACCACTTTTTCTATCCCCCACCCTACCACCACTGGCTCTACCCCACCCACCTCTCTACCCCCACCCACCCTACCACTACTCTCTCTACCCCCACCCACCCTACAACCACTCTCTCTGCCCCTACCCACCACACTACCACCACTCTGTCTATCCCACCTACCCACCCTACCACAACTCTCTCTACCCCTAACCACACTTCCACCACTCGCTCTACCCTCACCCACCCACCCAACACCACATTCTCTACACCCACCCCACTACCACCACATTCTCTAACCCCACCCACCCAAACTACCACCAATCTCTCTACAAACACCCACTCACCCTTCCACCACTGGCTCTACCCCACCCACATCTCTACCCCCACCACCCTACCACTACTCTCTCTACTCCCGCTCACCCTACCACCACTCTCTCTGACCCTACCCACCCTTGCTACCACCACATACTCTACTACACCCGCCCACCCTACCACCATTTTCTATACCGCACTTTCCCACCCTACTAACCACACTCTACAATACACCCACCCACACTACGACCACTTTTTCTATCCCCCCTACCACCACATTCTCTAACCCCACCCACCCAAACTATGACCAATCTCTCTACCCTCACCCACACACCCTACCACCACTGGCTCTACCCCACCAACCTCTCTACTCCCACCCACCGTACCACTACTCTCTCTACCCCTGCCCACCCTACCACCACTCTCTCTGCCCCATTCACCCACGCTAACACCACATTCTGTACCCCCACCCGCCCACCCTACCACCATATTCTCTACCCCCACCCGCCCACCCTACCACCATATTCTCTACTGCCACCCGCTCACCCTACCACCATATTTTCTACCCCACCCGCCGACTCTACCACCATATTCTCTACCCCCACCCGCCCACCCTACCACCATATTCTCTACCCCCACCCGCCCACCCTACCACCATATTCTCTACCCCCACCCGCCCACCATACCACCATATTCTCTACCCCCACCCACCCACCCTACCACCATATTCTCTACCCCCACCCGCCCACCCTACCACCATATTCTCTACCCCACCTTCCCACCATATCACCACTCTCTACGATCCACCCACCCAACCACCACACTCTCTATCCCCACTTGTCCTACCACCACTCTCTCTACCCCCACCCACCCTACCACCACACACTCTACCCCCACCCACCCACCCTACCATCAAACTCTCTACCCTCAACCACCCGTCCACCACTCTTTATTCTCCTTCCATCTCATTCTCTTGCACACCTGTGCCCCTTATCGCATCCTCCCTTAGAACGTTGCACGCTCCTCCTTGCACCCTGGTGCCTATACATGCATGATGCAAAGAACAACATTAAACGCCAAAACTATTGGGGGAGGAGGGTTATGAAAGTAACACTCCTAGGCAGAGGCGTAGCCAGGATTGTCTAACAAGTGGGGCCTGAAGCTAATGCAGTTGGGCCCACCACAGTGACGTTAATATTTGGAAATGCCCACACTGTGCTGCTGAGTGAGCATCTTCAGATTTTGGGTGGGCTTTGCCCGCTCAGGCCCTGCCCTGTCTACACTTCTGCTCCTAGGAAAAAAACTATATTCCTAGAAGAATCAAATTATGAGCTGTAAGATAATGGGCCTCATTCCGAGTAGGGCGGTAAGGGATACCGGACACCAGTAAGGAGACCGGTGCCGGTAATCCCTTACCGCCCTACTACGAGGTCCCTTAGTGGGTCCCTCATTTTACGCCTGGTCTGACCAGGCGTCATGGATGGGACCCGTTAAGGGACGTCAGAGCTATTTGCGGTACCGTTATTAGTGCCTTCCCCATTCCCATTGAGCCCTATGGGGGCTCAAATGGGAATGGGGAATGGCTTTTTCAATGGGGACTTACCGGTCCCGCAAAGGTCGGACTACACCGGTAAGTCCCCATTGAACCATACCGGTGCCGGTACCATTATTGGAGGCAGTCATGGTGCAAATAGCGCCATAACTACCTCCAATCTCGGAATGAGGCCCAATGTGTTTTCTGTTCGATTGACCAATTGAGCCAAGGAATTTAGAGGAAATACATTCATCAAGATTTTTTTATTTTTGCAGCTGATGTGACCCATAGATGAGATTGAAGATGCTACAAGTATACAGCACATAGCTGTCAGAGACGTGTTGCTTAGGTCAACACACCTTCGGGTCAATCAGGTTGGGTCTTAATTATACTATATTATACTATATAGTCCCAGGGTGTAAGTAATGGGGCATTTTCTATCTGTTCATCAGGAAAAAGAAGAGGATTTGAAAAAGGCAAGAAAGAAGAAAAGCCATAATGGACAGTCCAGTAGAAGAACTACTGAAGGCAAAGATTGCAGACTCATCAAGTAGGAGAATTGACACTACTAAGAAAAGCCCACGGTTTTCCAAAAGGATGCTCATTGATGAGCTGCCCAGACATTCATCTTCCTACTCAGAGCTGAGGGTTTCTCATCAAAGGGTTCTCAAGTTAGGAAGATAATCAGTGAACCTGGGTGTAAAGACTGGAGGGGGGTGTCCGTACTCCTGCTCTCTATATGGCAGAGGAGAGGAACAGAGGACCCCAGCCAAGATTCTCTATAGGGTAGCGCTGGTCAAGCAATCAAGGCCTAGCTTCTCAGGAGGTGATGCAGGCTGGTTCTTAAGTACAGTGTAGTCCTCAAGCACCCACAAAGGAATGTCTGCACACTGTATTAGTTAAAACACAGTCTTTATATCATTTATATTCAAGGTTATGTGCAATATAATGATAACTCACTTTGTACTCGGTTATCTATAATGGCAAATATACAGTTCTACGTGGTACCACAATTACTATTAGATCTCTTTAAAGTGCATCAACTGTATGGTTAAATGGCACACAAATCAGTTTGTAACGGAAACCAACAATAGATATAAGAGGAAAGCAGTTGGTTAGAACAATAG
Source organism: Ambystoma mexicanum (assembly GCF_040938575.1). Classification (NCBI taxonomy): domain Eukaryota; kingdom Metazoa; phylum Chordata; class Amphibia; order Caudata; family Ambystomatidae; genus Ambystoma; species Ambystoma mexicanum. The sequence continues at coordinate 149,904,339 of NC_090931.1, forward strand.
GCAGAATACGGACCGTGATATCTAGACAAGGTTCGGTGTGGAGATCCCTCCACCTGGGCAACCTGTAGAATAAAGATATATCACAAGCCCAGTCCATCTATTGTGCTCAAGAGACTTCTGCAACCCCAAAGTACCTGGCGTTGTAGCGTTCCTCGTCGGGGAACCGATGGCCCTTCTTGAGTGCCCTCCCTTTAAAGCAGGAGTCACTGGTCGTCGAACGTCCGACGGAGAACAGGGTGAACTATGGTGGTGAAGAGGTAGCTTCTTTCCTAGCGGTGCTCGTTGACAGGGAAGCGTAAACGTCCTGCAAGGAAGAGGCGTGCGGGGCACCTTGGTGTCAATAGTTCAGGACCGCAAAGAGTTTGAAGAACTGTGAGCCAGCAAGGGCGTCGAGTTGTTGGAATCTCTGTGGTCTTTGGGTGGTGGGAAACCCACCGGCGGATGCTCCTCAGCGCATCGACGGCCTGGCCTTCTCCGGTGGAATAAGGCGGGTGGCGGTGCGGACGAACGCATCCGTGAATCGAAAGTTCTTAGGCAACAGGAGCACGGCGGCTCCGGTCAGCGACGGTGGGCGTCGACGGTGGCGGACAACAGTCTGGGCGCCTCTTTTTGGGATTCCTTGCCAGTCCCCGTCTCCAGTCGGCAGCCTGTCATAGGTCTGTCTACCAGGGAGCTTTGGCAAAGATCAGCTGGTGCACGATGGTCCCTCGTAGCTCGGGAAGAGGGCGCCTTACCAGGTCCTTCCTGGGTCAGTCTTTGGTGAAATAGCAGCTTACAGATTGATGAAGACGGGCAACAGCAATTCTTCTCTTCCAGCAGGGCTTCAAGGTCAAGCTTCAGTTTCACTCCAGTTACTCTATGTAGTTTAGATTTCAGCTTCTGAACACGATTCCTAGCAGTGAGTGGTCCCCAGATATACTGTTGATCTCCCATTCATTCCGCTGGGTCACATTCAAGCATCCAATCACTGCGAAGGGCATTCATGCAGGCAGGCAGCCAATCCGGTGCATAGTCCATTCAGGCCATTCCCTTCTCTCCAGACACTCACAACAAGTTATGTGTATTGGGACAAGTACCCAGCCATTCAACACTCCACACTGCATTCATACCAGTTTTGGGCAGGGCTGTCTCAGTAATTGTGTCAAACACCAGAAACCAGACATCCACAACAAGAAGTGCAAACTCGTCACACACTCCATTCACCTAGGTCCCACCCACAGGCGTACCCACAACATACGGTCATTGGGAAGGCACCAGCCAGTCTGGTCGGCACGTCCCCACACTAGCATATATGGAACTTCCATTCCACAGCCAGTCAGGGGGAAGGTACAGAGTCAATGCTTCCCAGGACTTCGGGAAGATCAAGGTAACAGGCGATGGAAGGCAGGAGGCCACGGGGGCCATCTTGTCTCCATCAGGAAGCTACTGATTCCAATGAAAGGGCCTGGGCATCCCAAAATGGAGGATGCTCAGGGCACCAGTCAATTCAGCACAGAGCTGCCATCAGCCCGTACCCTGCTCTGTGGGCCACACAGAAGTGCTCAAAAACATACACTAGGGGCACAGGATTATACCCCCACCCATGGGTCACCAGAACAAAAAGAGAGAGCTGCACTGGCAGGAGTCCCACATGAACTCCTGCGTGGAAAACACGACAGAACACATGATAAAAAACAGTAAAGGACTAGGATACGGAGGCCCTGTCCCTCCAATGCATTTCCAGCATCACACTGGGGTGTTCCATGTCCGAGAAAAAATAATTTTTTCCTTAGATTCTGAATCTATGAAGTCACTTAACTTTCCATATCGCCTGGTTCCTGGCAGTGAAAATTAATTTGATGTAATCTCAGATCCTTTAATCAAGAGGTGCAAAACAGGAGGCTGTACATGGCATTCTGTCCAGCAGAGACAGCAGTACCCAAGTTAAAGCTGTTAAAAGGGTGAAATGTTCTGAAGTACAGCAAGTCTTCCGAACTGCCTGTTAACTGAAAGGTACAAATAGCGCTCCCTAATTGTCATGTCCTGCCCCTGATTGACATTGCGCCGGTGATACCTGGGTTCTGACACCACGCACTGCTGCTGCAACGCTCATGTCCTTCGAGACTATGGTGCTGATGTGGAGGGCAGTGTTGCCGGGAGCAGGGTCCTGTGTCCAAGAGGGAACTCACAATGAATCAAGGGATGGAGACCCAGAAACACATTACAGCAGAACGGCAAGTGCCCATTCCAAGATGGAAACCTGGTGGGGAATTGGGCACTGCTTTTGGAATGGCTTCCGTGCTCCAAAAAAAAAGACAGGCCCTTACTGGAAGCTCAGCAACACCATGCTACAAAGTGTTTCAACATCGACTGAGTACATCGCTCACACCTCATCTTTCCATTTCCTTGTAATCATTCAGTCCTACAGTGAATCAGTTCTTCCTTCTGCTTCATCCTTTTCTCCCAGGCCATTTTCCACTTATTACCTTGGCTTTTCTCATAAAGGCTTGAGTGACCTGCTGTTATGCAGTTCCAATGGAGCCCTCTGTATTTACTGCTACTGGAATAATTATCATCTTCTAGTCATCATCAGCAGAACGTATTTCTCTTTAAGGAAGTGGTCTTCAAACTTTTTTGGCCTATGTGGGCAGACTGTCCCCCCCCAAAAAGAAATACCAAATGGAAAGTAAGTCCAAATGGCTACGAACTATTGTGTGCCGTCACCACACTCTACTCCTAGTATAGTGCCTGGGCTTGCCCACCTGCTCCCATCACAGTCTCTGTGCTCCCTCTTCCCACTCCTAGCCCAGTCTCTGGGCTCACCCCACACCACCACTGACCGTGGACTCTCCCCACCCTACTACCACCAAAGTGCCATGGCACCCTGATCCTGCTCCCACCAAAGTCCTTGGGCTAGCCCCACCCCACTACGAGCGCAGTCCTAGGGCCAGTGGTAGCCGGTGAAGGTGCATAAATATTACTCCCAGATATGCCACAGCGAGCAAGTGTAGCAAGGAAGTCCAAGCCAATCCCCTGGGAATTATTTTAAAATAATGGGTTAAAATTTTACATTTTAGAGCACACTTTAAAATAAAACATTGGGTAAAAAGCCAAACAGTTTGCAATTGGTGTTGGGGGGCACAGGGGGCAGGCATGATCCTTTTTACTGGACATCTAATATAGATGCCCAGTAAAAATATGCCATCCCTGTCCCCTGGGATCTCACAGAGCCTAACACACTCCCACAATCAATGTGATTATGTGTGTATGTGAGGCGCTGGGGGGCCCAGCGGCCAGGCATGATATTTTTTTACTGGACATCTATGATTGATGTCCAGTAAGAAAATAGCATCCCTGTCCTTGGGCTCTACAGCGCCTCAGAAGGAGAGCTCATTTTGGCAGGTGGGTAGGGGGATTGTGTAACAAAGGCATTTTTAAACTTCCTGTGTTGTACAACCCTTCCCCCCTACTCGCCAAAATCAGCTCCATGGGTCAACGCAAAAACACACATTCACACAGCAATCACTCTATCATTCACAAGAGCACCCATCCTCATACTCTCGCTCATAGCACAAGCATACACGCATCCATACACATCAATAAATACAAAATAAATGACCATAAGCTTACCTTCTGCCCCGTTCCTGATGTTTCCTCCCCAAAGCTCCCTCTCCTGCATCATGAACAGGAATTGGGAAGCAAGAGTTTCCTGGCTCCTGCACAAGCATGCAGGGGCCTGAGTGTGAGTGCTGAAATGCCCTGCTCTGTCTATATGTGTGGGGAGGCGCAGGAGCTCCCTCTCGCACATACAGACATGCAGTTCCCCAGCCAACATTTCCACTGAGCTATGCAAGGATGGCGAAGCAAAGGCCTTGCATGGCCCATTGAGCAGGTGTGGCTGGGGAACTGAACTGTCAAAGAGAAACAGTGTTTCCCTTTGACAGTTCAGCCAGCCCAGGATCACTCCCTCAGCTGGAAAAACGATTTATTATTTAATTCCATACTGGGGATCCGTGCGAATGCGGCCGCACCCCCTGACCCTCCACAAGCCCCAGAGTTTGAATACCTCTCCTTTAAGGCTTTCCTCTGAGGGGTTTGCACTCCTTCATAAACTCACCGGATGTCCAGCTGCTCACTCGATCAAAGGCAGTGTGGGGTCAGGAAGTTGTCAGCCATATCTCTTCACTTCAAAGAAGAAGGATCGATGTGAGATCTCTGGAGACACTAAGGCTGTGAGAGGATAAGAACCTCACATGGGTCTATGGGGCTGATGTTTCTACTTGATTCCATTCCTTCCTGACATGCCAACGGGCCGTAGCTCCCAGCAGCATAGATAGAGTTGCTTGGCTTCTGCTCAGTCAAGGCAAGTTTAGTCAAAGCTACAAACAAAAGTTGGTACCCAGACACTCAATGTACTCTTTCCAAGTTGAATGAGTGTGCCACATGGTGCAGGTCCAGCCAGCATTAAGCTGAAGTGGAAGTATGTATTGGGTTGCAAAGTATGTCTCTTTATTAAGTAATCATTTTGCAGTTTATTGTCAAATTGGTTTAATCAATCCCATCGGTTTTATTTATCATCAAAATTATGAAGCCAAAAGCTTGTTTGCTGCTTTATCGACAACACTGATAGAAGTAATACTGGCTTGGTGAGTATTTGTATTTTTCTCTTCGGTTTTATGGTATGTGAACCTCTCTGGGAAGCAAGGGAACACTTTACAAGTCATTTGGGTTTCACTGAGTTAATTGGAAGGGTGGGCGTTACAGGCTATAGTAGCTTGGATGTCCCATACTACATGGGTGGAATATACCTAGGAGTAGCAGGTCTTAAGAGTATCCCTCTATATTCCCCGAAGGCAGGGTTTTGAGTTCCTTCCTGAACATCAGGAGTGTTGGAGCAGTCACCATTGTAACTGGGCTGGAATGGGGCATTGCAGGAGAATGACTGTTTCTGGGTTTTCCCTTTGCATGTCAGTTTAGTTTTGAGACTCACTATGGTCTAGATTCTGGAGGAGGGTCCCACCATAGCCCACATGTTTCCATGATAGGTAAACTGGTGTTCAGGAAGTGGTTTCCTTAGATTTGATGCAGGCAGTTTTGACGAGTATCCCTGCTGGAATGAGTAGCCAGTGTAATTCTCCTAGGATGGGGGCGATGTGGTCACATTTATGAAGAGGGCAGCAGCATGTTGAATTGCCTTAAGGGAGGCCAGGCATGTGGCCAGGATGCTGGTGAGGGGGGCAATCCCTGTACCAATCTGTGAAATGTCCAGGGCCTAGGCATTGGTTTGGAAACTCTCAGGTGGGAAGAAGTGTTTTATCCTTTTGAAGGAGAGCTGGTTGATTTTAGGCACTTTAGTCTTTTCTGTTGGTATTTTGTCATTAATGGACTCGAGTGATCTGCTATATGGAGCTAAGTGATGTGTGAATCCATCAAGGTGCATGTCATTCAGCCACCCATGAATAGCTTCCTGTGTAGATGGATATCTCAGCAGGACAAATTCCACTTTGGTGGGGTTCAGTATCAGGTAGGTGCTTGTCATCCAAGCTTGGATGGAGGAGAAGCATTTCCACGAGGCATGAAATGTCTTGAGTACAATTCATGTTGAGGTATAACTGAATATGTTCAGCATATAGGTGAATTGAGATATTAGGGGTTGTTGCATAGAACTGGAGTGGTTCTATATAGAGATGGGCATGTGGTGTCGTGGAGTTTTCATAGTGATCATCATGCTACAGTTACAATTATTTTGAATCCCCTGAAATCCATGAGATTTGGACACTATTCACATGATTAACACCTTGTTTGCTGGTTTGATTTTGTGCATGGAAATCATTTCACATATTACATACGGAAATGTTAGCATTACATTTGAATGATCAGATCCCGCTGCCTCTGCCATCTACAATGTATCCTTGTTACTGCAAAACAGATAAATAGATTGCTCTTTGATCCCTAAAAAAAGTGATTTCCCCAAATAAGATCCAACACCTGTGCATTAATAAGTGCTTTGCAATAATGAAAAGCTGTAATTAAAGTGGTAGTAGGGATAGCTCTATGTCCACTCTGTGTATTAACAAGTGTTTTGCAATATTGAAAAGCTCTAATCAAAGTGGTAGTAGGGATAGCTCTATGTCCACTATGTGCATTAATAAGTGCATTGCAATAATGAAAAGCTCTAATTAAAGTGGTAGTAGGGATAGCTCTATGTCCACTCTGTGCATTAAGAAGTGTTTTGCAATAATGAAAAGCTCTAATTAAAGTGGTAGTAGGGATAGCTCTATGTCCACTCTGTGCATTAACAAGTGTTTTGCAATAATGAAAAGCTCAAATTAAAGTGGTAGTAGGGATAGCTCTATGTCCATTCTATGAAAATCTCCTCCAAACAGGTTTCCCATTGCTCCTCCAGAATCATGAAGGACAACGTCGGCTCTCTTGCCACTGCTCTTGCTGATTTCCACAACCACTCTTTTGCTATAGGATCCTTACCCGCCTCCCTCAACCACTCCCATGTGCACACACTCCTGAAAAAACCTTCAGCAGATCCTACTTGTCCAGCTAACTACCACCCTATTTCTATCACCCCGTTTCTGGGGAAACTCCTGTAGAAGCTGGCCTTCCTCCAACTTACCTCACACACTGAACTTGTTGGCGGTCTCCATGACCAGCAATCTGGATTCCGAGCATCCAGAGGCATGGAAAAAGCTCTTTGGAACACTTGTGAAGAACTGCTTAGATCCCTTGATTCCAACTCTCCAGCTGTCATCGTTCTACTTGATCTCTCATCTGCCGTTGGCACTGTCAACCACTCTATCATCATAAAATGACTCCATGATACCCTGGGTATCTCAGAGCAGGCACTGGATTGGCTGACCTCTTTCCTCGCTGAGGTCTGTCCCAGGTTATTCTGGGCACCTTCTCCTCACCTGCCTCCTTCTCCACCTGCTGGGTTCCCCAGGGCTCCAACCTTTCCCCCTGGCTCTTTAACACTTACCGTGCACCGCTGGCATGCACCATCTCCTCCTTCTCCCCCAATTTCCGGTGCTACGCAGATGACACTCAATTCATCTTCAAATTTCCTGCTGACTCTCTTACTTCTTCCATCATCCCGGACTGCCTAGCTGACGTCCAGTCCTGGTGCACTTCCAATGACCTCTGCCTCAATGCCAGCAAGACTGAGATCCTTCCTATTGTGACCCCGGCTCCTTCTTTCTTCCCCTCACTCTGGCCATCCCCTAATGGCTCTACCCCTTCTCCTTCATCTGAAGCCAGAAACCTTGGAGTTATCTTCGACTACTCTCTATCCTTCCTCCCTCACATACAGGACATTGACAAGAAGGCCAACTTTCAACTCTTCCTTATCAAAGGAATTCTCCCTTTTCTCACTTTCCCCCAGAAGCTCAATGTTACCAGAGCTCTGGTTCTCTCTGGGCTTGACTACTGAAACATCCTTCTCTTGAATCTACCCTCTTCCTCTCTACAACACCTCCAGCTAATCCAGAGTATGGTAGCAAGGCTTATCCTTGGCCTCAAGCCCAGTGATTGCATCTCTCCTGCCACCTAAAAACTCTTCACTGACTACCGGTTGCTGCATGGATTAAATTCAAATCCCTCTGCATCATCCACAAGGCTGTCTCGGGCCGGCGGACCACACTATCTGCAACTTGCTATTACTAAATATTCTCCTTCTAGACCTCTTTGGTCCACTGAAACCAACTATCTGTGTGTGAAGCGTTTCGCTTAACAGAGGGCTGGAGGCTATTCTCTTGCATCTGCTGGCTTCCTCTTGTGGAACAACCATCCTCTTCCACTTCGTCTTGAGCCGGACCTCCTCAAATTCCAGAAGCTCCTCAAGAGTTTCCTTTTCATTTCCTCCTTTCAATATTTCTTCCTCTGCCAACCTCACAGTCGCTGTGATTGGGAGCCAGGGCCCTTATGTGTCCTCGGGACCCTGGCCTCCCACACCCAATCGCCTCAGCCTCTGCTTACACATAGCACTTGCCTCGGCACCCACTGGCCTACTCCATTGTAGGCCTGCACTTACCGGCTCATTGCAGCTCGCTGCTCCCTAGCACTTACTATACTTGGCACTTACATCTGCTGCTTACCTACGAGCACTGACACTCCAGCACCTACCCCCAGTCCCTCTTCCCCTCTTCTCTCTCTGCACCTGCACATTCTGAATGCTCACAAGGCATAGTAGGTTTGTCTTTATCCTCCAGTGTATATATTGTTTGTCAATCAAATTTTCCTTCCCTGCTGCCATGTGGGCGCTTTGAAACCCAATTTACTTGTTGTATAAGAGCCTAACAAATGCACAATAAATAAAAAATAAAAAAAACAGCGCTCTGTAATAAAATAAAGTTAATCTAGAAAAATCTTAGGGGAATTTCTGGCCACACAGGAAAGGACCCATTGAAACCTACTTACAAGTTGGCATTCATGAGACTATCACAGAGTCCTTCACTCCCATGACACTGGTAGTATAGCTCAGTGGCAATGCACTGTCTTGGAAACAAGACGATGCAGAGCAACACAGGTTTGAATCCCGGGTCGCGCTTAAAACCTCTTTGGTATTAAGTGTGTAATAAATAACCAATTATAATGATAAATTAACAGTGACAAGTGACAATGAAGGGTATTGGTAGTGCGTTTGGACAGACATGTGATGCTTTGCAGTACAGCGGGATCTCTGCACTTGGGGCCATCTGGGAAAGCAGCAGAAGGCTCCTCCTGAAAAATTAGAATTATCTGGCAATGGTTCAGCTGTGACTTATTTCAGGGAATTGTGGCGCGGCAGGCACAAGCGGTTTATTTGCTGTAAGTTACCAGTTTACAGTAAAGCAGGTTGACATTTAGCTGTAAATTGTGAAAATATAGTATTGCAAGAAAATTTCATTTCTGTGTGATCTGACTGGTGTATGGCCTGAAAAAAATGAATTGCAAAATAGTGAGAATTAAAACACCGAATTTTTGCAATCGAATTTTTAGATATTTTTGGAAATGTTTTCGAAATAGATAGGGAGTTGGGTTAGGGAATAAATTAAGGTGGAGGGTGTGAGGGGGCCCCTGCATTACAATTCGAAAAAAAGTGCAAAAAAGACCTATTTTCCCTGCCGAAATTCGATTAAAAAGAATAGTGCTTTCAGCCTCATGGTTATTTAAAAAAACTATTTTAACGTAGATCCATTTGACTGGGCTTTTTTTTTAGAATTTTGCCAGAGAAAAATACGTATCTACTTATATTGCACAAGTATTGTGTATTATTTGTTGTGTATGCAAAGTTGTTCGGATGCATTGATGTACATTATACAAACATGTATGTATGCAAAATATTTGTATGCTCATTGTGCACTTCTTAGACAATATCAATTCTGTGGGGGGAGAACCCCTTATCACAATTGAGCTGGGAAAATAGCCAATTTTTGCAATCCTTATCAAAATTTGTTTGAAAATTACAATGAGTAGCCAACGACTGAATGCTGAAATATCCGTCTGCCAATCTGATTCAGTCAGAACATAATTTACCTTGATAAAGCCCCAGGAGGGTTAAAACTCGTGTTGGTTGGCTACAAAATTAATTATAAATTGTTGAATTGAACCATTCAGTGGCTGGCTACCCATTCGGATTTTGACACAGATTTTGATAAGGATTGAAAAATTGCCTATTTTGTCAGCGCAATTGTGATGCGGGTTTCTCCCCCCCCTCCACAGAATTTATATAACCCTCACTCAGGAAGGAAGGGCACAGTCTTGTTAAATCCCCACACATACGGCAGGGTACAGTATTACATTTGTGATCAGAGCAGCGGTTCCCATATTCTATGCCCCACATTGTGGTTCCTCAACTTCTTAGGCAAGGTATCAGTTTCTGATAGTTCATGCTCTAGTCTCATAAACATGATCTAACTCTAGTCTTCAACCACTACGCCTTACAAGGGCCTCTTGACCTTTGAGTCAGGTGAATGACAAGCTTATCAGGACAAAGGCGTGTTACTGACCTCTACTCGTCTCCTCAGCGACAATTTGCATATTTTTGGTCATTCTGAAAACATGAAGGGATTTTGCAAATCATTTGGTGGCGCGATAACTCCAACCGACCTCACACTGCCAGTAAATGTCCTGAATGTTCCTATTCTATTGCCTTGCAGTGGCCACGTCATGGCTGTAGAGTCTTACCTCGGCAGGACCTGCCATCCTCCTGCAGCATCCCTGTCACGCAGCTGCACAGCGGCCCGTCCACTCTACTCGTGCAGATCTGCTCACATCCCCCGTTCTCCTCGCACCAGTCCAGCCCTGAAACAGCAGACAGCGGAAAGGTCAACAATTGTACTACTTTGCATGTACAACAACGTGTGCCGCCGTACAAGATCCAGAGACCCTCTACACCAAATGTGGTGGATCTGAAAGCAATTTTCACTGAAGGATGGTCTTGTAACCTAGTGAGTCAAGCGCTCAATGCTGACATTTGTGGATCATGTGATAGAATTCTGGCAAGGCGATCCCAGCCATTCGTCCTTTGGAGACGGTACATGGCGTACCATTACATTGGGTAATAGCAACACCTGCTATTTACAGCACTATGTAAAATGGATAACTAGAGCGCTACACCTTAAAAAAGGTCATATTCTTATTACAAACAGAGTCTATGTAATGACGACATTCAGCAAGCAGAGACTTTCGAACAACACTAAATAGAATTCGAAGATGTTTTTCTTGCCAGAAGATGAAAGATATCCAAAGTATTGGAAGTTGCCTCACCCATAACCTCATTCAGTTATGTGCAATTCTCTTTAGAAAAAACTGTACAGTAAAAAAAATAGCCCCATTGAAAAAACGGTTTCATACAATCATACAATGCAATGTTTTCTTTTTGGTTCAAAAAAAGTAAAATGATAGCATTTAAAAGCAAAATGGCAAAATAGCTATTTTCCTGTGGAACTACATCCAGGAGGATTTGGGGAAGGCAAGAATAACCCCAATTAAAAAAAAATATGAAGGCCAGAGATTGTTTAGTTAGGTTATCAGCAACATAGTGTACCTGCCTACAAAAAAGAAAGGGAAGATGGCAGTAGAAGTAGGAGCTGTAGTGAGCTCTCCTTTTTAGGAGCTGATTCAGAAAGTGTTCTTCAATGGGTGAATCGCATTGAAAAACTCTTTGTGAATTCGGTCAAAGGAGCGTAACAAAATGGAGCCTCACCTCCGGCATCTTCTGCATGCAGGTCTTCTGATTCCTGAGGGGTCCTGCACCCAGGTGGATGGATAGCTGTGTATACAGGGGCCTTGCACCTAGCGCCCTATGCCGGTCCCATGCCGATCGCAAGGGATATTGCCACATAGACATGCACTATCTGGAATGCATCCCTGGGAAAATCAGGGAGGTGCCCCACTGGGGTCAGCCAATCCCGCATACGGACCCGAGGCCACAGTGGGTTCCCTGAAACTTATAGGTGAGTCCAGGGAGTGGCTCGGAGTGGCACGTGCTGTCCCTGGAATCTGATTGGCCACCCCAGGTGCCACCCCGTTATCCTAAACTATGATCGCTATGCGTGTATGTGCATGTACTTCATGCCACCCCTGCATAAGGCAGTGCCCCACTTGGACCACCGCAGTCAAAAGAGTCCGGACACCTCACTGCTGAAGCTGCATGTGCAAAAGCATTTATGCAGGAGATCAATTTTGGGGAAATCTGCCACTTGCATAGTGTTGTGTTTCTCTCCATACTGAAGAGGCGAAAAACCTTTGCGAATCAGGCTCAGTTATGCAAATCAGACCAAATCTTTTCTCATTGCGCCCAGCGGTCACTTGATGACCAGAGGATGGTCCATGGAGGAAATATTTCAGGACAGAGGCACCATGAAGAATCTCCCCTTGAAAACAGAAATAGACTTGGGGTAGCCCGGGAATTCATGCATAATGTCAAGCCAGGGACGAGCCATGGGCTCTAAGGGCCAGACGCAAGCCGAGCCAGGAAAATAGCTGCCTAAATCATGGAATGCAATGTTTTTCAAAATCCCACACATATCCATACAGACTAAAACTATTGGGAGAGGGTATGACATAAAATGCCCGAATCGCAGATTGGGTTCACATCCTGGGGTCACCAAGTGTTTTCACAGGCAAGGAGGAATTGAAGTGCTTTTGTTGGGATTGGTAGATTACTGCGTGACCAATTTGGTCGTAGGAGACTTGCTTGCAGTTTTTTGCCCGAATGATGATGCATATATATATGTGGTGGTGAGTATAGTTAGGTTGTTATTGTAGGGGTATCAACGGGGGACTACGGGGGTCTCCCCCACTTATATATGTGGCAAAATCGAGCAGACAAAAAACAATTCAATCAAATCTCCTGCAGCCAAATGGTTTCACAGTCATCAACATAAAGCCTTTTGTTCAATGTGAAGAAAGTGGTTGTCTCGTGGGGGCCAAACCCTGGGAGTTCTCAAACGTGGCCATATCCCAAAACTCATCCATACCTCAACTACTCCCACTCCCGTCCCCACTGCCATAGGTCAAGGAAGTAAGAGCTATCCTCCTCGGACCTGGAGGGAGTTCACAGCAACGTAGTGGTGGATATGGCTAGTCAGGCAATTACAGTGTGAAAAATGCCAGTGGATGGATGTGGGCAGGCAGCAGAGTGGAGACGCGCTTCAGCTGAGGTTGGCCACTGGGGTCAGTGGATCTACCATACAGTACACTTGTGGTGGTCGGAGAGGATGCATACTAATTGACATTTTCACAATTGACCTTGGGAGAATTGACCTTCAGAGAATTTACCTAATTTAAAAGGTCAATTAGGACATGTATGCGGGGTAAACCCCCCGCAACCCGCACCCAATAAAAAAAAACACAACCCCCCACCCATTCCATTTATATTATTTATAATCCAAAACCAACCCAATACATATATATAAAATATCTAATAATATAACAGTCAATTGTGCAGACGGTCAATGAGGAACACTATAATTAGGTCAATTAGGACAAAAGGTCAATTGTAAAAGGTCAATTTGGGTAATACCAGTTGGAGACAAGGCCAAGCACCTCACAAAACAGATTAACAACAGGCCCTGTCCTTAAACTGCACAGACAGTAAGGGGGCAGAAAACAAGTAACTCTCGGAAACAACGCTACCATGAAACAAGTGCAAAACAAAACATGCTTACAAAATGATGCTTACATGCAGGAGCTTGGTGTCTGTGTAATAGAGATATAGAATACAATATGCGTAGATCTCTAATGAGAGCCTATGGGAGGGTGCAGAAGTTGATTATCCACTGTTAAGCCTTTCCCTCTTTACCTGTGAGTTGCTGTGCCAAGTCTTTTTGGGGTACCAGGCCATGGGGGGACTTGTGGGTCAGCCCGTGCCCTGGGCAGGCACCAGCCCTAAACAAGGGCCAGGTCATAGCCTGGCACAGGCTCGCCTAGATTTGTTCGGCTTGCCCAGGGGTCCTCCCTTCCAGGAGACATATGGGACACTCCTCTTAGGCATGCACTTGCAAAGAACCTACCCAACTGGTTATTTGGCTGGGAAGGAGGTGAGGGCTGGCCTGGGAGAAGCTCTTCTGAGCTTGGAAGCCTTCGAGAGGTGTGTGGGTGGCTCAGATGTGGAATATCTCAAGGAATAGTCTGTTCTAGGCAAATGAGAGCACAGAAGACAAAATTCTGATTTCAAGTATGAAAGCCAGCACGTGTAAAACTAGTAGTCGTTAAAAAAATATGTTTTTTAAAAGCCTACAACTTACAGGAACCATGAAGATAGGGCGCAGAAACTGGGTTACGTTGCTGACTAGTATTCTCATTTTATGAAAGCCTGGAAATGAGCAAAAGGCACGCTCTCTGCGCGTTTTCCCACCTGACAGCCATATTGAATTGGTGTCTCTAGAATGAGTGGGGCGTGGAGAAGGAAATGCACTCCACAAGTGTCAGTTCTCCACATCTGTGCGCATCAGATTTTCATTCCGGTGGAAAGGCTGGCATTCCTATAGATTTCACATGTTTCTTTCTCCATACAAAAGCATGCAGAATCCGTAGGGAACTGCGTATAAGTCCGGATGATGTGTTTTTGCAGGCCGGACGCCATTACTTATCACTGGAGTGCTTGCATGTGTGCATGGCAGTTATCTGATGGCCTTTTCTACCTGGGGCAGAACATATCATGCAACCCTGTGGCTCTCTAGGATGGATAAGGGCCGCAAGGGAAAGGGACCTGGAGCTCTTTTTCTGTCAATGATTTCTGTATACCACTAGGAAGGAGAACTACCATGGTAACCGCTGTGACACGTGCACAGCGCGCCACGTTTATCTGTATGTCATAAATTCTCTTTGTGTGTTATGTATGTTTTTAGATTCTCAAGGTGCTTTGAGAATGTGGTCGCGTCACAGCCCTAGAGCAGTTGGATGGGAAAAGCATGTATTATGTTAAATGTTAAAGGTATTTGTACCGCGCACCATCACCAACGGAATTGGTCCCCAGGCGCTCTGGTGGATCTGGAAACGATAAGGTGGGATGGGTTAGTAAGGTGAAGAGGTAGTAGGATAGTGAGAGGAGTGGTGTTCTGTTGGCAGCTTCAACTCGGTATACACCGGGTGCTGAGCTTTGGTGCGGGTATTGGATCGGTGTCAGTCCACGTGTGCTGTTGCTCCGGCTTATGTGTTGTTGCAGTGTTGTGAAGTGCGTGTGGCTTGTTGTGCGAGAGGTGGTTGTGTGAGTTTTTTGAGTGAGATATGTATGCAGAGTTTGAGATTATATTGGTTAGTGGGTTACCTGACCTTTAGGATACTAACATCCACAGTTTTGTCTAAGTGTGGCACTTGTTGGCCTTCATAATCCCATCTAGATGCGGCGTAGGCCAATGTTTAGAATTTTATCTATGTGTGGGCATGCCAACATTCACAGATTTATCTAGATACGACGCAGGCTAGTGTTTAGAAATCTGTATAGGTTAGGGCATGCTAACATTCACAACTTTATCTGGATGCTACGCCCTGTATTATGAGGGTGTATCAACAGAAACCTTGTGAGTTTGCGCTTCCACTCGAAAAGAAATGTGAGCGTATATTCAGTCTGCACCATTTCTTTCCCATTCATTCACAGATAGACCACTGGCATAACGGGGGCCCCCACAGCCGCTGCAGTTGCTGGAGGCAGGGTGCCCCGCCACCACATGTTCTGGAAGGGGGCCCCACTTGGAGTAAAACATTTCAAGAATTTATTTTTTCAAGAAAATTATAAAATAAAATGTTTGTTTTTGAATTCACTCTGCATTCATAAAGAAATTATTTCTGCAACAGAAATAATTTCTTTATGAAGGCAGAGTGAATACAAAAAAAACTTTCTTTTTGAAGTCTGATGACTCCCCTCCCACCCCATGACATGGAAGACACCTAGGCTGGAGGCCTCCATGTCATGGGGTGGGGGGAGCTATGACTCCAAAAAGAAATCATTTATTTTTGAAGTCACTCTGCCTTCATAAAAAATTATTTTCTGTTATGGTTTGGTCCTTAATGAAAATAATTTCTTTATGAAGTCAGAGTGACTTCAAAAAGAAACAATTACTTTTTGAAGTAGTAGGGCTCCCCTCAACCCCATGATGTGTGTGTGTGAGTGTATGGTGAAAGGGTGCACACTTGAATGTATAGGTGGCTGCCTGAGTGAGTGTATGGTAAAAGGGTGCACACAAATGTATGGGTGGCTGGGTGTGCGCATGTGCGTGTACAGTGAAAGGGTGCTCACTTAAATGTATGGGTGGCTGCCTGGTTGTGCCTGTATGGTGAAAGGGTTCACACTTAAATGTATAGGCTGCTGCCTGTGGGAGTGTATGGTGAAAGGGTACACACTTACATGTATGGGTGGGGGCCTGGGTGTGTGTGCCTGTATGGTGAAGGGGTGCACACTTAAATGTATGGGTGGCTGCCTGGGTGTGCCTGTATGGTGAAAGGGTGCACACTTAAATGTACGGGTGGCTGCCTAGGTATGCCTGTATGGTGAAAGGGTTCACACTTAAATGTGCGGGTGGGTGCCTGAGTGTGTGGGCCTGTATGGTGAAAGGGTGCACACTTAAATGTACCAATGGCTGGGTGTCCGTGTGTGCATATGGTGAATGGTGTGTATGCTTGTGTTCAGGTGCGCAACAAAACCTACATTTCGGGGGCAAACCCTTCCAATGTTGGGAGAGGCGCTAACTTTATGGGAAGTGGAGAGGGGCAAACTTATTTGTGTGGGGGCATCTAACTTCTTAGCGCATTCTAATGAGACTATTCTAGTGCAGCTTCAAAGTTACATGCAGTTAACTCTCTCCTTTAAGTCTGAAAGCACCCACTTATGGACTGCTGTGAGAATGAGCTGTCTCCTGTTCCCTCTCTACCCTTCCAATCACTCCCCTGGCATGCAAGTACTAAACCCACATCACGATTTCAATTGCCTAAAAAATTTGGCTTTTGAAGACAGGTACTAACAGTGAAATGTTTTACGTTAGTAATTGCTGGGCGCTTGTTAACAGCAAAACCCAGGTGCCATTTAACATCTCTGTCCTGTTCTGTCGGGCAACTGCTCTGTGGGTCAAACAGGTTGAGTCAATATAGCCCAAAAGGTTCAGGGCGGCGGGGTGCTGAAACCCTGTCAGTTCAATGGTGTTTTACCACTACCTGTGTTTAATGCCTTGATTACTTATTGGTAATCTTCATTACTCCTAGCCCTATTTGTCCTCATCCCAATACTTGTGTACGGCGCAGTATTTGTGTATGAGGCCCTTTGCCTCACGCAAAAGTACTGGGATGAGGTAAGGTACATGTAGGTAATGCCTGTGTTAGCTACCTGTAATCTTCATTACTCCTATCCCCACTCTTCCTCATCCCAGTACTTACCTTTGAGGCAAGGAGCCTCATACCTAAGCATTGGGAAAAGGAAGAGGGACATGGAAGTAATTCTGAGCCAAGCAGCTGATTTTGGAGGTTGGGGTAGGGGTGGGAGGGAGAGGGATTATGTAGGGGGAGGGGCGGGATTGTGCGATAAATCATATTGGTAATCCATGTCCAGGCTAAGCAGTCCTGCTAAGTGTAATTACCTGGCTAGACTGGCATTTGGGTGCTGCCATTCTAGCTGTTTCTTACTGTGGCATTGTATATTTTCTGGGCATCTGTCATAAAATGATATGATATCATATGATATTGTAAGTCATTTATAACGCGCCTGTACACAAGTGTTTCTAGGCGCGACAAGACAAGGGAGGGAAGACAAAGGGAGGACAAGACAAACAATCTTACTAGGCCTTGTGTCATTCACATCGTGCAAGTGCAAGAACGAGAAGTGCAAGGGGAAAGGGAGGGGGGAAATTCAAGGGAGAGGGGAAGGGAAACAGGGCAGCACGGCTCTGGGTAGTGCAAGGAGAACAAGGGACTTTAGGGTTACAGTTACAGCCCCTAAGTGCGTGGTAGGCCCGCAGGCAGTGCAAGGGTGACTGATCAAGAAAGAGCCTGGACTCAGTGAGACCTGAGGGTAGCCAAGTAACCAGTCTGTACAACAGACAGGTAGGTCAGGTAGGAGAGAAGGGGAGGGAATGAGAGAAAGCAGAGGAGAAGAAGAATGTTTTGAGCTGCTTCCGGAACTTCAGGTGGTCCGTCTGAAGTTTCAGAGGGTGCAGGGAGGCCATTCCAGGGGGAGGCACCTACAGACGAGAGTGATCTACCCCCCACTCTCTGCCTGCAGAAGTGTCTAACCCTTAGAGAGTTGGAGGTAGCTGAGAGAAGGGCTTGAGAAGGAAGGTATTTTGGAAGAGAGCGCTGGATGTAGTGCGGGTCCTAGCCTCAGAAAGCCTTGTGGACAATGCAGAGGGTCTTCAACTTGATCCTTGCAGCCACCGGGAGCCAGTGGAGAGAATTCAGTGCTGGAGAGATGCGGTCCCTGGGCTTGAGGCCAAGGATAAGTCTTGCAGTCCTGTTCTGGACTAGTTGCAGAGGGTGGATAGTAGAGGATGGCAGATTGAGAAAGAGGCGGTTGCAGTAGTCCAGCCTAGAGAGAACCAGGGCTGGAGAGACAGTGAGCTTCTGAGGGAAAGTGAGAAAGGGAAGAGTTCTTTTGAGGAGGTGCAGCTGGTAGTGGGACCTCTTGGTGACGTCCGAGATGTGAGGAGAGAAAGAGAGAGTGGAGTCAAAGATGACACCAAGGTTTTTTTCCTCGCAGGAAGGCAAAAGAAGAGGGTTTAAGGCAGGCAACCAGAGTGAGAGAGGGAGAGCACGGGCGGGGGTCCCAATGAGAAGGATCTCTGTTTTACAGGCATTAAGGCAGAGATCGTTGGAGGTGCCTCAATCCTGAATCGCAGATAGACAGTCAGGAATGAGAGAGAGAGAGGAAAGGACGCTGAGGGGAGCCCGAAGGAAAGCTGAGTGTCATCCGCATAACACTGAAAGTTAGAGGAGAAGATAGAGATCAGGTGGGCCGAAGGGGCTAAGTAGTGGCTGAATAACCAGGGTGAGAGGATGGAGCCCTGGGGGACGCCACAGGTAGAGAGAGAGGTGGCAGAGAAAAAGAGACAAAGTTGGACCTGGGAGAGGCAGTCCAAGATGAAGCAGGTCAGCCACTCCAGGATCTGATCCTTGATACCCAGGTTCTCACGGAGTCGATTGATCAGGATGGCGTGGTTGACTGTGTCTAAAGCAGAGGATGAGGACAGAAGGAATTATGGAATCAACGTTAGAGAGCAGATCTTCACGGGTGTTCAGGAGAGCAGTTTCGCTGCCTCTGGCCATTCTGAACCCAGACTGATGGTCATGGAGATAACAACAGATTCAGGGTGGAGAGTAAGCTGGGAGATGACCAGCTTTTCCAAGAGTTTGCCCAGAAAAGGGGTGATGGAGATTGGGTGATAGTTTGCCGGGCAGGTAGGATAGGCAGATGGCTTCTTGAGGAGTGGGTGCACAAGGGAGTGCTTCAGGGGAGAGGGGAAACTTCCAGTGGCGAAAGAGTGATTGCAGAAATTGGCCAAGGCTGGAGCAAGGGTGTCAATATGATCCTCGATGGTTCGTTCTGGAGGAGCAGGGGAGAACCTGTTTGACCGACACTTTTATAGATTGGAATTGTCTAGAAACCTCATCAGGTGTTGTCAGGGAGAAAGAGGAGAAAGGAGGAGGAGAGGGAGAGATGGCCATAGGGGGGCCGAGAGAGGTAGAGGGAGAGGTGATGGAGGACAGGATGTCCTGAGTTTTAGCAGAGAAGTGAGAGTCCAGAGCCATACAGAGGCCCTGGGAGGAAACAAGAGAGGTAGAAACAACAACAGGATTGTCCAGTTCCTTGCAAATTTCAAAGAGTTTGGCCGTGTTGTTAGAGGCTGCAGAGACGCAGGCTTGAATGTGTGCTCTCTTCTTGATGAGTGTTATTGCTTTGACTGGCATTTTGGTGCAACCAGTCTAGGTATGTCTAAATGTGGCCTGGCATTCATTACTGTAATGTTATTACGTGTCTACACTGGTCTGCATTGTGCAGCCAGTTGAACATGTTTTCATTGTGGCATGGCATTTTTAATAGCAAAGCATTCATGTTCCTGTGCACTGCTGGTGACTTGCATGTATTGGATTGGTGTTACCCTACACAACAATTGCAAACACTCTGGCTTTTTAGCCAATTTTTCTCAGACAGTGTGCTGTATGTTGCATTGAAACACATTTACATCTTTCTCCTAGTGCAGTGTGCAGCATACCCCTTCAGCAGCACGTTTGTGCATATTGCGCAAGCGTGGTAATCTAGGCCGGCCCAGATTGTGGCGTGACCTGTGATTTGTTGCATGGCTCGCAAGGGAGAGGTGTTGTTACGCCACTGAGATACACCTGTTCTTCCTTTGATTCATTCGTTTTGGGCTTCTCTTTATCATTTATTCGTACATTCACCTGTTAATCTAATAAATCCTTCACTCAAACCTTACATGGGCTTCTAATACAAAGGTTATCAGATTAAAATGGTATTTATGTCGCTGATTTGTGGAGGGTTCAGAAAACAAGGACCCATGTTCCCCTAATTGTAAAACATGTATTGAAAACAAGTAACTGAGATGCCAAAAGAATCTTCACTTGAGGGCAGCGTCTGCTCTGCTGAAACAACAACAGCTGTGTATTTTCCTGCTCATGTGTATTTTAGCTTTAGTTATTACACTGGCTCCCTCTGCTGGACACAAATCGTACTTCAGGATATTATTTTTCAGTGGTACTCTCTGGACGCTTCTGTTTCTGTTATTTGTGACTGTGTTACTGTAGTCACAGGGAGAAAGATTACGATTCACAGGGCCCACATCTGCCTTGCCCCCTATTCAAATGTGTGACTATTAAACTTCCTTGAGCGTGCTAAGGATTTTGATATTCTGTAATTAGACTTCGAGTTTATTTACTAAAGGAAATGCACTTGTATGTATCTGCTACCACCCATAATATCACCCACCACCACATCAGCTGCCACTCCCAGAACACTCAGCTATTGTGCACCACCCACTCTCTCCTAAAGCCACTCACCCGCCCAGCAACTATGACATTACTTCCACGTCCACTCTTCCTCGTCCCAGTACTCAAGAATGAGATAGCCCTCCTCCCACAGAAACTCCTTTTCTATTTATATTCCCCAGAGCCCTGCCCCCTCCCCCACCTGCCTCCGGGACTAACAGCCCGCCTCCCCCGAGTCACAACAGTTCTTTTTGGTTCTGCTTTGTCCCCCTGCCATGGCATAGCCTGGGGTGGAGGGGTGGGAGGTGTTCCTGACCACTGTGCCTCGACCGGCCCCTGCTGGGCTGTGGGCAAGCTCGGCCATGGGGTCGTTTGCACCAGGGAGTCCCTGCTGTAAAAGGACCCTCTGTTGAGGTGGGTGGGGTGCCCAGATCCTCCCTCCGTCACAGCCGGGGGTGGTGGTTGAGACCCCACACGGTCGGGGGCTGGCCCCTGCGTTTTCCACCCAGCCGAGCAGTTCGGCTTCCTGTTGCTGCTGGCCCGGGAGGATCGCACCCCAGGTGGAGGTGAGGAGTTGGCTTGGTTTGGAGCTCCCATATGGGCAGGATTCCCTTGTTTTCCCTATTCTTCCTTCTGATAGGCATGGCTGCGTGCAGCTGACTGTGACTGTGGTTGCCTAGCAATGCTTTTTTCCCCCTGCATTCTGGCGTTTATGTATATTGGTTGGCTGGAGGAGCCTTTGCCTGTGTTTCTGTCTTGGGGCAGTCGTGGGCAAGCGCTCTGCGAAGCTGAGACATGTGGAGCCGGGCTCCCCTTCGCCATCCTCCGCCTCTCCCTCTCCCCCTCCCAAGAGAAGAAGGGGGAGAAGGATACAAGAGGACAAGCTTCTAAAGATTTTCATAAAGGCTGTGCAGAATGAGGGTATCCACGGTCACCGCAGTAGAGGAGTATCCTCTTCTTCTTTTCCCTCCCCTGATGCCTCCTCCTCCAGCTTGGGTGGCTCCCCCTGCTCTAGGTCTGCAGAGTTTGAGAGCAAGCACTTGGACAAGTAAGAGACAGCTGGTGTCCTGCTGCAAGTTTCCTGCTATATGGGGTTCCCGGACTCTGAGCCCCTGCCATCTGTGTCGGGGGTGCTAGGCCCGTGCCACCCCAGTTCAAGTGCAGGCTTAAGCAAGGCCTCCCCCTCCTGGCTGAGATTAAGGCTGAAGTCCGACGGCAGTGGATTGAACCGGATAAGACTGTGGTTCCCCGTTTTTTGGCTATATTGTATCCCTTGCAGGGGGACGAGGCTATCATTCCACAGGTCGTCCAGGTCGATGGCATCATTCCTACCCTGGAGTGGAGGTCTTGTATGTCTATAGAGGATGCCATCAGAGACCCTACTGATAGGAAGGTAGACTCCGCCTTGAAGAAATCTTATGGGGGGTGTCCATCTGGCCAGAGGCGTTGCTAGGGGGAGGCTAAGGGGGCTATAGCCCCTGGTCTCTTGGTTGTAGTCCCGGATAGAATCTCAGGAGCTACAACCAAAAGGATAGCTAGCCCCCAGTCCCAACAGTTCCGACATTAGCGTAGCCCCGGGTCTTTTCCAGAACTAGCAACACCCCTGCATCTGGCCTTGCGTTGTGCCACATACTCCTACACAGCAAAGGCTGCACTCGGGGGTTCAAAGCCTGCCATCAAGTCTGCAGAGAATGGCTCTGACCCAACTCTGCTCCTACAGCCAATTAAGGCTCAGGTGCAGTTTGTGTCGGACCTTGCCTATGATGAAATGGAGCCTGCTGCCATGTCCCTGAGTTCCATCATCGCGGGTCGCAGGCACCTTCACACCAGGGATTGGAGGATGAACTCTAGGCAGAAATCTACGGCAGTGAAGATTCCCTTTGAAGGCTGCACGTTGTTCAGGGTTTTTAAAGCTGACAAACATGAGAGACAGATACATAGGAAGTCGGCTCCAGTTTCCAGGGGGCCTGTTCCTGCTAGGCATTCGCAGAATTCTACGGGTCTCCGTAGTGTGCAGGGTCATCGTGTGTTGGGGAGGAAATGGCGCTCCAGTCAGTTCTCCGCTCAATGCCAGCAGAAGTCCTGATGCCATGCCAGTTAGGGGTCGTCTGAATTTCTTCTACACCCTTTGGACCCGCCTTTCTGAGGAGGCCTGGGTAAATCGTCTGGTTCGTTGGGGGTGCAAGCTGAAGCTTGTGTCCTCCCTCTTCTATCTGTCACGGTTCAGATGTCCCTCCCCAGGCACCCCGTCAAGAAGTTGTCCATGCATCGGGCACTATGGGACCTGCTCTTCAAGAGGGTCATTCGGCGGGTCCCGCGGGAAGAGCGCGCCTAGGCGTATACTCCATTGTGTTGCTGGTGATGAAATCCTTGGGGTTGTACCGTCTCATCATAGACCTCAAGTGCCGGAACCATCACATTCTGACTCAGCATTTCAGAATGGAATGTCTTCAACTTGTTATTCAACTTGTGAGAAACCTGGATTTCCTGGCGTCCTTGGATCTGCAGGATGCTTACTTTCACGTTCCCATCTGGTCCACTCAACTGATGTTTCTCAGGGTTGCTGTGGGCAAGGATTATTTCCAGTTCCGAGCCTTGTCTTTCAGCCTGAACCCCGTGTCTTCACCCATGTTCTGGGGCCTATCGTCACTGTTCTTCACCTCCAGAGGATTCAGGTTTTCCATATCTTGACGACTGGCTCCTGAAAGCCCGGTTGGAGGTCCTTCTGCTTTGTCATGTGGACACTACCTGTGCGCTCCTGCACTCCTTCAGCTTCCTCGTCAACTGGACCAAGTCTCACCTGCACCCGTCTCAGGACCTTCAGTTTATAAGGCCAGGTTCTGGATGGCAAGGGGTCATGTGCTGCTTCTGCTTATGAGGGCTCAGTGGCTGTGGGACTGTCTGTTTCTTCTTTCTCGTGCAGTGACTTCAGTCAGGGACTTCCTTCAGGTTCTGGGATACATGGCGGCCTGTATGTTTCTTGTCCTCTGGGTCAGGCTTCATCTTTGTCCCTTGTTGCTCCATGTCCACTGGTTCTGGAAGGAATCCTCTCTGGACTTCTAAGCCCTGATTCCTGTGTATCCCTCCCTCCAGGATGTGCTCCAGTGGTGGCTTCATCTGCCTAATCTGTTGAGGGCGTTTCCTCTCTGTCTGCCCTCTCAGAACATCGTTACGACAGATGCCAGCCTGTTGGGGCAGGGGGCAATTTCTTTGGGATAAACTCTCCAAGAACTGTGGTCCAACTTGGAGGAATACCTGTATTCCAACTAGATGGAGCTGGCAGCAGCCTTCAGGGCTCTACTGGCCTTTGCACCAGTGCTGCAGGGGAAGGTGGTCCTCTTGCGATGGGACAATACTGCCACGGTCACCTGTGTCAACCATCAGGGGAGCTCCCGCTCCTGTCCTTGGGGTCTCTGGCTCTCCGTCAGTGTACCCGGGCAGATTCTCACCTTCTGTTCTTGTCGGCTTGTCATGAGAGGGGTTGGGTCAATGTGGTGGTGCACCGCCTCAGCAGGGAGCTCCCTTCGGAGGATTGGGTGCTGCAGGATGTGTCCTTTTTGGAGAGTGTGCAGGGTGCTGGGGTCTCCGATTCTGGATCTGTTTGCCTCTCCCCTGTCCGCCAAGGTTCCCCGGTTCTTCCCCAGGTTGCCCTTGCAAGGGGTGTGGGGGAGGATGCCATGACCTCCCCATGAACAACGGGGCATATGCATGCCTTCCCCCACTTCCCCTCATCCAGAGGGTGCTGCTCGGGATCCGAGATTCTCAGTCAGTCGTCATCCTGGTTGCTCCTCTTTGGCCCTGCAGGTGTTGGTTCCACCTCTTACTGGACCTGGCCTTTTCCACCATGCTTCCTCTCTCGGGGGGGGTCTGGATACGTTGCTCTGTGGCCACAGAACCTGATCTGCGGGGCTTGGAAACTGAGAGGGCTTGCCTAGTTTCTCTGGGTCTCTATGCGGAGGTGGTAACCTTCATTCAGCAGGACCGGTGTCCTTTCACCTTAAAGGCCTACGAGCATCACTAGGGGCACTTCATGCCCTGGTGACTGGCTCAGGGCTTTTCCTCTGCCTTGAGTTCTGGGGCTCCCGTCCAACAGTTTCTCCAGTAGGGCTTCAACATGGGACTTTCAGTCTCCACCCTGCGTGCTCAGTGGGCTGCCTTCCGCTCCTTTGGGGGGGTCCTGATGTGGGTGGTCCCTCTTTGGTGGGGAGGCTTCTGAAGAGATTCACTTTGGTCAGGCCTATCTCTGCTTCTGGGTTGCCCTCCTGGGATCTCTCCCTGGTTCTGCAGGCCCTACAGTCCTCTCCATTTGAGCCATTGGAGGTAGTGAGTCTTAAGGATCTGACTCTGAAGACTGTCTTCCTGGTGGCTGTCACCTCGGCACAGCGGTTGGGTGAGATTGGCGCCCTCTCCTGCGAGACGCCCTGGTCTCCCCTGAGGCCTTGTTCCTTAAATGTCACCTCTCTTTTCTTCCTAAGGTGATTTTCAAATTTCACGTATGGCAGGAGATTGTTCTTCCTTCCTTTTTTCCCTCTCCCTCCTACCTGGAGGAGATCCGCTGGTCTACTCTGGATGTGTGGAGGGCTATTTTAGTTTATTTGGAACACAGGAGGGCCTTTCGTTCCTCCTCCAGCCTGTTTTTCATGTTTCGTGGTGCTGCCCCTGGGAAGAGGGCGTCTGTTCCAACGATCAGTAGGTGGCTGTGGGATGCCATCTCCCTGGTTTATTCTTCTGAGGGTTCTGCCCTCCCATCTGTGGTACAGGGTAGGTCCACGCGGAAGTTGCTTACTCTTGGGTGGAGGCACGTGGGGATCCTATTCTGAACATTTGTTGCACCGCCACCTGGTCTGACCCTGACACATTTTTTCATCAGTACCGTTTGAACCTCTACGGTAAGGAAGCTGGGCCTTTCAGGACTGGGGTTTGGAGTGTGACGTTTCTCTGACTTGCTTTGTTGGTACTTTCTTGGACTCTACTCTGCAATAAATTGGTGTTGCTTGGGTTGCATATCCCAGTTTTGGTCTGTAATGTTTGTGATCTTGGCCCATTGTTTCTGGAGTTGTTATGACTCATTCTTGAGTACTGGGACTAGGAACAGTGGACGTGGAGTTAATGCCTGGATCACATACTGGTAATCTTCATTGCTCCTAGTCCTACTCTTCCTCATCCTAGTCCTACTCGTCATCGTCCCAGTACGAGATGCCCACCTCACCCTCCCCTGTTGCTGAATGGGCCTTTTGGGCAGTGTTAGTTACCGTTGTTGCTCGGGGGAGGCAGGTTGTTATGCCCGGAAGCAGGCAGAGGAGGGGTTGTGGCTGTGGGGAATAGAAATAGAAAAGGGGTTTCGGTGGGAGGGGGGGCCACCTCAATCTTGAGTATTGGGACGAGGAAGAGTTGTACTAGGAGTAATGAAGATTACCAGTAAGTAATCCAATCTTTACAGCAGTTTCTTTCAGCACCATCCATCCAAAACATATAAGAACCATTACAACACCTTCCCCCTCCCACCTTGAGGAACCTGAAAGGCAAATCAGGAAAATGCATAAAGTGGCAAAAATATCAAGATGTGAATGACAACACACACTGACAGGTTCTGGAACTCTAAAAAAAATTATTTCACCTCCACACAAGCACAGTACAGAAATACTGCACCTCAACTTCTAGAAGAACGACTTAACAGCAAAGCAGTGACGCACCAACATCAACACACAGTAGCAGTTACAATCATGCAAACGAACAAAACGGAGGACCATAGAATCCGCCAAACAAAGACGTTCACAACAAGCGCCACCTCCATACGCTTGCAAAAATATGCACGCCTCCCTGCCCAGAAACTGGCAACCTCTACACCCATTCCGTTTGATGAACTTCAATATCTGGTGGCCTGCCATGCAGTGCCTTTCTCCAGCGAAACCAGTGTTTTAAAGTGGGAGGAAGACTTGAGAGGGAGGCTCTAGTTAGGGGGCGTGGCCTAAGTACTGGAGCGGGGGCAGTGATGGATGTGAGCGGGTGTGGCAATTGCTTGGCTCGCAAGTAGTGTGAGCAGAGCAGAAGGGGAGGCGGGGCACAATGCTATCACATTTTATGGTGCAACCTACCTCTCTTTTTTGTTTCTTAATCAGAGGCTCTGGCCCCTGCAGGCAGCCTGTCCAAGGCGGTCAGAGCCTCTGATTAAGAAACAAAAGAGATAGGATACACCAGAAGGAATTTAAGCAGTGAGCCCACCCTCTCCTTTTGTTTCTATGTGTGAGGTACCAGTTAACTCAGGCAGCCCTTTAACCTAGTTAAAGTGCCGGGTGAGGGCTCAGCATCCCTCATGGTTAAGGAACACCCAACCTCTCCTTTTTGTTTCTTAATCAGACCCTCTCTGGCAGCCTGTGATTAAAAAATATTAAGGAGAGGTGGAGGATCAAAAGGAATGATAGCAGTGCGCCCATCTCTACTTGTGTATATTTGGTGCCAATCCCCCCCGACCTATTTAATGGGCTGCCTAAGGGCCTGGCATCACTGATCATGAAACAAAAGGAGAGGGGGGAACACTGCTATCATACATTTTAGTGCCCCCTGTGAGTTTTTATAATAAGAAGCTCCGACCCCCGCAGACAGCCCTTTAACTATGCAGCTGCCTGAGAAGGCTGGTGCTTCTAGGGCCAGTCAGAGGGAATCCCCGGCAGTGCACCAGCTCGGGAACGCTTTTTGGAAACTGCCAGACCTCTGCTCTGGTTAACCCTGCTCACTTAAAGCCTTGGGCGAAACTCACAGTAAAATTAATCTCAAAACAGTTATGCATGTTTTCTCTTTCATGCCAAAGAATTGTTCTGAAGCATATCCATTCCTTTTCCCCTCATACCATCGACTTACATGCATATTCATTCACTTTCATGTCTTCCCACGTGCAAAGATTGCACATACATTTTCAGGTGTCCTTTAGTGTGTGCAAAAAAAATGTTAAGACAGCTGTATCATTGTGTGAATACACTCAGGGCCTGCTTCACAAAGCGTTTTTTCAATGGGTGCATCGCTTTGAAAAATGTTTTATCAATCAGGCCTTTAAAGTTGTGCTTTTGTGGGTATGTAGCTTTTTTCTACTCAGACACCACCTGGCACACAAACAGCTCCCCAGTCCACCACATGGAATGCCGTCTTTTGCAGGTGTTGGAGTGAGTTACGCATGTAAAAGGTATGCAGCTGTGAGTAACTGAGGCAGCAGCCTCAGGACATCTATGAATCTTTTTGTGTATCACTAAAAGCGCTTTTACAAATGCACCTGCTTACAAATTCGCAAGGCGCTACTTTTTCCAGGACTCGGTGAAACTGACTCCTGAAAACAGCTTGATAAAGCAAGCCATGTGTGCTGCCGGCTCTGCAAACACATTTGGGGAGGGCAAGTCTAGCAAAAGTTTCAGGTGTAGGTATGAGCAAATTACATGCTTATGGTACTTCGCCTTGTCTCATCTACATGGATGATATCTGACAATTTGATTTCCACGATATCTTGAAACCAAAGCCTTTTCTCTGCATCAGACCATGCATCCTTCAAGGTAAATCTTGGGAAATAGTCCCAAACATCCTCTCTTTACCACTCAACATTGACCAAGGCCTCCCGCGGGCAATTTCACCCAGTTTTCTTACTTTTTCTTCTTATGGGTCCAACAGAAATGATCTGCTCCTTGGGTTCTTGCACATAATCTGCCGCCATCCTGGAGTTTTGTGGGCAATTCTGAAAAAGGGAATTGGTGGGCATTATCAAGGATAACAGCCTTTTTCTTTGCGTTAGCATCAGCACAAATGTGGAGCAATTTGACAGCAAGGGATCTTACAAGCAACCAGGGAAGGAAACAGGGGTTGGAGAGGGAGGGGGGTCAGATCACCCAGCCTTAGTTAACGTGGTGATGGAGGGAGGTGTGGTCCTAGGTGCCGAGGAGGAGCCATTCCTGATGAGCATGGCCTTCGGCTCCTTCCCTAAATATAGAAGCGAGGGGGCGTGTCTCCTGTTGATGGGAGGAGGTTCCAGAGTCTGGGTGCGTATGAAGAGAATGCCAGGCTTGTGTTTCTTTCCTTCCTGCACTAGGGTAGTTCATGCCTCCTCATGTCCTTGCTTCTGGTGGATTACAGGCCCCGCGAGATGTACCAGAAGCATGGATGTAGTGGGGGCGTCTAACAAGGGTAGCTGATGCTGTTACCAGCTTGTACCACCCTCTAAGTAGGTGCTGATTGCCTTTAGCACCCACGTGCAATCGTTAGGAGTGCAGATGCTGACAGAACAAAAAATAAACAGTATTTACTAGTGCGACAAGGGCACTGAAGAGTGCTGAGAAAATAGTCATTTTTCAGTTTTTACTTATCAGGTGTGGAGAAGTCTGAAAATAACTATTGTTTGAAACACCCAAAATGTTTCTTAACTATCAGTGTACTATGATTCATGCCTTCGCTAAACATACGGGGAGACAGACTTAGAACTCTTTATGTCTGCAACCTTGCAGCTCTCCAGATGTTTTGGACTGCTGCTCCCACCAGTCCTAGCACCATGCTCAATAGTGATAGATCATGTAAATTGTAGTCCAAAGCATCTGGAGAGCCAACATGTTCAGACCCCGGCTTTAAGTGATGAAAGTTGACCTGGTAAAGGCAACTTGTGTCTGTGTCTGACTAAGCCACAGAACACAATTATGAAGACTGCTAATGTAGCCTCTGAACCATCTGAGGACACTCCCTCTTCAGTATATGACAAAGCTCACAGCCAGAGCTCGCAAGATTCACGGATATGTATCCAGGTCGGCGTAGAGTGAACTGATGGCCAGTGAGGCCCTTTATGGCAAAGGTGGTGCACAAACCTGCACTGGCTGTGCTTTGACAACATCTCAACACCAAGGTATGTAACACCACATGCACCTGGGCATTCTGGCTGCTGATGTGCAGCACTGAGGCCAAATATCAAGAATTGATGGCTCAATCAGTGACTCATTGTGACACCTGCATAGTGCAGCACCACAGAGTAAATTAGCTCTCTGACCCTCGGAGGGCGATAGTGGAGACAGGTGTCAATACGTATTCGGCCCGGTACACCGGGATCTTCCGCAGCAGAGAATGGCTAACGCTCAGCATGTCGATAACAGAAAGCTGCTGAAGTTAAGGGATTGGTCACTGCAGTCCCTCACCTTATCCATCGAAGGAGGAGAGCCACAGTCTCTCCTTTGAGGACAGAGGGCCTGATTCTCAACGATGTGCACTGGAGCAAATTGATGACGGTGAGCATTTCTGATTTGCACCTGCTACTCTATAATTGATCCACAAAGCCTAAAACTAGAGCAAATCCGGAGATGCCTGGAACAACTCTGAGATGCTTGCGTGCAATTGTGCTTTGTCATGTTTCGCCCAAGGGCCTTTGAGAGATGCTCCAGCAAACTCCAGATTTGCTCCATTTTTAGGTTTGTGAATCAGGCATAAAGTAGCAGGTGCAGATTAGAGACGCTCACAGATTTCTCTGATTTGCTCCAGCTCTAATATTTGAGAATCAGGTCCATAGTTTATTTTATTTCGTCTGGAAATTATGAATAATCAATCCAAGACTGGATGAACGCCGTGAAATAAGAAGCTTTTCCCCAACTCTGCCAGGGTGCTTTATGGGTTTCCATCTTGAATTCAAGGTTTTTGTAGACAGTAGGCGGAACAGCCAATTAGTGAAGCCTTTTTTAAATAGTGTGCATTTTATGTCAGTGGTACTTTGGAGGGTGGTATTGACACATGTTTATTTTTGTTTATTTTAAGACTTGTAAATGAGCAGTTTCATTTTCACTGTGGTAATGTTTTTGCAGAGCATGCATTTCTGAATGCAATTCCTTATTTTCATTTGGAAATGTTGCTATAGCACAACCTGATCTGACACGAACAATAAAGCACAATTATAAAACAATCTTTTAAAATAGCACCTCAAATTCATTAGTGCGACTTTTTAAATAAAGATATTATACCAGCCCTCCCCAAAACATTTAACTCTTTTGTTCCCCTGTAATGTGACAGAAAAACGAATTCTTATCAATGTTCCCTTCAAAGTTCAATTAAATTTGCATCCATCAATTTTCACAGAAGGGAATGTTATCTTCAGACATGCAGCGCAGATCATATCAATATGACATTCTTTTATTAAAATAAGGTGTCCTTGGGTTCGTTCAAGGCAAGCTACAGCACAGAGCAACCTGTCTTCAAAAATTGATTTACTTGCTCCTATGCACTATTCCCAGTCGACAGAATCCTGACTGTGGGTGCTCGTGGCTTCTGATCTGCTAGAATATGCTTTCTTTCCCCTTCAGACTGTGCAGGCCGTATTATAGCAATAACCGCCGAGCCGGTGGGCCATTACCACCAAGGTAATGCACATGGGGCCCAAAGTTACAGGGGCCCTGGGGGCATTAACTTTTGCCGGTAATGGCCGCGGGAGAGGCGGTTATTGTCCTTAGTATTCTGGGCTTTGTAGCCCTGGTGTACTAATGTCGTCGTGAAACCTTTTCAAGCAGCATTTCTTTTTCCATTTGAAAAGGCTGTCGTAGCAGTACGCGTTAATTCTAGAAACATTAGAACGCGCATACTGCTTCATTAGTATGGAGCAACAGGGTGCCATTTTGCGCCAAGTTGCTCCGTAGTAATGAATGGGAGGAATCTTTTAACAATAGCGTACCCGGCGCGCAATGCACGTAAGTGCATCCACAGGATTATACTGTGGTATGGCTCGGAAACGAGCCAATCCACATGAAGTGTATCCCAGGGATTCGCTGCGCCGGGTACTAATATGAAATAGATGTTACTTCTTACTTTGCCTCCTTACTCCTCATACCCGGCAACCGGTTACCCAGAATGCCTCAGCCAGTTCAAATACCAGTTCTCATTAGCATTGGTTACCGATATACCAGCTAGCGGATCTCATTGGTGCATAGTGCACAGGGATTTGGATGTTGAACCGGGTACTAACTTATCTGTGAAATCATATAGGCTATTCTGTGGTCAGGTAATGCAACTGAAAGCGTGTGCGATTCCAGAACGAGGCTGCCTCTTCTTGAATGTTGACAAATCGGTGCACTTGTCTTGTGAACTAAAGGTTTGTACTCAAAATTAACATAGTCTATGGCTGAACGTCCAACTAGAAGATAACTGTATTATAAACATCCTGTCCATAATAAAATGTTCTTCTGAAAAATGTCATTAACTAAAAGTCTGACGATGTCTATATTACCTTATTTTTGGGAGGAACTTGGTTACACAAGATTAACATTTGGGGCGTTATGACCGAAACGTTATACTGGTGCAAGTACAATTGCACAAGGGCAAATTGCGCTATTTCTAAAAACATATTCTTTAAATGCATTTTTGCACCAGGACTGCGTATGTCCTAGTCTGAGTCCTTTGCAGTGGTTGAAAAATGCACCGAACGAATATGTTAATGTGTGCCCTGTTGCCAATTGCCCGTGCACCAATGAAAAATGTCTGTAATATTTCCCCCGGACTATTTTCTCAAATGAGAGATTTTCTCAAAATGATATATATATATGAGAACAAGCAAGCTCCCCTATTTCAAATCCTACGCAGAGTTTTCCACCCAGATCTGGACATGAAAGGGGCCCCATGGAGACCTGGGTTTATCTTCTACACAATGGCGAGATGCTTCTTCACAACCCTTGCACATGCTTTTCACAGACTCGGCTCCCATTTTGGCAACTGCACTGAAATGTCTGATAGAGCCTAATAATTGTTTAAGTTTCTCTAGTAACTGTGACACACACAAGGACCATTATCCTCTTCCTCAAAGCCCACTGGAAAAAAAGTATTATTTGCAACTTAATACCCTCCATCCCTGTGATACTCTAGCACCCCAGTTACAAATGCTGACATGGGGCAACAAAAGTACTTACTATTTTGCATGAATTGTGCTCAGAATCGCAAAGTGACACGGCACAGTGCAGGTGAACCTCATCGTAGTCGCCAATAAATTTGAACACGGTGACATGGAAGCGGCACGTCAAGGAGATGCCATTTTCCTCAATCCCAATGGTGTTGTCTTTATTATTTGGACATCTGCCATCAAAGGAAGAGAAACACAGTCTCAGCTGTTTACAAAAGAAACATTTGAAGGAGCAACTCCATCCCCGTTCTGGAGGCTCCTTGAAAAGCAATCAACGAACACGCCAATGCTCACCCTCCTTCGATGATAAAGTATCGAAGCTTGTCGTTGCTGTCGCGGGATGGAGTCGCGTAGCACTTGTTGAGCGTCAGGATCAGGTGCGTGGAATCTGCTCCAACCACAAACACCCCTACGAATAGGACATCCCGGGTGGTGAGCACCACCTCTCCCTGCCTGTAGGGGTGCTTGTAAGACGAATTCTTGTAAAGTGCCATTTTTGTGGTAAAGCTACCACCTTGTGTTGGGACCGTCAAGTTGATAACACTAAGGTGGGGGAGGGGGAGCAGAGAATGAAGCATAGTGAGTTTCTGACAGGAGAATATATGAAAGAAACAGAAGAAATGTGATGTCCAACTGACCTGAGCATGGGCCGGACAACTGAATCCAAAGAAATCTTGATGTCCAGCTCATACGCGCAGGAGAACTCCACATTGATGGTTCGGTCTCTGGTAATTATGTTCCCAGTGTTGTTTGCACTCTCAATCCACACCGTGTTCTTATACATGATGTGAGTGCCGTTGGACTGTGGATTCAATTAAGACAAAAATATCAATACAAAGAAGCCTGCCAATGTACTATCAAGCCATGAGGTGGCATTATTTGATACTTTCCTCGTTTGTGTATTATTTAGAAAAACAATGCTTCCACCAGCATTATGCCTTGAGCTAAATCATGCCTTCTTTCAGGTGTGGCTTGAATGCCCTTGCTGCAAAGTTGAAGGACATCATTACAAGGCTGGCAGTGCAAACAAAATGGGGGTTGTTCCATTACTGCTACTTTTTTGGTGGTAACGGAATTCTCACACCCCCAAATTGTAAATCCGCTGATATTCGGAGGAAAAGTGGCAGATTCACCTCCAGCTTGTTGCTGGATGTAAATCCTCTACTTTACCGTGCAATAATTTTGGCGGCAGTAAATCTGCCAAAAATCTCCATGGTGTCTTAAGGACTTCAGAAATGGGGAATTACACAGTCCTAGTGTCACTTGTAATCCTATGATAAACCCGTAGGACCAAGTGGCGGTAATGGTAAATGATTTTGGTGTTAATTTGGCAGAATGATCACCGAATTTCGGCCAAACTCGCAATGAGCCCAAAAGAGTTTTATCTGGATACATGTGTGCATCAGTACCTTGGCCTCGATCTCTCAGGTTTTAGGCTTTGACAAGGTCCTTTGTTTCACTGCACTAAAAAATGCTGTCCAAACAACTGTTTTTTTAATGTTATGTTATGTTATGTTATGTTATGTTATGTTATGTTATGTTAAAACATTTATAAAGCGCAAACTCTCACCCCAAGGAGCATCATGACGCTAAGGCAAAACTATACTGAGACAGACAAAGAAAGCCAAAACCAAAATCAGAAATTAGGCTGCAAAAAACATGTTTTCACAGCATGCCTAAAGCTGAGATGATACTCAGTAAAATGGAGAGGCATGGGCATAGAGTTCCACAACTGTGCAGCCGCAACAGAAAAGGAGCAACCCCCCACACGGTCCCATCTAACACGTTGAACCATAATGCAAGCTCTATTTGCCAACCTTAAGGTGAGAGCCGGCACGTACTGGCAAAGGTTCTCCTGCAGGTACTCGGGGACAATACCATGAAAAGCACAGTGCACAATGCACAAGGCCTTGAACTTAATCCGGCAGGCCTCCAGGAGCCAATGCAGCGATTTAAGTACACCTGAAACAAAGATGGACCAAGAGGCACCCGTGGCAAGCCATGCCGCAGAGTTCTAGAGAATCTGCAGCAGATAGGCTGGCTGGTCCAGGTATAACGTATTGCAATCATCCAGTGAGCCAGCAACCAGAGACGAGACCACCAGTGGGTAAAGTCTCACGGGAAGAAAGTGGAGAACTTTACTAAGAGTGTGAAGCTTAAAGTAAACCCCTTGACAGACAGAGCTTATTTGAGGGAACAGGGAGAGGAGGCCGAGAACTTCACCCCCAGATTTTTTACTACATCCACTGGCTCTGGCACATGGCCCAGCTTGTGCAGCCAAAAATTGGCTGACCAGAGAGAAGTCTCAGGTGGACCCCCGACGACCAGGACCTCGGTCTTGTCGTCATTGAGCCGTAGCCAGTTGGCACCCATTCCGACCGAGATTCCCAAAAGCCAGCCTCGACAGCACTCCGCTGTCAATGGCTGCGCCAAATCAAGGCACATCAGAATCTGGGTGTCGTCTGCACAAGAATAACACCAAAACCCAAGGGAGTGTATCAAGGAGGTCAAAGGCAGAATATGAATATTAAAAAGAAGGGGAGAAAGAGCAGATCCCTGAGGGACACCAGAGGATAAGGGGCAGAGATGAAAGGGGAAAGGAAGAGGGACTGCAATGATCAGCAAGAAAAGAAGAGAACCATTTCAGAACCTGGCCCGAGATCCCCACTGCGGCTAGCCTCTAGACCAAGATCGAATGGTCAACGGTGTCAAAAGCCGCCAAGACATCCTAGAGGATCAGGGCACCAATCCCCCTACTCCCACCGATCAACAATCTTAGCCAGATCATCAAGAACAGAGATCAGGATGAATTCAGTGCCCCATCCTGGTCTGAAACCGGCCTGGAAAGGATCTAAACAGTGAAAGCCCTCGAGAAAAGAGCAGAGAAGAGGGGTAAACAAAGATTCAACCAGCTTCATAGGAAAAGACAGGAGTGAAATGGGATGGAAATTAGAAAGAAGAAGAGGGTCCAGATTCGTTTTTTTTAAAAGCAGAATCACCAACGCGTGTTTAAGAACAGAATGTATATGGACGTGCACAAGAGAAAAGTTCACTGCTAACGACGTTAAGGCAACAATAGAGGGAATAATCTCTTTCAAAGATCCAAGAGGAATAGGATCGCTGGGGAGATGGACTTCAAACTGCGGGTGGCCAAGATAACATCTGCCTCCGAGAATGCAGATGTTGTAATACTATTCAACTAAATAATGTAATACAGTCTTAACATTAGACAATTAAAAAATAATGTCCAAAATGTACTACTTAGCACAAACCCAAAACATAGGGAAAACATCCCTACCCCCCCAAACAACTTTTCCGGCAGCGTCCATTTAGCAATCATAAGGTAAACAATGAAGTAGCAGGATCGCATCTTTCTCTCCAAAATAATATGTATGGTAACACCACTTCTCTCCTCAATAAGCCCAATGAAGTTCCCAGTAACACTGGCATAGTGTTATTTTTAGCTGAGATGGTGAACTTGATTAACAACGGTTCACAAAGCCAACAGTTTCGGCTTTTGTGTAGGCATGGGGTAGGCTTTTGCCAGGCACTGCCATAATGGTGCTACTTGACGATAAGATGGCAACAGCTGGAAAATAGTGTGATTACCAGGGCATGTGATAGGAGTCCCTAGCAAATAGCAGATGCCTACTACTATACACAAGGCAGAATTATTGCCTTATTTTTAACCGAATTTAAGTGCAAGGAGCAGATATAAATCACATGGCTGAAGGTACACTTGGA
The DNA here is from genome assembly GCF_040938575.1 of Ambystoma mexicanum. Classification (NCBI taxonomy): domain Eukaryota; kingdom Metazoa; phylum Chordata; class Amphibia; order Caudata; family Ambystomatidae; genus Ambystoma; species Ambystoma mexicanum. The sequence continues at coordinate 149,940,373 of NC_090931.1, forward strand.
TGACAAATATTTATTACACAGTAGCACATTTGCAGCTGCAATTAAGTCATTAACTCTCAGCATACAGCTAAGAAATAACACCGAGGAACTCATTTTCTAGTCTCTATGTAATTTGCCGGCGGGGATCTGAACACATGCACTTTGGCGTACAGAGGTCCCCTCTGCCAAATTTTTATCATTTGCAGGGTAGAGTGCAAAGTTGCAGGGCAAAAGGTGACGTACACACTGCCTTTTGCCCTGCACTTTTGTACTCCCATGCGCATAATGAGTAAACGCTATGTGCGTTACCAATGGATCCCTATGGTGGAGCATAAAGCCGGCGGGCTTCATAGGGATCCCCAGCATTTGCGTTGGCATGGAAAAGCATGCCGGTGCAAATGCTGGGACATTTGTTTGGTGTAATGGAAGGGAGGCAGCGGAAACGCAAGTTACGTTACAACCCTCCTCTCCATCATATAAATGAACGAAAGTGGGATGTAACATTAACGGAAGGAGTAAAAGCTGTACGGGTCTGATTCACAGAAGCAGTTCATAATGGTGCAGTTCCGTGGGGAAACATTCTGTGAATCAGGCCCATATGCTTTTATTACTGGTGTTACTGATTGATAAAGCTAGCTCAAACAGATCCCAGCATGGTGTGTTTTAGGAGCTTAAGGGCATGAAGTGTGTGGGAATGGCCATAGGGATGAGTATGGCCATGGGCAGCCAATGGATGAATAAATGCCAAACAACGGCAATAAGCTTTGTGTCCCTCCTCACATGTCATCTCTCGCCAAATGTACTCCACTACAATGGCTTTGGCTCAAAGGTGGTGCTTCAGCATTACCTCATAGCCAAAACTAAAAATGAATGGTGTTCGGTAATCATTTGGTATGGTATATATTCTGTGCTATAATCACCGTACCCTCAACATTCTGAATTATTTGTGGAATCCTTTGTTTGGATTACTTTATATTGTACTTTCTTATGATGTGCTGCTCAAAGTGCTGGATATGTTTCACTACAGTTGGTTTTCTGTTTGATCTGTAGTCTTTATAATGCTCTGGTCTCTTTGTAAATTTCATTCTTTATGCTGATTGTGAAGCATGGATGCTTTTACTACTACTGTTTATATGGAAATCAATAAAGTGTTGTTGAAAAAAAAAAGTGCTTGAAAGTGGCTGCTAGGTTGTAATGTTTCTACTCTGATGGCTCTATGTTAATACATTTCAAATGACGCTTAAACTCACTGTAGAGCTTTAACCCTTTGTGGCCAAGTTTTGGGCCATCCAGTGCCATGGTTTGCACAAACACATGTAGCATTTGGTTGTAGTGACCATCGACCATTATTTCTTAAATGAATCCATAGCAATACAACTCTCACTAGCAACCAATAAAAAAACACAATGAAAGTCTGCCTAGCAAACAAAGAAACACAAGAAAAGTCTGCCTAGCAAACAAAGAAACACAAGTCAAGTCTGCCTAGCAAACAAAGAAACACAAGGAAAGTCTGCCTAGCAAACAAAGAAACACAAGGAAATTCTGTCTAGCAAACAATAAAGAAACACAGGAAAGTCTGCCTAGCAACCAAAAAAGAAACACAAGGAAAGTCTGCCTAACAAACAAAGAAACACAAGGAAAGTCTGCCTAGCAAACAAAAAAACACAAGGAAAGTCTGCCTAGCAAACAATAAAGAAACACAAGGAAAGTCTGCCTAGCAACCAATAAAGAAACACAATGAAAGTCTGCCTAGCAAACAAAGAAACACAAGGAAAGTCTGCCTAGCAACCAATAAAGAAACACAATGAAAGTCTGCCTAGCAAACAAAGAAACACAAGGAAAGTCTGCCTAGCAACCAATAAAGAAACACAAGGAAAGTCTACCTAGCAACCAATAAAGAAACACAAGGAAAGTCTGCCTAGCAACCAATAAAGAAACACAACGAAATTCTACCTAGCAATCAATAAAGAAACACAATGAAAGTCTGCCTAGCAACCAATAAAAAAACACGAGGAAAGTCTGCCTAGCAAACTATAAAGAAATAAAGAAACACAAGGAAAGTCAGTCTAAATCCCTTTGCCTTGTCACTAGTTTGCTTTTTAGAAAATGAGGATTTAACAGCAGGTGGTCGTGCCTGCCTCTCCTGTGCTGACTAGAGCTATGGGATTCCCTTTTCCGGTATTGTGCATGAAAAGTTGCTTGTGTGTGCCTAAAAACCGTGTGTACATTTTGAAAGCAGTGTTAAGCTCCCCCCAAACACCTAATTAAAATGGTATCAGGTAATATTATCCCCACCATTAATATTGCATATATATAGTCGTCGGAAAACGGCATATGCGATATTATTGATGGGGTTAATATTAGGGTTAAACGGGAGCGGGGATGTCACCCGCTCCCTTTAAAAAAATATGGGAGTTGCAGGGGTGTCCCCCGTAGGTTCCATGGGGTAATATCACCACACGAAAACTGTGCCATTCTTGTATGGGAATATTTTTGCGGCAATATTAACACATGGGACCATTGAAACTGCCAAAATTGCACATGACACCTGGGTGGCATTTAGTAGTAAGAGAACTGCATATATGTGAGCTTATATGCAAGTCAAAGATGTCTAGCAAGGCACATAGAAATAACAGGATTAGTACAGCAACACTTACAGCCTAGAAGTGCTTAGATGCACGTTCTAGTTAAATACTCACTGCAAGCAGTCAGTAGGACAGGAACATACCAACACAAAAGTAGCACTTAAAGCATATTAACTGAATAACCTGTGAATACATATTGGATTATAATTGTTAAATGAGGATAGAATACATTGTGAATGAAACGGGCCCCTTTTATAAAAACAGAATGCAGCAAGAACACACGTTGTTCATTTGAAACGCTTTCGGCTCTCAGTCTGAAGCCATGCAAGTGTAGTTCAACAGACAAAACAGAAGCTGGGGGAAACTTTCAAACCAGTGCAGGGCATAAGCCAGGCCTCAGATCAAGAACAGACAGAAAAAGCCTCAGCAAGCTCCACAGTGTGCATGATGAAATACTGTACAGTGCACATCGTGCAGTTCATTTAGGTATAAGACCCAGGCAGGCATTAAAGGGTTGTCTGTTGGACTGCTGTGTGCTACAGAAAATAATGTCCATTTTGAATCCTGCATAATCACAGAGTTTCCAAACACACCGGACACGATTGCCTAAAACAGGTGAGCCTTTAGCAGTGCAGTCAGCACACAGTAATTGAGATAAGACACAGAGATAATGGGCATATACTTTAGAGGAGATTCTGGGGGGAAAGGGAAAAAAGTGAATGAAGCCTTTCTTTTAATATTGATGAATGGATGGAGGAGCTTCTTACTGTCTCAATGTATGAAAAAGCCATTTACAAGTATAAGGATGAAATTGAGAAGTTTTGGGACATTTGGAGCTGTTCTCTTGATGTCTATGGATGAACTTGAACTTTCATTTGGGATTGATGTATCCCTGGCTTTGTATATTACTGTTATGTGTCATTACTTATGGTTTTATACAATGTTTTTGTGATATAATCGTGTGTCTGTTGCATGGATTGTTGCTTTTGTAATTTGCAGTCTTTGGCTTTGTTGTTCTCTTTCTTTTCCTTTCTTCATTTTCCTCTTCTTTTCCCCCTTTTTGCACCTCTATTCCTTTCTTATATAGATTGTTTAGTGGTAGTTTATGATGAACTGATTCAGATGTTTTGACTTTGGTTGACAAGGAATATGATTTAAAGATTAATGCCATATTTTGTTATTATTTGCTATTGTGAAATAACAACTTTTGATCGGGAAAAAAATGAATGGCAGAAAGAAAGCACAAAGCCAATAGTTTGTGAAAAAGTCAGAAGCAGCTTACTAGAGGCCATCAGATGAAGGCCTAGATCCGAGTTCCAGAACATGTTTTTGGTATGTCACTTTAAGCCAATGCAGCACCAAAGTTCTGCACAATATGTTTAAGCCATTTCTGTTACAAAGACAGGGGGCAAGCGATTCTATTTTTCCTGTGTCCAAACTAAAACAGGTTCGGTTGTTTTTTTAAAACATTGGTAAGCAACACTAAACATTGCTTTAAATATTTGCTTGTAGACTGATTGCACCATAAGCGACTATTAAGCAGGTTCAATTTCTGAGATGAATAGAATTGCACATGATTGAAATATCACGGTTTTTAAAACCAATACTGAACTTAGTGAGATGCTCTAAAGGGTTAATATCATGTTAGGGGGAAATGCTTGGGGCAATTGAAGCTAGTACCAGCTGCCCACGTCAATAGTGTTGAAGTAATTGCGTATATGACAATTGGGTGCACTGTGTCTGATGCGGGTGGTCGTGAATTAAGGACTCTGAGCCCCCAGTGTCCTAAAAACTGGATAATTCAACCATAGCAAAACCACACTGCACTAGACAGTCAACGTGTTAAGTATACTAAGTTTCATCCAGGAAAACCAGCCGACACGTGTTTCGACCTCTTTTTCCAGGTTGATGTGATAATAAAGTAACACAAAGCACACGTATGATAAAATATTTTACAAATTGGCATATAACTGAGTATAAATCACCAAAATTACAACATTCAGGGGCTATGAACACAAATATCAGGTGCATAAAAGTTGGAGAATTTAACATGTTGTGATGACACACCAGTGCAACCAATCAAATTACAATCGAAGCGATAGACAAAATAAATATCAAAATATCAAAAGAAAAATCAATATTCATAAACATTCATTGATTGTTGAACCAGATACAAAGTTTACAGTATTAATAACACATTTCCATTCACATGGTCTGTCCAGTGAACAGTTGTTCACCTATCTAAAACACCTATCACAAAATGCAACAACACATTTGAAACAATACTCCTATGTTGAGATTTCAACCGAATTATATTTAATTCAACATCATTTCCAAAAACTAGCAATTATTTTATTTTATTGTATGTATTTGTTAAATGCCCGGACCCTCAAGTATCACAGCGTTGTTACAGACAGCTTGTAGTTAAGTTTAGACAGTAATAATGAACATAGTCACAGGCATAGTTAAAGAGTACAATTAGAAGCAGTTATTTAATCACATTTATGCATGCAGCGTGTTTTGGCATGGTTGTTTGGTTTTATTCAGTATCGGTTGAAGACACAAGTTTTTAGGTCCTTTTTAAAACGAGAGAAGGAGTCTTCACTTTTTGAGATGAGTGGGAGCTCATTCCAGAGTTTCAGGTCCATGACCACGAAACTGCTGCCTCCTGCTCTTGAAGTTTTGAATCGGGGGATCACCAAGAGCGATTTGTTGTTAGATCTGAGTAATTTCTTGGGTTCTTTTTTCCTAATGGAGTTTTGTTTAGATAGGGGCTTTATTTGCAAGACATTCGTGGGTGATACACAACATTTTAAAGATAATTCTGGCTTTGATGGGCAGCCAGTGGGTCTCTCTTATAGTGGTGGAGATATGGTCACATTTTTTAATTCCTACAGCAGCTCGTAATGCTTTATTTTGAGTTGGAGTTTCCCCAGGTTGGACTGGGAGGTACCTAGTAGGGTAACGTTACAATGGTCCAACTTTGACAGTATTAGCGCTCTGGCTAGGGTGACGCAGTTTGGAGGTGTGAGGTATTGGTGACTCAGGGCAATTAATTTAGATGTGTAGGAAGTAGAGGATGAGAGGGCGCTAATATGCCTTGCCATTATTAAGTTAGTGTCTAGGTAAACTCCTAGAGTTTTTACTTGTTTAGATTCTGGGATTTGGGTACCGTCGATGTTGATAGTTGAGTAGTTGGTGTGGAGAGAGCTGATTTTAGTTAGGGAGCCTATGATGAGGATCTCCGTTTTCTCATCATTGAGGCAAAGGCTATTCAGTGCCATCCAATTTTGGATTATCGCATAGATATTGTTAATGATCAGGGTGTCTAGATCATAGTCTCCTGTGATTGGAATGAGGATCTGGGTGTCATCTGTGAAGTTGGTGTAGATGATAGCCATATTATCCAGAGCTGAGAAAAGAACCATTAGAGGAAGCGTTATACAAGGTAGGCGAGAGGCAGGAGCCTTGGGGTACCACAATGGGGACTGGTATGGAGTCTGCAGCCTGTATACCAATGCTAACTCTGGATGTGCGTTCAGCTACGAAAGATTTCACCCACAGGGTGGCATCCTTAGAGAAGCTGAAATCATTTTCAAGCATGTCACATAGTTTATCATGGTCTACTAAGTCGAAGGCTGCAGAGAGATCTAACAATAAAAGAATTCTGAGTTTGCCTGCATCCCTAATGGAGTCTATCTGATTTTTTAGATCGAGAAGGGCTGTTTCTGTGCTATGGTTTGGTCTAAAACCGGATTGTCTAGCACCTAAGAGATGAATTTGTTCGAGATGGGCTTGGATTTGATTATAAGCAGTTTTGTCAATGATCTTGATTAGAAATGGTACTGTGGTTATTGGTCGGTAATTAGTGAGTATTGAGGCATCCCATGATGTTTTTTTAGCAAAGAGGTTACCCAGGCTTCTTTTATGCTTGCCGGGACTGAGTTAGAGTTGAAGGATGCATTAACAAATTTTGTGATGGTAGGGATGAGGAGTGGAACACAGAGTTTAACTAAGTGGGCAGGGAAGTTAGTACCTTTGCAATTAGAAGCTTTCAGTTTTGCTATGGTGCCTGTCACTGTATCTTGGGTCCCTGTGGTGAATTGGAATTTGAGATCTACTATATCATTGGATTTTTTGAGATTGACAGTAGTTTCATTTTTTTCAGCTTAGACTTTTCTTTTACTGAGGATTTTCTTTTTGAGTAGCTCGATTTTGGAAGCTAACGCATTTTGTATGGTAGTACACCATTCCTTACTGGCATTTATAGGGGTGGTGGCCGGGGTGGGGTTTTCTAATTCTTTGAGAATGGAAAAGAATTTGACGTGGCGTTGTTGATACAGGTATTGTATGCATTAGCTTTGTGGGTGATAATAGCGGTTTGGTAGTTGTTATTGGCAGTTTTATAAGCGTCAGCTGACTTCGCTGTGGGTGATTTTTTGTGAAGGTGTTTGAGCGCTCTTTTAGTGCGTCGTAGGGCAACTATTTCCTCATTGAACCAAAAGCTCTTCCGCTTATCTGCACGTCTTGTTTTAGTTGTTAACTGGGCTGCTGAATCGATGGTGACTGAGAGGCTCTTATGGTAGGCCTCTTGCAGGATGCTGGGATTGTTGCTTGTGACCATGTTAGCTGACAGTCTCTCGGTTAGAATGGGGGCTAGATTTTCAGCTGTTAATTTCCAAGTGTTCCTTGTGGTATAGGTGCCCATTATTTTAGTTACTGGCGGTGTTGTCTCCTTACTCGTGATGGAGAAATGTATGCTATGATGGTCAGTCCAGATGAGGGGCACTAATGAATCAATGGTTATTTGGGTATTCAGAGTGAGTATCCAGTCCAGAGTGCAACCAATGACAAAAATATGGGAGGTGGAGTCAGTGATGGCTGTGGCCGCAAGTGACCAGCAGACAATCCCTTCATGCCTACCTAAGCACTGGTTCCGTTTCCAATACCCAAGTATGTATTAGCTTACTGAAACCACATTTGTGGGAGTCTTTGATCAACTTTCTGCCCACTTAGGGGTAACTGAGTGCAATTCGAGTGACAGGTCTTAACGAGATCATCAATGCTTATAGCATTTTTAGATTTTTATTACGTTTGTGAAATTGAAACTTATGAAATATAAAGAAATGTTCGTGACAAGAGTGTTTTTATTTTGGGCACAAAAGACCCATGACTGCGTAGCGCATTGTCCTACATGTGTTTTTTAATGAGTGAGCTCAGGAACATACAAATGAGTGTGAGAACACAGACTGAAGCACATCCCTCTGTGAATCATGGGTTCTCTTATAGCTGTGGAGGTTCCTCTCCCAAACTGCCACCTACATGCATTTTGTGAAAGCACCACTTCAAAACAATGAATCTGTGTACTCACAGCAATGTGCATGCACAGATTCCCTTTTATAATTCGTTGCACTCTGTGATGTCCTGCAGTAAGGAGTCAGACAAAGGGGTGGCATGTTTACAAAAATCTTTATTTAAATAATAATGAAAAACAATCATCCTTTAAAGGGTTTTTCCTACCTGCTAAAGAAGAACGTGGGTGTCTGTCATCTGTCCAAACTAATCTACTCTATCCCTACCACTAGCATAAACAGCTCCAGGAGAATGTCTCCCTTCTCCTGGTGCAATGGGATCAGCCCTAGGGGGCGCACTTCTATTAGGCTCTGTTAATAGTTCAAGTTCTGCACTTGTATAGAATACCAGGATAATGACTCCCTTCTCCTGGTCCCACAGTGCAACAGCTGCTCTCTCCTACTGGTTGACTTGCTCAGCCTCCAAGATGCTGTTTAGTAAGATGTTTGCCTTTGTTTCGGATTCAACATGTTAGCAAGAGAATGACTCTGTTCTCCTGATTCAGTTTTCTCAGCCTTTGGCTAACTTTGAATAGTTGCTGCTAAGTTTTTTTATCAACTTTGCACTTCTTTTCAGGCTTCTCTTAAACTTTGTCTGGAGTCCCTGCTGTTAAATAGTGTAGCCTCCCATATAAAAAAAAACAATGGGAAACATGCCCCCCATGGTAATGTAAAACAGAATTTAATTTTAAAGAAATTAGTTGAAAGCCGAACTGGGATGATGATTGGGCAACTTTTAGAAGGGATTCCACTCGCACTCTTAGAGTCCGGGACTGGGAATTACATGTTAATCATCTAGCGAGATTAAAATTGTATAAAGATTATGTGTCTGTCCAATGTGAATATCTGTGACCACAGAAATACCTATTGTTGGCGCCTCATCCTGTATTAAGGAGATTTATTTTCCCGCTGCGCCTAAATTTGCTGTCGAGCAGTAAATGGGCCTAGAATGGGAATGTTAAAGAAGGACAGATGGTGCCGCCTGTGTAAGAATAACAAACAAATAGAAACAAATAGACACATCATGACCCAGTGTAATTCTCTGGGTCCCTTCTATGTGATGTATCTGGAGGAATTCACACATGATGTTGATGTAATAAGATCTGATTCCTTGTGGGCTACCTGTTTAATGGCTGGTAGTAGTCTCAGGAACATGGCCCTGTTTAAGATGTGGCAAAACATTAACAGGCAACTTGAGAAGGTTACTACCTAACACTAAATGGGAAATGTCTTTCTAGTAGTTCTGATAGTATGACCCGTTCATTAATTAAATGTAATTTTATGATGTATTTTATAATTAGATTATGTTCATATGTCTATGTAATTTGTATATAAAAGATATGTGAAAGGTTCTTTGAACTGTAGCACATAATAAATCAACAACAAAAAAAGGTCAAGCACTCCTGTTGTTTCCAACACACAGTTATTTCTTGTCTTTCTTACCCCTCCTCTTGGAAGCGAGAACCAGGGAAGCTGTTCCCGTAGTGTCCTTAATTTCTCCCAATACTCTGACACAGTAGATTGTTCTTATGGTGCTCTCTAGACCGATTATCTATTTTGAGGATAGATGGTTGAGGGAGATTGCTCCTAGTCTGAGACGACGAAGATCACTAATGGTGTAATCTTTACACTTGATAATTCTATCGCAACTTTGGTGAAGAGGGAGATTACTCCTGAAACTTTCTTTCCTTTCAATACGTTTGATACAATTACTGAGACAAGGGAGACTATTCCCGAGGCTTTCTTTCTTTTCAATATTCTTGATACAATTACTGAGATGGGAGATATCACTCCAATGTCTTCTTACCATACGGTACTTCAGAGACAATTACTAAAACGAGGGAGATTACTCCCATTGACTTCTTTAGCTCCAGCCCCCTTCCCCAAATCCCTGCCGGGTCACCCGTGACTTCAGTTACCTCTTCTTTGTTGGAGCCAAGTGGCCAGTTCTTCCTGGGGTGTTGAGTCAATGCGTTCCTATGGAACGTTCTCTCTGCTTCTCTTTCTGCTCCCACTGCAGTGCTTTGAATCTGTGGGGTCCCCGGCCAGACTGTATCGGCGCAATTAATGAAGCACTCGGTCCACCTTCTCGAGGTCACGCCACCTTCAGTCAGTTTCCAGCTTCCAGTTTGGTCTCCTCTTGGTCGGCATGCCAAAGACTCCTGCAGTCTGCCGTCAGTATCCTCCCACCTGGAGGTTCGCTTTGCTGATGTAGCTTCTTTCTCCCAGTTCTGCACTTCCTGGGCCTGCCAGGCTTCACAACTGCTTTGCTTCTCATTGGGTCCTTTCTTTATTTTAAGTATATTCTATTCAGCTGATTCCTCCCCAAAGCAGTTTCACAGTCCTTTGCTTGTGCCCCTTGGGTATTCTTCATGCTTCCTTGGGGCCACCTCTTCCCATTACCGTCTGTATTTGACACAGAAGCAGTTTGTATAACTCCATCAATCTTCTTCTTCACAGTACTCCTGGAAGATGACTTAAGAGCACACTGTATGTGCATTTTAGTATTCCTGATTTTGGTGGTATTAATATTTACAGGGAGAAAGAGTGCTTTCAGATTGTTTCTCAGCAGACGTCATGGATTTCATAGATTCAAGGGCAAGAGGGTTAGGGAGTTCCATCACTGAATGGGAGTCCTTGTCCATATGAGGAGAGCCTCTCCCTGTGAGGTCCCGCTTTCCGCCACCCCTAGCTGGAATTTTGCCTAGCTGGCTCACCTTCATAGTCTCACGGGGAAGGGCTCCTCTCTGGGGAGAAGTGACATGATCCCATGAATCGCCACAACTCACAGAGTGAACGTTCTCCACTTCAGCATGCACTGTGCACACACAAGTGGAAAAACATCTTTCAGAATTTGACTCATCATGTCTAATAGAAAGAAACATTATCAGGGTAATTCATAGAATCCAGCGCACAAGTAGCGCACGCATTGGCCCCTCTGCGCCGGGATTTTCGGCGCACATTTATTCCATGAATCGGCTTGTATGTGTTCTGGTTTAGTATTAAAACATTTAAGATACAAATGAATATATAAAAAAAAGAAAAAAGCACATTTAAATATTGAAAATGAATGCAATGCAATGCAATGTCACGGAACAAATTATAAACCAAAAGAAATGGCAGATTGATATGTGGCCATTTTAATACATTTATGTAAAGTCTTGTCATTGGGCATGGTAAGGTGGTGTCATGTTGCCCAGGTCACCCCACCCACCACACCGCAGTATGTCCCAAACATTAACCTTGAATAACGGTGGAGTCAGTGTATTGGGGGTCAATTTGAGGATAAAGATGAAAGCAAACCAACAACTAATTAAAGAATATGGAGGCTTTAAATGGAGGTTTGCCGCCAGCCTGTGTTCCATTCACCATGGACAGCAGGCTGCAGAGTTCCCCCAGGTCATCTGACCCGCAACCTCTCTTGTGGCATTGGTTATACCTTTGTTCATCTTTCAACAACCGCTGCCTACATAGTTTAAAGTTAAAACTTACATATCTGTGTTTTGAGAAGACTTGAACTACCCATGATCTTCTTTTTTCTGAGTAGACGCCCTGATTAGTGCCAAACATGTCAGCCCTCCAGTAACCTAAGACGTCACAAGGGGAGGGGAACCCCCTCTCAACCTGCGATGGGCAGCCTATCAGGGAGAAATCCAGAGTGTGTCCTACCCCAGGGGATGATGGTTGCCGCCCCCAGCTTGCGTCAGCATATTTCTGTACAATAGCGCTTTTCCTCAATCCATGCATCATAAATAGGAGGCTCACCAGGTTCTACATTTTCTAGCGCCAACGTAGTCTAGGCAACTGGGCAACAACAAGAAGAGGGAGAACAGCCCTCCAGCACCACATGCTAACCGCCTTATGACAGCGGAGACCGGGAAGCGGCTGACTGAGAGCAACCCTTCAGTATCACACGTTGCCTTTCTTCCGCCAGCCCCAGGCTGAGAGCCAGACAAAGGAGAAAGAGAAGGTGGGGAAGGACCTATGACACAAATGCAGCTGCAAGACAGGCCATGCAGCGGTTGCCAGCATCATCAGTGGACACCCTCAAGCAGCTGCAAGCTCCCTAGACCCCCTGAAAGTAAATCAAGGGGTGCAGACCCCCACACAGCATGCACGTACCTTAGGGGAGCCCAGATCATGGCCCCCTAACACAGACTTGGATATTGTACAACTCGGGCCGCCATCACCCTTTCGAGGCAGCCCTCACAGAGAAAACTTGTGAGGCTTAGTCAGCTATTTAATATCTCTGCTACTTGTTACACTTCATTGGAAGGGACGACAGCGCCAGATTGGCCAGGGCAAGTGGTCCAATGGCAGGAAGAGGCAGAGCATAAAGAGCGCAACAAGAAGCAAGAGGTTGTTGATTGTTTGGGTGAGACCAGACGAAGAGTTGGTAGACCAAGAGACCAGCAGGAGTAAGGAAGGAGAAGCAGCGTGTGGAGGTGATTTCTGAAGCAGGCGAGGCCTTGTTTGGTGAGTGCAAGTGGTGCGGTGCTGTGAGTGTGTGTGTGTGAGAGGCTAATGACTGTGGCTAAGAGAGAAAGTGTAGGAAGTGTATGTGAAGTTCTTTTGGAAGTGAAATTAGGATGTCTGAATAGGTGGTGGTGTAGTTTGGTATTTCTAGTGAGAAGGAGGGAGTTGTGTGGAGGAGGGGGTTGCAACATGCAGGAGGGAGTAGTAGTGTGGTGGAGGGAGTAGTAGTGTGGGTGAGGGAGTAGTAGTGTGGGTGAGGGAGTAGTAGTATGGAGGAGGGAGTAGTAGTGTGGTGGAGCAGGCAGTAGTAGTGTGGGTGAGGGAGTAGTAGTATGGAGGAGGGAGTAGTAGTGTGGTGGAGCAGGCAGTAGTAGTGTGGGTGAGGGAGTAGTAGTATGGAGGAGGGAGTAGTAGTGTGGTGGAGCAGGCAGTAGTAGTGTGGGTGAGGGTGTAGTAGTATGATGGAGGGGGTAGTAGTGTGGAGAAGTGAGTAGTAGTGTGGAAGAGGGGGAGTGGTAGGGTGGTAATGTGGAGCAGAAGAGCAGAGGAGGCAGAAGTAACATCAAAGGTTGGCCGAATACATAGAGGAAGAAGGAGTGAAGGGGTGGGTGGGTTTGGGAGCAGGAGAGTAGTGAGAGTAGGACATCAGGCAGGGTGAAGGAAGGATAGCAGTACATGGGCATGACAAAAAGGAGGCTGAGTCCTCCAGAGTGCTTGGAAGGCACATTCTAGTCAACTAACAGCAACGGTAGTGCAGGAACAGTCTAGGAACTCCCTCAGGGAATCTAGATAGATAAGGCCTTGGCCTTTAGATTTTCCCATCCAGTGAAGGCGGAATCTAGACATTAGGGTGGAATCAGCTATATATAGTAACCTGGGGAGGAGGGGCCGCTGGGTTAGGTAGGGAGTGGGGCTTTTAGATGAGCGGGAGATGGACAAGCCTAGGCCCCACTTCAAAGTTCAATAAAAACCTCTGTACTGTCTCAGAGAGTCAGAGTATTCCTTGAGCCATCGGTGACATCTTCTAAATGATCATTGGTGTAGGTGGTATGACAAGACAGTGTGGGCCATCTCTCACCTGGACAATGTTCCCGCAATTCCCCTTGGTATTGTTAATCTGGAAGGAGATAAAGTCTTCACCCTCGATGCCCGGGCAATGGCGGTCATTAATGCGCACACCTTCTCGCTCAAAGCCCAGCTGGAAAAGCTTGCACTTTGAGATGGAAACTTCCATTTGAGCAGCTTTGCAAATCACCTCTGCATCGATAATGTCATGCGTGTCTACAAGTAAAGAGAGAAAAGTTACAAAAAGGCAACTTGAAGGCACTTTCTTATGTTTCATCAGTTCTTGTAAACAATATTTACTCCATGAAAAAGGGTGAAAATTGCTCTTAGTAGGGCCAGTGTCCAATGAAGAGATCTGTGTGTGACCTACTGGCACAAGGAACACAACGCAGCTAGGTCAACCAAGACTCCCTGCTGGGTCCAAAAAATAAGTAACAGCAATTTGTACAATATTAACAGCAGGTTTTTAAGAACTGGGAGACAACTGAGATTTTAGGTATGTTATATAAATGTCCAAACAAATTAAGGTTTAGTTTATTTAGAAGCATAACAAATAAACATGTGTTTGTGGTAAAAAAAAATTGCATTCAGGATTGAGGGCACCTGTTTAAAAAACAAACGAGGTAAAAATAGACATGAAATAAAATTTATGTTGTAACGTGACACTTAGATGATAATCTATTTTGACCTTCAATAATTGGTCCAAAATTTACAAATACTTAGGTGAAATGCACAATTCCATACCCTGGGGAGGCTTGTGATGGATTTTTGTTATTCTGGGTTACATTTCCTTCTAAGAGAAGATAATTGAGTGCCTGGGTTCTTCAAAGTAAGGATACCTGAAGTCATTGATTAGACATAACCACATTTGCTTCCACCACCATCATCACATCAAAGGACGTTTTTGATCCCATTAGGATCAAGTGTTTAAGAGTGGATTCCAGAATAAGGGCATTTCTTGTCAGCCCGCTGTCTCTGAACTGCTCTTGCAACTGGGGAAGAATCAGTCATGAGTTAAGCTCGCCTGACATGCAACAGTATCTACACCAGCCCACCGGGCCTTTGGAGAAGCTCACCAGCTCAGAAATCACCCACGTTCTCAGAATATTATTCCTCTTGTGGCTCTAGCCTCATAGCAGAACTCTTCCTACCACTGAAGTCATAATGTGATTCTACACTTGCACTTTGAGCCACATTGCTGTATGCCAACGTACCCATTGAATCCATTCATAGCCAACTGCAATGCAACAACCCAATATGTGACACTATGCATTCAGCATCCCGCTGTGAGTTGCATTGGCTTCAATGTGTAATGCACTCATTTTCATTCTCTGTGCATGCTCTACAATGTGCCACATTCGTGAGTTGGACACTTCAGTTATTTTTATTTTTCCAACAAAAACAAACAATGATTTGTCGTCTTCAAAAGGAGGCCACAGTGCCATTATGTCTGCCCTACTCTTCATACCTCCATCTCCTTACTTCTGTCCTCCACACCTCCTCATAATCTGGGGTTCTCTCTGACATCTACCTGAATTGTCAGCACTTCTTCACCCCCAATGCTATGGCTATCAGGGTTAACCTCCTGCACATCTTAATATCTGACCCATCTCACCTTTAATTTTGCCATGGCACTCACCCTTACCCTGGCACTCACCAGGCTTGATAGATGCTCCAATTTCCTTATGGAAGTACTGCTCTACTGCTTTCAATCTCTGAACAAGCTTTTTGCTGCCCATACCCACTACAACTTCCCAAATTATCCTGGGAGGATAGGTCAGCACAAAGCAACACAGGTTCGATCCCCGGGTCTGCGCTTAGAAACCTCTGGGTGTTTAAACGTGTTATAAATACGCAACTAAGACAAAAAAAGGAAAACAATTATGCAACTAAAAAACAAACAATTCCTGTAACAGTGCCTTGATGCCCGTGGGCTGTGTGAGCGCTTTAAAAATGTAAATAAAAAATAAATAAAAAGATCCTTGTGTCTGCCTTCACAGAGGGTGGTTATCCAGGCAAATACTTATTCAAATTCTTTTGTCTTGTTTTAAACCCATCCTCGGCATAGTATCCCGATCAGGCCGATCCATTGCCCATAGTCATCCCCTTGTGCTCTGCTCTCCTAAGCACTCCTCAACCTAACTGCTCATCATTCCCCATTCTACATCCGGCTTTCACCACTTCCCCTCCTGGCTCCCCATCGCTGGAACTCCCTTCCCCAGATATGAAGCACCGTGACATGCTTCAGGATCACTCTTAAGGATCACCTCACTTCAGTGAGCCGTACAGACTTAGAATGACATCACCATCCACTTGATCCTCAAAAACCATCACCACTAGATTGTAAATCTATAGATATCTATGTCAGTTATTTAAGAGAGAGTTAAGGTGATCAGATGTACAGCAGCAAAACCCTTGAAATTCAGCAGATGTGTGGAGCGACGACCCGAATCTGCTGAACTCCCCTTGTAGATGTCCTTCATGATGGAGTTTTATATGTCATTGTAAATCAATTCTGTTATATGTTGTTTGTGCTCATGAGCTATGCACAGGGATGTTAAGATGGCCATTACTTCCCACATCCGCTGAATTTCAAGGGTTTTGTTGAGTTACATCTGATCACATTAACTGTCTGTTAAATGAACTTTTTCACATAATTTGAAAGGTTTTGTTAAACCATAGCTAATTCAGTGCCCACTAGCCATTGCCTATGACTGTGCCCACTGTAAATGATAGCCCAATATTTTTTTCAAAAAGACCCATTGTCCCCTGCCTAGTAAATGCAATCTTTGCAGATGTAAAATTGAGTTTTGCCACTGCCTATTCTTCTCCCTATTCCAACAATAATTTCCCAGAAATAATTTCAGATTCCTGCGGTAGAATAGAGGTGTGACGATTCCTGCAAAAGAAATGGTGAAAATTAAGAAGTCTTATCCATCTTCACAGGCACTCACCATGGGCCCCTCTTCTTTTCTTGGTCCCCTCACTCTCCTCAATTGCCTTTCCCCTCCTTCCCTGACACTCTCCCATTATCCCCCTATCACTCTCCGGTTCGTGTGGTGCAGTTTTCCAATTGTTTCTTGCAACATTGCACTGTAATCTCACGAGATTCCCCGGTATTCCCCAGATAAACCAACAATGTTTTAACTGTAACTGGTTCCCCAGCCCAACCCCAACTCCATACCTTCAGATGCTATCTGTTTCCCCCTTCCAACCTCTGGCCTGATGTGACTGCATACTTTTTAATCCTCCAAATATAATTTTGAGCACTTTTCATTTTTGTTCCATGCGTTATTACACAGACTCCAATCCTGTGCCGCAACAGAATAATTCCTTCCTATGCATTTATTGTTCAACCCTATACAAAAAAGGCCTCGTGGCATCACGAGCAAAGAATCTAGGGGACTCTGGGAACCAAGTTTTGCCACCCGTTCAGTGATGCAACACTAAGATGCCCACGGGCTACCAGTGTGGTATAAATAAATAAATAAATAAATAGAGGCAGTAAATCACCACCAGCTCCCCCAGTTCTCTCACTGCCAGCAAAGAAAACCAAGAACATGCGTGCGTCCTACACATATCCAGTAGGGACCCCATAGACGAGTTAGAAACCTCAGGGGCATAAACACATCGGGCAACTGAAGAGATGAAGACAAACTTGCTGTACAGGCTAAAGTGAGTCTGTGGGTCCATGTGTGGAGCAGGGAAAACCCTGCACCACGCGAGGGTCCATGTTTGGAGCAGGAAACACCCTGCGCCACGTGAATTGGAGGGACAAAACCCGGCATGGATCGTGAAACGCGCCTCAGAGTAAAACATACAGCATTGACAGAAATCAGGCACTTCCATAACCTAGAACGCTGCATTCAATCAAATGTACATGGTCGGAGAGATGAAACCCATTTCAGTGTGAACGATGCCAGCGAAAATCCAGAATAGAACGCCACCACGATTCTCCTACCAGATTCCAGTATGGCGGATCCGCACATGGGTCCCTCATCCCACAACCACCCTGGCCTGGAGAGCAATAATTATAATAATAGAGTGAAGATGTATTGTGTTAAATGCAAATGCCAGACCTTATATAGTATAGCACTAAACCCATGGGAATATATATATACCTATGTGTTCCTTATTTTAGTAGGAAATAGAATTGACAATGTGTATCTCCATTTTCCAACTTAGGCAAATGTGCTGGGACCGCTTTCGCAGCCCCACAGTGTAAGGTCATAGTGACAAGCCGTACCATTTCCATAGGCTGGGGGCTCCATGCAGCCACACAGTTCCCCTCCGTTGTCCAGTTCGCAGCTGCGGTTCGGGCAGTCGGCACCGACACAAGGATCTTCAATCACTCCTGCTAAAGAGGAAAACACAAGGACAAGAACTTTATTTCTACACAAAACGTATGTCAAGAACATGCTCTACGGCAAAACATAGGCACTTTAATATATCAGGAAACTTGGACTGTTGTTCAACATTTTCATCAATTTCAGCCTCGTGAAACTGTCATACTTTCTGAATTATTCAAACGTTGGAGATTTGTAATGTACTTTACACTGCGGGAAAATACAAAAAGGATGCATAAACACCCAAAAAAGATCCAGGACAGTGTGCCTTATAAGGTTTGGAAAGTATATATTTAATTCAATCATAAGTAAGCCCTTATAGATAACACGTGTTTCGGCCACTTTGGCCTTTCTCAAATCTGGGCTAATATTGACAGACCAAACCGGGGGTCATTATATCCTTATTCAAATGCAAACATTTTGTTGGGTCAAATACCATAGTAGTGATATTCTAAATCAGACGACAATCACTCGCGTCGGCTTCGTCTGATTTAGAATATCACTACTATGGGAAATACGTGTTATCTATAAGGGCTTACTTATGATTGAATTAAATATATACTTTCCAAACCTTATAAGGCGCACTGTCCTGGATCTTTTTTTGGGTGTTTATGCATCCTTTTTGTATTTTCCTATATTTGACGGGTTTCCTGCGGCTTACCGTCAATCCAGTGACCTGCAACCATTTCTGAATAACTGGTATGACCAAGGGGTTTTCCTGTCCCCGTTAGCATTCCTATTTTTGCTTTGAGCCTTATTTTTCTACCACTACAATCAATATAAGAGGAGTCGCCCCACAGACCAACTGCAACACTAAGCCTTATTCTTTGTTCCTACTTGACGGTGTCCAGTCAATTGGTCGACAGCAAACTGGTCGACTGCAATTTGGTCGACACCATTTGGTCGAATGCCAAATGGTCGAATTTTTTTTTTTTTTTTATATATGTGTTTTGTGGGTTTTCGTGTGGGGAAAAAAAAAAGAAAAAAAAAGGGGGTTGGGGGGGGCCCCCCCCCAAAAAAAATAAAAAAAGGGTAAAAAAAAAACAAACAAATTCGACCATTTGGCATTCGACCAAATGGTGTCGACCAGTTGTCCTGTCGACCAAATGTTTTCGACCAATTGACTGGTAACCAATGCAATGGTGTCACAATATCTTAGCCACCAGTGCATTTTGATGTAATGTCCCCTTTCAAATACAGGGCTTCAACAAGGACACAAAAAAAGATTTTAATGGCCGAGTGGCATAGTTGCTTCACCCAGAGGCCAGCTCTGAGCCCTGACCATCAGGCCAAGAGGTGCTTGACTATGATTATGGACATGCCGCCCCAGGACCCGGAATGACTTGATGGAAGCACTTCTGGAAGGTGAAAGCCATGCACAGCCATGCAGGCTTGGTGGCCTGCCTGACCCTGTCCAGCTCCTTTCCAGAGCTCAGGGGCACCACTGAGGCTCCCGGGGGGCAATGGATGGAGGGCAGAAGGAGACCCCGCTTTCTCCAAGCTGACACCAGTAAACGCATAGCCATCACGGCCTATCTGCTTCTCTTCCGCCCACCTTTATATTGGACAATAGTTGCAGCCCTCTGTCTCCGAGGTAGCAGGATTTGGTGGAATTTCTCAAGCTCTTTCATGCCTGACAATCCAGTCGAGATGAAATGTGCATCCTTGCTTGGCTGCCAGGTCTCAGGGGCCACAGTCACTCACAGACACATGGCTCCAAGTCTCCAGAGCAAGGGTGAATGGCTACAGTAGTGTTAGATGATAAAAGCAGTGAAATAAAGCAGATGTCCAAATTGGATATGCCCAATGATCTGTGCTACAGAAGAAAGCGCACTCCATCACGATTAAACTGAATAGCTACCGTAAGCACCAACTGTAATCTGTCGTTGCTGCGGCCCAAATGGCCTTCACGTGCTCAGAGTTTGGATCAAGAGAACCCTGGGTTGCTATGAAGAAGGCAAACCTACAGCAATTCTCTTTGTCGATCCATTCCGTGCTGAGGATCCCAAAGGAGCGGCAGGCTTCTCCGTATGCAGCCAGGGAGCCGCAGAGCTGTTGCTTCTTGCTGTTGTAGCATCCATCCAGGAAGCAGGACTCATAGAAGGGAAGAGGGTCCAGGAGGCCATAGCAGGGCTGGAAGAAGCCCTTCATGTCGGTCAGCTTCAGGCAGTAGCCGTCGCTCTGCATCTTCTGGATGTGCACGTTGTCGCACGTGGACACGTACTGAGAGTACTGCAACTCGTTGCAGCTGCAAAGGGAAAAAGGACATGGGCCCAATGACATATGCAACATGAGTGAGCTACCAAAAATGCAAGCCTAGCATATATCCATTCATTAGGATCATTCAAGAAATGTGGTCTTTTTACCATTCAAGCTTAAACAATTATGAAGTCAATATCATTGCCAAAACCCATGGTAATGTGGCTCATATACTCTCTAAAATGCCAATTCATACTTTCTCTGAAATTCATTATGAAACCAATCGGGGTCACCCCCTTTTGGATTTAGTAGACATTTGCAGGAATTTAGGTGAGTTCCAATATTGTCTTCATATCAGCAAAAGACATTACAATCTCAGAAAAAAAATGTAAGACCCATTTGATGTACTGTGTGTATCGTTTGAAGACACCTAACACGATCTAATGCCTTTTAATGATCAAAGAAAATTGTTTGTTAACAAAATACGAAGATTTGAAAGTTTGAAAATGTAAACATTAGCCCAGTGGGAAATCTTAATATATACATATATAAAATGGAAAATCTGTTTGTTTGTTTTTTGTTCCTCATACAACTCCACACCGTTTCACCAATCTGCACCAAATTTTGCACAGTTACCTGTTAGGACCCTCTGGGTGTCACTGGCTACATTGCATGTGGACACCCCACCCCTTTCCCTGGATTTCAGCCTCTGCACACATGAGACCGTTTCCTGGAAGTGGCGAAACATGAAGGTGGTCGTAGAAAGGACTTGACAGAGCTTATTTCAAGCGTCAGGACATGAGGATAGAACTTCAAGGCCCCACCTTGAAAACCACATTTCAAGGCTCGAAAATGCACCGTTTCTGAGATATTTCTTCTGCAACGTGCAAAACATCAATGTGATCATAGACGTTATCTGTCTCGATGCCAGGAACAAAACTTAAACTTAAAATCTAAGGGCCATCAAAATCCACATTTCAAGGCCCCAGGATACACCGTTTCCGAGATATCTGTGCTGCAATGCACCACAAAATACTGCACCGTGCCAGGGTGAGGCAACAGGTGGGGAAAGCGCATAGAAGGTCCCATTATGCTGCAGCATACCATTTCTCACCTCCCATCCATGTCTGCTCCGTGATTGTCAACATTTGATGAGGGTGTTATCATATCTGTACAGGCCTTTTTTGCTATTATTCACTAAAATCGAAATGCTTCTATGATGAATAGGATGGAGCAACAATGGAGGTACCTTTGGGCCATCCATCGCGCACGGAGCCTGAAAATTGCATATTTGGCTACTCAGATGGCATCATGCCCATCTGGTCTGGCTCACATGATTCCCCACTCTGGATCCTAGAATTATGCACCTCTGGACCCTCATGTATCTAGCCTTATTTTGGAAGGTGAACAGTTTGAAGTGCCAACAAGGAGTGCACACATGGACAAAAAGCTATACTTCACAAGGCTCCTGAACAGACTCTCTGACATCTACTTGGAGCTGAAAGATCTATACTTGTGGATAGGTCTGAAAGGGATTCTGAAACGTTGGATATATGCCTGGGAGTTATTAGCACATTGGCAAAATGCATGACTAATATAGTGGCAGGGGATATTGCCTCTACCAAGGGGGCTGTGGCGGGGCTTGATTATATTATCACACATCCACCTAAAGCACCTGTGTACAACCTAAAGATCCAGGCAGCGTCCAGAGCAATGTTGGAGCCAAAGGAGAGATTACGGAAACATAGAGGGGGGAAGGAGTAACCGTGAGAGTAACTCCAGACCAGAAACTCCTGAAGGATATTATCAATGTCTTGCAGTATCCCAGACATTTGGAAGAGGTCAATACTAGAGAAAACGGTTTACAGTGATAATTTCGACAACAAAAATGTCGAAAGTCAAAATATCGAAAAAAAAATGTCGAAAAAAAAAATGTCTACTTTTTTTTTCAATGCATTTTTTTTTTAAATGGGGGGGGGTCCCCCAAACCCCCTTTTTTAATTTTTTTTTTAATGTTTCCCTTTTTTTTAACTCCCGAACCCCTAAAATAAATATATAATTAAAAAAAACGAAAGTCGACATTTTTTTTTTCGACATTTTTTGTCGACATTTTTGTCTGTCGACATTTTTTTTGGGAAATTATGACCACCCACCGAGAAAACACCCAACAAAAAGTGATAGTAAGCAAGGGTGAAAGGCTGTTTCAAAAGAAGGGACTGTGACTCAAACTTATCTCGCACAGCGGGAATCCACCTGTTGCAGAGTGGAGAAAAGGGCTACCAAAGAGGTTCCCTTAGTCCCAGGAGGATAGCTCAGCGGCAACGTGCGTGTCTTGGAAGCAAGACGACATGAAGCAACACAAGTTCGATCCCTGGGTCCGTGCTTAGAAACCTCTGGGTGTTTAAGCGTGTTATAAATACGCAACTAAGACAAAAAAAAACAATTACGCAACTAAGAAAACAAACAATTGCTGTAACAGCGCCTCGATGCCCGCGGGCTGTGTGAGCGCTTTAAAAATGTAAAATATTATTATTAGCTGGCTGGAGGTATGTGAACTTTATTTGTTGCTTTAAGGGCCTCACACATGGTAACAGAAATGGTCACAAAAGAGCATTGGCGAAAACCTTATCAGAAGCCCTAATAATAATAATAATAATTTGGCATTTATATAGCGCTACGAACCCTCAGGTATCTGAGCGCTGCTTATTATTACCCACGGTGTGTGGTGCTCATTATCACCCTAGGTGTGAACGTCTCATTTAATCTATTTACGAACATTCGTATTCTATCGGACTGCATGTTTTGTAAGGGGTGAAATGTTTGTTTCTGTTTTGTGAATTCAAACGTTTGCATGTCCATATTAAACTTCTGAGATGCCCAGTGATGAAGGGGATTGAGGTGCTTGAGGACATGAAGGCCGAAATATGTCACCTGCATGACTCTTGGTATTCCTGGCATGTAGAGGGTGGTACTCTAGGCGAGTTGCTACGATCAACTGAGAGTGATGGGTTGAGTGAGCAAAAAGAAAGGCTTGCTGATCCTAGTCGACCAATGATCAACCTGGCAAAACTAGAACTAGAACAGAGGCTTAGGCAGACTACCATTATCAAGTACCCAAGCAGGCAGGAGAGAAGGTTTATGCATTTGTGTCATAGACCCCACCACGAAAGCAGCTCTAGCGGAGCACGAGTCCAAAGGGAAGAGGGAGAATAGGGTTGGGACAATGGGACTCCATGATGAAGGGACACAAGGTTACGTTCTGATGGGCCACGCCTCTGTATTGAAGCCGGTAGTTACTCCGTT
This sequence comes from Ambystoma mexicanum, assembly GCF_040938575.1. NCBI lineage: Eukaryota > Metazoa > Chordata > Amphibia > Caudata > Ambystomatidae > Ambystoma > Ambystoma mexicanum. The sequence goes on from NC_090931.1 coordinate 149,963,677, forward strand.
GGGGGATGTCCAGAATGGGGATATTGTCTCTCAGTATCTTGGAACATAGCAGGGGCCAAACCAAAGTTTGAAAGGAGGGGCATAAGAGATCTGATGCAGCAATTTGAATTCATTTTCTTTCAGGAGACCTTCACTCAAGACAATGCCTCATCACGACCTCAGCGGTAACCCTTAAATCTGGCAGTAGCGCTATTACCGCTGGATTTAAGGGTCTGCTGAACCAGGGCCTCGGCGGATTTCAACCCAGCTCTGAGCTGGTGTGAAATCCGCTGAGAATTCGCGCTCATACCGCCGGCGGGAAATCCACCGGCGGAATGAGCATGAAATGTCCCCATTGAGCCCAATGGGGAATGGGGCATTCCCGAATGGGCTCAATGGGGAATGGGGACTTCCAAGTCCGCCCAACTCGTGATCCCGAGCTATTAGCGCCGGGGGCTATGGCGGTCGCGCTAATAGCCCCCGCGCTTATACCGCCGAGGTCGTGATGATGCCCAGTGTGTTTTTAGATGGTTTTCAATCCTTCCAGATTCTGGCACTAAAGAAGACAAGGGGCCGGTCTTATGGAGGTATGGCAATGTTTGTCAAGTCCCTGTATAAATGTCATCATATTGCACTAGATGTCCAAACCCATTATTTGCAGGTGGTACAAGCTAACCTAAACGTTAATATGAACATCATTCTGGTCAACCTTTACAACCGCCCACATAAGTCTAACAAAGGGGCAGTGCTTGATTCAATTGAAGCAACTTTTTAAAGGAGTACATTTGTCATCTGGACCAGGGTACATATATCCGGGCCTCCTGGTGGGGGAATTTAATGTTAAATGCTGCAAATGGCCCCCACCAGACCTACTGGATAATGCAGAGGATCTCTTGTTGGGAGTTTAACGACCCAAAATTGATGGATCCTAGAATGTGTGGGGATGAGCTCAGGTTAACATCTTGGTCGTACCAATGGGGCCTGAGAACAACCAATGGTCGTACTAACAATGATAGACCAGGAAAAGCAACCTTTAGTGGAACTAACAGATGTACAACAATTGACTATTGTTGCCTCCCAATCTGTTTTTGGAATAGGATTAAGGATTTTGATATTCTAGAGGATGTCCTAAGTGATAATCACCCTTTAGTATTGGAGCTTGTGACCATCAATGTGCAGGAGAACAGGGCCATCCTGCATCTTGGTGCAAACGTATTGGAAGGCACCAAATGTATGATAAGTTGACAACCGGACAATAAAGATAAATTGCTGCAGAACATCTATAACAATGTTTTACCATTCCTTATTCATATGATAGAGGAACTGGCTGCAGCCTGTTGAGGTACCAATATCTTAGATGATTTTGATCTCTTGTGCAGGAAATTGACTACAAGGTGTCAGACGGAGGCAATTAAAATTGTGCCAAAAATACAGGACTTTTAGTTTAATAAGGAGTGCAGAAAGGCAAAATCATCTTTACTTGCTCTGTTAAAAAGGAAAAGAACAAACAGAAACCTGATGCGATCAGCTAGAGCAAATTACAAGCAGGTAGTAGCGGAGTACAAGTGAGATCTAGATAGGGAAGCATGGGATGACTTGGTGGTGGCCACTTTGACCAACGACACTGAAAACAGGGTCTCTGGAATGGCCCTCATGTCCCCTATGCACTTGTCAACTTGAACGATAAGAAATGAGAGGTGCCAGTCGCTGTTTGGCCAACCACCGGGTGAACATGTATTCCCCACCCATGGGAACAGATATTCCCTTAGACCACCATTCAGAATAGATATGTTCTGGATCTACTCACAGCAATGGAGAGGAGAGTGCGCCAAAAAAAAATCTTCTTGCTGTAAGTTCATTCCAGCAAATGACAAAGCCAACGGAACACTAACTGAGGCAGTTACCAAGTTATCACAAATGCACACCAAAATGGAGGAAGAAGCAAAAGGTGCAGAAAAAGATGAAGGTTGGCTATCCTACATCTTCTCATGAATACCTACATGGTCGGCCAATGGACTGAAGGTGTTGCTGGCAGCATTAGTTCTAGGGCTATGTGTGACCATAATATGCATCACACAATTGCCGAAAGACGACAAGGAAAACTGTACGAATGAAAATACTAGTAGAAACAACTTCTAAGAAAGACGAAATAATAGCAGCTCGAGATACTCTAAGGACACAATAACAGAGTGTCCATTGTTCCCAACCAGAGTAGTGTTCGAGGACCCTAACGATTACCAAGAATATTAGGGAAAATGGGTGTGGTGTAACCCTGAAGGAGATTGCTGTTACTTGACATGGAATTTGAATGGCCATGCAAGATTTTATTGACACTTAGGAGGAGTAACAAAGATTTGGCTACCGAAGATGAAGGTGAATAGGTTTGGAGGCATAGTCAACAAGTCGACCAAAGGGGGAACTGAAGAGTGCATCCCCAGAATGGCCCTCATGTCCCCTGTATGCACGTCAACCTGAAAGATAAGAAACAAGACGTGCCAGTCGCTGTTTGGCCAATCACTGGGTGAGCCAGTGGACCCCACGTATGGAAACAGATATTCTCTTAGACAACCTTTGAAACCCTATCCAGCTGATTTCTTCGTGGAGACAGGTGCCTCATCACTGGATAAGGTTGACTGATAATAACAACCAGCTGTGCTGACGTCACTAGTGACAACACAACATAGCAATGTTAGTCACGAAGTAAACGTATACGCCTGCATTAAGTTACGCAAACACACACGCGCAAGAACATGCTTACACCATTTTGTAGATAGAGGACAGACACAAATACATACTGTCAAATGCTTTTCCTTTTCACTAACCAAATGCAGAAATGCAAGACAGCAAAGCATACATGCAGCTAGCTCTCAGTCGCTTCATCGCAACTAACCCTAAGGAGCTACAGGGAAACATAAGGAGCCTATAAGGGCTCGATCACTACTAATCTCCAAAAGGAAGTACTAGAACATATAGGGAAACCTTAGAAGGACTTTAGTGAATTTGTATGAAGCCATAGGCCTCAAAATATAGAAGAAGAGATGCAGACTCTGCAGTGCGAACCACAAAGTCAGTGTTCGCAGCCAAGGACAGGGGTGGGTGGAAAATTCCCGAATTCCGAGGCAGTGAGCCACCTGCGAAATACAGAATAAAATCCTCAATTATTGTAGACCAAAAGGCTTGGCTTCGTGGTCCTTGCCCACGTGACCCAATCGAGCTGAACAATGGCCACATATTCATGGTGGGAAGAGGAGCTGTGATTGCCAGAGAGTTTGTTGTTTCCTGTATGATCCCTGGCTTTTGGAGAATAAAGACCGTTTATTTGCCCCATGGCGGAGATTTCCATTAGGGAAAGGTTTGGATGGGCCCCAAATACTCTGCTAACTTGTGACATTATTGGTATGAACACCCCCCGTCCTCTGGTATACTGTTACAACACTAAGTAGTTCTGGGACCTAGTCTGAATAATACGCTGAGACCAGTTACACATCTATACTCCTTTATTGTTCCATATTAACTGCCCGTTTCACACTCCCTTTCCTTCATAACCATTCTAATTCTATTCTCTCTTCATTCCATATTCTACAAGCCACAACAGTCTCCCTGAGTCTCAAACATAAAAGATTGGGTGATGGACTAGAAACTAATGTTGCAGACACAGACTGAACTGCACACTTTACTGCTCTTTACAATCCTACTGAGGTGGGAACGGGCGTGGAAAACATTTACCATTATGATGCACCTGAGACTCTAGAAATATGGCAACTGAGAGAGGAGTTGCAACTGGTGCCATTTTCCAATGAAGAAGTAGCAGACGCAATTGCCCATCAGAGATTAAGCCACTCGCCAGGTCTGGACAGCATTCCGGCTGGCCTGAACTGTGGACCCCACTATTGACTGCTTGTTTTATTTGCATCTGCATGAAGGCGCAATTCCCAGAATCATGGGGAAAAGTGATTATTCACCCCATTTGCAAAAAGGGTCCAAGAGATTCCCTAGCCACGTGCGTACCGATTTCTCTCCTTGACTCTTTACGATCTTTGGAAACGTGCTACTTTGAAAAATCAAATCTTGGATTGATACCAGCAGCACTCATGATGAGATGCAACTGGGTTTCCACCCAGGACTTGGCACAAGTGAATTCTAAATCTCTGCCTGATTATGGCTAACTCATTCTATTTAAAGTGAAAACCAATATATCTTGCCGTTATGGTTCTGAGCACATCCTTTAATAAGGTTTACAGGAAAAGGTTGTTGGCTGCGCTCGGGTCGCAGGGCTGCCCGGTGGGGATAATAGATTTGCTGACTGGTTTGCACAAAAATACCCAGGCCTGTGTGAGAAGTGGTTCCTTTGGCCATTGCACTCCTTATTTTCAGGTTAAGGTGGGAGTACGGCAAGGAAGTGTAATGTCACCTGTTTTGTTCTCTCTGTAAACCAATGGGCGGAGGGAGGCATTGATGCGGACTAGCAAGGATGTTCCAAAAATGAATGGGAAGTCATACCCGGTCTTGGCATACGCCGATGATAAGGTCCTGATTGCTCGCATGCAAAGAGACTTGCAGGACCTTGTCATGGCGTATACAGACTTCATGATATCTTTAGACTTGAAAGTTCATGCTGAAAAATCGACTGTCCTGTCGTGTCACCTGTGCAGAAAGAGCTCAAAGATGGCACCAATGCTAACGAATAGTGTAAAAATCGTGAGGGTGTTGTCCTTTGACTATCTCTGGATAGGATTTACTCCCAATCTGAAACCTCTGGTTCATATTGAAAAACAACGAGTCAGGTTTAAGCATGCTCTTGGGGGAGTGGGGGATTTGGGGGGGGGGGGATATGCATGTCAATGTCCAGTACTAAGCCAGTAGACCTCACAGACGTTGTATACTAGAAAAGCAAAAGCAGCTGAAAAATATGGAGCATCGCTATGGGCTATAGCAAAACACAAAGCACCCAAGTTTCAGAGAATTTAGTTTTAGAACTAATTCTCTGCCTTCCCCAATCAGCCCCAAATTATGGTGCCCATACTGAGTTAGGCATGCTGTATCTGGGTGATGAAATGGAGCTTGAATCAATTTTGCCCTGACTTAGATTATGGGTGAATACGAAGGCTGGTGTAACACATTCATTAATCAAATATTTCTTGACCAGAGGGGGGATTAAGAAAGATCCATGCCTGGCACATGTGAGGAATTGATTGGCAAAATTGAATGCCGAACACCATCTGACTAACCCTGTGCTCATCACTAAAGCTGCTGTGACACAGCTCAAACATCAGGTGTTATCCATCTCTAGAGGCAAGAGAGAATATTTGGAAATACAGAAGGGCACTAAAAGAAATGTAGCCATTATCTCAATTGATGCTATTCAAAATTCTCTATTATAGGCGAATAATCCTGCAGAGAGAATCCTCTTGACTAGAGCACAATTTAATTGCCTCCCTATAGATCTACATTGTCTTACTGCGCTGGGGGCAGGGAAGGCAAAGTGTGCCCCTTTGGTTGAGAGGCAGAGGAGGATACTCTGCATTTTGTCCTCTTCTGTCCACTGTAAAAACAGTAGAGCAAGAACGCTGGTCGAAGCTCTTAAATATAGAAACTTTGATCAATGTCGACCTGCTTTTCTATACATCCTCTGGGCAGAGAGCCTGTACGTGAGCTGGTCACTGTTGTCATTCCTAAAACAAGCTTTCGGCTAGAAGGGCATCTGTGTTATTTATTAATTTGATCCAACGGATGTCCTGCGTCTGTCTGGCTCATAATAACGAATAGGGCAGACTTGTACGACTGTGTGAAAATCAAAGAAACTGAATGGGATGGAAAAGATTTTAGCATATTGAAGCTGTTGCTTTTTATGTTTTTTCATACTGATAATCTATGTATATTTTTATCCTGCTGAATCGGTCTATATGAACAGATTTAGTAATTTCGTATTCATGGAATTTTATTTAATATTTTTGATATTTGTATAGTTATTAATGTTTGCATTTATGTTTCTATACTTTTATGGCTATATTGTTTAAATTACGTGATTTGATTATTGAATTTTATAAATATGTCACTAGACACAACAACAAATAGGATGGATGATGGTATGGATAGTTGATAAAATGGTAGATAAGGGGAAAGAAAGAAAGAAGAGGGGAACATAAATGGGGGATTTAATCCTCTCAATGGTCATTTGCTTTTTCTAAGAATGGAGTGAAAGGGCTGGGAAGTGGACAGAATGAATTCACAATTAATATGGTAGAGGGTGCCTATGTCATCTCCATTAAACATCCGTTTTAAACAATGTAATCAACATGTTCAAATTCTTTTTTAAATGGGGAGAAAGGTAAAAGAAGAGTACGCATTTACTTTAAAGTCTTTACAAACTTGTTACAGCTGCATATATTCTAAAAGTATCCATAAAAGCATTGTAAAAAGATTGGCAAAAAACATTTTTAATAAGTAATTTGTCAATAAGTTTATATTAAATAGCAACATATCGCATGTTAACACATTGCAGAGGCCACTAGATAATGCATACTTGAAAAATGTGGGTTCCATAATAAAATAACATATTGCCAGAAGAGGCAAATGAATGGTAGGGGTCTTGGGATGTGAAATGGGTCGGCCTTACTCTCAACTTAATTTACAATTCATAGCATTACAATATTGGTTCAAAAACGTTTGACTCATTCTCAATCTTACATAGTATATCATGAAGATGCTTTGAACCGAGTATTTGCTCACCAGATTGGGCCAAAATTAATCCAAAACCGTTCGAACCATATGCATAGATTGGTTGAATGAAATTCAAAGTGATTTGACTGGGAAAAGGACCAGAGATAAGAAAAAAGCTTCACGAAATCCAATAAAAAGTAAGAACAAAATGAAATTATGAAGTGTCAAAATCAGGAACCAAAAGCATTATTATCTATCAAAGCTGCTCTAATCAGGGTTTGAGATGAGATGCGTGACTTCTTCTTCTCTGGTAGTCGGGGCAAGGCTGCCCCATAGAGGCATCTCTGAGTGAGGAACAGTCGCTTGGATTTGTAGTGAGTTTGGCTGGGAAGTGTTTGGATTTGTCGATTTGGGTTGTGTATGCCAATGTTTTGGGTTTTCTGTCAGACTCACTGGATATTTGGGGGACTGTGCAGACTTAATTGATGGGAAGGGTTGGGTGCAAAGGGTATCCTTAATAAAAACATGTTTTAACAAAACAAAGAAAAACAAACAAAAAATGCAAACTCCTGTGACAGGCATCTTTAATGTCATCCACAATGAATTGCTAAAATTTAGACTGTGGATCATAATTCAAGACAGATATGTGGTGTAAAAGACTGAACAAATCCACAGCCCATACAAATGTGAATTAAGACATACACATTTTAGACAATGTAATAGTGATTCGTACCCGGGGTGGGGGCAGCAGCCAATCAGGTTCCTTGGATCGTGGGCTGAAACTGCTAATCTCAGCAGAGGATACTTCCTCCATCCCGCAGCGCCATCTTCCCTCCACCCACCACTATCTTTTATTTTTCCATTTGCCTACCCCACTTAGCTCTTTTCGGTGGCAGCTGCAGACCCTCTGCAGCTGCCGCCGCGCTGCTGCTACCGCTCCGTGGCTGCCATGGAAATGGAAATGGCCACCTTCCACATACATGGCAGCTATCTTGCAACAGTATTTTCATTCACTGAACGAGACACGTGTTTTCCTGTTCACTGAATGGAAATACATTTTTCTTAAGACCCTGGGTTTCCGAACTGGAAATCTGGGCTGCTAATAGCCTTAAGACCATTCTGGCAGGCTGGATCAGGTCTTATCTTCCTGGGGAGCCTTGTTAAAAGCCCTCCCTTCGCTCGGGCCTTCAACTCGGGCCCAGGGCCAATAAGACCCGGTCCAGCCAGCTGGATAGGGTCTTAACGCTATAAAATGTACCTATATCTAAGATGTCTCTAATCTAGCAGGTAGGGGAACCCGGGCACAGGGAGACTATGGGAGTCATCCTTCATCACAGAATTTGGCCAAGCGCGGAAGGGAGATTAGAATACAGGTTTCTAGGCAAAGCGTGAACAATTTAGCCGCCACATCACATCAATATACGTGCCCCAATTTCCTGTATGTCAACATGGAGCTTTTAATGCAGCAATCCAGGCTGTAGCACTGTCTGTCAGGCATGCATAATCTCACATATTCGTATAGCATCCTCTGTCAGATTTTGTAGTGCATGGTTTTAGGATTGTGAGTTTTTGCAGTGCTAATACACAATTGGACTGCCTTATTTGGGATCAAATTATTGTTCCTTTTTTCTTTGCCTATGTGACAGGATGAGCTAATCAAATTACTAATTTAACCAAATTGTTATATATATATATCTATGTCCAGTTGACCTAGCTCCTGTTGTCTGAGAGATTGTTTTTTTCCCCAATGGAGAATGTTGTTCGGGCAACTGAATATCTATTTGAGGGATTTTTGCCATTCTTCCCCTGTATGGTTATCTGGCATTGAATTGTTTGCAGTACCCGTTTGTGACCAGCACTTTTTATCACACATTGTATTTTACATTTTTGTATGTCTATTTCTAGTGTGAACTCTAAATGATTTAATATTTTCTTAATGAAATTTGATTAAAACAATAAAAATGTACCTTTTTATAATTCTTTTTGTGGTCTGTATGGGGTGATCTGTGGGGTCAGCTGGAGGTTACTGCCCCTATGTTATTGATGGAACTATGTCTTTTTAAGTGAATTTAGCTTTATACCCGCTGGCTTGACCATTGTTTGCTATTGTGAATTGCTTCCCCTTCTTGCCAGTGTAGTAGGGGACACCCATCCATTTAGTATTAATCTCACATATTCATCAGAGCCTCTAAGCATCTATTATGCAATCAAAGGGAAAATAGTATTATATTTTTCACAAATTGAACATGTACCCCTTTCAGCCCATTCCCAGAGCTATGCGGGCCAACAGTTGCAGCTGGAGGGATTTCATAGTATTCTGCAAAACTACAGCCACCCTTCAGATTGGCCACAGTGACCCGCAATAAAAGGCCAACTTCTGAACTAAAAATGCACGGCAACATTAGTAAATCCTAAACCCTTGCTCATTACTGGGCAGAGGAAATTCTGAAACCACACCTTTCTTGTGGCATTGATTAAATGTGTTTCAATAAAGATGATGATCACAGGCAAAACTCTTTGGAATATTTGTCATGTGGTTGAAGTTCGGTGACATTTCTAATGCACAGCATTTATTCCTTTACTGTTTATTGTTTAAAGCATGGACCTAGCTCGAGAGCAGCTGAGCGCTGTACGGGTGTGCGTAGCCAGTGCATGGGATGACATCTTTTAACAGAAGCTCAGTACTGTGCGTTATGGTCTGTGCATCGGTCTGTACATCCATTGGGATCAGTCCTCGGTCAGGAGTTGCAAAAAACAAATTTTGAGAGATTTGCAAAGTGGCGGGATCAACTTCCAATAGAAGGATCGCATGGTGGTCCAATCTTTGCTGGCTAGTTGTGATTCGAGCCAGTTGGTCAATTTACTGCGCAGGGAGTACGTGCCATAAGATATGTGGAGCTTATCTGCCAGGTACGCTGGTGTTCTACTTGTGATTTCTGTGCAGATGATACATGAAGTCTTGAAGAGTATCTTGGCCTGGAGTGGAAGTCAATGTAGTTTGCATAGGACAAGGGTGATTCGGTCAAATGTCTGCCCACCTGCAATAAGAGATGCCGCAGCATGGTGGACTGCTTTTATGGGAACCAAGTGAGTGTTGGGGAACCCTGTCAGAGGGGCAATTTCCCCATCGATCAGCAAGATCTCAAGGGCCTGCACCACAGTCTGGAAGTCCGGCAGCGGGATGAAGGGTTCGATTTTGCAAAGGGTGGAGATTTGTAGCCAGGTCATTTGGGCATTATTGACTGTGTTTCTGAAAGGACAAGCTGCTGTCAAAGGTGAAGCCTAAGGATTTTGCTTAATCTGAGAGTTGCGGATCAAATCCTTCTAGGCGCATATCACTGTTGGACACTTTGTTGTTTATCGGGTGGACCAATAAGGACAAATTTGGTCTTGGATGGGTTCATTTATAGCTAAACAGTCTAGTTTTGAAATGTAGGGTATGGTAGTTATAACATTTAAAGAGCTCACATACACCCTAAGGTTTCTTGGTGCTGAGGAATGCGGAGGCAAAAGGAAAAGAAACTCCATAACTGAATAGCCATCTTTTGACAGCCTTCCGGAAGTGAAATTGGCAATAAACGGAGTGAACTTGGTGAGGTGGCAGTGCCAAAGTATGGGAGCCTCAACAGAAAAAGATCAGAAGCCATCATTTTATCAATGAGAAGTAGGGAAACAGAGCAGTTATAGAAAAGAAGAGCAAAGAAGCCTAGAAGTGGATCAAGGGCCCGGCCTGTGCCATAGCGGGCAGCACGATATACCAGCAAAGATACTAGAGGACATTCTGCTGCAACGTGGCAACCGCGATGGAGAAGTGTGGGGGGGGGTGTAATCTGACCTATTGGCGCTCATGTTTAAGCGGTAACCACCCACCCGGCAGCAGACGACTGCATTTTTGGGTGACACATTTTACCACATCTTACCATGTTAAATGTTGGGGGGGAACAGGGACATGGGTAAAGTGGGGCGTTGGAGATAAATGTGGGGCAGAGGGTGGGTACTAGAGCAAATGTTTTAGGGTGGATGCCCCTATGGAAATACTGTGGTCGAATGCACTGTGATGTCCCGGGCAGCCCGATGGGGAACATCTTTTCAGGCAGGGTCCGGCATTCTGTGCAAGCTGGAGACTCTTAACAAGACAAAGGGCCTCACATTCCGAGTGTGGTGTGGTGGTGTGGTAAAAAAGCGGCGCAAATGGAATTATTGACCCTTTTCCCGCTCTGCCAAACTGCGAGTTTGGCCTTGGAGTGGAGGATTTACCTCCAGCAAAATAATGGAGGCAAATCCTTTACCTTAACGCTGAAAGAAAAAATGGCAAAATTGTTGGAATAACCACCAGCGGTAGTTCCGCCAAAAACCCCATACAGTCCTATGGACTCATTAAAATGGAGATTTACCCGGCCTACCTCCACTTGTAATTCTGTGGTAAACCTACAAGACCAAGTGGTGGTAACAGTTATTCCATCTGGCGGTAATTCTGCTGAACTACCGCCAAACTGGGAATGAGGGCACGCCCAAGCTAAAGAGAATTGCCGTACCAAAAATGAGAGGAGCTATAAGGAACGACTACCGAGTTTGCAGATGAGAAGGATGATTCGGAAGAATATATCTTATAAGTTTAAGATAATTTAAAAAAACTGTGATGAAATAGAAAGTGGAGAGTTGATGCAGAAGTCAGGATTGTGAACATGAGGGGCATAAGGGGGAGGAACACCCAGGCCAAAGGGCCAGCAGGCAAAGTTCCTAAACCTTAGCTGGCCAACAACTGCAACTGCAACGTCTTGCCAGTAATAGGTCTGAGCCAATGGCTGTTCATTCATCTACCCAAAGCCCTCAGGAATTCCTAGCGACGACACGAGCCGGTCAGATAGCACTGCAAGTAGAGTGCCTGCTTTGACATCCCTATAGAGCCTGCCGACACAGGTTGGAATCCCGACAGGGCCAAACTCAGCCTTTCATCCGTACGACGTCGATAAATGAGCACCACACACCATGGGTAATAAGAAGCAGTGCTCAGATGCCTGAGGGTTCGTAGCGCTATATAAGTGCAAATTATTATTATTATTATTAACACTGGTCCAAACTGAACTGAAGCAGTATCTGGAGGCTATCTGAATAAAATGGATAGCAAAAGGGGATCTATGTGATTATTGCGACGGCCGAAAATGACGACTTTTGTTTTACGTTTTCCACCACATATATATGTGGGGGGAGACCCCCGCATGCCCCCCATATTATTATTATTCCCAGGTTGACATTTTGGTACGATTCCTCAAAAGGCACAAATGAGCACAGCCAATAGCCAGAAACAAACCATGAACAGTGAGGGTGAGAGGGTAGAGCCCTGAGATACCATGAACTGGAGAGCACAGGCGGAGTGGGTAAAATGAGGCAGATAGACCCTTGGGGTTCAGTGAGATAGAAAAGAGGCAGGCTGGACTCTGGTACTTGCACAGACACCATAGGCAAGTAAAATGGCACGGTCAACATTGTTAAAGGCAGCGTATTGGTCAAGAAGAATCAGGGCCGTGACCCTATTAACATCAGAGGTCATCCACGATGGACACAAATAGCCAGGGCCTGGATTTAGCTGGCGGACTGAAGGAAATCACAGAGACCACGATCAAGCATTCTGAATGTTTAGCTATACATGGATCAGAATTAGAGATAGTTTTTGACAAAGGGAATAAGCATGGCTGGTGTTAAGATGGATTTCTGAACTCTGTCCTGGAGAGTCAGAGGTTCAGAAGGCCAGCCTAGTTTCTTGGAACAGGGAAACCTCTGTACAAGCCAGACCAATCAGGGTAGCAATCGCGGCGGTCAAGACTAGGTCTCAAGAGGGGTGAGGGTGACTGAAAGCCTGCAATGAGCACACAAAGCAAGGACACTTACAAATTACTCCAAGCAGGTGTTATATTAAAAATATAGACACATTTATTACAAGGCCTTTGTAACATTGACCGTAGCGAGAAATCACAATAAAACTCAAGTAAACCAACACATCACAATCAAATACAATATATATACAATTACCAACGAGTCTAACGAGTTAGACGCACAAAATGTGAAGACCACCTAGATGGGGAGGAAAAACAGGCAGTGCGAATAATAGTTAGACCCAGTCCGCCTTCAGAGGCACCTAACTAAAAGGAAGTCCGAGCCCTACGAAGAGTGGAGCCTTGTGCTCAAAAGTACCTGCACACCCTGGTGCCAACGGGCAAAAGTCTCTTCGAGGGAATCAGGCAGTTTAGTTCGATGAACAAATGAAGATGAACAGAGCTCCACGACTCAAGCGCAGCCTCCACTGGGGGCAGAAGCAGAGCGCGAGTACGGAAAGGCGTGCTGTTAGACACAGCGGCGAAAAGCTATGGGCTACTGCAGGAGGGCGACCAGTTCCTAGCGATGCTACTCACCGGTCCCCGATGCAGGCAGACCCAGGCTTCTCGGCGTCAGTTTCAGTGCTGGCAGGTTCAGGTACGAGCAGGGGACGTCTCGGCGTAGTGTAGATTCCGCAGCAGCAGAAGTTAGAGTTGAGGATGTCCAAACGCAGTGAACCCGCACAGTTTGTTACCACAGCAGGGCAACGGAGTGGCAGTGTGTATTTCACTCCAATGTACACTACTCACTTCAGACCTGGGAATGCCAAATGTACGAATCGTGTGAGACTGACAAAGACTCGTAATACAACACAACCTGACGGCGGTTACAGAGCAAGACTCCTGGGTAGGCTGGTCAGTCTGCTGGATGGCCCAGAGACACTTCCGAAGGCTTACGTGCAGGAGATGGTGAAGATGCCGAGAATAGTTGCTCCCACTATTCCAAGGGGTCGAAGTACCAGTACAGGCCTTCTCGTTCGATCAGAGGTAGAAAGGGTTTCACCAAGCGACAGCAGTGCAGAGGAGCAGTCCTTCAGCGTGTCACCAGCGATTCCTCGGTTCAGCCTCATAGTTGCAGGATACTTGGCTCCTGTATTCCTTCGTTCGTGAGAACTCAGGAGATCGACATGGTAGTGGTGTTTTCAGCCCCCTCTTATCCACGGTTCCCTTCGCGCCAAAACAGAGGGGACCCAATGGGAGATCTGCTCACAAAACACTCACACCATACGTGGACCTATCACGGACCACAGTGGTCCCAGGCATTCACGACACACTAGACTCTCTAGCACCCAGGATGTGTATTGGGACCAGACATCCCAGCGCACATCCTGGAGGCACACACAAGGCCTGTAGAAGTCCGCGAAAGCATCTGTGTTTCGCGGGAAAGTACATGCCCAAATAAGGAAGGCCCCGGGTCGGCTCGACTCGACCTGGGGAAGGTGAAGGGGGCAAGATGGTCAGCGGACAGGACAAAGAGCCTCGTGGTCTGGGCATTTTGGGAGCCAGGCCACCATTTTGGGCTAAGCGCGAGAAACGCGCTTAAACGCCAAAAGGAGCTCAAAAACACAAAGAAACGATCACTGCCACCAGTCCCGTCCGTGATTCACTTGCACCGTTCATTAACAATCCAAAGAGAGTATCTAGGGCCTGTAGAAGACTAGAGACCCAAGAGAGCAGTAATTTAGCTTACAGTGCACTTTTGTGCCATGTTGCGCGAAAGCTGCAACATGATAAAAGAACTACGGAAAACAACGTTTCCCGGTACTGACTGTCTTAAGGGCATGTCAGTTTCCCCGTAAGAATGGAGTGAAAGCCCAGAGGAGTGCGGCAGAAGGCTGCACTTCTCTGGCAAAGTCTAGATCATGGAGAAAACAACAGCAAAAAGTTTAGGGGTTGCCACATGGAAGGAAAATTACCCACAATTAAGAAATCTTTCCTAACAGCCGGCTCAGTGATTGATGAAGGAACACTGCCGGAGAGGGAGGTATTAAGAATGTCAGAAATGGGTGGTACTGTGGTAGCTGGACCCTAAAAAAGGTTGGTCAAAGTTGAGAGGAGGCCCAATTTGATGCAGGAAAGAGAGCAAGCACCTTAGATTTTGAGAGGCTTTCAAGGTGTTGGTGAAGAGCTGATGGACAGGGTGGAAAAGAAGAGGAATTGGAGGAAGGAGAGTTTTAGTTTGCAGAAGGTATAATCTTCGACGACATAGTATTTATTTTAGATTCAAAGAATTCTGACAAGTCCTTGCAAAGAGCTGCTGGAGGCTTATTTATTTATTCGTATTTGTTGCACGCACAGCAGACCGAAGGCATCGTGGCGCTTGTTACAGTGATGCTTATACTTAGCTACATACGTTTCAACTGATCCATCGTGGTGGTTGTTACAGGGTTGCTTGTACTTAAATACATACAGTTCAGGTCCGTAGGTGTTACATTGGACGACGTTGCACATTTGTTACATGCATGCATTGTGGAACAGGTGATTAGTAGAACAGATTAGTTGAAGAGGGCAGTTTTGAGTTTTCTACGGAAGGAAAATAGAGATGTTTCGGCTTTGAGGTCGGTGGGGAGGGTGTTCCAGAGCTTCGGGGCGAGGAAGGGGAAGCCTATACCTCCTGCCTTTGTCCTGTTGATGCGAGGTATTGTTAGTTGATTGGAGTATTGTAATCTGGTCGGTCTGGTGGATTGAGATCTACATAATGTGTCTGATAGGTATGAAGGTGCTGAGCAGTTGATGCATGTATGCGTAGTCATGAGAATTTTGAAGGAAATCCGGTCCTTGACTGGGAGCCAGTGATCTGTCTTCCTTGCTTGAGTGATGTGGTCTCTTTTCGGTATACTGAGGGCTGCCCTAAGAGCGTTGTTTTGAGTAGTTTGGAGTCTAGATAGGTTTTTTTTGGATGTGCCAGCTAGGAGCACATTACAGTAATCTAGTTTGGCTCCTATGGTAGCTCTGGCGATTGAGAGGCAGTTATCTTTAGTTAGGAATGGTTTTATTGCGTTGATAAGTTTGGTACTTAGTGCGGAGGCCGAGACTATGGCGCTGACTTGTTTGTCCATTGTTAGGGTAGCGTCTATGTGAACCCCTAGTGTTTTGACCGAGGATAACACTGGGATGACACAGTTATCTATGTTGAAGTTAAGGTACAGCGGGTTGAGATTGGAGAGAGTGGATTTCTGGCCTAGAATGAGAATTTATGTCTTGTCCCCGTTCAAGCAGAGGCCGTTGGTGGCCATCAATGCTTGTATGGTGGAGTAGATTTGCTGTAGGGTAGTGGCATCTTGATGGTAATGCCCTGTCAGGGGAAGGAGAACCTGTGTGTCGTCGGCGTAATTTGTGTATGTGATACCTAGTGAATCCAGTTTGTCAAAGAGTGGCTTGGTAAAAAGATTGTAGAGCGTGGGGGCAGTACATGAACCTTGTGGGACACCGCAGTGGATGATGGAGGGTGCTGCATGAGCTGTGTTAGAGAACACTTTCATGGCCCTGCCCTCTAAGAAAGAGGTTACCCAGGATGCTGCGTCCTTCGAGAAGTGTGCAGCCTGCGTCAGATGACTGGTGAGTGTGGAGTATCTACCAGATCAAATGCTGCGGATAGGTCCAGGAGAAGGAGGAGTGCAGGCTTGCCTTTGTCAAGGATGTTAGTGATTTCGTTTTTTAGGTCTAGAAGGGCGGTTTCAGTTCCGTGCCCTTTGCGGAACCCGGCTTGTCTTTTACCTAGGATTGCGTTCGTTCGATTGAATGTATAGTTGAATCTGTTTGTGGGCTGCCTTGTCTAATATTTTCAGGAGGAATGGGACTGTTGTTATGGGTCGGTAGTTATTGGGATTAGCTGGGTCTAACATTGATTTTTTAAGTGAGGGCGCAACCATGCCTCTTTAAGGCTGTCTGGGACTATGCCTGTTTTGAATGACGCATTGATGAATGCCGTGAGAAGAGGGGCGAGTGGTTCTGCGCAGTCCTTGATAATTTTGGGGTGGCACACATCACCCTTACATTGTGAGGGTTTGAGGTGTCTGAGGATGTCAATGACATCTGCTTCGGAGATTTCTGCGAATGCGAATTTGGGCATGTTGCTAGGTTTGACATTAGGATGAGTCTGTATATGAGGACTTTGCTTAGGTAAGGTATTGTAATGGTGGTTATTTTGGAGGAGGTTTATCTTTGCAAGCATGGCTGATTGAATGCTTATGCACCATGCTTCGTCTTTGACAATCTCATCAGGGCATGTGGGTGGTACTGTTAATTCTTTAAAGATACTAAAAAGTTCTTTAGAGTGCGAGTTGGCAGCGCAGATACGGTGGTTGTAGGCTTCAGATTTAGCAGTGAAGATGGCGTCTGTATTTTTTGGCTAAGGATTTGAAGTTGCCTTTTGTGGTGTCGCAAGGATTACACTGCCAGTTTTTGAGCACTTGGCGTTTGTCCTTGCGCAGAGTCTGGAGTTCCTCAGTAAACCAGGAGTTGGAGTGGAAGGATTTTTTTTCTTTTTTGTTTTCTAATGGAGCGACGGCGTTGACAGCTTTAGTAATGGTATCTATGAATATTTCTGCAAGAATGTTAGGGTTAGAGGAGAAGGGAGGCGCTGGGCATGGCAGGTTAAGGTGTGCACTAAGGTTGTCCGCGGTGAGTTTTTTGGCACTTCTGGCTAAGGTTGCCGGTGCTGTGGTAGGCACTTTAGTGCATATAGAAACTGGGATGTCGAATTGGAGAAGGTTGGGGTCTGTCCAAGGGAGGCTTGTGTTGGATGTGATGGCTGTGTTACAATTGTGGTCTATGATCCAGTCTAGGATGCGTCCTTTTGCGTGAGTAGGCGCAGTGATTTTTTGTGAGAAGCCTAAATCGTGGAGGTCTTTGGCTAGCGAGGTAGCAGTTTTGTCCTTAGGGTCATTGAATCCTAGATTAAGGTCTCCTATGAGTAATGATTTAGTGGATTTCTTAATATTGTTTCCTAGGAGGTGATTGACTTGACCTATGAAGTTGGCGGAGGGGCCAGGTGGTCGGTATATGATATGAATATTTATTGTGCTGTTAGGTGAGAGTGCTAATTTGACTGATAGAATGTCAACATTCCCTTCCTCTTGGTGAGGTATGGTTCTAATAGATAGTGTTTCTTTGTGGATAAGGGCTACTCCCCCTCCTGTTTTGGCGGTCCTGTCTTGTCTAAGGATGGCGTACCCTTGCGGTACTGCTAGTGTGATGGCTGGGCCGGAGGCTTCGTTGAGCCTGGTCTCTGTGATAGCGAGTGTATCTAAGTCTTGAGTGGTTATTAGGTTGTTTATTTCTAGGGCGTGGGCATTGAGGGAGCGTACATTGACTAGAGCGCACTTGTATAGCGTGGAGCACAAGTTCGTTGTGGGTAGGGTAAGAGAGTCTGACATGGGTATGGCTGTATGTTGAGAGTAAGAGTTGCCGCTGGGTGTGGTGTGTGTAGGCTTGGTGTTGTGGCGTATAGAGGTGATGTCACGGTGGTGGTGTTTGTTCACTTTGATGGTGCGTGACCTGAGCCGGCAGTTTCTGTGTGGTGTGAGTGTAGGTGTGGCCTGTCGATGGATGGGAAGGGTGCGGGATCGGAATCTGACCAATCTCAGGCTGAGGTTCGAAACTGGTGTGGTTGTTATGTTTTGAGGAGTGTGTGAGGGCTTAAGCAAGAGGTCCATAGTGTGAGGTCGACTGGAGGCGTTGTCATAGTGGTAGTTAGGCTCTGGGCTGGGGAGGTGCAGTATGATTATTTCAGTGAGTAGTGTGCATAGTAGACATGCGTGGAAGAGCAGGGAGTACATGCTGTAGGAGAGTTTGCTTGGCCAGTAAAATGTGGCCTATAGAGGTGCCTATGTAGCTCGTAGGTAGGGAGTGTATGCCACAGGGTAGGCTAGGAACAATCAATACAGTATTTAGCAGCGTGGGCTAGGAACAATCAATACAGTATTTAGCAGCGTGGGCTAGGAACAATCAATACAGTATTTAGCAGCGTGGGCTCGGAACAATCAATACAGTATTTAGCAGCGTGGGCTCGGAACAATCATGCACTGTAGTCATACAGAGGGAGCGGAGGTGCTTTGAGATGTTAAAAATGTCCTTATGAATATGTTCTGCAGTCAAATGCCAGCTTTGTGCTAATGCCATTTAATGAAGGAACTTAGTTTATGATAATTTAAAGACTGGGCATTGAAGTTGATGTGATCGACAGCAAGACGGCGCTAGAGACCTTCACGTTGCTGTGTCTCTTTAAACATTAGAAGGATCGATTGCTGCATAAGTGACAGTAGATGGCTGCAGGTTTTGCCCAGAGCAATGCCAGAGGTTATGAATTATTGAAAATTTTCCAGCCTTCAATTTTAAGTTTTACAAAAGAGGTTTTTATTGACTGGGGTGAAGAATTGTTTCAGAGGGGGACGATGAGGTAGAGTTGACATAAGACAGTTGCCAAAGACAGAGCAGAGACTAAGGGGAGAAGATCTAGAATCCTATCAGTGACTTGGCCAGGAAAGTTGGTCTCGCGTTGCGGTGGGCTGTAGATCTGAACAAGGCTGCAGACTGGAGAGGGATTGGTCTAAAGATAAATGGTAGTGGATTCAGGATGGGAAGTCGGGAAAAAGTGAAGTAGCAAGTGAACGCCAAAAATGATGGTGATGGCACCGCTAAGTATGGAGGGTTAAGCGAATGAAGAGTTGCGCGATTCGCTGATGGACCATGTACAAGGATGGGAAGTGTCACTGTGGAGAGCCATGTTTTTCAGTAACAGGAGGTCTGCTTTATTATTGAATAGAAATCCATGCAGGTGAAGGAGATGCTTAGTCAGTAAAATAGAAAACTTGTGAGGGGGCAAGGGATGGAAGGCAGAGGAAGAGATGAGATGGGAAATGTTCTTGGTGAGTGTAGCAACCTGAGGCTCTGCATATGTTTTGCACTATGACACTCGTGATCCCTCGCCATTGAATTTGTTGACTGGTGCTGATGCGAGTTGTAGGCCAAAACATCTGGAGAACCAAATGTCACAAACCGTTGATCTAGGATGTTAGGAAGTTAGTGAAAGCATGAGTTGGGATAGCGGGAGATTATTGAATTGAATTGAATTGAATTGAAATATTTGTAACGTGCACCGGACGAATTAAATCGTAACTGGGCGCAGATGTATCAATTGCCATTTGTCAGTGACATGGTCCACTAGGTCATATGAGATTGCTTAGCACCAGCTAAAGTACACAAAGAAAACTAACAAAACAGATGGGTCTTCACGGCCCTCCGGAAAGCAGAGAGGGTTTTAATCTCAAAGATTTCTGTGGGCAGTTGGTTCCATGCTCTTGGGCCGTAGACTCCGAATCTACGGCCCCCTTTGTTCACACACCTGGTACCTGGCATGTAAAGCAGATTTTGGTCTGCAGAGCGCAGTTGTCGGATGGGAACATACCTCCTGATTTTGTCTGATAAGTATTTTGGCCCTATCTTGTTAACGCACTTGTAAACCAGACAGAGGACCTTAAACTCTATTCTCTCCTTTACTGTCAACCAGTGTAGGGCTCTTCTCAAAATAGAGGTTGGGGCTGATTTTTTATTGCATGGCCTCCGTAGTATGGCCATGGATTGGCGGAAATTGGCTTGCCATGGGTTGATCTATGTCATGCAAGTGTTGAGCCTGCTTTTCCGAGCGACAGATGAAAGCAAACTGGATGCTCCAGGCCTTCTCTGCTACTAATGCTGGCTTATTCACAGCTACACAAATTACCCTGAGCACAATTTAGGGGTGGCTAGACTTGGGGCCTGCAACTTTTACCTCTCCAGATGTGTTGGACTACGCCTCCCATCTGACCTTTCCAGAATAGTTAATGGTGGGGAATCATGGGAGTTGAACTCCAACACATCTGGAGAGTCACAAAATGCAGACCCGTGGGCTATGCCTCACTGGCCAGCCCCATAGTCGGATGGGAGAGTTATACCCTTCTAGCTACTCCTGATTGGCCCCGTTGCTGATCCAAGCCAACTCGGTATTGCTTATATGGTGCTCTATTGTATATTTTGAAATGTGTGCTTGTGGATGATATAGAAGGTATCTTCGTAATGGAGTGGGAAAAGTTAGAGGGAAAACTAAGGAGGGTGGTTTCGGTGATATGGGGTAAGAGGGTGAAGAGAAGTGTACCCCATCTGTCTGCAAGAGTCTGGTTACTAGTTACCATGGTTAAATAACAAACCATCCCATCAAATCATTCATTCGGTCTGCAGCACCTCCAATCATGGGCATTCATCCAGGCTGCCCTTGTTTTAGTGGAGGTTGGCACATCCTGGAATTAGATGGACACAAATAAAGAGAACTGAGGACTAGTCCATATGGCAGGTATATCAATGACATAGGATGTCCACCAGATATTGCCCAAATCCTCGAAGTGGATCAGACTTGCCTTCATGGTGAAGGAAACAAAATTAATAAAAGGAAGTTGGAAAAACAAAGCGCCTATTGCTGTACCTTTTCTGCATGCCGTTGGTTTTCCAGCTTTGTGCCAAGACCACGCTGCTCACGACGGGCTTCCCGCGCAAGGTGACGTAGTCGTCGGTCAAGTCGCCGTTGAAGTTTCCGCAGAGGCCGCACACCTTGTTCTGGAGCCGTTCGCTGATACTGATCTTGATGACGTTGTATCCGTTGTAGTGGATCTGGATGTCTGGGCTTGTGTCGATCACCAAGAAGCCTTCGCTGCTGTAGATCTTCGTGGATAGCCCCGTCACGAATGGGACGCTCACTTGGGTGCCATTCACCTGCAACGCACAGGAACTGGGAATATCAGCTGGGAATTATCCATGTGGAATAAGAGAGCAAATAACATGGGAGGGGGAAGGAAGGAAGGAAGGAAGGAAGGAACGAAGGAAGGAAGGAAGGAAGGAAGGAAGGAAGGAAGGAAGGAAGGAAGGAAGGAAGGAAGGAAGGAAGGAAGGAAGGAAGGAAGGAAGGAAGGAAGGAAGGAAGGAAGGAAGGAAGGAAGGAAGGAAGGAAGGAAGGAAGGGAGGGAGGGAGGGAGGGAGGAAGGGAGGGAGGGAGGGAGGGAGGGAGGGAAGGAAGGACTCATTAAATTATAGCCGTTTTGTTTAAGTGTGTAGAACATCCATACACGTGTGTCTCGGTGCCTATAAACCCGTCAAACACAGATGTAGACGGTCTCTGGCCCTGCGCACATATCATGTACACTCAGCGTGTCTGGTTCACTGTACATATTTCTCACAAAAATGCACAGTCTCCGCTGAGATGCTGTTATTACTTCAGTTAAGTTTAGGCATTATCGACACACGTGATTCTGTTATTCTGCGATGTGTAATCATTGGCAACTAACACCTTTCTTTGTGTGTATATATATATATATATCATTCGCACACATGCTCCGCCTCTATTTACACACACCGACTCTGTCCCAGTGCACATATCAGCCCCACATGTGGATTGTGTCTCGTGCCCACCCTGACTGTGCAAGAAGTCACATGGCATTGGCACAGCGCATCGCAATTCCGGTGTACATTTCACCAACATACATGGGTTATCTCTGCTCTCTGCCAATGTCACCCACACTCATGTGGTGTCTCTGGACCTGTGCACTTATCGTCCACATATATGCATTGGAGCTGTTCCTATGCACACTTCACCCACACACATGAATTTTCTCTTGCCCTGTGCATATACTACCCACATGCATGGACGGGCTCTGCTCCTGTTCACATGTCTCCAGATGAAATAGGTTGCCCCTACTGCTGTGGATATCACAGACATTCATGGATTTTCTGTGTCCCTGTGCACATATCCCCCACAGCATGGATTGGTTCTGTTCCTGTGCACATGTCACCCACATGCATGGATCGGTTATACTCCTGTTCCAATTTCAGCCACATGCATGGATTGTCCCTGCTCCTATGGATGTCTTTCACATGCATGGGCGTTCTGCTCCCTGTGCATATACTGCTCACATACATGGAAAATCTCTCCCTTGCACTGTACATATCACCAGCAGACATGGACTGACTAGGTTGTGATATACTTTGAAGTCCATCACCTCGGTCCTAGCGTACATCTGACACACACGCACACACACCTTCACCGTGTTTCGATCATTGATGAGGATCTGTTCTTCATTGATGTAAAAGTAGACCGGTGAGATGATGGTCAGGTTGGGCGAGGACCACTTATCGAAGTTGATGATGAGCTGGAAAGAGACATCGGGAAGCTTCTGGCAGATGGTGGACAGCACAAAGGCACAGTTGGCGGGGAATCTGAGGAAGGCCCCGTCGAAGGTGCGGAAGACCCCACCTCCCGCCGCGATGCAGTAGGAGCTCTTTTTGCTGAAGCAGCCCCGCACCCCATTCTGCAGCGCACACTCCTCATCCGACTTGCAGTGACGCGGATCGCACTGGATGAGGTTCCGTCCGAAGCAGCGACAGCGGCGGGTGCAGTCGCTGTTCCAGAACAGCTGCTTTGGCTGCACATGGAAGCAGAAAAAGTATTAAAACTCTTTATCAGAAAACAAAATCGCACTGCTATGTTTGGACATTTATGTTACTCATGCTGGCAACTCAGCTGTTGTGTCAGGAACACCAGGGTCTTTGTAATCCTCAATCAATCCTCGGAATCCATCCCAGACAACTGGGGTGCACACATACAAAGTGAGAGACTTAGGAGCCCAACATTGGGCTTTACAGACTTTTGGACTACATGGTGACTCACCCTAAACAGACTAATGAATAATATGGCATCGTGTGAGTTGTGGTTCAAAACATCTGGAAAGCCACAAGAGGTTAATACATGGTTAAGCTAACATACATGTGAAACCTATGGGCTGCAATGCTTCAGCAAATCTTTAGCTAGATCACAAAAGGCATGTTACCCAAACCAGGGTGTCAGAACCAGTCCACAAAATGCGTGTTGGCCATGATGGACTTCCACCGTATGTTTGGACTTAGTGGGTGACTAGAAGTTCTATTGTGCCCTGGGAGATGATACCTATTTATAAAAGACTGAGAGATATCCACATGCTTGGTCCACACCTGAAATCATAACATGATGAAATACAGTTTGAGCAACAACTCAACATGTCATCAAGGGAACATGAGCCAAATAAGATATTGCTGGCAATGCTCACCTGCATCCATGGCAGGAACAAACACTCCCTGAAGCGACCACTAACCTCTAAATAGTGCATTGCGACTGATAGTTGCCATCATCCATATGTCATGATCAAATGTAAACCCATATGTCTCTAAAGTGCTGAGAAGATGCTGGAAGCACCGATCCCTTGGTTCACTAAAGAACAATCAGTGTTCCCATGCCACACAAGATATCTGCCAACATATTCCCTGCAAAACCAACATCTCAATGGCACCTGAAGCTTCTGACACTGCAACAAGGCTGGTCCTTGAGAGCGGCAAGCGCCCTGGGGTTCCAGAATGAACAATGACCATGTTGAGGACTCCCTTTGAGAGTTGCAGTGCTCAAAAGCCCTTTGGATATCCACAAATCATGGAGTGGATTTGACTCTTGAGGACTGGAATTGGAGTTCCTGAGTGGAAGAGAGGACTGATATAGTTATTTCAACGCCCTCTGGCTCGTTCCAGTCCTTGCTCGAAAGACGGAAGCGTAGAACCAAATGATGGCGTTTTACGTCCAACCAGGGACATAGTCCTGTGTGGTCCTCCAAGGTTCCAGTCAAACTCCCTAACCAAAATGGGTCAAAAGAGCATGTGTTCAGATTAAATTGGCCTGATGGTTAAAATTAAGCCACGAACCAACCCCAGGTTGACAAGTCAGAACAGAAAAGGCCATCTCGATGTGGATTCAGAGATTTCGGCTCTGGACATAATTTAGGAAACATTTCAGTCTGGCGAACCAGGATAGAGAAGGGAGGAAGGAAGGAAGGAAAGAAGGAAGGAAGGAAGGGAGGGAGGAAGGAAGGAAGGGAGGGAGGAAGGAAGGAAGGAAGGAAGGAAGGAAGGAAGGAAGGAAGGAAGGAAGGAAGGAAGGAAGGAAGGAAGGAAGGAAGGAAGGAAGGAAGGAAGGAAGGAAGGAAGGAAGGAAGGAAGGAAGGAAGGAAGGAAGGAAGGAAGGAAGGAAGGAAGGAAGGAGGGAGGGAGGGAGGGAAGGAGGGAAGGAAGGAAGGAAGGAAGGAAGGAAGGAAGGAAGGAAGGAAGGAAGGAAGGAAGGAAGGAAGGAAGGAAGGAAGGAAGGAAGGAAGGAAGGAAGGAAGGAAGGAAGGGAGGGAGGGTACATATTCTTACCTCATAATATTTGCCATCAGCATAGCAGCCGCAGTTGTGAGGGAGAATGCAGCTTTTGCCATTCAGCACGTAGCCTGGGTCACACTGGCACCCTTCTACACAGTAATGATTGCAGTCGCTTTTAAGTCGAATGGCAGCGCAGCGGGGCTGGCACACACTCACACAGCTCTCGTAGTGACTGTACGGGTGACAGGTGACATCTGCAAGTGACACAAGAACACGGTGTGAGTCTAAATAACATCCGCAATTAAAACGCTGGGAGGGATCTGAGAGAAGCCGGGGCCTGTGATCACCTGACTATGATCGTGCCGGCGACTGCTGCCACGCAGCTCCCATCTCAATGTCACGCTAGCGGAACGCTTTCTTCTCATAATATTCTGATCCGGAACTCTGGGGAAAAGTGGTGTGGAAAGCCAACATCCTCTCCCCCAGTTTCCAGCCCCACCCTTCTGAGGTGTGTGGGAAGATTGCAGGGGAACTGTTATGTTTTCGAGCTGCAAAAGCTGCTAAGATATATCATTGTGGGGGCAGGTTGTGCACAGTATCACTGCCAGCATTTCCAAAAATTCTGCTACTTTTCTGACTTCAGTAAACCAGAAGAGCGCTGCTGCTATCCAGGAAATGCCGAACATATACAGGAAAAACGTGTGCAGTATATGTTCACAACACCTGACGGGTGGTGCATGTTAACTCCTTGTTTTACATGCAGAAGTGGGGCTCGGGAAGCTGAATGCCCTCACAGTGCCTGCCTGCATTAATGGCCATCACTGGGGCCTTTATCAGGCTGTCAATCAGAGTCATGCAAGAGCTGAGAGTGTGAAGTCAGGGCACCATGGCGGTTTGACTATAAGAGCTGTTCCTCCACGAACAACACTTTTCTAATTTGACATGGATCTCTGAATTGGGCCCTTAATCAGAAGAGTGGTGCTGCCATCTGGGAAATGCCTAGCAGATACAGGAAAGACGTGTGCAGTAGATGTTAAGGGCACCTCACAGATGCCATATTTTAACTCCTTGTTTTTAATGGAAATGCCTGGCTCTACAAGGAGAATGCCCCTTGCGGTGTCTGCCCTGCGTCAGTGATGGACACTAGCAGCGTGGTGAGCTCATAAATCAGGGCCATGCAAGAGTTGAGGCTTTGATATCAGTATCCACATTCATTCTTTCACAGAATATGGTGCCTTTAGGAAGTGCTTTTCGCCACTGAAAAATACACTTTTCATTTCAGATTGACCTCTGAATTGGGGACGGAGTCTGGGAATTCCCACTCATGCTTAGTAGAATGGGGGACAGCCATGTAGGCACATGGCCCACCCAAATACGGTTGCTCTCCGTTAGAAGAAGATTCCATTAAGGAAAGTGATGCCCTTCATCAGATTGTGTCCTGTTTTTCTAGACTTGGAAGAACCACGCTCATTCTGAGGAACTGCTTGAAGATAGTTTCCTCGGGAGGATAGCTCAGGGGCAACGCACTCGCCTTGGAAGCAAGACGACGCAGAGCAACACAGGTTCAATCCCCGGCTCTGTGCTCGAAACCTCTGGGTATAAAGCGTGTTATAAATAACCAATTACAATTACAATTGAAAATCGCATGTATGCGCCTGCCAATCCTAAGGAAGACAGAAGAGATGTGATGAGTAGTCGCAACATGTGTGCGATCATGGGCTCAAAACATGTTGCAGATGCATCCAAAGAGGCCTCAATCCATTGATGCAAAGTCCAAGAGGACACCAAATGACCCAAGAAGAGTGTGGCAACTGTCTATGGTATTACTTGGGGCATTTCCTGGTTTGTATCTGGTTCTTTCAGAATGAACCATACCGACAAATTGTTATGTGTGGACGGTTTTTAATTAATCGTAACCACTGGCAGCGATTTTAAGCCCACCTGCGACATTGCAGAAGGCATCAGCCGTTTGTAAATCAGTCAGTCTTGGTAATGCTGCCAATGGGGTCTGATGGGATTTGATTCAATTGATGATTTTTGTGACTTCACTAAATTTCCTAGAAGAGCTGTTAACCGAATGTATAGAGCCTAAATACCTCTGATGCACAGTTTATACTACAGAAATAGTCCAGGATCCCTCCCCCCATCTATTCAAAAAGTCCTTCTAAAACAGATGGTGTTTCACACATTTGTAGAGCCTGTGTGTGCTGATGATTTTTTTGAGCAGTTCCAAAGCCTTGGGAGTGAAGCTGAAACCCTTTATTTATTCCCCTCTGATTGCTTCATGAAGTGTGCCAGCAGCCTGATGCTTCCCCCTCACCCAGCCAGATGACTGTGCTCGCTTGCACATGGGGCATGATCCCAGATAAACAGCCCAGGGGACAACCGATAAGACTATTCAGAAACCAATGCATATCCATCTGGGTGACTAAGCCCCTTGTGGCGTTGGTGTGGTGTGTTGGCTTACTTCACATGCAACGGTTGGAGCTGTATTTAAGGGTGTGAGCTCTACATCAATGAGCTCTAAGTCAGTATTGTGCCATATGTGGCATGGTCTGTAGCACCGATTTCAAAGTGGAATTGTGGAATGTGTAGTGAAAGCCTAACCGTGCCAGTCCATTTTGAGTACTGTATAACTAACATGCCCTAAACTAAATTGTCATGCATATAAGGACAAGAGGTCTCCTCCCAGTGGGAAAAACCTGGTCCTAGTACCACAAACCAAGGTAGCTAGGGCGGGAGGTGGATGGTGTCAATTGTGAAACTTTGAGACACTCTGCTTATGTATAAGCACTCACAGGAACTTCACATGCCTTTGAGGAAGGAAATAACAGCATTGCTATTAAACTCAATGGTATTGCACATCTTCAACACCACAGGTTTTACACGTGGATGCTACAAGTGACAAATGATTGATGATGTTTTCACTATGCACCGAAATCCCACTTAATGATCAAAAAGTGATACTCACAGCAAGAGGTGTAGTTACGCCACCCGGTGACAGCAATTCCTTGAGTTTGGCATGTGCTTGCATAATTCTGTAACCAGCTGCACGCCGTCTGCACAGCCCCCACATCAATGCATGAGTCAAACAAGCAGTTCTTGAAGAAGAAGTTGGGATTGACCTTGCTGTGGCACTTGGCGAAAACACCGTTCCGATTGGGGATGAAGCCACATAGCTGCTGGGCCTTCCAGAAACCCTCCACCTTGCCACAGGATGGACACCTGTCTCCGCAGCCAACCTGGCAAAATGTATCCCTCTTCACCCAGCTATGTCCAAATTCACTGATGCTCAAGGTGACGGAGCCTCCCGCGGTCTGCAGGTCATCCTCCAGGTTCCCATTGTAGCGGCCGCAGAGGCCGTAGGTGCTGTTCTGTAGGTGGCGTGGAACTGTGACGGACAGGAAAGTCTTCCAGTCATACACCACCTTCAGTCCAAACTCTGTTTCCACGACAATGTGGAAGCCAAAGGCAAAAATGTTCACCTTCCCATGCCCCAGCTTCAGAGGTAGGTAGAGTCGCTCATTGTTCACCTGCAAGAAAAGTATAGCATAGTGCTGACTTTTATCAAGAACTCATGAAAACTCAGAACTAGCTTTATGAATCTTATTTATATTATAATTATTAGTAGTAGTAGTAGTAGCATTATTACTTTTAATATTATTAGTAGTAGGTTCAGTAGTCATAGCAGTAGTATTAGTAGTACTATTTATAGCAACAGTAGTATTAGTAGTAGTGATGTTACAGAGAAGACAATAGCTAGGAAGATCTAGGTATGGAAGATATTTATTTCCTTTAGTCGTTGTAGGTAAACAGCCCCTGCTCACTCCTTCACCTAAACCGACTCTACTCATGCCTTCACATTCTCTCCTGCCCATTCTAGGTCAGAAACGCAACACATTCAACTATATACAAAGCATGATGCAGATAAGCTGTACCACTGGTGAATTACAAACAAACATTGTAAACAACAACATATTACAACATAACAAGTGACAGTGGTGGTAGAGGTCCTAGCACTAGCAGTAGTAGTAATAGTAGTAGCAGTTGTAGGAGTAGTAGTATTAAGAGTAGTAGTAGCAGTAATGATAGAATTAGTAGTAGCAGTAGTCATAGTAGAACTAGTTGTTTTGGTCATTGTATTAGGGGTAGTAGTAGCGGCCGTGGCAGTAGCAGTATTAGTAGTAGGCCCAGTACTAGTTGCAGTAGTAGACCTAGTATTAATAACAATGAAGGCAGAAGAAGAACAGTAACAATAATGTTAAGTGTAATGATAATGATTAAACAGTGTTATAAGCCAAGCTGCAAATGCTAATTGTAATGTTAATATCCATCAACATGTGATCAATTCTTTGAAGCATTAGACCCATCAAAAACGAATAAATGCTCAACACATCATTTATTAATGTTAAAACATGAATAATGATGAAAAGGTAATACTAATAATGATAATAATGTTAATTTCATTGCTATTATGATTATGTGAAGACTATTATAGAGATTGCATTCATGATTATCAAAAATTGCAATAAAAGTCTTAATAATTGTAATAATCATAATCAATATCATTATATATTTAGCAAGCTCACACAAAATGCTCAATTGATTTTTGGCATAAATGACGGGTGTAATTAGCATTCAGCACAGTGCTACTCATGTTATGACTTTTGAACATGAATCTGTGTATAACAGTGTGGGTTACACAGCAATCGCTGCAATAGATGGCCACCTTTCTGAGCTTTCTTAGTCTTTTAACAGTTTAATGAAGATACTTAAGGGTGCAAATTGAATGGCTAAGGAGGTAAATATTTGTACTGAACCTATTTCACATGTCCAGGTTCAGGATCAGTCTGGGACTTGCATTTGGAGGGACTGCAAGATGATGCTGATATTACAGGAAATCAGTGACAGAGTACAGAGTGACGAACATTGATTTTCCTTAAGGGATAAGAACATCTATGACTGGTTTTGAGTGACGCAAACATGTTTTTCCTGAGGGAACAGAAGAAATAGAGACTGAGTACAGAAACTGCAGTGACTGACTTGAAAGGAGGCTGGAAAGGGCCCTAACATTCTCTATGAAGTTCACTGGCTCTGCCTTGATGTCTCGAGTGACCCAAAGTTAATGCAAGTTCCACATTCCAGCTTGACATTCGAGTGGGACTTCCTTGAAAAGACAATCAACCTGTTATAAAAACAGCATATTTCTAATGGCCTTCCTCTGCAGATCGTAGTCATTTCTTTGCGTTTTTCTCGCTAGAATGGTTGAAAGGATAAGAAAGATTGTAACTCATGAGTACATCACATTTAAAGAGTCAATGGGCCTCATTAGGACCCTGGCGGTAGCCATGCCCTTATTAAGGGCACGCCTGCCGCTGATAATGATTTTTTTCCGGGGACCAGAAAAGGGCAATAACCGGGTCATGCCGACCTTGGCGGACCCAGTTATTGCCCTTTACTGGGCTCCGGAAAAAAACATTCCCCATTCCCATTCGAGCCCCGTAGGGCACAATGGGAATGGGGAGGACGTTGACAACGGCCCGTTAATGACGGGACCGTTGTTAGCATCCTGGACTGCTAGCGGGACCCGCTAAGGACACCTGGTCTGACCAGGCATTCCTTAGCGGGTCCCGCAGCAGTCCTCGTAATAGGGCAGCCCGTAATGAACAGTGCCGGTCCCGTACCGGCACCATTCATTACGTGGCCGCCTGCCTCCTAATGAGGCCCAATATGTTTTTAAATACTTGTGTTATGCATATTTGTGAACAGCATCTGAGCTGATGTGCCTAATTAATAGCAGAGGTCAGGATCTGCTTCCGTTAAGACCAATGAATATCATTTCATGCCCTACTCTCACAAAACATGATGAGGGGCAGACGGTGGTATCCTCAATCTTCAATATTTGTACAAAATCAATTTGAAATTTTAGAGTGCATTTATTTCATCATTATTTCCTTGGACATTATTAGGCTGTAAACATTATTATGTTGGAATAAAGACGCACCGGAGGAGAGAGAGACTTGATTCTTATTAGTTATATCACCACATTTTGGAATGAATTTCTGTTATTCCTGCATTCTCTAGGGACATCTGCTCCCACTTGGTCAATACCAGATGTGACGAATCTCGTGATGTTGTTCCTGCTCCCCAAGAGGGAGACCCTTCCCATGAAGACAGGGAGGTGAGACTTCTACCCAATAGTCCCTCTGGGGGCGGTGGTACCCAGCAGGTGGATCTCATTGGCAGGGATTCCCCCTGTGGGATAAAGGGAGGACATCAGGGCCTAACACAGCACAGCACACATTCACCCACATTTCTTTCCTCATCTTCTTTGCCTTCCTCATATCCTATAGATTCTGCTATGTATTTTGTTATAGCAGTGGTATTTCTACTGGGACGAGGAAGATTAGGGATGACTCCACTGAGCTATCCCTTCAAAGTACTGAGATGAGGAAGATCAGGACCAACTCCACTGAGTCATCCCCTCAAAGTACTGTGATGAAGAAGATACACACAGCCCTAATCGACCTCTCAGCTAACCATAGTGAGAGGTCTAGTTATCCAGTCACAAGTAGCTAAAAGATGGAAGAACGACTAACATTGTTGTCAGACCCTCCTCAGAGGCACCAAAAGTGGAGGTCCTTGCCCAAACCAGTAAGAGCTGAGCCTGCAGCTGTTGACCTGGATGAAACAGGGAGTGTTCTGGAGTCCCTACCTGCTTTGTTGAAGTGCAAAATGCCGAGAATTAGCAAGACAGAAGGCACGGGCTCATGAGAATGCTGTACAATACAGGCAAGCAGGTATGTGGCGTGCGACTCCACAGAAGAGTGGTGGAGCCGCGTAAACCAGCAAAGAACAGAAAACAGCTGTGAAGAGCTGCAAGAAGATGACCTGAAAAGGAGGCAAATGACTGGGATCCCCGAAGGAAAGTATAGGGGCTTCCCAGAGACCACTGGGTTACTTGAGATACCATTGTAAAGGGGTCTGGGACTCACACTTAAGAAACCTGTATGAAAAGGTCTGGGACCCACAC
This sequence comes from Ambystoma mexicanum, assembly GCF_040938575.1. Taxonomy (NCBI): domain Eukaryota; kingdom Metazoa; phylum Chordata; class Amphibia; order Caudata; family Ambystomatidae; genus Ambystoma; species Ambystoma mexicanum. The sequence continues at coordinate 149,995,408 of NC_090931.1, forward strand.
TTGAGAAGCCAACACAAAGGGGTCGGGCCTGCATTTAAGAAGCCTGAATGAAGGGGTCTGGGACCCGCACTTAAGAAGCCTGAACAAAGGAGTCTGGGACCCACAGATAAGAATCCTAAAAAGGGGCCTGGGACCTACATTTGAGAAAGGCAGAACCTGTAAGGAGAGCACAAAAGGGCTATCAAGGGAACTGACAAGCAGAGAGTGCCACACAGAGGGTCGCTGGAAGTCACTCGATGCTGACGTGCTGCATCTGAGCTGTCAGGATGCCGGTGATACACCCGCTAAATAATCCTTTTTATGCATGATTTATGAGTTCTTTTTCAAGTAAGGAGCCAAAGACATGGCGTTCTGGTGTTCACGGGTGCCATCTTGGGCCAGACAAGATCAGCAGGAGGCCCAGAGTATGATGCTACGCACCAGCGCCTAGCAGCGGATCAGTGATCTAATGGTGTCGGAGTGTGGAGGTGGTGTCGGAGGGCAGCCAGGGCTGCACAGAGGGTGATGGCAGTTGGTACCTTGACGGTGCAGCAGATAAAGGGAGGAGACATTGGACCTGGGAGAACGGGAGCAGCAGTGCAGACTTCACCCCGGGTGCAGAGCCAGGAACGCAAGCAGGACACACAGAGCGAAGGTGGGTGATCAATGATCATGGGTAGTATCAAGCTGACAGTGAACAGGAGCTAAGGCGTGCAGGGAAGGTTGCTGCTAGACACAGCCCGCACCCATGCTTTAGACTGGGAAACCGGACGAGCCGGCATGCATGTTTTAGATTGGTCAACAGAATAAGCTGCTATCTGCGCAGAACCAAGACAGCACAGTACACTCTGCTAGGTTTCTGGCCCGTGTTCATTGTGTGCCAATTGAGGCTGCCTTGACGTGAAAGTGGAAAACAGAGTTTGAGAACCTTGGGGTTAAAAAGGATTTCTTGAGCCTACGCTGCCATGATTGGAATGAAGGGATCCAGCTTCTATCCCTGGTGACCTGACCAGGATCCTAGCCCAGATCCGTGTGAATGCCAGCTGTGCATCAGGTCTATGTGAAGGCCTGATCATGGTCCTTTGAGAGCTCCAGTCATCATACTGGACGGGGGCATGAGACGGATTTCGAGGCTTAAAAAGATGGGCGATTGGTGTCACTCTTTGCAGGCAGCGGTCAGCTGCTATCCCCCAGATCAACCCCTCCATGCTCTACCTGTTGGTGTGGCCAATCATGGGGGAGTTATGAGAGGTGACTTCTCCCGGTTCCCCTGCAGCTTAAGCATTGCCTAATATCTCACAAGTGGCATGTACCTATTTCAAGCAGCACCACCTTATGGATATGTGACTTTAGAGGCTGCGGGTGCATTGACCTCTGGAGCTCCTCTTACCCAACGATAGCCTGATTTCTTTGTGCATGTGCCCTTGAACATTGGGAGCTTCGGTGTGTGGCCTCCATTTCTGGGGTTGTGGAGGAATCCACCCAAGGCAACCTCTTTCTCTGATTGTGCGAAACAGGGCAGGCTGGTTTCAAGGACCACAAGAAATGCCTTGTGACTGGTGATATAAGGTTCTTTCCTCGGGTTCAGGAGAATAGTTCTTCCCACCTGAGTCACTTTCCTTCCTCCACTGCTACTAGAGCAACGCATTACCAGCTCGGTAAGCTCTTGCTGCTAGGCTGCCTGGTGAGTTCATTGTGCATTTTCTCCTTCTCTCTCCCCCTTCCAGCTCTCTTTCCTCTCCCTCCATGGTTCTCTCCATCTCCCCTATTTACTCCAACTGCTACTCTACCACTTATCCTACCTCTATCTTGAAGCCTGGCAGGAAAAGGTTCAAGAAAGACCGCCTGGTCTCCAACCCAGGCCTGCCCATCACTGACACCTATGTCAATGCTTCTTCCAGGCAGACTGTAACTGACATCCTCTTTGCTGCTCCCTCTCTGGACCGATGGACTCCCCATATGGTCTCAGTCCTCTCCCCTTTTGCGTCTCGATCTATTAATGGTGGAACAAGATGGGAAGTACTCTTGGCACACTTCCCATCCTCTAGGTGCATAATTAATGTCTACCAGAATGGCACTGTCATGTCCCAGGGCTCTCAACCCAACCTCCCCCTTCTTGATAGATGTCTTCCATCTCTCATCAACTTCCTCCCTTCTCATGCCACTCATCCTTCTGGCACCCCTCTGGCCCCTTTGCCACCACCGACGGGTGTACCACATCCCTGTAACCCTCATCGGAAGACCTTCAAAGAAGGCACCCAGCTTCACTTAGTTACTCTCAACTCTCGCTCACCCATTACTCCCCTCTCTCCTCCTCACCTGCTCCCAGGACTCCCTGGGCCCCACACACCCTTTCCCTCCTACTCTCCGCCTTCTCGCCCATAGTACCGGATGAGGTCTCTAAACAAGTTCTCCAAGAAAGTATCTTCCAAACAAGTGCTCTGCTGCTCCTCCAGAAGTAGCAAGGACAACATTGCCTCCCTTGGCCCAGCGTTGGCTAATTTCTGAAATCACTCCTTTGCCACTGGCTCCTTCCCACTACCCCTCAAGTACTCCCTTGTGCACCCTCTCCTTAAAAATCCCTCTGCCAACCCTTGCTGCCCGACTAACTATCGGCCTATCTCCATTACCCCCTTCCTGGGCAAACTCTTGGAGAGGTTGGTCATCTCCCAACTGATCCACCAAACTGAATCTGTTGGTTGTCTCTATGACCACCAGTCTGGCTTCAGAGCACCAGAGGCATGGAAACCTCTCTCCTGAGCACCTGTGAAGACTAGATCTTAAATCTTGATTCCAATTCTCCTTCCATCCTCATCCTTCTCAATCTTTCCTCTGCCCTTGGATATGGTCAATCTTGCCATCCTTATAAATCGGCTCTCTGATACCCTTGGCATCATGGACCTGGCACTGGACTGGTTGATCTCCTTCCTATCTGACTGACTTTCCCAGGTTCAACTCAGCCCCTTCTTCTCCTCCACCAAACTCTCCACCTTTGGTGTCCCTCAGTGATTTATCCTCTCGCTGTGGCTCTTCAACATCTACCTAGCCCCTCTTGCCCACCTGATCTCCATCTTCTCTCCTCACCTCCAGTCATATGCACATGACACTCAGCTCTCCTTCAAGCTTCCTTCTACCGCCTCCTCTTCTTCCTCTCTGCATTCTTCACTGTCTGACTGCTACTCAGGCATGCTGCACTGCTTCCGATCTCTGCCTTAATGCCAGTAAGACTGAGATCCTTCTCATTGGGATCCATGCTTCCTCCTTTCCTCCTACTCTCTGGCCGCCCTCCAAAAGTCCCCTCCTCTCACCCTCTTGTGAGGCTAAAATCCTTGGAATCATCTTCAACTCCTCTCTCTCCTCTCCTCATATCGCGGACCTCCCAAGAAGGCCCACTTTCAGCTGCACCTTCTCAAAGGCATTCTCCCTTTCCTCGCCTTCCCCCAGAAACTCAATGTCTCCAGACATCTGGTCCTCTCTAAGCTGGACTACTGCCACAGCCTCTTCCTCAAACTGGAATAGCCTCCCTGTCCCTCTCAGGCTTGAGCTGGATATCCTTAAGTTCTGGAAGCTTCTCAAGACCCTCCTTTTCTCTTCTTCCTTCCCTCTCTCCATCCGCTGCTAATGCCCCCCTCTGTCTCATTGATTGGCTGACTGGTACCCTCTGAGTCCTACAGGGTACCAGGCCCTCCTGGCCCAATCTAACCCAGCACCCCAGTCTCCCACCCCCTCCCCTCTAACCTGAAGTTGCCCTTCCAGGCCCCTTTCCCCTGACTAGCCAAGTGCAGTGTGCATCCCTACTGAGCCTGGTCCACCCCCGTCCTTGCACTAAGCATGTGGGCCTCCCTCCCTGCATTCACTGCACCCCCTATGCTTACCCACCTGACTTCCCCATAGCACTGTCTAGCCCCACAGGCCCTCTTCTTCCCCTCCTCCTCCCCCCTGCACTTGTATGCCTTCACTCTGCCTGCACCTCCTTCAAACCCTAGCATTATCCCCTCCCCGACTGGCACTTCCCTCCCTCTTCACTCCTTCCCCCTGCACTTCTTGTTACTGCACTTGCACAATCCCAATGACACAAGGACTAGTAGGACTGTTATTGTTGTTTTCTTCCCTGCCTCCCCCCCTTTTTGTCGTGTGGCACCTTAAAACACCATTTGTTTTATAGGCACCTTAGATAAAGCAAAATAAATAGATAAACTGCCAAGAGAAGCCTGAGAAAGGTCTGGGGAAGGTAGGCATTCCCCCAACCACATCGATTTACCAAGAAAAGTCTAAGAAAGGCCACGGGAAGGGAGACATTCCCATAACCACAGTAGAGTGTCAAGACAAGCCTGAAAAAGGCCTGGAGAAGGGAGACCTTAACCCAACTTTGCCAACAATACCGTTCAGAAGAAGGAAGTCATTATTCTAGACCCTTGAGAGACAAATCCATTCTACTTTTATTATATGTTTGAGAGTTAGAAGTATGATTTTGACACAGGATGGTGGACTTTAAAGTTACAGACATTCGGCATTTCATTAGCTTTATTTAAGGCAGAAAACCCCTCTTATAGCTAGGATTAGATATGTTTCCTTCCTTAGGCATGAAATAAAAGTTGTTGCCCAAAAGCATACCTTTTGTGCATCAGTCTACTCCTTCTGCACCATCACATATAGTGTCAGAAGTGGGATATAACTCTGTTGACACAAACTGGGGGAGCCTAAGATTTACAAACCTCACAGAGAGAGACTACAACCCCTCTATCAACACTCAAGAATCTATTGGCTTCAATCTATCAAGCAGTAAATACATAAATATTAAAGCCGGCAAAAGACAACTAGTCCCCACAAGTCTAGGACTGGTTTCCCCTAAATGGACATACATAAGGCTAATGTCTAAATCAAAATTGTCCAGAAGCATGTCCTAGATGTGATGGCAAGGGATATAGACGCAGACTACTAGGGGAATATAAAAGTTCCTATTCAGAATAACAGCAACTATGCCGACAAAGTAAAAATGGGGGAGATAATTGCTCAAGGGGTCTTAGAAAAAGCTCTGTTCCCAAAGTTGTTAGACATCCCTGACACTGACATAACTGACAGGGCAACCAAAGATTTTGGTGAAGTGGATATACACCCCACGCCTGAAGTTAACATTCCAAAACCCAATAGGGATGAAGAAGAGTCAGAAATATTCCTGGACCTGGCATTTGCCCAACGTAATGACCAGATGTCAGCAGAAGCCTTTCTAAAGGTTATTCCTGAGGAAGAAGGTAGGAAGAAAGAGGTGAGCTTCTTCTTCTTGAAACACAGGTTATTATATAGGGGGACATTAGTAATGAGATAAACCAGCATACGCAAATGGTAGTGCCACGTAGCCACCGAAGAGTCATTTTGGAGATTGCACACACCCATCTTAGTTCTGGTCATTAAGGAACTATGAAAACCCAAGGGCAAGTGATGAACAGGCTACATGCTACAAATCCCTTTTTCCCAAAAAGGAATGGATATTGTGGGAGCGATGTTACCCTCTGGGCTTGGGAATAGGTTTATCTTGATGATTTTGGATTATGCTACCCGTTATGCTGAAGCCTTCCCTATGCGAACAAACACCTCACAACAGATTTTAAAATACCTGATCCCCTTCTTGTCCAGAGTAGGGTTTCCTAAAGAAATCTTGACAGATCAAGGAACAACTTCCACGAGCAAGATAATGGCAGAGGTAAAGGATATTCTACAGATAAAGACCTTACAAACCCCTATCACCATCAGACAGATGGTCTTGTCGAGAGATTCAATAAAACCTTGAAACATATACTTAGGAAGTTAGTGGAATCTGATGGAAAGAACTGGGGTACAATGATTCCTTCGGACCAGTTCGCCATCCGGAAAACACTACAAGCCTCATTAGGATATTCACCATTTGAATTATTGTACGGACAATGTTAGGACACATTTCTCTTACTGCTAATGTACCTCTATATTTATGAGGAAACTGACATGTCTTTCAGGCTGTCAGTACTGAGAAACTTAGTTTCTCTTAGTCTTTAGACTGTGTTGCCACTTTTGGTAACAATATTTAATTGCGCAAAGTACATTACTGTACCGTGCAATGGGCTCCTTGTGTTTTCTGGCCGGTAAGGAAAGCATGCTATCACAATTATGACACTGACACTGACACAAGAGCTACAAGTTTCAAAACCTTTATTCATTTCTTGGGGGTTGGAAAAACTCCTACTTTGCCCTATAGCTACGATGGGAGTAGTCTCTTCCATCAAATAATAAAGAAAACATAGTCCTAGTCAGTCTATGTCAAATCAAAATAGCCTATACTAAATAAAAACGAATGCCTGCCTTATCTCTTATACAACAAGTGTGAAAAGGGGAATGTGTATGCAAAGGAAAGTCAGTGTTATAACATAAATGATCAAGATGGCTGAGTCAACTCTCCTCCCCACGTTGGACAGAATGGAAGTAAGGTGGCCCACGTAAACAGGATGACACTCTGGCTCAGGTTATGGAAAAAAAGGCAGTTCAAAATGTGGGTTTAGGCACGATTGGCTTTCCATGTTAAAGTCACTTATTTTTAGCTAACCAAAGGTTCTTTAACAGTTCAACAAATGTTCACGTACGTCTCCCTCTGTCAGGCTCAGACCTCTCAAGGCATCAACAGTCCACGTAGGTCTCCCTCAGTCGGACTTGGACCTCTCAACAAAAAGTATCTGATTCAACGTAGATCTCCCTCGGCCTGGCTCAGACATCGCAATCATAGCACTTGCAGGGGTTTCCTTCCCTGAGCTATATTCACCTTTGTGGGGGGTTCCCTTCCCCAAGCTTTATTCACCTTCGTTAGGGGTTCTATTCCCCTGACTTATTTCATATTCCAGGTCTCCCTCAATCGGGCTCGGACATTTCACTGATGTCGAAGACTTTTGAGTGTGCAAGGCTTTTTCCATAGACCTCCACAGGACCACTTCAACTTTCACTTCAGATCTCCCTTAGGGTATTTGCCCCAGTGTCTCTTCGTCTTGGTAGTTCCACAACACAATCAGAAATGTTCAAAGAAATCTTTATTTTAAAGCAATCGCCTTTTAACTTCCCCTTTCGTCAGGGTTAATCTTTACCATTGTGCATTTCAGAGTTTATTCACTTTGTCACAAAACATCAAACATTCACGAAGACTTTCAAGTGGGCTATTTCCTTTTGCCGGACCACTCCACTACTCTGTATCACTGGCTTCACAGTTATCAGTGACTTTAAAGTTCACTACAGGTTTGCTTTCTTTCGCGTCTCATCAGCATGCGTGCAACCTTCAATTGGGAGATACCCTGTTGCAGCTTCAATCTTTCCTTGACACAAAACGGCCTTTCATATGTTTCAAAAACTCACTGGTTGTGTGCATTCCTTTCTTTTCTCTGCAGCTTTGATTCACGAGTCAAGGTTGATAGCACAGGCTTGGCCTCACCTCCCTAACTATGCCGTTCACCCAGGAGGGTCCCTGGTGTCCTCGAAACGCAACGCAGGCTTCTTCTTGTTTGGGATTTGTCTTTCTCTGCCTATCCTTGACAGTTTTGCAGAGACAACAACCTCCTGTAGGGATCTTAAGGGTTTCCCTACCCCTTGCTCTGGTCCCTCGCTCGGGCGCCCTGATCCAATGGGTTCGCCTTTGCACTGGAACATCTGCTCCTTCTCGTGTCTCACCTTGCTCAGAGTGTGTCTCCATGTTCAGCCTTTTATCCGTGTGGGGGGAGCTAATGGGTATCAGATGTATGTGATTGAGGTCAAGTGCCTGCCTTTGCCTGACCTTATTAACGGGACATGTCCAATGGGTTATGCAAGTGTTAGCCTCCTTACTCTCATCTCCTTTTCTTCCTCTGCCCAGTGTTTGTGTAGAAAGGGGGAGGAGTTGGAATGTTGGAGAATCCTATAATATAGGATGGGGTATTGGCACGGGAAAGGGCGGATAACGTCTCTCACCATCAGCTGTCTCACTACCACTCCCCGTAGACCCTTCACCCATGTGATCCTCCTGCACTGGTCCACCCCCAGGGTCTGGATCCAAAGGTGATGGCCATGCCCTGGCAACCTGAGAGAGAGAGATCCCCGGGGACAAGTAAGTGAGACACCCTTTGGTTTCTCACAGGGCCTAGTCATCCACTAGGGATTTTTTTGGTGACTGGACAATGTGCCTAGCAGTGGACTTGTGGCAGCAGAAGCTATAATTGTATAACTTTTTACTGAGCCATACCACGCTAACAGCGTTTGGCTCATGATTGTGGCTAGTGTCCGTCATGGCGGTGTCACAAAGACTTTTGTCTACTCCTTTGGCCATTTTGTCCATTGGCCTTTCCTTTGGTCTTTGTGACCCGGGAATTCCTTATTTGGGAATGCAGTGGCTTGCGAAAGCCTCTTCATTCACGGACTACTGCAGGTCACATGTTTGGTTACCCAGGAAGCGGACTGGGACTGTTTGGACCCAATCCACACTACTGATGCCAGGATGTCTGGAGTGCAAAAGGACATGAGAGCTGTAATGGTCGCTGATTGGACCACTGCTGGTGTGCATGAGTGGGGCAGATCTCCTCATTGGCCAGCGGGGAGCAAGCACTCACTAGACTTGTGGATATTAAGAGGGGTACTGAATGCAGACATGCAGATCAGCAACAGGTCCAAATCCACCTGTAGATGGAGCCAAGTATTCAGAAGAGCCAAGCAGAACCAAGGACTAAGTGGAACTGTGCAAGAGAAGGTTGGCACCCTGAGCCTGTTGTTGTCCTGTAGAGCCCTGCTTTGTGCTCGAACTCCTCCGATGACCTGTGAAGGTGCTTCAACCCCTTGGAGTGGTGGGACCAATCACTCTGGAAGCCTCCTGGTTGCCCTGAAAAATAATTTGTTCAGAAGTGTCCCCTGTCCAACTTGAACCTTGCCACCTGTGCAGGAGCGTTGTCTCATCAAGTTTGTTCTCGAACCTTTGGGGAAGTCTAGCTTGCACTGCAAAGCAAAGGCCTTCCCCAAGGCTACAACCAGATTGTCCAGAGCAGATACAGAAGAGGTGGGGTACTAGCCATTCTGCACAAACACCAAATGCTAATACTTATCAAGGACACCTTAGCCAGCAGAAGCCCAGAAAGCAGAGACACCCACATTAAAGCAAAGAAGTAGAGTAAAACAAACACTGTTCTGTCAAGCTTGGCACATCTGGGACTCTTCCTATTAAATTGGTGCAAACGGTGCAAATAATGACAATCTGGCTGTTTTGTAGCCTCACTCACTGCCTGATCTGCTGCAAAAATCCTGCAATAAATACAGCTTTGTGATGCCAAATCTGCATTTATATGATGCAAAATGTACAAATTCATTTCACAATATACTACATTCAAGCTCGCTCTCCAATCCACATAAGGCAAATCACAAGGAAGCAAGATTCTGCCCAGAGACAGCCCTGTGTTTCATTCAGTAGCACCTGAAGGAGGGCCTCCCTAAATGTCTTTAAACGTATTACTGGCCCCGGGGCATGTTTAAGATGATGTAAACAAAACCACCTGCATTGGACAAAATACCTTTCCCTATTCGTCCATATGAACACATTTTGGGGGGAAGGACAGATATATTTGTTTCAAATAGTTGCTGGTCTTTCCGATGCCATTGTTACTTTTTTAAAGTTTTATAGGGAACGTGTTCCTTTAATCAAGTTTACATTTGTGGCCCGTGACTCAATCTTAGGAGAGAGTAAATCACACCCTTCAAATACAGATTTGATTCACTTTTTGCTGTGGAACACGTTCGCCTCAGCAGCTAACCGCCACCACCTGCTTTGGCATGTGCAGTTTGTATTAACTTTCCCCATGTTCCTTCACATATGTTTGCACAAGCATTAGAACTTCCTGCAGTTTGGGCTTTTGTGTAGGTATGGGGTATGCACTCTCCGGGCACTGCGAAATGACACTAATACTCCAGAAAATTGCAACAGCTAGCCAGTGGTGTTAGTTACTGCTCATATCGCAGCAGTGCCTGGCATATATCTTTCTTATACTGATACAAGAGCCAAACCTGTTGCCTTTGCCCATCCATGTTTAATGGGATTCAGTTCAGCGGATTGGACAAATATATTGTTTATAGGTCAAGGTGCTGGGGGTACACTAAGTTAAGACATTATATCACACCATGGGGTAGTTTACAGCTGCAATTAAGCAATTCGCTTTCAGAAGACTGCTTATGAATAACAAGCGCATCTATTTAAAAGCAGAAAGTTAACTCATATACATCCTGGAAGGGTGTGTTTTGGAAGTGAGCATGAAGATAGCCTTAGGCACTACCATGGCCATGGGCAATCAAAGGGTGGGTAAATAGCCCATCAGCATCCACAGGCTGTGTCTCCTTCCTCCCATACCATCTCTCTCCTACCTTCAGTAACCATGCCAATGGTTTGGACATATATGTAGCACTTACAGTGACACCTAATACCAATGCTTAACAAGCATTGGCAATGCCAACAGTTTGGGCTTTTGTGTAGGCATGGGAAAGGCACTTGCCAGCTGCAGCCGTATTGATATTAACTGGCCATTGATGGTAGCAGGAGAGAAAATGATACTAGTACCTGGACATCTAATAGCTGGGCTTGGCAAATTCCCAATACTAATACACAAGCAAAAACGATTGGCTTTGCCAATGCGTGTTCTTAACAGGACGATTGGCTTTGCCAATGCGTGTTCTTAACAGGACTCCAGTGAAGGATACGAGTGGATGAAGGCACGATTCTGTTACATCAGTCTCACGTTTACAACTCCAATTAAGTCATTAATTGACAGAAGACAGCTCTGAAAAAAACACTGGCAGGCACTTTGAGTACAATGTTTGACGATAAGGCTTATGGGGCAGGGAATAGGAGGGAATAATCATAGTGATAAGAATGGCCATGGGCAGTCAATAGGTTGGCAAAAAAAAACACTGAACAACACCTCCAAGGGCTGTATCCCTCCGCGTACGCCATTCCTCCCTATCTGTACTCGAATGCAATAGTTTCAACTTGTAGGTGTTGCAACCGCCACCTCATAGCCCAAACTAAAAAGGGCGTTCGCTCTATAGAAATACCTAGTAATGCACCGATGTACTCATTTTGCCAACATTTTAAAGGTGACGTTTTCCACATAACAGAAAATGCTACATTGGAATTATTAAATTCCTTTTGCTTTTCCACACTGAACTGGACGAAACGGCACGCCGTTAACCTCTGAGCTTGGAGAGCAACGTTCAGGGGTGGACTGGCCTATAGGGAACTCTGGAGATTTCCCGGTGGGGCTCTGCACCCTGGGCCTCCTTTGTGTGGTATTTCCAAATTGTCTCATAGGAAAAGCATTGGGCTTGCTGAAAATGTGTCATATGAGGCACCTTTGACCATTATTTCCAGGGCCTCTTCTGCTCCCCAGTAATTATTTCCAGGGCCTCTTTTAGTTCCCAGTCCACCCCTGGCAAAGTTCAATTCTAGTCATAAGTTCCCAAAAGTGTGCGATTCTGTACAAACCATCTTACTTTCCTGTGTCTGGAATTGTAAATCAATACAATGGAAGGGTTACAGTTGCGCTGTGCAAGGTGAGATCAAGCACTGATTGATGTAAGTGGTCCCACCGCCCCATCAGAGCATGCAGACTCCATTCTGACATCAGACGCATGTATAATGCGATGCTATGTATTGACCACTAGAGGGCGTATTTTACCTTCTTTTAAGTGTGAGATGTGCTTAACAGTCAATGTTAACGTAAAACAGTATTGTAGATTAACTGATCAAGTGAGGTTTGGGGAGCTTTTTCATGGAACCTCTTTTTACATGCAGGGCTCTAAAGCGAGCCCATGTCGAGCAGGTTTGACTCATCGTGTCCTAGTAGACTCTGAGCATTTTGGTAGGTGTGGTGCCGCCCCGTGAAGGGATACGCACGCGGCGGCGTGACGTTGCACGTCGCCGCGTGCGCCTTAAATAAACGGGGCGTTCCCGGCCGCGTCAGAGCGACCGGGGAGCCCGAAGCGTACAAACGTGTTGGTGTCTCGTCTGTGCGTGCATGGGCTCGCGGGCACGCAGCGGGGGCACCCAGAGACCCCCAACAGTGGCGACGAGTGTCGGATGCCCGGGCCCGGCGGTGAGCGCGATCCCGGACATAATTTTTCATTTCAAGTGAAGCATCCGTGGATGTTTCGCATCGCGCCGAGGCCGCGGACCACACGCGGCTGGCGGCCATTTTACCCACGAGGTGGAGGATCTTCCAACAGCTCCGGTTTGGAGCAGGAAGGCCATCCAAGCCTAATTTTTGGAGTAACTGACTGCGGGCAGTACAACCTGCAGGCCCATGCCAGAATTTTGTCATTTTGGTGAATTTTCAGGCGGTGACGTCGTGTTGTAGCTGGAAGATGGACTGAGGTGGCTGGGCCTTCTCAGCCCATTCCTTTTGAAGCTCAATTTTTGGACACTCTCATCCACGGATCCTTGTCAGGAACCTCTTCAACCCCTTCATCATCATCACGTGGGGGATGACGCTCCAGCTTCTGCGGCCCACGTGGACATAAGGCGTCTTGAGGTACTCTCCGTCAACCCTTTCATCATCACGTGGGTGGTGGCAGTGTGGGGAGTGGTGCAAGTTGCGGCCCTCAGAATGGGAACAAGGGTGCCTGTGCGCTTGCGCCTATGAGTGATCCTGGTGCCCTGGAGGGTGCGACTGCCACGGCTTCGGAGGATTCGCTGGATGAAGATCTAACAGACCTGTTCCAGCAGAAACCCCCACGCCCGACGACGTCTGGACTGCCTGCACAACCGGTGGGTGCCGCCCCCCCTCCGATCCAACCACCACTCCTGGCCATGGCCCAAGCCAGAGCGCAAGCGGCCCTACAGCCAATTCCGGAGTTTGATGCTACGGGCCCCCCATCCAGCCTGGGGCCCCGATGGAGGAGATGGATTGGAAGGCTAGACATGTACTTTCGGGCCGCCCAGGTCACGGACGATGACAGCATGGTGGCCACGATGCTCTACTCCGCAGGAGTGACTGTGCAAGAGATCTTTGAATCGTTGACTCCAGCGGGTAACTCATATGATCAGGCCAAAGCAGCCCTCCTGGCACATTTCGTCCCCCTTGCCAATGTCGACTTTGAAAGGTTCGTCATGCTGTCGGCCAAACAGAAGGAAGAGGAGACGCTTGACACCTTCTATGGCCGCCTGCGCCGCCTGTCACAAGGGTGTGCGTGGGGGGATGCGGAGGACATGATAAGGACCATGCTGATCCAGGCATGCTCGTCAGGCAAGCTGAGGCGACAAGTCCTAAGAGAGCCCGGACTCACGCTGGCCAGGATCCTGGAGCTCGGGAGGTGCCATGAGGTGGCGGAGGCTCGAGCCAACAAAATGGAGGCCGGTTCCCGCGCTGTGAAACCGGAGGAGGTGTGCGCCGTCTGGCGGGGCGGCAGAGGGGTGCGAAAACCCGGTATACCTCCCAGAGACAGAGCGGGGAAGCCGGTAGAGTCGTGCCAGAAATGCGGTTATGATCTCCCCCACTCATCGGAGTGCATGGCCAAAGGAAAGGTTTGTGGACGCTGTGGGGTGCCTGATCACTTCTCGAGGGTGTGCAGGGCGACTCTGCCGGTACTGATCCCGAGAGGACAGCCCCGTCTATGGGCCCCGCGGCAGTACCGCCCGCCGAAGGTAGCTCAGGTGGAACAGGTGGAACCAGAGGAGGCCCTGGCGGAAGAAGTGGAGGAGGAGGAGGACGAGGAGAACATCTTCTTCGTCTCCAGCATGGAGGTCCTCAAGGGAAGGAGCAGAAGACAGCCGAGGTGTGTCGTGGAGGTAAACTGCTCGCCAGTCCCAGTGCTAGTCGACACGGGAGCCTCTGTCAATGTCATGGCGAGAGGACATTATGCTGCGCTCAACCCAGCCCCGAGGCTGGCGACGCCAAGGGCCCGTATCTTCGCATTTGGTGGGCGGGAGCCCTTGCCACTCGATGGGGTATTCGTTGCCAAGGTGGAACACGACGGGTCGAAAATCAGAGCCCGCTTCTATGTGACTCCAGTGAGCAGCAACACCCTGCTCAGCTGTGCGGCAGCGGAGGCCCTTGGAATAGTCAGCTTCGCCTATTCAGTATACTTGGAGGACATCAACGACCTGCTAGACAAGTATGCTGACATCTTCAAAGGGATCGGGAGGATGAACGGCGACCCCGTGAGGCTCCACATCGACGAGTCGGTACAGCCCATAGCCCTGAAGCACAGGCGAATCCCATTTCATCTAAGGGACCAGGTGGATTGGGAACTCGATAACCTGGTGAACCTGGAAGTAATTGAAAAGGTGGAGGGCCCCACACCCTGGGTATCCCCCATTGTCGTGGCGAGGAAACCGAAACCTCCGGACTCCGTCCGAATCTGTGTGGACATGCGGTTGCCCAACAAGGCTATCAGGAGAGAACGACACCTGACCCCGACGATTGATGACATCATTGCGGAGGTGCAAGGGGCCCGTTTCTTCTCGAAGTTGGACTTACGGGCTGGGTATCACCAAGTTGTTCTCCACCCAGAGTCCCGTTATATAACGACTTTCACCACCCACAGGGGACTCTACAGGTACAAGCGTCTGAGCTTTGGAGTGTCGTCTGCAGCTGAGGTATTTCAGAACTTGATCCGAGGCGCTCTCGCAGACCTGGAGGGCGTCCTGAACATTAGCGACGACATTCTGGTCTTTGCGAGGACTGAACCAGACCACCTGAAACGCCTAGCCAGGACTCTCGAGAGGCTACAATCGCTGGGGCTCACCCTCCACAAGGACAAGTGTGAGTTCCTCCGCCCGACCATTGAGTTTTTTGGTTTCATCTTCAAGGAGGGCGGGGTGTCTCCTGACCCCAAGAAGGTCCAAGACATCAAGGCGGCACGACCCCCTGAGTCCGCATCAGAGGTGCGGAGCTTCCTCGGAATGGTGACGTACTGCGGGCGTTTCATCAAGAATCTCGCCTCGAGGTCGGAACCTCTGAGGGCCCTGACGAAAAAGGACACCGTCTGGCAGTGGGGCCCGTTAGAACAAGCGGCATTCGAGGACATTAAAGGTGCCCTAACAGCAGAGGACACCGTGGCTTTCTTTGACCCCGCCTTGGAGTCGGAGATTGTTGTGGACGCCAGCCCGTTTGGCCTCGGGGCAGTCCTCACCCAGGTGAGCAGAGATGGGGGAATGAGGCCCGTGGCCTATGCGAGCAAGGCCCTCTCCGAGACCGAGCAGAGGTACTCACAGATTGAGCGAGAGGCCCTGGCGGTTCTGTGGGGGTGCCGGCATTTTCGGCTATATGTGCTAGGGAGACCCGTGACAGTGGTAACAGACCACAAACCACTGATTCCAATCATGGCCGGATCCTCCTCCAAACCACCAGCCAGGATCGAGCGATGGATGCTGGCCCTCCTGGAATATGGCGTCAACCTCATCTATAGGCCAGGGGCCAACAATGCGGCGGACTACCTGTCCAGGCATCCGGTGGGCAGGGATGGGCCCGCACAAGAGTCGTGTGCCGAGGAGGCCGATGATCACGTGAGCATGGTGGTCGAGAGTGCCACCCCCAATGCAATGCCGCTGCCCGAACTGGAGAGCGCAGCAGCCAATGACGAATGCTTCCGCATCCTGAGAAGCTCGATGCAATCGGGGTCCTGGAAGGCCGTGCTGGAGTTGGTGGCCGGGCGCACTCAAGAGGCCAAGGTGACCCTCGAGCAACTCTGGAAGGTGAGGGATGAACTGTCCTTCAGGGAGTCGGGTCTGCTGCTGCGGGGTGATCGCCTGGTGGTGCCGGGCTCCAAGGTCCACGAGGTCATCAACCTGGCACACCAGGGACACCAAGGGGCCGCCAAAACGAAGGCGAGGTTGAGGCTGAAGGTGTGGTTCCCCGAGCTGGAGAGGAAGGTGGACGACTTCGTAGCGGCCTGCGTATGGTGCCAGGCGGCTTCCCCTGTACAACGGGAGCCCGAGATCGAGGTAATGCCACGGGGGACCCGCCCGTGGGAAGTCGTGCATGCGGACTTCGGATCCACAGCCGTGGGTACTCACTTCCTAGCCATCGTCGATGAGTACTCGCGATACCCGGAGGTGGAATTCGTTGAGTCGGTGGCATTTGAGCACGTGGTGGGCGCTGTGGAGAAAATCTTTGCCACCCATGGGTTCCCCGTGACCCTGTGCTCGGACAATGGATCCCCATTCCAGAGCGCGAGGTTCTCGGCCTTGCTCATTACATAATGAACACAGGACATTACTCCCAACATATCAAGTAAAAACGGGACTGGCTGAGCGCCTCCCACCCGACGGGGGCTAATTTAAGGGGTCCACACAATCCACGCATTTGCCATGCAAAGTACCAGAGACGTTATTTTTTGGCTGACGTCTGTTATGTGCATTATCATCAATGCAGTTTGTGTTTAAAGTCCCGTCTCACGCCCTCCACCTCCTCAGCTGCTTACCCCGCACCATGGATTGGAAACTGGGGTTCGCCTATAATAGCGAGCTTCAACTTCAATCGTGTATCGCTCCTTCGGTTGCCAGGCGTTACCTCCTGAGTAGCTGCATCATCCGTCCGGTGAGTAGGTTTGTTTGGGGAAGCGGGGGTGCTAGGAGTGATCTGTGGTCGGTGGGCAAGGCTGGCCCAGTAATGCTATGGTATGCGGGGCGGGGGCGGCCGGAGGGGCCTGCACTGCTGGTGCTGTTGCAGCGCCAGTCAGACATGGCTCTGATTCCTGCGTCTGATGTGGAGGGCACGTGGCAGAGGCCGGGCAGCGTCAGTCACTATCTGTGCTACACCCCCTCTGGCCCCAGGTCCGATTGAGCCCGCTCTCGAGAGCGCTGTTTGTTGAGAAGTGACTACGTACAGATTGGGCTTGGGAGCGAGGGCGAGGCTGCCCTGAGGGACTCTGGTTTTCAATGCGCTCCTTCCTGTTTGTGGCATTGCATGTGGGTAAGTCTGGGATGGCTTGTGCCATGTTATGGGCAGATTGCTTTGGGTCTTTGGAGGGTGCATATTCAGGGCCGGCCCTAGGGCAGGGCCGCCTGGGTAACTACCCGGGCGCCATCGCCCCGCCACCCACCACACCAGCTCGGGGAAGTTATGCAATGGCTTCCCCCGAGCTGGCGTGGTGGGAGAAGACACAGCAGGTGCCCTATTGAAATTAAATGTGTCCTGCTCTTGTGCTGCCGCTGGGCTATCCAGCACAGGAGCAGGGTGCATTGAATAACAATAGGGTGCTGATGCTTTTGCATCGGAACCCTGTTGAGGTGATTACCTCTCTGCTCCAGCACGGGAGGCGGGAGCGGGGCGGTTTTCATTGGAATAGGGTGCCGATGCTTTTGCATCAGAGCCCTGTTGAGGTGATTACCTCCCTGCTCCAGCACGGGAGGTGGAGGCGGAAGCGGGGCAGTTTTCATTGGAATAGGGTGCCGATGCCTTTGCATCGGATCCCTGTTGAGGTGATTACCTCCCTGCTCCAGCGCGGGAGGCGGAGACGGGAGCGGGGCGGTTTTCATTGGAATAGGGTGCTGATGCTTTTGCATCGGAGCCCTGTTGAGGTGATTACCTCCCTGCTCCAGCACGGGAGGCGGGAGCGGGGCGGTTTTCATTGGAATAGGGAGCCGGTGCTTTTGCATCAGAGCCCTGTTGATGTGATTACCTCCCTGCTCCAGCACGGGAGGCGGGAGGTGGGAGGCGGGGCGGTTTTCATTGGAATAGGGTGCCGATGCTTTTGCATCAGAGCCCTGTTGAGGTGATTACCTCCCTGCTCCAGCACGGGAGGCGGGAGCGGGGCAGTTTTCATTGGAATAGGGTGCCGATGCTTTTGCATCGGAGCCCTGTTGAGGTGATTAGCTCCCTGTTGAGGTGATTACCTCCCTGCTCCAGCACGGGAGGCGGGAGCGGGGCGGTTTTCATTGGAATAGGGTGCCGATGCTTTTGCATCGGAGCCCTGTTGAGGTGATTACCTCCCTGCTCCAGCGCGGGAGGTGGAGACGGGAGCGGGGCGGTTTTCATTGGAATAGGGTCCCGATGCTTTTGCATCGGAACCGTGTTGAGGTGATTACCTCCCTGGTCCAGCACGGGAGGCGGGAGCGGGACGGTTTTCATTGGAATAGGGTGCCGATGCTTTTGCATCGGTGCCCTGTTGAGGTGATTACCTCCCTGCTCCAGCACGGGAGGCGGGAGCGGGGCGGTTTTCATTGGAATATGGTGCCGATGCTTTTGCATCGGAGCCCTGTTGAGGTGATTACCTCCCTGCTCCAGCACGGGAGGCGGGAGCGGGGCGGTTTTAATTGGAATAGGGTGCCGATGCTTTTGCATCGGAGCCTTGTTGAGGTGATTACCTCCCTGCTCCAGCGCGGGAGGTGGAGACGGGAGCGGGGCGGTTTTCATTGGAATAGGGTGTTGATGCTCATGCATCAGCACCCTGTTCCAGTGTTTAACTCTCTGCTCTGGCGCAGGAGCGGGAAGTTAAAAAAGGAATGGCCCCTCCCCCTGAGCATTGACCAGGGGCCCGTGGTAGGGTACAGAGTGCCACATTTTTCTTTCACTCTCCGGGGCGCTGCCGCTGCTAATCCCATCACTGTGCATACTCATATTAATTAATTTGTATGTTGTGGTCTCAAGAAGGGTATTACCGCCAAAAAACGGGTTTACAGAAGTAATGAACTCTGGTACCAAGAATTAGTAAAACGATCCTCCATACTCTTTATGGGCGCACTGTGCAGATCCCATGCAGTGGGCAGCAGCCATGCAGTGAGCGGATGCCTCGCAGTGTGCAGATGCTATGCAGTGTGCAGATCCCTTATTGTGTGCATATCCCTCGCAGTGTGCATATCCCTTGCAGTGTGCAGATGCCATGCACTGTGCAGATGCCATGCAGTGTGCCAATCCCATGCAGTGTGCAGATGCCGCAGAGTGTGCAGATTGCATTCAGTGTGCAGATCCCTTATAGTGTGCATATCCCTTGCAGTGTGCATATCCTTCGCAGTGTGCATATCCCTTGCAATGTGCAGATTCCATGCAGTGTGCAGATGCCATGCACTGTGCAGATGCCGCAGAGTGTGCAGATTGCATGCAGTGTGCAGATCTCGTGCAGTGTGCAGATCCCACGCAGTGTGCAGATGCCATGCAGTGTGTGTATAGTGGGCTTTTTGGCCTTCACTGTCCCAGCCCTGACATATCCAGATCTGTCGTCAGATTTGCTCCATTCTCCTGTGCTCATTCTTGAGTAGGTTGAAAGTGGCAGCCCACCTTGTAGTGGTGTAATGTTGTTAGGCTTGTTTGTAGGGCTTCTTTGGAGCCCGTACCTTCGAGGTTTGTGAGATGCATTCATGGTGGAGGATGCGTTCTTCAGGTGTTTCTGGGCGGATGTGTCTGGTGACTGGGTGCGGTTTGGGAGGAGTTTGTTTGTCCTGATGACCTTCCACAGTCTGACTGCTTGAGATGCGTCCGTGGTACTTCTGTGTAGAGACATCGTCGGCCAAGCATGGTGACTGGAGTAGCAAAGTGGTCGTCCCAGAGGGAGGAAGGCCTGTTCTGAAAGGAGCAAATAACAAGGGGGGTCCTGGGAGACTCTCTGCCAGACATGAGTCCTGGTTACAAGAGCCTTACCCAGAGTCTTTAGCTCACAAACTTTCACAGAGGAGAAATATCCTAAACATATCAGTCTTTGTCCTGCCCCGGGACAGTCCAACACCGAAATGCTAGGCAATTCTCCTCTGAATAAGAGTACCAACAGAAACCCCAGACACGTGTTTTGGTCTGGTTGAACCTCATCAGTAGGGTGTAGCTGTGCCTCTCTAAGAATAGTCTCCCAGGATCCCCCTTGTTATCTGCATATTTCAAGTAACTTTGGGTCTCACCCTAAGTTACTAGGGGAATCCAGACGTGGACCCCTTGCTCACTATTCTTAGAGAGGCACAGCTACAGAGGAGAATTGCCTAGCATTCTGGTGCTGGACTGCCCCAGGGCAGGACAACGACTGATATGTTTGGGATATTTCTTCTCTGTGAAAGATAGTGAGCTAAATACTCTGGGTAAGGCTCTTGTAACCAGGACTCATGTCTGGCAGATAGTCTCCCAGGGTCCCCTCGTTATCTGCTGTTCTGAAAGGAGAAGGTGGGCATTCTGGCTGCTGCATTTGATCCCCCCAACTGGCAGGCGCCAGGCACCAGCGCAACCTCCCAGGGATCTTTAGAATAGAGCAAGGCAATACAGTGTGAGTAGCCAGGAGGGAGATCACACATGACCTACCCAGGGTGCAGATCTCACAGGAAACTTGCTGGGAACATATGTCACCATGTCCTGTGCATTATCACGCAATGCGTCCATGTTGGCTCACCAATAACGAAGGCGCCCACACGTGAGCCAAACGTAGTCTCAATCCTCATCTGTGCAAGGTTTGCACAGTCAAATCCAGACAGAGAGATGGGCTCAGTGGCTGACCCCAGGCCCCCTTCCTCCTCTTGCCTCGCTTGTTCTACCCCATGCCAATCCTGCCTGCTCTTGCCCTCCTCTGCTGTTACACTCCTCTGCTCCCATCCTGGTCAGCTTGCCTCGCGTTTTGTTTGCTAGTTTCTGAGGGCACCCTCACATAACTCTTCATTCTCCTCCACCTCCACACCCCACCCTCATTACCTGCCCCCCCCACAATCCCTCACCCCTCCCCCGGCGCCTGCTTCACCTTGCATCTTCACCAAGGTCCCTGCTTCGCAATGTTGTGCAGTTCGTCATGACCACGTTTTTGTGCCTTTTCACGTCATTTCCGCCTTCATTATTTCAATCAGAGGTCTTCCCATTTCAACTTCCTAAACTTTGACTGAACTCTGTTCAATTAAGGAGTGGATATCACAGCTTAAGGGCAAATAGGGTGTTTAAAATGTCACAGTGGGAATAACAGTGAGAGACTTTCTCCCCTCTTAATCTTTGGGAATAAGTTATAAGGGGAAAGTGCCAAAGCATTGTTTCCCACAGCCATCTCCTTATTCGACTCCCTTCCAATATTCCCGAATGCTCCCTGATTACACAAGGATAGGCCCGGAGACACAAGCAAGCAATTATAGTGTGCGCCGCAGGAGGGCCGCGCTGTGACCTGGATGGGCTGTGCGCGAGGACATCCTGATGAGAAGGATGTGAAAGGGAGAATTCCAAAGGGAGTGGAGGCACTGTTATGCTAAAGGGAAGAGGAGTGCCACAGTGGGTACTCTGTGCCCCAGCAGGCCCCTGCCCTCCTTCCCCCTTCCTCTGCGCTGGCTTCCTTTCCCCGGGGGAAGCCAAGGGGTAACAGATATCCTCTCTCAATTCCAAGGTAGACAATCCACATTGTGGGCAGGGGGATAAAGAGGAGATGGCAGAGAATGGGCAGACGATACAGAGAAGAAAGGCAAGTGTTGACGGCTGTAGGGAGAGAGGTGGGCGCCATCAAGAGGCTCCTCTGTGAGAGGGCAGATTCACCAAGGCGTCATTGAGGGCTGCTCAGGCGTGGCAATCTCCACACCGCGACTAGCTTGCAGCCTGTATGACTGGCTTGGCACCCCAGATCCTTGGGAGTAATTGGGTCAGCGGTCCCCTGGCCCACTCTCGTATCATTAATTGCCTATTCTAGTGACACCGGGCTTTCAAGAATCCGGCCATTGGACCCCAATGACCCCATGGCCCTATGTGCACGAACAGTGCTCCATGAGGGATGTCCGCTGATCCCGAGTCACACATTTTAAGCAAGTTTCCTGTAAAACACGGCCCATCACTGGCCCAGACTGAAAACCTGTGCTACTCTCGGCACTTAAAGTGAATGCAGCATTGGTTCCGTGCAAGAGAGGAATGGCATGGAGGCTCAACACGCAGGATGTATTGATTAAGGGGCTTAGAATATTAAGACAAGGCCACAAAGCCCTCTTGGGTGGTCATTGAGGGCCTGCAATGCTTTAAAACCATTTGAGTACATCGCGCCAAAGAAAAAGAGAGAGAGAGAGAGAGAGAGAGAGAGAGAGAGCGCGTGTGGGGGGTTTATAGCCTAAACATTGTAAGGTGGGTTTTATATACCTTACTAGTAGTAGTGTATGGTTTTGCAACACCATCTTAACACCAGAAGAATGAAAGGCGGAGTCATCCACGCAGATCACACGCTGAGCTCAGGGTCCTAAGGGTGTACACACACGCACACACGCACAGACTTATTTCTCAATTTCAAGCCTAAAATGCCCTAGAGGTTTTCGGGTGACATAGTAAATAGAACAGTGAAGGGCGAGTGGTTTATAAATGTTACTGCACCTGTGAGAAGAGATGAGTCGTTAATTTGCAAGATTCCTGCATTCAGTTTGTAGATAATACGGTTTGGTTTGGTTTAGTATGGTATGGAAAATATAGGATATTTTGAAAACATATACCACATTTATTTTAAAATATCCTCGTTTGCCCTCCTCACACCTCTTTCTCTCTGCTTGTGTCTCCTCCTCTCTCACAGCCGGTGGATTAACACCGATCCGGCATCGCCGTCCTTATCTGTAAGGACCAGCTACCTTAAAAGTTAGGATGACTTATCCCAAGCTCATAGCTTAGGAACTTCATAGTATTGGACTTGGGGTGACTGTGTCCCCTCTTGCCCGTCCTGTATGCTCACCTCATGCTTTCCCTGCACGGTCATCTATGCATGTGCAGCTCTTAGCAGAGTTCTCTCCCCAGACACAGGGAGTGTTTCTTCCACACTCTTCTGGGCAAGGCCTCCACACTGCAATGCTCTGCCTGAGCACATCTCAAGCCCATCACACACCACACGCCACCTGCATCTAGCACACTGCATTGGCTGGTCCAGCTGTTGCCATCACATGGCATCCTTTCCTTTAAACCGACTTCCACATTCCTGAAATGTTCTGTCATGCTCACCATGAGCGAGGGAACATGCATACCTTACTGCCAGAAGCATATTACCGCCCCCTCCTCCCATGTGTCTTTGCCCTGCTGTGTCTGTTTGTGTGCTGGCTAGCCCTCTTTCTGATCCCCACTCTGCCTGCAACACTCCTCTTCAGTATCTACAGACTAACGTCTGCCGGCACTTAGGCCACATTACGCCACTCAGGCCACATTACGCCACTCAGGCCACAATACGCCACTCAGGCCACAATACGCCAGCTCTTGGACAAGCTCCAGGTGCCATTAGATCCCTACGGCAGTGAGGGGCACATCATAAACATGTAATAACATTACATAGCATAGCAAGCCTTCCTTCCAGTTCACTGCCTCGCCCCTTCCTCACTCCTCACACATTAACAAGAAGGCAGTGAAATGCTGCAAAACCCCCCAGTCTTCTCACGCGGAAAGGGGTGAAACAACGTCTCTCTGAAGCTATTGCGAACAAAATACAAATGTAAATGAATACCAGCAGCGTCTTTGAACTGTATGAATCTGAATGCAATACATCATGTTAAGAGGACTGTGGAGAAGGACTGAGAAGGAGGTGTGGGAATAGGCACAGAGCATGCATTAACAGGACATTCATGTTTCTACCCTCACGTCCTCTCCTTACACCTCCTCTCACTCCTGAGTCAACCCCCTCCCTCCTTACTCTCCGTCCTATGCCATCCGATCTCTCCTCGCTCTATAGGCATAAGAAAGAAAGACTGAGGTGTGACAAGTGAGATGGAGGCAAGCAGGGGTAGACTGGGAACCAAAAGAGGACCTGGAAATGATATTCGAAGTGGCCCCATGTTACACATTTTCAGCCAGCCCAAACTTTTTTTCTATGGGAAATTTTGGAAATACCACACAAAAGAGGCCCTGGGTGCACAGGTAAAGAGGCCCTGGGTGCAGAGGCCTACTGGGAAATCTCCAGAGTTCCCTCTAGGACAGTCCAGCCCTGAACGCAAGAGGACGACCTCAAATGGATGCTGTTCTCATGAGAACATTTCTCTGCCAGCGAGAATAGAGGGGGGCAGTAGATAGTAGCCTGGGCCCGAAAGGCCCGGCCATACAGTAGTGTGTGTTGATATCAGCTTTTAGGGAAGAGAACTTCTTTTTTACTTGTTCAAGTTGGTGCTTTTAAAAGGATGCATTGTTTACAGAAGGAACTTTCTATCACAATTGCCATTGGGAATCCTGGGTGCCGGGACTGGGGCATACAATTGCCTCGGGCACCAATAAAAAGGGGAACAGAGTTGCAAATGGAAATTCATTCCTTTTGTGACAGAATGTTTGAGTAGTACCCAAGGGCGAGGATTTTGATAAAAATGGGATGCAAATTGTGCATTTTAAAGAATATTTATTCAGTAACACTGGTCAAATGGTGTAGTAACTTATCAAGGTGGTCCACATGGCCCATAAAAGTGTCTCACTTTGACCAAAACAACTGGCCCACACTGACATTTTATGTTTTTGGTTCGGGCATTGCCATGTTGCCCTATAGGCCAGTCCGAGCTTGCTTGAATGAACCAAGGGCCTAATTGAATGGAATGGAATGGAATGGAATGGCTCTTTGTTGATACCTCTGGATGGAATGCTGAGTAGGCCTGAGGGAACTAATTCGGGCAAAATTCGAACCGCACGTACATTGGGTGGTTAGAGTCCCAGAAACCTTTAAAGCTTTTCCGGAGATTCCTCTAAAACCTTGACGTCACCCAGGAGTAAACAACAAGGCCCTATGATATGCCCCATTGCCGTGGCAGGCCCCAGCATGGCATTGGTGCACGGTACTTACATGTTTTGAAAGGTGTAGCAGACAGTTACCTGGTTACAAAATAATTAGACTCAAGGAACTCATTTGCTTGTGGTAATTCAAGATCAAGCATTCATGGCACTAAAACAGGCCAACACAACAATATGGCGTTAATCCCCTGTTGCAAGGGCTGGAACAGGCGTTATAGGCCCAGCACCCGAAGTTATCGGCCCAAGCGTAGCAAGGGCGGATAACGAGGACTCTTGGCCATTAACCCCTGTTACAGCCCTTGGAACAGGGAATTAAGGCTATTAGCACCCCACGTTTCCAAAGTGGTAACCTGGGGTGCTGAAAAAAAAATATGTTCCTTAATTCAACAGGACGCCATGCACGTCCCGTTGAACGAAGGAAAATACTTTACAAAGATGGCTGCCCTGGAAAGGGAAGGCAGGCTCCATATGGACCCATCTTCCTTGTCTGTGGCGGCTGTTGGGAGCAGAGCGGAAGGAGCGGCTGCATCGCCGAGTGCCACCGAAATAAGGTAAGTAGGGGGGACAAAAAATTAAATAAACAATGATGGAGGGTGGGGGGAAGATGGCAGCGGGGTGAGCCGGCTGTTAGGTGGCATGGAACGCAGGCTTTCCACAGCGGTTCAAGCCTGCGTTCCTAGCCACCTGATTAGCTGGCAGCCCGCACCAGAGTGCTAACATCACTTAACACATATACAATGAGACAAGTGACGTGATCTGCTCAGACCCTTGCAGAGAAAATGCAGGGCAGCCATAGCTTGCATAAATTGTGTGTGCCGCATATGTTTTGGTGAATAGTAAAAGTGGAGTAAGCGAACAGTCTGTGGCACATTTGCAGAGGTTGCTGTACGTTGCAATCCATTGTAACAATGGGTTATGGCGTTGCTAGCAACCATGGAGGCCGCGAGTCTTCAGGTTAAGTAACGCGGCTGTGGACTTGGCTGCCAACCTGTTCTTTAAACTTTGCATTTGAGTGCACAAATATGAGAAAATGGGCCTCATTACGGGGTTGGAGGTAGTCATGACGCTATTAGCGCCATGACTGCCTCCAATACTGGTACCGTGTCCGGTCCCGTTCAATGGGGATTTACCGGTCTATTCCGACCTTTGCGGGACCGGTAAATCCCCATTGAAAAGCCATTCCCCATTCCAATTTCAGCCCCCATAGGGCTCAATGGGAAAGGGGAAGGTGCTAATAACGGTACCGCAAATTGCGGTACCGTTATTAGCTCTGAAGTCCCTTAACGTGTCCCTTCCATAACTCGCTAAGGGACCTCGAAGTAGGGCGGTAAGGGATTACCGGCACCGTTGCCCTTACCAGTGCCGGTAATCCCTTACCGCTCCCCTCGTAAAGAGGCCCAATATGTCTTTGGTACTTGCTACCTAAGACATAAAAGCTGGCTCTAGATTGTCACATACAGTTAGCTCAATCGTAAGACCAAATAGACCTACAAGCGCTGACAGGGGTTTTGCCATCTTGGACGATATATATATTTTGTAATAAGATGATTTTCCTAGACTTTTCAAACACAGAAATGACTAAAAACTGTGCACAAGAAACGTGACCTACTTTACAGCAAGCAATTGACAAACTCTTTGCACAACTATCTCTGGGAAACCAATTTGATTGATGGATCCACTGGGCCGCGCCCGAATCACAGTGAAATCTACAACAAAGTGCTGGGAAGCAACACCCTAATTCCCCTTCCCCTCTGCCTCCCCTCATTACTCAACTAACACCTCACTACTAAAATGTTGCATCCTTCCATTAGCAACACGCATTTAGACGATTGGCCAGGTCTTGTGCACTTAACAGACTCAGACCCTATCCATCTTCTAGCAACAACATTTCTGCCGATGTTTGCACTCTACAGTCGGGGGGGGGGGGGGGGCTGCCCATATGGCTAAGCTGCCCGTTTCGTACCAACCACAAACAACATAGAGATTTCATATTGGAATACAGCTAATGGGCACTTTCGTGCTGCATCTCCCTTCTCACTATCCAACTAGCACACCCTGCCCTTCTTTCTTACAGGGCCACGTGCAGCGAGGCCAACATTATTTTCAGAAAGGCACTATATAAGACCGCTTTACATTACATTACACGCGCATTTTAAAAAAAAATAGAAATAAACAATCAAAAGCTTAAATTGGAACAACAAAAAGGCTAGTGCTCAGTTCTGCTCTTCGCAGGGCCCAATGCAACATTCCTAAGTGGGGACTTTGAAACACTGTCTTGTTGTATAAGTGCCTTATAAACAACCGATAAATAAATAAGTGGAATTTGCCAGATCAAATCCCAAAGCACCAGGGATGGATGTGTCCCTCCAATGCAAGCAAATGCTCACATCTTTACTTGGAACAGTTGGCTCCACTTACATGTCCATTAGCATTGCAGGTAGGGGGGCTACCAACACCAAGAAATCACAGGTTTGCGGGAATATTTCATCACAGTGAGGCAGCTGCCTCCTCAAAGGCATGGGGTTGACAGACCGTTCGGTAAGTTTCATCTCAGTTGTGCCACGTTTCGCCTAAATAGCGTACTCACGGGGCCGGCCATTCTTTCAATGGCAGTCTCTCTCCAAGCCGATCAAGTGGACGAGGAGACAAACCAATGACTGTGGTGGTTCCCTATAGATCCATCCATGTCAAGTCTTGCTCTTCGAGCAAGTTTCCATACACAAACCTGATTGGTTGCGAGACAGTGTCCTGCCCCTTTTCTTTTCAGTGCCTAAGCACACTGTCCTAAGCTAATGTGATTCGCTTGGCCCAAACAATCTTTTTTGCTGTGTACTTCAGTAGCCGGATGGCCTTCTCCCCTTCAGCATATTCCCATTGTGATGAGCTGATTGAGTCAAGGGCAGGTGAAGGAGTATCACCCTACTTGGCCAAGCCATTGCACACAAGATTGTGTTTCTCTGATGACGTGTGTGTTACGCTCACCTGGTATCCACAGGCACACCACCCAGCTGAGTTACTCGCTGATATGCTTCTCAGCTTGCACAGATGTGGTCTGCGGGGAAGGTTCTGCCTGAAAATACAGGGGGACTGTGTTCAAGACTGACCGACCGGGGTAAGTATCCTCCCTCCACCCCCCATATGATTTCAGCCCCTCTGGGGCCCTCTCCTCACCTTGTGGTAGAATTAGGTGTGCTCTCTGTCGTGCCTTCTTTGCAGGGGCGCGTTGTCTTTCATGGGCGTGTGCAGTCCAGTTACATCACTGACGCCGGCCCATTTGATATTGTTCAGGTATGTCTTATTGCCGTTATTTAGTTTTGTTGCTATCCTGCATGCCTTTCTTGGTTTAAAATGTCTTTTCCCTCCCTTAGGTATGCAGAGCTTCAGCGCGGCAAACTGGCTTGGTTGAGCCCCGCTGGTAAATGATGGCGCATTAAGAGCGCTACGATGGGGTGTGTAAGCGCTATGCGCAGCGCTGCGAAGTCTTGCCTTTGCTAACCTGTGTTTTCCTTCCTTGTAGGTCGCGGTGTTCTTCAGCGCGAGTGGAATGTCCGGAGTGGTGCCAGCCGTGAGGCGACCAGCCAGGTAAGCCTTTTGAGCAGTTCGTAATTTACAAATGTCTCTACTGCTTTCTTTAATTTTGCCTCTATCTTCCTCTTTCAGATCGTACTGTCCGGGAGGCGTGCAGATTCGAGGAAGCTGTTTTCAGTAGCTGCGAGTGTTTAAAGATGAAGACTGCAGGTAAGATGCTGCTGCTAATGATGTTCCTTTTGTCTCCTTGCAGGTTCTGCTTCTCCGAGGTTCGAGGGAATAGCTGGACACGGTGAGTGTCACGCTGCAAGCTGCAAAGTAACGCGAAGCGCGTTGTCTTGCTCGGGTGTGGTTTAAATAGCCCAACAAAAGAGTCCAGGTAAAATAGTCCCTAGGCTACCACACCCAAAACACTAGACCGCATAGCTTGGTTCCTGGGAAACAAGTTATGTGGATGCCTCCATGTTGGCTGACAACACAATAAGTAGTTCCCAAGCACATGTTTCTCATGGTGTATGACCCTGGCGCCATAGGCGCCAGGAGTGGCCCCAAGAGGGTTTTGGAAAAGGATGCCAGGCTCTAGAGGCCCGAGACCTGACTCCACCTGGCCAATGGGTTTGCCAGAGGGGGTTTTGGGTGAGGGTTGTGACAGTGTGAGAACAACGTTTCCTGCCTTTCACCATAATCTCTTGGGTGTCTTTGAACTATTTAGTAATATGTTGACAAATTTCATCCAGATGTTTGCTAAGATTGGGAACCATATTGTGATCAATGTAGTTGTTATGTTATGTTAATGTTTCTTGCAAAGCGCTCTGCCACCCTGACGTATCCTGGCGCTAACAAGGGAAACATCCCAAAAAAGGACTATGCAGGGATGAAAAATTACCCAGGCAAAAGAAAGGTCCTAAGATGTTCCCGGAACTGACCATGGTCTACCATCAGTCTCAGTGCTAAAGGAAGAGTGTTCCAGAGTGAAGGGGTGGAAACTGAGAAAGCTCTGCCGCCAACCGACTAGTTCTCCAATGGTGTGCAGCAGAAATAATAGCAAGTGAAGTACCATCTCCCAACCTAGGAAATATAGCAATCGATAGTTGTCCACAAATGACAAGATGCTAAGTCCTGTCATGGCAATTTCCAGACTGAAAAGCACCCTCCATTGTTTTTTCCCAGATCAATGCACACGGTCACAGAGCGAGCCTTGCAAATATTACAGTGGTGGAGAATCCGTGAGTTCATAGAAAGTTCCAGTGTCAACATCTCTGCAAATTGAATCTCAATCTAAAAACCACCAGGGCCAGAAATGCAGAAATACTTGCTGCTATTTCTTCTGGAACCATTGTGAATAATACTCTTGAAAGCATTGTCAGGGAGATTTTTCTTAGGTTTAATCAATTTCTCTGGCAGAACCCTACGGTTCTTTGTCATATTTCTGCTTTTTGCAGGTTGCCAAACAAAAAGACTGATTTCTTTCGGCCGATTTTATGCGGGCACGCAAAAAGCGAAAATATCTCCTTGCCTTGCCTTCCACACTCTTTGCCCGGGTGACTTCTAAATCGGGGAGGGAGTTCCACGGCCTGAACCATCCTTCCTTACCCACCACCAGCTCTCTCCAAACCGATGATATCCCGTTCCCAGAAACACGCACACACAAACATGCAACACACACACACACATAAACACACGCAGACACACAAAGCAACACTTACCTGTTCTCCCGATCCCGTCAGCCCCTGTGCAAACTTGTGTGCGGCAGGGGCATGAAAGTAGGATTTAGAAAGACCAATCTGTGGGGTCAGAGAACGGTCTTTCTAAATCGATCTTCTTTCAATTCGGGCAAGTAAAAACTTTTCACTTAGTACCAACCGTACACAGCCTGCCCAAAGGACACATACACAGAAAATATGAACTTGACTTTTTTAAAAGCATTGCAAGGACAGAGGATTTTAAAAGAAGTACAGAAAGACTATCACGTGGAAAACCTTATAGGTGAGCAGGGCAAGGCTGCCCATAAGCCATATATTGTCAATTGCTTGTGGTGGCTGAACAAAGGCAGGGAAAGTTTCAGGAATTATTCTTGTAAGGAGTGAATGTTGTGGGCGGTCTGCTCCACTCCTTGGGCCTGATTTTCAAATATCTGCATCTAGGTAAATCAGAGACGCTCGTGCACATCTCTGATCTGAACAGGATACTTTATGCCTGATACACAAAGCCCAAAACTGGAGCAAATCTAGGATGCCCATGGACAAATCTTGGCGAATCGTATTTGAACGTGGGCATCTCACGGATGCTAGCGGCATCTCCAAATGTGCTCCAGTTCTAGCCTCTGTAGATCAGGTATGAGGTAGCAGGTGGAGATCTAAACTGGTCACGGGAATTTCTGATTTGCTCCAGTGTAAATCTTTGAGAATTTGGCCCCTTATGTCAGTTGACCTCCTAAAAGCTATCATTGTGGTTCACAAAGACTGGATCAAGGGCACCGTCAGGTTTGCTCCTGTTTTTGTCTTTGGTGGTGCGTCCCATATGAAAAGTGTGACGCATGAAAGTCTAAAGACATAGAAACATGGACTAAAGTTTGTGAGCACCAATGGATATAAGGGGGAGTTATGAGAACCCAATAGGGTGTCTCACCTCCTAGTCCCCGGGAATCTCTCTCAGGTGGCCAGGGCATGGGCATCACCTTTGGATCCAGATCAAGGGGGTGGACCAGTGTGGGAAGATCACCTGGGTGAGTGGTCTTTGGGGAGTGGGGGCAAGACAACCGATGGTGAGACGCAGTATTCTCCCCTTTCTTGTCCCCATGACCCATCTTATTTCATAGGATTATCCAATGTTCCAACTCCACCGCCCCCCACCTTCTGCACAAACACTGTGTCGAGGAAGAGAGTAACTGAGACTAAAGAGGCTAACCTTTACACACCTCATTGGTCATGTCCCACTAATCGGGTCAGGCAAAGTCAGGCTCTTGACTTTAATCACATACATCTGATACCCATTAGCTCTCCCCACATGGTTAAAAGGTGAAACATAGAGACACACTCTGAGCAAGGTGGAACGCGAGAACGAGCAGAACATCCAGGCAAAGGCGAACCTACTGGAGCAGAGCGACTAACAAAGGGACGAGAGCAAAGGGTAGAGAAACCCAGGCGATCCCTGCAGGAGGTTGTTCCCTCTGAAGAGCCATGAAAGATATGATGAGAAGGCCAAATCCCAGACAAGAAAAGTGCATTGTGTTTCAAGGGCACCAGGGATCCTCCCGGGTGAACAACAGAGTTGGGAGGCGAGGTATATAAGGTGGTACTAACCTTCGCTCACAAATTAAAACCAAAAAGACAAGAAAGGAATGCACCCTGCCGGTGAGTTGGCAAGCAACATGAAAGGCCGGTGTGTGTTAAGGAAAGATTGAGGTTGCAACAGTATATCTCACAATGGAAGGCTGCACGCGTGTGGATGAGACGCGAAGGAAGGCAGACCTGTGGTGAACTTTAAATTACCAACAATTATAAAGCCAGTGATACAGAGTAGCGGAGTGGTCAGGTGAAAGGAAGTAGCCCACTCAGAAGTCTCAGCGAAAGGTTAAAGGTTTTGTTATAAAGCGACAAAGTGAATTAACTCTAAAATGTGTTATGATCAAGATTAACCCCAGAAAAAGGGGAAGTGAAAAGCTGAATGTTGAACTTTTGCGCTTATGAAATTGAACTACCCAGACTAAGAGACACTGGGGCAAATAACACAAGAGTCTAAGATGAAGGAAAAGTTGAAGTGGTCCTGTGGAGGTTTATAGTAGAGTAGCATCATCAACTTTGCGAGGGCAGGAGCACACCACTCATCGAGCTGCACAAGCAGCACGGCAACCACCGGTAATTCTAGGGGGCGAGAAGCACTCCCCTCATAGATTTGTCAATTTGCTGAAAGCATTTAACTGATGCCCACAATGTAGCAGATATTACAGCCCAATCCCTTCCGGATGCACTTCTCTGTGCAATCTCACTTGGCTTACTCACGTGGAGCAGTTGATTGATGAACGAGAAATTACCCACGAAAAGACACAGCATTCAAATTCTACAAAACGGCCGGCTCCTTTGCGGCTCGACATGCTCCAGTCTTCTCTACACTGTTTATCCATTGCCTAGCAACAGGCTTCCGAGCTCTACTAAGAGCAAATCGAATTCCGCCGGCAGGCGTAAGCCGGCCCCTGTATTTCAAGGCCCTGTTTAGAAAGCCCCTGGCTGTGCCTGTCCATGATGGCAGTGACTGACGTGCATTACCTCCACCAACTAACAGTAACTCTCTGTGAAAACCTTTCTGCTCTCTCACTTTGTTCCTACCGTTTCAGCAATCCTGGGAACCTAGTGTTCTTA
Source organism: Ambystoma mexicanum (assembly GCF_040938575.1). Taxonomy (NCBI): domain Eukaryota; kingdom Metazoa; phylum Chordata; class Amphibia; order Caudata; family Ambystomatidae; genus Ambystoma; species Ambystoma mexicanum. Next base: position 150,027,890 of record NC_090931.1, read on the forward strand.
CATGGCTAATTCACCCAAATCCACCTTTACTTGCTGCCAATCCATGCCTCCTACCTAGCGCCAGCACGCTGATGAACAGAGCTTTCTGCTGCCACTCGCTGCAAACTGCTCTCCATCTCCCTACATAGGCCCATACACCACCCTATATTCGACTTCTACCCTGTTGTGCACACACATTGCAAAGACCAACCAATGACTTGTTAATTCTGACCCCCACAGTAGAGCCATACTCTGCTCAAGCTATCCCTGCCTGCATGCCTCCTTGACCGCCCAAATGTGCCCTGATCAACCTGTTGTTGCACGTGATGAAATGCATCCATGCCTGATCGTACTAATGTTCTGCTAAATGTTGCCTCGCTCACGTTGATGCTGCACATATTGAATTGAATCCATGCATGATTGTACCATTGACCTGCCAAATACTCCTTGATCAGCCTGATGCCGCGCATCTCTGAATAGTATTCATGTCTGCATGCACCAACATTGTGTTAAAAGCACCACAACCATCATTCAGGTGCGGAATACGTGCATTCCCAAGTCATTCACTTGCAAGGGACATCCCATGACACTAAATGGCACAGAGTCCTTCACACTGGCTGCACCCTAGTATGAATCACAACAGCGAGTCCGAACATTGACACATCCCACACACAGCTCCATCAGTGCCCAGCACCCTAGTGAAGCCAACACACTACCAGCCGGCACCACCTTACCCAGCTATTCACCTTATTCCACCACAAAGACCCTATGACTATATCTTAACCTTTCCACCCAGCACACAGTCCAGGCACCGTTGGCCTTCATCAACTACACCTCACGAGACACTGCTCGCTAGAAGCACTGCACACCACCGACTCAGCATGTTATCCACCACTAGCTCAGTCACACCTTGCCATTACGACAACCTCAACCTTAAACACACTACAACCCTAAGTATGTTAACCAACCTACCTGATTTTCACACCATCCCACCCTTCCCACTTTCTGCCGCCCTTTCACATGACCATACCCTATAACCTCCTGATTCCCATAGACCTCCAACACAAGCCCAGTCAACTCAAGCCACTGACCCACCTGTGCACCACCTTCAAGTCCACAACCTTTACCCCTGGTCATCTACACCCACCTGCCACAGACAAATGTGGATCCACGCTTCACCCAGCTATAGTCCCACTACCACCACAAACCATGACTCCCTCATTATTATGGAGAGATATACACCTCAATTCCAGAACACCCTATCCTACTATCAAAAGAGTTCATGCACCTCATCCCTTTGCTACCAATCAAAACTCGAAGCCCTCCACCTTGGAAGCCACACTCCTCATACCCAACCAGACAGACCCTACCATACATGCACCAGATGCAACAACACTAATGTAGCTGCCACCACCATACTTCACATCTTCCTCGCACCACCTGCATCAGAAACCCTGACCAGTCCGCTTACTCCCGATATTACTAGCAACGCTGCAGCTGCAACAATCAATGGCACTCTCATCAACGCAAGATCACTTCCAGCTCATGCACTAGACATATCTGACCTCATCACGACAAATAACTTGGACTTCCTAGCCATTATTGAAACCTGGCTCCACGCAGCTGCTGGACCATCATTCTCTGTGGCCATCCCCAACAATTACACTATCTTCAGAACAGATAGACAGGGTGCCAAAGGTGGAGGAGTGGCATTTATTGCCAAAAACCATCTCCTCATAAGAGAAATATCTAACCAATAATTTCACTATGGGGAATTACTCTCCATTAAAATGTCTCTAACATACTGCAGCACTGTGACAATCCACCTCATTTATAGATCCCCTCGAGCAGTCCTGTCATTCGAAGAAGACGTGGCTCAACTCCTATCAGCAAACACCAAGCCATCCTCACAAATTATTCTGTTGGGTGACTTAAATCTGGGCCTCTACAATCTAAATGATGATAACGCAGCTTCCATCGCCAACACCATCGAAGCGTTAGGTTTCACACACCGCATTACTAGCCGTACCCATATTAAAGGTCGAACTCTTGACTGGCTGGCTGACCAAAATTGTCAAACTAAGATCCTCTCTAATGCCCAATGCCCTTGGTCTGATCACCACATCATCTCCTTCACCATTCCCAAAAATAAGACCGAACACACACCACCACCTCAAGCCCCAGCAGCACCGTCCAGAAACTCTCGCAACATAACGCCAGAGAAAATACTACCACTACTGACTCAAATCACCAACTATCAGAAGAAATCCAGACAACCCATCTTCTATGGTGGAGCTTTACAACAAACCCTCCTAGCTGCCATTGATGAGGTAGCCCCTCTTACCATGCTCAAAGCCAAACCCCAAGCCCATCTTAACGCCTGGTATACCCCAAACTCAAAACTTTACGTAGCACCAAGAGAACTGCAGAGTGCAACTGGAAAAACTCACCTACTGAATTTAAGAAAGACATTTTCAGTAGCGCCTCTAAAAACTACAAAAAGGCTACGCTTCTAACCAAGAGCTCCACCTACAACGATAGAATTACCAAAGCCAACTCAGGCACCAAAGAACTGTTTACTATGTGAGCTTGAGTCACCAGTACCCTCCCAAGAATTATGCCACAAAGATAAAGCCAGGTGCACAGATATACAAAAAGCTCTTCTCTGCAAAATTGCCTCGCTCCAACCCAAAATTGAACTAAAAAGGCTGAACCACGCACACAGCCAACTGGCACAGATCCCCATATACTTAGCACGGAAACCTAACTCATACTTCAACTTCGCTCCAGTCTCAATAGCCGAAGTAATGAATATTATAACAAGTCTTAAACCCTCTAAATGTCAAGGCGACATATGCCCAGCTTCTTTTATCAGAGAATGCGCCTCAGAACTAACTCCGTTCATCACGGCCTTAATAAATGCCTCCTTTGATACTAACATCGTCCCCACCAACCTCACAGATGCCTGGGTCCTCCCACTTCTTAAGACACCTACACTCGACCCCAACATCCCTACCAATTACCAGCCCATAACAACGTGCCATTTCTCCTCAAAATACTGGACCGAGCAGCATATCTGTAAATACAAAATCACCTAGAATCCAACAACCTCCTAGGTCTCAGACAATCAGGCTTCCATCCAGGACACAGCACTGAAACTGCCCCGCTGGATCTAAAAATTCAAATGGACTAATTTAAAGACAACGGCAAACTAGCACTCCTCCTCCTCCTCAACTTATCGGCGTCCTTCGATCTAGTCAACCACAACATACTTTGTAATCACCTTGCCTCAGCAGCCCACTTCTCTGCTGATGCCATACACCGGATACAATCCTTAATTCCCAACAGAACCATGAGGGTATTCTCACCCTCTGCAACAGCACCACCAGCCCCAGTCGCATGTGGAGTGCTGCAAGGATCATGCGTCTCACTGTGATGCTGGAAATGCATCAGAGGGACAGGGCCTCCGTATCCTTGTCCTTTGCTGGTTTTTATTCTGTGTTCTGTCCTGTTTTCCGCGCATGAGTTCATGTGGGACTCCTGGCGGTGCAGCTCTCTTTTGGTTTGGTATACAGACCCATGGGATACCATTATGGCACCCATGGGTGGGGATACAACCCTGTGCCCCTAGTGTATGTTTTTGGGCACTTGTATGTGGCCCACAGAGCAGGGTATGGGCTGCTGGCAGCTCCATGCTGAATTTGACAGGTGCTTTGAGTATCCTCCATTTTGGGATACCCAGGCCCTGGCATTGGAATCAGTTGATTCCTGATAGGAAACAAGAGGGCCCCTGTGGCCTCTTGCTTTCTATTACCTGTTACCTGATTTTCCCAAAGTCCTGGGAAGCCCTGGCTCTGTCCCTTCCCCCTGACTGGCTGTTGGGTGGAAGTTCCATATATGGTGTTGTTATGAAGTCCAGGCCAGACTGGCTGGAGCCTTCCAAGTGACTGTATGTTGCGGGTACGCCCTGTGGGCGGGATCTGAGTGAATGGAGTGTGTGACAAATATGCACTTCTTGTTGTGGATGTCTAGTTTCTGGTGTTTGACACAATGACTGAGACAGCCCTGCCCGAAACTGGGATGAATGCAGTGTGGAGTGTTGAATGGCTGGGTACTTGTCCCAATACACATAACTTGTTGTGAGTGTCTGGAGAGAAGTGAATGGCAAGAATGCACTATGCAACTGATTGGCTGTCTGCCTTCATGAATGCCCTTCTGACCGATTGGTTGCCTGAGTGTGACCCAGTAGAATGAATGGGAGATCAACTAGTATATCTGGGGGCCTCTCACTGCTAGAAGTCGTGTTCAGAAGCTGAAGAGAAACTGGAGTTAAAACTGAAGCTTAACCTTGAAGCCCTGCTGGAAGAGAAGTCTTGCTGCTGCTCCTCTTCACCAATCTGAAAGCTGCTGTGTCTCCAAGGACTGACCCAGAGAGGACCTGGTTAGGCACCCTCTTCCTGAGCTAAGAGGGACCATCGTGCACTGCTAATCTTTGCCAGCACTCCCTGGTAGACAGACCTACGACAGGCTGCAGACCGGAGACAGGGACCGCCGCGGAATCACAAGGAGAAGCGCCTGGACACTGTTGCCCATCACCGTCGACGACCGCCGTCGCCGACTGGAGCCGCCGTGCTCCCTTTGTCTAAGTAATATTTGATCCAAGGACGCTCTCGCCTGCACTTTCGACCGCTTTGTCCCGCAGGAGAAAGCCAAGGCCGCCGACACGCCGAGGAGCATCCGCCGGTGGGTTTCCTGCCACCTAAAGACCACAGAGACGCCGACGACTCGACACCCTTGCTGGGCCACAGTTCTTCAAACTCTTTGCGGTCCTGAAGTGTCATCATCGAGGTGCCCCGCACGCCTCTTCCTTGCAGGATGCCAACGCTCTGTCGTCGATGAGCACCGATAGAAACGAAGCTGCCACCTCACCGTCGTCGTTCAACCCTTTTCCTCGTGGGATCTCAATGATCCGTGGCTCCTGCCTTCAACAGAGCCGCTCAAGAAGGATCCGTCGATTACCCGACAACAAACTCTGCTATTCCATGTACATTGGGGTGGTAGAACTATTTTAGAAGGAAATATGACTCTTGTGAACAATATATGAACTGGGCTTGTATGATATCTTCATTTACAGGTTGCCCAGGTGGGGGGGATCTCCACACAGAACTGTGTCTAGGTAACGGGGCCAATATTCTGCCAATTGTTCTAACCAACTGTTTTCCTCCTATGTCTACTGTTGGTTACCTCTATTAATTGATTTGTGTGACATTTAACCAGAGTACAGTTGATGCACTTTAAAGGAATCTAATAATAATTGCGGTACCACTTAGAACTGTATATATTTGCCATTGTAGATTCACTGAGCACCAAGTGAGTTATTGTGATTGTGTACATGACCTTGAACTTAATTATATAAAGACTGTGTTTTAACTAATACAGTGTGTGGACATTCCTTTGTGGGGGCTTGGGGACTACACTGTACTTAAGAACCAGCCTGCATCACCTCCTGAGAAGCTAGGCCTTGATTGCTCGCCATTGCTTCCGTAATAGAGAATCTTGGCTGGGGTCCTCTGTGCCTCTCCTCTACCATATAGAGAGCAGAAGTACAGACCCCCTCTCCAGTCTTTACACTCACCCACGCTATACAATATTTCCACAAAACAACTATTCGATCTCCTTGATGACATGTGTGTCACCTACAACAACTATGCGGATGACACCCAAACCCTCATACCCCTGGCAGGCTCCTAGGACCTTGACTCGAAATCTCTCAATCAAATTTACCAGAAAATCCAGGCATGGATGGCCCAACACACCCTTTGCCTCAATGATGAAAAGACAGAGCTTCTCCTCATCGGATCTCAACACTGACTATATAAACCTGATGACAAACAATTCCTTTACAATAGACGGCATTAACATTAAAGTATCTAATGAAGTAAAAACACTAGGCATCTATATTGATTCCATTGTCACACTAAGGAGACAAGCCAACACCACAGTTACTGCAGCGGCCTACATATCCAAACTCATCAACGCTTGAAGACACTTCCTCTCGCCAGTCAGCTTCACCACTTTAGCCAGAGCTCTCATCCTATCCAGACTGGATTACTGCATTGCCCTCTACATCAGAACAAACAAACGCAACGTAAAAAAATAACAGTTGATCCAAAACAGCGCGTTAAGAGCAGCACTTAACATTCCTAAAATGAATCATATCAGAGAGGCAAGACGCTCTGCCCACTGGTTGCCAGTACACAACCGCATCCTTTTCAAAACTCTCTCCTTGACACACAAATACATCTCTCAATCTACCCCCCAATACCTCTCAAACAAGTTTTCATTGAACAACTCTAACAGACCCACGCGCAGCGCCTACACACACTTACTCACCATCCCCAAATACAAACTTCAGAAAGCAGGAGGCAACAGCTTCCCTGTGCTAGCTGCTAAACAATGAAATGCTCTACCAACATCACTAAGATCAGAATCCTCGTTCTGGACATTTTGCAAAAATTTGAAAATCCGACTATTTACGTTAGAGCTACTTAACTAACCTACTCTTCAGAAATGTTACAACACATCTGCCATACCTACAGATACCCTTAACTGCACGCTCTCTCACTGTCTGTACCATAAAATGCAATGCTCTTTTTCTACCCATCCTGTCTATGAATTGCGTTCCTCACCCATATAACCGAATGTTTGCAAATGTATAACTTGCTTGCTATCTCATCATATACTCACTCTGCGCATATCTATGTATGTCTATGTATATCGCCTATGCTAATGCTTGCTACATCTTCATATACTCACTCTGTGCATATCTATGTATGTCCATGTATATTACTTATGTTAATGCAACGACTATTGATAACATGTATGTACCTCCCAAGAATTGCTGTGCCCAGATGCCTCAGGGTTAGGTGCGCCTTACAAATGCCAAAATAAAAAAACACACTAATATAAATAGTAAAAACCTTGCACATTCAAAAGCCTTGCAGATAAAGAAAAGGTCTGAGCCCGACTGAGGGAGACCGGAAGTGTGATAATTTAGGGGAAGGCAACGCCCTAAAGAATGTGAATTAAGCTTGGGAAAGGGAACCCCGGCAAGTGCTTTGGTTAAAAGGCCTGAGCCCGGACGAGGGAGACCTACATGAACTTTTTGCTTTGAAAGGTCCACGCACAACCGAGGGAGACCTGCGTGAACTTTTGTGGAATTGTGAAAGAACTTTTGAAAGCTGGAAATAGAGACTTTAACGAGGAAGGCCAGGCAGGCCTCGATCGATGTTTTGAACTGCTTTGTTTTGAGAACCTGAGGCAAAGTTTGTCATCCTGTCTACAGGGGCCGCCTTACTCCATGCTGTCCAACGTGGGGAGGAGAGCTGACTCAGCCATTTGATCCTTTATGTTATAACACTGATTTTCCTTTGCATACACATTCGAGCGGGAGAGAAAGTCAAGAGAGCTGTGATGTGTTGTTGGCGGCTTGAGCACGGTTTACACTGTTCTCTGAGCGTAGGTGTTTTTTTGCGGTTGGTAGCCACCATGTGCTGTTGGGTGAGGCTATGTGTGGTTTGTTTCATTGTTGTAGTGTAGAGAAGTGTGTGCGGTTTGCCGTGCTGTAGAGGTATAGTTCTGTTTAGTTCAGAGTTTGAGAGGTGTATGCAGAAGGATATGTTTTTTAGTAGGGTTGGTTAGTGGCAGTATCCTATTCTACCCCCTCTGCTTTGATTTCCTGTGGCACATATCCCTTCCCCTGTCATACATTCTGGAGTGCTACAATTACCACTCCTATTCTGTGTGCAGAGGTGTGGGTCCTCGACAGGGCTATTCAGTGGCAGCACCCTCTCCATCTCCAGTGTTCAAACCAACTCTCGCCCACACTGTTAGGCAGAAACCTGTGCAGTTCCCTTAGGGACCACTGCAAAAGATTTAGGACCACAGGTGGTTGGCAGTAAACCCAATTGGTAACAGTCTGTACCACCCAGATTTACCTGGTAGCTGTGGCTGAGCAGTCAGACTTCTCTCAAGATGAGCTAGGCAGTATATAGAGTATACACAATAGGTACAGAGATACAGTAGCACAAGCAAACACTGACCAGAGCTTTGGTGTAAATGTACATAATTATTTATTTAAAGACACACTTGTAAATTACACTAGCACAAAAAGAGGTAAGTAAATTCAACACACAGTCACTATTATATATATACAACCCTAATTACTTATTAGACAAGTCTTAGTGAGAAACACCACTTATTTTCAGACAGAGGTGAGTGCTTAACATAAGAGTTATAGAAAAAGGAAGGGAAAAGGCAAAGTTATGAAAGCACACAATTTCAATACCTTTCAAAGAACCACAGTGAAGCAGGTTAGGCAAGGTCTACTGGAGAGCAAGGAAGTTCAAATGCCAGGCCCACTCTTAGAGAGAGCAAGCGAAATGTGTCCAGAATCACACAGTGGGGTTATGCCCAAAGAGTCTTTGTAGATAGTTCACAAAAGATTGAGATCAAGTCAGGAAAAGTTAGTTAACAGGCCCCAGGCTAACCCAGGTTAGAAAGTCGAGGATTTACTGTCACCCCGAATGATCTGTCGCAAGGGAGGCCAGGCGGGACACAGTACCTGAAAATGGGAAGAACGCTCCAGCTTGGGCAGTTGTTCCTGGCAGCGGTTGCAAGTCAGTGCTTCGTCCAGAGGAAGAGGAGGCCTCGACATGGAGGAAAGCTGAAGGTCGTTGCACTGCCAGGGAAGAAACCAGCCGCGGAGTTTCCCGGTTACAATGTACTACCCTTTTCTTCGCGGTAGTGGTAAATCGTGGTATTCAGGTTGCCGGGGTGATTGGCACAGGCAAGGCGGCCACGAGATGGTTCAGGAAGGCGAAAAGACGGGCAAACTGGTTATCCCCACCAGTCAAAGGAAGAAGACTCTCCGGGCTGGAGATCTCCTCTGTCGTCGGGAAAAGTGGTGAGACGGTTCAGCAGGGCTCCACCGATAGTGTCGTTGTTGCAGGTCAGCTCAGCTTCTCCCTCCTCGGATTCTTTACGTCCTGTGGCGACTTCTGAAGTTCCAGTCCCCAAAGCCCTGCTTTTATGCAGAAAACCCCCATTCATTCAGCCTAGCTGTCACTCAAACATGCCGGGCGGCTCACCACTTGGGCCAATCACACAAGAGTGCGACTTGAGTTGCTGAGGCAACTCAGTCCAGGGTGCCTAAACCCCCTCCCACACTCCCTGTGGTACCCAGACAGAGTGGCACCACTTTTGGAGGCTTCTGTGGAGAAGCCCGGCAAAAAGTGGAACAGAGGGCTCGACTTGGGTTGGAGTCACAGAAGTGAACACAAACGCCATTTTGGAACCAAGTTTTGGCAAAAAATACCAACCGGTGAATTTATATTAATTTAATAAACCGGCGGTATGTTCGAGGCTATTTTAAAACGTGGTAGCCTCGAACAATGGGAAAATCCCATAGGAATATATTTGCGGTCGAATATAAAAAGTAGTGTGCACTGCCACCAGCCAAAACTCAGTTGGGGGGACTGGACAGTGCCCCCTCGAACAACAGACCCGGGGCAATCGAATTGCCGCGACCAGTACGTCCACAATATGATGGTTTGTACTGGTTCTGTTCACAATTTAAGACTAGTAAAGCCAATGGTGACTTTACATGCCCTGTGAGACAGTAGTCAGTTCCAGGGTATGGAGTCTATGTTGGGGGGTCGCTACGACACGCCTGGGTTACTGCACGGAGGGTGCTGTGTAACCCACATACCAAAAACACATGAAGCCCTATGGGGTAAAGGAACCCATAGCCCATAAAACACATACAAAGTCAAAGGAACACCTCAAATCATGTCTAAGAGTGGGAGAAAAAGAGTCTCACTCTCAGCAGGAGAAAAAAATAAACCCCAACAATCCAGCAAAGCTGCTGGGGGCTCACTAGGTTTGGGAAATTAGCCTTAACAGAGAATTCTCCCTAACACACACCCCTTTCCCCCTAGCACACCCCAGCATGTAGCAACCACCACCCCCATGCGGTACCCTGGGGGTGTGCCCCCTGTGTCCCGTGGTCCATCAGTTCCGGGATCGGGACACCTCTCTTTCCCCTTTTTTCATCTAAGGCCCTCTATATGTGGTGCAATTAGGTCTGCCCCATATCTTTCCCCTGTTTCCCATTTGACCCTCTATGGGGATGGGTACAGCTAGGTCTCCCTCCCATTTGGACGCCTCTCTACTTCCCTGTATTCCACTCCGGGCTGGCCTACCCCCTACTCGTATTTCTATGGGGAGGGAGTTCCAAAGATTTTCATTTAAGCTAGAGAATGCTAAATCCACCAAGTTTTTTCTTTGAGTATGGTTTAAGTTCTAGGTGAATGTCATTGCTGGATCTGAGCATTCTAGTTGGCTGGTAGATGGTGATATTCTTTTGTATGAATTCGGCTCCTAGGCCATGGATGCTCTTTGTGTTATGCACGTTGCTTTGAAGGTGATTTGTTTTTTGGTTGGCAGTCAATGGAGCATCCTTAACACCAGAATGATGTGGTTCCTTCCTGAGGGTTTGCGGAGATGTCTGGCAGCTGTGTTCTGTATATGTTGCAGTTTCTGCAGTAAATTATCCGGCATTCGGAGGTATAAACTGTTGACGTAGCTTATTCTGCACATGATGAGGAAGATGACGGCCAGTGTTCTGTGAGTGAAGCAGAGGAATGGTAGAATCTCTTTGATTGTGTGTAGATGGAAGAAGCATTTCTTGATTATCGCGTTTACCTGTGTTCTAGGTTTAGCCTATTGTCCATTAGCATTGAAAGGTTTTTGACAACTTTGGATAATATGGGTGATGTTCCCACTTCTGGGGGCCATGGGTTGTAGTGGTGTCTTCCTTGGTGGTTGGATGTAATCATGATTTCCGTCTTGTCCGGGTTGATTTTGAGGATATCCATTGGTAGAGTTATTTGAGACATTCTGTTATCGTTGTGTTATCCTCTTGTTCACCTCTGATTTTGTAGATGATTCGGGTTCGGGTGTCATCTGTCTAGTTATAGCAAATGAAACCATGTATTTTGATGAGGTTGATTAGTGGTATAATATATATGTTGAAGATGTGTGGGGATTGCGAGAATCCTGGTGGTACTCCACACAGTTGGTGTCCAGCGATGCGGATTAGAATGGTTTTATCCATACTGTTTCTGTTCTGTCAGACAAAAAAAGATGTATTCCGGAGCAGCGCTGTGTCAGTGATCCCTATTTCTTCTGCTCTCTTGATGAGGGGATTATGGCTGACTGTGTCGAATGCTGCAGAGAGGTAGTACCAATGCAGAGTTTGTGCTGGAGTCTGCATTGGACTTTAGGTCATCCCATATAGATAGAAGTGCTGTCTCTGTTCCTCTCATGGGTCTGAAGCCAACTTGTGCCTGGTCCAATAGTTGGTGATTTCCTATGTGTTCCAGTGTTTGTTCGTAGACATAGGTCTCTAATACTTTTTCTGGATAGGGAATGTTTGAGATTGGTCTGTAGATTGGAGGTCTTCCACATTGCCCGTTGTGTCCTTGGGGAGTGGTTTGATGTAGGCAGATTTGAATGCTTGTGGTACTCTCCCCGTTGTGAGTGATAAATTGAAGAGGTTTAGGTAGCATTCCGATGGAGTACCCTGTTAAAGTATTGATTTATAGATGGCAGTTGGGCAGAGGTGCATTGGGGAGCCTGCTTTGTTGCTTTTGTTTACCAGGCTGAGGAGTTTTCCTCTTGACTTTTGGATGAAACTGTTCAGCCTGTTCTGTGGTCCCTGGATAGGTAGGGGATGGTGCACGGACTAGTTGGTTGGTCTACTTTGTATGATCTGGTATATGTTGGTAATTCTATTCTTTAAATGATCTGCAAGACCATCGCATAACTTTTGTGAAGGTACCCGTGTGTTATTGCATCCAGGGGAGTTTCCCATCTCATTTACGATGTTGAATAGTTCTTTCTGAGGGTTGGTGGCTTTAGTTATGCGGTCGTCGTGGCATTTATTTTGGCTTTAAGAGTTTTCTTTTTGTATGCATGGATTTGTTTTTGGTGTAGTTTTTCCTCCATTGTTGTTCTAGTTTACGGATTGTATTGTGATAGGGCGTGAACCATCTTGCCACTGCTTTCTTTCATGATGGGATGAGGGGTTTTCTGGGGAGATGCTCTCAATTGATCCAGTGATCTATTTCTGGATTAGGTCTGCTTTTTCATCTAAGTCTGTTGCAATCGATGGTTTTGAGGATTCTAGTTGTTCTTCTTAGTTACTGCTTTTGACAGTATTCCAGTATCTTTTCCAGACAAGGGGGATTTTTTGGAGCTGTTTGGATGCTTTAGATGATAACTGGATCACAAACGATATAATGAGGTCATCGCTCCATGGTATTTGTATTGGTATTACCCAAATTGTTCGAACACAATTGTTCGAATTACCAAATTGACCGAAAGTCGAGGGTCCAAATTCCGAATTGACCTTTGCACAATTGACCACACATATATATATATATATATATATATATATATATATATATATATATATATATATATATATATATATATATATATATATATATATATATTTCCCCCCGCATATATGTAACAATTGACCTTCACAATTCGGTCAATTGTGCAAAGGTCAATTGTAATTCGAACAAACGTAGTTCGAACAATTCGTATACATCCTTTGTATTGGTGGCAGAGTTGAGATCAGTTTTTCATTGGTGAAGATTATGGCAAGAGTGTGTCCTGCCGTATGTGTGTCGCTCCTTTCACCATCTGTCATAATCTCCTTGTCTCAAACTGCTTAGTTAGTGAAGTCCTCCACTTCTTTTTCCTTTTCTGTTTAACTGTGGGAATTTGAAGTTGTTGGGTAGACAGCTTTGTAGTGTGACCTTTTAGTTGTTATCTAGCCAGGGTTCTGTGACAAATACGATGTCTATTCCACCATCATAGAGTAGATCGTAGATCTCTGTAGCGTGTTTGGACATCGATCTTGCATTGATTAGATTGCAGTGTAGTATTTTCTTTATTGTGCCCTGTTTTGTCCTTGCTTTTGCCTTTGTGTGGTCTTGTTGGCGAGTTTCTTCATTATTCTCAGGATGCAGGATGTGTTCTGTTGGGTCTGTTTCGTCATTGAGCAGATCAGCTAGGTTTCGTATTGGGTCCATGATTTCCTCTGGCTCCTCTTCTGTATATAGTTCCCATTGCTGTTGGTTCCTTTGGGTTTTGGTGATGTATGGAGTAAAGGTGTTGTTTCCCATCGTTCTGCTTCCGTATGTTTCTGCACTTTTCTTGTGTGGTTCTGGTATCCTGCCGGTGTGTCTAGCATTTCTGGTGGTCGTATGATGCTCTGGTGAGTGGTCTGCCGCGAGGTATGGGGTTAGGTATAATGATTTTTGTCTTGTTTTAGAGTTTGTTCTTTTTTCTGACACGCTTATGGGTGTGTTCTACATTGCTGTGGTATTTGATGGCATGGTGGCATGGTGTGGTTCAATTAAGTGTTATTATATCGACTAGTTTTCTCTTGCATCGTCCTGTTCTGTGGCGTGGCATATTCTGTTCTCTTTAAATCTTCTAGTTTGTTGTGAGTTTGAGTTTTTGGCATTTGTGTTATTGTGTTTGGGTCACAGGGGCTCTTGCCCACCTGCAGCACTTTTCTGAATTTTTGTTGGGCTTGTTGGTCCCCTTTAAGTAGTGGTTTTCTTGGTGTTTTTTATTGTCAGTCGTTATTGTCGGGTGGGTGGGCAGCGAGTGTGACTCAGTTGGGATCCGTTGGCTTTCAGATTGAGTTGAGGGAAAGGTCCAAATGGGTCAGGGCTGGGAGGTGGTTCCTGAAGGCGTGCTTTGGTGGCCTTATCCTTTGGGCTGTCGGCAAAGTTTGCACACTTTTCCGACTATTGGTTTACTGGCAGTTTATGGCTACCTTTCTTCTTTTCTCCTAGGTACCCCCTAGAAGCCCCTAGGTTTAAAGTGAAGAATAGGGAGTGAAGCACCTAAAATTGGGGTACCGTACTTGTGGGAGACCTAGCTCTGGGGCACTTTGACTCAGAGCACAGCTGTGATGCTAGAGAGAGGCCTGCACCAAAACCAGCGGTGGTGGATTGGCACCTAGAACCGGAGCACAGTGCTACAGGGGAGACACCTGGAATTGCAGAAACAGTGATGGCAAGACACCCAAAATTGAAACAAAGCAGTTGAGGGAAGAACTCCCAGACCAGAAACACAGGAGCAGTATGGGGACCCCTAGAACTGGCACACAGTGGTAGAGGGGTATAGCAGAAAGTGAAAAACACCCAGACTCGTGATGCACGGCAAGCCAGAGAAACACCCAGATCTGGGAGACAGCAGCAACTGAAGAAACACTCAGATTTGAGACACCTGTCAAGTGGGAAAAAAATACCTAGCTTCGAGACGCAACTGCAATGAAAAACACCTAGATTTGAGACACATGGCAGTGGGAAAAAACATATAGATCTCAGATACCTGGCAAGTGGGAAAAAATCCCTAGATTTGAGATAAAACAGCAATTATAAAAATCCTAGATTTGAGACACCTATCAAGTAGGAAAAGATGCCTACATTTGAGATACAACAGCAATTAAAAAACACCCATATTTCAGAAACCTAGCAAGTGGGAAAAATACCTAGATTTGAGATACAACAGCAATGAAAGACCACCTAGATTTGAGATACCTGGCAAGTGGGAAAATACGCCTAGACTTGAGATACAACAGCAATTAAAAATACCTAGATCTGACATATGTTGAAAGTGGGAAAAAACGCCTAGATTTGAGATACAACAGCTATTAAAATCACCTAGATTTGAGACACCTGGCAAGTAGGAAAAAACCTAGATCTGAGATGCATGGCAAGTGGGAAGAAATGCCGAGATCTGAAATACAACAGCTATTAAAAACACCTAGATGTGTGAAACATGGCAAGTGGAAAAAACATCTAGATCTCAGATACCTGGCAAGTGGGAAAAAATGCCTAGATTTGAGATACCACAGCATTAAAAAAACACCTAGATTTGAGACACCTGGCAAGTGGAAATAAACATAGATCTGAAATAAACATAGATCTGAGACACCCGGCAAGTGGGAAAAATGCCTTGATCTGAAACACACGGCAAGTGGGAAAAACACCCAGATTTGAGATCTAACAGCAATTAAAAAACACCTAGATTTGAGACACCTGGCAAGTGGGCAAAAATGCCTTGATCTGAGATACATGGCAAGTGGCAAACATTTCTGAGATGTGAGATACAACAGCTATTAAAAACACCTAGATTTGAATCACCTGGCAAGTGGGAAAGAAACCTGGCAAGTGGGAGAAAATGCCTAGATTGAGATACAAGAGCAATTAAAAAATACCTAGATTTGAGACACCTGGCAAGTGGAAAAAACACTTAGGATCTGAGACACCTGGCAAGTGGGAAAAATGCCTAGATCTGAGACACTGGACGAGTGGGAAAAAACACACAGATTTGAAATCCAACAGCAATTAAGAAATTCTAGATTTGATACACCTGGCAAGTGGGGGGGAAAGCCCAGATTTGTGACACCTAGCAAGTGGGAAAATATGCCTACATTTGAGATATAACAGCAATTAAAAACACCCATATTTCAGAAACCTAGCAAGTGGGAAAAACACCTAGATTTGAGATACAACACCTATTAATAAAACTAGATTTGAGGCACCAGGCAAGTGGGAGAAAATGTCTAGATCTGAGATTCATGGCAAGTGGGAAAACATGCCTAGATTTGAGATACAACAGCTATTAAAAACACCTAGATTTGAGACACCTGGCAAGTAGGAAAAAAGCCTGGATCTGAGATATATGGCAAGTGGGAAAAATGCAGAGATTTGAGATACAACAGCTATTAAAAACACCTAGATGTGAGAAACCTGGCAAGTGGGAAAAACATCTAGATCTCAGATACCTGGCTAGTGGGAGAAAATGCCTAGATTTGTGATACAACAGCAATTAAAACACCTAGATTTGAGACACCTGGCAAGTGGGAAAAACAACACCCAGATCTGAGATCTAACAGCAATTTAAAAACACCAAACATTTCTGAGATGTGAGATACAACAGCTATTAAAAACACCTAGATTTGAATAACCTGGCAAGTAGGAAGGAAACCTGGCAATTGGGAGAAAATGCCTAGATTGAGATACAAGAGCAATTAAAAAACACCTAGATTTGAGACACCTGGCAAGTGGAAAAAAACACTTAGGATCTGAGACACCTGGCAAGTGGGAAAAATGCCTAGATCTGAGACACCGGACGAGTGGGAAAAAACACACAGATTTGAAATCCAACAGCAATTAAAAAATTCTAGATTTGATACACATGGCAAGTGGGGGGAAAAAAAGCCTAGATTTGTGACACCTAGCAAGTGGGAAAATATGCCTACATTTGAGATATAACAGCAATTAAAAACACCCATATTTCAGAAACCTAGCAAGTGGGAAAAACACCTAGATTTGAGATACAACAGCAATGAAAAAACACCTAGATTTGAGACACCTGGCAAGTGGGAAAAAACGCCTAGATTTGAGATACAACACCTATTAAAAAACAAGATTTGAGGCACCAGGCAAGTGGGAAAAAATGCCTAGATCTGAGATACATGGCAAATGGGAAAACATGCCTAGATATGAGATACAACAGTTATTAAAAAACACCTAGATTTGAGACACCTGGCAAGTAGGAAAAAAGCCTAGATCTGAGATATATGGCAAGTGGTAAAAATGCCGAGATTTGAGATACAACAGCTATTAAAAACACCTAGATGTGAGAAACCTGGCAAGCGGGAAAAACATCTAGATCTCAGATACCTGGCTAGTGGGAGAAAATGCCTAGATTTGAGATACAACAGCAAGTAAAAAACACCTAGATTTGAGACACCTGGCAAGTGGGAAAAACAACACCCAGATCTGAGATCTAACAGCAATTTAAGAACACCTAGATTTGATACATCTGGCAAGTGGGCAAAAATACCTAGATCAGAGTTATGTTGCAAGTGGGAAAAACGCCTAGATTTTAGATACAACACCTATTAAAAAACCTAGATTTGAGGCACTAGGCAAGTGGGAAAAAATGCCTAGATCTGAGAAACATGGCAAGTTGGAAAACATGCCTAGATTTGAGATACAACAGCTATTAAAAACACCTAGATTTGAGACACCTGGCAAGTAGGAGAAAAGCCTATATCTGAGATACATGGCAAGTGGGAAAAAATGCAGAGATTTGAGATACAGCAGCTATTAAAAACAGCTAGATATGAGAAACCTAGCAAGTGGGAAAAACATCTAGATCTCAGATACCTGGCTAGTGGGAGAAAATGCCTAGATTTGAGATACAACAGCAATTAAAAAACACCTAGATTTGAGACACCTGGCAAGTGGGAAAAACAACACCCAGATTTGAGATCTAACAGCAATTTAAAAACACCTAGATTTGAGACACCTAGCAAGTGGGCAAAAATGCCTTGATCTGAGATACATGGCAAGTGGGAAAAAATGCTGAGATTTGAGATACAACAGCAATTAAACAACACCTAGATTTGAGACACCTGGCAAGTGTGAAAGAAACCTAGATATGAGTTACCTGGCAAGTGGGAGAACATGCCTATATTGAGATACAACAGCAATCAAACAACACCTAGATTTGGGTCACCTGGCTAGTGGAAAAAAACACTTAGGATTTGAGATACGTTGCAAGTGGGAAAACATCACTAGGTTTGAGATACAACAGCTATTAAAAACAGCTAGATGTGAGAAACCTAGCAAGTGGGAAAAACATCTAAATCTGAGATACATGGCTAGTGGGAGAAAATGCCTAGATTTGAGATACAACAGCAAGTAAAAAACACCTAGATTTGAGACACCTGGCAAGTGGGAAAAACAACACCCAGATCTGAGATCTAACAGCAATTTAAAAACACCTAGATTTGATACACCTGGCAAGTGGGCAAAATACCTAGATCAGAGTTATGTTGTAAGTGGGAAAAATGCCTAGATTTGAGATACAACACCTATTTAAAAACCTAGATTTGAGGCACCAGGCAAGTGGGGAAAAATGCCTAGATCTGAGATACATGGCAAGTTGGAAAACATGCCTAGATTCGAGATACAACAGCTATTAAAAACACCCATATTTCAGAAACCTAGCAAGTGGAAAAAACACCTAGATTTGAGATACAACAGCAATGAAAAAACACCTAGATTTGAGACACCTGGCAAGTGGGAAAAAACGCCTAGATTTGAGATACAACACCTATTAAAAAAACTAGATTTGAGGCACCAGGCAAGTGGGAAAAAATGCCTAGATCTGAGATACATGGCAAGTGGGAAAACATGCCTAGATATGAGATACAACAGCTAATAAAAAACACCTAGATTTGAGACACCTGGCTAGTAGGAAAAAAGCCTAGATCTGAGATATATGACAAGTGAGAAAAATGCAGAGATTTGAGATACAACAGCTATTAAAAACACCTAGATGTGAGAAACCTGGCAAGCGGGAAAAACATCTAAATCTCAGATACCTGGCTAGTGGGAGAAAATGCCTAGATTGAGATACAAAAGCAATTAAAAAACACCTAGATTTGAGACACTTGGCAAGTGGAAAAAAACACTTACGATCTGAGACACCTGGCAAGTGGGAAAAATGCCTAGATCTGAGACACTGGACGAGTGGGAAACAACACACAGATTTAAAATCCAACAGCAATTAAAAAATTCTAGATTTGATACACCTGGCAAGTGGGGGGAAAAGCCCAGATTTGTGACACCTAGCAAGTGGGAAAATATGCCTACATTTGAGATATAACAACAATTAAAAACACCCATATTTCAGAAACCTAGCAAGTGGGAAAAACACCTAGATTTGAGATACAACACCTATTAAAAAAACTAGATTTGAGGCACCAGGCAAGTGGGAGAAAATGTCTAGATCTGAGATACATGGCAAGTGGGAAAACATGCCTAGATTTGAGATACAACAGCTATTAAAAACACCTAGATTTGAGACACCTGGCAAGTAGGAAAAAAGCCTGGATCTGAGATATATGGCAAGTGGGAAAAATGCCGAGATTTGAGATACAACAGCTATTAAAAACACCTAGATTTGAGACACCTGGCAAGTAGGAAAAAAGCCTGGATCTGAGATATATGGCAAGTGGGAAAAATGCCGAGATTTGAGATACAACAGCTATTAAAAACACGTAGATGTGAGAAACCTGGCAAGTGGGAAAAACATCTAGATCTCAGATACCTGGCTAGTGGGAGAAAATGCCTAGATTTGAGCTACAACAGCAATTAAAAAACACCTAGATTTGAGACACCTGGCAAGTGAGCAAAAATGCCTTGATCTGAGATACATGGCAAGTTGGAAACATTTCTGAGATGTGAGATAAAACAGCTATTAAAAACACCTAGATTTGAATAACCTGGCAAGTAGGAAAGAAACCTGGCAAGTCGGAGAAAATGCCTAGATTGAGATACAAGAGCAATTAAAAAACACCTAGATTTGAGACACCTGGAAAGTGGAAAAAAACACTTAGGATCTGAGACACCTGGCAAGTGGAAAAAATGCCTAGATCTGAGACACCGGACGAGTGGGAAAAAACACACAGATTTGAAATCCAACAGCAATTAAAAAAGCCTAGATTTGTGACACCTAGCAAGTGGGAAAATATGCCTACATTTGAGATATAACAGCAATTAAAAACACCCATATTTCAGAAACCTAGCAAGTGGGAAAAACACCTAGATTTGAGATACAACAGCAATGAAAAAACACCTATATTTGAGACACCTGGCAAGTGGGAAAAAACACCTAGATTTGAGATACAACACCTATTAAAAAAACTAGATTTGAGGCACCAGGCAAGTAGGAAAAACAACACCCAGATCTGAGATCTAACAGCAATTTAAGAACACCTAGATTTGATACACCTGGCAAGTGGGCAAAAATACCTAGATCAGAGATACATGGCAAGTTGGAAAACATGCCTAGATTTGAGATACAACAGCTATTAAAAACACCCAGATTTGAGACACCTGGCAAGTGGGAAAAACAACACCCAGATCTGAGATCTAACAGCAATTTAAAAACACCTAGATTTGATACACCCGGCAAGTGGGCAAAATACCTAGATCAGAGTTATGTTGTAAGTGGGAAGAATGCCTAGATTTGAGATACAACACCTATTTAAAAACCTAGATTTGAGGCACCAGGCAAGTGGGGAAAAATGCCTAGATCTGAGATACATGGCAAGTTGGAAAACATGCCTAGATTCGAGATACAACAGCTATTAAAAACACCCATATTTCAGAAACCTAGCAAGTGGAAAAAACACCTAGATTTGAGATACAACAGCAATGAAAAAACACCTAGATTTGAGACACCTGGCAAGTGGGAAAAAACGCCTAGATTTGAGATACAACACCTATTAAAAAAACTAGATTTGAGGCACCAGGCAAGTGGGAAAAAATGCCTAGATCTGAGATACATGGCAAGTGGGAAAACATGCCTAGATATGAGATACAACAGCTAATAAAAAACACCTAGATTTGAGACACCTGGCTAGTAGGAAAAAAGCCTAGATCTGAGATATATGACAAGTGAGAAAAATGCAGAGATTTGAGATACAACAGCTATTAAAAACACCTAGATGTGAGAAACCTGGCAAGCGGGAAAAACATCTAAATCTCAGATACCTGGCTAGTGGGAGAAAATGCCTAGATTGAGATACAAGAACAATTAAAAAACACCTAGATTTGAGACACCTGGCAAGTGGAAAAAAACACTTACGATCTGAGACACCTGGCAAGTGGGAAAAATGCCTAGATCTGAGACACTGGACGAGTGGGAAACAACACACAGATTTAAAATCCAACAGCAATTAAAAAATTCTAGATTTGATACACCTGGAAAGTGGGGGGAAAAGCCCAGATTTGTGACATCTAGCAAGTGGGAAAATATGCCTACATTTGAGATATAACAGCAATTAAAAACACCCATATTTCAGAAACCTAGCAAGTGGGAAAAACACCTAGATTTGAGATACAACACCTATTAAAAAAACTAGATTTGAGGCACCAGGCAAGTGGGAGAAAATGTCTAGATCTGAGATACATGGCAAGTGGGAAAACATGCCTAGATTTGAGATACAACAGCTATTAAAAACACCTAGATTTGAGACACCTGGCAAGTAGGAAAAAAGCCTGGATCTGAGATATATGGCAAGTGGGAAAAATGCCGAGATTTGAGATACAACAGCTATTAAAAACACGTAGATGTGAGAAACCTGGCAAGTGGGAAAAACATCTAGATCTCAGATACCTGGCTAGTGGGAGAAAATGCCTAGATTTGAGCTACAACAGCAATTAAAAAACACCTAGATTTGAGACACCTGGCAAGTGAGCAAAAATGCCTTGATCTGAGATACATGGCAAGTTGGAAACATTTCTGAGATGTGAGATACAACAGCTATTAAAAACACCTAGATTTGAATAACCTGGAAAGTAGGAAAGAAACCTGGCAAGTGGGGGAAAATGCCTAGATTGAGATACAAGAGCAATTAAAAAACACCTAGATTTGAGACACCTGGGAAGTGGAAAAAAACACTTAGGATCTGAGACACCTGGCAAGTGGAAAAAATGCCTAGATCTGAGACACCGGACGAGTGGGAAAAAACACACAGATTTGAAATCCAACAGCAATTAAAAAAGCCTAGATTTGTGACACCTAGCAAGTGGGAAAATATGCCTACATTTGAGATATAACAGCAATTAAAAACACCCATATTTCAGAAACCTAGCAAGTGGGAAAAACACCTAGATTTGAGATACAACAGCAATGAAAAAACACCTATATTTGAGACACCTGGCAAGTGGGAAAAAACACCTAGATTTGAGATACAACACCTATTAAAAAAACTAGATTTGAGGCACCAGGCAAGTGGGAAAAAATGCCTAGATCTGAGATACATGGCAAGTGGGAAAACATGCCTAGATATGAGATACAATAGCTATTAAAAAACACCCAGATTTGAGACACCTGGCAAGTGGGAAAAACAACACCCAGATCTGAGATCTAACAGCAATTTAAGAACACATAGATTTGATACACCTGGCAAGTGGGCAAAAATACCTAGATCAGAGATACATGGCAAGTTGGAAAACATGCCTAGATTTGAGATACAACAGCTATTAAAAACACCTAGATTTGAGACACCTGGCAAGTAGGAGAAAAGCCTAGATCTGAGATACATGGCAAGTGGGAAAACATGCAGAGATTTGAGATAAAACAGCTATTAAAAACAGCTGGATGTGAGAAACCTAGCAAGTGGGAAAAACATCTAGATCTCAGATACCTGGCTAGTGGGAGAAAATGCCTAGATTTGAGATACAACAGCAATTAAAAAACACCTAGATTTGAGACACCTGGCAAGTGGGAAAAACAACACCCAGATTTGAGATCTAACAGCAATTTAAAAAAACCTAGATTTGAGACACCTGGCAAGTGGAAAAAACAACACCCAGATTTGAGATCTAACAGCAATTTAAAAACACCTAGATTTGAGAAACCTGGCAAGTGGGCAAAAATGCCTTGATCTGAGATACATGGCAAGTGGGAAATATTTCTGAGATGTGAGATACAACAGCTATTAAAACACCTAGATTTGAATCACCTGGCAAGTAGGAAAGAAACCTGGCAAGTGGGAGAAAATGCCTAGATTGAGATACAAGAGCAATTAAAAAACACCTACATTTGAGACACCTGGCAAGTGGAAAAAAACATTTAGGATCTGAGACATCTGGCAAATGGGAAAAATGCCTAGATCTGAGACACCGGACGAGTGGGAAAAAACACACAGATTTGAAATCCAACAGCAATTAAAAAATTCTAGATTTGATACACATGGCAAGTGGGGGAAAAAAGCCTAGATTTGTGACACCTAGAAAGTGGGAAAATATGCCTACATTTGAGATATAACAGCAATTAAAAACACCCATATTTCAGAAACCTAGCAAGGGGGAAAACACCTAGATTTGAGATACAACAGCAATGAAAAAACACCTAGATTTGAGACACCTGGCAAAAGTGGGCAAAAATACCTAGATCAGAGTTATGTTGCAAGTGGGAAAACGCCTAGATTTGAGATACAACACCTATTCAAAAACCTAGACTTGAGGCACCAGGCAAGTGGGAAAAAATGCCTAGATCTGAGATACATGGCAAGTTGGAAAACATGCCTAGATTTGAGATACAACAGCTATTAAAAACACCTAGATTTGAGACACCTGGCAAGTAGGAGAAAAGCCTAGATCTGAGATACATGGCAAGTGGGAAACAATGCAGAGATTTGAGATACAACAGCTATTAAAAACAGCTAGATGTGAGAAACCTAGCAAGTGGGAAAACATCTAGATCTCAGATACCTGGCTAGTGGGAGAAAATGCCTAGATTTGAGATACAACAGCAATTAAAAAACACCTAGATTTGAGACACCTGGCAAGTGGGAAAAACAACACCCAGATTTGAGATCTAACAGCAATTTAAAAACACCTATATTTGAGACACCTAGCAAGTGGGCAAAAATGCCTTGATCTGAGATAAATGGCAAGTGGGAAAAAATGCTGAGATTTGAGATACAACAGCAATTAAACAACACCTAGATTTGAGACACCTGGCAAGTGTGAAAGAAACCTAGATATGAGTTACCTGGCAAGTGGGAGAACATGCCTAGATTGAGATACAACAGCAATTAAACAACTCCTAGATTTGGGTCACCTGGCTAGTGGAAAAATACACTTAGGATCTGAGACACCTGGCAAGTGGGAACAAATGCCTAGATTTGAGATACGTTGCAAGTGGGAAAACATCCCTAGGTTTGAGATACAACAGCTATTAAAAACAGCTAGATGTGAGAAACCTAGCAAGTGGGAAAAACATCTAAATCTCAGACACCTGGCTTGTGGGAGAAAATGCCTAGATTTGAGATACAACAGCAAGTAAAAAACACCTAGATTTGAGACACCTGGCAAGTGGGAAAAACAACACCCAGATCTGAGATCTAACAGCAATTAAAAAACACCTAGATTTGAGACACCTGACAAGTGGAAAAAACAACACCCAGATTTGAGATCTAACAGCAATTTAAAAACACCTAGATTTGAGACACCTGGCAAGTGGGCAAACATGCCTTGAACTGAGATACATGGCAAGTGGGAAACATTTCTGAGATGTGAGATACAACAGCTATTAAAAACACCTAGATTTGAATCACCTGGCAAGTAGGAAAGAAACCTGGCAAGTGGGAGAAAATGCCTAGATTGAGATACAAGAGCAATTAAAAAACACCTAGATTTGAGACACCTGGCAAGTGGAAAAAAACACTTAGGATCTGAGACACCTGGCAAGTGGGAAAAATGCCTAGATCTGAGACACCGGACGAGTGGGAAAAAACACACAGATTTGAAATCCAAAAGCAATTAAAAAATTCTAGATTTGATACACATGGCAAGTGGGGGAAAAAAGCCTAGATTTGTGACACCTATCAAGTGGGAAAATATGCCTACATTTGAGATATAACAGCAATTAAAAACACCCATATTTCAGAAACCTAGCAAGTGGGAAAAACACCTAGATTTGAGATACAACAGCAATGAAAAAACACCTAGATTTGAGACACCTGGCAAGTGGGAAAAAACACCTAGATTTGAGGTACAACACCTATTTAAAAAAACTAGATTTGAGGCACCAGGCAAGTGGGAAAAAATGCCTAGATCTGAGATACATGGCAAGTGGGAAAACATGCCTAGATATGAGATACAACAGCTATTAAAAAACACCTAGATTTGAGACACCTGGCAAGTAGGAAAAAAGCCTAGATCTGAGATATATGGCAAGTGGGAAAAATGCCGAGATTTGAGATACAACAGCTATTAAAAACACCTAGATGTGAGAAACCTGGCAAGTGGGAAAAACATCTAGATCTCAGATACCTGGCTAGTGGGAGAAAATGCCTAGATTTGTGATACAACAGCAATTAAAACACCTAGATTTGAGACACCTGGCAAGTGGGAAAAACAACACCCAGATCTGAGATCTAACAGCAATTTAAAAACACCAAACATTTCTGAGATGTGAGATACAACAGCTATTAAAAACACCTAGATTTGAATAACCTGGCAAGTAGGAAGGAAACCTGGCAATTGGGAGAAAATGCCTAGATTGAGATACAAGAGCAATTAAAAAACACCTAGATTTGAGACACCTGGCAAGTGGAAAAAAACACTTAGGATCTGAGACACCTGGCAAGTGGGAAAAATGCCTAGATCTGAGACACCGGACGAGTGGGAAAAAACACACAGATTTGAAATCCAACAGCAATTAAAAAATTCTAGATTTGATACACATGGCAAGTGGGGGGAAAAAAAGCCTAGATTTGTGACACCTAGCAAGTGGGAAAATATGCCTACATTTGAGATATAACAGCAATTAAAAACACCCATATTTCAGAAACCTAGCAAGTGGGAAAAACACCTAGATTTGAGATACAACAGCAATGAAAAAACACCTAGATTTGAGACACCTGGCAAGTGGGAAAAAACGCCTAGATTTGAGATACAACACCTATTAAAAAACAAGATTTGAGGCACCAGGCAAGTGGGAAAAAATGCCTAGATCTGAGATACATGGCAAGTGGGAAAACATGCCTAGATATGAGATACAACAGTTATTAAAAAACACCTAGATTTGAGACACCTGGCAAGTAGGAAAAAAGCCTAGATCTGAGATATATGGCAAGTGGGAAAAATGCCGAGATTTGAGATACAACAGCTATTAAAAACACCTAGATGTGAGAAACCTGGCAAGCGGGAAAAACATCTAGATCTCAGATACCTGGCTAGTGGGAGAAAATGCCTAGATTTGAGATACAACAGCAAGTAAAAAACACCTAGATTTGAGACACCTGGCAAGTGGGAAAAACAACACCCAGATCTGAGATCTAACAGCAATTTAAGAACACCTAGATTTGATACATCTGGCAAGTGGGCAAAAATACCTAGATCAGAGTTATGTTGCAAGTGGGAAAAACGCCTAGATTTTAGATACAACACCTATTAAAAAACCTAGATTTGAGGCACTAGGCAAGTGGGAAAAAATGCCTAGATCTGAGAAACATGGCAAGTTGGAAAACATGCCTAGATTTGAGATACAACAGCTATTAAAAACACCTAGATTTGAGACACCTGGCAAGTAGGAGAAAAGCCTATATCTGAGATACATGGCAAGTGGGAAAAAATGCAGAGATTTGAGATACAGCAGCTATTAAAAACAGCTAGATATGAGAAACCTAGCAAGTGGGAAAAACATCTAGATCTCAGATACCTGGCTAGTGGGAGAAAATGCCTAGATTTGAGATACAACAGCAATTAAAAAACACCTAGATTTGAGACACCTGGCAAGTGGGAAAAACAACACCCAGATTTGAGATCTAACAGCAATTTAAAAACACCTAGATTTGAGACACCTAGCAAGTGGGCAAAAATGCCTTGATCTGAGATACATGGCAAGTGGGAAAAAATGCTGAGATTTGAGATACAACAGCAATTAAACAACACCTAGATTTGAGACACCTGGCAAGTGTGAAAGAAACCTAGATATGAGTTACCTGGCAAGTGGGAGAACATGCCTATATTGAGATACAACAGCAATCAAACAACACCTAGATTTGGGTCACCTGGCTAGTGGAAAAAAACACTTAGGATTTGAGATACGTTGCAAGTGGGAAAACATCACTAGGTTTGAGATACAACAGCTATTAAAAACAGCTAGATGTGAGAAACCTAGCAAGTGGGAAAAACATCTAAATCTCAGATACCTGGCTAGTGGGAGAAAATGCCTAGATTTGAGATACAACAGCAAGTAAAAAACACCAAGATTTGAGACACCTGGCAAGTGGGAAAAACAACACCCAGATCTGAGATCTAACAGCAATTTAAAAACACCTAGATTTGATACACCTGGCAAGTGGGCAAAAATACCTAGATCAGAGTTATGTTGTAAGTGGGAAAAATGCCTAGATTTGAGATACAACACCTATTTAAAAACCTAGATTTGAGGCACCAGGCAAGTGGGGAAAAATGCCTAGATCTGAGATACATGGCAAGTTGGAAAACATGCCTAGATTCGAGATACAACAGCTATTAAAAACACCCATATTTCAGAAACCTAGCAAGTGGAAAAAACACCTATATTTGAGATACAACACCTATTAAAAAACAAGATTTGAGGCACCAGGCAAGTGGGAAAAAATGCCTAGATCTGAGATACATGGCAAGTGGGAAAACATGCCTAGATATGAGATACAACAGTTATTAAAAAACACCTAGATTTGAGACACCTGGCAAGTAGGAAAAAAGCCTAGATCTGAGATATATGGCAAGTGGGAAAAATGCCGAGATTTGAGATACAACAGCTATTAAAAACACCTAGATGTGAGAAACCTGGCAAGCGGGAAAAACATCTAGATCTCAGATACCTGGCTAGTGGGAGAAAATGCCTAGATTTGAGATACAACAGCAAGTAAAAAACACCTAGATTTGAGACACCTGGCAAGTGGGAAAAACAAAACCCAGATCTGAGATCCAACAGCAATTTAAGAACACCTAGATTTGATACATCTGGCAAGTGGGCAAAAATACCTAGATCAGAGTTATGTTGTAAGTGGGAAAAATGCCTAGATTTGAGATACAACACCTATTTAAAAACCTAGATTTGAGGCACCAGGCAAGTGGTGAAAAATGCCTAGATCTGAGATACATGGCAAGTTGGAAAACATGCCTAGATTCGAGATACAACAGCTATTAAAAACACCCATATTTCAGAAACCTAGCAAGTGGAAAAAACACCTAGATTTGAGATACAACAGCAATGAAAAAACACCTAGATTTGAGACACCTGGCAAGTGGGAAAAAACGCCTAGATTTGAGATACAACACCTATTAAAAAAACTAGATTTGAGGCACCAGGCAAGTAGGAGAAAAGCCTCGATCTGAGATACATGGCAAGTGGGAAACAATGCAGAGATTTGAGATACAACAGCTATTAAAAACAGCTAGATGTGAGAAACCTAGCAAGTGGGAAAACATCTAGATCTCAGATACCTGGCTAATGGGAGAAAATGCCTAGATTTGAGATACAACAGCAATTAAAAAACACCTAGATTTGAGACACCTGGCAAGTGGGAAAAACAACACCCAGATTTGAGATCTAACAGCAATTTAAAAACACCTATATTTGAGACACCTAGCAAGTGGGCAAAAATACCTTGATCTGAGATAAATGGCAAGTGGGAAAAAATGCTGAGATTTGAGATACAACAGCAATTAAACAACACCTAGATTTGAGACACCTGGCAAGTGTGAAAGAAACCTAGATATGAGTTACCTGGCAAGTGGGAGAACATGCCTAGATTGAGATACAACAGCAATTAAACAACTCCTAGATTTGGGTCACCTGGCTAGTGGAAAAATACACTTAGGATCTGAGACACCTGGCAAGTGGGAACAAATGCCTAGATTTGAGATACGTTGCAAGTGGGAAAACATCCCTAGGTTTGAGATACAACAGCTATTAAAAACAGCTAGATGTGAGAAACCTAGCAAGTGGGAAAAACATCTAAATCTCAGACACCTGGCTTGTGGGAGAAAATGCCTAGATTTGAGATACAACAGCAAGTAAAAAACACCTAGATTTGAGACACCTGGCAAGTGGGAAAAACAACACCCAGATCTGAGATCTAACAGCAATTAAAAAACACCTAGATTTGAGACACCTGACAAGTGGAAAAAACAACACCCAGATTTGAGATCTAACAGCAATTTAAAAACACCTAGATTTGAGACACCTGGCAAGTGGGCAAACATGCCTTGAACTGAGATACATGGCAAGTGGGAAACATTTCTGAGATGTGAGATACAACAGCTATTAAAAACACCTAGATTTGAATCACCTGGCAAGTAGGAAAGAAACCTGGCAAGTGGGAGAAAATGCCTAGATTGAGATACAAGAGCAATTAAAAAACACCTAGATTTGAGACACCTGGCAAGTGGAAAAAAACACTTAGGATCTGAGACACCTGGCAAGTGGGAAAAATGCCTAGATCTGAGACACCGGACGAGTGGGAAAAAACACACAGATTTGAAATCCAAAAGCAATTAAAAAATTCTAGATTTGATACACATGGCAAGTGGGGGAAAAAAGCCTAGATTTGTGACACCTATCAAGTGGGAAAATATGCCTACATTTGAGATATAACAGCAATTAAAAACACCCATATTTCAGAAACCTAGCAAGTGGGAAAAACACCTAGATTTGAGATACAACAGCAATGAAAAAACACCTAGATTTGAGACACCTGGCAAGTGGGAAAAAACACCTAGATTTGAGGTACAACACCTATTTAAAAAAACTAGATTTGAGGCACCAGGCAAGTGGGAAAAAATGCCTAGATCTGAGATACATGGCAAGTGGGAAAACATGCCTAGATATGAGATACAACAGCTATTAAAAAACACCTAGATTTGAGACACCTGGCAAGTAGGAAAAAAGCCTAGATCTGAGATATATGGCAAGTGGGAAAAATGCCGAGATTTGAGATACAACAGCTATTAAAAACACCTAGATGTGAGAAACCTGGCAAGTGGGAAAAACATCTAGATCTCAGATACCTGGCTAGTGGGAGAAAATGCCTAGATTTGTGATACAACAGCAATTAAAACACCTAGATTTGAGACACCTGGCAAGTGGGAAAAACAACACCCAGATCTGAGATCTAACAGCAATTTAAAAACACCAAACATTTCTGAGATGTGAGATACAACAGCTATTAAAAACACCTAGATTTGAATAACCTGGCAAGTAGGAAGGAAACCTGGCAATCGGGAGAAAATGCCTAGATTGAGATACAAGAGCAATTAAAAAACACCTAGATTTGAGACACCTGGCAAGTGGAAAAAAACACTTAGGATCTGAGACACCTGGCAAGTGGGAAAAATGCCTAGATCTGAGACACCGGACGAGTGGGAAAAAACACACAGATTTGAAATCCAACAGCAATTAAAAAATTCTAGATTTGATACACATGGCAAGTGGGGGGAAAAAAAGCCTAGATTTGTGACACCTAGCAAGTGGGAAAATATGCCTACATTTGAGATATAACAGCAATTAAAAACACCCATATTTCAGAAACCTAGCAAGTGGGAAAAACACCTAGATTTGAGATACAACAGCAATGAAAAAACACCTAGATTTGAGACACCTGGCAAGTGGGAAAAAACGCCTAGATTTGAGATACAACACCTATTAAAAAACAAGATTTGAGGCACCAGGCAAGTGGGAAAAAATGCCTAGATCTGAGATACATGGCAAGTGGGAAAACATGCCTAGATATGAGATACAACAGTTATTAAAAAACACCTAGATTTGAGACACCTGGCAAGTAGGAAAAAAGCCTAGATCTGAGATATATGGCAAGTGGGAAAAATGCCGAGATTTGAGATACAACAGCTATTAAAAACACCTAGATGTGAGAAACCTGGCAAGCGGGAAAAACATCTAGATCTCAGATACCTGGCTAGTGGGAGAAAATGCCTAGATTTGAGATACAACAGCAAGTAAAAAACACCTAGATTTGAGACACCTGGCAAGTGGGAAAAACAATACCCAGATCTGAGATCTAACAGCAATTTAAGAACACCTAGATTTGATACATCTGGCAAGTGGGCAAAAATACCTAGATCAGAGTTATGTTGCAAGTGGGAAAAACGCCTAGATTTTAGATACAACACCTATTAAAAAACCTAGATTTGAGGCACTAGGCAAGTGGGAAAAAATGCCTAGATCTGAGAAACATGGCAAGTTGGAAAACATGCCTAGATTTGAGATACAACAGCTATTAAAAACACCTAGATTTGAGACACCTGGCAAGTAGGAGAAAAGCCTATATCTGAGATACATGGCAAGTGGGAAAAAATGCAGAGATTTGAGATACAGCAGCTATTAAAAACAGCTAGATATGAGAAACCTAGCAAGTGGGAAAAACATCTAGATCTCAGATACCTGGCTAGTGGGAGAAAATGCCTAGATTTGAGATACAACAGCAATTAAAAAACACCTAGATTTGAGACACCTGGCAAGTGGGAAAAACAACACCCAGATTTGAGATCTAACAGCAATTTAAAAACACCTAGATTTGAGACACCTAGCAAGTGGGCAAAAATGCCTTGATCTGAGATACATGGCAAGTGGGAAAAAATGCTGAGATTTGAGATACAACAGCAATTAAACAACACCTAGATTTGAGACACCTGGCAAGTGTGAAAGAAACCTAGATATGAGTTACCTGGCAAGTGGGAGAACATGCCTATATTGAGATACAACAGCAATCAAACAACACCTAGATTTGGGTCACCTGGCTAGTGGAAAAAAACACTTAGGATTTGAGATACGTTGCAAGTGGGAAAACATCACTAGGTTTGAGATACAACAGCTATTAAAAACAGCTAGATGTGAGAAACCTAGCAAGTGGGAAAAACATCTAAATCTCAGATACCTGGCTAGTGGGAGAAAATGCCTAGATTTGAGATACAACAGCAAGTAAAAAACACCTAGATTTGAGACACCTGGCAAGTGGGAAAAACAACACCCAGATCTGAGATCTAACAGCAATTTAAAAACACCTAGATTTGATACACCTGGCAAGTGGGCAAAAATACCTAGATCAGAGTTATGTTGTAAGTGGGAAAAATGCCTAGATTTGAGATACAACACCTATTTAAAAACCTAGATTTGAGGCACCAGGCAAGTGGGGAAAAATGCCTAGATCTGAGATACATGGCAAGTTGGAAAACATGCCTAGATTCGAGATACAACAGCTATTAAAAACACCCATATTTCAGAAACCTAGCAAGTGGAAAAAACACCTAGATTTGAGATACAACACCTATTAAAAAACAAGATTTGAGGCACCAGGCAAGTGGGAAAAAATGCCTAGATCTGAGATACATGGCAAGTGGGAAAACATGCCTAGATATGAGATACAACAGTTATTAAAAAACACCTAGATTTGAGACACCTGGCAAGTAGGAAAAAAGCCTAGATCTGAGATATATGGCAAGTGGGAAAAATGCCGAGATTTGAGATACAACAGCTATTAAAAACACCTAGATGTGAGAAACCTGGCAAGCGGGAAAAACATCTAGATCTCAGATACCTGGCTAGTGGGAGAAAATGCCTAGATTTGAGATACAACAGCAAGTAAAAAACACCTAGATTTGAGACACCTGGCAAGTGGGAAAAACAAAACCCAGATCTGAGATCTAACAGCAATTTAAGAACACCTAGATTTGATACATCTGGCAAGTGGGCAAAAATACCTAGATCAGAGTTATGTTGTAAGTGGGAAAAATGCCTAGATTTGAGATACAACACCTATTTAAAAACCTAGATTTGAGGCACCAGGCAAGTGGTGAAAAATGCCTAGATCTGAGATACATGGCAAGTTGGAAAACATGCCTAGATTCGAGATACAACAGCTATTAAAAACACCCATATTTCAGAAACCTAGCAAGTGGAAAAAACACCTAGATTTGAGATACAACAGCAATGAAAAAACACCTAGATTTGAGACACCTGGCAAGTGGGAAAAAACGCCTAGATTTGAGATACAACACCTATTAAAAAAACTAGATTTGAGGCACCAGGCAAGTGGGAAAAAATGCCTAGATCTGAGATACATGGCAAGTGGGAAAACATGCCTAGATATGAGATACAACAGCTAATAAAAAACACCTAGATTTGAGACACCTGGCTAGTAGGAAAAAAGCCTAGATCTGAGATATATGACAAGTGGGAAAAATGCAGAGATTTGAGATACAACAGCTATTAAAAACACCTAGATGTGAGAAACCTGGCAAGCGGGAAAAACATCTAGATCTCAGATACCTGGCTAGTGGGAGAAAATGCCTAGATTGAGATACAAGAGCAATTAAAAAACACCTAGATTTGAGACACCTGGCAAGTGGAAAAAAACACTTAGGATCTGAGACACCTGGCAAGTGGGAAAAATGCCTAGATCTGAGACACCGGACGAGTGGGAAAAAACACACAGATTTGAAATCCAACAGCAATTAAAAAATTCTAGATTTGATACACATGGCAAGTGGGGGGAAAAAAAGCCTAGATTTGTGACACCTAGCAAGTGGGAAAATATGCCTACATTTGAGATATAACAGCAATTAAAAACACCCATATTTCAGAAACCTAGCAAGTGGGAAAAACACCTAGATTTGAGATACAACAGCAATGAAAAAACACCTAGATTTGAGACACCTGGCAAGTGGGAAAAAACGCCTAGATTTGAGATACAACACCTATTAAAAAACAAGATTTGAGGCACCAGGCAAGTGGGAAAAAATGCCTAGATCTGAGATACATGGCAAGTGGGAAAACATGCCTAGATATGAGATACAACAGTTATTAAAAAACACCTAGATTTGAGACACCTGGCAAGTAGGAAAAAAGCCTAGATCTGAGATATATGGCAAGTGGGAAAAATGCCGAGATTTGAGATACAACAGCTATTAAAAACACCTAGATGTGAGAAACCTGGCAAGCGGGAAAAACATCTAGATCTCAGATACCTGGCTAGTGGGAGAAAATGCCTAGATTTGAGATACAACAGCAAGTAAAAAACACCTAGATTTGAGACACCTGGCAAGTGGGAAAAACAATACCCAGATCTGAGATCTAACAGCAATTTAAGAACACCTAGATTTGATACATCTGGCAAGTGGGCAAAAATACCTAGATCAGAGTTATGTTGCAAGTGGGAAAAACGCCTAGATTTTAGATACAACACCTATTAAAAAACCTAGATTTGAGGCACTAGGCAAGTGGGAAAAAATGCCTAGATCTGAGAAACATGGCAAGTTGGAAAACATGCCTAGATTTGAGATACAACAGCTATTAAAAACACCTAGATTTGAGACACCTGGCAAGTAGGAGAAAAGCCTATATCTGAGATACATGGCAAGTGGGAAAAAATGCAGAGATTTGAGATACAGCAGCTATTAAAAACAGCTAGATATGAGAAACCTAGCAAGTGGGAAAAACATCTAGATCTCAGATACCTGGCTAGTGGGAGAAAATGCCTAGATTTGAGATACAACAGCAATTAAAAAACACCTAGATTTGAGACACCTGGCAAGTGGGAAAAACAACACCCAGATTTGAGATCTAACAGCAATTTAAAAACACCTAGATTTGAGACACCTAGCAAGTGGGCAAAAATGCCTTGATCTGAGATACATGGCAAGTGGGAAAAAATGCTGAGATTTGAGATACAACAGCAATTAAACAACACCTAGATTTGAGACACCTGGCAAGTGTGAAAGAAACCTAGATATGAGTTACCTGGCAGGTGGGAGAACATGCCTAGATTGAGATACAACAGCAATCAAACAACACCTAGATTTGGGTCACCTGGCTAGTGGAAAAAAACACTTAGGATTTGAGATACGTTGCAAGTGGGAAAACATCACTAGGTTTGAGATACAACAGCTATTAAAAACAGCTAGATGTGAGAAACCTAGCAAGTGGGAAAAACATCTAAATCTCAGATACCTGGCTAGTGGGAGAAAATGCCTAGATTTGAGATACAACAGCAAGTAAAAAACACCTAGATTTGATACACCTGGCAAGTGGGCAAAAATACCTAGATCAGAGTTATGTTGTAAGTGGGAAAAATGCCTAGATTTGAGATACAACACCTATTTAAAAACCTAGATTTGAGGCACCAGGCAAGTGGGGAAAAATGCCTAGATCTGAGATACATGGCAAGTTGGAAAACATGCCTAGATTCGAGATACAACAGCTATTAAAAACACCCATATTTCAGAAACCTAGCAAGTGGAAAAAACACCTAGATTTGAGATACAACAGCAATGAAAAAACACCTAGATTTGAGACACCTGGCAAGTGGGAAAAAACGCCTAGATTTGAGATACAACACCTATTAAAAAAACTAGATTTGAGGCACCAGGCAAGTGGGAAAAAATGCCTAGATCTGAGATACATGGCAAGTGGGAAAACATGCCTAGATATGAGATACAACAGCTAATAAAAAACACCTAGATTTGAGACACCTGGCTAGTAGGAAAAAAGCCTAGATCTGAGATATATGACAAGTGGGAAAAATGCAGAGATTTGAGATACAACAGCTATTAAAAACACCTAGATGTGAGGAACCTGGCAAGCGGGAAAAACATCTAGATCTCAGATACCTGGCTAGTGGGAGAAAATGCCTAGATTGAGATACAAGAGCAATTAAAAAACACCTAGATTTGAGACACCTGGCAAGTGGAAAAAAACACTTACGATCTGAGACACCTGGCAAGTGGGAAAAATGCCTAGATCTGAGACACTGGACGAGTGGGAAACAACACACAGATTTGAAATCCAACAGCAATTAAAAAATTCTAGATTTGATACACCTGGCAAGTGGGGGGAAAAGCCCAGATTTGTGACACCTAGCAAGTGGGAAAATATGCCTACATTTGAGATATAACAGCAATTAAAAACACCCATATTTCAGAAACCTAGCAAGTGGGAAAAACACCTAGATTTGAGATACAACACCTATTAAAAAAACTAGATTTGAGGCACCAGGCAAGTGGGAGAAAATGTCTAGATCTGAGATACATGGCAAGTGGGAAAACATGCCTAGATTTGAGAAACAACAGCTATTAAAAACACCTAGATTTGAGACACCTGGCAAGTAGGAAAAAAGCCTGGATCTGAGATATATGGCAAGTGGGAAAAATGCCGAGATTTGAGATACAACAGCTATTAAAAACACGTAGATGTGAGAAACCTGGCAAGTGGGAAAAACATCTAGATCTCAGATACCTGTCTAGTGGGAGAAAATGCCCAGATTTGAGATACAACAGCAAGTAAAAAACACCTAGATTTGAGACACCTGGCAAGTGGGAAAAACAACACCCAGATCTGAGATCTAACAGCAATTAAAAAACACCTAGATTTGAGACACCTGACAAGTGGAAAAAACAACACCCAGATTTGAGATCTAACAGCAATTTAAAAACACCTAGATTTGAGACACCTGGCAAGTGGGCAAACATGCCTTGAACTGAGATACATGGCAAGTGGGAAACATTTCTGAGATGTGAGATACAACAGCTATTAAAAACACCTAGATTTGAATCACCTGGCAAGTAGGAAAGAAACCTGGCAAGTGGGAGAAAATGCCTAGATTGAGATACAAGAGCAATTAAAAAACACCTAGATTTGAGACACCTGGCAAGTGGAAAAAAACACTTAGGATCTGAGACATCTGGCAAGTGGGAAAAATGCCTAGATCTGAGACACCGGACGAGTGGGAAAAAACACACAGATTTGAAATCCAAAAGCAATTAAAAAATTCTAGATTTGATACACATGGCAAGTGGGGGAAAAAAGCCTAGATTTGTGACACCTATCAAGTGGGAAAATATGCCTACATTTGAGATATAACAGCAATTAAAAACACCCATATTTCAGAAACCTAGCAAGTGGGAAAAACACCTAGATTTGAGATACAACAGCAATGAAAAAACACCTAGATTTGAGACACCTGGCAAGTGGGAAAAAACACCTAGATTTGAGGTACAACACCTATTTAAAAAAAACTAGATTTGAGGCACCAGGCAAGTGGGAAAAAATGCCTAGATCTGAGATACATGGCAAGTGGGAAAACATGCCTAGATATGAGATACAACAGCTATTAAAAAACACCTAGATTTGAGACACCTGGCAAGTAGGAAAAAAGCCTAGATCTGAGATATATGGCAAGTGGGAAAAATGCCGAGATTTGAGATACAACAGCTATTAAAAACACCTAGATGTGAGAAACCTGGCAAGTGGGAAAAACATCTAGATCTCAGATACCTGGCTAGTGGGAGAAAATGCCTAGATTTGTGATACAACAGCAATTAAAACACCTAGATTTGAGACACCTGGCAAGTGGGAAAAACAACACCCAGATCTGAGATCTAACAGCAAATTAAAAACACCAAACATTTCTGAGATGTGAGATACAACAGCTATTAAAAACACCTAGATTTGAATAACCTGGCAAGTAGGAAGGAAACCTGGCAATTGGGAGAAAATGCCTAGATTGAGATACAAGAGCAATTAAAAAACACCTAGATTTGAGACACCTGGCAAGTGGAAAAAAACACTTAGGATCTGAGACACCTGGCAAGTGGGAAAAATGCCTAGATCTGAGACACCGGACGAGTGGGAAAAAACACACAGATTTGAAATCCAACAGCAATTAAAAAATTCTAGATTTGATACACATGGCAAGTGGGGGGAAAAAAGCCTAGATTTGTGACACCTAGCAAGTGGGAAAATATGCCTACATTTGAGATATAACAGCAATTAAAAACACCCATATTTCAGAAACCTAGCAAGTGGGAAAAACACCTAGATTTGAGATACAACAGCAATGAAAAAACACCTAGATTTGAGACACCTGGCAAGTGGGAAAAAACGCCTAGATTTGAGATACAACACCTATTAAAAAACAAGATTTGAGGCACCAGGCAAGTGGGAAAAAATGCCTAGATCTGAGATACATGGCAAGTGGGAAAACATGCCTAGATATGAGATACAACAGTTATTAAAAAACACCTAGATTTGAGACACCTGGCAAGTAGGAAAAAAGCCTAGATCTGAGATATATGGCAAGTGGGAAAAATGCCGAGATTTGAGATACAACAGCTATTAAAAACACCTAGATGTGAGAAACCTGGCAAGCGGGAAAAACATCTAGATCTCAGATACCTGGCTAGTGGGAGAAAATGCCTAGATTTGAGATACAACAGCAAGTAAAAAACACCTAGATTTGAGACACCTGGCAAGTGGGAAAAACAATACCCAGATCTGAGATCTAACAGCAATTTAAGAACACCTAGATTTGATACATCTGGCAAGTGGGCAAAAATACCTAGATCAGAGTTATGTTGCAAGTGGGAAAAACGCCTAGATTTTAGATACAACACCTATTAAAAAACCTAGATTTGAGGCACTAGGCAAGTGGGAAAAAATGCCTAGATCTGAGAAACATGGCAAGTTGGAAAACATGCCTAGATTTGAGATACAACAGCTATTAAAAACACCTAGATTTGAGACACCTGGCAAGTAGGAGAAAAGCCTATATCTGAGATACATGGCAAGTGGGAAAAAATGCAGAGATTTGAGATACAGCAGCTATTAAAAACAGCTAGATATGAGAAACCTAGCAAGTGGGAAAAACATCTAGATCTCAGATACCTGGCTAGTGGGAGAAAATGCCTGGATTTGAGATACAACAGCAATTAAAAAACACCTAGATTTGAGACACCTGGCAAGTGGGAAAAACAACACCCAGATTTGAGATCTAACAGCAATTTAAAAACACCTAGATTTGAGACACCTAGCAAGTGGGCAAAAATGCCTTGATCTGAGATACATGGCAAGTGGGAAAAAATGCTGAGATTTGAGATACAACAGCAATTAAACAACACCTAGATTTGAGACACCTGGCAAGTGTGAAAGAAACCTAGATATGAGTTACCTGGCAGGTGGGAGAACATGCCTAGATTGAGATACAACAGCAATCAAACAACACCTAGATTTGGGTCACCTGGCTAGTGGAAAAAAACACTTAGGATTTGAGATACGTTGCAAGTGGGAAAACATCACTAGGTTTGAGATACAACAGCTATTAAAAACAGCTAGATGTGAGAAACCTAGCAAGTGGGAAAAACATCTAAATCTCAGATACCTGGCTAGTGGGAGAAAATGCCTAGATTTGAGATACAACAGCAAGTAAAAAACACCTAGATTTGAGACACCTGGCAAGTGGGAAAAACAACACCCAGATCTGAGATCTAACAGCAATTTAAAAACACCTAGATTTGATACACCTGGCAAGTGGGCAAAGATACCTAGATCAGAGTTATGTTGTAAGTGGGAAAAATGCCTAGATTTGAGATACAACACCTATTTAAAAACCTAGATTTGAGGCACCAGGCAAGTGGGGAAAAATGCCTAGATCTGAGATACATGGCAAGTTGGAAAACATGCCTAGATTCGAGATACAACAGCTATTAATAACACCCATATTTCAGAAACCTAGCAAGTGGAAAAAACACCTAGATTTGAGATACAACAGCAATGAAAAAACACCTAGATTTGAGACACCTGGCAAGTGGGAAAAAAACGCCTAGATTTGAGATACAACACCTATTAAAAAAACTAGATTTGAGGCACCAGGCAAGTGGGAAAAAATGCCTAGATCTGAGATACATGGCAAGTGGGAAAACATGCCTAGATATGAGATACAACAGCTAATAAAAAACACCTAGATTTGAGACACCTGGCTAGTAGGAAAAAAGCCTAGATTTGAGATATATGACAAGTGGGAAAAATGCAGAGATTTGAGATACAACAGCTATTAAAAACACCTAGATGTGAGGAACCTGGCAAGCGGGAAAAACATCTAGATCTCAGATACCTGGCTAGTGGGAGAAAATGCCTAGATTGAGATACAAGAGCAATTAAAAAACACCTAGATTTGAGACACCTGGCAAGTGGAAAAAAACACTTACGATCTGAGACACCTGGCAAGTGGGAAAAATGCCTAGATCTGAGACACTGGACGAGTGGGAAACAACACACAGATTTGAAATCCAACAGCAATTAAAAAATTCTAGATTTGATACACCTGGCAAGTGGGGGGAAAAGCCCAGATTTGTGACACCTAGCAAGTGGGAAAATATGCCTACATTTGAGATATAACAGCAATTAAAAACACCCATATTTCAGAAACCTAGCAAGTGGGAAAAACACCTAGATTTGAGATACAACACCTATTAAAAAAACTAGATTTGAGGCACCAGGCAAGTGGGAGAAAATGTCTAGATCTGAGATACATGGCAAGTGGGAAAACATGCCTAGATTTGAGAAACAACAGCTATTAAAAACACCTAGATTTGAGACACCTGGCAAGTAGGAAAAAAGCCTGGATCTGAGATATATGGCAAGTGGGAAAAATGCCGAGATTTGAGATACAACAGCTATTAAAAACACGTAGATGTGAGAAACCTGGCAAGTGGGAAAAACATCTAGATCTCAGATACCTGTCTAGTGGGAGAAAATGCCCAGATTTGAGATACAACAGCAAGTAAAAAACACCTAGATTT
The DNA here is from genome assembly GCF_040938575.1 of Ambystoma mexicanum. Lineage (NCBI taxonomy): Eukaryota > Metazoa > Chordata > Amphibia > Caudata > Ambystomatidae > Ambystoma > Ambystoma mexicanum. The sequence continues at coordinate 150,068,203 of NC_090931.1, forward strand.
GAGACACCTGGCAAGTGGGAAAAACAACACCCAGATCTGAGATCTAACAGCAATTAAAAAACACCTAGATTTGAGACACCTGACAAGTGGAAAAAACAACACCCAGATTTGAGATCTAACAGCAATTTAAAAACACCTAGATTTGAGACACCTGGCAAGTGGGCAAACATGCCTTGAACTGAGATACATGGCAAGTGGGAAACATTTCTGAGATGTGAGATACAACAGCTATTAAAAACACCTAGATTTGAATCACCTGGCAAGTAGGAAAGAAACCTGGCAAGTGGGAGAAAATGCCTAGATTGAGATACAAGAGCAATTAAAAAACACCTAGATTTGAGACACCTGGCAAGTGGAAAAAAACACTTAGGATCTGAGACATCTGGCAAGTGGGAAAAATGCCTAGATCTGAGACACCGGACGAGTGGGAAAAAACACACAGATTTGAAATCCAAAAGCAATTAAAAAATTCTAGATTTGATACACATGGCAAGTGGGGGAAAAAAGCCTAGATTTGTGACACCTATCAAGTGGGAAAATATGCCTACATTTGAGATATAACAGCAATTAAAAACACCCATATTTCAGAAACCTAGCAAGTGGGAAAAACACCTAGATTTGAGATACAACAGCAATGAAAAAACACCTAGATTTGAGACACCTGGCAAGTGGGAAAAAACACCTAGATTTGAGGTACAACACCTATTTAAAAAAACTAGATTTGAGGCACCAGGCAAGTGGGAAAAAATGCCTAGATCTGAGATACATGGCAAGTGGGAAAACATGCCTAGATATGAGATACAACAGCTATTAAAAAACACCTAGATTTGAGACACCTGGCAAGTAGGAAAAAAGCCTAGATCTGAGATATATGGCAAGTGGGAAAAATGCCGAGATTTGAGATACAACAGCTATTAAAAACACCTAGATGTGAGAAACCTGGCAAGTGGGAAAAACATCTAGATCTCAGATACCTGGCTAGTGGGAGAAAATGCCTAGATTTGTGATACAACAGCAATTAAAACACCTAGATTTGAGACACCTGGCAAGTGGGAAAAACAACACCCAGATCTGAGATCTAACAACAATTTAAAAACACCAAACATTTCTGAGATGTGAGATACAACAGCTATTAAAAACACCTAGATTTGAATAACCTGGCAAGTAGGAAGGAAACCTGGCAATTGGGAGAAAATGCCTAGATTGAGATACAAGAGCAATTAAAAAACACCTAGATTTGAGACACCTGGCAAGTGGAAAAAAACACTTAGGATCTGAGACACCTGGCAAGTGGGAAAAATGCCTAGATCTGAGACACCGGACGAGTGGGAAAAAACACACAGATTTGAAATCCAACAGCAATTAAAAAATTCTAGATTTGATACACATGGCAAGTGGGGGGAAAAAAAGCCTAGATTTGTGACACCTAGCAAGTGGGAAAATATGCCTACATTTGAGATATAACAGCAATTAAAAACACCCATATTTCAGAAACCTAGCAAGTGGGAAAAACACCTAGATTTGAGGTACAACAGCAATGAAAAAACACCTAGATTTGAGACACCTGGCAAGTGGGAAAAAACGCCTAGATTTGAGATACAACACCTATTAAAAAACAAGATTTGAGGCACCAGGCAAGTGGGAAAAAATGCCTAGATCTGAGATACATGGCAAGTGGGAAAACATGCCTAGATATGAGATACAACAGTTATTAAAAAACACCTAGATTTGAGACACCTGGCAAGTAGGAAAAAAGCCTAGATCTGAGATATATGGCAAGTGGGAAAAATGCCGAGATTTGAGATACAACAGCTATTAAAAACACCTAGATGTGAGAAACCTGGCAAGCGGGAAAAACATCTAGATCTCAGATACCTGGCTAGTGGGAGAAAATGCCTAGATTTGAGATACAACAGCAAGTAAAAAACACCTAGATTTGAGACACCTGGCAAGTGGGAAAAACAATACCCAGATCTGAGATCTAACAGCAATTTAAGAACACCTAGATTTGATACATCTGGCAAGTGGGCAAAAATACCTAGATCAGAGTTATGTTGCAAGTGGGAAAAACGCCTAGATTTTAGATACAACACCTATTAAAAAACCTAGATTTGAGGCACTAGGCAAGTGGGAAAAAATGCCTAGATCTGAGAAACATGGCAAGTTGGAAAACATGCCTAGATTTGAGATACAACAGCTATTAAAAACACCTAGATTTGAGACACCTGGCAAGTAGGAGAAAAGCCTATATCTGAGATACATGGCAAGTGGGAAAAAATGCAGAGATTTGAGATACAGCAGCTATTAAAAACAGCTAGATATGAGAAACCTAGCAAGTGGGAAAAACATCTAGATCTCAGATACCTGGCTAGTGGGAGAAAATGCCTAGATTTGAGATACAACAGCAATTAAAAAACACCTAGATTTGAGACACCTGGCAAGTGGGAAAAACAACACCCAGATTTGAGATCTAACAGCAATTTAAAAACACCTAGATTTGAGACACCTAGCAAGTGGGCAAAAATGCCTTGATCTGAGATACATGGCAAGTGGGAAAAAATGCTGAGATTTGAGATACAACAGCAATTAAACAACACCTAGATTTGAGACACCTGGCAAGTGTGAAAGAAACCTAGATATGAGTTACCTGGCAGGTGGGAGAACATGCCTAGATTGAGATACAACAGCAATCAAACAACACCTAGATTTGGGTCACCTGGCTAGTGGAAAAAAACACTTAGGATTTGAGATACGTTGCAAGTGGGAAAACATCACTAGGTTTGAGATACAACAGCTATTAAAAACAGCTAGATGTGAGAAACCTAGCAAGTGGGAAAAACATCTAAATCTCAGATACCTGGTTAGTGGGAGAAAATGCCTAGATTTGAGATACAACAGCAAGTAAAAAACACCTAGATTTGAGACACCTGGCAAGTGGGAAAAACAACACCCAGATCTGAGATCTAACAGCAATTTAAAAACACCTAGATTTGATACACCTGGCAAGTGGGCAAAAATACCTAGATCAGAGTTATGTTGTAAGTGGGAAAAATGCCTAGATTTGAGATACAACACCTATTTAAAAACCTAGATTTGAGGCACCAGGCAAGTGGGGAAAAATGCCTAGATCTGAGATACATGGCAAGTTGGAAAACATGCCTAGATTCGAGATACAACAGCTATTAAAAACACCCATATTTCAGAAACCTAGCAAGTGGAAAAAACACCTAGATTTGAGATACAACAGCAATGAAAAAACACCTAGATTTGAGACACCTGGCAAGTGGGAAAAAACGCCTAGATTTGAGATACAACACCTATTAAAAAAACTAGATTTGAGGCACCAGGCAAGTGGGAAAAAATGCCTAGATCTGAGATACATGGCAAGTGGGAAAACATGCCTAGATATGAGATACAACAGCTAATAAAAAACACCTAGATTTGAGACACCTGGCTAGTAGGAAAAAAGCCTAGATCTGAGATATATGACAAGTGGGAAAAATGCAGAGATTTGAGATACAACAGCTATTAAAAACACCTAGATGTGAGAAACCTGGCAAGCGGGAAAAACATCTAGATCTCAGATACCTGGCTAGTGGGAGAAAATGCCTAGATTGAGATACAAGAGCAATTAAAAAACACCTAGATTTGAGACACCTGGCAAGTGGAAAAAACACTTACGATCTGAGACACCTGGCAAGTGGGAAAAATGCCTAGATCTGAGACACTGGACGAGTGGGAAACAACACACAGATTTGAAATCCAACAGCAATTAAAAAATTCTAGATTTGATACACCTGGCAAGTGGGGGGAAAAGCCCAGATTTGTGACACCTAGCAAGTGGGAAAATATGCCTACATTTGAGATATAACAGCAATTAAAAACACCCATATTTCAGAAACCTAGCAAGTGGGAAAAACACCTAGATTTGAGATACAACACCTATTAAAAAAACTAGATTTGAGGCACCAGGCAAGTGGGAGAAAATGTCTAGATCTGAGATACATGGCAAGTGGGAAAACATGCCTAGATTTGAGAAACAACAGCTATTAAAAACACCTAGATTTGAGACACCTGGCAAGTAGGAAAAAAGCCTGGATCTGAGATATATGGCAAGTGGGAAAAATGCCGAGATTTGAGATACAACAGCTATTAAAAACACGTAGATGTGAGAAACCTGGCAAGTGGGAAACACATCTAGATCTCAGATACCTGTCTAGTGGGAGAAAATGCCTAGATTTGAGATACAACAGCAAGTAAAAAACACCTAGATTTGAGACACCTGGCAAGTGGGAAAAACAACACCCAGATCTGAGATCTAACAGCAATTAAAAAACACCTAGATTTGAGACACCTGACAAGTGGAAAAAACAACACCCAGATTTGAGATCTAACAGCAATTTAAAAACACCTAGATTTGAGACACCTGGCAAGTGGGCAAACATGCCTTGAACTGAGATACATGGCAAGTGGGAAACATTTCTGAGATGTGAGATACAACAGCTATTAAAAACACCTAGATTTGAATCACCTGGCAAGTAGGAAAGAAACCTGGCAAGTGGGAGAAAATGCCTAGATTGAGATACAAGAGCAATTAAAAAACACCTAGATTTGAGACACCTGGCAAGTGGAAAAAAACACTTAGGATCTGAGACATCTGGCAAGTGGGAAAAATGCCTAGATCTGAGACACCGGACGAGTGGGAAAAAACACACAGATTTGAAATCCAAAAGCAATTAAAAAATTCTAGATTTGATACACATGGCAAGTGGGGGAAAAAAGCCTAGATTTGTGACACCTATCAAGTGGGAAAATATGCCTACATTTGAGATATAACAGCAATTAAAAACACCCATATTTCAGAAACCTAGCAAGTGGGAAAAACACCTAGATTTGAGATACAACAGCAATGAAAAAACACCTAAATTTGAGACACCTGGCAAGTGGGAAAAAACACCTAGATTTGAGGTACAACACCTATTTAAAAAAACTAGATTTGAGGCACCAGGCAAGTGGGAAAAAATGCCTAGATCTGAGATACATGGCAAGTGGGAAAACATGCCTAGATATGAGATACAACAGCTATTAAAAAACACCTAGATTTGAGACACCTGGCAAGTAGGAAAAAAGCCTAGATCTGAGATATATGGCAAGTGGGAAAAATGCCGAGATTTGAGATACAACAGCTATTAAAAACACCTAGATGTGAGAAACCTGGCAAGTGGGAAAAACATCTAGATCTCAGATACCTGGCTAGTGGGAGAAAATGCCTAGATTTGTGATACAACAGCAATTAAAACACCTAGATTTGAGACACCTGGCAAGTGGGAAAAACAACACCCAGATCTGAGATCTAACAGCAATTTAAAAACACCAAACATTTCTGAGATGTGAGATACAACAGCTATTAAAAACACCTAGATTTGAATAACCTGGCAAGTAGGAAGGAAACCTGGCAATTGGGAGAAAATGCCTAGATTGAGATACAAGAGCAATTAAAAAACACCTAGATTTGAGACACCTGGCAAGTGGAAAAAAACACTTAGGATCTGAGACACCTGGCAAGTGGGAAAAATGCCTAGATCTGAGACACCGGACGAGTGGGAAAAAACACACAGATTTGAAATCCAACAGCAATTAAAAAATTCTAGATTTGATACACATGGCAAGTGGGGGGAAAAAAAGCCTAGATTTGTGACACCTAGCAAGTGGGAAAATATGCCTACATTTGAGATATAACAGCAATTAAAAACACCCATATTTCAGAAACCTAGCAAGTGGGAAAAACACCTAGATTTGAGATACAACAGCAATGAAAAAACACCTAGATTTGAGACACCTGGCAAGTGGGAAAAAACGCCTAGATTTGAGATACAACACCTATTAAAAAACAAGATTTGAGGCACCAGGCAAGTGGGAAAAAATGCCTAGATCTGAGATACATGGCAAGTGGGAAAACATGCCTAGATATGAGATACAACAGTTATTAAAAAACACCTAGATTTGAGACACCTGGCAAGTAGGAAAAAAGCCTAGATCTGAGATATATGGCAAGTGGGAAAAATGCCGAGATTTGAGATACAACAGCTATTAAAAACACCTAGATGTGAGAAACCTGGCAAGCGGGAAAAACATCTAGATCTCAGATACCTGGCTAGTGGGAGAAAATGCCTAGATTTGAGATACAACAGCAAGTAAAAAACACCTAGATTTGAGACACCTGGCAAGTGGGAAAAACAATACCCAGATCTGAGATCTAACAGCAATTTAAGAACACCTAGATTTGATACATCTGGCAAGTGGGCAAAAATACCTAGATCAGAGTTATGTTGCAAGTGGGAAAAACGCCTAGATTTTAGATACAACACCTATTAAAAAACCTAGATTTGAGGCACTAGGCAAGTGGGAAAAAATGCCTAGATCTGAGAAACATGGCAAGTTGGAAAACATGCCTAGATTTGAGATACAACAGCTATTAAAAACACCTAGATTTGAGACACCTGGCAAGTAGGAGAAAAGCCTATATCTGAGATACATGGCAAGTGGGAAAAAATGCAGAGATTTGAGATACAGCAGCTATTAAAAACAGCTAGATATGAGAAACCTAGCAAGTGGGAAAAACATCTAGATCTCAGATACCTGGCTAGTGGGAGAAAATGCCTAGATTTGAGATACAACAGCAATTAAAAAACACCTAGATTTGAGACACCTGGCAAGTGGGAAAAACAACACCCAGATTTGAGATCTAACAGCAATTTAAAAACACCTAGATTTGAGACACCTAGCAAGTGGGCAAAAATGCCTTGATCTGAGATACATGGCAAGTGGGAAAAAATGCTGAGATTTGAGATACAACAGCAATTAAACAACACCTAGATTTGAGACACCTGGCAAGTGTGAAAGAAACCTAGATATGAGTTACCTGGCAGGTGGGAGAACATGCCTAGATTGAGATACAACAGCAATCAAACAACACCTAGATTTGGGTCACCTGGCTAGTGGAAAAAAACACTTAGGATTTGAGATACGTTGCAAGTGGGAAAACATCACTAGGTTTGAGATACAACAGCTATTAAAAACAGCTAGATGTGAGAAACCTAGCAAGTGGGAAAAACATCTAAATCTCAGATACCTGGCTAGTGGGAGAAAATGCCTAGATTTGAGATACAACAGCAAGTAAAAAACACCTAGATTTGAGACACCTGGCAAGTGGGAAAAACAACACCCAGATCTGAGATCTAACAGCAATTTAAAAACACCTAGATTTGATACACCTGGCAAGTGGGCAAAAATACCTAGATCAGAGTTATGTTGTAAGTGGGAAAAATGCCTAGATTTGAGATACAACACCTATTTAAAAACCTAGATTTGAGGCACCAGGCAAGTGGGGAAAAATGCCTAGATCTGAGATACATGGCAAGTTGGAAAACATGCCTAGATTCGAGATACAACAGCTATTAAAAACACCCATATTTCAGAAACCTAGCAAGTGGAAAAAACACCTAGATTTGAGATACAACAGCAATGAAAAAACACCTAGATTTGAGACACCTGGCAAATGGGAAAAAACGCCTAGATTTGAGATACAACACCTATTAAAAAAACTAGATTTGAGGCACCAGGCAAGTGGGAAAAAATGCCTAGATCTGAGATACATGGCAAGTGGGAAAACATGCCTAGATATGAGATACAACAGCTAATAAAAAACACCTAGATTTGAGACACCTGGCTAGTAGGAAAAAAGCCTAGATCTGAGATATATGACAAGTGGGAAAAATGCAGAGATTTGAGATACAACAGCTATTAAAAACACCTAGATGTGAGAAACCTGGCAAGCGGGAAAAACATCTAGATCTCAGATACCTGGCTAGTGGGAGAAAATGCCTAGATTGAGATACAAGAGCAATTAAAAAACACCTAGATTTGAGACACCTGGCAAGTGGAAAAAAACACTTACGATCTGAGACACCTGGCAAGTGGGAAAAATGCCTAGATCTGAGACACTGGACGAGTGGGAAACAACACACAGATTTGAAATCCAACAGCAATTAAAAAATTCTAGATTTGATACACCTGGCAAGTGGGGGGAAAAGCCCAGATTTGTGACACCTAGCAAGTGGGAAAATATGCCTACATTTGAGATATAACAGCAATTAAAAACACCCATATTTCAGAAACCTAGCAAGTGGGAAAAACACCTAGATTTGAGATACAACACCTATTAAAAAAACTAGATTTGAGGCACCAGGCAAGTGGGAGAAAATGTCTAGATCTGAGATACATGGCAAGTGGGAAAACATGCCTAGATTTGAGAAACAACAGCTATTAAAAACACCTAGATTTGAGACACCTGGCAAGTAGGAAAAAAGCCTGGATCTGAGATATATGGCAAGTGGGAAAAATGCCGAGATTTGAGATACAACAGCTATTAAAAACACGTAGATGTGAGAAACCTGGCAAGTGGGAAAAACATCTAGATCTCAGATACCTGTCTAGTGGGAGAAAATGCCTAGATTTGAGATACAACAGCAAGTAAAAAACACCTAGATTTGAGACACCTGGCAAGTGGGAAAAACAACACCCAGATCTGAGATCTAACAGCAATTAAAAAACACCTAGATTTGAGACACCTGACAAGTGGAAAAAACAACACCCAGATTTGAGATCTAACAGCAATTTAAAAACACCTAGATTTGAGACACCTGGCAAGTGGGCAAACATGCCTTGAACTGAGATACATGGCAAGTGGGAAACATTTCTGAGATGTGAGATACAACAGCTATTAAAAACACCTAGATTTGAATCACCTGGCAAGTAGGAAAGAAACCTGGCAAGTGGGAGAAAATGCCTAGATTGAGATACAAGAGCAATTAAAAAACACCTAGATTTGAGACACCTGGCAAGTGGAAAAAAACACTTAGGATCTGAGACATCTGGCAAGTGGGAAAAATGCCTAGATCTGAGACACCGGACGAGTGGGAAAAAACACACAGATTTGAAATCCAAAAGCAATTAAACAATTCTAGATTTGATACACATGGCAAGTGGGGGAAAAAAGCCTAGATTTGTGACACCTATCAAGTGGGAAAATATGCCTACATTTGAGATATAACAGCAATTAAAAACACCCATATTTCAGAAACCTAGCAAGTGGGAAAAACACCTAGATTTGAGATACAACAGCAATGAAAAAACACCTAGATTTGAGACACCTGGCAAGTGGGAAAAAACACCTAGATTTGAGGTACAACACCTATTTAAAAAAACTAGATTTGAGGCACCAGGCAAGTGGGAAAAAATGCCTAGATCTGAGATACATGGCAAGTGGGAAAACATGCCTAGATATGAGATACAACAGCTATTAAAAAACACCTAGATTTGAGACACCTGGCAAGTAGGAAAAAAGCCTAGATCTGAGATATATGGCAAGTGGGAAAAATGCCGAGATTTGAGATACAACAGCTATTAAAAACACCTAGATGTGAGAAACCTGGCAAGTGGGAAAAACATCTAGATCTCAGATACCTGGCTAGTGGGAGAAAATGCCTAGATTTGTGATACAACAGCAATTAAAACACCTAGATTTGAGACACCTGGCAAGTGGGAAAAACAACACCCAGATCTGAGATCTAACAGCAATTTAAAAACACCAAACATTTCTGAGATGTGAGATACAACAGCTATTAAAAACACCTAGATTTGAATAACCTGGCAAGTAGGAAGGAAACCTGGCAATTGGGAGAAAATGCCTAGATTGAGATACAAGAGCAATTAAAAAACACCTAGATTTGAGACACCTGGCAAGTGGAAAAAAACACTTAGGATCTGAGACACCTGGCAAGTGGGAAAAATGCCTAGATCTGAGACACCGGACGAGTGGGAAAAAACACACAGATTTGAAATCCAACAGCAATTAAAAAATTCTAGATTTGATACACATGGCAAGTGGGGGGAAAAAAAGCCTAGATTTGTGACACCTAGCAAGTGGGAAAATATGCCTACATTTGAGATATAACAGCAATTAAAAACACCCATATTTCAGAAACCTAGCAAGTGGGAAAAACACCTAGATTTGAGATACAACAGTTATTAAAAAACACCTAGATTTGAGACACCTGGCAAGTAGGAAAAAAGCCTAGATCTGAGATATATGGCAAGTGGGAAAAATGCCGAGATTTGAGATACAACAGCTATTAAAAACACCTAGATGTGAGAAACCTGGCAAGCGGGAAAAACATCTAGATCTCAGATACCTGGCTAGTGGGAGAAAATGCCTAGATTTGAGATACAACAGCAAGTAAAAAACACCTAGATTTGAGACACCTGGCAAGTGGGAAAAACAACACCCAGATCTGAGATCTAACAGCAATTTAAGAACACCTAGATTTGATACATCTGGCAAGTGGGCAAAAATACCTAGATCAGAGTTATGTTGCAAATGGGAAAAACGCCTAGATTTTAGATACAACACCTATTAAAAAACCTAGATTTGAGGCACTAGGCAAGTGGGAAAAAATGCCTAGATCTGAGAAACATGGCAAGTTGGAAAACATGCCTAGATTTGAGATACAACAGCTATTAAAAACACCTAGATTTGAGACACCTGGCAAGTAGGAGAAAAGCCTATATCTGAGATACATGGCAAGTGGGAAAAAATGCAGAGATTTGAGATACAGCAGCTATTAAAAACAGCTAGATATGAGAAACCTAGCAAGTGGGAAAAACATCTAGATCTCAGATACCTGGCTAGTGGGAGAAAATGCCTAGATTTGAGATACAACAGCAATTAAAAAACACCTAGATTTGAGACACCTGGCAAGTGGGAAAAACAACACCCAGATTTGAGATCTAACAGCAATTTAAAAACACCTAGATTTGAGACACCTAGCAAGTGGGCAAAAATGCCTTGATCTGAGATACATGGCAAGTGGGAAAAAATGCTGAGATTTGAGATACAACAGCAATTAAACAACACCTAGATTTGAGACACCTGGCAAGTGTGAAAGAAACCTAGATATGAGTTACCTGGCAAGTGGGAGAACATGCCTAGATTGAGATACAACAGCAATCAAACAACACCTAGATTTGGGTCACCTGGCTAGTGGAAAAAAACACTTAGGATTTGAGATACATTGCAAGTGGGAAAACATCACTAGGTTTGAGATACAACAGCTATTAAAAACAGCTAGATGTGAGAAACCTAGCAAGTGGGAAAAACATCTAAATCTCAGATACCTGGCTAGTGGGAGAAAATGCCTAGATTTGAGATACAACAGCAAGTAAAAAACACCTAGATTTGAGACACCTGGCAAGTGGGAAAAACAACACCCAGATCTGAGATCTAACAGCAATTTAAAAACACCTAGATTTGATACACCTGGCAAGTGGGCAAAAATACCTAGATCAGAGTTATGTTGTAAGTGGGAAAAATGCCTAGATTTGAGATACAACACCTATTTAAAAACCTAGATTTGAGGCACCAGGCAAGTGGGGAAAAATGCCTAGATCTGAGATACATGGCAAGTTGGAAAACATGCCTAGATTCGAGATACAACAGCTATTAAAAACACCCATATTTCAGAAACCTAGCAAGTGGAAAAAACACCTAGATTTGAGATACAACACCTATTAAAAAACAAGATTTGAGGCACCAGGCAAGTGGGAAAAAATGCCTAGATCTGAGATACATGGCAAGTGGGAAAACATGCCTAGATATGAGATACAACAGTTATTAAAAAACACCTAGATTTGAGACACCTGGCAAGTAGGAAAAAAGCCTAGATCTGAGATATATGGCAAGTGGGAAAAATGCCGAGATTTGAGATACAACAGCTATTAAAAACACCTAGATGTGAGAAACCTGGCAAGCGGGAAAAACATCTAGATCTCAGATACCTGGCTAGTGGGAGAAAATGCCTAGATTTGAGATACAACAGCAAGTAAAAAACACCTAGATTTGAGACACCTGGCAAGTGGGAAAAACAACACCCAGATCTGAGATCTAACAGCAATTTAAGAACACCTAGATTTGATACATCTGGCAAGTGGGCAAAAATACCTAGATCAGAGTTATGTTGTAAGTGGGAAAAATGCCTAGATTTGAGATACAACACCTATTTAAAAACCTAGATTTGAGGCACCAGGCAAGTGGGGAAAAATGCCTAGATCTGAGATACATGGCAAGTTGGAAAACATGCCTAGATTCGAGATACAACAGCTATTAAAAACACCCATATTTCAGAAACCTAGCAAGTGGAAAAAACACCTAGATTTGAGATACAACAGCAATGAAAAAACACCTAGATTTGAGACACCTGGCAAGTGGGAAAAAACGCCTAGATTTGAGATACAACACCTATTAAAAAAACTAGATTTGAGGCACCAGGCAAGTGGGAAAAAATGCCTAGATCTGAGATACATGGCAAGTGGGAAAACATGCCTAGATATGAGATACAACAGCTAATAAAAAACACCTAGATTTGAGACACCTGGCTAGTAGGAAAAAAGCCTAGATCTGAGATATATGACAAGTGGGAAAAATGCAGAGATTTGAGATACAACAGCTATTAAAAACACCTAGATGTGAGAAACCTGGCAAGCGGGAAAAACATCTAGATCTCAGATACCTGGCTAGTGGGAGAAAATGCCTAGATTGAGATACAAGAGCAATTAAAAAACACCTAGATTTGAGACACCTGGCAAGTGGAAAAAAACACTTACGATCTGAGACACCTGGCAAGTGGGAAAAATGCCTAGATCTGAGACACCGGACGAGTGGGAAAAAACACACAGATTTGAAATCCAACAGCAATTAAAAAATTCTAGATTTGATACACCTGGCAAGTGGGGGGAAAAGCCCAGATTTGTGACACCTAGCATGTGGGAAAATATGCCTACATTTGAGATATAACAGCAATTAAAAACACCCATATTTCAGAAACCTAGCAAGTGGGAAAAACACCTAGATTTGAGATACAACACCTATTAAAAAAACTAGATTTGAGGCACCAGGCAAGTGGGAGAAAATGTCTAGATCTGAGATACATGGCAAGTGGGAAAACATGCCTAGATTTGAGAAACAACAGCTATTAAAAACACCTAGATTTGAGACACCTGGCAAGTAGGAAAAAAGCCTGGATCTGAGATATATGGCAAGTGGGAAAAATGCCGAGATTTGAGATACAACAGCTATTAAAAACACGTAGATGTGAGAAACCTGGCAAGTGGGAAAAACATCTAGATCTCAGATACCTGTCTAGTGGGAGAAAATGCCTAGATTTGAGCTACAACAGCAATTAAAAAACACCTAGATTTGAGACACCTGGCAAGTGGGCAAAAATGCCTTGATCTGAGATACATGGCAAGTTGGAAACATTTCTGAGATGTGAGATACAACAGCTATTAAAAACACCTAGATTTGAATAACCTGGCAAGTAGGAAAGAAACCTGGCAAGTGGGAGAAAATGCCTAGATTGAGATACAAGAGCAATTAAAAAACACCTAGATTTGAGACACCTGGGAAGTGGAAAAAAACACTTAGGATCTGAGACACCTGGCAAGTGGAAAAAATGCCTAGATCTGAGACACCGGACGAGTGGGAAAAAACACACAGATTTGAAATCCAACAGCAATTAAAAAAGCCTAGATTTGTGACACCTAGCAAGTGGGAAAATATGCCTACATTTGAGATACAACAGCAATTAAAAACACCCATATTTCAGAAACCTAGCAAGTGGGAATAACACCTAGATTTGAGATACAACAGCAATGAAAAAACACCTATATTTGAGACACCTGGCAAGTGGGAAAAAACGCCTAGATTTGAGATACAACACCTATTAAAAAAACTAGATTTGAGGCACCAGGCAAGTGGGAAAAAATGCCTAGATCTGAGATACATGGCAAGTGGGAAAACATGCCTAGATATGAGATACAACAGCTATTAAAAAACACCCAGATTTGAGACACCTGGCAAGTGGGAAAAACAACACCCAGATCTGAGATCTAACAGCAATTTAAGAACACCTAGATTTGATACACCTGGCAAGTGGGCAAAAATACCTAGATCAGAGTTATGTTGCAAGTGGGAAAAACGCCTAGATTTTAGATACAACACCTATGAAAAAACCTAGATTTGAGGCACCAGGCAAGTGGGAAAAAATGCCTAGATCTGAGATACATGGCAAGTTGGAAAACATGCCTAGATTTGAGATACAACAGCTATTAAAAACACCTAGATTTGAGACACCTGGCAAGTAGGAGAAAAGCCTAGATATGAGATACATGGCAAGTGGGAAAACATGCAGAGATTTGAGATAAAACAGCTATTAAAAACAGCTGGATGTGAGAAACCTAGCAAGTGGGAAAAACATCTAGATCTCAGATACCTGGCTAGTGGGAGAAAATGCCTAGATTTGAGATACAACAGCAATTAAAAAACACCTAGATTTGAGACACCTGGCAAGTGGGAAAAACAACACCCAGATTTGAGATCTAACAGCAATTTAAAAAAACCTAGATTTGAGACACCTGGCAAGTGGAAAAAACAACACCCAGATTTGAGATCTAACAGCAATTTAAAAACACCTAGATTTGAGACACCTGGCAAGTGGGCAAAAATGCCTTGATCTGAGATACATGGCAAGTGGGAAATATTTCTGAGATGTGAGATACAACAGCTATTAAAAACACCTAGATTTGAATCACCTGGCAAGTAGGAAAGAAACCTGGCAAGTGGGAGAAAATGCCTAGATTGAGATACAAGAGCAATTAAAAAACACCTACATTTGAGACACCTGGCAAGTGGAAAAAAACATTTAGGATCTGAGACATCTGGCAAATGGGAAAAATGCCTAGATCTGAGACACCGGACGAGTGGGAAAAAACACACAGATTTGAAATCCAACAGCAATTAAAAAATTCTAGATTTGATACACATGGCAAGTGAGGGAAAAAAGCCTAGATTTGTGACACCTAGCAAGTGGGAAAATATGCCTACATTTGAGATATAACAGCAATTAAAAACACCCATATTTCAGAAACCTAGCAAGGGGGAAAAACACCTAGATTTGAGATACAACAGCAATGAAAAAACACCTAGATTTGAGACACCTGGCAAAAGTGGGCAAAAATACCTAGATCAGAGTTATGTTGCAAGTGGGAAAACGCCTAGATTTGAGATACAACACCTATTCAAAAACCTAGACTTGAGGCACCAGGCAAGTGGGAAAAAATGCCTAGATCTGAGATACATGGCAAGTTGGAAAACATGCCTAGATTTGAGATACAACAGCTATTAAAAACACCTAGATTTGAGACACCTGGCAAGTAGGAGAAAAGCCTAGATCTGAGATACATGGCAAGTGGGAAAAAATGCAGAGATTTGAGATACAACAGCTATTAAAAACAGCTAGATGTGAGAAACCTAGCAAGTGGGAAAACATCTAGATCTCAGATACCTGGCTAGTGGGAGAAAATGCCAAGATTTGAGATACAACAGCAATTAAAAAACACCTAGATTTGAGACACCTGGCAAGTGGGAAAAACAACACCCAGATTTGAGATCTAACAGCAATTTAAAAACACCTAGATTTGAGACACCTAGCAAGTGGGCAAAAATGCCTTGATCTGAGATAAATTGCAAGTGGGAAAAAATGCTGAGATTTGAGATACAACAGCAATTAAACAACACCTAGATTTGAGACACCTGGCAAGTGTGAAAGAAACCTAGATATGAGTTACCTGGCAAGTGGGAGAACATGCCTAGATTGAGATACAACAGCAATTAAACAACTCCTAGATTTGGGTCACCTGGCTAGTGGAAAAATACACTTAGGATCTGAGACACCTGGCAAGTGGGAACAAATGCCTAGATTTGAGATACGTTGCAAGTGGGAAAACATCCCTAGGTTTGAGATACAACAGCTATTAAAAACAGCTAGATGTGAGAAACCTAGCAAGTGGGAAAAACATCTAAATCTCAGACACCTGGCTTGTGGGAGAAAATGCCTAGATTTGAGATACAACAGCAAGTAAAAAACACCTAGATTTGAGACACCTGGCAAGTGGGAAAAACAACACCCAGATCTGAGATCTAACAGCAATTAAAAAACACCTAGATTTGAGACACCTGACAAGTGGAAAAAACAACACCCAGATTTGAGATCTAACAGCAATTTAAAAACACCTAGATTTGAGACACCTGGCAAGTGGGCAAACATGCCTTGAACTGAGATACATGGCAAGTGGGAAACATTTCTGAGATGTGAGATACAACAGCTATTAAAAACACCTAGATTTGAATCACCTGGCAAGTAGGAAAGAAACCTGGCAAGTGGGAGAAAATGCCTAGATTGAGATACAAGAGCAATTAAAAAACACCTAGATTTGAGACACCTGGCAAGTGGAAAAAAACACTTAGGATCTGAGACACCTGGCAAGTGGGAAAAATGCCTAGATCTGAGACACCGGACGAGTGGGAAAAAACACACAGATTTGAAATCCAACAGCAATTAAAAAATTCTAGATTTGATACACATGGCAAGTGGGGGAAAAAAGCCTAGATTTGTGACACCTATCAAGTGGGAAAATATGCCTACATTTGAGATATAACAGCAATTAAAAACACCCATATTTCAGAAACCTAGCAAGTGGGAAAAACACCTAGATTTGAGATACAACAGCAATGAAAAAACACCTAGATTTGAGACACCTGGCAAGTGGGAAAAAACACCTAGATTTGAGGTACAACACCTATTTAAAAAAACTAGATTTGAGGCACCAGGCAAGTGGGAAAAAATGCCTAGATCTGAGATACATGGCAAGTGGGAAAACATGCCTAGATATGAGATACAACAGCTATTAAAAAACACCTAGATTTGAGACACCTGGCAAGTAGGAAAAAAGCCTAGATCTGAGATATATGGCAAGTGGGAAAAATGCCGAGATTTGAGATACAACAGCTATTAAAAACACCTAGATGTGAGAAACCTGGCAAGTGGGAAAAACATCTAGATCTCAGATACCTGGCTAGTGGGAGAAAATGCCTAGATTTGAGATACAACAGCAAGTAAAAAACACCTAGATTTGAGACACCTGGCAAGTGGGAAAAACAACACCCAGATCTGAGATCTAACAGCAATTTAAAAACACCTAGATTTGATACACCTGGCAAGTGGGCAAAAATACCTAGATCAGAGTTATGTTGCAAGTGGAAAAATGCCTAGATTTGAGATACAACACCTATTAAAATCCTAGATTTGAGGCACCAGGCAAGTGGGAAAGAATGCCTAGATCTGAGATACATGGCAAGTTGGAAAACATGCCTAGATTTGAGATACAACAGCTATTAAAAACACCTAGATTTGAGACACCTGGCAAGTAGGAGATAAGCCTAGATCTGAAATACATGGCAAGTGGGAAAAAATGCAGAGATTTGAGATACAACAGCTATTAAAAACAGCTAGATGTGAGAAACCTAGCAAGTGGGAAACACATCTAGATCTCAGATACCTGGCTAGTGGGAGAAAATGTCTAGATTTGAGATGCAACAGCAATTAAAAAACACCTAGATTTGAGACACCTGGCAAGTGGGAAAAACAACACCCAGATTTGAGATCTAACAGCAATTTAAAAACACCTAGATTTGAGACACCTAGCAAGTGGGCAAAAATGCCTTGATCTGAGATACATGGCAAGTGGGAAAAAATGCTGAGATTTGAGATACAACAGCAATTAAACAACACCTAGATTTGAGACACCTGGCAAGTGTGAAAGAAACCTAGATATGAGTTACCTGGCAGGTGGGAGAACATGCCTAGATTGAGATACAACAGAAATCAAACAACACCTAGATTTGGGTCACCTGGCTAGTGGAAAAAAACACTTAGGATTTGAGATACGTTGCAAGTGGGAAAACATCACTAGGTTTGAGATACAACAGCTATTAAAAACAGCTAGATGTGAGAAACCTAGCAAGTGGGAAAAACATCTAAATCTCAGATACCTGGCTAGTGGGAGAAAATGCCTAGATTTGAGATACAACAGCAAGTAAAAAACACCTAGATTTGAGACACCTGGCAAGTGGGAAAAACAACACCCAGATCTGAGATCTAACAGCAATTTAAAAACACCTAGATTTGATACACCTGGCAAGTGGGCAAAAATACCTAGATCAGAGTTATGTTGTAAGTGGGAAAAATGCCTAGATTTGAGATACAACACCTATTTAAAAACCTAGATTTGAGGCACCAGGCAAGTGGGGAAAAATGCCTAGATCTGAGATACATGGCAAGTTGGAAAACATGCCTAGATTCGAGATACAACAGCTATTAAAAACACCCATATTTCAGAAACCTAGCAAGTGGAAAAAACACCTAGATTTGAGATACAACAGCAATGAAAAAACACCTAGATTTGAGACACCTGGCAAGTGGGAAAAAACGCCTAGATTTGAGATACAACACCTATTAAAAAAACTAGATTTGAGGCACCAGGCAAGTGGGAAAAAATGCCTAGATCTGAGATACATGGCAAGTGGGAAAACATGCCTAGATATGAGATACAACAGCTAATAAAAAACACCTAGATTTGAGACACCTGGCTAGTAGGAAAAAAGCCTAGATCTGAGATATATGACAAGTGGGAAAAATGCAGAGATTTGAGATACAACAGCTATTAAAAACACCTAGATGTGAGAAACCTGGCAAGCGGGAAAAACATCTAGATCTCAGATACCTGGCTAGTGGGAGAAAATGCCTAGATTGAGATACAAGAGCAATTAAAAAACACCTAGATTTGAGACACCTGGCAAGTGGAAAAAAACACTTACGATCTGAGACACCTGGCAAGTGGGAAAAATGCCTAGATCTGAGACACTGGACGAGTGGGAAACAACACACAGATTTGAAATCCAACAGCAATTAAAAAATTCTAGATTTGATACACCTGGCAAGTGGGGGGAAAAGCCCAGATTTGTGACACCTAGCAAGTGGGAAAATATGCCTACATTTGAGATATAACAGCAATTAAAAACACCCATATTTCAGAAACCTAGCAAGTGGGAAAAACACCTAGATTTGAGATACAACACCTATTAAAAAAACTAGATTTGAGGCACCAGGCAAGTGGGAGAAAATGTCTAGATCTGAGATACATGGCAAGTGGGAAAACATGCCTAGATTTGAGAAACAACAGCTATTAAAAACACCTAGATTTGAGACACCTGGCAAGTAGGAAAAAAGCCTGGATCTGAGATATATGGCAAGTGGGAAAAATGCCGAGATTTGAGATACAACAGCTATTAAAAACACGTAGATGTGAGAAACCTGGCAAGTGGGAAAAACATCTAGATCTCAGATACCTGTCTAGTGGGAGAAAATGCCTAGATTTGAGATACAACAGCAAGTAAAAAACACCTAGATTTGAGACACCTGGCAAGTGGGAAAAACAACACCCAGATCTGAGATCTAACAGCAATTAAAAAACACCTAGATTTGAGACACCTGACAAGTGGAAAAAACAACACCCAGATTTGAGATCTAACAGCAATTTAAAAACACCTAGATTTGAGACACCTGGCAAGTGGGCAAACATGCCTTGAACTGAGATACATGGCAAGTGGGAAACATTTCTGAGATGTGAGATACAACAGCTATTAAAAACACCTAGATTTGAATCACCTGGCAAGTAGGAAAGAAACCTGGCAAGTGGGAGAAAATGCCTAGATTGAGATACAAGAGCAATTAAAAAACACCTAGATTTGAGACACCTGGCAAGTGGAAAAAAACACTTAGGATCTGAGACATCTGGCAAGTGGGAAAAATGCCTAGATCTGAGACACCGGACGAGTGGGAAAAAACACACAGATTTGAAATCCAAAAGCAATTAAAAAATTCTAGATTTGATACACATGGCAAGTGGGGGAAAAAAGCCTAGATTTGTGACACCTATCAAGTGGGAAAATATGCCTACATTTGAGATATAACAGCAATTAAAAACACCCATATTTCAGAAACCTAGCAAGTGGGAAAAACACCTAGATTTGAGATACAACAGCAATGAAAAAACACCTAGATTTGAGACACCTGGCAAGTGGGAAAAAACACCTAGATTTGAGGTACAACACCTATTTAAAAAAACTAGATTTGAGGCACCAGGCAAGTGGGAAAAAATGCCTAGATCTGAGATACATGGCAAGTGGGAAAACATGCCTAGATATGAGATACAACAGCTATTAAAAAACACCTAGATTTGAGACACCTGGCAAGTAGGAAAAAAGCCTAGATCTGAGATATATGGCAAGTGGGAAAAATGCTGAGATTTGAAATACAACAGCTATTAAAAACACCTAGATGTGAGAAACCTGGCAAGTGGGAAAAACATCTAGATCTCAGATACCTGGCTAGTGGGAGAAAATGCCTAGATTTGTGATACAACAGCAATTAAAACACCTAGATTTGAGACACCTGGCAAGTGGGAAAAACAACACCCAGATCTGAGATCTAACAGCAATTTAAAAACACCAAACATTTCTGAGATGTGAGATACAACAGCTATTAAAAACACCTAGATTTGAATAACCTGGCAAGTAGGAAGGAAACCTGGCAATTGGGAGAAAATGCCTAGATTGAGATACAAGAGCAATTAAAAAACACCTAGATTTGAGACACCTGGCAAGTGGAAAAAAACACTTAGGATCTGAGACACCTGGCAAGTGGGAAAAATGCCTAGATCTGAGACACCGGACGAGTGGGAAAAAACACACAGATTTGAAATCCAACAGCAATTAAAAAATTCTAGATTTGATACACATGGCAAGTGGGGGGAAAAAAAGCCTAGATTTGTGACACCTAGCAAGTGGGAAAATATGCCTACATTTGAGATATAACAGCAATTAAAAACACCCATATTTCAGAAACCTAGCAAGTGGGAAAAACACCTAGATTTGAGATACAACAGCAATGAAAAAACACCTAGATTTGAGACACCTGGCAAGTGGGAAAAAACGCCTAGATTTGAGATACAACACCTATTAAAAAACAAGATTTGAGGCACCAGGCAAGTGGGGAAAAAATGCCTAGATCTGAGATACATGGCAAGTGGGAAAACATGCCTAGATATGAGATACAACAGTTATTAAAAAACACCTAGATTTGAGACACCTGGCAAGTAGGAAAAAAGCCTAGATCTGAGATATATGGCAAGTGGGAAAAATGCCGAGATTTGAGATACAACAGCTATTAAAAACACCTAGATGTGAGAAACCTGGCAAGCGGGAAAAACATCTAGATCTCAGATACCTGGCTAGTGGGAGAAAATGCCTAGATTTGAGATACAACAGCAAGTAAAAAACACCTAGATTTGAGACACCTGGCAAGTGGGAAAAACAACACCCAGATCTGAGATCTAACAGCAATTTAAGAACACCTAGATTTGATACATCTGGCAAGTGGGCAAAAATACCTAGATCAGAGTTATGTTGCAAATGGGAAAAACGCCTAGATTTTAGATACAACACCTATTAAAAAACCTAGATTTGAGGCACTAGGCAAGTGGGAAAAAATGCCTAGATCTGAGAAACATGGCAAGTTGGAAAACATGCCTAGATTTGAGATACAACAGCTATTAAAAACACCTAGATTTGAGACACCTGGCAAGTAGGAGAAAAGCCTATATCTG
This sequence comes from Ambystoma mexicanum, assembly GCF_040938575.1. NCBI lineage: Eukaryota > Metazoa > Chordata > Amphibia > Caudata > Ambystomatidae > Ambystoma > Ambystoma mexicanum. The sequence goes on from NC_090931.1 coordinate 150,089,881, forward strand.
AGATACATGGCAAGTGGGAAAAAATGCAGAGATTTGAGATACAGCAGCTATTAAAAACAGCTAGATATGAGAAACCTAGCAAGTGGGAAAAACATCTAGATCTCAGATACCTGGCTAGTGGGAGAAAATGCCTAGATTTGAGATACAACAGCAATTAAAAAACACCTAGATTTGAGACACCTGGCAAGTGGGAAAAACAACACCCAGATTTGAGATCTAACAGCAATTTAAAAACACCTAGATTTGAGACACCTAGCAAGTGGGCAAAAATGCCTTGATCTGAGATACATGGCAAGTGGGAAAAAATGCTGAGATTTGAGATACAACAGCAATTAAACAACACCTAGATTTGAGACACCTGGCAAGTGTGAAAGAAACCTAGATATGAGTTACCTGGCAAGTGGGAGAACATGCCTAGATTGAGATACAACAGCAATCAAACAACACCTAGATTTGGGTCACCTGGCTAGTGGAAAAAAACACTTAGGATTTGAGATACGTTGCAAGTGGGAAAACATCACTAGGTTTGAGATACAACAGCTATTAAAAACAGCTAGATGTGAGAAACCTAGCAAGTGGGAAAAACATCTAAATCTCAGATACCTGGCTAGTGGGAGAAAATGCCTAGGTTTGAGATACAACAGCAAGTAAAAAACACCTAGATTTGAGACACCTGGCAAGTGGGAAAAACAACACCCAGATCTGAGATCTAACAGCAATTTAAAAACACCTAGATTTGATACACCTGGCAAGTGGGCAAAAATACCTAGATCAGAGTTATGTTGTAAGTGGGAAAAATGCCTAGATTTGAGATACAACACCTATTTAAAAACCTAGATTTGAGGCACCAGGCAAGTGGGGAAAAATGCATAGATCTGAGATACATGGCAAGTTGGAAAACATGCCTAGATTCGAGATACAACAGCTATTAAAAACACCCATATTTCAGAAACCTAGCAAGTGGAAAAAACACCTAGATTTGAGATACAACACCTATTAAAAAACAAGATTTGAGGCACCAGGCAAGTGGGAAAAAATGCCTAGATCTGAGATACATGGCAAGTGGGAAAACATGCCTAGATATGAGATACAACAGTTATTAAAAAACACCTAGATTTGAGACACCTGGCAAGTAGGAAAAAAGCCTAGATCTGAGATATATGGCAAGTGGGAAAAATGCCGAGATTTGAGATACAACAGCTATTAAAAACACCTAGATGTGAGAAACCTGGCAAGCGGGAAAAACATCTAGATCTCAGATACCTGGCTAGTGGGAGAAAATGCCTAGATTTGAGATACAACAGCAAGTAAAAAACACCTAGATTTGAGACACCTGGCAAGTGGGAAAAACAACACCCAGATCTGAGATCTAACAGCAATTTAAGAACACCTAGATTTGATACATCTGGCAAGTGGGCAAAAATACCTAGATCAGAGTTATGTTGTAAGTGGGAAAAATGCCTAGATTTGAGATACAACACCTATTTAAAAACCTAGATTTGAGGCACCAGGCAAGTGGGGAAAAATGCCTAGATCTGAGATACATGGCAAGTTGGAAAACATGCCTAGATTCGAGATACAACAGCTATTAAAAACACCCATATTTCAGAAACCTAGCAAGTGGAAAAAACACCTAGATTTGAGATACAACAGCAATGAAAAAACACCTAGATTTGAGACACCTGGCAAGTGGGAAAAAACGCCTAGATTTGAGATACAACACCTATTAAAAAAACTAGATTTGAGGCACCAGGCAAGTGGGAAAAAATGCCTAGATCTGAGATACATGGCAAGTGGGAAAACATGCCTAGATATGAGATACAACAGCTAATAAAAAACACCTAGATTTGAGACACCTGGCTAGTAGGAAAAAAGCCTAGATCTGAGATATATGACAAGTGGGAAAAATGCAGAGATTTGAGATACAACAGCTATTAAAAACACCTAGATGTGAGAAACCTGGCAAGCGGGAAAAACATCTAGATCTCAGATACCTGGCTAGTGGGAGAAAATGCCTAGATTGAGATACAAGAGCAATTAAAAAACACCTAGATTTGAGACACCTGGCAAGTGGAAAAAAACACTTAGGATCTGAGACACCTGGCAAGTGGGAAAAATGCCTAGATCTGAGACACCGGACGAGTGGGAAAAAACACACAGATTTGAAATCCAACAGCAATTAAAAAATTCTAGATTTGATACACATGGCAAGTGGGGGGAAAAAAAGCCTAGATTTGTGACACCTATCAAGTGGGAAAATATGCCTACATTTGAGATATAACAGCAATTAAAAACACCCATATTTCAGAAACCTAGCAAGTGGGAAAAACACCTAGATTTGAGATACAACAGCAATGAAAAAACACCTAGATTTGAGACACCTGGCAAGTGGGAAAAAACGCCTAGATTTGAGATACAACACCTATTAAAAAACAAGATTTGAAACACCAGGCAAGTGGGAAAAAATGCCTAGATCTGAGATACATGGCAAGTGGGAAAACATGCCTAGATATGAGATACAACAGTTATTAAAAAACACCTAGATTTGAGACACCTGGCAAGTAGGAAAAAAGCCTAGATCTGAGATATATGGCAAGTGGGAAAAATGCTGAGATTTGAGATACAACAGCTATTAAAAACACCTAGATGTGAGAAACCTGGCAAGCTGGAAAAACATCTAGATCTTAGATACCTTGCTAGTGGGAGAAAATGCCTAGATTTGAGATACAACAGCAAGTAAAAAACACCTAGATTTGAGACACCTGGCAAGTGGGAAAAACAACACCCAGATCTGAGATCTAACAGCAATTTAAGAACACCTAGATTTGATACATCTGGCAAGTGGGCAAAAATACCTAGATCAGAGTTATGTTGCAAGTGGGAAAAACGCCTAGATTTTAGATACAACACCTATTAAAAAACCTAGATTGGAGGCACTAGGCAAGTGGGAAAAAATGCCTAGATCTGAGAAACATGGCAAGTTGGAAAACATGCCTAGATTTGAGATACAACAGCTATTAAAAACACCTAGATTTGAGACACCTGGCAAGTAGGAGAAAAGCCTATATCTGAGATACATGGCAAGTGGGAAAAAATGCAGAGATTTGAGATACAGCAGCTATTAAAAACAGCTAGATATGAGAAACCTAGCAAGTGGGAAAAACATCTAGATCTCAGATACCTGGCTAGTGGGAGAAAATGCCTAGATTTGAGATACAACAGCAATTAAAAAACACCTAGATTTGAGACACCTGGCAAGTGGGAAAAACAACACCCAGATTTGAGATCTAACAGCAATTTAAAAACACCTAGATTTGAGACACCTAGCAAGTGGGCAAAAATGCCTTGATCTGAGATACATGGCAAGTGGGAAAAAATGCTGAGATTTGAGATACAACAGCAATTAAACAACACCTAGATTTGAGACACCTGGCAAGTGTGAAAGAAACCTAGATATGAGTTACCTGGCAGGTGGGAGAACATGCCTAGATTGAGATACAACAGCAATCAAACAACACCTAGATTTGGGTCACATGGCTAGTGGAAAAAAAACACTTAGGATTTGAGATACGTTGCAAGTGGGAAAACATTACTAGGTTTGAGATACAACAGCTATTAAAAACAGCTAGATGTGAGAAACCTAGCAAGTGGGAAAAACATCTAAATCTCAGATACCTGGCTAGTGGGAGAAAATGCCTAGATTTGAGATACAACAGCAAGTAAAAAACACCTAGATTTGAGACACCTGGCAAGTGGGAAAAACAACACCCAGATCTGAGATCTAACAGCAATTTAAAAACACCTAGATTTGATACACCTGGCAAGTGGGCAAAAATACCTAGATCAGAGTTATGTTGTAAGTGGGAAAAATGCCTAGATTTGAGATACAACACCTATTTAAAAACCTAGATTTGAGGCACCAGGCAAGTGGGGAAAAATGCCTAGATCTGAGATACATGGCAAGTTGGAAAACATGCCTAGATTCGAGATACAACAGCTATTAAAAACACCCATATTTCAGAAACCTAGCAAGTGGAAAAAACACCTAGATTTGAGATACAACAGCAATGAAAAAACACCTAGATTTGAGACACCTGGCAAGTGGGAAAAAACGCCTAGATTTGAGATACAACACCTATTAAAAAAACTAGATTTGAGGCACCAGGCAAGTGGGAAAAAATGCCTAGATCTGAGATACATGGCAAGTGGGAAAACATGCCTAGATATGAGATACAACAGCTAATAAAAAACACCTAGATTTGAGACACCTGGCTAGTAGGAAAAAAGCCTAGATCTGAGATATATGACAAGTGGGAAAAATGCAGAGATTTGAGATACAACAGCTATTAAAAACACCTAGATGTGAGAAACCTGGCAAGCGGGAAAAACATCTAGATCTCAGATACCTGGCTAGTGGGAGAAAATGCCTAGATTGAGATACAAGAGCAATTAAAAAACACCTAGATTTGAGACACCTGGCAAGTGGAAAAAACCACTTACGATCTGAGACACCTGGCAAGTGGGAAAAATGCCTAGATCTGAGACACTGGACGAGTGGGAAACAACACACAGATTTGAAATCCAACAGCAATTAAAAAATTCTAGATTTGATACACCTGGCAAGTGGGGGGAAAAGCCCAGATTTGTGACACCTAGCATGTGGGAAAATATGCCTACATTTGAGATATAACAGCAATTAAAAACACCCATATTTCAGAAACCTAGCAAGTGGGAAAAACACCTAGATTTGAGATACAACACCTATTAAAAAAACTAGATTTGAGGCACCAGGCAAGTGGGAGAAAATGTCTAGATCTGAGATACATGGCAAGTGGGAAAACATGCCTAGATTTGAGAAACAACAGCTATTAAAAACACCTAGATTTGAGACACCTGGCAAGTAGGAAAAAAGCCTGGATCTGAGATATATGGCAAGTGGGAAAAATGCCGAGATTTGAGATACAACAGCTATTAAAAACACGTAGATGTGAGAAACCTGGCAAGTGGGAAAAACATCTAGATCTCAGATACCTGTCTAGTGGGAGAAAATGCCTAGATTTGAGCTACAACAGCAATTAAAAAACACCTAGATTTGAGACACCTGGCAAGTGGGCAAAAATGCCTTGATCTGAGATACATGTCAAGTTGGAAACATTTCTGAGATGTGAGATACAACAGCTATTAAAAACACCTAGATTTGAATAACCTGGCAAGTAGGAAAGAAACCTGGCAAGTGGGAGAAAATGCCTAGATTGAGATACAAGAGCAATTAAAAAACACCTAGATTTGAGACACCTGGGAAGTGGAAAAAAACACTTAGGATCTGAGACACCTGGCAAGTGGAAAAAATGCCTAGATCTGAGACACCGGACGAGTGGGAAAAAACACACAGATTTGAAATCCAACAGCAATTAAAAAAGCCTAGATTTGTGACACCTAGCAAGTGGGAAAATATGCCTACATTTGAGATATAACAGCAATTAAAAACACCCATATTTCAGAAACCTAGCAAGTGGGAATAACACCTAGATTTGAGATACAACAGCAATGAAAAAACACCTATATTTGAGACACCTGGCAAGTGGGAAAAAACGCCTAGATTTGAGATACAACACCTATTAAAAAAACTAGATTTGAGGCACCAGGCAAGTGGGAAAAAATGCCTAGATCTGAGATACATGGCAAGTGGGAAAACATGCCTAGATATGAGATACAACAGCTATTAAAAAACACCCAGATTTGAGACACCTGGCAAGTGGGAAAAACAACACCCAGATCTGAGATCTAACAGCAATTTAAGAACATCTAGATTTGATACACCTGGCAAGTGGGCAAAAATACCTAGATCAGAGTTATGTTGCAAGTGGGAAAAACGCCTAGATTTTAGATACAACACCTATGAAAAAACCTAGATTTGAGGCACCAGGCAAGTGGGAAAAAATGCCTAGATCTGAGATACATGGCAAGTTGGAAAACATGCCTAGATTTGAGATACAACAGCTATTAAAAACACCTAGATTTGAGACACCTGGCAAGTAGGAGAAAAGCCTAGATCTGAGATACATGGCAAGTGGGAAAACATGCAGAGATTTGAGATAAAACAGCTATTAAAAACAGCTGGATGTGAGAAACCTAGCAAGTGGGAAAAACATCTAGATCTCAGATACCTGGCTAGTGGGAGAAAATGCCTAGATTTGAGATACAACAGCAATTAAAAAACACCTAGATTTGAGACACCTGGCAAGTGGGAAAAACAACACCCAGATTTGAGATCTAACAGCAATTTAAAAAAACCTAGATTTGAGACACCTGGCAAGTGGAAAAAACAACACCCAGATTTGAGATCTAACAGCAATTTAAAAACACCTAGATTTGAGACACCTGGCAAGTGGGCAAAAATGCCTTGATCTGAGATACATGGCAAGTGGGAAATATTTCTGAGATGTGAGATACAACAGCTATTAAAAACACCTAGATTTGAATCACCTGGCAAGTAGGAAAGAAACCTGGCAAGTGGGAGAAAATGCCTAGATTGAGATACAAGAGCAATTAAAAAACACCTACATTTGAGACACCTGGCAAGTGGAAAAAAACATTTAGGATCTGAGACATCTGGCAAATGGGAAAAATGCCTAGATCTGAGACACCGGATGAGTGGGAAAAAACACACAGATTTGAAATCCAACAGCAATTAAAAAATTCTAGATTTGATACACATGGCAAGTGAGGGGAAAAAAGCATAGATTTGTGACACCTAGCAAGTGGGAAAATATGCCTACATTTGAGATATAACAGCAATTAAAAACACCCATATTTCAGAAACCTAGCAAGGGGGAAAAACACCTAGATTTGAGATACAACAGCAATGAAAAAACACCTAGATTTGAGACACCTGGCAAGTGGGAAAAAACACCTAGATTTGAGGTACAACACCTATTTAAAAAAACTAGATTTGAGGCACCAGGCAAGTGGGAAAAAATGCCTAGATCTGAGATACATGGCAAGTGGGAAAACATGCCTAGATATGAGATACAACAGCTAATAAAAAACACCTAGATTTGAGACACCTGGCTAGTAGGAAAAAAGCCTAGATCTGAGATATATGACAAGTGGGAAAAATGCAGAGATTTGAGATACAACAGCTATTAAAAACACCTAGATGTGAGAAACCTGGCAAGCGGGAAAAACATCTAGATCTCAGATACCTGGCTAGTGGGAGAAAATGCCTAGATTGAGATACAAGAGCAATTAAAAAACACCTAGATTTGAGACACCTGGCAAGTGGAAAAAAACACTTAGGATCTGAGACACCTGGCAAGTGGGAAAAATGCCTAGATCTGAGACACCGGACGAGTGGGAAAAAACACACAGATTTGAAATCCAACAGCAATTAAAAAATTCTAGATTTGATACACATGGCAAGTGGGGGGAAAAAAAGCCTAGATTTGTGACACCTATCAAGTGGGAAAATATGCCTACATTTGAGATATAACAGCAATTAAAAACACCCATATTTCAGAAACCTAGCAAGTGGGAAAAACACCTAGATTTGAGATACAACAGCAATGAAAAAACACCTAGATTTGAGACACCTGGCAAGTGGGAAAAAACGCCTAGATTTGAGATACAACACCTATTAAAAAACAAGATTTGAAACACCAGGCAAGTGGGAAAAAATGCCTAGATCTGAGATACATGGCAAGTGGGAAAACATGCCTAGATATGAGATACAACAGTTATTAAAAAACACCTAGATTTGAGACACCTGGCAAGTAGGAAAAAAGCCTAGATCTGAGATATATGGCAAGTGGGAAAAATGCTGAGATTTGAGATACAACAGCTATTAAAAACACCTAGATGTGAGAAACCTGGCAAGCTGGAAAAACATCTAGATCTTAGATACCTTGCTAGTGGGAGAAAATGCCTAGATTTGAGATACAACAGCAAGTAAAAAACACCTAGATTTGAGACACCTGGCAAGTGGGAAAAACAACACCCAGATCTGAGATCTAACAGCAATTTAAGAACACCTAGATTTGATACATCTGGCAAGTGGGCAAAAATACCTAGATCAGAGTTATGTTGCAAGTGGGAAAAACGCCTAGATTTTAGATACAACACCTATTAAAAAACCTAGATTGGAGGCACTAGGCAAGTGGGAAAAAATGCCTAGATCTGAGAAACATGGCAAGTTGGAAAACATGCCTAGATTTGAGATACAACAGCTATTAAAAACACCTAGATTTGAGACACCTGGCAAGTAGGAGAAAAGCCTATATCTGAGATACATGGCAAGTGGGAAAAAATGCAGAGATTTGAGATACAGCAGCTATTAAAAACAGCTAGATATGAGAAACCTAGCAAGTGGGAAAAACATCTAGATCTCAGATACCTGGCTAGTGGGAGAAAATGCCTAGATTTGAGATACAACAGCAATTAAAAAACACCTAGATTTGAGACACCTGGCAAGTGGGAAAAACAACACCCAGATTTGAGATCTAACAGCAATTTAAAAACACCTAGATTTGAGACACCTAGCAAGTGGGCAAAAATGCCTTGATCTGAGATACATGGCAAGTGGGAAAAAATGCTGAGATTTGAGATACAACAGCAATTAAACAACACCTAGATTTGAGACACCTGGCAAGTGTGAAAGAAACCTAGATATGAGTTACCTGGCAGGTGGGAGAACATGCCTAGATTGAGATACAACAGCAATCAAACAACACCTAGATTTGGGTCACATGGCTAGTGGAAAAAAAACACTTAGGATTTGAGATACGTTGCAAGTGGGAAAACATTACTAGGTTTGAGATACAACAGCTATTAAAAACAGCTAGATGTGAGAAACCTAGCAAGTGGGAAAAACATCTAAATCTCAGATACCTGGCTAGTGGGAGAAAATGCCTAGATTTGAGATACAACAGCAAGTAAAAAACACCTAGATTTGAGACACCTGGCAAGTGGGAAAAACAACACCCAGATCTGAGATCTAACAGCAATTTAAAAACACCTAGATTTGATACACCTGGCAAGTGGGCAAAAATACCTAGATCAGAGTTATGTTGTAAGTGGGAAAAATGCCTAGATTTGAGATACAACACCTATTTAAAAACCTAGATTTGAGGCACCAGGCAAGTGGGGAAAAATGCCTAGATCTGAGATACATGGCAAGTTGGAAAACATGCCTAGATTCGAGATACAACAGCTATTAAAAACACCCATATTTCAGAAACCTAGCAAGTGGAAAAAACACCTAGATTTGAGATACAACAGCAATGAAAAAACACCTAGATTTGAGACACCTGGCAAGTGGGAAAAAACGCCTAGATTTGAGATACAACACCTATTAAAAAAACTAGATTTGAGGCACCAGGCAAGTGGGAAAAAATGCCTAGATCTGAGATACATGGCAAGTGGGAAAACATGCCTAGATATGAGATACAACAGCTAATAAAAAACACCTAGATTTGAGACACCTGGCTAGTAGGAAAAAAGCCTAGATCTGAGATATATGACAAGTGGGAAAAATGCAGAGATTTGAGATACAACAGCTATTAAAAACACCTAGATGTGAGAAACCTGGCAAGCGGGAAAAACATCTAGATCTCAGATACCTGGCTAGTGGGAGAAAATGCCTAGATTGAGATACAAGAGCAATTAAAAAACACCTAGATTTGAGACACCTGGCAAGTGGAAAAAAACACTTACGATCTGAGACACCTGGCAAGTGGGAAAAATGCCTAGATCTGAGACACTGGACGAGTGGGAAACAACACACAGATTTGAAATCCAACAGCAATTAAAAAATTCTAGATTTGATACACCTGGCAAGTGGGGGGAAAAGCCCAGATTTGTGACACCTAGCATGTGGGAAAATATGCCTACATTTGAGATATAACAGCAATTAAAAACACCCATATTTCAGAAACCTAGCAAGTGGGAAAAACACCTAGATTTGAGATACAACACCTATTAAAAAAACTAGATTTGAGGCACCAGGCAAGTGGGAGAAAATGTCTAGATCTGAGATACATGGCAAGTGGGAAAACATGCCTAGATTTGAGAAACAACAGCTATTAAAAACACCTAGATTTGAGACACCTGGCAAGTAGGAAAAAAGCCTGGATCTGAGATATATGGCAAGTGGGAAAAATGCCGAGATTTGAGATACAACAGCTATTAAAAACACGTAGATGTGAGAAACCTGGCAAGTGGGAAAAACATCTAGATCTCAGATACCTGTCTAGTGGGAGAAAATGCCTAGATTTGAGCTACAACAGCAATTAAAAAACACCTAGATTTGAGACACCTGGCAAGTGGGCAAAAATGCCTTGATCTGAGATACATGTCAAGTTGGAAACATTTCTGAGATGTGAGATACAACAGCTATTAAAAACACCTAGATTTGAATAACCTGGCAAGTAGGAAAGAAACCTGGCAAGTGGGAGAAAATGCCTAGATTGAGATACAAGAGCAATTAAAAAACACCTAGATTTGAGACACCTGGGAAGTGGAAAAAAACACTTAGGATCTGAGACACCTGGCAAGTGGAAAAAATGCCTAGATCTGAGACACCGGACGAGTGGGAAAAAACACACAGATTTGAAATCCAACAGCAATTAAAAAAGCCTAGATTTGTGACACCTAGCAAGTGGGAAAATATGCCTACATTTGAGATATAACAGCAATTAAAAACACCCATATTTCAGAAACCTAGCAAGTGGGAATAACACCTAGATTTGAGATACAACAGCAATGAAAAAACACCTATATTTGAGACACCTGGCAAGTGGGAAAAAACGCCTAGATTTGAGATACAACACCTATTAAAAAAACTAGATTTGAGGCACCAGGCAAGTGGGAAAAAATGCCTAGATCTGAGATACATGGCAAGTGGGAAAACATGCCTAGATATGAGATACAACAGCTATTAAAAAACACCCAGATTTGAGACACCTGGCAAGTGGGAAAAACAACACCCAGATCTGAGATCTAACAGCAATTTAAGAACATCTAGATTTGATACACCTGGCAAGTGGGCAAAAATACCTAGATCAGAGTTATGTTGCAAGTGGGAAAAACGCCTAGATTTTAGATACAACACCTATGAAAAAACCTAGATTTGAGGCACCAGGCAAGTGGGAAAAAATGCCTAGATCTGAGATACATGGCAAGTTGGAAAACATGCCTAGATTTGAGATACAACAGCTATTAAAAACACCTAGATTTGAGACACCTGGCAAGTAGGAGAAAAGCCTAGATCTGAGATACATGGCAAGTGGGAAAACATGCAGAGATTTGAGATAAAACAGCTATTAAAAACAGCTGGATGTGAGAAACCTAGCAAGTGGGAAAAACATCTAGATCTCAGATACCTGGCTAGTGGGAGAAAATGCCTAGATTTGAGATACAACAGCAATTAAAAAACACCTAGATTTGAGACACCTGGCAAGTGGGAAAAACAACACCCAGATTTGAGATCTAACAGCAATTTAAAAAAACCTAGATTTGAGACACCTGGCAAGTGGAAAAAACAACACCCAGATTTGAGATCTAACAGCAATTTAAAAACACCTAGATTTGAGACACCTGGCAAGTGGGCAAAAATGCCTTGATCTGAGATACATGGCAAGTGGGAAATATTTCTGAGATGTGAGATACAACAGCTATTAAAAACACCTAGATTTGAATCACCTGGCAAGTAGGAAAGAAACCTGGCAAGTGGGAGAAAATGCCTAGATTGAGATACAAGAGCAATTAAAAAACACCTACATTTGAGACACCTGGCAAGTGGAAAAAAACATTTAGGATCTGAGACATCTGGCAAATGGGAAAAATGCCTAGATCTGAGACACCGGATGAGTGGGAAAAAACACACAGATTTGAAATCCAACAGCAATTAAAAAATTCTAGATTTGATACACATGGCAAGTGAGGGGAAAAAAGCATAGATTTGTGACACCTAGCAAGTGGGAAAATATGCCTACATTTGAGATATAACAGCAATTAAAAACACCCATATTTCAGAAACCTAGCAAGGGGGAAAACACCTAGATTTGAGATACAACAGCAATGAAAAAACACCTATATTTGAGACACCTGGCAAGTGGGAAAAAACGCCTAGATTTGAGATACAACACCTATTAAAAAAACTAGATTTGAGGCACCAGGCAAGTGGGAAAAAATGCCTAGATCTGAGATACATGGCAAGTGGGAAAACATGCCTAGATATGAGATACAACAGCTATTAAAAAACACCCAGATTTGAGACACCTGGCAAGTGGGAAAAACAACACCCAGATCTGAGATCTAACAGCAATTTAAGAACATCTAGATTTGATACACCTGGCAAGTGGGCAAAAATACCTAGATCAGAGTTATGTTGCAAGTGGGAAAAACGCCTAGATTTTAGATACAACACCTATGAAAAAACCTAGATTTGAGGCACCAGGCAAGTGGGAAAAAATGCCTAGATCTGAGATACATGGCAAGTTGGAAAACATGCCTAGATTTGAGATACAACAGCTATTAAAAACACCTAGATTTGAGACACCTGGCAAGTAGGAGAAAAGCCTAGATCTGAGATACATGGCAAGTGGGAAAACATGCAGAGATTTGAGATAAAACAGCTATTAAAAACAGCTGGATGTGAGAAACCTAGCAAGTGGGAAAAACATCTAGATCTCAGATACCTGGCTAGTGGGAGAAAATGCCTAGATTTGAGATACAACAGCAATTAAAAAACACCTAGATTTGAGACACCTGGCAAGTGGGAAAAACAACACCCAGATTTGAGATCTAACAGCAATTTAAAAAAACCTAGATTTGAGACACCTGGCAAGTGGAAAAAACAACACCCAGATTTGAGATCTAACAGCAATTTAAAAACACCTAGATTTGAGACACCTGGCAAGTGGGCAAAAATGCCTTGATCTGAGATACATGGCAAGTGGGAAATATTTCTGAGATGTGAGATACAACAGCTATTAAAAACACCTAGATTTGAATCACCTGGCAAGTAGGAAAGAAACCTGGCAAGTGGGAGAAAATGCCTAGATTGAGATACAAGAGCAATTAAAAAACACCTACATTTGAGACACCTGGCAAGTGGAAAAAAACATTTAGGATCTGAGACATCTGGCAAATGGGAAAAATGCCTAGATCTGAGACACCGGATGAGTGGGAAAAAACACACAGATTTGAAATCCAACAGCAATTAAAAAATTCTAGATTTGATACACATGGCAAGTGAGGGGAAAAAAGCATAGATTTGTGACACCTAGCAAGTGGGAAAATATGCCTACATTTGAGATATAACAGCAATTAAAAACACCCATATTTCAGAAACCTAGCAAGGGGGAAAACACCTAGATTTGAGATACAACAGCAATGAAAAAACACCTAGATTTGAGACACCTGGCAAAAGTGGGCAAAAATACCTAGATCAGAGTTATGTTGCAAGTGGGAAAACGCCTAGATTTGAGATACAACACCTATTCAAAAACCTAGACTTGAGGCACCAGGCAAGTGGGAAAAAATGCCTAGATCTGAGATACATGGCAAGTTGGAAAACATGCCTAGATTTGAGATACAACAGCTATTAAAAACACCTAGATTTGAGACACCTGGCAAGTAGGAGAAAAGCCTAGATCTGAGATACATGGCAAGTGGGAAAAAATGCAGAGATTTGAGATACAACAGCTATTAAAAACAGCTAGATGTGAGAAACCTAGCAAGTGGGAAAACATCTAGATCTCAGATACCTGGCTAGTGGGAGAAAATGCCAAGATTTGAGATACAACAGCAATTAAAAAACACCTAGATTTGAGACACCTGGCAAGTGGCAAAAACAACACCCAGATTTGAGATCTAACAGCAATTTAAAAACACCTAGATTTGAGACACCTAGCAAGTGGGCAAAAATGCCTTGATCTGAGATAAATTGCAAGTGGGAAAAAATGCTGAGATTTGAGATACAACAGCAATTAAACAACACCTAGATTTGAGACACCTGGCAAGTGTGAAAGAAACCTAGATATGAGTTACCTGGCAAGTGGGAGAACATGCCTAGATTGAGATACAACAGCAATTAAACAACTCCTAGATTTGGGTCACCTGGCTAGTGGAAAAATACACTTAGGATCTGAGACACCTGGCAAGTAGGAAAAAAGCCTAGATCTGAGATATATGGCAAGTGGGAAAAATGCCGAGATTTGAGATACAACAGCTATTAAAAACACCTAGATGTGAGAAACCTGGCAAGTGGGAAAAACATCTAAATCTCAGACACCTGGCTTGTGGGAGAAAATGCCTAGATTTGAGATACAACAGCAAGTAAAAAACACCTAGATTTGAGACACCTGGCAAGTGGGAAAAACAACACCCAGATCTGAGATCTAACAGCAATTTAAAAACACCTAGATTTGATACACCTGGCAAGTGGGCAAAAATACCTAGATCAGAGTTATGTTGCAAGTGGAAAAATGCCTAGATTTGAGATACAACACCTATTAAAATCCTAGATTTGAGGCACCAGGCAAGTGGGAAAGAATGCCTAGATCTGAGATACATGGCAAGTTGGAAAACATGCCTAGATTTGAGATACAACAGCTATTAAAAACACCTAGATTTGAGACACCTGGCAAGTAGGAGATAAGCCTAGATCTGAAATACATGGCAAGTGGGAAAAAATGCAGAGATTTGACATACAACAGCTATTAAAAACAGCTAGATGTGAGAAACCTAGCAAGTGGGAAACACATCTAGATCTCAGATACCTGGCTAGTGGGAGAAAATGTCTAGATTTGAGATGCAACAGCAATTAAAAAACACCTAGATTTGAGACACCTGGCAAGTGGGAAAACAACACCCAGATTTGAGATCTAACAGCAATTTAAAAACACCTAGATTTGAGACACCTAGCAAGTGGGCAAAAATGCCTTGATCTGAGATACATGGCAAGTGGGAAAAAATGCTGAGATTTGAGACACAACAGCAATTAAATAACACCTAGATTTGAGACACCTGGCAAGTGTGAAAGAAACCTAGATATGAGTTACCTGGCAAGTGGGAGAACATGCCTAGATTGAGATACAACAGCAATTAAACAACACCTAGATTTGGGTCACCTGGCTAGTGGAAAAATACACTTAGGATCTGAGACACCTGGCAAGTGGGAACAAATGCCTAGATTTGAGATACGTTGCAAGTGGGAAAACATCCCTAGGTTTGAGATACAACAGCTATTAAAAACAGCTAGATGTGAGAAACCTAGCAAGTGGGAAAAACATCTAAATCTCAGACACCTGGCTTGTGGGAGAAAATGCCTAGATTTGAGATACAACAGCAAGTAAAAAACACCTAGATTTGAGACACCTGGCAAGTGGGAAAAACAACACCCAGATCTGAGATCTAACAGCAATTAAAAAACACCTAGATTTGAGACACCTGACAAGTGGAAAAAACAACACCCAGATTTGAGATCTAACAGCAATTTAAAAACACCTAGATTTGCGACACCTGGCAAGTGGGCAAACATGCCTTGAACTGAGATACATGGCAAGTGGGAAACATTTCTGAGATGTGAGATACAACAGCTATTAAAAACACCTAGATTTGAATCACCTGGCAAGTAGGAAAGAAACCTGACAAGTGGGAGAAAATGCCTAGATTGAGATACAAGAGCAATTAAAAAACACCTAGATTTGAGACACCTGGCAAGTGGAAAAAAACACTTAGGATCTGAGACACCTGGCAAGTGGGAAAAATGCCTAGATCTGAGACACCGGACGAGTGGGAAAAAACACACAGATTTGAAATCCAACAGCAATTAAAAAATTCTAGATTTGATACACATGGCAAGTGGGGGAAAAAAGCCTAGATTTGTGACACCTATCAAGTGGGAAAATATGCCTACATTTGAGATATAACAGCAATTAAAAACACCCATATTTCAGAAACCTAGCAAGTGGGAAAAACACCTAGATTTGAGATACACCAGCAATGAAAAAACACCTAGATTTGAGACACCTGGCAAGTGGGAAAAAACACCTAGATTTGAGGTACAACACCTATTTAAAAAAACTAGATTTGAGGCACCAGGCAAGTGGGAAAAAATGCCTAGATCTGAGATACATGGCAAGTGGGAAAACATGCCTAGATATGAGATACAACAGCTATTAAAAAACACCTAGATTTGAGACACCTGGCAAGTAGGAAAAAAGCCTAGATCTGAGATATATGGCAAGTGGGAAAAATGCCGAGATTTGAGATACAACAGCTATTAAAAACACCTAGATGTGAGAAACCTGGCAAGTGGGAAAAACATCTAGATCTCAGATACCTGGCTAGTGGGAGAAAATGCCTAGATTTGAGATACAACAGCAAGTAAAAAACACCTAGATTTGAGACACCTGGCAAGTGGGAAAAACAACACCCAGATCTGAGATCTAACAGCAATTTAAAAACACCTAGATTTGACACACCTGGCAAGTGGGCAAAAATACCTAGATCAGAGTTATGTTGCAAGTGGAAAAATGCCTAGATTTGAGATACAACACCTATTAAAATCCTAGATTTGAGGCACCAGGCAAGTGGGAAAGAATGCCTAGATCTGAGATACATGGCAAGTTGGAAAACATGCCTAGATTTGAGATACAACAGCTATTAAAAACACCTAGATTTGAGACACCTGGCAAGTAGGAGATAAGCCTAGATCTGAAATACATGGCAAGTGGGAAAAAATGCAGAGATTTGAGATACAACAGCTATTAAAAACAGCTAGATGTGAGAAACCTAGCAAGTGGGAAACACATCTAGATCTCAGATACCTGGCTAGTGGGAGAAAATGTCTAGATTTGAGATGCAACAGCAATTAAAAAACACCTAGATTTGAGACACCTGGCAAGTGGGAAAACAACACCCAGATTTGAGATCTAACAGCAATTTAAAAACACCTAGATTTGAGACACCTAGCAAGTGGGCAAAAATGCCTTGATCTGAGATACATGGCAAGTGGGAAAAAATGCTGAGATTTGAGACACAACAGCAATTAAATAACACCTAGATTTGAGACACCTGGCAAGTGTGAAAGAAACCTAGATATGAGTTACCTGGCAAGTGGGAGAACATGCCTAGATTGAGATACAACAGCAATTAAACAACACCTAGATTTGGGTCACCTGGCTAGTGGAAAAAAACACTTAGGATCTGAGACACCTGGCAAGTGGGAAAACATCCCTAGGTTTGAGATACAACAGCTATTAAAAACATCTAGATTTGAAACACTTTGCAATTGGAAAAAATGCCTAGATTTGAGATACAACCCCTATTAAAACACATAGATTTGAGACACCTGGCAAGTGGGAAAAATGCCTAGATCTGAGATACATGGCAAGTGGGAAAACATGCCTAGATTTGAGATACAACAGCTATTAAAAACGCATCAATTGTAATTCCATAATGGTGACATGCTCTGTATGGTGCCCTTGGCATCAAATCTATATCAGTAAAACTGAGAGAAATATCAAAATCAGGAGAAGTGAACATAGATCTTGCTTGAGGACTCGTACTTCGGATGCCCTTCTGGTCGACCATTGGATTGAGATGGCTCATAGACCAGATGAAATTATATGGTTGGTTGTATACAAACTACAGTCCAGTGGTGATAGCAATCGAGACAAAAGGACACTGATAGCGAAGGAACAACAATTAATTTTTCTTACCAAAAGTGCAACAACAGGACTGAATGAAAAAGTTGAATGGAGACCATAATTGCAAAAAGATTTGATCCCCATATGGACCTAGTTTTTAAAGCATTCAGGTCCACATTTGTTACATGCAGAATTTCATAATGAGGAACCAGCTCTTGCTGAATGAACGATGCCGGATCGTAATTTTTTGAAATTACTCCACGACGATATTGCCTTCAATTCAAATGCTGACACTGCGCAATACAATTGCATTGTTTATCCAATTTCCCATCAACCAGCACTGCAGCACGTAACTCCACCCAGACAGTAGGAGCTGCGGTTTGTTTGTTTGATAAATTGGGTCAATTTGGACACGTTTGCCTTTAAGGAATGAAGACTATGATACTTAGCGCGTCTCTTCAACCAATGAGCGAGACCGGTCATACATGTTAAAGGCACCAACCCGAACGGAGATGTGGATGCGTTATCTGGTGAGAACCCACGCTGTGTCCTCGGAACTTCCTGTTTTCAGACTGAAGCTGGTAAGCAGACACTAGGGACGTGAAGTGAATTGCACCTCTGGCCTTTTGGATCTAGAAGCTGCCAAAGTAGCTGATTTTGCCCGTTTTGCCAGTGGCTACTGTGGCGATCATCGAATACGGCACATGACACCTTGGACAGAACAACAGGTACAGAGTTTAAAAATAACCGGCGTCTATTATCACTGGATAGCCATATCATACCGCTATATGTTTGTGATGCACAGACCAACCATTAACATCCGATTTGCCGTATAAACACAACTAGTGCACCTGCCACACGTTAGTGAGCTTGCCGACATAATTTTTAAATAACAACTCAGGTTGCTAGATACAATTAAACACATTATGGCATTGCACCGTCTCTATTCCGAAGCCTTAGATTCTAACCAAGTTCCAGACACCATACTTAAGAGAAAGGCTAAACGGTCACGGTTTTAGGGTCTTTCCTCCCGTTATAAGTGGGTAATTTTCAAACTTAACTATCTCCCAACCTAGGCGCTTGATTTACTCTGGCAAGAGAGTGTCGTGACGTTTGGCCTAGTCCTCTGCTTCTATCCTGAATTCACAAGTTGACGACAGTGACCAGCAGTTACTGAGGATGCACATCCCTTGTGACTTCTAATCTCTGATTACTCTCTACCTTGAAATCTTTTGTTTAAAAGGTAACAGTGGAAGCTACAGCCACACTCACAGCCCAGGACTTAATGTGCATTCTCGACAACAATGTTCCAATTCCTTCCCCCCCTTTTTCACTAAACTATGAAGACTTGATTTGACTACGGTGTAGCATTTACACTTATGAGTATGAGAATATGAATATTTGATTTCCACTTTGAGGAAACACAGTTGAAATGTGGTAGAATTTTGTGATCACAAAGGGGTTAACGATAACTAGCCCAAGAGCTTCCGACCTTTTGAGTGACATGCCTATACAGAGATCAGTGCAATTTATAAGACACTGCGCTCTGTCTATTTGATTATTGTTCAAATCAATGTTGAGAATAAAACTCCAGATGGTATTGTGACTGATTGCCAATCATTCGCCTTTGTTTTTACTCTGTTGCAGGGGTTGAGCCCTTTCTTTCATTTGACAAGTACATGGAGAATGACGCACTACTGACATTGACGTCTGTGTTTTTGCTGTTGAATCTAACTTATCCATAACTTTGTATGGTATAAGCTGTTTTTCCGGTTAAACAGTGACATTTTTTTGTACTGTCAAAAAACAGACAAACCCCTGAAGAATTTCCACTGAATTTTTTTAATTCTATTTTAGGAAAGAGGCATGTTGGGTTAAATGTAACATCTTCTTGCTTAAGTAGATGTTAGGGTGTTTTTACACTGTATGAATGGAATACACAAGTGATTGAGATACATCTTTGCACAGCACTTAGCACTTTCTTAGACAATTCAATTGTAGGTCTTATTACTATGATTTTTGTTAAGAATTATCTGTTTTTTCTACACTGTTTTTGTATACCTGTAAACTGACATATATGTTTTTAACTGAATATGTTTTTTTTATCAAAGTTTGAAAAACATTTTCTTGTGTGTAAAATAATATTAAAATATGTATTTATTATGAAATCAACTGACTAAGACTGACTTTTGACTAGTTTTGGTTGTGGTTGTGGTTGTGGCTCTTTGTCGAGCAACAGAGTTACTCAATCCATAAGCATTGTTGTGTATATCTTTTGAAAGATTGGCCACCTTGTAGAGGGATTGCTTATGGGTTCTTTGCCCTCAAACCTCTTGGTGTTTTTGTAATGTACAACCCCACCTAGACCACACTTAGCTTATCAGTCATTGTTGGTTGATGGTTGGCTGGCTTCCCAGGTGAACACGGGCAAACACAGACTGGAGTGGCTTCTTTTGGAGCTGACCTTTGCCTTGGGACCCTTAACTAAGGGCTGCCCAGGCAGCGGCTGCCCTGAGTGGGTGACTTAAAAGGCCCCACTAGCCAAATGGCATGTGGAGGGCAGGAAAAGGGGAGGGCAAATAGGAAAAGGAGGAAGCTCTGCTCAAGGGAGTTGAGAAGGGGGCCTGAGATGTGCTGGGGCACTAAACATTTACAGAAAATATGCCAAAATGTGGATTTCTGGGCAGAGGCTCACCCTCTGGCCAACGGGTCACAGAAAGCAGTCCAGATAAAACACTGCAAGGTCGCTAGACCCTCACCTGCTACAAAATGGTCCCACCAGTTTATCACTGTGTGGAGGGCAGGAAAAGGAGAGGGCAAATAGGGAAATGAGGAAGCTCTGCTCAAGGGAGCGGGGAGTAGGCCTGAGATGCGCTGGGGCACTAAATAATTTCAGAAAATATGCCAAAATGTGGATCCCTGGGGCAGGGGCTCAGAAGCACTTACCTTCTGGCCTGAAACTCCTACCTTGCGAGACTTCCTATCAGAGGCAAACTTGATATTATTATACCGTGTTTCTTGGTGCATTATGCATTACCCCAGCTTTAAAAAAGGTAATTATATTTAATAAAATGCAAGCTCAAGCCTCAGATATATAATGCATATGTATTTTGTATATGTGAGGATATCGGAATCTCACACACCCAGATATATGCAACCATCTTATGACTTTTTATAATTTGAATGCGCATTTTATATATTATTTTAAGTATATGGTAACTTTTTATTATCGTAATTGTTCCCTGAGATTTATTTTTTGCTGATTTTACTATGTTGAAGATGATTTTTGAATTTGGCTTTTAGGGCGCCCCAATGAAAAGGTTTATAGTTTTCTCTTTTGACCTTTCAAACTTCAAGCGCTGTCGGGATGTTTAGGTTATGTCAACTATGTGCACTGTTGGTAATGCAGTGATTTTGTGCACTATCAGATATCAACATCACTTTTCTTCCTTAGCTTTCTCGCTCTTTTTCATTACTCCTTTTTGTTTTCCGTCTTTATTTTGTTTCTTATTCCTCTCCATCCCCTCTTTTGATTTTTTCATTATGTTCCCTTTTCTTTCCCCGCCCCATTTTAGGTATATATTCCTTTCTTTATGCAGTAATTGTGGCTAATGATCATAACAGCAGGATATGTTGCATAATGTTATGTTTTTGTATGAGCACTTATATTTTAAAGGTTGTTACATTGTTATATTCTGTTTGTGCACAAAAGAGTAGTGGATAAAACATTCCAATCAGTGAAAGTTATTTCTGCCTGGTAAGGACACAGCCACTTTGAAATCAATTTGCAATAACAATCCTCAGAGGAATTATATTAACTAATTTGAGTGTAGAAACTTCCGAGGGAGGAGCTCATTTTATAAATATTGATCATCTGTTTGTTTTGCAAACCTTGCACAAGAGCTCCTCAATGCAGAACCCTTCAATTTAAATTGTGAACACCCGCTCTGAGGATATCCTGGCTTAGCAATGGCTAGCTTTATTTAAGAGCTATTCCGAAAGAGAAATGAGACTGCTTGATCACGGTAGGAGTTTCAGTAATGCTTAAGTACGGAATGATGCTAGTATGTGTGCAGAGTGTGAACTATCCAGGGTCCGCCAAGCCAATTCAGTTCTCAGACTTCACAGAATGGCACGAACATCATCACTTTCGATAGTTAGAGAAAGCCTTTGGTTGTGTGGTGGATCAACCAGTGGCACTGTAATAAGAGAAAGGCCTGCTGCCACAGACCAGCAAGCAATGCAGAAGGCTAGAAGGTGAAAGAGCAACACAGCTCTAGCAGCCTAAACCAGTCTGACTTCCTGTTTAGATCTGATATGATGCTCCCGACATGCCTGGGGTGTTAGAATCAACACCTGGTGGCCGCAATACCTGATGTAATGGGTTCTATGTGAATTTGTCGAGGTTTTTTTGCCGAAGTAGATTTACTCTATTTTATTTTTTAATAGGTGATTTTGCCGACAATTTATGCGTGGGGCGCAGACCCCGCCCTTACCCACCTTACATTTATTATAAACCTAAACCCACTCCACACATATATTTTCAGCAAAATCCATTGGAAAAAACTCGATGAATCTACTTCAACGGAAAATGCTGGGGAAAAATCTCCCAATCCCGATTTAATATCCCTGATTTATCTGGAGGGCTCCAATAATAGCCCCCCTACATCCATGTGAGGAGAGAAGCAGGGAGGTGAAAGCTGGGCTTATAAATCCTGGGAGGATAGCTCAACGGCAATGTACACGCCTTGGAAGCAAGACGACATGAAGCAACACAGGTTCGATCCCCGTGTCCGTGCTTAGAAACCGCTGGGAGTTTAAGCGCGTTATAAATACGTAACTAAGACAAAAAACAAAAACAATTACGCAACTCAAAAAACGAACAATTCCTGTACAAGCGCCTCGATGCCTGCGGGCTGTGTGAGCGCTTTAAAAATGCAAAATAAAGAAAATAAAATATAAACAGAGGGAAAGGCCCTGTCCACCAACCAGACAACCATGACGGGTAGTGTGCCGAGGTCTTCAGGGGGACCTGTGAGGGAGAAATTGCAGAGAGAGGGCAAGTCTGATGCTCAATTTAGTTTCCCTGTGATTTACAGATGCACCAGACAAAATGAACCCTCTGAGAAACAAACTCAACTTTACCACCGAGGGGGGAGGGATGCAGAATTTACCAGCCTGCAGGGAGAGGGTCTCGAAGCAGGAAAGACACTTCTATCCAAGGGGGAACAGTTTTGATATGCAAAACGCTCTGATAAACCTCTCGCAATATAATCTCAAACTCTGCCCTGTTTAGCACCTCCTTGCATTGTTAACAAGCATGTTTTAAATTCCTGTTCCACTTTGTTGTGTATAGACACATCATTTTGGAAACCATCTTGACGGCTCATTTTCGAATCCCCAGGGCAGATGTAAACGTGTTATGCCTATCTAAATTAATTTGCTTATGCTATGGGGTATTTTATATAGTGTGACAGGTGGAGAGGAAGCAGTGAATGGGAATTGTGTGTTTTCCCTCTATACACTCTACTTTCCATAACTGAATGACTTTCCGCTCACATATGATTTCATGTTGTGACGAATCAACCTCTGGGGAACCAATGGTCCTGGGGTAAATATCGGGTTCTAAACCATCAATCAACCCCACACCTCTAGTACACCAGAAGGAATCCGAACAGATTGGAATAACAAGCCAATTATAAACCTCCTGTCCAATGTCGGTAACGTGGATTGAACGGCAGGCTTAGCTCCAAAAGGTTCTGGATCGGTGGCTAGTGGCAACACAGCGAAAATACAATTATTACTCATTGATAAAAGGGACTGTCCAGTCAAGGTTGTGTCAAAAATATCTACTTTATTTATATCATAAGAGACAGTTCTAGGAACACTACGAAACACAACCCACCCTGTAAAGGAATGCAGAGGACAGACAGTTAAATGTAAGAAAAGGGATGCACTCTGGATACCAATTGGAGGGTAGGCGGTATGGTGAATAACCACAGCAGTTTAAGGTTTCTTGGCTTCAGCAATGGGAGGACAGCTCAGGGCAAAGTGCTCGCCTTGGAAGCAAGACGACACGGAGCACCACAGGTTCGATCCCCGGGTCCGTGCTTAGAGATCTCTGGTTATTAAGCGTGTTATAAATAACCCATGATATCATATCAGCACAAAGGGAGCATTGGGTCTTAATACGTCTCTAGGGTCCTTCTGGGAAGGAGCAAGGGGACAGAACCACAATGTACCTTGTGCTGCAGGTGTTCTTGGTGCTCAACAGGGTCGAATCGGCTTCAGGGATCTTTGCAGGCTTCTGTGACAGAGTTCAAGACAGGAGTTAGCTGCTGCTATCCAGGCGGCAAGACGGTTCGCCGAGCAAAGGTGGACGAACGGCTGCAGTCGGGCCTACACGGTAGCTCAGGGTCAGGAATTTTCTCAGTGGTGGTCGGCAGTTCTGAAGAACTAGGTGAGATGTCTTGGATGTCTTTAAGCGACTGTGGCTTGACAGCTGTCAAAATTGCAGTCGGTGGCAACTTGAGGAACTCGACTGGCTCAAAAATGTCCTTTAAGGCGGACATCAGTAGATGCTCATTGAAGCACTTCATATTTATTTCTTTATTTATAACGCACCCTGTAGCCCGCAGGCATCAGGGCGCACATACACACAAGAACAATAAAAGATAGACGGGACAGTGTGAGGGCGACAGGGCGATTATGGAGGTCCTGGGTTTACTACTTTAAGAATGTGGTCTTGAGTTTTTTCCTGATAACCCAGCAGGTGGTTGTCTCGTCTCAGTTCCGAGGGAAGGAAATTCACAGTTGGGCGCCCTGGACAGGGAAAGAGCGACCAATGCCCTTTTCCTTTTTAAATGGTGGCCATGAGACCAGGGCCAGGTGGGAGGAATGGAGGCGTCATCCGGGAGTGTAAGCAATCATTGCACATTTGAGATATGAGGGGATGTTGCCAAAGAGGCAGTGCTGTACAATGGTACGGTATCAGGTAATATTATCCCCATATATATGGTCGCCGTAAATAATATCGCCAGGAAAAGGTCGGGGGGGTGTCCCCCGCATGTTCCATGCAATAATGTCACCACAAAAAACGGCCATTTTTCGGTGATATTTTTGCATGGTGAGATTTTTGTGGCAACATTTTACATGGTACCAATGGTACAGGTTTTGTTTTTACTGCGATCCTGAATGGCCAGCCAATGCAGGTCTTTATGATATTTTGAGATGCGTTCCTTAAATGGGATGTTTTTTATAATTCAAACTGCATCATTTTGATGTTGCTGACATCTTTTTAGACGGCAGTGATTAGCCCCTATAAGCTGTGCATTAAAGGAGTCTAGCCTAGATAAGATGGTGGAGCGACCAATGGTGGCAGCATTCTTTCAGTCAGAAAAGGTCTCACATTTCTGAGAAGTCGGAGGTGGTAGTTGCTGTTTCTACTAACCAGATTGGCGTGCTCATCTGAGTTGAGTGAGGCTTCCATAGTGATGACCAAAGTTTTAACTTTAAGTTGGCTGGGCTGTTGATGTTATTGATGGTGAAATTGGCATATTTCACACTGAGTTTACCCCTAGCCTGGGAAGAACCGAAGACAAACAGCTCCTCCATTAAAACACATTCAAGATTCAATGTGTCTGAAAAGTGAATGTAGTCTGGAAGAGTCCAGGGAGTGGTCCCTGCTAAGTTCCATCACAAGTTGTGTGTCATCAACGTAGTTAGTAAAAAAAGACACAGAGGCTCTCTGATAGAGAGCAGAGGGGCTGGATATAGATTTTAAAAAGCACCTGCGACAGACTGGTGCCTTGTGGGACTCCACAGAAGATGGGCACAGAGGGTGAGAAAGCATCTCCCCAATGAATTCTGGAAGCGCGATGAAGCAGGAAAGATGGAAGCCATTCAACTGCTCCACTGGAACAATTACCAATGGATTACAGGGCTTGAAGGAGACGTTGGTGGCCGAGCAGATCACAAACTGCTGACAGGTCCAAAAGGACCAGCAGGCCGGTCTTGCCGTTCTCCATGACCCCCAGTATATGGGATTGTAAGTCAATCAAAGTCTTTTCCATGCTGTGTGCCGGTCTAAAGCCAGATTGGCCATCATGTAAGATGTTATTCGCTTCTACATACGATTGAAGTTGTATTGTAGCAAATTTGTCTAGTATCTTCAAAAGAAAGTGACAATTTGTTATGGGCCTGAAGCTTGGGGGATCTCTGGGGTCCAGGCCTTTATTTTTTGGGGAGAAGTGTGACTGTAACCGCCTTGATGGAAGAGACCTGCTTGTCCCAGTAGGAGATGTTGACAAAACGTGTAAAGAAGGTGGCAAAAGAAGGCTCAATATTCGAGGAGGATTTCAGGTGGAAAGGGGTTTTCTGCACACGAGGTAGGTTTCATTCCTGAAAGTAGCTTCTCCATATCTGATATCTCGATGGAGCTGAGGGTGAATTTAGGGAAAGTCTGCGAGGCCCTCAAGGCCTCTGTGGGATTATCAATAGGTTTTAGGTTGGACTGTGTGCGGTGGACC
The DNA here is from genome assembly GCF_040938575.1 of Ambystoma mexicanum. Classification (NCBI taxonomy): domain Eukaryota; kingdom Metazoa; phylum Chordata; class Amphibia; order Caudata; family Ambystomatidae; genus Ambystoma; species Ambystoma mexicanum. Next base: position 150,116,063 of record NC_090931.1, read on the forward strand.
TTATCCCTTGCTTTGGTTATTTTTGCTTCGAAGGCTGCCTGGACCATCCTGCAGTCTGGTGCAGTGGGCACATGATGGAGGGCAGTAGCAGCAGATTTTTCCAAGCTTTTTACTATTTGGAAAAGATGTCCAAGCGTATTAGATGCTTCTTCTATTTGGGAATTGAACAAGTTCTTTTTAGTTTCAGTTATTTTTAATTTGTAGCTCTTGTCTGTGGCTTGCCGAAGTTCCCTATTCTCTTTGGATGGCTGTTCCTGCCATTTAGCATCGAGGGAGAGTTTGAGATTTTTTAGAACAGATAGTTCATGGGGTAAACCAGTGTTGGTGTCCTGGGTTAACTCTGACAAGCTTTGACCAAAGCGGGCCATATGATCTATCATGGTGTGAAGAGACTTAGTGTAATGTTCAGCCAGAACATGAACATGATCAATGGCAGATGTGTTTGCATGACTGCATCAAGACAAGATCTGATGTCAAGGGAAGAGATCTTTTTAAAGTTCTGACTCATAACCCTTGTGCTGGGGTTTGAGGGTCACTGAGTGTGAGTCTCAAAGCCAATGAAGAAGTTAACTATAAATGGTCTGACCAGATGCAGGAGGTTGTGACAAAGGTGCGGACATTCAGACTTCTGGTCTCACCCAATCCAATATATTTCTTTTGTCATTAGTAGGTTCATTATCCATGACTTGAATTTCCACATTATGAAGTGATTCTTCCAAAATGATAGCCTTCTGGTCCGCAGGGTTACCCCGCCAGTAATTAAAATCACCCAGGAATAGATTAGAGCTGTTCGACCCGCTAGGTTTGCTCTGCAGTTGAGTGATTTCATCAAGGAACTCTGGCATAGCTTGCGGGGGACGGTAGATCAAGATAAAATTGATACATGATTGAGGTGTAGGTGTCATCTTGAGGTGCAGTATTTCACAGCTAACACATTTGCATGGATTCGGGAAGAGTTGGAGATCGCATTTGGCAATAATAACCTCCCAGCTTCTTCAATGGGCGGGTGTCGTCCTGTAAGGTGGCCTGCCCAAAGCTGAGGAATGGGTTGCAGACAGCTGCCTTGACCTTTTTATCAGGTCAGAGACCTTCTGGTGTGTCCTACCTAGGAAGCTGGCTGCAGAGCCTATCAGGGCACGCTGTGTGCAGACTGGGTACCGGTTCTGGGGCAGCCGGAATGGTCCTCTGAGGAGTTTATCTCCATCTGTTCCCTGGGAGATGTTTGGGTGAGGGATCTTGCTTTCCTCATTGGAGGTCCTGGCCTCCCTTTACTTGCGGAAGATGAAAGGCAGACTGTACCTTCAGCCAGGGTCCATTCATGAGTTCTTCTTGCTACCCCTTGAGAAGTCTTCAAATGATCTTCCTTAGGAGGGGCTCAGCCCTCTTTTAACATCAAGTGTGCCACAGTGATTGGTGTAGACTAAGCCCACCTTAATGAACCAATCCTGCGGTCCCCTCTAACAATCTCCTGTATACATGAGATCATAACCAGAGTGCTTTGCAACAGGAAAGGTAAAGGGATGAAAACATGTTATACTAAGTCCCACTCATCCTCCTGTCTGTTGTTGATAAAAGAGTCTCTCTGGTTAATGGATCTCTATGTGGTTCATGTTTAAAGTGGCAGGTCTCCCTTGAAGCTGCAGCGAGACCAGACTCTGGCTCCTGAAAACCACATCCATTACCTGATGAATGGGGCTCCCCTATCGGGGGGGCTTACTGCAAACACAGAGTCCCAGACATGAGAGTTCACTGTCAATGACACTGAGGGTGGGAGCTGGCTTCAGGTTGACAAAGTTACATATAAACAAAATGCTAGGGTTTCCTGTCTCCTTTGTTCAACCTCTGCAGCATGGCCCCATTTGGGCCTGTTTCAAGTACACACTATTAGCATGGTAATTGCTGCCACCAGATACAGGGCCTAACAAAAGAGCAGGGCAGATCCCCCATCAGCGGGTTGAGCACTTACTAATGAAATGTGTGTGTGATCTGCAGATCTGAGGTTTGAATCCAGGCAAGACCAACTCAGCCTGTCATCCTTCGGTTGTCAATACATAAGTACAAACCTCGGTTGGGTGATACTCGTAAATGTTCTAGGTACAGCACTTTGGCAAAAGCGTTATATAAATATATAATTATCAATTTGTTTGCACTTTGTAGTGGAAATGTGAAACATTGCATGGAGGAGAGAAACGTGTGCAGAAGTCCAAATAACGGCTGTCCCCTATGCAATTTACATTTAGAACAAAACGGGCCTCGTATAGCAACACCCAATGATTTTTTTAAAGTTCTCAACACTTTGGGGGGGGGGCTATGATATCTGAGAACCCATTGTTATTTTCAAATGATCTCAATTTCTTTATGGTGCCTAAAGGTTCTAGAAACACTCACTCACTACGTATCAATACATCCAGAGAAATGTGTTATTGCTACATTTAAAATAGATTCGCTGACTCCTAGGTTTCTTTGGAGAACTGTGCTTTTTTCCTAGTCTAAGCTGCAATGCCCTGCTTGGCTTTGGATGCTTTTCTTCTGAAGTTTAGAGGCGCACTGTTAAATGTTGTACAGGAAAAGACTGGTCTTGGAGGTGTTGGGTGCCATAATGAGCCACCTTTAATATCAAATAGTCACATTTTTATCAAAGATAAATAGCACAATTTAATAGCGATGAAACTCTTCAATGACAAATAAATCCATCCATCCAGAGCAGCCGCACAACCGTTTCGAAACATGTTTACAAAAAAGGACATGGTTTTTCAAATGTTTGCGCAGCGTTCCCAGTGATGTCATTCCACCCATTTCTTCTAAATATGTTGATGTACTAAACAAAAAAGAATACAGCTCTGTTCAATGTTTTTGTCATAATGTACCAATATATTTATTTCAGCTTTTGGGATATTGCTTTGTGGTTATACCGGTATACTTTGGGGTAACGTGTGACCCATCATAAATAAAAGGTATGGCTGTGGTGTGGGCCACGGGGCAAGGAGGCTGATGGTGGTGTACAACAAGACAAGTTTGCAAAAACACACATTCGAGTTAAGGAATGATACAATGAAGTGGCTGGGTGGAAACCATCCCAAAATATGTATGAATTTGACATGTTATGTTATGTTATGTTACCTAAATTTGGAAAGCGCACGGTCGCCCAGAGGCATCATGGCGCTGGTGAGGAAGCTGCTCGCTAAGGGAAAAACAATAAAGAGCCAGAGAACTAGAAAAGAGTGGTTTTCAAAGCTTTTCTGAAAGCCAGATGGTTGGAGATGGATTTGAGTGGCAGTGGGAGGGTGTTCCAAAGCTTGGCCGCGGCAATGGAAAAGGCTCTGCCACCAAGTCTCTTCCGGATAAACCTCGGAACAATAAGTAGATTGGAAGCTGATGAGCAGAGACTTTGGAAAATTTGGATTGAAGGAACTCGGCTCCTGAGTCATGGATTGCCCGATGGACAATACACAGCGCCTTAAAATTAACTCACTGAGCCACTGGGAGCCAATGGAGTCGGCAGAGCACTGGTGAAATATGGACACCATAGGGAGAGCCAGTGGCTAGTCAAGCTGCCAAGTTCTGCATACGTTGAAGCCGTTGGAGAAGGCCAACTGGTTGAGACAGGTACAAGGAATTGCAATAGTCCAACCGTGTGAGGACTAGTGCAGCCACCACGGGAGGACGCATGACTTCCGGAATCATAGGCAGCTCCCTCTTTAGAACCCTGATCTGGTGGTGAGCGGACTGACACACAGCCGTAACCTGATTTGACATCGATAAGAAGGCAGAAAGAATAACCCCCAGGTTCTTCACTTTATTGACTGGACAAGGCAGAGGACCCAACGACGTGGGCCAGAAAGCAGGCGTCCATAGTGAGGGGTTGGGGGGGCAACCCACCAACATCACCTCCATTTTATCGCTGTTGAGCTTGAGCCAGTTTTGGTCCATCCATACGCCGACTGCCTTTAAACAGACATGAAGACAAGCTGAGACCTCAGTTTGATCCTGATCTAGACGGATCAGGATTTGAGTATCATCAGCGTAGGAATAACAATTGAGTCCATAGGAACGAATGAGGCAGACCAGCGCCCAGATATAAATGTTAAACAGAATCGGGGAGAGAGAGGATCCCTGAGGGACACCACAAGTAAGGACACAGGGGGGAGAGAGAAAAGGGGGCATAGCGAGAGTCTGAGTGCGGTCTGAAAGAAAGGAGGTAAACCAGGCGAGGACAGAGCCGAAAAACCCAATCTGTGCTGGACGTGAAAGAAGGATAGAGTGGTCCACCATATCAAATATGGCGGACAAGTCCAACAGAATCAGGGCCCCAGCTCCACCCGCATCAACTAGTCTAGACATATCGTCTTGCACTGAGACAAGCACACTTTCCGTCCCTCTCCCTGGCCTAAAACCTGCCTGGGCGTGATTGAACATTTTAGAGGATTCCAGGAAGGAAGGCCAGAGATTCCAAAAGTTTAGACAAGAACGGGAGCAGGGAAATGAGGCGAAAGTTAGCGGGATCAAGCGAGAGCTTCTGAAGGAGAGGGATAACCCTCGCAGATTTCAACTCCGGAGGTACCAGTCCGGACTGGCAGGAATTATTAATAGCTGACGTGATGTTCGCCAGAATATCATGGGCAATGGTCTTCATGATGACTGCAGGAATGGCATCCTCAGGAGAGGAGGATTTAATCTTTAAGATAGCCGCTAAAACTTCTGCCTCAGTGAACAAAGGGAGAGTGGACCAGTTAGCAGAGGGATTAGTAGAGGGAGGCGGCACAAAACTAGTGGTGCCTGGAAATAATATCGACAAAGACTTTTCAATGTTCGATCGAATCATATCGATTTTAGTGGAAAAGAAGGATGCAAGGTCATTGCATAGCTTTTGTGCAGGCTTAACCATAGAGGCAAGAGGTTCAGAAGAAGCAAGTAAATGAACAATGGAAAACAAAGTTTTTGGTTTACATAAAGCATTTTCAATTTTTTGAGCAAAAAAAGTGGATTTAGCTAGTTTAACACTGGCTAAATAAGTAGAGAGACTAAGCTTGTACAAGTCTCTAAGTGTCGGATTGTAACTAATCCGCCATTTACGTTCAGCTCATCTGAGTTGCAGATGGGCGATTTTAAGCTGATCGGAGAACCAAGGCTGAGATGGTAGTCTACGTCCTTGAGTCAGTTTAAGTGGAGCATAGCAATCGGCAGCAGTCACCAATGATAGCGACAGTGTGGTTAGAGATAAGGGTCTCAGAGGAGCACATTTAGAGGCTATATGGGCACTAAGTGCCTTGGGATCAACTGAGCGCCAGGAGCGATGTAACGTCTTAGGGGGGATGACTTTACAAAGGGGAGTGGCTGGTATGAATGAGCATGAGACCAGATGGTGATCGGACGATGTCACGGGCTCAATCAGCAGAGCGTCTTTAGCAAATACCAAGTCAAGAATGTTTCCATGTAGGTGGGTAGAGGCTTGAATCAGTTGGTGAAGATGTAGGTCAGAGAGGCTGTCAAAAAAGGAGTTGAGTTTGTCCGATCTAGGTAAGTTGAAATGCAAATTAAGATCACCTAGTATCACAAGATTAGTGTAGTGCAAGCTCAAATCAGCTCTAAGATCGGCTAAGCCTTCCCCAAAGGATCCTATAGGGCCCGGAGAGTGGTATATTAGCAGGAGGTGGGTGACGTGGGAAGGCAACAGTACACACCTACATAGGGGAATCATTGGGGCATTCAAAGGCTTATCTTAAGTGGGACCTTTTCCAGTGTCTTCCAATAGAGCAGGCTTTGGGGTTATGTGCTCAGAGGGGCAGGAAGCCAGATGAACATGAGTGGCTCTGGCTAAATGCTAAATCTGCCTCTGATCAATGACTTAAGTCTAGTATGCCTGTAAGATAGCCCTGCTGGGAAGATAGATCAGCGGGTTGGGTGCTTGCTGCTGTGACCTATGTGTGATCTACCAGTCACAGTTCCGAATCCCGGCAGGGCCAATTGGGCTTTTCATCCTTCTGAGGTCGATAAAAGAGTGCCAATTTCAATTGAGTGATAATAATTGTATGTAAATGTTCTATGTACAGCTCTTTGGTGAAAGCGCTACAACAATAACAGATTATTGTTCGGTTTGCATTCTTAGCGAGCCGAAAGATGTGAAAGTCCATTAACCCATCAAGTGATTGTATACATTGAGGATGTTTCACCAGGTCCATATCAAATGTAATGTAACTGGGTCTTGCACAGTGCACCTTCTGACATTTAGTCAGCCAGTTGGTGTTGGGGGTAGGAGGGCCGCGAGGGGTCAGTATGGAGAGAGTAAGGGTCAGGATATTCACTGAGGGTGTTCCTGCACGCAGATCCGAAGGTTCTCTGTGTGCTGGTAGGATTCTAGGAGAGGTGGGTGGTTGCTTTAAGCCTCTGCTCATTGCTTAATCCTGCAAGCATGAGTGGTTGGGTGGTGGGCTGTATGTACTGTGGTGGGGTGTTTGTCAAGGGGGTTTGCAGCAGGGGGCACTCATACTTTTGCTAATGGGTGTGTTTAGTGTATGTTGGAAGGATGGTGGGTGAGTAGGTTAGTGAGAGGAAGGTTGGTTCTTGTGACCGTATGCTCAAGTGTGCCCGTTTTGAAGAAGCTGTGATGGGGGTATTCTTTGCTTCTGTGTGGTAACCTGGCACACTTTTACCAATGAGGCATCATTTGCCTATATGGAGTCAGCATTCCCAGACGGGTTCCCTGTTTTTTTTTGTGGTTTTGAGAAATCTCTTCTTATAGTTTATGATTAAGGAATACCCAGAGGCATTTTTGCTTATGTCTGAATGGTTTAAGTTCCAGATAATATTAAGCTTGCCTGCCGGTGGATCTGAGGGCCCACCTGCTGAGTCCCCTGCTTCTGAAGTGTCTGGACTTACTGAAGTTATGCTGGACTTGCAGTGATGCCATATTTCACCATACTAGATAAATGAGCAATACCGAAAAGGCATTTCTTGGTCAATTCTTTTTTTTTCAACAACACTTTATTATTTTTCATATAAACAATAATAGTAAAAGCAACAATGCTTCACAATCAGCATAAAGAATGAATTTTACAAAAAGACAAGAGCATCATAAATAATGCAAATTAAACAGAAAACCAACCGTAGTAAAACATAACCAGCAAGATAACCACAACCACACAAGACAGCACAAAAAAAAAAAAGGAACCCCACCCTTTTCACTACAACTACCATAACCGTCAAAACAAGTCCACCTTCCCATCAATCATATAGAGTCATAAAGGGACCCCATAATTTCAAATAATCCTCATCCTTATCTTTATTATGAAATGAAACCTTATCATACTGTTCCAAAACATGTAATCCCGTCAGCCATTCATCAACATTAGGTTTCTTCCTCGATTTCCAAACTCTGAGTATTAACCTGATAGCCACCATTATGGCCCTATCAATCCAACAAGAATGTCTCGTAATTCGACCACCCCTATCCTTACTGGAAAGTAGTATGATATTCACTGCCGACCTCTGCAAAACCACATCAAAAATCAAATCAATTCTATCAATCACTGCCGTCCAGAACCCCTATCATTATTACAACCCCAACACAAATCATCTGGCCGGAGCCCCAGTCTAAACATCCTAGCAGGCGTCCAATATAACTTTCCAATAATTTTTTGTCGAATTAAACGTAAACCCATATCAGGACCCAAAGTCAAGTTAACCTTCAGAATGTATTTCCAATCTAACTTAGAAAGTTCATCCAGAACATCATCCGACCAAACATTTCTTAATCTAGACCATGCCCCCCAAAGTTTCTCATCAATAGGCATAAATTGCATATAAGTACGTACCCCGTATTCCGGACCTTCCAATAAAGTACTAATCTCTGGTTTATTCCCAATAGAAACATCAGCCAATTCCAATCTATTATTTATCATATTCTCAAAAGCCAAGTACCTATTCAGTTCACTTCGCCTCAGACCGTACCTATTCATCAATTCCGCAAAACTCAACAACCTATCCCCATCCAACACATCTGCCAACTTCAGAATACCCTTGTTAATCCAACTGAGCCAATTCAAACATTTATTATCAATCTGTAAAGCAGTATTGTACCATATAGAAGCATCCCTACTGAAACCATAACTCATTCCATTGTCTCGAAACCACTCTCCAATCACTTGTCTAGTAGCCACAATTGGGCGCAACTTCAATCTATTAATTGGCAATTTATCCATACTGTATACGGATCTCAAGTCAAAAGGAGCACAAATGCCCCTTTCCATACTCAACCAAATTGGTTCATTCACCCCACAATCTCTAAAATAAAAAGATTTTTTTTAAAGTAAAAAAGCGTTGTTATATTTTACCAAGTCAGGGAATCCAAATCCCCCATCCTCAACTTTTTGTACTAGCATGTATTTCGGAACCCTAGGCCTTTTTCCAGAACCCCACAAGAAAGAAAAAAAAGTTGTTCAATCTTAAGTAACTGTTTCTTATACAACAACAACGGGATGGACTGAAGAACATACAAGATTTTCGGCAAAAGAACCATTTTAATTGCATTGATCTTAGCCCACAGATTCAATGTCAATCTCTCCCATCTCCTAATCAATAAGGGCATTTGCGCGGTTACCAAATCCAGATTATATTGCAGTAATTTCTTTAAATCTCCAATAATATGAATTCCTAGATACTTAACCCCCCTGGAGACCATTTACAATTCCATGAACTCAAAACTGAACTTCCACGCCGACCAGACAAGGGGAAAACCTCAGTTTTATCCCAGTTCACCTTATGTCCTGACAATTCACCCACCTCTTGAAACATTGATTTTATTACATCCCCACACACTTCTGGATTCGATAACGTAAGAAGAATATCATCAGCGTACGATAGGACTTTCACCTCAACTTTCCCAACATTAATACCTCTAATAATCTCACATTGTCTAAAATAAGTAGCAAGAGGTTCCAACGCCAAATCAAACAAAAAAGGTGACAACGGACAACCCTTAATGACGTCATACTCTATCAATAGTGGGCTTGGGTTGTCCTTAGAGTTGCGTGGTAAATCTAGCATGCGTCATTTTGCGGTGTCCAGGTTGTCATAGGTTTAAGGGTGGGGCTGATATCTAACGCAGTGCTAGCTGTGCGCAGGGCTGTTTCTTAGTGCTTTGTCTGGGACGCCAGTCGTAGCTCTACGCAATGCTGGATCTTACTGTCTTGTCTGGGACGCCAGTCCTAGCAGTACGCAGGGCTGTTTCTTAGTGCCTTGTCTGGGACACCAGTCCTAGCTGTACGCCAGGCTGGATCTTAGTGCCTTGTCTGGGATGCCGGTCGTAGCTGTACGCCGTGCTGGATCTTACTGCATTGTCTGGGACGCCAGTCCTAGCTGTACGCAGGCTGTTTCTTAGTGCCTTGTCTGGGACGCCAGTCCTAGCTGTACGCCGGGCTGGATCTTAGTTCCTTGTCTGGGACGCCAGTCCTAGCTGTACGCCGGGCTGTTTCTTAGTGCTTTGTCTGGGACGCATGGTACATACGTGATCAAGGGGACTTCAGAGACCCTGCCATGGATGGCTCTATGGGAGAGGCGCCAGGTTTTGGATTGAATTCTGAAGTTCATAAAACACCTAAAGACTCGCTCAAGTGCAGCAAACTTGCTGTGAAACAAGACAATACCATGTGCCATGGGGTTGAATAGACCGGTCAGACTGGCACAGGTCTTCAGCTCGCCCTCCGCCTAGTTCCATAAATTAAGTACCACACGTAGATAATCATAGTGGCACCGATGATTATAGCACTTAGAAGCTGGAGTGGTCCGACTTACCATAAGAACCCCAAAACGTAGTTGTGAGCCAGGGAAGTTTCTGGGGTGGCGCGTTCTCAACTTTGCATCATTGTGTGCTCTTTGCATGCAGTTGACCAGGTAGTCTGTTGCCCATGACAACAGACTACCTGGTCAACGGCATGAAAGCATCGTGAATAGGAAAGAGAAGTAAGGCGAGCAGAATCAGACTGGTCACAAGCGGGGCAAACAGTTTCTAATCAGGGCTTTCACTTGCGGTCCCTCAGGGTAAGGAAGTGGCCCACAGGAATCCTCTGCTTTTTGGCCCTTGCGGTTCAACGTTAAGTGGAATACTTTGTGGTACTTCACTTCTACAAAAACCTTTGTGTTTTTCTTTTTGTTTTTCTTTTTTTGTTAATGGGGGGATTCTCCCCATCGCTTAATACGCAGATATATGTATAGGATCAATCCGATTACTGCGAGAAGAAAATACCGACTACAGAAATGCCCATTTTTATTTTATATTCGAGCAATTGACCCCCGCAGGCCTCCCTTACATAATGAATTTACCTTACCCACACCGCACATATAATTGGTTCGAAAATCGGAGGGAAAAAACAAGGCATTTTCGTAGTCAGTATTTTTGCGCTTGCATGAACGCATGATACCTATGTAAATTCACCAAAAGTTAGTTTGTCAAAGTGAAGTTGCACTAAGTATTTCACTTCGATGAAACAACGGTCCACAGGCTAACTATGATTCCGGTTTTGCTCGGGTTTAGTTTTAATCTCTTGTTGGTCATCATCCATGATTAAAATTACTAAAGTGCTTGGCTTTTCAGTCAAATCATAAGTGTCTGTGCAAGTGGCTGATATCTGATCTGCTCCCAAAACCTTGAAAGCCACTTAGGTGACCCACAGATGATGGCAATGCTTCAATGTAGGATTGCTAGGGGTTTGCATAGTAGTTTTCATAATAGCGGCTAGAAATTTACACAGGACAACCACAACATCCTCTGTGGATCAGTTTCAAGCATTTTCAAACCACTGATGAAATGTAATCGAACGCTTAAACATATAGCTACTGAACCCAAATATTGGCACAGACCCAATCAAATGTCATTGTTCCATAACTGGAAAAATCCTTCAAATATGCTCCAGGGTTCGCCAAATCCAGGCCTCGAGGGATGGAAAACTGATGTGTTTTCAGGATATCCCTCATTAATATTCAGGAGAACAATTTGCATATTTTGCAAATTTGTCTCATGAATATTAATGAGGGATATCACGAAATCGGACATTTTTACAGCATTCAAGGCCTGGAGTTGGACAACCCTGTGACTTAGCAGAGGGTTTTCTATGCTTTCGAGCATCAGCGCCATACACGGATTCCTTTCCGCACCATCACTCGATTGCTGAAACTAATCAAGTACAAAAGAATTCTTTAAAATTGCATCCTGAACTTCACACTAGGAGCCAGGCTGAAGAAAAAGGCACAGAATGCAGCGCCAACGAAATCAGCAGTGAAGCGAGACAGTGCAGCAGGCAAGTCTGCCATCCCACGTCAGCTGATTCACACATCCTTGCCACCTTCTCATTTTACAAAAGGAAATGAGTTTTCTGTAACCCTCAAAAGGCTAGATTTTTACCACAGCCAAAAACTGAACTTATTAAGATTTTTGTATGTAGTTAATTTTAATTATGATCGATAAGTATTTGCTGCAGCATCGTCTATAGTCTATATCGTATGTAAACCCTTTGAGGTCAATTCACGATGATTACTCTGATTTACCCTTGACTTACTCTAGGAGAGGTAGATGATTTGAGTTGATTGGGCAAGTGGGTACGTGTGCGCATGTATTATGTTCTGTAATGTTACTTGGTATTTGTATAGTGCCTACTGCCATTGCTATGGCTTCAACGCACTGTGAGTGTGGAAAGACCTTCGGAAAACTATAGTCGGTGCAAACATGGAAATAAAAGAGCATTACATTGCATGCAAAGGTAATTAAATATAGATGACTAATCCATTACTAGCAGCGATTACTATTTTAAACCATTATAAAAATCATGCAGAGCATTGTGGTCAGTCGCAGGGATGACTGCGGTGTCAGTGACTATGTTACATCTGTTATGTCAAAGACTATTTGAGCAGCTGTTGAGCTGTGGAGCCGAGGTACGGCTAGACACGCTCGACATGCTGAAAGGTTCTTTCTTCTCAATCCTTTGCGTTGGAGAGCAGGCAAGGATCCAGAGAGTGGTGGGTGGCAAGACGCGGCTGCCCCGGCTGCAGCTGGGCCATGGTGGTGATGTTCAGTGGATCTCTGTGTATGGGAGCTTTTGAGGCTCGATCCGGCTCTGTTCTGGGAACCTGCAGGAGTGGCGTGGCATGCCAGTGAGGTGTGGCCACTCCATGCTGGGATATTGACCTGGGATTAGCCTGATGAAGACCTGAGTAGCTGGTCTGAGTGCGGGCAAGTGCAGACTGCTGCAGTTAGCAGCAGGCACAAGCACACAGCAACACTGACTTTCCCCAGTGGTGAGTATCTTTTAGCTCCCCTGACAACATGCCTTCTACGTACTAGTTAAGAAGCAAAACTGGATAGGCCTCCCCTACCATAATCCTAGAATCCTGAGACTCTGTGGCGGGTGTTCAGGGAGTGGGCTTGCAGATCTCTCCAACCGATGCATCTGAGGGGTATACACGCATTTCGTCGAATGATTTTACATCATGGGACTTTTCATCGCCAACCCTTTCATCGCCAAAAACTTTTTAAAATTTTTTTTTTATGGGGGGGTGTTTGGTGCGGTTTGGGGTATGATTATATAAATAAGGGGGGGTTTGGGGGGGGCGAAGTCCCCCCATAAATAATTTTTTTTTTAAAAAGGAGTCCCACGATGTAAAATCATTCGGCGAAATAACGTACAACCATCTGAGGATTGTATGTCTCCTCCGAAACCAGTAAATGGAGAACACCCAGTCCCTCCGGCACCATTATCAATAATGAATAGACCTGGTTGGTAAATGGCGAACATCCGGTCACTCCGGCACCATTATCAATAAGGAATAGACCCAGTCGGTAAATGGCGAACACCCGGTCACTCCGGCGCCATTATCAATAAGGAATAGACCCGGTCGGTAAATGGAGAACACCCGGTCACTCCGGCACCATTATCAATAAGGAATAGACCTGGTCGGTAAATGGAGAACACCCAGTCATTCTGGCACCATTATCAATAAGGAATAGACCGGGTCAGTAAATGGAGAACACCCGGTCACTCTGGCACCATTGTCATTAATGAATAGACCCGGTCGGTAATTGGAAAACACTCAGTCACTCCGGCGCCATTGCAATAAGGTATAGACCCGGTCAGTAAATGGAGAACACCCGGTCACTCCGGCGCCATAATCAATAAGGAATAGACCCGGTCAGTAAATGGAGAACACCCGGTCACTCTGGCACCATTGTCATTAATGAATAGACCCGGTCGGTTGAGTGCTGCTGGGGGAGATTCATATGCGAAAATAACCTATGCCTGGAAAAACAGTGCTTTTGCCAATAAAGCATCATGTTGAGGACTATGAGATCCCAGACGTGGATTTTTTGGATCTCTGCCAAAAAGAAAGGGAATTCCTATCGAGGACTGCAATTCACAAAGTTTCAACATCCCCAATCCCACAAGTAATATCTTCTTTGGAGCAATCTCCGAAACGTCTTTGTGAGTCACAAGTTCCTGAGTCGCCGTCATCACTTAACTCAAAGCCATCATTATTTTCTACTGCAGAAATATTGATTGATTTATTGTTAATTTATATAGCGCCTATACACAATGTCTTTCAAAGTGCTTCAAGGCAGGAAGGGAACAAGGGAGAATACAGTGACATTCTTACAAGTACTTGATACATTAAGAATGAGAAATTAACTACCATACTCGGCCTAGCGACATTTCTGATACTGTCCAAATAAACCATAGTGCTGTCCCCCTGTTAGGTGCTAGTACAATATTGCCAGTATGTGCCGAACTCTCTGGTACGGTTATACAAGCATATTCATTCTACACTGAAAGATCAAAGTGTAATGATCACTGTGACAGATACAAAACTGGCATTTCTAGAGGGGTTCTTGGTGGTTATGAATAAATCGGAGGTATTTGGTAAACTTCAATCTTTAAACAACATGTTGGTTCCTCCCTCACCTTTGAATATGGCAACAGAGATCCCCTCGGTCAGAGAAGAGGGACAGATGGGGTTAAAGGTTGCAGTACTCCCGAAATGCTGAGGCCCCACGAAGCCCTCTTATCCCCCTCAATTAGAAGAAAGAGGCATTGAAACTAAATCACTCCATTTTTTTCCAACTCCGAAAGCAAAGGGGCTCCTGCAAACTGCAGGTAATTCAGGAAAACAAATCAAAATAATTGAAAGCAATGAAAACAACTTTGGCTCCCGGAAGTTCTTAATAAAGCTTCAATGGCCTGCAGACGGAACGGAACAACCTGAGGGGAAAAGAAAAAAAAGGGGAGCAAGAAAAGATAGGGTAGGATAAAGTCCCCCCGAGTGGTACAAGAAGCTGCTGATAAAGGGATGGAACGACTTCCTTGGTAATGGTACAACACGATGAACCACCCGAAGAAGGTCTGATAGATCTCCAACAGGACATTTCCACCTATTCGGATGATTGCTCCCCTAAACCGTCTGCTACCCCAAAAATGTTGCAGGGTAATACTACCACGATGCTTGTTCAAGTTGATGTAGCCTCTGGCAGGAATCGTCCCGATTCGATTTTAGATGGGCAGTGACTAGCTACTATCATTAGGGAGGAAATGAGTGCTAGGAAAGTGCTCCCTACATAGGATGCCTGCCCTTTTTTAACGTTGGAACAAAGAAGAGGGGCACTTATGTCTGTTGATCCCCAAAAGAATTCCTGCAATCACGAGGCGCCTGGAGAACCTTTAAAAAGTGATTTGAACCATTATATATATCGAGGCTTGAATGTCTTCCTGTTGTAAAAGGGGAAATTATTCTATGTTAGTTTTATTTAACTCTATCGAAAGTTTGAAGGAGATAACTTTGAGGGATATAGAACTGGTGGAGTTTACTTTGGGTTATGCGTTGCACTGTGTACGAGTGTATATAAAATCCAAAATGATCTTTCAAACCCTATTGCCCGCAGCTGAATCGTTGCTAGCGGAAGTAGATGACTTGACATTAGTATTTAAGCCATTTAGCAGAGATGGCGTCCGGAAGACTGTACCGATAAATATGATCATAGTCTGAAAGGTGTATTGTTAAAGAGTTTTTCAAGGGGCCTCTGAACATAATGATTGGTCATGGCTAGCAGTAGCTCTTCAACCCCCGCAATAATTATGAATAGCAAACCTTTGGATCAGCGCCCCCATCTTACGAATTATCTCTTGGCATACAAGGAGTTTCTCATATCTTTTCCAAACCGGTAACTACAATCTTAAAGTATTTGACTTCATCATGCTCCAGGAAATGTGGTTTTTGGAGGAGCCCCTAATGCATGGGTTGTGATGCTGGTAATGCATTGGAGGGACAGGGTCTCCATGTCTTTGTACTGTACTCCTTTTATCATGTGTGTTCTGTGTTATTGTCTGCACAGGAGTCCATGTGGGACTCCTAGAAGTGCAGCTCTTCCTCTTTTTGGTTATGGTGAACAGAGCCTTGGGATACCCTTATGGCACCCATGGGTGGGGTTACAACCCTGCACCCCTAGTGTATGTTTTTGAGAGCAGAGCAGGGTATGGGCTGGTGGCAGCTCCATGCTGAATTTGACAGGTGCTCTGAGTATCCTCCATTTTGGGGATACCCAGGCCCCGCCATTGGAATCAGTTGATTCCTGATAGGAGACAAGATGGCCCCTGCGGCCTCTTGCTTTCTATTGCCTGTCACCTTATTTTCCACAAGTCCTGGGGAGCCCTGACTCTGTCCCTTCCCCTAACTGGCTGTTGGGTGGAAGTTCCATATATGGTATTGGGGGAAGTCCAGGCCAGACTGGCTGGAGCCTTCCCAGTGACTGTATGTTGTAGGTCCACCCTTGGGGTGGGACCTGGGTGAATGGAGTGTGTGACCAATATGCATTTAATGTTATGGGTATCTGGTTTCTGGTATGTGACACAAAGACTGAGACAGCCCTGCCCAAAACTGGTATGAATGCAGTATGGAGTGCTGAATGGCTGGGTGCTTGTCCCAATCCACATTCCTTGTTGTTAGTGTCTGGATGCAGAAGAATGGCCTGAATGCACTGTGAGCCTGACTGGCTGCCTGCCTGCCTGAATGCCCTTCTGAATGATTGGTTGCCTGAGTGTGACCCAGCAGAGTGAATGAGAGACCATACAGTATATCTGGGGACCTCTCACTGATGGAAATCGTTCAGAAGCTGAAGTCGATACTTGATGCTTAAACTTGAATTCCAGCTGTACGAAAAGATCTGCTGTTGCATTCCTTCACCAACTGAAACCTGCTGTGTCTTCAAGAACGGATCCAAGAGAGAACCTGGCTAGGAGGCCTCTTCCCGAGCTACGAGGCACCATCGTACACCAGCTGATCTTTGCCAAAACTGCCTGGAAGTCAGACCCTCAAAAGGCTGCAGACCAAAGAGGGAGACTGCCGGGGAATCCGAGGTGAAGCGCACGGACGTCCAAGTCCACCGTCGTCGACCAGGGTTCGCAGGTTTGCTTAATCACTGCAAGCCCGTCGAGTCATGTTGCCCAGAAGCGGGGACAGCTTGACGCTGTGCTGCTAAATGACAGGAGCTGCATCGCTCCACCTTTGCCTAAGACATTTGATCCAAGGACTCCTTGGCTTATCTCTGTTGACCGCTTTGTCCGGCTGGAGAATGTCAAGGTCGTCGACGACCGAGGAAAATCCACCGGTGGCTTTCCCGCCACCCGAAGTCCTCAAAGACGCTGACGAAGATCCAAAAGACAGCCGTGGCCCCGTTCCGATCGCCGCCGCCAGACGCCGATGACTCAAAGCCCTTGCTGGGCCAAAGTTCTTCATTGACTCGGAAGGATGAAAGGCTGAGTTGGCCTTGCAGGGATTCGAAGCTGTGACCGGCAGATCACACATAGATCGCAGCAGCGAGTGCTCAACCCGCTGAGCTATTTTACCACCAGATATATAAGAGTGGTACTTATATATATATTTGCCATTATATTATTGCCAGAGTACAAAGTGTGTTATAACATGAACCTTATTTATATAAAGACTGTGTTTTCACTAACATTGTGTGTGGACATTCCTTTGTGGGTGCTTGGGGACTACACTGTACTTAAGAATCAGACCGTATCACCTCCTGAGAGCTTGAGCCTTGATTGCTCGTCCACGTTTACCAAATATCGAATCTTGGCTGGGGTGCACTGTGCCTCTATTCTGCCATATAGAGAGCAGGAGTACAGATGCCCCCCTCCAGTCCCTTACACTGTTGGCAGCAGTGGGATGCTAATGGTTTTAAGAATCAGTGTGTAGCCTTGCCACTTACAAAATATCCAACTTTGTTAAACTGAGGTTCAGTTGTGTACTAGATAACTACATTACAAGCAATGGAATCTACTGCAAATGGTAAATTGACTAGGATGAGCTTAGAGGCTCTCCAGAGTGCTTGTGAAGCCAGGGAGTTAGACTCTGAAGATAAGTCTAGGGCTGAGCTGATAGCTGCACTGGTGGACTACCAGACTGATTGTGAAGTTCTTGATGAAGGGAGGGGTGCAACCATTGAGGCCCCTACCCCTGGGGTTGTTACTGAATCTGTTTCTGGGAGTGCCACCACTCCAGCTGCCTCTATTTCCGAACCCAGCACTGTTCTTCAGGGGGACGCCCTGAAGATTGAACTTTTGGAATTGGAGCTACAACGGGAATAGTTAGCCTTTCAATATATGAATTGTTGGAAACAGAAGCTGAATTGAAGAAAGAAGAGTTGGCACAATGTGTGATACTCAAAGATAGGGACACTGAGCACCAGAAAATTCAGCTGGAGAGAGCTAGAGTGGCGACTTCAGATAAACCAGATGAGAGTGTCAGGTCCCCTGCCACCAAGTTTAAGAAAGATTTGTTTGGTGTGTATGTGGAAGGTTCTGCTATCCCCCAATGTATCGAAGCATTTGAAATGACTTGTGGAATCAATGATGTAGATAGGACAGCTTGGGCTAAGTGTTTGTTAAGCAGAGTGCCTAGGAATGGATATAACTGTATTCTGAAACTGAGGGTGGAAGAAAGGGGGCAGTATGAGTGCATGAAGTCTGCTTTAATTGCCAAGTTTGGCAAGACACCTACCCAATACCTTAAAAGGTTCAGGGAATATAAGAAAAGAGTCTTGGATTACCTGGGTGAGGGCTGCACATATGAACACGATGGGGTGGATTGATGGTTACAAAGTGAAAACGTTTGTTGAATTGTCCCACCTTTAGTTTTATGATTATTTTTCTGAAGCCTGTTCACCAGAGCTGCGTCAGTATTTTGCTGACCAGAACATTTTAGATCCCTTTAAGCTGGCTAGGCTAGCTGACAAGTGGGTCTCCCACCGGGTGTCCCCTAAGGAACCCAGTGGGGAGGACAAGGACAAAGAAAACGGGGCCTCTCAGAAGTCTGAGGAGTCCCAAAATCAGTCACAGTCGGGTAAACCAAAACTTTCCTCCCCTAAGACCCAAAAATCTAGTGAGGATAAGTCCTATGTGGGTGGGAGTAAGAGTAGTGGTCCTCCTGCTGCACAGCAGGCCCCCAGTGGCTCCAGTACCGTACCCTGCATTCCTGGCACTTGTTGGGACTGTGGGGCTCTGGACGACAAGAAGCGTGAACCCAAGGTTAAAGGTAAGGCACTTGGAGTCCCGGCTGTCAGCCTGACCTACCCTTGCACCATGCCTGAGGTAGAGGCCACTGCCCTCCCCTCCTCTACCGGAATCACATTTGGTGCTCCTGTAGATATTTCCCTAGTGTCCCAGGGGCCTGGGACCAGTATGCAGACATACTGGCTACAATCCCACAGAACACCCGTAGGTTTTTGAGAAGTGTCCTCTTGAATGGCCAGCCTTCTACTGGTTTGCGAGACACTGGAGTATGCATGCCAGTGGTGGACAGGACCCTGCTCAAGCCAGAGGACTATGTAGGTGCTCCTCTGAGAACCACCAGGTTAGATGGTGGGCCTCCCAAATTATCACCTGTAGCCTTAGTCAACATTACGATTGGAGACAAGACAGCAAAGCATCCTGTCCTGGTTCAGGACAACGTACCTGCTAACATTTTGTTAGGCAATGATTTGGTGGACACGGGGATGATCGTGGATGATCTACCTATGGCTGCTGCGGCGGTCACAGGTAACACTGGGTCTGACTGTGAGTCATGTACCCAAGCCAAAGGGGAGACCCAGGGCAAGAAGGAAGAGCAAAACGTCCACCTCTGTGAAGGGGGCGCTTTCTCTTCCTGCTGCTTTAGCAGCACCCACTGAGATTCATGCTCTGGACAGGCTGCATCCAGTGGTAAACCCTTACTTAACTCCTGTGGGAGAAGAGTCAGAATACCCTCCTGCGGGAGATGTGCTCAACCCAGAGGATCACCCCAACCTTCAATGCCTGTTGGCTGAAGGGGGGCCCTCTCAGGATGACTTCTGTAAGGGTCAGAGAAAGTGCCACTCTCTCGAGGGTCTGAGGAATCAGGCCCTAGCCCAGGCACAACGTGAAGTGCCTAGGTAATTCCAGATTGATTGGGAGGGTGAGCTCCTTTGTAGTGAGCCCACTAAGCCTGAACATGGTGCCCTCAAGAGGGTGGTGGTACCCCAGGTTTACATGCCCTTCCTACTGCAGTTGGCGCATGAGGTGCCCTTGGCTGGTCATCTTGGGACTAAGAAAGACAGCAAAGGGTCTCTGGCCCTGGATGGGAGTAGAAGTGGAGTCCCACTTCAGGACCTGCCCCATTTGTCAATTGTTTGGCAAGACTGTAAGCAGTGTCATTGCCCCACTGCAGCCATTGCCAGTGGTTGGAACACCATTTGAGAGGATGGGCATCCACATTGTCAGTCCCCTTGACCCTCCCACAGGTGGACATCGGTTCATCCTGGTTGTGGTAGATCATGCCACCCGGTACCCTGAGGCTATACCCCTTCGGACTGTTACTGCCAAGGTGGTTGCCAGGGCTCTCCTGGGCATTTTTACCAGAGTTGGATTCCCTAAGGAGGTAGCCTCTGGCAGAGGATCCAACTTCATGTTGAGTTACATGAAAACAACATGGAAAGAGTGTGGAGTAACCTACAAGTTCTCCACCTCCTACCATCCACAGACCAATGGTCTGGTTGAGAGATTAAATAAAACTCTCATGGGCATGCTGGGTGATTTAGAAGAACCCCTAAGGAGGAAATGGGATCTCATCCTTCCTGCCATACCTGCTGTTTGCTTACAGAGAGGTACCTCAAGGGGGTGTTGGTTTCAGCCCCTTTGAGTTACTCTTTGGACATCCCGTGAGATGGCCCCTTGCCTTGATCACAGAAGGTTTGGAAGCCATCCCTCCCGGTCCTGCCAAGCATGTGGAGGACTATGTGTTAGGCCTCAACCGGAGGATGTCACAGATGATGGGCCAAGTGACAAAGAATCTTAAGGGCAGCCATGAATTCAACAAATACTGGCATGACCTTAAAGCATCACAAGTGGATTGGACCCCAGGAGAGCCTTGTGATGGAGCCTAGCAAGCCTCGAGCTTTGGCAGATAAGTGGCCTGGACCCTTTCAGGATCATCTCCAAGATGGGCAAAGTCAATTATATGGTTGACATGGGAGTCCCTGTGGTAGCCCCTCAGGTATTCCACGTCAACAGGCTCAAGCCTTTCCATAGGCAAGCAGAAGTCTCCTGCTTCTTGCTAGTTTCAAAGCAAGAAGAGGATGAGAGTGAGCCCCTTCCTGATTTGCTACATAGCAACCCTCAGGATGGCTCAGTGGAGGGAGTGCATCAATCTCTAGATGTGACACCAGAGCCACAGAGGGCGTGAAGGGCTTTACTCCGGCAGTATGCCCCTTTGCTCTCACTGACACCAGGCCTCACCCTGTGGTGCAGGCACGAAATTGACACTGGTGACAGCGTACCTGTCAAAAGCAGATGCTACAGGATGTCAGACACTGTGAAGAACCACATCTAGGCTTAGGTCACCAAGATGTTGGATCTGGGTGTTATTGAACCCTCAACCAGTCCCTGGTACAGTCCAGTGGTCCTTGTCCCCAAGGCAAGTTCCCAGGCAGGTACCAAGGATTGGCGGTTCTTTGAGGTCTACAGAGGGGTCAATGCGATCACTAAAACTGAAGCGCATCCATTGTCCAGTGCTGATGAGCTTGTGGACACCATAGGTGCTGCCAAATGTGTGAACACCTTTGACCTTACCTCAGGCTATTGGCAAATAGCTCTGACGGACCATGCCAAGGAAAAGACTTTATTCTCAACACCTGAGGGGCTCTACCAGTTTAGAGCCATGCCTTTTGAGTTGAAGAATGCACCTGCCACCTTCCAAAGATTACACAACCATGCACTCAGTGGGCTGGTGGCCTTTTGTGTGGCCTACTTAGACGACAATGCTGTCTACGGTTCTACCTGGAGGAGCATTTGACTCATTTGGATAAGGTGTTGCAAACCTTGAAAAGGGCTAACCTCACTATCAAGGCCACCATGTTCCAGATAGCTCAGGGGAAAGTCACATATCTTGTTCATGAGTTAGGAGGGGGTTGAATCCAAACTCTCCCCTTTAGGGTACAGGATTTATATGACTGGGAGACTCCCACTACCCAGACCCAGGTGAGAGCCTTTTTGGGCCTCATTGGATATTATCACAACTTCATGGCGGACTATGGAACCATAGCTGCCCCTCCGACAGCTCTGACTTCGCCCAAACAACTGAGGAAGGTTAATTGGACTGAAGAGTGTCAGAAGGCCTTTATTGGCTTGAAGGAAGGTCTGTGTAGGGCATCTGTGTTGTGTGCACATGACTACAGCAAACCCTTTATCGTTCAGACTGATGCCTGCGACACCGGAATTGGAGCTGCCTTGTTCCAGTTAGATGACAAAGAGAGGGAACATCCTATCATATTCATCAGCAGACAACTCAAGGGTAGAGAACTTAGGTGGACTAGGAAAGGGAATGTTTTAGCATAGTTTGGAGCCTTAGGTGTTTTAGGCCCTACCTTACAGGGTCTACCTTCAATGTCCAAACAGACCATACGCCCCTGAAGTGGCTTATGCAGATAAAGGGGGAAAACACAAAACTACTTAGGTGGTCCATTAGCCTGCAAGGGCTAGACTTCACCATTGAGCATAGACCAGGGAAGAGTCATGATAACGCATATAGCCTTTCCAGAACGTATGTTGACCATCTGGACGAGGGTGTCAATCTAGTGGGATGTTAGACCACTCTAACCTCAGTCTGGGGGTGGGGGGTGGGGGGTGACTGCGATGCTGGAAATGCATTGGTGTGACAGGCCCTCCATGTCTTTGTACTGTACTTCTTTTATCATGTGTGTTC
Source organism: Ambystoma mexicanum (assembly GCF_040938575.1). NCBI lineage: Eukaryota > Metazoa > Chordata > Amphibia > Caudata > Ambystomatidae > Ambystoma > Ambystoma mexicanum. The sequence goes on from NC_090931.1 coordinate 150,138,317, forward strand.
TGTGTTATTTTCGGCACAGGAGTCCATGTGAGACTCCTGACAGTGCAGCTCTTCCTCTTTTTGGTTTGGTGAACAGACCCTTGGAATATCCTTATGGCACCCATGGGTGGGGAACCAACCCTGTACCCTTAGTGTATGTTTTTGGGCACCTGTGTATGGCCCATAGAACAGGGTATGGGCTGGTGGCAGCTCAATGCTGAATTTGACAGGTGCTCTGAGTATCCTCCATTTTGGGGATACCCAGGCCCTGCCATTGGAAGCAGTTAATTCCTGATAGGGGACAAGATGGCCCCTGTGGCCTCTCGCTTTCTATTGCCTGTTACCTTCGTTTCCCAAAGTCCTGGGAAGCCCTGGCTCTATCCCTTCATCTGATTGGCTGTCGGGTGGAAGTTCCATATATAGTATTGGGGGGAAGTCCAAGCCAGACTGGTGGAGCCTTCCCAGTGACTGTATTTTGTGGGTACACCCTTGGGGTGGGACCTGAGTGAATGGAGTGTGTGACCAATATGCATTTCAAGTTATCAGTATCTGGTTTCTGGTATGTGACACATAGACTGAGACAGCCCTGCACGAAACTAGTATGAATGCAGTGTGGAGTGCTGAATGGCTGGGTGCTTGTCCCAATCCACATTCCTTGTTGTGAGTGTCTGGATGGAGAAAAATGGATTGAATGCACTGTGTGCCTGATTGGCTGCCTGACTGCCCTTCTGAATGATTGGTTGTCTGAGTGTGGCCCAGCAGAGTGAATGAGAGACCAAACACTATATCAGGGGACCTCTCACTGATGTAAATCGTTCAGAAGCTGAAGTCGAAACTTGATACTTAAACTTGAAGCCCAGCCGGATGAGAAGATCTGCTGCCGCATTCCTTCACCAACTGAAAGCTGCCGTGTCTTCAAGAACTGATCCAAGAGAGGACCTGGCTAGGGCACCTCTTCCCAAGCTACGAGGGACCATCGTGCACCAGCTGATCTTTGCCAAAGCTCCCTGGAACAGACCCTCGAAAGGCTGCTGACAGGCAAAGGGGCTGCCGCGAATCTGAAATTAAGCTCCTGAACATCGAAGTCCACTGTCATTGACCAGGGTTTTCAGGTTTACTATAACCACTGGAAGCCCATCGAGTCGTGTTGCCCAGAAGAGGGTACAGCTTGACGCTGTGCTGCTCAAAGACAGGAGCCGCATCGCTCCACCTTTGCCTAAGACATTTGATCCGAGGACTCCCTTGCTCATCGCCGTCGACTGCTTTGTCCGGCTGGAGAAAGTCAAGGTTTTCAACGAACGAGGAAAATCCACCAGTTGGTTTCCCATCACCCGAAGTCCTCAAAGACGCAATGAAGATCCGAAAGACAGCCATGGTCACGTCCTGATCACCGAAGGCCAGACAGCGACGACTCGATATCCTTGCTGGGCAAAAGTTCTTCATTGACTCTTTGCAGCAACAAACTATCGTTGTCGAGGTACACCGCACGCCTTCACAGGACATTTACAAGCTTTCGTCAATGAGCACTGCGAGGACTGAAGCTACTTTCTCGACAACAGCCTTCACCTTTTCTTCACCTGGAATCTCGACACCCGTGGCTCCTAACTTAAAGGTTGTTCACTCAAAAAGGGCCTGTCAACGACTCATCGAAGAACTCAACAAAACCAGGTACATTGGGGTTGTGGAGCTTTTAGACGGAACCAAGACTATATTGAACATATCTGGACTGGGCTTGTCAATACGCTTTATTTACAGGTTGCCCAGGTGGGGGGGGATCCTCACACAGAACGGTCTCATGGTAGTGGAATAGACTGTTCTGCCATTGTTTGATTTAACTTGCATTCTTTCTGTTCTCTATGGTTGATTCATCTTACAATCTGATTCGAATGTCATTTGAACTGTTAGCAGTTGGTGCATTTCAAAGGAGTCAATATATGAGTGGTACCACATAGACTTGTATATATTTGCCATTATAGTATTGTCAGAGTACAAAGTGTGTTCTTGTAATTGTGTATATAATGTGAACCTTCTTTATATAAAGACTGTTTTCACTATCATCGTGTGTGGACATTCCTTTGTGGGTGCTTGGGTCTACAGTGTACTTCAGAACCACCCCCATCACCTCCTGAGAGCTTAATCCTTGATTGCTCGTCCACGTTTACCAACTAGAGAATCTTGGCTGGGGTGCTCTGTGCCTCCTTTCTGCCATATAGAGAGCAGGAGTACAGATACCCTCCTCCGGTCTTTTACGTGGGTATGCTTTGTTTGTTTGTTTGTTTTAATCACTTGTAATGCGCACCAGACCCAGAGGTTACCGTGCGCAGCACTACAGAAAATGCGAAGCTTGAGTTACAGGTTACAGATAATACACAATAATGCAGTGTTTTTAAATCCCAATCAAAAAGGAGGAAAAGGGCACCCATTTGCAGGTTTATTATTGGGGGTTAGAAGGCCTCTCTGGGAATGTTTGGTCTCACCCTAACTTATTTGTGCAAGCAATTGATCTTAGTTGGGAGAATGAGGAAAAACTAGGAAGACAACATATTCTTAATAAATGTCTATTGGAATTCGGTTATGATTGGACAGCAGCAATTGTTAATGGATTCAATTGAGAGAATATGGGAGGATTGGCAATCTGAGCGGAATAGCAATAGTATTTTAATTTGTGGTGACTTGAATGCTTTATGTGGTTCTAGTGAGCTTATAGGCAACTGCAGCCATTTAAAAATAAAGTGGACTGCCAAAAGGATATGAGATGGTTTAATTTAATTGAAATGTGGGCTATGCACCAATTAAATGGCAATGTCAACGGTGATATCCCTGGCGCCTTGATCACCAGAGAGCGGGGCTAGATTATATCTTTGTGTCAGAAGAAGTGTTTCAAAAAATCTCTTTCTATAGATGAGGCTCCCATTAAGTTCCATTTCCCCCAACAATGAACTATAAGATTAAGGGGTAAGATGAATTAAACAGGTTCAATCATAAGATTCTACAATTAGATGGAATCTTTTTTTAAACACAAGAATATAGATGCTTTCTTTACCGATTCCAACTATGCAGAGACTTTGGTGAGATTTTATGAAGGTTTGTCGAGATGTGGTAAACCCTTGGGTCAATGTCAGCATGTTTTTAACAGAATGATCCAAAGGCAAAAGGATTGCTCCATATTAGCATGCGTGCACTTGGTCGGGCCATAATGATCCTACTATAACATCCCGTAAGGCCCTTAATCAATGTTACAAAAATTGGTTGCATGGGTTTAAGGCTCCGTTGGTTGAGATCGATTTGGAGAATATGCTTAGAACCGTAGCTAATAGAAATTCAGATGACTTCTGGAGACTTATTAATGGTAATTCGAGTCTGCAAGAGAGCTCACAAACAAATCCTATCATGGGACAAGCTTGGGTGGTACACTTACCTACAATCTATTCCGAAAGGGGATTACAACAAGCGCTTGATTCTCCTTCAGTCTCTGACCACTGGTGTCTCCCATTATATGAGGAGTGAATTTTAAAAAGTAACATGTGACGTGCTCCGGGCCCATATGAGCTATTAAATATGACCCTAAAAGGTAATCCAATATTCTGGTCTAAATGTCTCCTAGTGATTTTTAAATGGGCTCTAGCTACTAAATCTCTCCCTACATCATTGAAGACTTCAATCGTTGTCCCTATAATTAAAAAGGGGTATTGTCTGAATCCTCAAAATGATCACCCCAATTGCTCTATCAATTGAACAACTGGCAGATGAGCGTTGGGAGACTATAAATGAAGCTACTATCATTAGGGAGGAAATGAGCGCTAGGAAAGTCCTCCCTACAAAGGATGATCACCCTTTTTTAACGTTGGACCGAAGAAGAGGGGCGCTTATGTCTGGTGCTCCCCAAAAGAATTCCTGCAATCGCGAGGTGCCCGGAGAACCTTTAAAAAGTGATTTGAACCATTATATTTATTGATGATAAGATGTTTATCAGAGGGGGTTGGTACTGGCCCAAATGGCTTTACTTTGAACCTTTTTAAAGCCTGGGCTATGAGAAGGTGAAAGGTGAAGTGAAGGGATGTGCATTCCTTTACTTCAAGAAAAAACCTTCAGAGTAACCCGAGATGGAGTGGTAAAGTAGGAAGCCATGATGCACAGCATCTCAATCTCTTTGCAATGTAATGCACAGAAGGGTCCATACTGATCCAGGAGCATTCTCAAAGTGAGAGCGGAAATTAATTGCAAAAAAAATTGAAACATTAAGAATTTAGATTTCCTGTATATGTTAGCAGCCAACAGCCAGTATACATGCAATCAGGCAGACTCCTTAAGTTATTACAAGTAGCACATCCAGGGGAAAATCTGCAATGCTCTTGACGTATGCCAAGATAATCAAGGAATCCGAGCCCTGGTGAGGTAAGAGCATTACGACAAACTGCAACTCAAAAACTTCGCTGGGGCCATATCTTACGGGGATTCAAATGAGTGTAGGTGCTCAGGGGCAGAGGACCTTTGATCAAATACCAAACGTCAGATAGCCCTCACCCCCCAAACTGTATTTACTATTTGTTTATTTGTTATGTGTTTAATTGTTTCTCATCCTCTGCCCCCTCCCTGTAGCCCTTTGGGCACTTTGAAACAGGATTTACTTCCTGTAAAAGCACCTAACAAGTGAACAATATATTAATAAATAAATAACTAGCGAAAGCAACAGTAGAGCAACAAATGGAAGGTGGCGCTGTTACAGTGGCATTAAGTACGAAATCGTGCATGGGCTGCCTTTCCCTTACACACCTAAAGATACAGGACCTCATTAGCCAAGATTTGAAATGGAGAAAATCAAAGATGCCCGTGATCTTCTCAGAATTGCACCCCATACCTTATACCTGATTCACAAAGCTGAACACAGGAGCATACCTAGAGATGCCTGGAGCATCTTTGAGATGGCCTTCAGTAAATCTATCAGAAGCACATCTGCGGATAAGCATCTGAGATGCTCCAAGAATCTTTAGATTTTCTCCAGTTTTAGCTTTTGTGAATCGGGTCTAAGGTAGCAGGTGCAAATCAAAAATGTTCATCTGCATTTCTGGTTTGAGCCAGTGTAGGTCTTTGAGAAACAGGCCCAGAGTTTGTAGCATGCATGCAACAGGTCAATTAAAGATAATACAAAAAATAATGCATTACCATATGACTACTGTTGACCCCTTCCACTGCCCCCTTCAACATCTTAATTGGTTGTCTGTACACATTAGAGGATTGGTAGTAGGCCCTATAATTTATATATCAAGGAAAATAGTTCTTACCAGTACAGTGTGCTTGTAAGCTCGATAGATGACAATGTTATAATTATACACTTCAATCTCCACTTGCTTTACCCACAAGGCCAGTGACGTGTCTCGGTCCTCGTTCTTAGCCGTAACCGTAAACTTGGGAACGGAATCTGCTCGGATGCCAGCGATGGTGGTACAGAGGATGATGGAGCAGCTGCTCTGGAAGTCAAAAGGGAACCCATCAAAGGTGAGGTAGTGGCCATACCCTGACACGATGCAGGAGGCGTCCATGCGAGGCTGGCAGTAGTAGAGGCCGCCCTCCTCCATGCAGTACTCGTCGTCCTTGCACAAGGTGCTCTCGCAGTAGATGTTGTTGTCCGTGCCGTTGCAGAAACAGAAAGACTGGCAATCCTGATCTACCCAAAAGCTGTCGTTGGTCAAGACCTGGTGTCCTTCGTAGTTACATCCACACTCTGTTCTGGGGATACACCTGGACCCGTGGAGCGCAAATCCTTCATCGCATTGGCAACCCTCGGCACAGCTATCCACGCACACAGGCCCCATTGCCAAAGTCTCACAGGTCTCGGAGCAGGTGATGCATTCCTCAAAGTGGCTGTTTTCAGGACAGAGGAGAGCTGGAAGAAACAGAAAACCCAGTCAAAGAAGACATCGGCTGAAAATGGAAGAACAGAAGAAGACCATAGCTTGTGTTAGTGTATTGGCCTTGTGTTTCCCTCCAGATGGAGATCCAGTGGGGGAAACAAGAAGCCCAATGCATATCAGTCACGTATGATATTGTGGTTCCTCCTAAACCTCTTGCTATGCCTTGCGTCTCCACGTCCAGTCTGCAAGAGACAAGCCTACTGAACCACTCTGTATGTATTTAAATACAGTGAATCTTAATGGGTCAATGGACGTCCTATCGCATTACAGATGTGGAGCTATCAAGCACGGGAACTTCTTTAACCATTCAATTTAATAGACAAGGAGAGTGAAGCTCGCCGTGTCTTTGATGTTTCTCAGAACTCTGAGGTGGAATACACCCCATATAGTTCAAAGTTAGGAATCTATGATGTTATGTTGTATAAGGCCTCCTGTATCCCTTGTCTACCCCTTCACTGTTCCCATGGACCAGCATTGCATGTGATGGAGAGGGGAGGCATGAGGTAACTATACAAAACATACAAACACATATAAGGTACCCACTCTCTTACCATAGAGCAACCAGAAATTAAAAAATAAAAAAAAAAGTGCAGAAAATGCAACTCCCCCCGGTGTGATTTCATGACCTTTGATGATGAATTCCATGACCCTCTGCCATGACATCACAGTAGGAGAATACAACATTCAGAAAGGGAAACAGCTTTCCAACGGCTCCCTGTAGAAGCCATACACAACATTAACATAGTTGGAAAACCTGGTGTTCTTCTGGCTCATGAGGAGTGGACCTTGACGCCCCTGTACCAGAGTGTATCCCCAGAACCAATGCCATGTGCAATAACACACCAACTGCAATCGCATTAAGACAAATCACACCTTCTCCGCCATGCAGCTAAAAACCTTTTGCCCACTGTCCTCATCCCTCTGCCACCAACTGGCTTCATTTTATGGGCTCTCTATTAATTTGTGAAGAGTTTCACTCTGCTTCTGTCCCGGGTGCAGAATTCAAGTGGGAATGCTCGTTGTTTGCACTGGTGTTCCCAAAACATATAACAATTAGTCAACAAAAACATTTCATTTTAAGATGGATACTGGGTTTTAGATCTGAGGTTGAGGTTTAAGATCTAAGATCTAAGGTTGGAAATCCTCAATCAGGTTTAAGGGAGAATATAAGAATCAAACATGTTGTGAAAGCAAGATACAGCCTCCCAATTATTAAGACTTAATATAACCTCTAAGTGCCAGAAACACATAAATCCTCACTTTGTATATAAATACTAAACTTAAGGAATAAAGAAAGTATATCCCAAACTTACGGCAGAAGTTGCGACTTCTCCATTGGCCAACATCCACTGCGGCATTCTTGCATGCACTGGCGTACCGGGTGACCGAGTCGCAGAGCTCAGACTGGTTCCCCCCACTCGTGCACAAGCGAAAGAGGCAGGTCCTGTAGTAAGCCGAGACGTTGACCACGGCATGACACTCAAGGAAGGAGCTGTTACTCTGGTCATTGATGATCCCACACTTGGACCTACTCCTGTAGTACTTCAGCAGTTCCGAGTCATTGTTGCACGCTTTCAGCAGGTCACCGCATTCCCCGTTGCAGATTTCATCAAATGTGGTCCAGCTTTCCAAGAAAGCCTCCAAGTTGTCGGTGCATTTTCCATTTGGGAAACAAAATTCATCGTCTCCATTACCGTTGAAGAATCCACATAAACCCCCGGTGCAATTATAGTAGAATGTGGACAGGCTGATGGAAAGCATCCCATAGTCCGTGTACTGGAGCTTGAGCAACCCATCCGACTCGATGATGGTCCCGTTCCTGTTACGGTAAATCTCCAGCTTACCGGTTGGGTGGAAATATGGCAATTCAACCTCAAAGCCATTGACCTAAGGAAGGAAAGTGACACAATCCAGTGAATTTCTAAAGTTAATTTTTATTGACTTGACTATGTGTGATCAGATGTTTGGATCTGTGACCCCCGTATTCCACCAGCCTTCCCTCGTCTGTCCAGGACTGGTCATTGTTGCAGTCCAGATCATTTGGAGGGTTGCAGGTTGACTACCTCTGCTGTAGGTTGAGCAATCATATTAAGTAAATATATATATATATAACTGCATGCAGGACACTCCCCGCTCCTGAGCTCTCTGAAACAGGTGTCATTATACCTCAATGTGATGGTTCCCAGATTATCGACTTTAGATGAATTAAATGTTGAGGAGGCCCTGCCGGGATTCAAACCTGCGAATTATGGCTGCATAGAGATCTCTGATGCAAGGATTAAAATTGCTATCTTTTCAAATTAATGATCAACTCATCAGTGCCATAAGCAAAAAGAAGCCGGTGAATAATACGCCGTTATTTGAACCGTCAATGCCTTGTCACCACTTCCTCCCCAAAATGGCTTATGTATAAAGTGGGACAGCACAAATACTACATTTGTTTTTCATCCTCCATGACCTTTGAGGCTAAGGCATACCCCAACCTATTTACATGCTTCTACCATGTGACTCACATTTCCCACTTCTGTCCCCATAGATCCCCATAAACTGGGAAACCTGGAGTCCATGTTGATATCTTTGCGATTCCTTTGTATAAGGACATTAAGACAGGCATTAACTAATTGATTGAACACCTGTGTGATGAGGCCAATCAAGGCCTGTCTGGGGTTGCTTGTGTTTCCGTGCAGAGGGGACCTGGTCTAGCAGTTCAGGCTGGGCTGCTCCCATTGGTGGTGTGTGGATTTGCATATGGCCGCACCACTTTTGCAAAGGCGCAGAAAGGATAAAAAAAGGCCAGAGCAATGCCAGTGGTACAGATGTATTCAAAACCTTCCACCCATCACGTTTTTGGCTATAGTTGGTCTCCCTGTGTGAGAGAGGGTATGCCGAGACGTGGGCCCCTTGCTTGTTGCGCGATAGGGAACCAAGCTGCATCTCATTGATGATGCCCAACGAGACTGAAATATTTCTGAGGTTGATTGTGTTTCTGTGCACTGGGGACCTGGACTAGCAGTTCAGGGTGGGCTTCCCCCATTGGTAGCAGTGCCGGACTCATTTTCATATGGTGGACCCCTTTTGAAATGGCACAGCTGGGCTAAAAAATGTGGTGTGGAAGTTCAGATTTATTCAAAACCTTCCACCCATAACTTTTTTTGGTTATGGTTTTCCAATAAAACAACAATAAGAAAATATGTTATTGAAAGGGAAACAAATTGGAAAACTGCAACATATGCCCTTCTCCCAACCCAACCTCGCCATGCCACAAACATAGTAGGATTTCCACGGAAAAGGGCAATTTGGAAGAAAATAATGTTAGGTTTTCTTACGTCCAGTAGAGATCGCAATTCAGTAGAAGTATGGCTCTTGGTGACACCCTCCTTGGTCAACATATTGGCATGTCCAAAATGGTTGAGAGTCCACCATTTTATCACAGGGGTGGCTTTTACAATTCACATCCTAAACTAACTTTGAAAATCTTCTCAATACTTTGCCTCAGTCATGAGAAAACTATTCACAGCCATTTCTTTCTTGGTCTTTTCTTTACATTCTGTGCTACTCCAATAACACCAAAGTACTTGCACCTCAAACTACTTGCAGAGATGAGACCCTTTCTTAATTCCACCAACTGTGCCGCTCTAGCTCGTTCCATCATTGGAGCGCGTTGTGGTGAGTGAGCCAGCCTGCTACAGGGTATTGGTAGGGGCAGAATTAATCGGCTACAAGTTATTCAAAATAGCGCTGTACGCATTGCAAAGGGTTTAGGAAGAAATTGCCACGTATCTGTTTCTAGCAGAACCCTACACTGGCTGCCCAGCGACAGGCGTGTTATCTTTCGGACACTGTGTATGACACACAACTGCCTTTATGGAAAAAGTCTAAGTTACCTATCAAGCAGACTTTCCTTGCTTCCGAATTGGATAACTCTCCGATCAAGCAACTCCAACCTTCTGCAAATTCCTAAATCCAAAGTCTGACTTGTGATTGAGGGATCCTTTCCTTATGCCACCACAAAATGCTGGAATGCCCTCCCGCCAGATCTGAGAGCATGTTCCTCTCAGGTTAGATTTCAGCAGGTTCTGAAAAGAGTCTCATTCGGCTAAACTCCTCTTTCCTTCAGTTACTAAATCCAATCCTGTCTCTGACATGATTTGTGTGTTTTTTGCTGTTTGTTTTGTCTTGCGCTACCATGCCTATGGTATGTTCAGCACATTTAAATTAAATAAATATATAAATAAAAGAAATGACAGAACTGGTATGGTTGTTGCATCTAAATATATATATATATATATATGTATATATATATATATATATATATAACACTGAGTATTTGTTTTTTTTCAGAGAAGTATTTTGAACATTTTGAAATTGTGAAATGTATTGAAATTGCCCTTTTCTGCTCCAATTTTCAGTGCTATGCTGATGACACTCAACTCATTGTCAGGCTTCCCTCGGCCACCCCTTCTTCTTCTCTCTTCTCTGATTGCTTATCTGCCATTCAGGATTGGTGTGCCGGCAACGATTTCTGGCTGAATGCCAGCAAGACGGAGATCCACCTCATTGACACACCTTCACCCTCCTTTCCTGTCACTCTATGGCCGGCCTCCCTTGGCCCTCCTCCTACCCCCACCTGTGAGGCTAAGAACCTCAGAGTCATCTTTGACTCCATGTTTTCCTTCTGTGCCCGCATCTCTGATGTCTCTAGAAACAAGCTGTGGGTAGATCTCTGTCTTCGGCTGGGGCCTCCCTCTGGAACAGCCTCTCTGCCACTCTGAAACTTGAGGCGAACCATCTCCAGTTCTGGAAGCACTTCAGGACCTTCCTCTTTGCTTCTGCCTTCGCTCCTCCTCTCCCCTGCTGATCTGTTCTGTCTCGGCATCGTGCACCTGGTTACCCTCTGACTTTCGGGCCCAGGTACCTGCTCACCCTGCCACCCACCCCACTGCCTCCTGGCATCCCTTGCACTGGGGTCTGTATCCGTAACCCTACAGTCCCCCCTTTTTTTCTCTACACTTAACAGCCACACCTCTGTCTGTCATCATAAACCTAGCACTTGCCACTTGCTGGCTGCACTACCCCTGTGTGTTGCTTTATGTCATTTATTGTTTATTTATTTTATTTATTCATCTTTTATTTCTTGTTATTCCTCTGCTCAGCACTTTTCCCCTCCCCCTCTCCAATGCACTTGCACGTTCTCAATGTCACTGGGCCTAGTAAGATCGTTTTTTTGTTCTCCTTTGTTCCCCTCCCTTGCCTCGTAGCACTCTGAAACACTTGTGAACAAGCGCGATACAAATAAAATATCATTATCAAAAAATGATGTTTACAATTGTAATGTCAGAGGAGAAATGTTATATACCACGGTCCAGTCACTGCATGTGGTGGCTGTACCAGAAGATGAAGTGAGCGCACCCCAGTGTGAGAGATACAGGGGGGTGTGGCAGCAGAGGAAGCCCATGACTACCCCCAAACGTTTTGGTGTTGGAAGAGAATGGCGAGGACTTAGGAGGTTAGGTTAATAGCCACTGGATATTATGGCAATAGAATGGCATTTGATCTTGGAGCAGAGTGTTTTCCAGCGATAGCTCCTATTCATGCACACCAGAGACACACAGGGCACGACATCATTCCCTGAACAGGTTGCTGTTGGGCCTCTCTAGATATCTCGCGACGTGTATACATCACTGTTGAGGTGGCGCTGGGCTCCCTGCTCCAGTGGACTCCTTTCTGCTGATAATGGGGTTTGCTGTGCAGAGGAAGGCGGGTTCTTCTAAGACTTTGCAGCTTTTTAAAGGTGCCTTTTTTGAAGAGAGCCCGCTTAATAGTCCACCTGGCAATCTAGGTACAAGCCAACATGTGCCAATTCCAAAGGAGAACCCGGGGGTATTTCCCTCTCAGTGATTATTACAGATCTGATCTGCTCACTTGTTATTTGAGCAGCCGAGGTGGTAACTGTGGTTTTCACTTTACAGCAGAACCGCCCAGGAGGAAATGAACCCTATGGAAGAGCCAGACTAGCCTAACAGTTGGAGGCTTCTGATTGGCTTTTGGAGGAATCCATCGTATGTTCTGCATGTTGACCCCATAACATCTAAACATAGAGAAACCATCTAGGCCAGAATTGGATATCACATCACCATATAATCTGGTACCTTTTTCATTAACCTTTTATTGGCCCTAATGGCGGAACCGCAATGGAATTATCAGTATATTGAAGAGCTGCGTTAATACTTGGTTACAATTATTTCTGCAAGTTCAATATTGATCTCTTTCCCAAGTTCCATGAGGCTGCAGGGCCTGAGATATGTTGGTCATGAACAGTGCACAACACTGACCAGAAGGCTGAGTAAATCCTATTGAGGGGGGTATATTTCAGGTTCTGCTAGAATATGAGGTGGCTTCTAGGTGGAGTTATCCGTGTGAGGGCGCAGTCGCAGGATCTAGCAGGCCATGGATGAGACGACTATCCCCTGCTTGTAGCACGCCAGTGGCTCAGTGTCTGCAAGCAGAAACGCTAAGTCAGCACGTCGGTGAAGCAGAGAGCCCTGAACAGAAAGGGCTCTGGTAAAGGAGCCCAATTAAGAGTTTCTGGATGGGGGAGCGGGGCAAAGCAGGAAGTATCATGATCATTACAACCGGGGCTGGAGAACAGACAGACTTTCTATAACCAGGGTCCCTCACCATTGATTATGCAGAAAGTGATGGTGGGAGATGTAGGACAAAATATCTGGGGACAATGTTTGCAGACCACTCTTCTACAGGAAGATGAAACTTGGTCAATTGGTTAGCGGGGAGTAAACACGTTTGTGTATAGCTCCAACATTATTGAAAATAGTTTCTCCCATGGACGGCGCTATTTCTACCCATACATTTCTAGATCTGTGCCCTCATACGTGTTATCTACTCACTGTAGTATATCCTAAAATAGCATACTGGGATCACTTTTGTAATTGTATAATGCACTGGTCAGCAATTCTCAGACCTCTTGCTTTTGCCTTGCAGTAAAGTTAAGTTTTTCCCCCACCAAACACATTTCGGTCCATCCTTTTCAACCAAAATCCTGCGAAGAGGCAGTGAAAGTTGACGCGAGGCTGATTAGGAAGGGATTTCTGGAGCATGTGTTCTCCCAGTGGTCGTGACATTAGGCTGTGCTGGTAGGCATCTGAACACGCCCACAGAAGCAAGCCAGAGAGGTTGGGACATATTTAAGGATGGAATAATGGCCCCTATTCTTGACTATTGGGGAACGAGGAGTCAGGCCTCAGCACAATGGCTGGGCGAGTACACACGGGCTGGCACTGAAGCCACCCAAGCCCTATTCTGTTGTTGCCAATTATAGAACGAAATAGATTTCCGCTGTTATGTGTTTGCACTGACTGGCATGTAAGGAGGCAGAATGTAAAAGTTTAAAGGCGGCCCTCGTGGACCACACAACGTACGCCCTGTCCCAGGCTCAGAGACCAACTGAGATACAAAGAAGGAGATGCCGCCATTTACAAAATGGGATTTCATGTACAATGGAGAAAAAGAAAAGTTAAAAAACTATTGCAAGAAGTGGGAATTTGTGGTTTTCATGCGAAGACATGTGCAGATAGAAGGGCTTAACCACAACACCCGGCCCTGAGTTCATATTATGTAGACTCTTCAGACATGCAGTGCTGTGCCCCCCACCCCCCCCCCCCCCCCCCCCCGCGCTGCTATTCTAGTGTTGTCACTGGACATTTCAGGATGTTGAGCTTATCCCAAGGTGCTCCAGCGAGTGTGCCTCGCTCCTGGGCAGGCTCTGGGGTGCGACCCCTGGGGTTAGTAGTCAATGGTCGTATCCTCCATGCCACTAACATGTCTCTCTCTCTCTGTACCCCACTGCTCCACTGCCCATTTAGGGGTCAGGGATAATAGTCATACGGTTTAGCTGTGACGGTCACTGTATCCTAGCCCCCCACTGTCCGCGCGCATCCTCCTTTCTGTTCAGGATCTAGAATGAAAACGTTGGGTCTAGCAGTCCATGCCACATGACAATAGCCCCTGTCAAGTCATCCTATCACCTAGCACTCTCTTTCTCTCTGCCATCCAACCATGCTACTCCCTTGCCAGAATCTGGAACCTGACCTTTGGGCTAATGTGTGAATCTCACATCACCTGATCTGGAAAGCATCCTTTGGGTTTAGCACTGAGTGTCGCATGACAGTAGCCCTGCCAAGTCACCCTATCACATTGTTCTCTCCCTCTCTCCCTCTCCAATGCAACTAGCCTTCACCCATTTCAGGATCTGGAATATGAATTTGGGTTTAGCTATAAATGTCCCACAAGCCTCGTCTTGCTCCCTTCTCGCATCTCTCTCTCTTTATCCCCCGCCCTTTCTGTTCCCTTGTCGGGATGTGGAATGCAGCACTTGGGCTTAGCTGTGACTGTCCCACTAACCTCATGCTGTCCCCTTCTAGCATCTTTCTCTACTCCCCACACTTTCTGTTCCCTTGTTGGGATGTGGAATGCAGCCCTTGGGCTTAGCTGTGACTGTCCCACTAACCTCATGCTGTCCCCTTCTAGCATCACTCTCTCTCGCTCCCCCCACACACTTTCTGGTCCCCTCTCAGGATGTGGAATGCAGCCCTTGGGCTTAGCTGTTGGTGTCCCCCTGACCCCCATCCTATCCCCTTCTACCAGCTCCCTCTCTACCCCACACCCTTTCTGTTCCCTATGTCGGGATGTGGAATGCAGCCCTTGGGCTTAGCTGTGAATGTACCACTAAATTCATGCTGTATCCTTCTAGCGGCTCTCTCTATCCTCCACCCCCACACTGTCTGTTCCCCTCTCAGGAAGTGGAATGCAGCCCTTGGGCTTAGCTGTGAAAGTACTGGGATTCCTCTTCTCACGACTGCACTTTTAAGCAACCATAAATGCAATGTAGCGCCTTATAAAATTCCACTAAATAAATACAAACCTAACCATGTGTGAGCACTACGAAGCCTGATTCAAAGATCCCACCTGACCTAAATGTGGTCTTAGTTGACGTGGGAATGATTAAAGTGGTGACAAGAAACCCTAACGTGCAACCACCTATGAGATAGAGCCTACCACCAAAGTGGATAGCCTTAAACTTTGTGTTCTATTGGTCGGAAAATAAGGTAGCAATTTAAGGGCTGACCATGTCACTGCTACCTCATTAATGAGTCAACTCATAGAATCTCATGGCAGACCACTTATGCCAGTGTCTTGGGGAAATGTTTAATATTCAAACAAATAAATCACTTTGGGGGTTTTACCTTGACCTCTGATGTGCTGCTGCCTCCGATTTTGATCTCCTGCTTGGCCACCTGGATTCGTAAGGGGCGCAGCCAATTGGCGCTGGAGTCCAGCTTCTTCTTGCTGATGTCCACTTCCAGGAAATCTGCTTTATCCGGGCAGGTCTTGAGCAGCGTGTACGAGTATTCCACCGGGAAGCCGAAGGTGGCCGCATCGAAGGTGTGGACCACCTGGCTCTGACTCACCAGGCACACGCTCTCGCGCTTGGGGTAGCAGCCCTGGTAGCCGTGCTCCACGGTGCAGATCTCGCCCTGCCGGCAGGTGGTGTTGAAGCAGGTCACGTCGCCGCCGTCCTCGCACCAGCACTGGACGCTGCAGTCCGGCGAGGCCCAGAAGGAGTCGCCCACCACGTAGTAGCGGCCGTCCACGTCGCAGCCGCAGTGCTGCTGTTGGACGCACTGGTCGGTGCTGAGAAGGTAGCCTTCGTTGCACTCGCAGCCTTCTGTGCATGGTGTGCTGCAGGCCAGGGGCGAGGTGAGGTCGGAGCACGTGGCGGGGCAGCTGCTGGTGCACACCGAGTAATGGCTGTTGTCGGGACAGCGCACTGCGGCAGCTGCAATAAAGGAAGCACATGTGAGTTGCACACAATCACACAGTTGCACAGCTTTCCAAATAGACCCTCTTTACATATAACTTTCCTCTGGTGTACATCACAAAAACACTGCATTGGGGCAAAGGTGGATACATACATTTTCTTTTCTGTCTCAAACATAGTCTGAGGCATAGGACATAGAGTTTTCCAAAGTAAAAAGGGAACAAGTTATACATTTGCTGCCTTAATAACATAGAATGAATCAAAATGATACTGCAAATTTCACATTTAAGAATGGATCATACTAATGTATGCAAGAGGCACAAAATACATGTTGCTCCTAAATGTAGGCTCAAAACTTGATTTAGTCCAGTGCAGCTATCAGCGTCATTATTCATGTGGCGTGCATGCTAAGGGCTTCTCCTGATGATCCCATGGTGCATGCTAAGGGCTTCTCCTGATGATCCCATTGTGCATGCTAAGGGCTTCTCCTGATGATCCTATGGTGCATGCGCTTTCTAAGGGCTTCTCCTGATGATCCCATTATGCATGCGCTAAGGGCTTCTCCTGATGATCCCATGGTCCATGCGCTTTCTAAGGGCTTCTCCTGATGATCCCATGGTGCATGCTAAGGGCTTCTCCTGATGATCCTATGGTGCATGCGCTTTCTAAGGGCTTCTCCTGATGATCCCATTATGCATGCGCTAAGGGCTTCTCCTGATGATCCCATGGTCCATGCGCTTTCTAAGGGCTTCTCCTGATGATCCCATTGTGCATGCTAAGGGCTTCTCCTGATGATCCTATGGTGCATGCGCTTTCTAAGGGCTTCTCCTGATGATCCCATGGTGCATGCGCTTTCTAAGGGCTTCTCCTGATGATCCCATGGTGCATGCTAAGGGCTTCTCCTGATGATCCCATTGTGCATGCTAAGGGCTTCTCCTGATGATCCTATGGTGCATGCGCTTTCTAAGGGCTTCTCCTGATGATCCCATTATGCATGCGCTAAGGGCTTCTCCTGATGATCCCATGGTCCATGCGCTTTCTAAGGGCTTCTCCTGATGATCCTATGGTGCATGCGCTTTCTAAGGGCTTCTCCTGATGATCCCATGGTGCATGCGCTTTCTAAGCGCTTCTCCTGATGATCCCATGGTGCATGCGCTTTCTAATGGCTTCTCCTGATGATCCCATTATGCATGCGCTAAGGGCTTCTCCTGATGATCCTATGGTGCATGCGCTTTCTAAGGGCTTCTCCTGATGATCCCATTGTGCATGCTAAGGGCTTCTCCTGATGATCACATGGTGCATGCGCTTTCTAAGGGCTTCTCCTGATGATCCCATGGTGCATGCGCTTTCTAAGGGCTTCTCCTGATGATCCCATGGTGCATGCGCTTTCTAAGGGCTTCTCCTGATGATCCCATGGTGCATGCGCTTCCTAAGGGCTTCTCCTGATGATCCCATTGTGCATGCTAAGGGCTTCTCCTGATGATCCTATGGTGCATGCGCTTTCTAAGGGCTTCTCCTGATGATCCCATGGTGCATGCGCTTTCTAAGGGCTTCTCCTGATGATCCCATCATGCATGCGCTAAGGGCTTCTCCTGATGATCCCATGGTGCATGCGCTTTCTAAGGGCTTCTCCTGATGATCCCATTGTGCATGCTAAGGGCTTCTCCTGATGATCCTATGGTGCATGCGCTTTCTAAGGGCTTCTCCTGATGATCCCATGGTGCATGCGCTTTCTAAGGGCTTCTCCTGATGATCCCATGGTGCATGCGCTTTCTAAGGGCTTCTCCTGATGATCCCATGGTGCATGCGCTTTCTAAGGGCTTCTCCTGATGATCCCATTGTGCATGCTAAGGGCTTCTCCTGATGATCCTATGGTGCATGCGCTTTCTAAGGGCTTCTCCTGATGATCCCATGGTGCATGCGCTTTCTAAGCGCTTCTCCTGATGATCCCATTGTGCATGCCCTTTCTAAGCGCTTCTCCTGATGATCCCATGGTGCATGCCCTTTCTAAGGGCTTCTCCTGAGTATCACATTGTGCATGTGCTTTCTAAGGACTTCTCCTGACGATCCCATTGTGCATGCGCTTTCTAAGGGCTTCTCCTGATGATCCCATTGCTCAGGTGCATGCTAAGGGCTTCTCCTTATGATCCCATTGTGCATGCGCTTTCTAAGGGCTTCTCCTGATGATCCCATGGTGCATGCAAAGGGCTTCTCCTGATGATCCCATTGTGCATGCTAAGGGCTTCTCCTGATGATCCTATGGTGCATGCGCTTTCTAAGGGCTTCTCCTGATGATCCCATGGTGCATGCACTTTCTAAGGGCTTCTCCTGATGGTCCCATGGTGCATGCTAAGGGCTTCTCCTGATGATCCCATTGTGCATGCTAGGGGCTTCTCCTGATGATCCTATGGTGCATGCGCTTTCTAAGGGCTTCTCCTGATGATCCCATTATGCATGCGCTAAGGGCTTCTCCTGATGATCCCATGGTCCATGCGCTTTCTAAGGGCTTCTCCTGATGATCCCATTGTGCATGCTAAGGGCTTCTCCTGATGATCCTATGGTGCATGCGCTTTCTAAGTGCTTCTCCTGATGATCCCATGGTGCATGCGCTTTCTAAGGGCTTCTCCTGATGATCCCATGGTGCATGCGCTTTCTAATGGCTTCTCCTGATGATCCCATTATGCATGCGCTAAGGGCTTCTCCTGATGATCCTATGGTGCATGCGCTTTCTAAGGGCTTCTCCTGATGATCCCATTGTGCATGCTAAGGGCTTCTCCTGATGATCACATGGTGCATGCGCTTTCTAAGGGCTTCTCCTGATGATCCCATGGTGCATGCGCTTTCTAAGGGCTTCTCCTGATGATCCCATGGTGCATGCGCTTTCTAAGGGCTTCTCCTGATGATCCCATGGTGCATGCGCTTCCTAAGGGCTTCTCCTGATGATCCCATTGTGCATGCTAAGGGCTTCTCCTGATGATCCTATGGTGCATGCGCTTTCTAAGGGCTTCTCCTGATGATCCCATGGTGCATGCGCTTTCTAAGGGCTTCTCCTGATGATCCCATAATGCATGCGCTAAGGGCTTCTCCTGATGATCCCATGGTGCATGCGCTTTCTAAGGGCTTCTCCTGATGATCCCATTGTGCATGCTAAGGGCTTCTCCTGATGATCCTATGGTGCATGCGCTTTCTAAGGGCTTCTCCTGATGATCCCATGGTGCATGCGCTTTCTAAGGGCTTCTCCTGATGATACCATGGTGCATGCGCTTTCTAAGGGCTTCTCCTGATGATCCCATTGTGCATGCTAAGGGCTTCTCCTGATGATCCCATGGTGCATGCGCTTTTAAGGGCTTCTCCTGATGATCCCATGGTGCATGCGCTTTCTAAGGGCTTCTCCTGATGATCCCATTGTGCATGCTAAGGGCTTCTCCTGATGATCCTATGGTGCATGCGCTTTCTAAGGGCTTCTCCTGATGATCCCATGGTGCATGCGCTTTCTAAGCGCTTCTCCTGATGATCCCATTGTGCATGCGCTTTCTAAGCGCTTCTCCTGATGATCCCATGGTGCATGCCCTTTCTAAGGGCTTCTCCTGAGTATCACATTGTGCATGTGCTTTCTAAGGACTTCTCCTGACGATCCCATTGTGCATGCGCTTTCTAAGGGCTTCTCCTGATGATCCCATTGCTCAGGTGCATGCTAAGGGCTTCTCCTGATGATCCCATTGTGCATGCGCTTTCTAAGGGCTTCTCCTGATGATCCCATTGTGCATGCGCTTTCTAAGGGCTTCTCCTGATGATCCCATTGTGCATGCGCTTTCTAAGGGCTTCTCCTGATGATCCCATTGTGCATGCGCTTTCTAAGGGCTTCTCCTGATGATCCCATTGTGCATGAGCTTTCTAAGGGCTTCTCCTGATGATCCCATGGTGCATGCGCTTTTTAAGGGCTTCTCCTGATGATCCCATGGTGCATGCGCTTTCTAAGGGCTTCTCCTGATGATCCCATTGTGCATGCGCTAAGGGCTTCTCCTGATGATCCCATGGTGCATGCTAAGGGCTTCTCCTGATGATCCCATGGTGCATGTGATTTCTAAGGACTTCTCCTGATGATCCCATGGTGCATGTGATTTCTAAGGACTTCTCCTGATGATCCTATGGTGCATGCGCTTTCTAAGGGCTTCTCCTGATGATCCCATGGTGCATCCACTTTCTAAGGGCTTCTCCTGAGAATCATATTGTGCATGCTAAGGGCTTCTCCTGATGATCCCATGGTGCATGCGCTTTTTAAGGGCTTATCCTGATGATCCCATGGTGCATGCGTTTTCTAAGGGCTTCTCCTGATGATCCCATGGTGCATGCACTTTCTAAGGGCTTTTCCTGATGATCCCATGGTGCATCCGCTTTCTAAGGGCTTCTCCTGAGTGTCATATTGTGCATGCGCTAAGGGCTTCTCCTGATGATCCCATTATGCATGCGCTAAGGGCTTCTCCTGATGATCCCATTATGCATGCGCTAAGGGCTTCTCCTGATGATCCCATTGTGCATGCGCTTTCTAAGGGCTTCTCCTGATGATCCCATTGTGCATGCGCTTTCTAAGGGCTTCTCCTGATGATCCCATTGTGCATGCGCTTTCTAAGGGCTTCTCCTGATGATCCCATTGTGCATGCGCTTTCTAAGGGCTTCTCCTGATGATCCCATGGTGCATGCGCTTTCTAAGGGCTTCTCCTGATGATGCCATTGTGCATGCGCTTTCTAAGGGCTTCTCCTGATGATCCCATTGTGCATACGCTTTCTAAGGGCTTCTCCTGATGATCCCATTGTGCATGAGCTTTCTAAGGGCTTCTCCTGATGATCCCATGGTGCATGCG
Source organism: Ambystoma mexicanum (assembly GCF_040938575.1). Classification (NCBI taxonomy): domain Eukaryota; kingdom Metazoa; phylum Chordata; class Amphibia; order Caudata; family Ambystomatidae; genus Ambystoma; species Ambystoma mexicanum. Next base: position 150,158,905 of record NC_090931.1, read on the forward strand.
CTTTCTAAGGGCTTCTCCTGAGTATCACATTGTGCATGTGCTTTCTAAGGGCTTCTCCTGATGATCCCATTGTGCATGCGCTTTCTAAGGGCTTCTCCTGATGATCCCATTGCTCAGGTGCATGCTAAGGGCTTCTCCTGATGATCCCATGGTGCATGCGCTTTCTAAGGGCTTCTCCTGATGATCCCATTGTGCATGCGCTAAGGGCTTCTCCTGATGATCCCATTGTGCATGCTAAGGGCTTCTCCTGATGATCCCATTGTGCATGCGCTAAGGGCTTCTCCTGATGATCCCATTGTGCATGCGCTTTCTAAGGGCTTCTCCTGATGATCCCATTGTGCATGCGCTTTCTAAGGGCTTCTCCTGATGATCCCATTGTGCATGTGCTCTTTAAGGGCTTCTCCTGATTATCCCATGGTGCATGCGCTTTTTAAGGGCTTCTCCTTATGATCCCATTGTGCATGTGCTTTTTAAGGGCTTCTCCTGATTATCCCATGGTGCATGCGCTTTCTAAGGGCTTCTCCTGATGATCCCATTGTGCATGCGCTAAGGGCTTCTCCTGATGATCCCATTGTGCATGCGCTAAGGGCTTCTCCTGATGATCCCATGGTGCATGCTAAGGGCTTCTCCTGATGATCCCATGGTGCATGTGATTTCTAAGGACTTCTCCTGATGATCCCATGGTGCATGTGATTTCTAAGGACTTCTCCTGATGATCCTATGGTGCATGCGCTTTCTAAGGGCTTCTCCTGATGATCCCATGGTGCATCCACTTTCTAAGGGCTTCTCCTGAGTATCATATTGTGCATGCGCTAAGGGCTTCTCCTGATGATCCCATGGTGCATGCGCTTTCTAAGGGCTTCTCCTGATGATCCCATGGTGCATGCGCTTTTTAAGGGCTTATCCTGATGATCCCATGGTGCATGCGTTTTCTAAGGGCTTCTCCTGATGATCCCATGGTGCATGCACTTTCTAAGGGCTTTTCCTGATGATCCCATGGTGCATCCGCTTTCTAAGGGCTTCTCCTGAGTATCATATTGTGCATGCGCTAAGGGCTTCCCCTGATGATCCCATTATGCATGCGCTAAGGGCTTCTCCTGATGATCCCATTGTGCATGTGCTTTCTAAGGGCTTCTCCTGATTGTCTACATGGGGTGGTCATGGGCACAGGAATAAAGGTGGGCCCATCGTCGTTCCATGCAGATAACTCAAATGAATGCACCCAAGGTGGCACTCAACAATGGTTCAGCCCCCATGAGAATGTCAGTTGTCATTAGCATGGATAATGATAAATTGCCAATGTGTACCTTAGTAATGTTTCATTATTCCCAAATTTCAAATGTTCCTTCGCAACCTGATTTGCTGAAGGCAAGCAATCTGTGCGTGTTTTAGTTGCAATTGGTTGTGTCTGCTGGCAATCTAATGGAAAGAGTCCCAGATGTCTGAGGCCTCACAAAACAGCATTATTTTGCTCTTCTTTTCTTGTTTGAAGTGTGTGCTTGTTTTGTATTAATTACATTAATGATGGTTGTACCAGATGTTGTATGATGAATGTTATCTGAGAATCCTGCCTAATGTGACATTAGATGCGGTTTGGGGCACAAATTGTTAATGTTATAATCTAACCCTACACAAAGCTTCATTTTTGTATTTAACTGAATGCTACCCCTCCACCCCCACTGTATACCTTTTCTGTTGTTACCTCTGAAAACTGCTCCGATAGGCAGCTGTACTGTTGTATACCTCTGTAAAGTGCTACGTTGTGTATCTATATTGTTGTTACCTTTGTAAAGCACTCAGCTGCCTCTCGAAGCCAGGTCCACGTTCAATATATACAATAATAATAATAGTAATAATAATAACAAATATCCAAGATTGACCTCCTCATGCAGCATTGGAAGTGAGGACTAATAGGGTCTATTATTGTTATCAGATGATTAGGTGTGAAGTGTAAAGCCTGCTGTTTTTGGAAGAATGTTATTAGTAGGACTGTTTTAGTAAAGAGAAAATGTACACAAAAACAGATATGGACATGTGGGTAATACTTATAGTGACTATACAATGTTTGTCATGGCATTATTGAGGCATTTCATTTTGCATTTGGCATATAGTGGCAGACCTTGTAATGCAATATCTAAATACGGTGTCATATGTATATCAAGGGATTATTGGGGTGTTCAGCGCAACACATAGCAGATGATGGCAACACCTGAACATTGGGGGCAGGAGAGGGTTACATCACAGCATTTGATAACTGCGCCAGGAATATGATGCCATTATTGGGACATTGGAGGCTTCACTTGACAAGTGACCATCAAATGTTATTGGCCAAGCCACTGCTCGTTGTTAGAGAAGGTGCAGCCATTTTGCAAAAGTACTTTTTCCATTATTGTCCCGCTGTAAAACCTCCTGCTCTCCCCATAGCAAAGCGCACCTGCCCTAGATGCATGTCACGAAAGCCTGAGGTGAACCCCAATCACATTAATAAACAACTTTCATTGTTATGCGGATGACACTCATCTCTCCTTCAAGCTGCCCTCAGCTTCTTCTTCCTCCTCGCTCATTCATGACTGTCCGCAATCCAGTCCTGGTGTGCAGCTAATGACCTCTGCCTTAATGCCAGTAAGACAGAGATTGTTCTCATTATGACCCCTGCTCCCGTTTTCCCACGCTCACTCTGGCCGTCCTCCCTTGACCCTGCATCCTCACCCACCATTGAGGCAAAAAACCTAGGGGTCATCTTTGACTCCACTCTGTCCTTCTCCTCGCACATCTCAGATATATCCAAAAAATCTCACTGCCAGTGGCAGCTCCTCTGAGGTATCCTACGTTTTCTCACTTTCCCCTAGAGACTCATTGTCTCCAGAGCTTTGATTCTCACTAGACTTGACTACTGTAACAGTCTCTTTCTCAATCTCCCTACTTCTACACTTAGACCGTTACAACTCATCCAGATCAGAACCGCAAGACTTATCCTTGGCCTCAAGCCCAGGGACTGCATCTCTCCGGCACTGAAATCCCTCCACTGGCTCCACGTGACTGCAAGGATCAAGTACAAGACCCTCTGCATTGTTCGCAAGGCTTTCTGGGGCCAGGGCCTGCACTTCTTAAAACACACTCTTCCCAAATACTCTCCCTCTAGAGCACTCTGCTCATCCTCCTCCAACTCTCTAAGAAGGAGCCGTTTTTCCAAACAGAGACTTGGAGGGCACCCTCTGGAACAGTCTCCCTTCATCTCTCTGTCTCGAGCCAAAATTCCTTAAATTCACGAAACTCCTCAAGAAACTCCTTAAGATCTTCCTCTTCTCCTCTTCCTTCTCTATACCTTTCCCATGCAACCTCTGCTTTCTACCTGCCACCACCGCCGGCTGCTCAGCTAGCTGACTGTTCGCCTGTCTCACCTCAGAACCTTACAGGTCCCAGGCACACACACCAGTCCCTGCACTTGCCCTCAGGCCCCCAGCACTACTTGCAGCAATACACACTTCCCTAAGAGACAACCCTCTACACTAACCAGGCCCTCCGGGACCTGGCGCAATTCTGCCTTCCCTAACTGCTGGTCATGCACTTGCATTATTGTCAGTTGATTATGCTTGTACCCCCCTCTCCTCCTCACCCCGTGAGCCCCCAACTACTTGGTAACCCACTTGAATTAGCAGAAATGCTGTCAGGCCTAGTATGCTTATTATTATTGTATATCATTCTGAAATTTCCAAAGCCTTATGAATGATCGTATTCCATGTTCCCCTACCATCTTGGAGCGCTTTGAAGCACTCGTTTTGTGTATAAGCGCTTTATAAATAAACAATACAAAACTCCCTATTGGTCAAGCCAAAGGAGCTGAGACAACAACATCGCTCATTCTGTATCACCAAAAAGCACTGTGAAGTGGCCAAATGGTGACGTGATCAAAATACAAATGCGCCACACACAGAATAAATGCATGAATCAATAATCAACTTGCAAAAAAGAGGATGTTGGGATGGAGGTCAACACAGGAAGCAATTTCCTGCATCTCGCCTCCCGAACATATGGATTCTCCACCACACACTTGACTAAGAATGTCAATAATGTGTAGTTGGCGTGCACGTGTGCAGACATTCACTAAAGCAGACTGTGAACTGAATGCTCTTTTAGTTTTGAGACATAGAAACCAATTTAAGAACTCTGACATGCAATTGTGTTTTGTTATCATCCATAGTATCCAACATGCCTCTTTGGTGCATTGAGTACATTTGAAAAGCTACAGGTTGCTTGAATGTCTGCCTAAAAATATTATTAAACAAGGGATATTAGAAGTGCATGAGAAATGTACTGTTTAAGGGATGGAGAATCTGAACACTTGTCTCAATACGAGCGCAGGCTCAAAATGTCCCAGTATCGCCCAGATGTGCAAAATCCTAAAACTGCCGCTCTTTGAACAAAAACTGCTGGGCGAAGATAAATCCTGCCCTCCCTCCACCAGCAGTACTGCTCTACTGTATTTATTTATTTATTTATTTATTTATTTATTTATTTATTTATTTATTTATTTATTACCTTTATTACACGCCCAGACCCTTAGGTGTCACGGCGTGGTTACAGACAGCTTAGTAATTGTTCTTACATTATACATGGAGCAGAATACATAGGTTATTTACAAGCAGGGATAATGAATTGTGGTTATGAGCACATTACATTGTACATGGAGCAGAATACATAGGTTATTTACAAACAGGGATAATGAATTGTGGTTATGAGCACATTACATTATACATGGAGCAGAATATCTGGATTACTTACAAACAGGGATTCTACAATGTGATTATGAGCAATATTTACAGGTTCATCCGATGGACTTGGCGCTAATATTGGTTAAATAACCAGGTTTTTAGCAGTTTTTTAAATCCTGTGAAGGAAGTCTCTTTTATGATGCTGATGGGGAGGGAGTTCCAGTGTCTAGGGGGCAAGGACATGGAATCTGCTGCCCCCTGCTCTGGTGTTTTTGTAAGGGGGATCACTATGAGTAGATTGTCATTGGATCTGAGTGATCTGGTGGTTTCTTTCTTCTGTAGTGCGTTGTTCAGGTAGATCGGGGCTTTCTTGGTGAGACACTTGTGTGTAATACAAAGTGTTTTAAAGATGATTCTCGCTTTGATGGGTAGCCATTGAGCATCCTTCCTAATCTGGGAGATGTGATTGTACTTTTTGTACCTAAAGCTGCTAGTAAAACTTTATTTTGCATAAGTTGTAGTTTACTGAGATTGGTGTTGGAAGTGCCTAGTAAAAGTACATTGCAATAATCCAACTTGGACAACACCAGGGCCCTAGCCAGGGTGAGGCAGTTGGATGGTGTCAGAAATTGTCTGCTTAATGAGATTAGTTTTGAGGTATACGCAGTGGATGAGGAAACGGTGTTAATGTATTAGGTCATGGTGAGGTTGGCGTCTAGGTATACACCAAGGGGTTTTACTTGCTTGAGTATCGGGATCAATGTACCATCAATATTGATAGAAGAATAGGCGGCATGGAGGGCGGCTATTTTGGGTTGAGATCCCACGATGAGAAGTTATGTCTTCTCATCGTTAAGGCAGAGACTATTCAGCGCCATCCAGTTTTGGATGATGGCGTATATTCTATTTATGGTCACTGTATCCTGAACATAGTTACCTGACAGGGGTATAAAGATCTGAGTGTCATCTGCAAAATTGGTGTAGATGACACCCATGTCGTCAAGAGTAACTTTGTGTAGGCATTGTAAAGAGTTGGAGGGAGGCATGCTCCTTGGGAAACCCCAATGGGGACTGGGGTGGGATCAGTGGCTTCTTTGCTTATAGAGACTCTAGAGTTACGTTCAGATAAGAAAGATTTCACCCACATGGTGGCGTCTTTGGAGAAGTTGAAGTCATTAGCTAGAGATTTGCACAATTTGTCGTGATCCACGAGGTTGAATGCTGCAGCTAGGTCTCACAGCAACAATATGCTGAGTTTCCCTTGATCTCTGATAGTGTCCATCTGGATTATAAGGTCCAGAAGGGCTGTTTCCGTGCTGTGATTAGGCCTGAAGCCAGATTGTCTGGTTCCAAGCAGCTGGTTTTGTTCGAGGTGAATTTGGAATTGTGGGTATGCTATTTTGTCAATGATTTTGAGCAAGAAAGGGACTGTAGTTATTGGGTGCTAGTTGGTAGGTACGGTGAGATCCAGTGTTGTTTTTTTAGCAGTGGGTGACCCAGGCTTCTTTGATGCTGGCTAGGACTGTGTTCAAGTTGAAAGAAGCATAGACAAAGTTAGTGATGGTGGGGGAGAGGGTGGAGGCACAAGCTTTAATTATTTTTGATGGGACGTTATCCCTTTGCAATTGGATGCTTTAAGCTTTGAGATGGTGTCTAAAACTAGTTCTTGGAAGACTGGGGCAAAGTGGAATAGAGTGTTAGAGTTTATGTCTTGGGGTGGTGTGGGGGTTGGTGATTGTCGTATTTTTATCTGCTAAGGTAAGTCTTTTGATGGCTATTTTGTTTTGTAGCAGTACCATTTTGGCAGCTAAGGCATCTTGTATAGTGGTGCACCATTCTTTACTAGATTCGGTCGGGGATGTGGCTGGGATGGGATTTTCGAATTCTCTGAGGATAGAGAAGAGTTCTTTTGAATCCGATGAGGCATTGCTGATGCGAGTGTTGTAGGCATTGGCTTTGTGGGTGATGATGTCCGTTTTGTATGTTTTATTAGCCTCTTTGTAGGCATTGGCAGAGTCCGGTGAAGGATGTTTAGTATGGGCGTGTTCAAGGGAGCGTTTGGTTCTTCTAAGCGAGATTTATTCTTCATTGAACCAGAAGTGTGTCTTTTTATCAGCTCAACGCGTTTTGGTTGTTATTGGTGCTACTTCATTGATAGTGAGGGTGAGGCAGTTATGGTAGTAGTCGGCGAGGGTGGTAGGGGCCTTGCTGGTGATTGGATTGGTTTCTAGTGTTTTGTTAAGGATAGGGTCAAAGTTCTCAACAGTGAGTTTACGGGGGTTTCTAGCTTCGTAGGTGTCAACTGCTTTGGCCTTCAGTGAGCTGGGTTCATCACTCAACAGAGTGAATTCTATGCAGTGGTGGTCCGACCAGCTGAGGGCAGTAATAGTATCGACCAATAGTCTGGTATTGAGTGAGAGGATCCAATCAAGTGTTCTACCCTTGATATGTGTGGGAGCATTCACCAGTTGGGCAAAGTTCTTGTCTCTGAGTGCTGAGTGTAGGGCTTCGGCTTTATGGTCCTGGTTGTCATTGAAGCCAAGATTCAGGTCTCTAAGGATAATACATTTAGTATTGGGTTTAATGAGTGGGGCAAGAAGTAGTGGGATGTCTATTTCGGGATGACTGTTGGAGCTGGGTGTTCTGTAAATCACAACGATGTTGATCGTGGTTTTTCCATTCATGGCCAGTGTGCCTAGCAGAAATTCGTACCCTGCAATGTCTTCGATGGAACAGGGTTTAATTGTAAATTGGTCCTGGCTATGATGGCTACACCGCCTCCTGTGGTGTGTGTTCTATCGGTTCTAAGGATGGTATAGTTGGGAGGGATGGCAAGGACTAATAGTCGTCCAGATGCTTGATGAATCCAGGATTCTGTGATTACTAATAGGTCAAGGTTTTGTTCAATGATAAAGTCATGGATTTCGATTGCATGAGCTCCTAGTGATCGGGCGTTGATGAAGGTGCCTTGGCTTTTAAGGTGGCAATCTTAGGTATGGGGTTGAGAGGTATTGGGGACACTTTTGGATATCGGGTCAGTGGGATGTTTGTACTTTTTTGTGTGCCAGGGGCCAGTGGGTTTATGTGTGTTAAGTGTTATCGGGCTAGGAGTATAGCTATGGTGTAGTAATTTGGTGCGTGATCTTAGTTGAGGGATACTATCGTACCCGTCAATGGGGCGAGTTTTAGGATCTGAAGCTGATGTGGGATTGACCGAGGGGTCTATTTTGTAATCCATAAGGAAGGGCTCTTGAAATAGGGCTCCTAATGGTTAGCCTACGGCTGTGGGCATAATCAGGGATAGAAGGGAAGGGTGGGGTGGAAGGAAGGGTCTAGGGCAAGCTATAGGGTGGTGTCTGGGGCATGCTAGTCTGGATGGACCATTTCTGAAACCAAAGAAGTGGCTGCCTGTGCATGGTGTGCTATCTTGGACGAGGCTGAAAGGGAACATCATGATGAGTAGCCAGCCTAGCATAGGTATGATCCGAGTAGCTGGAGCTAGGCGTGCGGGGTTAGCCTTGTGGTGTGGAGTGTGTTGTTCTAGTGGTGGTGGATAAGCTAATTTAGGTATAAGTAATTCTGGTGAGCTGCACATGGAAGAGGTAGGCTGCACTTTTCAATTATCAGGCTAGTTCAGGTTGGTGGCAGAAGGCAGTTAATGCCAACTATTGATCATGAGGCTAGTTTAAACAGTATAAAATGCCAAGCCCAATGCTGGCACCCTCGCGTTACAAAGTGCCCTCTTGTCTCCAGCTAGGTCCATGATCTATGCAATACAATAAAATAAATAGACATTTAAAAGGGTGCTGGTGTCAATGTGCACCGGTTGGAGGGTGGTATGCTTCTACTGTCAAAACAAATGTACCAGCACGTGTGCACCTGACGTAGATGTCAAATGCGTATGAATAAATACCCAACATTTTACCCCCCTGCACTAACCCTTTAATTGTTCACCCTGCCCTCATTCTGTGGTCATTGTGCGCGCTGAGGCTGATGGGAATGTGGTGCTCTATAAGAATTAAAATAGATAAATAAATGTGGCAAAATAATTATACGGACAGGAAAATAGAGTGCACATCGCATGTCACTTGGTTTGCCACATTGATAGAGAGCTTCCCCTGAGTCGCCATCATTTGGTGTTCCTCCTTCACCTCCCTTTCACTGTGGCCCGAATTGCTGAAGCGCTGTTTCTACCCTGAGGATTCTTATTTTGGCTGTCAGGCACCAGCCCATGTCACCGGACTATGGTCAAGGAAGATGAACTTTTGATTCCATGCTCCATGCGAAGGGACAGCTACCCGTGATGCAACCAAAGGTGGAAATGAAAGAAATGTACTCTGAAAACCCCTGCCCACCCCTTGGTGTGAGGAGTGGGCAGCATGATGTAAGCAGGGCTGAGCGGCAGTGCTATGTGAGATTAATGTGGGATGCACTGAATGTGGGATGTTGGCTGCTTTGTATAAAATCAAAGTGCGTTTCGGGAACATACAAATGACGTCTGATTTGCCCCATATGTCTGTGGTAGTAATTCAATCATGCAATCTTTCTGAGCATGGCTTATACACTGAGCCTGGTGCCTATTGCACCTACCACAATTATCACCCTAGCAGTAAAGTAACATGTCTGCAAACTATAAGCCACATGCACTCCTCTGGACAGTTGCAGCATTCAGGCTTAGGCTGACCTGTGTGAGCAAAGGACACATTTTATTCCCCCTAAATGCATGTGTAAATCAATGAGTGTGCATGCAAGCTAAGAACTGCGCACAGGAGAAACTGAGGCAGAGAACGTCCACACCTTGAGGTGTTTGGGCCTCAGGCTTCCAAGGAACAGCGCTCCGGCAACATCATTTATTTCAGAAGACTAGCCATGTTTTTTAACAGCACATATCCTCCCCTGGATGCAACCTTTTGGAGAGTAAAAGGGTGAAGTCTGGTGTTATGAGGACTAGTAAATTACACAAGCAACCTTCAGAACTTGAATTGCCCTCTTAGCCATTACACTACACCTTGAGGGATTGGGCTCCTTGCTCGCCATGTCTGCGAGAGGGCTATCTCCGGTGGAACACTGGAGAATAAACCTCTGGTTGTATCCAATCCCAACAATCTTCTGAGATCTGTCTTCTTTTGTGTTAAGGTGGCATTCTGTATGGCCTGTACTTCAGTTACTTTTGGTTGTATTTCACCATGGCCCATATAGTATTGTATGTTTTCTATAGATCTTCTGCTCTGGTGATTGATAGCATTAACTCTAGGGCTGTCTGAAAAGAAGGCCTGAAATTCATTGAGTGTCTGGCAAGTATAGCTGATTTATTCAAGACTAATTTCGGGATTCCTTTGTGTAGCACCCATAGGTCTTCCTGGTTTTCTTCTTGAATGTTTATATATGCAACATGTTGCCTTTCTTCCCTCTAGACTTCCAGCTTTTAACCAGCCTATGTAGGATAACTGAACCTTTTGTTCTCTAGTTAATGTTTCCGATAATTCAGGTCAACTGCTCTCTCTGTCACCTTTTGTGGAACATGCCATTTCCACATTTCCTGCGTAGTTTCTTATCGCAAGTCGACATCAGCCACAAGACCTGGCTTCCGCCCTGGAAGGTGCTTTGTCGGGCCTTTACCATAATACCAGGTTTTCTGCTTTCCTAGTGAGTTTCTCCCTTACAATGTTTCTGACTAATATCAATCATTTTCTGGTATTTTGACCATACGTCTCCAAAATCATTCTGTGGCATTTCTTTTTGTAAGGGATCAAGGGTAAGACTCAGACACAGTGGTGTGTTCAGTGTTGATAGTACACTTTTATTATGACAAAATAATAAGAGGGTTGGGAGAAATCCTCTCTATCCCTAATTCTAAGAGTGATTTCCTTGCCTCAACGAAACTAAGGAACGTCTGTGTCAGGATGTGAAACAAAAGAGCATCCTCCATCCTGTGTCCAAAACCCTAAACTGACCCTTACACACAAAACTCAATATAAGGTGTACAAAGGGGATTTCTGTACGCTGGGTACTTGTAGCTTTCCTTCAGAGTTCAAAACATAAAGTTCTAAGGTGTTCAAAACAAAGGAATGAATTTCTGTTAGGGAGAACTCTCTTATAAGGCTAATTTCCCAAAACCTAGTGAGTCCCCAGCAGCTTGGATTTTTTTTTCTCCTGCTAAGAGTGAGACTCTTTTACTCCCACTCTTAGGCATGATTTGAGTTATGTCTTTGACTTGTTATGTGCTTATGGGTTATGGGCTTTCTTTTTACTCCTTAGGGTATCATCTGTTTTTCTGTATGTGTGGTACACAGCACCCTCGTGCAGTACCACAGGGGTGTCACAGTGACCCCCAAACATAGACTCCATACCCTGGGACTGACTACTGTCTCCCAGGGCATGTAAAGTGACCATTGGCTTTACTAGTCCAAAATTGTGAACAGAACCAGTACCACTGTCATATTGTGGAAGTACTGGTAAGGGGTAATTCGATTGCCCCTGGGTCTGTTTTTTGAGGGGGCACTGTCCCGTCCCCCCTCGTCGAGTTTCTGGCTGGTGGCAGTGGTTACCACGTGAAATATTCCCCCGGAATATTCTCGATGGGATTTTCCCATTGATTTTAAACGCACCACTTTTTGGTGCAATGTTAAAGATACTGCCGTTTTTTAAAATTTAATATTAAATCACCTGTTGGGTCTTTTTGCCAGAACTCGATTCTAAAATGGCGTTTGTGTTCGTCTCTGTAACTCTGACCAAGGTTGAGCCCTTTGTTCCACTATTGTGGCGGGCTTCTCCACAGAAGCCCTCCAAATGGTGCCACTCTGTTTGGGTTCCACAGGAAGGGTGGAGGGGGGAATTGGCACCCTGGACTGCTTTTCCTTAGCAACCCAAGTCGCACTCTACTCTGATGGGCCCAGTGGTGAGCCGCCCGGCTCAACACTTAGCATGTGTAATTGACAGCTAGGCTGATGAATGGGGGGTTTTCTGCATAAAAGCAGGGCCTTTGGGACTGGAAGAAGTCGCCACAGGACCTAAGAATCCAAAGAGCGAAGAAGCTGAGCCATCTGCAACGACGACACCACCGGTGAAGCCCTGCTGCAACTACCTCACCACTTTTCCGACGACGAGAGAAGATCTTCTGCTGGACGAGTCTTCTTCCTCTGAGCTGGTGGGATCAACCAGTTCACCCTTTTCACCTTCCAAAGACGTCTCTTGGTCGAATCGCCTGTGCCAAGCAACCCAGTGGCCGGATAGCAAAGCTCACCACTTTTGACCGTGAATAAAATGACAGCACCTTTTAATCGGGAACTCTGCGGCTGGTTTCATCCCTGTGCAGTGCAATGACTGGAGTTTCCTTTCTCTTTAAGGTACTGTGTCCTGCCTGGCCTCCCTTTCTACAGATTGCTAAAGGTGACCCTTAAATTCTTGGCTTCTAAACTGGGTTGGCTCCAGGCCTTCTAACTTTATCTTCTGAATCCCCCCAACCTCTTTTGAACACTCTGCAAAGACTTTTAGTGCACTTTAAACCGTGTGATCCTGGGCACATTTCGCTTTGCTCCATTTAAAGTGGGCCTGGCCTATGAACTTTGGCTCTACAGTATAACCTGCATTTCTCCCCTTGCTCTAAATTCTTAGAAGTGTTGGGAACTGTTCTATGTTTATGCTCTGCCCTTTTTCTCTCCCTTTAACTACATTATCAGAGTGCCATCTTGGTTAAACGCTCACATCTGTTCTAACAAATAGTAGTGTTTTAACCCTGACTTGTCTGATAACTATTAGGGGAGGTGTGTATACTTTAACTGCCACTGCATCTTTGTCATTTTCTCCCGACTCCAACTAGCAGAGTTTTTAGGTACGGGGTATCTTTGGAAATTCTGATGCTTGTACTCCTCACCCCTGAAGATGCTGGAATCATGGCAGATGAACTGAGAATGGTTCTGTGGTAACGAATCAGTTACTTGTTCTTCCTTTTTCCCATGCTCTATGAGGAGACCTTTCTCTAGGCCTTGCCTCCCTGAAGAGCAGGGACCTTCCAGGATATTTACCTTCGGAAGCCAGACAATCAGAAAGATCTTTTCTCCTGAATTTAGAACCTTTGAAGTAACAGAGCACCTAGACCCTGTGAAGTAACAGGTAACCTCCATTTATGTTTTGCCCAGCTAGATCTATAGGAACAATTCCTCTCTTTTTTGCATCAAGAATATCCCCTCAACGTGGGAAGATACACTCTCTGTTACCAGCAACCTCTCTATTAACTACATGCTGTGTTTCTTGCTGGTAAGTCTGGGGGTTCAGGGAGAGGCAAGGAGAGAGGTGCAGAGGGGTTAACATTCTAATTGATCTTTTTTCTGCCCTCAGGTCTCCTACTTCTGCAACTCTGGGTAGGTTTCCTAGAACATGTATTTTTGGTTATGCCTCCGTCTGGCTCCCACCTCTACCTCCACTCATAAAATCTTAGAGGAGACCAGGTGGCTGCCAGGTTTAGGAGTATGTACTGGCATTATTCCCAGGGCATCTCGCTTCTACCAGGTGAGCTCTTACAATGCCTTTGCTTCTCCCAAGTGCCACAGTGAGATGGTCATGGGCCAAATACATTACAGATATTCGAAAGGATTTTGGCATCAACAGTTACCTGCAGGGGTTTGCCATTAGTTTAAGGGACTGTTCAACTCTTTAGAGTATTCCTCTTTTCTTGGTGCCCTCTTCATATGTGGCACTCTAGTCTTTGGGCAGTGGTAAAATATCTAGAAATATCTGCGGGACCAATAACCATTGAGTTACTGATTTGGCTGTTGATGACTCCTGATAAGCAGTGAAAAGAAGCTGAATCTGTCGTGCCAACCCTCTGTAATCTCATGTCTTCTGGTTCCAGGATCTCCACATCCATCAACTTTTGCACCACTTTCAATTAGGAACCCTTTAATCCTCTCTGCTTTGCAACAGGAGAGATCACCAAAATTAAACCACAGGATGTATGCATTGCCTGGGTAGTCGTTGTCTATGACTCCTGCTCCCTGATTGATAAAGTTTGTTTTTTCAAGAGCTGATTGGGTTAAAATACTAACATAAAAGCCTTTTTGGAATGAGGATCTGCAGGTCATTCTGAATCAAGGAGCATAATATTGCCGCTATGCTATACACATGCTCACTGTACCAATCAAATGCTGCCCATTTTTCGAAGCCCATATTTGGATTAGATGCTCCTGGTGTGATTCTAGTACAATTCAGGAGGGTCCCTCCTGGTTCGTTCATGAGTATATCTGTTTTCTCAGTTTCCATGGCTTCGACCTCTCTGTCAGGTCCACTTATATCCCACTCCTAACACCATTTATAGGGAAGTAATTATACAGATGTTTTATTACATAAATTGGGTGTTTCCGGTTGTTCATCAATCTAATATGGGCCTCTATGAGATTACAGTAATTTGGGCTCACTCAAGGAAAGCAATCGCCATGAGTTGTGCCGATCACGATGACCCCAAGGTTGAGTACACGTATGTAGGGCTGGGCGATATATATCGATAATGGCGCTATATAGCGATATTTTTTCAATATCGATATAGGATTTGACATTGTATTTCGAGATATAGCCCAAAAATATTGAGATATGCCATTTGTTCCATATCGCCCGGCCCAACGTGTATGCATTAATTATGGTGGAAGAATCACATGGAATATATTTGTTCATGTACTTGGTAGAAATCCGTCACCTGGGAACACTGTGTCCAAAGTCCTACAAGCTAAATTTCAGGAAGACATCAAGAAAGCAGAGAGAAGGTCATGATAGGGCCTTACAGGGAATATAGGATCAACTTCAGAGAAACATGACAAGGTCGAATTCAAGAATTAAACATGTAGAAAGCCATACAATGGAGAGGTGGACTGTGATGGAAACAATCAAACCCCTAAGGGTATAAATAAAGACAAGAGCTGCTCTATGCTAGCCTAATTCTCCTATGGCAATTAAAGTACATTTTCTCATATGAATCGAGATGATCCTTCCTTGGATGTCCCGGTTAACTGTTCTATGCTTTTACCCATTCACGGAATATGTCTTGTTTTTAATCAGAATTTGAACAACTGGACTTTACTGGGACAGGAGACAATCTGATCATGGTGATCCACACCAAACTCAGACTGGACTGAAGATCATCACCACATGCCCTCTCCTAAATCACCATATTAGGAAGTCTTTGTTAGGCAAGATTGTATGTAGTAACCCTGTGGGAGACTACACCAGCCTTGTCCTCTTGGCAATAGGTAACCCAACCTTTGGAATAAGTCTGTACTGCACATGTTGGTAGAATGATTGAGCAGCCAGGTTGATCTCAAGAGTGGTCAATGTGAGCTGTAGGGTTGCAACATACAGTTTCACAGTGGCAAATATCCAAATAACACTCATACTCAGGGTTTCTTGATTAAATCATTATTTATTAATTTAACAGTCAGTTTTAAAATAATCCTTCTTTAAAGGGGAGCAATTGGCAACAATAAAAATACACTTCAAAATACACTCCTTCCGTTCAATTGAGTAGGTAGATAACCTTTTGAAATGGCACACATATTTTCCTACACCCTGAGGTGACTTCAATAGCTAGGACACTGTGGACATTAATATGTCACTTTTCACACTGAATTGATAATACTGCAGTTATGGCAAAAAGGATAATGTTAGGGAAGAAAGCAATGATTAATATGTTTCTCAAACAGGTAAGCAGCCCAATGCAATGTAGATTAACCCTTTCCCATCTATACAAGTAAAGAATGTATGACTGTTGGAGGCATAGTTAAAACACAAAGTCAGAGGTTAGAAGAGTCTTCAGGGAACCAGGACAGCCAATGTCACTTGAGCAAAATCTAGGAGAGCTGAGGCACTTCTTGAAGGTAAGTAAAAAGTTGTGCACAATGTTATAGAGAGTTTTTTGAAAAAGAAATCACTGTTGGGCGACAAGCTGGGGAGGCTTGTGATGGGCAAAGCTGCAAGCAACTCTGCAACAGGCAGCAACTGCAAGTCTCAACTGAGAACAGGCAAGTTACACAGACAAGAGGTAAGTACCCCTTAGTTCACAGTACCTTACACAGTACCTTAGTCCTGAATAAAAAGGGTTCCAGCTGGCTTCTGTTCCTGTTGTAGTATGGCAGATCCTCTTGTTCCTGGGCCTCAGTCATGGGGACAGGAGGGAGGACATCTGGGGACTCCTGCACTATGATTCAAAGGTGGACTTTCCTTGCTTCTGGGGTCCAGCACTCTGTTGGGGTGACTCAGCCCTTCTTCGAGGGTCTGATTCTGATGTTCCTGTCCCCTGGCACTCAGTTCCTACAGCAGCAATGTAAGTACAGCCAGCAGAGAGAGGATTTCCAGTCGAGTTCGTCTTGGGGTCTATTGGTCCCACCAACCCAAGGGGAGACGTTGTCCTTTGTAGGACTTCTCTAGTTGAGGCGAATTCAGAGCTTCAGCACAGCAGCAAGGCTTCACCGGGCAAACCAACTGTCCACGAGTTGCAGCAAGCTTCTCTTACAAGTTCTTCTTTGGATTCCTTCGTCCAGTGGTCGACTCTGCCTTTCTTGCAAAAGACCTCGCCTTTTATGCAAGTATCTCCCATTCATTCTCAGCCTATCTGTCACTGACACAACAGGGTGGCTGTCCTCCAAGGACAGCCAGCCAGCCAATCACTTTTGGGTGCATTCCTGTAACCAAGGAGACTAAGTACAGGGAGTTTTTGGGAACTTCCCTCGCTTCCTGCCCTGCGAGACATGCTGGAGCCAGAGGCAGGCTTCAGCAGTGAAACCCGCAAAAGACAAAATGAACCAAAGGGACCAAACGTGGTCTGGCGCGCAAAGTAAATCTCAAGAAGGACCTTTACAACAAGAAATGGTGAAAAAACAAGACCGGGGTATTTTTGGGTGTCTTACTGCAGCTGCAAACACAGCCCACGGTAAAAAGATTTAATGGTAGGAAAAAGTAAACCACTGCCACCACCTATTTATTGTAAAAAGGGTAACATAAATATGTTACATGAGAAGGTAGACAAAGGGGATACTAGGTAACCCATCCAGCACTGTATGTAAGATAGTGTTTGCTGGGTCTAGAAAGTTAAAAAAGGTAAGTAAAGTCAATTTCACTTTGCTGCTCTTGGAAACAGTAGTTTATCCAAGAGATGGTATTTAAACCTTTGGGAAATCTAAAGGACTTCCTTGTGCCACTAGACTGAAGGTGCTGTGTGACTCTATGTAGAAAGATGATGCCTATGGAGTTTGTCAGGCTCCAAAACCAAAACAAACACAGTGTTAAAATCAAAGAAAAATATCCGAGAAAGTGGGAAAAAGGTCTCACTCTCTCCAGGATAAAAATGAAAAGTCCTAAAGTCCAGCAAAAGAGCTGGGGGTCTCTAAACTAGAAGGGAATCCGCACATTTCTGAGGTTCCTCCCTAAAAGTAATTCATTCCCAAAAAGGAATGCCAACAAAATGGAGGAAGGGCAAACTGTTGGATATGCAGACATTAAAGATTTACAAAAGTGCATGTGTATGGGTTTGTCTGATAACTGAATCCCATTCAAAATAGTACTTGTGGGATTTTAAAATTATTCTCACAAAAAATATGTAGATCTGAGGGGAAAAAATCCCAATGGAGCCAACCGACAGTTAACATGAAGTTGCATTTTTTGGGTGGGATAACTGTTTTCATTCTGACTTACCACACCCTACTTGAGATCGCCATTCTCCAACAGGGATTCCGAGCGCTTGGCACACTAAGGCATATGCCTGGACAGCCTGGCAAAGGCTGCTGGTGTTGTCTCTGGAGCCGCACAAGTCATACACGCAGCTGTGAACAAAGGCCATAGGGTCTACCACGGCACCACACTCCCACAGCGGGCCACTGGTCTTATTGATAAATCCACAGTAATCAGAAGTGAAGTAGAGGGACTCCATAGAAGCATCGCAGATGCTACAATTGTCCACGCAGCCTGGCGAGCAGCGCCAGTCGGGATGGTACACACGCCAGCTTTCCCCCAAGTCCACAACCGATACGGCCGGCTTGCCGTCGGAGCGCAGGATGTCATCCTGGGGGTTCTTGTTGTAGTTCCCACACAACCCACAAGTTGAGTTGATGTAGGTCCCAGGCACAGATATAGAGGCATAGTGCTCCCCGTCGTAGGTCACTAAGAGGCCAAAGTCTGTCTCTACCGCAGTTGTTAAACCACTCTGGTAAATTTTGATTGCGCCGAGCTCCAAGACGACGGGAAGAGAAGTCACCAAGTCATTCACCTAGAGACAGCAAAGAGAGGGACGATTAAGACAGGATCCTTTAAGACCCACAGTCTCAAGGCAACATTCACAGAAAACCATGGAAACATGATTTTTCACAGCTGGGATGATCCTTAATAACATCATTGGTATTATTATTTATTTAATAGTATGCTTAGTATTGTTATTAGCAGTAAGAGCAATACTAGCAGTATTAAGATTGTAAACATGCCAACCAACATTTTATTTGAATGATTATTAGTGTTCGGATATTATTAATGTTCATATTAACAATATTACCATTATAATATATACTATTATTTTGTATAGCATTGTTATGATTGTTATGTGATATATTATAATAATAATAATAATAATAATAATAATAATAATAATAATAATAATAATTTAGCATTTATATAGGGCTACAAACCCTCAGGTATCTGAGCGCTATATGGCTAACATGTATATGTGTATAAATTCTCATTATCACAGTAATGTAAATGTATATAGTTTTAACAAAAATATGCATTACATAGCAATTATTTATAGATGAATTAGACTTATTGATAACGATGACAGAATAATAGTATATAATGATGAATAATATTAATACAAAACGTTATTATAATCATAAGGAGAAAAAGAAAAGAAAAATAGAAAAAGGAAAAGCTTAACAAGCATTTTTTTCACTCAATTTCAACCGAATTGTAGTATTATTGGTAATATTGGTTATTGGTAACCAAAGCAATGACACTCATTTATCTCCCTGGAGTTAGAAATGATGTGAGACAGTGTAAAAGGCCGGACTGCAATACTGTGATCTTGCGGACACACGCGCAGCCCTTTACCACAGGTGCATTACCCCACTGAGCTCTAGGTAGGAAACGGGTAACAGGAGCCTAGCAGGCTGATGCTGCCACTTTTGGATGACAAGTGCCTTTGTATATTCCTTAAGCGTAGACTTCACCTATCTGAAGTCCTGCATCTGCATTTTAAATCTACGTGTTCCAGTCCCTTCTGCGCGTGCGCCGCCGCCTTTCAACCCGAATACTTCTTCATGTAATTAATTATTACCTGTATGTAAAGTGTATATTTCTTTGTATAACCAAGCTTCGCATATACTTGTAACTGTTGCGCCCTGTTACCCTAGGGTATGGTGTGCATTACAAATAATAAAACAAACAACAAAAAAACCCAAAAAAGGCCTTCGTTTTCCAAAATGTATTCTTTGGGCAACTTTCCACGTTTTTTTCAAGACACATCGGCAACAGCATTTGGGGCATCAGAACGCATATTAAAGAATGGTATTGTCAGTTGTAAAATACGAAAAGGGTTAAAAAAAAAAACACTCAATGAGGTGAGTTAATGAACTTCAAAAAAGGATGAAGTATGTCGTACTGTATATGATCCAGCACTTTCAAATATGAGATGGGACAAGTAAAGTTTTCGGAAGTGGCTTGATTGCATTTTTAAAGACTTGTAGAATAGAACTCAGACTTTTAATCAATAAAGAGAAAACATAAATTACAACAAAAATGACATGATAGCGAAGAAGGGTTTGAGTGAACTTCACTCGAGTCCTCCATTTAGAGAGGGGCCATTTTAGATTGACCTCAGGGGCTACTTAATTGGAAAAGGTCGACACACACATGGCCCTTGTAGGTTTCCACTTAAGGGCCTTACGGGCTTACTAGAACTAAAAGCGCTTTGGATTAAGGCGCTATATAAATAACACATCAATATCACTATAATTAACTAGCAGATATGCAAGATGTTAGTCTGCGCTTCTTAAAAGGTCCACACTGCACAAGTTATTTGTTAGTGAAACGTTGCACAGTTGCTTTATCCCATTATGCAGGAACACACATTTGCAGATGCACTCTCTTGTCTAGCCGACGTGTTTCTCCCCAGACAGCTTCACTAGGGTATTTTAAAGAGTCCAATGGACTCCTTGAATGAATCTACATCAGTTTCAACTGCACTATGCTGAAATTCAAGGTCAATAGCAACTCTGGTTTTGAAGGGTTACAGAGATGGTTAGCACACTGGGGGGCATTAAGGGAAAGCAAGGTCCAGAATCTTATGGGGAGAAGGAGGTTTCTTCCTCAGGCAACAGTAACCAGTCAACACCTTTTACAGCTGTGCACTGTCTGTGCCCCAACAATTTACCCGATTTGTCCTGATAATCCCCACCAACCATACCTTGTGTTTTGCCACCAACTACCTCAAGATCGAAGCCATGGGATGACAACTGACCTGTCCTCACTTCAGGGTGCAAACCCTAAATCTTAGCCCCTGGAGTTGATGACCGATCCCCCCTGTCTTGGCTCCCACTCTGCCTTGGCAGATGTTGGCTGAATCAAGGTCAGCAGAAGCAAATCTTCACTCCCCTCTTTCACTTTTTAATGCCATCCCTTGACGTCAGGCTACATCCAACATTGCAACAATCTGCATGTGGGCAACCTGCCAGGCCATGATGCACCACTGGCGTGTCCACTTCCACTGTAACCGCTGACCTAGAAAGGGGACCATCTTCCTTCTAAGGAATGGGTGTTCAGACTTTTTGAGTAATATTTTATGATAATTATCTGTTGGCCTGGCATATAGAAATAATATTAACTAACAACCAATGTGCCTCCAGGCTAACACGCCTAATAGCAGTGGTTGACCCGAAGTGTCTCCCGCCTAAGCTGTACCTCACGCAAGGTGGTCTCCAATATACTCTGGCTAATCTTAATCTTAATCATATTCGTCCCTCAATTCTCTTAGGGTCAATACTGTGTAAACCAAGATTATGGTCTATGAAATCCCACGCGGACGTGCAGTTAGGGCCAGTTGGAATTTGGAGGGTATTCCCATTGAGGTTGTGATCCAGTATGTATATCTTGGGATTGTTGTCAAAGCCAACTTTAGAAGTGTGTCCCATCTGAATGGCCTGAGGGTGCGTTCTGTCCAGACTTTGGGGGCCGTCTGCTCGTTTGCTAGAAGGGGTGGAGGTTATTTGGTGGGGGCACTGATCAGGTTGTATTCTGTGAAAATGGCTCCCATCTTCTGTCACGTAGCTGAGTTCTGGGCCCTGGGATCACTTGGGATCCTAAGACAAACTGCTCAGGCGTCTCTTGAGATTGCCCCCATACGTCCCTGCTTAGATGATTGCCCTGGAGTTTGATCTCTTCCAGATCCGAGAACCAATCATGCTGAGCTGTCTGGCCTTCTACTGGAAGTTAGCACATTCCCAGAGCAATACTCTCATGGGTATTTTGTTTCAGGTCTTTACCACCAAGGTCCCCTTTATGAAGACATCTAGTATGGGAATGATGCAGCCTCTTGTCAATCAGTGTCTTAGGAGCTCTCAGGAGGAATTTCTGATATTGGGCATGAACCATTTCAAGAGAATGATGAGGGGTAACTTGACGACCTTTAATCGTGAGCAAATTATTGTTACCTTGGCCTCCAAATCTATGGATGATGTTTTTTCCCCTACATAGTTGACTGGCAGATGCCCCCTCCATACATATGTTATTAGAAACCATATTGTATGGGATTAACTACGTCTCAAATTCGATGCTGTTAAAACGCTTGAGATTGTAGGCAGGTGGTCCAAAACTCCAAAGGGGGACAGGCTCTGTTGTGCTTGTGGCGAAGTGGAGGTGGAATGGGCCTGATACCACATCTTCTCAACTGCGCAGAAGGAATCTTAGAGCGTCAGGGTTTGAATCTCCTGCTTCTCCCGTGTTCTATGGCAGACTTTTATGCTTGGATCTCGTGAAGGACTAATTGTTTTTTTTTAACCAGAATGTGGCGCCAGGTGTATGGTTTAATTTTAATTCTAGAGGAGTGAATATTTCTCTTTTTTTCTTCTTCACTGTTATTATGTGATTATGGTCCATCTAGCTGGCGGGCTGTCCTGCTTACGTGAAATGGCGTTCTGGCAATGTATTAAAAGTTATTTATTTAACTGTATGATACAATACATACAAAAATAAAAAATAGCACCTTTACCCGAAACAGCAACTATGATCCAGGGGTAGGAAGATTAGGAACATGGATATCATTGTGTTAAAGAATAAATAGGAAGACGAAGGAAAATGAGGAAAAAGGGGAAATGGAAGCAGGGAGACACAGGAACAGAGAATGGAAGGACAACAAACAAAGCGAGGGTAGAAGTAGCAAAAGGAAAGGAAAAATCAGCAAAATGGAAGGAGTGCAGGGGGGTCCCCACACAGAGCAATCATGGGAAAAACAGAATATCTAATATTCAGGTTAGGAAATTCGACATAAAGTTATCAAAAACAATAAGCCAAAAATATATTTGTCAAACTTAGCCTTTAAAAAAGCAAAAGAAATTGACAAGAAATATATGTGAAAGAACAAACAAGGACTAAGGACCTGATTTAGAGTATGGCAGAATGAAAAATGCACTGACTTTACGCCGATGGAAATATACTGTTTTATGTTTGCACTGCGCTGGCTTTACTCCGGAGTCCACCTACAAATCTGCCAGTACCCAGGCATGGCAATGGCAGCTGACAGATTTTAGAATCCGGAACACTATAAAGCTGGCCCTACATCTCTTGGTAAAGACTAATGAATGGCTGCCAAGTGGCCGATGTCAGACGCGCAACAACCTCTCTCCTGATTGGTTGGTATGTGTAGGGATCACATAAGAGAGCAAAATGATCTGCTGTTGGAAGGGAAAGATATTTCCTTTAGACCTATGCAAAGAACAGACACTAGTCAGTGGGAAATTAATCGTAAGCTTCTATAGCAACCATCAAGTGAGGAGTTGTCAGATGACACCATGGCCAGAGTTAAAAAAGGGGCACGGAGAAACATTGTGCATCAGCGGCAGGGTAAATTGGCCGACACACAGCACTCACTTCCACTGGATACTGCATTGTGTGCACTAGGACAAGCGTGGGCATGCACATGCACACAACTTCTTTGTGTGCCTCCACCCCCCTGTGAACCGAGTGCACAACGGCAACATGGTGGTCATGGTAACTCATCTGGGAATGTGTGCACAACCCTTGCTGACCACTGAGGTTAACCTCGAGGGCCCCTTTAATTTAGCAATAATACCCGATCCGGCAGTCCAGATCGGTTGGTACAGGCCCCGGTGCTGTTACCACCTGATCCGTCCTACCGGATCAGGTATTATTGCTATTAGCACCCCGCGTTTGTAAACAAAATACTTACTTAAGATGGCCGTCATGGATCTGGAGGGTGGGGCTGCACCTGAAGCCTCTCTTCCATTTCCATAGCAGCCGTGGAGCGTTAGCAGCACCAGCTAAGTTAAAGAGGTAAGTGGGGGGTGAGGGATGGAAAATGTGAAGGGAAGGCGGGGTGGGGGATAATGGCGGGGGTGGGGGAAGCAGCCATCAGGCCCATGGAACGAGGGCTTGCTTCGGTAGATTCCGTTGAATGTTCCATAGTTGAACACGCAACATTGAACCCGGGAACTCTCTTATTTGCAGACGAATATACTTCAAAGCAAATCAGGGCATAAGCCCTTAGGATGATCCAGCAGAGATAGCCAGCTGCCACACCGGTCATTGTAGAAAGTCATGCACAGTTCCACGCGTCATATCAAAGCGAGCTCGGTGCACAAAATGCAGCACAAAGGTGTGCAATGCACTGGATGCCCAGCCGACTTCCTCTACAAAGACCCACGGGTTTCATTAACAGCTTAGGCGCCAGAACGTCGTCACTGCCACAAGTCCTGAGGAGTCCTAAGGAGTGCTCGTGGGATTGGGGAATATGGTTCTGCGGTTGCAATGAGTGGCGCAGGTTCCGATCAATACAGAGGAACTACCACTACACCGGAAGACCACATGGTATCCATGGCAGCAAGAATAGCCGAGGAAATGGAGATAGAGATGTACATTACCAAGTTGGCCGAAATCAACAGAAGCTAGTCACGCTCACGCAAAGGTCGGTAAGAAGAGAAGTTGGGTGTGAAGGGTCAAGTGTCAAGGAGAAGGAGACTATCCAATTGGGGAATCATGCCTGCACAGCAGATGAAGTCACACGTCACACCTGGTAGCGACTCTGTCCCAGACTGAGTCTAGCCTGTTCAAGTCACCCAACTTCCATTCATTCTCCCAATGTCCCCATTGGTCATTTCGGTGTTGAGAGGAATCCATATTGAGTTTGTAGACTCACCTTGACTTTCCCAAAGCTGCCTTTTGGAATGACAATGCTGTGGGAATACACTTCTAGAGAGATATCCTTCAACCAGGAAACGGCCGACGCCCCGCGGTTTTCATTCTTGGCTTCCACGCTAAAGTACGGGAGGTGAGCGGTCTGCCAACACTGGCGGGCGAGGAGGTAGGAGCAAGTGCCCTGGAAGTGAAAGAGGAGGCCGTCGAAGGTGTGGTAATGGGGGTCTCCGAAGACCACACAGGTGCTGCTCTCCACTGCGAGGCACTGGAAGAATCGGTCCCTGGACTCGCAGACCTCATTCGGGCCGCACACTGACTCCTGGCAGAAGATTTCATTGTTCAGATCCAAGCAGCGGCACTTGATGGAGCAATTGGCACTTTCAAAGAAGGTCTCCCCTGTCCGCAGAAAGTGCCCTGCCAAAAGAAGAAAGATATCGTGTATTAGAGATTTCCAAGGGGTCAAGAAACATCTCATCTGCTAAGTGCTACAAGTCACTGCGAAGCGGTATTGGATTTAAACCGAAACGGCAAAGGCGAACAGATAAAACACGTCTAGATCGAGGATTTTCAACACAATGGGCTTCATTACAAGTTTGGTGGAATCTCTGTGGAAATCTGCTCAAATACCACCAAAATGATTTACCATTACCGTCACTTGGTCTGGCGGTGTTACTGAGGTATGGCGGTGTTAGTCCCCATTTATGGACTCAATAGGACTCCATGGGGATTTCTGATGGAATTGCCACTGGTGTAATTCCGTCAGCCGTAATTCATCAAAATTGTTGTTTTTTGGCAGTGAGGTAGTGGGATTACCTCCAACATTTGCTGGGCGTTTTTCCTCCACCTCACCTCCAAACTCATAGTTCAATGATGCGGTAATGTGGTGGTAATGCAGTGGTAACTTTGTTACCATTGCATTACCACAATTTTTGGTCACACCGCCAAACTCATAATGCGGCCCAACGTAAGGTCCTTGTGGCCGATTACAAAATGCCCTGATGAGCATGTGTGAATGTTTTGATGTGCAAGCATGTGCATGTGTGCTGGACGCCTCTACGCCATCTTAGTTAAACAGCTTCACAGAGTGTAAGAAGGGTAGCAGCCTTGAGGATGTGCTGAGCCTCCTATGTGGGTATCAATGAATGTATCCCTTCTCCTGTGAAAATTCACCAATGAAACAAGCATACTGTGAGCCATGCATACAGTACATACATATTCCTAGTGAATCATACAAAATCCAAGTTTGTATACCTTTTATTGGACTAACTGAACATGTTATGCTTAAATGGTAGATGCATAAGCTTTCTAGGTCCCTGTGGTAGTCACTCCATAAAAGAGCAACAAAGAAAATCACACACAGAGCTGAACATGTATTGTGTGACCACCATCTGATGAAGACGTCTCTGGGACTTCGAAAGCTAATGCCAGCCACAATCTCAGAGTCATATTTTGGGTTAGTCCAGCAAAAGGTATCAAGACTTGGATTTTGTTTGATTTTAAAACTGGACTAACCCAGCGGCAAACCCTTTCCCTGCACATAGTGAGTCATGATAAAATATTGTGTAGACCAAGGTGAGCATGTCACCAAGACGAACATGCCACCTCGGCATCAGAGCCCTGCATGCCTAGGGAGTGCTAAAGCTTTTTGTATTTTCTGAAAGATCACATTCATTCATTAATCCATTCAACCAACCTCACTCTAATTCAATCAATGCATCAAAATACATATTTGATAAGTTTTTACACCTTGTTTAGCTACAGACGAAATGCCCAGATCCCTTTATGGGATACGTAAGTTTTGGAGTGCTATCCACCACCCCGCCCCCCACGTACTCCAAAGATTGGGCACTCTTATACCCTCTTCAGCCGACTTGAGGTTCAGACAGCTTGGCAACATGAAGTTAATACTGACTGAATTTTCAGTCTGGTTTTATATTGGCACTTTGTTTCACTATGCACTTTATTCTACAACAATATGCTGCTATTTAGAGATGAGCTCGTAACAAAATTTAAAATTTAATATGTATGTTTTAACAAATGGAATTTAAATAAAATATTAATGTTTTTCAATTATTGTTTGGTTTATATGGTCTGATCTGTGATTCTGAATTTCGGGGACCCCCTCTCTCCCCAACCCATTGCCGGTCACCACTTTAACTTGAATTTTGTTTCCGCTGACACACTCTCTGTTCACTGCACTCTTATACATCTCCAGTTTGTTGAATGCACCTGGGTGATGGAAGAAGGTTCCTTTTTTACCGTTCTCAACTTCAGTCCCACACTCTATACATGTTATGTTCTTAAATACATGTCCATTTATGCTCAGCTTGGCGTGGATATTCTGTCAATTTCCGAAGATTTCTTTACTGATAAGGTATGGGGGGCGTGGGGGTGGGGGGGGTGACGCCACTACTCCGCCCCTAAACCAAATTGTGGTGTATGTTTTGGGTATGTATGGGCAGGCACAACCACTAGGCACTGGCAGATACCCACAATCCTGCATTCTGGGGACCCACAGAGTGCATGCCAGGCTCAGTTCCCTTTCACCCCTTAAGTGCATTTGCGCTCAGCTTGGCATGGGGATTGGGTGAATTTACAATTATGTATGCTTTGATGCAGTGGAGTACACCCCAACCCCAAACCAAGTAGAGAACTATGTTTTGAGTATTTTTGAAGGCAGACACCCACAATCCCACAATCCTTCATTCTAGTGACTCACAGTGCACATGCCAGGGTTCCCCTGAAATTCCATCCACAACAGTTTAACTCATTCCTGACTGCCCAGGTAAATGCACCCAAGATCACAAGCATAGCACACTGCATAGTAGTGATGTGGGCCTCCGTAGTTAACACAGTTTACGTTCTCCTAATCATCTTCAAGGGGAACACAGCAGTCATGTTTACCCCTTAGGCTGCAGCCGTTGGCTGGATCAATGTCTTTCCCGTCGATTTTGAACATCCAACGTCCGGGGAAATTGACATTTGTGGTGTCCTTGATGTTGATGATTTCTAGAGATCGGGATCCAGGGATGCTGAAATAATTGGTGATGTTGCCGCCGTTGAAACCAGCCTTGAAAAAAAGAAAAAAAGCGTGTTAGGTCATGCAAGATTAAAAGCACAGCTGGCGGCATTGTGGCTGAAGGATCTCAAATTAGGGCCACGAATGACACTATTCCAAAATGGCGGACGGCGCATTAAACTAGCCATGTGCGGCTGCTGATCACTGCCAACCAGAATTTATTCAATTGAACTGAATTATTTGGCTGTAGCCAAATCATTTTTTTTCAGCCAAAATACGTCAAAATACATACTTAAAGCCAAAATTCAGTACACCCCTATTAAAAGTCGGGGGCATTTTAGTCTATCTAGATGAGCAAACAATCCATGAAAAACAGCGTGTCCCGGCTTTTGTGCTTATGCTTGTAGCATGGAAATCATCTGCTCTGGGTGCAGGGTTTCTGCAACCGTGTGATGCGCCTCCTTGCATGTGGTGTACCACGGTGGAGCAGACATTCTCCACACTGTGAAGCATGGGCATTTCAGCGACTGTAGCACCAGAAGGCTTCCATTTTCCTTTGCCTAAAAATAAGGTGCTGTGAGGAATCAACTTCCAGGGCACCAGTGGTCCAGGGATGAATATCGGTTTCTAAACCATCAATGAACCCCACACCTCTAGCAGACCAGAAGGGATCCAAACAGATTGGAATACAAGTAAATTATAAGACCTCCTTGTCCAATTTTGGTAATGTGGACGGAACGACAGCCTTATCTCTGCAAGGTCATGGATCGTTAGTTGCAACAGAGCGAAAATACAATTATTACCCAATGATAAAAGGGACTGTCCAGTCAAGGTTGTATAAATATATCTACTTTATTATTACTAGAACAGACAGTTCTAGCACATCACAATTACAACCTCACTGTGAAGGAACACAGAGGACAGACAGTTTCACAAATGAAAGGGATACACTCTGGATACTGACAGGAGGGTAATTGGTAAAGTAATCAGTCTTATAGTTCAAGATTATTGGGTTCCAGCACCAAGGGGGCAAAGGGTCGTGACTGTCTCTAGGGGCCTTCAGAGAAGGACCAAGGGGCAGAACCACAATGTACCTGGTGCTGAAGATGTTCTTGGTTCTTGACAGTGTTGAGGCAGTTCCAGGGCAATTTGCAGACTGTGAGAGAGAATTAGTGGCGGGAGACAGCTGCGGGTACCAGGCAGCAGGCAGTTCGGCAAGCAAGCGAGGCTGGATGGACGTCTGCAGACTGTCTGGCGCAGCGGCTCGGGGTCAAGAATTGTTGTCTCTCTGCTGGTTGGCAGATCTGGAATGCTGGTCGAGGCGTCTTGGACGGCTCTGGTGACTGTGGCGCAACAACATTCAACGGTGCAGCTGGATGCAGTTCGAGGACTCAACTGTCTCAAAATTGTCCTTAAAAAGATGGACGCGGGATGATGCTTGAATGGCACTACTCCTAGCTTCTTCGCAGGCTTGTGTCCTTTCAAGGTGGACGGCCCAAAGCTCAGGAGGGTGTTAGCAGGCAACGGCCTTGTCCTTATTCCAGAGACTCTCTGGCACTTTCCACCAAGGAAACTTGCTGTCAGAACCTAGCAGGGCAATCTGTGTGCTGGATGGCTACTGGTTCTGGAGTTGCTGGACGGATTCTCTGAGTCCAGTATCCCCCTCTGTTCCCTGGGAGATGTTTATTATAGGGACCTTGCTTGCCTCTTGGTAAGCTGCTGGCCTTCCTTCACTGGTGGAAGATGTAAGGTAGACTATACCTTCAGCTCGGGTCCAAATGAGTGCTTCTTTGTACTCCTTGCAAAGTCTTCCGATGATCTGTTCAGTGAGGAGCTCAGCCCTCTTTTAAAGCCAAATGGGCCAGTGCTGGTTAAGCCCACCTTAATGAACCAATCCTGGGTCCCCACCAACAATCTTCAGTGATGCTTCAGGTCAGAATCAGAGTGCTTGGCAACAGACAGGGGAAAGATGACAACATATATTTCTAAGTCCCACCCATTTTCCTGTCTGCTGTACATCAAAGCGTCTCCATAATTAACTAAGCCTTATGCAGCGCCTGATCACAACATGGGCCTCCTTTGAAGTAGAGGGTTGCAGGCAGACTTTTCTCTCTTACAATTCATATACTTCCCTGCTCTGAAAGGAGTGGTTCCAGACCGGACATTCACTGCCCTTTCATACCAAGGAGGGGTGTTAGTACCAAGGTGACACATTGCATTACAAAGAGGTGTTGGCGTCTGATCTCCATTGTCACTTCGTGCACCCAGGCCTTCCCCGAGGCCTGCTAATTAAAATTCTTCAGTATTCGCTGCCACCAGCAAGGTTTGACAATGACGATGCAAATCCATGGGGCCTTGAAATTCTAATCAGGCTGCCCATGGCCAAATGCTTTTGATGTACCTGTGGCTTTCAGGTGTCAGCTGCACATGACAGGGGAGGGCGGCGCTGGAAAGCTGTGTCCTCCCAGAGTACATTACTATTTACATTACTATTTTTCTGCTGTGCAGTGAGTGTGGAAAATATATGCAGGAAGGGCCCCACATATTTTCCAGAGGTTGATCTCCCATCATTCATTCTTTTAAATGAACAAAAATCAAATAGCACTCTCCCTATGCGGATGGTTGAATTCCTCACAGGTGCAATCCATGGAAATCAATGGGGAATTGGCAAGAGGTATTTGTCCAATGGTGGCCATCATTGCCGACCTCCACCATGCACACGCCACATACTCAGTCAAACCTCTGCTGAAAGGCATGGAAACCTAGGACGATCCTGGCTTTCCATGTCCTTCACTGCAAGCATGCAGTGGTTTTCTGATTCCCGGTCGAGCGCCACGCCTGAGCCAACTGGAATGAACAGCAAAGTCTCCCTTACCGAACACTTTTATGATGCAGTTAATTTATCCACTGTTGAGTATTTGCCGTAATTGTCATTTATCATTGTTCAGACAGTATTACATTTTTGACAATGTAAGCGTTAATCGTGTCTACTCTTGCCTTAGGATTTAACAGAAAAGCGGTATGGGACATAGATAATCATTTTTCTTCTTTTGTTGCTTAATTGAAATGTCATCAGGCATGTACTCCTTACCATGATTGCTAACTGCCATGTACATTTTATTTTTAAATAGCTTCCTTCTACAGCCTGAAGGTCCCCACTGAATTAGAGTGACCAGGCCTCCCGTTTTTTCCCCGACTGCCCTGGAATTAGGCCCCTCGGCCTTGTGTGTGCGTTGCTTTTATGAAAGTCAAATGCCATTCGTCGTGTGCAATTTGGGTGGTTATGCAAAGCCAATTTAAACTGATAAATTGATATGCTAATTTCTGGCGACATCACATTCCTTGCATTTGTTGATGAGTCCCCCCACTTAAATGTTTAGGGCTTGACCCCTGGGTGAGACAGAACAAATCAAGGGAATATTTAGATAATAAACAGTTTTACATTTCCCCACATTCCATCTCTGCCACCCCATCGTACCCTCGAACCCCCAACCTGTCTATTCACAGACATACGCTATAGGGCCAGTCAGATAGCACAGAGAGTAGAGCGCTCGCTTGACATCCCCTACGGATGCAGGTTGAGTCTCGGCAGGGCCGAACTCCGCCTTTCATCCTTCTGAGGTTGATAAATGAGCACCACACATCGTGGCTAAGAATAAGTAAGAATAAGCAGCGCTCAGATGCCTCAGGGCTCATAGCGCTATATAAATGTGAATGATTGTTATATGCATGTACTGATTGCATCACGGAGAGACTGAGTAAGAAAGACACATTGCAAAGCCTGTAATAACGATCAAAGCAAAAGCTTAGTGTCATAGCCGAATCTGCAGTCTATATATAGAAATGCCCGACATTGTATTTATTTTAATGTGTGCTCCTAGCAATTGGGACGAGGGGAGTCTGTGGATTGGGGGGGGGTTGAATGGGCTGGTGGTGCTGGTGGTGCTAGTCCTACTTTTATTTTCATGGCCTGCCCTGGTTTTTTATTGTCAAAATCTGTCCACCTTACCCGGAATTGTAACTCCCCGAAATGTAACTGTGCTCTGCCAAAACCCTTATGGGACCTCTCTCATTCACCCATGTCCGCTCCGAATTTGTCTTTGTTGCTTATACTCTTGTCCCACTGCACTCTGGGACTTCCCCCCTCTCCTACTCCAGAGGCGTAGCCAGGATAGTTTAACAAGTGGGTCTGAGACAATGTAGTTGGGTCCAACACAGTGACATTAACATCTATCTGTAAATGCCCACACACTGATGCTGAGTGAGCATTTACAGATTGTGGGTGGGCCTTGCCCGTTCAGGCCCTACCCTGTCTACGCCTCTGTCCTGCTCCCCCTCTGGATCGGGGTTCCGCGATCTGCTTGCCCTCCCAGACCCGCTTTCTCCCACTCTCCCTCACTTTCCTTCTGATATTTCACCTTCATTTATTGCACTTGAAGTGTGGTGTATGCAAGAATGGGCCCTGCACAGCAACAAGACAATAAACAAAAATAGATAGTAGATAGGTAGACAGTCAGATACATAGATAGAAAGATAGATATAGATAGACAGATAGATAGATAGATAGATAGATAGATAGATAGACAGGTCAGTACAGACAGAGATAGAGGGATAGATAGATAGGCAGATAGACAGACAGACAGACAGATAGACAGATAGACAGGCAGATAGGCAGATACGTAGGTAGATAGACAGGTATGTAGATAGATAGACAGGTAGATAGATAAATAGACAGATATTACACAGCCACAGTAGTGGCTGTGTAGTTATGGTTAAGTTGCTGTTTCCATAGGAAGAGCACTTTTTGGGTGGCTTACAACTCTGCTCCCCCTGGACGAATCCTCACCAAACTTTTGCAAAAAAAAGTATATGGGCCACTCTGAATTTTTTTGCAAAGTTTGGTGATGTTTGGTCCAGGGGGGCAAAAGTTCTAGGGGGGGTCCCAAAACATCTTTATTTTTCATAAATTGAATGGGGGAGAATCTTTGCGCACGGCTACAGGCCAAACCGCTGGACAGATTTTCACCAAATTTGCAGCAGGGGCAGCGGCTTGGTCCTGAAAGCGTGCTTTTGTAAATTTGGTGAAAATCCATCCAGTAGTTTTCTATAAAATGATCGAAAAGTAGGTCAGAAAAATGTAGTGATATCTATGTCCGCTCCGCGGTCACAAATCGATTGGCTAATCTGTAGGGTCATGTCCGCGGGCATGTGGCGTTTTCACTGATTGGCTGTAGAACAGCGTGAAGTGCGTCACATTTCTTCGCTGCCTCCGCCATCTTTCGTTCATGTTTTGGACCTATGGACTTGTTATACTTATGAAAGACTGTTTCCGAAGGTGAGCTTTAATTAGCTTGGGATGGTATGTGGCAGCGCAAACTCAAAAAGTGGTGTTTTCTTGCCGCAAAGTTCATACGGTAAAGTAGAAGTTGGTGCTCAATGTACGGCGCCCAATGCCTGCGTCTGTGTTACAATGTTTTCCGATAAATATTGAAGTCGGACTGGCGTCCTACATTTTGAAATCTGAGCCACCCGCCTGGAGTGTTTGTTGGAAACAGTGGTTGTGGAGGCGTATGGGAGTAGCGGTTCACATGATTGGATTGTCATATGTTGTTGCAAAGTGAGAATGTATTTGCCTTCTGAGTAAAGGTCAGTTCATTTGCTTTTTTGGTTGCGAGCTCAGTAGGCCCACGCATCCAAGTGAATTCATAAGGGGCTATTGTTTTTTGACCTTGAGCGAAAGGGAAACTTCAAAAGCCATGCAAGGAATGAGAGCTTGGAAAAACATACTGTTAGGTAGAAATCTCATTTAGGGCGAATTTCCCTCACCTAGTGAGTCCCCCAGCAGCTTTGCTGGACTTCTGGAGTTTTTTTTTCTCTACTTGGTATGAGTGAGAGTTTTTCCCCCACTCTTACCTGGGTTTTGCTATGTGTTTCTACCTGTTTTTGTGGTTATGGACTCTGAAGTACACCACTTCAGTAGCCCCCTTCTTTTTGTGTGTCACACAGCACCTTCAGTGCCATGGCACAGGGTTGTCTTTGAGACTTCCCTCGACTCCATTTCTGAGGCGACTACTGTCCCCCAGAAAAGGGTAAAGTTACCATTAACTTTACTTAGTCAATCTACCACAGATCCAGTACACCCCATCTTCCATGGAGTACTGGAAAAGGATAACTTGTATCCCTTTGTATCTGTACCTCCTAGAGAATTGTTTTGCTCTTTTAACATTTAGACTTGGCTGGTGGCAGTGGTATCTACCCCAACTTTTCTACTGCGATTATATTAGATAAACGTGGTACTGTTCTTGGCTATTATATTAGCCTCGAACATCAACCCGCTTGACCAAATTGTCTTTCTCTTGGCTCCGGTTGGGTTTATTCACCATTTCTTTTTGTTAAAGTCCTTCTTTTGTTTTACTTTGCGTGGCAAACTAGGTTTGCCTTCTTGTTCACTGTCTTTTGGCGCGCTTCTGGCCAGAAGCCCTCTTAAAGGCACCTGAGTATCTAGGAGGGCTGAATGTGAGGGAGGGGTGTAGTCACCCCGAGCACAGGGTATCCTAGGACACCCAAGTCACACTTTGCCCTGATTGGCCAGGGTAGTTGTCCGGGCTGGACAACCCCCCTGCTGGGTGATTGACAGCCAGGCTGCGTGAATGGGGTTTTTTCACATAAAAGGCAGGTCTCTTGGGCTAGAAGTCAGAGAGTCGCCACTGGAACTACAAGGAACTGAAGAGAAGCAGAGAGAATGACAGCTGCTGCAACTACCCCGTCCCGGTGAAGCCCTGCTGCAGTCCTGAGCTATCTGCCCTTCAACGACTCAGAGAAGATCCAGTCCGGAGTCTTCGTCCCTTGAGCTCGGTGGGGATAACCAGCTCATCTTCTACAGCCAGAGGATCCTCTTCCGTGGTCGAAATCGCTGCACACTGCTGTAGTGGTCGGATAGCCACCTGAAGAGCCTCTCCTGTTTTTAAGGAGCGCACCTTTTATTCATTATCGCTGCTGCCAGCTTCATCCCTGTGTGGTGCAGACCGCCTTCAGACGTCCCCATTCACAACGAAGCTCCAGGAATCGTGGGTCTGCGGGAAACCAACAGGAACAACTGCCAGGGCATTAGCTGCACCACTGGAACAAGGTACTGTGTTCTGTTGAGGAAACTGGGTGAATCCCTTTTTCTTCATTTCCAAGGCTTGCCCTTGTCTTCTCTCCTTCTTATAACTTTTACTTCCGAACATTGACAATATCGAAGTACGTTTGGTTTGAATTGTGAACTGTCTGACCGTGTGATCTTTGGCAACTAGCCCCGGTGTCTTTTGACCCTGGCTCCGGCCCTTTGACTTTTGACCTCTTGTCTCTGAGTGTTTCTTGATTCTGCCTGCCTAACCAAAATATTGCCTGTGATTTTTGCCTCCAACTCCCTCTGGGTATCTCAGATGCTAAGTGTGTTTTTGCCCCGGTAGCATTTCATGTCATGGATATGCGTTTGTTTAGTAGACCGAAATGTCAAAAAGTGATTGTATTCGCGGTAACGTGTTTTGTTCATAACACTGGTTCATTCAAACACAGGGTACATACCTTGAGACTTACTGTACAAAGTGAATTGGTTAGTATATTTAACGTGTGGTTTTTTTGAAGTTTAATAGAAGTGTTGTGTTTATAACGAATGGTTTAAAAATAAATGTACTTATATTTTTCTACCTAAAACCTAGAGTCAGTGTTTGCTTGAGTCACAGTAATTGTGGTCCCTTTGTGTAATCTGTGCTACTGCTCATATACTTTTGAGATAAGCCTGGCTGCTCTGCCACTGCTACCACTCTGACATAGTAGTACAGGCTTGTACCAAAGGTAAAACTTGAATTGCCATCTGTAGTCTTAATTGTGTGTAGTGGTCCCTAAGGGCACTGCACAGGATTCTGCCTAACACATACCATTTGATAAGGTTATGTTTTAAAATCGTTTGTAAGAAAAATGAAATATCAGTTCACAAAGATTCTTTGCTGCGAACACATTGCTGTCTGACTTTGCGAAAAGCAATGGAGGCTGTCAAGATCATGTAAGTTTAATTTTGACGACTCGACACCGACTCGCGTTTTAATTTTATATTACCCAACCCTAATTGTGACAGTGTAACTGAAGTATTATTTTTTTGCGCAGTTACATTTTTCCTTCAATAACAGAGAGTGCACATTGTTAGCGTTTGCAGACTATGAGTAGAGTCTCATTTGTTGACCGTTATTTCTTCTTCTTTCAAATGTTATGCTTGCCCACATAGGTTTGTGTATCAGTTTGTACTTTTTTTGGTCTTGTGTAACACTAAGACATGTCATTTTTTCTTGCTTGTCCATTCATGTTGGCTTCATAACTGAATTATCCTCTCACTGTGTAGTTGGCATTTTTTTAACCCTTATGGCTACTGCTGTTTCACGGCCTTTATAAGCTTGCACTATATGTACCCATGGTCAACGGTAATAATTCCTTAAAATGTCATGTTTGTCCACTTCCATTTGTGTACTACTTTCCACAATCCTTGTGTCTGTTTTGAAATGTTTTCCTAAAGGTTGGGTATTGACACAGATTTTCTCTTACGTTTTCCACCTAGCTACATCTTGCCGTACTGTGTGTGCCATGGTTTCCAGATACCAAGTGACGGCTTCTTTCCACGCCAGATGCAACTGCTTGTGACCGGCTGCCTGTCCATTATAATGTAATGGGATGACAGGCCTGGCCCCCTCTGTCCCTATGCTGAATTAGCTATTAGGAGTGACATAATATAATTTATGATGGTGTAAGGCAACGGTCATGGCGCCGTATTGCAAATACCTGTGCAAACAAAGCGGTTGCTTTAACAAAAATGCATACTTTGTGTATGCGAAAAGAACAGCGTGTGTCTCACCATGAACATTGTCAATGTTGCCCTTAGAACCATTGTTACAATGTAATTGGAAATGGGATTAGTCCGTTGGTCTCTGACAGTTGTTTGTTAAATAAAAGTACTTTACAAATTCTGAAATGTTAACTTTTTATTTTAAAATCCCGTTTATTATTTCGAAATGTAAGGTACCACATTATACGTCGCTGTATGTTTATTTACAGGTTCTGCGTCATGGCACGTAATGTTGCTTTTTGGAGGCTGCCATGGAAAGCGAAGAGGGGCAATGTATATAACAACCGGTTTCCCTTTCTATGGTGGCCATCTTGAAAAAGGATTTTGTTTTGTAATCGCTGTATGGTTATGTACAGGTTCTGCGTCTCGGCACGTACTCTTGTTTTTAGCTTGCTGCCATGGAAAATGAAGACCGGCTATGTATGCAACAAACGCCTTATTTACAGGTTCTGCGTCACGGCACATACTGTTGCTTTTTGGAGGCTGTCCTGGAAAGCGAAAAGGGGCAATGAAGTAACAACCGCTTTCCCTTTCTATGGTGACCATTTTCAAAAAGGATTTTGATTTGCAATCGATGTATGTTTAAGTACAGGTTCTGCATCTCGGCATGTACTTTTGCTTTTAGCTTGCTGCCATGGAAAATGAAGATGGCCCATGTATGCAACAACCGCCTTTCCTTTCGATAATGGCAATCTTGAAAAAGTATTTTGTTTTGTGATCCGGCCCGCCTTAGGCGGGCCGGATTATAACCAGAAATCCTATTTTTCCGTAGTATACGTTACTTCTTTGCACATCTATACTATTACTGATACATTTACATTGCGAAAGGTGGTTCTTAATGCAACATTTACTTTGATAACGGATGGGTTTGTTTTTTGGTATGACAGCTAATAAGGCCTTTTGCGAACGGAAATGAGGAAAGACGCATCAAACAGTGGTATGGGGGGAGGGTGGCCAGTGCAAAAATATTGTGCGTTTGTTATTTATAAGGTTGGGGCAGTGTTTGTCATGCTCCTTCATTACAGTAATGCTGCTGTTTCTTGGGGAGGAGGGATGGCCTTAGCTGATGTCATTTTCAGATAACTAAAACTTTTGCTAAAAGTATGTAATGTGTACCACATTGTTAATGGCTGACTACCAATACGTGTTGGCGCTGTGCAAGGTAAATGTTGCAGGTGGACGTTCCTACATCAATATAAAATCTGTTTCCACATTGTCCACGATGCAAACATCTTACTGTTAAGTGTTTTCGGATTCTGGGACACGTTAACGTGCTGTACACGAGCATATTGTCAAGTGGGATTCTCCGCAAGGTGTTTAAATAAGTCAGAAGTTGCATTACATTATGTTTATGTGGCACTACTATAAACCGATCATCTTTAGCAAAAAAAACTTTGCAAAAGGGACGTTATGGTTAAGTTGCCCCACTAAAAACCCATAAAAAATTCACTAAAAAAAAACTTTGTTAAGGGGACATTATGGTTAAGTTGCTCTACTAAAAACCTGTAAAATTCACTAAATAAAACTTTGTTAAGGGGACATTATGGTTAAGTTGTGCTACTAAAAACCTGTGAAATTCACTAAATAAACTTCAGAAACATGACATTATGGTTCAAAGTAAAACTGAAAAACCCCTGAAATTCACCAGTTATGGTAGGCTAAGCAACCATACCTGCCCGCACCACTATGCACTGCTAACACTAACACCCAGGACATTAAAGATGGCATCACAAATTTCATTGATGACATCACTGATCACATCTCAGTTTTTTTAATCAATATTATAATAAGACTCCCTTGTGCAGACTTTTCATAAAAAGTACATGCACATGTGATGTCATCAGTGATCTCATCAATGACATTTGTGATGTCATCTTTCATGTCCCGGGAGTTAGTCTTAGCAATGCACGTAGGTGGTGCGAGTTATGGTTGCTTAGCTTACCATAACTAGCGAATGTCAAGGGTTTGTCGGTTTTACTTTGAACCATAACGTCCCTTTAACAAAGTTTGTTTACTGAATTATATATATACATATATATATATATGGCAGTGAACAAAAACAAAGGGGCTATACATGTGATATCATCAGTGATGTTATCAATGACATTTGTGATGCCATCTTTAATGTCCTCGGTGTTAGTGTTAGCAGTGCACAGTTGGGATGGCAGGTATATTTGCTTAGCCTACCATAACTGGCGAATTTCAGGGTTTTTTCGGTTTTACTTTGAACCATAATGTCACGTTTCTGAAGTTTATTTAGTGAATTTCACAGGTTTTTAGTAGCGCAACTTAACCATAACATCCCCTTAACAACGTTTTCTTTTAGTGAATATATATATACTTAAGTGCTAGATAGATAAATACAGACAGATAGATAGATAGATAGCTAGATAGATAGATAGATAGATAGATAGATAGATAGATAGATAGATAGATACAGATAGATAGATAGATAGATAGATAGATAGATAGATAGATAGATAGATAGATAGATAGATAGATAGATAGATAGATAGATAGATAGATAAATACAGATAGATAGATAGATAGATAGATAGATAGATAGATAGATAGATAGATAGATAGATAGCTAGATAGATAGATAGATACA
This sequence comes from Ambystoma mexicanum, assembly GCF_040938575.1. Classification (NCBI taxonomy): domain Eukaryota; kingdom Metazoa; phylum Chordata; class Amphibia; order Caudata; family Ambystomatidae; genus Ambystoma; species Ambystoma mexicanum. The sequence continues at coordinate 150,197,517 of NC_090931.1, forward strand.
GATAGATAGATAGATAGATAGATAGATAGATAGATAGATAGATAGATAGATAAATACAGATAGATAGATAGATAGATAGATAGATAGATAGATAGATAGATAGATAGATAGATAGATAGATAGATAGATTCAGATAGATAGATAGATAGATAGATAGATAGATAGATAGATAGATAGATAGATAGATAAATACAGATAGATAGATAGATAGATAGATAGATAGATAGATAGATAGATAGCTAGATAGATAGATAGATACAGATAGATAGATAGATAGATAGATAGATAGATAGATAGATAGATAGATAGATAGATAGATAGATAGATAGATAGATAAATACAGATAGATAGATAGATAGATAGATAGATAGATAGATAGATAGATAGATAGATAGATAGATAGATAGATAGATAGATAGATAGATTCAGAACAGCTTCCAAAACTGTTTTTGAAATGGAAACAGTGAGACTGAGGTATCAGAGGAAACAGAGAATGCAAGCAGGTCGAGTTTTAGTTCAACAAAGCCGATTTCCCAAAGCAATTCAGGGACACTTGTATAGGTCCTCTTGGGGCCCAGTAGAGAGGACCTGTTAGAGAGAACTGCTGTCTATCCTTGCTCAGAGTGGCTGCAGATTGTGTACAAACTTTCCCCAGGACACAATACTGTTAAAACTCAGTGGGCTACTGTGCATATGGCGGAGATCTACCCAAAACGTCTGTGCCTGTTGAAAAACCGAACAGTTCAATCCAGCTGGATTTTCAGAGAAAACTTAAACTATTAAATCAACGTTAATAATAATATTCCAACACGGCCATGGAAATGCCTGTGGTGTTCATGCAAGGCTATCTTTCACAGCTAACTTGATTTATTGTTCGGTGGGTCAAGGGGCCAATTTGGAAATTTGGACATATGAGGTTTACAACTTGCTCGGTTAACTCACCTTTTAGCCAATTTTATTTTATTACGTTTTTATAATGTACCAACGCATTGTGTCACAGCGCTGCAAGGGTCTCCCTGTTTTTAAGGGAGCTAAGAGAAGGTGCCGCACACACAATCAAAGCACCTGACAGGAAAGGGTGCTCCTAGTTAAAAATCATGGTGAAAACACATCACATTATCCATGATTGTAAGTGGCAAGGAAAGGGCGGGCAGTGGGAGATACAGCAGGTGGCAGGGGAACATTAGCACTTATCTGCCTGGTCTGCTGAGGGTCAGCTACTGGAGTGGGCAGAGCCCCTGTAAAGCAAACACTAACTCTTTTAGGGCTTCGGCAAAGCCACCCCAGAAAGGGGGTTCTTGTGCGCCCCTTCCAATCTCAGATGGTTTGCTTAAGTTCTGGGGGTTTTGAGTAACTCGTCGCACTGTTTAGGGACCAACTCTGCAGAGGCATTGCCCACTTGCATCTCTGTCTTGTACATTTCGGGATTGGTTGCGAGGTTCTCACCAGCTGATTTCGCTTCCCTGGTTGGGACCCTTTATCCAGAGGTTGTCTAGTGGAAGTTTCCTTTAGGCAAAAGATCATCGCATGTGAAAATGTTGAACATTTTTTACTTCGCCCAAGATAAAGATGTTTTTTTTTTCTCCCACTATCCTGCACTTTCCCACATATTCTAGAACCGGAGTTTTCTTACATCATTGTGCTGGTCCTAAAATATGCTGGGAAGGCTGTTCAGGGAGAGGAAAGAAAACAGCCTTTCTACTTTAACAAGGGTGATGTTAAGTAGAAACAGTGTCTTCACATAAAACCCAAAGGCTTTTAAGGAAGACTGTGAGCTCGAAGTCTGACCAGTGGAGGGCCTTAACTGCATAGGTTTATTAATTAATGCATTTATTTTTATTAAAGTGTTATATGGTTAAATAAACCTGTTAACACAACATACCAAATATTACAATGTACAAACATTTTTGACAATACATCATATAAACCATCCATTTACATCTTTTACAATTTATCATCAATAGCATAATATACATACATCAATAAAATGATCCATTCATAATAATACAAACTATGAAAAATACAATTTCTTTGAATGAATCACCTTTCGATCATTTTGTGATCTCTGAGCAGATGTAACACATCGTGAAATTCAGTATCATACTATTGGCTGGGTATAGACGAGCCCAGGATGGATCGGAATCATAATTATCTCATTTCTACGACAGATTATGATTCCCTTTTACATAAAATTCCCTTGATTTTTCACAGCCAGTCAACAAGTGTCTCGATGTTTCAATTTCCGGTTTACGTAGACGATATAATCGCTCCTGATATGGCATTTCGGGACATAGGTGGAAGCAGTTCTTTTCGTAACTGCATTGTAAATCTCCTCACTTTTCCGTTATACACTTTCTCAATGTAACTAAATGGAGCGTGACCTAAAAATCCTTGTTTTATATACAATTGTAATTGGTTATTTATAACGCACTTAATGACCAGAGGTTTCTAAGCGCGGTCCCAGCGATCGAACCTGTGTTGCTACGGGTCTTCTTGTTTCCAAGGGAGCGCATTGCCCCTGAGCTATCCTCCCACGACAGTCATATCCCATGAGTTTATTAATTTTGTGGCAATTTTAAGAGATTTTCATTTCTATCCCATGTCTTTGCTTTCATCGTAATCAATTTTTCAGCCAACATTAGATTGATATTCTAATCCAATAAATACCCAATGTCTTCGAAGAAAAAGGAAACCTCCTTAACCTTTGGATTTATATAGTGCCAACTACCCTAGAGAATTAATGCGCTGTATGATTTGCAGGGAACACAGGCTGATGAAAAGAGGCATGAATTACCACCCAATTAGGGTGAGAGACCCTATAAGCAGCAGACGAGCAGGTCAGAAAACCAGCATCTCAATCTGCCTCCGAAAGGTTAGATCTGTCATGTGTCTCAGTTCTGCAGGAAAAGCATTCCGTTGCCTGGCAGCGGGAAGAGCAAATGATTTATCCATAGCCTTAGAAAGCGAGCAACGAGGGGTCACCTCGGTGAAGCCTGTCCTGACCCATCGAGGCCGACTGAAGGTGCGCCAATGAAGGCGTTTTGTCAGATACTGGGGAGACTAGCCGTAGAGGACTCTATGGGGGTCATCTTTGGGGAGCGGTTCAGAAATTGAAAGCGTAACATTTCTTTTAGCTCATTTTGCAGCCACCCGAGGGCGTAGGAGGGAAGCAAATCGGAATATGGCATCTCTGCTTTGATTTCCTCCACGTCTCAAGAGAGCACTTTGTTTTACGTCTGCATGAGATATGCCTGCAGGTGTAAAAATAATGGATTCTATTGGAATACTCCTCACATTAGCACCGCTAATGAGCAGGTGGATTCCATTGTAATCCTTTGCCTGCAAAGGGTTCTATTTTCTTAGATCGCCAGGTTTTTTCTCTGTGTTTTTTGCCAAAAATGTCCAGGCGACAGGGGTTCCCAGCCACCCCCACCCCATCCCTAGTATCTAGTCCCTACTCCACACCCCCTACCTCCTTATATCCACTCACCCAACCCCCCCCAACCTCATATTTTTCGAAGAGTTTTTCGGGAAAAAACACAGCGGAAAAAAAGCATGGCGACGTAAAAACGTTGGACCTTGCAAAGCGTACTTGAAGGCAACGTTCTATATCTCTCCAAGCAGAGAGTGAAACAGAAGAGCAAAGGTGGTTTTGCCTTGTTTTAATCTCTTCGCTTTGAGACTGACGGAATTGCATGCAGCGGACCATAGTGCAAATGTAGGCACTCCCATTTAATTTAATTAAATGTTTTTTTATAACATGGCTAATACCTTACTTGAGTTAGGTTTCTAAGCGCAGATCTGGGATTCGAACATCTGTTGCTCTACATGGCCTTGTTTCCAAGACCAGCACGTGGTCCCTGTGCTTTCCTCCTTTCATGCATTACATTTTCATTTTATTTTGAAATGGCCCCCTATGCGTCACAGCAAGAAGTTTTAAATTATCCTGGCCCTCTCAAGCAGCCGGTGTAAGCGCCTGAAGACCGGTGTAACCTGGATCTCCAACCCTGAGCCCTAGGATCTGGCTGCACGGTTTTGTACACGCATTAGTGCTTTGGGAATTTCCTCAAGCCCAGGTGTATGGAATTAGTGTAGCCCTAGGCAAATCCACCTTTACATTAATTTCAAGGTAAGGCATGCTTTTACGAAGAATGCAGAGTGCGAAATTAGAATTGCAGGCAATTACATCTATTTGGGGTATGGGCAGACTCTCATATAGGGTGATGTCCAGGTTGTTGAATGAGCTGACAAGTTTAGGGGGAGGGGAGTCCCCATGGTGTCTGTCCAAGGGAATTGCAGTGAACGAGGGCTGGAGTTGCCAAACATCAATATCTCTGCTTTAGAATAGTTTGGCCATACACTGTGTAGTGCTAAGCATTCAGGGACGGCTTTTGGGCAATCCTTGACTGAGGCATGTTCTTCTTTGAGTCAAACACGTTTGGAACACTGACCATATTAAATTGGAAACTTGGTAACTATTGGTTCAAGAAGATAGTCGGAAATGTAGTGTAGGGAAGGGTCTGCAAGTAGGCAGGTCTAGGAATGGAATACTAGCACACGTAAGGCATCTAGTGAAGGGTGTGGAGGTGGCAGGTCTAGGAATGGAACAGTAGCACACGTGAGGCATCTAGTGAAAGGTGTGGCGGTGGCAGGTTTAGGAATGGAACACTAGCACACGTGAGGCATCTAGCGAAGGGTGTGGCGGTGGCAGGTCGAGTAATGGAACAGTAGCACACGTGAGGCATCTAGTGAAGGGTGTGGCGGTGGCAGGTTTAGGAATGGAACACTAGCACACGTGAGGCATCTAGTGAAGGGTGTGGCGGTGGCAAGTTGAGGAATGGAACACTAGCACACGTGAGGCATCTAGTGAAGGGTGTGGAAGTGGCAGGTCTAGGAATGGATCACTAGCACATGTAAGGCATATAGTGAAGTGTGTGGAAGTGGCAGGTTTAGGAATGGAACACTAGCACACGTAAGGCATCTAGTGAAGGGTGTGGAAGTGCCAGGTCTAGGAATGGAACACTATCACACACAAGGCATCGAGTGAAGGGTGCGGAAGTGGCAGGTTTAGGAATGGAACAGTAGCACACGTAAGGCATCTAGTGAAGGGTGTGGAAGTGGTAGGTCTAGGAATGGAATACTAGCACACGTAAGGCATCTGGTGAAGGGTGTGGAAGTGGCAGGTCTAGGAATGGAACACTAGCACACGTAAGGCATCTAGTGAAGGGTGTGGAAGTGGCAGGTTTAGGAATGGAATACTAGCACATGTAAGGCATCTAGTGAAGGGTGTGGAAGTGGCAGGTCTAGGAATGGAACACTAGGACATGTAAGGCATATAGTGAAGGGTGTGGAAGTGGCAGGTTTAGGAATGGAATACTAGCACACGTAAGGCATCTAGTGAAGGGTGTGGAAGTGGCAGGTCTAGGAATGGAAGTGAAGGGTGTGGAAGTGGCAGGTTTAGGAATGGAACACTAGCACACAAAAGGCATCTGGTAAAGGGTGTGGAAGTGGCAGGTCTAGGAATGGATCACTAGCACATGTAAGGCATATAGTGAAGTGTGTGGAAGTGGCAGGTTTAGGAATGGAACACTAGCACACGTAAGGCATCTAGTGAAGGGTGTGGAAGTGCCAGGTCTAGGAATGGAACACTATCACACACAAGGCATCGAGTGAAGGGTGCGGAAGTGGCAGGTTTAGGAATGGAACAGTAGCACACGTAAGGCATCTAGTGAAGGGTGTGGAAGTGGTAGGTCTAGGAATGGAATACTAGCACACGTAAGGCATCTGGTGAAGGGTGTGGAAGTGGCAGGTCTAGGAATGGAACACTAGCACACGTAAGGCATCTAGTGAAGGGTGTGGAAGTGGCAGGTTTAGGAATGGAACACTAGCACACAAAAGGCATCTGGTAAAGGGTGTGGAAGTGGCAGGTCTAGGAATGGAACACTAGGCCACGTAAGGCATCTAGTGAAGGATGTGGAAGTGGCAGGTTTAGGAATGGAACACTAGCACACGTAAGGCATCTAGTGAAGGGTGTGGAAGTGGCAGGTCTAGGAATGGAACACTATCACACACAAGGCATCGAGTGAAGGGTGTGGAAGTGCAGGTCTAGGAATGGAATACTAGCACACGTAAGGCATCTAGGGAAGGGTGTGGAAGCGGCAGGTCTAGGAATGGAACACTAGCACACGTAAGGCATCTAGTGAAGGGTGTGGAAGTGCAGGTCTAGGAATGGAACACTAGCACACGTAAGGCATCTAGTGAAGAGTGTGGAAGTGCAGGTCTATGAATGGAACACTAGCACACGTAAGGCATCTAGTGAAGTGTGTGGAAGTGCAGGTCTAGGAATGGAACACTAGCACACGTAAGGCATCTAGTGAAGGGTGTGAAAGTGGCAGGTCTAGGAATGGAACACTAGCACACGTAAGGCATCTAGTGAAGGGTGTGGAAGTGGCAGATCTAGGAATGGAACACTAGCACACGTAAGGCATCTAGTGAAGGGTGTGGAATTGGCAGATCTAGGAACACGAGCACACGTAAGGCATCTAGTGAAGGGTGTGGAAGTGGCAGATCTAGGAATGGAACACTAGCACACGTAAGGCATCTAGTGAAGGGTGTGGAAGTGGCAGATCTAGTAATGGAACACGAGCACACGTAAGGCATCTACTGAAGGGTGTGGAAGTGGCAGATCTAGGAATGGAACACTAGGCCACGTAAGGCATCTAGTGAAGGGTGTGGAAGTGGCAGGTCTAGGAATGGAACATGAGCACACGTAAGGCATCCAGTGAAGGGTGTGGAAGTGGCAGGTCTAGGAATGGAACACTAGCACACGTAAGGCATCTAGGGAAGGGTGTGGAAGTGGCAGGTCTAGGAATGGAACACTAGCACACGTAAGGCATCTAGTGAAGGGTGTGGAAGTGCAGGTCTAGAAATGGAACACTAGCACACGTAAGGCATCTAGTGAAGGGTGTGGAAGTGCAGGTCTAGGAATGGAATACTAGCACATGTAAGGCATCTAGTGAATGGTGTGGAAGTGGCAGGTTTAGGAATGGAACACTAGCACACACAGGGCATCTAGGGAAGGGTGTGGAAGTGGCAGGTCAAGGAATGGAATACTAGCATATGTAAGGCGTCTAGTGAAGGGTGTGGAAGTGGCAGGTCTAGGAATGGAATACTAGCACACGTAATGCGTCTAGTGAAGGGTGTGGAAGTACAGGTCTAGGAATGGAATACAAGCACATGTAAGGCGTCTAGTGAAGAGTGTGGAAGTGGCAGGTCTAGGAATGGAACACTAGCACACGTAAGGCATCTAGTGAAGGGTGTGGAAGTGGCAGATCTAGGAATGGAACACTAGCACACGTAAGGCATCTAGTGAAGGGTGTGGAAGCGGCAGGTCTAGGAATGAAACACAAGCACACGTAAGGCATCTAGTGAAGGGTGTGGAAGCTGCAGGTCTAGGAATGGAACACTAGCACACGTAAGGCATCTAGGGAAGGGAGTGGAAGCGGCAGGTCTAGGAATGGAACACTAGCACACGTAAGGCATCTAGTGAAGGTTGTGGAAGCGGCACGTAAGGCATCTAGTGAAGGGTGTGGAAGTGGCAGATCTAGGAATGGAACACGAGCACACGTAAGGCATCTAGTGAAGGTTGTGGAAGTGGCAGATCTAGGAATGGAACACGAGCACATGTAAGGCATCTAGTGAAGGGTGTAGTGGCAGATCTAGTAATGGAACACGAGCACACGTAAGGCATCTAGTGAAGGGTGTGGAAGTGGCAGATCTAGGAATGGAACAAGAGCACACGTAAGGCATCTAGTGAAGGGTGTGGAAGTGGCAGATCTAGGAATGGAACACAAGCACACGTAAGGCATCTAGTGAAGGGTGTGGAATTGGCAGATCTAGGAACACGAGCACACGTAAGGCATCTAGTGAAGGGTGTGGAAGTGGCAGATCTAGGAATGGAACACGAGCACACGTAAGGCATCTAGTGAAGGGTGTGGAAGTGGCAGATCTAGTAATGGAACACAAGCATACGTAAGGCATCTAGTGAAGGGTGTGGAAGTGGCAGATCTAGGAATGGAACACGAGCACACGTAAGGCATCTAGTGAAGGGTGTGGAAGTGGCAGGTCTAGGAATGGAACACTAGCACACGTAAGGCATCTAGGGAAGGGTGTGGAAGTGGCAGGTCTAGGAATGGAATACTAGCACATGTAAGGCATCTAGTGAAGTGTGTGGAAATGGCAGGTCTAGGAATGGAATACTAGCACACGCAGGGCATGTAGGGAAGGGTGTGGAAGTGGCAGGTCTAGAAATGGAATACTAGCGCGTGTAAGGCATCTAGTGAAGGGTGTGGAAGTGGCAGGTCTAGGAATGGAATACTAGCACATGTAAGGCATCTAGTGAAGGGTGTGGAAGTGGCAGATCTAGGAATGGAATACTAGCACACACAAGGCATCTAGGGAAGGGTGTGGAAGTGGGAGGTCTAGGAATGGAATGCTAGCACATGTAAGGCATCTAGTGAACGGTGTGGAAGTGGCAGGTTTAGGAATGGAACACTAGCACACACAGGGGTTCTAGGGAAGGGTTTGGAAGTGGCATGTCTAGGAATGGAATACTAGCACATGTAAGGCATCTAGTGAAGGGTGTGGAAGTGGCAGGTCTAGGAATGGAATACTAGCACACGTAAGGCGTCTAGTGAAGGGTGTGGAAGTGCAGGTCTAGGAATGGAACACTAGCACACGTAAGGCGTCTAGTGAAGGGTGTGGAAGTGGCAGATCTAGGAATGGAACACTAGCACACGTAAGGCATCTAGTGAAGGGTGTGGAAGCGGCAGGTCTAGGAATGAAACACGAGCACACGTAAGGCATCTAGTGAAGGGTGTGGAAGTGGCAGGTCTAGGAATGCAACACTAGCACACGTAAGGCATCTAGGGAAGGGTGCGGAAGCGGCAGGTCTAGGAATGGAATACTAGCACATGTAAGACATCTAGTGAAGGGTGTGGAAGTGGCAGATCTAGGAATGGAATACTAGCACACGTAAGGCATCTAGTAAAGGGTGTGGAAGTGGCAGGTCTAGGAATGGAACACTAGCACACGTAAGGCATCTAGTGAAGGGTGTGGACGTGGCAGGTCTAGGAATGGAATACTTGCACATGTAAGACATCTAGTGAAGGGTGTGGAAGTGGCAGGTCTAGGAATGGAATACTTGCACACGCAAGGCATCTAGTGAAGGGTGTGGAAGTGGCAGGTTTAGGAATGGAACACTAGCACATGTAAGACATCTAGTGAAGGGTGTGGAAGTGGCAGGTCTAGGAATGGAATACTAGCACACACAAGGCATCTAGGGAAGGGTGTGGAAGTGGCAGGTCTAGGAATGGAATACTAGCACACTCAGGGCATCTAGGGAAGGGTGTGGAAGTGGCAGGTCTAGGATCGGAATACTAGCACACGTAAGGCATCTAGTGAAGGGTGTGAAAGTGCGGGTCTAGGAATGGAATAATAGCACACGTAAGGCATCTAGTGAAGGGTGTGGAAGTGCAGGTCTAGGAATGGAATACTAGCACACTTAAGGCATCTAGTGAAGGGTGTGGAAGTGGCAGATCTAGTAATGGAACACTAGGCCACGTAAGGCATCTAGTGAAGGGTGTGGAAGTGGCAGATCTAGGAATGGAACATGAGCACACGTAAGGCATCCAGTGAAGGGTTTGGAAGTGGCAGGTCTAGGAATGGAACACTAGCACACGTAAGGCATCTAGGGAAGGGTGTGGAAGTGGCAGGTCTAGGAATAGAACACTAGCACACGTAAGGCATCTAGTGAAGGGTGTGGAAGTGCAGGTCTAGGAATGGAACACTAGCACACGTAAGGCATCTAGTGAAGGGGGTGGAAGTGCAGGTCTAGGAATGGAATACTAGCATATGTAAGGCATCTAGTGAAGGGTGTGGAAGTGGCAGGTTTAGGAATGGAACACTAGCAAACACAGGGCATCTAGGGAAGGGTGTGGAAGTGGCAGGTCAAGGAATGGAATACTAGCATATGTAAGGCATCTAGTGAAGGGTGTGGAAGTGGCAGGTCTAGGAATGGAATACTAGCACACGTAATGCGTCTAGTGAAGGGTGTGGAAGTGCAGGTGTAGGAATGGAATACAAGCACATGTAAGGCGTCTAGTGAAGGGTGTGGAAGTGGCAGGTCTAGGAATGGAACACTAGCACATGTAAGGCGTCTAGTGAAGGGTGTGGAAGTGGCAGGTCTAGGAATGGAACACTAGCACACGTAAGGCATCTAGTGAAGGGTGTGGAAGTGGCAGATCTAGGAATGGAACACTAGCACACGTAAGGCATCTAGTGAAGGGTGTGGAAGCGGCAGATCTAGGAATGAAACACGAGCACACGTAAGGCATCTAGTGAAGGGTGTGGAAGCTGCAGGTTTAGTAATGGAACAGAAGCACACGTAAGGCATCTAGGGATGGGTGTGGAAGCGGCAGGTCTAGGAATGGAACACTAGCACACGTAAGACATCTAGTTAAGGGTGTGGAAGCGGCAGGTCTAGGAATGGAATACTAGCACACGTAAGGCATCTAGGGAAGGGTGTTTAAGTGGCAGGTCTAGGAATGGAATACTAGCACACGTAAGGCATCTAGTGAAGGGTGTGGAAGTGCAGGTCTAGGAATGGAATACTAGCACATGTAAGGCATCTAGTGAAGTGTGTGGAAGTGCAGGTCTAGGAATGGAATACTAGCACATGTAAGGCATCTAGTGAAGGGTGTGGAAGTGGCAGGTCTAGGAATGGAATACTAGCACACGTAAGGCATCCAGTGAAGGGTGTGAAAGTGGCAGGTCTAGGAATGGAACACTAGCACACATAAGGCATCTAGTGAAGACGAGCACACGTAAGGCATCTGGTGAAGGGTGTGGAAGTGGCAGATCTAGGAAAGGAACACTAGCACACGTAAGGCATCTAGGGAAGGGTGTGGAAGTGGCAGGTCTAGGAATGGAATACTAGCACACGTAAGGCATCTAGTGAAGGGTGTGGAAGTGCAGGTCTAGGAATGGAATACTAGCACATATAAGGCATCTAGTGTAGGGTGTGGAAGTAGCAGGTCTAGGAATGGAATACTAGCACATGTAAGGCATCTAGTGAAGGGTGTGGAAGTGCAGGTCTAGGAATGGAATACTAGCACATGTAAGGCATCTAGTGAAGTGTGTGGAAGTGCAGGTCTAGGAATGGAATACTAGCACATATAAGGCATCTAGTGTAGGGTGTGGAAGTAGCAGGTCTAGGAATGGAATACTAGCACATGTAAGGCATCTAGTGAAGGGTGTGGAAGTGGCAGGTCTAGGAATGGAATACTAGCACACGTAAGGCATCTAGTGAAGGGTGTGGAAGTGCAGGTCTAGGAATGGAATACTAGCACATATAAGGCATCTAGTGTAGGGTGTGGAAGTAGCAGGTCTAGGAATGGAATACTAGCACATGTAAGGCATCTAGTGAAGGGTGTGGAAGTGCAGGTCTAGGAATGGAATACTAGCACATGTAAGGCATCTAGTGAAGTGTGTGGAAGTGCAGGTCTAGGAATGGAATACTAGCACATATAAGGCATCTAGTGTAGGGTGTGGAAGTAGCAGGTCTAGGAATGGAATACTAGCACATGTAAGGCATCTAGGGAAGGGTGTGGAAGTGGCAGGTCTAGGAATGGAATACTAGCACACGTAAGGCATCTAGTGAAGGGTGTGGAAGTGCAGGTCTAGGAATGGAATACTAGCACATATAAGGCATCTAGTGTAGGGTGTGGAAGTAGCAGGTCTAGGAATGGAATACTAGCACATGTAAGGCATCTAGTGAAGGGTGTGGAAGTGCAGGTCTAGGAATGGAATACTAGCACATGTAAGGCATCTAGTGAAGTGTGTGGAAGTGCAGGTCTAGGAATGGAATACTAGCACATATAAGGCATCTAGTGTAGGGTGTGGAAGTAGCAGGTCTAGGAATGGAATACTAGCACATGTAAGGCATCTAGTGAAGGGTGTGGAAGTGGCAGGTGTAGGAATGGAATACTAGCACACGTAAGGCATGTGGTAAAGGGTGTGGAAGTGGCAGGTATAGGAATGGAACACTAGCACACGTAAGGCATCTAGTGAAGGGTGTGAAAGTGGCAGGTCTAGGAATGGAACACTAGCACACGTAAGGCATCTAGTGAAAGGTGTGGAAGTGGCAGATCTAGGAATGGAACACTAGCACACGTAAGGCATCTAGTGAAGGGTGTGGAATTGGCAGAACTAGGAACACGAGCACACGTAGGCATCAAGTGAAGGGTGTGGAAATGGCAGATCTAGGAAAGGAACACTAGCACACGTAAGGCATCTAGTGAAGGGTGTGGAAGTGGCAGGTCTAGGAATGGAATACTAGCACATGTAAGGCATCTAGTGAAGGGTGTGGAAGTGGCAGGTCTAGGAATGGAATACTAGCACACGTAAGGCATCTAGTGAAGGGTGTGGAAGTGGCAGGTCTAGGAATGGAATACTAGCACACGTAAGGCATCGAGTGAAGGGTGTGGAAGTGCAGGTCTAGGAATGGAATACTAGCACACGTAAGGCATCTAGGGAAGGGTGTGGAAGCGGCAGGTCTAGGAATGGAACACTAGCACACGTAAGGCATCTAGTGAAGGGTGTGGAAGTGCAGGTCTAGGAATGGAAAACTAGCACACGTAAGGCAACTAGTGAAGAGTGTGGAAGTGCAGGTCTATGAATGGAACACTAGCACACGTAAGGCATCTAGTGAAGTGTGTGGAAGTGCAGGTCTAGGAATGGAACACTAGCACACGTAAGGCATCTAGTGAAGGGTGTGGAAGTGGCAGGTCTAGGAATGGAATACTAGCACACGTAAGGCATCTAGTGAAGGGTGTGAAAGTGGCAGGTCTAGGAATGGAACACTAGCACACGTAAGGCATCTAGTGAAGGGTGTGGAAGTGGCAGATCTAGGAATGGAACACTAGCACACGTAAGGCATCTAGTGAAGGGTGTGGAATTGGCAGATCTAGGAACACGAGCACACGTAAGGCATCTAGTGAAGGGTGTGGAAGTGGCAGATCTAGGAATGGAACACTAGCACACGTAAGGCATCTAGTGAAGGGTGTGGAAGTGGCAGATCTAGTAATGGAACACGAGCACACGTAAGGCATCTACTGAAGGGTGTGGAAGTGGCAGATCTAGGAATGGAACACTAGGCCACGTAAGGCATCTAGTGAAGGGTGTGGAAGTGGCAGGTCTAGGAATGGAACATGATCACACGTAAGGCATCCAGTGAAGGGTGTGGAAGTGGCAGGTCTAGGAATGGAACACTAGCACACGTAAGGCATCTAGGGAAGGGTGTGGAAGTGGCAGGTCTAGGAATGGAACACTAGCACACGTAAGGCATCTAGTGAAGGGTGTGGAAGTGCAGGTCTAGAAATGGAACACTAGCACACGTAAGGCATCTAGTGAAGGGTGTGGAAGTGCAGGTCTAGGAATGGAATACTAGCACATGTAAGGCATCTAGTGAATGGTGTGGAAGTGGCAGGTTTAGGAATGGAACACTAGCACACACAGGGCATCTAGGGAAGGGTGTGGAAGTGGCAGGTCAAGGAATGGAATACTAGCATATGTAAGGCGTCTAGTGAAGGGTGTGGAAGTGGCAGGTCTAGGAATGGAATACTAGCACACGTAATGCGTCTAGTGAAGGGTTTGGAAGTGCAGGTCTAGGAATGGAATACAAGCACATGTAAGGCGTCTAGTGAAGGGTGTGGAAGTGGCAGGTCTAGGAATGGGACACTAGCACACGTAAGGCATCTAGTGAAGGGTGTGGAAGTGGCAGATCTAGGAATGGAACACTAGCACACGTAAGGCATCTAGTGAAGGGTGTGGAAGCGGCAGGTCTAGGAATGAAACACAAGCACACGTAAGGCATCTAGTGAAGGGTGTGGAAGCTGCAGGTCTAGGAATGGAACACTAGCACACGTAAGGCATCTAGGGAAGGGTGTGGAAGCGGCAGGTCTAGGAATGGAACACTAGCACACGTAAGGCATCTAGTGAAGGGTGTGGAAGTGGCAGATCTAGGAATGGAACACTAGCACACGTAAGGCATCTAGTGAAGGGTGTGGAATTGGCAGATCTAGGAACACGAGCACACGTAAGGCATCTAGTGAAGGTTGTGGAAGTGGCAGATCTAGGAATGGAACACGAGCACATGTAAGGCATCTAGTGAAGGGTGTAGTGGCAGATCTAGTAATGGAACACAAGCACACGTAAGGCATCTAGTGAAGGGTGTGGAAGTGGCAGATCTAGGAATGGAACACAAGCACACGTAAGGCATCTAGTGAAGGGTGTGGAAGTGGCAGATCTAGGAATGGAACACAAGCACACGTAAGGCATCTAGTGAAGGGTGTGGAATTGGCAGATCTAGGAACACGAGCACACGTAAGGCATCTAGTGAAGGGTGTGGAAGTGGCAGATCTAGGAATGGAACACGAGCACACGTAAGGCATCTAGTGAAGGGTGTGGAAGTGGCAGATCTAGTAATGGAACACGAGCACACGTAAGGCATCTAGTGAAGGGTGTGGAAGTGGCAGATCTAGGAATGGAACACGAGCACACGTAAGGCATCTAGTGAAGGGTGTGGAAGTGGCAGGTCTAGGAATGGAACACTAGCACACGTAAGGCATCTAGGGAAGGGTGTGGAAGTGGCAGGTCTAGGAATGGAACACGAGCACACGTAAGGCATCTAGTGAAGGGTGTGGAAGTGGCAGATCTAGTAATGGAACACGAGCACATGTAAGGCATCTAGTGAAGGGTGTGGAAGTGGCAGATCTAGGAATGGAACATGAGCACACGTAAGGCATCTAGTGAAGGGTGTGGAAGTGGCAGATATAGGAATGGAACACGAGCACACTTAAGGCATCTAGGGAAGGGTGTGGAAGTGGCAGGTCTAGGAATGGAACACTAGCACACGTAAGGCATCTAGGGAAGGGTGTGGAAGTGGCAGGTCTAGGAATGGAACACTAGCACACGTAAGGCATCTAGTGAAGGGTGTGGAAGTGCAGGTCTAGGAATGGAACACTAGCACACGTAAGGCATCTAGTGAAGGGTGTGGAAGTGCAGGTCTAGGAATGGAATACTAGCACATGTAAGGCATCTAGTGAAGTGTGTGGAAATGGCAGGTTTAGGAATGGAATACTAGCACACGCAGGGCATCTAGGGAAGGGTGTGGAAGTGGCAGGTCTAGAAATGGAATACTAGCGCGTGTAAGGCATCTAGTGAAGGGTGTGGAAGTGGCAGGTCTAGGAATGGAATACTAGCACATGTAAGGCATCTAGTGAAGGGTGTGGAAGTGGCAGATCTAGGAATGGAATACTAGCACACACAAGGCATCTAGGGAAGGGTGTGGAAGTGGGAGGTCTAGGAATGGAATGCTAGCACACACAGGGGTTCTAGGGAAGGGTTTGGAAGTGGCATGTCTAGGAATGGAATACTAGCACATGTAAGGCATCTAGTGAAGGGTGTGGAAGTGGCAGGTCTAGGAATGGAATACTAGCACACGTAAGGCATCTAGTGAAGGGTGTGGAAGTGCAGGTCTAGGAATGGAACACTAGCACACGTAAGGCGTCTAGTGAAGGGTGTGGAAGTGGCAGATCTAGGAATGGAACACTAGCACACGTAAGGCATCTAGTGAAGGGTGTGGAAGCGGCAGGTCTAGGAATGAAACACGAGCACACGTAAGGCATTTAGTGAAGGGTGTGGAAGTGGCAGGTCTAGGAATGCAACACTAGCACACGTAAGGCATCTAGGGAAGGGTGCGGAAGCGGCAGGTCTAGGAATGGAATACTAGCACATGTAAGGCATCTAGTGAAGGGTGTGGAAGTGGCAGATCTAGGAATGGAATATTAGCACACGTAAGGCATCTAGTAAAGGGTGTGGAAGTGGCAGGTCTAGGAATGGAACACTAGCACACGTAAGTCATCTAGTGAAGGGTGTGGACGTGGCAGGTCTAGGAATGGAATACTTGCACATGTAAGACATCTAGTGAAGGGTGTGGAAGTGGCATGTCTAGGAATGGAATACTTGCACACGCAAGGCATCTAGTGAAGGGTGTGGAAGTGGCAGGTTTAGGAATGGAACACTAGCACATGTAAGACATCTAGTGAAGGGTGTGGAAGTGGCAGGTCTAGGAATGGAATACTAGCACACACAAGGCATCTAGGGAAGGGTGTGGAAGTGGCAGGTCTAGGAATGGAATACTAGCACACTCAGGGCATCTACGGAAGGGTGTGGAAGTGGCAGGTCTAGGATCGGAATACTAGCACACGTAAGGCATCTAGTGAAGGGTGTGAAAGTGCAGGTCTAGGAATGGAATACTAGCACACGTAAGGCATCTAGTGAAGGGTGTGGAAGTGCAGGTCTAGGAATGGAATACTAGCACACTTAAGGCATCTAGTGAAGGGTGTGGAAGTGGCAGATCTAGTAATGGAACACGAGCACACGTAAGGCATCTACTGAAGGGTGTGGAAGTGGCAGATCTAGGAATGGAACACTAGGCCACGTAAGGCATCTAGTGAAGGGTGTGGAAGTGGCAGATCTAGGAATGGAACATGAGCACACGTAAGGCATCCAGTGAAGGGTGTGGAAGTGGCAGGTCTAGGAATGGAACACTAGCACACGTAAGGCATCTAGGGAAGGGTGTGGAAGTGGCAGGTCTAGGAATGGAACACTAGCACACGTAAGGCATCTAGTGAAGGGTGTGGAAGTGCAGGTCTAGGAATGGAACACTAGCACACGTAAGGCATCTAGTGAAGGGGGTGGAAGTGCAGGTCTAGGAATGGAATACTAGCATATGTAAGGCATCTAGTGAAGGGTGTGGAAGTGGCAGGTTTAGGAATGGAACACTAGCAAACACAGGGCATCTAGGGAAGGGTGTGGAAGTGGCAGGTCAAGGAATGGAATACTAGCATATGTAAGGCGTCTAGTGAAGGGTGTGGAAGTGGCAGGTCTAGGAATGGAATACTAGCACACGTAATGCGTCTAGTGAAGGGTGTGGAAGTGCAGGTGTAGGAATGGAATACAAGCACATGTAAGGCGTCTAGTGAAGGGTGTGGAAGTGGCAGGTCTAGGAATGGAACACTAGCACATGTAAGGCGTCTAGTGAAGGGTGTGGAAGTGGCAGGTCTAGGAATGGAACACTAGCACACGTAAGGCATCTAGTGAAGGGTGTGGAAGTGGCAGATCTAGGAATGGAACACTAGCACACGTAAGGCATCTAGTGAAGGGTGTGGAAGCGGCAGATCTAGGAATGAAACACGAGCACACGTAAGGCATCTAGTGAAGGGTGTGGAAGCTGCAGGTTTAGTAATGGAACAGAAGCACACGTAAGGCATCTAGGGAAGGGTGTGGAAGCGGCAGGTCTAGGAATGGAACACTAGCACACGTAAGACATCTAGTTAAGGGTGTGGAAGCGGCAGGTCTAGGAATGGAATACTAGCACACGTAAGGCATCTAGGGAAGGGTGTTTAAGTGGCAGGTCTAGGAATGGAATACTAGCACACGTAAGGCATCTAGTGAAGGGTGTGGAAGTGCAGGTCTAGGAATGGAATACTAGCACATGTAAGGCATCTAGTGAAGTGTGTGGAAGTGCAGGTCTAGGAATGGAATACTAGCACATGTAAGGCATCTAGTGAAGGGTGTGGAAGTGGCAGGTCTAGGAATGGAATACTAGCACACGTAAGGCATCTGGTAAAGGATGTGGAAGTGGCAGGTCTAGGAATGGAACACTAGCACACGTAAGGCATCCAGTGAAGGGTGTGAAAGTGGAAGGTCTAGGAATGGAACACTAGCACACGTAAGGCATCTAGTGAAGACGAGCACACGTAAGGCATCTGGTGAAGGGTGTGGAAGTGGCAGATCTAGGAAAGGAACACTAGCACACGTAAGGCATCTAGGGAAGGGTGTGGAAGTGGCAGGTCTAGGAATGGAATACTAGCACACGTAAGGCATCTAGTGAAGGGTGTGGAAGTGCAGGTCTAGGAATGGAATACTAGCACATGTAAGGCATCTAGTGAAGTGTGTGGAAGTGCAGGTCTAGGAATGGAATACTAGCACATATAAGGCATCTAGTGTAGGGTGTGGAAGTAGCAGGTCTAGGAATGGAATACTAGCACATGTAAGGCATCTAGTGAAGGGTGTGGAAGTGGCAGGTGTAGGAATGGAATACTAGCACACGTAAGGCATGTGGTAAAGGGTGTGGAAGTGGCAGGTATAGGAATGGAACACTAGCACACGTAAGGCATCTAGTGAAGGGTGTGAAAGTGGCAGGTCTAGGAATGGAACACTAGCACACGTAAGGCATCTAGTGAAAGGTGTGGAAGTGGCAGATCTAGGAATGGAACACTAGCACACGTAAGGCATCTAGTGAAGGGTGTGGAATTGGCAGAACTAGGAACACGAGCACACGTAAGGCATCAAGTGAAGGGTGTGGAAATGGCAGATCTAGGAAAGGAACACTAGCACACGTAAGGCATCTAGTGAAGGGTGTGGAAGTGGCAGGTCTAGGAATGGAATACTAGCACATGTAAGGCATCTAGTGAAGGGTGTGGAAGTGGCAGGTCTAGGAATGGAATACTAGCACACGTAAGGCATCTAGTGAAGGGTGTGGAAGTGGCAGGTCTAGGAATGGAATACTAGCACACGTAAGGCATCTAGTGAAGGGTGTGGAAGTGGCGGTCTAGGAATGGAATACTAGCACATGGAAGGCATCTAGTGAAGGCTGTGGAAGTGGCAGGTCTAGGAATGGAATACTAGCACACGTAAGGCATCTAGGGAACGGTGTGGAAGTGGCAGGTCTAGGCATGGAATACTTGCACATGTAAGGCATCTAGTGAAGGGTGTGGAAGTGCAGGTCTAGGCATGGAATACTAGCACATGTAAGGCATCTAGTGAAGGGTGTGGAAGTGGCAGGTTTAGGAATGGAACACTGGCACACACAGGGCATCTAGGGAAGGGTGTGGAAGTGGCAGGTCAAGGAATGGAATACTAGCATATGTAAGGCGTCTAGTGAAGGGTGTGGAAGTGGCAGGTCTAGGAATGGAATACTAGCACATGTAAGGCATCTAGTGAAGGGTGTGGAAGTGGCAGGTCTAGGAATGGAACACTAGCACACGTAAGGCATCTAGTGAAGGGTGTGAAAGTGGCAGGTCTAGGAATGGAACACTAGCACACGTAAGGCATCTAGTGAAGGGTGTGGAAGTGGCAGATCTAGGAATGGAACACTAGCACACGTAAGGCATCTAGTGAAGGGTGTGGAATTGGCAGAACTAGGAACACGAGCACACGTAAGGCATCTAGTGAAGGGTGTGGAAGTGGCAGATCTAGGAAAGGAACACTAGCACACGTAAGGCATCTAGTGAAGGGTGTGGAAGTGGCAGGTCTAGGAATGGAATACTAGCACATGTAAGGCATCTAGTGAAGGGTGTGGAAGTGGCAGGTCTAGGAATGGAATACTAGCACACGTAAGGCATCTGGTAAAGGGTGTGGAAGTGGCAGGTCTAGGAATGGAACACTAGCACACGTAAGGCATCTAGTGAAGGGTGTGAAAGTGGCAGGTCTAGGAATGGAATACTAGCACACGTAAGGCATCTAGTGAAGGGTGTGGAAGTGGCAGATCTAGGAATGGAACACTAGCACACGTAAGGCATCTAGTGAAGGGTGTGGAATTGGCAGAACTAGGAACACGAGCACACGTAAGGCATCTAGTGAAGGGTGTGGAAGTGGCAGATCTAGGAATGGAACACTAGCACACGTAAGGCATCTAGTGAAGGGTGTGGAAGTGGCAGATCTAGTAATGGAACACGAGCACACGTAAGGCATCTAGTGAAGGGTGTGGAAGTGGCAGATCTAGGCATGGAACACTAGGCCACGTAAGGCATCTAGTGAAGGGTGTGGAAGTGGCAGATCTAGGAATGGAACATGAGCACACGTAAGGCATCTAGTGAAGGGTGTGGAAGTGGCAGATCTAGGAATGGAACACAAGCACACGTAAGGCATCTAGTGAAGGGTGTGGAATTGGCAGATCTAGGAACACGAGCACACGTAAGGCATCTAGTGAAGGGTGTGGAAGTGGCAGATCTAGGAATGGAACACGAGCACACGTAAGGCATCTAGTGAAGGGTGTGGAAGTGGCAGATCTAGTAATGGAACACGAGCACACGTAAGGCATCTAGTGAAGGGTGTGGAAGTGGCAGATCTAGGAATGGAACACGAGCACACGTAAGGCATCTAGTGAAGGGTGTGGAAGTGGCAGATCTAGGAATGGAACACGAGCACACGTAAGGCATCTAGCGAAGGGTGTGGAAGTGGCAGGTCTAGGAATGGAACACTAGCACACGTAAGGCATCTAGGGAAGGGTGTGGAAGTGGCAGGTCTAGGAATGGAATACTAGCACATGTAAGGCATCTAGTGAAGTGTGTGGAAATGGCAGGTCTAGGAATGGAATACTAGCACACGCAGGGCATCTAGTGAAGGGTGTGGAAGTGGCAGATCTAGGAATGGAACACGAGCACACGTAAGGCATCTAGTGAAGGGTGTGGAAGTGGCAGATCTAGTAATGGAACACGAGCACACGTAAGGCATCTAGTGAAGGGTGTGGAAGTGGCAGATCTAGGAATGGAACACGAGCACACGTAAGGCATCTAGTGAAGGGTGTGGAAGTGGCAGATATAGGAATGGAACACGAGCACACTTAAGGCATCTAGGGAAGGGTGTGGAAGTGGCAGGTCTAGGAATGGAACACTAGCACACGTAAGGCATCTAGGGAAGCGTGTGGAAGTGGCAGGTCTAGGAATGGAACACTAGCACACATAAGGCATCTAGTGAAGGGTGTGGAAGTGCAGGTCTAGGAATGGAACACTAGCACACGTAAGGCATCTAGTGAAGGGTGTGGAAGTGCAGGTCTAGGAATGGAATACTAGCACATGTAAGGCATCTAGTGAGGTGTGTGGAAATGGCAGGTTTAGGAATGGAATACTAGCACACGCAGGGCATCTAGGGAAGGGTGTGGAAGTGGCAGGTCTAGAAATGGAATACTAGCGCGTGTAAGGCATCTAGTGAAGGGTGTGGAAGTGGCAGGTCTAGGAATGGAATACTAGCACATGTAAGGCATCTAGTGAAGGGTGTGGAAGTGGCAGATCTAGGAATGGAATACTAGCACACACAAGGCATCTAGGGAAGGGTGTGGAAGTGGCAGGTCTAGGAATGGAATGCTAGCACATGTAAGGCATCTAGTGAAGGGTGTGGAAGTGGCAGGTTTAGGGATGGAACACTAGCACACACAGGGGTTCTAGGGAAGGGTTTGGAAGTGGCATGTCTAGGAATGGAATACTAGCACATGTAAGGCATCTAGTGAAGGGTGTGGAAGTGGCAGGTCTAGGAATGGAATACTAGCACACGTAAGGCATCTAGTGAAGGGTGTGGAAGTGCAGGTCTAGGAATGGAACACTAGCACACGTAAGGCGTCTAGTGAAGGGTGTGGAAGTGGCAGATCTAGGAATGGAACACTAGCACACGTAAGGCATCTAGTGAAGGATGTGGAAGCGGCAGGTCTAGGAATGAAACACGAGCACACGTAAGGCATCTAGTGAAGGGTGTGGAAGTGGCAGGTCTAGGAATGCAACACTAGTACACGTAAGGCATCTAGGGAAGGGTGTGGAAGCGGCAGGTCTAGGAATGGAATACTAGCACATGTAAGGCATCTAGTGAAGGGTGTGGAAGTGGCAGATCTAGGAATGGAATACTAGCACACGTAAGGCATCTAGTAAAGGGTGTGGAAGTGGCAGGTCTAGGAATGGAACACTAGCACATGTAAGGCATCTAGTTAAGGGTGTGGACGTGGCAGGTCTAGGAATGGAATACTTGCACACGCAAGGCATCTAGTGAAGGGAGTGGAAGTGGCAGGTTTAGGAATGGAACACTAGCACATGTAAGACATCTAGTGAAGGGTGTGGAGGTGGCAGGTCTAGGAATGGAATACTAGCACACACAAGGCATCTAGGGAAGGGTGTGGAAGTGGCAGGTCTAGGAATGGAATACTAGCACACTCAGGGCATCTAGGGAAGGGTGTGGAAGTGGCAGGTCTAGGATCGGAATACTAGCACACGTAAGGCATCTAGTGAAGGGTGTGAAAGTGCAGGTCTAGGAATGGAATACTAGCACACGTAAGGCATCTAGTGAAGGGTGTGGAATGCAGGTCTAGGAATGGAATACTAGCACACTTAAGGCATCTAGTGAAGGGTGTGGAAGTGGCAGATCTAGTAATGGAACACGAGCACACGTAAGGCATCTACTGAAGGGTTTGGAAGTGGCAGATCTAGGAATGGAACACTAGGCCACGTAAGGCATCTAGTGAAGGGTGTGGAAGTGGCAGATCTAGGAATGGAACATGAGCACACGTAAGGCATCCAGTGAAGGGTGTGGAAGTGGCAGGTCTAGGAATGGAATACTAGCACACGTAAGGCATCTAGGGAAGGGTGTTTAAGTGGCAGGTCTAGGAATGGAATACTAGCACACGTAAGGCATCTAGTGAAGGGTGTGGAAGTGCAGGTCTAGGAATGGAATACTAGCACATGTAAGGCATCTAGTGAAGTGTGTGGAAGTGCAGGTCTAGGAATGGAATACTAGCACATGTAAGGCATCTAGTGAAGGGTGTGGAAGTGGCAGGTCTAGGAATGGAATACTAGCACACGTAAGGCATCCAGTGAAGGGTGTGAAAGTGGCAGGTCTAGGAATGGAACACTAGCACACATAAGGCATCTAGTGAAGACGAGCACACGTAAGGCATCTGGTGAAGGGTGTGGAAGTGGCAGATCTAGGAAAGGAACACTAGCACACGTAAGGCATCTAGGGAAGGGTGTGGAAGTGGCAGGTCTAGGAATGGAATACTAGCACACGTAAGGCATCTAGTGAAGGGTGTGGAAGTGCAGGTCTAGGAATGGAATACTAGCACATGTAAGGCATCTAGTGAAGTGTGTGGAAGTGCAGGTCTAGGAATGGAATACTAGCACATATAAGGCATCTAGTGTAGGGTGTGGAAGTAGCAGGTCTAGGAATGGAATACTAGCACATGTAAGGCATCTAGTGAAGGGTGTGGAAGTGGCAGGTGTAGGAATGGAATACTAGCACACGTAAGGCATGTGGTAAAGGGTGTGGAAGTGGCAGGTATAGGAATGGAACACTAGCACACGTAAGGCATCTAGTGAAGGGTGTGAAAGTGGCAGGTCTAGGAATGGAACACTAGCACACGTAAGGCATCTAGTGAAAGGTGTGGAAGTGGCAGATCTAGGAATGGAACACTAGCACACGTAAGGCATCTAGTGAAGGGTGTGGAATTGGCAGAACTAGGAACACGAGCACACGTAGGCATCAAGTGAAGGGTGTGGAAATGGCAGATCTAGGAAAGGAACACTAGCACACGTAAGGCATCTAGTGAAGGGTGTGGAAGTGGCAGGTCTAGGAATGGAATACTAGCACATGTAAGGCATCTAGTGAAGGGTGTGGAAGTGGCAGGTCTAGGAATGGAATACTAGCACACGTAAGGCATCTAGTGAAGGGTGTGGAAGTGGCAGGTCTAGGAATGGAATACTAGCACACGTAAGGCATCGAGTGAAGGGTGTGGAAGTGCAGGTCTAGGAATGGAATACTAGCACACGTAAGGCATCTAGGGAAGGGTGTGGAAGCGGCAGGTCTAGGAATGGAACACTAGCACACGTAAGGCATCTAGTGAAGGGTGTGGAAGTGCAGGTCTAGGAATGGAAAACTAGCACACGTAAGGCAACTAGTGAAGAGTGTGGAAGTGCAGGTCTATGAATGGAACACTAGCACACGTAAGGCATCTAGTGAAGTGTGTGGAAGTGCAGGTCTAGGAATGGAACACTAGCACACGTAAGGCATCTAGTGAAGGGTGTGGAAGTGGCAGGTCTAGGAATGGAATACTAGCACACGTAAGGCATCTAGTGAAGGGTGTGAAAGTGGCAGGTCTAGGAATGGAACACTAGCACACGTAAGGCATCTAGTGAAGGGTGTGGAAGTGGCAGATCTAGGAATGGAACACTAGCACACGTAAGGCATCTAGTGAAGGGTGTGGAATTGGCAGATCTAGGAACACGAGCACACGTAAGGCATCTAGTGAAGGGTGTGGAAGTGGCAGATCTAGGAATGGAACACTAGCACACGTAAGGCATCTAGTGAAGGGTGTGGAAGTGGCAGATCTAGTAATGGAACACGAGCACACGTAAGGCATCTACTGAAGGGTGTGGAAGTGGCAGATCTAGGAATGGAACACTAGGCCACGTAAGGCATCTAGTGAAGGGTGTGGAAGTGGCAGGTCTAGGAATGGAACATGATCACACGTAAGGCATCCAGTGAAGGGTGTGGAAGTGGCAGGTCTAGGAATGGAACACTAGCACACGTAAGGCATCTAGGGAAGGGTGTGGAAGTGGCAGGTCTAGGAATGGAACACTAGCACACGTAAGGCATCTAGTGAAGGGTGTGGAAGTGCAGGTCTAGAAATGGAACACTAGCACACGTAAGGCATCTAGTGAAGGGTGTGGAAGTGCAGGTCTAGGAATGGAATACTAGCACATGTAAGGCATCTAGTGAATGGTGTGGAAGTGGCAGGTTTAGGAATGGAACACTAGCACACACAGGGCATCTAGGGAAGGGTGTGGAAGTGGCAGGTCAAGGAATGGAATACTAGCATATGTAAGGCGTCTAGTGAAGGGTGTGGAAGTGGCAGGTCTAGGAATGGAATACTAGCACACGTAATGCGTCTAGTGAAGGGTTTGGAAGTGCAGGTCTAGGAATGGAATACAAGCACATGTAAGGCGTCTAGTGAAGGGTGTGGAAGTGGCAGGTCTAGGAATGGGACACTAGCACACGTAAGGCATCTAGTGAAGGGTGTGGAAGTGGCAGATCTAGGAATGGAACACTAGCACACGTAAGGCATCTAGTGAAGGGTGTGGAAGCGGCAGGTCTAGGAATGAAACACAAGCACACGTAAGGCATCTAGTGAAGGGTGTGGAAGCTGCAGGTCTAGGAATGGAACACTAGCACACGTAAGGCATCTAGGGAAGGGTGTGGAAGCGGCAGGTCTAGGAATGGAACACTAGCACACGTAAGGCATCTAGTGAAGGGTGTGGAAGTGGCAGATCTAGGAATGGAACACTAGCACACGTAAGGCATCTAGTGAAGGGTGTGGAATTGGCAGATCTAGGAACACGAGCACACGTAAGGCATCTAGTGAAGGTTGTGGAAGTGGCAGATCTAGGAATGGAACACGAGCACATGTAAGGCATCTAGTGAAGGGTGTAGTGGCAGATCTAGTAATGGAACACAAGCACACGTAAGGCATCTAGTGAAGGGTGTGGAAGTGGCAGATCTAGGAATGGAACACAAGCACACGTAAGGCATCTAGTGAAGGGTGTGGAAGTGGCAGATCTAGGAATGGAACACAAGCACACGTAAGGCATCTAGTGAAGGGTGTGGAATTGGCAGATCTAGGAACACGAGCACACGTAAGGCATCTAGTGAAGGGTGTGGAAGTGGCAGATCTAGGAATGGAACACGAGCACACGTAAGGCATCTAGTGAAGGGTGTGGAAGTGGCAGATCTAGTAATGGAACACGAGCACACGTAAGGCATCTAGTGAAGGGTGTGGAAGTGGCAGATCTAGGAATGGAACACGAGCACACGTAAGGCATCTAGTGAAGGGTGTGGAAGTGGCAGGTCTAGGAATGGAACACTAGCACACGTAAGGCATCTAGGGAAGGGTGTGGAAGTGGCAGGTCTAGGAATGGAACACGAGCACACGTAAGGCATCTAGTGAAGGGTGTGGAAGTGGCAGATCTAGTAATGGAACACGAGCACATGTAAGGCATCTAGTGAAGGGTGTGGAAGTGGCAGATCTAGGAATGGAACATGAGCACACGTAAGGCATCTAGTGAAGGGTGTGGAAGTGGCAGATATAGGAATGGAACACGAGCACACTTAAGGCATCTAGGGAAGGGTGTGGAAGTGGCAGGTCTAGGAATGGAACACTAGCACACGTAAGGCATCTAGGGAAGGGTGTGGAAGTGGCAGGTCTAGGAATGGAACACTAGCACACGTAAGGCATCTAGTGAAGGGTGTGGAAGTGCAGGTCTAGGAATGGAACACTAGCACACGTAAGGCATCTAGTGAAGGGTGTGGAAGTGCAGGTCTAGGAATGGAATACTAGCACATGTAAGGCATCTAGTGAAGTGTGTGGAAATGGCAGGTTTAGGAATGGAATACTAGCACACGCAGGGCATCTAGGGAAGGGTGTGGAAGTGGCAGGTCTAGAAATGGAATACTAGCGCGTGTAAGGCATCTAGTGAAGGGTGTGGAAGTGGCAGGTCTAGGAATGGAATACTAGCACATGTAAGGCATCTAGTGAAGGGTGTGGAAGTGGCAGATCTAGGAATGGAATACTAGCACACACAAGGCATCTAGGGAAGGGTGTGGAAGTGGGAGGTCTAGGAATGGAATGCTAGCACACACAGGGGTTCTAGGGAAGGGTTTGGAAGTGGCATGTCTAGGAATGGAATACTAGCACATGTAAGGCATCTAGTGAAGGGTGTGGAAGTGGCAGGTCTAGGAATGGAATACTAGCACACGTAAGGCATCTAGTGAAGGGTGTGGAAGTGCAGGTCTAGGAATGGAACACTAGCACACGTAAGGCGTCTAGTGAAGGGTGTGGAAGTGGCAGATCTAGGAATGGAACACTAGCACACGTAAGGCATCTAGTGAAGGGTGTGGAAGCGGCAGGTCTAGGAATGAAACACGAGCACACGTAAGGCATCTAGTGAAGGGTGTGGAAGTGGCAGGTCTAGGAATGCAACACTAGCACACGTAAGGCATCTAGGGAAGGGTGCGGAAGCGGCAGGTCTAGGAATGGAATACTAGCACATGTAAGGCATCTAGTGAAGGGTGTGGAAGTGGCAGATCTAGGAATGGAATATTAGCACACGTAAGGCATCTAGTAAAGGGTGTGGAAGTGGCAGGTCTAGGAATGGAACACTAGCACACGTAAGTCATCTAGTGAAGGGTGTGGACGTGGCAGGTCTAGGAATGGAATACTTGCACATGTAAGACATCTAGTGAAGGGTGTGGAAGTGGCATGTCTAGGAATGGAATACTTGCACACGCAAGGCATCTAGTGAAGGGTGTGGAAGTGGCAGGTTTAGGAATGGAACACTAGCACATGTAAGACATCTAGTGAAGGGTGTGGAAGTGGCAGGTCTAGGAATGGAATACTAGCACACACAAGGCATCTAGGGAAGGGTGTGGAAGTGGCAGGTCTAGGAATGGAATACTAGCACACTCAGGGCATCTACGGAAGGGTGTGGAAGTGGCAGGTCTAGGATCGGAATACTAGCACACGTAAGGCATCTAGTGAAGGGTGTGAAAGTGCAGGTCTAGGAATGGAATACTAGCACACGTAAGGCATCTAGTGAAGGGTGTGGAAGTGCAGGTCTAGGAATGGAATACTAGCACACTTAAGGCATCTAGTGAAGGGTGTGGAAGTGGCAGATCTAGTAATGGAACACGAGCACACGTAAGGCATCTACTGAAGGGTGTGGAAGTGGCAGATCTAGGAATGGAACACTAGGCCACGTAAGGCATCTAGTGAAGGGTGTGGAAGTGGCAGATCTAGGAATGGAACATGAGCACACGTAAGGCATCCAGTGAAGGGTGTGGAAGTGGCAGGTCTAGGAATGGAACACTAGCACACGTAAGGCATCTAGGGAAGGGTGTGGAAGTGGCAGGTCTAGGAATGGAACACTAGCACACGTAAGGCATCTAGTGAAGGGTGTGGAAGTGCAGGTCTAGGAATGGAACACTAGCACACGTAAGGCATCTAGTGAAGGGGGTGGAAGTGCAGGTCTAGGAATGGAATACTAGCATATGTAAGGCATCTAGTGAAGGGTGTGGAAGTGGCAGGTTTAGGAATGGAACACTAGCAAACACAGGGCATCTAGGGAAGGGTGTGGAAGTGGCAGGTCAAGGAATGGAATACTAGCATATGTAAGGCGTCTAGTGAAGGGTGTGGAAGTGGCAGGTCTAGGAATGGAATACTAGCACACGTAATGCGTCTAGTGAAGGGTGTGGAAGTGCAGGTGTAGGAATGGAATACAAGCACATGTAAGGCGTCTAGTGAAGGGTGTGGAAGTGGCAGGTCTAGGAATGGAACACTAGCACATGTAAGGCGTCTAGTGAAGGGTGTGGAAGTGGCAGGTCTAGGAATGGAACACTAGCACACGTAAGGCATCTAGTGAAGGGTGTGGAAGTGGCAGATCTAGGAATGGAACACTAGCACACGTAAGGCATCTAGTGAAGGGTGTGGAAGCGGCAGATCTAGGAATGAAACACGAGCACACGTAAGGCATCTAGTGAAGGGTGTGGAAGCTGCAGGTTTAGTAATGGAACAGAAGCACACGTAAGGCATCTAGGGAAGGGTGTGGAAGCGGCAGGTCTAGGAATGGAACACTAGCACACGTAAGACATCTAGTTAAGGGTGTGGAAGCGGCAGGTCTAGGAATGGAATACTAGCACACGTAAGGCATCTAGGGAAGGGTGTTTAAGTGGCAGGTCTAGGAATGGAATACTAGCACACGTAAGGCATCTAGTGAAGGGTGTGGAAGTGCAGGTCTAGGAATGGAATACTAGCACATGTAAGGCATCTAGTGAAGTGTGTGGAAGTGCAGGTCTAGGAATGGAATACTAGCACATGTAAGGCATCTAGTGAAGGGTGTGGAAGTGGCAGGTCTAGGAATGGAATACTAGCACACGTAAGGCATCTGGTAAAGGATGTGGAAGTGGCAGGTCTAGGAATGGAACACTAGCACACGTAAGGCATCCAGTGAAGGGTGTGAAAGTGGAAGGTCTAGGAATGGAACACTAGCACACGTAAGGCATCTAGTGAAGACGAGCACACGTAAGGCATCTGGTGAAGGGTGTGGAAGTGGCAGATCTAGGAAAGGAACACTAGCACACGTAAGGCATCTAGGGAAGGGTGTGGAAGTGGCAGGTCTAGGAATGGAATACTAGCACACGTAAGGCATCTAGTGAAGGGTGTGGAAGTGCAGGTCTAGGAATGGAATACTAGCACATGTAAGGCATCTAGTGAAGTGTGTGGAAGTGCAGGTCTAGGAATGGAATACTAGCACATATAAGGCATCTAGTGTAGGGTGTGGAAGTAGCAGGTCTAGGAATGGAATACTAGCACATGTAAGGCATCTAGTGAAGGGTGTGGAAGTGGCAGGTGTAGGAATGGAATACTAGCACACGTAAGGCATGTGGTAAAGGGTGTGGAAGTGGCAGGTATAGGAATGGAACACTAGCACACGTAAGGCATCTAGTGAAGGGTGTGAAAGTGGCAGGTCTAGGAATGGAACACTAGCACACGTAAGGCATCTAGTGAAAGGTGTGGAAGTGGCAGATCTAGGAATGGAACACTAGCACACGTAAGGCATCTAGTGAAGGGTGTGGAATTGGCAGAACTAGGAACACGAGCACACGTAAGGCATCAAGTGAAGGGTGTGGAAATGGCAGATCTAGGAAAGGAACACTAGCACACGTAAGGCATCTAGTGAAGGGTGTGGAAGTGGCAGGTCTAGGAATGGAATACTAGCACATGTAAGGCATCTAGTGAAGGGTGTGGAAGTGGCAGGTCTAGGAATGGAATACTAGCACACGTAAGGCATCTAGTGAAGGGTGTGGAAGTGGCAGGTCTAGGAATGGAATACTAGCACACGTAAGGCATCTAGTGAAGGGTGTGGAAGTGGCGGTCTAGGAATGGAATACTAGCACATGGAAGGCATCTAGTGAAGGCTGTGGAAGTGGCAGGTCTAGGAATGGAATACTAGCACACGTAAGGCATCTAGGGAACGGTGTGGAAGTGGCAGGTCTAGGCATGGAATACTTGCACATGTAAGGCATCTAGTGAAGGGTGTGGAAGTGCAGGTCTAGGCATGGAATACTAGCACATGTAAGGCATCTAGTGAAGGGTGTGGAAGTGGCAGGTTTAGGAATGGAACACTGGCACACACAGGGCATCTAGGGAAGGGTGTGGAAGTGGCAGGTCAAGGAATGGAATACTAGCATATGTAAGGCGTCTAGTGAAGGGTGTGGAAGTGGCAGGTCTAGGAATGGAATACTAGCACATGTAAGGCATCTAGTGAAGGGTGTGGAAGTGGCAGGTCTAGGAATGGAACACTAGCACACGTAAGGCATCTAGTGAAGGGTGTGAAAGTGGCAGGTCTAGGAATGGAACACTAGCACACGTAAGGCATCTAGTGAAGGGTGTGGAAGTGGCAGATCTAGGAATGGAACACTAGCACACGTAAGGCATCTAGTGAAGGGTGTGGAATTGGCAGAACTAGGAACACGAGCACACGTAAGGCATCTAGTGAAGGGTGTGGAAGTGGCAGATCTAGGAAAGGAACACTAGCACACGTAAGGCATCTAGTGAAGGGTGTGGAAGTGGCAGGTCTAGGAATGGAATACTAGCACATGTAAGGCATCTAGTGAAGGGTGTGGAAGTGGCAGGTCTAGGAATGGAATACTAGCACACGTAAGGCATCTGGTAAAGGGTGTGGAAGTGGCAGGTCTAGGAATGGAACACTAGCACACGTAAGGCATCTAGTGAAGGGTGTGAAAGTGGCAGGTCTAGGAATGGAATACTAGCACACGTAAGGCATCTAGTGAAGGGTGTGGAAGTGGCAGATCTAGGAATGGAACACTAGCACACGTAAGGCATCTAGTGAAGGGTGTGGAATTGGCAGAACTAGGAACACGAGCACACGTAAGGCATCTAGTGAAGGGTGTGGAAGTGGCAGATCTAGGAATGGAACACTAGCACACGTAAGGCATCTAGTGAAGGGTGTGGAAGTGGCAGATCTAGTAATGGAACACGAGCACACGTAAGGCATCTAGTGAAGGGTGTGGAAGTGGCAGATCTAGGCATGGAACACTAGGCCACGTAAGGCATCTAGTGAAGGGTGTGGAAGTGGCAGATCTAGGAATGGAACATGAGCACACGTAAGGCATCTAGTGAAGGGTGTGGAAGTGGCAGATCTAGGAATGGAACACAAGCACACGTAAGGCATCTAGTGAAGGGTGTGGAATTGGCAGATCTAGGAACACGAGCACACGTAAGGCATCTAGTGAAGGGTGTGGAAGTGGCAGATCTAGGAATGGAACACGAGCACACGTAAGGCATCTAGTGAAGGGTGTGGAAGTGGCAGATCTAGTAATGGAACACAAGCACACGTAAGGCATCTAGTGAAGGGTGTGGAAGTGGCAGATCTAGGAATGGAACACGAGCACACGTAAGGCATCTAGTGAAGGGTGTGGAAGTGGCAGATCTAGGAATGGAACACGAGCACACGTAAGGCATCTAGCGAAGGGTGTGGAAGTGGCAGGTCTAGGAATGGAACACTAGCACACGTAAGGCATCTAGGGAAGGGTGTGGAAGTGGCAGGTCTAGGAATGGAATACTAGCACATGTAAGGCATCTAGTGAAGTGTGTGGAAATGGCAGGTCTAGGAATGGAATACTAGCACACGCAGGGCATCTAGTGAAGGGTGTGGAAGTGGCAGATCTAGGAATGGAACACGAGCACACGTAAGGCATCTAGTGAAGGGTGTGGAAGTGGCAGATCTAGTAATGGAACACGAGCACACGTAAGGCATCTAGTGAAGGGTGTGGAAGTGGCAGATCTAGGAATGGAACACGAGCACACGTAAGGCATCTAGTGAAGGGTGTGGAAGTGGCAGATATAGGAATGGAACACGAGCACACTTAAGGCATCTAGGGAAGGGTGTGGAAGTGGCAGGTCTAGGAATGGAACACTAGCACACGTAAGGCATCTAGGGAAGCGTGTGGAAGTGGCAGGTCTAGGAATGGAACACTAGCACACATAAGGCATCTAGTGAAGGGTGTGGAAGTGCAGGTCTAGGAATGGAACACTAGCACACGTAAGGCATCTAGTGAAGGGTGTGGAAGTGCAGGTCTAGGAATGGAATACTAGCACATGTAAGGCATCTAGTGAGGTGTGTGGAAATGGCAGGTTTAGGAATGGAATACTAGCACACGCAGGGCATCTAGGGAAGGGTGTGGAAGTGGCAGGTCTAGAAATGGAATACTAGCGCGTGTAAGGCATCTAGTGAAGGGTGTGGAAGTGGCAGGTCTAGGAATGGAATACTAGCACATGTAAGGCATCTAGTGAAGGGTGTGGAAGTGGCAGATCTAGGAATGGAATACTAGCACACACAAGGCATCTAGGGAAGGGTGTGGAAGTGGCAGGTCTAGGAATGGAATGCTAGCACATGTAAGGCATCTAGTGAAGGGTGTGGAAGTGGCAGGTTTAGGGATGGAACACTAGCACACACAGGGGTTCTAGGGAAGGGTTTGGAAGTGGCATGTCTAGGAATGGAATACTAGCACATGTAAGGCATCTAGTGAAGGGTGTGGAAGTGGCAGGTCTAGGAATGGAATACTAGCACACGTAAGGCATCTAGTGAAGGGTGTGGAAGTGCAGGTCTAGGAATGGAACACTAGCACACGTAAGGCGTCTAGTGAAGGGTGTGGAAGTGGCAGATCTAGGAATGGAACACTAGCACACGTAAGGCATCTAGTGAAGGATGTGGAAGCGGCAGGTCTAGGAATGAAACACGAGCACACGTAAGGCATCTAGTGAAGGGTGTGGAAGTGGCAGGTCTAGGAATGCAACACTAGTACACGTAAGGCATCTAGGGAAGGGTGTGGAAGCGGCAGGTCTAGGAATGGAATACTAGCACATGTAAGGCATCTAGTGAAGGGTGTGGAAGTGGCAGATCTAGGAATGGAATACTAGCACACGTAAGGCATCTAGTAAAGGGTGTGGAAGTGGCAGGTCTAGGAATGGAACACTAGCACATGTAAGGCATCTAGTTAAGGGTGTGGACGTGGCAGGTCTAGGAATGGAATACTTGCACACGCAAGGCATCTAGTGAAGGGAGTGGAAGTGGCAGGTTTAGGAATGGAACACTAGCACATGTAAGACATCTAGTGAAGGGTGTGGAGGTGGCAGGTCTAGGAATGGAATACTAGCACACACAAGGCATCTAGGGAAGGGTGTGGAAGTGGCAGGTCTAGGAATGGAATACTAGCACACTCAGGGCATCTAGGGAAGGGTGTGGAAGTGGCAGGTCTAGGATCGGAATACTAGCACACGTAAGGCATCTAGTGAAGGGTGTGAAAGTGCAGGTCTAGGAATGGAATACTAGCACACGTAAGGCATCTAGTGAAGGGTGTGGAATGCAGGTCTAGGAATGGAATACTAGCACACTTAAGGCATCTAGTGAAGGGTGTGGAAGTGGCAGATCTAGTAATGGAACACGAGCACACGTAAGGCATCTACTGAAGGGTTTGGAAGTGGCAGATCTAGGAATGGAACACTAGGCCACGTAAGGCATCTAGTGAAGGGTGTGGAAGTGGCAGATCTAGGAATGGAACATGAGCACACGTAAGGCATCCAGTGAAGGGTGTGGAAGTGGCAGGTCTAGGAATGGAACACTAGCACACGTAAGGCATCTAGGGAAGGGTGTGGAAGTGGCAGGTCTAGGAATGGAACACTAGCACACGTAAGGCATCTAGTGAAGGGTGTGGAAGTGCAGGTCTAGGAATGGAACACTAGCACACGTAAGGCATCTAGTGAAGGGGGTGGAAGTGCAGGTCTAGGAATGGAATACTAGCATATGTAAGGCATCTAGTGAAGGGTGTGGAAGTGGCAGGTTTAGGAATGGAACACTAGCACACACAGGGCATCTAGGGAAGGGTGTGGAAGTGGCAGGTCAAGGAATGGAATACTAGCATATGTAAGGCGTCTAGTGAAGGGTGTGGAAGTGGCAGGTCTAGGAATGGAATACTAGCACACGTAATGCGTCTAGTGAAGGGTGTGGAAGTGCAGGTGTAGGAATGGAATACAAGCACATGTAAGGCGTCTAGTGAAGGGTGTGGAAGTGGCAGGTCTAGGAATGGAACACTAGCACATGTAAGGCGTCTAGTGAAGGGTGTGGAAGTGGCAGGTCTAGGAATGGAACACTAGCACACGTAAGGCATCTAGTGAAGGGTGTGGAAGTGGCAGATCTAGGAATGGAACACTAGCACACGTAAGGCATCTAGTGAAGGGTGTGGAAGCGGCAGATCTAGGAATGAAACACGAGCACACGTAAGGCATCTAGTGAAGGGTGTGGAAGCTGCAGGTTTAGTAATGGAACAGAAGCACACGTAAGGCATCTAGGGAAGGGTGTGGAAGCGGCAGGTCTAGGAATGGAACACTAGCACACGTAAGACATCTAGTGAAGGGTGTGGAAGCGGCAGGTCTAGGAATGGAATACTAGCACACGTAAGGCATCTAGGGAAGGGTGTGGAAGCGGCAGGTCTAGGAATGGAATACTAGCACACGTAAGGCATCTAGTGAAGGGTGTGGAAGTGCAGGTCTAGGAATGGAATACTAGCACATGTAAGGCATCTAGTGAAGTGTGTGGAAGTGCAGGTCTAGGAATGGAATACTAGCACATGTAAGGCATCTAGTGTAGGGTGTGGAAGTGGCAGGTCTAGGAATGGAATACTAGCACATGTAAGGCATCTAGTGAAGGGTGTGGAAGTGGCAGGTCTAGGAATGGAATACTAGCACACGTAAGGCATCTGGTAAAGGGTGTGGAAGTGGCAGGTCTAGGAATGGAACACTAGCACACGTAAGGCATCTAGTGAAGGGTGTGAAAGTGGCAGGTCTAGGAATGGAACACTAGCACACGTAAGGCATCTAGTGAAGACGAGCACACGTAAGGCATCTGGTGAAGGGTGTGGAAGTGGCAGATCTAGGAAAGGAACACTAGCACACGTAAGGCATCTAGGGAAGGGTGTGGAAGTGGCAGGTCTAGGAATGGAATACTAGCACACGTAAGGCATCTAGTGAAGGGTGTGGAAGTGCAGGTCTAGGAATGGAATACTAGCACATGTAAGGCATCTAGTGAAGTGTGTGGAAGTGCAGGTCTAGGAATGGAATACTAGCACATATAAGGCATCTAGTGTAGGGTGTGGAAGTGGCAGGTCTAGGAATGGAATACTAGCACATGTAAGGCATCTAGTGAAGGGTGTGGAAGTGGCAGGTGTAGGAATGGAATACTAGCACACGTAAGGCATGTGGTAAAGGGTGTGGAAGTGGCAGGTATAGGAATGGAACACTAGCACACGTAAGGCATCTAGTGAAGGGTGTGAAAGTGGCAGGTCTAGGAATGGAACACTAGCACACGTAAGGCATCTAGTGAAAGGTGTGGAAGTGGCAGATCTAGGAATGGAACACCAGCACACGTAAGGCATCTAGTGAAGGGTGTGTAATTGGCAGAACTAGGAACACGAGCACACGTAAGGCATCAAGTGAAGGGTGTGGAAATGGCAGATCTAGGAAAGGAACACTAGCACACGTAAGACATCTAGTGAAGGGTGTGGAAGTGGCAGGTCTAGGAATGGAATACTAGCACATGTAAGGCATATAGTGAAGGGTGTGGAAGTGGCAGGTCTAGGAATGGAATACTAGCACACGTAAGGCATCTAGTGAAGGGTGTGGAAGTGGCAGGTCAAGGAATGGAATACTAGCACACGTAAGGCATCTAGTGAAGGGTGTGGAAGTGGCGGTCTAGGAATGGAATACTAGCACACACAAGGCATCTAGGGAAGGGTGTGGAAGTGGGAGGTCTAGGAATGGAATGCTAGCACATGTAAGGCATCTAGTGAAGGGTGTGGAAGTGGCAGGTTTAGGAATGGAATACTAGCACACGCAGGGCATCTAGGGAAGGGTGTGGAAGTGGCAGGTCTAGAAATGGAATACTAGCGCGTGTAAGGCATCTAGTGAAGGGTGTGGAAGTGGCAGGTCTAGGAATGGAATACTAGCACATGTAAGGCATCTAGTGAAGGGTGTGGAAGTGGCAGATCTAGGAATGGAATACTAGCACACACAAGGCATCTAGGGAAGGGTGTGGAAGTGGGAGGTCTAGGAATGGAATGCTAGCACATGTAAGGCATCTAGTGAAGGGTGTGGAAGTGGCAGGTTTAGGAATGGAACACTAGCACACACAGGGGTTCTAGGGAAGGGTTTGGAAGTGGCATGTCTAGGAATGGAATACTAGCACATGTAAGGCATCTAGTGAAGGGTGTGGAAGTGGCAGGTCTAGGAATGGAATACTAGCACACGTAAGGCATCTAGTGAAGGGTGTGGAAGTGGCAGATCTAGGAATGGAACACTAGCACACGTAAGGCATCTAGTGAAGGGTGTGGAAGCGGCAGATCTAGGAATGAAACACGAGCACACGTAAGGCATCTAGTGAAGGGTGTGGAAGCTGCAGGTTTAGTAATGGAACAGAAGCACACGTAAGGCATCTAGGGAAGGGTGTGGAAGCGGCAGGTCTAGGAATGGAACACTAGCACACGTAAGACATCTAGTGAAGGGTGTGGAAGCGGCAGGTCTAGGAATGGAATACTAGCACACGTAAGGCATCTAGGGAAGGGTGTGGAAGCGGCAGGTCTAGGAATGGAATACTAGCACACGTAAGGCATCTAGTGAAGGGTGTGGAAGTGCAGGTCTAGGAATGGAATACTAGCACATGTAAGGCATCTAGTGAAGTGTGTGGAAGTGCAGGTCTAGGAATGGAATACTAGCACATGTAAGGCATCTAGTGTAGGGTGTGGAAGTGGCAGGTCTAGGAATGGAATACTAGCACATGTAAGGCATCTAGTGAAGGGTGTGGAAGTGGCAGGTCTAGGAATGGAATACTAGCACACGTAAGGCATCTGGTAAAGGGTGTGGAAGTGGCAGGTCTAGGAATGGAACACTAGCACACGTAAGGCATCTAGTGAAGGGTGTGAAAGTGGCAGGTCTAGGAATGGAACACTAGCACACGTAAGGCATCTAGTGAAGACGAGCACACGTAAGGCATCTGGTGAAGGGTGTGGAAGTGGCAGATCTAGGAAAGGAACACTAGCACACGTAAGGCATCTAGGGAAGGGTGTGGAAGTGGCAGGTCTAGGAATGGAATACTAGCACACGTAAGGCATCTAGTGAAGGGTGTGGAAGTGCAGGTCTAGGAATGGAATACTAGCACATGTAAGGCATCTAGTGAAGTGTGTGGAAGTGCAGGTCTAGGAATGGAATACTAGCACATATAAGGCATCTAGTGTAGGGTGTGGAAGTGGCAGGTCTAGGAATGGAATACTAGCACATGTAAGGCATCTAGTGAAGGGTGTGGAAGTGGCAGGTGTAGGAATGGAATACTAGCACACGTAAGGCATGTGGTAAAGGGTGTGGAAGTGGCAGGTATAGGAATGGAACACTAGCACACGTAAGGCATCTAGTGAAGGGTGTGAAAGTGGCAGGTCTAGGAATGGAACACTAGCACACGTAAGGCATCTAGTGAAAGGTGTGGAAGTGGCAGATCTAGGAATGGAACACCAGCACACGTAAGGCATCTAGTGAAGGGTGTGTAATTGGCAGAACTAGGAACACGAGCACACGTAAGGCATCAAGTGAAGGGTGTGGAAATGGCAGATCTAGGAAAGGAACACTAGCACACGTAAGACATCTAGTGAAGGGTGTGGAAGTGGCAGGTCTAGGAATGGAATACTAGCACATGTAAGGCATATAGTGAAGGGTGTGGAAGTGGCAGGTCTAGGAATGGAATACTAGCACACGTAAGGCATCTAGTGAAGGGTGTGGAAGTGGCAGGTCAAGGAATGGAATACTAGCACACGTAAGGCATCTAGTGAAGGGTGTGGAAGTGGCGGTCTAGGAATGGAATACTAGCACACACAAGGCATCTAGGGAAGGGTGTGGAAGTGGGAGGTCTAGGAATGGAATGCTAGCACATGTAAGGCATCTAGTGAAGGGTGTGGAAGTGGCAGGTTTAGGAATGGAATACTAGCACACGCAGGGCATCTAGGGAAGGGTGTGGAAGTGGCAGGTCTAGAAATGGAATACTAGCGCGTGTAAGGCATCTAGTGAAGGGTGTGGAAGTGGCAGGTCTAGGAATGGAATACTAGCACATGTAAGGCATCTAGTGAAGGGTGTGGAAGTGGCAGATCTAGGAATGGAATACTAGCACACACAAGGCATCTAGGGAAGGGTGTGGAAGTGGGAGGTCTAGGAATGGAATGCTAGCACATGTAAGGCATCTAGTGAAGGGTGTGGAAGTGGCAGGTTTAGGAATGGAACACTAGCACACACAGGGGTTCTAGGGAAGGGTTTGGAAGTGGCATGTCTAGGAATGGAATACTAGCACATGTAAGGCATCTAGTGAAGGGTGTGGAAGTGGCAGGTCTAGGAATGGAATACTAGCACACGTAAGGCATCTAGTGAAGGGTGTGGAAGTGCAGGTCTAGGAATGGAACACTAGCACACGTAAGGCGTCTAGTGAAGGGTGTGGAAGTGGCAGATCTAGGAATGGAACACTAGCACACGTAAGGCATCTAGTGAAGGGTGTGGAAGCGGCAGGTCTAGGAATGAAACACGAGCACACGTAAGGCATCTAGTGAAGGGTGTGGAAGTGGCAGGTCTAGGAATGCAATACTAGCACACGTAAGGCATCTAGGGAAGGGTGCGGAAGCGGCAGGTCTAGGAATGGAATACTAGCACATGTAAGGCATCTAGTGAAGGGTGTGGAAGTGGCAGATCTAGGAATGGAATACTAGCACACGTAAGGCATCTAGTAAAGGGTGTGGAAGTGGCAGGTCTAGGAATGGAACACTAGCACACGTAAGGCATCTAGTGAAGGGTGTGGACGTGGCAGGTCTAGGAATGGAATACTTGCACATGTAAGACATCTAGTGAAGGGTGTGGAAGTGGCAGGTCTAGGAATGGAATACTTGCACACGCAAGGCATCTAGTGAAGGGTGTGGAAGTGGCAGGTTTAGGAATGGAACACTAGCACATGTAAGACATCTAGTGAAGGGTGTGGAAGTGGCAGGTCTAGGAATGGAATACTAGCACACACAAGGCATCTAGGGAAGGGTGTGGAAGTGGCAGGTCTAGGAATGGAATACTAGCACACTCAGGGCATCTAGGGAAGGGTGTGGAAGTGGCAGGTCTAGGATCGGAATACTAGCACACGTAAGGCATCTAGTGAAGGGTGTGAAAGTGCAGGTCTAGGAATGGAATACTAGCACACGTAAGGCATCTAGTGAAGGGTGTGGAAGTGCAGGTCTAGGAATGGAATACTAGCACACTTAAGGCATCTAGTGAAGGGTGTGGAAGTGGCATATCTAGTAATGGAACACAAGCACACGTAAGGCATCTACTGAAGGGTGTGGAAGTGGCAGATCTAGGAATGGAACACTAGGCCACGTAAGGCATCTAGTGAAGGGTGTGGAAGTGGCAGATCTAGGAATGGAACATGAGCACACGTAAGGCATCCAGTGAAGGGTGTGGAAGTGGCAGGTCTAGGAATGGAACACTAGCACACGTAAGGCATCTAGGGAAGGGTGTTGAAGTGGCAGGTCTAGGAATGGAACACTAGCACACGTAAGGCATCTAGTGAAGGGTGTGGAAGTGCAGGTCTAGGAATGGAACACTAGCACACGTAAGGCATCTAGTGAAGGGGGTGGAAGTGCAGGTCTAGGAATGGAATACTAGCATATGTAAGGCATCTAGGGAAGGGTGTGGAAGTGGCAGGTTTAGGAATGGAACACTAGCACACACAGGGCATCTAGGGAAGGGTGTGGAAGTGGCAGGTCAAGGAATGGAATACTAGCATATGTAAGGCGTCTAGTGAAGGGTGTGGAAGTGGCAGGTCTAGGAATGGAATACTAGCACACGTAATGCGTCTAGTGAAGGGTGTGGAAGTGCAGGTGTAGGAATGGAATACAAGCACATGTAAGGCGTCTAGTGAAGGGTGTGGAAGTGGCAGGTCTAGGAATGGAACACTAGCACATGTAAGGCGTCTAGTGAAGGGTGTGGAAGCGGCAGATCTAGGAATGAAACACGAGCACACGTAAGGCATCTAGTGAAGGGTGTGGAAGCCGCAGGTTTAGTAATGGAACAGAAGCACACGTAAGGCATCTAGGGAAGGGTGTGGAAGCGGCAGGTCTAGGAATGGAACACTAGCACACGTAAGACATCTAGTTAAGGGTGTGGAAGCGGCAGGTCTAGGAATGGAATACTAGCACACGTAAGGCATCTAGGGAAGGGTGTTTAAGTGGCAGGTCTAGGAATGGAATACTAGCACACGTAAGGCATCTAGTGAAGGGTGTGGAAGTGCAGGTCTAGGAATGGAATACTAGCACATGTAAGGCATCTAGTGAAGTGTGTGGAAGTGCAGGTCTAGGAATGGAATACTAGCACATGTAAGGCATCTAGTGAAGGGTGTGGAAGTGGCAGGTCTAGGAATGGAATACTAGCACACGTAAGGCATCTGGTAAAGGGTGTGGAAGTGGCAGGTCTAGGAATGGAACACTAGCACACGTAAGGCATCCAGTGAAGGGTGTGAAAGTGGCAGGTCTAGGAATGGAACACTAGCACACGTAAGGCATCTAGTGAAGACGAGCACACGTAAGGCATCTGGTGAAGGGTGTGGAAGTGGCAGATCTAGGAAAGGAACACTAGCACACGTAAGGCATCTAGGGAAGGGTGTGGAAGTGGCAGGTCTAGGAATGGAATACTAGCACACGTAAGGCATCTAGTGAAGGGTGTGGAAGTGCAGGTCTAGGAATGGAATACTAGCACATGTAAGGCATCTAGTGAAGTGTGTGGAAGTGCAGGTCTAGGAATGGAATACTAGCACAAATAAGGCATCTAGTGTAGGGTGTGGAAGTAGCAGGTCTAGGAATGGAATACTAGCACATGTAAGGCATCTAGTGAAGGGTGTGGAAGTGGCAGGTGTAGGAATGGAATACTAGCACACGTAAGGCATGTGGTAAAGGGTGTGGAAGTGGCAGGTATAGGAATGGAACACTAGCACACGTAAGGCATCTAGTGAAGGGTGTGAAAGTGGCAGGTCTAGGAATTGAACCCTAGCACACGTAAGGCATCTAGTGAAAGGTGTGGAAGTGGCAGATCTAGGAATGGAACACTAGCACACGTAAGGCATCTAGTGAAGGGTGTGGAATTGGCAGAACTAGGAACACAAGCACACGTAAGGCATCAAGTGAAGGGTGTGGAAATGGCAGATCTAGGAAAGGAACACTAGCACACGTAAGGCATCTAGTGAAGGGTGTGGAAGTGGCAGGTCTAGGAATGGAATACTAGCACATGTAAGGCATCTAGTGAAGGGTGTGGAAGTGGCAGGTCTAGGAATGGAATACTAGCACACGTAAGGCATCTAGTGAAGGGTGTGGAAGTGGCAGGTCTAGGAATGGAATACTAGCACACGTAAGGCATCTAGTGAAGGGTGTGGAAGTGGCGGTCTAGGAATGGAATACTAGCACATGGAAGGCATCTAGTGAAGGCTGTGGAAGTGGCAGGTCTAGGAATGGAATACTAGCACACGTAAGGCATCTAGGGAACGGTGTGGAAGTGGCAGGTCTAGGCATGGAATACTTGCACATGTAAGGCATCTAGTGAAGGGTGTGGAAGTGCAGGTCTAGGCATGGAATACTAGCACATGTAAGGCATCTAGTGAAGGGTGTGGAAGTGGCAGGTTTAGGAATGGAACACTGGCACACACATGGCATCTAGGGAAGGGTGTGGAAGTGGCAGGTCAAGGAATGGAATACTAGCATATGTAAGGCGTCTAGTGAAGGGTGTGGAAGTGGCAGGTCTAGGAATGGAATACTAGCACATGTAAGGCATCTAGTGAAGGGTGTGGAATTGGCAGGTCTAGGAATGGAACACTAGCACACGTAAGGCATCTAGTGAAGGGTGTGAAAGTGGCAGGTCTAGGAATGGAACACTAGCACACGTAAGGCATCTAGTGAAGGGTGTGGAAGTGGCAGATCTAGGAATGGAACACTAGCACACGTAAGGCATCTAGTGAAGGGTGTGGAATTGGCAGAACTAGGAACACGAGCACACGTAAGGCATCTAGTGAAGGGTGTGGAAGTGGCAGATCTAGGAAAGGAACACTAGCACACGTAAGGCATCTAGTGAAGGGTGTGGAAGTGGCAGGTCTAGGAATGGAATACTAGCACATGTAAGGCATCTAGTGAAGGGTGTGGAAGTGGCAGGTCTAGGAATGGAATACTAGCACACGTAAGGCATCTGGTAAAGGGTGTGGAAGTGGCAGGTCTAGGAATGGAACACTAGCACACGTAAGGCATCTAGTGAAGGGTGTGAAAGTGGCAGGTCTAGGAATGGAATACTAGCACACGTAAGGCATCTAGTGAAGGGTGTGGAAGTGGCAGATCTAGGAATGGAACACTAGCACACGTAAGGCATCTAGTGAAGGGTGTGGAATTGGCAGAACTAGGAACACGAGCGCACGTAAGGCATCTAGTGAAGGGTGTGGAAGTGGCAGATCTAGGAATGGAACACTAGCACACGTAAGGCATCTAGTGAAGGGTGTGGAAGTGGCAGATCTAGTAATGGAACACGAGCACACGTAAGGCATCTAGTGAAGGGTGTGGAAGTGGCAGATCTAGGCATGGAACACTAGGCCACGTAAGGCATCTAGTGAAGGGTGTGGAAGTGGCAGATCTAGGAATGGAACATGAGCACACGTAAGGCATCTAGTGAAGGGTGTGGAAGTGGCAGATCTAGGAATGGAACACAAGCACACGTAAGGCATCTAGTGAAGGGTGTGGAATTGGCAGATCTAGGAACACGAGCACACGTAAGGCATCTAGTGAAGGGTGTGGAAGTGGCAGATCTAGGAATGGAACACGAGCACACGTAAGGCATCTAGTGAAGGGTGTGGAAGTGGCAGATCTAGTAATGGAACACGAGCACACGTAAGGCATCTAGTGAAGGATGTGGAAGTGGCAGATCTAGGAATGGAACACGAGCACACGTAAGGCATCTAGTGAAGGGTGTGGAAGTGGCAGATCTAGGAATGGAACACGAGCACACGTAAGGCATCTAGTGAAGGGTGTGGAAGTGGCAGGTCTAGGAATGGAACACTAGCACACGTAAGGCATCTAGGGAAGGGTGTGGAAGTGGCAGGTCTAGGAATGGAATACTAGCACATGTAAGGCATCTAGTGAAGTGTGTCGAAATGGCAGGTCTAGGAATGGAATACTAGCACACGCAGGGCATCTAGTGAAGGGTGTGGAAGTGGCAGATCTAGGAATGGAACACGAGCACACGTAAGGCATCTAGTGAAGGGTGTGGAAGTGGCAGATCTAGTAATGGAACACGAGCACACGTAAGGCATCTAGTGAAGGGTGTGGAAGTGGCAGATCTAGGAATGGAACACGAGCACACGTAAGGCATCTAGTGAAGGGTGTGGAAGTGGCAGATATAGGAATGGAACACGAGCACACTTAAGGCATCTAGGGAAGGGTGTGGAAGTGGCAGGTCTAGGAATGGAACACTAGCACACGTAAGGCATCTAGGGAAGGGTGTGGAAGTGGCAGGTCTAGGAATGGAACACTAGCACACATAAGGCATCTAGTGAAGGGTGTGGAAGTGCAGGTCTAGGAATGGAACACTAGCACACGTAAGGCATCTAGTGAAGGGTGTGGAAGTGCAGGTCTAGGAATGGAATACTAGCACATGTCAGGCATCTAGTGAAGTG
This sequence comes from Ambystoma mexicanum, assembly GCF_040938575.1. NCBI lineage: Eukaryota > Metazoa > Chordata > Amphibia > Caudata > Ambystomatidae > Ambystoma > Ambystoma mexicanum. Next base: position 150,241,298 of record NC_090931.1, read on the forward strand.
TGTGGAAATGGCAGGTTTAGGAATGGAATACTAGCACACGCAGGGCATCTAGGGAAGGGTGTGGAAGTGGCAGGTCTAGAAATGGAATACTAGCGCGTGTAAGGCATCTAGTGAAGGGTGTGGAAGTGGCAGGTCTAGGAATGGAATACTAGCACATGTAAGGCATCTAGTGAAGGGTGTGGAAGTGGCAGATCTAGGAATGGAATACTAGCACACACAAGGCATCTAGGGAAGGGTGTGGAAGTGGCAGGTCTAGGAATGGAATGCTAGCACATGTAAGGCATCTAGTGAAGGGTGTGGAAGTGGCAGGTTTAGGAATGGAACACTAGCACACACAGGGGTTCGAGGGAAGGGTTTGGAAGTGGCATGTCTAGGAATGGAATACTAGCACATGTAAGGCATCTAGTGAAGGGTGTGGAAGTGGCAGGTCTAGGAATGGAATACTAGCACACGTAAGGCATCTAGTGAAGGGTGGGGAAGTGCAGGTCTAGGAATGGAACACTAGCACACGTAAGGCGTCTAGTGAAGGGTGTGGAAGTGGCAGATCTAGGAATGGAACACTAGCACACGTAAGGCATCTAGTGAAGGATGTGGAAGCGGCAGGTCTAGGAATAAAACACGAGCACACGTAAGGCATCTAGTGAAGGGTGTGGAAGTGGCAGGTCTAGGAATGCAACACTAGCACACGTAAGGCATCTAGGGAAGGGTGTGGAAGCGGCAGGTCTAGGAATGGAATACTAGCACATGTAAGGCATCTAGTGAAGGGTGTGGAAGTGGCAGATCTAGGAATGGAATACTAGCACACGTAAGGCATCTAGTAAAGGGTGTGGAAGTGGCAGGTCTAGGAATGGAACACTAGCACACGTAAGGCATCTAGTGAAGGGTGTGGACGTGGCAGGTCTAGGAATGGAATACTTGCACATGTAAGACATCTAGTGAAGGGTGTGGAAGTGGCAGGTCTAGGAATGGAATACTTGCACACGCAAGGCATCTAGTGAAGGGTGTGGAAGTGGCAGGTTTAGGAATGGAACACTAGTACATGTAAGACATCTAGTGAAGGGTGTGGAAGTGGCAGGTCTAGGAATGGAATACTAGCACACACAAGGCATCTAGGGAAGGGTGTGGAAGTGGCAGGTCTAGGAATGGAATACTAGCACACTCAGGGCATCTAGGGAAGGGTGTGGAAGTGGCAGGTCTAGGATCGGAATACTAGCACACGTAAGGCATCTAGTGAAGGGTGTGAAAGTGCAGGTCTAGGAATGGAATACTAGCACACGTAAGGCATCTAGTGAAGGGTGTGGAAGTGCAGGTCTAGGAATGGAATACTAGCACACTTAAGGCATCTAGTGAAGGGTGTGGAAGTGGCAGATCTAGTAATGGAACACGAGCACACGTAAGGCATCTACTGAAGGGTGTGGAAGTGGCAGATCTAGGAATGGAACACTAGGCCACGTAAGGCATCTAGTGAAGGGTGTGGAAGTGGCAGATCTAGGAATGGAACATGAGCACACGTAAGGCATCCAATGAAGGGTGTGGAAGTGGCAGGTCTAGGAATGGAACACTAGCACACGTAAGGCATCTAGGGAAGGGTGTGGAAGTGGCAGGTCTAGGAATGGAACACTAGCACACGTAAGGCATCTAGTGAAGGGTGTGGAAGTGCAGGTCTAGGAATGGAACACTAGCACACGTAAGGCATCTAGTGAAGGGGGTGGAAGTGCAGGTCTAGGAATGGAATACTAGCATATGTAAGGCATCTAGTGAAGGGTGTGGAAGTGGCAGGTTTAGGAATGGAACACTAGCACACACAGGGCATCTAGGGAAGGGTGTGGAAGTGGCAGGTCAAGGAATGGAATACTAGCATATGTAAGGCGTCTAGTGAAGGGTGTGGAAGTGGCAGGTCTAGGAATGGAATACTAGCACACGTAATGCGTCTAGTGAAGGTCGTGGAAGTGCAGGTGTAGGAATGGAATACAAGCACATGTAAGGCGTCTAGTGAAGGGTGTGGAAGTTGCAGGTCTAGTAATGGAACACTAGCACATGTAAGGCGTCTAGTGAAGAGTGTGGAAGTGGCAGGTCTAGGAATGGAACACTAGCACACGTAAGGCATCTAGTGAAGGGTGTGGAAGTGGCAGATCTAGGAATGGAACACTAGCACACGTAAGGCATCTAGTGAAGGGTGTGGAAGCGGCAGATCTAGGAATGAAACACGAGCACACGTAAGGCATCTAGTGAAGGGTGTGGAAGCTGCAGGTTTAGTAATGGAACAGAAGCACACGTAAGGCATCTAGGGAAGGGTGTGGAAGCGGCAGGTCTAGGAATGGAACACTAGCACACGTAAGACATCTAGTGAAGGGTGTGGAAGCGGCAGGTCTAGGAATGGAATACTAGCACACGTAAGGCATCTAGGGAAGGGTGTGGAAGTGGCAGGTCTAGGAATGGAATACTAGCACATGTAAGGCATCTAGTGAAGTGTGTGGAAGTGCAGGTCTAGGAATGGAATACTAGCACATGTAAGGCATCTAGTGTAGGGTGTGGAAGTGGCAGGTCTAGGAATGGAATACTAGCACATGTAAGGCATCTAGTGAAGGGTGTGGAAGTGGCAGGTCTAGGAATGGAATACTAGCACACGTAAGGCATCTGGTAAAGGGTGTGGAAGTGGCAGGTCTAGGAATGGAACACTAGCACACGTAAGGCATCTAGTGAAGGGTGTGAAAGTGGCAGGTCTAGGAATGGAACACTAGCACACGTAAGGCATCTAGTGAAGACGAGCACACGTAAGGCATCTGGTGAAGGGTGTGGAAGTGGCAGATCTAGGAAAGGAACACTAGCACACGTAAGGCATCTAGGGAAGGGTGTGGAAGTGGCAGGTCTAGGAATGGAATACTAGCACACGTAAGGCATCTAGTGAAGGGTGTGGAAGTGCAGGTCTAGGAATGGAATACTAGCACATGTAAGGCATCTAGTGAAGTGTGTGGAAGTGCAGGTCTAGGAATGGAATACTAGCACATATAAGGCATCTAGTGTAGGGTGTGGAAGTGGCAGGTCTAGGAATGGAATACTAGCACATGTAAGGCATCTAGTGAAGGGTGTGGAAGTGGCAGGTGTAGGAATGGAATACTAGCACACGTAAGGCATGTGGTAAAGGGTGTGGAAGTGGCAGGTATAGGAATGGAACACTAGCACACGTAAGGCATCTAGTGAAGGGTGTGAAAGTGGCAGGTCTAGGAATGGAACACTAGCACACGTAAGGCATCTAGTGAAAGGTGTGGAAGTGGCAGATCTAGGAATGGAACACTAGCACACGTAAGGCATCTAGTGAAGGGTGTGTAATTGGCAGAACTAGGAACACGAGCACACGTAAGGCATCAAGTGAAGGGTGTGGAAATGGCAGATCTAGGAAAGGAACACTAGCACACGTAAGGCATCTAGTGAAGGGTGTGGAAGTGGCAGGTCTAGGAATGGAATATTAGCACATGTAAGGCATCTAGTGAAGGGTGTGGAAGTGGCAGGTCTAGGAATGGAATACTAGCACACGTAAGGCATCTAGTGAAGGGTGTGGAAGTGGCAGGTCAAGGAATGGAATACTAGCACACGTAAGGCATCTAGTGAAGGGTGTGGAAGTGGCGGTCTAGGAATGGAATACTAGCACATGGAAGGCATCTAGTGAAGGCTGTGGAAGTGGCAGGTCTAGGAATGGAATACTAGCACACGTAAGGCATCTAGGGAACGGTGTGGAAGTGGCAGGTCTAGGCATGGAATACTTGCACATGTAAGGCATCTAGTGAAGGGTGTGGAAGTGCAGGTCTAGGCATGGAATACTAGCACATGTAAGGCATCTAGTGAAGGGTGTGGAAGTGGCAGGTTTAGGAATGGAACACTGGCACACACAGGGCATCTAGGGAAGGGTGTGGAAGTGGCAGGTCAAGGAATGGAATACTAGCATATGTAAGGCGTCTAGTGAAGGGTGTGGAAGTGGCAGGTCTAGGAATGGAATACTAGCACATGTAAGGCATCTAGTGAAGGGTGTGGAAGTGGCAGGTCTAGGAATGGAACACTAGCACACGTAAGGCATCTAGTGAAGGGTGTGGAAGTGGCAGGTCTAGGAATGGAATACTAGCACATGTAAGGCATCTAGTGAAGGGTGTGGAAGTGGCAGGTCTAGGAATGGAATACTAGCACACGTAAGGCATCTGGTAAAGGGTGTGGAAGTGGCAGGTCTAGGAATGGAACACTAGCACACGTAAGGCATCTAGTGAAGGGTATGAAAGTGGCAGGTCTAGGAATGGAATACTAGCACACGTAAGGCATCTAGTGAAGGGTGTGGAAGTGGCAGATCTAGGAATGGAACACTAGCACACATAAGGCATCTAGTGAAGGGTGTGGAATTGGCAGAACTAGGAACACGAGCACACGTAAGGCATCTAGTGAAGGGTGTGGAAGTGGCAGATCTAGGAATGGAACACTAGCACACGTAAGGCATCTAGTGAAGGGTGTGGAAGTGGCAGATCTAGTAATGGAACACGAGCACACGTAAGGCATCTAGTGAAGGGTGTGGAAGTGGCAGATCTAGGCATGGAACACTAGGCCACGTAAGGCATCTAGTGAAGGGTGTGGAAGTGGCAGATCTAGGAATGGAACATGAGCACACGTAAGGCATCTAGTGAAGGGTGTGGAAGTGCCAGGTCTAGGAATGGAACACTAGCACACGTAAGGCATCTAGGGAAGGGTGTGGAAGTGGCAGGTCTAGGAATGGAACACTAGCACACGTAAGGCATCTAGTGAAGGGTGTGGAAGTGCAGGTCTAGAAATGGAACACTAGCACACGTAAGGCATCTAGTGAAGGGTGAGGAAGTGCAGGTCTAGGAATGGAATACTAGCACATGTAAGGCATCTAGTGAAGTGTGTGGAAGTGGCAGGTTTAGGAATGGAATACTAGCACACACAGGGCATCTAGGGAAGGGTGTGGAAGTGGCGGGTCTAGAAATGGAATACTAGCACATGTAAGGCATCTAGTGAAGGGTGTGGAAGTGGCAGGTATAGGAATGGAATACTGGCACATGTAAGGCATCTAGTGAAGGGTGTGGAAGTGGCAGATCTAGGAATGGAATACTAGCACAGGTAAGACATCTAGTGAAGGGTGTGGAAGTGGCAGGTTTAGGAATGGAACACTAGCACACACAGGGGATCTAGGGAAGGGTTTGGAAGTGGCATGTCTAGGAATGGAATATTAGCACATGTAAAGCATCTAGTGAAGGGTGTGGAAGTGGCAGGTCTAGGAATGGAATACTAGCACACGTAAGGCATCTAGTGAAGGGTGTGGAAGTGCAGGTCTAGGAATTTAAGACTAGCACATGTAAGGCGTCTAGTGAAGGGTGTGGAATTGGCAGATCTAGGAATGGAACACTAGCACACACAAGGCATCTAGGGAAGGGTGTGGAAGTGGCAGGTCTAGGAATGGAATACTAGCACACTCAAGGCATCTAGGGAAGGGTGTGGAAGTGGCAGGTCTAGGATCGGAATACTAGCACACGTAAGGCATCTAGTGAAGGGTGTGAAAGTGCAGGTCTAGGAATGGAATACTAGCACACGTAAGGCATCTAGTGAAGGGTGTGGAAGTGCAGGTCTAGGAATGGAATACTAGCACACGTAAGGCATCTAGTGAAGGGTGTGGAAGTGCAGGTCTAGGAATGGAATACTAGCACATGTAAGGCATCTACTGAAGGGTGTGGAAGTGGCAGGTCTAGGATGGAATACTAGCACATGTAAGGCATCTAGTGAATGGTGTGGAAGTGGCAGGTTTAGGAATGGAATACTAGCACACGTAAGGGATCTAGTGAAGGGTGTGGAAGTGGCAGGTCTAGGAATGGAATACTAGCACACGTAAGGCATCTAGTGACGGGTGTGGAAGTGGCAGGTCTAGGAATGGAATACTAGCACACGTAAGGCATCTAGTGAAGGGTGTGGAAGTGGCGGTCTAGGAATGGAATACTAGCACACGGAAGGCATCTAGTGAAGGCTGTGGAAGTGGCGGTCTAGGAATGGAATACTAGCACACGGAAGGCATCTAGTGAAGGCTGTGGAAGTGGCAGGTCTAGGAATGGAATACTAGCACACGTAAGGCATCTAGGGAAGGGTGTGGAAGTGGCAGGTCTAGGAATGGAATACTAGCACATGTAAGGCATCCACTGAAGGGTGTGGAAGTGGCAGGTCTAGGAATGGAATACTAGCACATCTAAGGCATCTAGTGAATGGTGTGGAAGTGGCAGGTTTAGGAATGGAATACTAGCACACGTAAGGGATCTAGTGAAGGGTGTGGAAGTGGCAGGTCTAGGAATGGAATGCTAGCACACACAAGGCATCTAGGGAAGGGTGTGGAAGTGGCAGGTTTAGGAATGGAATACTAGCACACGTAAGGGATCTAGTGAAGGGTGTGGAAGTGGCAGGTCTAGGAATGGAATGCTAGCACACACAAGGCATCTAGTGAAGGGTGTGGAAGTGCAGGTCTAGGATCGGAATACTAGCACACGTAAGGCATCTAGTGAAGGGTGTGGAAGTGCAGGTCTAGGAATGGAATACTAGCACACGTAAGGCATCTAGTGAAGGGTGTGGAAGTGCAGGTCTAGGCATGGAATACTAGCACATGTAAGGCATCTAGTGAAGGGTGTGGAAGTGGCAGGTCTATGAATGGAATACTAGCACACACAAGGCATCTAGGGAAGGGTGTGGACGTGGCAGGTCTAGGAATGGAATACTAGCACACGTAAGGCATCTATTGAAGGGTGTGGAAGTGGCAGGTTTAGGAATGGAACACTAGCACACGTAAGGCATCTAGTGAAGGGTGTGGAAGTGCAGGTCTAGGACTGGAATACTAGCACATTTAAGGCATCTACTGAAGGGTGTGGAAGTGGCAGGTCTAGGAATGGAATACTAGCACATGAAAAGCATCTAATGAATGGTGTGGAACTGGCAGGTTTAGGAATGGAATACTAGCACACGTAAGGGATCTAGTGAAGGGTGTGGAAGTGGCAGGTCTAGGAATGGAATACTAGCACACACAAGGCATCTAGGGAAGGGTGTGGAAGTGGCAGGTCTAGGATCGGAATACTAGCACACGTAAGGCATCTAGTGAAGGGTGTGGAAGTGCAGGTCTAGGATCGGAATACTAGCACACGTAAGGCATCTAGTGAAGGGTGTGAAAGTGCAGGTCCAGGAATAGAATACTAGCAAACGTAAGGCATCTAGTGAAGGGTGTGGAAGTGCAGGTCTAGGAATGGAATACTAGCACACGTAAGGCATCTAGTGAAGGGTGTGGAAGTGGCAGGTCTAGGAATGGAATGCTAGCACATGTAAGGCATCTAGTGAAGGGTGTGGAAGTGGCAGGTTTAGGAATGGAACACTAGCACACACAGGGGATCTAGGGAAGGGTTTGGAAGTGGCATGTCTAGGAATGGAATATAAGCACATGTAAAGCATCTAGTGAAGGGTGTGGAAGTGGCAGGTCTAGGAATGGAATACTAGCACACGTAAGGCATCTAGTGAAGGGTGTGGAAGTGCAGGTCTAGGAATTTAAGACTAGCACATGTAAGGCGTCTAGTGAAGGGTGTGGAATTGGCAGATCTAGGAATGGAACACTAGCACACACAAGGCATCTAGGGAAGGGTGTGGAAGTGGCAGGTCTAGGAATGGAATACTAGCACACTCAAGGCATCTAGGGAAGGGTGTGGAAGTGGCAGGTCTAGGATCGGAATACTAGCACACGTAAGGCATCTAGTGAAGGGTGTGAAAGTGCAGGTCTAGGAATGGAATACTAGCACACGTAAGGCATCTAGTGAAGGGTGTGGAAGTGCAGGTCTAGGAATGGAATACTAGCACACGTAAGGCATCTAGTGAAGGGTGTGGAAGTGCAGGTCTAGGAATGGAATACTAGCACACGTAAGGCATCTAGTGAAGGGTGTGGAAGTGCAGGTCTAGGAATGGAATACTAGCACACGTAAGGCATCTAGTGAAGGGTGTGGAAGTGCAGGTCTAGGAATGGAATACTAGCACATGTAAGGCATCTACTGAAGGGTGTGGAAGTGGCAGGTCTAGGATGGAATACTAGCACATGTAAGGCATCTAGTGAAGGGTGTGGAAGTGGCAGGTCTAGGAATGGAATACTAGCACACGTAAGGCATCTAGTGACGGGTGTGGAAGTGGCAGGTCTAGGAATGGAATACTAGCACACGTAAGGCATCTAGTGAAGGGTGTGGAAGTGGCGGTCTAGGAATGGAATACTAGCACACGGAAGGCATCTAGTGAAGGCTGTGGAAGTGGCGGTCTAGGAATGGAATACTAGCACACGGAAGGCATCTAGTGAAGGCTGTGGAAGTGGCAGGTCTAGGAATGGAATACTAGCACACGTAAGGCATCTAGGGAAGGGTGTGGAAGTGGCAGGTCTAGGAATGGAATACTAGCACATGTAAGGCATCCACTGAAGGGTGTGGAAGTGGCAGGTCTAGGAATGGAATACTAGCACATCTAAGGCATCTAGTGAATGGTGTGGAAGTGGCAGGTTTAGGAATGGAATACTAGCACACGTAAGGGATCTAGTGAAGGGTGTGGAAGTGGCAGGTCTAGGAATGGAATGCTAGAACACACAAGGCATCTAGGGAAGGGTGTGGAAGTGGCAGGTTTAGGAATGGAATACTAGCACACGTAAGGGATCTAGTGAAGGGTGTGGAAGTGGCAGGTCTAGGAATGGAATGCTAGCACACACAAGGCATCTAGTGAAGGGTGTGGAAGTGCAGGTCTAGGATCGGAATACTAGCACACGTAAAGCATCTAGTGAAGGGTGTGAAAGTGCAGGTCTAGGAATGGAATACTAGCACACGTAAGGCATCTAGTGAAGGGTGTGGAAGTGCAGGTCTAGGAATGGAATACTAGCACACGTAAGGCATCTAGTGAAGGGTGTGGAAGTGCAGGTCTAGGCATGGAATACTAGCACATGTAAGGCATCTAGTGAAGGGTGTGGAAGTGGCAGGTCTATGAATGGAATACTAGCACACACAAGGCATCTAGGGAAGGGTGTGGACGTGGCAGGTCTAGGAATGGAATACTAGCACACGTAAGGCATCTATTGAAGGGTGTGGAAGTTGCAGGTTTAGGAATGGAACACTAGCACACGTAAGGCATCTAGTGAAGGGTGTGGAAGTGCAGGTCTAGGACTGGAATACTAGCACATTTAAGGCATCTACTGAAGGGTGTGGAAGTGGCAGGTCTAGGAATGGAATACTAGCACATGAAAGGCATCTAGTGAATGGTGTGGAAGTGGCAGGTTTAGGAATGGAATACTAGCACACGTAAGGGATCTAGTGAAGGGTGTGGAAGTGGCAGGTCTAGGAATGGAATACTAGCACACACAAGGCATCTAGGGAAGGGTGTGGAAGTGGCAGGTCTAGGATCGGAATACTAGCACACGTAAGGCATCTAGTGAAGGGTGTGGAAGTGCAGGTCTAGGATCGGAATACTAGCACACGTAAGGCATCTAGTGAAGGGTGTGAAAGTGCAGGTCTAGGAATAGAATACTAGCAAACGTAAGGCATCTAGTGAAGGGTGTGGAAGTGCAGGTCTAGGAATGGAATACTAGCACACGTAAGGCATCTAGTGAAGGGTGTGGAAGTGGCGGTCTAGGAATGGAATACTAGCACACAGAAGGCATCTAGTGAAGGCTGTGGAAGCGGCAGGTCTAGGAATGGAATACTAGCACACGTAAGGCATCTAGGGAAGGGTGTGGAAGTGGCAGGTCTAGGCATGGAATACTAGCACATTTAAGGCATCTAGTGAAGGGTGTGGAAGTGGCAGGTCTATGAATGGAATACTAGCACACACAAGGCATCTAGGGAAGGGTGTGGAAGTGGCAGGTCTAGGAATGGAATACTAGCACACGTAAGGCATCTAGTGAAGGGTGTGGAAGTGGCAGGTTTAGGAATGGAACACTAGCACACGTAAGGCATCTAGTGAAGGGTGTGGACATGGCAGGTCTAGGAATGGAATACTAGCACACGTAAGGCATCTAGTGAAGGGTGTGGAAGTGGCAGGTCTAGGAATGGAACACTAGCACACGTAAGGCATCTGGTAAAGGGTGTGGAAGTGGCAGGTCTAGGAATGGAACACTAGCACACGTAAGGCATCTAGTGAAGGGTGTGGAAGTGGCAGGTCTAGGAATAGAATATTAGTACACACAAAGCATCTAGTGAAGGGTGTGGAAGTGGCAGGTCTAGGAATGGAATACTAGCACACGTAAGGCATCTAGTGAAGGGTGTGGAAGTGGCAAGTTTAGGAATGGAACATTAGCACTCGTAAGGCATCTAGTGAAGGGTGTGGAAGTGGCAGATCTAGGAATGGAACACTAGCACACGTAAGGCATCTAGTGAAGGGTGTGGAAGTGGCAGGTTTAGGAACGGAATACTAGCACACACAAGGCATCTAGGGAAGGGTGTGGAAGTCGCAGGTCTAGGAATGGAATACTAGCACAGGTAAGGCATCTAGTGAAGGGTGTGGAAGTGGCAGATCTAGGAATGGAACACTAGCACACGTAAGGCATCTAGTGAAGGGTGTGGAAGTGGCAGGTTTAGGAATGGAATACTAGCACACACAGGGCATCTAGGGAAGGGTGTGGAAGTGGCAGGTCTAGGAATAGAACACTAGCACACGCAAGGCATCTAGTGAAGGGTGTGGAAGTGGCAGATCTAGGAATGGAACACTAGCACACGTAAGGCATCTAGTGAAGGGTGTGGAAGCGGCAGGTCTAGGAATGAAACACGAGCACACGTAAGGCATCTAGTGAAGGGTGTGGAAGTGGCAGGTCTAGGAATGGAACACTAGCACACGTAAGGCATCTAGGGAAGGGTGTGGAAGCGGCAGGTCTAGGAATGGAACACTAGCACACGTAAGGCATCTAGTGAAGGGTGTGGAAGTGCAGGTCTAGGAATGGAATACTAGCACACGTAAGGCATCTAGTGAAGGGTGTGGAAGTGCAGGTCTAGGAATGGAATACTAGCACATGTAAGGCATCTAGTGAAGGGTGTGGAAGTGCAGGTCTAGGAATGGAATACTAGCACATGTAAAGCATCTACTGAAGTGTGTGGAAGTGCAGGTCTAGGAATGGAATACTAGCACATGTAAGGCATCTAGTGAAGGGTGTGGAAGTGGTAGGTCTAGGAATGGAATACTAGCACAAGTAAGGCATCTAGTGAAGGGTGTGGAAGTGGCAGGTCTTGGAATGGAATACTAGCACATGTAAGGCATCTAGTGAAGGGTGTGGAAGTGGCAGATCTAGGAATGGAATACTAGCACACACAAGGCATCTAGGGAAGGGTATGGAAGTGGCAGGTCTAGGAATGGAATGCTAGCACATGTAAGGCATCTAGTGAAGGGTGTGGAAGTGGCAGGTTTAGGAATGGAACACTAGCACACACAGGGCATCTAGGGAAGGGTGTGGAAATGGCAGGTATAGGAATGGAATACTAGCACATGTAAGGCATCTAGTGAAGGGTGTGGAAGTGTAAGGTCTAGGAATGGAATACTAGCACAGGTAAGGCATCTAGTGAAGGGTGGGGAAGTGCAGGTCTAGGAATGGAATACTAGCACATGTAAGGAATCTAGTGAAGGGTGTGGAAGTGGCAGGTCTAGGAATGGAATACTAGCACACATAAGGCATCCAGTGAAGGGTGTGGAAGTGGCAGGTCTAGGAATGGAATGCTAGCACACATAAGGCATCTAGTGAAGGGTGTGGAAGCGGCAGGTTTAGGAATGGAACACTAGCACATGTAAGACATCTAGTGAAGGGTGTGGAAGTGCAAGTCTAGGAATGGAATACTAGCACACACAAGGCATCTAGTGAAGGGTGTGGAAGTGGCAGATCTAGGAATGGAATACTAGCACACGTAAGGCATCTAGTAAAGGGTGTGGAAGTGGCAGGTCTAGGAATGGAACACTAGCACACGTAAGGCATCTAGTGAAGGGTGTGGAAGTGGCAGGTCTAGGAATGGAACACTAGCACACGTAAGGCATCTGGTAAAGTGTGTGGAAGTGGCAGATCTAGGAATGGAACACTAGCACACACAAGGCATCTAGGGAAGGGTGTGGAAGTGGCAGGTCTAGGAATGGAATACTTGCAAACGCAAGGCATCTAGTGAAGGGTGTGGAAGTGGCAGGTCTTGGAATGGAATACTAGCACATGTAAGGCATCTAGTGAAGGGTGTGGAAGTGGCAGATCTAGGAATGGAATACTAGCACACACAAGGCATCTAGGGAAGGGTATGGAAGTGGCAGGTCTAGGAATGGAATGCTAGCACATGTAAGGCATCTAGTGAAGGGTGTGGAAGTGGCAGGTTTAGGAATGGAACACTAGCACACACAGGGCATCTAGGGAAGGGTGTGGAAATGGCAGGTATAGGAATGGAATACTAGCACATGTAAGGCATCTAGTGAAGGGTGTGGAAGTGTAAGGTCTAGGAATGGAATACTAGCACAGGTAAGGCATCTAGTGAAGGGTGGGGAAGTGCAGGTCTAGGAATGGAATACTAGCACATGTAAGGAATCTAGTGAAGGGTGTGGAAGTGGCAGGTCTAGGAATGGAATACTAGCACACATAAGGCATCCAGTGAAGGGTGTGGAAGTGGCAGGTCTAGGAATGGAATGCTAGCACACATAAGGCATCTAGTGAAGGGTGTGGAAGCGGCAGGTTTAGGAATGGAACACTAGCACATGTAAGACATCTAGTGAAGGGTGTGGAAGTGCAAGTCTAGGAATGGAATACTAGCACACACAAGGCATCTAGTGAAGGGTGTGGAAGTGGCAGATCTAGGAATGGAATACTAGCACACGTAAGGCATCTAGTAAAGGGTGTGGAAGTGGCAGGCCTAGGAATGGAATACTAGCACACACAAGGCATCTAGGGAAGGGTGTGGAAGTGCCAGGTCTAGGATCGGAATACTAGCACACGTAAGGCATCTAGTGAAGGGTGTGAAAGTGCAGGTCTAGGAATGGAATACTAGCACACGTAAGGCATCTAGTGAAGGGTGTGGAAGTGCAGGTCTAGGAATGGAATACTAGCACATGTAAGGCATCTAGTGAAGAGTGTGGAAGTGCAGGTTTAGGAATGGAATACTAGCGCATGTAAGGCATCTACTGAAGGGTGTGGAAGTGGCAGGTCTAAGAATGGAATACTAGTACATGTAAGGCATCTAGTGAATGGTGTGGAAGTGGCAGGTTTAGGAATGGAATACTAGCACACGTAAGGGATCTAGTGAAGGGTGTGGAAGTGGCAGGTCTAGGAATGGAATACTAGCACACGTAAGGCATCTAGTGAAGGGTGTGGTTGTGCAGGTTTAGGAATGGAACACTAGCACATGTAAGACATCTAGTGAAGGGTGTGGAAGTGGCAGGTCTAGGAATGGAATACTAGCACACACAAGGCATCTAGGGAAGGGTGTGGAAGTGCCAGGTCTAGGATCGGAATACTAGCACACGTAAGGCATCTAGTGAAGGGTGTGAAAGTGCAGGTCTAGGAATGGAATACTAGCACACGTAAGGCATCTAGTGAAGGGTGTGGAAGTGCAGGTCTAGGAATGGAATACTAGCACATGTAAGGCATCTAGTGAAGGGTGTGGAAGTGCAGGTCTAGGAATGGAATACTAGCGCATGTAAGGCATCTACTGAAGGGTGTGGAAGTGGCAGGTCTAAGAATGGAATACTAGTACATGTAAGGCATCTAGTGAATGGTGTGGAAGTGGCAGGTTTAGGAATGGAATACTAGCACATGTAAGGCATCTAGTGAAGGGTGTGGAAGTGGCAGGTCTAGGAATGGAATACTAGCACACGTAAGGCATCTGGTAAAGGGTGTGGAAGTGGCAGGTCTAGGAATGGAATACTAGCACACGTAAGGCATCTGGTAAAGTGTGTGGAAGTGGCAGATCTAGGAATGGAACACTAGCACACACAAGGCATCTAGTGAAGGGTGTGGAAGTGGCAGGTCTAGGAATGGAATACTTGCAAACGCAAGGCATCTAGTGAAGGGTGTGGAAGTGGCAGGTCTAGGAATGGAATACTAGCACACGTAAGGGATCTAGTAAAGGGTGTGGAAGTGGCAGGTCTAGGAATGGAATACTAGCACACGTAAGGCATCTGGTAAAGTGTGTGGAAGTGGCAGATCTAGGAATGGAACACTAGCACACACAAGGCATCTAGGGAAGGGTGTGGAAGTGGCAGGTCTAGGAATGGAATACTTGCAAACGCAAGGCATCTAGTGAAGGGTGTGGAAGTGGCAGGTCTTGGAATGGAATACTAGCACATGTAAGGCATCTAGTGAAGGGTGTGGAAGTGGCAGATCTAGGAATGGAATACTAGCACACACAAGGCATCTAGGGAAGGGTATGGAAGTGGCAGGTCTAGGAATGGAATGCTAGCACATGTAAGGCATCTAGTGAAGGGTGTGGAAGTGGCAGGTTTAGGAATGGAACACTAGCACACACAGGGCATCTAGGGAAGGGTGTGGAAATGGCAGGTATAGGAATGGAATACTAGCACATGTAAGGCATCTAGTGAAGGGTGTGGAAGTGTAAGGTCTAGGAATGGAATACTAGCACAGGTAAGGCATCTAGTGAAGGGTGGGGAAGTGCAGGTCTAGGAATGGAATACTAGCACATGTAAGGAATCTAGTGAAGGGTGTGGAAGTGGCAGGTCTAGGAATGGAATACTAGCACACATAAGGCATCCAGTGAAGGGTGTGGAAGTGGCAGGTCTAGGAATGGAATGCTAGCACACATAAGGCATCTAGTGAAGGGTGTGGAAGCGGCAGGTTTAGGAATGGAACACTAGCACATGTAAGACATCTAGTGAAGGGTGTGGAAGTGCAAGTCTAGGAATGGAATACTAGCACACGTAAGGCATCTAGTAAAGGGTGTGGAAGTGGCAGGCCTAGGAATGGAATACTAGCACACACAAGGCATCTAGGGAAGGGTGTGGAAGTGCCAGGTCTAGGATCGGAATACTAGCACACGTAAGGCATCTAGTGAAGGGTGTGAAAGTGCAGGTCTAGGAATGGAATACTAGCACACGTAAGGCATCTAGTGAAGGGTGTGGAAGTGCAGGTCTAGGAATGGAATACTAGCACATGTAAGGCATCTAGTGAAGAGTGTGGAAGTGCAGGTTTAGGAATGGAATACTAGCGCATGTAAGGCATCTAGTGAATGGTGTGGAAGTGGCAGGTTTAGGAATGGAATACTAGCACACGTAAGGGATCTAGTGAAGGGTGTGGAAGTGGCAGGTCTAGGAATGGAATACTAGCACACGTAAGGCATCTAGTGAAGGGTGTGGTTGTGCAGGTTTAGGAATGGAACACTAGCACATGTAAGACATCTAGTGAAGGGTGTGGAAGTGGCAGGTCTAGGAATGGAATACTAGCACACACAAGGCATCTAGGGAAGGGTGTGGAAGTGCCAGGTCTAGGATCGGAATACTAGCACACGTAAGGCATCTAGTGAAGGGTGTGAAAGTGCAGGTCTAGGAATGGAATACTAGCACACGTAAGGCATCTAGTGAAGGGTGTGAAAGTGCAGGTCTAGGAATGGAATACTAGCACACGTAAGGCGTCTAGTGAAGGGTGTGGAAGTGGCAGGTCTAGGAATGGAATACTAGCACATGTAAGGCATCTAGTGAAGGGTGTGGAAGTGGTTTAGGAATCGAATACTAGCACACGTAAGGCATCTAGTGAAGGGTGTGAAAGTGCAGGTCTAGGAATGGAATACTAGCACACGTAAGGCATCTAGTGAAGGGTGTGGAAGGGCAGGTCTAGGAATGGAATACTAGCACACGTAAGGCATCTAGTGAAGGGTGTGGAAGTGCAGGTCTAGGAATGGAATATTAGCACACGTAAGGCATCTAGTGAAGGGTGTGGAAGTGGCAGGTCTAGGAATGGAATACTAGCACACGTAAGGCATCTAGTGAAGGGTGTGGAAGTGGCGGTCTAGGAATGGAATACTAGCACACGGAAGGCATCTAGTGAAGGCTGTGGAAGCGGCAGGTCTAGGAATGGAATACTAGCACACGTAAGGCATCTAGGGAAGGGTGTGGAAGTGTCAGGTCTAGGCATGGAATACTAGCACATGTAAGGCATCTAGTGAAGGGTGTGGAAGTGGCAGGTCTATGAATGGAATACTAGCACACACAAGGCATCTAGGGAAGGGTGTGGAAGTGGCAGGTCTAGGAATGGAATACTAGCACACGTAAGGCATCTAGTGAAGGGTGTGGAAGTGGCAGGTTTAGGAATGGAACACTAGCACACGTAAGGCATCTAGTGAAGGGTGTGGACATGGCAGGTCTAGGAATGGAATACTAGCACACGTAAGGCATCTAGTGAAGGGTGTGGAAGTGGCAGGTCTAGGAATGGAACACTAGCACACGTAAGGCATCTGGTAAAGGGTGTGGAAGTGGCAGGTCTAGGAATGGAACATTAGCACACGTAAGGCATCTAGTGAAGGGTGTGGAAGTGGCAGGTCTAGGAATAGAATATTAGTACACACAAAGCATCTAGTGAAGGGTGTGGAAGTGGCAGGTCTAGGAATGGAATACTAGCACACGTAAGGCATCTAGTGAAGGGTGTGGAAGTGGCAAGTTTAGGAATGGAACATTAGCACTCGTAAGGCATCTAGTGAAGGGTGTGGAAGTGGCAGATCTAGGAATGGAACACTAGCACACGTAAGGCATCTAGTGAAGGGTGTGGAAGTGGCAGGTTTAGGAACGGAATACTAGCACACACAAGGCATCCAGGGAAGGGTGTGGAAGTCGCAGGTCTAGGAATGGAATACTAGCACAGGTAAGGCATCTAGTGAAGGGTGTGGAAGTGGCAGATCTAGGAATGGAACACTAGCACACATAAGGCATCTAGTGAAGGGTGTGGAAGTGGCAGGTTTAGGAATGGAATACTAGCACACACAGGGCATCTAGGGAAGGGTGTGGAAGTGGCAGGTCTAGGAATAGAACACTAGCACACGCAAGGCATCTAGTGAAGGGTGTGGAAGTGGCAGATCTAGGAATGGAACACTAGCACACGTAAGGCATCTAGTGAAGGGTGTGGAAGCGGCAGGTCTAGGAATGAAACACGAGCACACGTAAGGCATCTAGTGAAGGGTGTGGAAGTGGCAGGTCTAGGAATGGAACATTAGTACACGTAAGGCATCTAGGGAAGGGTGTGGAAGCGGCAGGTCTAGGAATGGAACACTAGCACACGTAAGGCATCTAGTGAAGGGTGTGGAAGTGCAGGTCTAGGAATGGAATACTAGCACACGTAAGGCATCTAGTGAAGGGTGTGGAAGTGCAGGTCTAGGAATGGAACACTAGCACATGTAAGGCATCTAGTGAAGGGTGTGGAAGTGCAGGTCTAGGAATGGAATACTAGCACATGTAAAGCATCTACTGAAGTGTGTGGAAGTGCAGGTCTAGGAATGGAATACTAGCACATGTAAGGCATCTAGTGAAGGGTGTGGAAGTGGTAGGTCTAGGAATGGAATACTAGCACAAGTAAGGCATCTAGTGAAGGGTGTGGAAGTGGCAGGTCTTGGAATGGAATACTAGCACATGTAAGGCATCTAGTGAAGGGTGTGGAAGTGGCAGATCTAGGAATGGAATACTAGCACACACAAGGCATCTAGGGAAGGGTATGGAAGTGGCAGGTCTAGGAATGGAATGCTAGCACATGTAAGGCATCTAGTGAAGGGTGTGGAAGCGGCAGGTTTAGGAATGGAACACTAGCACACACAGGGCATCTAGGGAAGGGTGTGGAAATGGCAGGTATAGGAATGGAATACTAGCACATGTAAGGCATCTAGTGAAGGGTGTGGAAGTGTAAGGTCTAGGAATGGAATACTAGCACAGGTAAGGCATCTAGTGAAGGGTGGGGAAGTGCAGGTCTAGGAATGGAATACTAGCACATGTAAGGAATCTAGTGAAGGGTGTGGAAGTGGCAGGTCTAGGAATGGAATACTAGCACACATAAGGCATCCAGTGAAGGGTGTGGAAGTGGCAGGTCTAGGAATGGAATGCTACCACACATAAGGCATCTAGTGAAGGGTGTGGAAGCGGCAGGTTTAGGAATGGAACACTAGCACATGTAAGACATCTAGTGAAGGGTGTGGAAGTGCAAGTCTAGGAATGGAATACTAGCACACACAAGGCATCTAGTGAAGGGTGTGGAAGTGGCAGATCTAGGAATGGAATACTAGCACACGTAAGGCATCTAGTAAAGGGTGTGGAAGTGGCAGGTCTAGGAATGGAACACTAGCACACGTAAGGCATCTAGTGAAGGGTGTGGAAGTGGCAGGTCTAGGAATGGAACACTAGCACACGTAAGGCATCTGGTAAAGGGTGTGGAAGTGGCAGATCTAGGAATGGAACACTAGCACACACAAGGCATCTAGGGAAGGGTGTGGAAGTGGCAGGTCTAGGAATGGAATACTTGCAAACGCAAGGCATCTAGTGAAGGGTGTGGTTGTGCAGGTTTAGGAATGGAACACTAGCACATGTAAGACATCTAGTGAAGGGTGTGGAAGTGGCAGGTCTAGGAATGGAATACTAGCACACACAAGGCATCTAGGGAAGGGTGTGGAAGTGCCAGGTCTAGGATCGGAATACTAGCACACGTAAGGCATCTAGTGAAGGGTGTGAAAGTGCAGGTCTAGGAATGGAATACTAGCACACGTAAGGCATCTAGTGAAGGGTGTGGAAGTGCAGGTCTAGGAATGGAATACTAGCACATGTAAGGCATCTAGTGAAGAGTGTGGAATTGCAGGTTTAGGAATGGAATACTAGCACACGTAAGGGATCTAGTGAAGGGTGTGGAAGTGGCAGGTCTAGGAATGGAATACTAGCACACGTAAGGCATCTAGTGACGGGTGTGGAAGTGGCAGGTCTAGGAATGGAATACTAGCACACGTAAGGCATCTAGTGATGGGTGTGGAAGTGGCGGTCTAGGAATGGAATACTAGCACACGGAAGGCATCTAGTGAAGGCTGTGGAAGTGGCGGTCTAGGAATGGAATACTAGCACACGGAAGGCATCTAGTGAAGGCTGTGGAAGTGGCAGGTCTAGGAATGGAATACTAGCACACGTAAGGCATCTAGGGAAGGGTGTGGAAGTGGCAGGTCTAGGAATGGAATACTAGCACACGTAAGGCATCTGGGAAGGGTGTGGAAGTGGCAGGTCTATGAATGGAATACTAGCACACACAAGGCATCTAGGGAAGGGTGTGGAAGCGGCAGGTCTAGGAATGGAATACTAGCACAAGTAAGGCATCTAGTGAAGGGTGTGGAAGTGGCAGGTTTAGGAATGGAACACTAGCACACGTCATGCATCTAGTGAAGGGTGTGGAAGTGCAGGTCTAGGAATGGAATACTAGCACATGTAACGCATCTACTGAAGGGTGTGGAAGTGGCAGGTCTAGGAATGGAATACTAGCACATGTAAGGCATCTAGTGAATGGTGTGGAAGTGGCAGGTTTAGGAATGGAATACTAGTACACACAAGGCATCGAGGGAAGGGTGTGGAAGTGGCAGGTCTAGGATCGGAATACTAGCACACGTAAGGCATCTAGTGAAGGGTGTGGAAGTGCCGGTCTAGGATCGGAATACTAGCACACGTAAGGCATCTAGTGAAGGGTGTGAAAGTGCAGGTCTAGGAATGGAATACTAGCACACGTAAGGCATCTAGTGAAGGGTGTGGAAGTGCAGGTCTAGGAATGGAATACTAGCACACGTAAGGCATCTAGTGAAGGGTGTGGAAGTGCAGGTCTAGGCATGGAATACTAGCACATGTAAGGCATCTAGTGAAGGGTGTGGAAGTGGCAGGTCTATGAATGGAATACTAGCACACACAAGGCATCTAGGGAAGGGTGTGGAAGTGGCAGGTCTAGGAATGCAATACTAGCACACGTAAGGCATCTATTGAAGGGTGTGGAAGTGCAGGTCTAGGCATGGAATACTAGCACATGTAAGGCATCTAGTGAAGGGTGTGGAAGTGGCAGGTCTATGAATGGAATACTAGCACACACAAGGCATCTAGGGAAGGGTGTGGAAGTGGCAGGTTTAGGAATGGAACACTAGCACACGTAAGGTATCTGGTGAAGGGTGTGGAAGTGCAGGTCTAGGAATGGAATACTAGCACATTTAAGGCATCTACTGAAGGGTGTGGAAGTGGCAGGTCTAGGATCGGAATACTAGCACACGTAAGGCATCTAGTGAAGGGTGTGGAAGTGCAGGTCTAGGATCGGAGTACTAGCACACGTAAGGCATCTAGTGAAGGGTGTGAAAGTGCAGGTCTAGGAATGGAATACTAGCACACGTAAGGCATCTAGTGAAGGGTGTGGAAGTGCAGGTCTAGGAATGGAATACTAGCACACGTAAGGCATCTAGTGAAGGGTGTGGAAGTGGCAGGTCTAGGAATGGAATACTAGCACACGTAAGGCATCTAGTGAAGGGTGTGGAAGTGGCGGTCTAGGAATGGAATACTAGCACACGGAAGGCATCTAGTGAAGGCTGTGAAAGTGGCAGGTCTAGGAATGGAATACTAGCACACGTAAGGCATCTAGGGAACGGTGTGGAAGTGGCAGGTCTAGGCATGGAATACTTGCACATGTAAGGCATCTGGTGAAGGGTGTGGAAGTGCAGGTCTAGGCATGGAATACTAGCACATGTAAGGCATCTAGTGAAGGGTGTGGAAGTGGCAGGTTTAGGAATGGAACACTGGCACACACAGGGCATCTAGGGAAGGGTGTGGAAGTGGCAGGTCAAGGAATGGAATACTAGCATATGTAAGGCGTCTAGTGAAGGGTGTGGAAGTGGCAGGTCTAGGAATGGAATACTAGCACATGTAAGGCATCTAGTGAAGGGTGTGGAAGTGGTTTAGGAATCGAATACTAGCACACGTAAGGCATCTAGTGAAGGGTGTGAAAGTGCAGGTCTAGGAATGGAATACTAGCACACGTAAGGCATCTAGTGAAGGGTGTGGAAGTGCAGGTCTAGGAATGGAATACTAGCACACGTAAGGCATCTAGTGAAGGGTGTGGAAGTGGCAGGTCTAGGAATGGAATACTAGCACACGTAAGGCATCTAGTGAAGGGTGTGGAAGTGGCGGTCTAGGAATGGAATACTAGCACACGGAAGGCATCTAGTGAAGGCTGTGAAAGCGGCAGGTCTAGGAATGGAATACTAGCACACGTAAGGCATCTAGGGAACGGTGTGGAAGTGGCAGGTCTAGGCATGGAATACTTGCACATGTAAGGCATCTAGTGAAGGGTGTGGAAGTGCAGGTCTAGGCATGGAATACTAGCACATGTAAGGCATCTAGTGAAGGGTGTGGAAGTGGCAGGTTTAGGAATGGAAAACTGGCACACACAGGGCATCTAGGGAAGGGTGTGGAAGTGGCAGGTCAAGGAATGGAATACTAGCATATGTAAGGCGTCTAGTGAAGGGTGTGGAAGTGGCAGGTCTAGGAATGGAATACTAGCACATGTAAGGCATCTAGTGAAGGGTGTGGAAGTGGCAGGTTTAGGAATGGAATACTAGCACACACAAGGCATCTAGGGAAGGGTGTGGAAGTGGCAGGTCTAGGAATGGAATACTAGCACATGTAAGGCATCTAGTGAAGGTTGTGGAAGTGGCAGATCTAGGATTGGAATACTAGCACACGTAAGGCATCCAGTGAAGGGTGTGGAAGTGCAGGTCTAGGAATGGAATATTAGCACATGTAAGGCATCTAGTGAAGGGTGTGGAAGTGGCAGGTCTAGGAATGGAATACTAGCACATGTAAGGCATCTAGTGAAGAGTGTGGAAGCGGCAGGTCTAGGAATGGAATACTAGCACACGTAAGGCATCTAGTGAAGGGTGTGGAAGTGGCAGGTCTAGGAATGGAATACTAGCACATGTAAGGCATCTAGTGAAGGGTGTGGAAGCGGCAGGTTTAGGAATGGAATACTAGCACACACAAGGCATCTAGGGAAGGGTGTGGAAGTGGCAGGTCTAGGAATGGAATACTAGCACATGTAAGGCATCTAGTGAAGGGTGTGGAAGTGGCAGATCTAGGATTGGAATACTAGCACACGTAAGGCATCCAGTGAAGGGTGTGGAAGTGCAGGTCTAGGAATGGAATATTAGCACATGTAAGGCATCTAGTGAAGGGTGTGGAAGTGGCAGGTATAGGAATGGAACACTAGCACACGTAAGGCATCTGGTAAAGGGTGTGGAAGTGGCAGATCTAGGAATGGAACACTAGCACACACAAGGCATCTAGGGAAGGGTGTGGAAGTGGCAGGTCTAGGAATGGAATACTTGCAAACGCAAGGCATCTAGTGAAGGGTGTGGAAGTGCAGGTTTAGGAATGGAACACTAGCACATGTAAGACATCTAGTGAAGGGTGTGGAAGTGGCAGGTCTAGGAATGGAATACTAGCACACACAAGGCATCTAGGGAAGGGTGTGGAAGTGGCAGGTCTAGGATCGGAATACTAGCACACGTAAGGCATCTAGTGAAGGGTGCGAAAGTGCAGGTCTAGGAATGGAATACTAGCACACGTAAGGCATCTAGTGAAGGGTGTGGAAGTGCAGGTCTAGGAATGGAATACTAGCACACGTAAGGCATCTAGTGAAGGGTGTGGAAGTGCAGGTCTAGGAATGGAATACTAGCGCATGTAAGGCATCTACTGAAGGGTGTGGAAGTGGCAGGTCTAAGAATGGAATACTAGCACATGTAAGGCATCTAGTGAATGGTGTGGAAGTGGCAGGTTTAGGAATGGAATACTAGCACACGTAAGGGATCTAGTGAAGGGTGTGGAAGTGGCAGGTCTAGGAATGGAATACTAGCACACGTAAGGCATCTAGTAACGGGTGTGGAAGTGGCAGGTCTAGGAATGGAATACTAGCACACGTAAGGCATCTAGTGACGGGTGTGGAAGTGGCGGTCTAGGAATGGAATACTAGCACACGGAAGGCATCTAGTGAAGGCTGTGGAAGTGGCGGTCTAGGAATGGAATACTAGCACACGGAAGGCATCTAGTGAAGGCTGTGGAAGTGGCAGGTCTAAGAATGGAATACTAGCACACGTAAGGCATCTAGGGAAGGGTGTGGAAGTGGCAGGTCTAGGAATGGAATACTAGCACACGTAAGGCATCTAGGGAAGGGTGTGGAAGTGGCAGGTCTCTGAATGGAATACTAGCACACACAAGGCATCTAGGGAAGGGTGTGGAAGTGGCAGGTCTAGGAATGGAATACTAGCACAAGTAAGGCATCTAGTGAAGGGTGTGGAAGTGGCAGGTTTAGGAATGGAATACTAGCACATGTAAGGCATCTACTGAAGGGTGTGGAAGTGGCAGGTCTAGGAATGGAATACTAGTACATGTAAGGCATCTAGTGAATGGTGTGGAAGTGGCAGGTTTAGGAATGGAATACTAGTACACACAAGGCATCTAGGGAAGGGTGTGGAAGTGGCAGGTCTAGGATCGGAATACTAGCACACGTAAGGCATCTAGTGAAGGGTGTGGAAGTGCCGGTCTAGGATCGGAATACTAGCACACGTAAGGCATCTAGTGAAGGGTGTGAAAGTGCAGGTCTAGGAATGGAATACTAGCACACGTAAGGCATCTAGTGAAGGGTGTGGAAGTGCAGGTCTAGGAATGGAATACTAGCACACGTAAGGCATCTAGTGAAGGGTGTGGAAGTGCAGGTCTAGGCATGGAATACTAGCACATGTAAGGCATCTAGTGAAGGGTGTGGCAGTGCAGGTCTAGGCATGGAATACTAGCACATGTAAGGCATCTAGTGAAGGGTGTGGAAGTGGCAGGTCTATGAATGGTATACTAGCACACACAAGGCATCTAGGGAAGGGTGTGGAAGTGGCAGGTCTAGGATCGGAATACTAGCACACGTAAAGCATCTAGTGAAGGGTGTGGAAGTGCCGGTCTAGGATCGGAATACTAGCACACGTAAGGCATCTAGTGAAGGGTGTGGAAGTGCAGGTCTAGGCATGGAATACTAGCACATGTAAGGCATCTAGTGAAGGGTGTGGAAGTGGTTTAGGAATCGAATACTAGCACACGTAAGGCATCTAGTGAAGGGTGTGAAAGTGCAGGTCTAGGAATGGAATACTAGCACACGTAAGGCATCTAGTGAAGGGTGTGGAAGTGCAGGTCTAGGAATGGAATACTAGCACACGTAAGGCATCTAGTGAAGGGTGTGGAAGTGGCAGGTCTAGGAATGGAATACTAGCACACGTAAGGCATCTAGTGAAGGGTGTGGAAGTGGCGGTCTAGGAATGGAATACTAGCACACGGAAGGCATCTAGTGAAGGCTGTGAAAGTGGCAGGTCTAGGAATGGAATACTAGCACACGTAAGGCATCTAGGGAACGGGGTGGAAGTGGCAGGTCTAGGCATGGAATACTTGCACATGTAAGGCATCTAGTGAAGGGTGTGGAAGTGCAGGTCTAGGCATGGAATACTAGCACATGTAAGGCATCTAGTGAAGGGTGTGGAAGTGGCAGGTTTAGGAATGGAACACTGGCACACACAGGGCATCTAGGGAAGGGTGTGGAAGTGGCAGGTCAAGGAATGGAATACTAGCATATGTAAGGCGTCTAGTGAAGAGTGTGGAAGCGGCAGGTCTAGGAATGGAATACTAGCACACGTAAGGCATCTAGTGAAGGGTGTGGAAGTGGCAGGTCTAGGAATGGAATACTAGCACACGTAAGGCATCTAGTGAAGGGTGTGGAAGTGGCAGGTCTAGGAATGGAATACTAGCACATGTAAGGCATCTAGTGAAGGGTGTGGAAGTGGCAGGTTTAGGAATGGAATACTAGCACACACAAGGCATCTAGGGAAGGGTGTGGAAGTGGCAGGTCTAGGAATGGAATACTAGCACACACAAGGCATCTAGTGAAGGGTGTGGAAGTGGCAGGTCTAGGAATGGAATACTAGCACATGTAAGGCATCTAGTGAAGGGTGTGGAAGCGGCAGGTCTAGGAATGGAATAAAAGCACATGTAAGTGAAGGGTATGGAAGTGGCAGATCAAAGAATAGAATCACAGCAAGTGAAAGGCATGTAGTGAAAGGTGTGAATATAATCCTATCCAATGAAAAGCAGGTAGTGAAGGGAGTGGAAATGGTAGGCCTGAGAATAGAATCCTAGCCAGTGAAAGGCATGTAGTGAAGGGTGTGAATAGAATCCTAACCAATAAAAGGCATGTAGTGAAGGGTGTGAATTAAATCCTAGCCATTGAAAGGCAGGTAGTGAAGGATGTGAATAGAATCCTAACCAATGAAAGGCATGTACTGAAGGGTTTGGAAGTGGTAGGTCTGAGAATAGAATCTTAGCCTGTGAAAGGCATGTAGTGAAGGGTATGAATAGAATCCGAACCAATGAAAGGCATGTACTGAAGGGTGTGGAAGTGGTAGGTCTGAGAATAGAATCCGAGACAATGAAAGGCATGTAGTAAAGTGTGTGAATGGAATCCTAGCCAATGGAAGGCATGTAGTGAAGGGTGTGAATAGAATCCTAACCAATGAAAGGCATGTAGTGAAGCGTCTGCAAATAGGCCAGTCTAGGAATGTAATATTAGCCCAAGTAAGGCATCTAGTGAGCGAGTGTAAGTGGTAGATCTAAGAATAGAATCCTAGCCAGTGAAAGGCAATTACTAAAGGGTGTGGAAGTGGCAGGTCTAGGAATGGAATACTGGTACATGTAAGGCATCTAGTGAAGGGTGTGGAAGTGGTAGGTCTAAGAATAGAATCCTAGCCAGTGAAAGGCATGTGGTGAAGGGTGTGGATAGAATCCTAACCAATGAAAGGCATGTAGTGAAGGGTGTGGAAGTGGTAGGTCTGAGAATAGAATCCTAGCCTGTGAAAGGCATGTAGTGAAGGTTGTGAATAGAATCCTAGCCAATGAAAGGCAGGTAGTGAAGGGTGTGAATAGAACCCTAGCCAATGAAAGGCAGTTAGTGAAGGGTGTGAATAGAATCCTAACCAATGAAAGGCATGTACTGAAGGGTGTGGAAGTGGTAGGTCTGCAAATAGAATCCTAGCCTGTGAAAGGCATGTAGTGAAGGTTGTGAATAGAATCCTAGCCAATGAAAGGCACCTAGTGAAGGGTGTGGAAGTGGGCAGGTCTAAGAATGGAGT
This sequence comes from Ambystoma mexicanum, assembly GCF_040938575.1. Classification (NCBI taxonomy): domain Eukaryota; kingdom Metazoa; phylum Chordata; class Amphibia; order Caudata; family Ambystomatidae; genus Ambystoma; species Ambystoma mexicanum. Next base: position 150,267,493 of record NC_090931.1, read on the forward strand.
ACTAGCACATGTAAGGCATCTAGTGAAGGGTGTGGAAGTGGTAGGCCTAAGAATAGAAATCGTAGCCAATTAAAGGCATGCAGTGAAGGGTGTGAATAGAATCCTTACCAATGAAAGGCATCTTGTGAAGGGTGTGGACGTGGTAGGTCTGAGAATAAACTGCTAGCCAGTGAAAGGCATGTAGCGAACGGTGTGAATATAATCCTAGCCAATGAAAGGCAGGTAGTGAAGGGTGTGAATAGAATCCTAACCAATGAAATTCATATAGTGAAGCATCTGCAAGTAGGCCGGTCTAGGAATGGAATATTAGCCCATGTAAGGCATCTAGTGAAGGGCGTGGAAGTGGTAGGTCTAAGAATAGAAACCTAGCCAGTGAAAGGCATGTAGTGAATGGTGTGGGTGAAAGGTCTAGGAATGGAATACTAGCCCATGCAAGCCATCTATTGAAGGGTGTGGAAGTGGTAGGTCTAAGAATAGAATCATAGCCAGTAAACGGCATGTGGTGAGGGGTGTGAATAGAATCCTTACCAATGAAAGGCATGTAGTGAAGGGTGTGGAAGTGGTGGAACCTGCTGGCCTCCTTATAGGCCAAAATTATCAACCACTGCGCCTGCCACTCATTTTTCTGAATGGGCAAATTATGCAACATCAAAGAAGTTGTGGGCTTCCCATGTGAATTTCCCACCCGGGTTGCACATAAATGATTGTCTGGCCATTCCTCCAGCCTCTTCTGTTGTTCTACGGGAGCGATTTTGGTCCACCTCTGGTGACAGCAGAAGTGGCACATGTCTGGCAGAGGGACTCCCAGGACCCCCCATGTTAATTTGCATAATTTAAGTAACTTAAGGTCACCCTAAGGTACTAGGGGAATCCAGACGTGGACCCCTTGCTCACTATTCTTGGAGAGGCACATATCTACCCTACTGATGAGGTCCAACCAGACCGAAACACATGTCTGGGGTTGCTCTTGGTACTCTTGTTCAGAGGAAAATTGCCTAACATTTCGGTACTGGACTGCCCCAGGGCAGAACAAAGACTGGTATGTTTTGGATATTTCTCCTCTGTGAAAGATAGTGAGCTAAAGAATCTGGGTAAGGCTCTCATAACCGGGAAAATGTCTGGCAGAGGGACTCCCAGGACCCCCGCCCCCTTGTTAACATGGCCTGGGCCTTCTCCAGTAGTGATGGGGCGGGTGGGAGGAGGAGGGGTCATGCAAGAGAGCGCTGAATCTGAAAAGTGTTATGTTCAATTAGAATTGTTATACGCTAGTCATAGCTGGCATAAAGGAGGCAGCAGAAAGCTGAGAGGGTGTAGTGTTAGAAGTGTTATACGCTAGTCACTGGCAGTAGAAAGCTGAGAGGGTGCAGTGTTAGAAGTGGTATTCGCTAGTCATAGGCAGCATCAAGGGGGCAGTAGAAAGCTGAGAGGGAGTAGTGTTAGAAGTGTTATACGCTAGTCACGGGCAGTAGAAAGCCGGGAGGGTGTAGTGTTAGAAGTGTTATACGCTAGTCACGGGCAGTAGAAAGCCGAGAGGGTGTAGTGTTAGAAGTATTATACGCTAGTCACGGGCAGTAGAAAGCCGAGAGGGTGTAGTGTTAGAAGTGTTATACGCTAGTCACGGGCAGTAGAAAGCCGAGAGGGTGTAGTGTTAGAAGTGTTATACGCTAGTCACGGGCAGTAGAAAGCTGAGAGGGTGTAGTGTTAGAAGTGTTATACGCTAGTCATAGGCAGCATCAAGGGGGCAGTAGAAAGCTGAGAGGGAGTAGTGTTTGAATTGAAAAGGGAATTGTGTTGAGTATTCAGTGGAACAAGCTACGGCTGAGGAGTGAAGGATAGTGTGTGGAGTTTGGTGGGGTGACAGAAGTAGTGCAGGGTGAGGTAGGTGGAGGGCAGTGCAGTTTTGGGGGTACTTTAGATGGGAGGAGTTCTTGGGAGAGGTAGGGGTGAGGGCTATGTTGGGGCAGTCAAAATAATTGAACTTGTCGGAGCTGCTGTGGGAGTTGCAGTGTGTGGTGTACAGAAGAGTGATTTCAGATCATTCAATCTTGGAAGTTTTTGCTTTAAAGATGGTAAGTGAGGCGTTCCGATTGTGTTTGGGCATTAAATGGAACGCGAGCAGAGGCAAGAGAGAAAGAGGAGCAGGCATGGGGCGAAACCGAGATAGTGGCTTAGGCAGACACTTTCCCCAAGGACTGTGATCAGTGCAAGGGGATATCGGCTTTGTTCGCAAGGACGTTTTGTAGACATAAGTGCACCTCTGTAAGAATGGAAGTGGATGAAGAGGGAGAGTCTATCTTTAATTGCATTGATATGATAGGTTATTTATAACTTGCTTAATACCCAGAGGTTTCTACGCGCGGACCGGGGATCGGACCAGCGGTGCTCGGTGTAGGTTTGCTTCCAAGGCGAGCACGTTGCCCCTGAGCTATCCTCCCATTGGCACAACTTAATTATTGGAGTCCACTAAATGACATCAGCGCCAATCATGACACTAGGCATTCTCATGAAGTACACGGTATCTGCCCATCACACCTCCACAATAGGGCTTAGAAGCGTTCCTTTTATTGTCCTCGTAAAGATGAAAGTTAAAGAGCGTCCAGACTGAATTTGACCAGGTGTTTGCAAAGGGTGAAATGACCAACTGAGCCGCCTCGCTCTGCCATGTGAACTCAAATGAGATTTTCAAATGTTATAAACCCTAGGCCTTCTTTCGGGGCTTACCTGTGCCATCACACCCCCAAGACCAGTTAGGGGGTCGCCCCCACTCGCCGTGCCTGTGGTCCAACTGATTTCAGCATAGTTGAACATGGCAAAGGATACAATTCCATCTGAGATCAGGAGCGCCTGGAAGGTATTGACCTATAAGGAGAAAAGAAAGATCTCTATTAAATGTCCCGCAATTTCCTGCTCAGGTTTCCGCATCTCTGTGTTCTGTGTCTTACCGCCGGCGGGTAACTCTAGCAATGCAAGGGCTAATGTAGTACACGTGAACTGTGCAATCCCAGGTGCCCCTTCCTCGCCGGAGCACGCACATTCCAAGAGAAGGCGCATAATGAGCGCATTGTACTAAGTCAGAACCCTGCCTGACCTGAGCCTGAAAGCCCAGAAACCGATTGGAGCGTGAATTCGATTAACAACTAGAGATGGCGTGAAGCGGATAGAATTGAGGCCAAGCAGACTGGTAAACAGGCTTATCGGAATAACTAAATCTGTGGCGCGCGGCCCATCTTTAGCAAAATATACGCTGCACAGCGGCAAACCTCCAATCTGGTATAAAGTCTCCTACATGACAAAATGGCTGACAATTGAGTATATATAGTAAGATGACTGTTATCTTCAGTGTGACCTTTCAAATTTAGACTTTTTTAGGTGATCCAAGAAAGACTGTACAATGATCACCATCATCAGTCATGACTGACTTAGGGATGGTTATGTTGTCAATTAAGCTTAAGTTAAAGTTGTGTATTCGGGTGTCCGCATTTAGCCTCGTCCATTGCACCATCAGACGTTACTTGGAAATGCTGTAGACCTTTAATTTAGTTTTTAATTTAGTAATTTGAAGGGCATCTCATACCACCGTGGGACCGCTGCACTAGGCACGAAACTAGTTAGAAATGCGTTTGGCAAGTGCAACGTGGCTAGTGATGAGTCATTTTGACCACTTGACTAGGTTTGGAAATAGGGAAGCTGGAGGTTCATTTGCAGGCACTCACATTTTTATGATTTCAGGCCTAGAGTTAACAGGCAGCTGTATAGCTGTTTCTGTGATATAATATTTTGGTATATCATATCATTATGCACTTTGCACTCTTAAATCACTTGTGGGCTAGAGGTCAGTCAGGGTCAAAGGCTGTATGGACCATCACTCCCAAAATCAGCCATCAAACAATCAGCAGAACTTTAACACACTTAAAAAAAGTCAACAGTGAACACCCCATCATTTTTTGTCACAGCTAACTAAATATGTTTCTGTTCTTTTTTCTTGTTCTGCACCAGGCAGAAACGAGCAGCAGGTAACTGCAAAGTCAAATTCACAAGAGCACAATGTGCCTCTTTCCCCTTACCCACATTTGTTTAAATTCCTGTTGGCCAAAGTTCTCTAAAGTTAACATTCATCCATCTTTCCTGTTCCAATGAAAGTGACATGTTACTGACGTACTTCTTTATGCAGATTGGGAAATGTAATTAACTTACACCATACACGTCAGAATTCCTGTGCCTGCAAAATGTCTGCCTGCCTCACAGATGTAGGCAGTGCCTTGTGAAACGTGGCATATTTTGCCATGAAAGCTTACAAAATAAACGCGGTTTATTTGCAAAGAAAAGGGCTTGCACACATAAAGTCTGCCATGCCCACGCCACACCCAGCTTTCATAGGAAATTACAACTGGACACTGCATTCTCAGAAATCAAAATGCAACATTATTTTAACTCACACCGGTTGTAAATTGTGGGACTGATTCGCGAAGGTTTTGTAAGAGCGTTTCTTACGCCTAGAAAAGGCAGCAACTTGTTCCAACGCAAGTTAATAGCTATTTACAAAATGGAGAAGGCCCGAGTCACAAAGCGAAGTGCGACTTTTTATTGACCAATGGATTGGAGCAGATTGATAATTCTGGCCCACCTTGCATTCAAAAAGTCACAATTTGCAAACATGCAAGTTATGAACTGAATGTAGTGTATCATTTTGATACAGCGGCGTTTCGGTGAATTTGTGAGTGTGCTCAGAAAGTGTGTCGTTTGGAAAGAAGTTCGGGACCACAAATGCATAACTCAGAAAGCATTAAGAAAGAGTTACTGCTATCTGCAAAACAATATATCATGTGGCTTAATTTACAGCTAGATTTTCGAGGGGTAAATGGCTGTGAAGTGTAAAATTAAAAATGCTGCTTTACAAATTAGTGTAGTACGCAGAGAATTTGGAAAATATTTTGCAGTGTGAGAACACAAAATATTTCATGATCGTCACCAGGGAACGCCAGAGAGTCAGGACTTGTTCTTACTGGTGTGGTGCTGCTCCCGCCATAAAAAGTTACTTCGTCCCAGGTGACCACAAACACCCAGGTGGCTGAGAAGGAGGGCAGGTTCCGGAAGTGTTTCCTGACAGCCTTGGAGGCGTTCCTCAGGATCTCAGGGTCGCTGGTCTCACGGTAATAGATCTCGCCCCTGATTCCATTGTGGACGTCCGCCCAGAATGGCGCGATGAACGCCCTGCCGTCTGAAAGTGGAAATGACTCCGGTGTGAACTGGCTCACCAGGACGTTAAAGGAAATTACGCCATTGTTGTTCACCTGTTGGACAAGAGAAATAGGCTACTTAAGAGATTGCAAGAAGAAAAAACTGTTTGGCAGTATTTATCAATCAATCAATCAAGTTTATTGCAGATATAAGAAACATATCCATAACAACAAAGATCGAAGATTTAATCCCATCAATATGCAGGTTTTTTCAAGCCTTTTTAAACCCACAATAACTATATTGGTGTTTTGTATACATGCCCCAATTATCCAACTTTAAGGCTGTTAAGACCACACTGCACTGATGATGTATAAAAAGGGTGAATGACTTGAAGAGATAATACAGCCCGAGCAGCCTTTGGCGCTTCTCCCTGCTTGTTTGCAGAGGGTTGTGCTTGCTGCAAGTTTTGGTTCTTGTCCTGACACTGTACAGGACATTGAAATTGTAGAAGAAAATTGAAGGACCAAATATGCTCACGCTTGCACTTTTCCAATGTATGTAATGAAAGAACACTCATTTACTCTTGATTGGTTCCTCAGCAATTTTTAATTTCTTTGCTCACAGAATTGGTTTCATTCCTGTGGTTCAACTTGTTACAAACATGTTATTTCATTTGTTCATTGAATGAGTTTCATTCATTGAATTGATTTAATTTGTTCAGTACAAATTTATTTGCTCATGGAATTATTTCTATTCCTGTTGTTCAGCTTTTTGCATCTAAGTTCTGTCCCAAAATATTTTATGGTTATTGTGTCCTTGTTGATGAATATTGATGCCCTTCCCGACACGTGTTTCCCCGTCTTAGTTTTGGTGATTCTTCAGGGGATATTTTGGCTCACTGTTTCGTAACATTGGACGTAACAGCATCATATACAAGCAACATACATGAAAAAGGAATTTCCACCACAAATCATTTCCTCAAAACTCGTTCAATATCTTTTCAGGAACAGAATCTCATGATATTAGAAATGCTCAACTTCACACTCACCAATAACATTTTCTGCTTTGGAGACAAACTTTTCAAACAGATTCAAGGGACGGCGATGGCCGCAAAATCCACACTTGGCTAAGCAAATCTATATATGGGACACTTTGAGACCCAACACGCGTGGCAACATCCAGATTTCACAGAACACAACAGGATCGTCTTTTGGGGCAGATTCATCAATGACATTATTATCATATGGAACGGCACACAGAAACAACTTATGGAGTACTTCAACTACTTGAACAATAACAACTACAATTTGAAACTCACTATCAAATGCAGTCAACAAGCCATAGACTTCTTGGACCTTTATCTTTACATTCAAGATCAAACCATTCACACTACTCTCTACACCAAACCTATAGCAGTCATAAGCATCTTACACACCTCAAGTATTCATCCACAGCACATCATACAGAATATACTCTATGGGGAACTATTATGGACAAAAAGAAATTGCATAACTGAAGAGGAATTTAGAAAGCACAGTGCCACAGCAATCAAAAAATTGGAACGCAGAGGATACAGGTCACTCCATCTCAGCAAAACATTACAAAAAACTACCACAAGACCGAGATCCGACCTCGTTCAAAACAAGAACAAATCACAAACCACCACACAATCAATCAAAATTAGATTAATCAAAACATACAGTACCAATAACAGTACCATCAAAAAAATCTTACAGAAAACTTGGAACATTCTACGGGCAGAAACAGATATGCATACCAACCAACCGAGCATTGGCTTTCAGAAGTGCAAAAATCTGAAACAGATACTAAGTCCATCTTTCTTTAATGTCAACAAATATCAAAAATAAAAACAGCCTGAGTCCCAAGAAACAAGACTATGGCTTCAACCACCGACACAAGGCAACGTCAAGTGTGGCCAATGCCAGATCTGTCCACATATGATCAATGCAAAAAGAGAAATCATTAAACCCAATGGTACCAAGACCACCATCAAACATCATATCAATTGCAACAGTAAATTTGTTGTATATGGCATAGAATGTGCATGCCATAAAACATATATAGGAAGCACGATCAGAAAACTCAAAATCAGGATTGAAGAACATATAAGAGCCATAACTAACAAAGATACAAGATCGCCATGGGCAACACACTTCCAGGAAATCCACCAACTATCAGACATTGCACAAATCAAGTACTATGGAATCGAAAAAATATTGAATCCAGCAAGAGTTGGAAATATGGAAACACAACTTCGCAAAATAGAGTTATTTTGGATCTGTACCATGGACGCTACTTATACTGGTCTAAATAGTGACCAAGAGATGTACCATCTCCTATAAAGCATTCTGAATATATTCATTTTCACAAATGTATATTGTATGTGATGACCAAAGTACAGCTTGTTTTGTGGGACAATCAAAAAATGCACAATTGAACCAGAAACAGAGATTAGCATGTACCATCTAGAAATAAGGGTTCCATCACATAGGGTGAAATGAGCCATACATAGATAATTATAGCCTTTGTGTAACCATGCATATTCGAACCTTAATTCATTTTTGCCCATTTTATTTTTGAGGAGAAATAACCAGTGACACAAAAGTAATAGAATCACCAAGACAGGGCTATTAACATTTTGTTTAGCATCCAAAATATTTTCTTAAGCGCACCCTATATTTGTCAGGTAAACACAGGCTAATCAGCGTATATATAACTGTTGAATGCATCCCAAACTAAGATGGCGGCGTTGTTAACGCATGACGTCAATGTGCTCAATATTAACAGCGCTTTCGGATAACATAGCCATCGGCAATCGGACCTAAACAGACACAAACCTTGGACTCCGCACTGAGAGGTAAGCAAATAAGCACAAGCCCGCTAGTAACTGTATTAACCGGCATAGCAATGACATAGGCGGTCACTCACTATAACATAAAGACTAGAATTAGGATGTAAGTAATATAGTCAACGTAACAATGAGATATTGTGCTAGCAATCTATTGAGTATAATAGACCAGCAAACAAGTATAACACTGCGCAATCATTCTTCGTAGAGTCGTCCGCATAGACTCATCCAGTGCCACATTATGAGGCCATAGATCTAAATATATGGATTTAAAGCAATGACTGTAGTTGTACCGCTATAAATAACATGAGATGTATTCAAATGACATAGTGAGCACAAAATTGAAATACAAGCATAAACATTGTATTTCTACCTCTATACAGCCAAATGGACCATTGAAGTGTACACACAAAACTATATATCAGAAGCCAAAGAAAAATAGCTCCCGTAAAACCAAAAGCCATAACTGGCAAGGACAGCCAACAATGTTTCAGTAAGTATTAATCCTATAGAGAAAGTAATACTTTGCGTTAAAGAAATACAATATAACCCTTATTGGTGTATCCACTTGTGATCTCTTAGAGCAAATAATGACCAACTAAAACATACAAACAAGTACTATTGAGGAGACAAAAGCAAAAAGAAATAGGGCATCAAGTTTGTAGCTCTTTGGCTCCAGCAGGAGCAATACATCCAAAAACAAGCCAAAATATCCGCTGAAGAACCACCAACGCCAAGACGGGGAAACACGTGTCGGGAAGGGAATCAATAGTCATCGACAAGGACACAATAACCATAAAATATTTTGGGACAGAACTTAAATGCAAAAAGCTAAACCACAGGAATTAAACTAATTCCATGAGCAAAGAAATTTGTACTGAACTAATTAAATCAATTCAATGAATGAAACTAATTCAATTAACAATTGATATAACATGTTTGTAACACGTTGAACCACAGGAATGAAACCAATTCCGTGAGCAAAGAAATAAAAAATTGCTGAGGAACCAATCAAAAGTAAATGAGTTTTCTTTCATTACATACATTGGAAGAGTGCAAGCGCGAGCACATTTGGTCCTTCAATTTTCTTCTATAAAAAGGGTGAAACTAGGTTTGTAGTTATCTTGACCTACTTGCAAGAATGTAATTTTGGGTTTATTAAGCTAAGTATAAGTTACCACTGCTCGCTAAGAGGGCTTGCATTTAGGCTAATCTGCATACCCACAATCCCTTTCTGATGTGGCTCAGAACAGGAGGTGAACTTTCAGCGCTGTCTACTAGGTGTGAGGGTGGAATGTGTGAATTGGCTCAAATGGACAATCCTACATCTCATTATACAAAAAGTTAAATAGTTAAAAAAACAAAACATTACTTTAGTGTAGAAAGAGCACATTTTAGGACACATGTAAATGATTCCTCATGCACAGTGCTTGGCTTAAATATGACAATATACACAACCGAATTTGTAGGGAATACTGGACCCTGGTAAGAACAATATTGATGGACGACATTATTGCTAAGCCAATTGCTTTAAGAATGGACTTCAAAGTTCTTGCTCATGTATTTATGTGAACTGGACAAAAAAACAGAAAGTGCTATAAGTCCTCTTCCCGGGGTAGACATAAAGAGCAGTCATTTCCAGCAGGCTTGTATGGACAGACTGCCATTACCGCATTAGGGGCAAGCAGTTATATCGAGCTCTTGTTATAACATTTAGTTCAGAGAAGTGATTATCACATACGGATAATGTTTCATCAACCCAGGATTTATCAATACCTTTTAATTTTACTGGGTTCTGTAGAGATTGTAACATGTCCCTGATTGAAAAACATCTTGGAGAGGTATTTGACTCTGGATCATATTCTTGGCCTGTATGTCTAGTGGAAAATCCTTTCAGAAAAGCCATGAATGCACTAAAAAAGCAGATGCTCCCAACAAAAAAAGTATAGAAAGTAAAAACACTCCAAACATAAAGTAGGAAATATCAATGGAAACATATGTGCTTGCTGCCTACTTCCAATCACAGCACTCCACGAATGTATGGACCAGCGGTACCCGCAGAGCACTGCTGGAAAAAGGAGCTCTAATATTATTACTGCATGATCTGAACAGAAACTTCAAGGTAAAAATGCATCTTTTCATTTGCATTAGCACTGTGAAGGCATCAGTAAACAAGACAAATACAACAGATTTAAAGTTCAAACAAAATGTATTTATTAACTTAAATATCAGTATGGTGTAAGGCCTAAATTGCCCTATGCTAAGGTCGGATTTCCTTACCTCAATAAACTAAGGATAGTCTGAGTCAGTAAGTTCAACTTAAAAGTCTGTCTGTGCCCAAAACCTATACTTGCCCACACAACTAGAGCTAAACACTGGCTAGGGATGTAAACAACAAAAGAAGTAATGTTCCAAATAAAGTTCTGAGCTTCTTCCAGCTCTTGGCTTACTTTCCAGCTCCCCTTCCCCAAGTCCAAACAACAGTTCCACAAAGGCTCGGGGTTCCCTTCCCCAAGAAGACAACACAGTTTCAGGATGGTCTCAGGGTTCCCTTGCCCAAGGTGACAACACAGTTCTACAAAGGTTCGGGGTTCCCTTCCCCAAGAAGGCAATACAGTTCCTGGATGGCGTCAGGGTTCCCTTCCCCATGGCAACAACACAGTTCACAAGGTCCTGGGTTTCCCTTCCCCAAGACATTAGCTTGTCCAGCTTGCCAACTCATAATCAGTTCCAGTCTCTTAATACTCAAAACCAGTTCCAGATCAACTTTTAACTCCTTCAACCTCTTAAACATGTTACACAAATTGCTATCTTCAGTATTCACTTTAGCAATCTATTTAATCAGTGAAGATTTGGTATCTGCATTCTCCTTGGCTTTTCAGACAGGCTATCCCCGGTCTAGACGCAGTTGCCGAACTACATGGTCCACCCATTACAGGTCACACAACCGATAAACCTTGGCTTTCTTGCCCCACAGGTTTCTCTGTCACTACACACGTGCTCTGGTTCACATTCACTTTGGTTTCTCCTTGCCAGTCTCTTGGTTTTGTCATAATGTGTTCCATAATGTGGAATTTATTTTGTCGAAGAGGCCCCTTGTTGTCTTTCTTTTCTTCCGTCCGATGTAACATATGGAAGTGGTTGCTAGCATCAGCAAAGTTCTGAGCTGTCTCAATGGCTAGAGCGAGAGTGGGTTTATTCCATTTTAAAACTGCTTGCTGAAGTGTGGGAGGGTTCTATACCTAGAGCCTCCAAAACTTCAGGCAAGGTTTTCTTTCCCAAACACAGACATGGTGTATTCTTAACTCACTCTCCCAATTCCACTGGTGATTCCCCAGGATTCAATTTCAGGCTTCTTAATTTTTGACGGTAGAAGTTGCTAGTTTGAACGACCCATTGAAAGAGTCCCTGTTTGATGTCATTAAAAGAGGCTTTTCTGGGAAGATGTAATAACTGGTAACACGTCCGTAATTCTCCTTTGAGTAAGGAGCCTTGGTAACACAATTTTAGTTCATCCCCCCATCTGAAACAAATGGCCAACCTTTTGAAGTTTAAGAAAAAACTTCCCAGATCGTCTCCCTCTTTATATGGCTCCCTGGGGAATATTTGTTTTTTTCTTTGGTGGCAATCAGCCATTCCAACCTTGTTTGAAATTGTTGTTCAACGTGTATCTGGTGTGCGGCTAGTTGAGCTAACACTTCCTCCAAAGATGCCATTGTGCCTGGAGAGGATGTGGTGTCACTTGTACTTCCTTCAGAATCAGACACAAAAATGCATTCCAGGTCTTTGGTGACATCCGATTTGACCTCCAATTCAACTAGACAGATAGATGTTGGTTCCCCTTTGCTACTTTCCTCATCCACTAACTCTAAGGGAGAGGAAGGGGAGAGGCAGGGGAGCACCCCTGTTCCAAGCTTATGGGACTTGAAACCCCAGGTCTAATAAAGGTTTGTGATTTTCTGACTGATTCCAAAATGTGTCCCTGTGTTTCAAATGATAGGTGGCCAAGGGAAGGTTATCAAGAAGGATCTCAGATCTATAGAATCATTTTTGACACCAAACTGGAATATGCAGTTGGAGGGAAATTGTTCTCTTTAGCGCCCTGAGGACTTCAGACGAGTAGCGCAATATAATTTCTTTTATATAGATAGATAGACAGACAGACCGACAGACAGACAGACAGGTAGATAGATAGATAGATTTATTGTTGAAACTCAATATTGATCCTGAACATGAACAATTGTATCCTTCCCTGAGGTTTGTTGAACTACCAACCACAGAGGGGTCCCTCAGTTTGTATCAATTGAGTGCATCCCGCTGCTGAACACCATTTGTGAAGGCATCAGTAAGAAAGACACAGACAACAGATTCAAAGTTCAAACAAAATGTATTTATTAACTTAAATGTCAGGATGGTGTAAGGCCTAACTTGCCCTATGCTAAGGTGGGATTTCCCTACCTAACGAAACTAAGAATAACCTGAGTCAATAAGTTCAACTTAAAAGTCTGTTTGTGTCCAAAATCTATACTTGCCCTCACAGCTAAAGCTAAACGCTGTTTAGGGATGTCAACAACAAAATAAGTAGTGTTCCAAATAAAGGTCTGAGCTTCTTACAGCTCTTGGCTTACTTTCCAGCACCCCTTCACCAAAATCAAATTATAGTTCCACAAAGGCTCGGGGTTCCTTTCCCCAAGAAGAGAGCACAGTTCTAGGAGGGCCTTGGGGTTCCCTTCCCCAAGACAACAACACAGTTCTTAAAAGGCTTGGGGTTCCCTTCCCTAAGAAGACAACACAGTTCATGAGGTCTTGGGTTCCCTTCCCTAAGAAGACAACACAGTTTGTGAGGTCTTGGGGTTCCCTTCCCCAAGATGTTAGCTTGTCCAGCTTGCCAACTCACAATCAGTTCCAGTCTCTTAATAGTCAAAACCAGTTCCAGATCAACTTTTAACTCCTTCAATCTCTTCAATATTTTACACAGATTGCTATCTTCAGTATTCACTTTAGCAATCTATTTCATCAGTGAAGATTTGGTATCTGCATTCTCCTTGGCTTTTCAGACTGGTATTCGCAGTCTAGGCGCAGTTGTCGGACCACACTTGCCACCCATTAGAGGTCATGCAACCAATAACCCTTGGCTTTCTTGCCCCACAGGTTTCTCTGTCACTACACCTGTGCTGTGGTTCACATTAACTTAGGTTTCTCCTTGCCAGTCTCTTGGCTGTGTCATAATGTGTTCTTACACACAATTCACTCTGTGGTGCCCATTCTCTTTCACTACCTTACTTTCACAGCCTTTAACAATGTTCATTACTGGATTTCCACTTTATTCAGTATGAGTAGCTCTTTGTCTCTCATTATTCATGATGTGATTTTCGCCCATACTTACATTCCATTCTTATGTTCATCAAAGTTTTCTTCAGTTCAGTATTCAAAAATGATTGATTCACTTTCTTTAACTTAAAGTTCAACTTGTTTACCTTTTTCAATAAAACGCCTGACTTTGGGTTCCCCTTATTTCTCTTCATCCCACAGTCACATCTGCCGTAGTAGCCCCAGCAGCGATCCGGTACGAATGTTCCCTCTGATTCACTCACTGGTCCTTGGCCGCTCCTCCAAGCATCTTCTCTCTCTGTTCGTCGCTCCATGCACACGTCTTTGTGTCATCGCGAGCAGCGGTCGCTCTTCGGAAGTCGAGCTGTGGGTTGGCAGTAGCTCTGTCTTTCACTCGCGGCTGCTACTGGTGGTATGCAGTGCCACTGGGGTTTCTTACATGCTCCACAGCTCTGGCTGTGAGCACACAACCAAGAAGGCGCTGGCAGTGCTGACCATCTCACGGCCTGCTCGAGCCCCAGCGCCACATTCTCTTCTTCACAATTGCCGGTGTCCTGGCCTCCAGGCAGAACCCTCCTCGACAGCCTCCTTTTGAAGCACGATTTTTTCCCTCTCTGGCCTGTTTTCTTCCCTCCCTCGGGCTTTTCTCCTGCTGGCCTCCCCCTCTCCACTGGGGACTTCACCTTATATGCACCTGTGACCTGTTAACAGTTTGCAGGTGCAAACCCTGCCATTCAATTGCATGACTGCTCGGGCCATTAACTCGGTCTTCAGGGCCCATAACGCACGGTACTGGCAGGTAGGGATTGCCATAGGGATTAGCATGTCCATAGGGAGTCAGCAGGTGAGTAGATAACCAAACAAAAGCCACACGCTGTGTGTTACTACTCACATTCCATCTCTCTCTTAGCTTTGGTGAAAAGCAATACTCTTGGCTTTTAGGTGATCTTCTAGCACCACCTAACAGCCAAAATTAGAAATAATAGCCATAGCAGTAGTTCAATATACATGGATCATAGTATCAGTGCATGGAACAGATCAGCAACTGTATGAGAAAGCTATCCACGCCTCTGCAGCTACACAGAACTTAGAATAAGCACCAGGAGGAAGGTACATATACCAGAACATATTGTTTGAGTGCTAATTTCAGAGTGTATAAGCCAGAAGGACTGCACATGTCCCTAGTGTGAAAACAGGACATGGACTGGGAGCCATGAGTCATGGGTGCATGCTCTAGCACGAATGAAGGACAGGGATTATCAGCCTCCCAGACTGCACATACAGGAGGCACACTGGCGGCAGTGGCCAAGCTACACACACCATAGCATACATTGATACTACTGGTTAGAAATGAACAGGAAGGTAGACGCATGCGAACACGGACAGAGATTAGAGGAGGGTCATGTTTGGGATGTCATTGTTGTGCAATATACTAAGGATCTTTCCTGTTATATACAAATCAACAATATAGATAGTTAAACCAAAGGTCAAGCATTTTGGAAGAGTGTGCCGTGAGAACTAATTCACAATTACACACGCTGCCACACTTTAAGGCAACGATTCATATACTTTCCATATATCAACCAATATGGAATATTTAGCAAGTAAATAATATAGTCAATATTCAAGAGAAGATCACTCCTCCATTGTTAATTATATCTGTTCTTGTTCTAATGGGACAGGCAGTGTTCAACACAGTATGGTGGGCGTTTAAAGCTGGTGTGCAGATTCACTCACAGCTTCAATATCCGCCGGGCAACCGGGGAGGGTCCTTGGAAATTTGGTTCTCCCTTGAAGACCCGTCTTCTTTTCCTTTTATTTTGGGCAACGTTGCTAACAGGGATGTCATTTAGGGGTTGCCAGAGGTCGCAACTGTGACATCTGAGGTCTCCCTTGCGACTTCTGTGGTCTCCCTTGCGACCTCCAAAAATATATATATATTCGTGACCAAGCGCTCGGTGTAGCGCGAAACGCGTTGTCTGCAGGTCGCATACCATGGCGTCCTGCCTCTGTTTGTTTGTGTTTTTGCTGCATTTTGTACCATATGTTTGTGTGTACAAGAATATTTTTCTTTTTTAACATTAAAGGTATCCGTAATTACAAAACGGTGTGCTTTTTGTGTTTAAACCCGGATCTTTGGAGTTTGCAACTCATGCCTGGCCCGCGGGAGTGCGGTTCATTATTCCTCCTTCTTGCTCAATATATATATATATATTATTTTTTTTTTTGTAATGCACGCTCCTGGGCTGTGGCCAGCACCATGTGGCTCTTTACTTCTGGAGTGGCTTTCTTGTTCAGGCCCCTTAAAAAAAGAAGAAAAATAAGAACAGGAGGGCCACAAGTCTAACTCTTTCAGCACTGACCCTAAATAAGAAAGAATAGGAATACCAAATAATGTGTCTTTCTGGAATTCTATACAATTGCTAGACTCATTAAAGGTTTATTTCAGGCACACTTCAGGGGGTGAGTCACTGATTTAGTCTGTTCTTCAACGTCTCAACTCAGCCTTTCATCCTTCTGAGGTCGATAAATGAGTACCAACACAGGTTGGGTGATATTGGGTGTATATTTATTCTGTATAAAGTGCTTAAGCGTAAGTGCTATATAATAACACATCATTATCATTTGGTCATGGACGTCTGCTTGCATTCACAGTAATTTGGTAATATGGGCCTATACTCACTGATCTTAACGATACATATGGCGATCCATTCTTGTATGAAATGTACATCACATTATAGTGATATCGTAACCATATTTTTCATAGTGTACAATGCTATGTGATGCCACTTCTTGTTTTGTCAACGGGTGAAAGGTCGTGTTCCATCGCTACCCGCGATATCACTTTGGGTGGGGTCAGATGACATCACTTCCTGTGATGTCATCAGGGGTCAAGGGTCATGTGGTGTCACTTCCGCTACCCTTGGCATTTTGGTGAAATGACGTCCATGGTTGCGAATCTGTTTAATACAGCAGTTACACACATTTAGACCAATATGGAGTAGGTCAGCAAGTGCCTAACCATTGGATAACTGGTCAGATAGCCCAGTAAGCTAAGCGCTCGTCCCTGATATCTGTGTGCAGCCTGCGTTGGCATGTTCCAATCCAGGCAGTGTCAACTCAGCCTTTCGTCCTTCCGGGATCGATACATTAAGTACCACTTTGTGTGATAATAATGTCTTCTGTTATTTCAGCGCTCTGAGAGGTACGTGTGTAGCGCTATATAAGAAATGCGTTCTTATTATTTGTCGGAAATGAGGGGGCAGGCATTGTTCGACAGCATGCAGAAAACGGCTACTGTAGGTATTTCAATGTTATGTATGATGATTGCATTTGACACACTTCTCTCAATGTGTTGTTCTGGCAAGGCCCATCCCTCGTCTCCTGACATCCCCCTCTCTGCAGAGTGTTCAGGGGCTCCCCATGTCAATAGGCACCCCTTAGCCGCAGTTGCTTGCTTGTCACTGGATGCTAGACTCCGCCCCTCTGTCCTCTACCCCACGCTGTCAATGAAATGGACGCCTTGAAGAATAACAGCCACACGTGCCAGCCCTGAGCTTCCATTTCTCCATCAATTGCATTCGGAAAGCTCCCTACTATCCAACACATGAGCGACAGCATGAGAGCTGTCTTACTTTTAAAAATCACGTTTTACTGTTCCTATACTTTTATTTTAAAAAGAAACCATTCTGGAATGGTTTTGTTTTAAAATAAAAGTGTAGGAAGCAGTTGAAGCTTGCACTGCACTGAATGTTACTTTAAACAGCAGGTGTGTTAGTTTGGGGGTTTGGGTTGCGTGTGCGTGGGAGTGGGTGTGGCGATGGGGTTTGTGGGGAGCTGGGGCAGGCCAGCAGGGAACATAGTTCCACTACTTCTTTTCATACACTTCTACCACTGCCCCTGACTCGATCTTGCGTGTGCTCTGGTGTTCAATATTCATCTCCAGCTGGTAAGGATGCTATGTTGTGTAACACAGAGCAATGTAGGTCAGTAGGCAACCACCATGAGGATGGCTTCCAGTCCCTCTGCTCTGGGATAGCGGAGAAGGGGATGGTACGGCTAAATATCCATGCATGGCCGCCATTTAGATATCTGTCTAGCGACACATTGTGCAAAAGTGGATTTGTACAGCTCATTTCTTTTAGGCTTGTCCACGGTATACAAAAAAAGAAGTAAACGTGTATCCGGTGTTTCACAGAGAAGCAGGCTACGTGTCACGGCAAAGGTCCATGGCAAACTCTGTAGAGAACATCTTGTTTAGAATGCCTTGGAGGCATTATGTTTATTTTGCCATGTAATAGTAGTGTGTCAGACATTTAAAACATTTAAAAATGTGTGCCATTTGTACTATTGTTATGTTATTTTATCATACAAGAACTTGTTAAGCGCACGTTCGCCCATGGCATTATGGCGCTGGAGGCAGAAGGCGGAGGGAAACCAAATGCAGAGTTTTTAAAATAGTAATGTTTTTAGTTTACGCCGGAATCCGAGACGATCAACAGTACTCCGCAGCGTGAGAGGAAGTCTGTTCCAGGCTATGGCGGCCACAATAGAGAAAGCACGCCCACCTGACCGGGCCAACCTGAACCGTGGAATAGCTATGAGGAGGGCGGATTGAGAACGTAAAGGCCGAATGGGAGAGTAATGCACAAATGTGGCTTGCAAATACTCTGCTCCGATGCCGTAGAAGGCCTGATGAACCGTACGCATAGATTTGAACATAACACGGCCACAACGGGGAGCCGATGTAGTTGCCTCAGAAGGGGGGACGTGTGAGTACCAAAAGAAGGGCGAGGAATGGATCTTGCTGCAGCATTTTGGAGAAGTTGTAGCCGCTTAATAAGGTAGAGAGGCTGCCCCAGGTAGAGCAAGTTACAATCCCTATTGTGATGTGTTTCCCTTTTCACAATATCTGTTGTTGAACTATGTGTCAATTCCTCATCCCAATGGCATAGGGTATGCCCCTTTAGACTTTCCAGTGGTATGCTAATACCTTGTGTGTCACCACAATCAGTGACGTAGACTTTTGGTGTTCCCGGGGTGAGCCGGGGGAGGGCCGATGGCTAAAAAAATAAAATAAACTCCCATTATAAGTATAAGAACTTTGACAAAAATAGCCTTTCCCATGTGGTGCCTGAGCCCCTGAGCACTCGCGTACTCTGCGCCCCTGACCACGATGAATATGACTATTAGCCATAATATCTGCAACAACAACAACAAGCCATAATATCTGGTTTCTGAGGAATTGATGGACTTTTTCAAGGGAAAGTTATCAAAGATGTTCATGGTGAGTGTCATTAAAGAGTTCTAAGGCCTAGAAGGTGTTGCTGACACTACATTTATTTTGCCATGTGTTAATAGTGAGTCAGAAGTTGAAATATGTTGCCGCTTGTACCATTGTGATATGTTTCTGTTATAATACTTTCTATTGTGGAAATACATGTCAATACAGTGTCCCAGTGGCATAGGGTACGCCTGTTCAGACTTTCCAGTGGCATGACACAACCATATGTGCTACCACTATTAATGTGACTATTCCTGCTTCAAACAAGCCATATTATGTGGTTTCTGAGAAATTGATGAACTTTTCAAGGAAAACTTAACAAAGTAATTTGAAGAGCCCCAGGACTTCAAGTGTGCTTTTTTTCAAGATATGATATGATAGGTTATTTAAAACGCGCTTAATACCCAGAGGTTTCTAAGTGCGGACCCATGGATCTGTGTCGTCTTGCTTCTAAGGGGAGCACGTTGCCCCTGAGCTATCCCCCGAGACAAATGAATTATGTCAGCCACGTTGATGTCATCTAGACCAATATCACACAATCCTTCAAGCTCCAGAGCTGATTGGGAATTCTGGTGCCACGAGGCTCACTATTACCTTGGAAACTATGTGTGTGCACTTACAGAACATTGTACACAATAATAAGTGTAGCAAAGGGAAGAGATCAATTCTCCCCAAATTAAGAGTTTCTCTATCTCAGTGGAATTAATTTGGTTTAACAGACATTCGTGAAATTTCCAATGTGCTGCAAACATTGACTAATACTCTGTGCCATATCTGTACTGGCTCTATGCTTGCCAGCCCACCTACTTAATACATCCAGTCAAGCTTTCCGGTTAGCCACTTAGTTGTGCATGTAGATTTTCTTTGCATATTATAATTTATTTACAGTGTAGAATATTTGCATTTGTTTTGATGAGTCTTCACATCTGACTGGATTGTATCGCTATGTGAACTGAGGTAATCAGAACCCATATCAGTGGGATCTCTCTGCTTAATGCCAGCTGACACTTAAAGAAAGTCAACAAGGTAGTATGTGCCATGAAAGGCCATGATCTGAGTAATTCTCAAGTGCCAATGGTGGCAGAGACAATACTGACAACAAGAAGTGTTTTCAGCAGTACAGAGTTCCCAAGGCTGTTGCACCGTAGCGGCCTGAATCTCCAAGTTGAATACGTTTCTTTGTCAATTGTTCTTATTACAGTCACTTTGTTCTTTCTAAGAACCTGTGCAAAAATGTAATATATAACTGATGGCTGTGTTCTAGGTCTCCTAAAATCCTTGTCTTGCAGCCTACAGTGTCCCCCACCAGAGGCGTTGCCCAGGGAGGTGCACCTGGGGGGGGCTACTACAGCCCCGGGTCTTTTTGTTGTAGCCCGAGATAGGGGCTACAACCAAAAGGCTAGCAAGCCCGATTCCCGAAAGACCTGACATTAGCGTAGACCCAGATCTTTTCCAGACCTAGCAACACCCCTGTCCCCCACCATCAACTGTCCTCTCAAATCACAGGGGGATCAGTAGAATCATTTTCAGGGACTTTCAAGGCCCTCGTGGAAAAGTGAAATTGTATTCGTTTTTTAAGAGAAGAGAGATATCTTTGTGGACTAATCAGAACCTTATTTTTTGTAATGTACTCCTATAAGTAACCTGGTAATATAAATGATATAATGTTCTCCGTTTTTTTAGTAAACGTTCAACTACCCCACATTACTAACTGTCTTCAACTCAAATGATATCAAAGGGATGAAAAAAAGACCACTGTTACCCCCTGGACACAATATTGCTTCTCTATCTTATATACCGTTCAAAAATATAGTCGTAGTCCATTTAGTGCCGAATTTAGAAACCACATGAAAATCTATAGTATGCTCAGAGACTATTGTGTCTCAATATACATGGCAAATAATATTGTGTACATGTCAAAATGACTAATAATTCCACGTACACCCTCCGAGTATTCAGAGAGCCGTCAAAGAAGCGCTTGCCCAGAGTCAGGATAGACCAACAATCAGACTGCTAACATCAGAGCACAAGGACCCAGTCATCACAAATGTGCTGCGTGGGTAAAGAGATAGGATGCGCTTGAGGCCTAGGCAACAGAGAACAGTCCCATACAATTCTGGCATCTGAGCGCCAAGTGTGCAAGCACCCCCGAAACTTGCATAGCTAATTACAGACAGATGTTCCAGGAACAGATGCTAATTTATTGCCAGTGCCAACCCTTTGGGCAGGCAACACAACTCATGAGCTTGATAAGATGCAAGGCGAGAGACGTGCAGAGCACAAATGGCTAACTGCGTTTCAGCCACGGAAGTGGACGATGTCATAAATGAGACTAAGCGTGGCAAAGTCCTGGGGGCAGACCTGCCTACCCAGATGTTTTCAAATACTGTATATGTTGGTGGCCCCCATTTATCTAGAAGTGTTCCATATATGGCGCAACACCGGGTCTTTTTCCAAGTCATGGGGATCAAGCATCATCAGTCCACTTTACAAGTAGGGTTCACCCCACTTTACAAGTAGGGTTCAACATCGAACCCTGCATTTTACAGGCTGTAGTGCTGCTAGATATTGACGGGGTTTATTTTTTCAGGATTCTGTTGAAGAACTTGAATTCCTGGCTGGAGGAGGCAGGAGTTTTCTTTCCATTGCATGGAGGTTTTGATTTAAAAAAAAAAAATCTATGATTGATCCCGCCTTTTTCCGCCTCCTGTTTAAAAAATAGACCATACATTAAAAGACTATGGGCCTCATTATGACCCTGTCGCTAATGGGTTAACAGCGCGGTTAACCCATTAGCGCCTAATTGCGAGGTCTCTTTGTGGGACCCGACCTTAACGACTGGTCTAGACCAGCCGTTAAAGTAGGGACCCGCAAAGGGACCTTCGCGGTAAGTATGGTACCGCAATTTGCGGTACCGTACTTAGCACCTTCGCCATTCCCATTATGCCCTAAGGGGCAAAAATGGGAATGGGGAAGGGCCATGGGGAAATGGGGAAATACCGCCCCGCCAACCTTGGAATGGGGTGGTATTTCCCCATTTCACCATGGCGGACACGTTACGATACCGGCACCAACCATGGTGCTAATAGCGCCATGGTGTAGCGCCGGTATCGTAATGAGGGCCTATATTGTATGCCGCATTCCTGGACTCCAGCCAAGTTTTCAATATAATACCATAAATCGAGAAACTTGGGCTACACAGGGGACTTATCCATCGTCTGAAACAACCTTATGACCACTCTAAATTACAAAAAAGACATGGGGCCTCATTACGAGGTGGGCGGTAAGGGTTTACCGGCACCGGTAAGAGCACCAGTGCCGGTAATCCCTTACCGCCCTACTATGAGTTCCCTTTGCAGGTTTTACCAGGCGTTAAGGACGGGAACCACAAAGGGATACCGGGGTCAATAACGGTACCGCAATTTGCGGTACCATTATTGCCGCCTCCCCCCTTCCCATTGAGCCCTTTGAGGGCTCAAATGGGAATGGGGAATGGCTCTGGTGAATGGGGAATTACCGGTCCCGCCGACCTCGGAATGGACCGGTAATTGCTCCATCCACCAGACCGGAGTCGGAAGGGTTTTGGAGGTAGCCATGGCGCTATTGCTACCTCCAACCTCGTAATGAGGCCCATGGACTTTAAGAGCAATTAATAAAGCCTTTGTACGACAGTAAAGGGTCGATGCAAAGATGTCGGCTAGACCCAATCCTGTTCAATATTTTATCAATTCCTTTTTTTTAATGTTTAATTTCTTTACTGGTTTTAATCCATAATAACACATACCACAATGGGGATTCCAGATATTTATAAAAATGAAGAACCAACATTGAAATAAAAGACTAAACCTCCCCTCGAACCCCCTCCCCCAGACTACAATAACGCGACCCCGCACGCGAGGTCCCGTACTTTAGAAGAAAGAACTTCATCCATCCCAGTTCTGGTCTATCCCTCCACTTTTACCACATCACAAATAATATTGATTAGCCCTTTTCGCTGGTTGTCTTTTCACGGTCGTCTATCATTGGATGGATCCCTTTTCGCTGGTTATCTTTTCACGGTCGTCTATCATTGGATGGATCCCTTTTCGCTGGTTATCTTTTCATGGTCATCTATCATTGGATGGATAGAGTAGGCCATCCAACAGGGATTCACACTCCATTCTATGCGACGCAGCCACATTTGTATACATGGATTCAATCCTGATCAGGGCCGCAAGTTCAGCATTAGCCCACCTGACAAGGTCACTAAACCAGTCCATGGGCCTCATTACGACCCAGGTGGTAAGGGGTTAACGGCGCCGTAAAAGGTGGCGGCGCCGTTAACCCCTTACCGCCTAATTACGAGGTCCCTTTGCGTATCCCTACCTTAACGGCTGGTTTTACCAACCGTTAAGGATTGGACCCGCAAAGGGACCTTGGAGGTAATTACAGTACCGCAATTTGCGGTACCGTAACTACCGCTTTCCCCATTTCCATTGAGCCCTATGGGGTAAAAATGGGAATGGGGAAGGGCCAATGGTGAATGGGGAATTACCGCCCCGCCAACCTTGGAATGGGGCGGTAATTCCACCATTCACCATGGCGGAATCGGTAAAATACCGGCGGCAACCAATGCGCTACTAGCGCCATGGTTACCGCACGGGTCGTAATGAGGCCCCATATGTTTGGGCCATTTGCGATGAACCAGGACCATTCAATATGCCTCTTTGCCAGTACCATGGCTTGGCCCACCATTCTGTTCAGCTGCCGCTCTGACTTCTGTTTAGGGAATTGACCCAGCACACATATCAAGGGTGGGTCAGATATCGAACCAGGTCCCATATCAGCCAATCTGGCAACCACTCCACCACAGAAAACACTCGGTTTGGGACAACGCCACAACATGTGGAGAAACAACGCCTCTGCCCTCCGCACTGTGGACAGAGAGTAGATCTCTCCAGATTCATCCTGTGTATTCTCTTTGGCATTAAGTATATCCTATGTAGGCTACTAGTTTGGATGAGTCTGAAACGGGTGTTCAGAGATACCGATTTCGTCTAATTGTAAATCCTTTCCCACTGGACATCCTCAAATATCTACCCCATGCCCCGTTCCTAGACCTCCCGGCCTTTAAAATGGATTCCCTCTGGGTCCTATTCTCGAGTAGTATACTGTAGGTCATAGAGATCGGGGGCCCCCCATCCCCAAGAGCATAGAGCCCGTCCAACAGAGCGTTACTGGTGGGCGCCTATGGCAGTATATGCCAAATCTTATGTGTCCTGCTAGTTAAACCAGCATGGAACAGAAAGTGTCCTTTCTTAATCCCAAAGATATTACAGAGGTTGAGAAATGGTGTCAGTCAGCCCTCATCCAAGTGGCCTCCCCACACTGCTAATCCCTTCATTTCCCATTTGGCCGGATGCTTTCTACGCGTTGCCCGCATGGGGTCAGTTCCCATGCTTAGCTGGATGTTCATAAATTATGGATATGACATATTGAAGGGTAACAATGAAGACACCCCAAAAATTGCTCCAATCCCCATTGACTTGTTAGTTATGCCGATGATTTGGTCATCGTTACAAGAATACGATTGGATTGCAACACTCGTTAGACGTGTCATCGAAATCAGAATGAAGTGTCCAAATTCAAAGATAATGGTTTTGGTGCCCAAGAATAAGAGAACTTAGGAAAATACAATTCTAAATAGGGAAGGAAAAATTGGAAAGAGTAACAACTTTTACATACAATTGGGGGACACCGACTGAGAGCACTTAAAGGCAGAACTACATTCAGAATGCAATGAAAAGGGCAGAAGCGGCATTAAACTCAATTTTGAGAGTCACAATGAAAATTAAAAAAACATTTTTTTTCAGTAACTCAGCAAGTGTTTATTCAGGCCAAAGCTGCAAGCATGTTAGCTTCTGGAGCTGAAGGACCAAGTTACTTAGCTGTAACTCCTGCTCTCCAGCAGGGATCTTTCATGGATTCACATGCACTTTGAATATTCCCTGTTGTCAGGCTGGGAATCCTCTGCAACATTAAAGCAGTTTACCTTTACACTTTTAAACTGCTTGACTATTAGAGTTATTTTAGGTGATAATGTCGACAGACAATTATACAGGTCCCTTTGGCTCCACCCCTGGTGGCCATCTTCAGATTTGGCAGAGCACATAATGTGTCAGAATGGGCAAAGAAGAGCCAAAGAGGGGTAGGAGGAAGCGTCGTATGTGAATCCATGGAAGATACAAATGGTGGAGAACAAGAGTTACAGGTTAGTAACTTGTTCCTTCGCCAGCATTGGATCTTTCATGGAATCACATGCTCTTGAATAGGATTATACAGCAGTACATATACAGAACCAAAATGGGCAGAGGCACAGCTCAATGGAAGTTTCCAACTCACCTTCTGGAACACTCACCTCGTGCGGACAGGTTGTGAAGCACTGGTTGGCCAACTCGGGACTCCTCCGTGGAATCCTGATTGAGACCGTAGAACCATGTGAAGGTATGGACAGATCTCCACGTGGCTGCTCTGCAGATGTCGAGCAGTGTAACAATGTAGCCATTGATCTTAACAAAAACATTTCAGAGAATGATTTTTAAACGAAACAATTATAACGAAAAAACATTGATTCCTTTTTATATATATTTGGGATGGGGTAAAGACTTTAAAATATTGGGGAGGGGATTGGGCTGGGGTTAAAAGCATAGAAAAACGGGTGGGCTTGGACACTTGATTTTATAACAAAACATTGTTATAAATGTTTTGTTAAAATAGAAACCACAGCCCTTGTTGATTGTGCTCTTGGTCTTCCTGGAAAGGGCCGGTTGTCCAGATGATGGCAGTGGGTAATGCACACTGATATCCAACTCGCAATGGAAGACTTCGATGGAGGGTTGTCCTTGCCAACAGGTCTGAAGGAAACAAACAATTGTGATGACTTTCAGAATTCCTTAGTGTGAGTCAAATAGAATTGTGCTCTTGGGAGACATCCAGGGAATGTAAGTATCGCTCTGCCGGAGATGAAGGAGAGCCAAAGAATACTGGCAGAATCAAGGGTTCATTAAGATGGAATGCAGAATGGACCTTCGGCAGTAGGAAGGGTTTGAACGAAGGACCACCTTAGACTGATGAAATGTCAAGTAGGGAGGTTTTCTGGAGAGGACCTGCAGTTTGCCCAACCATCTGGCTGAAGTAATGGCAACTCGGAATTCCATCTTCCAGGACAGAAACTTCAAAGAGACTCTCTGTAGAGGCTTGAAAGGAGGGCCACATTGAGTTCCTAAGATGGAGCAGGAGCTTGGACAGGGGGAAAAGTTCTTTGAGGAATTCTTTCAGCAACCTATGGGACCAAAGGGAAGGCATACCTGAGGCACGCGTGTAGCACAAAGTGGCTGATAAATAAACCATCATAGAATAGTGCCCTAAACCAGCATTTGCCAAAGACAGGAGGTATGGAAAGACGTCTGCAACATGAACGTGCAATGGTGCCAGGTGTTGAGTTGCACACCATATCACAAAGCACTTCCATTTGCTTCTGTAGCAGCTCTTTCCATGGCCAAGATCTTTCTGCAGTCTGGATATAACGGTATGTTTGCAAAATTGTAGGGCTGCAGGAGCCAGCTGTCAAGTTGAGGGATGCTGGGTCGTGATGCAGGACGGACCCGCATCTCTGAAGGGAAGGTCGAGAGTGGGGGCACCCTGATCCTGATGTAGGGAGTCACCGACAGGTGAAGCAGGTCTGAGTACCAAATTTGCTGCGGCCAGGTCGGACCACCAGGATCATTGTACAGCAGTTCTGCTTGAGTGTACTGAGAACTCAAGGTAGCAGAGGGATCCCAGGAAAAGTATAAAGGAGCAGTCCTTATCAAGGGAACGAGAATGTGCCACCCAGGCTCTCCCCTTAGGGAAACCTGCTCGCAAACCCATTTATTGTTGATCGTCATAGCAAACAGGTCAATCTCCAAATGACCCCACTCGGAGAAGAGATGGATTACTTGGCCGTGGTGAAGTTTCCATTCATGAAAGGACCTGAGTTTCCTGCTGAGCTAATCCGCTATCGCATTGTAGATCTGTGGCAAATGGCAGGGAATTAGGAGCATGCTGTGTGCCAGCGCTCATGCCCACAGTGCCTGCACCTCTGTAGACAGTATTGGTGAGCTGGTCTCATCTTGCTTGTGAATATAGAACACAGTGGTCGTGTTGTCCATGAAGACACAAACCACCTGGTTCTGCAGTTGTGGCTTGAAGGACTTCAGGGCCCAGAAGACTGCCCTCAGCTCCAGAACATTGATATGTAGGGCTTTTTCTTTGGACAACCACAGGCCTCTGGTGTGGAATTTCCTGTGTGAGCTCCTCTCCACTGCAGGATGGCATCTGTGGTCACTGTGACTTGATGTGCTGGAAGGCGAAAGGGGGCGCCCTGGGTGAGGTTGAGACAGCAACTCCACCATAAGAGTCTGTTTTCGAAAAGAGGGTGTGAGGTGAAGTTTGTCCTCCCAAGACACTGATATCTGCCGCCAACGGGCATCCAGGGACTCCTGAAGTGGTCTCATTCGGAGGCTACAGTGTGGGATCAATGGGATGCATGAGGACATCATTCCCAGGAGGGATTTGAGAGAGCGGACTGAAGCAATCGGTAGATGTGACAGGTGCTGGACCTTGTTCAGGATAGTAGTCCCCTCTCTTCTGAAGGAGTGGTGACACATAGTGGAAGTGAGGCCACTACTGGAGCCAAGCATTCAGTGAACCCCTTGGTGCAGGGCCTTGAATTGGTAGTGTTTGCCTGGGACCTTGAATCAGAAAAAACACTTCTTCCACTGATGAATGGAAATATGGAAGTATGCACCCTTCAGATCTACAGAGGAGAGGAATTCCCCTTCTTTCAGCTTGTCCAAGAGGTGCTAAAGCATCACCATGCAAAACTTTTGAGACTTGAGTAATTTGTTGAGCCTTCTGAGGTCTAGTATGGGTCTCCAACCTTGGGATTTTCTCGTAACTAGAAATTATATGGAGTATACTCCAGTCCTCCTTAGGCGCACTGGTACAACCTCGAACATCCCTTTTGTAGAAGAGATTGTACCTCTAATAGTAGCCGGGATAGGTGTTTTTCTACCTTTGGGATGGGAGGAATGTAGAGAGTGGCCCAATTAACTCATGGGTATGGCCCTGTTGAATGATGGATAGCAGCCATTTGTTGGTGGTGATAGAGTTCCACTGTACAACAAAGTTGTTAAAACCACCCCCCTTCTTGGGTGTTAAAGTGGGTTGTTTAGGCCAAGGCCTGGACAGTCCTGCTTCGACACTGGCATTTTGGAGTAAAACTCTGCGTCATTGCTGGTTTCCTTGGTAAGACTGTGATCTTCCCTTTTAAGCCTCTTAAGAGGTGTTGGTGTGGGTCATCTTGGGACAGGATCTGTGATCCCTCAAAGTCCTTGAAAACCTTGATTTTCCTGACGGAAAGGACTAGTGATGCTGTTGCAGAGTACTGCAACTAGCCGTCTCGGTGTCAGCCTTCATGGCCTGCAGGGTCTGATTCACTGTTTTTCCAAATAGATTGATGCCGTCAAAAAGCATGTCAACAACTTTAAACTAGATTTCCGGCTGGAAGTTGGTGGCCTTAAGCCAACTTTGAAAGAGTAACACTGCACCGTTACCCATCTGACAGAATCCCACGTCTGCCATATCAATAGCCGTAGACCAGCGCATTACCAAGAGTGCTAAACCACGCTACCTATGCTCTTCCACCACCTTATCACTGATGACCCTAGATTAACCAGAAAAAGAGCTGGCAGAGAAAGCTTCAACGTCATAGCCCCCACACTTTGGAACTCCCTACCTCCAAGCATACAAGAAGAGCCCTCCTACCTCACCTTCCAAAAAAAACGGCCCTGTTCAACAAATATGCCTAAGTTGACTGCCTACCGTCCTGTATGTACAAACTGCCCACATAAAGCTTGGCTAACTGCCCGATTGCCACAATGTTTTGTATCTATCTACCTTACTTATGTACTGCAACCCATTCTAGCGCCGTGATACCTCAGCGTCTTGGGCGCTACCAACAAATGTAATAAATGAATGAATTGATAAATAGAGATGGCATGATCCGATGCCACTTCTCCGTCATGCAGCAGTGCCTCATCCCGCTTGTTATAAGGAAGAAAATCAATGATTTGCCCAAGCTTGAAAAAGTAGAGAAGACCCTCTTGCCAAAAGTGTCCAGCTGTTGGCCTTCCTTGTCTGGAGGCACCATACAGGGGGATGACAGATTAGAAGAGTCCAGGTAGGGTTCTGTGCATAGGTGTTTGGGTGCTGAATCTGGGACCTTGTACTTCTTCTCAAAGCAATCTTTCTTAGGCGGCACTGTGAATGGATTCTTCATCAATCGAAGGCCATCTTCCCAAATATCTTCCAGCAATGGAATGGCTATCACTGACCTTTTGGCCGATTTGTGCCTTTGATAAAGGAATCCCTCCTTTTTCTGCTCCTCTGGGAGGAGATCAAATAGCTTTGCTGTTCGTGACATGAGACCATGAAAGGAGCCAATCTCGTCTGGAGGCGAATCTCTTGGAGGTAGATCTGCTGGCTCACCATCACCTGGCACCAGGAACTCAGCTGTAAAGTTAATGTGTGGAGAACGGTCCATCGGAAAGTCATCTGAACTGGTGTCCGTATCTCTGAGGGGGACTGGTGGCAAAAGTGGTGCACCTGGAGGGGGTCTGGACTGTGGTGGAGGAACCAAAACTTCTTTTGCAGGAAAAACACATGCTGTGCTGGAGAAGGCAATGGTGGAGCTGGGAGCCATTGATGGGAGCTCTGAAACCAGTGTCTGTAGCATGAACAAGATGTACATAGACAAGTCCCTTGAGCTCGAGGGTGCAGGAGCCTGATGAGGCCTGGAAGGTATGTCCACTGGGACAGGTGTAACTGACGAAGGTTGAGCACGGTCTTGCTTAGGTAGAGAAGGATCTTGCTTTGGTGGAGCCAGTGGCAGCATATCAGCAAGAGAAGGCACAGCATCCTCGTCGTTGTCTGAGAATAATTCCTCTGGTGCATACACGTCCAAGTCAGCTCCCCGCTATAGCAGTTGTTGAAGGGGCCATGGTCGTGGAGGGGACTACAGGCAGTGCATATGGAGGTAATGAAAGCAGTGGCTGCAGACAAGTTGGCCTGTGGAGGTAAGACAACACTGATGGGACTTCCCGGTCCAAAGCAACTCCCTTTAGAAAAGAGGAAACCAACGGCCTTTGAGCATGTGTTGTGGACGATGAAAACATGCTTTGTGACAGAGTAGGTTGAGATTGCAATGAGGCAGTTGGCTTAGTGTACTTAGATATAGATGATGATTTGGTCATTGACAAGGTGTTCAATGGAACCGACCTAATTGATTTGATCAATGACATACAAATATAAAAAATGTTGATTTGATCAGGGATGAGGTGGCCGACGGAGTCGTCAACGGGATGATGTTCCTCATCGAAGAGAACTCCAGCCATTCATGACCAGCCATCGACGAGGATGGTGTAGATGGAGGAACTGTAGTCTAAAGGGTGCTTAGATGAAGAAGCTGCTGACGAGGGCGTTCTCGGCACCGTAGTAGTCAACAAGGTGACCATAAGCATAGACAAAGACGTCAACAACATCGTCAATGAAGGGACAGTCCAAACATGTGATCCATGCCCCATTTTTGCCATCTTTCCATGGGAAGATTCTTCATGGGGCCTTGACCTTTTGATGATGGAGTGCGCTCCAGGGGTCTGCTGTGCCAGGCAGAGGTGTAACTGTGGGCCGAGTCAGAGACCCCAACACCTTCCTACAACCAAACCACTAACCTCCAGTAGTGAGTCTTGTGGGTTTTAGACGAGAACGACTTGGCAGATGGTACAGATATTCAAGTTGTGGTACAGGTACAGATAGTAGAGACATTTCTAATGAAAATAATCTTTGATGTACACGTTCTTAAGGTGATAACTCTTCCTCATGTCTGTGATAATATCCACAGGCTCCTGAAGACCTCAAATGGGACAGAACATACAGCAAACCGAGAGGCGATGGAATGAGTCAAACGTTCACACCAGCCAGATAGAAGCGACATGTTACCAAACCAGATGATATTATGTAAAAAACGAATACAAAATAGAAAAGATCGTCGAATATCTCAAGAGAGATTTCTCGAGGACTCCCAACACTTAATGTGTTGTAAATAATGTGAAGATGGCCACCAGGGGTGGAGCTAAGGAGGGCCTGTCTAATTTGCTGTGGCAGTCTGATCCAAAATGAACCCAGTAGAGCACTAAAGTGACAAGTTTAAAAGTGTAAAGGTAAACTGCTTTAACGTTAACGAGGATTGCCAGCCGGACGACAGTGAATAATTAAACAGCATGTGAATCCATGAAACATCCAATGCTGGAGAACTTTGGGGACTGGAATGCGCAGCAGTAATGACAGGCACTGTGCAGAGAAATTTCTGGAAGATGTTACTTCCCCCCAGGAATCCCAATGGTCCTCTTGAAGCAATCATGGGCAACACAAAAGTGAATGATAGAATTAAAATGGCCCTGCTGTGGTACGTTATGAAAAGTCCATGTTCAACCTCATCCTATCTGATGTTACATGTTGGATGAAGTTCATCACACCCTCATGTAAAAGCTGTCTGAAGATCCAAATAATTAATGAAGCAGTTAAAATCGGTCTAAAGAAAGACCGTCTGCAGGCCTTTTAGAAATGAATTGAGAACAGGTTCACTTGTACAGCAGTGAAAAAGGGAGTGAACATGCATAGCTTGAAAGAATGGGAACTGAAAAACCAGGAGGTGCACTCTTACCAGGAAAGGCATCTGCACACATCCCGAGCGCAACAGTGATATCCCCGTACAGTGATCAACCAGAAGAGGGTAGGCGGCTGTCCAATGAGCTTCAAATGAACACACTCTAGTGGAATGAACCAGTTATTTAAAAAAAGAATGGTAGGCGATGGATTCAGTGGACAAAGAGCAGAAAAGGAGTATACCAGCTTCTGAACATCAGTCCATGGCATCATCACATACGAAAAGCCCTGAGAATAATAAAGGAATCCAATAGGGATTATACATAGATGATGATTTATCTTTTCAATGATAAATTTGAAGGGACGGTGGAAGTGGCAAATTTCTTGAAAAAAGTATGAAGGATGAGACACCAAAAATTAAATGAAGAAAAAGCTGCAAATTACATCCAAATCCGCCAATTTGAGGAGCACTTTGACCTCTAGCTGGACAGCACAATATTGGTCACTTGCGCCCATCTTGGCTAAAGCTGGAGCAAGAGTGGACACTGGCAGGGGCTAATTGATCTAAGCTTATTTTTTCTTTCTTTTATTTTATTTTATCTTACATGTATCTTACATCTTTGATCTTTGTACCACACAAGGGCTTGTGAGAACGGGATGTGCAAACACAAATGCCACATCACAAATCCCTCAGAGTCATTGCAAAATGCAGAATTGTTGAAATACTGGGTGTTCCGGTGCCCAGGACATAAAGACTGTCTGGCACATTCCCTGGTAAGTAATGACAAGGATAGCTCTTTCAATGTAGCCACAATCGTGACCAAAATCCTGGATGGGTCCCAAGGCAGAGCTCAAAACGTAAATTAATCTCTTGTAACATGCATTAACTAATTTGACACATTTTGATCCAAAAGGGAAAAGGATCCGAAAGCTGCCATATCATTTAGATGAAGGGTGTATTTGCATAGTCGTAATCCAGACAAGAAGCTGGAGACATAGAGGATATCCGGTGGTTTTGCGGACAGGAATTCTGCTGAAGTATTTTACTTTGCTGGAATTACGCTGACAAAACTCATTGAAAAGTAAAGCGGTTTTGTAAGGGGTTAAAAGTGGTGGAGAGGAGTTTGGGGGAGCGGGGACTAGCATAGGGAAAGGGAGTTTAGGAGGAACACCCCACCCCAAAATGTGATAACATTTTTAAAAATCGATGAGTTTTGTCCAGCAGAATTACAGGGAAGAAAAATACTTCGGCAGAATTCCTGTCAAAAGGGCGGCATAGAACCGACATAGACTCCCACTGATCACATTACACAGTATTATTCAAGTACATTAAACACAGATGCCAGTGTTTCCTGCGTAACGCAGTGCTCGTCCATCATGTTTTTAATTGTCCTCTTCCTAGCGTGGAACTACTTGGGGTCTTCACAGGAAATGTTACAGAAATCCAGAGAGTTTATAAGAACAGATCTCAACACTTGTATGGGTATTTATTCTCAAATACCCTTCAAACCATAGCACTCAATAAGATTCCAGCTTGTATGTGATAGGCATTACGAATAAACCTGGAGGATATGTGTTGTATACATGTATATGCACCTCTACCCTCACCTGTGTAGTTTTGGCACAGAGAGACCTGCTGACTGAGTAAATTTTGCCAAATTAAATGTTGACAATGGAAACAAATATTTCACCAAAATCAGACAATCTTAAGCGGTTGGTTCGCAATTGGGGGGTTGCCTTTAAATGACACATTTGAACATATTGCTAAGTATGCGTTATTAACACATTTTGTCCCAGAAAATGTAAAGAGTATCACTTGTTTCCTAAGGTTTTGGATCAAACAAAGAAAATGTGTTGGCCAATCGGAGTGCATAGATACAGCAGGCGTCTGCAACTTTTGACTCCCCAAATGTTTTGGCCTACTGCTCCTGTAGGTGCTAGCCAGTACAGTTAATGGTAAGGGATCAGGGGAGTTGTAGCCCAAAACATCTGGATTTCTGCAGGTTGCAAAGCCCTGAGCAAAAGAAACCTCTTGGCATTGAGTGCACCTTAGATGTAATAATTGGCTCCTTCACTGAATGGCCCTCCACGCTACTTACATAAAGCGACTTGTACGGGACGCCAAAGAAGATGAACGGAATGGCTATCTTGATCTCTGCAGAGCTTCCATCGTCCACCTTGGGGGTTTTTGAGTCGTTGTGCCAAAATGGGTACAAAATCTCTCTGGATTGAGCTGGAAATTGAATACAAAGCGAAATACATGAAGAATCCATACTGTGGGGCAATAGGTTTACAGCTCTCTTTGTCAATGTCCCTTTTCTGGGTTTAGCCCATCACTGCTCTGTTCTTTTGAGTATAGCAGATGCTGGCGACTAGAGTTCCCGCACAGAGAAAGGGCCATGATGGTGATCAGACCATTCTCCGTTGCCAGGGACTGTGGCCGGCCTAGTTAAATCCATGCCTGCTATAGTGGCTGCTATAGCAGATCTTCAGTGTTTGCTTAGAGTTCCACGGATGCATGGCCTGCTTTTTCTAAATCCACAGGGACCTGGATGGATCTGGGGTTTCCATGCCTTACGCCGCAGGGACCATCGCTGATCCATCTCCACTGCATGTGAAGGTGGATCAAAACTGAGTGAATGAACATTATCAAATGGTGCAATTTTGATGCACTCTCTCACTCCCATCCACCATCAAGAAAATAATAGGGCTAACAGAGGAAAAGGATCTAATTCTTCACTGGGGACCTTTATTTCACGTGGCCCTCCTACTCACACTCAGGCAAGAGGAAGCGATGTCAAGCTCCCTGTGTCCTACGACAACCACCAGCTACACAATATATTGAAGGCCAGGCAGCATCCAGCAAGATGCAGAACCAGAAGAAGCAGTGCTTCCAGTATGGAAATCAATGGCCACATGTGAAGCCCTCTGTCAAGCTAGGGAGGTCACATCTGGAGTACTGTGCCCATCTCAGGTGGCCACCTTGAGCCATATGTCAACTACAGACACTGGAAATAACATAACTAGAGGGGATTCCCAGGATCTTAACATTGCCTTTTTTCTTCATGGGTTTATATTGCATTTAACAATGATCAAAACATACTAACTTCAGCTATTGGTATTCAGTAGCTTGGAAAAACGAACTCAATACTTAGAACATCAAACTTTATATCATATTACTGTAAACAGAATGTTTTCTCTTGGTTAAATCTCACCAAGCATGTTTTTTTTTCCGCCTTTACCAAAACTAATCACCACAAATGCATCTAACATGAAACATTAAGAAAACAAGGACTAACTTAAAGTCTAATTCCCTAATCATTGGGCAAAAACAGTGCTGCGCCGAATCACACCCCTGCATTGCATATGAGTGTCCCAAATCACTATAGAAAAAGTGTATTCTACAAAATTGGCCCGTACATTTATTAACAGACAAGACAGATGCGAAACTTCTCATTATTTACAGGCAAAACAACAATAACTCAAATGCTTTATCTCAACTGAGAGGTTGGATGGGCTGCTCGACCTGTATGAGAAGGGGGCGCGGAGGGGGGCACGGGGGACAAACACGAATGCCCGAGCATCACAATCCTCCTCCCGTGAACATTCAATATCACCCAACAGCTTGTCCCCGCAGTGGATACTTCTATCAACGACCCATGGAAGAGGCCACTAATCGGACAACAACTATTCTGGGGTTTACTTTTCTGAAATGGTTCCTTTTCTTTTCTTTTTTTTTTTTACTTTTATATCTTTCTTTTCTCTTCTAAATTTGAATTCGCTTTGGCGACTGCGTTGCTCTAGGGATGGGCGTGTCTAATATTTAGAAAGACCAATACAATAAGAAAACAATCGGAAGTAAAGTTCCCCTTAATCTCCATTTTTCTCACGTGCAGTCATCATGGACATCCTGACAACCAATGAGATTTTCCAATGTGGGGCGTCTCCCAGATTAGCCTTACTTTGTTTTCCACTCTGTAATGGGTATGACCATATCAGTGCAGTAGTGTGGAAGCTTCCAAAAGCTGCGGGTTCCGCTTATTTCAGGCCCATTTCACTTACACACAGGTCTGCTCTTTCGAAATCGCCTAAATATATAGCCTGTGAAACCTGGCTAAAATACCAACCATCGGGGGCTGTAAACTCTGAAGAGGGAACTACTCATACCCCCACTTCTCAAATCCGTCAACCTAAGTTTGAAAGCAAGCGCTTTCCTCATTTCCTCATTTTAAGCCCGTGCTTTAGTGTGCTTGACTACTGGAGCTTGATTTTATTTATTTATTTATTTAATTTGTTACGCGCGCTAGCAGCCCTGGGGCATCGAGGCGCTGTTGCAAGATGGTGTCTTAGTTACATGAGGATCCATTTCTCGAGGTTGCAATGAGCGTTAAAACAGTCTTAAAGATGAAATTGGCTTTGTCGGGTGCGTATAACTCTTAAAGATGCAAGCCTTCCTTGTGTCTGGATTGAGGTGGCGAAGTCATTGAAATCCACCTCTTAGGTCAGGCCACCAAAAAAATATCCCTCTGTGGCGCTAGGACCGCTCTGCTTTTCGACCCAGGTAAACTGTGGAGTTTATGGTAGGGACATTTAATTTCCTAAAGGGAGCAAACGCATCAGAGGGGGTTGCAACCTAAAGTGCCCCTGAGATGTGTGGATGGTTGACTCAAGAGTATCCCTCTAAACGTGTGGACGAGGACAGCAACAGTGCACACAATGTCCTCCCACGTGAAGTGTGAGAAACACATATGGCAACTGAGTGGAAAAAGGCCTTTAAGTGGGCTGGAGCTAGCCAGGGCAGAGCCCCAGCGGTCTCCGTAAAATTGCATTGGAGACTGGGCCCTGCCTGGACCCCCTGCAGTCCCCCGCACACCATTCTGGTAGTAGGCAAGGCGCAAGGCTTTTTTTGAAAAGTTTGAAGCTCTAGCGTGTAGCAGAGAGCGGCAGGCTTTAGAAAAAAAGGCTTGCCATATCATTGTGTCACAGACCTCCCTGCTTCTCTGATGGAAGGGGTGCCTGGCGGGGGGTTGGCGACATAATCAGAAGGGGGACTGGGGGCATGTGTGAATGGGAGCGTGAGTGAACATAGGGGGCGAAGCCTCTGAGTTTGCCCCGCCGGTTTCTGAAGTGGCCCCTCCCATCACCAGTTAGCCCCCCTCCACCGAAACCCCCCAAAATGTATGTTTCGTGGCGCCCCTGGTTGGTATCATAGTGCATCTCAACGTTTTCGCAGGATATTCATTTTTCCCGCTCCAACCCCTGATTCCTTGGTGCCAAATAAATCGTGCATTGTAACCCCCTGAAAAGCTCAGCGTCACTCACCTTGGCTGTGCACAAGTATGAAGACGAAAGCAACCCGCATCCCATGCACCGATCCGTGCACCATCCTGCAACGATAAAAAGGAATAAGAAGGGGTGAGCACTCGGACCTCGGGGGCAAATGCACCACTGCGACTTGCTATGGCTGATGGCTTTCAAGCGCACACTGTGAACAGGGCACCCTCTAAGCGCTTTATTGAATTTCGGATATGTCAATTGGCAGCACCGGGGCTTGACGTTCTTCGCGTCGCTGCTAGCTCCTCGTGGCGCCTACCAATGCGCTAGAAGCAGGCTCAGGGGCGGGGCAGGGGCGCAGTCTCCAAGACCACTTAGTATTTGGCCTCTTCTTAGTGGCTGCCAACAGGGGCGCCGATGTTTTACCAATTTCAATCTTATGTGGGAAAGAACGCATCGTTAGAGGAAATTATCGCAGAGGATGGAATGGGGACAGGAGGGGGAGAGCGAAGGAGAGGGAGAGAAAGAGAGAGAGGGAGAGAGAGAGGGGAGGGGAGAGAGGGGGAGAGAGATGGAAAGAGAGAAACAGAGCGCAGGAGGTAGAGACAAGAGAGAAAGAAGAGAGAAAGACTGAAAGAAGAGAGCGAGGAGAGAAGGGGAGAAAGAAAGGGAGAAGCGAGAGAAGAGAAAAGAGAGGAGAGAGCAGGGGTCAAGTCCTAAAAAATAAAGTGGGGGACTCCTCAACTAACGCAATGGGATGTGACGTCGCCAGAAATTAGCATATAACGGTGAAATACGTACATTCCATTAAATTGGCTTTGCATAACCACCCAGATTGCACAGAACAAATGGCATTTGCCTTCATAAAATCAACACAAAAACACAAAACCAAGACAGGGTATTTTCTTGTAATCGTGTTTTTGAAAACGTTCAAAGTTGTGCATGTTTCAAACTCCAAGAACCAATACAAATGTCTCCCTGGGACTTGCAGTGCCGAAATGGGACATTTCACCTTTAGTTGTTTGCTATTTTTCATAAGGTTATATAGTGCAGCGGTGAAGTGTCCAGCCTAGAAACCTGCCGACTGCAGTTTCATCCCTGAGGGCGATTTTAATTCATAAATTCAAAGAGAACATCCAATGTTTCTCTTTTAGCTGGGGGGACTGAGTCCACCCTCTGAATAAAGTGGCTGGACTCCGTCCCTCGCGTGTACCCTCGACTTGAGCCCTGGGAGAGAGGGACATAGGGAGGGGGAGGGGGGATGAGAGAGAGAGGAGATGAGAGAGGAGAGAGACTGAGATTGAGAGAGAGAGGAGAGAAAGAGAGGAAGAGAGCAGGGGAGAGAGAGAAGAGAGAGAGATAGAAGAAAGACGAGAGAGAAGAGGGAGAGAGAAGAGAGAGGATAGAGACAGAGGGAGGTGAGGGAGAGGGGGGCAGAGAGACAGAGGGAAGAGAGAGAGAGAGAGAGAGAGCACCTCTGTCTGTCTTTTCTATATCAGAGGGTGTTTTAGGGAAACGGAAAGTATCTCGTTATTCAAAAACAATGTTGGGGTTAAACGGCGTAAATCAGTGAGTGAGCTCCACGGGGCCACTTAACAGAACGGGATGCAGTACAGCAAAGATGCAACGGGGACCAGTCCACCGGAAAGTAGGGACAGTGTGGGTGAAATCAGGAGGAAGGCTAACACCGGGAGACAGGGACACAATCCCAGGCAGAACCAAGCACTACAACCTTTACACTGAAGCAGTTGACAGCGAAGAGTGTGTGTGTGTGTGTGAGTGGGGAGGGGAGTTGGGGGGTGTAGCAAAATATAGTCATTTCCGACAAAATAGGTCACATTAGCGACAGGAATCATCACGTGACTCGCCAACCGTCCTGACAGCCCATCACATCACCCTGCCACTAGCTGGATCTCCATTGGTCGCTAGCGGGGACTTTGCCACCCCTACCTAGACAGCCTATCACAGCACCCTGCCACTAGCCGGATCTCCATGGGTCGCTAGCGGGGATTTAGCCACCCCTAGCTAGACAGCCCATCACAGCACCCTGCCACTAGCCGGATCTCCATGGGTCGCTAGCGGGGACTTAGCCACCCCTACCTAGAAAGCCAATCACAGCACCCTGCCACTAGCCGGATCTCCATGGGTCGCTAGCGGGGACTTAGCCAGTCCTACCTAGACAGCCTATCACAGCACCCTGCCACTAGCCGGATCTCCATGGGTCGCTAGCGGGGACTTAGCCACCCCTACCTAGAAAGCCAATCACAGCACCCTGCCACTAGCCGGATCTCCATTGGTCGCTAGCGGGGACTTAGCCAGACATACCTAGACAGCCTATCACAGCACCCTGCCACTAGCTGGGTCACTAGCGGGGACTTAGCCATCCCTACCTAGACAGCCTATCACAGCACCCTGCCACTAGCCAGATCTCCATGGGTGGTTAGCGGGGACATAGCCAGCCCTACCTAGACAGCCTATCACAGCACCCTCCACTAGCCGGATCTCCATGGGTCGCTAGAGGGGACTTAGCCACCCCTACCTAGACAGAATATCACAGCACCCTGCCACTAGCCGGATCTCCATGGGTCGCTAGCGGGGACTTAGCCAACCCTACCTAGACAGCCTATCACAGCACCCTGCCACTAGCCGGATCTCCATTGGTCGCTAGCGGGGACTTAGCCAGCCCTACCTAGACAGCCTATCACAGCACCCTGCCACTAGCCGGATCTCCATTGGTCACTAGCGGGGACTTAGCCACCCCTACCTAGACAGCCTATCACAGCACCCTGCCACTAGCCGGATCTCCATGGGTCGCTAGCGGGGACTTTGCCACCCCTACCTAGACAGCCTATCACAGCACCCTGCCACTAGCCGGATCTCCATGGGTCGCTAGCGGGGATTTAGCCACCCCTAGCTAGACAGCCCATCACAGCACCCTGCCACTAGCCGGATCTCCATGGGTCGGTAGCGGGGACTTAGCCACCCCTACCTAGAAAGCCAATCACAGCACCCTGCCACTAGCCGGATCTCCATTGGTCGCTAGCGGGGACTTAGCCAGCCCTACCTAGACAGCATATCACACCACCCTGCCACTAGCCGGATCTCCATTGGTCGCTAGCGGGGACTTAGCCAGCCCTACCTAGACACCCTATCACAGCACCCTGCCACTAGCCGGATCTCCATGGGTCGCTAGCGGGGACTTAGCCACCCCTACCTAGAAAGCCAATAACAGCACCCTGCCACTAGCCGGATCTCCATTGGTCGCTAGCGGGGACTTAGCCAGACATACCTAGAC
Organism: Ambystoma mexicanum; assembly: GCF_040938575.1. Classification (NCBI taxonomy): domain Eukaryota; kingdom Metazoa; phylum Chordata; class Amphibia; order Caudata; family Ambystomatidae; genus Ambystoma; species Ambystoma mexicanum. Next base: position 150,307,468 of record NC_090931.1, read on the forward strand.
AGCCTATCACAGCACCCTGCCACTAGCTGGGTCACTAGCGGGGACTTAGCCAGCCCTACCTAGACAGCCTATCACAGCACCCTGCCACTAGCCAGATCTCCATGGGTGGTTAGCGGGGACATAGCCAGCCCTACCTAGACAGCCTATCACAGCACCCTCCACTAGCCGGATCTCCATGTGTCGCTAGCGGGGACTTAGCCACCCCTACCTAGACAGAATATCACAGCACCCTGCCACTAGCCAGATCTCCATGGGTCGCTAGCAGGGACTTAGCCAGCCCTACCTAGACAGCCTATCACAGCACCCTGCCACTAGCCAGATCTCTAGCCGGATCTTCATTGGTCACTAGCAGGGACTTAGCCACCCCTACCTGGACAGCCTATCACAGCACCCTGCCACTAGCCGGATCTCCATGGGTCGCTAGCAGGGACTTAGCCAGCCCTACCTAGACAGCCTATCACAGCACCCTGCCACTAGCCAGATCTCTAGCCGGATCTTCATTGGTCGCTAGTAGGGACTTACCCAGCCCTACCTAGATAGCCTATCACAGCACCCTGCCACTAGCCGGAACTCTAGCCGGATCTTCATTGGTCACTTGCAGCGACTTAGCCAGCCCTACCTACCTTCGTGCTGGCTATAAATGCACACACGCAGTATAGAAATCTTCCTTTCAGTTCTCATACCTCAGACTTCAGTCCTCCGAGGGCGTTCACCCCACCGCGCTTTGAGGCCATGGCATTAGGCGCTATGCACAGGTCATTACATAACATGAGCGGGTGAGCCAGAGTGAGAAGAAGCACATGATCGCTCTGAGCACCAGAAAGTCTGTTCATGTAAGAAACTTGGAAATTGGGGATTGCGCGGGGGGGATGTCTCTGCTGGGACTTAGCAGGGGTGTAAGTTGGGCTCTCCCATTCTTTCTTCATAAAATGGCTCAAATGAGTCACTTTAAAGGTCACCTGAAGACGTCATGATTTACTAAATATCCAAAATGTAAGCCACCACATTAACCAGAGAAAGAATTGGCCATCTTACACGTCACCAGAGTTCCCTGGCCTTGCCATGAAAAGAACTATGGTAATAATAAGTAGAATAAGGCTCGCAACCACCTGATCACCAGTTCCGTGCTCCGCATTTTAGCAACCGGAGAAGGGGGGGGGGGTGCCTCGCTAATCTGCTGCAGCTCACCATGGTGATTTGACGACATTCCAGAAGTCTCAGCCCCAGCCCCACGCGCAGGCGCGCGACCCAGTGAGCTGTCTCCACTCATAGAGTAGCTATATAAAGTCACTTAACTCTGAGGTGTCTTCCTTCTTGCTGAGTATGGGCAGGCGTGGACAGGGTAGGGCCCGAGCGGGCAAGGCCCACCCAAAATCTGTAAATGCCCACTCTGCAGCGCTATGTGGGCATTTACAGGGTCCCATATCATCTTTTTAAAAAACCTTTTATTTTGAGAGCGTATGACATTGCAACAAGAGTAGTACAGATAAGAGTATCAATAGCAGAGTATGCATTCCTTAACTCAGTGAATACCACATCACATTTGGGGAACAGGATTCGACGCCAGTAATTACTTTGAAGTAATGTACTTTGAATTAATTGCTTCGAAATTTTACTTACATTTTTTTTAAAGGGGGTATCCCCCATGCCCTCATTCCCCAACACTACTACCCCAAATCCGCACCCCATTTGTATCCCTTTACCCAGAACCCCATATATATATTTGAAGCAATTACATGGTAGTAAATGACTTCAAAGTAATTACTGGCGCTGTAACTACGGGACGCCCATTTACAGATGTCAATGCCGCTGGAGCGGACCCAGTTCCATTCGCTTCAGGCCCGTATAGCCGGCATCTGCCCAGGCCCACAGCATAGTACTATTAGTACCGGATCCGGACATACAGGCAGCCGGTGACCTCTGCTGCTACACGGATCGTTGCGGCCACACTTCTATCGTCGGTAAACGGGTGCCGGGGCCCACAGCTGGACCCGTCTGTGAAACGTAAGACACCGGGTGCTGTTTTGGAAACTGAATGCCGGTTAACTTGTCACCAGGAGCAGAGGAGGGCGATGCTCGGTTTCTAGGGTTACCCGGATGCCTGGACAGAGGGTGCCTTTGTGAGCTCCCACCGCTTGCGCCTTAACACGCTGGCTCCTGGCAAGCTGCAGGCCCCTTTCGACCCCAGCCTTGGTTTGCGATCCTTCTGTCTTCTGTTGCGCCCATGTGCCTCCCCTCCTCTGAGCCGCCATGGAAGGATACCTAGCATTTCGGTAACCCCCCAAACCCCCCCAACCCCCCGCCGCCCCCACCATCGCCTGTCTCGACCAAAGCACATGGGTCTTCCATATGGAAGGAACTCAGTCCTGACTCCCAAACATGGCTCACTTCCGGGTTATCCCTGAAGCGTGCAATGCAGGGGTGAAGACGATTCATTCATCTATTCATCCACCCAAAGGTCAGCCTGTTCATGAACTCATCTATTCATTTTTCGTCTATTCACACATCCATTATTCAGCCACTCATACATCACTTCATTCATTTACTTATCTGATCGGCCACACAATCATGTGTCACCCATCCCTCCATCCACAGAGTTATCGAGTCACTCAATTCATGTATTCACCCATTCACTCGTTAACAGTTGCCATTCATTCATACATCCATCCACGGGCTCATTCGCGCCTTGTGTCTATGTTATCCATCCATTCATCTATTCATGTGTCCATTCATTTAACCAGCCATTGCCTCATCCATTCACCTATACATCAACGCATTCATCCTGCATCCATCCGCCATTCCCCCATGTAATTAAAACAATATAAAGTCTGCCCCCCATTAAAATCTTCCATGGTGACCGAACAGAGAACAGGGATGCTGCATTCTTACATGTGTATTAAATGCGGAAATAACGTAAGTGGCCGCGATGTCAAATCGATTCCTAGTGATTGCATACAACAAACCATACCATTGAACAAAGCATCTAAAAAAAAAATCGATGCATTTTTTGTGTGTAGGGGCGTTCTGCCCAAACCCCCTTTTTAATGGTTTAAAATACATTTTTAATAAACTAAACCCTTTGCCATTGAAACAAATGCATTCAATTGTTTTTTCTGGTGTTTTTTTCAATGGTATGGTTTGTTGATGCTTTGTTTTAGATGCAATGACCGGATACGTCAAAAATCGAGGGTAATATTAGTGCTCTCGATTTGACAGATAATGGAGCCAATGTCCACGGTGACAAAGAGACATATGTCTACAATCATAACATCTGGTCTGGTGGAGAAGCTGGGATTCGAAGTCATTTGTCCTGGTACCACAGACAGCAATTTATGTCAACCGAAAGCCCAAATAATACATTTTAAAGAGTATAAGCAGTGCTTAAAGTGGGCTGGGGCCTGCCGGGGCCCCGTCCCACCGCCCGCAACAATGGCAGGATGCATTATCCCATCGCGGCCGCAGCCGCGACGGGCGAGGCGCCTGCCATGAAGTCAGGCGATCTGACAGAAGTGGCAGCCAACCACAGCGACGCTGTGCCTGGCTGCCACTTCCGTCAGTCATAGTAACTGCATCTGGTGACCCCTCACGCGAGAGGTCACCAGAGGCAGTTACTGTCCCTTTGTTTCCCCAGGTCGCCGAGGCGTCTTTAACCCTCGGCGAACCTGGGGATTCCTCGACATATTTCGAGGTTTATAAAAGATGGCTTTGACGGACAATTTTGTCCATAGTCAAAGCTTTATAAAAGATGGCTTGAATTGTGTACTTTCAAAGCCATATTTTATAAACCCGAAATGTTTAAAAAATATGGCCTGAAAACTAGGCAAACCGTAGGGTATGCACACACATATATATAAATGTTATGTATTTGTGTACGTACCTTACTGTGGTGTGTGTACTGTGCAAGCCATCCTTTATGTTTAGAAAAGATGGCTTGCATAGTACACACACCATAGTAAGGTAGGCACACAAATATATAACTTTTATATATATTTGTGTGCATACCCTACGGTTTGCCTAGTTTTCAGGCCACGCCCCTCCCACAAGCCACGCCCCCAAATGAGGGCCCCCCTCGATTTCTTACCCCACTTAAAGCCCTGAGGATAAGGTAAGCCACAATGAAAGGTTACGGTTGGAAAAGTGCATTCTAATAGTGCGTTACAAATTCTGCGAGCACACTATCCAATGCTCGCAACACCTTTCCGGAGAAAAGGCGTCTACACTATAGCTCCGTGGCAACGCGTTCGTCTTGGAAGCAAGATGGCAGAGAACCACAGGTTCGAATCCCGGGTCCGCGCTCAGAAACCTCTTCTATACTAAGCGTATTATAAACAACCAATAATAATGGCTGTAATTCACCCCGTTAACGAGGGACCTGCAATGCCCACAGGAAGGAAAAATCACCCCCTCACTTGAAGTAACATCCGAAATGGCACATTCTATTTAATTCACCTGCTGTGTCTATAGTCCATTATTGCAAAAGACGGTCAGCAATTATGAGTTTGGCTGCCCAACCTAAGACAAGTTACCAACACACTTAGGGACTGATTTTACACACAAAAAAAATTAACATGGGAAAGCCCCACTGAAAACATGTTTGTAAACCAGGCCCTCAGAGGACAAAGTGTGGGTTATTCACTAAAGGTCAAGATCGGCATGTTTGCTGCCCCTCCCCTTCACCCCACTGAGCATCCAAGTATACGGTGCAGGTGATAATGTACATGTGTGTTGCATGGTACATGAAATGCATGCCCCCATGCCCCCCACTGGGAAGCAAATGCAGACTATTCAGTGCATATGCTCATTTGCGTGTTTGGTGGCTCGGATATGAAACGGATGTTATCCCTTCCGAAAGATATAGGATGTCTGTCACCTGCCAAAACCAAGAACAAGTGCACACATGATAGGGGCATTTTTACCCTCCAATTTCCCGTGTACGGCTGGTCGGGCAGTGGCTTCTGAGCAGTGGCAGACTGGTGCCAAATGGCAATCTTTCTAGCGCCAGCCAGGAAGGCTCTGCTTCAAAGCGCACTCTCAGATGCTTTGAAACGTGTCATCCCCCTAAAGGCTATGGGGGGATATGTGCGTCGTGGGAATCAAGGAAAAAGCGAAGCGCGTCTAATTGTGTCAGGCTACTTCTGGGGTACAGCTCATGAGACAGCAGCGCTCACCTGGAGTGGTGTGTAGGCGGGAGCGTCCTCAGCAGCGAGCCCACCAAATCAAACACAAGAGACGACCCCGCTGCACGACAGACCGACGTCCCCTAACACAAGAACAGAGAGAGGTAATGTTAAGTTCCCACCTGTGAGAGGTCGACTGGAAGATTCCCGCCTGCGGTCCTCACTGGGATCCCGGATGCCTGGAAAAGGGTGCAATGGCCAGAAAAGTCCCAGTGGATCCCAGGAGTGAAGCCTTGTTTCCGTCTACAAGATCACTTCTCTAAAATAAAGCTTAGAGTTGACTCTTGGCCACCACAGGCAAACTGGTGTCCCGGTTCAATCCAGGGTCCGCCTGTTGATCCCAGCAATCTACACATCACTTTTTGGGCTGTGAAATTGGAGTGAAGCTATTCTCCTGAAAACCTAAACCTCTGGTTTTTTGAATGGTCTCAGATGGAAATGTCAGCCCCGTGGATCGGAATCCGTGGTCTTTCTGATCAAAATGACTTTCCTCGGAAAACACAAAAGAGCAAACCCCCCTTTCACCTTTCTGGGAGAAAAGGCTGCGCTATTGGGTTTCCGAATTAGCATGAAACAGCAAGGGCTTAAAAGGCGAAAGAAAGGCGCCGCACTTTGCGCTTAAATGAAGACGTCCAGGGCCAATCAAAGCTTGTTTTGTTCTGCAACAATCATAGGAAATTGACGATACCCGCTCTTGACCGCTAACAGGTTTTAATAAAGTGAGTAAACCCCCTATATTGTGTTCATCTCTGCAGCCCCCACCTCAGTGAGCAGAGGTGGGTTTGAGGGCAGCAGCAGGAAGCCCATAGCGGTTGTGATTGGCAGGTTACACTGTCCTCTTATGTGAATGATGTTTGTGCGGCCCACTGGAAAGACAAAGTTGTTAGACCTCCAAATGTCCAAAAACCGACAGCAATAGACTGTTGCATTTTAAATTAAGATCTATATTTGTATAAAGTTTTTGCACCTGGAACTATGTGATTATTGCGAAAATAAAATTTCAAATCCCAAAACACAGATTTCTTTGTTTGACCCCTTTTTACCCCATATATATGCAGGGGTAGACCCCGCATCCGTCCCCCCAAAACCCCTCCACCCGCACCCCACCCATATATATATATATATATATATATATATATATATATATATATATATATATATACATATATACACATATATATAGGGTAAAATCATGTTTTTTTCTTCAAAATTCAGTATTTTGGCAATCGAAATTATTTAATTCTCTATTTTGGTATGATCCCTTTCCACAACCGATTTTAGAAAATGTACTGAGTACACACGCATTCTAAACTCCTCTGACAAATCTACCGTACCTTGGACTTCGGTCCCCCGATGGTGTTCACCTACAGAGCTTTGAGGCTATACTAACGGGAATAGGCGCTATCAAATGACAAATTACATTACATTACTTAAGTCACTAGCAACTGCATATGACTAATAAAATCTTCACATATCGCCGCTCATCGAATGCCCAATCACAGGTATGGGGACTTGTCGCGCGGACTCTGCAATGCACACCATTTCACCCCTTCCGTCGCGGGCCCTCTTCCCAAAGCCATACTGGCTCCCTGTCAATAAGGTCATTCTTCTCAGAACCCTTTGCCCAAAACGCTGAGCGGCTCTTGGACGGAGTCCCAGATGTAGCCAGACTGAGGTCGCTGCTGGAGCACCTGGATGTGTGAGCGTGGTGCCAGGCTGCAGGTGCAGTTGGGAACGCTCCGGCGTAACACTATAGACATGTCGCTTTCTAGCGAGCAGGGTTGTTGCTAGGTCTGGAAAAGATCTGGGGCTACGCTAATGTCGGAACTGTCGGGACTCAGGGCTAGCTAAACTTTTGGTTGTAGCCCCTGAGCTTCTATCCAGGGCTACAACCAAAGGACCCAGGGCTATAGCCCCCCCAGGGCCCTTCTAACGATGCCTCTGGTGGAGAGGGCAGTGAATACACGGGACTGACAACGAGCCGGAGAAGAAGATGGATAAATGTCCAATGGGATCCAAAACTGACTTGTAATCCATCTTGAGACTGAGCTTGGTGTTTCGGTGTGTTAGATAAATGGGACGAATCTTCCATTGAATAGTAGCTTAATAATCACATTAACTATTCCCTATGGTTGGGGGCATTCCCCTTTGGTCCTGAGGTTGCAGAATCTCCTTTGATCTAGAAAAGACTACCTTTGAGCAAGTACACCTATCACACAAAGCTTTCCTTTTAGTTTTGGCTATTCGGTGGCACTGAAAGTGGACATACAATCTGAAATGATTGCCATGTCAAGTGACAATAGAAGAACGATGAGGTTGGAGGAGGGGCAATGTTTGGTTGTTTAACCACCTATTGAGAGTCCCTACAGGCACTACCCCTTGCCCCGCTCCCAACACACACACTGAAGACACATCCCGCTGGAATCTTTTGGAATCTAGCTCTGTGCTTTCTGAGCAGCCCCCCACAAAGCAATGGCTTCATTGCAGCTATAAACCCGCCCGTGATGTAATCAAACTGTCTTAACCAAGTGTGCCCTCAATCACTTGATTTATAAGCAGCATGTGTGTCATTGCACTGAAGTTCTGCTAAGAAACAAGCATTGGGGAAGTCAACAGTTTTGGTTTTTGTATAGGAGTTAGTAGGCATTTGCCAGGCACTGCCACAATATGCCTAGCTGCTACTGCCATTTGCCAGCTAGTGCCATTTTATGGCGAGGTAGTACCCTTAGGGCAGCACCTGAAAAATGTAGACCCCATGCCTACATACAAATCAAAACTGTTGGGTTTGCCAATGATTCTTTGTTGAGGGTGTGTACACAAACAAGTGTTCTTATTGGTTTGAGTTCGAAGGTGGATGAAGAACCTAAAATGGCCTCCCTGACAACATATCCGAGCACAGTACTCTTTATGGTGGAACAAGCCCATAGTCACCAATGACGAATATCTGGGCAATTAATGACTGGCGGCAGCAGCCAAGTGTCGCTCCAAGAATAGGGAAGGGTATGCAGTGATAAAATCGTGTCAAAAATGCTGTGGTTTGACCCGTTAAAGGTGTACCCCATTACACCATTTAAGGGGAGCAGGGGTTGCGGGGGTGTTCCCCGCTCCCCTTAAATGGTATAATGGGTCTGGGGTTTGCAGGGGTGGCCCCTGCATCCTTTACATGGTTTGCAGCGGCAAAACCGCAGCCGTTTTGCCGCAATATTTTGTGTCCACGGCCATATTTGCAGCAATTTTAACACATGGAACCTTGGGAAGACTTCTACATGGGCTGTTGTGGATGATTAATTCACTTTAATTCATGTGTTTGTTGGTATGAGGTTGACATTGTAGCCTTATGAAACACGTGTCTTTGTATATTCTTTCATTATTTGTCTTTGTAGTCTAGTCTCGATTTTGGATGAATTGTTTTCTACAATCTCATTATTTTAACAGATGTAATTGTAACTTTTATGTCTTGAGCTGAAATAAGAAATAAGCTTTAAACTTCCGTTTTGGTGAGAGGATGATAACGCAGGGCCCTGATGCCGTTACCACCCGGTTCAGCCCCAGAATGGGTGCTTTTGCTATCAGTACCCCAAGGCCATCCTGCCGGGCACCTACGTCTGTAGGTAAAGCCCTCTTTCCCCTTTAGTTGTTTGGACATCAGTTCTTCTCTGGGCAGGGGCGTTGCTAGGGGGGGGCTAAGGGGGCTATAGCCCCTGATCTTTTGGTTGTAGCCCCGGATAGAATCTCAGGAGCTACAGCCAAAAGACTAGCTAGCCCCCAGTCCCAACAGTTCCGACAGCAGCTTAGCCCGGGCCTTTTCCAGACCTAGCAACTCCCCTGTCTCTGGGTGCTAATTGCTTTAATATATCAGTCTGCTAAACGTGAAAGAACCATCGCCTTAGGGACCTGACCTCATAGACCCGAAGCCCTCCCGCCAAATGCTATGATTTGCTCGCATCAATTGTATAAATGCCTTAAAAACATGTTTTTGCAAGCCTATTAAAACGACAATCAGAAACTCACTATGATTCTTAATTTCCTCAGAAGCAGAGATTGAATCATCAGCCATGGCAAGATTGAGATCAAAAGCCAGCTTTGCTCAACGATCAATCCTGGTCGGGATGGTGTCTCCGCAAGGACACATTACGACGATCGTACCAACGACTCGTCAGCCGCCATTATTTCATGCATTACAAGATCAGTTCGATTCCGCGATCCTCTGACCCCGCCGCATCTAGTACGTAAACGAAGAAAATGTGGTGAATACATCTTTTCTTGAGCGTCCTCTGCCTTTGCACCCATAATCACTATTTCCATATGCCATTAACCTCAGCTGGACCCGTATTAGCCGACAGAGCTCTTTAATCAACCCAAACAGCAAAAAATCACACAATCAGTATTAAATGGACAATTCTAGAAGATCATATTTCTTGGGAATCATTTTCTAAATGTTTGCTTCAGATATGCTCATCATTTGAACAGAAAGGGTGAAAAGGCAGGGAATTCAGATTCTTAAACTCAAGAGCCGTGAAGCTACAAAGCCACATTGGAGAAAGTTTAGGTGGTCCTGGCATCTCAGGATACATCATGACTGCTGCAACATGGAATATTTCTAAGCCACATAATAATCAAGACTATATAATGGAAGAAGCAGTTATTAAACCGATGATGGCCTTGTAAATGATCCACAAAATTAAAATGTCTTCTAAAAGGTGAAAGCAGACGAGCCCACATGTTGCCTTTTATTTCAAGCAGATAATTGGATTTCTGATACTAAAATCGCTAATGCAAATTTCAAGATATAAATAGGTGATAACAAAATATGTTTTGAGGATTCATCGTGTAAATAGAAAGAAATAAACTGCATATTAGCACCCTGTTGGGTGCAAGCAACCAACCCGATTGTGGGCTTTACCTGCTCGTACAAACCCTCATTGTTGGTTGCTTGTGCAGTCTTCCCTTCTCCGCGCACATCCCTTGCACAACACTCCATCACCTACCCTCTCCTGTATCTCAAACTCCTTCAAATTAAAGCACAAATGTCTACCTACCTGACTTCACAGATAATGCCTATGCCCCCCAGGCCCCTACCCCTCCCGCTCCTCTCTAGTTTCACTGACCTCGATGGAAATGGAAGAGAGGGTTCCCTAGAGTCTCAGCTGCCATTTCCATATGGGTGATCTTATTTGGATATTACTTAGGGGGGCGGGAGGGGGGAAACAGGTCACAATTTCCCCGCAGCCCATTTTTATCCCTCAAACTATTTGTCTCTCAGGAACCCCCAGATTAGGCCCTCAGATGCTAAAGGCCTCGGTGCGGGATGTACCAACACGTAATGTCATTTAGCACGTGATAATTGCCTTTGCTTCTCTCAGGCTTACTGTTAACTGGAAGGCCATTACTAACCATTATAGACTGCCATCTCAGGTTTATCCACATATTAAATCAAGTCAGGTGAAGAAATTGTAATGATTGATGAATTCTATGTGTTGAACGAATGTCAGTGTAAACTAAAGAGATTTAACTTTCACACAGTATCTGCGCCACAGCTATAATCAAAACCGTGTCTGTTTTTTTTTTGTGCCATTCAACTCCCGTAGGAGAGCCCTTTGTGATAACACGTGTTTCGGCGCGTCATGTGCCTTCTTCAAATCAGGGCAATGGGTGTTACATTGACATTGCTTTAAAAGCAAAAACAAAATCAAATACAAGTATGCGTAACCATACATATTCCATGTCACAGCAGTATTGTGCAGAAATAAACATGTCAGACAGAGATGAGGCAGTGGTGAAGGGGAGGATGGATACAGTCAGTTGAAAAGACACATCAGACAACAGCAATGGGGAGAGAAGAACAGCAAAGAAAAATAAAAAAACACAGTGGGTTAGGTTACTTCCTGTGTGGCTTCTCCATTTTACAGAATTCTTCATCATTGTAGATGATCTAGTGGTCATCACGTCTGCTTATGGACATAGTTTATTAAAGCTCATAGGAATCTATTACAGTACTGTTAGTCCAATGCAAGCCTTATTACTGTTTATTTGGTGAGTTGGTGTGAATTAATGCTGTTGGTCTCACCATATATTTCTCTGTTCATGTCTGCTCTAATCTTTGCTCTTTAGTCTTTAGATAGCAAGGTTGCTGGGTTGAATCCCACCTGTAAGACATTATTGCATCTTATTCAAATGTTCCCACAATAACATGCCTTCAGTATTGCTCTTGCAACCTTCCATAGATTGAGGCCGTCTCGTTTCTGGAATCGTCAGTATGTTTGTATTGTTGCCTTCACTTACACTCTAATTGTGCTTGCGACTGATTTACGTATATATACGGTGTATGTTCCTTTCTAGTTTCAAAACCGCTCTTAAGCTGCACTGCATCTCTTATTTATCGTAGCAAATTCAAAATCCTCTGTTGTTACTGTCTCCTTCCCCCGATCATCTGCACCCCGTTCAAAGCGCATGCATACAGCCTCAACGCCCATTTCCTTCCCGCCCTGGGGCGTACAGCTTTATCTGATCGGACTCTTATCAGCGTGTGCCATTTTATCTCTTATTTCTCATAAGCAGATTCAAATTCCTCTAATGTTACTGTCTCGTTCATCCGATCACCTGCACCCTGGTGAACAAGCATGCATATTAACTACACACCTGTTTCCACGCGTTGGGGCTTTCCATTTTATCTAATCTAACGCTTAACAGAAACAGAGTATGGCCACAATAACAAACCATTCATATGAGTGCCATTTGGCTTGAATGCTTATTTAACTGATTCTTCCGATGTTCCTCCCGCTAGGGCGTACCTGAAATGTATCATCAAAAAATAGTCCATAGGCGCCCCTCTGCGAGAACGAACACGGCCCATTGACCTGTTCTTTGGGAAGGTACCCACTCGAGAGTCCGCAGCCACACTTTTTTGATTGTTTAAGGGGCTTAGGTTTAGTCACTCTAAGTTTCCTAGGGTCATCCAGACGTGGACCCCTTGCTCACTGTGCTCAGAGACGCACAGCTCCACCTCACTGATGAGGCCCAACAAGGCTGAAACACGTATATGGGGTTGCTGTTGGTACTCTTGTTCAGAAGGAAATTGCCATAGCATTTCGTTGCTGGACTGCCCATGTGGGCGGGACAAAGACTGATATGCAAATGGATATTTCCCATCTGTGAAAGGTACAGTGAGCTAAAGTGTGGCTGCAGAATCTCGAGTGGGTCCCGTCTGAAAGAACAGGTCAATGGGCCGTGTTCGTTCTAGCACAGGGGCCCCCATGGACTATTTTCTGAAAATTATCATGTTCCATCCGTTCTCGTCGGCTCTCCGAAAGTAATGGAGATGCGGGCTTGCAATTCTCTTGTATACTTTGGTTGTCATGGTTCCCAACCGTCCATCTTTAAATTCCGTTCTTCGGCGTTGGTGGCCGCCATCTTATGGGAAAGGGCTTGCATTCATTCAATCTATGTCTGTGTGCTGGTTCCCATACTCATTTATGACTGATGCATGGTCTAATGCACGTCACTCTCGGAAAATACGCTGATACCTATATTAGCCGCACTCGTTACACATGCCTATTATTAAGAAATGCGCTCGTGGTTGCTTATGCCTTTGTTGTGCAGGCTTCATGAGCCTAGTTTTAACAAATTCAAAGTCTGGTTTGAAACTCCCTAAAATACATTGGACCTCATTACGAGGCTTGGGTTAGCCGTGCCTGTAATACAGGCATGGCTGCCGCTGGTATTTTTTTTCTTCCAGCGCCCAGCAATGGGCAATTATGGGGTCATTACAGCCTTGCCGGACCCGGTATTGCCCATTCCTGGGTGCCGGAAAATATTCTTCCCCATTTGAGCCCCATAGGGCTCAATGGGAATGGGGAAGCCGGATGCACCGGCACCGTTATAAACGGTGCCGGTGCATCTGACATGCTCTGCTCGCAAGTGCTGGTACAGCCGTCAGGTCCGATCTGGCGGCCGCAATGGCACCAGCAAGCATAACTCAGAGTTTTCCGCTGGTCAGGGAAATACGGTACCGGCATACTTACCAGGACCGTAGTTCACAGACCAGCAACCTTATAATGAGGCCCATTGTCCCTTAAGTGTCATGCCCCCCACTTGCTGATTTCATTTAATTAATTCTTGCAAGGTATATTAGAGCTGCAATGCGTCCCTAATCAAATTAGGTGTATTCATTCCTTATGTGCCATAGCCACCACTTTCTGATTGAGTACATTATTGGTTGGATGTCTGGCAGGGTATTGTGTCCCCATTTGAATTAGATATACCTTGGGCTGTTTGACATCATGGTTGATTGGATAGCTCGCGGGTTACATTTCAGCCACTCTGTGTCTCCATTTAACATGGGTTTTTCCTAATTGCTAGGAATTTAATTGGTGCCAGCCTGTGTGTGAGTTATGATTGGTGGTGCCAGTGGCGCCTGCTAAAGCCTCTAGTTGGGTGAAAAAGAGTTAAATACAAACCAATTTATTCTTAGGTGTAGAACCTATCAACCCTTATTGTTATGTATTAAATTAATACCACCGTACTTACGTGTTGTGGTTGGTGCAACTCTTGCATGCTACAGAATCTAATTGGGTAAGCAAGACTTAAAGCAGACCCTGTCATTCATAGATCCGGAACATTTCAAACAAATCAAATCTTTTCTTGTGGTTGCTACAATCCTATGTTAATCATGCAATTATTATACATTTCATATTATTAATAAGTATAATCAGTGTCAACACTTCACAGAAAATAGAGTTTGCCATATTAGGTTAAAGCGTCTCAGATGTGTCTCTTGTTCGCCAAATGGTAAGCAACATGCCCTCTTGATTATGCATTGTTCTACATTCCATGTTTTTACTGGGTATGGAACATTTCAAAAATCTCATATAGGATACGTTATAGCATATACATTACTCTGCATTGGACATGCCTCTGAGACGTTCATAATACACAGTGTTTGGGTCTTGAGTTCCAATATCTACAAGAACAACGGCATTTCATTGTTCGTATTCAATCCGACTTCCAATGTTCTAAATCTTCAAATGAGTCGAGCTTCTCCTTCTCTCAATAACAGTTCTCCATTACCACCACTCTTACCGAGGGTCACTCTCTGTAGTCCTATGAACTTGATAACTTGCTTTTTGTCCATTTGGTAGTTCTTCTGCCAATGTTGTGCAAAGTGAAAGTGTGGCATCTTGGCTCCCAATTGATGATAGATTTTCACGTATCCGTGTTCTCAACTCTCGTATAGTGCTTCCTGTGTATGCTTGTTTGCATATGCAGATTATTGCATATACTACGTATTTAGGCCTGCAGTTGATGTTCTCCTTGATTTTCATACTGATACCTCTCAAGTCCTGAAACTTGTCTGTACTGTCATTTGCATGTTTGTATGAAGTCCATGTCCCGCATTTCCTGAAGCCTGATGGCTCAGGCTGCAGCCAGGTTTCAGTCAGTTGACTGTTTTCATCAGGGAGTAGTGATGGACTCAAGTTCATTTTCAAAGTCGTTGCCCTTCTATAGATCATACTTGGGCATTCTTCCACAAGCTTGGATATATGTGGATCCAATTTCAAAAGGTGCCAGTTTTTTTTTAGAATTTTCCTTATCTCATAATCATTGTTGCAGAAGGTTGTTATAAATGTAACTTTCTCCATTTCCGTTGTGGTGACTTGTTCTTTTGGAGTTAGTGTTTGTTGCCTTGTTATTGTTGTAGCCTAATCATGTGCCACTCTAATACACTTGTTCGAATAACCTCTCTGTCTGAATCTTGCATATAATAAGTCAAATTCTTGGGCAAATTTTCATGGGTCTTGGCAGTTTCTTTGTGCTCTGATAAATTCCCCCCTTGGTATATTCTGTTTCACTGTTTCTGGTGACAACTGGTTGCATATAAAGTTGAGTTGGCTTTGGTCTCTTTTTGGTAGGTATGTGTCTGAAGGTAGTCACCGGCAGTGTAGATCGTTAGATCTAAAAAGTTATTGCTGGTCTGACTATTTGTCCCAATGAACTCTATTCCTGCATCGTTTTGATTCATCCTTGTCATGAAATCATCTAGTTCCTGGGATGATCCATTCCAAATTATGAGCATGTCGACAATGTGTTGTGCCCATAAAATCACGTTTTACATATATGCCTTATCTGTATATACATGGTGATCTTGGAACATCCCCATAAAGAGATTGGCCAATGTGGGGGCATATTTTGTGCCCATAGCCACTCCCCTTCTTTGTCAGTAGAATTTATTGTCAAAAATGAATATATTATATTTTAAGGTTGCCACAAGCATTTATTTCAACATGAATACAAAATGGTAGCGCGAGGCGGAATCTTCTTCAAATACGTAGTCAATGGTTTCTCAACTGCTGAATCGTATTTGATTGATGTGTACAGTGCACGCACATCCCATGTGGCCAGAAGAAAATTTGGTTGCCAATTTATTTGTTCTATCGTCTTTATTCCATCAATTGTATCCTTGATGTGAGCCGTAACTGTAAACTAACTGAAGATTGCTTTATGGTTTTGACCCTGATCCACTGTAAATCATTTCCAGGCAATTTAATTTATGTAATAATTCTGTTTTTATCAGAAGCCTTTGTGCATCAAGCCATGTTAAAGCATGTCAGGGTACTGGCAGGAGTAGGTACAGAGATACTACATAGGTGGAGCAACAAAATACATTCACAGTACAAACAGCACCCATTCCGGCATACTGAGCACACACATAGCATAGCAGATAAGCAATATTGCCTATCTATGTCCACTAAGTGGGGTAATCACAGGCAAGGACCTATAGAGAAAGGATATAACAGAGGTTTCATCAGAGGGATACTCATTGAACTACTCTGGTACTAGTATACCACTTGGGAATTTGAGAGACGCCTCCTTCATCATATAGGTGTACTCTCTGTGAATGGTTTAAGACTTATTTAAATATAGTTTAGTTGTCCTAAATTCTTAGATCTTTCAATAGGTTTGTCAAGATGTTAGAAGGCATTATAGCAAAGGATCATCCGCCTATGCACAATCTTTTGTAATCGACAGAGAAAGATTATTATCACCTTCTGATCTGTGGGGTCTTCCTGGTTTGTGTATTTTCAAGTACGAGGAGCGGTATTGAGACCCCATGGAGTATAGATGGTGGTGGCTAATGCAGGGAATTTTACTTTTAACCCTTGTGTCTACTGGTAGCCAATCCAAGACCTTTCACCTTCGACATGCAGAGCCAAGTGTTTTAAGTCTGATGGTCATTATGAAACGCTGATTTGTTAAGACCTAGGTAGAGACTGTTAGAGTAATGGAGATTAGATGACACTAGTGCTCCAGTTAACTATGATTTTTGCACCATTTATGGGTCAGATATGAGTTCTCTTTGTAGAGGGTGGTAGTAGTGGGCTTTCATGCCTTTTCATGTATTTGCTCTCTGAAAGTTTGTTACGATATGATATATATATATATATTCAGTGAAAAAAACTTTGTTAAAGGGACGTTACGGTTAAGTTGCGCTACTAAAAACCTATGAAATTCAGTGAAAAAACTTTGTTAAAGGGACGTTATGGTTCCAAGTAAAACCGAAAAACCCTTGAAATTCGCCAGTTATGGTAAGCTAAGCAACCATAACTCGCGCCACCACCGTGCACTGCTAAGACTAACACCCAGGACATCAAAGATGACATCACAAATATCATTGATGGCATCACTGATGACATCACATGTGTATGTACTTCTCATGAAATATGTGTAGAAGGGATTCTTATTATGTTGAGAAAAAAGTGTCAAGAATCATTGCAAGAAATATACCCTAATAAGTGCATTGAACCATGCATTGATATAAATAGCATCCTATTATGGGGTTCTATCTAGTATACTAAGCTACTCATACAGAAACATAACATTGTGTGCAGCGTACAAGATGAAGGTATGATATTCATAATGTTAATATGTTGAATAATGAAATGATAATTGTTTTCTTAATAGATTTTTGTGTACTGTGAAATATGTAATAAGTAGCTAATAAAACCCATGTATTACATAATTGCATTACTATAGACAAAACACAAAGACACAAGAACACATACCAATATGTGTATATACAGGGAAAGTGAAGTTAGCAAAAAAGCACAAGTAGTAGCAGAAACAATTCATAACTTAACTGATTAGTTTCATGCAAATAAATGATTGCTCTGTTTCAAAGCTGCTATTTACCCTATGTATATGTATCACTTGATGTGATTGGACCCTAAGGAAAGTAGTGTGAGTACAATGTATACAAATATGACCATATACATGGAAAGTACAGCCATGAAAAAAAAAAACAGAACTATCAGAAAGTGCTCATAAGTCTAGTGATTATCTTTATGCACAAAAAGGATTGCTGTCTTTCAAGCTTGTGTCTTCCCGTATGTATATGTTTCATATGATGTGACTGTACTCTAAGGGAATTACTGTAAGAACCTACTAGAAGGATATGTCTACAAATAAAATAAAATTCTTAGTTTCTGACTGTTACTGAAGAAAACCATGTGGCCTAGATATGTCAGCAAAAGAAAAAATAGTGAGCCAGACATGTGATGTCATCAGTGATGTCATCAATGACATTTGTGATGTCATCTTTGATGTCCTGGGTGTTAGTCTTAGCAGTGCACGGTGGTGGGGCGAGTTATGGTTGCTTAGCTTACCATAACTGGCGAATTTCAAGGGTTTTTCAGTTTTACTTGGAACCATAACGTCCCTTTAACAAAGTTTTTTCACTGAATTTCATAGGTTTTTAGTAGCGCAACTTAACCATAACGTCCCTTTAACAAAGTTTTTTCACTGAATTTCATAGGTTTTTAGTAGCGCAACTTAACCATAACGTCCCTTTAACAAAGTTTTTTCACTGAATTTCATAGTTTTCTAGTAGCACAACTTAACAATAATGACTTTGACTTTATATACATGTCATATGGCACTGACTAGATCTCTTCTTATGAACTTGATGTCCGCGAACTTATTTAATGTTCGCTGACATGTTCGGAGAACAGTACCACTACCTACAAACTGTGGGTGGGGGGTGGTGGGGTATGTTTGATTGTTATATCATAATATAGGAACATTTAACAAATTCAAAAAGCAGCACACAAACACATTATATATAGTAATACATAAGAAATGTAACCCATATGTGTAACACACTAACCATTCATTTAAATACAATATGTTCTGAAATGGAATATACCACAAGAAGATAAATTGGCTTCCAACATAATTACCTCACAGACACAACAGAACTGAGAACAAGACCAGACCCACTGAATACATAGGACTTATCTTACCAGAAATAGTAAGTGTACTTCATTTTACTCATATATTTATAAACTTTCTGTATTAGATAAAAAAATATATTATCTTTTTTTTTTTCTCACAGAAATGTCTAGTACTCTGGAATTGCTAGAGGACAATTTCCCACATGAAGAAATGTCACAAGATAGTGAAACTAATGGTAAACACTTTATAATATAAACTATTTATTTATTATTTTTTTATATACATGTAACATAGAAATAGAAAAAACTTCAGAAAACCCTGTTATGGATAACAGTCTTCACAATATAGAAGAAAAAATGGATGTATTGTTGGCTAATTTTAATAATTTAAAAACTTTTGTAGAAAATCATTTCAAACCAAAAACCTCGTACCATTGCCCCACATGTACTTGTCCCTCCTCACCATATCCCAGTCAATTATCCCCAAACCCTCTCCATAATCCAAAACGTTTTGATGAGACTTCCATCCCTTCTTCACCTAATACCAATCATGTTGAAACCCCAAATTCTCCTGTTTTTGTTTCTGTTTCTGCCTCACCTTCTCTGTCATAAATTATTAATATATGTTAAATAAAGTTACATTTTTATATTGTATTGTGAATAGTTTCCGTTTTTTTTTTAAAAAAAACAATGTAGGTGTCCGCGGACAGTGCAGGTGTTCTGAAATGTTCATAAATAAACGAAAATGGAGGTGTCCTGAAGAACAATACGGACAGCGTCCTCAGGACACCCCCATTTTGTTTATTTGCGAACATTTCAGGACACTGCGAGTGTTCTTAGAACACATTCACCTTGCCAGCGAACAATACGGACTACGCCTTCAGGACACCCCCTACGAACATTCCATGACACCGGGAGTGTTCTTAGAAACGTCTTCAGAACACCCCCATTTTGTTTATTTGCGAACATTTCAGGACACCGCGGGTGTTCTTAGAACACATTCAACTTGACAGAGAACAATACGGACAGCGTCCTCAGGACACCCCCTACGAACATTCCAGGACACCGGGAGTGTTCTTAGAAGCGTCTTCAGAACACCACCATCTTGTTTATTTACGAACATTTCAGGACACCGCGAGTGTTCTTAGGACACATTCAACTTGACAGAGAACAATACGGACAGCGTCCTAAGGACACCCCCTACGAACACTCCCCGGACACCGCGAGTGTTCTTAGAAGCGTCTTCAGAACACCCCTATTTTGTTTATTTGCGAACATTTCAGGACACCGCGAGTGTTCTTAGGACACATTCAACTTGACAGAGAACAATACGGACAGCGTCCTCAGGACACCCTCTCCCAACACTCCCCGGACACCGCAAGTTTTCTTAGAAGCGTCTTCAGAACACCCCCATTTTGTTTATTTGTGAACATTTCAGGACACCGCGGGTGTTCTTAGAACACATTCAACTTGACAGAGAACAATACGGACAGCGTCCTCAGGACACCCCCTACGAACATTTCAGGACACCGGGAGTGTTCTCAAAAACGTCTTCAGAACACCCCCATTTTGTTTATTTGCGAACATTTCAGGACACCGCGGGTGTTCTTAGAACACATTCAACTTGACAGAGAACAATACGGACAGCGTCCTCAGGACACCCCCTACGAACACTCCCCGGACACCGCGAGTGTTCTTAGAACAGTTTCACTTTGCTTGTGAACAAAACGGACACATATTGAGTCCTTAGAACACCCCCCAGTCAGTTTATTTAGAACATTTCAGAACACCTGTGATGTCCGCAAACAAATCGAATACAAAAAGAACATCTAACACATAAAAACACAACTTTCATCCTATCTCATACACTCCCACCCTCCCCAAACACTCCTACACACCACCACACTCTACTAAATACACATTTTGAACAAAGTTTCACCGCGCTGTCCGCTGACGTCTGCGAATCCAAGATGGCGGGCGCTACCGAAAAATCTGACGCGCTTCACGCTCCACGCCGTCCAATCAGTGAACACGTTGCATGTCCGCGAACATCACGCAAGACGATTGGCCAATCAGGACACTGTCCGCGGAGCGAACAGGGAAGTGTGTCTGCGAACCGAACACAGATATCACTAATTTTTTTTGACCTACTTTTTGGTCATTTTAAAAAAAACTACTGGACGGATTTTCACCAAATTTGCAAAAGCACGCTTTCGGGACCAAGCCGCTGCTCCTGGTCCGAATTTGGTGGAAATCCGTCCAGCGGTTTGGGCTGTAGGCACGAGCAAAAATGTTTTCCCATTCAGTCTATGGGAAAAAAAAAAGTTTTGGGACCCCCCCTATAACTTTGCCCCCCCTGAACGAATCCTCACCAAACTTTGCAAACAAATTCAGAGTGACCCAAATACGTTTTTTGCAAAGTTTGGTGAGGATCCGTCCAGGGAGAGCAAAGTTATAAGCCACCCAAAAAGTGCTCTTCCTATGGAAACAGCAACTTAACCATAACTACATGGCCACTACCGTGGCCATGTAATATATATATATATATATATATATATATATATATATATATATATATATATATATATATATATATATATATATATAGAGAGAGAGAGAGAGAGAGAGAGAGAGAGAGAGAGAGAGAGAGAGTTTTTACAAGTAAGTCACTTTTTATAAATAGTGTTTGTAGGATGGTGGCTTCTGCAGAAAGTCATAAATGATCACAATTTAGTTTAATTCCAAAAATCCAATGTTAGAGAGACCGTTTCTTACATTAGGCGAACACACATTGTTATCCTATGTGATAAATCCAGAGGAAAGACTGCAGTTATTTTGAAGTGGAAAATTGTTGAAGTTTTCTAGTGCCAGCACAGGTTGCAGTTTTGAATAACTTTGTTTCGGCCACTGGCCATAAAAACGCATAGTAATTAAAAGATAAATACTTTAAAACAACTCATATATTCACTACAAATATTCTGTTTTTACAATAAATACATGTACAAATGTCACAGAAGAGTCACTGTCCTATCCTACCTCATTTGGCTCTAATCGTGTTACAAAGTATTATTTAATTTGACATAAGGGTACATGAGACAAGAGGGTTGAACCAGTTATTTAGCCTGTGTTCCATGTGTGTGACAAAAGTAAAAATCAGAAAATATGTGTTTAACAGTAACTTCCTAAAAAAGTGAAAGTGGCATGTGTACTCATTTTAAGTAATTATTCATTGTGCTTATAATGTAAATAAAGATATATTATTTCTATTATCCCAGCCTGGTTCTTGGCTCACTGTGGTATGGGGGTGGGGGGATTTGGGGGATATTTGCGTGGCTCTATATGAGTCATCAATAGGGCTAGCGCTAAAATACTTAAACAAATTATTTCGGGGCACCTTTATTGGGGGAGGAACTCCCCAAGTTGAGGGTGGTCACTCGATATAGTGTTACAAATTGAGGGCTCGTGTGCCGGGATACAGACTATTATTTTTAACTCGTGACAATTGCATTGGTGACAAGATAATTAATTTGGTGTAACTGCATTGAGGTAGATCGAAGGTTGCCGTGCCTTGTTAAAGGACCACTGTAACTTGACCCCTGAGAGTCAGGGAGGTGTATAGAGAGACATAGTGTGCAATGTGAAATGATTTGAGTGGACATATGATTTGGTCTTGATTGTGAAAATCTAGCAGGAAGAGGGTTATTTTGCGCCTGTGTAGAGAACGTTTGCAAATTTGCAAAAAGCCATTTTTAGAAATGAGTACCATAGAAATTAGTGATGCCACGAAGCATCTGCTGGCTAAATTATTCATTCAGGGAGAGTGGACAGAAAATGAAGCAGTTAACTGTCAGACTAAAATGATACAAGAACCCACATCAGTAGGAACTGATATTTTGCAGGATCATGGCATTTTGCATCAAGCATTTACTGAATTTGACATGACCCAAAATATTCGTGATTAGCAGATTCCAATGGCTCAACTCATAGCTCATTTATATTTTCATGTGCAATTGCTTGAAGAGAGATTGCAAAATAAAGAGGTTGATGTGATGATTCAGACAGATCTCATTGAGCAAATTCGTAATGAGCTGAAAACAGAGCAGCAAGCCAGTGCAGAGAGAGAAAGAGAGTTTTCTGCACTGCATGATACATGCACAGAGAATGCAGCAACTGCAAGTCACTTTCAAGGCCAATTGAATGATCATATTGTTCACGATAGGGTGTTTTTGGATGGTATCCTGGATTTAAAAAAGACCATAAAGAAATTGGAATGGGAAAAAAGTCAGTTCATCATAAAACAGACGGACTCCCAACAGGAGTTTTATAAAGCAACAGAAGTTACAGCTGGTTGAAGACCATGATGCAGAAAAGGAATCAACAGGCTCTCAGGAACTGACCAGAATTGGAGAGGAAAATATGGAGCTTGTGGAGCGTGTGAAGCAAGCAGAAGCTGACCTGTCACAGGCAATTGTAGGGATGCATTAGAGAAAGAGATTAGTTTCTTTAAAGACAAGCGCCAAGAATATGCATGCATGATACAGGGCCCCCAGAAAGAAAATGCAGAATTTCAGGAGGAATTACAGCAAATGAAGGGTTGATTGGTGGCTCAGAGTAGGATGCTAGAAACTAGTCAGGCCTTGGTGTCAGAATTAAAAAGCCAGCTTTCTGAATACCAACAGGAGATTAGGACAGAGAGAGGTAGGTGTGAAAGTTTCATCAATGAAATTGAAAAATATAAACAGGGATGGACGCACACTGATCAATCAGGGTATGGCGTAGGGCCTTCCGATCAAGGAGAGATGTCCCTCCTATTAGGGACCTCAGGCCAGATTCCACCTTTCCCATGAACAAATGGGAACTCACCTCCTGCATGCCATGATAAAGAACAGGGGAACATGAGGCAGTTGGACTTACCGAGGTTTAGCCAACTGATCCAGAAGGCCAGTCCTTGTCTGATATTGATGAGTATTCATCTCTACCACACAGAAGGGAATGGGGCCAGACCAGCGTGTCATGAGAGACTGAAGAGAAAACTACTAGTACTTCAGACCATGTCAACTCCTATGATGAGAAAATCAGGGAGTTATTTATTTATTTATTTATTTTGACATTTATAAAGCGCACATAGACCAGAGGCATCTAGGCGCTAAATCTTAAGAGATTGGTTACAGGAGAGTACTTCTACAGGTACAGTTGCACTTCA
The DNA here is from genome assembly GCF_040938575.1 of Ambystoma mexicanum. Classification (NCBI taxonomy): domain Eukaryota; kingdom Metazoa; phylum Chordata; class Amphibia; order Caudata; family Ambystomatidae; genus Ambystoma; species Ambystoma mexicanum. Next base: position 150,331,074 of record NC_090931.1, read on the forward strand.
ACATATAAATTACAGAATACAGAAAAACAGATATACAAAGCAGTCATGACATGTATGTTATAGCATAAGTAATTATTATTCATGGCAATGGTACTAGGAGTTACAGACATTGATTAGTAGATTCTTTATAGGGTTGGGCGGTAGGCTCCGAGTGGACTGTCTAGCCTAGACCTGGTGTCTCATTGTTGGGAGTCTAGGCTGAAAAGTCTGGTTTTCAGACATTTTTGGAATGACCAGACGGATGGGTAATTTCTTAATTGTGGTGGCAAGGTGTTCCACAGTTTGGCTGCTACTACGGGGAAACTGGACCCACCTGCTTTCTGTCTCTTAAATCTTGGTGTAGCAATGAAGTTAGCGTATGAGGCCCGAGTAGGTCAATTGGATTGGTGTCATGATGACTTCACCCGGGGACCCAGACCTGGTGAAGCAACCCCGGAAGCAGGCATCAAGTCATTTTGAGCAAGCCCAAAAACCCCTGCTAGGGGCTGTTTGGGTGTGGTCCTTGCGCCTATGGCGCCAGGCTCATATGGAGAGTCTGTCCTGGCGCCATAGGTGCCAGGCTCATAAAGTAGAACTTACCTAATGCAGACCATGCTGCAAACTTACCTGATGCAGACCATGCTGCAAGAGCTCCAAGCCAAATGAGGCTTGGAAGGGACTATTTTACCTAGGGACTATTTTTTACTCGGGTGGGGCTGGGGAGGAATACTACCTGGGACTACTTTGGAGGCTATTTAAACCACGCCCGAAGAGCAGCACACGCTTCACGTTATTCTGCATCCAGCAGCGTAACGCTCACCATGTCTGCAAGCCTGCATCCAGTCTTCTGCCACGCCCGCCTCGAGTCTGCAGCTCCTAGAAAAAGGGAGGAACAGAAGGAGAAAAGGTTAGAACAAGAGCAATATCTTCGATCCTTACCTGAATTCTGGATCCACCGCGACTTTGAGCTGGAAGCAAGAAGTATTTTACGTACGCCGCCTCGCCTGCTGCAGCGCCATGCTGAACTCACCGGCCTTCGCAGCATCCTCACGATCCACCGCATCCTTCTGCACCTCCCTGCCGCACTCCGGCACCTAAGGGGAACACACGAACGGCAAAGGTGAGCCAAGGGAATAAACAGAGGCAATAGTAACTACCCCAATAGACTTACCTGATTTACCGCCGGGGGTACTATTCCTCTTCACGGGTCGGCGCAGTCTCCATTGCATCCTCGCCATACCCCGGCCCCTAAGGGGAACAGAAGGACAACAAGGTGAGACAAAGGGACAAACAAGGGAAATTCTTCTCACCACAATAGACTTACCTAATTTTACAGCCGGAGGCATTATTCCCCGAACTTCATATTTTCTCTCCGCACCGGAATAAGGGAGCAAGCAACAGGTTACATTCTGGCCTTATTTTATTGAACTGTGTTGGATAAGACAAATCCTTACCTGAACTTCGTCAGCTACCACGAGGAACTCTTCGCTGGGATCAAGCTGCAAACTGCAAGGAAACGGACAAGAGTGAAAGTCAGACATTTGAACTCTTACGAACTGCAATGTTCTGAAACTCACCAATTCCTTCTAACCAGTGAAGCAACTGGTTATCTACGCGCCCCTGCGCTCGATGCAGGATGGAGCGCTCATCCTTCCAAACTATCAGGTGAGACTTTAAGAAGTGACTACCAGTATGTCTAGATCGCTAACTTTAATAAGGTCTGCGATATCAAAGGCGTGGGCTGTGATTGATCTTGCATTAATAAGGGCACCATTCCGATGTAACACTGAGTCAGTGTCGTCAGGCTTCTTAATTTTAGTATTGTTGTTCTTTGGATTTTTTAAACTTGTTTCCAGTTGTGTGTGTCATTTGGTATATTGGAGTGGAGAGGGTCACCCTTGTGGGTGGAAGTGATCTATGGGTTTGCTGAGGTGTAGTTGGCACTGAGACTAGTGTGTCCAGGCCCTGGGGTTTTTGAGGTATTTGGATAGGTTGATAGACAGCACAGGGACTGTCATGTACCTTTGGGTGTAGTGAGGACCAGTTTGAGAAGATAGTCTAAGTCTCCTTATGGGTCTGGTAATAGGGCATGTGGAGTGAGACCTGGCTGAGGCAGTAGGACCTGGTGTCTCACTGATGTGTGCTAGTGTAGTGATCTGGGGTGGGGGTGTTGATGCGGGGAAGGGGGGAGCTTTGGGAAGGAAGGGGGTAGGGCAGGGGACGGGGTGGTGACGCGCACACCATAAATGGGCGAGGCCGTTCCCTACCCGGGAAAATGAGCCTATTGAACAGGGAAAATCCCTTAGGCTTGTTGTGACCATGATTGATATTGGCAATAGGTGAGGTGCAGCAATCAATATTTCCAACAAATAAGCAGGGTGAAGCAATCAATATTTTCAGTAACTGGCCAGGGTGCAACAATCAATATTTTCGCTAACTGGGCAGGGTGCAACAATCAATATTTTCAACAAATGGGCAAGGTGCAACAGTCAGTGTTTTCAACAAATAGGCAAGGTTCAACAGGTGCAGCAATCAATATTTTTGCTAACTGGGCAAGGTGCAACAATCAATATTTTTGACAGATAGGCAGGGTGCAGCAATCTGAATTTCCAAGGGATAGGAAAGGTGCAACAATCGGCATTGGAGCAGGTAAGCATAGGACTACAACACATAGTAATTTGCTCATGGCAGGAAAGTAATGCTGGAGAGAGAGTGATGAGCGTTAGTAGAGATGGAACAGCGGTGGTGTGAGAACGGGTAAGGAGAGTTAAGAGGCCGTAAACCAGGAGCAGTAATTTTTGGGAGGCGCAATATGTCCTTTACGGCCGGTAGTGGTTTGTCAGCGGGTATGTGCAGCGGGGAGGAATAGACGGCATGCTGATGAATTGTACCTGTTGGTGAATCATGTGGGTATATGGTAGCACTGTGTCACTGATCAAGAAGAAAGTATTGGGCGTTGTGCTGGGGTCTGGCATTGGCAGTTGGTGGATGGACCATGGAACATGCATGACTAGGCGAAGATTATAGGAGCGCAGCACAGCACTACAAGGTATGGGGATGGACTTACTATATTGGCGATAAGGAACGTGGACACGGACCACGTCCGCCATGGACATCCACAGACAGTGAGAGGCCTTGAGTGTGGGCCTTGGGTGGGGCCCGATTTTGCTTGTTTAGGTAGCTTGGTATCCAATCACAGCAATCACATGCTGCAAGGAGGAAGCTCAGAAGGCACTCCAGTGCCAAATGGCTGTGCAACCATTTTGGAAGGTCTTCTTACAGTTCAGCACCGTGGTAAAGGTGAAACGAAAATGCTGTAATAAACATGGTAAAAGCTCGATCCAGTGAATTACCCAAAGTAGAATGACACCCGCTTTCAAGCAGCTTTTCGGTGCATATTGTGGTAGAATCTATGGGCATCATGGAGATCAGGCATCACGCAATGATAAAAGGTGTGCAGCCCCAGTGGGCTTAACTTGTAGCAAGAGGATGAGGCATACCATCTGTAGGCATTCTGCGGTGTGCGAAGGGCCGGTAACCGCAGGTCCGGAAGGCAGGAAGGGGATAGAGCTGGATGGTGAGCGGGTCTGGGTGTGGGCCTTTGGTAGGGGGCTGACATTCGCTGACCGGCTCCCGATTGGCCTCCTTAGGTAGCCTGGTACCCAATCACAGCAATCACATGCTGCGAGGAGGAAGCTCAGCAAGCACTCCAGTGCCAATTGGTGGCACGGCCATTTTGGATGGTCTTCTTACAGTACGGCAACGTGGGCATGGTAAAAGGTAAATGATGTAATAAACACTTTAAAAGCTCGATTTAGTGAGCTACCCAATGTAGAATGACACGTGCTTTCAAGTGGCTTTTCAGTGCAGATTATGGTAGAATCTATGGGCATCACGGAGATCAGGCATCACACAATGATAAAAGGTGTGCAGCCCCAGTGGGCTTAACTTGTAGCAAGAGGATGAGGCATACCATCTGTAGGCATTCTGCGGTGTGCGAAGGGCCGGTAACCGCAGGTCCGGAAGGCAGGAAGGGGATAGAGCTGGATGGTGAGCGGGTCTGGGTGTGGGCCTTTGGTAGGGGGCTGACATTCGCTGACCGGCTCCCGATTGGCCTCCTTAGGTAGCCTGGTACCCAATCACAGCAATCACATGCTGCGAGGAGGAAGCTCAGCAAGCACTCCAGTGCCAAATGGTGGCACGGCCATTTTGGATGGTCTTCTTACAGTACGGCAACGTGGGCATGGTAAAAGGTAAATGATGTAATAAACACTTTAAAAGCTCGATTTAGTGAGCTACCCAATGTAGAATGACACGTGCTTTCAAGTGGCTTTTCAGTGCAGATTATGGTAGAATCTATGGGCATCACGGAGATCAGGCATCACACAATGATAAAAGGTGTGCAGCCCCAGTGGGCTTAACTTGTAGCAAGAGGATGAGGCATACCATCTGTAGGCATTCTGCGGTGTGCGAAGGGCCGGTAACCGCAGGTCCGGAAGGCAGGAAGGGAAATGGCTGAAGATTGGCTGAAGATGAGACTACAAAGAGACCGCCTTGCCCACTTCGCTGGGGGAGAAAAAACCAGAGTGTCAGACTAGGAAGGGCATACTAAAAACCTCCAGACTCCATGGAAGGAGGGATGAAGAAACTGCTCTTTATGCTGGGCCTAAACACGACCGCATGGAAAGTGACCCTGAGAGTTTGTGGGGTCCAGGCGAGAGGAGTCCAAATCATATGAGTCTTTGAGATATTCCCAATCTTACGGAGAAAGGGAGCACCTAGAGGACAGGGAATGGAGTACAAAAAGCAGCTTAGAGTCCGAAAATGAATGGACGCAGGTGCATAGGAAGGAAAAGACAGTGAACCAGAGCAAGGGTTTTGTTAAAGACCCAATAAACAAATCAAGGCCATAAAGAGCTTCCTGACCCCATATCATAAGAATGCCAAATATTCGGTGTGGGAGGCCCGTAAGGCTGCATATAATTTGCAATGTGGGTAGGATCTTCTCAGCTGGTGAACACCCATAGTAAAGGGTTTGTGACCACTTATTTTCATGTGCTCCCCAAATACATCATAACTCAGTTGGTGCATGATTTCCATGAGCACAGGACCCTGAATTGGGTAATTGAACAAGACACCAGATTTATGTGGTCCAGAAGCCCGCTGAAAGTAAAACCCCCCAAAACCCCCAAACCATCTAACACTCCTGCTTCTGTGAAAGTGGCGAAAGTGAGAACTACCCCTTCTTTAGATCTGGGTATGGAGGGACCTAAAAATAATCCTCCTTCCAACAAGCAATATGGAAGGCAGAAGGGACCCATGCCCTGGCCCAATGAAATGATAGTCAGGCAGGGGTCCAAAACAATGATCCCTCTCACCCTGCCACCTATGTAAGCCCTAGGTATAAGGGTACCAAGACTATCCTGGGGTATGTATACACTCCTCCCTCGGCACAGGGAGGAACCCAACCAGGTAAGTGCTGCCCTGGGAAACTTCCCCCCAAACTTCCCTCAGGGCAGAAGTATCATTCCGCCTCCCAACAAGAACCTCTTCCCTAGATATCCCCCAAACCAGAATTTCCAAAATAATCTTCCTCTCCCTCCCCGGTTCCAAGACAATAGAGAAAGGAGACTCAGGATGGTAAATTATGGGGGAAATTTCCAGTACCTGAGCTGCTCCGGGAGAAGGGACAGTTACCCTTTTCAGAGCAGCAGATGTATGACTCAAGACCTCCATAAAACCCAGAAAAAGTCTTGCAAATGGAGCGACAGGTCCAGCAACTGACCGATGACCTGGGGCGCATGCTGAGGTCTCAGTCCAACCCTCAACCTAACACTGCTTCCCTGAATTCCCCAACCCCTAGGTCTGATGCCCTGTAGGGGGCAAATGATGGGAAGAAGCGTCCGACAAGCCACAGGTTCCGGAGGTGTGGGTGTGGGTAGAGGGGAGATGCCAAGCCCTAAAGGAAGCTTCCTTTGACACCCAGATAGAACCTCTAGAAACCTCTCAGCCTGAAAGTCACTCTTCTGCCTTGGGAAGTTAGAACCCAAAAGGAAAAGGGTAAGTAGGAAAGGCCAAAGAAGAACCCACTTTGTGGAGGAGCTCAAGATCATCCCCTTTGAAAGAGAAGTGTCCCTGGAGGATTCAGGTAAGCAAACATTCAATTTCAGCAACGGGGGGGGGTCACTCCCAAAGAAAAACGAGTCCCAAAAGACCCTGAGCTGGACAGGGTTAGTATGGAAACTGATCCAGATTAGGAAACATCGCCCAAGGTCACACAGTGTTGGGCTTCAATATCAAGAAAATGAGCGCCAGGCTGGCAAATAACTCACACATTCTTTTCACCCTGGAGGAGAGGGAAGCCTGATTTTATGCGCCGGTCAAGGTGCAGGGTCAGTGTGAATTACCACCTCTGGCGGATACTGGATCCCGAGCCACTCTCATGTCCAAAAAAGCCTTTGACCAACTAAACTCATGACAGGGGGAGGTCAGCAAATTCCCCTCACACCACTTCCCGGACAACTCCAACATTTCAACGGGAATTACATTTATGTTGAAGGGACTGTGGATCTGAAAATAAAAATTGGGTGACATTGATTAAAACATCTGGTGATAGTCGTGACCCAAGAGGGTACACCTTGCGTAGTTGGAAACAATCTCCTGAGGAGGTTTTCACCTCTGATCTACTGTGAAATCAAGGTCTTCTGGACACAGATTAACCAGCTGATAACATTTTAAAATGAGTACCAATTATGGAAGCATGAATGGTACCTGCCCTTAAATTGACCAACGCTCTGAAAAAGTAGAATTCCATTTCATGAATAACCAGGTCCCAGACATCACGGTCATCTCCTTAGGAGAACAAACTGGTGATGGGAAGCCTTCTCAATTCTTGAAAACCAACCTTCCTCCCAATTTTACACAGGAAGGGGACACTGAAATGTTACACCTGTCAGAGTCAGAAGAAACGGAGTCCCGTGGAAAAAACCACAAAGAACCTGCTCAAAGACTGATGGACATTCAGAAAAAACATGAACAGTTGTTTTTCTCCATTCAGATAAATGAGGTGGAGGAGCATGTGCTCGCCAGAACATGCCTGAATAATGGAAGAAGCTTCATCAGCAAAGGATTATTCAGGAAACTCCCAAAAGATCAGACCATTCCCACATTTAAATTGATTGTCAAATGGGAAGTAGGCCTGGAAACCCCAAATTCCAAAAATGTCCTGCCTAGCAGGTGTATGCTAAAAATGTCCATTGGCAACAAAGGCCTAGAACATATTTATTCGGTTGTGAGAGATGCCCATTCTGCCCTTTGCGGATTTCATGGCAGTGGTATTGATATAATTGCCATTCAGGTGTGATTTTGGAAATTTCAGTTACCACCTAAAAAGTATTTCTATCTGCCCCGGAAATGTTGGAAACTTGAAAGTTGGGGAGCTACTGGCTGGTTAAATTAGATCTTTGATTGTGACCTTTCATATTTCCAACTTTGTTAGTTTTTAAAGAAAGGTTATAAAACCATAGCGCACCCACGCAATAATGTGCTGAAATGAAAGTAAGCTTCACTGATTTGCCATGAGGATGGGAATAATAATATCTATTTACCATGGCATGTATTGGAAAATTACAAAATATTGCCATGTAGAGATGTTTTGGGCAAAAAGCTAACAGCTAAAAAAAATGTGTAAATGACAAACCTCTTCACTTCATATAAATCACAGAACTCCCCTAGCCTATCTGCAGGGAGGGGTGGCTCAGGGAGGTGGAAGAGAGAATGATCCTCCATTGGGAAAGTTAGCACCAATGAACTGGCACCTGCTAATTGTAATAATTGGAGGTGTGGCTTATACATTAAAACACACTTGCTCTATGCAAGAGGAGAGGAGACAAGGAGAAAAAGCTGCCTAAAAACATCCTTAAGGGAGAGCTGCAAACATCTTCCAGGACTTGCCCTTAATCTACCTGGGGGTGTCATGAGACAGTTGCCTGACTTCTTGGGTTCAGATGCCTTACAATTAAGAGGCCTTAAACCTTGCCTGGGAGAGCAGGAATAATGTTAGAGTAACATAAAGTAATTGGGATGTCCTGGCCAGAAAAACAAAATGTGCATTTGTCACCATTCCCAAACCTTGCCTTTAAAACAAAAAGTTATTTTTTAATTCCCAGACATTGCCTTTAAAAGAAAAAGGCCCTTGCCCCTTAAACAAAATTCCCAACTGATACCCCTTACCAAAACTTGCTTTTAAATAAAAGGTATACTTATTCTAAAACGAAAATCCCAATTGTCACCACTTCTTAAACATTGTATTTAAACAAAAGAGGTGCCTTTGGCCAATAATGAAATTTGTAAACTGTTACAGAGGTTAAGCAATACTTGATGTGCTCCTTAACTCCCTATTGTTCTTTGTTGCGTTTATCTACAAACCCAGTTAGGCTTATATTATTATCGGACTAAAAACTGATGTTGACTGACGCTGATGTTAAACAATCGTAAGCAAGAAGCTACAATGTATCTATTTGATGACATGAAGAAGACCTTTTCAAAGGTTGAAAGACAGGTCGGGTATGTGTTTTAAATTTTCAAATTACAAAATGATGGTCTGTGATTATTGGACATTAGTTTATTGAGAAGATTTTAGTCCCATGATAATATAAGCCTAACTGGGTTTGTAGATAAACACAACAAAGAACAAATACTACTATCCTCAATACTAAAGTTGGAATATCTTGGATCGAGCTTAGCTCTAGCTTGAGTTGATCTGAAAATCATAGGTTTTGTTTTTTAACTGTTAAGACAGATCTAGTGTGTATACATCCAGTGCTTAACAGGTCTGTAGATGGAAGATAACCAGAGTCATTGGCATATTTAACATTCAACTCTATCAACAACTCTGCGTCATCCATATAGGTGGTAAACTGCACGCTTGTTCATGTAAGCAGGCCACAAAGAGGCTTAGTGTGCACATTAAAGAGAGCATGGGAAAAACATGTACCTTGAGGAACTCTACAATGTATAGGGGCTGGTTCAGAGGCAACGTTTCCCCAGTGTACCGTAGATCATCTGTTCTTAAGAAGGAACAAATCCAACATACAGCACTCTCTCTCAGCAGCCTCCCATTCTAGATAGTGTTTCCAGAAGGCGCTCATGATCTAATAGGTCAACTGCTACTGACAGATCTAATAGCACCAACAACCCTCTCTTACCTCTATCCATAGCTCCAACATGTGGGTTTGAAGATCCAGCAAGGTGCTCTCAGTACCATGGTTTGACCGAAAACCATATTGCCTCAGATGAAGAATAGCGGTTCAGTCCAGATATTCCTGGAACTGCATAGTGGCAATCTTGTAAACAATTTTTAAAGAAATAAAACATTTGTAATCCGTCTCAAATTCAAAGCCTCTCTGGGATTTAAACCTGCTTTTATTTAACCAAGGGGCCACTATAACTTCCTTAATGTTTTCTGGAACAGTATTATGAGCAAAGGTAGCATTCACAAACTGTGTGAGAAAGGGGATGATCCTTTTTACATTCCCTAAAACAAGTTTGGACGGGATGGCGTCACCAACATAGGTAGTAGGGCACATAATCCCAAGTATCATGTCATATCATATCATGTACATTTTCCATCTCAACCACAGTGACAGATTTAAACTAAAAGGTTGATTGAGTAGGGCTTCCCTCAACTTCCAATGATTTGTGTTATTTATCTATACAAAGATTGCTTGCAATGTTCCTATGAGCTGTGCTAACATTGTCTGCAAAAGCCTGTTGAGCTCTGATGCAATCTTCCTTGGTAGGAACAAAAGATTGTGGTTACACCTTGGGCTTCTCTAACTTTTTTAGGATTTCAAAGATCTTCCTAGTGTTAGTTTCAGCATTTTCAATTTGTTCTTTATAATTTATTTTTTTGTGTCATAAATTGTCAGCCTATATACCTTTTCCAAAGATTTACATATTGCTTTATTTGTATCGGTCTTAGTTTTGAGCCATATATGCCCTGCCTGCTTTTCCTTCTTTTTAAGGTTATCTAAAGCAACTATCATGGCTCAGCCCATCTCTGACTCTTACAGTTTTGTGCTTCATAGGAGCTGCCTGGTTGAGCATTTTAACTAAATATGCTCTATATGAGGCTGCAAGCACACACACAAATATGTAGTAGAGTCCATAAGTGTAGTAATGCAGCCAATAAGATCCTCAGGCTTTACTTTTTTAAAATAAATTCCTACGACCAACTTTTTTAGGTTTATTAGCTTTACTAGTTGGTTTCTCGGGATGCTGAATCGGAAATTCAACAAAAAAGCGATCCGCCAAAAAACATAGTTTAGTGTTAATAGTATCTATGTTTAAATTCCAAGATGCTACCCAGTCCAGGGTGTTTCCTTTAATATGGGTAGGCTCACTATCATGCTCTAGGATTTTAAAATTATTACGGTTTTGCTCCAAAATCATCACTTCCTTATGGGGCGCATCTCCATAAGAGGGATTTAAATTGGCTAGTAACACAGTGGAACAATTTGGTTAATTTAGAAATGTGATTGCGTGAATGTCATCATTAAACACAAGCAAATCATCCAGGGTGTGATATAAGAGGATGACATTAACACAGCTGTTAGTGCTAGGAGTGATTTTAAGATGAATAATTTCACAATCCCACAAACACCAGGTGATTCAAAGAAGCACAAATCTTCCCTAGCTATGATAGCAACTCCCAACCCTCCACCCCCCTCCATTTCATGTTCATGATTTTTACAAAAAAAATTAAAATCCATAGGAACAGCAAGATACATTTTAGGTATAATTGAGTCCTTAAGCCAGGTTTCAGTCAAGCACATCATATCAATTCCATCATCTATAATATAGTCATGGACATCGATAGCATGTTTATTTAGTGACCAAGTATTCAAAAAGGATAATTTGATGGTTCCACTCTTAGAGGTGCACGTTACTTCTCGGAAAGTAGTAAAGCAGATGCCTTGATCAGTAGCAGATGAAAGGCCAGCTTCACTGGGTATATCATTATAAATTATATCATCTATAGCATCAACACACATAGCATCTTTAGAACTATCCTTAATTACCTCCTCAATTAAATCACCCAAAGATATATCAATGGGAACCTTATTGGGAAATAGATCATTTGCTATGTCAAACAAAGATAAAGTCACCCAATTACCCTGATCTGTTGTATAACATCTCACTGAGGAGTGAGATGGAAGCATCTCCAAGGAGAGATGAACATGGTGTTCAGTAATGGTATTACTAGTGTCTACAGAACCCTTAGTAAGAGTTGTTGATTGAATTAAGGATACAGTAGGCAAGGTGCCACATGTAATAAAGTAAGCTTAACTAGTAGCCCCACGGCCGTCCAACTATGTGGCAACAGCTATAAGTGGCATTTCCACAAAATCAGACCTAAAGTCTAAATATTTGGAGTTAATATATTTACAAACAATTGCCTCACAGCCCACTTTTTGGGTGGCTAGTAGCAAGCTAAGTTCAGGATGATAACCCATGATCAAAAACGAGCGAAAGACAAAAAGCTGTTAGTATAAAACAATACTACATGCACGCCCTAAGAATGGAACTGAAGCCATACTAATCAATCTGTTCAACACAGAAAATAACAATGTACACTTCCAAAAAAGTGGTATAACAAAAATAATATAAAGCAAAAATAATATATAGAAAAATAAATAAACACAAATAAACAATCACATAAGGATTCTACCACCAACGTCACTGCGTCCAACGCGGACCCGCAGAGGCCGCCTATACAGAGCCTGAAATGAAATTAAAAAGTCACAAATGTCACTGATGGTGGGCAACAAATGAAACGTTCAAAGGTGCACTTAGACAAGAACAGTCCTATTCAAAGCTAAGAGCTATAAAGCAATTCAATAAAGTGGTCATTTAATTAAAAAGTGGAATGGCAGTTCTAAATAACAGTCCTATCATAGAGCACAATATTGCATTGAGCACAACTGTGCTGTTCACATACAAAGCACAAACAGTCTAACCTGAACAAGAGACAAATTGATTTTATGACCCCTCTATGCAGATAGGCTATAACGCGCCAGTGCTAACGTGCCTGGAATGAAACTAAAAAGGCACAAGTGTCAGTGGGGCCTTTAGTTCCCACACTGATGGTAGGCAACAAATGAAACATTCCAAGGTGCTCTTAATCAACAACAGTGATTTTTAATAGGTTAAAAACATACTTCCCCTATTTCGAAAACCTATCTCTAGCGTCAAGGGAGACACATTCATGTGAATAACATAAAGAGATAGATAGAACAATATTTGAAAAAATCCTAGCATTCTCATCAGACAGATCTCCCACCATGCTAGATTGTCCGGCACTTACTGTCCTGAAAAAATAGACCCAGTGCAATATAATCAAAATATTCATCAATATTAATTTATTTATAATGATTGATATCTAAAAAAGATTGACATCTAAAAAATAGTCCCTTACATAACACACAGTGAATATGTCTCTTACATGGAACTTACTTCATTCTACATAAAAAACAACAACATTAAGGGGGTAATTCATAGAATTTAGCGCACAAGTGGCACAGGCGGCTGGCGGCAGTCTGAGCCAGCTGCGTGCGCCAAAACCCAATTTGGCACACAGCGTATTCATGGATTTTAACATCCAGAACCAGCCATGGCACAAAGTGGCGCAGTGACCCTCACCAGTCCCCGTTATGCCCCAACCCCGCCCCGTACGCCAAAAACATTGCACAAATCCAGTACATGGTGCAAAAGCCAGGGGACCAGCATACAGCCCCCCAACCACGAAAACGCGTGGAAAACTCCCCGCACACCCCTCAGAATACGCATACCCCGCTCGTGCCAGCGAAAACGTGTGTGTAACTCCACGCGCACCCCCTAAATACATGTACCCCGCTGGCGCCAGCGAAAACACGTGTGAAACTCCACGTGCACCCCCAGAATACACGACCCCGCTCGCGCCAGCGAAACCGCGTGTGAAACTCCATGCGCACCTCCAGAATACACATACCCCGCTCGTGCCAGCGAAATCCCATGTGAAACTCCACACGCACCCCCAGAATAGACGTACCCCACTCTCGCCAGCGAAAACGCGTCTGAAACTCCACGCGCACCCCCAGAATACATGTACCCCGCTCACATCAGGTAAAATGTATGGAAAAAGTCCCCCCTGTGGTGTGGGCTGCCTGTGGGGCATGGGGAGGGTGGATGGGCTGCCAGCGCATATTCCGGGGGTGCGCGGGGAGTTTCACACACGTTATCACTGGCGCGAGCGGGGTACGTGTATTCCGGGGGTGCGTGGGGAGTTTCACATGCATTTTTGCTGGCGCGAGTGGGTGTAACGCTCACCTTATATCCACAGGGACGCCACCCGACTGGACTGGAGCGCTTCTGGTTTCGGTTGGATTCATCTCCCCCGGGGACTCGCGTTGCCGTGGGTCTATTCTGGAAGACAGGAAGACCCGCCTCCCAAGTATTCCCGTGTTTCCCTTGTGACCCCCTTAGAGCCTTCCTCACCTTGTATTTCGATAAGGTGCGCTCTCCGTCCTGCTGTTCTGTGCAGGGGCGCGTCATGGCTGGGCACCTTTCGGCCTAGTTACTTCACTGGCGAGGGCCTGGGAGACCAGGCCGGCTGCGACTCCACGCTTGAAGTAAGTCTTTAGTTCTAAAAGAATGAGTGCCCGTAATAGTTTTTGCCCTGCTAACCTTCTCCTTCTCTCGTAGATGCAGAAGGGATGATGAAGAAGTCGAGCTGATGGAGAGGGCGGGGCTCGAGAAGGTAAGAGAATGCACGAAGTGCGGCGCAATGAGCGTTCTTTGAATAAGGCTAACCTGTGCTATTCTTCCTTGCAGGTCGCCGAGAAGTTCCCGGGAGAAATGCAGCCAGATGGAAACAGAGCGTAGTGTGGAAGACTTCCGGACCGTTGTTGAGTTCCAGGAGAGCTTTGGTAGGTAAGTGCAGACTGAAGGTGATGGAATCGGAAAACAAATGCATACTAATTGTCCTCTTCTTGTCTCTCCTCTCGAGGATGTTGCTAGCAGAAGATGACGAGCTCCAGGGAAGACTCCGAAGCGAATGAGGAGCTGGATACTGAACAGGTATGGAGGATTAATGGTGTTCTTCTTCTCCCTGTAGATGCAGGCCAAGGATGCTGCAAGCAGGTCTTGGTGAACGTCACGCTGCGAGTGCAGAACAACGCGAAGCGCGTGCATCAGCTCGGGCATGGCTTAAATAGCCAGCAGGTATCCCAGGTGCCTCCAGAGCGGACCACGCCCTTGATGCTAGACTGGTTGATGCAGTTCCACAGCAAACCTTGTGGGAGCAGCCATGTTGGTCCATTCCCCAATGGAAACTCCACCTGCCATATGAGCCTGGTGCCAAAGGCCCCAGGACTGGCTCCAAGACAGCCTATGGGGACATAATTGGGCCCTTGGGGCCTTGCAGGAACACTGTGGTGAAGGCCAGATACCCCAAGTTCCCTGGCCAGGGGCTATGGTCGAGACAGCACTCCTCCCTAAGGCCCCTCTCAAGGTGGTTCTTCTGTCTGGTCCTGGCTTGGTGGGGTACTCCTTGTGGAAGCGCCGTATCAGACGCGGGGCATGAATGTAGTCACTGGGCTCCCATGTTCTGTCCAGTCCACTAGATAGTAGAGTTTCGTTCTAACATACTTTGAATCTAGGATGTCCTTTACTTCAAACTCTGGCTCTCCATGAATTATCACAGGCCCTGGCGGGGTAGCTACTCGGGTTCCAGGCTGAACTGGTTTCAGAAGGGATGCATGAAACATCGGGTGCATCCGCATGTGGGTTGGCAAACACAGCTTTACAGCGGCTGGGTTTATGATGGATTCGGTGGGGAATGGCCCTAAAAACCGTGGGCGGAATGTTCGAGTTCCCTTTCGAGGCACATGCTTAGATGCTAGCCACGCCATGTCCCCTATTTGGAAGTCGGGGGCTTTTTCGTGATGCTGATCCGCGTATTTCCTCTGACGAACCTTGGCTTGGTGCAAATATTCTATGGCTCTCGTGAAGGCCTGCGAAATGGTAGGTGTAGGTTCTTGATGGCTGGCATTTCCAAAGTCGTAGGAATGTCCAGTTCTGATGTGCGTGGGTGACTGCCATACACAGTAAAGAATGGAGTCTGTCTGGTACTGCTGTGTAGAGAATTGTTATAGGCATACTCAGCGATCCACAATAAATCCTTCCAATTCCCTTCCACTTGCTGAAGCATGCAGCGTAAGTATTGTTCGAGCGTCTGGTTCTTCCTCTCAGTTTGACCATCTGTTTGTGGGTGATGGCTAGTGGATAATCGGATGTCTATTTGGGCCATCGAGCAACACTTCCTCCAGAAGTTAGACACAAATTGGGTACCTCGATCTGAAATCAAGGCTGATGGGAATCCATGCAGTCATAACACGTGTTCAAGGAAGGTTTTAGCGAGTCCGGATGTGTTTGGTAGACCTTTTAACAGGAAGAAATAGGCCATCTTGGAGAACAGGTCTAAGATCACTAGGATGGTGTTATAACCTTGACAGAGGGTAGGTTGGTGATGAAGTCAAGAGATAATGGGCCTCATTACAACCCTGGTGTTAAGGGGTTAACGGCACCGTAAAAGGCTGTGGCACCGTTAAACCCTTAACGCCCGATTCACACTTTAACGCCTGCTTTCTGCAGGCGTTAAAGTCCAACCCGCTAAGGGACCTTGGTGCTAATTACGGTACCGTAATTTACGGTGCCGTAATTAGCGCCTTCCCCATTCCCATTGAGCCCTATGGGCCAAAAATGGAAATGGGGAAGGGGCCATGGTGAATGGGGATTTACCGCCCGCCAACCTTGGAATGGGGCGGTAAATCCACCATGCACCATGGCGGAATCCGGGATGTAATGAGGCCCAATGTGTGCCACGTAGCTGGCAGAATGTCCAATGGTTGCAGGAGCCCAGCAGCTCTTTGCTTTGATGATTTATTTTGAGCACAGATACCACAGGAGGTAATGAAGTGAATAACATCTTTACACCACGTTGGCCACCAGTAGCTTCTTTTCACCTTGGCCAGGGTTTTGCAATTCCCGGGTGGTCTTCAATGAGGGAGTCATGGTACTCCGAGATGACCTGTTCTTGAAGTTCTTTTACAGGCACGAATAGCCGATTCCTGCTCTAGGGCAATTGCTCCTTTACGCTATAGTGTTCTCCTCTTGAACCCCATTCTCGTAGTTGCTCCTGAGTTAATACTTGTCGGACTTCATACAGCAACTCATCTTTAGTCATGGTGGTTGTAATGCCTAGGAGTCTGTCTCCCGGAATGATGGCCACGAGGTGAGGAGGTGTATACACCAACTCATCGGTGCCCATGCGTGAAAGTGCATCAGCTTTGCTATTTTTGACTCCTGGTCGGTATGTGATCACATAGTCGTACTCCGCAAAGAAAAGGGCCCAGTGCAGTTGTCGAGAGGATTGAGCCTTCGCACTCTTCAGGTATTGTAGGTTTCGGTGGTCCGTTATCACAGTGATAGTGTGTCTAGCTCCCAACAGATAATGTCGCCAGGCCTTGAAGGCTGCTTTCATGGCCAGCAGCTCCTTATCAGTGATGGCATAGTTTAGCTCAGGTGGTGAGAACTTACGTGACCAGAAGGCCACAGGATGTAGCTGGCAGGTGTGTGGGTCCCTTTGTGATAATGCAGCACCCATCGCCATACTGGAAGCATCTGGCTCCACCACATCAACTCCGGGCGTGGATCTCATAAGATTGGAGCGGTAGTGAATTTCGCCTTGAGTTCTTGAAAGGCTTTTCGGCCTCTTCTGTCCACTGGAATGTCTTGTTGGACTTCCTTAACAGTGAAGTGATCGGGTGTACTATTTGCGAGAACCCTGGGATGAAACGGCGGTAAAATTTTGCAAAACCTAGCATGCTCTGCAATCCCTTGAATTAGCTTGGGGCTGGCCAATTGAGGACGGCATCGACCTTGTGCATATCCATTCGTATTCCTTTTGGAGTGAGGATAAAACCCAGGAACTCTACTTCCGTAACGTGGAATGAGCATTTCTCAAGCTTGGCGTAGAGATGATGTTGACGGAGCTTGGTAAGGATGGCCCGTACATGCCTGACATGATCTTGCCCTGAGCCGGATACACCAGGATGTCATCTATGTAGACCAAGGCGCAGGCGTCAATCAACTCTCTATGGTCTATGGTCGTGACAGTGGGGTACGTGTACTCCGGGGGTCCGTGGGGAGTTTTACATGCGATTTGGCAGTGTGGGCCCTCCCGGGTGTGCCCTTTCTCCCCTCCCCATGCCCTGCAGGCAGCCCATCCACCCTGGGCATGCCCCGCGGGCAGCCCACACCACAGGGAACTACCCTACATCCCTGACCATGCCCTGCAGGCAGCCCACATGGCACCATGCACTTGTGAGCCCCAAAACATGTCCCCCCGAACATTGACGGGCACCTGCCAGCAGGCCCCGACTCATATCCCCCATACACCCACCCACCATTGACGGGCACCTGCCAGCAGGCCCCAACTCATGTCCCCCGAAGTGACGGGCACCTGCCAGCAGGCCCCGACTCATGTCCCCCACTCACCCACCAGTGACCGGCACCTGCCAGCAGGCCCAGACTCATGTTCCCCTAAAGTGACAGGCACCTGCCAGCAGGCCCCGACACATGGCCCACCAAACACCATGTCATAACAAAACAGACCCATGGTCCTAATGCCAACCCAAATCCCCTCTTTCTCCCAGTACAAGCACGCAACCATCCACTGCACCCACTCCCAAATTAGCCATGCCCTGAGAGTCTCAAAAGAACCAGCATGGCCATGCATGAGTGTACAACAGAGCCACACAGTGGCAACACATGACTGAGCCAATGCTCATAGAGACATGCACAAAACCAATGAGAGTACACCATACCAATAATGAAGGAATATGAAATATATTGAAAAACGTAATGAAATAACAAAATGAAAAATCAAATGTGCAAATTAAGAAATAATGAAAGGAAAAAAATGAAAGAATTCCAATGTAAAACAAAAATCCACAACAGGAAACTAGAATGTGGTCCATTGCCATTGTCCATATAAAGTACATTAAAAAAAATAAAAACCATTGCTCCAGGGAATGTCCAAAGAAAGAAAGTATGTACAAGTCTGTACAAGTCTGCAACTATATACAATGGAAGTCCAAAGGGTCCATGATCCACAAACAAAAGGAAACCTACAAAAAAGTCCTATGAATAAAAAACTATATACATAAAGTGGAGCAATGTCCATGAACTCCAAATAAAAATATTAAACAAAGGAATCCTAACCCTAAAGAACTATGTACAAAGGCAGTGGGCAAGTCCTACGGCTCACTCTTTGATGTTCCGGGCCAGGGCCTCATCGAACTCCTCTTCAACGTCCCAGAGGCGGGCCTCTTCCCTGGCCTCGAGGTCTCGCAGGGATGCAGCCATGCCCTCCTCCAACAGCCCGCCTCAATGCCCTGCACATGGAGTTCTCCACCCTGACCATAGTGAGCCCTCCCTCCTCCACCCGCTGCCGCTCCGCATCTATCTGCTGGCCCAACTGCTGCCACACGGAAGACACTCACAATCCAGAGTCCTCCTGCCCCCAGCCGATGCCTGCCCCTGTGATGTTGATCATCCCGAGCCATGATGCCTCCCATGCTGAGCCTGCTGCTGCCTCCGACGCAACTGCCTCTGCCACCACGACGGCATCCGAGCTGATGGAATCCACCGGTGCCGTCGTGCACGTGACCTGCCCGATGATGCCGGCACATCCTCCATCCGCTGGGGTCCAGTTGGTGGGGTGACCACCCCTGCTGGACTTCCAACTCCCGACTGTGGCAGGGATGGGATCTCCACCAGGCTGGCTGCATTGGCTGGGGCATCCACAGAGGGCCCTGGTGGCATCTGGGCCGAAGGACGGCATGAAGAACGACTGGCGTATAGTGTGCACAGAGGAGGAGAAGGCCGCAAGACTGGCCGATACATGGAGGAAACCCCCGACCATGGTCCCTCCCAACTGGGCCATGTTGGCACACAGCTCTTCGTGATGACGTATGTGGTCCCCCCAGGAAGCACGCACGCCATCACAAATGTCACGTGTGCACAACGCGACACCAATCAGGACGGACTCAATCTGGTCACTGGTACCCTCATCCACAGGTAGAGGAGTGCAGATGACATGGACCTCCCACCTACCTGCGGACGGGCCTTGGATGAGGCATCCCTGTCGGTGCATGGTGATGCAGTCACAGTGTCAGGGACAGAGACATGCACAGGCACCTCCGTGGTGACATGAGCTTCCCCCTGCCCCTGGACTGCACCACTTGCACCAGTGGTACCACCCCCACCAGGCCCCGTGTGTGGCTCTGTAGCAGCCTCCTCCTCCTCTATACACACCAACAACCTGGATGGCTCTGCATCTTCTTCCGCCGTTGCAAGCCCCTGTGGGGGTTCATCCGCCCCTTCCGCTGCAGCCATAGTAGCAGACTCGGCACCAGTCCCCTTGCTCCTGGATGAGGGAATTTCCTGGGAGGGTGACTGGGCCTTGCGTTGCCGGCCGGTGGAGGCATCCCTGCTGCTTTCCTCCACAGCGCCGTCTCCACCCTCTTCTTCACTCGCTGCTGTGTAAAGGGAGACATTGAACACAAGCATCAGGGTACTGAACTATAGTCCCCTAGACACAAAGTAATAGCACATGAGTGGCACTATCAAACGTCACTTCCATCATGTCCCTCCACAACACATGGGTCAGTGCAGGCAACACACATGCAGGAACAGGCATGACACATGCAACATACATTGGCATCCATGTCCAAGGCACTGTAGTTGCATCCAATGGTGGGCTGATACTCACATGCATAATGGGACATGCTGCTCACATGCACACACATCACCGGAGGGTCATGCATCTGGCCCGGTATACCCCCAGACACAGTGGATACAAGGATGACTAGGCTGTATCAGTGAATCAACACATCGTCACGGACATGTGTCATGCATCCATGGTGCACATACTACTCAGACACACAGACATGTACATCATGCATGACCATGACAGCAGCACACATCTCCCACACCCCAAACATGTCAAAGTACAGACACAGGCATGCATACATATGTGCGTTCCGCATGCTGCTCCGCATGATGCATTGTAAAACATACACCATCCATGTGGGTCACGCCTGACTGGACTCACATGCAGCACCATCATGTCCCTGCAGACACACATCCAAACATGACCCATGACACACATGCAGCCAAGTAGCTAACTACCAGCACACTGCAACATACCCTTTTTAAACGTGAATGCATGGCCACTTACCGCTTGACTCCTGATGAGCCTGCATCCTGAAGATCTGGTGGTGAAGCACTGGGCGAATGCGCTCCAGGACCCTCATCCGCTGGGTGGTAAGCTGGACCCAGCTCCCCACTGCATCCACTGCTTCCAATAGGCGCTGGGCCTTCTTGAGGGTCCTGGACATGTAGTCCTCCCAGCGCTTCTGGACTTGTTTGATGTCGCAGGATGTCACCCCCTGTGCATTGATGGCACCCACTATGTCCTTCCAGATCCTCTTCCGTCCTTCCTTGTCGGCGCGCGATGGTGTGAAGAGGGCATGATGCCCCAGAATTTGCTCCACCAGGATACCAACTTCCTTTTCACTGAAGCTGGTAGCCCTCTGCCTCTCTGCTGGGGGGTTGCCACTGATGCTGGAAGGTGTTGTGTTGGACATGGCAACCCCCGAGGCAGGTGTGGGAGGGCAACTGGGTCCTGGGGCTGGGCTGTGGAGTAATGGAATTTCAGTCGGGAGTCTTCTGTTCCAGCAGGGGTGTTGACAGCAACTGGACCCCTGCAGATGGCAGATGTGCAGGTACCAAATGGCAGGGCACGGTGGCAGCAGGCAGGCAGCAGCAGATGGCTGGTGGGAGGCTGCTCGACGCTCTGGGGGGCAGTAATTCAGCCTTCTGGGCAGGAGTGTGGTCTTCCTTGTGTTGTCGCGTGGCCAGCTTGATATGGAGTGATTTGGCAAGTGAAAAACAGCATGTTTGCGTGAATTCCGAAGAAAGGCCCTTAGCGCATAAGCACGTAGGTGACGTAACGTGCACGCAGGCGTTTTCCTCGCCACGGGTTGAAGGTCCCACGTGGGTTTCCATCGCTCTGTTTGTGCTCTTCGTGGAAAGCGGTGCATGTGTTTTCCAGATGTTGGGGTTCACACGCGATTACTTCACAGTGGCTACAGTGCATACCTCTTCTTTTGGCGTGGGTGTTGGCTACGTGTTCTTCTTCTACATGCAAGGTAGACGGTGAGTCGCGCATGCTATTTTCCCTACTGCGGGTGTCCCTTTTATTCGCGTACCCCTTTTTTTCGGGCATACTAGCATGTGTGTTGATCACGTATGCATTTTTTGTGTTCCTGGCTGCCACAGTGTACTGTGTGTGTTTTTTTACACACACATGGGCTACAGGGGTCACGTGTCTCTTTTTCTTGCTTTTTTGAGATGCCTGAGCGTTGCGTGACACGTCATTTCTCCTAGGGGGCCACAGAATAGGACGCTTTATCTATGTGTTTGTTTTTGCGCACACTTTTGTAATGCGCAGGGACGATACCGCCTGCCTTCGTGTGGCGGATGTCTTTAGGCCTGTGCGTGTCTTTAGCCGTGCGTGGGTTTCCCCTATTCAATTCCATGAATACGTGTAGTTTGCGTGCCTGTGGCGTTCCGTGTACTTCCCAGCAGTGCTTCCCCAGTTACGCCCTTATTTTCTGGCGTTGGTCCCCATTCTGCGCATTCTGCCCCCTTTTTGGTGTGTGCGCTAACGATGTGTGCTTTCGCTGTGCGCGTCGCGCACGGTGGTCTGGATGTTGCAATGACATGTGTGCCCGTGTGCGCCACCTGCGGATTTTGCGCACATCCTGGGGAAAACACGCACAGGGCCTTCCATGAATCGCACGCATGCGCATGCGCTTGCTTTTTCACGCTTGCGCCACAAATTTCGGCGCACATTTGTTCCATGAAAATCCCTTGCCGATTAATGGGCCATCAAGATATATAATTGCCTGATTGAAGGGGCAAAATGAGGAATGAATACAATGAACTTCACCTTTGATGAAGTACCAATTTGAGGTACTTGTGTTTTGAAATTTAATTTCTGGGAAGAAGGTGCATGTGCAGGCCCCTTTCTGGTGGTTGGTTTGCTCTTCACACTGTTTCAGTTTACAGGTGGTGAAGGGAGCAACTGTGGTGCTCATATATTACATTACATTACATTGCATTTATATGGCGCACCATAAACCCATAGGTGTGAGGGCGCAGACAAACAAAAACAAAGCAGGGAAGGAAGAAAGAAAGGCTAAAACGATCTAAGGGGTATCTCATATGTCAGATTCTAAGGATCTCCTCTCTTTTGTTGTTACTTTACAGGTTTTATGGTATCCCATTGTTGAAGCACTATGACCCCTACTACACGGTGTTGAAGAAATCTATTTTTACAAAATGTATTTCCCCTGAAGAATGTTCAGCCATTTGAGGGCAAGAAGAACTGAAACATGTTGGGAATATGTTGTTTTACGACACATTTAGATTGTGTAATTTTGTTATGTTTTGTCATCAGTGTCTTAGTACTGATTTAATGTTGTTGTTTTTTTATGAAGAATGAAGTAAGCTCCATGTAAGAGACGTAGTCAGTGTGTGTTATGTAAGGGTCTATTTTTTAGATATCAATCTTTCTTAGATATCAATCATTATCAATAAATTAATAGTGATTAATATTTTTGAATATATTGCACTGGGTCTATTTTTCAGGACAATAAGTGCTGGACAATTTAGCATGGTGGGAGATCTGTCTAATGAGAATACTAGGATTTTTTCAAATATTGTTCCATCTATCTCTTTCTGTTATTCACCTTAATCAAGAACAGTCATATTCAAAGCTAAGCCCTATAAAGCCATTCAGTACATTGGTAGTTTAATTTAGAAGTGGAATGGCAGCTCTAGCAAACAGTCTTATCATAGAGCACAAATCGGAACAAGCTCAAACCGTGCCATTCACATGCAAAGCACAAACAGTCTCATGATGTTGGCCCGGATTCTGATCCCTCTGATGGGATCCACATACCTCCAGAGTCTAGTCCTCTTCGCCTACCTCCTCACACCCTCACCAAGATCCTTCCCGGTCCATCTCCATAAACCCTTGCCATGTCGCCCAGCCAAAGTACTATATAGCAGTGCTCCCCTGACAAACACGGGGAACTCTAACCCCCACTCCACTGACACCGGACAGTCTGCCACCTGCTGCCCGCTTGTATTGCATCACAGATGGCCACCATGGAAAGGAAGAAGGGGACTACACATGTCACCTGGAAAACAAACATGGGTGCTAAGAGCTATAAACTCCTTGCAATCAGACCTTACCAGGTGGAGATGGCCCTCAAACCTCAACAAATGCAGATTTATTGCAGACTATGCACTGACATACAGCAGAGTGCCATTTAATAAAGAGATATAAAAAAGATTAAACAATAAGTTAAAAAAGTGCTAAAAATAAAAAATCATGATCATCACAGGGATCACTTGAGGAGAGCGATACTTAAAATTCTTGGGCCCCAGCCAAGTTATTAAAGACTTGTGTAAATTTGAAAGATCTCTGTCCTGTTGAAGGACAACTGGGAGGGTATTCCAACAGACCTTTGCACCTGAAAAGAACAGGGGAAACTGAGGTACCTCTAGGGTGAAAACATTGTGGCTTCCATGTTCCCTTAAGCCCCCTTAAAAGGGCCACTTGCAAATGAAACTAAGATTGTTCAAAATGATTATTGCATGATTGAGAAAACTCATCAATTTTCAAGGGCAGGGTCTTAATCTGCAAAGTTGATCCATAGTACATGGCATGTATGGATCAGCTTTTTGGGCTATTTCCATTAGAGGAAAATCAATGTTTAGCAGGAAACCCATCCCGTGATCTCAAGCTAGAAATCAGTATGTTGTACTGTGCTGATTGATTCATACTTTAAATGCAAATACATTTTAAATGCAATGGCGCAGGTGTGAGTGCAAGTGTGGTCCCTGCTGGTCCGTGGGGGGCTGGGCTGCCAGGAGCCGAGCGGAAAAATCTACAAAAGTAAGTGCGCTCAGCTGTAAATGCTCCTCACTGCTATATCCAATCTATGATATTGGAAGTTGCAAAACAAGGAAAGCTGAGCTATCCAGTGGTCCACACAGACCTCGTGCGAGATTACAATAATTGACATCTAACTCTGAGGGCCTCATTCTGACTTTGGTGGCATCCCGCCAGTAATCCCCGCGGGATGCCACCAAAACAGAATTAGCATTCCAAATGCCTGATATCCTGGTATTACTGGGATATTACGGGCGGCGAGAATGCTGGTAACTCCGGGGGCCTGATGTACCAGCAGGTCAGGCTTGGCAGTATGATATGATATGATATGATATGGCATTTGTAACGCGCCTATACACAAGTGTTTCAAGGCGCGACGAGGCACGGAGGGGGGAACAGGGGGGAAGACAGACAACTATCCTACTAAGCCAGGTGTCATTCAGATCGCGCAAGTGCAGGGGTAGGGTGAAAGGAAAAAGTGCAAGGGGAAGGTGAGAGGGGGAAGTGCTGAACAGGGTAAGTAGAATAATAAATAAATAAATAAATAGGGCCAGCTGGTGGCAAGTGCAAGGTAAGTGCAGACACGTGCTGGGAGGGGGGGCTGTAGGGATGCAGAGACAGTCCCGCAGTGCAGGGGTTGCCAGGGAGGCAGTGCAAGTGGAGAGTGGCTGGGCCAAGGACCGAGGTCGGTGAGAGTGACCCAGGTGCAGGTTCAATGCAGTTTCAGTGAAGAATTTAGCAGGGGAGAGGGAGGGAGAAAGCAGAAGCAAAGAGGAAGGTTTTGAGGTGCTTCCGGAACCGAAGATGGTTCTCCTCAAGTTTCAGGGAGGCAGGAAGGCTGTTCCAGAGGGAGGCCCCTGCCGCAGAGAGAGTTCTACCCCAGCTCGTTGCTTCGAGAAGTGGCTGACCCTGAGGGAGTTGGAGACAGATGAGCGAAGGGCTCGGGAAGGAAGATATTTAGGAAGAGAGAGTTGAAGGTATTTAGGCCCCAGGCCCCAGAAGGCTTTGTGGACAATGCAGAGGGTTTTGAACTTAATCCTCGCAGCCACAGGGAGCCAGTGTAGAAATTTCAGTCCTGGAGAGATACGGTCGCTGGGCTTGAGGCCAAGGACAAGTCTCGTAGTCCTGTTCTGGATGAGTTGCAGAGGGCGGAGAGTGGAGGCAGGCAGATTAAGATAGAGGCTGTTACAGTAGTCCAGCTTCGAGAGAACCAGGGCTCTGGAGACTGTGAGCTTCTGGGGGAAGGATGGGAAGGGAAGAATACCTCTGAGGAGGTGCAGCTGGTAGTGTGACTTCTTAGAGACATCAGATATATGAGGAGAGAAGGAGAGTGTGGAGTCGAAGATGACCCCGAGGTTTTTTGCCTTGCAAGTAGGAGCAGGAAGTGGGCCAAGAGAGGCCGGCCAGAGCGCTGCAGGGAAGGAGGGTGTGGGTGTGCCGATGAGTAGAATCTCAGTCTTACTGGCATTAAGGCAGATACAGAAGATACGTGTCCGCCCCTGCAAACTTGTGTTTCCCCGGTCCAGAAAAAATGACGGTGCCAAAATTACCAGCTGGTTTTCTGAAATTGTTTCCAGACCATGGAAACTGTAATGAACCCCTGAGTCCCTACTGAATGTATAATCTGCGTAGTAAAGGCATGGTTCTATTAAACCAGAAAGGGTATCTGAATTAATGGAGCAGGCAGGAGCGTTCCCCCTCCCTTCTTCCCCCCTAGAGATTGTATTGGGAGAGGAACTGGGGGATGGCGTACCGATTAATGGTACAGATGACATGACAGCCCGTCCCTCGACCGCCCTAGAAGTGCAGCCAGACATTGCCTCGAAAAGCGGCCACAGTAAACAAAGTCTGTGTGCTGCAAAAAACAAACAGTGCAGATAAAAAAAGCAAAGATCACGTCATTTTGCAATACTTTACATAAGTCAAGTGCTCATAGGAATACAGTGGATTGTAGAAGGGCGTCAGTTTCAGGCACAGGACTGTTGCATCTAAGTTTGAATCATTTAAAAGAGTCTGAGGTTGTGGCACACAATGTGGAGGAGGCTGATTACACTCCTGACACCCCACCAACCATCAATGAGGATGGATTTGAAGTACAGTGGGATCTTTGTCACATTTCAATCAAAGTAAAGTTTACAACCCCTAGTTGAAACACGTTGAGACTGTAAAACAAGGACACGCGGGACAGGATCAATCGGTTTTACAGGCCCTGAACTATGTTTTATCATCATTCATGCGTTTGTATGAAAATATTAAAATGGATGTGAAATTACACACACGGTGGTGCCCGATGCAATTGTGACACAACTGGATAGAATTCTGCATGCAGTTGAGCTTTTCAAGAAAATTACAGTGAGGAACCTCCAAGTGTGGTGTGGGGTGGGTGACCCCATCTACGTGTCCTTTGATAGGGAATGAAGATCGAGTTCTGGTGACGAAATCCACTAATATTTTCCCTCTACAAATATGCGCACAAAGGCTGATGGGAAGCAACCAAAGAAAACCAAGAGGATAAAAACCAGCAACCAAAGAAAACCAAGAGGATAAAAACCAGCAACCAAAGAAAACCAAGAGGATAAAAACCAGCAACCAAAGAAAACCAACAGAATAAAAACCAAAAGTAACAACAATCGAGGCTTGAGAACCTTCTTAAGGATCTTGCCCCAGACAGCACCTCATGCCGCACAGTCCTCTGGACAGAAGAAAGGGCTTACTTCCCAACTGGTCTCTAAGGTTCTACAGGAAGTGAAGTAGAGGAAAGCCCTAATTGCCTGGGTACTCCCGTAATTGTAATACCACAAGCTTCATCGGCGACACTAGGCAGAAATGATTTTCACAAAACTAGTGAAACTGAGGAAGCTCACTGTTGTGCTTTTTCAGAAGATGGGAAAGGCACAGATGGTCAATAAAATGGGGAGAAATTACAGAATGACTTGGTATCGGTTCTACAACAAAAGGAACAACAATCCTGGAAGCAATCCCTAAAGCAGGGTATAAAAGAACAGGCCTATGCATTGAAGAACAGAAAGTCAATCTGAGAGCCTACGTATCTAACCCAGAACAACAATAAGAACTCTAGAATCAAGAGTACTGATTGTGAGGGGCCCCCTGCTCTAGGACAGTTGCTGGAAAAAGCACTATGAAGACGGGTAAAGTCTTTGAGCAGGGCCCGCCAAGCAATCTGCTAATCAGGTCTATATCATCTTAAAATGTGCAGTGTCATCAGATACTGATCGAGAGGTTCCATGTGTTAACATCCCTGCAAAAATATCGCCATATTTTTGCGGTGATATTAAGGCATGAAACCTGCAGGGGAGACACCCACACCCCCGCATTATTTTTAAAGGAGCAGGGAACACCCCCGCTCCCAAAAACCCCC
The DNA here is from genome assembly GCF_040938575.1 of Ambystoma mexicanum. Classification (NCBI taxonomy): domain Eukaryota; kingdom Metazoa; phylum Chordata; class Amphibia; order Caudata; family Ambystomatidae; genus Ambystoma; species Ambystoma mexicanum. The sequence continues at coordinate 150,358,565 of NC_090931.1, forward strand.
AAAATTATCCCCCCCAAAAATATTGCCTATGGCCGTTCCAGACAACCATATATACGGCGATATTTTTGGTGGGGATAATATGTGGTCATACCGATCTAGAAAGCACTCACAAGGAAGCATGTTCATAAGAGTGATAACCACGGGTGAATGGTTTAAAACAGACACCTAACGGTTCCATATGAGAAAACAAGTTATGTTTGCAATCTGTCTTCCAGCAAACAAAACCTGTGCCAATGAACAGGCATAGTATTATTCTACTTTTTGTGGAGATCCCAAACTTGAGAGCCAGCTCTATGAAGGACATATCATACGTAGAATTTATAGGAGAAGAATGGCTGGATCGAGTAATGTTGGATCTAAAATCAAGAATTGGTAATTACGTTATTGTGAATGAAGCACCTCTCTTAAAACAGCTGAGCTATGATATCTTCCTGAATGCTGCACCACGACCACAAGAAATTAAAAAGTGGTCTAGACTCACTATTCCTTATGCAAAAGACCTACTGATTGCTACACGTAGGGGGGTTGAGGCTGAACGGGAAGTGCAAGAAGTCATAAGAGATCCGCCTCATAAATGTATTGAAGATGATTGGTCCTGAGTCTCAAGGGCTTCAGGTAAAAGAGGATCAGAGCCTGACCCTCAGGTTTTAACTCTATATCCAGCAGCTGTGTTTAGTTTCTCAGAACTCGAGAGAATTTGCTCATTTATACGACAATGCTGACTTGTCTGGATGTTTAAGAGCGCACACCATTATCCTGTCACAGGTGCTATGGTTGTTCAGTGAACCCGTAGTGGATGGTTATTCTGTATCCTTTCAATCCGCTAGACAAGGTTTAGGTGGCTGTTCGTCTGGTGGCCTTTTATCTGCCACAAAATTCAGTTCCTAATTAGTTATGATGAAATCTTTTGATATACAACCAGGTGCCCTGGGTACAGAAGTGAATATAAATAGGGAGGGAGATTCTCACCACCTACTCATTATAAATATGAATTGGCATCATGGCATAGTATTGTTACAATCCTTTTTAGATATTTTACAGTCATTTATGGATGATTGGAACCAAGCTCATTTGAATGGACACATGATAATTGGTGGTGATTTTAATTCTACATGTATACATGAGGAACTTGGTATAGGAGGTTTTATGGATGTTTGCTCTATGAATAATTACTCTCGTAAATTAATGGACAGGAGGGCATGGATGGTTTGTCTATCATCATTAGGTCTAATCCAACTGAATGGTGCAACAGAGGGTAATATACCCGGTAAAGCCACATAGCAAAATGGAATGCAGAAAATAGTTAATGATTGTATTTTTGTTGAACACGTTTTACTGGGTAAATGTAAGTGTATGAAGGTTATTGACTCGCATTTAAGCGATAATAATATGTTATCCCTCGAATTATCTGTTGAGTTAGGGGCATAAGACCTTTCTAGCTGGCCCCATAGTGGTTAACCCAGGGAGAAATAGGATCACGTGGAATAAATAGAGGATAGCTGATTTTAACAGGCAGATACAGGGGGACATGGTTAATTCGGTTTATGACTGGAAATTACATACCTTTGCCCCTGATGGCTTTCATAGTTATGTTGATGAGTTGGTGCTTAAGTAATTCTGTGAGACACGATCAGTAACTGCTAATTAATTAAAACTAAAATACCCAAAACATGTATTTGATTCAGAAATAAAAGACTGGAAAAAACAAATGAGAGGGGAAGTGAGGAAACAGACAGAGACGATTATGGACAGTGATTCCCGAATAACATCCATCAAAAGGGGTAAAAAAGGTTATCATAATTAGGTGAAAAATCATAAGCAGATAATTTACAAGTGTGATAGTGAAAATATGCTGAATAAAACCAATAAAAGGATACCACTTGTTTTTGGAGTATTATTAATGACATGGGTTGTACTCTGGCTACTTTTCAGGACAATTCTATACTCGAACAAGACTGGGCCTCGTACTTGCAGGGCAAATTTTTCCCTGAGAATATGACTGGGTCTGTGATGGACTGGTCATGTATCTTGGAAGGTGACGGAAGGATGACTTTTGATGGTGATGATATCCTTAGGAAATTCAGAAGGCTAGTGTATCTAGAGCCATGGGTCTGAACATGTTAACCAATATGTTATTTGAAAATGCACCAGAAGTTTGGGAAGTTGTGATGGATATGTTTTTTCAAGCAAACACTGGTGACTAACATCTTCCGAGTGTCACGGTAGACCTCGTTCATAATTCCAATTCAGACCCTGAGAATTACATACCGATAATGCTAATGGACGCAGATAGTAAGATCTTTGTGTCCTTAGCATGGTCATAGTTGGAAAGCTGGGTGTTGGATGGCGGTATTATTAGAAAATATCAATCTGGCATCAGGCGGGGAACTGGGACCTCCCCGAATGGAAATGCATCCAGGAACTGGCCTGGACAGAAAAGTATGAGTCAATTTATATGGCATCATTAGATCCTAGGTCTGCATTTGAACGAGTAATTAAGGAATGACAATGGATTCAATTATTAGATTGGGGTGCCTAATCAAAGTGTTGATTAAACTGCATGCTGGCTCTAATACAGAAGTTAGATTGGACATTGAAGAGCATCTGTCACAGACAATTGAGAGCGCACTTGGATTGAGGCAGGGGTGTGTTTTGGCCCCCTGTCTCTTCAATTTGTAAATGGCAGATATTGAAGAGGCTTTAGAAAAGGCGTGTTTGGTTTCCCCAAAATTAGGATATATGCGCATCAAGGAATCTCCCATGCTGATGACTTCATACTTTTTGACGTTACGTGCATCAGTTTGCAGAGAGTAGCTTTTGCATTTGATGCATTAGTAATGGTCTGCAAATAAGTTTCCCCAAAAAACAAAATCCGGCAATTTGCAACATCAAGAGGACCTGTTAAGTTCATTTGAGTCATAAACAGAGAACGACTATCCAAAGTGGACATTGATGTTTACTTAGGCTTCCCCGTTATGAGTAAGCCTGTAAAATACAACATTTGGGATTTCTTGCATAATAAAGCTATTGCTTTGGCAGGACAACTGAGGAAAATCAATTACAAATATGGGAAATTCTCAGTTGCCCCTTTGATGCAATTTTACAAGGGAAATATAGGCCCCAAACTGTTCTATGGAACTGAAACTATGCAAGGCTGCGTGATGCAGCAACTGGTAAAATTGGAATCTGTTATTTGGAGGAGAGCCTTAGGTTGGAGGTAAGTCCTCCACCCCACCGACGAACGTATACTTTGCCGTTACAGAAATGTGCCGGTATACGGTACTTAAGGTGCTCAGGCTCAAGACGGAGAGAGGCAGGGAGGCTGTTCCAGAGGGAGGCTCCTGCGGAGGATAAAGATCTACCTCCAAATCTCTCTTTGTGGAAGCGGCTCAACTGCAGAGAGTTGCAGGAGGGCGAGCGTAGGGCTCGAGAGGGAGTGTATTTGGGAAGAGAGCTCTGTAGATAGCGCTGGCCTCAGCCCCAGAAAGCATTGTGGATTATGCAGATGGTCATGAACTTGATCCTAGCAGCCACAGGGAGCCAGTGGAGGGATTTCAGTGGCAGAGAGAAGCGGTCCCTGGGCTTGAGGCCAAGGATAAGTCTTGCGGTTCTCTTCTGGGTGAGTTGTAGAGGACAGAGAGTAGAAGTAGGAAGATTGAGGAAGAGGCTGTTGCAGTAGTCCAGCCTAGAGAGAACCAGGGCTCTCGAGATGGTGAGCCTTGGGGGAAAGTGAGAAAAGATAGAGTGCCTCTGATGAGGTGCGGCAGGTAGTGGGATGTTTTTTAGATGTTCGAGATGTGACAGGAGAAGGAGAGAGTGGAATCGAAGATCACCCCTAGATTATTTGCCTCGTTAGTAGGTGTGGGTGCGGGTCCAAGGGAGACTGGGCAGAGTGAATGTGGGAGAGCAGGGATCAAATGAAGACAATCTCTGCCTTACAGTTTTACTGGCATTCAGGCAGAGGTCGTTTGCAGCACACCAAGACTGAATTGGGGATAGACAGTCAGGGATGAGAGAGGAGGAGGAAGAGGCTGAGGGTAGCCTGAAAGAGAGCTGCGAGACATCCACATAACACTGGACGTTAGAGAGATCCTGTGAGCCAAGGGGGCCATGTAGGTATTGTAGAACCTGGGGGATAGGTTAGATCCCTAGGGGATGACACCACAAGTAGAGAGAGTGATGGGGGACAGAAAGGGTCCCAGTTCCACCTGGGAAGGACGATCAGAGAGAAAGGAGGCGAGTCATGCCAGGGTCTGGTCTGCGATGCCCAGGGTATCCTGTAGACTGGGATCAGGATATTGTGGTTTACTGTATCGAAAGCAGAAGAGAGATCAATGAGAATGGGGACAGAAGGAGAGTTAGAGTCAAGATTTGAGAGCAGGTCTTCACAGGTGTTCAGAAGAGCATTTTCCGTGCCCCTGGATGCTCTAAGGCCAGATTGATGGTCATGGAGAGTGTGTGTGAGTGTTCCTCAAATAATATTGTTAATATTTTTATAGTGTTTATTTTTTGGAACACCTGGATGATATAGTTAACAATACACAGCTACTGTGAAAAAGTCTGAGGCAGACCATAAAGATTGAGGGTTCTGTGCCAGAGGCATAGACAGGGTAGGGCATGTTTGGGCAAGGCCCACCCAAAATCTGTAAATGCCCATTCAGTTGCACTTTGTGGGCATGTACAGATTTATTTATTTGCATTTATTTTTACATGTATAAAGTGCACTGAGCCCTCGGGCATCAAGGCGCTGTTACAACCAGTTACACTTTAGTCTTGAGTGGGCATGCAGAATAGTGAGTGGGGGAAGGGTCGGGGGAAAAAGTGGGAGGAATACAAGGTCAGGCAGGGGCGAGGGCCTTAAAAGCAAATTGAAAAGCAATGTTTTCAGTGTTCTCCTGAACACCCAGTACGACTGTTCTGCTCTCAGAGATGGCAGGGTAGCATTCCAATGACTATCTGCATAGGTAAGGGAGCTTGCCCAACCTGCTCTGGATTTTTTGAATTCAGGAAGAAATGTATGCCGATCTGAGTGACCTGTCTGATTGGGCTCTGTTGATCTTCTGGGAGAGGCAGGGTGGGGCTGAGTCTGAGGGGCATCTGTGAGTGATGGAAAGTGTCTTGAAAATGATTTGCTGACGAACTGGGAGCTAATGGATCTCTTTCCTGGCACCAGAGATGTGCTCTCTTTTGGCAATATTAAGGGCATCCCTGATGGCATTGTTCTGGATTACCTGCATCTTGCTGATGTTGTGTTGTGAAGTACCTGCAAAGAGGGTATCGCAGTAGTCTAGCCGTGCCCAGATGTTTGCTCTGCGTAGGCTACTGTCCTGGGAGAGGAAGGCCCTGGAGTCATTGATGAGCTTTGTGTTGTGGGTGGTGGATGAGGCAATGACATTTACCTGTCATGTGAGTGAGAGGGTGGCATTGAGGTAGACTCCTCGGGTCTTAACTGAAGAGGATGCAGAGATTTGGATGCCTTCAATGTTGAAGGATGCGTAGGTGGGGTTGAGTTTCTTAATAGAATGTGAGGGGCCGACGAAGCGGAGTTCTGTATTTTCATCGTTGAGGGAGAGTCGGTGTGTGGCCATCCAGGCTTGGATGGTGGAGTACACTTCAGTAAGGGCGTGCGTGTCATTTAAGTAATTACCAGTCAGGGGGAGGAGAATTTGGGTATCATCAGTATAATTGTTGTAGAATATACTGATGGAGTCAAGTAGGTCAAAAGGGGGTTTAGTAAATATATTGTAGAGGGTGGGGGCTACACCCGATCCTTGGCGGACTCCGCAGGGAATGGGCTGGGGCACCGAGATTGCTGGTGAACACTCTCATGTTACGCCTACTCTCACGAGTAGGCGTACCTGTCAATGTACAATGCTAATCTCACTGCGGTAGGCTCGACTACGTTAGCTTTAGGCCCCACTTGGTAGACAATCCTGGCTACACCTCTGTTCTATGCTAATGATTGGGGCCCAACAACAGCCTGATGCCTGCCTCCCCACCCCATCAAGAGGAGCCAAGGCACTCTGGATGGTTATGTCAGGAATTACAGCAAGTCCAGGTGAACCAAAGCCACTTCCAGACAAGACCAACACAGCCAAGAAAGAAATAACAAGGTCTCAAGTAAGAAGTGCCGGGGTTTCAAAACCCCAGAGACTGTCAGTGACTGTTTTTACTGCCGGGGAGGTGGATATGTTCAGGTATGACAAGGAAGGGGGATGCAGATGGCTTTGATATAGGGTGTACCTCCATGCCTGCCTTGAGGAATATCCTGCGTACCTTCAAACATATATGCGTATCTCGTTCATTAGCCAGACATTTTTGGATACTACTTAGCGTGGCACTTAGCATAAAGTCAGTGATAACAGACATTACAGAAACCAGAGGTAATACTAGCCACTTTCAAAACGTAGACTTCAGAAACATAAGGTAAATTGTGCTGCGCAAAGAGGGGAAGTGGAAGGCTGAGAGATTGGGGATAAGCGTGGCAGTCTGCTGGGTAATGGTGAGCTCTATAAATGTTAGTATTCAATGCAGCAAGTAAACAGAAGTCCCTACAAATAAAGTTTTCATATGATGCAAAACTCTATTTAGAAAATGACTTTACGTACCTTTAAACACCTACGGTCAAAAATCAGGGAGATGGTTTTCCATGCAAGTAAAACATTGTTGGTATGTGGAACTAAATCAGGTGAATGCTCTTCCAGACGTAGAGCAGACAAGATTAAAGGTAGAAGAGAGGGGGGAAGGGTAGAGGAGGAGCTAGCAAGAGCTGGAGAGAGGGAGAAGGTGAAAGGAGGTGTCCAAGAGGGGCAGACACTTTGAGGATGAAGGGAAAGAGGAACGCGACAGAGGAGACTAAGAAAGAGCATGGCGTAGAGCTAGGAGAGGCCAAGAGAGTGAGAGGAACAGACAAAGGGTTAATATTAATGGGAAGGTCGGGGGTGAGAGAAGGGAAGGAGGGGCAGAGAGGAGAGGGGTGAAGGAACGAACTGTGCAGCTGAGTGGTGAGGAGTCCAGAGAAGGGGAGAAGCGAAGACTGGAGGAGAGAAGGGGTGTAGAGAAGAGTAGAAGGAAAGATGAAAAGCCCCCATGGTCTCGACCCTAAGGCTTATCAAACAGTGATGGAGAAGGGCTTTATGGTGATATAAGGCCTGGCAAAGGATCAACAGAGCAAGGTGCGACCAATGATAGGTGGGAGAGAAGCATTTTAGTCGGAGGCCCAACATCAGTTAAGAGTTTCACAACAGGGACCTTTCAAGACAAACCAGGCCACCAGGGCTAGTGGTGGCAGGTACTACAGCAAGGGCAAGTAGGACCTACACACATCCTGACGAAAGCAACCGAGCCAAACTGTCAAGAAAGAGGGGCTTGACCCTGAAAACCCCTGAGACTGTGAGTGTCCTTGTTTCCAGCTGCAGGGGTTCACTTCTTACAGGGAGAGAAGCAGGGGTGGACTGGCCTATAGGGAACTCTGGAGATTTCCCGGTGGGCCTCTTTTGTGTGGTAATTCCAAATTTTCTCATAGGAAAAGCATTGGGCTAACTGAAAATGTGTCATATGGGGCCACGTTGAACTTTATTTCCAGGGCCTCTTTTGGTCGCCAGTAATCATTTCCAGGGCCTCTTTTAGTTCCCAGTCCACCCCTGGAGAGAAGGAAATTGCCCTAACGACAGTCCACTCCACTTCTGTTTACTCATCAGCCTCACATTGTGGGCTCAGCCAGATCTTTGATTGCTCCAACTCCTGTTCTTACTTGTAGCCACTCTCCTTCCCCCTAACTTGTTTATCTCTGGCCCTCTGGAACAGCTTGCTGCCTTGATAGTGCCGCATAAAACCCAAATAAGTGAATGTATGAAGCTGTCCCATCTACCCAGAAGATAAGATGCTTATGGGTTACGCAACATAGCTTCTCAACCTTATATTATAGCACATAAATGAAGCAAAGCAGAAAAAAAGAAGCTCGGGGTGGGCTTCCAGTTCAGGTGCAGCACATTCACAGTGCAAAACATTGCTCCAACAGAGACCTTATTAGGATGAAAATGTTTAAAATGAAGATATTAAGTAAATCTTTGACTGTTGATTCTTGAATGACTTTCATTTAAATGGAACATTTATTTTTTCTATTTAAATATACTTTGCATTTCTTTCTTTACAGTTTTTTAAAGTTTTTTTTTGCTTTGTGTACTTGTTTATTTCTGCAAGGCCTATGTGGACAGGTTCTGCAACATCAATGGGCTGAAATACTTGTGAGATCTGATTGGAAGTAAGAATAAGTGGAATAATTCCTGTGATTTCTCTAGAAATGTGTACTAAACTCATATACTGCACCCACTCTGGTGGGAATTTCTTCCCTCCTTCGCGTTGCCCGTGCCCGGCCGCTACACGGAGGCGGGTGGCTACATCCTTTCTCCATTGCGGAGGGCAAGCAGGTTTTCTTTGTTGCCCGCGATAGAAAGATTGCGGGCACAAGACCCGATACCCACAATTAGACGTTAACACTTTTAAATATTCCTAGAATAATGTATTATATGAATAAAGCATCAGTCTAATCAGGGGGAAAGAAGAATTGAATAGGGAATTAGTTATTAATTATGCCTGTGGAGGACTGATGGTACCCCAACAGCAAGGTACCCAATAGAATCGAGATCATAACAAAGGGTGAAACATAAATGGAGCAAAAGAGAAAGGAGCTCTAAATTACATGCTCAAAGGCTTGTTTCCGGGAATATTGTAGTATTACTTATAAAAAATACACCACTGCCTACTGTGTATCCTTCACACAGCAACCTATGTGTCTCTTCTGTTTGGGAGAAAGGGAATTTAGAATACTAATTCAAGCGTGATGTTCATCTAATGAGGCCCAGCGGCCCTAGATGGGTGATTCACAGGTGTTAAAAAATCCAGAAGAGAAAGCCATTAACAATATAAGCTTTAGATGATTATTGAAAGATGTTTCTCCACATGGCTTGACCAAAATGAGCACGAGCTCTGAAACTGACAGCCAACTCATAGTGCTTGTAATAGTGTAGAATGTATTCCAAGTGGATGCCTTGCAGATCACACCCAAGCAAAGGTGTATCCCCATAGTATCCCTATGGCTATGGAGGATTCCCTACCTAAAGGAATAACTAAGGTGCTCGTCAGTCGTCTTTACCAATGTCCAAAAGAATCTATCATTCCGGCCATGCGCCGTAGATACAGTTGCCTTCTGTAGTCCTCTTTCTATGACCATTGTTATGAATAAGGAAGACGGTGCACAATTATTCTTATTTCGGCACAGATGCTGTCATCTTACTGACCAGATACAGCTAGTACGGTATATAGTACGTGAATATCAGGCGCGAAGGAATACCGCAGATTGGTTGTCTGTCCACAACCATTGGCTACATCCATAATCATGGAAAGCCGGGAAAGTGTGGAAAGATTTTTGCGGCGACTCTCCGACATCCCTGATGAGCACCCTTCTTGAGTGGAACTGAATAGCACCCGCACAGTCACTTAGACAATACACAGCCCACACAAGCAATGAGAGGCTACGAGTGAACAGAACCACGTGCACACAAGCTACATAACACACTTTATGAACACAGCAGGAAAGAAAGGAATGCAGTCCATTAACTAGACATTCCTTGTCCTGATGATGGCGGGGCAGGATGTGGCATGAATGATACGCCAACGAGCTCCGCTTAAAACATGTGTCGACAGACAAATCGATGAACCATTTGTCATCTTTTGTGAAATTCACGCTACTATGGGCGTCTAATGATATAGATCGAGGTGAAATGAATGTGTATGAATCAGAGGTATGTATGGATTGAGTTGCACAAATGAATGTGGTAGAACTTCTATTGATGTACTATATTTTTCCATGGTGTAAAGTGTTAACTGTTTCTAACTCAATTACATTTAATTAATAAATAAATAACAGACATTGGAGGTCTTGGTACTTATTGCTCCTTGATTCTCCTACATTAAATCACTAATGTGTCCAGTCCTACTCTGTATAAATTGGTCTTGACCATTCCCTTTGTTCAAAAGGAATCTGTCCACTGTCTAAATAGGAACACTATTTGACCCTATCACTATTTCAGACAAAATAAAGGTGCTGGAGAATGGCTCCCTTCTTCTGCTCAGTGCTTCCAGCACTTGACTTCTCAATATGGCCTTTTAAAATAGTTCTTGGTAACTCTTTTTATAATTTCATCCAATTCTTTCCTCACATTACTATATGTATTCTACACTTCAGATGTGGTTTTACTTGGTTCAGATTGATTTATCATAAAGACCGCTTCGGTCATCAGCTCTTCATAATCTTTCTTAGGTCCCATTCTTCTGTCTGGGGCACAGGTTTTATCTTTAGTTCTTTTCAGGACAAAGAGTTATTCAATGTATTATTTCCTCCGTTGGTATCTCTGTGTCTTTCTGTCTTTTATTCCAAACACTTCAGTTCATTAATGTTAACGTTACACTTTTCTCACTCTCCTGCACCTCCCTTTGCAAAATCGTTATTATTCCTTTTTCTTGTCTTTGCACAGTTCGGCTAATAATAGTACCCACACATGACCATTGTTTGGTGGTGCACATTGGGGGAGGGAACATGGGAATGGAAGGCAAACATAATAACAATGAGGCCACGTTCACTGTGGGTTGGTTTCTGATTCGGGTCAGGTTCAGGAGAACAACGATGAGCAATCTTCTCCGTAAAAACATCATTCTGTACTTAATGGTGCCCCTAATTTTCTTATGATTACTATTGGGCTAAAGATGCGTGATTCATCCCGTTGCTGTAATCACCTCCTTTGCTGGATGTTTCATTACCCAAGGAACATGTAAAATATATTGAATGCACGCACTGAAGCACTTTTGTTCGACATGGGCTTTGGTTGCTTTTAGAGGTACTGTTGCCTAGTTCTTATCCTAATCTTTTATGCTGTCTGAGTAACATGTATACTTTTGCATTCTTTGACTGTATTTGATTTTATAATGTATATGTTTGGCTTTTGTGGTAAATTCTTTTTATCAAAATAAAGTGATTGATGATGATAACAATGGGGTGAGAGAGAGGCGGTCCTACTAGGCCTTGTCAGCATTCAGAACGTGCAAGTGCAGATAGAGAGAAGGCATGAGGGAGAGTGGTAAGTGCTGGGAGTACCGCAGAGGGAAGTGCTAGGGAGTAAGTTGCAAGCAGCTGTCAAGTGCCTGGCAGAGATCACTTGGTAAGAGTGTTCAGCTGCCAATACAATAAGTGCAGGCCTGTGAGATGGCAAGAAGGCAAGTGCTGATAGTGGGCGGAGGCCGAAGGTTATTTAGGGGGGAGCAGGACCCAGGAGGACACATATAGGCCCTGGTAATCAATCTCAGCGACTTTGGGGTTTTGCAAGGGAGGGAGAGAGGGAAGGAGGAGGTGAAAAGGAAAGTCTTGAGGAGCTTCCAAAATTTGAGGGGATCCGACTCAAGATGGAGAGGAAGGGGGATGGTGTTCCAGAGGATGGAGCCAGCCGAGGGAAGAGATTGTTTAGAGAAGCACTTGATGTGCAGAGAGTTTACGCCGGAGGATGGTAAAGATCTGGAGGGCGAGTATTTGGTGATGAAAGAGAAGGGGGAAGTAATGAGAGGATCTGAGGGTGGTTTGAAGAAGAGTTGTGTGTCATCAACATAACACTGGAAGTAAGGGGAAATAGTGCAAATTGGGTGTGCAAGCGGAGCAAGATAGATGTTAAAGAGCCAGGGAGAAAGGTTGGAGCACTGGGAATGCCACAGGTGGAGATAGAGGTGTGAGAGGAGAAAGAGCCCAGGATAACCTGAGGGGGATGGTCAGTGAGGACGGAGGTCTGTCAGTCCGGTGCCCGCTCCGAGATACCAAGAGTATCGTGGAGCCATTTTAGGAGGATGGAGTGGTAGACCGTATGAAATGCAGAGGAGAGATCAAGTAGAATGCGAACAGCTGGATAGTTAGAATCAAGGGATGCCAGCAGTTCTTCATGGGCGCTTTGGAGAGCAGTAGCCGTGCTCAGGATGCTCATTGAAAAAGAATGTTCCACTTCCATTCAATTCTCCTTCAGAGAGTGGTATTGCTCTCCTACCTTGTCTTATTACAGTTCAAATTCAATAGATTTACCATGAGATTTTACTCATTAGTGCGGAGAGGAGATTTTTGTGTTGTATAATACCTGTCAGTGATCTTCCTGTGCCCCCCCCCCTGTTCCCCGTTACTTTCAGTCTCACCAGGAAACGTCTTTGGGAATCTTACAGGTCCGGAAACGGTTTTATTTCTTCGCCACAATATTGAGCTGACTTCTCGTGAATCTCTTGCATATGCTTGTTGCTCCTCCTCTTGGTTATTTGGAGCCTCAACTGGTAGCTGCTCTGTTTGTTTAACCTTCCCTGTGGCGGTATCAACGTTGTTGCGCATCCTTCTCTGGCAGTTGTTTATGCTGGCTTCTCAGCGTTCTCTCTGCTGCTTCCCAGAAGATTTGAATTTTGCTGGCTCTGCGTCCTCCTGCAGCTTTGCCTCTTCTCAGGTTCACGTTACCAGGGAACCTCCCCTACTTGGAGCCGTATTCCTCTCTCACTTCTCATCTCCTTTTTCGCCTCGTATTTGCCGAGTGTTGCTCTTTCAATCCACTAGTCTCAGTGGATTGGTCACTTTTTCTTAGAGACATTTTCTCTTTCTTCAGAAAAATAGCATCAGTTATCTTCTCCTTCAGCCCAGTCCTGATAGCTGACAGGGTCTGACAGACCCATATGTGCAGTCATGTTTACTGGTGAAGGAAGTTCCTCACAGGAATGGGTGTCCTTGTCAGCTAGAGAGGTGGTCTCTCCCGATGAGGTCCCACTTGCCCCTACCTCTAGGAAGGGTATTGCATACCAGGCCCACCTCCCTAGCCTCACAGTGGGGAGCTCCCCCCTCGGGAGAAGGGACGAATACCCATAATTCGTCACACACTTGCCCTTATTGCAATTGCCTCCCTGCATGCAGCACTAGCCAGGTGCTGTGTCTTGTACTCTCACACTGATGGTATGTAGCAATCGCCAGCTCTGGATATGGTATGCCTGCAACATTGTGTCTTCTACTCAGAGGGGGCTCTACAAAATCTTTGGCTAGATAGGAGGCTTGCCCATGGTTACTGCATCTCGTTTTCATCCCCCCCCCCATAAATTGAAATGTTTCTAAGGTAGCAATTTTAATATCAGACCAGCACAATTGTTACTGTGATGTGAAGCATATCATTTATGGGATGTGCTGCCGTGTGGTGCTGTTGGCTATAGTCTACCTGTCGTGGCCTCTGTTTTAGGATTTAGCTGCTAGCATGTATTTTCAGTACTTTTATATGTTGTGTTTTGTCTAAGTTGTTTTTTAATACCTTTTGGCCAATGACAATGGTCATGTGTGGCTACTATTACTAGCAATGACAGTTTCCTAGGTCGCGGTGTGCATTCTTATTGCCTTGTGGGTTGGTTATTGGACACCATTGTCATGTTGTGTGCAGGACCGGGTACTGACTCTTGCTGTACTGGGCTGGTGCCCTAATGAACCCTGGGCCCTGGGTGGAGATGGCATCTATGTGCTAAACTGTGCAAGTAGTTTGCTAGACAGATGCTGTACTATTCTTGCCTGGGCCTCTGTGCTACCCATGTTGCCACCTTTTTGCTTGCTTTTTAGTGTGGTGGTGTTGGACATGGTTTGGCATTCTGCCTGCCTCTGAGGAATTTGTGCCTGGTGACTGGATTACATGGGGCTGTGTACTTTCTTGTGCCAGATGTTGTTGTGCTACATGTGCGGCCCTTGGTTAGCGAATATATGTCCCCTTTGCTGGTGGATTGCACTCATGCAGAGTCCGATTTGTGACTGGTGGTTCCCATTGTGCGTGTGCGCACTTTTGGTCTTTTGGTTGATTATTTGACAGTGGGTGGTTGTGCTTTGGATGATTTGGAATGGACTGAGTGATATCCTTTCCATAGGTTGTCTGAGAGGGACACCATCGCCTCCCTTTACTTATTTACTTTAGTGTTGTGGGAATTGGCAGGGCGTGGAGTTTATCCAGTTGTCTTTTGGGGCTTGAGCCCTGTGTTACTCTTCAGGACGTTCTGAGGGTCTCAGCCATTATATGTGTGCCGCCTGATGCACCCTTCCTTTTGGCTGTGAAATTGCTGTGAGAGTGGAAGGAGTGTGCCATGCACTTGTGGAGGTAGGTTAGGGATGTTGATTTCATGGGGGAGGGTTTAGTTGGTTTGTTTGTTGGTTTGTGCATGGGTCTATTGTCCAACACTGTTCTACCTCTATCTTTTGTGAGTCTCTTTTAACTGTGTTTCTTTTTCTGAGATTCAATAAGGGGGAGATGTGTTGTGATGTGCTTTCTAGCTGCTCGGTCTTCTCTGCCTGCATGCGTGAGGCCATGAGAGTTCGGAGCGTGGAACGCTGCACGCGTGGCGTGTGAGCGCTGCAGAGTGTTCTACGTATGACATATGGAGAGAGGCTGGCTCGCGTCTCATGGATGTCCCTTACTTCTCCCTGTACTCCTTACCCGCTAGGGCCAATACTTACTTTACACTAGTAACCAAGTAAATCAAGCCGCCTTCTTTTGTACCTGCAGCTCCTGGTTTGCTTGCCGGACGGTGTACCACAACCTTCCCTATCCCTGTTGCCAATGCTGTGGTACGCCGTCAGTTAAGCAGTCAAGTAGCTGCAAGTACAAAAGAAGACTTTATTCACTTGGTGACAGCAACTCTCATCTAAACTCACTTGACCTCATCCTTCCTATTTTCCCCCTAGTTTCTTTTTCCCTCTGGTTTCTGGCTTATGTCATATACCTTTCCATTTCACACCAGAACTGTCTATTGCATTTTAAGACTGCACGATATGCAGTTCACTTTCAACATGTGTTCATTAGTTTATTTTTACTCTATTCATTGGGGGATTAGACTTTGATAATGTTTGTTTTAGCTTTGCAATATTAGTCTTTGTTTGCCATCCTCTATTTTGGTGTGCCATTTTTATTTTATTTTATTTTTTCAACTGTTTTGTCATTTTGCATACACTATTTGTATGTGTTCATATTTCCCTCTAAATATATTTTTTCTAACTTTGATATTTACTATCTATATCTAGCTCGCAAAATGATGACAACAGATGCAGTCATGCACGGCCTGTCTTTCATGAAATATAGTAAGAGGAGTTGGCTGCTTTGGAAAGAACTTCTCAAATGCAAATCCACAAAAAAGAACAAACGCGCGCCTTGTCTGCAACCGCCTTTGCACACCATATTGGCCCATAGTACAGAAACATGCATGGATGATATTGCAATTAACACTAGTACAAAAATCATTTTGTCAATGGCCCTCATTACGACCCTGGCGGAAAGTAACTGACCTGACCGCCATAGCGTAAATAGCGTTTCCGCCATTGCACGATGGAGGAAAGTGCGGCTAATTCCGACCCATCGGGCACGAGCATTACGCCATGGCGGAAGTGCAAAGTCCGCGATGGCGGAAATGTCCCCAAAACGCCCCACACCGCCGTGGTACGGCGCCCTAGGTGCAATTCCGCCACCCATCATAGCGGTCACCGTAATGAGCGGTAATCGCAAAATACGGTGACCGTAAATATACGGAAACGGAAGTAAAAACATGGGGCCGGAACGGGAAACAGCACGCCGTACACCTATAAAATCAGAATCCCAACACAACCATTAAAAATCCGACCCTGAGACACATCCCAACCCGTTAGCCACCCTAGTTAAAACAATCGAAATGGGAAAAGTTGCCAAAAAAGCGTGCGACCGCAAGCGGCAGGTCCACTTCTCCCATGAGGAACTCACCGTGCTCACAGAGACCCTCCAGGAGAATGCTGCCGTCGTCTTCTCGACGCAAATGACCAGGACGGCACTTGCGAACAAGAAGGCCATATGGGCCCTGGTGGCACAGCGGGTAAGTGCGGTGGGGACCGCACCCCGCAACCCACAGCAATGCAGAAAGCGATGGGACGACTTGCGGATACGCGTACGGAGCATACTATCAGCCAACCGTAACATTGCCACAGCTACCGGGGGAGGATCGGAATCACCCATCAAGTTGACCCCCTGGGAAGAAATCTGTGCCTCCACCATTGGAATGGAGAGTATAGAGGGAGTCGGAGGGATGGAGAAAGGAGTGCAGACATCCGAAGAATCAGGTAGGTGGGCCAAATAAAACAATGCTAAATCCACAATGTCCAATCATGTGAAGTACCATGTGTCCACATAGTGCAACAGAAACACATGTCCAGGAGAACGTCCACATACATTGGCCTGATAGCGCACTTTAAAACTCACATTAAATACATAAATAATTAAAAATCCTAAAAACACCCTCTACACGTGCAGCATGCACACCCTAACTGCAGGCTGCAAAACAACTGCATCCTCAATCCACACAAAAATGAAACCACCTCCAAGGCCCTGACCCAAATCACCCTCAGGTACCACCCCAATGCATGTGATACATTGCCATTCCAATTTCCACAGACCCATAAATAACGCTCGCCCTCCTTTACTCCACCACAGGGTCCGATTCAAACGACGAGCTCCAGGACACCCCTACCAGCACACCTGCAAAGAGGGCCAAGACCAACGGCCAAAGACCCTCCACCTCAGCTGCACGGATCAAGACACGGCAGCAGCACAAATCAAGTGGCAGCACACAGGAGGGGACTTCAACAGGCACCCCAGCAGCCAGCATGCCCACAACAGCAGCACCACAGGTCCCCCCAATGGATGCCACAGAAGGCACTGCTTCTGGTGGCAGCGGCACCATAGGTGACACTGCATTAATGGCAGCATGCTCCGACACAGAAAACGGTGCTGTCGATGTAGGACCCATCCATGACCTGTCTCAATCCCCCTGTTTGTTTCATCCCGTACACCATGAGGATACCACGCAGGGGCACCCACAAGACGACGACTGGCCATCCCCCACAAGCCCTGTGGCAAGGCAACATGAGGTCATCAGCCCCTCTGTGACACCACCGCAAATGGCCATGGCCCAGCAGAGGCAACAGTCCCTCGACCAGGTGATCGTGCAACAGCAGCAACTGGCCACGCTCCTCAAGGAGCATGCTGATGAATGTGGGGGTACTAAGGCAGTCATAGAAACATCTACTGAGACACTTAGGGCACAAATGGAGAGAAGTACAGAGACACTAAGGGTACAAATGGAGAGAAGCACCGAGAGCCTGAGAGTACAAATGGAGAGAAGCACCGAGAGCCTGAGGGGGGAACTGCATGCGACGTCCAAAGACGTATGTGGTGAACTTGCCGCTGTGCGCCGTGTGCTCACTGAGCTCTCACAAACCCTTAGGGACATGCATGGACGTGAGCAGGCAGAGACATCATCCGTTGCAAGTTCCGTCCAGGGCAGCCCCCAACGTAGATCTGGGAGGAACCTGCCCTCCACAGGCAGGGGTGCCCCTGATACCCGGAGAGGGGGCTTGCAATAGCGTCTGCCCACTGACAATGAGCATCTTTGGACACTGGTGTTCGGGGGGGAGGTAGGAGGGTGGAGGGGGGGTGTTGGGCTTTCTTGGGTGGCGGGTCGATGGGGTGTGTAATATAATTTCACATATGCTATAAACATTACATAATCACCCAATGAGAAGTGTGGACATTGATCTTTGTGTACGAGGCCTTTATAGGCGTACATTCCACATTGTGCATGTTCCAGACACACACAGTGCCACAAGTCCCGTGTCCATGTATCAGCCACCAGGCGTGAGTGCTAGAAGCATGAATCTATGATATTCTGTCGAATTTCACGGGCCTCCTGTGCCTCGCGGACTCCTTGAGGTGCTGCCACATCCCCACCCTCATCATGACCATCTTCAGGTGCTTGCAGTTCTGCGTCAGGGGGCATGGGCACATTTCTACGTACGCACATGTTGTGTAGCATGACACATGCCATGACCATCTTTGCAACCTTCTCATGGCGGTACAGGAGTGCCCCGCCAGACCTGCTGAGGCAGCGGAAACGAGCCTTCAGTAGGCCGAATGCCTGTTCAATGACTACACGGGTACGTGAGTGGGCATGGTTGTAGTCCTCCTCATGCTGGTTCTGTGGGTTCCGGAGTGGTGTAAGGAGCCATCTCTTCAGTGGATACCCGCCATCACCTGTATGTGGACAATAAAGGATGTTTGTGGAATGACATTGCTACGTACGCATCCCCCCCCTACCTGCCAGGTCATTGCCGCATCACATACCCCACATTATCATGCATGAAATGAGACTCACCGAGTAGCCAGGATCTGTTCCCTGCGTGTCGCTCCATGTAGCGTGGTATTGTAGAGTTCCTCAAGACCATAGAATCATGGGTTGATCCAGGAAATCGGGCACAACAATGTGTAAAGATCCTGTTGGAGTCACACACCATCTGTACATTAAGAGAATGATATTGTTTCCGGTTGCGGTACTGGGCCTCCATGGCATGTGGGACAACCAATTCCACATGGGTGCAGTCGATGGCACCAATGCAACCCGGTATGCCGGCCAGTGCATGGAATCCAACTTTTGTGTTAGTAATGTCATGCTCCGAGCGTGGTATAGAGATGTAGTCGTCTGCGTGCTTCAGGAGTGCATCGAGCACTTGCGATAGTGTGCGTGAGAACAGTGGCTGTGAAATGCCATGCAACTGTCCGACTGTGTGCTGGTAGGTGCCTGTGGCCAGGAAGTGGAGTACAGACACCACCTTCAGTAGGGGTGGGATGGCGGTTGGGCTGTCATGCTGACAAGGTCGGAGTGTGTCATGTTCACAATGGCGGTTATGGTGTCCCCGTCCAAACGGTAGAGGGTGTGGATCTGCTCAGCAGTGAGGTTGAACGGATGAGCTCGGAGGCGTGGGATTGCGGGCTGCCTGCGTGGTGGTAGTGGCTGTGATGGTGGCCCTTGCTGGCCCTGCCTTGCCCTCCTCCTCCTCCTGCGTCTCCTCTGTGCGGCCGGTTGTTGTAGTAGTTGGTGTTCGTCTTCTTCTTGAAGTTGTAGTACTTGCAGTGCTATCAGGTCCCCCAGGGCCAACATCGCTAGTCCTGCCGGTAGCATTTTGGAGTGGGTGTGGTTGTGGGAGGGGGTTGGGTGTGCAATTTATGTGTTTTCAGGCTGTATAGCCTCCACCTGTGGTGATTCATTCCACCTGTGCCAGCTGCAATCCCCTTTGGGCAAGCACTGTACCGAGGTTCACCGACGGGCGGGGCGTCCCATTTGTGAGTGAAGCCAGTTGCCATTTTCACACACTGCCGCACTACATGGATGAATTTGTGATTTCAAGCGGTCACAGATGCCTTATGGACGTGATGTTTCAAATGAGGAATTCGAAGGACAGCGCTTTCGGTTTTCAGCTAGCGGCGAGGAGACGCCCACAGGTCTGACTGCAAATATAACGTTCTATTGTTTAATGTCCTTGGGACAGGGGCCATGGCGAGAATGCAATGATTGATATGAATAGTATGGGATGCGCAATAGCGTAGTGGACGATAAGGCAGGACGTTCCCAAATACATGTTACTTCACAACACTAGGATTCCGGGCTGGAGCACAGTGGATTTTGCAGACTGCATTACGCACAGACTCAATGGAAGTTTCAAATGTGATGTGAGTAAATAATCAGGCGTTTTCATACCGGGATGAGGGAATGATGTATGGATGCATGGACAGATGATTTAATTGAGAGTTTGCCATGTACATGGCTTTTCGGGATCTATCCCCTTCCCCTGCGCTATGTGATGCAGAGCTGCCATAGTGGGACCATCGTCTATCTGCCCTTGTTGAACCCTCCCTGTCTCGACGCGCCTTCAAACACTTGTGTCTATGCACGTTACGAATCCCATCTAATGGATTCTGTCTTAACAGACGCATGCACACAAACACTCGTTTGTAATAGTGTTTTCACCTCGATTTATATAGTTATGATTCGCAAGTGATTTTTGGGTGGAAATAATCCTTTTGAGTGGGCTAGCATGCATATGGCTTTGGATTTAGTGTGATCATTGAAGTGAGTAATACAAATGAAGTTCTGATGCCCATGCTATTCTTTTTCATTTCATTTGGGTGACAGGTATCTCCTCCCCTTTTGCCGCTGCCATCTGTATGCCACTCCTGCAGATGGCTTTTACTCCCGACACCTGCTGCTTCGAGTTAATCAGTGGAGCACCATTACGATCTTATGGGACGATCGACAATGGGCCACATGCCCTTACGCAGTACTAGTGGCTAGGAGCTACATATCAGCCTTTCAGCTGGACTAGTGCCTACCTAATGGGACGGCCCTGCGGTTCTCGGCGCTTCCATGTTGCCTTTTTGAACGTGAATGTAGCCCCTGTGTACCATGAAGGAACAGGGCGTCACACAAGGAGAAGCTGGTCATTTATTGCGGATGCAGCCCACAGTAATGAAAAATATATTGGAGTTTATGACCTAATAGCTGTATGGGCTTGGTGAATTTGATGTGCATTAAAATTTGATTCTGATTTCAACCGTGTAGCGTTATTCTTTGCAAGTAATGTAGCATATTCCTATTTGTGGAGCGGTGTATTGTGAGGAGATCTGCATTGGGTTCCGGCTTCTGAGTATAGTTGCGTGGTACTGTACTGGCCGCGTTTGCCTACGAAGCCCAGTAAGGTCAGGGATGGGGCCTGCCATTATGACTGTTTTAATGATGTCATGCTCAGGGGCGGGGGATTAGCTTTTGTGTAACAGATGCCGGTCAGCCAGGTGGATTGGTGGAATTATGTGATTATCAGAAAATGGCTGGTCACAGGTGCCTGTGTTTGGGTGCGTTTCTTGGAGGGAGACTGAGGTCATGTCCATTGGAATAGCTTCTGTATTCGTGCCATCTGTGCCCTGCAGCTCCCATTGGCCCCTCTTGAGATGAGCCTGGCTGCTCAGTCACTCTGCCAACTTGTGTGGTACATGCTTATGCTGATGGTTGGTTTGTTTACTGGCAAGAGTACAGGGCTGGTGCAGTCTCCCTCAGGATACTGCTTTGAATGTTGCCTTACACTGGTGTCAAGCGATGGGGGCCTGTTGTTGTTTTGTCTCATGTTTCAGTTCATATTGCTGTACTTGAACATTCACGTGCCTGTGCTGCATCAGTACGGCAATGGTGCCATGCCAAATATGGATGGCCACTCACAAGGCACTTGGAGCCCCTACATTCATTTGTTCGTTGGCATGCATGGGTGACTTGTGCATTTCACTGGTTGCATTGTGTAACTTCATTGCACCTACGAGGTGTTGTGCAATGTGGGCAGGGAGTGGTGTACAGGCACTCAGTAGGGCCATTTACGGTTGGTTTGCGATGCCGTAATTCTCACCATGGCGGAATGGTACTTTCCGCCATGCTTGATGGCGTTAAGTGAATGTCCGCATGGTGGTACGGTTTTGCATGGCGCGCGTGCACGTACTTGGTGCAGTTTGCGTTGGCGTTCACTACGGTGTCGCTGATGGCATCGTACTTTACGGTGACGGGTCATAATCGCACCGAGCGGTATTCGATGGCGGTGTTGCATTTCCTCCATCGTTTTTCGATTTCCGCCAGGGTCGTAATGAGGGCCAATGCCATTTTGCACCGAGGCATTGAAAGATAATATTTGCCCTAGTTCCAATTGAACTTGCAATGGTGCAAGGTTTCTGCAATACCAGCCCTGATGTACTGACCCCAATTACCCAGCTGACATTACCGCCTGCCCTCGCTCCCTTTAGACACTTGCTGCCAGGTTAGCCGCTGAACTCACTGTTAGAGAGAATGTTGGTGCTTTGATATAACCCCAGGGCCCCACAGTCTCAATGCAAATAGCCTATAGCATGAGAGGAAGCAAGGAAGGTACTTCCCCTCTGCCTGCCAGTTAAGTGTCCCTGGCCCAGACTGAGCACAAAGTGGCAGTGTTCCAAGGAACATGGGTAAATGAACTGATATGAACATGGAACAGTGTGCCAGTGTTCCCAAGGATAAGTATATAGAGGGCTGATGTGTAAGCATTCCCTTTCTTTAATTACATTTAAGTGGCACATTAACCTCCCTGGAGCGGGTCATTGCAAAACTTAAAACACAAACGCACAAGAAAAGCTGTGCCAACATGACACATGCGTGGTTACATCAAATCCAAACGTTGGCTTGTACGCAGCTTTGCAGAGCACAAGATGTGGGACCATTTCTATGTACAGCAGCTGCACATTTGAGATGCTTAGAACCAGAGAGGAAAAGGCCTTTTAACATACCCATTGTCTCCCGCCCCTCAGCCTTTCATAATTGGATGAAAATACAGAGACTGGCAATTTTCACACTTCCACGACACCTGCTAGGAGCAGAGCGCTGCTGTGCGAAGAGCAAACTGCTCCCTCGAGTGAGCGGGGCTTGGAAGGCGCAAAGCTTTCTAGGCCACTAGCAAAAAGTACCCATACTCCACACGGGTTCTGTAGACAGACATGATAACACACTCATCAATTGTTGAAAATCAATGATCATGGCGGTCGCTGTTACGAGTCGCTTATCACTCAATATGCTTTGCACTCTGAAGTGAACTGCACTGGGAATGGGCGCGTGTGGCTGGCTGACATACCCCGGAGCAGACGTGGAGGGGAGGTGAGAGCTGGTCTGCTGCCGCACACTGGAGCTTCTGTGCGCTCTCCCAACCTGTCGCCTCACCCTGTTGCAGTGCGTTAAGGTTTTTTGGGGTGCAAATATCTCAGAAACAGTGTGTCCTAGTGCCTTGAACCGTGGTTTACAAGGTTCTTTGAGTTTTTTCCTCGTGTCGAGACACTTAAAATGGGCTCTTTCCGATCCTTCTATGACCACATTGATGTTTCACCAATTTCAGGCAACCATCTCATGTGTGAAGGGGCTGAAATCCGGGAAAGGCGTGGGGTGTCCAAATGTCATGCAGCCTTAATGTCCGGAGGATATATATATATATATATATATATATATATATATATATATATATCTTTGAACCAAATGCAGAAGCTTACTGAAGCGGATCCAGAGCGAGGACGTGTCTATTAAGCTTGTGCCACCAACACGCTAAATCGTGGAGGCTGCCATTTTGCACACTAAGCGGAAACATCTCCAGGAAATACTGCAATGACTATATCACAAAGACTAATTAAGACAATGGCGACATTGACCAAATGACGTTGACGTCTTTCCTGGCCAATCATTCTGTAGCTCTCAACTCAAATGCTTTTGGCATGTATCACCCACCTTGTAAACAGCGGACTCACCCGCCAACCCTCCAGCACACCCATTCACTTCAATGAGCTCTCACCCACCAAAAACAAAACCGGTTGTTTCCATCCGCCTTGGTGACACAAACATTTGAGAGCTATGTCATTCCTAGTCATGGACTTTTTACGTGAGACTCCCAACCCTACTCCGTGTGGTATCCCCAACCAGGGCTCATCTATACTGTATCTCCTTTTCAATATTTACATGCGTTCCCTGGCAATACTCATTCAGTCTTTTGGTCCCCATTTAGTTTCTATAACAATGCACAGGTTCTCCTCTGCATAGACGAGAAGAAGTCATCGTTAGCTCAAAATCTTCCAAACTGCTTGACGTCGAAAAGTCAATGGATTGGAAGTCACTCCTTGAAAATGAATTCAAGAAATCATGTTGTTGAGAGCCAGGATCATCTTTGGGATTTTACATCTGGCCTCCTCAAGTGGGAGTTCTTCCCACTCAAATCCCTCTGTTTGCAACCTGGGATTAAAATGGGATAGTACTCTTCCCCTGCCTCCTCGGATAAGCGTCAACCCCAGTTCCTGTTTTCCAACCCATTTCTCCCCTTCTAAGCCAGCTACAGCTGAATCAATTATATTGTCCGCCTGATTGAATTATGGCAATGCCCTCTACTTGGGTCTACCTGAAGGTCTGGTTAGACGGCTGCAGATTATCCAAAACACAGCAGCCAGTATTCTTACTGGTATTTACGGGATGGGGGAGGACACCCCCACTGCCTGGACATAGACGGTCGGTGTCGCCCACAGAGTAGACCATGAATAGGTCCTGCCTTTTCTTAGAGAAAAACTCTATGTAACTGCTCAATCTCTTGCTTCATTCTTGAGTCTGCTCCTACAGGTTCATGATTCTGTAGGAGAAGATCAGGTGTTAAGGCTTGCTGACCGGAAGCCACCGCCATTATAATGTTCTTCTCTGTACCATCAGTTCACTACATATTACCTCCACTTCAGAAGGGCCATAAGAACGCTCTGATACGCCAGCGCCTGCCCTAATGGGCTGCTATGAAACTTCCAGGAAAATCAAATCAATAACCTTAGGTCCTATGAGGATTCCATGGTTCTTAATACCCAATACTTTCAAAGGCACCATTTCTCCAGGTGGGGCGCAAAAGCCTATAATACAGTTTAGACTATACCACATGCTGCGTGTTGCTGTCAGGCATGTGCCGTTTCCCCATTGTGTACAAAACATTCGCTAGGCACTGCGACAACTTCACCTAGAGCATGTAACTAACATCCATCACATGATTCAGATTCAATTGGCTCCTTCATGAAGATGGTTTGCCAGACAAATCAAACTGAGTAAGCAAATGCTTGATTCGGCTCAAAGTGGCCCAACCCTTTTCGAGTCATAGCCTCATTACAAGTTCAGCAGCGCTGGAAAAAAGTGGTCATTCCGTTACCACCACTGTTTTGGCTGTAAAGGAATTATTGCCATTTTTCCTGCACCGCCGAATTATAACTTTGGAGGTAAAGTGGAGGATTTACCACCAGCAAAAAGCTGGAGGTGAATCCGCCACTTTGTCACCCAAAAAAACAGTGGATTTATTGTGCGTTAATTCCGCCAGTGGTAAATCCGCCTACAAATCCCCATAAAGTTGTATGCAACGCAAAAAGGGTGCATTACCACCAATTATAATCCCGTGGTAACTCCACAGGACCAAGTGGAGGTAACATTAATCGAGTTTGGCGGACAGCTCAGCAGATTTACTGCCAAATTACCACCTTACTTGTAATGAGGGCCATAATAGTGTTCTATAACTCGAATTGGGATAAACAACATGCAAACTCGATATGGAGTTTAAAAACGGGTGGTGCCGATTCTCAAAACTTTTTTGGGCGCATGTGGTGAGATACACTTGCAGACCAAAAAAAAACATATGCCCTATTCTCAAAGGGCATCTAATTGTGCACCCTCTTTTAGGCACATTTAGACACATAAGCAGGGATTTCAGCGCATTTCACTGCGCTTCCCGAATCCACAAAGGGAATGCTCTTTGAAATGTGCATAAAACAGTCACATTCCCCTGTCACTATTTGTAATAGGCGCAAGGGGATGCAGAATCCAGGACATGCAGAACGTGATCCGCAGCTGTCTTACTTATTTCTTTCCCTAATACAGGGATAGAATAGTTGTTTTCTTTTTACCAATTCACAATGTGTTCTCAGAACCCCTTACATTAGTGTTGGGAGTCTGCTCTCAAAACGAATGTATGTAAGAAGGCTGGCCAGCCCATCACTTGAGCGGCCCCGTAACCCCCGGAAATGCGCAGGGCTTCTTTGTGGAAAAGGTAGGGGGACCGGATTTTGAAAATAAAATACTGGGACAGGCCACTGACAGAAGTAGGACTACAGCTTCAGCTGTGACACTAGTCCTACTTCTATGTGGGTGGCCAGTCCCATGTCATGTTTATTGAGAAAGGAGAGCGCCCCGAGTCCCGAGACTATTTTAATTTTTAAAAACCCGTCTGGGATTTGCGGATCGGGTGGATACCATCCAGGATTTTGCCCAAACCTATGGAAAATTCATGACATCGGCCAAAAACCAGGATGGTATTCACCCTATGCCCAAATTCCGGGACAGGGTCTTGGGGCCCCGGGACAGAGGCGCAAATACCCGTACAGTCCCGGCAAAAACGGGCACGTCTGGTCACCCTCGGAAAAGGTGATCTTTATTTGTCACACGTGATGATGTGCACTTGCGCATCTCATCACTTGCGCTGAAACACATAGTGCTGTATTCTCAAAGGGCGTCGTAATGGATGCACCACAGATATAGCCATTCAGAGGCCTTTTTTCACCCCCTTCTTTGCGCATTTGCACAGATAAGAGGGCGTGTCTGTGCATTTCAAAGCACATCCAATATCCACAAACAAAATGCTCTTTGAAATGTGCAGAAAATATCCACATTCCCTTGCACCTATCGGGCAAGGATGTGTGAAATGCTCTCCCACTTGCATTTCTATCCTTCAAATTGATATTGTGGCAATAAGACCCGAGGCGGCGGACCAATACCGCCCCAGGTAATGCCCCCAGGGCCGTAGTTACAGGCCCAAGCGTAGCAAGGGCCTTAATGAAGCCCCGGGGACATTACCGTGGGCGTTATTGGCCCATCGCCGAGGGTCTTATAGCCATTAGTACCCCGGCCCGTTAGACCGGGGTACTAATGGCATTTTTTTTCTGTTTTTTAAATGCCGCGTTTCGAAACAGAAAAAAAATACATTTAAAAAAGTTGAAAAAAATTGGCAGCCGGGAAAGGGAAAACGTAGTCGGTTTTCCCTTTCCATGGCGGCCATCGGGAGCGGGAGCGCTAGGCACAGAAGTATTTCCAGCGCGTTCGCTCCCAAGAAAAGAAGAAAAAAGAAGGTAAGTGGGGTGGGGATAGTTTGCAGGGGACGGGAGTGGAGGAAAAAAAAAATTTACCTGAGTCCCCTGCGGGGGGACAAACGCAGCCTCCAGCCATGGGGAGGCTAGGAGCGGGGATTTCCCTGTTTCGAGCCTCCACATTGGCTAAGGGGCTGCCACGCCCCTCGCCGGGAACAGAGTACCCGGCACACACTAACGTTCATGGGAATACCGTGTGGTATGGCTCGGAAAAGAGACAATCCACACGTTGTATTCCCGGTGCGTAGCGCGTGCCGGGTACTAATGTGAAATATGCTTTGAGCACCTACATGGATTCTGGGAGCCTGTTATACATTAGTGTCATGCGTGCACACCGGACACACATGGATGTAAGAGGGCTGGCCAGTGCGTCATTTGCACTGCCGCACAGCCCCAGTGAAATTCGTCTTTGTGGCGAAGACTGAATTGTGTTCATTTTTAAGTCCCTAATGTATTATTTCGCTAATGTATCATGCCACCAGTGATGGTGGATTCTAGGGAAGTGGTCCAGTAACCTAGAATCCAAAGAGCTGTAGCCGAGCTGGGTCAAACCATAAAATGCCCATATCTATGCCAGCGGCTAGAATTCTGGTTCCAATGATTCCGAACATTTGGAGCCTCAGATCCAAATGGCTCGAATCTTTCATGACGAGTCGAAAGCCCATTGTTTAGAGGCGGTTCGCCCCTCCCTAGTTAAGAGGTTAGTAATTCTGGAATCTGAGGTATCATTCTTTGCAACAGGCTGAACTCTACTTTCAACAATCTGTGCTGTTCAAGGGGAGGCAACCTGTGGCCTACGCCTCCCAAAACTCCTCACTGGTGATGGCTGTTGTGGAGAGCCATATGTTGCCGAAATATAATTTGTACTTTATTTCAAGCCCCCCCCCCAAAGTGACACAATGTGAAGTCTAATGCTTTACAGAACTCTCTAAAATATTAAACATTTATGAAAGGGAGGCAATAAGATCTATACTCCTAAAACCAGGCGCTGCCCCACAGATACATGTAAATGGACAGTTTCCTTATAACCCTTCCCTCCAAATATTGAAATCAGCGTATCTAAGCCCCAGCCTCTGTGCCAGGAACTCAATGGATAGCATTGCTAGAGGGTGAGGGTGATGGGGGGCTATAGCCCTGGGTCTTTTGGTTGTAGCCCAGGATGGAAGCTCAGGGGCTACAACCAAAAGGCTATAGCTAGCCCCGAGCCCCGACAGTCCTGACATTAGTGTAGCCCCGGACCTTTTCCAGACTTAGCAACCCCATTGGCTGGCAGGAGAAGATGGGAGGTCACCTGGTAGGGACCCAACAATAATTTAGATTTAGTAAGGTTGAAAATAAATGAAGTGGGTCTGACTCATACCAAATCTGACTCACTGAAATATACTCCTCCCACCACTTCTGTCCGGATTTTGCCCTACTCACTCCACTGAAACTAATCTCTTGCACGTAAAATATTTTTTCCGCCTCTTGTCCCCCTCTAAGAATTCTTCTTTTCCTATTCTCTTGGACCTATTTCTTGGTGGTATGTGTGACTTTTGTCACAGCAGGTCACTCTATTCTTTGTCATCGCTGTCTTCTTTGGATGTTTCTGACTGCTCTGTCTTGGTTTCTTCCCATCTTTCGAACGGCTTATATTCTATGCTGCGGTGGCGAGGCACCTAGTACTTTTCCCCTCTTCATTATGGCGTCCCACAAGGTTTAGTTCTGGATCCTATATTATTCTCTCTTTATGCCATCCCTCTCGTATCAATTATTCTTTCATTTGGTATTAAATGTGCCATCTATGCAGATTAATCTTACGCCTACTTCACTGAGCGATCTCCTCTACCTCAGAGGATCTCTCAGCTATAAAGTTATGGGTGCGGGATGCCTTTCCTCACCTTAATTCCTCCACCATAATTCTCTTTTTACCTGCACCTACTCCTCAACATGATTCCGATGTTAGTACTTTTGAGGTCTTGTTAGAGAGATTTAGCTATCTGACAAACCTCTTGTACCAGTAGGAAGAGGGACCATGTTGCCAATCAGCTACTCCACTATGCCCGTCCAAGGGTATCATGGTCAAGATTCTGTTGTAGGATTGGCCATTTTCTTTAGAAACCAGGTTACTGTGGGAGTTTGATGAAGTGTGTCAAATGATGCCTGGAAGGGGTCTTTGGTCTACCCTGCCTCATGCATGCATTTGCACTGTCCACATGCAGTGGTCTGCAACCTTTGGCTCGCCAAATACTTTCATCAGCCCCAGGCAGCATGGTCAATGGTGATGGATTGATGTCTGACACATCCAAAGAGCCGCGGGCTGGAGACTCCTGACCAAAGTGCTGCATCCTGCAGATGTAGTGGCAAGGATGTCTGTGCAATAAGGACTGGGCATGCATGCATGCATGCACACACAGCTATGAGGCCCTTTGTACACGGACAGAACATTCTAAACAGGTAAAAACAGCTCAGTGTATCTCAGGCATGGATCCCTGAGGGTCCAGGTGGCCCCTCATGCAAACCGAGCTCAGACAGGAGACCGAACGACAAAGACACTGACAAAAAATGGGAGAGAGGAACGGATTGACAAGACACTAGCAGAACAACTGTGGACACTGACACCAACTGAGAGTGCTATTATTTGTGCAGCTTGATGCTTTAGAAGTTGAGTTATTCTGTGTTGGTACAACTTGCCTTTTGACATTAGCTGCCACTTTCACTGTGTTAAAAAGAATATTTTAACGAGGCTGCCACGTATAATGATCTGCTCCTGTATAATGTTGCACATTCCTTTCATTGGTCCATTGCATCTTGAATAAAACAGTGTTTTCGCAGGATCCATCTTGGAATGGTGGAAATGCCTGACAACGTTACCAGTTACATGTAAGATAGATCCATGAAAATGCTATGTGCTTTTTCCCTTGTGTGTGAAATGACTTACAGCCGTGACACAGTGTAACAGCACATTATAGTTGACAAATCCCTGCACTATATAATAGGACATGTTTTGGTTTATTTCCAGAAACTAATTCTTTTACCCAGGTGCAGGAGATGGGAGGTGGCTGTGTGTGTATTCATTTGGAAGAAACAGCGTGTAATGCTTCTTGTCAGGAAGAAAAGAGCTGTGTCAAGAACAAGCAGGTCTGCATGAGTAGACGAATGCGACCTGGCTGATATCTGGAGCTTGCATGAGGCTGAAGAGCAGATACCGAGCTTGACAGTCTGGCAATCATTATGAAATAGAAGCAAAGGGAATTCTCCTCAATGGCAAATCTTTAGTAGGAATCATTGGCAAACCCTACAGCTCTGGCCTTGAAAAATCGGCCTTTTTCTTATTTATGGGGACTTTAAAAAAAATTAGCCGACTGCATTTACAAGGATTACCATTAAATGATCGAAAAATACCGAATGAGAAATGACCACATTTTGTGGAGTTGAATCTTTTTTTGATAATGTATTCTTTATTTTCTTGTGTGATATAGCTTTATCCAATAAAACTTTACATACATGCGTCAATATACAACATTACACATTATCTTTTTTTAAACCAAAAAAGAAGAAGAATCCAAGCTACAAAAAAAAGAATAAACGAACAATTGAAACAGTTTTCTTACAAAATTCATCTTTACAATCACAATTAAAACAGGACTTGTACAAAGTTCATCATTGCGACCACAAGTTGCTCATTAGGTTCTACAAGAAGAGTCCACCACAAAAGTTCATAAGTTAAAAAAGGTCTGTTTCTAAAATAGGGAGCAAGCATCTCTCTACAGCGATCAGAAATTGCTGTGCATTCTATGATTACATGTTTCAAGGTTTCGTTCGTCATCGTACAGTATCGACAAGATCTATCCACATTAGTTAATTTGCTACACTTCCACAAGACATCCTTCGTCGAAAAGAGATTCAATTTCAGGCGTAGGCAAAAATTCCTACATTTCTTTGCATGATGTCTAATGAAACATTTCTGTACCCTTTTCAACGGCTTAATGTCGAACACAAAATGGGCAAACATTTCATAAGATTCCAAACAAGATCTATTCAAGATCCAATCATTTTCGTAAATCTTTTTTTTACCTTACAGGGAGTGTGTTCCAAATCAGACAATGATAGACCGTTAGCCGTAAGTATATTCATGGACCCGTTAATCAACTGAGTCAAGGTAGTAGAATCTCCTCGAATGGCAGAAGCATTAAGCTGTTTGAACAGAGTATCAAAAGGGGAATAAGATGCTGCGTAATAACTGTAGTCTGCGCCATGAGATACTGGTCTCCAGTGAAACCAGGCCCAAAATATGTTGAATTGTGGCCAAAGAGACATACGACGGTAGGGAAAGAATGCACTTCCAGATTGTTGCTTCCACTTTTGACCACAGGAGACCCTCTTCTCACACCTTAGCTCCATAGATTAATCTCAGAACCAGAATTTGATGATACACCCCGATCACTGGGGCAAGAGAGAATCGGCCATATTTATTGTCATTATTTATTGGGTGGTGGCCAAAACAGCTTTTAATTTGAGGGCCCGGTTTGCCAAGACCAAGGATCACTTGGATTTGAAGACTACACCCAGGTATTTCAATTCATAAACCACCTCCATTTTCTGACCATCAATGAACCAGCCAAAGTTTCTTCTACCCAACAGTGGCTTGAGCCTATTCATAATAAGTAACTTGGATTTAGGAACACAGATGTGCAAACCATGTCCAAAGTATAGACCCAGTGAAGTCAAATATGTATGCAATCCCACTGCAGTGTAATCCATCCAGACGACATCTCTGTATAAAGAAGGTACTGCAATTTAATGGACCCCAGTTTTGGTGGATTTGCAATATTAGTGGGCAAAGCCACTCCGATTCCTAGAATATACAAATGAAATAGGAACGGCGGTAACACGCAGCCCTGTAGAAGACCACGTGCCACATGAATGAATTCTGTATAATTCCCCCTTTGATCCAATGTGACCTTCAACCGAATATCAGTGTGTAGCTGTTCCAAAATACTGACCAGGTATTCAGGACAGCCCCATAACCGTATGCGATCTACACAATCAAATACGTTGGTAATGTCTAAAAAGGTCACATACAAGCTACGCTTCAGCTGGAGCCCTTGTTTGGTTAGTAGGTGAATCAGAAAACAATTAAGGGATGTACTGGCCCCCCTTTTGAAGCCAGATTGATTAATGTCGACTTTACCCAAACCCTCTGCCCAATGCTCCGGGGCGTGCAGTAGAAACCTCGAGAAGATCTTATACGAGGAGTCCAGTAGAGAGATTGGCTGCTTATTTGCTTCTTCCACCCTATCTCCCTTTTTGAAGATCACTACAATTATTACCTCCTTCCAAGTAGGCGGGAATTGATGACTCGCCAACACAATGCGGTACAAGAGAAATAAAACTTTCGCCCATAGCAGTGGAGCCGTTTTTAAAGTAAGTTTCATAAGGCTGTCCAGGCCAGGAGGATTACATTTGTTTTCCCTGTTAACTGCCCAGATTATATCTTCTGTGTCCATTTTTAGGGAGGAGAACGGCACCAGTGCTACACGAGAAGCCATGTTGGGATCAATCATAACGTTTGTACAGCCATATAAGGTGTTGAAATGGGCCACCCATAAGGACCCTGAAATAGGCTGTACTTGTAATGATACCCGAGTGGGTTGACCTCTGATGAACAGCCTAAAATTTGATGAATCTCTTGAATTCAACGCAAATTGCATACACTATGCATCTTTTTGTTAAAGTAAGTACTTGTGGACCCTTAGCCAGTTTCGATAAGTTTGTGTACGTTTCTTTATCAGCGTAAAAGCCACAGAGCCCAATTTTGAAGCTTTCCTGATGTCCTATCTTAGTTTTCTTTTTCTTAAGCTCACAGCTATTTTATATTTATGTGAGAAATTGGGGTGTGATATCCCCTGGGTCAACATAGACGGGAGTATTAAACCCTGCAATATAGTCTGTAAATGGGAGCCAAACATTTCAGGGAGACATATCAATGAAGGTTCCCTCCAGTAAGTGTTGTTCTACTTTAATGTTAAAGCGATCAGCTATTTTGGGACGCCACAGGACCGCTTGCTCTCGGGGTCTAATCTCGATGAAGGACGGAGGCTGTGTCGTGGACTCCACATTTTTGTGCCCTACCCAACAGCAGCTGCAAGTGGTTACTCCCCTGGCAGTGTTTAACTTCAAACCATGGAAACTAGCCACCATGAAGTCCCAGGTAAACACAATCTAGTGTTGATCGATTGCTGCCACTAGACCAGGTATATTTAGGTGGAATGTCCCCCTCTATTCCATCATTTAGTGGTGTTAAACCACATTTATCTCGGAAAGAGCGTACCACTTTCTCCCTAACTCTGGCATTCTGTGTGTATTGCCGGTTGTGCACTTGATTATACCAGGCAGCATCTAGACATTCTGAGTTAATATCACCCATGATAACGAGTCCGGTTTCTTTGGAAGCACGGTAAGGTTCAATGCACTTAATTATTACATGTAGAAGCAGGATTATAATAGACATTTAACACAATCAACGACTTCCAGA
The DNA here is from genome assembly GCF_040938575.1 of Ambystoma mexicanum. NCBI lineage: Eukaryota > Metazoa > Chordata > Amphibia > Caudata > Ambystomatidae > Ambystoma > Ambystoma mexicanum. The sequence goes on from NC_090931.1 coordinate 150,391,724, forward strand.
TAGAGCCAGCAACATCCCACCATATATTCTTCATACCCACAATGTCAAACCGCCCACTAGGTGATTTTCAACCCTAGACCCCGGCGAGAGTCGACAGGCAGTCAATAAGCCACCAAAAGGTCTTCCTTTTTGCCCTTTTTGGGGCTGGTTCATGTAAAAACGATAAAATCATCCACAACTGGGGTAACTAACATAAAGGTTTCTTGCAGACAAATAAGATCAGCCTCATCCCAAAACTCACCATTACAAAAAAGATGATGGAACCCTTGCGTGTTGCATGACATCAATTGAGTGACCAAATTCCAATCGCAACCATTTAGCCCCTGTGTGTGCTCTTCAAGGGAGTTGATCAGATGAGCCCAGTCATATGATAGTGTGCGCTTGTTGTCAGTAATAAGTCCTGGCTGCCTGCACCTGTACCCAACAACGCAGCCCGAGCTGGTTTAATGCCTCCAACTGACATTGCGTTTCCCAGGAGACAGGTGGCTATCAGGATTGTCCCCCAATGAAGGAGATGCATCCACCTGATCTGTCCACCACATTCTCCTCCCTTTGTGCTTAGCTATCTCCGTGCCGGACACACTTTTCGCTGTCTCAGCTAAAACAATATCAAATACAGGGGCAGCGGAAATGTGTGGCGGTTTAAGGAGGGAGACAGCCAATGCCTGTTCCAGGGTAGGAACTCATCTCCCGGTCCCTGGAAGAGATACAGCAAGCCCCCTCCCTGGCCAGGAATAGACTGCTCCACCTCCTCGATGTCCCCAGTCCTCTGCTGCTGGATCTGTAGTTCAACCATGATGATGTGGATGATGACGATTATGATAATGATGATGTGGATGATGACGATGGTCATGTAATAGATGATGTTGATGTCGATGAAGATGATGTTGATGATGATACAGATGTATCACTAATGCAGGTGTCCTGGTCACCATGACTGTGCAGCCGCCATCACCCGCTGGAGTAGGACTGGGCCCATTGTAGCTGGTAGGTAGTGTGAAAGGGTCCATTGGAGATTCCGATTCTTCTCCCAAGACCTGGCCAGGATCATTTGCCGCCTCCATAGATTTGCCTTCATCATCACCTCCAACTCCCTCCTTGGAAGTGACCTCACCCTCCCATGGAGGTAAAAGCACAACTTTAGTGGGCGCAGTACATGGTACACTTTCAGCATGTTATACCTCTATGTCACTTCTATCTGCGGAACATTGCGTTACACTGTTTATCGTCCACTTTGTGGAAAGTTGCTGGAGTGCGGGAGGGCCAGTGGTTTGGCAATGTCATGGTGAGGGATTTGGGAATGATTGTCTGCACTGAATATACATGAGCACATCATACTATGCATTCCCTGGGAGCATAAAAGTAGTGGGTGGATGGCATGCATGGGGCTTCCAAAAAAGGGGCATGTATCTTCCTAATGATGTAGGACTTTGGGCCACCTACCTGCTGGTAACGTTGCTCCAGTAGAGGAGGCAGCAGCCAGCTTTTCATGGAAGGGCAGTAGATCAGCATCACTCGTTGTGCTCTGCTGTTCCTGCCCCATCCTGGGGAGGCACTATCATGCAACTGTAGGGTTGTAGTCATCAAGCAATGCATGAAGCTGGGTAGTTTGTGGCCACGCCCCTGGTCTGCTGGCATGTCAATGAACAGAGCCACCAGCCTGGATTAAAATATGTCTGAGTAATGAACCCCCATTTATCGCCATGTGTGATGAAGTGTGTGCACTATTGTTAAATGGCATGTTATCACACAGTGTCAGCACGCAGACTGGACAGGATATAAGGCAGCTACTGGCCCTTTTCTGCCCACTTCTTGTAGTGCCTGTGACCTCATCGCTTGCCATTCGGCCAGATGCCTCTGATGCTTGAACATGGCAGTGACGTAAACTTGTTCTTGCCTCCCATCTATTTCCACAGGCACGGTTTCAGAAAGCTGATGGGCCATATGTTAATTTCACTCTCTCTTACCCCTCCCCCGCGCTCTGTAGCAACACCCAGATTGCTCAATTTGTTGAGGCATAGCGTTGAAAGGGCGCTCTACAGTCATGTTGATGGGTAGACACTGGAGATGGGATACTTGCTCCTGGGATCAGGCCTCCTGCACACAAGGAGGGCATAGATAGATAAGTGATGCCATGGATAGGAAATTGATGGCATGGGTGCTGTATACAGGAGGTTGCAACGCAGGACTAGACACACTGGAGGTGGGTACATGTTTGGTTCCTCGAATCTATGTTGGGCTCGGGAGGATAGCTCAGGGGCAGCGTGCGCGCCTTGGAAGAAAGAGGACACAAAGCACCACAGGTTGGATCCCCGGGTCCGCGCTTAGAAACCGCTGGGTATTAAGCGCGTTATAAATAACCTATCATATCATATGTGCATGTGTGATAAAATGCAAGTGAGGGGTGATAATGGATGAATACATGTGTTGGTGCTCCGCCCATTGCGTTAATGTGGTCATTTGGAGGTGGGTTATGGAGCAGGATATAGCCGTCTGCCCCTCCCCACCCCCTCCACATTTTACACATACACAACAGGAATGCATTTACCCCAGCGTTGGATGCTCAGGACTGCAGAAATACGGATGTCACTAGCTTCAGGAACATTCGAAAAGTTGGTATTACCCCGTTACTGCGCAGCAGAAAATACCAAAGGTGAGTGAGGGAGGGGGGGGACTCCCCCGCATATAATTGCATTGAAAAGTGCGGGGGGAAGTAAACCTCGACATTTTTGGCTTCAGTATTTTATTTCCGCAGTAATCACATAGATCCTAAAAGTGGGGGCAATTCCATGGCAATACAAGGTAGATGCCCCCCACCATGCAGACATGGTGGGAGGCATGTGCAATTGTTTGCAAAACAAGGTGCTAATGGCGGACATCCACCCTTGTCCTCCTCCCCCGCCTGATCGTGCATTGGTTGCACTTTGGGGTGCTAGCAACCTTTGCCCACAGGGTGAATGCAGTTCACGGCCTTGCACCCATTATCAGGGCCTTCGTGCTTTTGATGTTGATTCAACAGACCTTGGATGGCTCCTTGCATGTAGGTAGCCACCCACCCGGTGCACAATAAGGGCACTACACTACCCTGGTGTAGCAATGCGCACATCCAAGCCCAGTGAAGTGGAGAGGAATGATGCCAGGATGACGCGTTTCTCCCCATGCCAGCATACCTGTGGCTACATGCAGTGTACCCAGATGCAGCAGGCTTTTCCTTGAGGCATGGAAGTAGTGTGGCAATTCACTGGTTAAAATATATCTCGGCTCTCATTCACACTGGCCTAGTGGCATAAACTGCCCTGCACCATATGTGACGCTAAGGGACATGTCACGGATGAGCATACATTGGCGATGTCCACGGTTGGGTGTTTACTCGAGTATGTGCTATGCTGTAATGTTATATGGCATTGTATAGCGCCTACTGCCATGGTATGGCCTCAAAGCATTGTCGGGTGAATGCCCTTAGGAGGATGAGGTCCGAGATGTGGGATTTGCAGGAGGATTCTAGAATGCATCTGCAGTTTTAGCTGGCACAAGGAAGGTAGGGGTGGCTACGCCCCTGCTAGTGACCCATGGTGATCTGGAAAGCGGATGGGTGCTGTCACAGGCTGTCAGGAGAGTAGATGAGTCAAGAAGAGTTCATTATGTGATTATGTGCACAGCTGAAACGGACTTGTTCACAGGATTCTGCTGCATTCTATTGGTAGTGGTGATTTGTGTTGTGAAGTTGAGCAGAGATCCTTGCAGATGTCTGTGTGCCCCAGGAAGCATATAGCTGTGGTCCATTGTGATGGGTGCTGACATCTAGTTACCATGAGGTTATGCAGATCGTGTCATATGAATTGATTGGCAACTTGTTGTCTCCTGCAGTCTCTCTTCAGGTGCCCCCGCCTTCCTGTCTGGGGGTGACAGTTCACCCAGGAGGTGGACTTGATCAGTCAGGATGCAGAAGGGAAGAACCAGGTCTTTAGAGACTTCCTGAAAGTGACGGTGATCATTTTTGAGCAGGGCTTTGATGTCTGAGGTCTTGAATTCTGCTGGGAAAATTGATCACATTAAATTGTCTATCCCACACATGCAATTTGCTCATCACTTCATTGCTTTTTGTACTACCTCCATGCAGTCTACTGACCCTCTTCTGCAATCTAGACTCTGCCAATCCCTCTATGCTGCTGCTTTCAATACCAGCCAGCAGCTGCTCTTCCCATGATCATAGCTTCAGCTCTGGTGGTAATTTGCTGCATACTGTGGTCAAGCACTCCTTTTGGTGGCATGAGACCAGCTTCCATGTATGCCTCCATAGGCAATGCCTCTGGAACTTGCCCAGCGTGCATTGGGGTGGGGACCACTGCATTGATTGAAAGCAGAACAGGGGCACAGATATTGTTGTACTAGAGGGTTGACAACATTTGGTGCCCAGCACGGGCAGGTATGGTACCGCCTTCAGTCCACCGTCTTTACACTGGAACATTAGCTTGTTGTCACTGAACCTTGGCCTTCAGGACTGCACAATGGTCCTGGTGGGTGTCTAGTGATGGGGGATAAATAAACAGGCAAACTGCTCTGGAACAGAATGGACCACATGACCTGGCAGTAGGAGCAGGGCATTGGATGATGTACTGTGGCTTGAAGGGGGGTGACTGAGGATGGGGAGGAGGCCTCCCATGTGCAAGCCTGCGAGATTGGCGGTAGCAGGGTCCTGATGGTGGTGCCAGCAGTAGGAGAAGCAGGAGTGAGGTGTGGCTGCACAGTAAACGAGGATGGGCACAGAGGGGAAAGGAGTCAACAAAGAGGGAGAACAGAGGGGCAAACAAAGACAAGGGGGAGCACCAGGAGCAAAGAGAGGGAGGGAGCAGTAAAAGAGAGGGCATGGGGCAGATGGAGTTACAGGGGCCAGAGGGGGCAAGGGAGGCCAGAACAGTTAGAGGCAACACAGGGGACAGGTGTAGTCAAGGGTGAAAAGTGTAGCAAAAGGGGGGTATGAGCAGTCGAAGAGAAAATGGAGAGCAAAAGGAGAGATCAATGTCAAGAGTGGCCACAGGGCCTAAACATGGTATGAGACAATTTGTGAACATTCGCCAAACCTAATACGTCAGTGGCTATGGAACAATTTAACTCTGGATACAGAAAGAATGCATTACAAATTACGGAAACTTATAAATCTGATTTCATATAGTTTCGTTTGTCACTATATTTGGAACATTTAGTGATCTATATAAGTCTCTCATCATCTCCGGGGTTTGTCCTCAAGTGTTACATCCACCTTATCTTCTCCCGGAGCAAGTCTCGGGGCGGCTCCTCTGCCTGGTATTCTCCCTGCGTCAGTGCCAGGCCACTCTTCTGGCTCATTGTCACTTGGAGAGTCCCAAAGTGAATGACTGTACTTTGCCTTTCCCCAGGTCAGGCCCTCAGCCATTCCTTTTTTATACCCTGTCCCGGGCCAGAGCTTTGGATTTTCCTTCATGCATCCTTTCCTTGGCCAGAGAAATTGATTTGACCTCTTTCCATTTCCTGTTTGGTTGAGGCTTCTACACATTCTCTTTCCACGCTCTCTCTTCAGCCAGAGTCTCTACTTCTACCTTTGCTGCCTTTTCCCAGGCTGCATCTTCTGTGCCTCTCTGGTGGGGATAAGGCTCCAGCTCACCTTGGCCTTTCCACGGCCCCGGCCTCTGTTCATAGGCCAGATCCCATGTCTTTCCACGCTAGGGAAAAGGTTACCCACTCACCTTCTTCACCTCGTGGTGTAAGCTGTCCTGTTCAACCTATTCTCCTCCTCTCAAGCATTCTCTCCTTCCACTCTTCAGCATTTCTCTTTACCTCCTTCTTCTTTCACTTTCTCTTTCAGTCCAACTTCCTACACATTCCAGTTTTTTTTTAATCCACTCTACCCTCTTCTGGAAGATGTAGACTTATTGGTTTCATATTTATAAATATGGGAAACTGATCCATTTGATGTATTTTAGTCTTTCTGAGATTTAACGACCAGACACTATCATGCCCAAGTCCTTATGATGATGACCAGGAAGTCCCTTGGTCATGTACCTCCCTCCCCATTCCTTCTCGCTACACCTATCCAGAATGTATGGGGAGGGAGGTACATAACCAAGTGACATTTGTGATGTCATCTTTGATGTCCTGGGTGTTAGTCTTAGCAGTGCACGGTGGTGTCACGAGTTATGGTTGCTTAGCTTACCATAACTGGCGAATTTCAGGGGTTTTCCGGTTTTACTTGGAACCATAACGTCCCTTTAACAAGGTTTTTTCATTGAATTTCATAGGTTTTTAGTAGCGCAACTTAACCATAACGTCCCTTTAACAAAGTTTTTTTACTGAATTTTGTAGGTTTTTAGTAGCACAACTTAACCATAACGTCCCTTTGTCAAAATTGTTTTACTGAATTTCGTAGGTTTTTAGTAGAGCAACTTATCCATAACGTCCCTTTAACAACGTTTTTTACTGAATTTCATAGGTTTTTAGTAGTGCAGCTTAACCATAATGTCCCTTTAACAAAGGTTTTTCCCAAAGCGGGAACCCCGGGTGCTAAAAAAAAGATTTTTCTTCCCACACCGGTAGGCCGACGGCGTACCGGTGTAGGAAGGAAAATCCTTTACCAAGATGGCCACCATGGAAAGGGAAGGCGGGGTTCCATACAGGGCCCCTCTTCACTTCACAACACGTGTGCGCTGTCTTCAGAGCTACGTGTATTCCACAACGCGTGTGCGTGGTCTTCACAGCTACGTGTTTTCCACTGCGCGTGTGTGCAGTTTTCACTGCTATGTGTTTTCCGTTAATGCCTGTGCGCAGTCATCATTTCTGCATTTTTTTCTTCAACGCGTATCCCTGTTCAGTTGAGGCACATGTGAGCTTGGATTCATCTGTTTAGAGCGCGTGTACGAGTTTGAAAAAGATACACCAATACGTGCTTCATTCAACGCATGTGCGCAGTCTTCTCAGCTATGTGTTATCTACAGCGCGTGTGGTGGTCTTCGCAGCTACGTGTTATCTACAGCACGTGTGTGCGGTCTTCGCAGCTATGTGTTTTCTACAATGCGTGTGCGTGGTCTTCACAGCTACGTGTTGTCTACAAGGCGTTTGTGAGGTCTTCACAGCAACATGTTTTCTACAACACATGTGCGTGGTCTTCGCACTACGTGTTTTCTACAACACATGTGCATGCTCTTCACAGCTACGTGTTATCTACACTGCGTGTGAGCGGTCTTCGCAGCTATGTGTTTTCTAGAGCGCGTGTGCGAATGAGGCGCATGTCAGCTCGGATTCATCTAATTTCTGCGTGTTTTTCTTCAATGCGTATGCGTGTTCGGATAAGGCGCATGTGAGGTCGGATTCATCTGTTAAGAGCGTGCGTGCGAGTTTGAAAAAGATACACTGCTACGTGCTTCCTTCAACGCATGTGCGTGCTTCATTCAACGCGTGTGCGTGGTCTTCTCAGCTACGTGTTATATACAGCGTGTGTGTGTGGTATTTGCACCTACGTGTTATATACATCGCGTGTGTGCAATCTTTGCAGCTATGTGTTTTATACAACACGTGTGCATGGTCTTTGCAGCTATGTGTTATCTACAGCACGTGTGAGTGGTCTTAGCAGCTATGTGTTTTCTACAGCATGTGTGCGTGTTCGGATGAGACGTGTGTGAGCTCAGATTCACCTCATTTCGGCGTGTTTTTCTTCAATGCGTGTGATGTTTGGATAAGGCGCATGTGAGCTCAGATTCATCTGTTAAGAGCATGCATGCGAGTTTCAAAAAGATACACTGTTACGTGCTTCCTTCAACACGTGTGCGTGCTTCATTCAACACATGTGCATGGTCTTCGCAGCTACATGTTATCTACATCGCGTGTGTGCATTCTTTGCAGCTATGTATTTTCTACAGCACATGTGCGCAGTCTTCACTGCTATGTGTTTTCCGTTAACTCCTGTGCGCGGTCATCATTTCTGCATGTTTTCTTCAACGCTTGTCCGTGTTCGGGTGAGCTGCGCCTGCTAGTTTGAAAAAGAAGTGCGCATTTTGACTGGTGCGGTATATGTCAAAAAGCGGGTGAAGTAGTTGTGTGCGTGCGCTTTACTGCGTGAGCATGGTCTACACCGCTAAGTGCTTTCTTCGTGTTCGGATGTTTTTTAGTTAACATGTTTTTTTGCTTCTTGCAGCCATATTCCATCCCATCCTCATCACCGCTCACCTCCCCAAACATTATTTGATAAGTTTGACAAGTGCAATGTTGTGTTTTTTAATATGTTTTCCCGCGATGTCCGCGGACACCGGACGAGAATCCAAGATGACGGGTGTCTCCAAAAATCTGACACAATTCACGCTTCATCCCAGTCAATCTGAGAGCATGTCACATGCCCGCGGACCTGACGCACACCGCTTGGCCAATCCGTGTCCTGTCCGCGGAGCGAACAGGGAAGTGTGTCCGCAGAGCGGACATAGATATCACTAATTGTTTTGGTCATTTAAAAAAAAAAACTACTGGATGGATTTACACCAAATTAACAAAAGCACGCTTTCGGGACCAAGCCGCTGCTCCTGCTGCAAATTTGGTGAAAATCCATCCAGCGGTTTGGGCTGTAGGCGTGAGCAAAGTTTTTCCCTTTATATCCTATGGAAACAGCAACTTAACCATAACTACATGGCCACTACCGTACCCTAACTACATCAGGGTGTTATATTCAACGGTACAGCGGGTTCCATGTCCCTTTGCCAACACCCATTTTTTCAAAGAAATTACTTCGAAACAACAAATAAAATATTTTTTTTAAATGTTGGTGGGTCCCTCCTTCCCTATACTATTACCCTTACACTAATACCGTTCCCGTCCCTTTTAACTCCTTACCACCACTATATATTTCAATGTGTTTTTTCGAAGTAATTTATTAGTTAAAAATTACTTCAACAAAGGAGTATCAGCAAAAGTATGCAATACTGTACTGTGGGCTGGTAAGGATTCAAATGCAATTCAAAGGGGTTGCTTCCAAACAAGCCTTTATTACCAAACAGGATAATAGTAAACAGCAGCGACTTGTGGATTCTTGAAGTGGTTTGGAGTAAATATTTTCTTCCAAACTGATGCAAGCAAGTCAAGCGAGAGAACCTGAAACCACTACGTTTGGCATGTTGATGTTTCTGTCCCATACCAGAGCCTTCTGTTTAATTTTCCTTGCAGCGATACCCACATTAATGGGGTAGGGGACTGCAAACCCAATGACGTCAAAGAAAGAAGTAACATCCTGCAACCGGGTTTTTACTGCTATATGAGGGGTTTTGTTATTCAGCAATTGGGTAAAAAAGGAATATAAAGAGGCTGTATTTCCTTGTTCCATCAGTATTTTCAGCAAAAAAATCCCAGTCGATATTTTCTTCTGGATTATCAATGAGGAAAGACCCATTTCACTACGGATTGCCTCAATCGGGGTAGACTGAGAAAGCCCTAATGCCGGATGCCACAATGTTCCCTCCAGTTTGGTTAGCCATGAGGTTTCCTTGTTTGTGTGAATTTCCAATCCATATAGTGCATATATTACTGCATTTAATCTCTTTTGTATTTTCCCCATAGTAACAGTGGCAAGATTACTAATAGTCAAAGAGTCAGTAATAAGAAGACCCAAATAGGTGCATTTCTAATGACTTATATTGGTTCTTTGTTAAGCTTCCATGCAAAATAAATACTCCCTTTTCTACTGGGATTAACAATCATGACTTTAGTCTTTTTATGGGTTATGTTTAGGCAATTGCTATCAGCATGAGGTTATAAAGCTGTGAGACTACGTTGAAGCCATATGACAACCAAACTATTGGTTGAGATCCCACACGTTGGGGGAAGTGATACATTTAGTTATCACTTCACCAAGATTCGCAACATATAAACTAAATAACACCCGTGCCATGGTGCAACCCAGCTTCAATCTATAATTCGTGTTAGTTGTTGAACTGAACATGCTGTCAAATCACTTAACTGTCAACTCACTATCGGTAGAATCCGAGGAGCTTAGAAAAAACCCTTCAAAGGCTAAAATGGCACTAACCTGATCTGAGAGCAAGTACATGGTATGCAGCAAATGTAGAAATAAGAATCCCCCTGATCGATCTTGCTCCACCCTCTCTGGGGGTAAAATACAGCAGAGCGGGTGTGAGCAAGTCCTCCCAGGGAAACCCTCAGGGGAAGAAAACCCTGGACGATGGTGTTCACAGGTGCTCCGGGCGTGTCTTGAGGTAAACCTAGGTCATCTTGATGATGTCATCTGGGAGTATACAATACAGGTAAGGTAACAGGTAAGAATATTTAGCACGGAACTTCAGGAGATGTGCAGAAAAGGCAGAGATCTACACTTACTGGAAGAATGTTGAACTCTACGCCGAGAGATTCGAAGTTATCGGAAATCACGATTTCTGGTCCCTAAAGCCGGAAACGTTATATCAGTTTCCCTTGAAGAGAAAAGATAGGCTTTCTGTAAGAGAACTATTATGAAAGGATAGAGTACCAGGGAAAAGGAAGAATGCTAACTTACTCTGAAGGGGATGGTTGAGGGAGCGGCCAGTCAGAGAGGGTGCCGGAAGCACAAGAGTTGCCGAGGGAAAGCAAGGTTCTGTTAAGCCTGGAGAGGAAAAGTAACAAGGAGGAAGGAAGGGAAGAAGAGTGAATTGCAGGGAAGAATAGTGACAAGGAATCACGTAGTAGTGAACGTCTATCTAGTGGCGAAACTTACGAAGCGTCCCATTCAGGAGTAGCGACGCGGCAGGTATCCGTGTTTCCTTTCCTATATGGGATCATGTGACCGCTCACCTGCATCGTAGAAGAGCGTGCAAAGTCTATACCGTTGTGAGCCGCTACGGGAAAGCCGTCCACGGCCATCTTGGACAGGCAGACGCAAAGGGCTCCGCACACTCGGCAGCGCTGCCAAAGCGACCAATGCCGCAGATATGTGACAGTATGCCCCCTCCTTAGGGGGGGGGCGAACCCGGCTTACCGGGGTGGAAACGAAAGAACTGCGGTATGAGTCTAGGGGCATGTACTCCTCTTGCAGGTTCCCAGGTTCTTTCAGCAGGAGAGTAGCCTTTCCAATCCACCAGGAACTGCAGTTGGCCTCTATAATACCGGGAATCACAAATACCGGCCACCTCATATTCTGGACCAGTGTTTGTCATAACCGGAGGGGGTTGTGCCTTGGTAAGACGTTGGAAATGGTCCTTTACTGGTACCTTGATCTGAGAAACATGGAATACTGGATGTATGCAGCACCACGATTGGGGTAAGGCCAGGCGAACAGCGACAGTCCCTACTAGTTCCGTTATTTTAAAATGGCCAAAGAATTTAGGAGATAGTTTAGATGGAACCATATGTCTCGGAAGAAATCTTGAGGACAAACAAACCAAATCCCCCACCTTTACTTCCGGCATTTCACGGCTACGATCAGCAAACCGTTTGGTCCGATCTTGTGCTGTTTGGAGAGACAGTCGGGCCATTTGTTGTCCACTCTGTATGTTTGCTATCAAATCTTCGATCCCTGGGCAACTGGTGGAGGGTGATGATACTGTAGGCACAAAAGAAGGGTGAAAACCATAGGAACAGTGGAAGGGACTGGTCTTTAATGAAGAGTGGGTGGAATTGTTGTAAGCAAATTCTGCTAAGGGAAGTAGATCGACCCAGTTGTCCTGTGCTGCAGAAATAAAACACCGTAGATAACATTCTAAGGTTTGATTGAGGCGTTCGGTTTGTCCATTGGTCTGGGGGTGGTATCCGGAACTCAGAGCTCTCTTGATTCCCAATGTATGACAAACTTCTTTCCAGAAGCGAGAAGTGTATTGAGGCCCTCTATCAGATATTATGGTGTCTGGTAATCCATGTCGGGAAAATATCTCTTTGATAAATAGCTTGGCCATGTGGAATGCTCCAGGGATCCTTATCAATGGGATAAAATGTGCCATCTTGGTAAAATAGTCGATAGTGACCATAACGCTAGTGTTCTTGAAGGAAGGAGGAAGATCCACGATAAAGTCTGTGGAAATCACTTGCCAAGGTTTATCCGGGATAGGCATGCGAGCCAATAAACCAAATGGTGGGGATCGCAAAGACTTAGATTGTATACATACAGTGCATGCTGCTATATAATCTCGTAACGTCAGAGTTCAAGGTGGGCCACCAGAAATGTCGCTTAATCAAATCAAGAGTGGTTTGATAACCCCGATGTCCCGCAGCCCGGGAATCGTGACACATCTGCAGAACCTCCACTTGCAAGGAGGGAGTAGGGATAAGAACTTGTTTCCCATGGAAGTAATAACCACCATCCTCGAGATGGTGCGATGATACAAGATCTTCACATACTTGCAAATGCTGAGTAGTGTCTTGGTGGAGCCTTTGTAGGAATGCGGTCAGCACTGCAACAAATTTGGCATTTGGGAACAGTGTTTCTGAACGAAAATGGTGAGAAGGTAAGTCCTTTTGGGAAAGGGCGTCTGCTCGAAGATTTTGACTTCCAGGGAGAAATGTGAATTCGATTTGGAATGGTAAGAAAAAATGGGCCCATCTAGCTTGTCTACTATTGGTGGTCTGAACTTGCTGGAGCACTCTAAGATTATGATGATCTGTGCGGACCTTAATAGGGAATGGAGACCCCAGAAGAAGATGTCTCCATTCTTCAAAAGCTCTTTTTATAGCTAAGAGCTCCTTCTCAAGCACCGAGTAGTTTATTTCCGAGGGGCTGAAGGTCTTGGATAAATATGCCACAGGTCTTTCTTCGCCCTTGTCTGAGCATTGTAGAAGGACAGCCCCTAAAGCATGGTGGGAAGCATCTGTCTCCACGATAAATTGCCGAGACTGGTCTGGCGTCAATAATACGGACGCTGAAGAAAATACGTCTTTTAAACTTTCAAAGGCTTCCTGGGCTTGACCTTCCCATGCAAATACCACTCCCTTCCTTAATAGTTTCGTAATAGGGAGGATGATTCTGGAGAAATTAGGAATGAATTTCCGATAGAAATTTGCGAAACCAAGAAAACGTTGAATGTCCTTGATATTGGTTGGAGACGGCCATTCCAGTACTGCAGAAACTTTCTTGGGATCCATGGAAATTCCTTGTGCCGAAAGAACAAATCCCAGAAAGGTAACACTATCTTGATGGAAGGCACACTTCTCCGCCTTGCAATACAAGAGGTTTGACTGCAAACGATCCAAAACTATGTTCACATGATGAATATGATCTTCCATACTTGAAGAAAAGACTAGAATATCGTCCAGATAGATGACAACAAAATGAAGGAGAATATCTGCAAACAGATGGTCCATAAAGCGCTAGAAAACAGCAGGGGTGTTAACAAGGCCGAAAGGCATGACTTGATATTCATAGTGGCCAAACGGGGTCCAAAAGGCAGTCTTCCACTCGTCCCCTGGAGCAATCCGTATCAGATGGTACGCTCCTCGAAGATCTAGCTTAGTGTAGACTGAAGCCCCTGAACGGCTTCTAGGATGTCTGGTATCAATGGCATTGGGTATCTATCGGGCACAGTGATCTTGTTAAGGCCGCGGTAGTCTATGCAAGGTCGCAGTTCTTCTGATTCTTTCTTTGGGATAAAGAATAGCGAGGCTCCTGCCTGAGATTTAGATTCCGTAATAAGGCCGTTCTGAAGGTTGGCATGCAGGTATTCCTTAAGGACCTTCTTTTCACGTTGAGATAGAGCATACATACGTCCAAAAGGTATCGGGGAGTCAGGCAGTAAGTCTATATGGCAGTCGTCTCTTCGATGAGGAGGTAACGTAGGGTATTTTGGTGTTGCAAACACAGACTGAAAAGATTGATGACATTTAGGTATAAGTCCAAGTTGACTGACCAGAGGCGCCTAAAGAGGACTAGTCATCTCCGACGGTATGTGAATTCCAACAGTGTCTTGGGAAAGGCAATGCTTTATACAATGCTCCGACCCTAAGAATAGGGTTCCTGCTGTCCAATTTATGTAAGGGTTGTGTACCCGCAGCCAAGGAAGACCCAAAATAATTGGGGAATGAGCAGTTTTGATCAGATCGAAGCCAAGGGTCTCTCTGTGGGAAGCAATTATGCAGGTAACTGGTCTGGTATGTTCCCGTATGGGTCCCGAGCTTAAAGGATTACCATCTAACCCCTGAATAGAAGTGGTAGAAGATTTAACCTCTCTAGCAATCCCTCTTTCTGCAGCCCACTGGTCGTCCATAAAATTTGCAGCTGCCCCACAGTCCACAAAGGCAGGTATGCCTCTTAATGTTTGGTCTGGTAATGAAATGGTCAAGGAGAGGACTACCATAGACTGGTCATCAGAAGACGGTTCCAAGGATAATCCGAATCTTTGTGGGGAATCTGCTGTCGGTAATCCTGCCATTTTCCCCTTTATGGCAGGACTTTGGCGTTTCCCTGCACCGAACTCGGTGCACGACGAGGTGGGACTATATGGCAATCACGTAGAATGTGTGAGGAGGACCCACAATACATGCACAGACCAAGGGTCTTTCGTCTCTCTCTCTGCACCCCAGAAAGAGGGCCTCGGACCGAGCCAATCTGCATGGGTTCGTCCCCTGAAGGTGACTTGCTAGGAAGGGGGTGATATTCCGACAGTGCCCGGACACTCTTTCCCTTCCTTTTCTCATGAGAGCGTTCATGCAGCCGATAGTCGATCTGCATTGTAAGCGTAATCATATCGGCCAGGTTTGCTGGACGGGGAACTTTTGCCACTTCATCCTTAAGTTCCTCAGACAACCCTCGACGAAAGAGTGTAAGAAGGCCATCATCAGGCCATCCTGTCTCAGCGGATAATTGTTTAAATTGGGTGACATAGATCATAAGGTCTTTAGATCCCTGTTTTAAGTCTAAGAGTCTTTCCTGAGTTGTTATTGTGACTTCTTGGGGACTAAACATTGTTCTTAGGCTATTGGTGAATGCAGGGTAGGAGTCGAGAATGACATTACCTGAAGTGACCAGCGGGGTGGCCCAGGCTAATGCAGGACCGGTCAAATGTGAGATTGGGAAACCCACCTTGTCTTTATCCGTCGGAAAAAAAGGGGCTTGAAGGTAAACTGGACGGTACAACTATCTAGAAACTCCTTCAACTTGTGGGGATCCCCATCAAATTTACCCATTTGTAAAGAAGCTGGAGGGGTCTCAGAAAATGCTCTAGCGACTTGTTGCCTAAATTGGGCATTATCTTGTTTAAGAGACTGAACTTCGAGAGACATGGCTTGCATCGCAGCCATGAGTTGCTGCATTTGTTGCTCCATGGGAATTGCTGGAAGATCAGGTGGGTTCCTGCGCCAAGTAGGCGTCGCTAACTGTCAAATCACTTAACTGTCAAATCACTATCCGTAGAATCCGATGAGCTTAGAAAAAACCCTTCAAAGGCTAAAATGGCACTAACCTGATCTGACAGCAAGTCCCTGGTATGATAGGTAAGATAACAGGTAAGAATATTTAGCACGGAACTTCAGGAGATGTGCAGAAAAGGCAGAGATCTACACTTACTGGAAGAATGTTGAACTCTACGCCGAGAGATTCGAAGTTATTGGAAATCACGATTTCTGGTCCCTAAAGCCGGAAACGTTATATCAGTTTCCCTTGAAGAGAAAAGATATGCTTTGTGTAAGAGAACTATTATGAAAGGATAGAGAACCAGGGAAAAGAAAGAATGCTAACTTACTCTGAAGGGGATGGTTGAGGGAGCGGCCAGTCAGAGAGGGTGCCGGAAGCACGAGAGTTGCCGAGGGAAAACAAGGTTCTGTTAAGCCTGGAGAGGAAAAGTAACAAGGAGGAAGGAAGGGAAGAAGAGTGAATTGCAGGGAAGAATAGTGACAAGGAATCACATAGTAGTGAACGTCTATCTAGTGGCGAAACTTACGAAGCGTCCCATTCAGGAGTAGCGACCCGGCAGGTATCCGTGTTTACTTTCCTATATGGGATCATGCGACCGCTCGCCTGCGTCGTAGAAGAGCGTGCAAAGTCTATACCGTTGTGAGCCGCTACGGGAAAGTCGTCCACGGCCATCTTGGACAGGCGGACGCGAAGGGTTCCGCACACTCGGCAGCGCTGCCAAAGCGACCAATGCCGCAGAGATGTGACACATGCCTTCTTGCCTTCTTGGTTCACCCTTATCTAGACTGAGGTGTCTGTACAAAGATTTAACATGTAAAACCATTGGGTGATGCCCCCAATCCTTCCAGGTTGCCCAAAGAAGGTGACAGTTAACCATGTCAAAAGCACAGTTACAGTCCACAAAACAGGTGTACAGAGGTGCCTCTTTAGTCAGCAACAAGTTGTGGATCAGTAACATCAATATGCATAGATTTACCAGGATGCCAACAACCCTTTCTGAAGCCAGTTTGCTGAATACGAACGGCTTTCATCTCATCTGTCCAGCTATTAATCTTCTCTAACATAAAACAAAAGATCTTAGCCATAGTGTCGATAATGGCGAGTAGGCGGTAGTTCCCAGGTTCTTCACACAGAATCAATATGAGGCACTTTCCCCACTAGCCAAGATGATCATGAGTATTTTATGCATAAGAGCTCATCCCAGTGGGTCACTCTTGATTACGCTGTTGGCTAGCCCTTCTGGAATGGATGCTCTTCATGACTTTAATCTATGTATAACATCTACAATATACTCTATTGAGATGTCAAAAGGGCCTCTTTCCACCACTATCCCACATTCCAACAAGGGGTCAGGGTTTGATGTATTCTTAGATACATAGCTCGAATATGGCCTATCTAATTAATTTCAGATATTTGGTTCACTTCATTTTTAACTACTCGGGTCTTAGAGCAAAGCTTGATTATGGACCGGAACCTTCTTGAATCTGAGTGGCGCAATGCTTAAACATAATCTGCCACTGCGTCGTTGCAACAGATCCTTTATAAACTCTAATCCCGTTCTTATATTGCATCTTTAAACGAGTAATGACACCTTTAACTTCAATACTAGATAATGATTTCATGGCTTCTTTAATCACCTTTTAAATTGTACTTTCCTGGCGACAATAGCCACATCTTTAATTGTAAGCCACTTCCCATAATGACATTTTCACTGTTGTTTTTGTAAAGATTCTCTAAAGCCAACTCCATACTCCCCTATGTTTCTCTATCTCACCAAACATTGGCCCTCCATTAGTCAATAAATTATACAGAATCCCACCATTAAGCCTCAAGATATTCATCTCTGTCCATTTTACTCAATTGCCTGCAGGGTTTAAGCTATAATTTCCAACAAGGTGATGTTGATTTCTTCAACTATTGCCATACAAAGAAAACTGCAATAGGAAATAATCATTTGTTTCCATAGAAATGAGCTCCA
Source organism: Ambystoma mexicanum (assembly GCF_040938575.1). NCBI lineage: Eukaryota > Metazoa > Chordata > Amphibia > Caudata > Ambystomatidae > Ambystoma > Ambystoma mexicanum. Next base: position 150,409,042 of record NC_090931.1, read on the forward strand.
ACATATGTTTTGTTGTAAGCATGTGATCGATCCAAGAGTGTATATGCTGCTATTGGACCAAGTATAAGGTAACAGGCCCTCTGAATCAGGCAATTTGTTTAATTGTACCAGAACATAAAGAACAAGAAACAAAGGCCAACTATATTATTTGCCTTTCATTTCAGTAACATCAGCAGCTTGGATGTCATAGACATTACATATCATATTGTTTTGAGCTGATTTACAAAGGTTCTGGATGTTCACAACACCCCAATCATTTAAATCGCCTACCAGAATACAAAAATCCACTTGGATGGTTGAAAAGCCGTTGCTCAAGTATTGCTATGAAGTCTGCAATAATCTCTTCCAGCAATAAATCACCTGCAGGGTTGTAAACATTAAGGGGGTAATTCATAGAATTCAGCGCACAAGTGGCGCACGCGGCTGGGGCACAGTGTGCGCGTGCAAATCTCTGCGCCAGCCCCCAAGAACGCCCCTCGCGCAAGGAAAAGCCATCAAAATCCCCAATCCAGCGCAAAGGGCTGCGATAACCCTGCACCAGTATACAGGTCCGCCACACAGCACACGGCAAGTGGGGAACGTGTATTACTGGAGTTTGCAGGAAGTTTTACACGCAAAAGGGCCCTGTGCGAGTGGGGTACATGTATTCCTGGGATGCGCGGGAAGTTTCACACACGATTGGCCCTGTGCGAGTGGGGTACATGCATTCCTGGGGTTCACGGGAAGTTTCACATGCGATTGCCCCTGTGCGAGTGGGGTACATGCATTCCTGGGGTGCGCGGGAAGTATCACACGCGATTGGCCCTGTGCGAGGGGTGTACATGTATTCCTGGGGTGCGTGGGAAGTTTCACACACGATTGGCCCTGTGCAAGTGGGGTACGTGTATTCCTGGGGTGCGCGGGAAGTTTCACATGCGAAACGGCCTGTGCGAGTGGGGTATGCATATTACTGGGGTTTGCGGGAAGTATCACACGCGATTGGCCCTGTGCGAGTGGGGTACGTGTATTCCTGGGGTGCGTGGGAAATTTCACACGCGATTCGCCCTGTGCGAGTGGGGTATGTGTATTCCTGGGGTGCGCGGGAAGTTTCACACGTGAAAGGGCCTGTGCGAGTGGGGTACGTGTATTCCTGGGGTTCGCGGGAAGTTTCACACGCGATTGGCCCTGTGCAAGTGGGGTACCTGTATTCCTGGGGTGCATGGGAAGTTTGACAGGAGATTAGCCCTGTGCGAGTGCGGTACGTGTATTCCTGGGGTGCGCGGGATGTTTCACACGCGATTGGCCCTGTGTGAGTGGGGTACGTGTATTACTGGGGTTCGCGGGAAGTTTCACACGCGAAAGGGCCTGTGCGAGTGGGGTACCTGTATTCCTGGGGTGCACGGGAAGTTTCACGCGCGATTGGCCCTGTACGAGTGGGGTATGTGTATTCCTGGGGCGCGCAGGAAGTTTCACACGCGAAAGGGCCTGTGCGAGTGGGGTACGTGTATTCCTGGGGTGCGCGGGAAGTTTCACACACGAAAGGGCCTGTGCAAGTGGGGTACGTGTACTACTGGGGTTCGCGGGAAGTATCACACGCGATTGGGGCCCTGTGCGAGTGGGGTATGTGTATTCCTGGGGTGCGCAGGAAGTTTCACACGCGATTGGCCCTGTGCGAGTGGGGTACTTGTATTCCTGGGGTGCGCGGGAAGTTTCACACACGAAAGGGCCTGTGCGAGTGGGGTACGTGCATTCCTGCGGTGCGCGGGAAGTTTCACACGCGATTGGCCCTGTGCGAGTGGGGTACGTGTATTACTGGGGTTTGCAGGAAGTTTCACACGCGAAAGGGCCTGTGCGAGTGGGGTACGTGTATTCCTGGGGTGCACGGGAAGTTTCACACGCGATTGGCCCTGTGCGAGTGGGGTATGTGTATTCCTGGGGTGCGCGGGAAGTTTCACACGTGAAAGGGCCTGTGCGAGTGGGGTACGTGTATTCCTGGGGTGCGCAGGAAGTTTCACACGCGAAAGGGCCTGTGCAAGTGGGGTACGTGTATTACTGGGGTTCGCAGGAAGTTTCACACGCGAAAGGGCCTGTGCAAGTGGGGTACGTGTAATCCTGGGGTGCGCGGGAAGTTTCACACGCGAAAGGGCCTGTGCGAGTGGGGTACGTGTATTACTGGGGTTCGCGGGAAGTATCACACGCGATTGGCCCTGTGCGAGTGGGGTATGTGTATTCCTGGGGTGCGTGGGAAATTTCATGCGCGATTGGCCCTGTGCGAGTTGGGTACGTGTATTCCTGGGGTGTGCGGGAAGTTTCACACACGAAAAGGGCCTGTGCGAGAGGGGTACGTGTATTACTGGGGTTCGCGGGAAGTTTCACACGCGATTGGCCCTGTGCGCGTGGGGTATGTGTATTCCTGGGGTGCACGGGAAGTTTCACACGTGATTGGCCCTGTGCGAGTGGGGTATGTGTATTCATGGGGCGCGCAGGAAGTTTCACACGTGAAAGGGCCTGTGCCAGTGAGGTATGTGCATTCCTGGGGTGCACGGGAAGTTTCACAAGCGATTGGCACTGTGCGAGTGGGGTACGTGTATTACTGGGGTTCGTGGGAAGTTTCACACGCGAAAGGGCCTGTGCGAGTGGGGTACGTGTATTCCTGGGGCATGGGAAGTTTCACACGCGAATTGGGGCCCTGTGCGAATGGGGTTTGTGTATTCCTGGGGTGTGCAGGAAGTTTCACACGCGATTGGCCCTGTGCGAGTGGGGTACGTGTATTCCTGGGGTGCACTGGAAGTTTCACACGTGAAAGGGCCTGTGCGAGTGGGGTACGTGCATTCCTGGGGTTCGCAGGAAGTTTCACACGCGATTGGCCCTGTGCGAGTGGGGTACGTGTATTCCTGGGGTGCGCAGGAAGTTTCACACGCGATTGGCCCTGTGCGAGTGGGGTACGTGTATTCCTGGGGTGCGTGGGAAGTTTAACATGCGAAAGGGCCTGTGCGAGTGGGGTACGTGAATTCCTGGGGTGCGCAGGAAGTTTCACACGCGATTGACCCTGTGTGAGTGGGGTACGTGTATTACTGGGGTTTACGGGAAGTTTCACACGTGAAAGGGCCTGTGCGAGTGGGGTATGTGTATTCCTGGGGTGCGCGGGAAGTTTCACATGCGATTGGCCCTGTGCAAGTGGGTACGTATATTTCTGGGATGCGTGGGAAGTTTCACACGTGAAAGGGCCTGTGAGAGTGGGCTACATGCATTCCTGGGGTGCGCGGGAAGTTACACACGCGATTGGCCCTGCGCAAGTGGGGTATGTGTATTCCTGGGGTGCGCGGGAAGTTTCACACGCGAAAGGGCCTGTGCGAGTAGGGTACGTGCATTCCTCGGGTGCGCGGGAAGTATCACACGCGATTGGCCCTGTGCGAGTGGTGTACGTGAATTTCAGGGGTGCGCGGGGATTCCTACACATGAATTGGCAGTGTGGGTCCTCCCAGGTGTTCCCTCTACACCCTCCACAGCCCCTACAGGCAGCCCACACCACAGGGGACTACCCTGCACCCTGGTCATGTCCCACAGGTAGCCCATCCACCATGGGCATGCCCCCCAGCCAAGCCACATGTCAGCTTGCACTACTGATCACCAACTCATGTCCCCTTGCACCCCCACTCCCAGCAGTCAGGGGCACCTGCCAGCGGGCTCCCACTCATGTCCCCCTGCATCCCCACCCCCCAGCAGTCAGGGGCACCTGCCAGAAGGCCCCCACTCATGTCCCCCTGTACCCCCACTCCCCAGCAGTCAGGGGGACCTGCTAGCAGGCCCACACTCATGTCCCACCCATGTCCCCAGCACTCCCAGCAGTCGGGGGCACCTACCAGCAGGCCCCCACTCAGGCCCCCCTGCACCCCACCCCCCAGCAGTCAGGGGCACCTGCCAACAGGCCCCCACTCATGTCCCACTCATGTCCCCTGCTCCCCCACCCCCCAGCAGTCAGGGGCACCTGCCAGCAGGCCTCCACTCATGTCCCCTTGCACCCCCACCCCTCAGCAGTGCGGGGCACCTGCCAGCAGGCCCCCACTTATGTCCCCTTGCACCCCCACCCCCCCAGCAGTCAGGGGCACCTGCCAGCAGGCCCCCACTCATGTCCCACCTACACAAAATAAAGATGCACAATCATGGCCCACTTCTACACCAAAAAACCACATCACGCCACCCCATTCTTGAGACGCAATGATTTCCCAATCCACCCCACACTGACATGCCTATCTCAAGACACAAACCAAAACTCAACTATGTACATCAACACATGTCCGCCACACACATACACTGGTTGGCATTGCTTGTGTAAACCCACATTTTCACATGCATCAACCCAATGAGCGAATCCCACACATGGAACTAAAATATGAAAATGTATTATGTACATAAATAAATAAATGAAATGAAAGCATACCAAAATATAAAACATGAAATGATAAGCATGTGAAAAAGAAGAGTGAATGAAAATGATAACCAATCCCAAAAAATTTGAAAGAAAACCAGTCCAAACTCTCCCTCCACCAACGCAAATCCAAAGGAAAGGTAAAAAAAAGATATCCATTGTTTCATGTTCATAATGAAAAATAAAAAAGAGAAATCAATCCATAGTCCAACTATTTACAATACATTGTCCTGAAAAAAAAAAATCCACTACTCCATGTCCATAATGAAAAAAATAATTCAAATGAATCCATAATCTAACTATGTGCAATCCATTGTCCAAAATAAAAATCCATTAATCCATGTGCAAAATTACAAAAAAGAAATCAATCCATTGTCCAACGATGTAAAGGGTCCATGAGCCCAACCAAACAAATGCAACCTACCCAAGAAACTACCTAAAAATAAAACTATATACAAGTGTGTGTGGCATTGTCCATTGACCACAAATAAAAGGAAAAGGAAAAGGAAACCTAACTCTAAAAACTATTTACAATGGCAGCGGGCTAGTCCGATGGCTCACTTTTGGATGTCCCAGGCCAGGGCATCATCGAACTCTTGCTCAACGTCCTGGAGGCGGTCCTCTTCCATGGCCCCGAGGGTTCACAGGGACAACGACATGTTCTCCTCCAACTCCCTGCGAATTGCCTCGATGCACTAGGCCCGCCTCAGAGCCCTACACATGGAGTTCTCCGCCCTGACCATCGTGAGCCGTGCCTCTTCTGCCTGCTGCTGCTTCGCATCTATAGCATGGCCTAACCGCTGCCACACGGAAGACACTTCCAGTCTTGGGTCCTCCTGCCCTCTGGCCGATGCCTGCCCCTCCGATGTCGAAGGCCCCGAGCCAACATGGCTCCCACCTTGTTGCTGTGCTGCTGTGCCTCTGCCTGTGCCCTGGCTCTTGCTGCCTGCACATCCTCCTCCGGCTGGGGTGCAGTTGTTGAGGTGGCCACCCCTGCTGGACGTCCGACTCCCGACTGTGGCAGGGATGTTTCCTCCACCAGCCTGGCCACAGGGTCAGAGGCAGCTCCACAGGGTACCCAGGTGATACATGGGTGGGAAGATGGCATGGAAGACGACTGGCGCGTAGGGGGTTCAGGTGAGGAGGGGGTCGCAAGGAGGTCCAGCACACGGAGGAATCCAGCACTGGTGACCCGTCCCAGCAGGTCAACGCGGTCAAAGAGGCACCCGAGATGATGTGCAGTCTCTTCACAAAAAGACTGCACGTCAACTCGCCTGCCCCGTTGACGCAACGCGATCCCGGCCAGAACAGGCTCAACACGGTCCCTGATAGCCACGTCCACAGGGAGAGGAAGGCCAGTTGTTGTGCGCTCATCCCCTCCCTGAAAACAGGTCTGGACGTAGGCATCCCTGCTGGTGCCAGATGATGCAGTGACAGTATCAGGGACAGGATTGCACACAGGCACCTCCGCGGCGGCCTGTGCTGCCTCCTGTTCCTGGTCCTGCGCTGCACCACTAGCACCAGTGGAATCCCCACCTCCAGACCCCGTGTGTGTCCCTTCCACGGCCTCCTCCTCCACTAAACCCGACACCAACCTGGATGACTCCATGCCATCTTCCTCCGTCGGACCCTGTGGGGTCGCAGCTGCCCCTTTGCTGCCGAGGAGTCCACCTCCATCCTCCGCCTCTTGGACCTACCCTCGGCAGCTGCGGCCTGGGACGCGGCACCAGACTCCTCACTCCCCGACGAGATGACTATCTGGGAAGGGAGCTGGGCCTTGCGTCTCCGGCTGGTGGTGCGATCCCTGTCGTTGTGCTCCACAGCACCCTCTCCGCCCTCTTCATTAGTCGACGCTGCAGACAGGGAGAGATAAAACACAGGCATCAGGGCACAGTACATTGGACTGATACACACATAACAGTTGTACATGAGTGGCATTGTCAAACCTCAGACATGGCATCACACTCCACGACACACATGTCATTTTAACTCACACACATGAGCATTTCCACAGCAATATTGCACCAGGCAGCACCATCCATACACATACAACCGCATGTACAGCCAAAGGTGAGCCTGACATCACATGAAACATTGGGAGTGCACTAGACATGCACACACGCCACCACACTTACATGCATGTGTACATCTCCTCCAACTGTCGCAGTGATGAGATCGCCATACATGTCACATCTGACATTCAGCCTTCTACATATCAGTGTCACGTGCATCCATGTTGCATCACAGTTGCACACTTGTCAAATACACATACATGCACATGTACACAGTGCAGATACATGCATTATGAACCACCATCCATGCCACAACCATGCCAATGTGCATACACAGAAATTCAAAAGTGTGCTCCCACACCTGCATTTGCCCAGCATGCTTACCAACACATACACCATCAATGTGTCTCACACCTGAGAGGACTCACATGTGGCAGCCTCATGCCCATGTTCATACACATCCCTAGATGGCCCTACTAAAACACATATGCAACCTGCACACTACTGGCACACCACGACACGCACAGCGTCCAATCACCATGCATGTACACTTACCGCTCGACTCCAGACAGGTCTGCCTCTCAAGGATCTGGACGTAGAGCGCTGGGCATATGCGTTCCAGGACCCTCATTTGGTGGTCCGACAGCTGGCCCTGGCGCCCCTTGGCATCCGCTGCCTTAGCGAGGCGCCGGGCCTTGTTGAGGGTCCTGGACCTGAAGTCCTCCCAGCGCTTCTTGACATGATGTAAGTCATGGACTGCCACCCCCTCCCCGTTGATGGCAGTCACGATGTCCATCCAGATCCTGGTCCATCCTTCATTGTCGGTACGCAAACTTCCAAAGAGGGCATCATACTGCCCCAGGACTTGCTCCACCAGGACACCAACTTCCCTGGCACTGAAGCTGGTGGCCCTCTGCCTCTTTGGCTTGGGGTTGCCAGTGCTGCCAGATGATGTTGTGCTGGTCATGGCAACCCCAGAGGCAGGAGTGGGTGGGCAACTGGGTCCTGGGGCTGGGCTGTGGAACGATGGAATCCCAGTCGGGAGTCTTCGGTTCCAGCAGGGGTGGTCACAGCAACTTCACCCCTGGCTGACGTACAGGCAGCAAATGGCAGGGCACATGGGCAGCAGGCAGTCGGGCAGCAGCAGATGGCAGGTGGGAGCGTGGTTGGAGCACTGGGGGGCAGTAATTCAGCCTTCTGGGCAGGAGTGTGGTCTTCCATGTGTTTTTGCGTGGCCAGCTTGATACAGAGTGATTTGGCACGTGAAAAAATTGCACATCAGCGTGTAATTCAAGGAAAGGGCCTTAGCGCATAAGTGCATCAGCACACGTATGCACGATTTCATTGGACCAAAGGCCCTTAGCGCGTAAGCACGTAAGTTACATTACGCTCGCGGGCGTTTCCCTAATAGCACGTGATGACAGAGCACACGTGGAAAAACTGCACATCTGAGTGTCATCGTGTGTAATTGGAGGAAAGGGTCCGCGTACACCCGTATGTGACGTGTACGTGTGGGCCGGTTTAAAAGCTACGTGTAGGACGCCATTTCTTTGTACGTGCTTTTCGTGGAGAGCGAGTGGGTGAAATCTGTACTTCTTGTCGGTTCACACCGACAACCACACGCGATTACTTCACAGCGTTTCTAGTTCGTACTCCCCGTTACCTCTGACAGCTCTTTTCTGATTTTTTGTTGGGCCTGTTTCCTCAAACAGCATTCACTTCTTCTTTTGTCCTGTCTCCTCAGACAGTGTACAATTCTTCTTTTGGTGGGGGTGTTGCCAACGCGCACATGCGCATATTTTTCACTTTCTTTTTCCAGGCAGACGGTGAGTCGCGCATCTATTTCACAACTGTGCTTGCCCCGTGTGTCGCGTACCCCTTCAGAGGTCATTGTAGGCTGTGTGTATTAAGCGTACGCTTATTTTTGTGTTTCTGGGTGCCACAGCGTAGTGCGGGTTCATTATTTCACGCACGTGGTCTACGAGGGGTTGCGTGCACGTTATTTTTTGATTTTGGGCTGCCTGTGCGTTGCGTGACCAGTCATCTTCCCCCAGGGGTCACAGACAGCCTTGTTAGAGCACTAGGGTACGAATTCCATCTAGTACCCTACCCCTTTGACCCCCAATTGCCCAGGACAATAGTTTACTGCAACTCCCATACGCACAACTACATCAGTGCCATGGTTGGGAGGCGACCAAGCGGTAAGGGAGGCAAAGGGGGCCGACCTCCAAGAGGTGAGCGTGGTGGGCGTGGTAGGGGATGTGGCCAGGATTTGCAGGGTGCCCCTATACCCCCATGTGTGGAGGACCAATCAGGGACACCCATGCCCCCCCCCCCATGGTTGAGGGAAACGTGGCTGATACCATCCCAGCTCAGCCCATGTTGGACCAGCACATTGTGGCACCTGACCTGGCACAGGATGACTCCCAGGCTGACTTCCAGGTCAGCAAGTCTAGGCCACGTGTGGCAGTACAAGTTGTTGTCACCAAGCCACGTGGATCTGGGGCAGCTATGTCATCTGCTGCCCCAAGTATGCAGGGTGGGGAGGCTGCAGGGGCAGATGCAGCTCCATCCGCCCCAGCTCTGACTCTCCCAGCCAGGACAGTGTCGGTCCAGGTCCATCAAACTGATGTTCCCCCTGCCAACATTACCCTGCAACCAATGCCTGCACCAAGACCTATGGTCATTGTGCATTCCCACACTCCTACTACCCAGTCCACCGGTGCTTCTGCCCCTACTGACCAGAGTGGCATAAGCCACTCTGGCTCCGCTCCACCTTTAAAGAAGAGGAAGAAGGGTGCTCTGGCACGACGGGCTGAGACCCCAGACACGGCTACACACACTGGCACGTCAAGGAAGCCTTGCTTTAATGACGCAGAACTTGATGCACTTGTGTCCTATGTGTCGGCACATAGCCACGAAATGCTGGTGACTGCAGGGTCCAAGACCACAACTGGTCAACATAAGGCACACTGGCAGAACATTGTCGACCGCATAAGTGCCCTGGGATTTGTGAGGCGCACAGCTGATGATTGCTACAAGCGGTGGAATGACCTGAAACGCAGAGCAAAGAACAAGCTGGCCTCAAATGATGCTGCTACTCTGGTGACTGGCGGTGGGTCTCCACCAGAGGACAACAAACTCACTGAACATGAGTCTGTTGCTGGGGCCTTCGTCACAGAGGAATAGATCCAAGGCGTGGGAGAACTACCTGATTACGATGCATTGTCCGGTGAGTGCCCATGCATGTGTGTGTAATCCATGTGTATGTTGTTTGGGTTACGGGTTCAGATTGAGTGTCAGGTAAGGTGAGTGCACCTGAGTGGTATGGGTCACCCATGTGCTTTCTCTCATACATTCACATGCCTTGGATTTGGGTATGACTGTATCCCTTCTGGCCACAGTTGCCTATTAAGCCCACATTTGTGCACTTTACCTTGAACTGTTGTCTTGCAACTACATTGGTCTGATTCAGTAAGTGTTCAGTAAGTGTTCATTCATGCTGATTCTTTGCACTCTCCCCTTTTTGCTAGACAATTTTATGCCCTATTGCGACATATGTGATATGCTTCGGTCATTGTTTACAGGCCACACTGGGGCACTATTATTACCTCGTTATGTTAATGATTACACCATTCAGGCTGATGGAGTATTGACCTGCATACAAATTATTATAAGGGGCTGTTTGCATGTGGAACATGACAGATGTTTCCTGTGATGTCAAAGTGACCAACCATTGATCAGCCCACAATGACTATTTTTGGACACAGGATGTGTTTCAGTGTGTGGCACACGCATATTTTGAAACAATATTCAGCATTAATCTTCTCATCATGTCGATGTCACATGGATGTGTGACAGTACTCAATCACTGACATATTGCTGTAGTTTAGTACTTTACCGTGGCTATGCTACATGACATCTGTGTGCTGCCATGTGTCATGTATGTGTATTGGACATGCCACTCACAGCCTGATGTGCGATGGCAGTGCTACCCAACATGCTACAAATGTGTTGCTTTTCCATCTTGTTCTCCCCAGTGTCTGCCTTTTTGACTCCACTTCCAACTCTTTGACAGTGCATGCATGGTAGGGTTATAGTCATGTGGGACATGTGTTGATCATTTACTGGATCTGTGGCTTGTCACAGCCTATGTGTGTGCTATGGTGCTCATGCCTGTTTCCATTTGTTGTCTTTCATGTTTTTGCAGGTGATGATGCACTTGATGCTGAGGTTGAGGAGATGGTGCAGACCCAGGAGGAATCTCGGGCACGACCGGGCACCAGTGGGGGATGTGGTGTGGTGGTGGGTGAGAACCCAATGTTACTGCAGACCATACTCTCCAGGGGTGTCTCTGGGTGCACCACCCCAGACCTCTATTCGGGTGCTGAATCGGATGATGAGACTTACGTGCCGTCGCAGGTAAGTGTTTCTGGCAGGGATTCTGTTCTGTCCAACCCACCTGCACCAGGGGGAGAACCCTCTATGGGGATGTCAGTGTTGGTAGGTGGGCCTTTGGCAGTTACGCATGCAGGGTCAAACTCCACAGCATCTGATACTGTTCCTGGGCCAGCAGATCAGAGGTGGAATGCAAGGTGCAGATCGCCTTGCCCCAAACACGTGTGGTTCCCGTCGACGCGGTGGCCGTGCGCCACCAGACAATACTGTATGGGAAAACTCCATGTACAGGCACCATCAGTAGAAATGATGGCTCAGGCAATGGAGAGGGTGGCCACTTCCATTCTGCCCCCTGAAAGGCAGATGGAGCAACAACAGCAGGCAATAGACTCCATTTGCCAATCACACAGGGAAGGCATGTTGGCGTCCAACAGGGACCGACGGGCGGCACTGGAGACTCTGCGCCAATCAATATCAATAGAGTCCCAGGCCCACAGGGAAGCCCTGAGGGAAGAACTACATACCCTCAGGCAGACTCTGGTTGACCTTGAGGCTTCCACTAATTTTAGGGCAGAACAGCAGCTGGAGCAGCTCACACGTTCGCTCTCAGCTGAGATGCAGGCAACACGTGAGGAGATCCGGGCATCACGCGAGGCCATGCGTGCAGAAATGCAGGCAACCCGTGAGGTGCTGCATGGGGATCTCCGCATATTAATCCTCCAGAATCAGACCTTCCAGACCTGCATGCTTGCTGCCATGGAGGACCATACCAAGGCTTTGCGTGGGCTGCCTCCCATAGTGCCACCACCTCCTGATGCAGCTGCAGAGGGTGAGGAGAGCGACAGCAGTTCTCCCACAATGGCATAGCCGTGCAGGCCATGAGCCCAAGGAGGTTTTTTTTTTCCCGCAACATCCACGCAGGTGGGTGTTGGTGTGCACCCTGTCCTTGAACCTCCTGGGTGGCGTCACCCACCCCCCCTGGCCTCCACATGGCCATTTTCTTTTGTTTTTACAGTGTGTTGCCTTGTGTGGCTCCTGTGGGCATCCCCTGTATTCCGGCTGGGTACATGCAGGCTTGTCCTAAGTTTGGGTTAGATGCTTGGGTTCGTGAGACACACACCCCTCCTGCTTCCCGTTTCCATGGGCTTGCAAAGGATGCGATCAAGTGACAGTGAATTACACAGTGACGTTGGGCTCCCATGAGCTGTGTGGGCAGTCTGTAGTCAATACTGTGTAGACATTCCTAGTGGATATTGTTGTTGTTTTGTACACTGTATGGTGTATTGATATGTGCTTGTGCATCCATGTCTTCCTCCTAATTTGCAGGTTCCTTCCTCATGTCTTCACAAGGCTGTCTACTTTGCAGATGGAGTTCATGTTGTATGCAGTACACTGAGACATTTGCGTGGCAGTAACAGTGTACAGTTGGAAGGGTTCGATGTGCTGGCGTATTCAGGTTGTAAGACTTGCACTACTTTGATTTTGTACTGTCATATTTTGCCACTGTTTCATCCTGTGTTTCGGTATTGTGTTGCTGGAAAGTATTTGTTCATGTGTGCCGTTTCTTATTGATTACTGGGAGCATATTGTCTGTGGCCTGTTTCCATTTCAGACAGTGCATTTTGTGACACTTGTGTCATGTGTTGTGCATTCATTTGGTTGCTTTCACATTGCATGACATGCCATGGTGTGTTGGGTAGCTGAGATGGGGGGGGGGTTGGGTGACATGGCACTAGTTTCATGTTGTATTTTGCAAGGGGGTAGTCATTCATGCAGCATGAATATGTGTGTCTTTTTATCACACATTATTGGTTGTCTTTAAGTAGGTAGGGATGCACACAATGTAGCACTTCCAGGTGACCAATCTCAGGCTGGTATGGTAGTGACAGTTGACTGTCCCTTATGTCATCGTCATTGATTGTCAGCTGGTATGTGTCAGGGCTGTGTGCACTCCGCAGGGGTGTGATTTTAGGTGAAGTAATTAGCCACCAGTTGCGTACGGGCTGCCTCATCACGTGCCCTTTCCCCTCCCATGTGCAGCGGGCGTGCATGTGGTTGGGGATGTGGGGGCACCACCATGTCCACCGGTAGGCCCAGGCGTGCTGCCACTATGATCCTGCATACTACTGTGGGAGCGTATAGTAGCTGCCCACCAGAACGGTCAAGGGAGCGAAAGCGTGACTTGAGCACTCCGAATGTGCCCTCCACTATGCCCTGGGTTGCAATATGGGCTGTGTTGTATCTTACCTCGTGTGGCGTGGTGGGGTTCCGAATTGGCATCATCATGTGGGTGCTCAGAGGGTAGGCACTGTCCCCTAGGGAGGTGATGATGGGGATCATTAGTGGGGTTGTGACATTACTTAGTATGTGACATGCATGCATGTGCAGGGGCATTTATACTCACCAAGCAGCCATGTTTCGCCATGCCGCCCAGCTTCTTGGTCCTGGTTTAGGGTTGACATTCTGTAAATGAAACTGTCGGGGGTGGACCCTGGATAGTTGGCATATACTGAGGTGATGATTCCCTTGGCATCACATACTACCTGGGTGTCGATGAAATAGCAGTGCTTGCGGTTTCTGTAGATGTGCTAAGATGCCCTGGGGGGACGTAGAGCCACATGGGTGCAATCAATGGCACCTTGCACTTTGGGGACTTGTGCCACCCCGTAAAAATCCTGGACGGCAGCCTGCTTTTCTGCAGGTGTTCTGGGCAGGTATATGTGCCTGCGGACTGATGGGCGTGCAGTCATGATGGCCAACACCTGGTGTAGGCAGCGTGACTGCGTGGTCTGTGACACCCCTCCCCCCCCCCCCCCCAACTACAGCAGTTGTCCGCTGAAATGATCCAGTGGCCAAGAAGTGCAGTACATTGAGAACCTTCTCCAGGGGGCTGAGTTCTTGGGAGCACAGTGTGGGTGATGTGAGGTCATCCTCCCACTCACTGACCAGGTTGAGTATTATGAGAGGTGGAAACCTGTACCTCCCATACACCTGGTCATCAGGCATCCCAAAAAGGCTGGTTCTGGGTGTAAGAAATATGGGCCTGACTATCCTCCTCCTCCTCCTGCGGTATCTCACGACCACTGCTGCTAGGAACGGTATATTCATCCTGGCGTCTGAGCTTGTTTGTTGTTTGCGCACACTTTTATGCTGCACGGGTCCACGTATGCCTGCTTTCTGCTGGCATATGTGTTTCTGGATTAGCACGTCTTCTTTGGCGCATGCGTTAGCCCCGTTCGATTCCATGAATACGTGTTTTGAACGTGCGTGTGGGCGTTCCGCGCATTTGCCTCCTGTACTTCCCCCATGACGCCCACATTTTCATACGTTGTTCCCCATTCCACGTGTCATGCCCCCTGTTCCGCCTACTCTTGTTGTGTGCGCCGCGTTATGTGCGATTTCGCTGTGCGTGTAGCGCACGCTGTTTGGAGACGTGTGCGCCACGCAGAATATTGGCGCACATCCTGGGATTTACATGCGCATGGACTTCCATGAATCGCTGTGCGCGGGTTTCGATGCGATTTTCGCACTTGTGCTGCGATTCACACGCTTGCGCCGAAAATTTCAGCGCACATTAATTCCATTAATCGGCCTGTTAGTGTCAATATCTGGTGGTGGTATGATCCTATTTCAATTGTAATAATCACTGCTAAAATGTTCTGATTTTGAGGTTTAGCTTTACATTCTTTCATAGGAATGTGATTCTGTGGCCCAATTATGAGCCCACCAGACGGTCACCCCAATGTATGCCTGGTGGCTCTTGTATGATCTTATACCCATCTCGATGGTACAACTCAGTCATCCATGTTTCCTGCAATAAATAATAGATACACCTGGCCCTTAGGACTTCATGTGAAAGAGCTAACGCCTCTGGTATTCCAAGAGGTAATTAGCATGGACTCTAGGTTTTCTGGTTCTCGTCATGCAACCAAGACAAATGCACTTTCAACATTAAGACCAATATCAGAAGTCTGGTAATATGTCTTAGAATTAATTGCAGCAAGAATTCTCTGGGAGAAAATATCAATGTCATGTGATGCTATTTTACATAGTGTTTCCTCTGGTTTACACAATGACACCATCTTTCCCTTGGAAATTAAATCTTATTTTCTCTCTACAATATAGCCCATTTCAAGTAGCTTCTGAGCATGGGATATGATTAGCTCCACTATAATAGGGGAGGCTGGATGTATAATTGCCCAATTTGCCTCGCATATAGTATAAGGCATCTCCACTAGCACAATATCTTACGTGGTGAACACTTGCAATTGTTTGCAATGATGTAATAATGTCAAAACATTATTGCGATTTAAGAATGGACTAGTACAGGTAGCTTGTGTGTCCATAATCTTTTCCGATTTGGTGTAGATGGAGTAGCTGGATTCAGGTAAGAGGCGCTCACAGCGATGGAGTAGCTGAATTCAGGTAAGAGGCGCTCACAGCGATGGAGTAGCTGGATTCAGGTAAGAGGCGCTCACAGCGATGGAGTAGCTGAATTCAGGTAAGAGGCGCTCACAGCGATAGAGTAGCTGGATTCAGGTAAGAGGCGCTCACAGCGATGGAGTAGCTGGATTCAGGTAAGAGGCGCTCACAGCGATGGAGTAGCTGGATTCAGTGAAGAGGCGTGTACAGAGATGGAGCGGCTGAAAACAGGTAAGAAGCACCATCAGCGGTGGAGATGCTGGAATCTAGTAAGAAGTCTTCAGAGATTAAGCAGCTGGAATCAAGTGGATGCGCTGGTAAGAACAGCGGTATGCGTTACGCTGCAAAAGCAGAACAACGCGAAGCAGAGGCCTGTGGATGGGTTGGCCGTTTAAAGGCTGGCCCTGGCCCCTCCCTTTAGCCCCGCCTAGTGGCTCCACCTTGCCCCGCCCAGGGACACCTGCACGTGCCTTCCAATGTTGTCCTATCACCACGCCCAGCCCTGCTGCCCGTGCCTTTGGCACAGTGTGTGCTAGGCACACTTTTACATGAGCCTGGCGCCAGAGGCGCCAGGACTGGGTCCATTTGGAGCCTGGGGATGAGGGAGGACTGGCCCTTAGTTCTGTGGCCATGACAGTGGCTTAGGTTTAGTATGATTAGTTTAGTTTAGTTTTTTGCGACAGTCTTAGTTCATAATAAGTAGATGCTTCTCCACAGACCACATCCTCCGAGGTCAAGGCTGCTAACGATTGAGAGGGGCACGATGGAGTTTTCGGCTTTATGAATGGTAAAATATTACTATGATTAGTCATATTTTTCCCTTATCCCCACTTGCTTTTCCAATGTTCTTGGCTCCGACGATTACAAGGCTTTCCAGCTCCTATTTGGTCATGTTCAGGGTCTTATCTGCCCAACACCTCAACCCTGGGAACCACCCACCTCTTGATTCTGATTGCGGGGCAGGTCGTAGCATGAATACCTGTGACTGAGTTCTGTTCCTTCGTGCCCACTACATTATTCTCCACTATATATTCCTGAGTGGTACCTGCGCTTGCTATCCATCCAGCTTCTAGCACTGTGTCCACGAGGCACATTAATCCACCTTTTATTACTTGCTGGTCTTTATGCAAAGTGCAACACAGTGCCAGTAAAGCTTTCAGTATAGCAAACATTTCAGATTCTGGGTAGTGATCATCACCTGAAGATTCTGAGATGAAGAAAATGAAGTCCTATGCACGAGAGGGGGCATACACATTCTCTGCTATTCTTGTTAATCTGGTGATCTAGATAGATTTTCCAGTGTTGAGGATCAGAGGATGCTCAATGGCCTGACCCACCCGCCAACTCGGCCATCGTCTCTGAAGGGGGTGTATTCAGTACCTCTTTTTGAAGGCATAAACAAGGGTTTAAAAGCGTGTTATTGTCGATCGGGTCCCCAGCAGACATCTCAGAATGGAACATTGTGTTAAAGTAATTTGGACCGATTGACTCATCCAGTAGCTGCAGTCCAGCCATCTTTTGCACCTTTGTTTTCTAATGAGCAGTGATTCTGCCCTTATTTTTGTTATTCTAAATGTCCTCCTCCAGAACACACAACTTTACTCCAGCTGCGGCCGCTGCCGGCTTGCGCTGCAATTTACCTCTCTTACGTTTCTTTGTTGTGTCATTAGAGGAAAGGGCTTGGTTACAAGCTGCCCTTAGCGTGCTGCGAAGTTGATATTTCCTTTACACAGTGTGCATATTGGAATAGTTGTACTTGTAACACCAAACTTACTTTTAAGCCACAGTCATGGTCTGGGTCTTCTCCATGTCTATTGCCTACGAGCAAGTAGGTGCCACGTCTTCCTTCGCCCACTGCCATAGACCACTTCCACAGGGACATCATTTCACCAAAATGCCGGGGGTAGTGGAAGTGACATCACACGACTCTTGACCTCTAATGACATCGCAGGAATTGATGTTATTTAACCCCATCGTGAAGTGATATCGCGGGAAGCGATGGAACACGACCTTTCACCCCTTGACAAAACAGGAAGTGGCATCACATAGCATCTTTCCTAAGTACAATATGAAAAATATGGTTACTATATCACTATAAGGTGATATAAATTTCAAACAAGAATGGATCACCATATGTATCAATATCTGTGTGCATAGGCCCATATTACCAAATTACTGTGAATGCAAGCAGACGTCAAAAAACAAATGATAATGATGTGTTATTATATAGCACTTACGGTGAAGCGCTTTATATAGAAGAAATACACATACAATATCACCCAACTTGTGTTGGTACTCATTTATTGACCTCAGAAGGATGAAAGGCTGAGTTGAGGTGTTTAAGAACAGACTAAATCAGTGACTCACCCCCTGAAGTGTGCCTGAAATTAACCTTTAATGAGTCAAGCAATTATTGTGTAGAATTCCAGAAAGACACATTATTTGGTATTCCTATTCTTTCTTATTTAGGGTCAGTGCTGAATGTGTTAGACCTGTGGAAGAGGCGTGCACAAGACAGTCAGCCACTCCAGAAGCAAAGGGTACGACGTCCTTCCATCGCCTGCCTGCACATCCCCAGGCTTTTTAACGTGCACATTCCATCGAATTTGCTCATCAAATTTTTTAGGGGGGTGGGAAAGGGCAGATAAGGGTTTGGGTGGGTGGACCATAGCAAAAAATAAGTGTGGGAAGGGGGGCTTGGGGTTGTACCTCCCAAAAAAAAAAACAACTATGGGCTTATTCGATGGAATGTGTACGTTGAAAAGCCTGGGGATGAACAGGCAGGCGATGAAATGACATGGAACCAAGCAAAGAGACACATGGCCCTGGCCACAGCCCAGGAACTTGCATTTAAAAAATAAGAAAACATTTTTATTTTTATTAGGGGTAGTAAGGAAAACCACAGGGGTAGCAAGGGAGACCTCAGGGGTCACAGCTGCGACCTGCAGCGACCCTTAAATGACGTCCCGGCACTTCCAGCCCCACTAGCTACGCTGCCTCAGTGAAATAATGTTTGTATGCCTCCTTCCAGTAACCACAGCGTGATGGGTCCCGCCTCTTAATGTGAAGAGTGAAAAAAATCCTCTCTGCCTCTGCACCACTTTCAGCCCCAATGCCGCTCATCAATAGTTCTATAGAGTGCACTTCAGAAGAACCTATTTCAGAATCTTCTCTTTTTTTACCAACATCATATGTAAAAACAGTTATTTAGGGGGGAGCACATCAACCATTCCAAACCTTCGGGTGCCAGATGCCCACCAATACACAGGAGCTTCTCACTGGAACAACTCCTATATGTGCCCCTCAGAAACATGCGAGACCCATGCTAAGACTGATGCACACTGCACAAACCTACATTTCTGCCACGCCATCGCCGAAGCAGCACGTGACCGAGGGCCAGTACCACACTGGCAGAAAATGTCATTTGGTAAATTACATGCCAGGAGAGATCACACCAGTTTAAACATCAAATGGTTTGGAAAAGCTGAATTTCAGACCGAAGTTTTACATCAATTTTGTGCTGTATTCGTGCAATTTGCGCTTTTCACGCAAGGTAACCTTCTTAATTGCTTCTTTTTTTTTTTAAACAGGAGTACAAAATTACTCTTCACAGCGATTATGAAGTGGTCCCCTCGAGGAATGTGAGCTGGAAGTTTTGTAATAATTGTACATGAATCTTTGTTTCACATAATAAAAGGTTTCAGGCATCACTTGCTGAGAACAGTATATCATAGGCACCAATTATCTTTCATAGGACATATTTGTGTATCTTGTTGTACTCAGAATAATTGCATGCTGTGTTTATTTATGGTGCAAAAGTCTTTAGGGGTGCCGGCAGAAATAAATACCATTCGCAAGTGGGGAAGGGCGTTCAGCCAATCAGGTGGCTGGAACAGCGGGCGAGAATACACATTCTCCACCCACCATTTCCAGCCACCTGAGCCCCTTCTTCGGTTAACGCCATTTGTCTTTCTTTTTTTAAAAATGTGGGGCCGGCAATAGGGAGCCTCTACCTGTTGCCTCCCCACCCTCCAAAACAATCCATACCCCTTCCCTTCCACCCCACTTACCTGCTGGACCAGAGCTTTATGCTCCAGTCCCAGCACTCCTAGCTTCTCCTTGACGCCATGACGGCGGCCATCTTAGTTTCCTTTATTTTTCCTCACGCGGTTAGCATTACTTGCGCAGCCATTATCCCGAGGAAATAAAAAAGGAAACCATTTGCATCCCAGATAAACCTTGGCATGTGCATGGCTTCCACACCCCAATGTGGGGACGGGCAGACATGGCCGGTAACAGCCCCCAGCCCTCGCTGAGGCCCAATCAAAACATGGGCCATTAGCGGCCATGACCACCCCCCTAAGCGGGGCATGAAAGCTGTATTCTTTTTTTTCCTTCAAAGAAAAACAACGGATTCATGAGCAGCCGACTGTTTATTTCCATAGGTTTATTTCGTGGCTTACTTTTAGA
The DNA here is from genome assembly GCF_040938575.1 of Ambystoma mexicanum. Classification (NCBI taxonomy): domain Eukaryota; kingdom Metazoa; phylum Chordata; class Amphibia; order Caudata; family Ambystomatidae; genus Ambystoma; species Ambystoma mexicanum. Next base: position 150,428,752 of record NC_090931.1, read on the forward strand.
CTCGTTGCGTTGTTTATCTTGCTTTAATTTCCTCTTATTTCTGGCTGTGTTGTTTTTAATACGGCAGTTGATCACACGGGATAGTCTTCTCCAGAATGCCACGTGTTTGTGGGGGGAGCCCTGGTAGAAGTGTTTTAGTTGCCTTCTCCAGCCTGTGGTCCTTTTGTGTGACACCCCTCATATAAAGAGACAGGTCTGGGTTCTAATACTTTCTTGTAAACAGGTGTCATCTTCTTCTCAGTCGGGGGTTAGTCCAATGGTCTCATGGGGGGGGGGGGTGTCGCTTAGCAACTGAGGCCGGTTCCTCGAGTGAAGACGTAGTCAAGGATTATCCATGGTGTTTATTGAGGCTTTTATGGTGTGTCCACGAGGAGTTTCACATATCCTCCAAGTATAATCTTTAGGATCTTGGCTGTTCTTACATGGAGTGGTGTTCGAGGTTTTGGCAGCCAGATAGCAGTCACCGTCCCCCCGAGCACTGTCACAGGGTGAGGTGAGGCCCGGGGCAAACAATTTGGTGAGGCCCCTTCATTTCTTGCACTTGGCCAGTGGCACCGTAAATAAGGGAAGCGAGAAATCTATACTTGAGACGCGACCTTTCACCCCTTGACAACAGATCAAATAGCATTGTTCACTACACTACGGAAAATATGGTTATGATTTCACTAATGTGATATACATTTCATACAAGAATGGATCGCCATATGTATTAATATCTGTGTGTATAGATACATATTGTCAAATTACTGTGAATGAAAGCAGACGCCCAAGGCCAAATGATAATGTTATCGTATAGCACTTGCACTTAAGCTCTTTTTTACGGAACAAATAAGCATACACTAATACCCAACCAGTGCTGGTACTCATTTATCGACCTCAGAAGGATGAAGGACTGAGATGGCCTTGCTGGGATTCAAACCTGCAGATCACACAGACATCACAGCAGCGAGTGCGCAACTCACTGAGCTATCATATCGGCTATAGCAAAAAGAGCAATTATTCTGTAGTGGATTATACCACTAAAACGGTAACTGAGATTTAACAGCAGACCAGCAAAGTTCATCTGCAGGTGTGGTGCAAGCGTGGCTGCATCTTGCCAGGCCTGCATGCATCTACTTTTCAGGCTAGGTTATTGTCCCATCTTCAAACAAAAGACTTCAGCTGCATGATCCAACAGAGAGCTCCAGGCAGAGAGGAAAAAGCATTGTTCACATTCACCATTGCCAATAGAATTCTAATCAAGCTGTGAACTGAAGAACGAAAGCAGGGCAGACTCCCCCTTTGTAAGCATGTAGATGTGTGCTGCCGGAAGTGGGAATGGAGTGGGCAGATTGCGGGAAGCATGGCCTCTGCTGCCTGGCACTACTCAAAATAACTGCATTACCAAACAGTGCAGTTCAAATACGTGATTTAAAAGTCAATAGAGTAAATAGTTGCAGCTACAGACTCCAGCAGCTCACCTGGCGTCTTTGTGGTGGTGGTGGGCAAGGCTGAGCTGGGCTGTGTGTGTGGTAGAGGGTCGGTAGGTCAGAAACACGAGGGAAATTGATGTGTCATTGGTACAGAAGATTCAGAAAAAGCAAGCTGCATAACATTTAATCTGCTGCTGCCTAGCTTCACCCAGTCTGTTTCAACATTGCCCTGTGAGATTGATACTGCGTAGGTGTTATCCTACTGCCTACACAAAGCGTCCAATATATGGTATGTTACTTATGGGGGAGTTTCATTGAGCACGGGCCAGGCCGCAGCAATCACGCAGTGGGCATCTGCCATCTGGGCGCTCAGCCCTGTCAGTGTAGTCCTCACCCGCCGTCACCAAATACAAATACACTCACACACATTGTGTTGCAACACACACACTCAGAGACACACGCATTCACACAGACGCACATCATACACCACATGCGTATGTTGTATACACAACATGCAGGTATGCATTTTTTCCCCAACTTACCTTTCCAAGTGTGGGTCACCTGTCCTGTGCCGGCCGCCGGCCTGGGTCAGGGTGGCTGCTTGGCTAGTGCCACTCTCTGTGCCCTCCTTGGCTGGCTGGTGGGGCGGCAGGCGTCCCTCTCTGGCTGCTGCTGCTTTATTTGCTGTGCTTTGGTCCTCGATGGTCTGGGGACTCCTGACGGACTCCTGTGGACAGAGGCCTGGCCTCCTCGACCTGGTCCTGGACCTTGACTCGCCTGGCTGCGGCTGTGGTCTGTCCTGGACTCCTGGCACTGGTCCTCCTCCTCCTTTCTGTCTGTGTGTGTGGCTGAGAGGCTCTCTCCAGCCCAGCCCAAGTCCTCTCTGTGTAGCACCTGTTGTCAATAGTGTCAGGGCAGCAGGATCAGAGTAAAATATAGCAGCGGCCCGCCGGGCAGTGAGGGCTGGTGGCGGCACGGAGTCTCACCGGCCGGCGCCGCATTTTCATTGGGCATTGTTGCTTTCAACTTTGCAAAGTGGCGTGCAACAAATTTGTTGCTTGCTTCCTGCAATGCAAAGTTGAAAGTAACTTTCATGTGCACACTGCTTGCCCAGCCCTGCAGGCAGCCTGGCTCTAGGCTCCTCCTGCAGCCCAGGAGGCCAGGTGTGAATCTCACACAGACACGTCTTTGCAATTGCAAAGAAACACTTGTTGTCTGTGTGAGCCGATGGAGCGGGAGCCCGCCATGAGCACCGTCCGTCGGCCCCGGCCCTCTTGTTGTTTGCATAATTGGATTGCATGCACGCATCATAATTTATGATGCACAAATCAGCATGCATGCTGCACATCAAAGCAAGGTAACAACAATGAGTGTTACCTTGCTTTGTTGATTTATGCTACCCCATCCCCACAGCCCCAGCCAACCCAACTCCTCTGCTCCCTCCCCCCCTGCGTTGCATCCAAACCGACACCATCCTGGCTACTGGTGTGGCCGTGGCCTGAGGCGTGGGCAAAAGCAGCTTGCAAGTTGCAAGAGCCAGCCAGCCCAGAGGTTCTTTGCCTGCGGGCGGCGGCACGTTTGAGCACTGAGCGTGAAAGGGAAACATTCAAACACTTAAAACCATGTTCTGGTGTCACTGGTGATTTTCAATAAAATGCACACAATGCCGCGACACGGCCCTGGGTGCCTTGCGGGCCGCCACAGGCCCTCAACAGAACAGTGTCAGCGAGTGACACGCTGTCTGCGCACTGGGCGGCAGCCGGGGCGGTGCGGTAAACTCCTTGTAATGTTCATAGAAATAAATGAAAATTTCATAAAACTGGCCCAGGCAGACAAGCCAGAAAACTGCCTCCCCCACCCCACAAGTCATCAAGGTCATTCAGCCCGAATGACCGATAGCGCCAATCCGGCAGCAGTGAGGACAGGCCAGCCTGTTGTTCATCGTGTGATTCACACCTTGGAAATTAACAAGTCTTCAGTGGGCGGACCTCCCCACCCCCCACTTAACTTTTGTTTTGTTTTCTGTGACTGCCTGTAGGCTTGCGCTGCCCCTGCAGCCAGAAAATTATCAATGGCACAAATATCTTGCACAAATCTTTCCTTTCTCTCGTGACATGACAGCCGCAGATGCGCGAGGCCTCCCCTGAGCACGAGTCCTGAGGCAGTTTTCCCCCGTGCCCCTCCTCCCCCCTTGTGACAGCCCTGCGCCCCCCATATCCTGGTAGTAGGTGGCACCAAGTGGGTTTTGAAGGGGGCACATCTTTCCTGAAATCCCTCCTGCTCCTCACATGTTTCCAAAGGCAAAGGGTAGAACTACAATATGTATTAGTTGAAGCAGTTGGGCTGCCCTGCATTTCTTCCAGTAGGTACATTGCTTGTGTTTTGGAGATGATGGGACTGGCTTCCGCTGTCATTGTTTAACCGTCAATCCGTTGTCAAATGTGCCATCTCCTGCAGAGTGATCTCACTCGTGCATGTAGCTAATCGCCCTTCTTTTGGATGCTTAAACTGGTAGCTTTGCTCTTTGACCTGGTTAGCCCTCTGAGCAGCAAGAACTACATCTTGAGATATTTTCCTCTTTCCAGGCTGTTCATCTGTCCTGATCTTACATCACAGGTAAATTCAAAGCAATGGTGAATCAGGCACCTGCCTCCTCTGTGAGAGCATCCTCTCTGTAAGGCTTCGCGTGATTGTTTTGCCGTCTCTCCACAACTGCTACTGCACATGTTCACAACATCATTTTCATGATATGATATCCCATATCCATGAACATTTCTTTTCCCAAGATTTCATTTCAATTTCTCCTTTTTCCAGGTGGGCTGGAATGGGGTGCTCCTGGGATGACGAAGGAAGTTGTGTCATTGTTTTCTTGTCAGTATCACATGTCCTCTAAAGCTATGGTCATACCTGGAGATGGCAGCAGCAGTGTGCCCAGAACTCCACATGTGGAATTCTTCACATGCATGCGTCTCAGCAGAGTGCTCTCCTTTTGCATAATACTTGCACACACAAAAACTCCAGCGGTAGCAAGGTGTATGAAGGGTGAATCACAGCGCTGGAACACATTGAGTTCCTTCTAGTGTTGGTTCGAAATCTCAACATCCAGAGCTCTCCAGGTGATTGGTAGGAAACCGGTTTGATGCTGTATCAGGTTTTGAGAGACCATGATGACATCACATAGAACAAGGCATTGCCAAGGACGCCAGCACAAGAGTCTAACTTGACATAGTTTACTTGCTTTGTAAGGGTGGTTAAAACCTGTAATATGTTTTTGTAAGTGTCACATCTTTTCACCGAGATTGTGCCTAGGGGACTCTTCCAGCTGGCCTTCCAGCTGGTCTTCCACCTGGGCTAGTATCCAGCCCACTTTTCTGGCACATCTCCTCTGAGAGTTCGTCCCCAGGTGTCCTTTCTGTTTCACTAGTCAGGGCTGTGTCCTTTCCTTTCTCCACCATGTTCTCTACAAGGCTTTGACCTTTCCCTTCTGTATCCTCTCCTTCCAAATTGTCTTTCCCGGTTTTCTCTTCGGCCAGTGCTGCTACTTTTTCTCTTCCCACTCCCAATTTTATTGTTTGACCAATGTGAAAGCAAAGGCCATAGTCTCCGTTTTTATTTTGACAGTCTTGTCACATGCCATGACCTTAGGATGTCTTTGGGCCACAGCTTCTGCCTCTCACTTGTGAGGATTAAGTGCCCTACTCATCGTTTCCTCTGCATTACCATGACCTACAGGTTATATCTTTCTTTCCCGGGGAAACTGCACCGTGCACACCTTCCTCTCTCTTGCAGATGCCCCATTCAACCACTTCACTTCCTCTTTAGTTTTCTCCTGGCACATCTTCTACTCTTCTAATTTGTATTTTCCCTCTCCCTTCCTACGCTCCTAGGGTCTGCACTTTCTCTCCACTTCCCTCTAGGACCTAGGTTTTTTCATTCACTCTACCATCATCTTTCACTAGACATTCCTCTGGGTCTTCAGGTTTTCTCTTTCACTTTGGACTATGGCACTCTCTGTTCCAGGCGTCTGCAACCTTTGGCTCTCGAGAGGTATTGGACTACAATGGCCATGATCCCTCACTATTGACTATTCTGACTAGGGATAAAGGGAGTTGTAGTCTAAAGCATCTGGAGAGCCAAAGGTCAGAGACCCGCACTCTAGTCTTACAAGCTGCTCCTTCCTCATTTGACTTCTTATCGATCCATTCTCCAGATCTTCAGTGTAGAAGTCACCTTCCCTGCACTCCCAAACCTTTCACTCATGCCCTGGGAACCAGCATTTATATAGGGTTTTGACTGAAATGCTTCACTCGTTGTGGCTGGACAGGTAAGGTGTTTAGCATGAGGATGCAAGTTGCTTTGCAATTTTGGGGCTGTGATGGTGGGCTTTAAATAGCTAAGTCTCCAGATTAGATTTCTTTCCTGTATGGTGTTGCAGGATGGTCAGTTGGTGCTGCTGTCTTGCCTCCTCTTCCAGCTGCAGGACTTCCCGTTCATGGAGTCCAGTCTGGCTGTCTCCTGTGGTCACCAGCTTAGCGTTTTATGAAGTACTTGTGGGGCTGCATATTTTTGCTGTGTTTTGTGTTGTGTAGGTGTTTCGCCCATTGATTTCAATAAAGGTGTTTTCTGCCAGAGACCATCTTTCTGCCATGGCCATAGCTGTAGGGAAAACATGAGTTTCCCTTTCCTCAAGTCTAAAGTATTGTGGGTAAGAAGTGCAGTCCACTCTAGATGGTCCATCAAGGAGAGCTGCACTTCTCTCACAATCATGGTGGGTGTAAAATGGAAAAGAGGTACTGGTCCCCCGCAATTGTGCTCTTGAGGGTGAGGGTGGAGAAAGTACTTCTGTGGACAGATTACCATTTCACCATGATCTTCCTGCTCTTGGATCTATGGTCGAGTGTCCAATATTAGCTCTGGGTGTTGGGGGGATTCTGAGAGTAGTCCTCACTTGCTTGCTCTTAAAGAATGACCTGGGAAACTGGTCCATGGATCTTTCCCGGCATCAGACACCAGGCAAGATCCCTCCCAAGTAGTGGTCGAACTGAGTGGGAATAGTCGGGAGCGGTGTTCCATTACTATTATTTTTTACTGTTAACAGCGCCACTACTTTTTGCATTCATTTTCACCATTCCAGAACTGTTCATTTGAAGTTAAAGAACACTTCTCCACTTTCCCACCCAATAGCAGTTACAGCTAAAATGAAATCTGTTTCAACAAAGTTGCCTGTTAACCAGCATAACCGCAGCCCTTGAAAAATGTGTTGTAAGTTGCCCCCTTCCTTCCAAGTCTGTCCCCAGCTGGAGTCATAGTTCCACTACTTTGTTGGTGCACTTCTACCACTACTCCCAGGTCCTTGTTGTGATGCTCAGGCAGTCACTGTCACAGTACCAAAATCACCTGTGAGCGATTTCCGATCTAGTGTGGGTATGTTCATCAGGAGTAGAGCTCTCTGGAACTACAGTCAATGGGGTGTAACATACACTGTATGAACATTCACTGTATGGTCCTACCCTCTTTGTGCAGAGGGGAAGACTTTGCCATGCGCATTGCATATACTTTGTGATGAACTGAGAGGCATGTGTGTGTGTTGTTTCGAAGCAAATTTGAGTGCAGTTTAACACATCGGTTTAATGAGAGTGTTTTAGCCAAGGTGCTAATAACGAAGACACAGTCAGAGATAAAGGACTTATGCACAACTTAACAATAAAGAAGTGGCATTTATTGCCAATATGCCATAACATCACCCTCCCTTTTAAAGTGAATGAGCCATTTCTGCCCTTCATGTTTCTCTTGTATGGAAATGGTTTGGGCCCCTTTACTAAATGGGGGTTTCACATCCCTATAACTCTCTCTACACTCCTGCAACCTTTCTATCCCCACTTTCCCGCTTTTTTAAAGCTGCTTGCAGACTTCCGCTGACAAGTCTCTCAACCAGTGTACTACTTTTCATTGGTTGCGCCGGCATGGCAATTTTGCTATGGGACAATCCACAGAATGTCGGTGATAAGGGAGGTGGTCAGCAAACCGTACAATTAGAGTAGATTTTGTTAGTAGTGGGCCATATGCAGTATTAGCTAACTGCCAGGGGAAGCCATCCAATCAGGTGGCTAGGAACACTGGCTTGAATTGCCGGTGAAAGCCTGAACTGCGGGTGAAAGCCTGCGTTCCATCCCGCCCGACGGCCAGCTCCCCAGGCCGCCATCTTCCCCTCACCTTCCGTTGCCATTTTTAAATTATTTTTCCCTTTTCCCACATCTGCTTACCTGCTTCTCCGGCTGCCATGGAAAGGGAAGAGGGGCTCCGAAGAGCCCTGCCGTCCCTTTCCATGGCAGCGATCTTGGAAAAGGATTTCATTAATTCATTGAACAGGACGCCACATGCACCCTGTTCAATGAATTCAATGAATTACATTTTTATTTTTATTTTTTAGCACCCTTGGCTACAGCTTAGGTAAACCAGGGTGCTATTGGCGTTAAGCACCCTTTCCAGGGACTGGAGCGGGTGTTAACGTCCCGGGTCCCTCATTAAGAGCCGTCGTCCGTTCCAGCCCCTGGGGGGGTGTGGGGGGGGTTAATGCCACAGAGTAAACCTTAGATCCACTTCAGTAGGGATTAGTACTCACAAGGATAGTGGTAATTTTAATGTGAAGGCCAGGGCGCGAGTCACTAGTGGGAACTGCCTGAAACCGAGGAAGAGCAGCAGTCGCCATGAACCAGGGGCTGGTGTCTACATATTTCTGCTGCATAAGATCAAGATGATTTAATAGGCAATAGATTGCTCAAGGATCTCAGAACAATGCTTCAAAATCGGAATTGGGTGCCGATATTACAGGTAGAAGTTACAGAGCCTGTATAGATTGGTTTCCTGCAGGAACCACACTCATGGTATGAAGTAGGAGCTGAAGCACTGAATTGAGGAGACGCTTCTGTGTTTCTGAAAGCCCTCAGGCTAAAAGGCCACAATTATAACATTTAAAAAGGCAATCAGTGATGCAGCTTACATTGCTAAATCTGCCCCTTGACATCATTCCAGTAGGTTTTGCTACGGGCAACATTTGGAGAACTTAAATTAGACAGGTAAGAGCACGACAAAAAGGCATCACTGGCTGTAAAAGGATGCACAAGTCTTTGACCTTCCTACTGTTCAGGTTTGACAAGGTTTTAGGTTGCACTCACTAGGTGGCAGCAGTGTTCACACATGCCAGGAATACCTGTCGATTACACGTATGTGAAGTCGGCAAATGTTGGTAGATCAACACTGATTTGGTTAAAAAGGCCCACATGAGAGTTTCAAACAATTGCTTCGTCTGCAACAGGTTCTGGGTGTGGGTGACCCCTTGAAGGTTTGGGGCCATGTTGTGCTAACTTTCTTAATTAGCTTAGTTGTCGGGGGTTCCTTGGAAGCATTCATTATTTGATTGACTTTGATTTAATGTGTCATGCGTATAAATCTCCCAGTTAGTTTTATCCTGTGCTGCAGCCAGCACCATGTCCTCATTGTATGCAGTCATCACGTGAAGAACTCTTCCTTCTAGAGAGACTTCCCAACACAAAAACATGCATCTGTTGTAGTCCTGCAGCACAGTTGAATCTTTTTAATATGCCTTTTAATCTAAGTCTGTAAAGATGGTGGCTCCCACGCCAGAAAGTATGATCTCGTTTGTGTTTAATTGGTTTAGTGACCACTCCATCTACTAGCAACATCATCTCCATAAATGGATGTTTATGATTCTGAGCATCTAGAAGCTTCGTTCAAAAACTGTCAATGCCTTAGCCCAATCCTCAGGGCTGGAAGCAGCTTTTTGTTGGTGCTGGCCTGCCTTTTTTTGGTCTTTTGAAGGTAATTGTGGACAACAGTCGAGGATGCTTTGGGCCGATGGCACTTACGTTTTGAAGTGTCCTTCATTTATGATGTAATCTTGTTTTCTTAATATGATGTACCAGTGCAGTGTCATGGTCTTGTAGACCATGACACCGCACTGGTCGAAAAACGCTTAGACTTTGTCTCATCTGCCTACCAAAAACGGCAGGTTCCCGTTTTGGAGTCTGGACTTCCATTACTCATTGTCAGAAAATGGCACATACAGACCTCTCAGCTAGTTAACCTTCGACCCAAATGTTTAATTCTGCTCAACTTCAATGACAGTCAGGAATCTCCTGAAAAACACACACACAAGGTTTCTTTATGATGTTGACACAAAACCAGATGGAGGTCTGTATAGTTTCCCTACATGTTAACCTGTGATTGCAACCAGGGCAAAACCCAAAGAGTCTTACTCCATTTTGTCCCAACCGACATTCTTTTCACAAATCTTCAACATTCCCAAAATTGGAGTCACTCTCATATAAACTACTTGTGGACTATTACAACCTAAAAAATACCCCAGTCGTGTGTACAGTTCCTGTTTTACATCTTCAGAGGCATCTCAAAAGGGATAAAAACAAAAACATATGGTTCCAGCAATGTGTGGGGCACTGATGTTTTTATAGGGGAGTTTCATTATAAGCACTTGCCTGGTTGACATCCACAATTTTAAACAAAGATAAGGGCTGCATCAGAAGACGGCAGGATATTGTACAGCACGTGAACCTACAACATGAAAACGCTGTAAAACCCCGGAGAATGTCTGCTGGACGACTTTGCAAGAGTTTGTGCCAGTTAGCAAAACGTTTATTTCTCCATTTTGTACTTTCATGTAGCCAGCTCTCGCTATAGCAATTTTAATTAGATACAAGTGTGGTGTCAGCGATTGAGCTCTTTGGGCATCTAAGGGCTGATGAAGTGGCCATGAAATAAGCCTGGAATGGTTAACCTGTCAGAACCATGTAAATGTTAAAATAGCAAAGTTATAAAACACCTTCAGACTAATAGCATACAACAGCGAGGAGCCACTGTACATTGAAAACAAGGATTAATGGAATTAAGAAATTGAAGGAATAACTGTAAATTCTTCTAATCATATACACAAACATTTCCATTGTACTGCAAAACTGTTTCCAGGGTAGGGATTGTAATACATTATCAATGTATTTGAAAAGCTTTCATCAACAGATTCTCCAAGTTAAATGGTTAAAATAAACTCTAGTTTATCCCAAATGGATAAACCGAAGTTACAATATCCCAAACATCCCTCGTCGTGTACAGTTATTGAAATCTGAAGGCCATTACTCATTTCTTACAAAAGCTACAAGCACTAGCAGGACAGTGTTGCCCATTGGCTTATGGAGACTTTTGATCCAATCAGTGCACTCGCTAACGTGAAGCTGAAAGAGCAGCAGTTTCAAAGCATTTGATCAACAATCTGATAACAGATCATGGTTTATTTTTGAAATATTTAAAACTGGTTTTGACATTTTCATGATCGCTCTTTTTGCCCCAAAATCGATTGTGTATTCGAATCCCCATAATGGAAACAATTTAGGGGTACATGGTTAAATTATTGTATATTTAGAGTGATGAGACGAATTTTAAATTGTTCAATTTATTTTTATTCTATTGATCCACAAATTAAATTTACAGTGAATATTGGGAATCTGGAAACCATTTTTCTGAGATACTGTGGTCTGATTCACTGAGGCGATCACACACTGATATGACTATTTTATCAGTCTTGCTAAGCTGTGGAGATTCAAACATGTTTGTTCAAAGGACAAGGATAGTTGAGGTTCAAGAGTTTCAGCCTAAATTGAAGGCATCTAATTCGTATTGTGTTGGCAGCCCAAAGAAAAGTGAAGCATGTCCCACCAGAAAAAACTAATACACAACCTTCATTAATCATTCCCAATACACATGGGACTGTTAGGTTTTCATGGAATATGATGATTTAGCTTGATCCTGTTTTTAGGAATATATCCCTAAACCCTCATATGCTCACATTTAAAAGACAAAAAAGAAAAAGATTTTGTGGTAAGGTCAAGTAAGAGTCCTTGGGGTAAAATCCTACAAACCGTTTTGGAAAGCAAAAAATGGGGGACATATCCAGGTTTATATTGTATGCACTGTCATAACGTTTTACCTGGACCGTATTTGCCGCACCCTAGCACAGGATCAAATATTGCACTAAAACATTTTTCAACTTGTTCAATGAGCTTCGTTATATATTGTTTAAAATGAAAATAGAGGAGAGGCTACTAGATCTTTGAAGGAACATGCAAGTAAGCACAAATCTAACAATCACCTGCTGCACATCACTTTTGGAGGTGTATCACAACTTTGTTCAACTTAGTTTTCATGTTTTGGACCATGTGCCTAAATTACTGAACCAAACATTGCAAAAACGTTTAGATCAATAAGAAATTTTTTGGATATGTTGTTGTAATTCCATGTACGAGAACTGTGGTCTTATATTCTATATACCATATATTGCCGCATCATATTTTACTGTCGTGGCCAATATATTTCTTTAACAGGTATCAATAGTTTGATTTAGGTCTTTCGAAATCAAAAAGTCTGTTTTGTGTATCTTGGCAGGACGTCTACATTCTTACATACATTGACCTCATCCTTGTAGGTTTTAAATGCATGACATTGTTATGGTGAATAGTAATTGAATTGGCCTGTTACTGCTGCCAACACACGTTTCTATTATTTCAACTGGGAACGACATGGAAGTAAACAGGACCTTTTGGTTTAGGCACTTGTATGTTGTGAAAGAGCATGTAAAGCTCACACTTAGTTGTCTATTCGGTTGGCACTGTTTGGCCGCCAGGGGGGGAGGAGGAGGAGGAGACTGAATCCAGGAAGGTCACCTAGATGTCAGCTCCTCCTGGGAGTGCGTATGCGTGAAGGAAACGAGATGGCACGTACTTGGAGGCCTTGTGGAAATAGAAAAATAAAATGTGCTTTGAAGTTTTTTCAAACGATGAACTTAGTTCCTCTTCAAAGTGCTATATTCAGGTGTGCCCGCGCTTGGAGTGCTGCAGTATTTTTGTGAATTTTATTATTGCAACATTTGTGTTTTCCTAAAATATAAAGACTGTTAAGGTTAGAGTTGTTGCATACATGGCTTCTTAGCAGATTAAAGGGTGTTTTCCCTCAACGTGGTCTAATTTTTTCTGGTGTATATTTTCACAAATGCAATATGGTCTACAGTGGCGCAAGCGTTTGTTTTCTGGTCAGCTGAACATCAACTAGCGTCAATATGATCTTAAACACCACATGCCATTCGCACGTGTGCTAGACAGGTAGGCTATAACTCCTGTGAGTGCTACAACTGCAAGCAAGCATTACTTTAAGGAAACAAAGTCTGTATGGTCGATTTCTTTGTGAGGAGTGTCACGGTGCAGGCATCTGCTCCACTGAACATTTTTCATGTGCAGGCTTTCATTGTTGTGCTGATACAAGTCCAGGATTGTGTTCTAGTAGGTGATTTGAGGCAGGGCCAGGGCTCCATTATAGTGTGGGACAAATGCAGGTATTCAATTCAACAGAGCAATACAACTGCAAGTGTATGGCTGCCACATGTTCATCTGTTGCATTGAGCAGTGTTTGGCTATGTAGAGGATCCAGGAGCACAGTTCTACAAAAGACCCTCCCACCACAGAGGGCGCTACTGTGCAGATCCACTAAAGGGAGTGCTGCTGTGTAGGTTAACATGACTGGGAGTGCTACTTTGCAGACCTCCAACAAACTTGCTGCTGCACAAGCTTTAATTACACTGGGTTCTGTGCAGGTTGTATTTTCAGTGACAGCTACAAGTTCATATTTACATTACACTGAGAAATACACAGACCAGCTTCACTGCAAGTTTCTAGTAGAGTGAACGGTCTGTGTACAGGCTACACACACACAGCAACAAACTCTACCATCTAGTCTCTTCTACTGGGTGCTACCATGCAGCCTTTTGCTTACATCCAGTGCTCGGTATGCAGTCTTCCATTCATACATAATTTTGCCATTTTTTCTTGCAGCTTTGTCACATATGAACAGTCACATTAAGCAAAACGGCGCTGGGATCCTGGACATTGCAGCCACCCAGAGATCAAGGTTTCGGCAGAGCTGGGAACCTCTGAAAATTGCCCAAAACCTCAAACTATGGGAGATCCCAGGGGCATTTACACCGCTACATAAGATCCCATTACTAGTGATATGATTAAAGCACAGTGCTAATGTGCAAGCTTCATTTACATCGAAGGTCCCCTGCATGGCCTGTGGGGTTGCCAAGGGGGCCAGGTACTGAAGCTCGCTGTGCAAGGTTGGGCTCGGTCAGTGATGGTGTATGAAGGATACCCTGCCCCATCCGCCTTTGTGCTGGCCGTTAGGCAGGGCTTGCCATATTGGTAGACCAAATGCAGTGAACCCCTATATGGGGACTCCAAACCTACATAATCTCACTCATCTACCTGAAAGTATGTGACACACTCGAGTCCACCCCTGGAAGTTATCACGGGTCCTCCATCCCCCGTGAGACGCGACAGCAGAGGAGGGTATAAAAAGAGGGTACCAAATCAGGGCCACAAAGGAAGGAGGGTTTAGTGTTTCCGAGTTACAAAGAAAGTGTTGCGCTAAAAAATGACCCGATGGGCATGGAACAAGATGCTTCCCAATGGGCTTTAGCAGGCGCCAGTGGCTGTGCATCAAAGAACTTCCATTTCAGCTCAGCACAGATGGTGCAGAGCAGACCCGGGTTACAACAACTAAGCAATCTCAATCCACAATGCAAATAAATGGGGATCCATGATGGGGGATCCAAGATGACAGCTGGCCTTAATAAAGGCTCATGTCACATGTTCATGGTTCTAGAAGTAGGGCAGTGGCAGAACGCCCACCAATCAGAGTTTCAGTGCAATTACAAGCTACACCCGAGTACCGTTACAGAGGGGCGGTCCATGCAGCAAGTCAATTCTATTTATAAAACCCAGGAGCTGGGGGAAGAGTGGTGTGCTTGACTCGAGAAGGATACAGAGTACTGAGGAGAGGTGCTGGAGAGAAGAAGGTGGATAAGGAATGGAGAGTTTGGAAAGAGGTGTCCAGAAAAGAGAGGAGCGAGATGAACAAGAAGGTGGTGGTAAATAGGAAACGCAGAAGGAGGGAGGTGGCAGGAGGCGGCCCTAGGAGAAAGCTAGCAGGAGGAACATACTGGAGTGGTGGAGTACTCTCCTGAAATGGTGGAACGGAACTTCAGGATCAAGGTGGGGGGAGGGCACTTTGGAGAAGAACCCACGAGGGAAATGAAGACCAAGCAGATGGAGAGAAAGAGCGGATACAGCGTGAAAAGAGTATTGGAGGAGCAGAGGGCAAGAGAAGGGAAGGAAAGAGATCAACCTTTGGGATTAGAGCTGGGAAAGGGTGGAAGGACGGGGAACCGACAAAGTGAGGAAGAGGAGTAGTGGTGAAGAAGAGATAACAGGAGGTGCAAGAAGAAACCTTCAGGTATGAGATTGCTGTAACTTGGAGGTTGATGAAGAAGGGGTGCTGGAAATCAGAGCTATAACTGTGGGCCTGGGGAAGGAGAAGGCCAATTTACCCAAACCAGCAGGAAGGCCTAGCTGGCCAACCACCTTGTGGGCGGTTCAGGGCAAATCCAGTTACCACACAGGAGACTTTCTAAGTTCCTCAGCCTGGCATGTAGGTGCTCATGGAGTCCCAAGACCTAAGACAGAGGTTTTCCACAGGAGAGGACATCGAGAAGGACCGGAGGCACCGTAATTATGAGTCAAGAATGAAGTGTGGGGACAATTTAAGCCCCAGGACAGAGTTCTTTGGAGACTTGCTGAAGAATGGAAACCCCACTAGTACATTCTATTTGTGCTCGAGCTAGCCCACTTTGTCTGTGATTCTACTCAGTTTCATAAGAATAGGCAGGTTTTCATTACAGCGAGTGCTACAAGCACATACTTGCAACAAGGTGCATGCTAGGTGCGCATCCTTTGATCAAAGTACAAGCGTGCAGGTCCCTATTGTAGTTATCGTTCTGCGACGACTTATATTACACTGAGAATTACTGAACCCAACTTGATGACACGAAGTGCAAATGTGCATGCTTTTATTACAGTGAGAGCAACTGCGCGAGTTCCACTGCAGCAAAAGCGCCATGCACAACTTCACATTACAAAGATGCAGAATGGACAGGGCGGCGCGATCCTGAAAACAGTGGGCCAGCACACAGGAATATACAAACGACATTTCAAAATGACTTGCCATCCTAATCAATGATCGATCGCTTTATCATTTTATGGACATTTCTGTCATTTCTGTTAACTCTAGCATGTAAGCAGAAGTCATTTCACGTCTGATGCGGTCCATTCTCTTACACTCCCATAGTAGCATCAGGTCATTGTGGTCCAACAGCTACACAATCTGTGCAACCCTTCTACACCTGATGTGCCTCACCATTTTACCATTTAGATCTCTATCGCGGACTCTATATTTCATAAATACTTTAATACATATGTCAGCTCATGCACTCAACGTATCCCATCATCTGGTCTGTCCTAAAGGCCACTGGCCCGGGCTATTGCCCCTTTATGGCTAGTTTTCCTTTACATGTCCAAGCTTTGGTGTAGAGGTGGCATACCAAATCAATACAACGAGCAAAGGAAGTCTGGAAATATTAAGATATTTACTAAAGCTTAGGAAATCAGTCCTTCATCTGTTTAGATATTTCCAAACAATAATAATTAATAAAACATTTCTGTATCGTTCATACATAAATAATAAAATAATACAACTCCTGTCACATATCTCCTGCAGAAGGGGCGAGACATATTACAGTTCAGGGGACGTGAGAAGCACAGAGCTGATAATACAACTCTGGGCACGCAAGCTACACAACGCGGAGAACATTACATTTCCAAGCACACGATGCGCCCAGAGAGGTGCCCATTACCACTCTCGGCAAAGGATGCGCTGGGGATGGTAAATATGCCTCCTTGCAGAAGCCCCCTGCAACGGAAAAGTACAGCAGCTGGCACGTGATCTGCACTGGGCAGTGACGATCGCTTCTCCAGACAGCAGCCTCCTGCAGAGGCCAGGGGTCAGGTGACCATCTCAAGCCCCACCCCCTCAATTCTAGGAACACCCTACGAGAGCTTCCAATCAAGTCACTTACCTGCAGTCTCAGAAATAACCTTGGCAACAGCAACATTAGCTGTTCAAGTTCAAGGTCTAATAACTGGAAGAAAATACAATTCAAACACCACAGATGCAAAACATAAAGAGGGGGGGGGGGTGGGGGGGGAGGAGGAACACTCGTGAAAGATCGCAGGTAATGAGAGAATAACAGGCAGAAATATAGAGCAGCCCGAAGAAGAGTGAACAATGGAAGAAAATATAAAGTGCTGAATAAAGGGGACAAAAGACAACAAGACAGAAAACAAGAAACTAGAGTGCAATCGAAAGCCAGGAAGAGAATCAGTAGATTAGTTCTGCCTGAGTCCCTGGATCCTGCTCGAGTCCCTGGATTCTGATTAATAGGCCATGTTTGCCCTCTGTAGCTCAGAAGAGAAAACAGTTCATGCGATGTTCACAACTATACTGAAGCAGCAGGACGCTGAGGGGAAGGAAGTAGCATATATATACCCGGCGACCAACCTCAAGGAAGCCAGAAAAGGCAATCTGCTCTCTTCATTGCCTGCTGCCACCCAGAGCCATCACTGCGGCCAAGAAGCAGGGACCCGTATACAAAAGAACCAGAGCAAAACCTAAAACTTTTAAAGTCAGTCTGTCTGCGTGGGGCTGCCCATGTCATTTCATTTTGGGCTCCACAAAAACCTTATCTCCATCCCGGATGCCGTAGGAGTGCAGTGCCCTCGCGTTGAATTTCATCTCCTCTGGTCCAAAGGGGGCCTCCCGGTCCAGGTAGTACAAGCGCATATTATTGGTGGATAACTGGACCACCGGTTTTAGCTGTTTTTTTAAGTCTGCCACCGTCTGGTCAAGGCGAATACTCATTTCCTCCATTTTCTCTTCAAAGTGCACTTCCACCTTGGCCTTGTTCTGAGGCCGCAGATTCACCTCAGCCAGTGGGGCCAATTTGCCATACTTCGTAACTAGCTCTTGATACCTACAAAGCAAAAGTAAAACAAAAGAGCAATTCACATAGGGTACGTGAAATGATAACATGACTTTCAAAATTAAATAAATATGCTATAGGGTAAAGAGTGACAAAAAGGAGCCAATGTCATATGCATGGTTAGATCAGTGCGGCACCAGCAAACAAAACAGTCTGTCTTCTATGTTTTTTTTCCAAAATCGAATCACTTACCGGCCCTTTGCATCTACGCCATACGCCAACTTCTAAGTGGTGATGCAGGGCCACCCCACTACACCTCGACCTTGTCATCTAATGCTAGCCTACAGCGTCATCACTTCAAAAGAACAACTCGACCCACATCTGACTATCCAGCTGTCAGGACAACCCTCTGTTCCCCCCCCCCCACCTAACCCCAAAGTAAGGTTGGTAGCAGGGAGAGGCCAATTAGAGATAAGATAATGTGCAATCAGACTCAGGCTTTGTTTATGGAATGTGGAAGCGAGGAAAATGGAGAGTGCAAGAGCAGACAAGCGTGAGCCTCCACTCTCAGAGACGCACTCTCTTACTGCCAAGTATTGTTGCGGGTCAGAAGGAGGACACAGTCTCCGATCATGCATTTTACTGGGTATTTATTAAAGAATTTTAATAAAGCCTGTCTATGCCTATTCTACAGGGCGTTCCTACCCAACAATACTAGCTAAGGTGCTCGTCAGTCGCCAGTGAAAGCCCATAAATGTTAACCACCCAAATCTAACCTATCTGACCATACCACTATGTTTAACAACTCAAAACATTAGGAAGGATTCCTTTCTCTTGAGATTTCTTGGTTTATGGTTCAGTAACTTTTCAATAGACAATCAGGTAGTCTCTAGTGATTACTTTCATCAGTTCGTACAATTCCTGCATTACTGTTTTAGAGTTGTTTCTCGTATCTTGTTTTCTTCTAGTACAGGGGATTCCCCTCTCTCCCCTTGAGGATATGATCCAACAATTATCTTTTCCTTCTGGGATAGTTCTTGGTTTCCTAAATAGTTTATACGTTTTGATTTCCTGTTTCTCTTCTTCTGGATATCTTTCACAGTATACCTCATACCTCGGCAAACTACGAACATTCCTAGGCAAAAAAGGGGAGATGAGCACCCATCAAACCGTACGGTACACAGATTTTTCTTTTAATATGTACACAGTTTCTTTATCTTTTGAAAGCGGAGTCTTGGTTTCACAGAGATAAAAGCATCTGCTAACCACAGATATGCTGAATAAGCCCTCGCAGCTTCTGCACCAGTACAGCTTTTGGGTGGCAGTACACCGGAGTTATACATTCTTCTTTAAGGTGAACCCTTTGTGAGAACACTTTTTATTGCCCGCCCTCTTGTGAAATGTGCGCGTGAACGTCCATGTGCAACAAATGTTGCCTATGCCTTGGATAGCTGATCAGAGCTAGAAGTGTACCTTCTGGGGCCAGTTTCTGCACGCCGCCACATGGGGGATCATTCACTCTCTGCTCCTCCAGGCATTTCCCAGGGTGCGCGCTCTTGGTTTTTTCCTACATCCTAGAAGTGTACCTCTGGGGCCAGTTTCTGCACGCCGCCACATGGGGGATCATTCACTCTCTGCTCCTCGAGGCATTCCCCCGGTGCGCGCTCTTGGTTTTTTCCTACATCCTAGAAGTGTACCTCTGGGGCCAGTTTCTGCACGCCGCCACATGGGGGATCATTCACTCTCTGCTCCTCGAGGCATTCCCCCGGTGCGCGCTCTTGGTTTTTTCCTACATCCTAGAAGTGTACCTCTGGGGCCAGTTTCTGCACGCCGCCACATGGGGGATCATTCACTCTCTGCTCCTCGAGGCATTCCCCCGGTGCGCGCTCTTGGTTTTTTCCTACATCCTAGAAGTGTACCTCTGGGGCCAGTTTCTGCACGCCGCCACATGGGGGATCATTCACTCTCTGCTCCTCCAGGCATTTCCCAGGGTGCGCGCTCTTGGTTTTTTCCTACATCCCTAACAGTTACTTTTTTATTATTTTATTTCTCAGCTTGATATTCCTCCTGCTCTCTTCGATGTTCGTGCCCCCTCTCTCCCCTCCCCCCAAAGCCTAGTCCTTTATTAGTCTCTATTTATACCATTAAAATGTCCCCTAATCTTCTGTGCTTTGGTTTCAACTGTCAGTTTTACACCAATTCCCCAACTGTGTTTCCTTTCCGACTAAATCACAGAGTGTCTCTGCCATCACACTTTTATATGCGTGCTTCGTGCCATTCCCCTTAGGACTGTCGTCCCCCTCCCCTAATTCACACCCGCTTTATTCTTCTGCACGTGATCTAGGGGTCATTTAGAATTCGTCACTTTCATTCACTACCTGTAGCAAAGGGGCCCTCCTTCCCTCTGTGGATATTACGTCTTTTGTTCTTACACTTCATTTCTCCCCAATTTGACTACTGTTCCTCACTTCTTTGTCTCCCCACCTCACTTAGTCTGCATTTCAGTCCGACACTCTGGCTCCCTTCTCATCCCACAGCTCTCACTTCCTGCCTTGGTACTCTTCACTGGGCTTCTTTAGTAGCCAAACTTAGGTTTTGCCATTTTAGCAATGTTTTTAAATGTGTTCATGGTCTTGTGCATTTCTAGATATTGTCTCTGGTTCGGTTTTTTTTTCTCCTCTTGTCGCTTCAATCATCCCGTTTGGATTAGGCTCAGCCCGGTTTACCTCCCTTCTGGCCCAGAACTCTGGAATGCACTTCCTTACTCTCTTCGGTCTACCCTGACTTATTTCCTTTCACCCCTCACTGATAGCCAATCTTCTGCTGACGCCATCCCTAAAAACCGAAGCATCAAGCTTTCTTTCATCAGCTCTCTAGTTTTGACTGTTTTTGTAAACCTAGCAGCATTTTGACGAATGCACTTTATACATTCCAGAAAACTTCTCAACTTTTGCTGGACTTCGAGGCACGAAAAACATTAGCAACAATGGACTAAGTTAAAAGTTTAATGTGTCTTTTTGAAACACAGTGCAATGTAAGTAGACAGACCCCAAAACTTACTGACCCTTCCTCTCGACGTTCTGGCCACTATACCACCATTCGCAAAACTGTGCATTGGCTGAAACGGTATCTCCTCTAAGGCTTCTTGGATGGCTAGAAACGTCTTTGGAGGCGGCGTGGCAGTTTACGATGTGGGTGTCAAGACCGATGATGTCTAGCCATTCCACATCTATGACTGTGACCCCGAGGAGGGTGCGTGGAGAGGACTCACTCTTTTCTATGGGGGTACGGCCGCCAGGCATAAATGGATCATGGCTACGCCCAGAGACACTCCCAGGCTGGCACCTAAACCCTATGCCCTAGCTGACACATTAGTCGCCCGTAGCGCACATCCTGAACGTTTGAACTCTATGGCGTGTAGCATGTGAACATTGCAAACATCCCTTTCCTGGAATTCTTACAAACGCAGGAGGCCCATTTGTCGAAATGTGCCGGCACAGAGTTGAGAGAATGCTGAAAAGGTGCACAGAAAAGACCTCAACTCTCCAAAAGCGTCACTACCGAGAGTGTCATTTTTGCATGAAAAAAAGGACAACACTGAAAAGCGTCAGTCAATGCGCCATAGAGCAGAAAATGAATTGTATGTGAACTGACACCATATTGCATGATGGGATACTGCTTCAGCCAGGCTAAATTAACAGGACCATTTTCCCCCCAGACGATTTAGCTGCTGGTTCCCTTCAGGGCACAGAATTCTGCGTCTGTATAACAGCATCAAAAAGGCTTTTTAAGTGAACAAAGGGACCGGCAAATACAATTTAAAAAATGTTTTGGGTAATTTTTTAAATGACCTTGGAATGTGGAGCTATTCGATGCTTATTAATGAAGACTCCAGATTGGGGGGAGGTGCTCTGGGAAGCTCTCCTACACAGCACTACACAGTTAGCATCGAGGCCACAGCTTCACTTCCTACGCCTTGCCCCAAGCCACAGTTGCATGGCATTTCCTCTGAGGAATCCTCAAAGCTATCTTCACGTCACCTCACTGCAGAAAGCAAGATGGCAGAAGTGGCTTGAAATGGATTACATCTTTTCAGCATGAGGGCAGTTCACAAACCGGAAGTACAGCAGAATGGGTAAGTATGCGAAGGAGCGTAACCAGCAATCATTTCACACAACTGCAACGGAGTGCCACTTTTTTTTTTACTAGACATATTTAAGTTTGTTTTACCGTTGAAAAGCAAACACTGGAATGGGTCCCATGTGCCATGCCAGAGGCATCGGAAAAGCATGTCTTGGGAAAGGTGGTGTTATTTCCATCTTGAGTATCCAGCACCACTTGTGGTAAGTGCTGAAAACCACCGTGAGTGTGAAAAAGTGCTCGTGGTACCAACAGACCAGGAAGCTTGCAAACTTTAAACAATGATAAAGTTCTGGAGGGGGAAAAAGTACTCTTTGTTTTTGGAAGTTGGTAGGAGTGCGACTCGGATGGTTATGACTGGATCTCGCTGCTATGGCTCACATTTCTTTACGAGTGTTCCCTTCTCTCTTGAAGCACGTATTAGATCAGAGCTGTGTTGGTCAAGTAGGACACGCACAAACAGCATGGAGTCTTTAAACAATTCCACGTGTGAGGGTTTCCCAAGTCAAGGGCCAAGAAACCTTGCTTTCCCTATGATAAAGGAGCTTACAAACTATGATTGTTTTCATCAGAAAATGGTGACTGAAAAAGAAGCTTTTTCTCCACCTTTTTCTGTTCAAACAGTTTGAAAAAAAAACGTACATCTTTCTGAGGGTGATACATCGAGTAGGACCTGGACAGAAGCATCAAGGACGTCAGCGTCAGTTTCATGACACTAGCGTCAGGACACGCTGCCATCACAGTTTGTGGCAGGTATTATAGTGTGCCATCAGATTTATATTTCACAACAAAATTGTGATTCTTGGCATTCATACCTGGACGAAAATGACTGGCAACAGTAAGGAATTTCTCAAGATTTAACACACAGGGCTGCAGCCTTCGCAATTTAGACACAATATCAAAATGGCCCTGTCTGGATATGGAGTTACTGGCCATTCGGCGCAGTGGGACAATAAACAGAACATGGAAATCATTACATAAACATAGAAATGTGGTCTTGCATCTGCAGATTTTCACAATTTGCACACCCCGATTATCTAGTGGGTGGAATATAATAGTTAAATGTGTGTTGGACACTGCCACTTGCAAGACATTGTGGGTAAAGTTCTAGATAAGAGTTAAAGAGTGAGTCAAAGAAAATGTATTTGGGACACTGGTTTGACATATTTGTATCTGCCTAGATCATGTGACTTGTAATCTTTTAGTGGGAAAGCAAAGCATTTTGATGAGCTAGTGCAAAGGTGGGATTTTGATGGTTGTATACAAATTGTTCGTTTTACAACTGTTCGAATTACAATTGACTGAATTGTGAAGGTAAACTGTAACATATATGCGGGGGGGGAAACCCCCCACCCAACGCAAACACCCCCCAAAACCCTATACATCTCCAAACCGATATAGATATATATGGGATACATTACTCACCGTAATCTTATTTCTGATGCTTGTATCTGCTTAGATTCACATGCTGTGCATAGGCCGACATCTAGTGGAAGCTGCAGAGTATTACAGTTTGTTTTTCCAAACTCGAAAATGGACGTCGACACAGGGCGTGCCAGTAATACTATCCCTAGTGTGATGTCCACTGTACCCAAGATCCCTCACGAGCGAGGATCCTCAGATTGTATTTTTTCTGACATGAGGTAGCATGAGGAGTAGCGCGAGTACAGATAATCCAAGCAGATAGATAGAAAGGTAAGACTACAAGCAACCATGCGCCTTCTCTCAGGGGGGAGGAAGGGTGGGTCGCATGTGAATCTAAGCAGATACAAGCATCAGAAATACGATTACGGTGAGTAATGTATCCCTTCTGAGGCTTGTGGAATCTGCTTAGATCACATGCGTGCATTGATTAGCGAGCAGTACCTGAAGAAGGAGGTGGGATGTGAGAAGGGTCATGAGCAAATAAGTGTCTTAGAACCGCTTGTCCCACTTGTGTATCTGCCTTGGAATGGGTGTCAATGCAGTAATGCTGAGTAAAAGTGTGAATAGAGCTCCAAGTAGCTGCTTTGCAAATGGTATCAAGGGGTACATTTGCAATGAAAGCCAGAGTGGCCCCAATGCCTCTAGTAGAGTGGGCTCTTGGCGTGAAAGGCAGAGTTCTTTCAGAGAGTGAGTAACACAGCTGGATACAGTTAATAATCCACTTCGAGATGGCACCTTTAGAGACGCGATCCCCCTCTCTGCCTGTAGCTACGGAGACAAACAGTTGATCTGTTTTTCTTAGCGGTCTGGTTTTATTTACATAGTAGAGGACCGCCCTACGCACATCTAGGGTGTGTAGTTTCACCCCAGCCGAGCTTTGAGGATCCTGGAAGAAAGCCGGAAGCTCGATGGACTGGTTTACATGGAATTTTGATATAAACTTAGGTGAGAACCTAGGGTGTGTGCGTAAAACCAGTTTGTCTTTATGGACAGTAAAGAGGGGATCCTGCACTGACAGAGCCTGAATTTCACTGACCCTTCTTATAGAAGTAATAGCTACTAAGAAGGCCGCTTTATAAGTCAGGTGTTTGAGACTGCTTTTGTGCATGGGCTCGAAAGGGGGTCCCATGAGCTTGGCTAGCACCACATTAAGGTCCCACCCTGGTGGTGGGTTTGAAATAGGAGGGTGAAGCCTCTTTACTCCTTCCATGAAGGCTTTAACTACTTGTACTTTCCACCACAGGACCTTGCTATGGGAAGCAGTGTATGCCGACAGGGCTGCCAGGTGTACTTTCAGTGAGTTAAAAACCAATCCTGCATCTAGCAGGTGGAGCATGTATGTAACAATAGTGGAAGGAGTGCAATCAACAGGGTTGATTTGTCTACTCTGGCACCAGATAACAAACCTATTCCACTTGTCAACAGTGCCTTGTGTTTGGTTTTCTAGATTCCTTTAGGATGTCCATACACCTCTGTGGTAAATTGAGATGTCCAAACTCTATGACCTCAGGAGCCATGCTGCCAGGTTCATTGAGTTGGGTTGCTGGTGCACTGTTTGACCTTGGTGCTGGGACAGAAGGTTGTACCAGGCTGGAAGTTTGATGGGCTCGCACACCGCCATGGGAGCAACTAGGACGAGCGTCATCGATTCTCTGTTCATCTTGTTCACCACTTTCCTGATGAGAGGAGTTGGTGGAAAAGCGTACGCAAACATCCCTGACCAGTTCATCCACAGGGCGTTCCCCTGGGAGTCTGGTTGGGGGAACCTGGATGCAAATCCTGGGCATTGTCTGTTTTCGCTTGTGGCGAATAAGTCTATAGTGGGGAAACCCCACCGAGAGAAGATATCTTCTACGACCTCTCTGTGTAGAACCCATTCGTGTTCCTCTGGGAGGGAGTCTCTGCTCAGAGCATCCGCTAGGGAATTGAGCTCCCCTGGGACATGTTGTGATGACAGGAAGATGTTCCGTCTGAGTGCCCATCTCCAGATTTTCTGGGCAAGCTTGGACAGATTTGGCGAACGAGTCCCTCCTTGCTTGTTCAGGTAGAACATGGCTGTTGTGCTGTCCGTCCGGATTTGCACAGACAGGTTTAGTAGGTGGGGCTTGAACGCTTGAAGCCCTCTGAATACTGGCAGAAGCTCTAGCAGGTTGATGTGGTTCTTGGCCACTGAGGGAGACCAGAGACCCTGAGCTGTGTGGTGGAGATGGTGAGCTCCCCACCCCGTCAGACATGCATCGGTAGTGACTACCGCCTGTATCTCGGGATCGTAAAAGGGTTTCCCCCTGGACAGATTCTCTCTTGTCCACCAGTGAAGGCTTTGTACAAGTATTGGCGAAACGACCACTAGATCGTCCCACTGACCGCTTGCCTGAGACCACTGTTTCGCCAACCATTCCTGCATGGGACGCAGGCGCGCGTGGGGGACCAGGTAAATACATGACGCCATCATGCCCAGTAAACGCATTGCTTTGCGTACCGTTATTTGGCGATCGGACTGATAATGCGGAATTTGCAGTAGTATATTCCGAATTCTTTCCTCTGAAGGAAAGGTCAACCCCTCTTGAGTATCTAGGATTGCTCCTAGGAACTGTTTGGAGGTGCTTGGCACCAGGCTTGACTTTTTCTCGTTGATTGAGAAGCCTAACTCGTGGAGGAGGTCGATAGTCCTTTCAATGTTTGTCCTGCAAATTACTGGGGGTTTCCCCCGTTATGAGCCAGTCGTCCAGATAAGGATACACCGCGATTGCCTCCCTGCGTAGGTGTGCAGCCGCCACCGCCAGTACCTTGGTGAATACCCTTGGTGCTGAAGCTATCCCGAAGGGCAGTACCTTGAATTGGTAGTGTCGACTGTCCACCTTGAAGCGCAAGTACCTTCTGTGCGCTGGGAACATGGAAATATGAAAATAAGCATCTTTCATATCCAGGGTTGGGGATTACCTCTTGTAGCATAGTCATACGAAACTTTTGGGGCTTGATATACTTGTTGGCAGGGCGTAAATCCAATACTGGACGCATTATCAAATCTTTCTTTGGCACAAGGAAGTAAGTTGAATAAATACCCTTGTTTACCTGGTGTCCCGGGACGAGTTCTATCGTGTCCTTTTCTAGCAGAATGGCAATCTCCTCGAGGAGAATGTTCTGATGTTCTAAAGAGTGTATTCTTTGTCGTGGAGGATGGTTCCGGGGACGCTGCAGTAGTTCTATACAGTACCCTGTGGATACTGTTGACAGCACCCATTTGTCTGATGTGATCCCTTCCCAAGCCTGGGTGAAGTTGGAAATGCGTCCCCCTACTGGGGTTGCGTGAGAAGGGACCCTGAACTGAGCGTCACTGCTTTGGTGGAGGCGTGCCGCCTCCCTTGCTGGGGCTCCCTCTGCCTTTACCACGACCTCTCCTATTACCCCTGCCGTAACCCTGGGTAGACTGTTGGCTGTTGTTCCACTGTGTACCCTGCCCCTGGGAATAGTTAGATCCTCTCTGGGAATTTTGGCCGCGTGGGCGACGAAAATTACTATTCCCTCTCTGGTTAGGGGGTTTATTGGTTAACTGGCCAAGGGACTTGAGTGTCTCGTATTCGTCCTTGGCATTCTTCAGTGCGTCTTCGACCGCCTTACCAAACAACAGATCGGCTTCCACCGGTTTGTCCAACAATGATGCCTGGGTTTCTGCCTTAAAACCAGACTGCCGTAACCACGCATGTCTCTTGATAACAATGCCTTCTATCAATCTGCCTGCGTTGTCCGCGGCGTCAAAGGTTGCTTTCAAAATGCAACCAGACACGGCTCTACCCTCTGCGGAAATCCGAGCTAACTGGCCCTTTAAAGGTTCAGGAGCAGAGGCTATGAGTGCCGCGACTTCTTCCCACTGATGGCAGTTGTAGCTGGCCAACAGGGTGGTGGAGTTTGCAATCCTTGCTTGATAGGCGGACGTTGAGGCTACTTTCCTGCCAAAACCATATCGTTTTTTGCTCTCCTTGTCGGGAGGAGCTTCGGACGATGACAAGGGTGTTCCAGCCCTCTTACGAGTGTTAGTGACAACTAGGGAGTCTGGCTTCAGATGTCCTCTTATATAGAGAGGGTCAGACGGGGCTGCACTGAAAAGTTTTTCAACCCTGGGATTGACTGCTCTCGTGAGGTTCGGGTTCACCAGGGACGGGTCTATTCTTCGCTGAATGGACTTAAGGATCGGGATGGTCTGGGCAACAGGCCTCCTTTCTCCCACTAACTCCTCTGCGAAGTCCCTCTCCTCCTGGACACCGTGGGTGTCAATATGGAAATGTTCTGCTGCACGTGCGAGAACCTCGTTTAGGAGGGGTTGGTTATCGGCAGGGGAGTCGGTAACCGAGGCTTCGTTTTCTACCGGGGAATCTATTCTGTAGGTTTCAGGGTCTTCCTCTTCCTGGTCCTCATCATCCCCATAGTATCCCGTCCCAGTTTGCTCTTCTACCATGCCAAATTCTTGGTCCTCACCAAAGGAAGCCTCTCCTTGATACAGTGAGTATGGTTGTACCTCGAAGGGGTCTGTAGACTTGATTGGTGTTTCAAACCGGGGCTTCTTACTTGGGAGGATAGGATCATTAGAGCCTGAGGGTGTCGCCCCTTGTGGATCATACAAAAGGAAATGGTCTGGATTTTTAATCGTAAAAATCAGCCAAAGAAGACATCCTTGACATGACCCTATCAATGTCTTCACTGGACCATTTTTTGGAACTGGGAATGACTCTCAGCAAGTCTCGGGGATTGATCTTGAGTAGATTTGGTTTTAGACATATCAGCAGACCTGGTCTCGTCTGTCTGTTTAGGGGGAGTGGTGTGTTTCACAGGTGTGGAAGAGTGCAAAGGCTGCTTCTTCTGCTGTTTTCCCCCCTCCCTGTGAGTGGAAAAATGTTTTCCCTGTCCTTTTGTGGCTCCGGAGGTTTTTGACGCCTGGCGTCGAGGATCGGGGGTAGGGTCCCTGTCCTTCAAGCGTGGGGCCTCGCTGATTTTGTCTGCGGGCTCCGACTCCTGGAGCGCGACCTGGGGGTTGAAGTCGTCTTCGTCCTCCGACGATCGAACTTCTGTTAGCCTAGGGAGCGAGGCACTCTTTGCAAGAGTGGATGATTGCCTGGAGTCATGCGGCGATCTCGATCGAGAACGCCCAGAGGACACCGAATCGGACCGTTCTGTTTGTGCCTCTTTCCGAGAACTCAACGTCGTCGAGTCTCGGTTGGACTTTGTGTGTTTAGTGTGTGTGGTGTGTGAAGCGCTTGTGTCGCCGGGGGTCTTCCCCATAGCCGCCCTGCCGGACGACCTTCCGAGGTCGGGGACTTGCGCTCGGCTGTCTTTCGACGCAGTAATGCCCTCGCCGCCCGGAAGTACGGCATTGCTGCCGTCGCTGAAGGCGCCCTCCGCTGCCATGGCTGCTTGCCTGGCGTGGTGGGCCTAACGCTTCGTCGAACGGTCCTTAAGTGTCTTAGGTTTAAACCTATTACACGCTCTGCAGTTCGCTTCGGGGTGGTCCCTCGGCAAGCAGAGATTGCACGTGGCATGCCTGTTGACCCAAGGGTATTTGCGATTGCACTTGGGGCAGAATTGAAAAGGGGTACCCTCCATACGCACCTTGAGGCAGCGGGCTGTTAAGTGTAGGAAATGTATAAGGTGTACCTATATACCAAGAGGGTAGAGTATGTACAACCCCCACTCTCCCTACTTGCAGGGCAGAGGCCTTCCAAGGCCCGGGCCGAGGCCAGAGGCCTTCCGAGGCCCAAATCCGTCGTGTAGCAGCCGACGGTCAATTTCTTCTCCAGCCGGCGTCGAGTGTCGAAGTTCGACGTTGGGATGGGGAAGGATGTAAATAAATGAATATTTTAGCAAAAGTATGGCTAAGGCCAGGGGACTCCGCAAAATGCTTCCGACCAGTATGGCGGAAAAACACACCCTGTCAATTGTGACCCTTTAAAATCGGTCAATTGTTCATTCGAACAATTGTAAACGAACAATTTGGGTAATACCATTTTGATCACCCAAAAAAGGACTCTGGCTGTTCACTGCATCTAGGAATACAAGTCAGACCAGCGGAGAATCATTTCAGTACACATTTAAGATTGTGAGTGGGGAAGGCAGAGATTTCTGTTCTAGAAACGTGTTTAGGCAAAGTAGATCAAGATCGTGGTGTAGACAAGCAATAGTTCTATTGAGGAGGAAGATGCAGAATGCTCCAACTGAGATTCAATAATTCACACCAGGGTCCCAAGCAAGTGAAAGATCTAGTGTGAGAGGTCACAAACATGCAAAAGTAATTGTTCAAACCCAGGTGCTGGGAGTGGTTGGATCCATACAGTTACACAACTTTTAGTTAAATGGCCACTCCGACGAATGGAATCCATGGAACAAAGCTAATCCATAGATGCTGAAATGGTGTGGAGTTGAGGCCACTTTATTGCACGTTACTTGGAGAAATTGGTTTGTCCGAAGGACTACAGCACCACATATCTTGATAGAGCCATGCACAAAGCAACAGTCAAAGCAGGCACTGACTGGACCTTCGTCGGGGTACAAACTAATCATGCAACAAAAACTTCATTAACGCATTTAATGATAAGCTGTTAAAAAAAAAACCATGGATTCT
The DNA here is from genome assembly GCF_040938575.1 of Ambystoma mexicanum. Classification (NCBI taxonomy): domain Eukaryota; kingdom Metazoa; phylum Chordata; class Amphibia; order Caudata; family Ambystomatidae; genus Ambystoma; species Ambystoma mexicanum. The sequence goes on from NC_090931.1 coordinate 150,458,291, forward strand.
CATTGTATCACCAGAGATGGCAGACAACTGCGCACTATGTCAACCAAACCAAAGAGACAATCTGGTAAAGTCTAAGACATTTTGTAAAACAATCATCCAATAGGAAAACCGAACTAATTTAGTCTGTCATTTTTTTTTTTTGAAGGCCGCACTCCAACACAACTCATCCCATATGGGTAGATCAGGGGAGCTTAAAAATGAAAAAGAAATCAAGGTCCGACTCCTGTGCTGGGCTCGGAAATTAGGAACCTGTAAAAGCAAATTAAGCGGGTTATTGAAATGACAGACAGTACGAGCTGCTCTGCGAGGTAACGTTTCAGAGCCTTGAGTGCTTGGATGCAGAGAATGTGCTTTTTGTTTCCTCCTCAGATGGGAGTCTAATGTGATCAATGCTGTGTCACTGCTCCCGTCTGCGGATGATGGAGCCTGGCAGTGTGGCGGACCCAGGGGGATCTTGTTTAATGTAGGAATGTTCCTTCGCACAAGGGGCCCTCTGTTTGGATGAAGTAGCAGGTAACCTCCACATCCCCCTAGGATTTCCCCAGGTTCTCAGACAAAACAGTGCTTCATTAGCCCAGAGTGTCCAAATACCGGCTGCTGCCCTGCTCTTACAATACCACCAAGATACAATCATCCCATTTAGAAACCATTAGCTCCGAGATAAGAAAACATTCTCTCCATATTTTACAAACAGTTCCATTCGCTGCAGCGACATTAGCATTTCACTACGGTAATGAAAGTGGCAAGCGATGCGACTGTCGTCTAAGAACCACTTGCTAAAGTTTTTCCCTGCACACAATGCTGCTTTAGCGTGTACTGTTGGTGACCCAAAGCCCACTCAAAGATTATTGTGTTTTGCAAAGCCCCAAAAGCCTTTAACTGGCCTAAATTTTCCTCAATCTCTTTCTAATCTACTCCACCCGAGAACCATCAACCCACTTCCCATCCGTGTTCGGAAGTACTCCCACTCCTTCTTAGATCCAAATAATTTCACTTTTTGACACAAATCACACTCTTAAATGACCTCATCGCCGGATAGGGCCCACCACAACCAACTACTTCACAACCCAAGTTACCTGACTCATTCACCATTCTCTGACGTTCACACAGATTCTATGACCGCAGCTGACTGCACTACTTGACACACTAGATTGCCTCATGGTTTAAACAACAGACACCCAGATCCAGCTCTTCCCTCCTCTGTATCTCAGGCATGCAGACAATGGAAAATGAAACTAATAATTCAGATGCCACTTAGATATGCTCCTTTACATTTCAAAGAGTTTCAGCCACTGGGATCCTTCTCCTTCCTACATTCTCTTATTCTATGTCAATATGATTTAGGCCTTCTTCACCCTTTGCCTTTTTAGCTCCTCCCCTTACTATAATCTTACTAGAACTTACTAGCAGCTGGTGAATTCTTTCAAAGCTGGAGAGGAAATATTTCCTGTTAAAGAGCACCTGCGACAGAGTGTAGCGAAGGAACCCAAACCCACTGGTGTGGATTTGGGCGAAGGAGGGGCGCCTCTCTTGCGAAAATCTTTTTTTATTAATAGAAAGAGATGAAACGGTACATTTCACAGTACACGCTGAAAAAAATGGGTAAACACTGTAAGGGTGCAGAAGTCAGACTCCGACAAAAGGTGGCATGGTTTGGGTAAAGACTTATTAAAGGAAAACCGGGTTGGAAAAAAAAACCTGTGTCCCAGAAACAAAGAGGTGTTTCCCTGCCTCTAAAGACACTAGTGAAAATGTCATGAAGTCCGAAACTACCAGTAGTCAGTGCCTGTCGTATTCAAAGAAAACCTACTTCTTTCTGCCCCCAACACTAATTTACTGCAACAACTGTGCAAGGAATGTCTTTACTTTAAATAAACAGAAAAATCTCCAGGTTCACGGGTAATAAAGTGATACAAAATAATGTTAATAAATGGCATGTTCCAGCTAGGGTAATGCCCCTTTCCCCCTAGGTGTACTATTCTTTCAAGATAACACACAAAGAATTGTCTCTTGTATTCCCGGTCCTTCAATCTCCCTAACTTGGCATACTCCTCTACCAGGTATAGGTTACACGTAATCTATTCCAGAGTCTTTGTTCCCCTGGTTTCCAATCTTCTAGATGGGAGTGAGTCCCTGACTCACAAAGGTGATACTTATAAAATGTCTCTTCCACTGGGTCCATCCTGGCTTTAGACTTTAGTTTGCAGATTTGGGTGCCGGTCCCAGACTTGCACAGGTTCATTGTTCCTTGGTTCACTCTCCTGCCAAGTATGCAACTCTCTTTCAGTCTCTTTTGCGTCCCAGACCCTCTACTTCCAGCTCTTATATTCACCCTCAAGTTTCCCCAGACCCCAAACACATTCTGGTAATACTGTGTACATGTTCCCTCTCTTTTGACCAGTACCACAGTTTCTCCAGCTCGTGTTGCTCAACGAGGCTCTGGCAGCTCCCTGGTGAATGACCGGGTCTACAGGAGTCTCCCTTTCTGCGGTTGCACGTCCTGTCTTGCAAGCGGCTCGCAAGTGTGTTGTCGCCTGGAGTTAAGTATCGGCAACAACCCTGTTGGTCCTTCGTGGCCGAACCTTTTTGTCGGTTTTTTCCTTCCCCTCACTTCATGTATCCCGTTCGGCCTCTCTGCCTGCCGGGTGCAGGCCCCTCGCTTTTCCGCCTCAGAGGATCGTTCTCTCCCTCTTGGGGCTGTGCCAGATCAGCAGGCTGTGAGCGCCAGCTTTCCTGCTCAGCTCGGTGGCCATCTCTGCTTCTGCTGGGCCAGTCTCTCCTCCAGGGGTTTGCCAGGGTCCCCACTGCCTCTAGGTAAGCGTCCCGGTCTTCCCTTTTCTGGCTTCTCAGGGCTGGCTTCACTCGTTCCACACAGTTTCCCCAGGGAGGGCTCCTGTCATACTTCCCTTTTATACTGGCTCTGGCCAATAGAATTTGGGAAAACACTAAACGGCTCAAAGTTGTTCCTACAGGCAATCCTCATGCCTCCACACTTCTCCCTAGTCACAGTACTGATCTTATGACTCCTGTGTAAGTCAATGGGGCTCTTCTTCGTTACAGTACTAGGAAAGGGATCTTCACTTATCTAACCCCTATTCTTCCTTGTCCAAGTACTTTCTAGGGGGAGGGTAGGGTGACAACTTACGAGCCTATTAGGGAAGTGGTTGTAGGAATGGGTTCCAGGGTCAGGTGATTGGCGGGGATACTGCGTTCTCTGGAGAGGGCCGTCCCTACTCCCATGCGATCCTCCCCGAGTGCATTATTATTCTGTGGCCGCACCGCCCTGGCCCATGGGTAAGGTCTCCCCTTAGGGGTGAAGGGATGACATCCTCAGAATGGTCACAACAGCCATACAAATGTATAAATGTTTGTTGGGCGACACATGAAACAACACATGCCACATCATCAAAGGAACACAGGAGCATTTTCTAAAACAATTTTAGGATACCTGTGCCCAAAATATAGGACAGTATTGCCACTGCACATACCCATTCAACATTGATTTGCCCAATAATTCCAGTACTGCCACTATAAGTGCTCCCACACAAAGTGGATTTTCTCAATAAGAGCAGACCAGACCAGTTAGGCTACAAGGAACCCATCATGATGGCTTTGGCCATTAAGGCAAGTGCAGCTACTGTAAGTACACATTCATGGTGTCCTCACCCAATGCATCTGGAACTGCTTAATAAGTACACACTCGTGTTGGCATTTGATTTGCCTAATACCAGTATGACCACCGTAAAAAGAAAGTCAAGCTACCGATTGGGCCAATGAATGTCATACATCCTATTCCCCACTCCAGTGCCTGAGTGAGCACACACTTTACAGAGAGCACTGCCACCCTTTAAGCAAACAACCTTCCCAATGATAAACCTCCAGAAAGCACGTGCTGGCTGTTAGTCCATTGAGAACAGCTACAGGATGAGGAGACTGAGGGAGAGAGAGGCAGCAAGAAATATTAGCAGAAACTAATCAAATGTAAAAGGTAGAAACGAGGAAAGGGAAAAGTTACAGCTAGAGAGCAAATGAGAAAGATCGGAAGACAGCAGAGAAGGGGAAAAGTGCACAATAAGAAGGAATGGGACATGGATGGAGAGGTTGGAAAACGAAGAAAGAAAGGGGCTGGGTGAAAAATGGGGAGAGGGAGAAGGTTGAGGGATAGAGAAGAAGGGGAAGATGAGTGGTAGGTGGAGAGCAAGTATAGAAGAGGGAGAGAAAGGAACAAGGAGAATTAAGAATTGGGAGATGAAGGCAGGCCCCAAGAAAGGTGGGGCTGGGGAGTAGAAAATAGTGCGGAATGGAAGACAAAAGGGGGAAGAGGAAAGAAAAGTTACAAAAGGAGAAGGAAGAACAAGAATGGGAAGAGAGTGAACGTGGATGGAGGTAGGAGAAAAAGAGGAAAGGAAGAGTGAGAAAGTGTCATGAGGGCTGGTTCCTGGAAACTTCGGTCTAGGTGGAGCATCCACCATTAACGTGCCATTGGTTTCTTTCTGCTGATGGTCTAGTCGTTTTGTGTGCATTCCTACTTCAGTTTGCTAGCCCCGCCCCCTGGTGCATTGCAACTCTAGGAGTTTTGTTTCTCCACTCTTGCTCGCTCCGCGGTCAGCTTTTGGACACTTTCCAGCCTTCATCTTTATTTCCCTCCCGTGTGCCTCGGTCACACTCTGCTCTACCTTTCCGTCTGCCTGTTCCTCTCTCCCCGGTCTTTAACTTCCGGTCGCGAGTCTCGTCTTGCATTCCCCCATCTCCCTTCTTTCGATCTTCTTCCTTTCAGCCTCCCTTTGGTGTTCCCGTCCGTCCTCTCTTGGGCTCCCCTTGATTCCGGCTCTGTCTTTTACCGGCGGGAGTTTAGTCTTCCTTCTCTGACATCTGTGGGTCTTTTGTTATTCTTCGGGTTTGTTTCCTGTCTCTCCGCCGTGCACCATCTGATGGTGAAATCCCTTCATTTCTTCACCACTACACTTTCAGGTACGCAACGCTTACTGGGCTTATTCGCTATCTGTGCTGGATGCTTATTTTCTTTTAATTTCTTCCTGGGTTCTAGATCTATGTTTCTTTAGGTTAGCCCCATTCTGGCCTGCCCCTATTAGTGTCTACGCCTCCCCTACTATTAGGAGCTCTACCTTTCTACTGTGCCTTCCTCGTTGGATTCCACGTCCTGCATTCACAGAGGCCAGTCTGCAGTCCTCCTCGTTGTGCACATTTCTCCGGATCTACTTTCTCTTACAAGACTTAAGTGTCCTTCATTCCTCACGGATCTCAAGGCGCTCCAGGAGGCCTCTCTCCAGTTCATTCAGGAAGACTCTCCTCACCTTTGGAACTATTATTCTTGCTTACCTTGGAGGAAACCTATCCTGCTCCAAAATACCATATAGTCTTTTTTTGTGCCGCTTGGCTTTCCCCCCCCCTTCATGACTGTGCAGGGAGTACGTCATTCGTGTTGGCACTGTATCCTCGGTCCAACAAAAGTGGCGAACTCCCGGCACAGACCTTTCTCTTCAAAAAGAAGGGATATCCGGAGGAAACCACTACTGGTCTATTGGATTACGAAATCTCAGACAGCGACGTTGATACCCAGGTGAGCCCCTCCAACAGTGACATAAAGGGGGAATAAAGTGTGGAATGATTTAAGTGAGAGCAACGACAAAAGAAGCAAAGCGTGAAAGAGAAAGTATTACAGTGGTGCAAACTCAAAGAACATGGAGCAGAGTGGGGGAAGAGAAAATGAAAGGAAAGGGTGTGAAAGAGGAAGGGGAGGATACAAGAGGATGGTCGGGAAGAATAAGAGCAGGGAGTACACCAAGAAGGAGCAGGATGGGAAAGAAGCAAGAGAGGGAAATGTGAAACAGAATACAAAAGACAGAGAACATCAGTCAGACATGTATGGAGCGAAAAAGGGAAGAAAATGTGTAGGAACAAAGGTGTAATTCTGGTTATCAGGTGGAGAGTGGAGGGGTAGTGATAAAAAGCAGAGAAAGGACAGCAGATCAGACAGGAGGAAGTAAGTGAAGCTAAAGGGAATGCGGGTGAGAAAGGGGAGTATGATATTTTATTTGTATCGCACTCATACACAGGTGTTTCAGAGCGCGACTAGGCAAGGGAGAGGAACAGGGGAGAAACAACACAACAAAACAACGATCTTACTAGGCTCAGTGACATTGAGAACACACAAGAGCATGGGAAAGGGAAAAGGGAAAAAGTGCATGGAAGGGGGGGGGGAGTGGAATGTAAGGAGCAGAGGAGAGCAGATAAATAATAAATAAAATAAATAGAAAATGGAGACAAACAGTGGTAGTGCAGCCAGTAAGAGGCAAGTGCTCCGTTTAAGGCAGCAGACTCGGTAAGTCTGATAAGTGCAGAAAAAGAAGGAACAAAAAAAAGGGGGGGTCTGTATGGGTACAAATACGATCCCCAGTGCAAGGGGTGGCCTGGAGGCAGTGCAGGAGGGTGGCAGGGTGAGTAGGTACCTGGGCTCAGGGGGCAGAGGGTGGCCAGGTGCAAAGTGCCAAGAGAGCAGATCAGCAGGGGAGAGGGAGAACGGAGGCAGAAGCAAAGAGGAAGGTCTTGAGGTGCTTCCGGAACTGGAGATGGTTCTCCTCAAGTTTTAGAGTGGCAGGGAGGCTGTTCCAGAGGGAGGCCCCAGCAGAAGACAGAGATCTACCCCCAGCTCATTTCTATGAAAAACGATTGACCCGGAGGGAGTGGGAGGTAGAGGAGCGAAGAACTCGAGAGAGGAGGTATTTGAGGAGGGATAGCTGAAGGTATTTTGGACACAGGCCCCAGAAAGCCATGTGGACAATGCAAAGGGTTTTGAATTTAATCCTTGCATCCACTGGGAGCCAATGGAGAGATTTCAGAGCTGGAGAGATAAGATTCCAGGGCTTGAGGACAAGGACAAGTCTTGCAGTTCTGTTCTGGATAGGTTGCAGAGGGCGGAGAGTAGAGGCAGGTACATTTAGAAAGAGGCTGTTACAATCGTCCAACCTAGAGAGAACCAGAGCTTGGGAGACAGTGAGCTTCTGAGGGAAGGAAAGGAAAGGCAGAGTACCTCTGAGGAGGTGCAGTCGGAAGTTGGACTTTTTAGAGACCTCAGAAATATGGGCAGAGAAGGAAAGTGTGGAGTCAAAGATGACCCCGAGGTTCTTAGCCTCGCAGGTAGGGGTAGGAGGGCCCAGGGAGGCCGGCCGGCCAAAGAGTGAGAGAAAAGGTTGGAGATGGTGTGCCGATGAGGAGGATCTCAGTCTTGCTGACATTCAGACAAAGATAATTGGAGGCACACCAATCTTGAATGGCAGTTATGCAGTCCGAGATGAGAGAGGGAGAGGAGGTGGCCAGGGCAGCCGGAAAATGAGCGGATTGTCATCAGCGTAGCACTGGACATTTGAGCAGAAAATGGCAATGTAGTGGGCGAGAGTTGCCAGGTATTGGTTGAAGAGCCAGGGTGAGAGGTTAGGTTAGACCCCTGGGGAACCCCACAGGTGGAGAGGAAGATAGAGGAAAGGAAGGACCCCAGTTGGAACTGGGAGGGTCGATCAGAGTAAGCCAGGCCAGAGCCTGATCAGTGATACCCAGGTTATAGGAAAGGAAGAGAAGGACGGTGTGGGGAGGTTAAAGGGGGGGTCTGCAAGCACAGACAGAGGGAATAGGAGGGGGAGGGGAGGAGAGGGTGGACAGGAGTCCTGGGTTTTTGAGATAAAGTGTGAGGCAAGGGCATTGCAGAGAGCCTGGGATGCAAGAGGAGGGGTGGAGACTGCCGAAGGGTTGGCAAGAACCTTGCAGATTTTAAAGAGATCGGCCAGAGTAGAGAGTATGTAAAGGAGATGAACGAGGGAGAATGAAATGGAGAGAAAAATCAACCACAAAAGATAAAGTAGAGGAGAACTAAAACAACAAATGAGAATGCAGGAGAGAACCGGAGAGAAAAAGAAAGGAAAGAAATGGAGACCAGTGAGGGAGGGGAGTAAGGGAATGTAGAGAAACCGAGAAAGTGAATGAATAGGAGCAAGTGAGCAAGGTTAGGCAATATAAGAGGCTACACCTCAAGGGACTTTTTTTTTTTAAATTACCCTTCTGCCCGCTCAGAAAGCTGCACCCACACATACACTGTCATAAGCATATAAATTCACAAAAGCATACACACGAAAGAAAAGCAGTTTTAGGATTTAGCTGCACTCTCATGGACTTTTTTTCAGCCAGATGTTCTTTTACCTGATGGCCACTCCAAATGCACATTCTGCAAAAAAAAAAAAAAATCACAAAGAAGGGGCCTCTCCCCGAGTCCTGGTTCTTACTGTGAATGCTAGGAATCCTATGCCGCTCGCAGGCCATTACGGCGTCGATGCACCCACTAAGCCTGAATGGCCTAGAGTACTCCAGCCAGCAGATCTAAAGAGCCCTGAAAGACAAGGGCAGCGAATTACCCTGTTCTTGTATGGCCTATTGGGCATCTATTGGACTGGGCGCACATACCTGTTCATCATAGTGTTTCTTATACCTTAGTCGGTTTAAAAAAAGAACTGTACTCTGCACTCCGGGAGGTTTTTCCTTCACTCTCTTTTTTAACCTTTTTTACTCATCCCACAATGAGTTTGTAATATTGCCACAAGATGGGCAATTTATATGTACATATAGCATGTTAATGTATGTCTATGGGTTGTAGGTGACTTGTTCGAAATACAAAGGTTCGAAGGCCTTTTTTTCCGACACCAAAAGTGCTTTTTTTTTTAAATGGGAGTTTTTAACGGGGGGGGGGGGGGTTCCCCCCGAGCCCCCCATTTTCTTTTGTAAAAAAACTTTATGCATACTAGACTAAAAAATATATAAATAAATAAAGCATTCACATTTTTTTTTTAAATTATATATACTTTTGGGGGTTTTCGTATAAGTAAAAAAAATGGTTTTTACCACAAAAACAGGGGTTGAGGCCCACCCCCCCCCCCAGCCCCCCAATAAAAAAAAAAAATTCGATCCTTTTGTTTTCGGTCCTTTTGAATCGAACCTTTGACCTATAACCCAATTAAAGCAGTTTAGTTTGAGCTAAAAACGGCTCTTCGCTTTTATAGCCTATCAGCGTCACTTTGGGTCATATGCTCCAGCCAAAGCACTCATCCTGAGCTGCACCCTTGGTGGCCATCAGATGTGGCTGCGCACATAAAATGGCACTATGACCCAAGAAGAGATAGAGAGGGCAAGGAGGGAGAGATTGCATGTAAATCTATGCAAGCCCCATGCTGGAGAACAAGAGTGGCAGGTAAGTAACTTGTTCCTTCTCCAGCATGGGGTCTTGCATGGATTCACACGCTCATGAATACGATTACGCAGCAGTACATATACACAACCACGGGAGGTCGCAAGGCTCAAAGAAGCAATACACTTACCCGGGAACAGACTCACCTCAAACAAACCGGTTGCGCAGCACTGCTTGGCCGTTCCGGGACACCTCTCTGGAATCCCTGTCGACACAGTAGAATCTTGTGCAGGTGTGGGTAGACCTCCAGGTAGGAGCCCTGCAGATGTCGAGCACAGGAACACCAGAGAAACGCTGTTGTCGCTGCAACGGCTCTGGCGGAATGGGCTCTCAGCTGGCCTGGAAGCAGTCTGTTGACGATGGCAATGCATTTTACAGCCGGAGAACCACCTGCAGATGGAAGGCTTAGACAGAGCCTTCCACTGTTCCACAAGTCAAAAATTTACTAAAAGCTGACACTTTTGCTAAAGTCTTCTGTGCGTGCAACATAGAACTTCAGGGCGTGCACAACATCCATCAAATAGAATAACCTTTCAGCAGGCAAAGAAGGATTTGTGAAGAAAATTGGTAGAACCAAAGGCTCGTTTAGATGAAAGTCCGAAGGAACCTTTGGCATGAAGGATGGAGGAGTACGTAGAACCACCTTAGCCAAGAGGGTCGACAAATACGGAGGCTTACAGGAGAGAGCCGGTATCTCCCCCACCCACCTTGATGCCACCAAGGAAGCAGTCTTCCATGACAGAAACTTCAATTAGGCCTGATGCATAGGTTCAAACTGAGGCCCCATAAGTTTCGACAGTACCACATTTAGCTCCCACACAAGGGCAGGACCCTTCACCGGAGGAAATGTTCTGAAGAGGCCTTTGAGGAACTCCTTAACGAGCCTGTGCAAACACAGGGAGAGTTTGCCTGGAGCCCGGGTATACCAGGATATGGCGGCCAGGTGGACCTTGGTGGATGCATGAGCAAGGCCAGTGTTAGCCAGTGAGAGCAGGCACAGGAGAAGCTGAGGCGCCGTCAAACGTTGCAGAGAAATCTTCCATGGCCGGCACCACACTACAAAATGCTTCCACTTGTAGCAAGTAAGCGTAGAGAGAGCCCGAGCCTTGGCCAGAATCTTCTTGCATTCCAAAGGCAGAGAGCAGTGCCCAAATTCTAGGGTTGCAGGAGCCAGGGTGTGAAGCTCGGCACGCTGGGTCGTACTGCAGGATTGATCCTCCTCCTCTGGCGAGTAGGTCTGAAGTAGAGGTAGTTCGCTGGAACGACCGACAGATGCAGAAGGTCTGAGTACCGGATCTGCCTGGCCCACGCCGGTGCAATGAGGATCATCTTGCAGTGGCAACATCTGAGTGTTCATCACTCGTAGCAACAGCAGAATCTGCAGGAATATGTATAGGAAGAGGCCGTCCCAAGGGAACGAGAAGGCATCCCTCAGATTCTTTGGCTGATGAGATCTGCTGGCAAACCTTCGACACTTGGCATTGGTAGCTGTCGCAAAGAGGTTGATTTGAGGGAGACCACACTCACTGAAGAGACGAGACACTTGTGCTTGCTGAAGCTCCCATTCGTGGCAGGACCGAGAGTCTGTGATGATGTTCTGGACGCATGCCAGGGGAAATGGGACGAGAAACATGCTTTGAGCAATGGCCTAGGGCCACGGATTCTGTGCCTCCATAGAGAGCGGGGGAGCGCGTTCGGCCCTGCTTCCCGATGTTAAATATGGTGGTGGCGTTATCCGTGAAGACCCACACCAACTTCACCTGCAGCTGAGGCTGAAAAGACTGGAGGGATCTGAAGACTGCCTGCAGTTCGCGGACATCGATATGCAACCCCTCCTCTTCTGGGAGACAGAGTCCTCTGGTGTGAGAATGTCCTGTGTCGGCCCCCCAACCCTCTAGGGAGATGTTGGTCGGGACCATCGCCTGATACGCAGGGATCTTAAAGGGAGCACCCTGCCAGGGATGCAGGCAAACTGACCACCATTGCAGAGGCAGAATGCCCAATGAAGGGTAATCTTGTTGTTCCATGCTCCAGTGATTTGCTGCCATCTGTCAGCCAAAGACTCTTGAAAGGGTCTCATCTGCAGTCTGCAAAAGGGAACCAGATAGATGCAGGAGGACATCATCCCAGCAGGGACTTCGACTGTTGAAACAGAAGCTGTCGATAGCCACTGGACCTTTCCCAGGATAACCTTCACCCTCTCTTCTGAAAGCTGCCCGACATGAGAGTGTGTTCCGGTGGGCACTCAGGAATAGCGTGTCCTGAGATGGCACTACGCAGGACTTCTGATAGTATTGAGAATCCCACAGACGTCAGGGCCTGGATGGTTACTGCCGTGTGCTGGATTGCCAGCATGCGAGAGCGGGATCAAATGATTCAATCGTCCATGCAAGGTTAGACGTAGATTCCCTTGCTGTGCAGATGCTCTGCCACAAGACCCTTGGGACCAATTTGTGGTTGAAGGGTAGGACCTTGAACTGGTAATGGCGCCCTTGGATGACAAAACACAGGAACCTATAGTGTTTGCGATGAATGGGAATGTGGAAGTAAGCATCCTCCAAGTCGAGGGTCACAAGGAAATCTCCTTCCTCCAGTTAGTTGAGCATGTGCTGCAATGTGGCCACCCTGAACTTTTAGGATTTGAGAAACTTGAGGCATCGCAAGGCTAGAATAGGTCTTCACCCCCCTGACTTCTTCCTTAGCAGAAAATATCTGGAGTGCACTATGGAGCACCAGAGACGCTGAGGGACTGGTTGATCGCCCCTTTGCATAGCATGGCTTGAACCTCCTTTAGCAGCTTTGCCACGTGCTGTTCTTGTCATGGAACAGGAGGCACGTGAGGGCATTTGTCCAGGAATTCCAGAGCGTGCCCGAGATCTTTCACCACTGATCGACAAATTGTGATAACCAGCCTCCCACTGGGATGTAGGTGTGGGGGGGGGGCGCAGGTCCTCGACCGGTTCAGGCCTGCTTCGGTGCCCACTTCCTGGATGGGGGCGACGATGGCGCATGGGAGGGCTGACAATAGAGGGAGGAGAAACCCTTTGGTGACCATGAGACTCCCCCTTTAGAGGCGCTAAATGACATCCTGCTTTGCTGGAGACTGCCTAAAGAACACACTGTTTCAGTCTTTATGGCCTGTTGAGTCTCGACCACTTTTCTGACGAGATTGTCGCCATTGAATGGCACATCAACCACTTTTGTTTGCACATCCTTGCGGAAATTGGTGGCTTTGAGCTAACCCTGGCAGCGGAGGGCCACACCAATGCCCACCTGACGAAAGCCTGAATCAGCAATGTCGAGAGGGATGGTGATCGCATGATTGAAGGCTACCTCCCCTTCCTGGAACAGAACAATTTGCTTTGGAAGTCGAGGTTGGGCCCCAACTTGTACCAGCTTCCCTGTTGCATCCAGCAATTTACCTTCTTGGTCTGGAGGAACCATAGACCAGGAAGATGGGTTGAGGACCTCTTCCTAGCTGTGCCGAGACCACATAGTCTGGCGAGGGCTGGGACCTGAGGGCATTGGTGTGGCCCTCCGCTGCCAGGGTTAGCTCAAAGCTGGGGCCGAGTCCGGAACTTGGTGGTACTTTTCCAAGCGGGCCCTTTTTGCACAAGTGGTATTAGGGGTCTTCATGACCAACAGCCATCCTCCCAAATGTCATAACAGGGGGACTAAAACAATGGTCCTCTTGGAGGACTCCTGTCGTTTGAAATGGACACCTACCTTTTTCTTTTCCTCTGGTTCTAGGTTGAACAGCTTTGCTGCCCTAGGAATCATGGAGTCGAAGGACCCGATCTCGTCCAGCAGAGAGGCTGTGGAGGGCACATAAACGTCAGGCGGTTCCCCATCTCCAGGAACGTAATCAGACTCATATGTGCCTTGCGTACTGGTTATGACACTGTCGATGTGAGCTGCTTCCTCAATCACAAGGGGTGGTGCAACTGTTAATAGCTGAGGGATAACAGGGGCCTGGTGAGGCCGTGCCGGCTGAGCTCGAGAAGGTCTCAAGAGGATTCCTTGTTGGAACAGGAATAGGAGCAGTGGGTAGTCGCTGCTGGATTTCAACCACCAGTGTGAGCACGGTGGCAAAAAGTCCAAAACATTTCCCTTGGTGCAGGTGCTGGAGCCAGGCCAGAAACAGAAGGGAAGGGCTAAAAGGCAAAGAAGGCTAACGAGATGGCACCCCTTGCCAAGGTTATTGGCACAATGGGGTCAGGCTCCCCTTGACCTCCTAATCAGAGTAAAAACCCTCTGGCAGGTCCGCCTTTGGACTGGTGGACTGGTGTAGTGTGCAGACGATCTCCTGGGGGACATCTCCAGAGGGGTACAACATCTCCCATCTCCTGGGGGATCCCAGAGGGGTCAAGTGAAAAGTGGTGTTGCCTTGTGGGACTAGGCAAGACACGTTTTGCTGGAGTCATGTCCCTAACCAAATCCAAGCTTTTAGGGAAAGAGGCAATGACGGAAGCCAGCGGAACAGGAAAAGGTGCTATCATTGAAGGGGCTGTCGTTGGAACTGCTGACGGTGATCTAGGTGGCAAGGACATTCTGGGCGTGGTAACGGTTGTAGTGGCAACAGTGACTGTTGTTGACATGCCGCTTGGTTTGATCGAAGCCGTTGATGGAAGAGTTTTCGTAGATGGGGTCGATGGGGCGGTCGCCGAACGGGCAATGGTCCTGGTGGATGAGGTTGCCAATGAGGCTTGTGTTGGAGCCGCTGACGGGTCCTTGGATGACTTGCCCTTTGACAAGGTCTTGTGGTTGGCCAACTGTGCCAGTGATTTTCTCGCATATGGAACTAGCCCGCCTGCCGTTAGGCTAACCATTAATGGAGCCGGTGATGGCGACTGGCCTCTCTTCGATCTGGGTCTCGCAGCCGTGGCGATCATCAACAAAGAAGCTGTTGGAGCGTGTGACGATTTTACCTTCACTGGGGTCTTCACCAGCGACGTATCCTCAAAGGACCTCAATCTCTTTTTGTCAGAGGGAGCACACTCTTTGGACCTGCCGACCCTGGATGAGTACGCCCAGAGACCGCATCAGAGGCCTCCCCTTAATCGATCCACACCACTAACCTCCAATGTCTTGGAGGAGATGTCTGGCAAATCAAACACCCATCCGCATCACGGTCAGGATGTAGGCAGTAGATGCACTTGAGGTGCCGATCCTCAAACAAGATGTTCTACAGGCCGCAGTTCTCACAGGCCTTAAAAAGACTTTTCTTTGTGGCGTCCGCCATGGTGTTGAAGCAAAGCCCTAAGCCTGAAACGTGGCGGCCACGAGTCGGAGATCCGACTAAGGATCTCCTCAGGCAACGGGTTCCTACCGCTGATCGACACAATGTGACTGAAGAATCAAGACAAATTCTCACAAAAAGCAGCAAAAAGTTGTTGGATTTCGAGGAGCAAAACACAAGGACTCCCAACACGAGAAACGTGTTGTAAAAATATGATGATAGCCACTATAGGTGAATCTTAGGAGGACGAGTGTCATTGGCTTGGGCAGTATGACATCTGTATCATGTTCCGATGAGCATGGGATCGACTTAGCAGGGGATTTGGATGGCAGTACGCTGAGCGCCAGTTTCAGTGAGCGCTCCCTCACCGCCTTTGGGTTCATTGAAAGGCAGGAACCATATTTCTTCGTGTCATGCCCAACTCCAAGACACCACAGGGACATTTTGGATATGCAGTCCTTGCAACGTCTGAACCTGGATGATTTAGGCCCTGACATACTGATGCAGTTATCCGATGAGATCGAAAACGAGTGTTCCAAATGGCGAGTGTTCCAAATGGCGTGCTGAGTGCATGGAAAAGAGGAACTGAGGTACGGGGCGTGGTGCATCCTTTTATACAACGCCCCATCTCACATCTGATGGGGGAATGGCTTGGCCATATACGAGGGAGTCATCAATAGTATCAAGTGGCACTACAACCCGTCAAAAAATGTGCTGAGCACCTGACGCTGGATGGAAATCTATCAAGATGAGCAATCTGTGGGAGAATGCAATCCATTAAATATCAAATTGGTCCTCAATGATAGCACCTCATGATAGGCAAGGGGAAGAAGGATGACAAAATGTATTTTTGTATGTAGCTAAATCTTTGCAACAGCCCTGATTGGGACCATTAATAAGACCAGATGTTTCAAGCGTTCCTGTCGGGAACACATTTTTAAGCAATTATTAAAGACAGTATTTGCTTTTTGCAATTTTTGCACATTAAACAGTAGGCATTTGCCATGAAAAAAATAGACCCAGTCCACACAACTTGAAAAAGGTTCCAGGCACCTCAGTTCATTTCACATATGCCATAAACAAGATACTGGGGTCTAGTTTTATTTAATGAACAGGAGTCCAAAGAGCCACAGCGCCTGTTCCAATCCAGAAACAGGACTTAACAGAAGGTGCCAGGATCAACCTTCATGCCCGGCAGGTTTTATGGTGAGAGCCAAGAGATGCATATTGTTACACAGCTCATTGGTATTCATTTTAATGGACCTCGAAAAGATGATGGGTCTGGGTGGACCTGCAAGGATTTGAACCTGCGAACATAAGGCCAAACACAGATCCCTATAGTGGATGCATTAGCCCACAGACCCGGCACATGCATACATCTTTGAAGGTAAACCCCCAGATACTCACCTATGTGGGGTCTTTTCCTGCGGCAGATCCAAATGGTACCGGATGAAAAATCTCTCAGAGTCCTCTCTCTCGCCATCAGTAACTGCACTTCCATTCAGTTTAGAGACACAGGGTAATCTGCAGAATTGCATGAGATAAAGGGGTTAACTCTGTGCTGTTGATTGCCATTCTGCCATCTAGTCCCTCATATCACCACTCATGCAACGTCCAAGCAATTAACTGAAAGAGTAAAGCGGGGAGGACAGCTCACAACTCCAGGCCTGCCGCAAGACAGTCACATTACACATGTGTAGCCATTGCTCACACATTCGTCCCAAAACACACAGCCAGTTACACTTCATAGAGCTATACAAAACGCTCTACAACATCCAGCTACTATTCTACAGGGACACAAACACACCTCCCTGTTGAGAATTCCATATTCTCTAATTGGAAAACATTTGAAAAAAGCCTAAATTGCCTGACTGCAAAAGAACCTCCATCATTTGCTAAATTTCAAACTTAATTTTGTTTCCAATTAAAGAACTACATGCCTGTACCCCCAGTGTGCCCGACTGCTTCTCCTCCAGTGGAAAATATCTCTGGCCACAGTTATGTTTCATTCAAATCCATACTAAATGCTTAACGGTGGACATTAATGTAGAGAAAACCCAAGCCTGGGAGAGTTAGATTATGGGAAAACACCCAAAATTAAAAAGGCAACAAATTATCAGAAATTTGTCTTTTTAAAGTGTCTGTTCCAAGTTATATATGCTCTATAAATCTTTGTACTGGTCAATGCAGGAATGACAGGGCAATAGAGCTGCTGCTTTTTGGTGGCTATATGAAATATTTTTAAAGGAACATTAGTCCCTGAAAGGACCGAGATTCTGATTGACATTTATTTACATTAATCACTACTTTTAGACTAAATTGTAACCCAATATAGAAATGTGCTCAGAGGGGTTTCTTCCAATTGCAAAGACCCCAGTAAAATATAAATCATAGAGACTGGGAAAAAGTATTCCGATACCTATTCATCGAAATGACTAGCAACTGACCCATCAGGTCAGTTTGTGGCCAAACGTTATTTTGTGAAAACAAAGAAATCAAATGTACATTAATTATCACAACATTGATCGCGCAAAGCATTTTTGAGGTTTGTTTTAAAATCACAGGCCTTGGAAAAGAGCATGATCAGTCTTGCATGGCTTTAGTGCTAAGCGCGTCAGCTATAATAACAGTAGAATATCTTTAGGAGGTCTACAAGAATTTGTTTTAATCATTAGAAGAGTAATAAGCCTTACGGTTCCATCAATTTCTGGGTTTATGTAAAGATCATAAAAAAACACTGTAGAGGTCAATGTTGATTTCATAATAAACATAATGAAACAATTGAAAATGTGTTTTTGCGGAGAAGAGATTGTGAAATAGTTAAGTGCATTAGTCGTGTAGTAGGATACTAACAGGCATGAAGATACAGAATGAATCCTCTTGCAAGTAAATTACATCTTTCATTAATTCAGACCCTTTTTCAGGAAAGCAACAAGATAAACAGGAATAGATGGCATATGGAAAGGAGAAACTCGGCCTGCGCAGCAAGAAGAAGTCGGGTAAAATACCAGGGTGGCTTAAGCAACGCTTATGCATAATACACCTCACAAAAAAAACAATGTCATCTTTATTTCTATTTTTAGCACCTAACAAGCGCATCTAAACTATTAATAATGCTCAATGTCACGAAAAGAGACAGCTAGGCGGGCCATTTAATTTGGCAACTTTGCACATCACTGACTGTGAAAGCCTTCCTGCACAGCTAACTGTCCCGATTAATAAGGTTGTTGGCAAATCACGCGCTTCTACTTTTCAATTATGGATACACATCATCATCGTCCTCCCTTACTTAACAGCTGTGGGGAAATCTCTTCTTGCATATACTTTTATGGCGAAAACAAACACTGCACATAAAAGATCATGTAAATGTTTGCTTACCTAGAAGAGTATAGGAGTGAATCATTTATAAATGAGACTTGATTAAAATGTTCTGAAAAGGACAGTTTAACTTATTTTTTTAAAAAACACGATTGGTGAAATATTCAGAGACTCCACACATATCAACAAAAATCATGGATACATACATTTTCAGGACGTAAATGTATTCTAAGTGTACATGTTCCCCCGCTCTTGTAGGCCCTCTAGGCCCTGGATAGTGAGCACAGCCGTTGGACGTGCCCACTATAGATTTTAAAACACTACCGAGCCACTAGCTATGGCTGGCCTGTGGCGTGTCCCCTTCACATGTTCCCCCTCTCTCTCAGTGAGCACGGCCTCTATATTTTACAACACTACCAAGCCACTAGCCATGGCTGACCTGTGGCGTGTCCCCTTCACATGTTCGCCCTCTCTTTCAGTGAGCACGGCCTCTATATTTTACAACACTAGCTATGGCTGGCCTGTGGCGTGTCCCCTTCCCATGTTCCCCCTCTCTCTCAGTGAGCACGGCCTCTATATTTTACAACACTACCAAGCCACTAGCCATGGCTGACCTGTGGCGTGTCCCCTTCACATGTTCGCCCTCTCTTTCAGTGAGCACGGCCTCTATATTTTACAACACTACTGAGCCACTAGCCATGGCCTTTGACTGTGTCCACTGTATATTTTTTAATCCTGGATAGTGAGCACTGCCTTCACCCGTGCCCACTCTATATTTTGGCCAAGGCCAGTGGCCACATCCTTTGCCCGTGTCTACTGCACATCCCCCCCCTCTTTTTGGCCCACTGAACATTTTAAAATACTACAATGCCACTCACCATGTCCACCTTTAACCCCCAACTCACTGCAGCTGTCACAAGCCTTTTTGTCTTTACCATTTCCCCATAACCACGGTTATAACTGCAATGACTACAGAGATCTGTGGTTTTCTGTAGCCGCAGTTACTGAAAACAACAACAAAAATAAACGATTTCCCTGTCCTCCAAGCTACTCACCAAGTGCCCCCTCCTGCTACCATGCTCCCTCCACACCCTGAATGTCATCTTTTTATTATTATTGTTTTTTTGGGTTGTTTGGTTTAAATCTATGCAAACCTTTAGCCATTGTTATTCAAAACATACATGTACATTTCATAAAAATAATGAAAGAAAGAAAACCTGTTGACCAATACATGTTTTCATCTAATTTTCAGTCTCAATTTTATCAGCAGTTTTACCAAAGCCAAAGATAACGAGATATAATCTCCTCTGAGCAGTTCCAACCACCACTCCTCAGTGGTTCCCCAGTTGCAGTTCTTAGTAAACTCTTCCATGAGGTTGTTTCTCTCGTTTTCCACTGCTGGGCACCATAAAACCAGGTGGTTTAATGATTCCACAGCGTGTTCACCCTTGCATAGTCTGCAATCATTTGGAAGAAGGTTCTAAGTAGCTCGCCTGTTGGAAACAGATTCAGTCTGAATCTCATCATGTTGTCTCTAAAGTACCAGTTTGGGAATTGGCAAGATATTTAGGAAGTGTGTTAAGTTGTCTTGCTTCCGGAAACGTTTTCCCATATGCTCTCAAGGGTTGTCTCTCATCCTGCGTCTCTATCCAGTCTGTAATGTATAATTTATGTTTGATTTTATCTGGATTATCTATTAGGGATTCATCATCGTCCCCCAAGTCATCCAGGATGGCCTGGCATATTTGTTTCCATTCCCTCAAGGTCAATTCACTGTTTAGCATTATGGCGTTTTCCAGTACTGCCAAACCACCCTAGTCAGATGCGTCTAGACATTTGCGGTACAGTGCCAGTGATTTCCAAACTACGATTGTTTTCAGGACAGTCAAGCACAACTCCATTCTCAATGCTTGTATAGGAGTGCTTTTAGGCGTTTTAAGCACTCTTTTCCAGTATATACCCTCAATTAGAGTCCAGTTTTCAGCACAGAAATGTTATCTTTCCCTCTCTCTCTCTCTCTCTCTCCCTCTCTCCCTCTCCCATGACCCTCCAACCCAGGTTTCGTGCAACGCACTTTCATTCCCAATCTCGCTTTCTTCCGTAGCTGTGGTAATCCCACCCAACAATGGTGGCAACGAGAAAACATTTGTGCTTGAACTTGGTCCCTAACCCCCCCAGCCCCCGACTCCCTCTCAACCTCCAAATTTGACATGGTGTCCTTTCTCCCACTCCCTACCTCTACCTCTAGCCGGATTCCATTTAATTGATTTTCCACCTCCAACTGGCATTGTTCTGCCTTTTTGTTTCAGGTAGCCGCGGGTATATCCGTGGTGATCTCTTGCATCGAACAAAAATGTTTGATTTATTTCTCCGTCAAATATTTAAAAAACTACTGGACACAAACTCAGACGACCCCAAAAAAAAAAAGAATCTCATCAACGCTTCGTGTCCAAGTTCTTTCATATCTGGTCCAATTCCGTCCAGCGGTTTTCACAGTGCACTCGAGCAAACATTATGCTTTTTTTCTCTATGAAAAAATGAATGGGCACTAGGCTGAAACTTAGTTCGAAAAGTGACGTTGACAGGGCATGTCTAATACTATCCCTTGTGTGATGTGTACTGTACCCATGGTCCTTCACACGTCAATATCCTCAGATTGCTTTGTTACTGACATGAGTTTGAAGGAATAGTGCGAGAGTGCAAGCATGTGAAGAAAGATGTAAGATGTCCATGTACCTTCGACTCCAAAGCAGGGACACAGGGTGGGCGCATGTGAATTTAAGCAGATACAAGCATCAGAAAGAGGATTACAGGTATGTAATATTTGTGAACAGATCCACAAGCCTCGGAAGACAATCGCATGCTTTGCATAGACTAGCGAGCAGTACCTGGAGAAGGTGGCATGTTGTTAGCAGGTACAGCACAAAAAAGATGTCCCACCGGAGAATAACTTCTTGTGCGAGTATCTAGGCAGTAATGATGCGTGGAAGTGTGGAATGAACTCCATGTTGCTGCTTTGCAAATAGCTTCTAACGGCACATTCACAATGAATGCTAGAGTAGCCCCGGTACCGCAAGTTGAACGTGCTCTGGGTATGAATGGCAACGTTTTCTTGGACAGAGTAGCAAAGTTGGATGCAATTTACAACCTATCGTGAAATAGCAGATTTAGAGATCGGATTCCCTTCTCTTCCACCAGCTGAGGAGACAAAATAATTGATCCGTCTTCCTTATTGGTTTTGTTTTATCTAGATAGTACATGACCACCCCACTTGTGGTGTTTACCAGGGGTCTAATCCCTTTCCCAGGCTTTTCAATCAATACCCGAAACCCCTCGCCCACCGCATTGCTGCACTCTGTTCCAACTTTCAGTGCTATGCGGATGGCACTCAGCTCATTTCCAGGCTCCCCTCTGCCACCTCTTCTCCCCTTCTTATCTCTGACTGTCTGCAATCCAGGAGTGGTGTGCTTCCAACGACCTCAGCCTTAATGCCTGTAAGACAGAGATCCTGCTCATCGGCACTCCTGCAAATTCCTTTCCATTCTCTCTCTGGCGGCCTCCCTTGGCCTCTTCCTGTGCCCACTTGTGAGGTGAAGAACCTCAGGGTCATCTTCGGCTCCACGCTTTCCTTTTCTCCACACATATCTGACGTCTCTAAAAAGTCAAACTACCCACAGCACCTCCTCAGCCTTTCCTCTCCTTCCCTCATAAGCTCACTTCTAAAGATCTGGTGCTCTCTAGGCCGTACTAGTGCAACAGCCTCTTTCTAAGTCTGCCTGCCACTACTCTCCGCCCTTTGCAACTCATCCAGAACAGGACTGCAAGACTTGTCCTTGACCTCAAGCCCAGGAATCTATCTCTATAGCCCTGAAATCCCTTCATTGGCTCCCAGTGGCTGCAAGGATTAAGTTCAAGACCCTCTGCATTGTCCACAAGGCCATCTGGGGACTGGGTCTGCAATACCTTCAACTCTCGCTTCAGAAATACATCCCTACTTGAGCGCTTCGCTCCTCCACCTCCAACTCCCACAGGGTCAGTAGCTTCTCCAAGCGTCGAGTTGGTGGTAGATCTCTCTTCGGCTGGGGCCTCCCTCTGGAATAGCCTCCTTGCCTCTGAAGAGAACCACCATCTTCAGTACCGGAAGCACCTCAAGACCTTCCTCTTTGCTTCGGCCTTCCCTCTTCCTTTCCCTTGCTGATATGCCTGTTTTTTGCACTGGGCACCTGGCCTCCCTCTGAATTCAGGCCCAGTTGCTGGCCCACCCAGCTGCATACAACCCTACAGTACCCTTACCTGTACTTAGACACCCGTTGTCTGTGCTTCATTCCTGCAATTGCCACCTGCTGGCTGCACTATCCGTCGTCGTTTTTTCGATCACTTGTTCAGCACTTTCCACTCCTCCCCTTTGCCTTGCACATTCCCCCTTCCCTCTCCCTTGCACTTGCGCGTTTTCAATGTCACGGGGCCTAGTAAGATTGTTGTTTAGTCCTCCCCTGTTGCCCTCCCTTGCCTCGCCGTGCTCTGAAACACTTGTGTATGGGCACGATATAAATAAAATATATAATATCATATCACTCTCCTGATATCTAGTGTATGGAGGGTTCTTTCGCGCTACCTTCTATGGGTTCTGAAAGAACACTAGAAGTTCCATTGATGTGAAACTTCGAAATAAATTTAGATGAGAAACGGATTTGTTCTCAACACTAACTTGTCCTTTTGAATGGCTACAAAGGGATCTTGAACTGACAGAGCTTAAGGTTCACTAGTGAAGTGATGACTATAAGCAGTCTTATAGGGGGGATGCTTAAGACTAGCTTAGGTTCAAAAGGAGCTCCCATAAGAACAACATTTAAGTGCCAATTCTGAGTCTACCAAGTATAGAAGGTGAACAGTCAATGGGGTTGACAATACTTCTGTTGCACCATACAACAAAGGGTTTCCACTTGTTAAAATTACAATGTCATGTGTTTGGTTTACGTGCTTCCTTTACAATGTCCATGCATCGTTGAGGTACGTTTAGGTGTCCAAAGTCTCCGACCTCAGGTGCCAAGCAGCAAAATTCAGTGTTTGGGGATGTGGATGGAGTGTTGTTCCCTGATGCTGGGACAACATGTTGTAAGGGCTCAACCATTAGAGTGTGGGGGCTGGGGGACAAACCAACAACCTGAGCAGGTGTGAGAACCACGTTGGACGTGCCCAGATTGGGGCTATTAGGTTCACCAAGAGATGTTTCTAGTGCATTTTGTGGATTTTGTTCAATGGTGATATTGGGGGAAAAGCGTACGCAAATATCCCAGACAAACTGATGCACAGTGTGTTCCCCTTCGACACTGGGGATACCTGGATGCATAATCTAGACATCTTGTGTTATGAAGAGATCTATGTTTGGATGCCCCCAGTCTTTGAAGATGTGTAGAATGTCTGAGCGTACCTCCCTTTCGTGTTCTGAGGGAAGCAGCATGCATCTGCTTAACCTGTCTGCTAGACAGTTGTGTTCCCCTGGAACATGTTGTGTTCCCCTTCGACACTGGGGATACCTGGATGCATAATCTAGACATCTTGTGTTATGAAGAGATCTATGTTTGGATGCCCCCAGTCTTTGAAGATGTGTAGAATGTCTGAGCGTACCTCCCTTTCGTGTTCTGAGGGAAGCAGCATGCATCTGCTTAACCTGTCTGCTAGACAATTGTGTTCCCCTGGAACATGTGATAGGAGGAATGTGACCTTGTTGAGAGAGCAATTTCAAATCCTTTGAGCTAGTTTGGATAGACTTGGCGAGCGTGTTCTGCCCTGTTTGTTTATGTAAAACATGGCTCATGTATTGTCTGGGGGTATAAAACTGTATTTTCTAACAGTTGGTGTTGAAAGGATTGTGGGGCTTTGACCACCGCTATCAATTCTAGAAGGTTGATATGCTTTTTTTGACATAGATTTTGTCCATATGCCGTGTGCTGTTTGATGGATATAATGTGCTCCCCATCCAAAAGTAATGCGTCTGCCGTTAAGAGTGGCCTCCACTGCAGGTTTGAGAAAGGGTTTGCCCTGTAATAGGTTTTATTTTTACCAGCACCGCAGTGCCTGAACTACAGCCTGCAAAAGGACCACTAGATCGTCCCAGTGCCGGTTTGCTTGAGACCATAGTTTCACCAGCCACTCTTTTATTGGACACATGCGCAACCTAGTGTGTGGCCCCAGCAAGATGTAGGAAGCAATAATTCAGAGAAAGCGCATCACCTCTGGAACAGTTATCAGACGACTGGCTGTATAATGAGGAACTTGAAGCAGCATGTTTTGGACTTGCTCGTTGGAGGGGAAGACTAGGGCGTCTTCTGTCAAATTATTGCACCCAAGAATTGTTTTACTTGGATGGGATTGAGTCATGACTTTCTGGTTGATAGAAAACACCAGCTGAAACAGAAGGTTGATTGTGTCCTGGGTGTGCTGCTGACACATCTGTGGTGTGTCTCCTGTTATGAACCAGTCATTTAGATAAGGGTACACTGGGATGGATTGCCTGGATAAGTGGACTGCCACCACTGGCAGTACATCTATGAAACCCTGAGGAGCTGATGCTATGCAAAGGGTAGCACCTTGAACTGGTAGTGAGTTGAGCTTGTTAGCGACATTGAAATATGAAAGTATGCAACTTTCTTGTCCAATGTTGTCATTTAATCCCCCTTTTGTAAGAGGGATTAACTCCTGCATGGATGTTATTCTGAATCTTTGTGGTTTGACATATGTATTTGCAGGACGCAGGTCTAACACAGGGTGCAAAGTTAAGTCCTTATTCGGTACAAGGAAGTACACTGAAAAATATCCTTGTTACTGCAACTAGGGGAACTAGTTCTCTTGTTCCTTTTTCCAGAAGAGGCTGTATTTCTGCTTGGGGTATTACCAGATGCTCTTGTGACATTCTTCTGGTTTGGCGACACCTTACTGGGGAAACACGGGAGGGAATATGAATGTTTGTATCATTGTTTAGATTGGGGAGTAGAGCTTTTAGGGCTGCACTTCTGCCCAGACTGCTTCCTTTTTTGAAACCCGTTTAAAACCCCTTTGTAAAGAGGACTGAAAGGGATGAAGAGTCTTGCCCAAAAGTTCAAATGTGATGTTCTGGGATATCCTGAGGATCGAAAGGAGTGGTGAGTATTAAAAGCCCCTCACTGTGTGTAGGGTTTATTAGAAACGTGCCCTAACGTTTTAAGAGTTTCACACTCTTTTTTAGCATTCTATAAGGCGTCATCAACTACATGGTCATATAGGACATTGTCCTCTATGGGCATATTAATGAATGTGGCTTGGGTTTCTGGTATGAAACCTGAATAACGAAGCCAGGAATGGGGTTTTAGAAGAGTATCTGCTGCAACTTTTCTGCCCACTGCATCGGCAGCATCTAATGAATTTTTGATGATATTATTGGCAGCCTGCTTCCCCTCAGAAATGGTTTTAAAGATTTGTTAATGCAAACAATGCCTGCAACAGTGTCTAATTGCTGTTGTACAATGTCCCATTGGGATCTATAGCAGTTAGACATTAACTTTGTGTTGTTGGCCATTCTGGTTTGGTACGCTGCAGAAGTTGCAACTTTCTTTCCTAAAGCAAATAGTCTTACTTTCTCTACTTCTGCGGGTGCCAATGGGATACCAGTGCTCTTACGTGTTGTAGTAAAAAACAATGAGTCTGGGTTTAAATGTCCTAATATATAAAGGATCTGTCGAGGCTGGTTTAAAGCACTTTTTCAATCCTAGGATTTATAGCTCTAGTAAGAGACTGAGTTGTTAATGATGGCAAGACCCGTTTTTAAAAGATTGTAATAATGGGATATAGAGTCCCACAGGATGTGTTTTGTAAAGTATGTCATCCACGAAATCTCTTCAACAAGTTCATGTGTTTGAATGTGAAAATGATCTGCGGCTTTCTTAAGCAAATCATTGAAAAGGATCTGGTCATCTATTTGTGAATTGGCAATGGGTTCATATACAACATCAGGAGATTGCAGCAAGTAATCATCAGGGTCATCATCTGAGTCACAGTAGATTGCATTCTGATCATCATATAGATATCTGTACCCTGGTCCTCAAATATTAATGACACTATGCGTATCCATTCTTGGTGTTTTTACTGGAGGTTCCCCTTCCTTTGCATGGGACACATTTTTGTTTAATGGGGTGCTTTTCTAAAAAGTTAACAAATAAAGAAACCTTGTCCATTGTTTCTTCGAATCGTTGCTTGGTTCAGGTGCCAGTCTTGGGTGGGTCTTTTAAAGGAAACACTGTCTTCTGGATCTAAACGAGAATACTGGTGTAAAGCCTCTGAAAGTGTGGATACCGTTTAGTCTTTAAAACAACTTCTATTGTTTTCAACAGCTATTTGTAAATGCATGCACCAGTAGAAAATGATTTCAACGGTTGTATTGATGTGCCTGCACTAGACAACAATGGTTTCAGCATCTGCTTAGGTAAAGACATGTGTGAAAACATATGCTTCAGCATTATAGATGTGCCAAACCTAAGGTTGCAGGTACAGTGGACTTATAATGTGTAAAGTCAGTAGCACTGACAGTGCTTCTTGGTACAGCGGGGCAAAGCTTTGGTGACTTTGGTGACTTTGTCTAATTGTGGCTGGGGGTTGTGTGTTTAGTCTGTTCATGAGTAACCTTATGTTTGTGTCTTTCGGTGCTTTTGTCACAAGGTGTTGTCTCCACAGCATAGCGAGAAGCCTTCCCTACAGAGCTGGGGACCAGCACGCGGGAATCGGCCAATTCCCCAACAGTGTCTTCATTGTCGCTAAAGGCACAGTAGCTTCCCTCCTCTCCATCAGACTCCTCCACACCGGTGGGATAATCTGATAAGGCCTCGGCTTGGTTGGCGTAGGACGCCCACTGCTTAGTGAGTCTATCTTTTAACGTTTTTGGAAGAAAGTTTACACAAAAGTGCTTTCTGGAGTGATCTCGAGGGAGACAGTGGTTGCACACGTTAGGTTTGACTTCCACGGGAATTTCCTGTTACAAGAGGGGAATAACGTAAACTGTTTTTTTTCCATGAATGGAAATAAGGGCAGCCAGACCGTACAAGGAAAGTGTAAGCAGAGATGACGATTTCCCCCCACTCTCCCTACTGTGAAGGCCGCAGCCTGGTGTAGGCCGAACCAAGTGATGGGTCGCTCAGACAGCAGTCGAGAAGAACTTCAGTCATCTGAAGAAGTGTTGCCGAATACTGCTATATCAGTTGATCGTCGAGAAGTACTGTCAATAAACTGGGGCAAAATATTAACATAAATGGGATACATTACTCACAGTAATCATATTTCTGGTGCTTGTATCTGCTTAGATTCCCATGCTCTGCATAGTCTGACAACTAGTGGAAGTCTGAGCATTCCAAAATTTGTTTTCGAAACTCGAAAACTGATATCGAGAGGGCATGTTCAGCAATACTATCCCTAGTGTGATGTGTACTGTGCCCATGGTCCTTCACGCGTCGAGGTCCCTCGGATTGTGAGGTTGCATGAAGTAGCACAAGTACAGATGTGATAAAGCAGAAACAGTGATAACGCAGAAAACATCTATGCGCCTTCTACTCCACTAGGGGTGGAAGGGTGGACGCATGTGAATCGAAGCAGATACAAGCACCGGAAATACGATTACGGTGACTAATGTATCCCTTCTGGAGCTTGTGGATCTGTTTAGATGACATGCTCATCATAGATTAGCGAGCAGTATCTGGCAAAAGAGGTGGGAAGTTAGAAAGTACAGCGGCAAAGAGATGTTTTAGGACCACTTGTCCCACTTGTGAATCTGCTTTAGAGTGTGTCTCAATGCAATAATGCTGTGTGAACGCATGGATGGAGCTCCATGTAGCAGCTTTGCAGATGGTGTCCAGAGGGATGTTTGCAATGAAAGCCAAGGTAGCTCCTGTGTCTCTGGTAGAGTGTGCTCTGGGTGTGAAAGGTACAACTTTCTTGGATAGGGAATTGCAGAGTTGTATGCATTTGACTATCCATCTGAAGATGGCGCTTTTTGAAATGTGATCACCGTCTCTACCAGGCGCTATGGAAACAAAGAGCTAGTCTGTTTTCCTTAGGGGTTTTGTTTAGTTCACCTAGTGCAAGACCGCCCTTCATACATCAAGTATATGGAGACTTCTTTCTGCTGAGTTTGATGGCTCTTGAAGGAAGGTGGGAAGTTCTATGGATTGGTTTACATGGAACATTGAAATTAACTTAGATGAGAACCTAGGATGTGTCCGGAGGACAACCTTGTCCTTGTGTATAATGAAAAAGGGGTCTTGTAGAGATAGAGCCTGAAGCTCACTGACTCGTTTTATGGAGGTGATAACTACCAGGAATGCAGTTTTATAGGTAAGATTCTTTAGGCTGGCTGTCTTTGTGCATAGGCTCAAAGGGTGCGCCATAAGCTTGGAGAGTACAACATTCAGATTACCAGCCCGGGGGAGGGTTGGAAATTGGGGGGGGGGGTATAGCCTCTTGACCGTTTCCAAGAATGCCTTAATGAAAGGGACTTTCCACCAGGACACCTTGTTTTGTGAAGTGGTGTTCAGAGAATTAAATACTAGGCCGGAGTCTAGTAAGTCAAGCCTGTAATGTAGAATGTTAGCTGGAGAACATTCTAAAGGGCTCAGTGATTTTGATGTGCACCATATCAGAAATATTTTCCACTTATTAAAATAGCAGTGTCTGGTGTTGGGTTTTTGTGCCTCCTTGAGGATATCCATACACCTTTGCGGAAGGTTTAAGTGGCCAAACTCTAGGACTTCAGGAGCCAAGCGCATTGATTATGGGTGTGGGTGGAGGGATGTCCATTTGTGTTGTGTCAACATGTTGTATGAGCACGGGAGCTTGATTGGGTTGCACATCGCCCGTTTGAGCAGATGTGGAAACTAAGGCGGTCTTGCCCACATAGGAGCAACCATGATCAGGGTTACTTGTTCCTGGTGCATCTTGTGCAATATTATGCTCAGGAGTGGGGTCTGGGGAAAGCGTAAGCAAATTTCCCTGACCAGTTCATCCACAGGGCCTTCCCCTTGAACCCTGGCTGGAGAAACCTGGATGCGAAGTCAGAGCATTGTGCATTTAGCTTTGTAGCTAACAGGTCTAGTGGGGGTTGACACCATAGTGCGAATATTCTGTCTAGGATATCCCTGTCGAGTTGCCACTCATTCTTCTGGTAGAGAGTGTCTGCCAGAGAATCGAGTTCCCCTGGAACATGTTGAGGGTGTGAGAGTGTGAGAGTGTGAGAGTGTGAGAGTGTGAGAGTGTGAGAGTGTGAGAGAGTGTGTGAGTGTCCCTGCTTGTTCAGTTAGAACATGGCTAGACCATGGCTGTGGTGCTGTCTATGAGGACCAGCACCGTTTGATCTTTGAGATGTTGTTGAAAGGCCTCAAGCGCCTTGAGGACTGCGAAGAGTTCCAGGAAGTTGATCGGTCTTTTGGCAGTAGCGCGTGTCCACTGTCCGTGGGCTGTGTGATGGAGGAAGGGGGGGCCCCATCTGGCGAGTCAGGAGTCTGTAGTTAGGATCACTTGAGCTGGTGGAGCGTGAAAAGGTTTTCCTTTTAACAGGTTGTCCTTGGGCCACCAGCGAAGAACGTGAACCAGGGTTAGCGAAACAACCACTAGACCATCTCACTGTCCGCTTGCCCGAGACCACTGTTCGCTAACCATTCCTGCATTAGATGCATACGCAGGCGCGCTTTAGGAACTAAATGAATGCAAGAGGCCATCATCCCGTGCAAACACATTGATTTGCATACAGTTATCTGGCGACCGACCTTGTATTGAGGTACCTGCAACAGCACATTTGTTCACTCTCTCGTTTGAGGTGAATGCCACCTCCTCCTTTGTGTTTAGAATAGCCCCTAGAAATTGTTTTATTTGGCCGGGGAGTAGACTTGATTTTTTCTCGATGGAGAACCCCAGATTAAAGAGAAGGTTTATTGTCTTTTGCGCATTTAATTTGCAAATTTGAGGAGATTCCCTGGTGATTGGTCAATCATCCATATAAGAGTATACTGGGATGGTCTTTCTGCGCAGTGTGCTGCCACTACTTTGAGAACCTTGGTGAATACTCTTCAAGCTGAGGCGATACAGAATGGGAGTACTTTGAACTAGTAATGTACTACTGCCATTCTGAAACGCAGGTATTTTCTGTGCACGGGGTGCATTGAAATATGAAAGTATGAATCTTTCATGTCCAACGTCGACATGTAGTGTCCCCGTTTCAGGAGTGTTATCACCTCCTGGAGAGTGGTCATGCGAAACTTTGTGGTTTGACATATTTGTTTGCAGGGTGCAGATCTAGTACTGGGCGCATGGTAAGGTCTTTCTTTGTCACAAGGAAGTAAGTTGAATAAATATCCTTGTTTACCTCATTTGCCGGGACGATCTCTATGGCGTCCTTGTCGAGTAGTGCCTTTATTTCCTCCAGCAGTATTGTTTGTTCTTCTGCCAACATCTTCTGTGTCGGCGGGCGGAAGGGTGGTCTTTGTACCAGCTCGCTACAATAGCCGCCTGCCACAGTGGACAACACCCACTTGTCCGATGCTATCCACCGCCCTCCCACCCCCCAATGCGTGGGTGAATTGGGTGATTCAGCCTCCTACTGGAGTGGCATCTGGGGGGGCTAAAAACAGCGTGTCATTGTTTGGGAGGGGCTCACCCTCTCCAAGGTGAGGTTCTGACTCTACCTCTGCCCCTTTTATTCCCTCTTTGAAAGTTGGACGAGGAAGTTTGGCCTTGTAACTGGTCCCAGGACCAAGACTTTCCTCCTTGAGAGTAGCCTGAGGAGCGTTGCGCACCCTGGCCCCGAAATCTGAGAGTTTGGGAACCCTGTTGGGAATAAGGTATGTTAACTGCCCAAGGGATTTAAGAGTGTCGTACTTGTCCTTGACACTCTTGAAGGTGTCCTCTACGGCCTTCCCAAATAATAAATGTGTCTCTATTAGCATGTTTAAGAGGGTTGCTTGAGTCTCTAGCTTAAACCCGGACTGCCAAAGCCAGGAATGCCGCTTAATGAGCGGTGCGTCCGCTATGATGTGTCTTGCGTTGTCCACCGCATCAAGATTGTTCTTCAGGATGCAGTTGTTCTTCAGGATGCAGTTCGAGATTTGTTTGACCTTTAGTGGTTCTGGGATGGTTTCTATTTGTCATTCCAGCTCATACCATTTGTGGCAGCCTTAACTAGCTAACAGTGTAGTATTGTTAGCAATTCTTGTCTGGTATGCTGCAGAGGAGGCGTCCTATTTGTTTGGGAGAAAGATCTTCTTACTCCTTGTATGAGGGGCTTCGGCCGACGCCAGGGAGTGCCTTGCCTGCCCTTTTTTTGGTAGTAGCGACCACTAGGGAATCTGGTCTGAGCTGGCCCCCAATATATAGGGGGGCATGGGGGGGGGGTCGGTGGGCGCAGGTCTGAATAGCTTCTCTAGCCTTGGGTTGACTGCCCTTGTAAGATTAGGCGTTAGTAGGGATGGTTGGATATGTCTCTGGACTGACTGCAGTAGAGGTATAAACTGAGTGGCGGACTTCTTGTTCCGCAGGATATCTTTCACGAAGTTCTCGTTGACCTGTGTCTCCGGAGTGTCAATATTTAAATGTTGTGCGCCTTTAGTAGAAGTTTGTTGTACTGGAATTGGTTGTCAACCGGCGAATCTGCTACCGGCTGGTCATGATGGTCTGGCGACTGCACTATATAAATGTCGTCATCATAGTCATCGTAAAATTGGTCTTGGTCACAGAGGTCCCCCGAGGACCCTGGGTCTGCTTGGTCATCATAATATGAGTCCCGAGAGGGTTTTTGGTATTGAGAGGTGTCTTGGAATGCTGAGCCGGAGTGCCTAGAGTAGAGGTGCTTGATTGTGGTTCAAGATGAGACATTTTAACAGGGGGGGTGGCTCTGATGATGCCCCCAGCTGTGAGGCATCTCTTAGAAATGCCAATTGGTACCACTCATGCGTGGACCAGAATCTACAAGAGGATAGGCCTGGAATCCCGCTATGATCCGAAAGTCCCCTTATGGGACTTCTCGTATTTCCCCTACGTTTGATCGGGCCCTTCAGCAATCCTGGGACCCCAACAAGCTTTTCACGCTGCGCGACATGTTCCCAGATGGGGAGTTCTGTGACCTCACGGACTTCACTGGAGCGGTGGGGAGGGGCCAGCTTAAACGTGTTCAATACTACAGGATGAGGGCCGCTTTTTCGGCGAAATGGCCAACATTCCCGCAAGAACCCCAGACCCATGAATGCATCAGGTCGATAGTGTCCACAAATAGCTACGGCAAAGGGGTCTCTATGCTATACACCCTAGTGCAAACCCATTCCCTGTCACGCAACACAATGAGACAGGTCTGGGAGCGAGACACGGGCACTCAGATAGATGAGGTCCGTTGGGCCCGGTATTGTCAACTTATCCGATCAGTGTCCATGAATTCTGGGCTCCGGCTAATCCAGTTTAAAGTTTTGAACCAACTACATTATTCCCCTGCTAGAGTGGCTAAATTTGTGGATAACTGCACAGATGCCTGCCCTAAATGTGACGGCCCTGGTGCGGGGCCTTATCATATGTACTGGACATGTCCACTGATTGTGGAATTCTGGAGCGAAACTTCTCGAAGACATCACGGCCATTCAGGTGACTCGTTCGCCCTTGAAATACCTATTGGGCGATATAGGCAAAGTAAAGGAGACCACATGGCGATTATTCAATATCTCATGCATTATTGCCAAACGCTGTATTCTTAAATGCTGGAAGTCCCCTACCGCCCCAACCAGAGCCACTTTCTTAAAGGACCTTTGTATGGTGAATGACGATGAGGAACTATTTGTACTGTCGGTCCTGTCACCCAGTTTCCCCAAAGATATTTGGACACTGTTGCGCCTTTACCTGTGTGACCTGGGTTCAGACGCAGATGTAACACCCGTATATCCTCGCCTTGACTTGTAATCTTTGATTCTCTTGTACAGGCTGCTCTCATGCCCAAAACATTGATACCTTCATTTTTATTCTTTTTCCTTTCTTTGAATGCTGTAAGAGATTCAAGCTCTGCTTTGATGTGTGTATGTTTTTGCCGTGCTGCTGACCTGCTCTCTCAATAAAAATATGTTTAAAAAAAAAGAAATGCCAATTGGTTGGGGTGTCTGTCCATGACGTCCACGAAATAGGACATTCTGCCTAAAATCGTATTAAATTGTTCTGCTGTAAAAGGGCATGAGGGTGGGAAACCTGAAATGACAGGGGCCTGGGAGGGACATCCTTAACAGGCGTGGGCTAGGAGGGAGTGGTATCTTTATGGTGCATAGCCCCAGAGAGGGAGTCTATAGAGTAAGAAAACTCTGTGTGGTGTCCTTTAGGGTTAATTGTGTCAAAACTGTGTTTTTCCGGCGACCTCGCTTTAAGTAGCGAAGCACTGATGTGTTCCTTAATTATAACTTGTATTTTTGGCGTTTTCTTTGGGGACACCGAAATGTCTATCGCCGCCTGTTCTTTATGTGTGCGAAAGGAGGGCCTTTTTTTATGCAGTGTCCAAACCGAACTTGGCTTGTGGTTTTTGGGAACTGCCATGAGGCGAATGGGTGCGCGATGGCCCAGAGGACAGTGAGGAACCTGAGGCTTTATCCCCAGTCACTGCACGGGCCTCGACACTCTAGGTTCGCGGCGAGAGTCACCATGGGGTATGTCCCTACTGTGTTTGCATTTGTGTGTGCTCTGGCCGCTGGGTCTCTTCTCCATCACAGGACCACCGGCCTGCTTCTCAGAGTCGGGGGCCCGCACTTGGGGTTCTGACGGACCCCGTTCGCCCTAGTCGTCACTCATGACCCAGAGACTGCCACTCATGACGTAAGACTGGGGTCTTACGTCAAGGCTATGGAGGCTTCAGCCTGCATGGCGTGAGCGGGCCAGTGTTTCATCCACCGATCCTTTAAGGTTTAAGGCTGGAAAAGCTATCAGGATTTACAATGCTTTTTGGGGTGATTCCTCGGGAGACAGCACACTCGGTGCGTGTTCTTCCACTGGAATTTACGGTGGCAGGCGGGGCAAAATTTAAATAGGGTTTCGTCCATTATATTTTAAAAGGGCAGATGGGCAAAAATAGAAGAAAGGGGATGATGGGATAAACATTCTCTAAAAGAGGTCAGTATAAAGAGACTCCACCTTCTCTCCCTACTGTAACGGGTCGAAGCCCGAAGAGGCCAGTAAAGGCCGCCTCTGGTCGTCGATCAATCAGGCGCCGACGATGTGGGTGTTTGTCAGGAGCCGTCGAGTGGTTGAGCCGTCGTGCTGTGAGGCGAACAAAGGAAAGGAAGAAACTCTACAAGCACAACTTTAGGTAAAAGGCATCAGCCTGGAAGAGAATTTTGCATTCGGACCGACTTCGATGGTGGAAAAAAATCTGAGGGACCTCGACACGTGAAGGACCATGGGTACAGTACATGTCACACTACGGATAGTATTACTAAACTCGCCATGTCAATGTCCGATTTCGAGTTTCAAAAACAAATCTTGTAATACTCTGCGACTTTCACTAGAGTCAGACTATGCAAAGTATGTGATCTAAGCAGATCCACAAGTTCCAGAAATATATATACCACGCTAGCTCTAAAACTAGGAACTCCGCAAAGAGCGACCGACTATGATGGTGGAAAAAAAAAAAACAATCTGAAGACCTTGACACGTACAGGATCATGGGCACAATACAGGTCACACTATGGCTAGTATTACAGACACGCCCCGTCAACGTCCCTTTTCAAATTTTCGAAAACAAGTAATGCAATACTCTGCACTAACCACTAGATGTCAGCGAATGCAAAGCATGTGATTCTAAGCAGAGCCACAAGCCTCAGAAATACATATTACGTCCAATACTCATTGAGTGCAGAAACATAGATAGCGGAGATGTGTTTTATCGGCTACATTCAATATCATGTTTTAACATTTTCCATGGCTAATCTGAAAATACATACCATACCAAAACAATTGATCTCTAATGGATATTCTGAAAGTTTCACATGACGAAAACGCAATACATTCAAAGTTCAGCTAACTGTTTTGAAACATTCACAGAAAACCTGTTGGACATTACAGAAATGTAATCAATTCAATGGGATTTGACTAGTAATAAGCCTGAAATAAAATAAATGTTGAGATTACAGAATTAATAAACAACTGAATTACAGATCAATACAAAAACGTTTGATCAACATCTTTAGGCAGATTCATTTATGATGTGCCCTTGAAACTATGATTTCTCAAAAGATGCACAGTGATTGGCACATGGAAAAGGTGTGTCTTAATTAGAGGAACTCTCTTGGATTTAAACAAAGAAGGGGTTAAAAAAACTCAGAATCGCCTAACTGCACTGTGAATGTTGGTGTTATATTTATCATGAGATCATAAAAAGAAATCTGTGAATAGGTCAGTATCTGTTGGAGCCGAAACACACTTACACCAAGAGTATCAGATTAACTTTTAAACATTTAGAATAAAAACTGCATTTGTTTTTTGAATTGGGGCCGTGATTCATTCTTAAATATGGAGCAACCTCACTTCTCATATACGATCTTAAGGTCAAAAACTTGGGGATTCACTGCAAATAGAAGTTTCATAACCTCGTTGGCTGTTCTAGATTTGACCAATGAAATAAGAATTCAACAACCCATTCTGTTTCAAAGTGTGAAATAAACTATTGGAGGAAAGGTAAATACAGAGAGTATATCATACTTTACAAGAGGCAGAGTGTTTTTTTTAACATAGGTAAGTTTAACACATTTCCAACTTTTAACCATTTGGATTTCTTACTTTTAAGCACTAGGGATTATGTCCCCTGAATATCTAAAACTCAAAACATGAATAAGATAGTTGCAACAGGCACAAAGATGTATTACACCTTGATAGTTGACTGATTCTGCACAGGTTTAGATATTGGCTCTTGACAGAATGAATATTAAAACGAAATGTCAGTGGGACAACATCCTAGATTGCACTGAAATGGCAAAACACAAAATTAACAGAAACCAGGATGGAAGGACTAGTAGGTGAAACATTTACATTAGAAAAAGTACATATATACTTTTTAAGTAAACTGAAAAGTTAAGAGAATGATGATGTGTGTTTTAAGGCACTGTATGGGACATTCATTTGTTACCTTGTCTTATATATTAAACTATCTAGAAGATCTAGTACATTGATTTTTCTTGGAGCCGTGGGAATATGGATGATTAGTTAATAGCTTTCTATGCTTTGCAAGTAAGTTATGTTTACTATTTAGACCCATTAAAACAGATTTATATGTTCAAGATACTTTATATGTTTTTCAATTTCAATTTATTTTATGAAGCATATAAAATACTTTATGCCTATTTGTCCAATGGATGTATCCTTGTAAAAATGTATTAAAAGGAAACACAAACAGAACGAGAGTCAGTACACTTATTCAGATGTGAGAGCAGGTCATAGAACTTGCTGTTGGAACATAAGAGTGTTAGAAAGATGTGGATACTTGTCAAATTACAAAAGGAGTGGTGTTTGAACAACCTGTGAGGGGGAGGTTGACAGTTTGCAGCAAGTTCATTGACCGGTTTTCTGTAGTGTCAGCATTTGTAATTTGAAAGCAAAGCTGCTGGCTAAATGCACACACCATCAAAACCTTTAAAAGCATACCCTTCAAACAAACACTCAACAAGATCCAACAGATCTCCAAGAACGAACTAAAGATGACTGCCACCAACTGATACCCAGAGTTCAGCCCAGGGGCACAAGCATTGATATTTCTCAATTAACAGTGTACCCTTCACTCACGGTGAAACGAGTCCCAACCCATCATGCAGACCTACAGCCACAAACCAGAGAATCAACCTCCATACTCCATCACCCATCACCAAGATTATATTACAGAGCAGATAGACTGAAAGAGCAGACCTTGCTATGACCAGCTTCCTGCGCTCCTCGGTGTTGTAGGACTGCAGTAGAGGGATTCCTAACAACCTCACCTCCTTAAGCTTGGGGAAACAATTGAGTTTGTCAATGTCTTCCCAGCGATTCAAACCTGCTTAGAAAAATAATGGGTTTAGAAATAGGGTAGAGGCAGAACACAAAATACAATCTGTGATGAGAGTGATCATACATTCTGTTACAATACACCTTATCCCAGGGAGGCTTTCTGTGCAATGCCCTCATAGAAACGTGCTCCCTATGGCCTCACAAACATAGTCCTGCTCATAAGAATTGTGCAAGTGACCTCGCTTTCGCCCTGCCTCCCTGCATTGCAATTTCTAGATATATCTATTCCCCAGGCAAACTTGCATCAACAAGCATTACCAATGTCATACACAAAATCGGCAAGCATCTTCACAGCAAAACCCATATTTTCACAAGACCAACGGTGAGAATCACCAAAACTGCCAAAACCATTTTCACTCTGCAACCCTTCTGCAATTAGCACAGCATGAGCCTGCATTCTCACTAAAAACACAGCATAGGCATAATTTAAATAAGCATAAGCCACACAAGCAAAAGAGGGCTACCATGCTCATACAATCTGTACGTTTCCCCACATTTTGAGCAACTTGCAGGTTAAACTTAATTTCTAGTTTTAAACTTTCTCACTTTGTCCTAACTCTGTTGTATCTCTCTCAAGCTGTACTAATGCTTAACACCTTTTTAGGCACGAATGATGCTGAAAAGCTCCCATTCATTTGGAAACATTGTTTTTATCCCATCTATAGTTTCCTACTTGGTTTCTACCTTCTTCCCCCCACCAACGTAGGTTGAAGCCAAATTAGAGAGGGCTTGATCTCAAGACTGTCCTCGGCCATACATTTAAATGCAAACAAGCCCCTCCCGATTGCCCTGTTCAGCGGTTTCACTCTCCAATATGGTGCACTGAAAACAGATAGGTGGCCCTGGATTCAAATATCATGAATGCCACCGTGGGATCACTAATAGCTTAGATTGTCCCTGGCTAAACTTGGTCTGGAAAGATCTACCTAAGGAATCCTGAAAAGCATGTACAATTTCAGAAACCCTTTTAAATCCCTTAAGGAAACAAGGTGTGGGAATGGACCCCTCCATTTTATTTTTCTGCTATGCAACACAGGAAAGAGCCGCACGAGCGTCTCTAGGGAGCGGCATCCTCCCCTCTGCACCCACAAAGCAGGGAGAATCTGATAATACACAATAGAGGGCAGAGATGATTTTTTTCGTTTTTTCATGAGAGAAAATGTGCGTCTAATTAGCATTCAGCATAGCAGTTGCATCAAACAAAGGAATCCAGATTTCCCCTACAGCTCGTGTACCGGAGGGAGCAATGACCAGAAGGCCAGGAGCACTAGCGAGTGAGCCAGGTAAGATTTTGCAGAGGACAAGCGGGCATTGTGCCACAGTTATTACCAGAGGGTTGAGGATCAGAAGGCAGTGGGCCAAAGGGTCAGCTGAGCAGGCAGTGAACAAGGAGGCTCAGGAAAAGAGCCGAGCATCAGGATCAGCAGGGAGTCAGCAAGGGTGATAAGCAGACAATCAAGCTCAGCGGGCAGTGCACAAGGAGGCTCAGGAAAAGAGCCGAGCATCAGGATCAGCAGGGAGTCAGCAAGGGTGATAAGCAGACAATCAAGCTCAGCGGGCAGTGCACAAGGAGGCTCAGGAAAAGAGCCGAGCATCAGGATCAGCAGGGAGTCAGCAAGGGTGATAAGCAGACAATCAAGCTCAGCGGGCAGTGCACAAGGAGGCTCAGGAAAAGAGCCGAGCATCAGGATCAGCAGGGAGTCAGCAAGGGTGATCAGCAGACAATCAAGCTCAGCGGGCAGTGCACAAGGAGGCTCAGGAAAAGAGCCGAGCATCAGGATCAGCAGGGAGTCAGCAAGGGTGATAAGCAGACAATCAAGCTCAGCGGGCAGTGCACAAGGAGGCTCAGGAAAAGAGCCGAGCATCACGATCAGCAGGGAGTCACCAAGGGTGATAAGCAGACAATCAAGCTCAGCAGGCAGTGCACAAGGAGGCTCAGGAAAAGAGCCGAGTCAGCAAGGGTGATCAGCAGACAATCAAGCTCAGCAGGCAAAGAACCAGGGAAGATCACCAGATGGGTAGGATCAGCAGGCGGCATACCAGGAGGTAATGGCATAACCAGAAGCTTAATACTAATAGGTAGTGTACAGGGAAGGTGAGGCAATAGCATGGGGTTATTACCAGTGGGCCAAGGAGGGCAGGTACGGTGCCAGGGGTATAACCATTTGGTCAGAGTCAGCACTGCTTATTGGTGCGATTGTAATTAATCTGTCATAACACGCTCAATACTGGAGACAAGTCTCTTGAGTGCGAGACCGGGATTTCAACCTTTGTTGCGCTGTGTCTTCTTGCCTCCAAGACAAACGCATTGCCCCCTGGGCGATCCTTCCCTGCCCAAGATGGCGCAATAAACAGTGAGTTTGGATTATCAGCTAGGGGGAGGAGTATTGTGTCCGGATCTGCGGTTAGAGGGTAGTGGTTGGGCTCTGCTACCTGCAAGACTGGCATGAGAAGCAGTGTCAGAGCCTACAGGCAGTGTGTATGAAATCAGCAGCAGAGTGAACGCTCTGCAACCAGCGCACAAGTAAATTGGAAAAGGCTGAACATGATAACAAGGCCCACTATTTCCATCAATGACCACATGAATTTCATCCTCGCTGCAAAATACTCAACACCAGTTAAAATGTTCATTCTCATAACAGCATCAACATTCAACGCCAGTGTGATGGTTGAATAAGTTATTGGATAATTACTGAGCGGGCCAAAATACTGAATACAAAAATGCGTTAGTGTATTTTTGGGATTTCGCAGCAATTATATGTGGGGGTGGGTTAGAGTAGTTAATTATTTAATAGCAGTATGGGGGATGGAGGATTCCATGGGGTCTCCCTGTGCATATTATTGCACGAAGAGAAGAAAAAACAAACCCGGCCTTTTTGCATTCGGTATTTTTTGCAGTAATCACAGAGATCCGTTGAAGAATAAACCAGCATTCATCATTCCTGTGAAAGTCACATCGCCAGTGCGCACGCTCTCTTATCACCATAGCAGCAGCACACATCGGTACGGTTATAAGCACAGTATTATCTAGCCTTCACAGTGACCGCCAGAGCATCAGCACACCGCCTCAATGTGATGACTACAGCATCAGCACACCGCCTCAATGTGATGACTACAGCATCAGCACACCGCCTCAATGTGATGACTACAGCATCAGCACACCGCCTCAATGTGATGACTACAGCATCAGTGCAAATCCTTGCTGTGATAGCCGTAGTATTGGCCCACGTCCTTGCTGCGATACCCACAGCCTCAGCACACATCTTTACTTTGAAAACCACAGCACCATCAAACCTACTAAATGTGATGACCAAAGCACCGAGGACTCCCCTTACCGGCAGTGCTCCGCTACAAGCAGAAAGGTGAGTGCAGAGCTGTGAGTGATCAAATAACACCAACTTACAAGCTTCCCTCCAAGCAAAGGTAGGTATGTGAAAGATCTACAAGCCTTACAGATGATGGCAAAGCGGGCACATGTATGCATAGCAGGCTTCGGGTGAAATCCATCCAGGGGGACCTGGTCATCAGTGAAGCGGCCCTTCCCATCTTGTTCTGCACAGTGCCCCTTCCCAAGTCTGGCACACATTGTGAACACAGTCTGGCCTTCGAAGGGAGTCACTACAGCAGTATGAGGGCACAGGTTATGAATGGTGCAGCCTGTGGGAACAGAGTCATTATTGCAATGTGTGGGCATGGAATAGTTGGCTGTTGTGTGCACGCTCTGAAAGGTCCTTTGTAACATGTGGGTTCTGGGGGGGAAGCTCACATCACGGCTTGGGCTCTAGCAGTGCCACTCTTGCAGCGAGTGGGTGGGCTGTGAAAGGGGTTCCGGGCACTGACTGCTTGTGGGATGAGCAGCTGGCACTACTGCAGATGCACTACCATCGCAATGTACGGACCGTGAAAGGCGTGGCGATTGCCATGTGTGCACTCGTGCAACACTACTGCAAATTGTGGCCATAGCTGTTGTGTGCGAGTCGGACACGTCCTGGTGTGCGCGCTCCGAATACATTACTGCAGTGTTTAGGTTCAGAGGTGGTAGGCTCCGAGGTGTGTAGTGTTGGAAGCCATCATTGCAGATGCGCACTCGCGTGCTTGGGGTTGGGGTGAGGGGAGCCTAACACACTGCCGCACATGTTCAGAAGCGGGTGCTGATCCAGCAAACAGATCTCACCTGAGTTATGCAAACTGACTGAGCGCAGATTGGGAAAGATTCGCGCCAGAGCGTCGTCGGAATCGTCAATGGCGAGTACATTGTTATTGGCCAGGATGAGCGTGTCCAGGCTCGGGAACATGGTACCCAACTTGCAGACCTCGCTCCAGTCTTGCAGGTGATTGTCTGTGATGTGCAGAAGCTTCAGGGAATGGCAGCACACGGGCGAGCAGGTCACGGTTTTATAGTCATTAAGGCACAGGAAAAGTTCCTCCAACCTGCGGAGACAGAGTCACAGTCAGTTTTCAGAATGGCCTTTCTTACACAAGAGTGCTAGCTCCTTCCACGTTCATTGCTTGACCCTGCATCTCAATCCAGTGCCACCACCTTAGTCCCGATTGGAAGTTTGTAGCAGTAATACCGGGGCACAGGAGTGAATGGGGAGCAAGGTAAAGAGCCACCCAGTGTATTATTTTTTTTATTTATTTACAATTATATAAATAAATAAATAAAAATACACTGGGTGGCTCTTTACCTTGCTCCCCATTCACACCCAGCGTATTTATTTGCAACCATCTGAATACATTGAGGTTTTTGGTACATGGGACATTGCAATTGACAGTGCGGGCTAAAGCATATCAATACACATTCAAATCTTTGTTTTGTAGGAACCTCTTGGGTGTGCAAGGACTTGAACATCTTTTGGTGCAGGTAAAAATGGCATAATGCAGCGGTTATCCCATTACCGCGGATCATCTCCTCACCTACAATGACGACCGCTGCGAGGTAAGCTCAGCAGGGCTCCTATGCTTTCTTCCGATACCTTCCACCTTGTTAAAATGGCTGCAGCCAGGGTAGTGCAGACGGAGCCGGCCCCACTGTTCTGCAATTGGCCGTGTGTTTGTACTAAAGACTATCGGGGGAGGCGGCAGGCGAACCCAACCCGCACACTAAGGCCCACTCTTAAGGCCTACTACCTTCCTGTCTGCCCACCCTCCCTTCACTGCTTAGCCGATCGCTCCAACCCCTGGCCCTGCCTCCTACTATTGATCGTTGCACTCCTCGTAATGAGTTTCTAAGGTAAAGCGCATCTGCCCTCTAACTATGTCCACTCTGCACACATTGCACTTTCCTTGATCCATGGCCCACTTTAAGCCCATCAACACCCCCACAAAGTTGCCCTCAGGTTAACATCCGTCCACGCCCGCTTCTGGCGGATGCTGCGTCAGCACCACCTCCTTCCTTTGTTCTCACCTACCGCTTGCCGGTATGGCATTAAACCTGCACCCCCCCCCCCCTTCAGCTCCATACTGTCCGTTGTCTATAGTCCGGGTTTACAGCCCCACTTCTCCTACCCTTATCAGTATAGACTTACCATGGATCATCAACTAACCTTGCGCATACGTTTTGAGTCACCTAAGTAGCCCCCCTGCACCAATAAGTAAGGCTCTGCTGGACTGTGCACCCACTTGATCATCACTTTGCTCCTACTTCACCTGCATACCACGCACCACGGCATCTGTTGACTCACGATGATACAGCTGCTTAGCTTTCTGTACCCGCTGCGCTTTGTACTTACTTTCCTTTAACCACTGGATTGCCATTCTCAGCCCTGCGCTGTACTACCTACCTACGTGTACCTGCCTATTTGGTGCAGACCCCCGTGCCCTGAGGCAAGGATTTCGCAATTTGTGCACCCATCCTAATGTTGCATCTTACCTTTTTGTACCTGCATATTTGATGTAGCCCACCGTATCATGAGGTAAATCCTCCAAATTACCTCAAAAATAAAGAAATAAATTTTAAAAATAAATAAATAAATAAAAATCGGCATATTGGCGGAATTACAGCCAGGAGTAATTCTGCAGAAATCCCCATGTAGTCCTATAAACTACAAAATGGGGATCAACACTGCCCTATTTGTAATCCTGCAGTAAATTTGCGATACCAAGGGGAGGTTAAGTAATGAAGTTTGGCAGTAATTCATCAGATTTGCCACCAAACTCCTAATGAGACCTGTGGTTTCTATCTTTCTGTGTCCTAGAATGCCCCATCCCCTAACAATGCTACAACTACAATAAGACGCCCCCGATCTGTCTCCACTCCTCCTCTATCAGTGGCCCACTCATTACCCCTCTCCCTGTTCTAGGCCATGCCTCCAGTCGTATATCACCTGCCCCACCACACATTTAGGCGGGCACAGTTCACACACACTCGGGTACTCACTGAGGTAACTCCTGCAGTAGGGTGTGCACAGTTTCCCAGGTGGCTTTGCTGTTGTTAAGCACCAACTTGCGGACTCCAGAGAAGGACGCTGCACAACTTTTTTCTAATGGCGACTGGTGCAATGGGTTGGAGCTCAAATTTAGGAACTGTAATTGTGGAACATTCGACACAATTTTACGAACCTTGAATTGAAAAGTGGAAAGATGTGTTACTGCAGCGTGGAGACAATGGCATCCTGAATTAGCACTGGTCACAGGAAAAAGTCTGAAACGCAGCTTTTGTTAAGCCGAAAGTATCTAAGGTTACTCAACAAATCACCAGTCAAAGAATATGGGGTTCCATGTCTTAATATCCCCGCAAAAATATTGCCATACAAAAATATTGCCATATTTTGCGGCGATATTAAGGCATCGAACCTGCGAGGGACACCCCCGCAACTCCTGCTCCCAAAATGATCCCCCCAAAAATATTGCCTATGCCGATTCCAGACCATATATACAGCAATATTTTTGGTGGGGATAACATGTAGTGATAGAAAGACCCTTGGATGGGAGCTCCTGCAAGCGCGAATAGGCCCTATGCACATCCCTTTGCCGCACTGTGCACAGTCTCCTGGTCAGCTGAATCTTGCAGCTGGACTAGATACTGGTGAAAGTTGAAGCATATAAATCACATTTAGAACACTTCATTTATCGTAAATGTAAAAGCTCGCTGGTTGGGCCCTTCGCGTGCCAGGCTTACCTCATGCCAATCTTCAAGTTTATTATCAGAAAGGTCGAGCTCAGACACGTGGGTGCAGAAGGCGGCAATTTCGTTCTCCTCCCCTGCGCAGGTTATTCCACAGCTGTGCACCACCAGGATGCTGGGCAGGTTCAGACGGTCTGAAATGGATAAACAAGCTTATCGGCCAGTATGGATGGTGAACCCCTCTATAAAACAGCAAGCTTTGCACTGGATCATTCAAACCACTGCTTAACAGGCACAGAGAATATCGACCAGAGAAAGAGTGGCACGTCAAATGATCTAGATTTGGGGATAAAGATCCTGAAAAAAACCTTACTTCCAAGGGCTTAAAGTGTTACATTCTAACGAGAGTCCCCCATCTTCCTCCCCCAGATGAAGGTGTGGGGCAAGCACTTTCCCACCACAGGGAAGGCGACTGATGGAGCATGTCCCGGTATGAGGAGACCATCAACCCTTTTGCTTTAGTGCAGAGAATGAGAGAACTGTAGTTCTGGGCACTAACGTAGTGGTGGCCTCCACAGCCGCTGTTGTGCCGGGGGCCCCACCAGTACATAGGGGGCCCCCTTCAAAAAAAAGAAAAATTCGTGAAAAATAATGTAAAAAAATGAAAAATATTCTATAGTTTCTTTTTGAATTCACCCTGCCTTCATAAAGAAATCATTTCTGTTACTCTAACAGAAATACTTTCTTTATGAAGGCAGGGTGACTTCAAAGAAACTATTTCATTTTGAAGTCCAAGGGTTGCCGCGACCCCATGACATGGAAAATTCCAGATTGGAGGCCT
Source organism: Ambystoma mexicanum (assembly GCF_040938575.1). NCBI lineage: Eukaryota > Metazoa > Chordata > Amphibia > Caudata > Ambystomatidae > Ambystoma > Ambystoma mexicanum. The sequence continues at coordinate 150,503,070 of NC_090931.1, forward strand.
CTGTGTCATGGGGTGGAGGAGCCCCATGACTTCAAAAAGAAACCATTTCTTTTTGAAGTAATAAGGCTCCATTCCACCCCATGACAGGAGGCCTCAAGATGGTGTGCAGGTGATGGGAACAAGCGTTCCTGGCTGCTGCAGAGAGCTGAAGGCCTTGTTCCCAGGACTAACGGATTAAAAGGTAAGAACATGTATTTTCTTTATGTGTGTGTGTGCATGTAAGTGTGTGTATACATGTATATAATGCAATGTGCATTATGTATGGGTGGCTGCCTGTGTGTGCATGTATTTTGATAGGGTGCACACCTAAATGTATGGGTGGCTGAGTATGGTGTGTGTGCTTGTGTTCAGGAGCGCAACAAAACGTATATTTTGGGGGGCTAACCCTTCAAATGTTGGGAGGTACGCTAACTTCAACTTTATTTGTGTGGGGGCATCCAACGTCTTTACGCATTCTAATGAGACTATTCTAGTGCATCGTCAATGTTGCAAGGAGTCAAGTCTCTCCTTGAAGTCTGAAAGCGCCCACTTATGGACTACTGCGAGAATGAGCTCCTGTCCCCTCTCTGCCCTTCGAATCACACCCCTGGTATGCAAGTACTAAACCCCCATCAGGATTTAAATTGCATAAAAAATGAAGCATTTGAATGCAGGTACTAATAGTGTAATGCTTTACATTGTAATTGCCCTGCCTTTGTTCAGAGCGAAACACATGCGCCGTTAACACCTGGAACCTGTTCTTTCCGGCAACGACTCTGTAGGTCAGCCAGGTCGAGTCAACACAGTCCAAAATGTCAACGGGGTGGGGGGTTTGAAGCCCAGTCAGCAAAATGGTGTTGCGCCACTTCCCGTGTTTAATGCCTCGATTACTTATCGGTAATCTTCCTTACCTCTAGCCCCAGTACTTGTGTATGAAGCACTTTTCCTCATACACAAGTATTGGGATGATGTAGAGGGACATGGAGATAATGTGTGGCTTAGTTACCTGTAATCTTCATTACTCCTAGTCCCCATCTTCCTCGTGCCAGTATGCACCTATACGCAAGGAAGAGGGACTTGGAGGTAATTCTGGGCAGAGGCGCTAATTGCAGGAGTTGGGCAGGAGGTCGGAGGGATAGGGGGTGTGTGGGAGGTGGGGTGGGGATTGTGCGATAAATCCTAATGTCATCCATATCCAGGCTAAGCAGGCATGATATGTGGCATTAGAGGCTAGAGAGGCATTTTGGTGCAGCCAGTCGAGTCATTTTAGTTTTGCTTGACTTTTTTTAGTTTTTTTAACTTGGCATCTCAGATAAGACAGTCCCGCTAGGTGGAATTACCTGGCTAGACAGGTATTTGAGTGCTGCCCTTACTGTGGCATTGTATATTTTGCTGGGCATCGGTGCTAAAATAACCATGATAAGTGTTATTGCTTCAACTGCCATTTTGGTGCAACCAGTCTACGTATGTCTAACTGTGGCCGGGCATGCTTTAGTGTAAAGGCTATTACATGTCTAGACTGGTCTACATTGTGCATACAGTTGGACATGTTTTCATTGTCGCATGGCATCAATAGCAAAGCATTACCTTCATGAAAGCATTAATGTTCCTGTGCACTGTTGGTGACTTGCATGTATTGGATTTTTGGATTGGTGTTACCCTACAAAACAATTGCAAACACTCTGGCTTTTTTTTCTCAGAAAGTGTGCTGTAGAATGCATTAAAACATATTTATATCTTTCTCCTAGTGCAGTGTGCGGCGTTCCCCTGCAGCAGCACGTTTGTGTGTATAGCGCAAGCATGGCAATCTAGGTCGGTCCAGAGTGTGGCACAACCCATGATTTGTTTCTGTGCTGGAGGGGAAGGGGGGCCTTCAACATGGCTCATGGGGGGGGGGGGCAAATTTTGTGCTACGCCACTGATTATGGGGACAGATTGCTTCAGACCACCTCCAAAGAAGCATATTTAGGAACTTCTGCACGGAGGAGAGCAGGACCATTCATATAAACAGAGCTATCCACTCTGGTGAATGTGGAATCCAGGGTGTGTGCCCCACTCCCTCCCATGAGCTTCGGTATAGGGCACCTCCCTTCACACTAGGTTTCCTGAACCAAGCAACCTAAGCACTGAAGCCAACTCCTTGCCTTGCACTAGGTATGACGAAAAGAGGAATTCCACCAATGGAGCTAGCACCTTCCATCGCGCCAGGCGTTGGTAATCTAGGAAAACCAGCTTCAAAGTGAGCACCTCCCTTCGCGCGAGGCACTTCAGTGCTGCAGCAACCCCTCCCTCATCACATGGGGTGTTGGGTAGAGTGATAATGCCGCTATGAAGCAAGCACCATCCCTCACATGTGATGTGGCTAGTATGCCCTGCATGTCTGAGGAGGTAGTAGAGGCCCTCTCACCTTTAGCAGGTTGAACATGATCATCCAGGCATGGAGAGAATCCACACTTCATGTAAAAAGTGACACACCTGCGCCTCACATTTAGTGAACGAAGGAACTAAAGTGATGGTGGAAACTTCTTCAAAATCTCTCAAGTTAGTCCATGAAAGGTATCAGTAGCTCATCCATCAATTGTTTAGTCCTGGCATTCCACAACTTGTAGTTAGGGTTGCCAGATGATTCCAGGTCACAAGACACCCTACTTCGGTCCCATGCTTCGCTTTTACCCCAGTTTTACTTCAGTCCATTTTTTCAATTGAAGTGACCCAACACTACATCCCCCAGCAGACAATTGGTAGAGAAGTGAAAGCTCCTCTGTAAGGGAACATGGTGTCCCCTCCTGACAAGGAGTTACCTACCAACACTACTTGTACAGCTCCAATGATCACTGAAACAGCAACGTGACAAGGACCAGGATGCAGAACAAGGAAGAGCTACTCACAAGGACACAGGAAGGTTATCTGTCTCTAGTGTGGTAGATGTGGAAACGAGAGTGAGACTTTCCCTCACGTGTAATGTAGAGAATGTGGGAAATGGATGTATGGAAAGAGCACGGCCTCACATTTAGTGCCAGAAAAGTGACAAATGCATCTACAAGGCAGACCTCCCCTAACTATTAAAATTGTTCTTTTATAACGAGCTTAATACCAGAGATTGGTTTCCAGTGCAGGATTCGAAACTGTGTTGCGCTGCGTTGTCTTGCTTCCAAGACAAACGCGTTGCCCCATAGCCATCCCCCACCTCAAATCAGTGGACTATGGTTAACTGCACACGAAAAGAGCCCCCTCAAACCCCTGGTTTCCTGAATGTGGGAGCTAGGCGTATGCGCAGCCTAATCTAGTAAACACTGAGCTAGCTCATAAGTACAGTCTACCCTCAACTGGTTCCTAGCGCAGCAAACACAGGGTCTTCAGATTCGTACAGGTTGCAGATCCCTTACACACAGTGAAAGGGGCTCATGGCCAACCTATAAAGAATGACTGTCCTTCAAACACCAATGAACAGCCTTCTCTTTTTAGCAGCAGAAAAAGGAAGCTATCTAGCAGCCAATGGGGTTACAGTTCACTACTCAACATTTCCATACGTGTACTAAGACAGACGTGTACTTGAAAGTAAAAGGGAACAAAATACTTCAAAGCAAGACCCTCGAAAAAAGTGGATTAAAGTCTCCATGTGCTCACGGACAGGGTAGAAAATCTAGGGGACTGCATTCATAGAGCAGAAAGGGGCATCCACATTCCATGAGACTAGGGTATGTGCATAAAACATGGGCTGCAGAATTGCTCAATATTTTCATCTATTTACACATAGTGAATGGAAACATGATGGGCTGCCCGAGAGTGACAAAGACCACCTCTTCTGTAGGGAATATCAAGAGTAAAGGTCCTTTGACAAGCATGGTCAGGCTTCAGCCGCTCCCTCCACACTCACAGTTCAGCCTTTATGCCTTATTCTCTTCCTTGAACCATCAACCCCCTGTTTCTTTTCACTGTGCAAACAACCTCTTCAACTTTCTGGGCAAAAACAAGTATTTCAGAGTCCACACCCACCCCCCGATTTACCATCAAAAATAATACTGGCCCCCTCCATCGTACACTTCAGGAAGGACTTGCAGACCCTACTCTTCACACCCATCGCCAATTGCTCTACTTAACCTTACTTCTTCGCCTTCCTAGCAGCCCTGCCTCCCCCATGCCAACAAGGCCACCTAGCTACATCTAAAACACCCTCTTGCCCACACCCTACCTGTAACCCTCTGGGTGAGCCTCTGCGTACACTGCTCCCTTTCTTCCCAGCCAGGTTCAGCCTCGGTAAATCCCATACATACGTACATACCTTTCATGGGGGACCCCTGGGGCCCGGCAGTTACCACCACTCCGACACCAGGACCGCGGCGGTACGGGAAGTTCTCTGGACTGTACTTCTCACACAGGACCTGCATGAAACTCCTTCCCGTAGATTGATCCATCTGACCGTCCTAAGAAGCAATGGAGAGATACACAAGTGGTCACAGGCTGTGTGCAATGTGCCGGCTCTTCTTCACCTGCCTGCTGGGGCTGCGCAGCACACACCTGCGGACCGCAGCTTTCCAGCTGGCCTTCTCTTTAAACTTCAAATGAGACTGAAAAGAAAGGCAACCCAATACCCCGGCATGTGGCCTTTGAACACAAGCAGCCTCAAGCAGGCCCATTTACGTGAATGCCACCTGCAGTCCACAGGACGTTGAGAGACACATTGGAAGCCTTTGAGAGTCCGAGTACTGGTACAGCATACAGAGGCCAGTGAAACCCCTTCACCCTGGGAGCTGCCATGCAAGTTACTGTTAAAGATTACCAAAACAACTCACAGTAAAAAGGGGGCGACAGACCTACCTGACAAGGCGAGCTGATCCCGTCCTCGAAAATAAGTGTAACTTGAATGAATGCTCGCATTACTAAAAGCAGAGCCCGTGATATCTGTATACATTGGAGGTGAGGCGCTATTCAGTCTGAGGCCCGTCAAATCGGTGTTGAGTGGGCGATAGTGTTGCCAAGTAAAGGCCAAGCTTATCATGTACGCATAGACTGACGGATTTCTTTGCTACCTAAAACCCATGGAGGAAACGTGTAAAGTGTGATGTATCCTTCTGTCGAAGCGGAGTCCATCTGATGTGTGGGACAGGAAGATTTACATTTCCCCAGGACGGGAGAGGAGGCACGGCTGCCTAAAAAGGAGAACGGGTAGGTTGACCTTAAGTGTTGCTCGTACCACAGAGCCCTTCAGAGCGCGTGATGGACATCAAGTCAAAGATCTACACATTTAGTGATAGCGAGATCAAAAATCTTACAGCGGAAGTAAGGGCTGGCGAGTCGTAGACGCTGAAATAAAGTGGCTCGTCACTTGCAGCAATTCCCTTTTTGTGTGAAGGTTATGCCCCAGAATGTTAAATTAAAATACAAGCCTTGTGGGATGCAAGGCGTGTCGGGCAAAGCTTAAACACCATGAATAACCCAGGAGGTGGATCATATGACCAAGGCTTGCGCCTATAAAACGTCATCATAAAAGAATGCGAGCCTCAAGGGCATCAGGCACGAGCCAGTGCGAGCAGAGCTCCGATGTCTAAAACAGCATGTGGCACTAGGTCTGCACCCTTTGTAAAGGCGCCAGCATGACATAAGGGCGCCTCCAAGCTGCTGGCCCTGCGGAGACCACCTGCCGGAGATGTGCAGCCCGATGGGTGTAACTTCGTCGCCATCTGTGCAATTCAACACCTTCATGTCACTCAAAAGGTGGCCATCCATGCAAGGGGGCGTGGCTAGCACGAGAGTAATAAGGGTGGGAGTTGCCGCTTGGCCTGCATTGCGGGCCACAATGATGAGCGCGTGCACAGGACGCCAGTCACCGCATGAGTGGGATTGTGCACGTGGACAGATGACAGGGAGGCACACTCGCCTTTCTGCAGCTATGCACAAGGAAGGCACGGCTTCCGCACACGTGTCTCCTCCGCTCACCTGTGCCGCCATCACGATGAGAATCCTGCGGGAGCGAGAGGTCACGCGCGGTTGCATAGGGGTTGGTGGCGGCCCCATGCGTGGGAGCAACAAGTGACACTCATGCAAATAAGACGCGCTTCCCCAAGAAGCGCCGTACAGAGGGGATATTTACGACTGGAGCAGTACCATTGCTGGGGGACCGGAAACCGGGTTATTCAGAAGATAAAAAAATGCATAAAAACGTACACAATTTAAAATGTAATACATGCATAAAACTCCATTTATATATCACGGAATATTACCCGCCCTCTAGTCCCATCCACGATATCAGAATATCAACTTGAGGGGGACAAATCCAAGCAGGAGCAATCAAAAGTAACCATCCTATGAAGAAGGCAGTGAGGAAGCCCTCCTCTAAACATGCTAATTCCCGCGCTTCACAGTACCCCATCCCCAGGCATTCATGGTAACATTATGATGGCCCTCTTACAGCCTTCCGCCCTATTCGCCAATGAGGCGCAATCAAATGCCTTGGTGCATTCATACAGAAAGAGTATCTCCAATCTAGTCCTTAATATACATACTTCCATATTCCATTTCCCATCTCGCAAGAACCAATACCAAGAAACCCCTACCTGCTCAGAAAATACAACTCTTTCTTTTTACCATCATGAAATACAGTTAAAAACACATTTAAATGAAGCTGACAACTACAAAAGTCACTTTAGGATAAGTGGTACTGGTGGCCCATAACTGCCTCGATAGAGGTCTCGCTTAAACCACCTCAGCCCATACAGAGCCTCGATAGAGGCCTCGCTTAAGCCACCTCAGCCCATAACAGTGCCTCGATAGAGGTCACACTTAAGCCACCTCAGCCCATACAGAGCCTCGATAGAGGTCTCACTTAAGCCACCTCAGCCCATAACAGTGCCTCCTGTAGAAGTCTTGCTTTAGCCACGTCAGCCCATAACAGTGCCTCGATAGAGGTCTCAATTAAGCCACCTCAGCCCATACAGAGCCTCGATAGGAGGTCTCACTTAAGCCACCTCAGCCCATAACAGTGCCTCCTGTAGAAGTCTTGCTTAAGCCACCTCAGCCCATAACAGTGCCTCGATAGAGGTCTCACTTAAGACACCTCAGCATATAACAGTGCCTCCCGTAGAAGTCTTGCTTAAGCCACCTCAGCCCATAACAGTGCCTCGATGGCGGTCTCGCTTAAGCCACCTCAGTCCATAACAGTGCCTCAATAGAGGTCTTGTTTAAGCCACCTCATCACTAAGGGGAGGATTGCTAGACACATAAATTAGAAATGGATTGTCACCTCCAGATACATGCACCCTTGAGGGCATAAGCACTTCTGGGCCTGCAGACCATTTGGCAACCTCAGTCATATACCCAGTCTGAATTTAATGCACAGAGCAAATATCTCAGGGAAAATCATTAAATGCAAATAACCTTCTAGGCAACATTGTACTAGCTGGTGGTTAGGTGAGGAGCTGGATCAGTAAATGGGACAGCACAGGACAGACTTTAAATAGGTTTTCAATAATGACATTCATAAAGTCGTGCAATGCAGCAGGTACAGTGGTGGGTGCACTTTGGGGGTTGGGGAGTGATAGCACTGTAAGACCCTGGAGCTCCCTACCGGCAGAGGTTGTGGTTCTTGAAGGGAGATCTTGAAGCCCGTCACTGTTGGAATCAGTGGTCAGGAGTGGTTTGGAGCGGTGCTCCCCGACTTAATACATTTTACTGTTCCTATACTTTTATTTTTAAAAGAAACTGTTCCGGAATGGTTTTGTTTTAAAATAAGAGTGTAGGAAAAATGTTCCCTTCAACAGCAGGCGCATGTGCTTGGTGGATTATATCTTGTGTGAAGAAGGGGCGTGGCAACGGCGTTAATAGGGAACTGGGGTAGGCCAGTAGGGAACATAGTTCCATTACTTCTTTTCATCCACTGGTTGTAATGTCCTCAATTTTAGGGAGTGGGAATGATGAGGAAGGAGACATGCCTAAAGAACTAGATGGATGGGGTTGTAAGGTTGAGGAGAGCTTTGAGGCATAGCCATCTTGTGTGTTTCTGTGGTTTACGAGGATTTGTAGGGGATCCGAGTAGAAAAATTCAGTCGCTTGAGATGAGCCTACAGGAGTAGGTGGTCCCTCGTGGAGGCTGGAGCATTAATCCAAGACTAGGGAAGAGTATTTCAGTACCATGCACAGTGAGATGAGGATGCGTTCTGTGGCTATACAGGAGGTTACGCCAAGTATGTGTTACCAGAGGAGATGAAGTGTGAAAGATTCATGCCCCAATCCCAAAAAAGCCTGCAGTTGCTAGACTTGGGTGATGGGTACGGTCAGGGCGGAAAAGGATATAGCATAGGAAATGCGGGGCATGGCACTAGAGGCCACGAGAAAGATCACGTCCTCTCTAAAGGAGTGGAGAATCAGGCAATGCAACACGAGTCAACAACTAACAAACAGGCAATTAGTAAGGCCAGAGGACTGCTCAGGGGTGGAGAAGACATTTGCACACCATCAGCAAGTAGGTATCATGAGAATCTGCTGCAGCTCAGATTACTGAGAGAGGAGGTGTAGTGTGGCAAGAGGAGGAGGATTTAAAGACCGACACTTGCAAGATCACTTCAGCGAGGGGGCATTAAGGGACATCCCGGTGAGTCATGTGCCAGCTAGGAGGCCATTCAAGAGAGGACAGTGTCCTGAAAGTCCAGTTGCGAGAGGGTCTGAAGGAGGCAGGGATGGTGAAATGTGTCAAAAGTGAAAGACATGGAGGGAAATCAGGAAGGATGGCAGATGGCAGTGATGAGCTGCAGTGAGGAGTCAGATATGGCTAAGTGTGACTTCTATAAACTGCCCGCTACGGAACTCAGACTGGCGGGGTCACAAAGTCCACTGGCCTCCAGACAGGCAGTGAGGAGGTTGAAAAGTAAAGCCTGCAAAACCTTTGCAACGGGAAGAAGACAGAATGATAGTTGGCTTATGTAACTGGGATGAACACTTGCATCTCCCGGCAGATCAATGACACATACGAGCAGCATGTATCCTGCCATACGGCTGAGAATAGGAGTACATCGTTTAAAACGTCAAGAAACAAAAAGCTACTCTGTGGAAGTTCAGGATAGGCTGTTCAGACACCCACATCCAAGACAAGTTCTTCTTCAGAACCAGGGCACCTATAACCAAGAATACAGGCCTATCCTTGAATTCACTCAATGTGTGTAGATCCCCTTGTAACTTGCGAGCGGGTGAATACAGACTTCAAAAGTTCAAATAAAACATACAGTAGGTCACTATGCAGTCTGGAAAAAAGGCAAAAGATCCATCCTTTTACCAACGTGCGCTTCATACATTGCATGATAAATCCCGACCACCCTCTGACATCCTGTACCCACCTGTGCGTTCAGCACAGCTTCCCTTATATGTGACTCTTATTTACTCACAACTAAGAGCCCTATGCTGTCACTGCAGGTATCCAGCCATACAGATAAGGGGTGTATGGCCCACTTTTACTCCCTACAAATAAGCAAATACTCCCAAAAAATACAAACCGGGAGTAAAAATATTCCCAACTAAAAAATAAAAACCCGACCACAAGGGCCTCGCCACAGCTCCATGGATACGTTTGGACCAGGAGTGCACGGAGTGCCAGCTGGAGGAACGACTATTGTTACAGCCTGATCTGAAGAGGTAAAGAGTATATTTTAATGGTTCAAAAAAGGTAGCAGGCGCTCCTCTCCAGAAAGAACATGGCATGATAACCTGTTCTGAGGTGAGAGTTTGCAGCACACACTTTTTGCTCACTGTACCTTTCACAGATGGGAAATATCCATTTGCATATCAGTCTTTGTCCCGCCCACATGGGCAGACCAGAACCGACATGCTATGGCAATACCTCTCTGAACAAGAGTACCAACAGCAACCCCATACACGTGTTTCAGCCTTGTTGGGCCTCATCAGTGAGGTGAAGCTGGACCTCTCTCAGCACAGTGAGCAGGGAGTCCACGTCTGGGTTCCCCCAGGTAACTCAGGGTGACCAACCCCAAGTTCCTTGCAAATATTTCAAAACAAAGACTGATATGCAATGGTTATCAGGTTATCATGCCATGTTCTTTCTGGAGAGGAATACCTGCTACCTTTTTGAGGTATATTTTAATGGCCACATAAAACTATATGCAAAGAAATATTTATTATAAAAATACGTCAGAGTCACAGTGAAAACATTTTTACTCGCTCATTCAAAATACTCCCAACGGCAATGGGACTTTATTGCTCACTAAAACATAATTGTACTCCCAATTTTAGAAAATAGGGAGTAAAATACTCCCACTTCAAAATCTTTATGGAACACTAGGTTTTTATCTGAAAGTGGGCGGCTAATTTATCACGACGTTTGGGAGATGCTTCGTCAATGCTTCTTGTAATGATTAGATGGCATTCTGTGGCATGCAGGCGTGTTTGCCCCGTTGTGAATTCAAGTCTTCCTGGCCATGAGCATCCCCCAAAAAGCACGGAGCAAGCTGGCCTGCACGGCCGCAAGGTGCACCCAAACTCTGCGGATGTGCTCAGGGTCCGCTTGCATCGGGTTGCTATGGCAAGGCGGCCCCTGCCAGGAGGGGGGCAGGAAAGCAACCCGTGCACGCTTCTCCCGCCCGTGTGTCCGCCACGAGCAACGTCCAATCAGATCGCACTAAGCTTAACAGCCTGATGCGTATCTGCTGTACACCGGGGAAAGCAGTTCTTAGGCTACTTATCAATGCACGGTTCTTGGCGTAAACAGTTTGCAAAGGCTTTCAAGTTAAAAGCGAGCAGGGCGTGTTCTGTGTACCCAGGCCTTCGTGCCCATGGTTATACAGCGGCATTCAACCGTATTCACGAGCCTACGCGGACCCCAGATCAGTACAGGGGCCCAAAGCCAAAGCACCGGTTTCCAAGAAAAGCCGCCAGGGCAAAAATAGTAACAGATCTGTGCATATATGAATAGCTTGCCCTTTGACCTCCTTATTCGCCTGCACCGACCGCCCATATTAACTTGTTATGCCGCCTGATAAATTGTTGGCGGGGGCAGAGAACGGCAACTCCCCCGCCCTCCTCCGAGAAAAGTTAAAAATTGCAAGGATTTATCAGACCGGGGATAGGGATACTATCAGGGGTATCTACCGGTTGCGCATCCGCACAGCGGGGGGAGGGGAGGGGGGGGTCGGATACGAGCAGCGACCAAGTCTCGCAGCATCACGCCTTGCTCTTCCGACACCCTCGGCGGCAAGCAGAGGGGGGCTGGGCAAGAGCTTGCAAATATTTACAGTCTGGAATGTCGGACGTGGAGCCACACGCCTCGCGATGCAATATACAGAGACAATACCCACAGGAGCAGCTCACGGCCTCATTAGCTGCCATGGATCTGGGACGCTGCAGAGAGAGGCAGCATACAGTCTGCTCGTCTGCCCTAAAGTGCCACCGAACAGACAGCAGCAGCATCCTGAACACACAGAACGCAAAGCTGCGGGGCCTAATGTGATGCGCACTCCTTTCTTCCCACGGATGCAGAACACCCCCCCCCCCCCCAGTCACTCGGCTCCAATGGCAAACCCACAGCTAGCTGCTTCAGCCCTACAGATAAGGGGGGGGGGGGGGGTATCGGACACGTTTACGCCCTAAAAGTAGGACAATACTCCCCACAAAAAATGGGAGGTAAAAAATACTCCCAATAAAAAATAAAATGGGGCAATGAACACATATGAGCTTGTGCCCTGTTTCACTCAAACAGATCCACGGCTGTGTTTGGTTCATGTAATTCCACAAGAAGAAACGACTATAATCATGCAAGATCATGGAAAAATAGAGAGTAAAATACTCTCACTTCAAATGTTCATTTGTGTGGTTGGACCATTTAGGAGCTGCTGTGTCGTAGACATGCTTGCAGAAGTAGGAGTATGGGAGGGAGGCTTGGCTGATGGGGCGGTGTAAAAATGAGCGTCTGAACACAGTCACATTAAGCAGACCTAGTAAAAAATGGCTTCCCGTTCACTTCAGGGAACACGAGTCTTTTTACTAGGTCTATGCTTAAAGCAATAGTCTGAAAGGCCTAACTTGCACCCAGTGTTTGGCCTTTAAAAGTCTATTTAGAAAGGTATATGAGCCTTATTTGGGTACTTTCGTGAAAGTACAGCACATTTTCAGAAGGTGATGTCAGCATCCCAGACGCCCTGTAATTTGACAGAGTATAATTATTTATAAAGGCGCTTATATTTATAACACGCTTAATACCAGAGGTTCTAAACGCGGCTCGGGATTCGAACTTGTGTTGGATTGCGTTGTCTTGCTTCCAAGACAAACGCGTTGCCCCCGAGTTATACCCCCCACTTAAATAAAGCCCATTTATCTAGTAAATACCCATCACCGTTTAAAAACGTGAGACAATTAGGGTTTGCACACATTATATTAAGCAAAGACACAGTCAAGTGACAGACGTGCACAGGAGTCTTTCTACTATGTCCATGCTTAAGGCATTACAAAGTCTTACAAGCGCATTACATAGTCTTACAAGAGCAAAAAACGGTAGGTTGGGTCAACGACATCTGTGGTATAGCCCCACAGGGAATTTCCTGGCATGTTGGAACAAATCAATTTACAGCTGCGTTCCTACTGACACCTTGGGACAAATGCATCCAAGGTGTGCCCTTATATGGTAAATGTTGTCACTATTTGGGCAACGCCATCACAGGTGTGCTCTATTTGGGCAACGCCATCACAGGTGTGCTCTAACAGGAGCTCCTACTTGCAATATATTATTACAGTGCTACTAGGACTCGTTTCCTTTCGATACCGCAACTAACGGTTGGGTTTTTCTGCACAGAACAGCATGGAGTTAACGGCTTCTATTGGTGCTCGTGTGTGTACCGAGGCACCGTCTGATGGAAGACCCTGCACCTTATCAATGACCAGTAATAAATAACCAGCAACTACAAGATTTATAAATGGCACATACAAGTGCATTTTTCCATAAAGCTACTAAAAATGGTTTATCACCATCTATTTGAACTTTTCCCTCTACATGTCAACATCTGGAATGACGTACGCGGTTTAATAACTCGGAGTCTGTGTACAGAAAGGCAACCTAAAGTCAGGAGACTGGCACACGAAGCAGGAGCCTTCATACACAGAAGCACAGAGACAACGCACGGGAGTAGTTGGTGAAGGCTGTAGACACAGTGCATTGGTTTGTTGCGGCGACACGAAACTCACAGGCGTATGAACTCCAGGGCATGCCTAGACTCTGACGACAACACGCAGAGGTGTCCAAGGGCAGATCACACACATTGTGTTGTGAAGACACAATCTACAAACATCGCGACGTGCTTTCTGAGAACGTGGGAGCTCAGGGCTTGTGTTTGCTGACGGGCCAGGAACTCGGACTGCGACAAAGCGCCTGAGAGTTCAAAGCCCCACAGTACAAGAGGGGTACTCTCGGTGACCCTGAGAGAGAGGAAGGCTGGTGATCTACGCATCGACCGTACAAAATATCCCGCTCAACCAGCACATATAAGTTGCAGAGGGCGAATGTGCGCATATTGCTACGTCATACACCAAGTTCAAAGTGTATCGATGAGGTCTTTGGTTACCAAATAAAAAAAAATAAAAAAGTGCATGACGAAAAGGCCGTGTGCTATCATTGCCTACTAGCCGAGGATAAATCTCAATACATACATTTATACATTTGAAAGCGGACGTCACCGCGACATCCTGCTGCACCCCCTTTCAAGACAGTCGGCCCAGGCCAAGCCACATTAAGTTTCCAGGATACAAAGTGCAACACTTCCTTCCACTGGAGTACATTTAGCTCAGTAGCAAGTTTCTGCTGCGAAACTAAGAGCACAGTTCTGATCCCCATTTCTCCCCACTTCACAAACGGTGTGATCCTGGGCAAATCGCTAATCATACCTGCTGCTCAATTCACTTGTTTATTATCTGTCGAGAACTTAAAAACGGACCAATAATGACTCAATTAAAATAAAAAAAAATGAAAATAAAGACGAGCAGCCGTGGTAACTTTTCGGCGCTTCAGAGCCTACCTGGTCGATACTTCGTGATCGACAGGTGTATTCCACCTGATTCCAGTAAAGCACCATTGTCCCAAGGGAAGTCTGTCGAACTCTTGGAAGAGAAAAGTTTATGCAAGTTAAACCCCAAGAGAGACAAGATCACAGTGCCAGGCTCCAGCCACCAACCCAAGACACAAACAACTGGGGAAGAGCCTGGCCTGTTCCCAAACAATAACCGGAGGCATACAAAGGAGCCCGCCTCCCCGAGACAGGAGGCGGGACAACAAACTGTAGACAAACAGGCTGGGGTGGCTTTAAGGTGCCGCCCAGGTCTGAAGAGTGCCCAAGAATAGCAGGGCCATCCCAGGCCTCTGGCTGTGCCGCGCAGAAGCTGACATCACCATGCCGACAAGAACAGTTAAACACAACCCCTGCCAAGAACTCGTGTCAAGGGCCCCAGCTCCAATGAAAAAACAACAATAACTGCCACGAAAGGGCACCGGGGAAAAACACACGACTTTGTTGCAATGCAGGAACAGCACATTCTCAATCTCCACGAGGTGCTTTCAGGCGAACGTTACGGGCTCTAGGAAGCCCCCAACATCCAAGGTTTATCAACAGGAACACGCCGGCAAGTATTCCGAAAATGTGCCAATTCCACTTCCAAGAACAAAACCTGCCATTTCGTCCTGCCAATCGACTCACCACGTCAAGACATAACTCCGTTCCACGGCCCACCCTGCCCCAAAAGACGAACACTGAGGTGAGGCCCATCCTGGCACCAAGGCCCACCCAGCGCTGGATGAACAGAACCAGGAAGCCCTTTCACCTGGAACCTTGCAATACAAGCATTCCCCGCCACTGCTAATGAAGCGGGCACATTTCGGCTTCCGCGCCATCGGAACATGCATCATTTATTTTATTGTTCATTTATAACGCGCGAGTGGTTTCTAGGCGCAGGATCGGGACTCAAACCTCACGCGCGAGTGGTTTCTAGGCGCAGGATCGGGACTCAAACCTCGTTGCGCCATGTTGTCTTGCTTGCAAGACACACGCGTTGGCCCCGAGCTATCCTTTCTCCCCAATAATACTTCTTCCGCTATTAGCTAGAATGCCGACTTCTCGTAATAATTTACAGTTCAGAACAATCTTGTAATCTGCTACTTATGACATCACAACTATCTGATTTAAGCAATATAACCTGAGGGGAGGGGGGGGGGGCATTACTAGTCTGGTAATGTCCAGGGTCGTCAGTTACAAGCCCAAGCAAAGCGAGGTCTTTAACGTAAGGCAAGGGGCATTAGCAGACCGGTAATGCCTCCCCTACTCAGGTTCTATTACTATTAGTTCCCCGGGACATTGTGCCGAGGTACTAATAGTATATTTTTCTCTCAAGTTGAGAAACGGCATGTAAACTATTTCTCGACTCCCCCCCCCCCCCCAAAAAAAAATTAAATAAAAATGGCCCGCATGAATCAATGAGAAGAGAACTACTTTAGTCCCTTCTCCCTTTCCATGGCGGCCATTCGCAAGGCGGGGATGCACCGGGAATACTACCATTCCCGACACAATCAAGAGACAACGCAGCACAAGGTAAGTGGGGGGGGGGGCTAAAATATGAGGAAAGGGGAGGCGCACTTGCCTGATTTCCAGCAAGGGAAGATGGTGGCCTCCCATTCGGAGGAAGCTCAGAGCTGGGTGTCTGTGTGGTAAGGAACCCCCTCATTGGCCGGCAGGCCGCCACACACCCCTCACCTCGCCGGGGACTAATAGAATATAACGGGCTATTTGTGAAAGAATATTGTACAAATCAAGTTTAACAAACACTTCACCTATGCTCGTCTCAGCCAGGGATGGGCCTTTGGAGGGAGGGTAGTGCACGGGCAGGTGGGGCATAGTGCTAAGACGAGCATAGGTGAAGTGTTTGGTACACTTGATTTGTACAATATTCTTTCACAAATAGCCCGTTATATTCTATGAGTAGCCGGCGAGGGGTGTGTGGCGGCGTCCCAGCGAATGATGGGGGTCTTTTACCAGAGAAAGACCCAGCTTCGAGCCTCCTGGAACACCGTACCTGCATTCCTGAAAGGCCTGCTGCTCGATGAAGGATCAACGCTCTGCACCGTCTTCCTTTGATGCATCACCCGTGACACGACCGCTACAGAACACCCAGATGAAAAATGCAGCACGCATTCTCTGATCCAGTGTGGAGAACTGGATCACAACTTCTCAGGGGCCTGGTCTCCTTAAAGCTCCTAACCATACCTGTGTCGGCAGATTCAGAAGTATGAGCCCCTTTGCTGCCAGCACCCTGAAGACACTCTGAAGCACAAACCAGAATTTCATCACAGGACACCAGGCAAGCACTCTGGTTCCTCCGGGAAGGTCCAGGGGACAGTGTTGCTCCTTCCCTGAAACCGCACAACTGAACTTGCAAGCTAGTCTTCCCGTCATGGCAGTCTCCTCTCCAGTCACTGTGCAATGTTTTCTTTAATAATTGTTCTTCCCTGGGGGCTCCTCAAGGCGATCCCAGCCTCGAAAGCCAAATCCTGTGCCTAGACACCTTTCATCGCCAACTAACACCTATCGCAGAGTCCCTGCCTTTCCATGCCTTTGGTTCGGACCATCGACCTGGGAACTGCCAAGCTATTAATCATTCTACCCAAAGGACTGGGGAACCGTCCTGCCCTGGTTTGTTGTCGTTGGAAACTAAGACAACTACACTGCGATCACTTCTCAAAACTGCCAACCGCAGAACTGCTTTTCGGATTCAGGGTATTGCTCTCCCGACTATCCAGAAAGGTGGGCAAATCTCCCCATTGCATGTTTCTTCAGCTCTGGGTTCATTCTTCATCACCTAGAATCTCCTGTGGGCTTCACTCTGCCAAAACTCCAGACACTGCTCCATGGGACACATGTAAAAAATAAACTGTTCCCCGTCAAAGACTGCGCTCAAATCTCCACAACTGGTCTCACTTGAGCTCTTCTAAAACCTTCTGGCCCCGATAGGACATGTGTTTTTTTTACTTACCCGCTATTGCATTTTTCCTTCTAGGAAAGACTCGTTATTTAACTCTCAGGAACACTTTTGAAACAGTGTTACTTGCCTAGGTGACATTCAAGGGCTGGACCCTGCCATGTGGGTGAAAGGAGACCCTTGCTGAATTAGGGTAACCAGCTTACTAGGTTGTATGCCAGATTCGATCGTACTCCAGAGATGGGGTGAGGATGTTGGAGGGCGGTTGGGGGATGGGTGCAATATCAGACCCTCACCCCAGCCACAGCGTGTGCCCTGTTTGCTGTTGGTACCACGGTCAATCACGCAATACCTTCCAGCCTCTTTTCTGGCCAATGTTCTCTTTTGCCCTTAGGGCCGTAGGATCCACAATCCAACACAGCATCAAACAAACACAAAGCAAAGTTCTGAATGGGGAAAGACGTCGAACAAGAAGCGCCCGTTCACAGCAACTTCCTGATAACAGAAACAAATTGTAGCCTCCCAAGGCGAATGGAAGGCAAGATGTGCCAGGAAAGCCAATCAGCCCAGGTGGACAAGACTGCAGGAAAACAAGCAAATGAAAAGAGGGCAGGGCAAAGGATTGATATTTTTTTAAACCATGTACCCTTACAACCCAGCCCTGTGGAAAATCCTAGCATTAGTTAGATTGGCCTAAACAGTCAGGTGATGTAGGGAACCAATGTGAAGGGGAAGACCAGAGATCCAGAAGGTTACTTTTTGGTCCTCTGGTATGAAAAGATTGCATTCACAAGACACAGTGAAAGGTGTTTAAGTGAGGTCGGGAGGTGTGGTGGTGGACCGAGACCAGGCGAAGGTAGAGCAGAGGGCTAAGAAGTATGAGGTGCTGTTGGAAAGAGTTCAGATAAGCTAAGTGGATGTGAGAGTGACTAGTATGAAAGGTTGACATTGTGGCTGTAAGAGTGTATGATAGAGTGGGTGATACAATGGAGGGTGTAAGAGACAGGAGAGAGTGGGAGTAAAGGGTGGATACAGAGATTAGATGGCGGGATTAAGAGAGTGAAAGAGAGCAGAAGTGAAAAGGATAGGAGACAGGATAGCAGTAGTAGGTGGAGGGGAAGGAGTACGAAAAGAACCAAGGGGCAGCGATGGAGACATTGGAGGTAGAATCGAGTGACAGGATAGAGAAAGGACCAAGGAAGAACACATTTGGGGGGGGGAGAGGCAAGGCGCAGAGAAAGTAGGAGAAGAAAGGCGGGACCAGATCAGATAAATGAGTAAGAGAGTGAGAGGAGAGAGTGTGAGGGCCAGACACCATCTTGAATACTATTGATCCCTTTGTGGGGCACCAGGAGACTGGGGAGTACTTAAGTCCCAGATTGAGTAAGCTTGAGAAGACCTCAGCCCTTAGGGCTTCACCACAATAATGTGACATTTTAGACAGTAGGGGGTTGTTGATCACTAGTTTCCTCACACCACTGGGGAATAGGGAAGCCTGGGTTATGGTGGAGGGAGCCCATGGGAGGTCGAGGAATTAGTCAGGGACATCCTGTAGTCGATCAACCTGCAGTCTTTTCCAGCCATAACAAAGACTTGAAAAATGAAATAAAACCTCTCAACTGTTTTCCCCTGTTTTTGTTGAAATTATTAAAGCAATTTGTGACCCATGTTACAGTGGTGTACATTTGTTTTTACAAAGTTTTACTGTTCGTGAATGTTTTATCTCTTGCCTTTCCTTATAGAAATAATGTATTATACAAATATAGTGTGCGGACATTCTCTTTGGCATTTGTGAAAAGTCTTTACTGTAATGTCAATCAGACCACTCCATCTCCCGAGAGTTAGGCCAAGGCTACTCTTCCACACGGCCACTAAGAGCCAGGTGAGAATGAGAGAATTGTTGGTACCTTTAAGTCATTCAGGATTTCCTTAAGCCTGTAGATCAGGTCTTTAGGCAGATCTTGCTAAAACCCTCATCAACGCCCACTCATGCCACATGATCCCATTCCACTCTAATGCCCATCCCTGCCCTGAGGACCCACCCTGATCTCAGTCCCACTAGACAGGACTCTAATTATCTGGCTGTACTTATGTCATGATCTATGCTTCCAAAAGGTCAGGGTTTTCCCAACTCCCTTGGAAGCAGATCCATAACCCAGGTTCCGAGTGCCAACCAGTCCCAATTGGGACCTTTTGGACCCAGTCCTGGCGCCAGTGGCACCAGGCTCATAAATATGCCCAGTCCCAGCGCTGGAAGCGCCGGGCTCATAATGCTTGGGTGGACTTACCTGCAGCAGACCATGCTGCTTACTTGCCTGCCAGTTGAGCCTCTGATCCTCTTCTGTTTGGAACTACTTTTCCTGTTGGGTGGGGCAGGAGCCACTCCCTAGATTCAGAACACTGGAACTCTTCTGGAAAGCAGGAACTCTTTTCTTACCTAGGCGTGGCTGTGGAAGGAGACACCTAAGCACTACAGGAGGCTATTTAAACCACACCCGATGGATGAATCTTGCTTTGCGTTATTCTGCATCCTCTGCAGCAGAACGCTCATCGTGTCTTCTGCATCTGATCCTGGGCCTAAGGAAAAAGGCTTACCATCCTGAATCCAGTCTTCAGCAACACCTATAAAGACAAGAAAGAACAGGTTAGCATTACGGTCTTCAGTGACAGCTCTTCACTTACCTGGTCCATCGGCTGTCACAAACGCCTCGCGCTGCATTCCGGCATCTGAAAGACAAAAGCTTACCAACTCTTCGCACGCTCCGGAGGCCTTCGGCGCTGCATCCGCATCTGAAAGACAAAACAAGGTGCGTTTAAAGACATTGGGGAACTTTAATACTCATGTGCCATTACTCCTTTCCACATCTAACCCAGTGGGTATTCCGGCACCCTGCAGCCGCTCCGAACTTGTACCTGCAAAATAAAAAGACAGTTAGAGCGCATCGTGAAGCAGGCAACAAGCGCTTACTTACGTGCTTCCAGGCGCTTCTATTCATCACACGGGCTCCATCTTCAACTCACTTCAGCCCGTCATCCGCCATCGCCGGAACCCTGCAAAACAAGAAACATCATTACTAAAGACTTAAGACATTAGAATTACTCGAAACTTACAGTTCGTGCAGTAAACGACGGACAGCAGTCCTCTGAAGTCAAGAGGCCTGCTCCCCTTATCCAGTGAAGAAACTGGTTACAGCACCCTGCCCCGAGGCAGATGGAGAGCACGGCGTTCACTTACCTAAGGTGAGAGCGTTAACCTTTGGGGTTCTACAGGAGAAGAGAAAGGGAAGAAGAGAGAGACATTCAATAACCCAGTTCCTTAATCCCATATTTTCTATCTGCAGACATCTTACCCTTCGAGTCAGACATACAGTGCACAGAGGTCCAGCCCAAAGAGCCAGCCGTGTGTTACACATCACCTTTGAAGATACGGTATACGCCCAGTCAAGACCGGCGCCTCTACGGGAATCAGGTGAGCGTTACAGAACGCAAAGCCTACCACAAAACTCCCGTCCAGGCGCTATGGAAACCTCGGATACCGACCAGCTAGCCCAGTTACTTGGGGAACTAAGGGCAGAAGTGCATGCAGCCCGTCAGGAAACGAACGCTCTAAGAAGGGAACTAATTATTTCCAAGGAGCGAACAGATGATCTCGCTAGACAATTGCTACAGTCACAAGCCGGACAGACCCCGTTACCCGCATCTGGGGGAAATCTTCCTTCTACATCCTCTATGAATCCAGTGCAGATCAACCTACCTGGGAATGTACCTCTGGCTCCGCCCGAACGATTTTCTGGTGACCCAAAGAGGTTTGCAGTATTTATCAATCAGTGCCGGTTGCATTTCTTATGCCGGCCAGCAGCCTTTCCAACTGATCAAGCTAAAGTAGCTTTCGTGCTTTCGTACCTTAGTGGCAATGCGGCAGACTGGTCGATCCCTCTAGTAAATCAAGATGATCCGGTCCTCCATGATTTTCAAGCTTTTCAGCTCAGTATGGAAAAACTGTTCGCAAGACATTCACAGGGGCAGGCCTTGGACAATGAGCTTCTTTCGTTGCGACAAGGTAATCAAGACCTTTTGGCTTATATTGCGTCTTTCAACAGACTGATAGTGGAAACTCAATGGCCTGAGGACAAAAGGATTACGCTGTTTTATAGAGGTCTACGTGGAGAGCTCAAAGATGTGTTAGCCCAAGTAGTGAATCCCCCACAAGATTGTTCGGACTATATAGACTTAGTCGTTCAAATAGATCACAGACTGCAGAACAGGAAGGCCGATCGTTCCAAGTTTGATGCTCGAGTATTTTCCAAACCGCCAACTCCTTCCAAAGGAGTAGACTCCGGGGAACCCATGCAAATAGGGGGTCTGAAAGGTCCTTTAACACAAAAGGAGCGGGAAAGGAGAAAACAGTTGCAATTATGCCTCTATTGCGGAAACTCAGGGCACTTTCTTCGAGACTGTCCGGTGAAACCTGCCAAGAAGGCAGTAGGAGCTGCAGTTACCAAAGTTACAAACTCTGAGCAGGGAAACGACCTCGCCCGACAAGAATAGAGGTCCTCTTGCTGAGCGTGAAAACCAGTTCCGTGACCTCGCATTTCGTGATACCTATGGTCCTCATTAGCCCTGATAATCCGGATCGATTACATGCAATTGAAGCTTACGTCGACAGCGGTGCCATCGGCAATTATGTGGATCATGAAATGGTTTTGAGGATGAATCTAACTCTTTGTCCCAAGGCTGTAAAGGACGTCATTACTATGGTGGATGGTACGGAGATAGCCTCCGGGCCAGTAACGCATACCACTCAAGAGGTGACGCTAGTAAGTCAAGATGGACACCATGAGAAGATCGTGTTCGATGTGATCAAGGCCCCTCAGTTTCAGATTATTCTAGGAATACCTTGGTTAGAGAAACACAATCCTCTGATCGATTGGCGAGCAAGAACGGTCCAGTTTCCAGAATGTGTCTCTACTTGTCACCCTCCACCTGGTTTTGCACTGGCAGCAATTTCTTCAGAGACTCCCCAGTTACCTCCCGAATACCTAGAATACCAAGATGTTTTCCGGAAGGATCAGGCTAATTCTCTACCTCCTCATAGGTCTTATGACTGCCAGATAGACCTGATACCTGGATCTACTCCTCCTTGTAGTAGAATTTATGCCCTCACCGAGCCTGAGAACCTTCACCTTCGACAATACCTGGATCAATACCTGGCAAATGGGTTTATTCGTCCTTCCAAGTCCCCTGCTTCTTCAGCTTTGTTCTTCGTTCCAAAAAAGGAAGGAGACCTTAGAACTTGTATAGATTATCGCTCCCTGAACCAGATCACCGTTAAGAATAGATATCCGTTACCTTTGATCCCTGAACTCCTGGACCAAGTCAGAAAAGCATGCATATATACAAAGCTGGATCTTAGAGGAGCTTACCACTTGGTACGAGTAAAAGAGGGCGATGAATGGAAGACGGCCTTCCGCACCAAGTATGGGCTATTTGAATATCAGGTCATGCCCTTCGGACTTTGCAATGCCCCGGCCGCCTTTCAATATTTTATGAACGATGTCCTCAGAGAGCTCATAGATGTGTGTGTTGTTGTTTACATTGACGACATCCTCGTTTATTCTTCATCGGAATCTGAACATCGGAAACACGTGAAAATGGTCCTCGAAAGATTGCGTCAACACAAACTTTTCGCTAAGTTGGAAAAATGTGTTTTCAACGTGACTGAAGCTGAATTCTTGGGATTCATATTATCACCTGGCGGAGTGCGTATGGATTCAAAGAAGGTCGATGCAGTTCTCAAATGGCCATCACCGTCCTCCGTAAAAGGTGTGCAAAGCATGTTAGGCTTCGCTAACTTTTACCGCAGGTTTATCCCCGAATTCTCTCGAATAGTCCAGCCCATCACTGCCTTGTTAAAGAAAAACAAACGTTTTGAATGGTCTACCGAGGCGGAACAAGCTTTCCAGGATTTGAAGACTAAATTTATCTCTGCACCAATCTTAAAACACCCTCGCCCCGAACTCCCCTACATCGTGGAAACTGATGCTTCAAGCCTTGCCATGGGGGCAGTTCTATCACAAAAGGACCCAGTAACCAATCAGTTGCATCCCGTGGCATTTTGGTCCCGCAAATTCTCGCCTCCTGAAATCAATTACACGATTACTGACAAGGAACTTCTGGCTATCAAGTCTGCCTTTAAGGCTTGGCGGCATTATCTGCTGGGGGCCCGACACACCGTTACTGTGATTACAGATCACCGAAACCTGCAATATTTGAAAACCGCAAAAGCCCAATCCTCTAGACAACTCCGTTGGGCATTATTCTTTGCCGAGTTTGACTTCATAATTACCTATCGACCTGGTACAAAGAACGGTAAAGCTGATGCCCTTTCTCGGATGGGAGTGGAAGAACACTTGATCAACCCTAAACCTGTACCAATCATTCCCGAACAAAGAATTCTGGGTGTAATCGCCACAGAATCCATAGAGGAAGTTAAGGATAAAGCCAGGCAACTTGTAACTCCAGCAGACATACAGAATTGGCATCTGCAGGGAAAGGACTTTGCAGTAAAGGACAACTTATTGTATTTCCAAGAACGATTATACCTACCCAGCACAGATTTACAGAAAAAAGTAATCTCTTGTTATCACGATTCTTTAATGGAAGGACATCCCGGTATGGCCAAGACCTCAGAAAAGATCAAGCGCTACTTCTGGTGGCCGTCTTGGAAAAAAGATATCAGAGACTTTATAATGTCCTGTGGAGTATGCGCCCAAAACAAGAGTCAAAAGGAAAGACCAGCAGGCCTCTTACGCCCTATTGACATCCCACCTCGCCCTTGGCATACGCTTTCTATGGACTTCATCACCGATCTACCTCCATGCTCCGGATACAATACGATTCTAGTAATCGTGGACTTATTCTCCAAGATGGCGCATTTCATTCCGCTCAAAGGCTTGCCAAAAGCAGCAACTCTGGCCCGAGAATTTCTCGAAAACATCGTCCGACTTCCTTCGGTTCTAATTTCGGATCGAGGTAGTCAATTTATTTCTCATTTTTGGCGAAGTTGCTGTCGGTCGGCTCAAATTGATGTGAGACTATCGACCAGTCACCACCCTCAGACCGACGGACAAACCGAGAGGACCAATCAAATTCTGGAACAGTATTTACGCTGCATGCTGCAACAAACTGAAAAAACTTGGAAAGACATCCTTTGGATAGCCGAATATGCCTACAATAACTCTGTCCATTCGGGAACTGGGAAAACCCCGTTTTTTCTTTTATACGGCAGTCACCCTCGAACCTCGGAGTTGGATCCCCTCCAAGATCTTGAAACACCAGCAGTAGACTACCTGCATTCTACAATCACCCAAGCCTTTAAGGAAGCTGTTTCTCACCTTCAAAGGGCTAAAGAACAATACAAGAAAGGAGCAGATCAACATCGGAAGGAAGCCCCTCAATATCAAGTAGGGGATCAAGTCTGGTTATCCACCAAATATCTACCTCTAAAAGGGCCACGCACATTCAACCCAAGATACCTTGGTCCCTATTCCATCACTACCATAGTAAACCCAGTAGCGGTCAAGTTGGACTTGCCCCCGCACATGAAGATACATCCGGTCTTCCACGTCTCTCTATTAAAACCCGTGCAACCTCAAACCCGACTAACTAAGTCTCCAAAACCTATCCTAGTTGATGGAGAACTCGAGTTTGAAGTCAAAAGCATTCTGGACTCCAAGATCTCCAAATCTAAACTATTTTACCTAATTGACTGGAAAGGCTACGGCCCCCAAGAGAGATCCTGGGAACCTGCTGAATATGTCCACGCTCCTCGCCTAATTAAAAGATTTCACCGAACATTTCCTGACAAGCCAAAACCCCCGGAGAAGCCCGGTTTGGGAGGGGCCTTGAGGGGGGGAACTGTCATGATCTCTGCTTCCAAAAGGTCAGGGTTTTCCCAACTCCCTTGGAAGCAGATCCATAACCCAGGTTCCGAGTGCCAACCAGTCCCAATTGGGACCTTTTGGACCCAGTCCTGGCGCCAGTGGCACCAGGCTCATAAATATGCCCAGTCCCAGCGCTGGAAGCGCCGGGCTCATAATGCTTGGGTGGACTTACCTGCAGCAGACCATGCTGCTTACTTGCCTGCCAGTTGAGCCTCTGATCCTCTTCTGTTTGGAACTACTTTTCCTGTTGGGTGGGGCAGGAGCCACTCCCTAGATTCAGAACACTGGAACTCTTCTGGAAGGCAGGAACTCTTTTCTTACCTAGGCGTGGCTGTGGAAGGAGACACCTAAGCACTACAGGAGGCTATTTAAACCACACCCGATGGATGAATCTTGCTTTGCGTTATTCTGCATCCTCTGCAGCAGAACACTCATCGTGTCTTCTGCATCTGATCCTGGGCCTAAGGAAAAAGGCTTACCATCCTGAATACAGTCTTCAGCAACACCTATAAAGACAAGAAAGAACAGGTTAGCATTACGGTCTTCAGTGACAGCTCTTCACTTACCTGGTCCATCGGCTGTCACAAACGCCTCGCGCTGCATTCCTGCATCTGAAAGACAAAGGCTTACCTACTCTTCGTGCGCTCCGGAGGTCTTCACACTGCATTCCGGCATCTGAAAGACAAAAGCTTACCAACTCTTCGCACGCTCCGGCGGCCTTCGGCGCTGCATCCCGCATCTGAAAGACAAAACAAGGTGCGTTTAAAGACATTGGGGAACTTTAATACTCACGTGCCATTACTCCTTTCCACAGCTAACCCAGTGGGTATTCCGGCACCCTGCAGCCGCTCCGAACTTGTACCTGCAAAATAAAAAGACAGTTAGCAACAAGCGCTTACTTACGTGCTTCTAGGCGCTTCTATTCATCACACGGGCTCCATCTTCAACTCACTTGAGCCCGTCATCCGCCATCGCCGGAACCCTGCAAAACAAGAAACATCATTACTAAAGACTTTAAAGACATTAGAATTACTCGAAACTTACCGTTCGTGCAGTAGACGACGGACAGCAGTCCTCTGAAGTCAAGAGGCCTGCTCCCTTTTTCCAGTGAAGAAACTGGTTACAGCACCCTACCCCGAGGCAGATGGAGAGCACGGCGTTCACTTACCTAAGGTGAGAGCGTTAACCTTTGGGGTTCTACAGGAGAAGAGAAAGGGAAGAAGAGAGAGACATTCAATAACCCAGTTCCTTAATCCCATATTTTCTATCTGCAGACATCTTACCCTTCGAGTCAGACATACAGTGCACAGAGGTCCAGCCCAAAGAGCCAGCCGTGTGTTACACATCACCTTTGAAGATACGGTATACGCCCAGTCAAGACCGGCGCCTCTACGGGAATCAGGTGAGTGTTACAACTTAGTCTTTTTACTAAAATTGTACCGTTAGGTGTAGGCCTCTCTCCCACTATACAGGACCCTCAAATTCTGGGTGTAGCCTCAGTCTCAGCTTAATATGCGCGGATACCTACTACAGTATGAAAGCTAAGCCCCCTGGTATAGACCTGGATATATTGCCTCAGCTGAGCAACATCGCAACCTAAGGTACGTATATCTCACACCACTAGTGTGGACACTGGCCACAGGCACGGCCAAGCATCCATGCACGATAGAACATGCCTACGGCTAAGCGCATGTGGTCTAGTGCACACATAGCCGTCCAGACTGAAACACCCGACATACCTCATCACCTCTGCCACAAGCATACAGCGACCACCACCCCAAAGGAACTTGGTATAGCTGGCCTCACATAGACTCTCAACAATAGCCATCTTTCTCTAACCCTCAGCAGCACCCACCCATGTGACTGACCTCTCTTGGGCTGCTTAGTCGCGCCTTGCCAGCCACCCAAGTCCTAGAACGGCAACATGCACACACGTATCTCCTAAACAAAATCCCCTAGAACTTTCCAACCTCATCGATTACGGTCACCAAGGGCATTCAACATAGGAAAAAGCACATTGAGGCCACACAAGTGAGGAAAGAGCACCATATAAATATACAATACAATACAATACATCAACAGAATATACATTTCTGGATATCTAAAACATTCAGGGTTCGAAATTGCTGGGAGCAATTTAGCCCCTGCTTCTACTCGAAGAGAGCCTGGATAGTTTAAAACTAACAGTGACCAGGAGCTACTTCTGGTTTCCCAGGCAAACTGGTGCCTTACATACATGCACATGTGACACTGACTTTGAGTGTTTTATAATGTAAATAAAGAAGAATTAGAACACATTCAAATATAATGGATCATACATAATGGACATAAAGTGAAAGTGTGCATGACACGCGGCATGCAGAAGTTAGATTTGTATTGTGCAGAGCACTTACTCCTGGTTCCCCAGCAGTAGCTCCTGCCTTCTGTATGATGCCCACCACCCAGGAGCTGGCTTTAGCTCCTGCTTGATGAACCTGAATTTTGGGCCCCGAAAATGACATTATTTCTGGCTACAGTGCTAATTTGGATAATGGCAACAGAAAACAGTCTTAACTTGCTTTTGGAATTATATAGAACATCGCTCCAAAATAAACATTATATAAAAGGGATAATGTACCCAGTGCAAGAGGCTATATGGATATTGCAAGTCATCAAGGACTTCCGTGACCCCATAGAAAAAAGAGGCAGGAGGCAGAGTTCCTTATTAAGGTCACATAACTTAATGGGGCCTTGCAACATCCCTTTTACCCACGGTAGGGTGAATTCTCTTTCTTAAAATACATGACCTCACATTGTCTTCCCCTTTTACACAAAGCATCTGGCTTAATCGAACATTAGAACCTTCAGTTGTTGATCCAAACAAACAATGCAGGCTCTGTTTGGATAAAAAACGAATGTGCATTTTGTAATGTGTTTCAGCAAAATAGTATAAACAATTTATATAAAATGTATCTGCACGTTACTTTATTTTAGACCAATAAAGGTTTTTAGATTTTCTTTTTTGTGTTCAATTCCACCAATGCACAAAACATACTATCATAAACATTCCTGATCAATTAATGTTTATAACTTGCTGCAGAAAGATTTCAGCAGAACGGAATTCGAAAAGCCAGTCACAACTTTAATTATACGCTGCAGTGACATCTGGAATTCTGCTCTGTGCTGGCTCAAGAAGCAGGTATTGTGTCTTCCCACATATGGAACAAGTTACTTACCTGTAACTGTTGTTCTCCAGCATGGGTCTGGCATGGATTCACATGCTCATGAATATTCCCTGTCGTCAGGCCGGGAATCCTCGGTATAGAAAAAAAAAATCAGTATCAGTTTTGTTTCTGATCTGTCTTTCTTAGTAGTAACCAATCACTGGTCTCTGGGTCATACTGCCCCCAGCCAATGACTGCCCTCTCCCTAAGCCCCGCCTCCGGCAGCCATCCTCAGATTTGGTAACACGTAAAGTGGCAGTATGACCAAGTGAAGAGCCGCAGAGGGGTAGGCCGGAGGGTTCGCATGTGAATCCATGCCAGACCCATGCTGTAGAAGAACAAGTTACTTCTTACCTTGTAACGTTCTTTCGATGGGATGTTCCTCCGACGTATTCCTTATCTTAGATATCTCTTTCCAGCTTTGCTGGCCTCGGAAATTTTCTCTCTCGAGAGGGCGCTGCGCGTCGACGTCCGCCGAGTCGATGTCCCTCGACAGCCGCCGTATCGACGTCATCCTGCCTATAAAGGCCGCGCGCAGCGTCCGTTGCTCAGTTCCGTTTTGTAGCCCACAATAATTCTTTCTGGACTAGACTAATCACCCTGAAGGAGCGTAAGCTGCAACAACAAGGGAAGTAGTACTGCGGGAATGGATGGGAGGGTCCATAAGGAATACGTCGGAGGAACATCCCATCGAAAGAACGTTACAAGGTGAGAAGTAACTTGTTCTTCGAAGGGATTGTGTCCTCCGACGTATTCCTTATCTTAGATAGGCTCCCATAGCAGTATTCTGTTATTGGAGGTGGGAGTACTGACTTCATGCTTCCTCTTATTGATGAATAGAGTGCAATACTGCCCTTCCAAACCTAGTTTCCTGACTGGAGGAGGAATCCAAGTTGTAAAACCGTGTAAAGGTATGGACGGACGACCATGTGGCAGCCGCACGTATGTCTCAAACCGGCACTCCTCTTTTGAGGGCCGATGAGGCTGCGATACCTCTGGTCGAATGAGCCCTAAGATTTTGAGGGGGCTCTTTTCCTGCCAGTTTATAACATTCCAAAATGGCTAAAATAATCCATCTGGAAATGGTCTGCTTAGTTATCGGTAGCCCCAGCTTGTGACCTGCGTAGCCTACAAACAGCTGGTCTGCTTGTCTTATCCTAGCCAGTCTACTAATGTAAAAACTTAAAGCCCTTCTTGGGTCCAGCCTGTGTAACCTCTCTTCCTCTTTCCCCGGATGGGGAGGAGGATAGAAAGATGGAAGGGTAATCTTCTGTGTGATATGAAATTCAGAAACCACCTTTGGGAGGAAATTAGGCTTCACTTGCAGAACAACTTTGTCTTTGTGAAAGATTGTATGAGGGGGTTTACAAGAAAGAGCTTGTAACTCACTCACCCTTCTAGCAGATGTAAGTTCTACTAATAAAACAGTCTTAAGGGTAAGAAACCTTAACGAACAAGAGTGGAGTGGTTCGAAAGGTGTGCCCATCAGGAAAGTTAGGACTACATTTAAATCCCATAGGGGAACCTGGAATGGTCTTGGGGGATAAACGTTAGTTAACCCCTTTAGAAACTGTATTACCAAGGGTAACTTGAAATAGGATGGTTCTTCCGCAGTGCGCTTAAAGATGGATAGCGCTGCAAGATAGCCCTTGATGGTGCCAACTTGAAGGCCTGAATTCGCTAAATAAAGTAGGAAGGACAAAACCATTGGTGTACCACATGAAAAGGGATCGATATTCTTTTCCCTACACCAGCTGCAAAATCTGTTCCAACGGCAGCGGTATAAAGATTTTGTTGCTGGCCTTCTTGCCGAAAGCAACACCTCCATAACGTCATCAGGGAGGTCCCAATCCTTGTACCTCAGCCTTTCAGAAGCCAAGCGTGAAGGTTGAGGGTTTTGATGTCTGGATGGAGAACATGACCTCCCTTCTGTGAGAGCAGATTCTGAGTGGAAGTCGAATTGGAGGGCAGATGGACAAGTCTAGAAGGTCCGGGTACCACGTTCTCCTGGTCCAATCCGGGGCAATTAGGATCATGGTTTTCAGGAATCTTCTCAACCTCCTGATCATTTGAGGAATGACAGGGACTGGTGGAAACGCGTACAGGAGTGGAAACTCCCAGTCCACTATGAACGCGTCTCCCAGAGCTCCTCTCGGGGGAAATTCCCTTGAGCAGAACAGATCGCACTTCCTGTTGACACTGGTGGCGAACAGATCCACCTGAGGGGTTCCCCAAAGGGCGAAGATCTCTTGAAGGACTTCCTGAGCTAGTTCCCACTCGTGGGAGACTGTGCTCTGCCTGCTCAGAGCGTCCGCTGTCAAGTTCTTCTCTCCGGCTAGGTGAACTGCCGATAGAGAGATTCCTTCTTGGATTGCCCAAAACCAGAGCTGCATCGCCTCTCTGCACAGTGGCAGTGATCCTACGCCTCCTCTTTTGTTGAGGTAATGCATGGCCACTGTGTTGTCCGTCATTATCAGGACATTCTTTCCTTGTACAGATGGCAGAAAAGCCTTCCGCGCAAGTTTGATGGCCCTTAGCTCTAACAGGTTGATGTGTAGTCTGGACTCCGATGGAGACCAACGACCGCTGATGGTCAAGTCGTTGGCATGGGCTCCCCACCCCGCGAGTGAGGCGTCTGTGACTACTGTTTTCTCTGGCCATGGTTGCCTAAACAGTTCTCCTTTCAAGATGTTCTCCCGACAGGCCCACCACTGAAGGTCTCGAGCCACCCTGTCGGGAACCTGAAGAAGATCTGTCATTCTCCCTGAGAATTGTGACCACTGAGTTCTCAGTGCCCACTGGAGGGATCTCATTCTCGGCGAGCCTCTGGCGCTAGGAAAATGCAGGATGCCATGAGGCCTAGCAACCTCAAAAAGTCGAAGGCTGGGAGACGTTGGGCATTTTGAAACTTGGTGACCATCTGTAGAATATCTTGAGCCCTCACCTCTGGTGGCGAGGCTTTTCCCAGGGAAGTGTCCAGGATCGCTCCGATGAACTGGAGTCTCTGCGATGGTATCATTTGTGACTTCTTTAAATTGAGGGAGAAGCCCAGTCTGTGAAGGGAGTGGCAAACATAATCTAGCTGGATCTGAGCTTGTTCCGAAGATACAGCTCTGATCAACCAATCGTCCAGGTAGGGGTAGACGTGAACCCCTTCCCTCCTTAGACTTGCAGCCACTACCGACATTAACTTGGTGAAGACCCTCGGGGCGGAGGTCAGCCCAAATGGCAGAACTTGAAATTGATAATGAGAGTTGCCAATTGCGAACCTCAGGTATTTCCTGTGTTTGAGATGGATTGGCACATGGAAATAAGCGTCCTGAAGGTCCAGAGATACCAACCAGTCCTGGAACTGAAGGGCCTGAAGGATCTGAGAGAGAGTTACTATCTTGAATTTGTCTTTCCTGAGGAATTTGTTCAATTCCCACAAGTCCAAGAAGGGTCTCAGTCCTCCGTCTTTCTTTGGTATGAGAAAGTAAGGGGAGTACCAGCCCTTGTTCCTCTCCGCTACAGGTACCGGTTCTATGGCACCTTTCTCTAGCAGGTCTAAAATTTCCTGCAAGAGGAGCGGATCTGGAGCTTTTTGAGAGCTGATCCCAGGTGGATGACTCTGAGGTATGCGTAGGAGAGGCAGGCAGTAACCTTGTGCAACTGTCTCCAATGCCCAAGCATCTGACGTGATAGCCTGCCATTCCGCCAGATGTTGAGTTAACCTGCCTCCTACAGGTGTCTAGTGAGGGAAGTCCTCAGAGTGGTTTTGGGGCGGCTGATGCAGATGCCGATGGTAAAGAGGCACCTGCTGTTGCTGCGGCTTTTGAATATCTACCCCGTCCACCTCGGGTAGTTCTTCTTTGTCCCCTTTGAGCCGGTCGTCCTCTACCTCTTCCGAATGCGGAGAAGAAGCGAAAAGACTTGCCTCTCGCAGAGGTTCCTGTGGGACGAAAAGGTGTCTGACGGATCGCAGCGCCTAGGGATTTTGCTGCTGCTTTTGATGTTTGCAGTTTTTCTAAACTGTCATCT
Source organism: Ambystoma mexicanum (assembly GCF_040938575.1). NCBI lineage: Eukaryota > Metazoa > Chordata > Amphibia > Caudata > Ambystomatidae > Ambystoma > Ambystoma mexicanum. The sequence continues at coordinate 150,535,165 of NC_090931.1, forward strand.
GCCTTTTTCCCAAACAAAGAAGAGCCATCAAATGGCATATTCAAGAGGCTGGCTTGCACATCTGGGGCAAAACCAGACTCTCAACCAAGCAAATCTCCTGGTTGTTGTACTTGCCGCCATTGCTCTGCTGATACTGTCAGCCGAGTCAATGCCCGTCTGGAGGGCTTCGCACATAGCGTCTTTACCGTCCCTTATGATATTTAGGAACGCCTCCCTTTCTTCTCCATTCGGGATGCAGTCAGCCGCGGTAGAAGCACACTCCCAAAGTGTATGGCTAAATCTAGCAAGGGTGCAAGTAGCATTAATAGATTTTAACGCCATGCTACATGCCGAAAAGACTTTCTTAGCCATAGCATCGTATTTCTTATCGTCCCTGTCCTGTGGGACGGTAGGATAAGCAGTCTTCATGTCAGTAGAAGATGCTGCCTGTACCACCAGACTTTCTGGGGATGGGTGTTTGGACAAAAATTCCGGGTCTGCAGAAGATACCCTGTATTTAGCAGACAGTTTTTTATTTACTGCCGGGACGACATCTGGGGTTTCCCAGTTCGTCATTATTTTTCTTTGAAGAGCTTTATGAAAAGGTACTACAGGATCCTCCTGTGGACCTTTATCAAGAATATCAGTGAGGTCATCCTGTTGGAAACCCGGTGAAGGTGTTGACCACCCCATAAATTCTGTAATCCAGGCTCTATAAGGGGTTTCAGCATGCTCCCCCGGGTCTAGCGAACTCCACCTCTGGGGAAGTGTCTAAACCACTTGCCTCATGTAACGAATCATGGAGTTCCTTTAATCTGCGTTCCTCTGAGGATAACCCCCCTTGAACTGGGGTTGCAGATCCCGGCAACTCAAATGGCTCTTCTTGATCAGACAGTTCTCCCTCTTCCATAATTGAAGACATTGTTCTCAATTGGTCTGAGCTCACAAAGGGGGTGAAACCCATCTCCAAGGCAGAGGGTGCCAAACTTGTCGTAATCGGCCTCGAAAACGTCTATGTCGTCGACACTGACGTCGAAGGCTTCGAAAGTGGCGTCGAAAACAAAGGTGGAGGCCTTGAGGTCTTCGATAGAATTGGAATTCTGCTCGAGGATATCGACATCGAAGACCTGGGAATAGCCACTGGGTGCGCCGCAACCGTGACTTTCCTTGGCGTCGACGTCGAGTCGACAGACCCGTGTGTCGAAGGTCCCTTCGACAACGGCGTCGAAGACACCGACCTCGGCGTCGACGGAACCTTCGAAGAAGGATTCAAGGTCTTTGCTTTACTCGAGGGTTCGTGACGCGCTCGAGAAGCTTCCTTCGCCGGGTCCTGCGACTCGCAGCGTTTTGGACCTTCGGGTCTTTCGACCAGAGCATCGCTCTCGGCAGTCTTCGAGGGGGTCGAGGCCGCTTTCTCGAAGACGCTCATCATATTTTTTCGGAATTTCTCCCATTCAGCCCGGGAACTATGCTTCGTGGGGCAAGGGATTCTCTTAGGTGAAACAGAGGAAGAGGAGGACGAAGAAGGGGATCTTCGGCGTCTCCTTTTCGAGTGCTTCGATCTCGAAGAATGATGGGACCCGCTTCGAGACTTGGAGCGCGAATGGTGACGAGGAGACGAATGTCTCGACTTCGTCGAGGAAGAAGAAGCTTTAGAAGTCTTACCTTTTTCCAGCTTCCCCCTACGCTCCTTCAGGGCTTTAGCTGTCATGGACATAAAGTCCCCACACTCCGAACAATGGTGTTCAGCTCCCAAACACCACAGACAGACCCTGTGAGGGTCCGTTATCGACATCTTTTTTCCACAGTCTCGGCATTTTTTAAAGCCGGACCGAGGGGTCGTCGGTTCAGACGAGGAAGCCATCGAGTATGGATTGAATATCTCGAGGAAAATGGAATAATAGATGTACGAAACTGAGCAACGATATTCCGAGGCACTGAGTAAGCGCGGAAAAACGGAACTGAGCAACTGACGCTGCGCGCGGCCTTTATAGGCAGGATGACGTTGATACGGCGGCTGTCGAGGGACATCGACTCGGCGGACGTCGATGCGCAGCGCCCTCTAGAGAGAAAAAATTTCCGAGGCCAGCAAAGCTGGAAAGAGATATCTAAGATAAGGAATACGTCGGAGGACACAATCCATTCGAACAACAGTTACAGGTAAGTAACTTGATCCTTCTCCACCATGGGGTCTGGCATGGATTCACATGCTCATGAATAAGAGAATACATAGCAGTACACACATGCACAACCACTGGAGGTGGCAACAGGCTCAACATTAAGCAATACAACAACTCAACATTAAGCAACTCTTACCTCCTCACCAGGCTCACCTTAGGCGAACAGGTTGCGCAGCACTGCTTGGCTGACCCTGGACTCCTCCCTGGAGTCCCGATCGACGCAGTAGAATCTTGTGAAAGTGTGCGTCGACCTCCACGTCGCAGCCCTGCAGATGTCCAGCAGGGGCACACCAGACAGGAAGGCTGTGGTAGCAGCGATCACTCTGGTCGAATGGGCTCTTGGACGGCCGGGCAGCTGTCGGTTTGCCAACCGGTGACGGTGCATGATGCAGCCGGAGAGCCATCTGGAAATGGAAGTCTTCGAGAGAGCCTTCCCTTGAATCACAGTCCCAAAGTTCACAAACAGCTGTGACGTCTTCCGAAAACTCTTCGTGCGGTCCACTTAGAACTTCAGCGCTCTAGCTACATCCAGCGAGTGCAAAGTCCTCTCGGCCGGCGATGAAGGCAACGGGAAGAAAACTGGCAACACCAAGGGCTCGTTGAGGTGGAAGTCCGACAGCACCTTGTGCATAAAGGATGGGTGTGTCCTCAGCACCACCCTCGTGTCATGAAAAGTCAAGTATGGAGGCTTGCAAGATAGGGCCTGGAGCTCTCCCACTCGTCGTGCGGCGGTGATGGCCACAAGGAAAGCTGTCTTCCATGACAGGAACTTCAAAGGCACCGAATGCATAGGCTCGAATGGGGCCCCCATGAGCTTGGTCAGCACCACATTAAGCTCCCACGCAGGAGCCTTCACCGGCGGGAATGATAGGAATAGTCCCTTCATGAATTCTTTCACCAGGCGATGAGACCACAAGGACGCCCGTCCCGTCGTCCGGGTATATCGGGAGATTGCAGCCAGATGTATTTTGATGGAAGCGTGAGCCAGTCCAGCTTTGGCCAGCGACAATAGGTACGGCAGTACTTGAGGGGCTGTAATCCGCAGAGGGTTAATCTTCTGTGCACGGCACCAGACAGAGAACCTCTTCCATTTATGTCCGTAGCACTTGAGAGTTGAGGACGCCCGGGCCTTTGCAAGAACCTCTCTGCCGTCGGCCGGGATGTCGTACCTTCCAAACTATAGTGCTGCAGGAGCCAGGCTTGCAAGTTCAGCGACTCTGGGTTGTGGTGAAGAATGGCTCCTCCTTCTCTGGAGAGAAGGTCTGCGTCCGTCGGCAGCTTGACTGGTGGGGACGTTGACAAGTCCAGAAGGTCCGGGAAACAGATCTGTCTCGGCCACGCCGGTGCGACGAGGAACATCCTGCACCGGGACCTCTTGAGCTGGTTGATGAGCCGGAGCAGCAACGGCAGCGGAGGGAACGCATAAAGAAATAGGCCATCCCAGGGGAACGAGAAAGCATCACCCATGCTCCTCGGCTGGGGGAACCTGCTGGCGAACCTCCGGCACTTGGAATTTGTCGCCGTCGCGAAGAGATCGATTTGGGGTTCACCCCATCGTCGGAAGAGTCGATCCACTTGATCCTGGCGTAGTTCCCACTCGTGGCACGAGCGCAGCTCCCTGCTGAGTGAGTCGCTGATTGTGTTTTTTATTCCTGCAAGATGAAGAGGCACCAGAAGCATCCCTTGGGCGACAGCCCAATGCCACAGATCTTGGGCTTCCTTGGATAGGGCCTGGTTCCGCCCTACTTCCGGATGTTGAACATCGTGATGGTGTTGTCGGTGAAGATCCTCACCACCTTGCCCTTGAGGGACGGAAGAAAGGACCCGAGGGCCCAGAACACCGCACAGAGCTCCAAGATGTTGATGTGGAGAGACTTCTCCTCCGGGAGCCAAAGGCCTCTCGGGTGAAGATCTCCGGAGTGTGCTCCCCAACCTTCCAGGGAGGCGCCCGTCGTCACCGTCACCTGGTGAGCTGGGGTCTGAAAGTCCGTGCCCGCCGACAGATGGGAGCGGGTACCCCACCACCGGATCGCCTGACGGAGCGTCTCGTTGAGGGATCCTGCCCTCGAAGCTGCCCGTCGACTGGATCCAGCGGGCGTCGAGGAACTCCTGTAAGGGTCTCATCCAAAGCCTGCAAAGGCGCACCAGATAAATGCAGGAGGACATCATCCCGAGGAGAGACTTGATAGATCTTACCCTGGCCATGTCCGTGGCCAGCAGACGCTGCACCTTGCCCAGAATGGTCCTGGTCCTTTCCTCCGACGGCGAGGCCTGCCGCGCCACTGTGTCGAGCTTGGCTCCCAGAAACAGGGCGACTTGCGACGGAACCAGGTGGGATTTTGGAAAGTTGATGGAGAATCCCATTTCCGTGAGCAGCTGGACGGTCTTCGCAGTGTGCTCCACGGCGAGCTCCCTTGTCCTTGCCCGGATGAGCCAGTCGTCCAGGTAGGGGTAGACGTGGATCCCCTGTAGGCGCAGCCGCGCCACCACCGGTGCGAGGCACTTGGTGAACACCCTGGATGCCGACTTCAATCCGAACGGGAGGGCCTTGAACTGGTAGCGCCGCCCTTGGACCACAAACCTGAGGAACTTTTGTGACTTTTTAGAATGGGGATGTGGAAGTAGGCATCCTCCAAGTCCAACGATGACAGGAAATCGCCCTCCTCCAGCTGTCCCAGCACATGCTAGAGGGTGACCATACGGAACTTCTGTGCCTTGATGTACTTGTTCAGTCGTCGTAGGTCCAGGATGGGGCGCCATCCTCCTGTCTTCTTTTTTACAAGGAAGTACCTTGAGTAAACTCCGGAGCCTGAAGCCTCTTTGGGACAAGCTCGATGGCACCCTTCTTGAGCATCACCCTTACTTCCAACAGTAGTTGAGGGACGTGAATTTCCTTCCTGGCCACGGATGGAACGCGAGGGCACTTCTTCTGAAACTCGAGGGCATGCCCTTGGGCCAGGGCGTCCAGCATCCAACGGTCGGTGGATATGGACTCCCACACGCTGACGAATCTCACCAGCCGGCCTCCCACGGGGTGCTTCGGCAGGAGCCCGACCCCACAGTCGGTTCAATCTTGTTTGGAGGCCGCCTTGCCTCCTTGTCAATGACGACGGGCACCACCTGACTTGCCGCGTCCCCTGTAGGCTTCCTGGGACGAAGATCTTGCCGCTTGGCGGTAAGTGGAGGAGCCACTGCCGGATCCCTTGGAGGCACCTTGTCTGCCTCCGGAGCTCCGAAAGGACAGCCGTCGTTGTTGGAGCACTCCCAGTGGCCGGGCAGTCTCTGTGTCCGTCTTGATGGCCTGAAGGGACTCATCAACCGCCTTCCCAAACAGGTTGTTCCCGTCGAAGGGCATGTCCGAAACCTTGGTTTGTACGTCCTGGCGGAAATCCGTGGCCTTGAGCCATCCTCGTCGTCTCAAGCAAACGCTGTTGCCCAACTGACGGAAACCGGTGTCGGCGATGTCTGTTGCCACCGTGATGGCGTGGTCCGAAGCAATCTCCCCCTCCTGTAGGATTTCAAGGGCCTCAGCCCTTTTGGCGTCCGGAAGGAAGTCTAACAGAGGGGCGATTTTGAACCACAACTCCCTGTCGTAGCGGGCTACGATAGCCAGGGCGTTGGCCGCCTTAATAGTCGTCGCTGCGGATGAGATATATCCGTCGTCCCATCGTGTCCAACTTCCTGCCCTCGCCGTCCGGCGGGGAAGTTGATGTGGAGGCCGATGGCCCCCCCAGCTTTCTTCTTTGCCGCCGCGACGACCGAATCCGGGGTAGGTTGTGCCCGAAGGCACAAGCGGGCAGCGTCAGGGACCCGGTACTTCTTCTCGTACCGGTCCCTCTTTGCCGGCGCCGTGGCAGGGTTCTTGAGGAGGGCGAGCCCCTCATCCCAGATGTCATCAAGAAGCGGTACGGCGAGGACCATTTTCCTTTTAGCCTTGCGCCGTTGGTAAAGGAACCCTTCTTTCTTCTTTTCTTCTGGGCAGAGCTGAAAAAGCTTGGATGCCCTGGAAATCATGGCATGAAAGGATCCAATCTCGTCGGGTGGGGACGCCCGAGCAGGGGGCGACGGGGGACACGTCCCGTCGTCGCCTCCGTCGTCATCTGTACCTGCCGTAGCCGTGTCCGTGCCTGTATCATCCCCGTGGGTAGTAGACCGGGGGGAAGGCAGAGCAGGCCGCAGAGGTGGGAGAGGTGGCGTAGGATGCGCCCTCCTCCTCTTATGCGGTGGACTCTCCGAAGGTCCTGGCTCCGGTTCCCCCGTCGGGTCTGGCTCAGGTACCTCCGTCGGGGGAAGGGGCAACCTTGTCCTTATATCCGAGCATAAGGACTGAATCGCTGACAAAATGGCCACCGAGGTGTCCTGCGGCGCCGGAAATGACGGGCGCGAGTGCTCTTGAGGAGCCTTGTCGGCGACACAGATGCTCTCGTCGGGATCCCTCCCGATGGGCTGGGCCTCCTCCACTACCTCCTCCACTACTTCTTCAGAGGTCGTGTCCGTATCCACGATGGCCACCAGCCCCTCCCCCACCTTTTCCAACGAGGACTTCGTGGGGGTCTTCTCAATGGGCCTGAAAGACTACTCCCTCCGCGGTGGCAGGGAGACTCTGGGTCCTGAGGGCACCTCCACTGGTGTAGCCTCCACATGCTGAGCCAGGGCCGCGGCGACAACCTCAATCGAGATCTTAGCAGGGTGAATTAAGACCATTGTCACCTTCTGGACGCCTGGGCCTTCACCTTGGGGGGAGGGTCCGAGCCTCGCTCCCCCTCTGCCGGAATCTTCGAGATCGACCGGGGCCTCTCCAGAAGCTTCGCCAGGTTCTCGGACTTCCTCTTACCCGAGCGTTGGCTCGTGGTTGATGGCGCCGGGGAGGATGCGCCCTGCGTGGCAGCCAAGGAGCCCGACCGTTCGGCGCTCCCGGTGCCCGCGGACTCGCGGTGCTTAGCCTTTTGTTGGGCTCCTGTCGCCGGGGCACCCTCACAGGACTTAGAAGACCGCTCGGACTTCTTTTTCTTCTTCTCGGCTGACGGGCTCTTCCCTTCCAGCCAGTTGGCGAGACGGAGGTGGCGGTCCTTCATGGTCCGCTCCGACATGTTCCCACAAAACGCACAGTCCTTCTCCTTGTGCGTCTTTTCCTCATGGAGACAGTAGAGGCATAACGAATGCTGGTCCTCCTTGAAAACATTCTGAAGCTGGCATCCAGGGCAGGTCCTGAACAGCTTCCCGGGCGTCGAGCTTCCTTTCTCCTGGGCCATGTCCAGGGTAGGCCTTGGAACTTCTGGAATCCTCCAAAAGCGTAACTCAACGAAATCTTCACCCTTGAGGGGCGTAGAAAACTCCAAAACGGATCCCCGTTGATCGGATGTAGAAACGGTGGAGCTTGAGGCTCTATTTAACCGAAAAATGAGAAAAATCTCCTGAAAAAGCGCGAAAACGCAGCAAAAGCTTGAGAGCTACAGCACGAGGACTCCCAACACTTGAACGTGCGGTAAAAATTTGAGGATGGCTGCCGGAGGCAGGGCTTAGGGCAGTCATTGGCTGGGGGCAGTATGACCCAGAGACCAGTGATTGGTTACTACTAAGAAAGACAGATCAGAAACGAAACCGATACTGATTTTTTTCTATACCGAGGATTCCCGGCCTGACGACGGGGAATATTCATGAGCATGTGAATCCATGCCAGACCCCATGCTGGAGAAGTAAAAAGTTAAAACAGTTGAAGTACTCGGGTCATTATCTTATTTCAGGTGACGTCACAAATAGCTTGCAATAAGAACATTTACAGTCTTTTATAAAGCGCTATATAAATAAAAATAAATACAAAAATAGAAATATGGATATAGCAGGTTGCCATACATTATACGGATATTAAAAGTCACTTGAGAGTTCTGTGCTTGTATATGGCACAAAAACACCTGCAACTTTTAATACCCTTACATTGTACTTTGAGAGTACATTATTTTATATATTGTTATTCATTAAGTCCAGAACCATATAAAACAAGCACAGGAAAAGCCAGAAATGTAAGCTTTTGTAGATATTCACTCCATTTTACATTTATAGGCTTGAATTTGTGTCTGCCCAATAAAGAACGACCAAGCTCAAATAACATGCAAGCTAAACGACCAGTCATCATGGGACCATTATAGCATGAGCAGTTAGCATCGGCTACTCGATTAAATCTTTCAATCATTTCACCTCGTCGACCGAGGCTTGAAGCCTGCAGCTTATATAGTCTGATACAGAGTTTTGTATCTCTTGACCATCCAGCATCTTCAACTCAGTCAGTTAGGGCTATTGAGGATGTCCAACAGAACTGTTAAAGCCACAAACATTTGTTTAATACAGGGCCAAAAATCCAGACTGTACCACCCCAAAGCAGAATACATACATACATGATATGAGACCATTTGTAAAAAGGCCTGCACTTCTCAATAACCATCTGTAATGCTTTTGAGTTATAAAAAAAGCTGCATTATAAGGTCAACTCTGAATCACTACAGAAACATGTTTTTCTCGCCTATGTTAGTCTGCATTGCTTCCAGGACTGTTTTGAATAAAGATGCCAGCTGGTGTTCGATAATGTTGTAGAGCCGAAGGAAGGTTATGCTGTATTTCTCACTTTGATGCGAGCGGGAAGAGTTTACACCTCTGGAGGTTGCCATAGGTAATTTCGGCCGAGGATCAATGGGAATTGGCAACAGGTGGACTTTGAAAGTCAGATGCTGCATTTGTGGGAGGTCTAAAATGGAGAGCACCGGATTAAGCAGACAGAGAAAAGCTACGGAGAAAGAGTGGACGCATTGCTTTCTCTGCACGTTAAGCAAATCTCTCTGCCTGCCTGTTTCGGGGCTTTCCAGTGCAGTTCTGGCGAGTTAGAGTTTTGTGGCCGATGCTTTAACAGTGAAGTATTTTAAAACATTCATGTATTCATTTTACTGCATTTATTCTTTTATGTATGCTGATTTGTGAATAAACGGCCATTAAGAGCCATTTTACATGTTAGCCAAGTGCGTTATGTGTATGTGTGTATGTGAATTATCGTCTTTCACTGTGTAAAGTTTCTCTTTTCAATGTGTGCTGGGGCTGAGAAAAAAAGATTACTGTGCACTAATGGTACTGCAAAGAGCCCAAAACTCTGCCGCAAAACTGCTTCCCGCCCTGGAACAAAGAGACCACATCTCGCCTGCTCTCCGAACCATCCACTGGCTCCCAGTCAGACGAAGGGCCACCTTTAAGACCCTATGCATCACTCACCAAGCAGTGCACAAGACCAGCCAATGTCCCTACAAGAAAAGATAAAACCCTACCTCTTATCTCGCACCCCAAGATCAAGCACTGCCCTCCTTCTAGTGATTCCAACCTCCAACTACGTCAAGATCGGAGGATCCACCTTCTCAACCTTGCTCCCAACTTTGTGGAACTCACTCCCCCCACATATTCGACACACCCAAGACTATATGACCTTCCACAAAGCTCTAAAAACGTGGCTCTTTCCGTAATGCCGACCACAACCATTTCAGGGGACGGAGTCCTTGCAACCCATTGACAAATGTTCAATGAGATCCCGAGCAATGACACCACTGAATACACTTATTAAGTCACTATTAAGTGAACACATGCTCGAAATTCGGAATAGCGAACTCCTTAGATCATAACTCCACCCAAACACTCACCTCGTATATCACTATGCCTACTCTCTACTCTACACCAACACACAATTAGAGTACAGCTATACCCCTCCATCAATTTCAGCCTAGCTGCTCACATATGTACATTACACCATGAACAACTCACCATTCTAATAAAACGTAGCAACATCCCATAACAAACCGGCCAAGCTGCACACATAACCGTCCTACACAGGCCTAACCGAGTAAGAACCCAATCTTTGAGTGCAACCTCCAGACTGCACACATTCAACTGATCTCAATTCCACCACACCTAATGCTAAAATGCAGCTACCATCAAGCAATTACATCAGCTGCACAAATAACTGGTGCACCCAAGCACCCTATGACACCTTACTCTCTTCAACTGACCTGGACTACGGTTCCCGAGGGCGTTCAACCTACCAGCGCTTTGAGGTCATATCAATGATATATAGAGCGCTATATAAATGCCAAATAACATAACATAACATAGCATAATGGAACACTTGTTTGCAGCAAAATGAGTCATGGTGTACCAAGGTCCAGCACCAGTTTAACATTCATGCCCATGCAAAGAGGGAATCCACATTCATAAAACATGCTGCGTATAAATGATGTAAGGAAGAGACGATAACTTGAAGTCCATAGGCCCATTTCTGGACAAGAAACAGTTGAGCATCAATAATGATGGTGCCATTTATCTATGAGATGATTGAAACAGTTACTCTACTCAATCCTTGTTTGCAAACCCTGCACTGAAAAATAGAGTTTACTGTCCAGGCATAGCTTAAACCTTCCAACCAATCAAGGCACTCATTTGCGAAATGTGAAATTACCACAAGCAGGTTTGGTGGGTGGCTGTTTAAGGATAACAGAGCAGCATTCTCGTACAATATACCACATCAAATTGCATTCTTTCAGCATTCAGGCCGCTTAGAAGCTCTCAATTCAGGCGCTCTTTCTTTGCCTTATCTTAAGCCATTTCCCCACAACCCGGGCCAGAAGTACACGCCTCAGTTAGGCTAAAGTGAGAGGTTGGGCGGGAGAAGTGGAAAAGCAGGGGGTGGGTGAGAGAAGAGACAATGCACAGCAGAGAAAGAGCAGTAATGTGGACCCAAGAGAAAAAGAAAGATAGTGGGAGAAACATAAGAGAGAAAGCGATGGAGACAGAGGAAGTGAAGGGAGATAAAAGACAGAGCAAGAGAGGGAGACAAATTGATACAGAGAGGGTGACCAAAAGAGACAGACAAACTGCTTTTGAGGGGAGGAGGTCAAAGAGTAGGGAAGACAAAGTATGACCAATGTAGGAGAACAAAGGACGAAGACAATGACCCAGGTGGGAGGACAAAGGACATGGAACAACAAAAGACAATGACCACTACCAAGGTGGCAGGACACATGACGACTACCAAGGCGGGAGGACATAGGATAATTTGTTAGCCTAGGAGAAATTGGTAGGCTTAGGAGAAATGGGTAGGCCTAGGATGAAGGCTTAGTAAAAAGGAGGAGGGCCGGGACAAGGGAGGACTGGAAATAGGAATCAGAAAAAAGACAAGGAATGGTATAAAGGACAAGGACTAAGTAGGCAGTTAATGAGTGGGATGGAGGCGGCTGACTTGGACGAAAAATATGGACGCCATAGACACTTTCTAATAGCAATGCCAGTTGCTATGACAACTAAATATTCTGCTCCGATACCCTATCCATTCTCTCATCTCTGTTGCATTGTTTGGTCCAGAAGGTGTGAAGTGTTACAATGTGCCCAAACCAAAAAGAATACTTTATAACGGCCCTTAACCCAAGGGGGGGGGGGGACTTCTAATCGCCTTACAACTTATCCAACTGGGTTATATTATTCAAAATTATACCAAAACGTTATGTTGGCTCCCTGGAAGTAGTCAATAATGATAAATGCTTCAGTCTTTAGAGAAGTGCCTTCTTTTGTAATGGGTAGTAGAGCTCAGAGTTCTTTAGCCAGTGTTTTCCTTAAAATACCCGATGGACAACCATCAAGTACTAAAAGATCCATCCCAATTTGTCTCAGTGTGTCAATCACATACAGCAAGAATGGGTTTATAATTCCACAACAATATGGGAGCCCCCGCCACCCCCCACTGGAAAAAGAATCTTGGCTCAAATAACCTGTTCTATGTGAGGTTTCCCACTCAGGAGGTTCTTCAATCATGTAGAATTTCAAATTGTGTTGCAGTCTTATTGCTCAGTTCCTTTTCTGTCATCAACACTGCCTATGATAAAACAATAGAACATTAGGTAGACAAAAAATTACAATGTTGGTAAACAGTCTCTATGGCCAGTCAAGTACATAACAAATGTCCTCCAAATGTGTTGGGCATCCTCACATTTATCGAAAAACAACATATTTTAGTCCAAACATAAATAACAGATATTTTCCAGGGTGACTTCATGATTTCAAGGAGTGTGGTAAAGTCAACCTACAAGTAAGGAAGTAAGGAATACATTACACACGGGTGAAACAAGTAATCAAATTACATATTCTTTGCATTTACAACTTATTTTATCTTCACATTAAGGTTCTTTTTTCAGCTGGCTGACTTTATTTACAATAACTATTAGTAATGATAGCATGCACTATAACAGTGTTACCTGAATGGAAATACACATGAATCCAAAACAACAAATTACATTTGCCTTTTGACAAATAAAACAAACATGAAGCTTACTGAATTATCTTTTACCCTATCAATTAAAAAGTATTTTATAAGACAATAATGCATATATCAAGCACCTTCTACTGCAACATGTCACATTCAAATATAAATAAAACAAAATATCTAGCACAAATAATGAATATATATATTTCATGGAAACACATACAACCTACACACAGTTGGAGAAAGGAAGACCTACAGGGTCATAAATAAAGCTAAAATAGGCATCAAAATAACATTTTCAGGTCAAACACTACTTGAGAAGGATTTAAGCAATATAAAAACATGTCATGTACAATACTATTGTATACTTAATGCAGGTGTTCCAGCATGACATTTCTGCATTCTTTTTATATTACAAATAGCACCCCACCGCACTTTTATATGGATATTGTTAAGTTGCTTCTAATTGACTGAGGGTTTGAATAGCAATCACAGCAAATAAATCGAATAGCAAACAAGAAACTTGTGCTTTAAAAGCCAAACTGAAAAATAATGTTAGTATATGAAACAGGAAACTTTATATTAGATATTTTAATATCTTCCAAACCTGAGACCAGATGTCATTAACACATTTACAATTAAATAACATCTTTTTGAAGGCGCTTTCTTGACATGACTATTATTTTTTTTTTTTCAGCCATAAATTTAGCATTGTATAATTTCATAGTGGTTAGGAAGACTAAGAAAAAGGATTGGGTTAAACTTGCAGATGTAGAAATCAATTCAACTATATTCCATACATTAGGCCCCGTGTTACGACATCTTTTCACAATCCACTTCTGGTTATTTCTGTAGCCAATTTGTTGTCTCTAGTTTTACCAAGATTTAGAATAACAAAACTGAAGCACTGATACTGGTTTAAACATCTCAGTTTGAGCCATGGACATCATCTTGATGATCATAAGCATTAATATGGTCTAACATAGCATCCAGTATTTTGAAATATTAAGACGCTGAAGAGTTAGGGTGCACACACTTAGTCTTAAACACATTCCATGGTAATGGAAACCCTACATTAAAAACTGGCTAAAACTGGCTAATATGTTTAATTACTTTACCTAACCACAGTTTCCATACAATTGATCTGCCCCTTTAGTTTAATTGATTTATTTAGCCACAGATATTGGGATGTGAAATCAGACGATTTGAGAAGTGGGAATACAAATTCTGTAAGATACAATGCTGTCATTTTAATGCAGGATGGATCTATAACTTCAATAGTACTGTTCACATAAAACACTAAATGTAAGTGGAGAAGCTAAAAGCTTCTCTAGAATTAACCAAACTGGAGGATTAATATAATCATTAGGAAGAAACCATGTTTGGGATTAAGAACAAAGGTAGTGTGATAACTAGAAATTTGACACTGCCAGATTCCACCATTTAGCTCACTAATCACAATGCAAGATTTTTTCCCTCCAAAAATTAGTATAGAATCAACTTTTTAAAAGAGACTAGCCGGGAAGGCTATAGAAATCATATACAGAACAATTGATAAAGAAAAATTGGGGATAAGTTCATTTTAATTGCTTCTTATCGACCCCAGCATGTGAGGAGCAATGGAGACCATAGTATTACGCCTTTCTAATATATTTGAAAATTTTTCCTGGACATTTTATATAATGAAATATGTATACCCAAATACTTGACGCACCATTACTCCATTTTATTAACATTTGGAAATTCCGGTTTATAATAAAATTAATTTAGAGAGAATTTCTCCGATTCATCAAGATTTAGTTTATAACCAGGTATTGTGGAAAATATATTGAGAGACTTGAGGAGGTTTAGAAAGCTGGTCTGCGAAGACCATATAGGGGAAGGGCATTGACAACCTCTCACAAATCGACCCTCCCACTGTGGTTGGTGTGGGTTCCTGATATTTAGAGGCACAGGTAACCACGAGGCAGCCAATGGGGGTTAAGGAGAGGTTGTGGATAGGAAGGGGGAAAAGGGAAACCGGAAAGCAGTTTAGGTTAACAGGATTAGATGGATAGGGCAAATTTAGGGAGATGAAAACCTGGATACCTTGTAACACATCTCTGTAACCTGACCTGACCCGTTTCTTGCCCAAACATGTAACAGTGTCCCAGTTTACCTCCAAACTCCAACACCCTACTTCCTATACATGTAACCTGGACTTGCATTTGCACACCGCACTAGGTTTCCTCATAGATTTCCCTTTGAAGTCAATGAATATATATTCATGAACTAGCTTTAATTCCACAAACATGACTGGCAAAAATTAGATGAGCTAATACACAAACTCATGATGAGCACATGATAGTGAAGTGAACTAATAGAGCATGGACATGGGAGCGCGATGAAGCACACAACTAGGGGTATCCCCACTTGATTTATGTGGACTCATGGCCTGATAGTTTCTTTTCATTTCATGCTTTGCCTAACAAGTGAAATGTTTTACACAAACTGGTCTTTTCCCTAAACCTGCACGTTCTGGCTTTCAGGCGCGTTTAACTTCACGTTCACCCCTTCAACAGTTCTCGCACTCTTGAATTTGTGTGCATATCTTTATTCATGTCTGGCCGCCAAAAATAGATTTCCAAAATGCACTTGGGTATTCTTTGCAGTACATAGCTTTCTCCTGCAATTCCTTTGTGGGTGTACAGCCATCCTGAATGGTATGGGAGAACCCCCACTGAGCTGAACGGGAATTGTGACTTGCCACCCAGAACTGTATCTCCTTCTTCCCCATACGCTTATGTACTGGCCCTAACAGATCCTCTGTAACAGCCCCAACAATCTTTTCAGGTGGAATGATAGCCTTCACCTCCCAAACAACAATTTCTATGTTGCTGTCTGGTCAACGCATCCGCCTTCCCATTTTTCCTTCCTGGGCAATACGTTACCACTAAATCAAACTCATTGAAATATTGGATCTTAGTTGTCTTGGGCTTAGTGTCTGGACTGTCTCATAGTATTGTACATTTTTATGGTCCGTCCCCACTGTCACCTGATGTTGTGCTCCTAACAAATAAGGTCTCCGCTATGATAGCCAATAGTTCTTTATCAGTGATGCAGTCATTTTGTTCACACCCAGTGAAGTTTCGAGAGTAATATGCCATGGGATGCAATATGCCCTCATCCTTCTGGGACACCACCACCCCCAAAGCCTCATTGGACACATCAGTTTCTACCTGAAATGGTCTCTCTAGATGTGGATGCCTTAACGAAGGTACTACTTTGAAAGCTTTCTTTAATTCCTGAAATGCTCCCTCAGCCCCCTTATCCCAAACAAACTCTACTGATTTTCTGAGCAACCGAGTTATAGGTGTCACAATGTGGGAGAAGGTACTGATAAACCTCATATTGAAGTTTGCAAACCCTAAAAAGTATTGCATGTCTTTCACACACTGGGGTGAGGGCAGGTCCGTCACTGGGTGCACCTTCTTACTATTCATGACTATGCCAAATGCTGTTAGAACAAATCCCAAAAACTCCACCCTCTCAGTGTGCACTAAACATGTCTCCAGTTTAGCATATAACTGGTATTCTTGCAACCTCTGCAGTACTGCCTTCACATGCCCCAAATGTTGTTCTTTGGATTATGAGTAAATCAAAATGTCATTGATGTAAAGAATGACAAAGACATCAATGTAATCCCTTAAAACATCCAGCATTATTGGCTGAAAGCCGCAGGTGCATTACACAGGCCATACGTCATGACTAGGTATTCAAAAAGTCAAAATGTAGTTATAAAAGCGGGTTTGCACTCATCTCCTGCCTTAACTCTGATTAAGTGATAAGCCCTCCGTGAATCCAACTTGGTGTGAATTACTGCCGATTTGACTTTATGGAGGAGTACCGCGATAAATGGCAGAGGAAAATGATTCTTTATCATAACCTTGTTCACGGTGCGATAATCAATACAAGTCCTGAGCGTACCTTCATTTTTTGGCACAAAATAAATAGGGGAGAAGATACGGGTGCGGTAGAATGCCGGATAAATCCTCTCTAACAGGTCACCTAGATATTCTTTCAAGTGTTGGTTCTCTGCCTCAGTGAGCGTAGATTCTACTACATGGTAACCAAGCTCCTGGTTCCAATTATATTACACAATCATATGCTCGATGTAGAGGCAATTTCTCCACCCTCCCCTTGTCAAATACCTCTGCATACATCCTGTACTGGGGCGGAAGAACTGCCTCAACTGCCCCTACGAGTTGCTGTACTTGAGCACCCTCCACCAAGAATGGGGCTGGGTCCATCATGTCCTGGGCATGATACTTGCACCAGTGGGAATCAAAGGACACCTATTGTTTTGCCCAATTGTTCACAGGATTGTGCTCAACTAACCATGGCACACTGTAAGGGAGGCATGGTATCACAAGTATGACACTGACAAGAGGTACAATTTGTAAATCCTTCCTTCAAGGTTTGCTGTTTGGAGAAACTCCTGGTTGGCCCTATATCTATGATGGGAGTAGTCTCTACCATCAAATAATAAATAACAGTCCTAGTCGAGTCTGTCAAATCAAAATGGCCTATACTAACAAAACATAATGTCTGCCCTATCTCTTATACAAAAAGTGTGTAAAGGGGAATATGTATGCCAAGGAAAATCAGTGTTAGAATATAAAGACTCAATGTGGCTGATTCAGCTCCCCTCCCCACATTAGACAACACAGAGTAAGGCAGTCCCCGTAGACAGGCTGACACACTATGGCTCAGGTTCTCAAAGAAAAGGCAGTTCAAAATGTGGACCGAGGACCGCCTGACCTTCCACGTTAAAGTCTCTCGATACAGCTTTCATAACACAGTGCAACAAAATGTTCACGCAGGTCTCCCTCAATCGGGCTCAGACCTCTCAAACACAGCACCTGCAGGGGTTCCCTCCCTCAAGCTTAATTCACTTCCTTTAGTGGTTCCCTCCCCTAATGTATCAAACTTCCGGTCTCCCTCAGTCAGGCTCAGATCTTTTCCTTATGTTGAAGACTTTTGAATGTGCAATGCTTTTATTTTAGATCTCCACAGGACCACTTCGACTTTCTCTTCAGCTCACACTCTTATCTTATTTGTCCCAGTGACTCTTGGTCTGGGTAGTTCAGGAGCATAAGCACAAAAAAGTTAAACATTCACCTTTTTACTCCCCCCCCCCCCCACATTTGGCAGGAATAATTTTGCTCATTACACTTTTTCATTCAAGTTCATTCACTTTATTGCTTCATAACAAAAACATTTAACCTTTCGCAAAGACTTTTGAGTGGGCTAGTTCCTTTCGCTCCACTCCTCTGTTTCGCTGGTACAGTTATCAGTAATGTAAAGTTCACCACAGGTTTACCCTCCTTCGCGTCTCATCCACACGCTTGCAGCCTTCAATTGTGCAATATACTGTTGCAACTTCAATATTTCCTTAACACACACCGGTCTTTCATGCCGCCCCCCAACTCACTGACTGTGTGCATTCCTTTCTTGTTTTTGCAGTTTTAAATCACGAATCAAGTTAATACCACAGGCTTGGCCTCACTTCCCCAACTCACCCGGGAGGGTTGCTGGTGTCCTTGAAACACAATGCAGTCTTCTTGCCTTGAATTGGCCTTCTCCACACGTTTTTCACGGCAACAACATCCTGCAGGGAACTCCAGGGTTTCCCCTACCCTTTGCTCTCGTCCCTCTGTCCATCACTCTGCTCAAGTAGGTTCGCCTTCGCCCTGGAAGTTCTACTCTTTCTCGTGTTCCACCTTGCTCAGAGTGTGTCTCTATGCTCGCCTTTTATCCATTTGGGGAGAGCTAATTGGTATCAGATGTATGCAATTAAAGTCAAGTGCCTGACCCGATTAGCGGGACATGTCCAATGAGATATGTAAGGGTTAGCGTCTTTACTCTCAGTCGCCCTCTTCCTCGGCCTAGTGTTTGTGTAGAAAGGGGCGGGGGGGGGGGGAGTTGGGACATTGGAGAATCCTATAAAATAGGATGGGTTATGAGTGTGAGAAAGTGAGGTATACCGCGTCTCACCATCGGTCGCCTCACCCCCCCACTCCCTGAAGACTCCTCACCCAGGGACTAGTAGGTGGGACTCCCTTTGGTTTCTCACAATACCCAGAATGAGACCAAATGGAGGGGGCTGCTATTAAGTCAAAAGTAATTTCCTCCTTGTGCCCGGATAAACATACCATCTGTAATGGCTGTGTCTGTTGCGTTATTGGGCCTGATGTTAACAGGGACCCATCCACTGATTGTACTCCCTCTGATCTTTGTTTTTCCTGTAATGGTAGGCCCAATCATTCTGCTAGCATCATGTCTATGAAGTTACCTTTGGCACCCGAGTCCACCATTGCCGACACAACTTGTTCTGTTAATGCAAAAAACAGCCACCAAAATATAAAAATTCTGTGTTTTACTCTGCATGGTATTTGCTACGACACCCCCGTTCCCTCTAAGGTCGAGCCTGTCCTTTTCCCGCCCCCATCTTGTTTCTGTCTGGCCCCAAAACCTTCTGGGGAGTATTGTGACAAGTTTGAATAAAATGTCCTGATTGACTGCAATACAAAGATTATTTGCCTTTCTTTTCTCCTTTTCCTCAATGGACAAAGGCTCTCCCACACATCCAATCTGCATGAGTCCAACTTCTGAGGGCCGTGTCCCTCCACCCTTGTCCAGACATATGAAAGGTGGTGCTTCTGGTCTCCTCTTTTCCCCCTTCGTTCACCCCCACTCCCGAAGACTCCTCACCCAGGTGATTCTCTCGCACTGGTCCATCCCCAGGGTCTGGATCCAAAGGCGAAATCGCAAGGCCAAATCAATCATAGCGGTGTTCGTAGTAGGCTGGGGTTCCACCTGCGCTATTGTGTTTTTTAATTCCTCCCGTAAGCCATGGTTAAAGAACACAGTCTGGTTTGGCTTCAGGCCAATCCGTCTTAATTACCAGTATATTAAACTGGGTGACATAGGAAACTAAATCCTGTGCCCCTTGGTGCAAAGCCAACCGTTCCTTATCCGGAGCTAATAACACTTCTCGCCGATCAAAAAGTCTCCCAAATTCTCCCAGAAAGGTGTCCCAATTGTACAACATGGGATCATCCGTTAGCACTAACGGCATAGCCCATGCTGCTGCATCCCCCGTTAAATATGCAATAACAAAGGCTATCCGAGCCTGCGTGCTTTCAAAAGCCGCAGGTTTACAAAGAAAAGGCAGCCAGCACTATGTCAAAAACGTTAGTATTTTATCGTATCCCTTGCAAATCTCTCTGGAGAGGCCAGGGGCACATTTACTGGGTTGCTGCACTATTACCGTGGTAGCAGGTCCGGTTGATTATGATGGGGAAGCTGAACTTGTTACCTGTAATGGGGTCCTTTGTGCCACTAAGCCATGCCGGAGTCTTCAAAGCTGTAGACTACTGCCTAGCGTGTGGTAATTAAACCGGACTCTCCTGCAAGGGCTTCAGTACCTCTGCTAAAAGGGGAGTTGTTGCGTTCATTTGGCTTGGGTGGTCAATAATAACCCATACGGGGGCAGATTATTATTTCAAGACCATAAAGGGGAAGGGCAATGACACCCTCTCCCGATCCAAAGAAGCCAAATAGAATCGACCATTCTACTGTGGTTGGCACAGGTTCTTGATATTTAGAAGCGCAGGTAACCATGAGGCAGTCAACAGAGGGTTTGGGCGGGGAGAGGAATTAGGGAGAGGATGTGAATAGGAAGAAGGAAGGTTAAAGTTACTTACCTATAACAAGTGTTCAGCATGAGTATGGTATGGATTCACATGCTCATGCATATTCCCCGTCGTCAGGCTGGGAATCCTCGGTAAAAGAACAAATGGTTTCACTTTCACTTTAAAACTGTATTTCTCTTGTAAACCAATCACTGTCTCCTGGGCCATACTGCCCCCATCCAATGGCAGTCCTCTCCCTAAACCCCACCCATGGTGGCCATCTTCAGATTTAGTATGCACGTAAAGTGGCAGTATGAAGCAAGAAGAGCCACAGAGGGGAAGGAGGGAGGGTTCGCATTTGAATCCATGCCAGACCCATGCTGAAGAACAATCATTACAGGTAAGTAACAAACCTTCTCCAGCATGGGGGTCTGGCATGGATTCACATGCTCATGAATAACGATTACACTGCAGTACATATATACAACCATGGGAGGTGGCAAGGCTCAACAGAAGCAATAAACATTCACCTCTGGAACAGACTCACCTCAAACAAAACGGTTGCGTAGCACCGCTTGGCGGACTCAAAATCCCTGTTGATGCGGTCGAACCTTGTGAAGGTGTGCGTGGACCTCCACCTAGCATCACTACAGAAGCCGGGAAGGGGCACACCAGAGAGAAATGTAGTGGTGATGGCTCTGGTCCAATGGGCTCTCCAACGACCTGGCAACGGCTTGCTAGCCAGTCAATGACAGTGCATGGTGCAGCCGGAGAGCCACCTGGCGATGGAAGCCTTCGACAAGGCCTTTCCCCGATTTACAGGTCCAAAGTTGATGAACAACTTAGAAGTGTTGCGAAAATCCTTTGCAAGTGCCATGTAGAATTTCAAGGAATGAGCAACATCCAGCAAATGCAAGGCCCTCTCCGCTGGCCATGGCGGATTTGGAAAGACCGGCAACACTAAAGGTTCATTGAGATAGAATTCCGATGGTACCTTTGGCATAAAGGTGGGGGGTGTACGCAGTACCACCCTTGAAGCGTGGAAAGACAAGTAAGGTTACTTGAAAGACGGGACCTGCATCTCCCCGACCTGCTTGACTGAGGTGATAGCCACAATGAAAGCAGTCTTCCACAAAAGAAACTTGAGCGGAGCCTGATGCATTGGTTTCGACGGGTGCTCCCAGGAGCTTAGTCAGCTCAACATTGAGCTCCCAAGCCTGGGCAGGAGCCTTCACCGGCGGGAAAGTCCTGAAGAAGGCCTTAAGGAACTCCTTGGCGAGCCTGTGAGACCACAGTGAAGGTCTGCCCGGAGACCTGGTGTACCTGGAGATGGCGGCGATAAGCACCTTGATAGAGGCATGAGCTAGTCCTGCTTTGGCCAAGAAAAGCAAGGTAGAAGTTATGGAGCCGTGAACCGCAGAGGGGTAATCTTCTGAGTCTGGCACCACATTGAGCAGCGTCCGTAGCACTTCAAAGGTGACAAGGCTCTGGCCCTGGCCAGGATGTCCTTACATTCTGCGGGTAATGCATAACCTTCTAACTCTAGGGCTGCAGGAGCCATGCCCTCAGGTTCAGAGACAGTGGGTCATGATGCAGAGAAGGTCTGGGGACAGCTGTAGCCTGATGGACGTGACCATTGACAGGTGCATTCATTCCAGATACCAGATCTGCCTCACTCACGCCAGGGTGACGAGTATCATCCTCCAGTGCCACTGTCTGAGAGTGTTGATCACACGTAGGAGTGGAAAAGAGGGGGGGGGAGCATTTGGGAATTGTCCCTCCCACGGGAACGAGATTGCATCCCCAAAGCTCCTTGATTGAGGGAACCTGCTGGCAAACCTCTGGCACTTGGAGGTCACTGCCATCGCGAAGAGATCGATCTGGGTCGTCCCCATTCGGCAAACAGTTGATTCACCTAGTCATGGCAAGAACGCAGTTCCCTGCTGAGCGAGTCCGCAATGGTGTTCTTGACTCCCACCAAGTGAAATTGAATGAGGAACATGCATTGACGAATGACCCACTGTCACAAGTCCTGGGCCTCGGAGAGTGTAGGAGATCGGGTTCCCCCCACCCCCCGTTTCCGGATGTAGAACATGGTTGTGGTGTTGTCTGTGAGGATCTTCACCACCTTGTCCTTCAATGATGGCAGAAAAGACTTGAGGGCCCAGAACACGGAAGTGTTCCAGGACATTGATGTGTAGGTCCTTTTCCTCCAGTTGCCAGAGGCTTCAGGCGTCCAACTGTCCGGTGTGGGCTCCCTATCTCTCTAGAGAGGCATCCGTGATGACTTTCTCCTGGTAAGGAAGAACCTAAAACAGATCTCCCTGGACGAGGTACTGCGGACACCCCACCACCGTATTGCCTGACGGAACTCTTCGTTCAGAGAGATCTTGTCCACAATATTCCCCGATACTTGCATCCACCTCGCATCCAGGAACTCCTGTAGAGGTCTCATGCACAGTCTGCAGAGGCGAACGAGGTTTATGCAGGAGGACAACATGCCCAGAAGCAACTTGATGGATCGTGCTGTCGCTGCTTGGGCCGACGGCAACCACTGCACCTTGCCTTGTATGGATTTCACCCACTCCTCCAAGGGAGACGCCATGCACGTCACTGTACTGAGTTGGACAACCAGGAATAGAGTGTCCTGAGATGGCTTCAAGCAAGACTTTGGATAGTTTATGGAGAACCCCAGCTTGGTCAGCAGACGTACGGTCCTCGCTGTGTGCTTGCTTGACAGGAGGGGGGGGCACGCAGCAAACATTCATCCAGGTTGGGGTATACGTGGATGGTCTGCAGACGAACATGTGCCGCCACTGGGGACAGGCACTTCATAAACACCCACAGGCTGACTTCAGAGCCTTGAACCGGTAGTTCTGACCCAGAACTATGAATCGTAGAAATACGCTGTGCTTTTTGTGAATGGGGATGTGAACTTAGGCGTCCACCAGGTTCGACGGCGTCAGAAAATCTCCCTGCTCCAGCTGGCCGAGCACATGCTGCAACATGACCATCCAGAGATCTGATAGTAAAGTAGTTGTTGAGAAGGCATAGATCCAGAATCAACCTCCAACCCCCCATCCCCCGCCCCCCACCTTAGCCTGTTTAAGAATAAGAGAACCCCCAAAGAATTCTTACAGTGAATATCACAACTAGTGTTTGTAGATGCTTGGCTCATCTAAAGGATATTCAGAGAGCACATAGAGGGAGGCAAAGATAGGCTTCTAAGCGTGGTAAACAAGAATAAAAGACGTTACCTTATTCGAATATACTCCTGTTCAGAAGATACTAACATATGTGGAATGGCCACAAGGAACACTTCAAACAGGATGTGTCAGATAACACTGCTATATGAAGCCCTAGATGATTATTTATTTTTTAATAGAAGATAGAATAGAATGAGTCTATCGATTGAGGCTTTAAACTTTCATTAATTTCCTTTAGTAATATCTTAAACTCTGATCATAGAACTTCTGTCAATATAGACATACTTCGAGATAGACATGCCAGAGTGGGGCAGGTGGCACAACCGGTGGCCGCAGCCACCAGACTAAGGCCAACAAGCCTTTGCGTTGCGGCTCCCTGGGGCCACAAACTACACTTCCCAGGCATCCCTGGGGGAATGTGAGGGCATGCGCGGCCCCAGAGCCGCAGCTGCGATTTAAGGCCGCCATCTGCCAGTGCTAGGTGCAGATTATTGAAGATCACAGCATAGACTCAGCAGAGGCGCAGGGGTGAGCCCCTGCATACTGCAGCAATCATGGAGGAGATGAGAAAGGACCTGGGCAGAGAGGTGGTAACTGCAGAAAGGCTCCTGAAATAACACGACACACAGCATTGTCCAGGTTGCCTTACGCGGCTTCCGGACTACAGATAAGTGCACATGCCATAGTTCTAATATGCTCTACGTTTCGGCAAGCACATGTGGCAATTAAGACAAACACATGTTGGTCTACTACCATTTATTTTCTTTTATGGCATTAAACACCCCAAGAACTGAACTCTGCAAGCTTATTTGGGACTTGGAAACTAGAGGATTGCAGGGATGAACGTGTGAAGTTAAACACGTCTGAAAGCCAGAACGGGCAGATTTAGGGAAAATACCAGTTTGAGTAAAACATATCATGTGTTAGTTTGTCTTTTCATTTCATGCTTTGCCTATCAGGCCATGAGTTCCCCCGAATTATGTGGGGATAGCCCCAGTTGTGTGTTTCACCACACTGCCATGTCCCTGCTCTGTTAGTTAATTTCACTGCCATATGTTCATCACAAGTTTGTGTATTAGGTCTACTTATTTTGGTTGTTCATGTTGTTTGCAGAAAGAACGCTTGGTCATGATTATATGTTCATGGACTCCAAAGGGAGATACATTAAGAAACCTAGTACAGTGTGCTTATGCAAGTCCATGTTCCAAGTTACATATACAGGAAGTAGGGTGTTGGAGTTCGGAGGCCAACTAGGATACTGTTTCCTGGTTGGACAGGAAGCAGGTCGGGTCAGGTTGCATAGTCGAGTTACAAGGTATCAAGGTTTTCTTTTCGCTGAACTCTCCCTAGCCATCCAATCTTGTTACTCTAACCCTCTTTCCGGTTTCCCTACTTCTCAAGCATGTGGGCTGGCATGGATTCACATGCTCATGAATATTCCCCGTTGTCAGGCTGGGAATTCTCAGTAGAGGAAAAAATGGTTTCACTTTAAAACTATATTTCTCCTCTAAACCAATCCCTGTCCTTTGGGTCATACTGCCCACATCCAATGACAGCCCTCTCCCTAAACCCCACCCCTGGTGGCCATCTTCAGGTTCTTACTGAACGCTTAAGTGTTGGGAGTCCTCATATTGCTCTAGGAGCTGGTGTTTTTTCGTACATTTCTTGCAAAATAGTTCCATTTTGACTGATTTTTGCTTCATCGTCTTTGACGAAGGATAGAGACCGGCAGCGGGGCTCCACTACCAGCGACGATCTTCATCCACAGTCGGATCATCGAAGTTTCCAGAAGGCCCGGCCTTGGGGCCTACTTCGTGCCCTTTCAGCATGGCTGAGGAGAAGGAAGGCTGCAGGCTCTTCAAACTCTGCGCAAAGTGTGGGCTAAGGAACGTCATTGTGGAAGATCAACACGATAAATGCTTGTACTGCCTGCATCCGGACCACGATGAGGAGGAATGCACGGTGTGCCATGGTTTTTCGAAGAACGCCAAGAAGAACAAGTTACTGTGGTAACGTTATTTGACTTGATGTTTCTCCAACGTATTCCTCATCTTTGACATGTAATGTCCAGCTTCAGCTGAGCTGCTTCGGAATTTTTTTCGATGGTGTCGAGTCAATGTCCCTCGTAGGCCTCCGTTGAGGGTGACATCAGCGGAGGGTACATTTAGCACACGCGGTGCCTGTTGGCCTCAGTTCTGTTTTTCCCCTCCGCGTGTAGCCAAGATGCCCATAAATACGGGCATGACAGTACTCAGCCTTGGTGGAACGGAAGCTGTAATAGCATGGGAAATTCTACAGAGGGGTAGGTTGGGAGGGCGATGAAGAATAAGAGAAACATCCAGTCAAAAGAACCTTACCAGGCGTAAGTAACTTGTTCTTTGAATGGATTGTGTCCTCCAGCATATTGCACATCTTTGACGGACTCCCAAAGCAGTATTATGATTGGAGGAGGGAGTAGAATTTTAAGCATTTTCACGGGCAGAACAAATTACTGCCTTGCCAAAAGCAACCTCTTGAGAATGGGAAGCATCCAGAGAATAATGCTTAGTAAACGTGTGTATTGATGACCACGTTGCAGCATCACAAATATTTTGAATAGGGCCCCCCCCCCCCCTTTGAAGGGCCGTAGATGTAGCCATGTCCCTGGAGGAATGAGCTTGCAAACCTTCAGGTGGGTCTTTCCCTGCTAGCCTATAGCACTCAGAAATTGCCAAAATGATCCACCTAGATAAGGTCTGTTTGGTAACAGCCTTACCTAGTTTGTGTCCTGTACATCCTATGAATAGCTGATCATCAAACCGTATTTTGAATGTTCTCGAAATGTAAAAGCTTAGTGCTCTTGTAGGATCTAACCTATGAAGTGTTTCTTCCTCCTTACCAGGGTGAGGTGGAGGATGGAAGGAAGGCAGAACTATTCTTCTGGCTCAAATGAAAATCTGAAATGATTTTCTTCAAAAATGAAAGTTTGACCTTCAGGACAACTTTGTCCTTGTGGAAGACTAAAGGGTAGCTTTGCTTAGAGTGCCTGCAACTCGCTCACTCTGCGGGCTGATGTGAGAGCAATCAACAGGATGGTTTTAAAGGTTAATAACCTTAGAGGACATGTGTGCAGGGGTTCAAAGGGTGCACACATTAGGAACTTTAAAACCAGATGTAGGTCCCAAACCGGAATCTGGAAAGGATAATGAGGGTATACATTAGTGAGCCCTTTCAGAAATTGAGTCACCAGTGGGATTTTGAAATAAGAGCATTCCTCTGACGAACTCTTAAAAAAGGACAGCGCCACCAGGTAACCTTTAATGGTACGAATCTGGAGCCCCAAATTGGCTAAGGATAAAAGGAATGATAAAACATCCTGTTGTCTTGCACAGAAAAGGATTACATTCCTTTCCTTGCACCAGTTGCAGAACTTGTTCCAACGGCACAAAGGTTTTTTTGAGATGGATTGGCACATGATAATAAGAATCCTGAAGGTCCAATGACACCAACCAATCGTGAAGTTGGAGGGCCTGAAGGATCTGACAAAGTGCGACCATCTTGAACTTGTCGTTTCTGAGGAACTTGTTCAAGTATCTCTCGTCCAAGATGGGTCTCAGTCCTCTGTCCTTTTTGGGTATCAAAAAATATGGGGAGTACCATCCCTTTTTCCTGTCCGCTACAGGTACCGGTTCTATAGCACCTTTCTCTAGCAGAGTTAAAACATCCTGAACAAGTAGCGCATCCGGAACCATCAAAGAGCGGTTCACCAGTGGATTGTTCCGAGGTCTTTTTTTATAAAAGTAAGGCAGTAACCGTGGGCTACTGTTTCCAGAGCCCAAGCATCCGAAGTAATGTCTCTCCATTCTTCTAGATGCAGAGACAGCCTGCCCCCCACTGGTGAACTGTGACTCAAGACCTCAGAGTGGTTTTGTGGCGGCTGCTGCAGAAGCCGATGGTAAGGAGGCTGCTGCTTGAGCTGGCTTAGCACCTCTACCTCATCCACCACAAGAACAACTTCTCTGGCCTCTTTGACTGGCAATTTCTCTCGCCCTTCCAAACTAAGGAGTAGTAGCGAAAAGATCTACCCCTCCAAGGTTGCCCACTAGGTCGAAAAGGCTGAGGTTGAATTACAGCAGCGCCTAAAGATTTGGCTGCCGCCTTCGTGGTCTGCAACTTCTCAAGGCTCTCGTCAACCTTGCTGCCAAAAAGATGAGACCCGTCAAAAGGCAATTTGAGAAGTCTACTGCATATCTGGTGCAAACCTCAACTTCCTCAAACAGGCAAATCTGTGCATGACAGTGCTGGTAGCCATGATATGATATGATGATAGTTTATTTATATAGCGCCTATACACAATGTGTTTAAAAGCGCTTCAAGGCAAGGAAGAGAACAAGGGAAAATACAACAACATTCTTATAAGCCATGGATGTGAAATTAACTATCGTACTCGGCCTGACAACATTTCAGATAGTGCAAGTGCTAAGACATAGATAAGGAAGGGAGGGGGAGAGTGGAAAGAAATGGAAACAGACAGGCGACTACCGTACTAGGCCTGATGACATTTCTGGTAGAGCTGGAGGAAAACAAAAGGTGAGGGAGAGGGGTGCAGAAAGGGAGGGGAGGAACAAAACAAGTGACTATCGTACTAGGCCTGAAAACGTTTCAGATAGTGCTGGAGGGCAGGGGGCAACAGTAAGGGGATAGGGGAGCGACAGACAAGGTTGATATCATAGTAGATCCAGGGACAATTCTGATAGAGTAAGTGCATAGAAGAAAGTAAGGGGAGGAGATAGGAAAAGGGAGAGGGGAGAGGAGGCGAGAACAGAGAGTAAGCAGTCAAAAAGAGTGGCGAAGAAAGAGAGGAGAGCAAATACAATTGCAGAAGTCAGTAGTAACACATAATATTGCAAGCCAGGATACAAGATGAAGATGGAACAGCATGATTCAGGGCCACCATGAGTACAAGCCATGGATCTGCTGATGCTATCCGCAGTATCCAGTCCTGTGAATCCCTTCCAAATTGTGAAGGGATTCACAATTAGCTTCCTTGCCTTCCCCAACAATAGCTAAAAAGCCATCCCTTTTCTCCCCCACGGGAATGTGCTCTGCCGCCATGGATATGCAATCCCACAGCCACAGAGTATACGAAAAGCTTGCTAGGGCACAAGTGGAGTTGGCAGATTTCAGTTCCATGCTCCTTGCAGAAAATACCTTTTTCGCCCATCCATGTACATGCTTATTGTCACTATCAGGAGGGATGGTAGGATACGCTGCCTGTTTTGAAGTAGGGCTACTGCAAGACCAGTCTCTCCGGAGTGAGGTGTTCGACAGGTAGTCGGGGTCACTACTGGAGGGGCAGCATTGTTTTGTCAGATTCTTATTAACTGCCGGATTGGCTTACAGAGTTTCCCACTTTCTAGCCACCTTTTATTGTAATGCCATGTGGAAGGGCAAAACCGGGTCAGTCTGAGGACCCTTATATCAGTTAGATCATCTTGTTCATAAGGGAGTGGTGGTCTACTCCATTCCATGTACTCTACAACTTTGGACATGAGTTGCCTGTATGAAGTGTCGGCATGTTCACCAGGCTCAAGTCTTCCAAACTGCAGTTCGGGTGAAGTATCAACTCCACTTGCAGACTGTAAATTGTCATACAAGTCCTTCATTCTGGACTCCTCTGATATAAAAGTCTCTGGCACATTGGGTGTGCCATATTGCAACCCAAAAAGAGTATCTTCCTCATCAGAGCGTTCCTCATCTTCATAAATTGAAGTGAGTGACTTGAAAGTCCTTTTTGGGAAGAGGAGTATACATTTTTTCAGGTTTGGAAGTCATAGGCTTCAATGACATCGAAGGCCTTATTGGCGCTGACAAAGGAGGGGCGCTCGGCTTTGATGCAACAGCCAGCGTATGTGGCGTAGCTGGTGGCAAAGGTTTTGGCGTCAATGTCATCACTGGCGACGAGGGCCTGGCGGGCGTTAAAAACACTGCTGGCATCGATGGTCTCAATGCGGTCGAGGACCTCGACTTTTACCTTGTGCTTATCATCGGGCCTCGAGGGTTCCCAATGCTGGTCAGGCTGTTTTCCCGGGCTCGAGGACAGGTAGGATTTCGGGCGAGACCTGTCCTTACTGGCTTCCCTCGAAGGCTCGATAGGAGTAGGACCTTGCTTTTCAAAAATGTTCAGTATTTCCGATCGGAAAGCTTCCAATTCAGCTGGGGTAGATTTTTTGTAGGACAAGATACCCTTTCAGGGGAGGCATTGGATGAAGAGGTCGACGAAGGCGACCTGCGGTGCCTTCTCGGACTTTTTCGATGAGGACGATGAGCAGTGGGAGCCACTCCTGGATTTAGAGCGCGTAGCCTTCTTCGTCCATGGAGAGTCACCTCTCGACTCGTCGTTCGTAGGCTTAGCGGGTCAGTGCTTAGGGGTTTTGGGGATTTTTCCTACCTGGAGTTTCCCCTTCCGTTCCCTCAAGGCCTTCCCTGTCATGGACTGACACTTGGAACAACTCGGCGTATCGTGGTCCTCACTGAGGCACCACAAGCAGATACAGTGCAGGTCACTAAAAGATATCTCGGACGCGCATTCCAGGAATTTTTTTAAGCCGGCCATCAGTTTGAGTCGAAGATGAAGACATATTGTCACAAAATGAGGTGCGCCGAATTTTGTTAGCTAAGCAAATGTTGCCACGGAAAAATGGAATTGAGGCCAACGGGCACCTCGCGTGCTATATATACAATCCTATGACATCACCCTCGACCGAGGCCTTCGAGGGACAACGACTCAACGCCATCGACGCACGGTGGCCTCTGCCATAAAAGGATTCCGAAGCAGCTCAGCTGAAGCTGGACATTACATGTCAAAAATAAGGAATACGTTCGAGGATACAATCCATTCGAAAGACAGATACGATACTGCAGACTGTTGGCTTGGCTCAAGTCGCGCAAGGCCTCTGACTCAGCCTCGGGGAAGGGTCAAGCCTCATCCAGGACCGGCCGGTCCGAGAAGCGTTCTCCCTGTGGGAGGAGGTAGAGATCCTTTAAAGAGGCCCGGCGTACGGGGGTCCAAGAAAAGGCCTAGTTCTGCGACGCTAGCTCCACTGGGTTCGCACACTGGTGTGGGTCCCGAGTCGTCCAAGAGGCGTTCACCATCAACATCATCCTCCAAAGTGAGCCTGCCTATGACAGGAGCGTCCTCGAAGACAACGTCGCTAACTTTGTCCAAATTCTGTGTCCGTGGATAGTCCAATGTGGGAAAAGTCCCGGGAGGACTCGTTGAATACAGAAAAGGCTTCAACCAAGGCAACAAAGTGAACCTGTGTCCCCATCACAAGCCCTTTAGTATGAGGTAGCAATACTTTGAAAGAGATGGGGATGCCGAATATACGCAAACATCAATAATCAGACTGACTCAGGAAGTTGGCAAAGTCTGTTTTATTTGCAATGGTCTAAAACAGGGAGTATAACGAACATATGCGCTATCTTCTCACTCAGCGAGTTTCATAAAAAAATACAACTTGTATAGAAAAAATGTGTCATCGCCGACGTCAATCTACGTGGCAAACTACAAAAACCTACTTGGGAAAGTGATGGGAACATCTATGTATACGTTCCATACTTGTCAGGGAAGTGATTGGGTCTCCAACATCAGGTGGGCAACTAAGCCCTCTTCTAGTGCAAGTCACTATGAACGTCATCAAATACACAACGACCTATTGGTTACACAAACTATAGGGTTCTCTATGCATGGCCCTCTATAATTGGTTGGCACCCTTGTGCCCCTCTGTAATATTCCACACACGCTAGCAGCACGCAGGCTGGCACCCAAGTGCTGGTGGGCTGGTCTCGAGCATAGCTTCCCACCTAATTAGCCTGCCATCTATCATCACTCTTGCCATCTGCCAGTCAATTAGCCCTTTGATCATGGCCTTGCAAATGTTCCTTCGTGCCTGAGAATAAAAGAGAGCATAGGCATACTTTGTCTCTTGGTTTCGATGTAGCTCAACCCAGTTTCTATTTTCATCCGACCATGTGACTGCAGACCATGTTTCAAAGCGTTTCTGTATATAAAATACTATTAAATGAGGAACCTCTGACGTCTTCAATGTTCTTGCTCCTCACCTCAGACAGGAGTTTGTCCTTTTCACACATTTTGTAGCTACTGCATGAACATCCAGGCTCGCGGTGGCCTTGACCTCTTGGTGCAGGGCAAGCTGAAGCTACCGCAAAACATAAATACAACGTTGTTGTATTTAAAAATGCTGCGGTTTTCTTTCTAAGTTTCTCACGCTCCACCGAGCCGGAGGAGCCCAAGAAATTTAGAAAGAAAAACCTCAGCGTTAATACAACCGGATCGTGTTTCTGCCTGCCTTGGCTTTCACTTGGAGTCACCCGGGCTCCCCCGGGGGAGCCCCAAAGTGAAAGCCGCTGCAGGCAGAAACACAATGCGGTTGCGTTTCAAAATTCCGCAGTGTTTCTCACTACGGCGGCTTTCGCGTGGAATCTCCTAGGCTACCCCAACACTGTGGGAGTCCAGGAGACTAAGCGAAAGCCGCCGCAATGAGAAATACAACGTTGTTGTATTTGTAAATGCCGCTGTATTAACAAATACAACAACGTTGTTATTCTGACTGCGGCGGCTTTCGCTTGGAATCTCCTGGACTCCGTCAGGGTTGGGGAGCACAGGAGACGCCACACGAAAGCCGCCGCAGTCAGAATAACAAGGTTGTTGTATTTATGATTTCGGTGGTTTTCCAACCACGGCAAGCACAAATACAACAACGTTGTATTTGTAATTTCTGCGCCTCTGCTTTTTGCCTTCATTTTACGTTTTCTGTGCTTCCCTGGGCTTGGGGAGCATTTAAAACGTAAAATAAAAGTGAAGGCAGCCTCCTCAGCTTTGCTCTGGCTGCAATAAGCAAAAGCTCCCAGTCGGGGGCTTTTGCTGCTGGTTTAGTGCCGCAGGGCAGAGCTGAGAAGGCTGCCTGAAATAGCAAAATGGATGCTACGATGTAAACGCTTTGAGCCTCGTTTGCTCATAGCGTTTACATAAGAACTTTAATTCAAAATCTGTTTAAAACTATGTTTTAGACTATTGCCCATCGTTTTAGCAAATAATATTTTTGAGTGCACTATTCCTTTAAGAATACTTTGTCTGCTGGCGTTACTGCTTCTGTACAATTGTAAAAGGACTTGGCATTTTCTTCATTGGTTCTGCAGCATGAACATCTTCATCTCGAGCCGAGATGTTGCTCATCTTTAACACTTCCTCTTTAGATCCTACAGAATGTCCATGTTCTTCAGCCTCTTGCCTCTTTTCTAGATGTGTCAGCTTTGCTTTGCATGACGTCACCAGTCTTCTCTTTTGCAAGTTTTTCAGAGAAAGGTCTCCTTCAACAGAACGCTGGCCACAGCATAATAAACACTCGAACTAGAAACACGCGACCACTGAGGGGAAAGGAAATAAATTCAGCGGTTGCGTAACTTAACAATATGAATATATATAATTATAAATGTAAATATGGGGGCGTGGCTACGAGAGCCATGTAGGAGGACGCGTTCCAGCGGAGCTCCCAAGATCCTGAACAGATCCGGGCAAATCAGTGCAGTACGACCGCGTATTGAATACCGACGATATGCATGCCAGCGTGTGAAGGTGCTACCGAAGTACTGTGAACTTTTGGAGGTCATAGCAGCTACGACGGCTAAGATCGGAGAAGAAAAGTCGAGGGACGCTGAGAACAAAGGGCGACTCAAAATGGCCGACACAGGCCCGAGACGGGATTGAAAAGAGTTGCGGGAAGACCTAACCAGATCAGCGTGCAGCGCGCCCACTCATCATTCGGTAGACCTGCACGTCCTCAGAACCATGTCCAGTAAGGCAGTGCGACCTAAGGCGAAACAGCCCACGCTGGATGACTTCACCAAAACGTCCCCGGGCTCGGATGCCACCAAGAATAAGGATGCACCGGCCGTGGGTAGCGCGACGACTTCGAGCTCTAACCAAGAAATCCTGGCAGCGATTGCGGACCTGAGAGCGGCCTGGGAGTCGAAATTGGAACTAGCTGTCTCTGAATTAAAAACGGCATTGGACCTCAAAGTTGGGGAGGTCCAGGAGGACGTCAATCTACTGAGACAAGACGTTTGTGCGCTCCGCCAGAACCCTGAGTCCCTGGAAAAAGAAGTCGGCCCGAATACGGCGGACTGCGCCACCCACAAGGCGAAACTGCACGCCCTAATCCAAAGGGTGGGCAACTTGGAAAGTAGAGTGGAGGAGGCGGAAGGACGGGCCCGTCGCAACAATATCCGCATTGTGGGCCTACCGGAGGGGACGGAGGGCCGTGACCCTACTGACTTTGTTGAGACTATGTTGCTGCAAGAGATATCCGGAGGGGCCTTGTCCCAAGGCTTCGCAGTAGAGAGAGCACATAGAGCCCTAACGAGGAGGCCGCCTCCCGGAAACCCGCCCAGACCCATCATTGCTAAAATTCTTAATTATCGTGATCGGGAAAGAATATTAGAACATTTTCGAAAAGGAGGCACGATCAAGAGAGGAGCAGCAAACATCACGGCGTATCCGGATTACACCCTAGCTGTGCAGCGGAGCCGCATGAACTTTGGGACTGTGAAACGGAGGCTGAGAGAGGCAGGTTACAAATATATGTTGCTTTACCCTGCGAGGCTGAAGATCATACAGGCGCATAAAACTTTATTTTTCGAGACCCCAGAGGACGCCATGGAGTGGCTCGACGCACAAGGGTGCCCTCAAGAATCGGCGGACCGGCCCCAGAAGGACTCGGAGGAGCTGCGGAAGACGCAAAATGGCGCAAGATGGCGCGACTCATGGACCCTGAGACTTGATTATAGTCGGTTCGGAACCTTCGGTATGGAAGGTCAGTTGGTTGTACTGTTTGTCACAAACATTGAGATTATCATTGAACGGGAGCCCCATGGAGCGATACTCTCTCCCCACAATAGTTTAGGTTAGGTGGCCATTAGGGCGACCTCACCCTACTGGGCTCCGTGCACGGACCGGTGTTCGCGGAACCAGATGTGGGGGTGCCTGAGCTCTTTTGTTGAAGCTGGGCAACAGTTGGGGTGTGTGGTGTTGGGGGGAGGGTGGGAGAGAGAGGGGAAAGGGAGTTGGAGTTTGGTTGTGTGTGTGGTTAGTTTGGGAGTGAGCTTATTCGCGGAGTGGCTGCAGTGGGACGCCTTCTGTGTCATGAGAACCGCTGGAGGTTCCCGTAGATGGGGTGGGAAGACACATAGCTGCCATGGGTGACCTCAAGATTGCCACCTGGAACGTCCGAGGCCTCAATAATTACCTGAAAAGAAATAAAGTCATGTTGTATCTTAAACGACAGAAGATCGACATTGCCCTACTACAAGAAACGCACCTGGCCCAACATAAACTAGACCTTGTAAAGAAAAAATGGGGTGGTACAGTAGTGGGCTCCCCGTACTCGGCCTATGCCAGAGGTGTGCTGATCTGGGTGGCCCCGCATGTCCCATTCAGAATTGTACGAGAGGAGGTAGACACGGAGGGTAGGCTGGTAATACTGAGGGTACTGATTGAGAACAGAGCACTGAGTATTATTAATACATATGCCCCCAATCAGAATACTGCTGTATACTTCAGGACTCTATGTACACGCCTGGGCCCGTGCGCAGGGGAACCGATCATCTGGGGGGGGGACTTTAACTGTGTTCTTGACCCCAGGATAGATAGGTCCGACAGTAAAGTAGACAGGCCCACCCCAGCGGCCAGGGCTCTACGGGTACTATTAGACGACTATGGACTAGAAGATGTCTGGAGATTGAAACACCCCACGGCCTTGCAGTATTCTCATTATTCGGCCCCTCAACAGTTGCACACGAGACTAGATTACTTCTTTGCTACGCCAGAAGTGACGATAACAACTACACAGGTTGAATACAGAGCGAGGGTCCTGTCGGACCATTCGCCCTTGGTGATGGCCTGGCAATATGGCCGCCCCAGAGGGCGGATTCCAACATGGCGCCTTCGGGCGGAGGCGCTCAGAGACCCGGTCTTTAGAGAGGATATTAGAGAGACAATTACAAGGTATTTTGAGGAGAACACGGGCAGTGTGGATTCGGCTGGGACACTTTGGGAGGCCTTCAAGGTGGTAGTGAGGGGCGACGCTATTTCTAAATCAAAGGGCCTTCAGGGGGGGGGTTTTAGCTGAGCTGGAGAAAGTGGAGAAAGAATTGGAGCGTGAATGTACCAGAGGGGGAGGGGACACAGACCTAGTACTCGAATTACAACAACGATGCTCAGAGCTTTGGGAGCGGCTTTGTGACCTCAATTACAGGAAATACGTGGAGAGGCAACATGCAGGAGGTGACAAAACTGGTCGCCTACTGGCATGGCTTTATAAGAGGGAAACCCCTAGGGCCCCGGTCATGATGATAGAAAGGGAAGACGGAGAGGAGGCCCACACTCAGGAGGAGGTTAACGCTGCTTTCTTAGATTATTATAAAGTGCTGTATGAGGACAACGGGGAAGACAATCTGGATAAAATCAGGGACACACTGGAAGATATAGAACTGCCCAGGATTAGTGCAGAGGAAAGGGAGGAGTTAGATGGCCCCATTACGCTAGATGAACTGGAAGAAGTGGTGAAAAGGCTGCCTACTTGCAAGACCCCGGGCACTGACGGACTCCCGAGTGAGTTCTACAAAACCTATAGCGCAGAGATACTCCCCCCTATGCTGGAGATGTATAACGAATCATTCGAGGGAGGCCGATTGCCAGACACGCTCAGAGAAGCGTTGATCGTACCACTACCCAAGCCTAACAAGCCGAGACAACACTGTGGATCGTACAGACCGCTGTCGATGTTGAACCAAGACAGTAAGATCCTGACAGCGGTCTTGGCGGACAGGCTGCGCAAGGTCATCGGCAGACTGATACACTCGGATCAGACAGGATATGTCCCTGGCAGGAATATAACTCATAATCACAGGCGGCTCCACCGAGTGATAGAAGAAGGGAACAGAAGAGATGAGGAAATGGCAGTGATCTCCCTAGACGCAGTTAAGGCGTTTGATTCGGTGAGGTGGCCGTGGCTGTTTGCGGTCCTGAGGGAATATGGGTTTGGGCCAGGCTATATCAGATGGGCGAGACTACTGTATAGCCAGCCAACGGCTAGGGTGCGTACGGGATCAGTGATATCCGATAAGTGGCACCTAAGTAGGGGTACTAGGCAGGGATGTCCTTGGTCCCCGATGTTATACATATTGGCCTTGGAACCTTTAGCGGTATACCTTAGACAGCAATATGACCTGGTAGGCATCGAGGTGGGAGGAAAGAGCCATTTGATATCCTTATATGCCGATGACTTGCTGCTGTACTTAAAGTATCCGGAAGAGAACCTCCAGTATGTTTTAGAGGTCATGCGGAGGTATGCCGAATTGTCCGGCATAGCGGTTAATCCCGGCAAGTCGAGCATGTTCCCCCTAGGGTACTATTCGAGGGTCCCCACGGAACGCTTGCCTGTGTTGCCCGTACCTTGGGCAGCCGAGTCCTTCCGATACCTCGGAATAGACATATATCAAACTGTGGGAAACGAACATCTGCATAACACCGAGGTTGCTGTGGATAAAATCCGTGCAGCTATGCGATTTTGGGAAAAGCTGCCGCTAGCGATGATAGGGCGAGGGGCATTGCTTAAAGTGGTTGTCTTGCCTAGACTGCTGCATTTCTTCAACAACATACCATACTTAATAGCTAGGAAGTTCTTTACCAAACTCGACAGTATGTGCAGGGACTTCCTATGGCACGGCACTCGCAACCGAGTGGCGCTGTGGAAGCTACGAAACTTCTACGATAAAGGAGGGATTAAATTACCACATTTTGAGGCCTATTATGTAGCGAGCCAATTGCAATACGTTACACAGTGGCTCTCTGATGAGGAATCTCCCGAGTCCAGGTTGGTTGGGACAGATTGCACCCCGTTTTATTTGAAGGAGATCATCTGGGTCCCTAGACAAGACTTAAATCTTCGCCCTGGTATGCTGTTACTCGGGTGGAAAATGTGGCGTAGAGCATGCCGGCTACTGGAAAGCCCGGATCCGTGTTCGCCGCAGGTGCCACTGGTTGCCTTGACTGCGGGGGATGGTCAACTTAGAAAAACGATCAGAATGTACTGGGAACCGGTTGGGTTGGCCACGTTAGGAGATATATGGCAAGATGGGGCCATCAAGGATTTTGCAGACCTAGAAAAAGAAGCTGGGTTACATGGGGGCCAATACGTTACATACCTCAGGTTGGTACGGATTATCTGAAAATCTTGGCCTGAGACGGTGTTAGCGGAGGATCCGGACACCCTGATTGATACAATATATGACATATCGGAGGGCGGACACGAGATCTCCAGATTGTATGAGGTGGTGATGTCCCGAGTGGGAAAGGACTTGACAGACTTGAGACTAGAATGGGAAATGGAGGTGGGGGTTCAGATGACTGATGGGATGTGGGAACGGGCTCTGGGATATCATAAAAAAGTGTCCAGAAATGCTAGATTACAGCAAATCCAACTATATATCACACACAGAGCGTATATGACCCCCAAGAGAATAGCTAAGTTTGCGAACTCGGGCAGGCAGGCATGCCCGAAATGTAACGAGGAGGACGCGGACATGACGCATATGTTCTGGTCCTGCCCAGTAATCGAAGTCTTCTGGGGAGAAGTGTCACAGAAGTTGGCTGACAAAGGGGTCCCGATAAGCATTGACACGACCTGGGCTTGCCTTCTAGGGGGGTTCCCCAGACCGAAGAACACCAGACATCTGGGGAAACTGAGAGACCTAGCGTATATACTCGCTAAGAGGAGGATAGCCATGAACTGGAAGCAATGCTACAAACCTAGGATAGAGATGTGGTGGAGGGATCTCCAAAAATGGGCGGAAGCCGAAACCATGGTCTGGCAAGAGGCATGCAGTAAATGCGGGGAGGAGGATGTGGGCAACCTAGTAGCCTGGAGGTCATTAGTCACTGGTCTGTTTGGGGTTCGAGGAGAACCTACTGCCTCGGAGGAGGAAGGCACCCGGCCACACCAGGTCGATACGGAACTACCCTGTGAATGAGCTCTTGGGGGGGAGGGGAGGGGAGTGTAGTGTTGTGTTTTGTTAAGTGTTTATTGTTTGATTGTATATAATGTTACAAGTTTGTTTATACTGTTTTCACTTAAAACAAAATAAAAATATATTTTAAAAAAAAATAAATAAATAAATGTAAATATGTATTAATAAGTATGAATACTGCTAAACACAGTGTGACAAGAAAAAAGTACTTAGCTCTATATGCGTCAGCAGCAAAGAAAGAGAAGTTTCTGTCAGAGTAAAGGACTTTTATGGGGGTGGATCTAAGCTCATTCGGTGGCTACAGGGCATTACCTGCCCTTCATGTTGGACTGTGGTTCTCCCCTTGCATTGCATTCAAACTGTGTTTGAGGTTGGTTATTTAAACTTTTCTCTTTGTAAAAGTTTTTTCTTTGCTGCTATATGTGTCAGTATTAAAGATTGTTGCATAATATGAAGCCTCCTGTCGTGTCATGGAATTCATGCCCCGAGTATCATGCTCAGATTACTTACCAGTAAGCTTCATTACTTCTAGGTCAGCTTCCTCGTCACAGTGCTTTCTTATGAAGTACCAACCTCCGTGATTTGTTCCACCCCTTTCCTGAGGTGTATAATACTCACAGTACTCCAGCATGCCCCAGTTATGTTACCAATCCTTCCTATTGGGCTATTTCAGGTTAAGCGAAGTGGGTCGTAAGTACTTGGACATAAAAGAGGTTGTCTAGGAGTAATGAAGATTACCGTTAAGTATTCCATGAATTACTTCCAGGCCCCGTTGCCACCTCGCAGTACTTTCCAGTGAGGAATACCCAAAATACCCAACTCAGCGTCCAGGTGCCAAAGATCTCAGTCCTGGCTCGATTCGGTGGTCTTGGCTGCAGTTAGGAAACGCTCATCGAACCAGTCATAGGCAACCATGGTACCGCCGGACCAGGAGGGGAAGAAGCAGGATGTGATGAGCAAGAGGATAATTTACATGAATGCCTCTACCATTAAGGCAGCAAATGCACTAGCCTTTTTGTCCCGTTATGACAGGGAACTCTGGTACAAGCTGGGCCCTATCCTGGACCCGAGGATAAGGAGGTCTAGGCACTGGAGCTTTTTCAGGAAGGTGAGGTGGCCTCAGATCACGCCATCACAGTGGCAGTACACATTGCACACACAGGTTTTCACCAGATGGGGAATGGGGTGTGTCTGCGCTGTTAAGGTTGGTTAAAGGTTACAAACTTCAGACAGGACGTTCAGACAAAGGTGTTGGATGTGCTGTCCGGCCGGGAAAACCTCTTCAAAAAGTCAATCGACGAGTCTTTACAAGCGATAAAGACCGACATGGGGATGGCACGTTCCCTGGAAACTTTGTAGGAGCGACGTTCCTCGTCCTTTCTCTCCTCCAGAGGGAAGCCAGGAAGATCTTCAAAGGGTTATAGTATCCCTTACAGGCAGCCCTTGAGCTCTTCCACTCAAGAGGCATACAAGGGGCGCTCTCAAGGCTGCGGAGGCTAGTGGCAGCACCATCTGCACAGCAGACCACCTCCCCCCAAGCAGGCCTGAACCGGCCGTGGCTCTGGTGCCCAACGTACAAACCTCAGTGGGTGGCTGGCTGGCAAAGTTCATAAGCAGATGGGAAAGCAGCACCACAGACAGAAGGGTGCTGGATGCTCTGGGCCAGGGGTACACTTTGGGGTTCCAACGCAAGTGTCCTTGTATCCCTCTGATTCAGCGGCAAGAACTACACAGGTCGCAGCTTCTACAGGTGCGGTCCATGTTACGGAAAGGCTAAATAGAGTTTGTTGCTCAGTGACTCCGGGGCACCGTTATATTCCACTAACTTTCTAGTTTCAAAGAAGATGTATATTCTAGATACTTTGTAGTTTCAAGCAGAAATCGCTTTTTCATGAAAAACAAGGCCTTGCTAGAATACACAATTTACAGGAGGTGTGGGAGGTTCTCTACCGGGGTAAAAACATGGTCCAAATAACATTTTTTATAGTGTGTACCACACTCCGGAGGGTCTCCAACCACGTTTTAGCTCACCGCAATCTTCACATGGGAGAAATATGCATTTGCAGATCAGTCTGGTCCCACACAAAAGAGCAATCAGTCCAGCAGCGAAATACCAGGCAATTCTTCTATGAACAAAAGTACCATCAGCAGCAACTTGTGGCACCAGCATTATTTTGATAAAGTAAATTACTTTGCCTTTTAGCTATAGGATTATTGCACAGAAATATTTCAGTGTTTTGCACATTGAACTTTAAACGGTTGGCGTTCATCCATTCACTGACTTGTTCCATACAGAATTGAAATCAATTTGCTGTGTTCTATTCAATGTCCCAAATGGAGAATCATTCAAATGTCCTGAGCATACATTAAAAAAAAATCTTACCAAACAATTAAATTACACCTACAGTGTGGCTTCTGATAGAAATTAAACAGTAGTGGGCTCAATGATTATCCTTTTGGAATCCCGCCAATAATTTGCTTCTTTAAGGATTCAAAAGGGAGTAAGTCTTCTGTTTGAACTGCCTGTGATAAATGGTAACCCAGGCTAGTGCCTTGTCTCAAATGCCTAAACTACAGTGACATCCCAGGATGAGGAAATGGTTGACTGTTTTGAATGCTGCAAAGATCTAAAAAGGGAAAGGCCTCCGGCCCGATACCATCCATGGCAGCAATCACTACTACTTCGTACTACGACCTGGCCTGTGAATCATCTTACAGCTGTGCCTCCTCCAAAAAGGTCTGTAGTTGAATGGTTACTACCACCTCCATCAATTTGCACCAGAGGGCTAAGTCAAAAATGCCCCACGTCTTTTTTTAAAGGAGAGTTTAATGAAGGGTGTCGCTGACACACATCTTAAGATGAACTGGGACTAAGCCCGATTCAAAGGAGTTCTTAATGATCAGACAAAAGATGGACACCAAAAAGGATCTAGCCTCCTTGATAATCGTGGCTGGGCATGGTTCTTGTGGATGCGTAGCTGGACAACATGCTGCCATCACTTGAAAATTAAAGATTCTGCTATGAGATATAAAGAAGGTGAAAGTTGTGTTAGGACTCAGTTCATCTGCAATCGTTGGCATGATAGCATGAGAGTCTGCTAAGGGAGGAATTGTTACAAGTTCTCACAGATTTTATCTGAAGGCATTTAACTAGCTCTTTGTAAAGGGCACGGGATTGGGGTAATAAAGACTGGTAAGAGCTTTATGGTATAGGGTAGCAGTTATTTCAGCACTTTGAATGACTCTCGGGATAACTTTGGGGAAAATAAGATTAGCATTCCCGTTTTGCCGGTCCTTTCATTTTTAGTTTTGACTATTAGGTGGCACTTTGGCACTACCTATAAAACTATTGCATTAGAGTACAGCTACAGAGAAATGGCATATGAGAAGGGATCCAAGCTTGGAGGTGTTGGTTGGTTATTTACCCACCCATTGACTGCCTACAGCCATGTTAATCACTATGGCCATTCCCGCCCTAAACACATCCTTCTAGGGCCTTTTTGAGCTAGATTTATCAAGCATTACAATCAAACTCTGAGCTTGAAATGCCTGCCAGTGTTTCTTTTTTTTTTTTTTTTTAAAAGAAGTCTTCTGAAAGTTAATCACTTAATCCGAGCTATAAAGGTGCTACTCGTGTAATAAAAACGTCTTAATGTCTGCCTTCAGTCACGCTATTTATAAGCACTATGCATGTCCTTGATTAGGGTTCTGTTAAAACAAGCTTTGGCAAAGCCAAAAGGTTTTGGCTTGTAAGTATCAGGCATTTGCCAGGAACTGCTATTATATGCCCATGAACTTACATTTTGCAGCTGCTACCACCAATGGTCAGTTAATGCCACTATGGCAGTACCTTCAAATGCCTTTCCAATGCCAACACAATAGCGAAAACAGTTGGCATTGCCAATGCTTGCATTAGGAGTTAGACAATGTATGCATATATTCAATTTATACTTTCTCTCATGCCATTTCCTCCATATTCGTGCTAACTATACTCGTGCCTTTTTTCCAGTTCTAAGCTCCGGAGAATACAATGGTTTATCCTTCCTACTTATTAAAGTACGGGAACCAATTTAGACTGGCACCACATGGTTTACTGCATCAGGTCAAATGTGTCCAGGATCCTAGAAGAATTGTGAGCCAAATCGTCTACTATTACTATTATTAGGGTATTTATTGAGCACAGACCTACCTTCGAGAAGCAACAAAGCACTTTACCGAGGTATACAACAGTACAGATTCATAATGGAGTGCTTATGTCTCAGGAGGATAGCTCAGGGGCAACGTTCTC
Source organism: Ambystoma mexicanum (assembly GCF_040938575.1). Classification (NCBI taxonomy): domain Eukaryota; kingdom Metazoa; phylum Chordata; class Amphibia; order Caudata; family Ambystomatidae; genus Ambystoma; species Ambystoma mexicanum. The sequence continues at coordinate 150,577,863 of NC_090931.1, forward strand.
GCCTTAGAAGCATGGCGACATGGAGAACCCCAGGTTCGATCCCCGGGTCCGCGCTTAGAAACCTCTGGGTATTAAGCGAGTTATAAATAACGTATCATTTTCAGAGGTAACAACTGAACAGACCTACAGCGGGAGGTATGATGCAGAGGGGCACAGAGCTTGGGTACAGCTGTACAGCGTGGCAGGGAGCAGATAGCATCTCGCAAGACAGGTGGCATGGGTGGGTGACGACTAATTGAGTTTTTAGTTCTTTTCTGAATAGTAGGAGCATGGGGATGAGTCTGATGCAGAGAGAAGGCTCGTTTTATGTCATTTTCCTTTTTGCAACGGCATATTTCAAGTCTGCACGAATCCTGGCTCCTGGTGGGGTGCTGTCCGCCAGAGAGGCAGAGTTTCTCTGCGAGGTAGCTGGGTAACTGCCTTATACATGATGCAGTAAGACTTGAAGGCGATTTGTGCATGAAGTGGGAGCCAGTGAAGGTCGATGAGGGCCGGGGTGATGTCATACAGTGATTATTGGCTTCTTCCTTAGGATAATACTGTGATTGTTCGACTGCGCACTACCCTTAGAGACTAGCACACATTGACCAGATTCACATCAAGAAAACACCACTATAAAACACTGATTATTAACTTGTGCCCTATAGGATAGCACTGATTATTAGCTTGTGCCCACTAGGATAATACTGCGATTATCAGACTGCACCCCACCCTTGTTGATTAGCACTTATTGACCCGAATCATATCTAGAAAGAACTCTATAAAATAGTACTGTGATTATTAGCTCATCTTCTGGGATAGTACTGTGGCTATTAGCTTGAGCCTTCTGGGACAGTACCTTGACTATTAGACTGCGCCGCACTCCCAAGAGACTCCAACCACATTCTGACTTGAATCACACCTAGAAAGCACCACAACAGAATAGTAATGTGGTGATTGGTTCTTTTTGCCTTCCTAAGAAAATATTGTGATATTAACACTGGGATAGTACCATGACCATTAGCCTGGACTGACAGCTCTGTGAATACTGGCCTACGTCACACCACTAGATAACTGGCAAGAAGGCCTTTAAACCTCTTCTAGAGGATACCAAATGGGGACAACACCATAAATATTAGCCCTACCGCGCCAAGATGGCACTGTGATCATTGGCCCTGACATTTTTAGATGGTGCTGTGAACAGTACCCTGCTTCACACCACAGAGCTTTGTTTCTCTAATCTCTCCCAGATGAGCCACATTAGAGACAGCCTTTGGAATACATTAGCAATATAACCCTAGTAGATCTCCCCAACCGGCAACCCAAACTCAGCGACTGAACTACCCCCACACCCAGTCCAACACCACAAGACAGCCGGACCAAAAGCACAAAGACAAACTCTACAAAAACGAACCAAAGGAAAAACCTACCAAAATGCACCAAAACCAAAAATGCAGCGCAAACGAATTGAAGCAAAGGATAGACAAAGAGCAGAAAGAACAAACCCAACTGAACACCACCGAAGACTCAACTGCAGAACACACTCCCACAGACAACAACAACAGAACCAGTGCCGAAAGAAGATAAATCCCTTTACCTAACTCAATACCTCGCAATTAACCACTCACCGGAACGAGCCAACCCAACGTAAAAATCAAGAACGACCAACAACCAAACAAAACCACGCAGAAGAAGAAAGGAAAAAGCTAGAAATAACAAGAACATAATCAAAGCCCTAACTCCTTACATCACCAAAACAAGAGGGCTCGGCGCTAGACAGCCACAAAATTTAGAAGAGTGGCCTGATGAAAACAAAAACACAAGACTGAACCTAGAAGAGCTTTTCGATGACACAGACACAAGTGTACCAACATCTCAACTGGAGATCGACCTGGAAGGAAACCTTAACACCAGTCAGAAAATAACGCCGACAACCAAGCACAAATCAAACAATACCTTTAAAATCCACTGCAATCTAATAAATGCAAGATCAATGTCGAAACACGCAATTGAGATCTTTGACCGCCTCTGCGACAAAGGCATTGACATCCTATTCATCACAGAAACATGGTTCGATGACAACTACAAAATCACACTCCAAAGCTTCCTCCCCCACCAACTTCAAATTCCTGGAGTTAAACAGGAAAAATAAAAAAGGGGTAAGGCCTCGCAATAGCATTCAAAGAACACCTGAAACTAAAAACAGACAAACCTCTTATCATCAAATGCGAAACCATGGTCATAAACCTATCGGCAAATACAAAAACAAAATCAAATTCAAACTGGTTTACAGACCACTGACATACGATGCAACCTTTGTTGAGAACTTCATAGAAGCCATCACCAACATAGCCATTGAACAAGAACATCTAATAATCCTGGGGGACTTCAACATTTGGTTCAAAGAAAAACAAGCCAACTCTCAAAACTCACTAATTGGGCAACTAACAACCATGAAACTACAACAGTTGGTGAAAGGGACAACCCACACCCATGACGCAATCTTCGCCAAGAAAAAACTAACCACCACGGCACCACCGATACAAATACTTTGGAGCGACCATCTCATCATTCCATTCGTGATCACACTAACATCACAAGTCAGTATCCAGCTCCTCAAGAGCCCAACCACCACAAAAAGAAACTGGGAAACCGTCAAAGCAAGCAACCTAATAGAACAACTGGAGACGACCAAACCTTCAACAGCAGAACTGGAGAAGGCACATCTAGACTGGAAAGTGGAGCTACTCCACAAATGGATTACTGATACAATCGAAAACATCGCCCCGGAAAAACCTTTTATCCCCTCAAGAAAAAGAGAAATGGCAAAATGGTTCATCCCACTACTAAGCACCGTGAAAAAGAACAACAAGAAGCCCGAATTGGAATGGAGGAAAGAATAGAACCAAGATAAGAAAACACAGTTCCAGAAACAAATCCGATCATATAAGAAGGTAATTCAAAAGGCAAAGAGAAGGCATGATGATGTCAGAATCATCAATGCCACCAACACACAAAAATAAATGCTTATCATCATAAAAGAAATGTGAAACCCACCAGGTTGCGACAACACTCCAACCCCCTCAGAGAAATTATGCAACGGCTTGGCAGACCATGTCAAAAACAAAATCAACGTCGTCTGACAAATCACACAAAACAGACCAACAAATCGGACCCGACAAGGAGCCACAGCACAAACTCCAAAACTTCCAGGAAAGATCAGTAGAGACATTTGCCAAACTGATACACAGCAAGAAAGCGGGATCACCCATGGATCTCTTCCCCGTGGCATCTACAAATCAATCCTAGAACAAGGAACGCCATCAGAATATTACAGAAACCTCTTAAATCTGTCGCTCATAACAGGAACTGTACCACGATCCTTCAAATCAGCATACATTAAGCCACTTTTAAAGTAGCAAAATGGAAGACCTCTCCAACTACAGACCGATCTCAAACATTCCCTACCCGGCAAAACTCCTAGAAACATACGTATACAAATTAATCCAAGAACATGTAGAAAAACACCACTTGCTAAACCAAGCAGAAGTTGGTTTCAGACTTGCAAGAGGAACAGAATGGCCCCTACTATCCCATCTGGTATGACCTAAAAAAACAAAGACTCCAACACAACCTGGGCTCTGATTTTGCTCGACCTCTCCGCAGCCTTCGACACAGTAGGCCACGACACCCTAATCAAAAGATTGGAAGATATAGGTATAACGGACATGGCACTACTCTGGATTAAATCATTCCTAGCAGACAGAACAAGTTAATGACTGTGGAGTACCACAAGGATCCTCACTATCATCACTATACTTCAACATCTACCAGACTCCAGTAATCGAGATCTTCAAAAAATACAACATTACATGCTACAACTAGGCAGACGACACTCAAATCATCTACAAAATCGAAGCTCAACCCTAATAGAATGCCTAAAAAGTTTTTGTCTGGATGAACGGCAACAACTTGAAAATCACCCAAGCAAAGACAGAAATCATGACAATATCCAAAAAACAAGAGAACACCACCTACATTCCCTGGCCTACGGAAATGGGAACTGCACCCACGCCATCTATGGTAGTAAAAAACCTAGGAGTCCTAATGGACAACGCTCTAGCCTTAGAACCACAAGTAAACACAATAATTAAGAAATGCTTCTTCCTCCTTCGCACAAGAATCCTACCTTTCCTCTCCTTCACCCACAAAACCCCGACAATCGTCGCCCTCATCATGTCCAGAATCGACTACGCAAACGGCCTCTACCTCGGGATGCCAGAATACCTACTAATGAAATTACAAGGCATCCAAAATGCAGCAGCCAGACTCCTCCTCAAACTATCCAGAAGAGACCACATCAAGCACTAAAAATACTACATTGGCTCCCAATCAAACATTGTATCACGTTCAAAACAATGTGCATAACACACAGGGCAATCAGCGGACAGGCAGCAGAATTCCTACAAAAGAAAATAATCTACAATCCAACCAGACTACTCAGATCAAGCAATGAAATCCGCCTGGAACCTTACGTCAAGAAAAAACTAGGGGGCTCCTTTATCCCATCTAGTCGCAAAAACCTGGAACAACCTCCCGAAAGAAACACCAAAGACCACCTAACATTTAGAAAACTGCTAACAACCTGGCTCTTCAACACCTCAGAACCAAATTGAAACAACTAAAACAATCAAACATGAACGACAGAACACATGATGGCACAGGCAACACCCAGAACCGACGGAGGGAAAATCCCACAAGAACAAGAGACGATGCTAGGTGGAATAGAACACAAGCAACAACCCCATGAGGACAGAAATTAGCATACATGCCCGACACTACCACCAACCTTCAGAAAGGACGTAGCTCACAAATAAATAAAGCCAAAAAACTAGGTTACAGCAAAGACAAACTGGGATAAAAGGGCTGAATGAATACAAAGATGGAAACACGAAAATAGCTCACTTAGCATAATGACAGAGAGAGGAGACAGCCTTATCGGGCTGAAACATAAATCACTGAAAGGAAACAACCTTCTCTAAACCATGAAGGAGACACAATAGAAATATGCATCTCTCCTAACAAAAAGGATACCAACCCACCCAACACGACTAAAAACCTCACCATTCCTCATGCACCTCTCACACATCTTAAAGCTGCAGCACCCTGCAAGCACTTCACCACACCTGCAATCCCAACCACACCTCGCAGACCCCCATACAACAGCACACGACAGACTCGGAACCAAATAACACACCAACATGCTCGGCGCACAAAGCTGCCAACAGTACTTCACAACTCCCTTGCTCTTCTCCAAACGTTCTCCTACTAACACACCTAACCTACCCCTTTGTTTCAGATCCGCCAGAGCACCAGGTGACCACTCTGGTGGTGATAAGGTTAAAGGATATTTGTACGGCGCACTAACATAACATTAACATATCTATTTAGACCAGTGATGAGACATGAAGCCTTGTTTAGGGCACAAGGGAAGATGATGGGAGGCCTTCAAGGAGGGGATTGCCCCCATCTAGATGGGCTAGGTCCAGTGTCTGAACAGTGGATCTAAAGTTGTCCAGAGGGAGGAAGGGCTTGACAGTCCGCAGGAGAAGATACCAAGCTGACACAGTTTTCTTAGCTATGCGTGTCTTGACAGAAAGGCGTTGGTTGTTGTGGAAGCCGAGAGACTTGGCGCAGGTGAGCTTGGGTTTTGAAGCCGGCAGGACTCATGGTTGATAGCCAGGTCTGTATGTCTGGGTGTTCAGTGATGTTGGTGAGGAGTAGGAATTCGGTCTTGGAGGGTTGAGCTTCAAGAATGCACTGGACATCCAAGACTAGCTCAGTGAGAGGCAGGTTTTGGGCCTGTGGATGTCCTTGATGGAGTCGATCTTGAGGTATAACTGTGTGTCATTGATATATTGGTGGATGTGGATGTTGTGTATGGCTAGGGGGCTCCTAGCGGCTCCATGTATAAAGATCACTGGGGATCTTCCCTATAGAGGCATGGAACATGAAGGGGGCAAGACGCACTGTGTTTACATTGCTCCAGTTATGGGTAGTATGTGCATTCCTCATATGACCCTCAGATACTGGAATTAACTGTAAACTCTAAACGTACCAAAATGAGCAGTGAAATGGGTGCCCTGCAAAATGTGTTTAGTGCCCCACTTGATGAACAAAACCTTGATCAGTCATAGAACCCAAGAACGGTCTTGAATTGACATTCGCAGCTTCAGCAGAGACACTGAAATCCCCACAATTATTAAACAAGACCAGGAGGGCAGATGTTGTGCCACGACATCCTCAAAGTCAGCCAAAACCTTCTTATGGGGGATGGTGATTTGGTAAACTATCATGCGGTCAGCCGAGATTATGGGTTCTAAAATACACTTTAAACAAAGAACATCAGCCGTTTCTAAACTAAAAATGGATCCCTCAACAATTTTCAAAGACTCTTCGTATGCAATTCCAAAAACCACCTCCTACTTTTTATGGCAGATTCTGAAATAACCGGAGGAGAGAGATCACCAAGTGCTGTTGTTCAGTGATCCACCAACCAGGCTTTTGCTATACAGATCAAATCGAGATTTAACTCTCGAAACAGATCATGAATGAAGATATGATTTTTTTTTTTTAGCTGAGCGGCCATTTACAAGTATAGCATGAGTATCAGAGTTTCCTATAACGTTCACAACCTTAATGTGTTCTCAGATTGAAAGCTGAATGCAACCCGACAAGTGTTTGGAAACTGCAGTGTTGATTTTTGCAACCATTAACACTGAGGAGCCTGTACGGTCATGGAGCCTCTGTCATAGCTTCAATGTGGCCCTACTTGTTTGCATGGTTAAGGGTAATTCTGGGCAGGGCAGGACAAGACCCTCATGCTAGCTACTTTGAAACAATTTAACAACCCATTCATTAAAGTCTCTTAGTGCTACGGCTAGGGGAGCTGCTGGTGGAACTAGTGTAGCAGGCGCTGGTGATGACAGCTCCACCTGCGCCAAGTCTATGTGTTTGCCAAAACCTGTGAAACATGAGCCTGATAACTACAAAATAATCAACAAAAACCTAGCGATTGATGAATACAAATAGTGGAATCAGACAAACCTTTCAGCAGGACGCGTCCAAGCTCCTCCAGAAGCCCAGTCGTGACGTGCCATGCCCTCCCAAGCACGAACAGGTGAAAAAAGGCTTTGCATCAGTGCATCGCAACAACGCGGGTCAGATATAACTGTGCAAAACCTAACAGTGATGGTATACTGCAGGCAACCAAGCTGCACCTGCGAAATGTAGCTTTCAACGCAGAGACAGTGCAGTAAAATGAATGAAGTTATTTTTTTAAACGCCAAACTGATCTACAATGACAAACCTGAACCTAAAAACAATACACTCTGCAGATCAGACGCTTCACTAAGCAGAGTGGGGCGTAGATCTCTCTCCTCCGCAGGAGTCTCCCTCTGGAATGCTGTCCCTGCCCCTCTCAAGCTTGATCTGGATCTCCTCAAGTTCGGATGCTCCTCAAGAGCCCCTCCTTTTCTCTTCTACCTTCCTTCCTTCTCCTACTACCCTGCTAACCCATGTCTGCCTCAGTGACTGGCTGCCTGGTTCCCTCAGAGTTCTACAGGGCACCAGCCTGCCCCCCCGCCCACACCACCCCCTGCCTCACACTTAGATTGTGGTCCCTCATCACCTGCACCCCATGCAATTCCCTGGCACTTGCCCTCCTGTCCTCCCCTTAGTACTAGCCTGGCCCCTGTTGCCCTTCATCCCTCCACGCGCCCTCTTCTCTTGCAGCCTCTCCTCTTTACCCGCCACTTCCCTTCCCACCCTAGCACTTGGTGTACACGCAGGCTAGCACTTAGCCCATGCCCCTCTTCCTCGCACTTCTTGTCACTGCACGATCTGAATGTCACAAGGCCTAGTAGGACTGTTATTTTTTATCCTTCACCCTTGCCCTCCCCCTTTTTTTGTCTTGTGGCACCTTGAAACATCATGTGTTGTATAGGCGTCTTACAAATATCCAACAAATAAATAAATGAAATGGGAGTCTCAGTTGTGAGAGAGCAATGAAAATAAAATAATTAACATCTCCCAGGTCTCAGTGGTAAGGAAGCGTGGCTACAGGAGTCACAACAGTTCCAACCTCATCTCAGTAGAAAATCTTACTAACAGGCCATGTAAGAAAAAGATTGGCCAAGATGGATTTAAAACAAAAAAAGGTTATGTGCTGCAAACAAATATTGTAAGCCGATTTAATAACATATATTAAACCTCAGACACAAATTAATGTATCATCACCTAGGATGAACAGTGATGCTTTAATTGGTACCTTCGATTCTAGAACAAGGTTTAATCTCTGCAGCACGATCTTCCAGAAAGCATTCGTTTTTTGCTATGACCACATTAGATGGCTTAGAGTCTAATGGGCCTTCTTACATTTTCAGCATACTGCATCATACCTCAGTCTCCTCGTATACATTCGTTCAGGCATCCAATATACCCGCAGAAGTAGTTTGGTTTGGCTAGCTCTTATGATCCAGGCTAACGAAGTTAGTTGAACCTTATGGCATCTATCCCAGCTTTCGGGTCTCAAGTTTCCCCAATATCCTGTTGTCCACAACAGCAGTGCTCCAATTGCTGTGGTTTGACCAAAGCAAACAACACCTGGCTCTTCAGAGGATGCATGTTGGCTAAGAAAATGATTCTTCATACATGGAAATTGTCCAATGTCCGATTACTGGATCCAAGGACTGCTGACTGTTTCAACATTTGAAAGGGTCATATATAAAAAGGGTGAGGGTCAAGATTTGTTTCAAGCAATTTGGGGACCTTTTTTGGACATTTGTGGTTAAAGTCATGTGATATGTGAGGCAAATTAATAATCAATGTATATGCACGATTAGTACTCAGCGAGGGCGCAATCAGAATGAAAGAGCCATTCCGATTGGCCCTCGCCGAGTCGTTACCAGGCTGGGAATCCCTCCATCGGGATTCCACGGCCTTTGTCCCCATCGGGGGGCGTGGCAGCTCGAAAAAAGGGGCCATCCCCGCTCCGAGCCTCCCCGCGGCTGAGAGGCTGCCTTCGCCCCCCTGCCGGGGACTCGAGTAAGTTTTTTAAAATATTTTTAATTCCCTTCCTTCCCTCCCTCCCTCCCCACCCCCTAACTTACCTTCTTCTTCCTGCGTCCCCGGCGGGGGACGAGGGAAGCCTCCAGCCGTGTGGAGGCTCGAGTGGGGCCATCCCCCGCTCTGCGCCTCCACACGGCTGAGGGCTTCCCTCGTTCCCCACTGGGGACGTTTTTCGGGACAAAAAAAAATGCTTTTAGTGCCCCGGTCACGCACATAATGCAGGCCGGGGTACTAATAGGAATATGACCCTCGCGGCGGGGGCATTACCGACTCAGGTAATGCCCCTGCCGCTCACGACATATTGCTTAATTAATGATGCCAGAATTATTCCATGAAGCTACTTACAGACCATACGTTAGGACCCCCTCACTCCAGACTCCCTGGGTTGCCGATCCTTTCCTCTACCCCTTCATGATTTGACTCCTTTTCAACTCTGCACCTCGTTACTCAGATGGTTTATCAAAAGGGATATGGAATGAAACAATTATTTTACTGTGCGTTTCTTTTTCTTATGAGTTTTTTTTCATAGACCAGTCCCCAGTTGCAGTGGCAGAGGGAGCGTTAGCACGTGAAGAGGAGGGGGAAAGAAGAGGAGAAAAGGAAAGTCTTGAGAAGTTTCCGGAACTTTAGAAGATCCGGCTCAAGTTGGAGCGGGAATGGAGGCCATTCCAGAGGGAGGAGCTGACCGCAGAAAGGGATCATATATTGACATACACGATGTACATTATGGATAAAATTAAAAAAAATATATACATTTAACGTGCTTCTATGATTTAATAGAAGTTCTAACATACAACTCTCCTGTATTAAATTCTAGTAATGCAGTAAATAAAAAGGTCTCCTTAACTAATGGGAGCGAATTATCAGACAGTTAAGAAAAAGGAGGATCTAAAAAGCTCGGCACATCTTTAACTAAATGCCTGGACGCAGTTGGAATTCTATGTTGTGCTGGCTCAAGCAGCAGCAATGGGGCATCACGACCAACAATAATAATGTATTCCAGTTGGGTAGTGATGTCAGCAGACTAATATAGGAGTATTCACTGGGATTCTGTGACCACATTGGAGTAACGGGGCTGAAGTCCGCACTAACGGGAGACTTGCAATATCCGTATAACGCACCGCATGGAATGCGTCATTCCGTCTATTACATACATTTATACATATGCCGACGTCATGCATGCACTCTATAGCTTGATCACAGGGATTACCCAATTACATGGTAGGAGGAAAGGCCCGTTTGGAACCTGGCACCAGCAGGTGAACTCTGAGGTAAACAGCAAGCAATTAGGCCACGGAGACATCCGACACTTTCCAACGTGGATATTCCTTGCGAATTGAAGCATTTTCAATCAGCACAAGGTTTGCTGGCGTTCGGAGGGGAACCGCAAGAAACATACGATTGCCTAACCCCCAGTAAAGGAAAACGGATGTTTGCCTGCAATATTGAAATGTCAGGCACTTAGCATAAACGCGTACAGGGAATACCCAGGGCCACTCATGGCGTAGCAGTAATAGGAACTGTCTGCTTGCGTGGGTTTAAAGATGCCCTGTGGGATTTCAGAGGGGGGGGGGGGGTGTCAGGGCGAGAGGGGGCAATACACGAGGCCTCGTTTAGCAGTTTTTCTGCTGGTAATGTGGCAAAAGCCTTTATGCTTGAAGTGCTCTTCGCCACGAGAATAAACACAGGTTAATTGTAAATTGAACCGTGCATACAAGGCTTCTACCGCGAACTGCTGTTAGGGAGAATTCTCTGTTAAGGCTAATTTCCCAAACCTAGTGAGTCCCCCAGCAGCATTGCTGGATTTTTGGGGTTTATGTTTTTCTCCTGCCAAGATTGAGACTCTCTTTCTCCCACTCTCAGACATGATTTGAGAATGTCCTTTGACTATGTAATGTGTTTTATGGGCTATGGGGTCTTTTACTCCATAGGGCTTCATGTGTTTTTGGTATGTGTGTTACAAAGTACCCTCAGTGCAGTAACACAGGGGTGTCATAGTGACCCCCAAACATAGACTCCATAACCTGGGACTGACTACCGTCTCCCAGGGCATGTAAAGTCACCATTGGCTTTACTAGTCTTAAATTGTGAACAGAACCAGTACAAACCATCATATTGTGGAAGTACTGGTAGGGGTAATTCGATTGCCCCTGGATCTGTTTTCCGAGGGGGCACTGTCCAGTCCCCCTTGTCTAGTTTCTGGCTGGTGGCAGTGGATACCACGCAAAATATTCCCCCGGAATATTTCCTATGGGATTTTCCCATTCATTTTAAACGCACCACTTTTTGGTGCAATGTTAAAGATACCGCTGGGTTAATTATTTAATATTTATTCCCCGGTTGGGTCTTTTTGCCAGGACTCGATTTTAAAAGGACGTTTGTGTTCGCCTCTGAAACTCTAACCCAAGTCGAGCCCTTTGTTCCACTTTTTGGCAGGCTTCTCCACAGAAGCCCTCCAAATGGTGCCCCTCTGTCTGGGGTCAACAGGATGTGTGCGAGGGGGGATTAGGCACCCTGGACTGAGTTGCCTTGGCAACTCAAGTCGCACTCTTGTGTGATTGGCCCAGTGGTGACCCGCCCGGCTCACCACTTAGCATGTTTTAGTGACAGCTAGGCTGATGAATGGGGGTTTTGCTGCATAAAAGCAGGGCTTTGGGGACTGGAACTTCAGAAGTCGCCACAGGACTTAAAGAATCCGAAGAGGGGAGAAGCTGAGCCATCTACAACGACGACACCACTGCTGGAGCCCTGCTGTACGAACTCACCACTTCCCCGCCGACAGAGGATATCTTCACCCAGGAGAGTCTTCTTCCCTTTGAGCTGGTGGGACCAGTTCGCCTTTTTCGCCTTCCTGGATCGTCTCGTGGTCGAATCGCCCGTGCCAAGCACCCCGGCGACCGGATAGCCACCCTTCACCACTACCGCGAATAAAAGGGTCGTACCTTTTAACCGGGAAACTCCGCGGCTGGTTTCTTCCCTGGCAGTGCAATGGCCTCCAGCTTTCCTCCACGTGAAGATCTTCTCTTCCCCTGGACGAAGCCCCGACTTGCAACCGCTGCCAGGAACAACTGCCCCCGCTGGAGCTTTCTCACCATTTCAGGTACTGTGTCCCACCTGGTCTCCCTTGCAACAGATTGTCCAAGGTGTCCCGTAAATCCTTTACTCTCTATCCTGGGGTGACCTCGGACCTGCTAACTTTACCTTTTTGAACTGATCCAACCTCTTGACTTTTCTGCAAAGACTTTGAGTGCATTTCCACTGTGTGATCTTGAGCACATTCCGCCTTGCTCTCTCCAAGAGTGGGCCTGGCCTATGAACTTTTTGCTATACAGTAGACCCTGCCTTTCTTGACTTGCTGTGGTTTCTTAAAAGTGTTGGTACTGTGTTATTTTCCTATTCTACCTTTTCACTCCCTTTTTAAACAAATTATTGGAGTGCCAACTACGGTTACGCGCTCACCTCTGTTTTGCTAAATAAGTGGTGTCTTAACTAGGGAGGTGTATATACTTATAGTGACTGTTTGAACTTGCTTGACATATTAGTGCCAGTGTATTTTTACAAGTGTGTTTTTAAATAAATAATTATATACTTTTATACCAAAGCTCTGGTCAGTGTGCTTGTGCTACTGTATTTTTAGCCCTATTGTGTATACTCTATATACTGCCTAACTCTTCTTGAGAGAAGTCTGACTGCTCAGCCACAGCTACCAGGTAAATCTGGGTGGTGCAGACTGCTACCAATTGGGTTTACTGCTAACTCCTGTAGTCTTAAACTTTTTGCAGTGGTCCCTAAGGGAACTTCACAGTTTTCTGCCCAACAACTGTAACACTCACATTAACTGAGTAATCCAAGAACTGTACACAGCAACAAGCAATACGATAGGCTAATCAGGATTTAAGACTGGCAAGTAATGTATTTTTGCCACTATAGGGCCATCTCAGTTGGGTGCAGCTTTTTTTTTAAAAAAAAAAAAAATGTTTTTTATTTTTTTACAACCGTTACCTCAATCTGCTTTACGTAACATTCTTGAAGGGTGCACAACCCAATGTTTTGCTACACGGCCAATATGAAAAAAATGCTCGGAATTACACAATTGGAAGCCAGAGGCTCTGAGGGCATGGCCATCAATATTAGCCCCTCGTCTGTCTTCCTCATCACAGTACTCAGTTACACGAGGCATTGGGCCTCATTACAACTCAGGCGTTAAGGGTTAACGCCACCGTTAACCCTTAACGCCTGATTCTGATTTTAACGCCTGCTTTTAGCAGGCGTTAAAATCCATGGCGCTAACCTGCCATGGTGCTAATTACGCCGCCGTAATTTACGGCGGCGTAATTAGCGCCTTCCCCACTCCCATTATGCCCTATGGGGCAAAAATGGAAATGGGGAAGGGAAAATGGGAAATGGGGATTTACCGCCCCACTCACCTTGGAATGGGGCGGTAAATCCACCATCCACCATGGTGTAAACGGAGTTTACACCATGGTGGTAAAGTTGGTGCACTTAGCACCAAGGTTGTAATGAGGCCCATTGGCTGCTGAGGGACTGACGGGTCAATCCCTAGGTGCTTACCACTATGGCTTTGCCGCTCAGGTCTTTCCGTGTCTGCTAATTGCAGCATGGGAGAAACGGGCCAGTCACGAGGGGACGGGAGTAAATAGAAGTTACAGGGAGGAAGAGGGCAGAAAACTAAAATGTGGTGGCCCGGGCACAAAGTGTGGGTGGGGCAGAGCCGGCCTTAGGGGTGGGCTGCCCGGGGCCCCCTGCCCCACCACGTCTCTCAAGGTCTCCCCTGAGCTGGCCTGGTGGCAGAAGGCATGGCAGGCACCCTATTGAAATTAAATGCGCTCCGATTTAATAACAGGGAGCTGATCAGCACCTATTGAAAAGTGTTGCCCCTCCCCCCACATGATCAGGGGAGCACTTGAGGAAGGGAGGCCCAAATTTTTGCTCTTCCGCCCAGGGTGCTGCGGCAGCTAAGGCCGGCCCTGGGGGGAGGAGGGGCTCCACCTTCAAAGGGAGAAGATTGTGGTATGACAAGTGGTGGAAGTGGAGAAAAGGAGATTATGGTACTCTGGCTGCATCCAAAAAGGAGTGGGTGGGATGGTGGGAGGGGTAGCAGAAGAGACTGGGAGGGGCAGGGCACAGAAGGGTTTGGTTTGCAGTCTTCATTGACTATTGCTGCATTGGGGCTGGACTACTCGAATCCTGGAATAATAAAGAAGGCACTCCATTCATCCTAGGCAGAAATATCGAAACAATATTAATACATATAAATCTTTGATCCAACTGAGGAAACAAATTAACTCACACACTATTTGGCACACAGTTTATTAGCGTCATCTTCGAGACATCATTTGCACAAAAACGGCCAACTGCAAACATAGCTTAAACATACTCTAAATGGAATGGGCCTTCCAACCCCCCTAGGCAATTCTGAATGAGAAATAAACACTAATAGAGCACATCCAGGGAGCACAGGGGGTGGGGTGGGTGGGGGGGGCTTCTGGGGTGCACATAAAGGAGGGTGTGCGGTCACTTTAGTGCATGCATTAGACATTATATGGTAGATGCGGGTGTGAATGCCATCTTGGTGAACAGCAGCATGGACAACACCCCCACCCTGGCCAGATTTCAGAGATCCATTAATCCTCCATTGTCCAAATAGTTACATGCCTTAATGCCCTGAGAAGAATGCGCCTAGCAAGGTCATCAGAAGAGAGCAGAGCGCATCTTGGCAGGACCATCCCATGGAACAGAGAGCAAGGCCCTACTGCCCCCAACGACATGAGAAACACAGCCTTGCATTGCTTTCATCCCAAGATCCCTGCATGCCCCAGTACCAACCAGACCCAGACCACCGACCATAACACTTTTACAGCCCTCGATCGATCACTAAGATCAGAAGGAAACGCCAACGCACATTCACAAATGGGTCATGTGATTTGTGAAGAGAGGTGCATGGTGGCGTTAAATCATAGCCTAAAACGGTATCCCTACAAAATTTTCCCACCAAGAATATCACCGTGCTTATGGCCGTTTGTCTTGCCATAGGCAATATTTTTGGGGGGATAATTTGTGGGAGCGGGGATACGGGGGTGTCCCCCACAGGGTCCATGGGTCATTATCGCTGCAAAAATATGGCGATATTTTTGTATCGCAATATTTTTGTGGGGATATTAACAAATGGAACTGCCTAAAACAAAGGTGGAGGACCTTGGGGGTTGCTGATATGTCTGGGATAGAGTGGAGTATGCGAGTTAGTGTGACCTCGCCCCCGCCACCCCATTAGTGATGTTGCTTTGGTTTATGTTGTGCCGCACATGCCTACGAAGTGCAGAACATTTGGCGGAAGCAGAGTTCGTTGCTGGCATCTCCGGCTCCTTGCCTTTCTGGTCCTTGGCTCCCTGGTGAGACACTGGAAAAAACAAGCTGAAGCAAAAACACTTTTTCTGTGTGCTGGTGCTGCTTAATTTGAATTTTGAAATCCCCAAATTCCCAATCTTGCATTGTGCCTGACTAATTTGCGAAAGACCTGGTAAAAATACCCATGTGGAAATCATTCTACCTCCCACCGTAGCCGACAAAACATCTCCACACACAACTCCTCCACAAAAACAACACAGGTAATACAATGGAATCTATACCACCATAAATGCACTACATTTTCCTAAACATCACACTAACCTACCACAGATATACCATAACCAACTCTCCACTGCTCACCGAAGCAACCTGGAGGGCACATTAATCACTACGCCAGCCAGATCAAAAAATATCTAAAATGTAAACCTCACACAGAGGCCTATCTTTTCAGATCTGCACACAACATTGTAACAAAGCAACCATGCCCTGCGTCTCTGCTACTAAATGTGTTCCCTATCCTACCTCTTGCAAATCAAGAAGCTCCTAGAAACCATGGAAATGGCAGAATGCATGCTATACAAGCTTCAATAACAGTGTAACGAGAATAGAAAGGAGTTTCACTCTTGGGGCAGAGCTTTGGACAGCCTAAGCAACTACAAATCTTTGTGGAACTGATTGGCACATGAGTCTATATATCTGCCTATCAAAACAGGTTATATAGAACATAGGGAGGGCCATGCCAGTGCAATAACAATGGGATTCTAGGCGACTGCCTTGGGGACTACTAGCAATGGGTACAGCATTTTGCTCCTAAAATCAACACTCTTGTGCCTCTGTGTGGATAGCTCCTTTGGCAGAAGTCTGGGCATATTGGAGTCTTGGGACAGCATTGTAGGGCAAACCTGTTTTTTTTCCAGAGTAAGCCCCTCTCCACCCGCCAGCACCCTGCCCAACCAATGAACATCGAAAGTCAGGCCGTAGGGATACCACAGTTACTGCCACCTTAAAGTTGTTCGCATGTTCATCCTAGCTTCAGTTAGAAACATCTGAGCGTGTGTGTTTTTAGCCAACCCCTATGTTGGTGATGCAGTGTAGAATTACAGGAAGCAGTAGTTTACTTCTTGCTCACGGGCTAAACACTGACAGGTGCACCCAGCTTTTCTTACACAAGCTCTGTGCCCCCAGGTGAGCAAAAGTAGTTCAATACTTTTGGCCCAGTGACTGTAGCTTATCCACAGATGTCACCAGGGGTAAAATGGGGGTGAAGTGCTTGCTGGAGACTGAGATATCCCAATAGATTGGCATTTCCACTCTGAAACTGCAGTATGATCTAACCGGCTGGTCGCCGTCTAGTTGAAAGGAGGCTCCAGTGGATGGCCGCCATCTAGAAATCGATTTGCCTACACTATACATTTCACAGCCCCAAACAGCTCGGAGAAGCATTATGTTGCAGCAAGAAGTATTTTCTCGGATATGGGAGCAGCACATGGCTCCTTTTCTTCCTACTATGGCTTATATCTTTTGATCCCTGTACAAATGACCCTTTTTGGCGCGGGTCAGGGTCAACTTTGCTGCTCTATGCACACCAGCTTCTGGCAATAACTTAATTGTGCCTTCCTCACTGGTGTTGTCGCTCCTTGCCTTGTGCATGGGGAGACTTTATGTATCCTACCATTGAAGGTTGATGTGAATAGGATAGGCAATCACTCAGATTTCCCTAAAAGGGGTAAGGAGTGGGAGCTGAAACCCTCCTGTGACCACCATCCACAGACTTTAAGGGGGTTTCAGTTTGATGCACTGCATTGGCTTCTATTGCAGTCTTATCGGTGTAAACAAATTATCGGAGGACAAGTTCAACCTAGCAGAACCTGCTTTGGCCTCAGCATGGTCTTTTAGTCTAATACTTTGCAATACACAAGACCGTATCAACTTAAATCCTGTGTCAGAAGCTATGGCCCACCTAAGTGAGATCTATAAAATGTGAAGCATACTCTAACCTGGAAGAAAGCTCAAAGAAAATTGGTGACCTCACCAGTAGTGAAGCTACCCTGTTCTATACACAGAACACAAGCAGAGCAGATTTATGTCCCTTTCTATTACAGGAACTATGGGCAAGCTGGAGAACCTAGACTGAAAAGTCCCAGGCTTCCAGGATCATGGTTCATCCCTCCAGGTAAGAGGCTTTCAAGCCCGGGATGACAGCAAGGAGACTGTTGCTTCCTATTGAATACATCTAAATCATCTGGGAGGAGATCAGGAAAGAGGAAAACTAACACAAACAAAGAAGAGAAAGTGAATAATATATCAAGCATTGAACTCACAAAATTTCAAAAGATGGTATTGCAGAAGGGCTTATGCTTCGTTCCACAAAATACGAGCTCATTGATACAAGACAAAATAGATTTCTTCAAGTTAATGAGGAAGCTAAAACTAAAGTTTTCTTTGAAAGCATGGAAGAAAAAGAAGAACAGGAACCATCAGAACTTCTTGAGATCAAACCAAAGAGCAACTTTATCCACTGATACATAGTCCAACACTAACCACTTTGGAGAAACGGGTACTAGAGCATCTGGGAAGGATAATGGTTATACGAAATAAACACAGGAATTTCACCAATAGAGAAAGGCAAACACTCAAGAGTCTTCTTGACAATCGAGAGATCAGATTTAATCCTGCGGACAAAGGAAGAGTCTTTTGGAACCACTGGCCCAGTAAATCGACATGGCAATACAACCCTTGACACAGATGATACTAGTGACATTTTACTGATATTGAAAGATGTAGAGTTTGTCCAGGGACAGGATATACTCTTCACCATGGACGTTACATCACTGTATACAAACATTGGACATGCAGCATGGATGGAAGCCATGGAATGGCTTCTGCTTGCCACTGAAACATGCAAAGCAGACAAGGTGTTTCTTATGACGTGGTTAAAACTGGTGCCGTCAAATAACATTAGGTTTGATGATCGACACTTCGTGCAGATATCGGGCACGAGCATGGGGACAGCCATGGTGCCTCGCTATATGAATACCTATATGTTTTATTTGGACACAGACTTTGTTTTAAAATCATAGAGATGGCAACATCTGGGGCTGTACACCAGATTTATAGATTAAATATTTGGCATCTGGAGGGGCCCCCTTGAAGAGTTGGAGAACTTCTACACAATGATGAACAATATACATCCCTGCATCAAGTTCATGACTACACACAGTTGTACTGAGGTTCATTTCCTGGACATAGAAGTTTATGCAGAGAGCAATATGCTTAAAACAAGGATTTATTCCAAAAGTACTGACAAGAACAGCTTACTCTTTGCTACAAGTTTTCATCCGAAACGCACACTTGAAAGTGTACTGATCAGTCAATTCATAAGATATTGACGGAATATCACATCAGCGAAAGAATACAATATTCAGTTGAATAACCTGAAAGCGAAATTAATTCAGAGGAAGTACGAGCCGCAATTAATTGGGTCTATATCAGACAAGGTGGAAGAAATGTCAAGGGTGGAGATTAAGGCAATGATACACAGAGAATTTATGGAAGGATACCGCAGGCAATTCATGTAAAACCCTTATAGATCGAAGCAGATGGGGAAGCAGTTATCTAATTGTAACTGGGAGAAGGCCACGAGGATATGCGTATGCCCAGGTGCTGTTCTAGTGATAGGATTCACTCCTGTAGCAAGAGACAAAAGCGAGCTAATAGGCTCACAGTTAATTACCTAGGCACGGTTATGTATAGACAAAAGTGGTGTTCATGTAAATGCTCACGACACATAAGCACTGGTGGCCTTTAATATTCATTTATTAACTAGAGGAGGATTCTTTATAGTGAAATGAAAGTTAAGAGCTAAATAATACACTTACTAACATGAATCTAAAAGACTTCAACCCCGGTTTTAGAGTGGGGTTAAGGATGTGATTTGTGCCTCTACATCAGTATTATTGGTAAATGCCACTACGTTAAGATGGCTGCCGTGTTATGAGGCAGAGCGCCTCATTTCCATCGTGGCCGTCTCCAAGACAACAGCGTAAACACATAAGCAGACGCGGGGCACCCGACCGGTTAGCTGTTTGGATGCCTCGTGTTCGCAGTCTTTATTGTACACAACTAGCGGCGCCTTACTGGAACGTTTTCTCCCTTAGATGCAATGAGATGGACTGAAAATAAAGAAGCTGGGAAACTGCAACTGCGCGGCTTGTGAAAACTGACATGAAGTCGGGTGAGTCTGGGGACTAGCGCCCCGCCATTAATTTATTATTAGGTAGAAATTCCGGAATCCATATAAATTAACAACAAAAAAAAATGAAAAGAAAAAAACTTAAAGGCTGTTGGGGGGTGGGGTTGGGGGGGGAGAATTACTAAAATGTCGAGGAGCGGGCTGGCGTGGTTGTCCCCAGCTCCCCTTGGCCGACATTCATAAGCAAACCTATTTTTAAAAAAAAATGAAAAAAAAAGCCCAAACCCCCACCCACCCCGAGGCGCCAGTTCCTTCCAACACGTGGAGGGAACCGGCGTAGCAGGGGGATTGCGGAGGCACACTTCGCTGTGTGAGGGGGTGAGGAGAGCAGCTGGTCCGAAATGTCAGTGGGAGACAAAACCAAAAGTTATTTTAGAAAAAAATAACGATTTGTTTTCCTCCTTTGGACATTTCGTTTTCGATAATGTCACGGTGATGCAGACATTCCATTGACTCGCTATAGAGTAAGAAGGACTGTTTTAAAATAGGTTTATGTCTTTTATTCTTTTATAGACCACTGAACTTGGTGGAAAACAAGTGAAATTAGGAGGTGGGTGATTAAGGTTAATAGAAATGAGTTTAAGTTGAGGTACCATGTAATAAGGATACATTTTCAAGCATATGATTTCTGTTTTAGACGTCATATTTGGGAATATGACTCGACATGCCACACCATGCGTCAAGAACTCTAGTGGTGAATTTCCTCAGGTGCTCCCCTAGCCAATGCCCTCATTATTTTCTCACTCCAGGGCTTACTAGAGTCATGTTTTTCAAAGATTCTATCGCATTTGGTTCTTTACACAGTCTACAACTGGATGAGCCATTTTGCCCTTTTCTTCTCTGTGTTATTTCTCTTGTCTTTAGAATGTTGAAGCGAAGCCGCACATACAAAACAGTTAGGGCAGAGTTTCAAGTAGCTCAGAAGTGTGTTCAATCTTCGGGGTTCTGCCCTGAAGTCGTCATAGTTTTTCTACTTCCAGATTTGTTCCTGCGTCTCTATCCAGTCCCTTGTATACATTTTGTCTTGTTTTGCTCCATTTCATTCAGATCCTGGAGGATTGCTTGACAAATACTTTGCCATTCCTTTAGGTTTACATCCGACTGATCTTTTTCATAGCTTTTTTGAGGACTATGAAGCCTCCCGTAGAGTCTTCCTCCAAGCATATACAGTAAAATTGGATGGCTTTCCATTCTGCTGTGGCTTTTAAAGATGTTAAGGCCAGTTCTCTATTTATAATTTGAATTGGTAAGGATTTTGGTAGTTGGAGAATGGCACACCAGAATATCCCTTCTAGGATAGCCCATTGTTAAAAAGGTAGAAAAAAGGATGTTTCGGCTCCGTAAGATAGTATCGGAACCACTTTCATCCTATAGAAGGACACCAATGGTATAAGGGTGAATCTGCAGTACTTTCGTAGTAATAGCTTTCCTTGAGATGCCACATTAACCGTCTTTCTTCTAAGTTCCGCTATTCTTGGCACCTCACTCGTACTGTTAATACAGACTCCTAAGTAAGTGATGGAATTCACCTCCAAGATTTGTTTTCCCTTTAAGAACCAACCAAACCTGTTCTTCCTCCGACTGTTGGCACCCCCCGCCAGTCTTAAAATTCTTGACTTGTCCGGATTAATTATCAAATCATTCATTTCGACATATTCCTGGGGAGCTTAGAGTTGATGCTGCAAGCCAACAGGGATCTGATCTATTAACACAATATCGTCTGCGTATAGCACTCTCCCAACTGTTGACCCAGCAAGCTTAGAAGGAAAGCCATGTGTTTGTGTAAATGCATCGTCAATGTATGAGACAGGTTGTTAAGTTCTGGAGCCAGGGGGCAGCCTTGTTTCAGGCCATCTTTATAGGTATTAGGTCAGACAACAGCCCGCTTTTGTCCATCCTGACTAATGACTGTGTCAGAGTATAGATCTTTTATGTTTTCGGTAATTATCTGTGGACCGTTCCATCTTTCCAATTTCTTCCACAGCTTGGGCCTTTTAATGGTATCGGAGGCCTTTGATAGGTTGATGAATGCGACAAATATTTCTTGTCCCTTATTTCTGTTTGTTCTAGCTTTTAATAAATTGATCAGGAAGATGTTGAGGGAAGTCCCTATAACAAAACCTGATAGCCAGAAATCTCCGTGACATGCCAAGGTGCTCCATGTGGTCAAGGCCTTCAGGAGAATTACTGCAAAAACCTTCCCTACCACATCCAAAAGGGCAATAGGCCTATAATTCCCTGGGTTTGTTCTAAGCCCCTTTTTAAATATAGGCACAATCACAGCCGCCTTCCATGTAATTGGAATTTTTCCATTCCTTAAGATAAATTCGAAGAGGTGGTGAAGAAAATATACCCATTCTGGTGTCTTACTTTTGAACATTACTTTTGTTAGCGCGTCTGGGCCCAGGGCTCTAGAATTTTTCTGTTTTTTCAAGATGTTCTCGATTGCGTCTGTTCCGATATCCAACACATCCTCAGCATCTGGAGGAATTGCCTTTCGCCTCATCTTGATATAATCTTTTTCCTTGCATCTCAGTGTAGAACTCACACCACTCGGATGCCTTTATTGGATTTGCCATCATTGCGTCTTGAGGGGTGTCGATTTCGTTGATGAATCGGCAAATTTCGGTGCTGTTTTTTGTTCTTATTTTTTCATAACATCTGCTCCGCATCTCTCTAACAGTGTTTTTTGTGCAAATATAGCCAATTATTAAATTTTTGCTTAGGTTTATGGATCTCCATGGTATCACCCTGTACCCTGTTCTTCAAAAGGGCAATGCTTGTCTTTAATATTTTTTTCTTTTATCGTTCTATCGTATACATGACTATGTATTGTCATAAGTTTGTTTCCATTTTTTCCTTACGTCTAAGCTCAATTGCTTTAGTAGCAGAACAATCAATTCGATGCTTGCCCACTTCGTGCTGTAAAGATGTGATCAGCTCTTTTAAATTTACGTTTAACCCTTGAATTTTATCCAGATTCATTTTTAGTCTGTTTCCTCCATGATTAATGCTAAGATTTTTCCTATATGAAATTTTAGCATTGTTGCTAATATTTTTGCATGTCAATTTGAAAATATTGTAATCACTGACAACTGTTAGTACCTCCAAAGTTTGTATATTATTGGTCAGATTGGCAGAGGTGCATATGTAATCCAGTATCTCCGTGGAGCGGGCGCCCTTCAAGGTCGGTTTTCCTGGAATGTCTCCTCGAGTTACCCAGTTCAATATAACAGTCTGTCGATTGCATTGCTTCTCTCCACCGTGATCCACTTTTTTATTTTTTTGGAGGCGAGAGCCAAGTCGTGTTTCCGCCATATAGGCATGTGCAATTCAGATCACCCATAATTATCAAATATGGGTCAAGCCACTTTTCTCTGTTCGTCCAGTTACGTGGCTATGTCATCAGGTAAGAAATTGTTCATATTGTTAGCAGAGTTCCAGTAAACATTTAACAGACTCAGGACTCAGTTATGACCGGCTGGATCAATTCCTAATTGTATTACTGCCATCTGAATGATAGGAGATGGATTCTCAGTATGCAACAGGGTCCAGTTCAAATAATTTTTAACAGCCATAAGTAACCCAGACATAGGTCTGCCCTTGGCTCTTTTCAAAGCCGGATTCAGCAGAACCAGTAGCCTTCAAAAAGTGGGGTTTCTCTCAACCATGTTTCTTGCAAACGTATAACTTTGAAGGCCTCCCTTTGTAAGTCTCCCTCTGATAACAAATGTCCATAACATCTAGTGTTCCAGTTTACAAGAGTCCATGTTTCTCCTGGATAATTTTTTGAATATTATTGGTTCTTCATTTTGTCCGCAACCAGGTTGGCTAACCATGTCCATTTGGATCTGTCATCTTCAAGTCGTCGTTCGATTTTTTGATGTTGTTTGAGGTATTGCCGTTCTTGTTATTACCCCTCACCAATGCCAAATGTTTGTTGTTTTACTTTGACACATATGTGGTTACTGATTTCTTTATGAGTAATAACTAGTGATGTGGGTGTTGATGAACATTGTTCACACTAAAATTGTTGGAACATGCGTTATTGTACTAAATTTATTCATGAATTGGGATGATTAGGTCGGATTCAGAAATTATTATATTCATTATTTACTCAGTTATGAATGATGTGTTGAATTAAAAATGTGTGAACCATTAAATATGTGTTATGAAAGAAATAGACCACTGTATATTAGTTTAATATAGTTGAGTTTGAGCATAAATGGTCAGTTGCAGAGGTCCCCACTAAGAGTGAACAAGGATTATCTGTTGGCAACAACAGTTTTTTTTTAAGAATATTAGGAAAGACCCATGCCTGCTCAATGAGTGAAGAGTAACTTTCCATGTCATGTCAAATGGAATTACCACAACCAGAGGGCCACTGAACGATCCATCTTTCACCAATACCAGAGGTATCCTACGAGGATGAAAAGCACAGCCATCCTCCTACAACGAGGCCAGTCTAGTCTATAGGACAGAAGAAACCACAAACATGGAAGTCTGCCATAACAGTGATCAAAATGAATATTTTGTCAAAGATACAGTATGTACTGGCTAATAGACACTCTGCCATTTTGGAAGTGGTATACCAGAGTAGAGGGGCCGTTTAGCACAATCAATTGGGACAACAAAAAAGCATGGATATCCTGAACATTTCTGCAATCACCTGTGCGTAAAGGTGGCATTGGGTTAACGAAAGCTCAAGACTCTCCCTGCATGCCTTTCCAGCCATTCACAATGTGTAAATTGGTGTCCTTTCTCTTTATGGTGTTCCCCAGGGGGCTTCCTTTCCTCCTCTACGGTTGAATCTTTTTGTCCAGCCTCTTCAGTCAGGACTCTATACTCCGCTAATTAAAAGCTTCTACATTTCGATACTCTTTGGGAGTGATTCAAGAGGATGAAAGAAATGCTCTGTTTGTGCTGGTTCCTTCCCTCGTAATTCTGTTCCAGATCTTCGTGTATATGAATCTCTTGCTCTGTCACAAACTTGTTGCTTCACTCTTGGGCTTCTAGTCACTTTGTGGTAATTGCACGCCTTACAGGCGGCAATCAATGGAAGTAGGTTTAACAAGGGAGCTTTGAGCTCTCCAATGTCAGACACCTCATTGAAATTGGAGAAGGAAGGCAATAGAGCTGGGCCCACCTGGGATGCGGCTTCCTGACCCTTGTTTGTGTCTACCTTTAATACAAATACATTACAATGTTTTAAGTACTTCAAGGAGTTGCAGGAGGAGATTGCTCTCCCACAAGGTCTGCAGCTGAATTCTCTGTGTCTGTAGTTGTGAGGAATTCGAACACCTGTGCGGTGGGTATGCGCTCACCCTGGCTTTTTAAAAATTTTCAATGAAATTGAATGACGGTAGATCAATCTCCAGAAAGTGTGTGGGACTAATCCGCACAAATTCTCCTATGCTCAGTGCACAGCATACACATAGATCTGTGTACACTGCTTACAGGCGCCACTCCCCCACCACTCCTGCCACCGTCATCATATTTAGTTAGAATATGACAGCCAAGAGTACACCAAGGCATCTCATAAGGGATGGGGGCGGGGCAAAAACTTCCTCCTGCCATGGTCAGCTTAATTACCTAAGAAAGTCTCCATGGATCCGCCCTGTCCCTAGTTAGCTGGTGGTGGTGGTATCTTCACATACGAGTTAATTCAAGCCAGTCCACTGGAGGCCTGGTCGCAGGACTGATAAGACAGGAAAACCCCAACAACCTTTGATATGCACTTTGTCAACCTGAAGCCAGCTCCCGCCTCTCAGTATCAAGGGCAGTGGCCTGTCATGTCTGGGACTATGTATTTACAGTAGCCATCCCTGCAGAGGGACCCCATTCAAAAGGTATGAGTATGTTGTTTGGCAGCTGCCAAAAGTCTGGTCCCAGCACAGCTTCAAGGGTGACCTGCCGCTTTAATCAGGAACCACAGAGAGCTCAATTAACCAGAGAGACCCTTTGATCCACAACAGAAAGGAAGATGGGTGGGACTTATATTACACATTTTCACCCCTTTACCTTTCCTGTTGCAAAGCACTCTGGTTATGACTTTACGTATACAGAAGATTGCTGGTGGGGACCTAGGAAAGGCTGATTAAGGTAGGCATATCCTACACCAATCACTGGGGACAATTTGGCTTTAAAAGAGGGCTGAGCCCCTCTTTCGGCAGATCATCTGAATACTTTGCAAGGCGTAACAAGAAGTGGCTGAAGGTACAGTCTGCATTACAGCTTCCCCTAGTGAAGGAAGGCCAGGATTTTTAAAGAGAAAAGCAAGATCCCTCCTCTAAACATCTCCAAGGGAACAGAGGCAGATACTGAATCCAGAGGACCCTCAAGCAGCTCCAGAACCGTTACCTAGCCAGCACACATTGTGCTCTGCTAGGATGTGCAAGCAAGCTTCCTAGGTGGGAAGTGCCAGAGAAGCAAACCAAGGACAAGGCCATTGCCTGCAACACTCTCCTCCACTTTGGGCCACCCACCATAAAAGGACAACACAAGCCCAATGAAGAAGCTAGGCAGCATGCATCGACAAGCATCAACCAGCGTCCGCCTGAAAGGACATTTGAGCCAGTCGAGTCCCTCAAGCTGCAACCGACTGCACCACTGACTGTTGTCACGCTGCAGTCGCCAACGTCGTCCGAGACGCCTCGACCAGTGCTTCAGATGCACCAACCAGCACTGAGACAACAATCCCCGAGCCGCTGTGTATGCAAGCCTGCAGCTGTCCGTCCATCCTCGCCGTGGAGGCCTGC
This sequence comes from Ambystoma mexicanum, assembly GCF_040938575.1. Taxonomy (NCBI): domain Eukaryota; kingdom Metazoa; phylum Chordata; class Amphibia; order Caudata; family Ambystomatidae; genus Ambystoma; species Ambystoma mexicanum. Next base: position 150,604,347 of record NC_090931.1, read on the forward strand.
CGCCTGATACCAGCAGTTGTCTCCCATCTTTAACTCTGTTGCAGAAGCTGCAAGCACACTCAAACCGACTCTACACTGTCAAGCACCAAGAACTTCCACAAGCACAAGGTACTTTGTTGTTCGGTCCCCCTGGTCCACCAAAGGCCCCTAATGACATTTGACAACCCACTGCTCCCCTTTGTGTTAAACCCAGTATCCTTGATCTATTGTGATTAACTATTTTACCAACTACCCTCCTGTCAGTATCCAGATTGCATTAATTTTCCTTCTTGAAACGGTCTGTTCTCTGCATTCCTTTACAGGGTGGGTTTTACTTTGTAGCATGCAAGAAACTGTATGTTCTGATAATAAAGTCGATTTTTGTATTCAACCTTTACTGCACAGTCCCTTTTATCAATGGGTAATTGCATTTTCGCTATGTGTTGCAACTAACCAATGAGCCACAACCTTGCGGACATAAGCCTGCCATACCTTCCACCATACAAAATTGGACAAGGAGGTTCATATTTTGCTTGTTTTTCCAATCTGTTTGGATCCCTTCTAGTGTACTAGAGGCATGGGGCCGATTAATGGTTTAGAAAGCGATTTTCATCCCTGGACCACTTGTGCCCTGGAAGTCGATTTGTCACAGTAGTATCCAAAGGTGAAGGGTAACAGCCTCAAAAATATGGTCAATTTCACACATAATCTGGACATTGGATCCCAGGAGATAGATCTGCTCCAAAACTTACAAGATGGTGCAACCAGAGTGTAAACCCTTATTTGAGAAAACCTTGCAGGCCTAGAATTAAGTCCTTCCCTCCAGAGTGCAGACCCAAGAACTGCAGTGGTCTCCAGCTGATCTCATCAAGTGGACAGGATGCAACAACACATGCCTCTGCCTAAACTGCACCCCAGAGAAAATATTTAAGATGAAAAAAATCAAAACCTTTCTTGAAGGGTAAGAGTGCTGAAGGTTCTGAGACTTGCTTGTTCTTCTCTTGCAACAGTGTCCTGGGCAAGTGTGACAACTCTAGCTGGCTAAACATGGTGCTGAATACATGCAGAGAACAGACTATGAATATGGTCATATTCAATACCTTACCTTAATCACTCAAAGCCAGCTTGGGTCACAAAAAGTAGGAAGAGAAGAGACTGGCTAGTGAAAGAAAATTATCCAAAGAAACTGGAATACAAACATTCCTCAGGGTCGAAGACAGGCTAGTCCAAGTGAGCAAGTAGGCCACGCTAGAAAGTGGTCCTTCAGGACCAGGAAAAAAAGTCTGCTCTCCAGGGACTCTGCAGAAACTATCTGGACTGCTAGAACTCATAATAGGTGGGCCTAACCAGGGTAACTGACCTGCCATGAACCAGACCATAAAACATTTGTATTGAAGTAACGCCAAAAGTCACAATATAGGAATCTATGCTTCACTATCCTTTACGTTCATGCCACAGTTTTTCACATGTTTGTGAGGGAGGGCATTAGGGGTAGGCTAAGACCTTCTGCAGTTGATTATATCAAAGTAATATATTGCATCATGTGACAGCAGGGATACATAGGTCCTATACTTGTACATTCTTTTTTCCAATAAAATATTGGATACATTCTAGCCGGTCTGCTAACAAAACGTGTGTGCACGCATAGCAGCTAACAAACAAGCTCCAGCACTTATAAACCAACTGAAAGCAATCCAAGATGTAAAGACTTTCTTCGTTCGACTAGGAATGCAATTATTTCAAAAGTTTTGCCTCAGCCAGTGGGAGAACAGGGAGGGCTGCATAACAGAGACTAAGAAAGACAGTGTCTTTAGGACTGGGAGCAGAAGAGAGGAGAGGAGTGCTGGGGAATATGCAGAGCATCAGGAGCAGGGGAGCCCCTTGAGCCAAGAGAAGTGGTTTCCTCTAGTCAGGGGGAGGACCTCCTCCTGATCCTGTGAGAAACCTGAAGGTGTTGCACCCACTAGTCCCTGGGGATCTGTCATCCAGGTGGCCAGGACACGGCAATCGCTTTTAGATCCAGTTCCTGGAGGGGGTGGGGGGGCGTGAAGGAGGATGACCTGGATGAGGGGTCTTCGGGTCGTGGAAGTCGGGCTCCGGAAGGTGAGATGCGGTATCCCCTTCCCTGGAACACCTTTTCTACATCCTACCAGGTAGGATACATAGGAACCCAAGCCCCCCCCCACTTTCCCGACATGAACATTTTCTCACGGCTGGTTCAGTGTGCGTGACACACTTCCCCCACAAAGATAAAAGGCAGAGCACGAAAGCACACTCCGAGCGAGGAAAACAGCACATGAGGAAACAGCAGTTCCAGGATGCCAGTTTAATACAAGGACAAAGACGGCGAGACCAGAGAGGGTTGCAAGGAGGGAAGTGCCCTTAACCTTTAAAGACCGTTTCTTTCCCGAACCTTGGAAAGTAAGAAGCCTAAGACCGGGAACTAAAGCTAAGCAAATCTACACTGTGCACCAAAGGTATCCGGGGCTCTCCCGCAGCGATAACCAAGGCAGTGAGGAGCGATTGCTGTGGAAGTACCGTCCTTGGCTCCTACAACAAAGCAGCTCCAGTAAAGACAGCACAGCCGTTGAGTCAGAGAGACTGATACCAAACCAGATTGTGTTTGAACCAAGGGTGCAAGTGGCAACATTGTATGAAGAAATCCAAAGAGGACGACAGTGTGTGAAATGCATGGTTACATGTCTTTTCATTGAAAAATGTTTCAGTCAAAGATGTTTCATTGACATTTTTCACCTAATGTAGATTAATCACATTTTTCATCGAAAAAGTGATAATCGAATTTACCGAATGTTCTTTTTTTATTTTTATTGATGGGGTTCCCCTCAAACCAGTTTTCTGCCCTTTAAAAACATTCCCATAGATTTTTTGGGGGTCCCCCCAAAACCCGTTTTCCAAATGTAACCCTTTACCCCACCCAAACATGCATATTTAAAATAAGAAAAAAATGAATTGAAAGATTTTTCCGATGAAATTCCTTTTCAATTAAATATTTTTTCAATGAAACATTTTTCAATTAAAAGACTGTATAACGCATCGCATGTGATGAGACGCAAATATAATTGGAAACCAAAGAAGTGCATGAACTTTGGGAGACCAATTCAGATACCGATACATAGTTGTCCGGCACCAAGTAGGTGCTCATTCAAAGGTCTCCGTTAGGTATCCAACTGAATGGCAACTGTATTGTAAAAGGGAAGTTTGTATCGCAGTGGTCCTGCAAAGGGTCAAGCTAAATTCTGTGCACATTTGAAAGTCGTCAATAAACCAAGGTGAACTAGAATTGGTCAGAGCCCGGCTGAGGGAGATTAATTGGAAAAGGGAAATGATCTGAGCCCAGCTGAGGGGGTTCCGGGGTGAACCGTGAGTCACCCGAGAAAACAAATATTCTCTGAACTTTGTAATATCAGAGATCTGAAGTAACAATCGTGAAACAATATGGATCTGAGCCTGGCTGAGGCGGATTCAGGGTGAAGCACCCAAGTTTAATACTTATAAGAAGAAAATAACTGTGTAACTTCATTTTTGTGTACAGCAGGCCCTGTGAATCAAGAGACTTTGATGAGAAGAGAGACTTGGGCACAGAAGGCACTTTTGCTGGAAATCAACCTGCATTCTTGTGTCGAATGAGCCAGAGTGTGTGCTTTGCTCAAGTGAACCACCTTGCCCTGTGCTGAAAACGTGGGGAAGGGAGGCCAATAGCCCGAACATCCTGACATAATTTTGTGAACACATCTTTCTTTTTCATGAACGTTACCCTACACTGTTTGTAAATTAGCAGTAGGTATTGCCAATATTTCTTTTTTAGTATAGGCCCTTTAATTTTGACAAGGCTCCACTAGGACTGCATTATTATTATGTGATGGTCGTAGCTTGCTCCCATCTGTAGATTTAGGTTTAGATAGGCGTTTACCGCACCCTTGTGAAAGTTCAATAAACACCCTTGAACTGTGGTCAATTGTGCCCATCTTACTGTTGATACCATGCATTCCTTGCAATCCCCAGAAGAGGGTTGTGCTCCAGTGAGGTGGGGGAAGAGCCCTTCTGAAATCCAGAAGAAGAGTCTGCCCCAGTGAGACTTAGAAGAGCCTCTTCCCCAGAATACATAAGAGGGGTATGGTCCTGTGAGGAGTAGTGTGGCGTACCAAAACCAAGAAAGAGAGAGAAGCAGTGAACGATGGCGTGACCACGGAAAGACAGTGGTGGACCAGAGGTAACAATGCCAAAACCATCTTGACACGGCCAGCTTGGGACAAGCTAAAACTCGAGATACATTTTCAGATGAGCAGAGCAGAAAGATACTGGCAAAAGAGCAAGAGTCGCCAGATTAGAAAGAGGAGAAGCCGATCCTCAACTAACAAAAACCCTGGTGACATTAGCCCTAACAAGAACAGAAGGTAATGGGGATCACAGGAGACCCGGGCGAGTGAATGACAACCAGCTTTATTGGAACAGTCATACTCGTCACGGTCATGAGAGAGGATATATAAGAAGAGTAATTGAGTATTATTATTGGAATGCTCATACTCGTCAGAGTCAAGAGGGAGAAATCATAACAAGAGTGAATGAGAATCATTACTAGAATGCTCATACTTGTCGTAGTCTACAAGAACGTGTTGTACAGCTAGTAAAAAGAGAAGAGAAATATTCTGGGAATGATCCCACTCATAATAATTCATACCAGGAAGGCCTAAGTGAGGTAAAAGAATTGGTTGTAAACAGAAAAGCGGAGAACAAGCTGGAACTTGTAAAAAGACACTCAAAGAGCAAGCAAAAGAATATGAAATATTCAAGAAAATAGGAAATAGCGGAGAAGGAAAAGATAATCCTGGGATAAGCTTGCCAGGGAAGAAGGAAATGATCAATCCCTATATAAGGCGACCAGAGAAGAATCAAAATTCTAAGGCAACAACCAATGTATGAACTGATAAAAGTAATCACTTGAGAAAACGTGAAGATCATATATTGAAAAGTGGCTGAAAAGAGGTCCATACACCTCAGGAGAGGGCAGACATTCTCCTCTTTTTTGAGTAGTTATAATAATAGTGGTATGGTCAGATAGGCTAGAGTCGGACGGTGGACAGTTTCCATTTATAGACATACGCTCACGACAACCATAGCTAGTTTTGTCAGGTAGGGACGCCTTGTAGAATAGGGAAAGACAGGTTTTGTTCCTATCTTGTGATACAAACCACTAGTGAAATGTCTTTGAATCAGTGTCCTTCTTCTGACATACCACAGTAAGTAATTGTGTGTTCCCTCTGCCATTTGACAGATGTTACCAGAAATTGGAAAGTTATGTAGCATCCTTTGTGTATTCCTGAACCATGACAGCCAATGGGAGAAGAATGTCCCACAAGATGCAACATACATTTTGGTATGTTGATACAGGACCACTTGTTGGGAGACTTAATATAGCCTTTAACTCTGTGGCTGGCTCCTGTAGGGCAGGTATGGTATCACAAGTATGACACTGACACAATAGGTACAATTTGTAAAACCTTTATTGAAGTTTCTGGGTTTGGAAAAACTCCTATTTTGCCTTATAGCTAAGGTGGGAATAGTCTTGTCCATAGAACGATAAACAGAACAGTCCCAGTGGAGTCTGTCAAATCAAAATGGCCTATGCTAACAAAACCTAATTCCTGCACTCTCTCTTGCACAAACAAGTGTATAAAGGAGAAATGCATGTAAAGGAAAAATCAGTGTTCAATGGAATAAATGTGGCTGAATCTGCTCTCCTCCCCACGTTAGACACCACGGAGTAAGGTGGTCTGTGTAGGCAGGATGGCACACTCTGGCTCGGGTTTTCAACACAACAAACAGTTCCAAAAATGTGGATCGAGGCCTGCTTGTCCTTCCACATTAAAGTCTCCCTTTCCAGACTTCCAAATGTTTCAATGTAGTAGGCCCCTCCGTCAGGCTCAGACCTCTTCAGAGCAAAGTTCAACAAGACTTGCAAGGGGGCTCCCTTCCCTAAGCTTGTTACACTTCGGGTCTCCCTCAGGTCGGGCTCAGACCACTTTCGCATGTCGAAGACTTTCGAATGTGCGTGCTTTCTTTACAGACCTCCGCAGGACCACTTCAACTGAAAGATCAAGGTTCAACTTTCCCTCTCTTTCTTTAGGAATTAATATTGCTTACTTAGTTCACTTGCTTTATCGTTGCAAACAATGCACCTTTCACAGAGACTTTCAAGTGGGCTACTTCCTTTCACCGGACCACTTGACTACTCAGTAGCACCGACTTCGCAGCTGTCTTTACTTCAAAGTTCATTCACAGGTCTGCCTTTCTTTGCGTCTCATCCACACGTGCACAGCCTTCACTTGCGATATAATGTTGCCACTACACACTTTCTTTTATCACACACCAGTCTCTCAGGCCGCTTGCCAACTCATCGGCTGTGTGCATTTCTTTCTTGGTTTTAAGATTTCCAATTTACGAGTCAAGGTTAGCACCACAGGCTTGGCCTCGCCTCCCAACTCTGCCTTTCACTCGGAAGAGTCGGTAGCATCATTTAGACACAATGCAGCCCTTCTGACCTTCTCCACATATCTTTCGCGGCCTGCTGGAAGCAACCACCTCCAGTAGGGAACTCTTGGGGGTTTTCGAACTGCTGCTCTTGTCCCTTGGCCCTTCGCTCTGCTCCAGTAGATTTGCATTCGCCCCAGAACTGCTGCGTGTACTGATCAGAGTGTGTTTCTAGGTTCTGCCTTTTATCCATGTGAGGAGAGTTAGTTCGTATAAGGTGTATCCCCTTAAAGTCAAGTGCCTGAATTTGCCTAATCCTATTAAGGTGACATGCCCAGTACAATGATGTATGAGATTTAGTCTGGTTACTCTCACCCTCTTCCTCAGCCTAGTGTTTTTGCAAAAAGGGGGGCAGGAGATAAGACCTCAGAGAATCCTGAAAAATAGGATGGGTTAGATGAACAAAAAAGGAGGGAATACCGCATCTCACAATCGGCTGCCTCACCCCCACTCCCTGAAGACCTCTCACCCAGGTGACCCTCCTGCACTCGTCCACACCCAGGAATTGGATCCAAAAGCCATGGCCACCTGGATGACAGATCCCCGGGGACTAGCGCAAGAGACACCTTTTGGTTTCTCACATTCTTCACTCATTGTATAGATGTATTTATAGTATTGAATCCTAACAAAGATATCTGTGGCAGTCCAAAACAAAAAACAAAAGTTGTTTTCAGAGATGCTATTGCTAATCAAAACAAGCAACTAGACGAGTTAAGAGAAATTGATGACCCCTAGGGTCCAAACAAAACATTAAATAAGGCCCCCATACTTAAACCTGTTGCTCTCTTTTAAAATTGTGAACAAACACTCACTTTGCACATCCCTTCTCAGAAAGGGTTTAACAATATTCAATATTTGTATACAAATAACACCAGTGGGTTAGCAAAATGTGTGTATAATTTGCAGGGCACGAGTTTTAATCCCAGCAGGACCTTCAACGTTTTGAGATTGATACAATGACACTTTACTTCATGATGTCAGTTATATAAATTATCAATAATATTATAGGTCCATAGATTTCCAATTCCTAACATCAAGTTGCTGCTGCCGGGGAGATTAAGAGGGTTTCATAAAGGGAGATCAGCAGATGAAGTCCTCCAAGTGGTTAAAATACTTGCATAGCATCATATACTATAATTAATGCATTATGCAGAGCATGATGAAAACAGTTGAAGGAAATGAAAGATGCTGATTATATGCCGAGATATGTGCAAGAATAGGAAATGGTGGATGCCAAGTGGGGAATATTTCAGATTTTAATATATACACCGTTTTAGAATGGAGGTTAATCTCGAGGATGATCAGGAGAACATGGTCAGAATTTAGGTTGTCAAAATGCTAGTATACTACCAACTCAATTTGGTGACACTGTGTGTGCAAGAAAAGTAAGAATTTGAATTCCAGGAAAATTACAGTTATTTTGATATTCGACAATACACTATACCGAGCTACTGAAAAGATTATAGAGAACTGTATTAGGATCCTATTCTTTATCTGACAAACAGCAGCTGCATTTTATGTCACCTGTAAGTGTGCCAATAGTATAGCAGGGTTACTTCCAAACACCAATTAGAATAGTCACATGAGTTGGTGGCATCCCCCACGGACCAGGTTCAGTTCTTTGGAGATTCTGTAACAAAAAAAACAATTGTTTTAAAAAGAAATTTAGCACTACAGCAGAGACGTAGCAACACTAACACGTATGCATGCACACAGGTTGCAGACAACAATGAGAGTTTGGAAAGTAAGGGCAACTACCTACATAGCAGCTAGTGAGCCTAAGTCTTAGCTACCTCTTCTGCATAAAGGTGGGGCCTATTGAAGGGAATACAACCATGAGATGCATTGAAGCAGTGGGCCAGTGGGTTATAAGAACTCAACTCACTGGTGACCCAATAAACAAAATGTCTCCTTCAAAAAGCCACTTGGAGGAACAGACGAGCACGAGGGGTAATGTTTAATACATTTTCTTTTTTTTTTTTTAAATGGTAAAGTGTCAACGTTTTTACAAACATTTCACCCCAAAAACAGAATACACATCAATAAAACATAGCCAACAAAATCACTCAGAATACAATACAATATACAATCATTAAAGCAATATAGCATTTTAAAACCTAATTACAGCAATATTCAAATCAGTTTCGTTCAAGTTTAAAATCAGTTGCCCAAAATCTTCTATTAGTAAAAAGTCCACATTCCTTTAAAAACATACTCGATACTTGATTAAGTAGCTCAATTAATGCAGAACATTCAATAAATAAGTGCTTCAAGGTTTCAATAGCAGCATTACAATGACAAAACACCCTCTCCTCAATTGGAATATTATCTCTAACTCCCGAGACTTCCATTGTCAAATGTAAATTCAAATTAAATCTCAAAATCCAATTCCTGTATTCTCGTGATGGAAGTTTAATCAAATAAGCTGCGACACTATTACAAAGGTTTAATATTCTTTATAAACACATGATAACTAGATAAGCTTTGACTATTTGCCATCCACTCTGCTTCAAAACGTTTCCTTTTTGAAATGCTAACCAGGAGACTTCACTCTTCCTCTGATGAATTTATATCTAATAGTAAAGCTATAAAAAAGCTTCCATTGCAATCATTATTTGGCAGAGTTACCTGCCAATGACTCCTTTAGTTTCTCAAATACACTTCCGAAAGGAGGGACCAAAACCATCCTATATAATTGCAACAGCCTCCAATTAGCATGAGCCTTAACTGAAACCAGGCCCCGTGTGTGTCTTATAGTCGCTATATACACACGCTGTGGCAAAGTCAAAACTTTCCGCAGTAAAAGAGCCTCGAGTTTTGACCAATACAAATTCAGCTGACGTTTCAGACTCGTACAGTAATTTTGGCACTCATTTCTGGTTATAAATCCGTAGGACTGGTGAAAGTGAAAATCTGCCAAATGTTTTGTCAACCTCACGAAGCTGAACTGCCGCTGCCAAAAAATCCACTTTTTCAGCACTATTCAAGACCTGCTTAACTACAGATTAACAGAAGATAACAGCTAAATATTTAAAATGATTCACTAACTCTAGATTGTTACCATTCACAAACCAATTAAATATAATTCAAATAGTGCTTCTCCCAGATAGTTTAATCATCATTTTTGATTTGTTTGTATTGAAAGTCGAGGTCAAATCACTCAAATACTCATTCAAAGCTGGCAATGACCGCTGTAAACCCATTGGGGTAAGGGCACATAAAACAAGGTCATCGGCATAAACCAAAATGTTGCAGACACATACATCCCAGTTTTGCCAGATTAACAGACACATTGCTCAAAGCCTGACCCAGATCGCAAATATACATGTTGAATAAAAAAGGAGCTAAAACACAGCCCTGGCGTAATCTAAGGAAAGTACTGATGCATTTCGAAAAAGAACTCTGTTGATCCAATCTCAACCTTAGCTTTGTGTTCCTATGTACTGCTTCCAAAATACCAACCAAAGGGAGGATGGGGGGGGGGGGGCAGGGGGTGGAAGGGGGGGCGAGAAACCGAGGGGTAACAATTTCTGCCAAAGTTTAACTCCAACCACACATTCAAACGCCTCTCTGATAGATCCCAGAAGGTCAAGTAAACCTGTCTTTTAGTTGACCTGACCTTCTTAGATAACAAATGAAGCAACAGGCAATTCAGGGATGTCCAAACTCCCTTTTTAAACATAGTTTGGAAGGTCACCACAATCTGTACTAGACGTCCAATTTCACAACTCCTACCAAATCAGAGTTGCAAAAATTGTATTTGATGAATCCAGAAAGGGAAATTGGGCGATAATTAGATGGCCGATAACGAGCCCCTGTTAAAAATGACAATACTTGTTGCCCCTAAGAAGGCAGGATCGCCCATTTAGTTTGTATATTGTGGAATAGACCAAGCAACACGTTGGCCCACAGCAAAGCGTCAGTTTTCAATGTCATATTAGACAAGCCATCGGGCCCAGGCGCGTTTGCAGACTTACATTTCAGAATAAATGTAGTCTAAATTGAAGGGAGTCCAGTCTGTACACAAGACACGATAACAAATAGACCTCTCTAAAGGTGAATCCGCATTTTGTTTGGCAAAAAAATAATCTTCCCATACCTCACCCGCAATAGGTTGAGCCTGAAGCGAATCCTGCATTAAGGGGGCTTTTAATAAGTGCCCAAAAAGCACATCCAAACACTGCAACATTCTCTCTGCATCCCTTTAAGCCATTAAAGATCATTGTGAACTGTGAGAAACCTGAAGGCGTCTCCCTGACTAGTCCCCGGGGATCTGTCATCCAGATGGCCAGGACATGGTCATCACTATAGGATCCAGTTCCTGGGGGTGGACCAGTGAGGGAGGAGCACCTGGATTGGGGGGTGCCAGGGAGTGGAAGTGGGACACTGACGGCTGAGAGGTGGTATCGCCGTTCTGTTGACACCTTTTCCCCAACCTACCACGTAGGATACGCAAACACTCTACCCTCTCCCACCCCCCTTTTCCGATGAGAACACTTCGAATATCACGAAGGACCAACACACAAGCCATTTACCTGCTATTTCTCAACACAAGAGTCAGGCAATTGACCAGAATCACACACACCTGAAGGCCTTTTCCCTTCCCCAAAGGGATAAAAGGTGGGGCACGGGAGCACAAGACTAGCAAGGCAGACCGCACAGAGAGAAAACTCAGCACGGCAGTTCAAGAGGAGAAAGACCGTGCAAACCAAGAGGGTGACAAGGCAAGAAGAAACCTTGCCCTTGTCTGACCAAAGCCTGTGAAACCTCCAAAAGGAAATCGCAAGACCGAGGAACAATAGCCAGTGTGTGTTGCACCAGATGTCAAACGGTACAAAGGATTCTCATCTGCTGATAGCCAACCCGGGGAGAGACGCTAGTCTTCGTGGTACCCACCTTGACGCCAAAGAGAAGAATAGCCAAGCAGTTAATCACAGCCGGTGAGTCGAAGGGAGAGCTGATAAGAAACCGAATTGTGGTGAACAAAAAGTAGCCAACGGCTAATTGAACTGTGAAAGCATAAAGATCTTTCGATAAAAAAGGGGGAAACCAGCAACAGAGGAGTCAACACCACGTGGGTACTGACTCAGGAAACCCTGGGCGATTACCCGATTGTCGAAACTACCATTACCAGAAGGCCTTGGGAAAGGCGAGAAAGGGGGTCAAAGTGGTCATACAGGGGTCCAGTAATATCCTCTGTACAGTCGAAAATCTTTGACCGGCAGATGATTGTGAAACTAAGGGAAGTGAATCCTGCCTCGTAAAACTGATGACAAAGTTGGCAAAGTTCCAACATACAGTGTGTTGACAAGAGTGAGCCGGCCGAGGGACGTCCACAGTGAACTGTTTAAAAAGACATTAAGATTTGTTACTGTCACAGACAAAATTGCATTGGAAGCCATAGTGAGCCAGATGAAGGGAAGCAAACAATCGAGAAGGGTCTGAGCCAGGAAGAGGGGGATCCAGGGGTGGAAAAGGCATCACCCAATGTACCGAAAGGACATTTTGTTTATCATTTTGAAACTAATCAGATCCTCGGAGGCATGGACTTTTTGTAGAAAAGAGCCTTAACCACCAAAGGCCCTGAATGCGGAGAGTGGAACTGTTGGCTCGTGCTGGGAAAGCTTGAGCATGTGCTGTGCTCCAGAAACCTACCTTATCCTGTTCTTAAAACATGGGGAAGGGAGACCTGGACTACCGCAGACGTATTACTTGTGAACACCTCTTTCTTATGAACATTACCCCACACTTTTGTATTTAGCGTAAGGATTGGAAATATGTTTTTGTTAGTATAGGCCCTTTTATTTGATAACGTGCCTTATTATTGTTTGATGGTGGAAGCTTGCACCCATCTTAGATTCAGGTCTAGATTAGGCGTTTATGCAGCCTACCTATACAGTTTAATCAAATTGCGATCACCTTGTGTCTGACTGTTGCCACCATGAGTTCCTTACTAAACGCAGTGTGATGAATCCTGTGGCGTCATCACCAAACCCCAGCCAAAAGTCTCCTCCCATGTGGCCAGGGGAGGTCAGCCGCTACCAGATCCTAACCCTGAGGGTGGTATCAGGGGAAGGATCACATGGGAGGAGACAGCTATCAGGGGGCGCGTGTGGGGGGGGGGGAGGGTCAGTGGTGACTCCGCTGGGAGGGACGCTGTATTCATCTTCTTCGGATGAAGAAGATGAAAACATTCCTAGATATTTAATGATTTAATGGCATACTTTCAATGTATCAATCCTTCTAATATCAATGTTCAAAGAACCGGTTATAAAAAGCCAGTTAAACAAAACCAAGTTGGTACCCCAGAGACCCTTAAAGATGAAAACCTTGAGTCATCATGATTCGGTCTTATTAAGAAATCCTCACTCTAATGTGAAATTGCCAACTCTTTCCACAAGCTCCCCTTAGTAACTTTCAGATTTAGTTTTTACCTGCTTTTTGGTGGCGGTCCTTTTTTTGTGCAAGGAAGTTCTTCCCTCTACTGATGCCAGGGCTGCCTGAATGGATACAAGACAGGTGGGTAGCAGGGGACGCCAGACCCAAGGGAAAATTCAGACCGAGTACAAAAAACCCTGGGCAGTAGCAGAGAGTCCAGAGAACCAGGAAGTTGATCAGGTCTCCTTTTCCAAGTCTTAACTGAGGCTCTCCACAAAGAACTCCAGGTAGGTAATCCAGGGGGCAAGAATGGACTACAACAGTAGTCAGGTGGAGCAGGCACAGGCAAGGATCCCATTCTCCGGTGGAGCGAGCACAGGTAGGAGAGAGGAGAGAGAAGGCACAATCCAGAGAACCACTGGGGAGAGCGCAGGAAGGAGAGTACAGCGAAGGCTATAGTCCCAAAAACAGGAGTAGAATCAGAAGGGGCCCAGAGGAGGCAAGCAGGAACTAGCGCTTAACGCAACAAGACAGTTGCAACACACTGCAGTGCGTTGAATGTCCCATGTTGAACTCCCAGTTTCAGAGCTCCTCCTCCATGTCACTGCCAGCGGGGCATGTGAGACATGGCGGCCATGTTGTGAATGGCAAATGTATGCCGCAAGTTGGTTGGTAAACGTCTTATCTGCCAGGCATCCAAGAGAACCACGCGCGGTCGCGATTTCTGACAGTAACTCTCAGTTAATAGGACAATCTGATTGGATTGAAAATAAAATGGAACAACTTAATATTACACAATCTCCTATGGATTTCGGTTACCATAATGCTATCAGTACTAGGACGAGGAAGAGTAACTCAGAGGTAATGTGGACCCGGAAGAGAATATTCAAAAGGTGCAGTCTAGTAATTTCCAATTAGAGTACCTGAGCAAGAGATTTAAAATCCAGAATGAGACCCTGCTGTGTTGTGAAGTTGAAGCAGAGGTGCAGGAGCAGCCACAGAGAGAAGCCTGCCAGCAGAGGCCACCCCGACAGATGAAAACCAGAAGAACTGCAGAGTATGTGCAGCGGAAGATGGCGTACTAAGAAGAAGCCCAGCTGTGAAGGAGACGCACTATCGCAACAGCATGAAGCAGAACACGGGATCCCATAAGATCAACTGAGCGGTCATTGCTCCCGGAGACCTCCATGCAACTTACCCGAGGTTCACAGAAGTGGGAAAGAAGGCATACTGCCTGCAGAAACGCTGCCGCAAAGTCAGACAGCCAGAGAGAGCCGCTGCGAGGAACCAGTGAGTTGGCAGAGAGTGAATGCTGACCCCGGGGCGCATCGGTCACGAAAGCAGTTGCAAACCAATATATTTGAATACCGAACAATTAACAAATCCTAGCAGAACCTATTAATGAATACCAAATAATTACAGAAACAAAGCTAAGTGGCAAAGAAGAGAGTTCCCTCATGAGTGACTCCAAGAGGGAAAGGTGTAAAACCAGTACTACTTACATCCAAGAGGCTGTCAAGAGAAGTTGGGCGAACTACCAGTAGAGGAAGCCTCTAGCCAGCATTACCTACAGCCAAGAGGTTACATGCATATCAGATCAAGACAACCCCTGGGAAAAGCTCATAATCAGCCTTGCCATCAATCAAGAAGTTGTGAGAAACCCTTAATAAAACAACCAAAGCATAAGTCCCCTTTTAAGAGACACAATTCTGGAAAATCGTATATCTCACATTGCTAACAACCAAGAAATTGTGAAACCACAGTGGATACCTGGTGTGGAGAATAATGGAAACAAGACATCAAGTTTGAAATTAGTGGTAGTAGTTTTCTTCCTGGCAGGTAAGTATACCAGGAAAAGGCTTGTAGTGGATAGTCCTAGCAGGTGAGTGGACCATGAAAGAAGATGATGGTTTGATTTCTTTGTGGCAGAAAGATTCACAGAAAGAACTGTTCATGAATGATAAGAACGTATGTGCTTTATCATTTGTTGACAAGCGGTAGCATCACTCAGGAAAGTGGTTGTTGCATGCCTGACCATCCTCGAATAAAAACACATTTTAACAATGTCAACAGAATTCTCAAAGATAAATTCTACTCGAACAATATCGTAGGTAGAAATATGTCCAAGACTAGGTATTTCAAAAAGCAATGCCAGTCACTGCTATCTATTAAGGGGTCTACCTCCCAGATCTCTAAAAAGCTGTTCCAAAAATAAGATCTTGGTGGTCTCTGGTTAAACTGGAACAGCACGTGAATCTCCCCCCCCCCCCCAACCAGGAAAGTCTTGCACCCTCAGCCATAGTATTATTGTGGCCGGACTGCAAATCTTACCTAGTCGTCATTTACCTCCAATATGATCCGTCTGCCTTCACCACCTCTAAAACTTTATCTTTTCCTTTTCTCTTCAAGCGTCAGACAAATCGAAGTTGAGGTTGGTGTCTATTCATGGGAATTACCCTATCCTTGAATTGTGACAGTGGAATTCACACCCTCCTTCTCCAGCCCAGTTGACAATACCATCCCCGTCCCTGAAGAAATCCCTGGCACCAGAGTCTCCCGGGCCTCCAACGGCATCTCTAACTTCTACACAGGAGCTCTCAGGAGCGCAGTGTGTCACGTAAGTCCAACAAGGAATGTGCCTTGTGTACAGGCTTAGTGATGTACTCCCTCCCCGCCTCTGTTGCAAGAGGTCTAGTTTTTCCTTTTGCCTTTCTTGGTCTGGGCGAGTCAGCGGACGCATCCCTTGCCTTTTTACAAGGTACTAAGCCCTCAGATACCCCAAGGGCAGTATTCTCCCTGACCTTTTTTGAACCGTGTTTACAAGTCCATCTAGTTGTATTACCTTGGGCTAAATGGGATTCCAGGTTATGCAGAAACTTCTGCAAACCTTTCAATGAACCTTTGGGTTCATTTTTGAAGTTGTATGATTTTGTAATTGTGGTCATACCTGTATTCAGATCACGATCTTGAGAAGTCCGCGGGACAGCCACTTCTACTACTTTAGAGGCAGTTCTTCTTGGGACTGCGGTATGCAGGGCGAGTTCCTTTGTTTACATACTCGACCTAAGAGAAATGCACTCACCCAATAGGGACTGGAGACAAAATATTTACCAGTGTTTGTTGCAAAATGGTGCCTGTCACCATAAGCGTACTTCATATTTTGCAAAATGCTGCCCCTGCCCAGTCATGCACACAAACATTTTTTGCCATTTACTGCATATAACATTTGTCACTTGCCAGCAAGGTCTAGCGCCATGCAAATGGTACTCGTCCTTCAGAAAATCTACTTGCCAATGCGAGAGGGTTAGTAGATTTTGCAAGCCCAGCTATAGATGCCATCGCTTTAGATTCAATTAAAGGCAGTGGTTCCAGCAACTCCACTCCTTCTCGTACCATCATATCTTGGACAAGGTCTTTCACCCCAATATCAACAATCCTATTCAAACTTTCCGACAACACTTGCACCTTTACAATCACGAATCAAATCTGTATGTTTGAAATTACAATTACTTTTCCCTCCAAAGTCCAAAGGTGCAATAAAGCCATTTTTACACACAGATCTTTCAGTTTAGCATGCACCTCACAAATCTAGAAATTCATTGCATCGTAACCTCGATCCATGGTATTCAAGATTCTGCAAGAACTAGAAAGAAAAAAGTACCCACAATATGGTCAGTTGAGTTATTTATGGAACTATCATGATTACCCAGTCCATCCTCATTAAGAGACAGGGGCTCGGGAAAACAAACTAGAGAACAGGGCTATTCCACAACCCCCCTCGCCCCCCGATATGATGGTCGACTTACAGTTTTGGAGACCTCACTGACCCTGTAAACAGCACAGGCGAGAATTCCCTCTCATAGGTCCCAAATGTCCTATGTAGGACCACATCCTCTTTAATGTCCATCCGGGCCAAACAGCTGGCCTCAAATCTAGTGGCAGCCTGACATTTAGCCAAGTTCATGGGAGATGACAGGGGCCAATGTTGAGACTTCCGAAATCAAGTCCACATTTGGACAATCCTCCAAGTCTTCCAGATCTATATGATCCAACGAACATGATTCCAAAAGATATATTTACATTCTCTCTAAGCTCCAAAACTACCTCCAAACATTGCCACCTGCTCCAATTGCCCCACCTGAGCAGTGTGTCCCACAGCAGATTCCACCACTGCACTTGTCCTATTCTCTATAACAAGGGCAGATCAATCCCCACCATCTACACCACTTAAAGATCCATCCAGATTATCTTCTACCTGGATACAATTTACACTCACGCCTTTTAGCCCTATTATGCTTACACCCGAGTTTACAATGGAGGAGGTAGGACACACTGACCTATTTAAACGCTCCTCTACTGCTTTACTCCACATGGTGTAAACTATTGAAAGAGGACTTACAGAAGCCCAAATATCTGTAGGAGTCCAGCACTTAACCTTGTCCTGTGCCACAACTGCACTTACACAGCACTTCGTAGGTGCTTTGTGCCGCGATGCAGGTTTAAAAAGGAACCTCCCTTCCATCTCCTAGGCCAGGGTAGGCTGGCAAAAAACAAAGAAATACTTCTAGTAGTCCTAACAGCCACTTACACACTGCAAATCCTCCATCTACTACGTTATTTTAAAGCCAGCTCTGCCTCTTCAGGTACTCCCACTCGGGTAACAATGGCTATAGCAGTTCCAAAGAGCACTTCAATCTGTTTTAATGAGCACCACAGCCACAATAGTATGCCACAACTGCACTTATGCAGCACTTTGTGTGTAATTAAGTGGATATGCTGAGTAATCTTGCATGCTTAACAGCTTGCTGAGATATGAATGGGACCACCCAGAGGCTTTTTTATTTGTATTTTCTTTCCAGCACGTACTCTGGCCTTTGCTCAAAATACATTTGAAAGAACTGACAAACTTTGGAATTCTGTGACCGACTAGTTGGCAATATCTCTTTCAAAGTAGATATTGTGAAACAATAACTGCCAAGATGATGGACGGACAGATGTGTGAATGTTCTCAGACGTTGCCTGGATTGTGGATGTGTCACACTGTTGGTACTATTGCACCTGGTGATGATTTGCAGGACCTAGTATTATGCCATCTATCCCGGGATGCAAGAAATGCTTGAGAAGGGTACTCTGGCGGGTGGCAAAAGCACACCTATCTTGCGATGTTACATGGGAGGCGTCCCAGTCTTCCTTTCCACCATAGGTCTGCTTAGAAACTCACACAGCACTACAGATAAGCGGTGTATCAGTCACCATTACTGCTTTAAAATAGGCAAATACCAACACAAATTAAAATTGGCATGACTTCGTAGAAGCTCCTGGCTGGCCTGATGCGCGGAACGTAATATCGCCGTCTCCAGACCCCGTTCTTTCGCCAAAAAAGGAACGCAGCGTGGGGGAAGCTCTGGAGCTGCGGTACAGAGAGTGGCACCCTGATCGGTGCCCAGCCTGCCACGATCGGACGCATTTAGAGACCGGGGATCCCCCGGCGGCAAGATGGCGGCCGCATCACTGAACCACGAGAGGCGGCAGAATGGGGGAGGGGCAGCCGTATGAACACGACAGGGGCTGCCGCGGAACTGTGGACCCATGCGGTATGGCAGTGCCGTAACAAAGAGTGCTGTGTGCCTGCAATCCTCCAACCAGTCCCGGGAGGCTGGGGGCACTTAATATCTCGCTGACGGAAGGCTCCTGGAAGACACTCAACAGCAGAGCAGTGAGGGTTTCTGACAGGCGGGGGGAGGAATCGAGAATCCCTGGGTTCTTCCCTCGCACTTCGGAGGATCCTGCCCGAGCATTAGCCCACATCCCTGGTACTGGGTTGCTGGAGGGGAGGAAAAAAAGGCCACAGAGGGGGCTGTAGCGAATGGTGTGATTGCGAAGCCATTGCACTGTGCAGGAAAAGATCAGGCTCGCCGGGCCCCCCGCAGCCTTGGAGATTGGAGGAATAGAGCCAACAAGTCAGTACTGCGGAGACAGGGTGAGGAGTGGGGCATTGAACGCAGCAATCCCCTCATTCGCAGGGTTGAAGAAGGCAGAGGCGGGGAATTAATTCCCCGTACAGCACCCGGAGGGACCACACTCAAAGCTATATCGTATCGTACAGTGATCACCGGCCTAAAATCACCAAAGAATCCGCTCGCTCTGACCTCTGGACCCCTCTGACTCATTGTCGCCCCTCACCTGGCAGCAGAGTAAACAAGCGTAAAGAGTGCCAAGGGGGTCTAATCAGGGGCAAGGATGTCTAGAAGCGGGAAGACGTCAAAGCAAACAGACATTGCAGCATTGATGGCCAATGCCCCAACCGAACGCTCCAAGAAAGGGGAAACGCCCAAGACCCTCCCTGGCGAAAAGAACCCGCCAACGAGGCAACGGCGAACAATGCAGCACAAATGGTAACTAAGAATGACCTGCAGGAACTGCTCGCGGCACTGACAAAGGAAATTCATAAACGCACAGAAGAAGTTACCCAAAAAATAAACTCCCTGGACAAGAGAGTGATTGAGGTGGAGAGAAGGTCAGCAGAGCTCAAGTTAGAAGTCTGCGACCAGCGGTTTGAAGGTGATATCGGCAGGGATAGAATCAGAGCTCTGGAAGAAAGGTGTACACTCTTAGAAGCGAAACAAGAAGATGCCGAAAATCGATCGCGGAGAAACAACATCCGCATCCGCGGGATACCAACATCCATACCGGACACAGAGCTAAGAAACTACAGCTCCCAACTGCTTCGATTCATCATAACCCTGCCAAACGAGGCATTCCTGGAGTAGGACCGGGTGCACAGGGCGTCTCGGAGGTCAACTTCCACCCAGATGTACTGGTAAGGGTCCATTTCTACCAAATCAAAGAAGAAATCATGAATGAAGCAAGACAAATGGGCCAAATAACGTTCCAAGGATCCAACATAACACTATATCAAGATTTGGCAAACTCCACGCTCCAGAAACACCGAGCCATGAGAACATTCACAGAGTGGCTGAGGGGGAAAAAGATTACTTATCAATGAGGATTCCCAACGTCGGTAAGGTTCATTTGGGAAGGGACTCAAGAGACAAATCCGTTCACAGAAAGAGGCCGGCAAATTCATGGGCATCGGAGAAACAGGAGGAGAATCAGACACTGAGGATCCGTCCCAATCTCAACACAACAAACCATCTGCTGGAGAGTGGTCAAAACCTGCACGGCGACGCAGACCCCGAGGGCCACCTAGAAAAAGCTCCGTTCCTGGCTGATGTTTAACTACGTACATCCATCAAATTCCCGGATGATAGAGCTTTTACAACAGAATGAACTAACTGAAAATAGGAAAGATGGATGGATCCTCGGGTCCAAATAAAGATGAGAGCCTCACGTTGGAGCACGCACTCAACAAGGCACAGGAATCGACACCCCAAGAAGGGGGGCACGCGGCATTTCTTCTCCAAGTTTACAGTTGACTCAGCAGCCCAGGTGGCCAAGATATGCGCATTGGTGCCACAAGTTCCCGGTCGCAGTAGGACAATGTTCATCCTACATGTTTGTTCTATGGGGGTTAGGGAGAGGAGAAGGGATTTTCGAAAGACAAATGGAAACCCTGGGTCTGGAGGCCCCTGCTGTTCAGCCCGGGGCTCAAGATCACATCACGACAGGTCAACAACAGCAACAACGAAACATTACCAAAACATTGCAGCTGCTTCAGATATGGAGGATTATTCTTAGCAGACAGACATGAGCTCACTCTCAGAAGGAAAATAGGAATAAGAGAGCATGGCTGATACGAGTGCAATAACAACTCTCTCATGGAATGTGCAAGGGCTCAACTCGCCACAGAAGCGGAAATCCGTAGAACACAGGCTGGGTCAATTAGCGGGAGACATTGTGCTGCTTCAAGAAACTCATTTACTGCAGGAAGACGAACACAGAGTAAGATTTAACAGGTACCTACCAAAAGGCATATTTTGCCACCTCGGGCCCAAAAAAAAGGGGAGTGGCAATACTCTTAAGTGATAGGATACCCCTAACAAACGTCACTATAAAAAGAGATCCAAATGGGAGGTTCCTCCTACTCAAGGGGATGTCTGAGGAGCTCCCAATCACTATAGCGTCAATTTATGGCCCCAACTCTGCTCAAGCTGCCTTCATCGCAAATTTAGTCCCAACCATTTTAGCATTTCAAGAAGGGCATCTGATCATGGGCGGAGACTTCAACTCAATGCCAAATCCCCAGATGGACAAGACCCTTCCGCCCACTAAAACTGACTATACACAAGCACTTGCACTAGCCAAGCTATTAAGGGAAACGGAAACAGTGGATGCCTGGAGGCTCTTCAACGGGACCTTAAGAGACTACTCCCATTATTCTCAGGTGCATAAAGGCTTCTCAAGAATCAACCTTATTTTGATCTCGGGGGTCATTTACCCATGTTTGGAAGCAACGGCAATACACACCTGTATGATCTCGGATCACGCCCCAGTGTCGGCGAAAATAGCTATATCAGGGCAAAAGCTCCCAGCACAGAGACACTGGAAACTGAATGACGCTTTGCTACTGGATGAATGCATTACGATGGAAATAGAGAACACAATAGACACCAACTTCAAAGAAAACACCAGAGAGACCTTGCCAATTAACATCATCTGGGATGCAATGAAGGCAGTTGTCAGAGGCTCTCTAATCAGTGCAGGTGCAGAACAACGAAGGGTCTCTAATATAGCCGCAGCTAGATTGGAGGAGAGGGTGAATCACCTGGAGACCGACCTGAAAAGACGATACTCCAGAAAGGTCGAGAGAGAGCTAAGAAAGGCCAAAACAGCCTTAGAAATGCACTGCGCCGACCGCACCGCTAAATCCTTGGCCTTCACAAAACAGTATTATTACATGAAGGGGAACAAAGCAAATACAGTATTAGTACAAAAATTGAAAAAGACTCGAGCCAGAAACAACATCCTCACAATAACTGGTGCGGACGGCAAAGCCCTCTACACCGATGCGGATACAATGGCGGAATTATTGAGATACCATTGAGAAATCATGAGAGGGTCACAGACAGTGCTGGATAACTTACCAAAGTATCTACAGTCCATACCCAAGCAGAACGCGAATCAGCTGGAACACCTAGAGAGGCCTATTTCGGCAGAGGAAATAATCGACGCCATCAAATCATTGAAACCTATGGCTCTCGGACCCGATGGCTTATCTGCATCATTTTATAAGAAGTTCTGTAGGCTCCTGGTCCCTCAGCTGGTGGAATTATTCGACTCTTTCCTGACGTCTGGCTCCGTCTCCAGATCTATGACGGAATCATTGACAGTTCTATTGCACAAACCAGGGAGGGCTCCTGAACTAGCTGCCTCCTACCGCCCGATCACGCTCATGAACAATGACAGTAAGATTTTTGCTAAAGTGCTGGCGGGCAGGTTGGGCACGGCTCTGCCAGGTCTAATTGACAGTGATCAGACAGGGTTTATACCTGGGAGAGGGACACATGACAACATTCGAAGAACATTAGACATTATTGAACATGCCCACAGGTCTGGGGACGGAATGGCAGTGATCTCATTAGATGCTCACAAAGCATTCGACATAATGGATTGGGGGTACATGCGGGCGACCCTAGAACATTTCGGATTTGGCCCAAACTTCACCAAATGGGTCATGGCCACCTACCAAATTCCCTCAACACAATTAAGGGTTAATGGCAGGAGATCCGAGGCAATACAGATATCAAGGGGCACCAGACAGGGGTGTCCACTTTCCTCACTAATTTTTGCTCTATCTATGGAGCCCTTTGCCGCCAAGATTAGGCAGAATACCAGGATAAGGGGGGGGTCCAAATAGGGGGCCGAGAATATAAAATTGCGCTATATGCGGATGATGTTCTAATAACAGCATCGAACCTGGCAACATCCCTCGATTCCCTATGGAAAGAAATTGACGAATTTGGAGTATTATCAGGGTTCAAAATTAACCTAGATAAATCATCAGCCCTAGCGATCAATGTCACTAAACTGGAAAGAGCAACCCTCCGCCTGTTAATGCCTATTCCATGGGCAAGAGGAGGCGATAGATTACCTAGGGGTGAGAATTACTAAGGACCCGGCCCAACTATACGCCGCAAATTTTCCGCAACCGATTACAAATCTTAAGAATGACCTAAAGTCCTGGCCCTCCAAGGAAATTTCCTGGTTCGGCCGTATCTCGGCCATAAAAATGAACATCCTCCCCAGATGGCTATACTCCTGCGCCGCAATACCGACCCGTATCCCGGGCCCGGTACTGGTGGACATGCAAAAGAAACTGCAGGGATTTGTCTGGAGTGGGGAAAAAGCTGTGCATCAGTAAACGAATAATGATGCAGGACAAAAACCAGGGGGACTGGGGGTCCCAGACATAGCCAGATACACTCTAGCAGCTCAACTGTCATATGCCTTCTCATGGGTGCAAGAAGACGATCCCCCAAAATGGACGCAGATAGAGGAGACCTGATGCCTGGGCAGCCCCGCGGACCTACCGGACCTGCCAGAAAGGAAAGGGCAGGCTAGCACAAGCCCTCTGGCTGCTACAATCACAACAGCCCGATGTTGGAAAGCAGCTGCTCGGAAGTGGGGTGGTGGGGGCACGCTGGGCCCTCTATCCCCGATTTGGAACAACCCAGAGTTTTCGCCAGGCTGTAGCCCCAATAATTTCAAGTCTTGGAGGGAGGGCGGATTACTTAAAACTGGTGACTTTCTGGAGGAGGGCGTGCCCATCACATTTGAAAGATGCAAAGATGAAAGATGGAGGAGAGGGAAAGTTTTCATTACACCCTTACAACCCCTACAAAAAGAAGCAAAATCTCTACACTGTACCGTCTCCTGGACAGGGTGGACCCCACGAAAAAAGAAAGAATCATGATTGAGTGGGAGAGGGACCTGGGACGGGAAATAGAAGTGGAGGAATGGGCAAAAATATGGACCAGGCTGCATAAAAGCTCACAATGCATTACAAACAGGGAGGGGGGCTACACATTTTGCTATAGATATTATGTAACCCCGGTACAAATCAACAGAGCTAATCCACATCTCTCGGACCAATGGTGGCGGGGCTGCGCCACCCCCGGTTCATTATTTCACATGATATGGGCCTGCCCAAAGGCGGAGGCATACTGGAGGGAGGTGATTAAACACATTAAGGACATTACGGGATTCACTATTCCTTGGGACCCGGGGATCGTTCTCCTAGGGGAAACTGGGGGAGGGGCATTACCGATTTCAGGTCACATACCTTGTTTGTGTACGCACTTACTCCTTGCAGCGAAAATTGCCATGGCCCGTCTATGGAAGCATGAGGAGGGACCCTCAATAGCATTATGGTGGCACAAATGTTGGGACATTGCAGTAGCAGAAAAGGTGACCGCGATCCGGAACAACTCATTCACCAAAAACATGAACATCTGGGACCTTTTCATGGACTATGCAACGAGATTCCCGGCCATGTCCAGAAGGCCACCACTCACAAGATGGCTACAAAGCAGCCCCCTCTACTGACCAACCCATAACCCTCAATCACAGTCACCCTTCCCAGAACTCTTGACAACTCCGCTAAGCCCAAATAAAATATCAGACATTCGAGCTATGCCGTTGATGTTGTTGATGTATTGATGACTTTGTACACCTTAATAAAATGTTATGAAAAAAAAAAAACACTTCCGTTTACAGTTAAAACAGTTGAACATTTTGGACTCAATAATTAAATACTCCTACAATGAGAAAAGGGACTTTTTTGTTGGTCCGTAAAAATAATTTTACTCCCAATTTTAAAAATAGGGAGTTATCTTGTCTGGTCACTGACCTTGCTTAATTGCACTGAAGTTAGCTTCACAAAGTCGCTTGCCAAGTCGTTTGCTGTTCGCTGACGTCGCTACTAAGCTCTGCTGGTCCTGGAAAAAAACACCTTGGAATACTTATATGTGGTGCGGACATTAAAACAAGGACTTTAATCACTGTTCTTATTAAGAAGCAACGAAGCATGTTTAAGTTGTCGTTCATACGTATATACATCTATATTGTATTGTTTTTAGGAGCAGTTACCTTTGGCTCCTCCCCCTTTGGCTGCAGAAGTGAAATATTGTGGGGTCGATGCGCGCATTGGCAAAGTCGCTTGCCAAGTCGTTTCCTGTTTGGCTGCCGCTGCGCCCTTGTCATGCATGCTGGATGTGGTCCTACCTCCTACGCTCGTAGAACAGCTAGACCGTTCTATTCCAAATGGCGGTTGTTCGATACGTTGCCGGGAAAACGACGTTTGCACTTTTCACGTCGCTAACTTGACGTGTATTCTGCTTCGTCACGTGAACTACGGCATTACGTATATAAGCAGCGTGGAAACTTAACTCGCTGCTTCTGATCGAATCATTTGGCGTTGTGTAGCTGAACCTCCGATCTGCATCCTTGCAGGTTACTACAGCTACTTTTTGGGCCTTCTATAGCGTGTTTTCCGCCACACGCCGATTCCTGGAGCTGTTTGGTTGCGTGTAAATCCACACGCGCACATTGTCTTCAAACGCGGCTGGCCTGGACTGCGTGAATCCTGCTTGCGTGTCAATCCACACGCGCACGTTGTCTTCAAACGCGGCTGTCCTGGGCTGCGTGAATCCTGTTCGCGTGTAAATCCACACGCATACTTTGTCTTCAAGCGCTGCTGGCCTGGACTGCGTGAATCCTGCTCGCGTGTAAAATCCACACGCGCACGTTGTCTTCAAACGCGGCTGTCCTGGGCTGCGTGAATCCTGTTCGCGTGTAAATCCACACGCATATGTTGTCTTCAAGCGCTGTTGGCCTGGACTGCGTGAATCCTAATCGCGTGTAAATCCACACGCACACGCTATTTTCTTCGCGGCTGTAAAGAACTGCGTGTACTTTGTTTATACCATAAAAAGGGCGCTATTTCCAACTCCTGCACCTGTGATATTAACAGGGGGATTGATTCATTTCTATACTTTACTCTACGTGGGAAGGAAGCTTTTCAAGGATTATTGGAAGGTGACAGTGAACAGTACTTTGGACGCTATCCTGTGGTGCATCAACCCGGTATCTAGCGTGAGCCTCGTTCCGTTCGGGATAAGTCTCCCTTACTAATCTTCTCTTCCTTGTTGTTTGTTCTACCTTGGATTTCCTCAAGAGACTCTGCTGGATTCTTCTGCCCTAGACTTAAGGTCAGTGTGTGCATTCATGTCATTTTCTGTTCCATCATACTCAGGTTGGGGCAGTTATTTATGATACGTTATTTTGTTCTAGGCTGACTTCCTATACCTTACCCACGCCCTTTCCAGTGATCCATCGCTCTGCCTGTTTTACCAGTTAGAGAGTTGTATCATTTGGAAGGTCTTAACTTGACTTCACAACTATCAAATCGTGTGAACAGGGATCCGGAAGACCCTACCACCTGTATCCTTTTGAGTACCGTATCCTTTTCAGTTAATACTTTGGTGCTCTCTGACAGCCCTGCTCACAAACGACTGAAGGTCTATAGTTCACAGGCCTCATAGTTTTATAGTCAAAGAAATAACCGTTATACGCGAGTAGTTGCAGACATCTAAACTAGAGATTTGCTAGTGGCGTGGAAGTGCTGGAGAAAAAACAACAAGCAGGCAAGCACGTAGGTTGAAGAACACAGTTGAAAAGTCTGAAAGCCAAGTCTGTATTCCCAGTTTCCTCGGCCTAGCCTCCCCCTCCCCTGCGAACACTGTAGGATTAGCCAATTAACACGGCTGAAAAGGTTAAAGCCTCGTTTGTGTTCACTGTCCATTTACCCCTTTTGTGTGCGAGTGTCATAATACTAGCTGCCTGCAACCAGATACACAGTATCACTGGTGTACAGTGAGCAAGAGTATTGGTACCTGGGTGTGCATTCTACGCACCCTGTGAATAAAACTGTTAGTTCTGATACTGTGTGACTGAGTGTTCTTTAAGCGTTCTCACGTTAGGTGACCACGGACGCCACTAGATAACACATTGGGAAAACTGAAATTTGAAAGTTCAACTCGAAAATTCACGATTCTCAGAGGTTTTGTAATTTGTGTAGAACTGCCATTAGAGGTGAATACAATGCGAGGTTAAAAGGCTTTATTCCATAGCTCTTTGCAACATTTCGTTTTTGAGTGAGTTGGGAGCAGGGGTGTGTGTGTGTGTGTGTGTGTGTGTGTGTGTGTGTGGTGTGTGTGTGTGTGAGCCTATCCGTGTTCCTTCGACTGGTGCAGGGTATTATTTGTGGACTTTGTGGACCCTAAATCCACACTTTACAGCCTAGAGCTCAGGGAACACAATAGTGAGTTTACAGGTTCACAGACATTTTTTGAATATAAATATCGCCTGTGCCAATGGTGCTAATTAATGAAGTGAGTATTTTGAGTAATGAAGAGGACGTTCATCAGAACATTACTTTGGCAATTCGGTAATGCCGTAGAATATGCACACCTAAGTTTAAATGTGGAAACGGCATGACATCCAAAAATAAAAAAATTTACCTCTTTTTTTTTTCCAAAGACTGCTAAAATAGATTGTGTAGCAGAGGTGATAGCGGCTAAAGAAATCGCCAAAGAATATAGCAACACTAAGTTTTCCAGGCAAAACATTTGTAGATGTTATTACTTGTCCCTTGATTCAACCTAGTGAGGGACATGGCATTACAAGCTGCTGCGTAATGCAGCAAGATGAGATATCTGTGTTACACCTGAGCCTAACTCTATGGGGCTGTCTCACAACATGTGCCATATTAATAACAGAAAGAAGGCGGAAATGGCAGATTCCGCCCATACATCAATAATAGTACATAAAAAAGATGCAGCTAAATGACTTCATAGAACTAAAAGGCATCTAAAGATTTAGATCTGGATATGGAAGCCTCAGAAATAGAATATCTAGGAGATGAAAGAGAAATTACATTGACCCTTTGTATGTTGACTGTGGAGCCTGAAGTATTCTTTAATGAAAGTAACATGAATGTAGTTAACTCTCCTGTTGTTCTAAATGTGGCACAAGCTGAAGATAAGAACGTAAATGATAATCTTAAAATTGCATGTGTTTAACAGCCAAAACCTACCTCGGTCCAACTCCCCAGTTACTAAATCGGAAGACAGCCAGTGTAGTATGACATCAAATGATACGTTCTGGCCTCTGGATAGTCTTCTCACTATGCTGGTAACAAAGTGCAAACGTCTTGAAAAGAAGATAGATGTACAGTCCGTACTTTTAATGAAAAGTATAAACCGGGCCCAAAACATAGTCAAAGAAGTAAGCTTGATAACTGAGACTTGTCCTTTATATTAATACGTGCCTGATGTGCCAGAACAATTGACGAACACTAAAGTATCTCCCCTTAAACCTGAAAAAATCTAGAAAGGGAGGTAAAGTGTTGTAGTTAAGTGGGAAAAAGTGAAATCTAGAGTGGTATCCCAAGCTTTCATGTATCCAAAGAAACAGTATACTCGTACCTCGATGAGAGGTGTAGGGAAAATGAAGCCTTTTTTGAAGTGAAGTTGTCACCAATTCTTGAAACAGATTCTGATAATACCACCAGTAATTCTAATATTACATCAAAGCAAGGTAGCGGTACTGATGGAGTGGTTGTGGTCCTAGCACATATCAAGTGTCTCACAAATCGATATTCCTGCAACAAAACAGCCTGTCTGAGAATTTGCAAAACAGTAACTCAGCAATAGTCGAGACAGGTAATATATCTAAAATAGCTAAACATATACTGTTACCACGTTTGAACACTCAGAGTAACTTAGATGATATGTGGGCCCCAAAGATACTGAAAGTGAATGCTCCTATACTAAACCACTCTGATCTTGTGGTGAACCCCTTAGAGCTCCACAAAGCACTACAACTTCAAGCAGTCTCTAATAACTATGAGACACTGCCATTGAACCAAGAAGCTATTCTGCGAGTTTTCCATACGATTGTTCCCTTACTGACAACATCCGGACTGTCGATCAGGTGAAAAACATTCAAGAGTAAATCACCAACATATGGTTTAATTTGTCTTCCACCTTAGATTTTGTACTAAGTTATGAAGATTAGCTATTTCGACTTGGATATATATCTAAAGTAGTAATGTTGCCCCACATTAAACCTCGGTCATTGTTACTCAAGTCAAAAAATGCACCCAATGTTAATGATACTGCAAACATAAAACATAGGCATGTTTCGCAGAGTGTAAACGGTGTACGCACCGAGATCGAGGGCTCCTCTACAACATCTATATCTCACTGGATGTCACATTAACACCAGTATATGGGGGATTAAATGGAGAGGCAGTGGATGGTTATTGGTAGTGGTTACCTACTGCCTTGAAAAGCATTTTTTTCCGCTCAGCCCCGATGATGAAAACTTATTGCTCTCATGGAATACAAGAGGGTTTGGCCATACATTTGCAGAAGATGGATTAGATGCCATCATGGAGCTTTTCCTGTTGGTAGCATTACATGAGACATAGCTATTGGAAAGAATTCATTTTGATGGCCGGTTGACTGTACATCAAAACAGCCACTAAGGGAGGGTAGGGGCGTCCAAAGGGTGGGCTCCTTATAACGGTGAAAGTACCATGGAAAATAGTGTCGCTCAAAGAGTGCACACCAATGGTACAGGCAGCAATTTTGACCCATGGTATACAGCAGATCCTGGTTATTAATATTTATGATACGCCGAATTGAATAGAAACCAAAAGAAATATTAATGTGGTAAGAAAGTTGATAGAAAATGACTGACTCATATACCATAAGGATGATGGGTGATTTTAATGCAAAAAAGTGATCTTGCCTTATTAATAGCTACTTCCTCAGCTCTGGTAGTTAAAAAGAAAATAAACCGACAGGATGAACTCTGGGCGAACCTACTCGAAGTCCGGGAGATGCAAATATGGCATTTGCCAGAGACGCAGGCAAAAGTGTGACAATAATAGACTATAAAACAGCTGGTTTAGCCTTAACTGCAGAGATGGGAACAGTTTCCTGGGAGGAGAGCAATCACCTTCCTCTGTGTTCTCTTATTAAATTTTCGCCAAATGGAGATCTTAGGACATAGTACCAATTGAATGGTAATATCTTTTTTGAATGAAGAAAACATCGCATACAGTGGAATGTGAATATTGTAAAGGTTGAGGGTGATTCCATAGCACAACGTTTACTACATGAGTACACCAATAAGTACCAAGATAATGGATTTCCAGCTAAACAGATCATATTAGATTTCTCTAATATATGTTGGTGAAAATTAGTGAAGAATGCAATAGTATGCGAAAGCATAAAAATCACTGTATGAGCGGTCTAATTCGCTTAAAAAATGATATTTCATGATTTTAAAAAATTGTAGAAGCGAAAAAAGAATGCGAAGAGAGACTGGAGCAATATTGTATCCAGTATTAGGCCTCTGTGATAACAGTCAAGTGATCTTGCATATTAAATCAGTTAAGCACTCATATTGCATCTGGTTTAGAGGATATAAACAGATAGAGCATTGAAATAAATAATAATAAATAAATAATAAAAAAATATATTGCAATGTTGGCCACACAAAGAAACTCAACGGAAATTTGGTGTGTTATTCAGGGCACAAAAAAAGGGATTTACCCATTAACTGTGTAGCTGAAGATGAGTGGGAAATGCAAATATCTTCAACCCTTGGAAATATAGACATTGTGACAGATGTGCTAGAGACTACAACAAGCATATGGGCCTGTAAAGCAACAATTAGTGATATTGTGAAAATTGTTGCAGGTCTGAATAGCTCCCGGGCAGCAAGCCCCAAAGAGTTTGCAATAATTTGTTAAAATCTTCCCCTGAGAGTTGGGTCAAAGCATTATTTATTCTGTTTAACAAAATTGGTTTGAGTGGTATTATACCTCCTACTTGGAAGATGAGTAATATACTTCCGACATATAAGAAAGGTGCATGGAATAGACCAGAAAACTACCGTTTTATAGCCATGCTGGACATACCGGCGAAGACATTCTCTAGAGTCCTCCTAGTTGAGTTAAACTAGTGGAATAATGCAAACAATATTCTGCCACCCAACCAGACCGGGTTTAGGGCAAAAGCTAATACTTCACACAATATAATATTGTTAACATCTGCAATTGAATATTCATGGGCGCGGCGCAACGCTAACGTACTGCATCTACATCGATTTTAGTGTGGCCTTTGAGACAGTGAATCGGAAAAACTATGGGCTAAGCTAGTAAAAATGGAAAATTCCTGCTGGTTTATTATCTAAGCCGCTGTCCTTATACTCAGATACTTCGGTAAAAGTTTGTTTGGATGGTAGGGGGAAACTCTAAAAATCGCTCCCGACTTACACGGATGCATATTTTTGGCCACGCTTTTTAATCTTTATCTTGCGGATTTCTAAAATGATTTGTCGCACCTTTAGATATGTCCGGCAAAAATACGGTCCTTGGCCGTTAACTGGTTGGCATACGCAGCCGATCGGCTTCTACTTGATCACACTCTATTTGGGCTTCAGATCTCCCTTATTGCTTCGAGTGATTTTGCCATTTTGAATAACCTCAAAGTAAATATAGAGAAAAGCAAAATGATGGGGTTTTCAAAAAAACCTAGCTCGCCAAAAAAAAAAAAAAAAAAAAAAAAAAGAGAAACATAGTTGGACTTTCAATGGTGCTCCATTTGAACAAGTTGAGAATAACAAATACTTGGGTCTACATGTAGACCATAGGCTCAACTGGAAGTCACATTGGTTTGAACTTAAAGGTAAATGTATAAAGGTGGCAAACACCATAAGCTGCTTTATTGGGAAAAACATGGGTTTTTCTGTTCTGTTAAGACCATCATGCTTCTTTACACAGCAAGAGTTAAACCCATATTAACATATGGAGTGGAGATCTGGGGCCACGGAACTCCAAAAATGTCAGGCAGTGATTTTGCGTAAACTGTTGCGCCTCCCCCAATGTATCCCTGTCGAGTATATTTTGTTTGAACTGAACAGCAGTACTATAGACGTTAATTACATATGTGCTATGAAAATGTGTTGGATAATAAGACACTAGCAGTATAGTTCATTTTAGCCTTTAAGAATATTGAAAAATGCATGAAAATGGGTGCCTTTGGTAAAACTATGGCAATGCAATATTTGGAGAGATAAATATGTGGGTACTTCATATTCATCCCAGAACAGACCCAGTTTTAAATCATGGCTGAAAAAGATGTGCAAAGAACGCAGTAACGAGACTAATATAATGAAATTGGCGACTCAGTAATAGCGGAAATTATCTACAGCATCGTATAGAGTGCACTGTGTGAAAGGGGCGTGGCTGGAGCTCATGGCGTAAAGCTGTGCCGGGGCAAAGCCCCCGTCCTGATCTTATCTGAGATCCTGTAAAATCGCTGACAGTGACAAGCAATAAAGCTGGAAACGACATCCTAGAGCAGAGTAAGCGATTCTGCTTCATATGGGAGAAAGTCTGATGGAAATCGGATTCCCACATAGGAGAACGAAGCCCGAGAGCAAGTGTAGTGTACCATTTTCAGTTTTTTTCTTTGTTTACCAAACTTCCCTTGGCGCAGACGGGCACATTTGTGTGCCAATCTGCCCCCAGGGTGCCCAAACCTTACTGCCCCACCCACTGGGGCCCTCTCCCCCCGAAATAGAGGGGGGTATACCTCACACAGCCATTTGTAGGAGGCCCAGGGAGGCCTGCATGAGGTGCCCCCCCACCCATTTGGGGCGAGGGGGGAGAGGGACACCACAAAATGGCTTGCAAGAGGGGCCGTGATTGGAAAGTATTAGTGTAGATTTGTTTTTGCTGGGGTGACCTTAGGTAACAAATGTTTGTTTCGTTTACAGCTTTTCCTACGCGAGCAGCTGCAAGGTTACTAAGTACTGTTTTTTATTATTCTATGGTTAGGGCCCACTGACAGTGGGGTGGGTGAGACTGGGGCTGGATTGTTGGTGGTGTGGGTGGGAATGGGCCGTCTGGGCAAATATTTTGGTGGGCTGGGACACAATTGCAGGGGCAGGCCACAAATTGCCCCCCATGCCAGCAGAACATTGGTGTTTCCCTGGGAGCGGATGTCCCCCATGTGGGTTGTCCGTCTGCAAGCCCAGGCTGAACCTCTGGCTGTGCTACGTTACAGATGTCACCTCCGGGAAGGAATGGGGATACTGTCAGCGCTCCCTGGAGCTGCCGCTGTGCTTAGGGGACGGTACACCCACATGTTACATGGATGTCCAAGGCCAGGGACATCACCTCCAACCGTCCTTGAGTTGTGGCCGGGCTGCATTACAGCTTTTCCCTTCGGGCAGGTATTGGCACACTGCCGGGACTCCCTGGTGGGGAGAAGCTGTAACGCGGCCAGCCAGCGCTCCAGCAAAGTTGGCGGTAATGTCCCTGGCCTTGGGCACCCTTCTCCCATGTGGGTCTTTGGCGGGGCTTGTGGGGAATACATTCTGGGGAGATTTGCGCAAGTCAGAAATCTTTGGATTCCCACGGGTGTCTTTTCAGAAATGCATGGGGTTGCATGTTTTCCTTGGTGGCTTAGACACCCTAGGCGCATATCTGTATGGTGTGCGCTTCAGAAAAAATCCTGAAATTCAGCTGTCAGAAAAGACTTGGGGTTAGCCGTGTTTTAGGCTTTCCCCTTTGCGCCCAGGTAGGTGCACCCACACATTTGAGGTACCATTTTCATTGGGACACGTGCAGGGACGCGGGAAGGTAGGCCATGTGTTGTTGGCAGCGCGTTTCGGTGGGTGGCCAGAGGGAAATGTCAAAGAATTGTTTATTGCCAGCCAATTTCAGAGATATTTCCCTCTGTCCACTCACCGAAACACGTCGCCAACAACAGAGGTCATACCTTCCCGCGTTCCCACAGGCGTACTGACTAAAATGGTACCTCACATGTGTGGGTGCACTTACCTGGGCACGAAAGGAAAAGGCTAACCCACTGGTAAGCCCAAGCCTTTCAGCACAACACATTTTGATCATGTGGGCAACCTACAGATTTGGGCCTAGGGTGTCGAAGCCAGCAAGGAAAACAGGGAACCCCATGCATTTCCCTAAAGGGGACACCAGTGGGAATCCACAGAGGTCTGACTTGCACAAATCACCCCAGAATATATTACCCAGAACCCCTGGCAAAGTCCAAATTTGGGGGGGGGGACCCCCTATCCCCCCCCAATTTCCGCACCTTTTACTCTGGTCACCCACCGAAACACGCCACCAACACATGGCCTACCATCCTGCGTCCCGACGAAAACGGTAACTCACATGTGTGAGTGCATGTCACGAGCTGTCACGAGCTGTCACGACCCTCGGCCAAAACCCCCTCTGGCAAACCCATTGGCCAGGTGGAGTCAGGACTCGAGCCTCTAGAGCCTGGCATCCTCTTCAAAAGCCCCCATTGGGCCAGTCCTCATTGGGCCAGCTAAGAACCAAGCTATGCGGTCTAGTGTTTTGGGTGTGGTAGCCTAGGGACTACTTTGACTGGACTATTTTGTTGGGGCTATTTAAACCACACCCGAGCAAGACAACATGCTTCGCGTTACTTTGCAGCTTGCAACGTGACGCTCACCGTGTCCAGCTATTCCCTTGAACCTCGGAGAAGCAGAACCTGCAAGGAGACAAAAGGAACATCATTAGCAGCAGCATCTTACCTGCAATCTTCATCTTTAAACACTCGCAGCTACTGAGAACAGCTTCTTCGAATCTGCACGCCTCCCGGACAGAACAACCTGAAAGAGGAAGATAGAGACAACATTAAAGAAAGCAATAGAGACATTTACAAATTACGATCTGCTCAAAAGGCTTACCTGGCTGGTCGCCTCTCGGCTGGCACCACTCCTGACATTCCACTCGCGCTGAAGAACACCGTGACCTACAAGGAAGGAAAACACAGGTTAGCAAACGCAAGACTTTGCAGCGCTGCGCATAGCGCTTATTTACCGCATCATAGCGCTCTTAATGTGCCATCATTTGCCAGCAGGGCTCAACCGAGCAAGTTCGCCGCACTGAAGCTCTGCATAGCTAAGGGAGAAAAAAAAAAAGAGACATTTTAAACAAAGAAAGGCATGCAGGATAGCACAAAACTAAAGAACAGCAATAAGACCTACTTGAACACTATCAAACGGGCCTTCGTCAGTGAATTAACTGGACCGCACTCGCCCATGAAAGACAAGGCGCCCCTGCAGAGAAGGCAGGACGGACAGCACGCCTAATTCTACCACAAGGTGAGGAGAGGGCGCCAGAGGGACTTAAATCATACGGGGTGGATGGAGGATACTTACCCCAGTCAGTCAGTCTTGAACACAGTCCTTTTGTATTTTCAGGCAGAACCTTCCCCGCAGACCACATCAGGGCAAAGCTGAGAAGCATACCAGCGAGGAACCCGGCTGGGTGGCGTCCCTGTGGATACCAGGTGAGCGTAACAGTGCACTTACCTGGGCGCAAAGGGGAACGCCTCAAACACAGCTAAGCCAAAGTCTTTCGGCACAGAATAATTTCAGGAATTCTGCGCATGCGCACACCCTACAAATTTGGGCCTAAGGTGTCAAAGCCACCAAGAAAAACAGAGAACCCCATGCATTTCCAAAAAGAGGACACCCGTGGGAATTCCCAGAGGTCTGCCTTGTGCAAATTGCCCCAGTTTTTATTACCCACCATCCCTGACAAAGTGTGATATTTGGTGGGGAAAAAAACACAATGTTCACTTTGACGGGGGGGGTTCTGTGTTATAAATTCTGGGCCGTTTTGCACAAGTCAGACCTCTGTGCATTCCCACAGATGTCCTCTTTTCAGAAATGCATGGGGTTCCCAGTTTTCCTTGGTGGCTTGGACACCCTAGGCCCAAATCAGTATGGTGTGCACACAAGTCAAAATCCTGCAA
Source organism: Ambystoma mexicanum (assembly GCF_040938575.1). Taxonomy (NCBI): domain Eukaryota; kingdom Metazoa; phylum Chordata; class Amphibia; order Caudata; family Ambystomatidae; genus Ambystoma; species Ambystoma mexicanum. The sequence goes on from NC_090931.1 coordinate 150,640,103, forward strand.
TCCTGCTGTGCGAAAAGAGGGCCACATGTGGGAACGCAGGACGGTAGGCCATGTGTTGTTGGTGGCGTCTTTCGGTGAGTGCCCAGAGTAAAATGTGCGGAAATTGTGTTTTTTTCTCCCCTCCCAAATTTGGACTTTGCCGGGGGTTCTGGGCAGGGGTGTCACGGTATTAGTTTTTTGACAGTACGATAACCTTCTTGCGAAAATGACGGTATATCATGGTTATCGCGGTATAGAAGGTGGAGTTAACTAATCTTAACAAATATTTTCTAAAAAGGTCATAAAATGTCAGATTTATCATCAAACAAAACCAGGCACCCAGGGCCAGAATTGGGCTTTTCAACATACTTTCCACTGAAATGCCACCCCTTGCTTGCTTCCACAAAACACAAACACACGTGTGGAGAATAGCTTTTCTTAAGTGGTCATTTAGGCTTTTAGCTCCCCCAATGGCTACTGGTGAAGATGAACATGTTGCCATCTTGATAGCCTACATGTCACAGATATATGGAGGCTGATTGTAGTATACGTTTGTGCGCTCACACACACACACACACACACACACACACACACACTTTACATTACAGCCTTTCCAAATCAGATTGAGAAGCACACTTAACGGTATACCGGTATAAACAATGTGACGGTTATTGTTCAATTAAGTGGTTCAAGGTATCTTTAACGGTATACCGTTATACCTTTACATCCCTAGTTCCGGGTAATAAATTCTGGGCTGCTTCGTGCAAGTCAGACCTCTGTGCATTCCCACGGGTGTCCTCTTTTCAGAAATGCATGGGGTTCCCAGTTTTCCTTGGTGGCTTGGGCACTCTAGGTCCAAATCTGTATGGTGTGTGCTGTTGAAAAAATCCTGAAATTCAGCTGTCGGAAAAGACTTGGGGTTAGCCGCGTTTTCGGTTTTTCGCTTGGCGCATCCACACATGTAAGGTACCTTTTACGTCGGGACACCAGTGGGAATGTAGGAAGGTATGACATTTGTTGTGTTTGTGTGGTTTTCATAGCGTTTCAACCCATTTGCTGGTGCCCTTTGTCACACAACCCTTTAATTTCCCAAATGTGCCCTACATTTAGTCGCTGCTTTAGGCACCATACACTTTTGTAACCTGCACAAGTCAACTACACTTGAAAAGGTCTGCCTGTGCCCTTTAAAAAAATATATGCTCGTCGTTCCACACCACATTGGTTTTCCTGATTTACACATGCTAAGTACGTCTGTTTAGGCCGTAAGCATAAAACTCCTGTGTACCATGGCTCAGTTTTTGGCTTGTGGTATTTCTTGTTTTGTGAAACACTACAAAAAATGTGTGCTTTCCTAACTGCAAGAGTCGGGGGAATGTAGCAGAGCATTGGGTTTCTCAAAATTCATAGAAGCCATTGCCGTACCAAGCCAACCATGTCCACCACATACCTTTTTTTCTGTCATTGTTCCGCTTTTTCCCCAAACTATTGACTTTTCCCCTACCTAGTTGTTGACTGACTTGCGCAAATCATCCCTTCCTTTGGAATTTTGTCTACTTTTCAGAAATGTATGCCTTTCTGTCCTCCAATTCGGCTTTCCTACCCTTTTCTTCCATTGCATCCACGCATGTCCAATTGGCAAAAATGGCCAAAATCGCGTACCTCTCACAAAACGGATGATAACCACATCAAAATAATTATTTTCGTTTCCACTCAACCTGTTCTTGAAAGCCAGGAAATTGGTGAATTCAGCACAGCAAACCTTTTGTTGCTAGCTCTTACAAGGAAAAAAACCACAGGCTTCTTTGTAAATCATTTAATTGGCATTTTTTGAAAAAAACCCACATTTCCCCCCTTTTTGGTTATTTGCTTTCACCCACCTACAGCAACCTAGGATTCCTGAGTGGCGGGGTGACCGCCTACATGTGGGGAAAAAAAAGGGGGCCAAATTTGCCCGAAATATCTCATGTAACAAAAAAGGTTACAAGGCATTGAATGGCGACATACCAAAATCACCAAAAAAGGCCTTGGCACTGGGGGGGGGGAGGACCCCATGGCACTTAAAGGGTTAAGCACGGCTCAGGGAATTACATCTTAAATACATGCTGATGTATCCGTCTAGGTTCAAAGTGATCTACAATGGGAGACTGTTTTTTCTGGAAACACCCGCAACAGTGGATGGAACACAACAACTTAGACCAGGGGGAAGAACGAGTTACCTGAGCGGCATCGGACTGAAGCGAACACAGGACGGGGGGGGGTGGCGGGATGAGCTCGTCAATGGAACAGGACACAAAAGAACCATGGTGCGGGCTGAATACATACTACATACTTGCGCAGCAAATCATATAGCAAATGGACGGGAGGTGGTCCTGGAGGCTTGGCCATGGCAAAGACCCACCTTGTGAAATTTTGGGTGCCGGCCCGTTGCCGACACCGCACAAACTTGCATATGATGACCCGGATGGGCCAAGACAGTGCAAGGGCGCTTGAACGCTGCAACTGGAGAGCGGCTGCTGAGCGCAGTTATTTGTTTTTGGTTAAAAGTTACCAGTTAACTGATTAGACTGTGTCTTGATGTTACAATATGTTACATGGTCTTCAAAGAAAGCTTGGTATTGTGCTTGGGGCACCTGAAAGGGAAGAGATGAAATCGAGGAGCTGCATAAGGAAATAGCGGGGGGGGGTGGCTGGAGCTGGAAAGGAGGGCGGAATGCATGGGAACATCAATAGGTGACAATGGCAGTTGATAGAAAGGTACTGACATGGAATGTCAGAGGGATAGGCACCTACATGCGCAGAAATAGGATTAAGTCCTACCTGAGGAGGAAGAAATAACGAAGTGCTGGGGGTTTGGGGCTACCTATTCCAGATATGCTCATGGGGTAAATACGTGGATAAATGAAGCAGTGCCCTTCAGGCTCCTGACTAGAGAAGTGGATCCGGAGGGGAGATATTTGATACTCAGGGAGAAGCATAGAACAGCTAGAAATTTGTATAGTTAACTCTTACCTCCCCAACTGTGGAACTGCAGCGTACCTGACCAAGTTGAGCGCGAAGCTAGCCACATATCAGGGCTGTTTCTTCATATGGGGGGGGGATTTTAATTGTGTCCATAATCCCACACTAGACAGATATAAACTCCAACCACAGGGGACAAAACGGACCTTTTCCACACTAAATGAAATTATAAAGAACCTAGACTGGGCAGAGGTATGGGGAAAAATGCACCCCCTAAGAAAGAGAATTTTCTTACTACTCATCTCCCCATGAGTTATACACCAGAATCGATTACCTATTGATTGATAGAATGCACCTCCCCCAAATAGTGTTGGCATCTTACCTAGGCAGATCAATCTCAGACCATTCACCACTAGTCATGGATTGGAAGATTAAGGGACCTAGACCACCCAATACCGCTGTGGCGCATGCCAACAGATGCCATCACGGACTGTGCCTTCAAAGAAGACCTTCGATGCAAGATAGTGGAATACAAGGACACTAATGTGGGGAGCGTAAAAGGCTGGGATACAATATGGAAGGCTATGAAGGTGGTGGTTAGGGGAGAAGTCATTGCCAGTGCGGGCAGAATAGGGAAACTGCTCAGGGGAAAACTGGAAAAGGGAGAGGGGAGGATCCAACAACTGGAGGCTTCCCACCAAAAGACCGGGGAGGCAGAACTTGAATTAGCGAATGTTAGAGAGGAATGCCAAAATGCTTGGGACAGATTATCAAAATTTGACTACATAGCTAGGACCACCAGGGCCCACGCGGAGGGCGACAAGCCAGATAGACTGCTGTGATGGCTGTGCAAGAAGGAAAACCCAAAACACCCGATCACAGTTATCAAACATGAAACAGGTGTGACGCATACCATGCAATTGGCAATAAACAATACGCTTAAGGTCTTTTATTCCCAACTGTACCGCCATTAAGAGCAGGTTCCCCAGGAAAATATACAGGATACGTTAGAAGAGACAGGGCTGCCCTCAATAGATACCACCCAACGAGAAATGCTAGGCACGGAACTAACGGTTGAGGATGCGAGTGAGGCGATACAGTTGCTGGCCACCTGCAAAACGGGGAGCGATGGCCTACCCCCTGAGTTCTACAAAACATACAGCTCGGAACGGGCTCCGGTCCACGAAGTGTTCACGGAAGCATACGATTCAGGGATACTGCCAAGAAGCATGAGAGAGATGTTGGTTGTTCCGATCCCAAAACCGTGGAAGAGTGCGGTTCATATAGGCCGCTAGCCATGTTAAACTAGGACATCAAAATTCTCACTACTATATTGGCAAAACGGCTGTCGAAAGTAATAGGAACTATAGTGCATGGGGACCAGAATGGGTTTGTACCGGGAAGCAGCACAGCGGGGAACCTACGGAGGTTGCAGCATATTATCGCACAGACAACAGATGTGCCAGAAAAATACGCAGTGATCTCCTTGGACGCTATAAAAGCATTTGACGCCATATATTGGGAGTGGCTAATCGCTACCCTGAGACAATTCGGGCTGGGAGACCGCTTCATAAGATGGATCAGGTTGCTCTACAAAGCACTGGTGGTGAGGGAGGGTGGTGTTGGCGTTATGGGATATCCAAAGGGGCACTAGACAGGGCTGCCCGCTGTCACCAATGCTCTATATCCTGGGCTTTGAGCCATCGGCTGCATACATTAGGAAGCAATTCTTCAATGTGGGCATAAGTTTGGGAGGAGAGAATCATGTTGTGCTTCTATATGCGGATGATGTACTGCTCTATCTAAGAGACCGCACCTCAACGTACCAGTGATCTTAGATGCGCTGCGGAACTTCGCGCGAATATCTGGGATTCACTTTAGCACTGAAAATCGTGCATATTCCCGCTGGCAAGAGTGAGCAAGGTGACCTCCCAGATGTCGGGTTCTGGTGGCAAAGACATATGTTCAAATATTTGGGGGTAAATATTTGGCACACACCTGAACAGATGCATGGGGGCAACACAATGCTAGCAGTAAAGGGGCTGAGGAAATCTATGAATTTCTGGGCTAGGCTGCCGTTGTCGGTTATGGGCAGGGTGGCCATGTTAAAATGATAGTCCTCCCAAGGTTCCTATATTTCTTCCATAACATCCATTATTACATACCAACCACCTTCTTTTGCCTACTGGGGAAACTATTAAGAGAACTACTGTGGGGCCCTGCCAGACAGACGGTCCCTGAGCACACTCTCGCTGCCATATAAGGCAGGCAGGGTTCAACAAATTCAGACACCTCATCAAACTTATGGACATGGTATGTGTGCTGACCAAGAAGGCCATTGCAATGGCGTGGAAAAAACCTGGGGGCCGCAATAAGCTAGATGGTATGGTGAACAGAGCACTGGACGGGGACGGAAACCATAGTGTGGGGTGAAGGTGTGGCAAGGGCAGGTGGGGAGGCGAGTCCTACGTACGAGGCCTGGAAAACGCTAGTGTGGGCATGTTCCACCCGTCTGATGAAACACCCCCATGAAAGGGATAGGCCTGAGCAAAGTGTGGTGAGCGTAAAAGTGACAAAGCCTGCCACAATGAGGGATATTGAACTAAGGCCCTCTGGCACTTGCAGCCTCGATACACCCTGTATGTTGGTCCCTCTGAAATACAGAAAGGCTAACCTCACGAACTTGACTGAAAATTGAAGACCACCTGTTGTTAATACATTGTTTTGGTTGTTTGTTACTGTATATTATAAATGCTAATACAAACATTTTAAAATAAATACAGCACACTGAATGTAGCCTATTATCAGGCATCTCCCTGTCCAAAGGTATTACGTCAATACATACTGTTGAAATGTAACTGTTGTGAAACAATGGAAATTAAAGGAACAATATTAGGCATACCGCGACTGGCAAGATGGTGCCGTCTCTGTAGAGAGTTAAACATTGAAACACTGAATCATTTATTTGCTCAGTGTGAAAGTCTTAATCAAATTAGAGCAGGCTATTTGAAATCATCTGAAAACCAGTTTAATGACTTGGATAAGCTATGGAGCATTTTTATGGATGGAAAGAATATGAATTTTATATATTTTTTAACAAAGTTTTCTTGGAAATGTAGAACAAGTTACTTTCTTACCTGGTAACGTTCTTTCGATGGGATGGTCCGACGACGTATTCCATATCTATGACATGTAATCACCACAGCTGTGCTGCTTCGGAAACTTTTTCGGCGTCTGCGTCCTGCGTCGATGACGTCGATGCGCCGTCGTCGAGGACCTCCTCCGACGTCCGACGTCATCCGATGTGATAAGTAGGACGCACGACGCCCATAGCCTCAGTTGTAGTTTTTTCCCCCAGAACGTGTGACATAAGTCAACTGCCAGTCAGACACAAAGCCTTGCGGAACGTAAGCTGCAATCGCAAAAGAAATTCTGCAGCGGGGAAGGCCGGGCGGGAGCGATATGGAATACGTCGTCGGACCATCCCATCGAAAGAACGTTACCAGGTAAGAAAGTAACTTGTTCTTCGAGGGGATTGGGTCCTCCGACGTATTCCATATCTATGACAGACTCCCAAAGCAGTACCAAAGCAAGGAGGAGGGAAAGAATTTAGAATCAAAATGTAGAATAGCCAATCAAATAGCAGAGCAAAGGACCGCCTTGCCAAAGGCCAGATCCTGTGCTCGGATGGAATCAAGGGAATAGTGACGTACAAATGTATGTACTGAAGCCCAGGTGGCTGCATCACAGATGTTGCGAATAGGAACACCCCTCTGCAGGGCAGTAGATGCAGCCATACCCCTAGTAGAATGGGCCCGCAAGCCAGCCGGTGGGTCCTTACCCGCCAAACGGTAGCACTCCGAGATGGCCAAAATAATCCAGCGAGACAAAGTCGGTTTTGTCACAGCTTGCCCCAAACGCTTACCAGCGTAACCAATAAAGAGTTGATCATCCACTCTGACCCGGGACATGCGTGAAACATAAAAGCTTAAAGCTCTCCTAGGATCAAGCCTATGGAGCCTCTCCTCTTCCTTACCAGGATGTGGAGGAGGATAGAATGCCGGAAGAACAACCTTCTGGGCCAAATGAAATTCCGTCACTACCTTCGGAAGAAAAGAAGGACGAACTCTAAGGACAACCCTGTCCTTGTGAAATACAGTGAAGGGAGGCTTAACTGAAAGTGCCTGTAACTCACTCACTCTGCGAGCGGAAGTAACCGCAACTAAAAACACAGTTTTCAGAGTCAACAGCCTCAAAGGGCAAGAATGTAAAGGCTCAAACGGAGCACCCATAAGAAACTTAAGAACCAGGTTTAAATCCCAACCGGGCACCAGGAAAGGTGACGGAGGGAACACATTAGTGAGCCCTTTCAGGAACTGTGAAATCAAAGGGATTTTAAAGTAAGAACACTCTTCAGACGAGCGCTTAAAGATGGACAGCGCCGCCAGGTAACCCTTAACGGTACCCACTTGAAAGCCCCTGTGGGCCAAAGAAAGTAAAAAGGACAGAACCATGGGGATGTCGCATGCAAAAGATCCACATTCTGAACTCTGCACCAGTCGCAGAACTTACGCCAACGGCAACGGTACAGAGACTTTGTTGCCGGCCTTCGGGCCGAAAGCAACACCTCCATCACGTCCTCAGGGAGGTCCCAATCCTTATACCTCAACCTTTCAGAAACCAAGCGTGAAGGTTGAGGGATCTGACCTCCGGATGGAGAACCTGACCCCCCCTCCCGTGAGAGCAGATCGTCTCGGTAGGGAAGACGACGTGGAGGGCAGATGGATAAGTCGAGAAGGTCCGGGTACCACGTCCTCCGAGCCCACGCCGGGGCAATGAGGATCATCCGGGAACCGAACTTCCGTAACCTCCGCAGCACTTGCGGGATGACGGGGACTGGAGGAAACGCGTACAGCAGCGGGAATGACCACTCCACCACGAACGCGTCTCCTAAGGATCCTTCTGGAGGAAATTCCCGCGAGCAAAACCTTTCGCACTTCCGGTTGACACTGGAGGCGAAGAGATCCACTTGAGGGGTCCCCCAAAGGGCGAAGATCTCCAGGAGAATCTCCTGAGCCAACTCCCACTCGTGAGAGATCGCGCTCTGCCTGCTCAGAGCGTCCGCCGTCACGTTTTCGGCACCGGCCAGATGAACTGCCGAGATCGAAACTTCCTGCTGGATGGCCCAGAACTCGAGCTGCATCGCCTCTCTGCACAGAGGAAGTGACCCTGCCCCCCCCTTTTTGTTGAGGTAGTGCATGGCCACTGTGTTGTCCGTCAGGATCAGGACATTCTTCCCTCGCACAGACGGCAGAAAAGCCTTCAGGGCTAGCCTGACGGCCCTCAGCTCCAACAGATTGATATGGAGTCTGGACTCCGACGGAGACCAACGACCGCTGACTGTCAGCCCGTTGGCATGAGCTCCCCATCCCGTGAGGGATGCATCCGTCACGATCGTCACCTCCGGCCAGGGAAGCCAAAATGGAGCCCCCTTCATCAAGTTGCCTTCGACGGCCCACCACAGAAGGTCCCGGGCGACCGAGGACGGCACCTGAATCGAGTCCGACATCCTGCCGGAGGACTGCGACCATTGCGTCTTGAGTGCCCACTGCAAAGATCTCATCCGCAGGCGAGCCTCTGGCACCAGAAGAATGCAGGATGCCATGAGGCCTAGCAACCTCAAGAACTCGAACGCTGGGAGCGTCTGGGCATGCTGAAACTTGTGCACCATCTGCTGAATGTGAAGAGCCCTCACCTGGGGAGGAAAACACTGCCCCAGGGAAGTGTCGAGCACTGCTCCGATGTACTGGAGCCGCTGCGTTGGCGTCAAATGGGACTTCTTTAAATTGAGGGAGAAGCCCAGCCTGTGAAGGGAGCGACAGGCGATCGATAGATGATCCAGGACTTGCTCGGGAGAGCTCCCCCTGATCAACCAATCGTCCAGGTAGGGGTAGACGTGAATCCCCCCTTGCCTGAGATGCGCTGCCACCACCACCACCATGAGCTTGGTGAAAACCCTCGGGGCGGAGGTCAATCCGAACGGCAGGACCCGAAACTGAAAGTGCGAGTCGCCAACCGCGAACCTCAGGTACTTCTTGTGCTTGGGATGGATCGGCACATGGAAGTAAGCATCCTTGAGGTCGAGTGACACCAACCAGTCCTGAAGCTGAAGGGCCTGGAGGACTTGAGAGAGAGTAACCATCTTGAACTTGTCCTTCCTGAGGAGTTTGTTCAAATCGCGCAAGTCCATGATGGGTCTCAATCCCCCGTCTTTCTTCGAAACCAAAAAATAAGGGGAATAGCATCCCTTGTTCCTCTCCGCTACAGGCACCAGTTCTATGGCGCCTTTCTCCAGCAGGGCTTGAATTTCCTGCGCAAGGAGCGGATCCGGACTCTGCAAAGAGAGGTTCCCCGGTGGATTGTCGCGAGGCCTGTGCCGAAAAGGAAGACAGTAGCCGTGGGTTATGATCTCCAGAACCCACACATCTGAAGTAATGGCTTGCCACTCTACAAGATGCTGCGCCAGCCTTCCCCCAACCGGCGAACCATGGGACATGGCCTCACGACTGAATGGGAGCGGCTGCGGCGTTACCTGAGGGCAAAGAGGCAACTGCCCGAGCGGCCTTGGCACCACGGGTACCCTGTCGTCCACCTCTGGTACCCCTGCGTTGGCCTCTTTGACTGCCAGCTTCTCTCGCTTTACTGAAGGATGAGTAATAGCAAAAGGAACCACCCCTCCACTGCTGTCCCCTAGGACGAAAAGGCGGAGGTTGGCGAACTGCAGCGCCCAACGACTTCGCTGCAGCTTTTGAGGTCTGCAACCTCTCAAGGCTCTCGTCAGCCTTGCTGCCAAAAAGGTGTTCACCATCAAAGGGCATGTTGAGGAGCCGGGACTGCACATCAGGAGCAAACCCCGACTTCCGCAACCACGCAAACCTGCGTATCACGGTGCTCGCCGCCATGGACCTACTGACGCATTCAGCCAAGTCCAGACCCGACTGAACGGACTCACACATGGCATCCTTACCATCCTGGACCATAGCAAGGAAACCATCCCGTTCAACCCCTTCGGGAATATGTTCAGCCGCTAACGCAACACAGTTCCACAGAGTGTGCGTGAAACGTGACAAGGCACAAATGGAGTTGGCCGCCTGAAGCGCCATACCACCAGAAGAAAACACTTTCTTCGCCCAGCCATCAAAACGTTTGTCGTCCCTATCAGGAGGGATGGTAGGGTACGACGCCTGCTTTGCCGGGGCCGTGGCCGCCTGCACCACCAAACTTTCCGGAGTGGGGTGCCTGGTCAAGTAGCAGGGGTCGCTACTGGCCGGACGGTATTTACGCGACAAGGATCTGCCCACCGCCGGGAGACTCTCCGGAGCAGTCCAAGCCGCCGCCACCCTTCTCTGTAAAGCCATATGGAACGGCAGTACCGGGTCAGTTGGGGGACCAACATCAAGGATGTCCGTCAGATCATCCTGCACAAACTCCCCTGGGGGAGCAGACCATCCCAGATACTCAGACACCCTAGCCATAAGGCGCCGGTACGAGGAATCGGCATGGGAGCCAGGCTCAGGCCTACAAAATTCCACCTCCGGAGAGGTGTCCAGTCCACTGGCATCATGCAGTGACTGCCTCAAATCGTCAAACTGACTATGGCCCGAGACAATTTCATCTGGCACCCGACTAGGAACCAGGCCATCAGAATCCTCATCCGCCTCCGAAATATATTCCAGGTGGCGAAAAGGCACCCGAGAGTGCTTGCTCTTAACCAGAGCCTTCCTAGGGGGTACACCCGTGACACGGGGCACCTCCGACACGAAAGGCGTTGAGCGAATCGGCGCCGACGCCGAGAAAACCGGCAACGGCGCCGAGAGGATCGGCGTCGACGAAATCGGCGTCGACGTCAGATGCAGCGCCTCCAGTATCGGCGGCGTCGACACAGCCCTCGAAGCCGGAGCCCCGAGCGTGTCCCTCGACGACCTGATCGTCGACGGCTGCGACGAGGCCCTCGAAGCCGGAGCCTCGAGAAAGCCTGTCGACGCCCTCGACGCCTCAGACGTCGATGTCTTCCTCGAAGACTTCACAGGAGCACACGGTCTCGAACGCGTCGAGGACCGGGACCTGGAACGGGTACGGCGAGAACGAGCCTCCTTGTCCGAACGGGACCGCTCCCGTGACTCGTGCCGACCACTCTTGCGAGCGGCGTCTCTCGACCTCACACGGCCGACCCCACTCGGGGGCGCGGACGGCTGAGTACCCTGCGACTCAAGAATCGCCAACATTTTCTTCCCGAAGGAAGCCCATTCTTCCGGCGTCGCACGGCTGGTGGGGTAACCGACGTGCCGTGCAGAATCCTCGGAAGAGGACCTGGAAGGCGACTGGTGACGGCGCTTCCGAGAAGGCCTCGAAGAGGCCGAGGAGTGGCGAGACCCACTCCTAGAAGAAGACCGACGAGACTTCCGACGATGACGCGGAGAGTCACCCCTCGAATCATCCGTCGAAAGCCCCGCCGACTTCGACTTCCGGGGCTTGGACACCCGACCTACCGACAACAACTTCTTACGTTCGCGTAAGGCTTTGGACGTGAGCGACTGGCAGTCGACACAGTCATCCGTGTCGTGGGCCTCCCCGAGGCACCAGAGGCAGGCGTCGTGCGAGTCAGTCACCGACATCTTGGACCCACACTCCCCGCACTTCTTAAAGCCCGGACGCGGGGTTGAAGACTAAGTGGAAGACATCGCCAAAGGAAATTCACAAACGAACAGGTTCGAAGAACCAGAAAGAACAGAACTCCAAAGAGTCGAGGCTTAGAACCGAGAAACACGAAGCAACACGTTCGCGGAAAAAACGGAACTGAGGCTATGGGCGTCGTGCGTCCTACTTATCACATCGGATGACGTCGGACGTCGGAGGAGGTCCTCGACGACGGCGCATCGACGTCATCGACGCAGGACGCAGACGCCGAAAAAGTTTCCGAAGCAGCACAGCTGTGGTGATTACATGTCATAGATATGGAATACGTCGGAGGACCCAATCCCCTCGAATTCAAATTTTAAATGAATTATCTGAAGGTATATTTTAAGTGTTTTAGTTGTAATTAGATAGTTGAGCCAAAATCGGTGGCCCTAACTAGCAAAGTAGAGTGTTTTAAAATGAAGTGACTGTTTTAATCTTATGTGTATATGGTTGTCAATGTATACGTTTGTATTGTTGTGTTTTATATTCTATATACAAAACCATGTGGTTATATGTATATTAAATAAGTAAATACAGTTAGCTTCACTGAAGTCATATCAGAACAAAACTAAGTAAGCCCTTTTAGTATAGATTCTTGTAAAATAGTGAATGGTGATACATCTGTGCTTAACCATCTTAGAATCTGAGCTGTTGGTAGTTTAAATGCATGCAAAAATGCAGAAAACGGAGGCAGACAATTCTGACTCTAGATACAATCATGTGTCTGATCCAGAATTGTCAACCATCTCCATAGCAACAGATACATTTCAGTTTGTGCACTGAGAAGGTAAACTAGTGGGATCTGTGCGATTTGGAAGTGGCAGAATTGATTGCAGCAGAATTGACTGCAGTTAATTTCGCTGCAGAACCAATTTTGCTGTTGCCAAAATCCACAAATCTATGTCTCCACCAACCCCCCAGATACAGCCCCACCCTTCCCCCAATGACCTTTTCCACATCTGCTTCCTTCCGACCCTGTGGCGTCAGATCTGTCCCTCTTACGCGGGTCGGATGCGATGCCGCAGGGTCTGCTTTTCAGTTTTTTATATTTTTTTCCCGTGCACCGCCTCCAATCCTCAGGAAGAGGGGGACACCCCCGCTTCCCATGTTCTGTAGTATTACTCAATTTGATAGATGAACCTTTTGATCAATTACAATCGATCAAATTGGGTAATACCAAACTAGTGTGGTAGGTACAGAATCTAAAGGTGATGCTGGTAAAACAACTGTCACTCATTCAACATACCGGCAGGAGGCCACAAGCTCTGCCATTCTCCCCCAAAGGGTCAGCCAGAGTGCACGAAGAGTGCCTGGTCACCCACCTTTCTCCATATTTCATACCATGGCTTTTATTAGACACTTCAAATTCAGCACAAAGGCGAAAACATAATTTCCTCTGCCTTTCTTTATTCCCTGTGCAAGACCCTAGGTCATATTTTTAGGATGGAGTATTGCATATCATTTTTTAAATTCAGACTAAAATGATGTAGTAAAGATGTAATTCCCATTCAATTCCTAATTCGTTGAACCCAAAAAAGAAAAAAAAATGCATTTTCCCTTAAAGTTCCTCTTCAAATCAGGCAATAATACAATTAGGAAACTTAATCGTGACATTGCTTAGGTAGTACCACTGATCCAATTCTTTCCGTGCAGTTGTGTGAAAAAAGCAGGGGGCAGGATCCTAGGGGTCCATTGCTGGCTATTTTATTGGGAGTTTATTTCTGATGAGTACAAGAGGTTAGAATATTAGGGCTTCCACCTCATATGGGGTTTGTAGTCAATTCTGAATCCCCTCCCCTAAACCTCACAATCACCCACATCCATTTCCTCCCAACATGCTTCAAATCCACCTGCACACACAGACCCTAATGCTCACCCTTTTCAAATGTCTTTATACCAAATTACTAAATTACTTACTATGTCCCAATCACGGAAATTACATATATCGAGTGACTCAAGCCACGCCTTATCTTTGCATGCTGCTGATCGTCAAATCAAAACACCAGCAACCTCTCAGAATGCCACTGTTCTCCAGCCGTAAGCATTATCCAGGTTAACGACTCTGCCAAACCAACAGTTCCCTCTCGAGGCAGATAGAGGGACAGATAATTTCCCCTTGTCACGGTGGATGGGTTGGATTATACATCCTGGACTAAACATGAACTACCTCTCTGGTCTTCTTTGGCAACCAGTCAATATTTGCCTATAAATTCACACCGGGCTATTTGTTACACTGCTCTACATTCCGACTTGTACAACAGACATACTGAGAGTAGCTAAACTTGGCTGGGCACCATATTGCCCATCATCTCATTCCGACTGTTCAAGGACATCCCATGAAACACAAACAATTGTCTACACAATCTGTCCACCCCCCTTGCTCTCGACAAAGTCACTTACACAAATTATGTACTCAACCACATTGGCTGCAGATCCAATCACGTCCTTCCAATGCCCAAGAGCTCTCAGCACTCGATCAATTTCTTGGTCTTCGACTTCACGCAATCATCACTGATCTATCCTCTGTACCCTTGATCCATAATCAACTTTTATGTGTTGTGCTGCACCTGTATTTTGAGAGCACCACACTACTATTCTGAAATCCAACCGACATCCTGCACTTCACTGCCCTTGTGGAAACCTCGACCATGGCGCAAAACTGAATCAAACCAAGTGTTATTCCACCATTAATGCCTCTCCTGACCACCCTCTTACCAACTGTAACACCAAATTAAAAAGTAGGGAGAGGAACCTGAAAGAGGGTGACGCCTTAAAAAGGTAAACTACAGTTTAATGCAGATGATGTGCCAGCCATTAGCATTACGTTAACCGTACCTTAGGAAAAATATTTATTTAAGTGAGAAGCGTGCATACTAAATCTGCCTTTCTGTATTTCAGCTCAATTATGTGTTTTTAAAATCATACTGTAGTGTACCCTACTTTAGTGTGCAACCAGAATACACATGAGTAAAGTAGAAATACATAGAAAAAGCTCCTTTGTTTCATATGGTAAAAAAACAAGTTGCATAAACCCAATTTCCCTTTGTGAAGAATTGGCCTTCATCAAAAGGGATGAGTCGAGCAAGCGTAGAACTTTGGAGCTTCTGAGCTAGTGACCAATGGACAACAACAGTGTCTCTGAGGAGAAACCTCAAACAGACCGGGTGCACTGGCCTGTGCTCGAGAGGATGGTTGATTAATTACTTAGAAACGCTCCTGCCCACAGGTGATATAGACCCCTAGGGATAGAAATAAGGATTTGATAAGCAGGAACAAAAAGCAGCTCCTGGGTATCTGGCATCACCCAGTATGCAGGAGTTCGAGAGAGCACCGCAAATTGAATTTTCACGTTTTAGGCTAACTAACCTTTTGTCCATTATATAGGATCGTTTATAGTTTAACTGTTGTGATGTGTCCTAATGTTCTGTCACATTCCCAAACACCTAAAGTTAGTGTCAAATAGGCATGTTTCTACGGCACCAGTTGTTCCGGGGAGTGAAATGCATCTAGTTGTATTCGTCAGTGTCAGTATATTCTATTCAACAAGCAGGAGATCAATATCTCCCAGTTTCTAGCAATTTAGAACCCTAGATCACAGTATGGAGGTTTGCTACATGAATTTCTCCCAACTTCTGGACAATGCATCTTTTCATCACATTGGGGGTTAGCGGTGCTTCGTACCTGTTCATCCCTGAACTCCAGGGCCAACTAAGTGACGTTTCACTCTGAACCTCGCGCAGCGTACATAACTTTGATATCAGCAACTAATATTTGGCGGCACTGTGGGTGTGTGTTTTGGTCATGAGCCGTGGCCTGTACTGCCACTCCAACCAGTGGTGCAAAGCAGGTACTCGACGCAGTGGGTTCGGCACACTGACCTAGTGCATTGTACAGATGTGATGGGTTGGCGGCCCACTGACAGACTGAGGGATTCCCCTCAATAGGCAAGATGTATAAGATACTAGGTACCCCAATGTTAATTGCACAGCTGCAGCTGGCAAGTGATTCTTTCGCAGCAGTTTTTAAACGTTTTCTTCCCAATTCCTACATTTCTGGCCAGCCTCTGCTTAGGGATGGAAGGCTAGCAGGAATTAGACTGTTCCAGAGGGCAAAGCACACTTCCACAGCTAACAGCTCTTGGGCCATTGATTTCTGTTCCACTGCCACGCTCTGTTCAAATTATTTCAGTATTGGGGCGTCATTTGACGTTCAGCCTTACCTCATTTACTTGTAGTAGATTATAGTGCGCGTTTCAACCACGACTGGCACTACAAGCCGTATCACAAAGTAACCCATAACCTCAAGTGGAAACATACAGCGTCAGCTTAACAAGTAAATGAAAATGAGCATAAGTGAATGATTTTCTGTTCGGACTCAGCACACACTGTGGGGTCAAAAACCACATTTCAGGAAGGAGCCAAGGGCCCTTAATAGTCCATCACTTGAAGGTAAACAGTCCAGCACCATGTACCATACCTATATTTATGTTGCGCTGTCACAGGCTGCGCAACTCGCTCATCACATTTAACAATGTCCTACATATCACCATCAAAATCTTGTATCCTTGCCACGTGTACAATCCTTCGACTTTACATCACCTAACATTTGCACCAGTAGAACTGGAAAGGCAAAAATCATTTACACCAGAGCTAAACATCTATTGTATGCCCTCAGCCATGCTATATCCTCCAATCCCTAAACATTGGTTTTATCCCCTTCAAAACCTCTATATATCAAGAATCTAGGGGAGAGGCTCAATGTTGCTCCTCAAACAGGGCTAAGTAAAGTAAAGTGTCATTTGCTCGGCCAGCTTGAGACAAAGGATAGCACTTAGACTAAATGACTTTCCAGGCAGAGGAATAGTTTTAAAATGTTATATTTCTTTAATTCGTGAACATCAAAAAAGAATGTTCTTTGGTGAAAACCGCATGAATGTAGGTGAAAGGGTTAAGAAATACCTAGTGTTGAGGCCTGTGGTCAACTGCGCAGTCATTAGAGGTCTAGGGGCTTTGCCGAGTCACTAGATGTCAGTTCTTCCTGAGGGGGAACGCTTTCCCATTAGGCCAGGGAGGCGAGGCCACTACCCAATAGTCTCACTGGGGGTGGAATAATGCGGGAGGATTTCAGGGGGGAGGATTTCAGGGGGGGGGCGGGCGGGACCCCCCTTAGGGACAAGGACGACCAGCTAGGGTACAGTCCTTATGAGCATCACAAACCCACATACTCTAGCCCCTCCTTCCTCTGCTCAGCTATTTGTAGACAGTAGACCTATGTGCTGTTCTAATGCCTCAAGGTGCTTTAAAGTACTGAGATGAAGAACGAAAGGACCCTTATACAATGGCCCCAGACACTACTGGAAACGTTGTATAAAGATCGACAATTGACTATACACTTGGTCTCAGGCAGCTGTGGAGGACTGCAGGTGTGCTGAGCACCAACGTGGGAAGAGTCAAACTTGCGTCGCTGATCCAAAGGGAGAGCGCTCAAAGGACGCTGGCAATCCACTGCAACTGATGATCGGATGGTCCTCAGGAGTAGACCTGTGAACAGCATTGTCGAGAGGAGGAAGGAAGGAACGCAGACAGCAATAGCGAATGCCGTCGCATAGCCGCAGGGAAAGCACGACACCGGTAGAAGCCAAACCGGCCGCCATTCCAGGAATCCACAGCGGAATGCCGAAACTTCCAACAAGGTAAAAGGCGGCATGGGTGACCTGGATGGGACATGGGGCAGCTCACCATGAGGGCGCATGTAGTTGTCCTTCAGCCCCTTTGCAATCATAACATTTGTGTGGCATGGCAGGGGCAGAAACCCTACAAAGCTTCTCCTCCTTATTGCAGTGGTGGAACGAAGCCTGTTGAAACCCGACCACATAGCAGACTCTCAGTCTTTGGTGCGTTTTTCTCCAGTATTTAAAAATTGCATTGTGAAAGTATGTAAAATTGTATTGTGTAACCTTGTCCTTTCCACCCCGCCACCCAGGATTCTCAGACGGGTGCGTTTTTCTCCAGTATTTAAAAATTGCATTTGAAAGTTGGAATGTCTGCGGTTCCGCCTCCTATCATAGCATCCTTCTAGCAAACTTTTCTACCATTATCCAAGCCCCTATCGTCTTGTCCAGTTGTCTATTTGTCTCCCTTTGTCTCGTCTGCTTGCACCCCCTCCTACACCTTTCCTCCCCCCCCCCACCTACTCTATGGTTCTCTCTGTATCTCCTATCTTTTCTAACTGCTTCTCTATTGACTATCCTGCTCTCCTCACTAAATCTGGTAGGAGGAAGTTTAAAAAAAGGACATTCTGGTCTCCGACCCAGGACTCCCCTTCACTGACACCTATACCAGCGCCTCCTCCAGGAAACCCTCACCGACATCCTCTTTGTCATTCGCTCGCCAGACCTATGGACTCTACATATGGTCTCTGTGCTCACTCCTTTCTCTTCTCTGAATGGCACCATCTTGGTCCAAGGCCCTCAGGCCAACCTTCTCCTCCTTGATAGATGCTTTCCGCGCCTCATCAATTTTCTGTCCTCTTCTCCCCACGGCTTCCTTGCATCCTCCTGCAGTTTCCTCCTTGGCCACCTTGCCCTCTCTCCCCCCCCTTCCTCTTCTGCCCCTCCTCTGGCTTCTTGTACACTTCCACAGCTCATACCTCTGATTTGTACCCCTCTACCTTAAGTCTTTCAAGGACGGCAACCTTCTCCATATTGCCAATCTCAACTCTGGCTCAGCTGTCAAACACTCCTCTGACATCTTCCGCCTCCTGGAAGAACTTGACCTCAATGACCTCTGTCTCACCGAGACATGGTTCACAGCTAGCTCTGTCACAAGCTTTGACACTCTCCTTCCTGATGGCTACAAGATCCTTTCCACACCCAGGTCCAACCGCTTCGGAGGGAGGTGTAGCCCTGATCTTCCCCGAGTGGATTCCTGCCTCTGTCATTCCTACGCAGGCCTACTCTTCTTTCAGATGCCTCGTTTGCAGGCTCCCGCTCTCCTAGACATTCCCTCACTGTGGCTACCATCTATCGGCCACCTGGTCAGATCTCCTCCTTCCTCTGATTGGGCGGACCCCTCCTCTTCCCTCCTGGTCTCGACCACTCAACTTCTCCTTCTTGGAGACCTTAACATCCACCTGGATGCTTCCTGTCCTTCCTCCGGACTCTTTTGCAACCTCTGCAACTCTCTCTCACTCTCTATCCTCCCCTCCGACCCGACTCACTCTGCAGGGCACACTCTGGATATTCTGATCTCGACGGACCTTCTTTCTATACCTCTCACCACTCCTCTCTCATGGAATGATAAATTTCTCCGTTCCTCCCAGCTCACTCTCTCCACCCCTCAGGCCAAGCCAACTCCAGCACTGCCACCTACCTTCTCGGTTATCCGACCCATGAAGCGTGTGTCAGTTGAGGCTTTCGCCACCACTTTCTCAACTCCCTCTCCCCCTTTGTCTGACACACACACTGACACAGCCCTCTCCATGCTCCATTCTGCTATTTCTGATACTCTTGATGTTCTTGTCCCTGTCATGAGGATCCGCTTGAAGCCCAAAGCCCCTGGTACATCCTCTGACAAACTGGCCTGCCGCCTGCTCCAAAGGCAATACCGGCTCTCTGTCCGCACCAAGAAGAGCGCCCACATCCAAGCCCGCGTCGCTGCAGCATCTAACAACTCGGCCAAACTCTTGGCCAATCCTGCTGCAGGCTCTACCTCGCCTGTCCCCTCGCAGGCCCTCTGCACATCCCTGGCTTCTCAGTTCATCTCTAAAACTCAGGTGTCGGTCGGTCGGTCGGTCGGTCGCTCTCTCTCTCTCTCTCTCTCTCTCTCTCTCTCTCTCTCTCTCTCTCTCTCTCTCTCTCTCCGCCCTAAAGCACTCCCTTGTGCACCCTCTTCTTAAGGAACCCTCTGTCGACCCGTCCTGCCCAGCTAACTATCTCCCAATCTCCATCACTCCTTTCCTGGGTAAACTCCTGGAAAAGGTTGCCATCTCCTAGCTTAATCTTCTCACTGAATCTGTTGGTTGTCTCCATGACCATCAGTCTGGCTTCAGAGCTGCCAGAAGCATGGAAAATGCTCTCCTGAACATCCGTGAAGACCTGCTCTCCAACCTTGATTTCAACACCCCAGTGTCCTTAGCTTACTTGATCTCTCTTCTGCCTTAGACACGGCCAACCATGCCATCCCGCTCAACCGTCTCCGTGATAACCTGGGTATCACTTATCAGGCCCTGGTTTGGCTGACCTCTTTCCTCTGATCGATCTTCCCAGGTCCAACTCGGGTCCTTCCTCTCATCCATCTACCTGTGGTGTTCCCCAGTGGTCTAACCTCTCTCTGTGGCTTTTCAAACAATACCTGGCACTTCTTGCCCATGGTATTACTGCACTCTGCCCAAACTTTCAGTGCTATGCGGACAACTCTCAACTCATTTTCAGGCTCCCTTCTGCCACTTGCTCTCCATCTCTCAGAGCTATCCAGGAGTGGTGTGCTGCCAATTATCTCTGCCTTAACGCCAGTAAGACAGATTCTCCTCATCGGCACGCCTGCCCCCTCTTTTCCTGTCACTTTCTGGTCTGCCTCTCTTGGCTTCTTCCTGCTCCCACCTGTGAGGCAAAAAACCTTGGGGTCATCTTCGACTCCACACTCTCCTTCTCTCCTCACATTTCTGATGTCTCTAAGAAGTCTCACTACCAGCTACACCTCCTCAGAGTTATTCTTCCTTTCCTCTCCTTCCCCCAGAAGCTCACCGTCTCCAGATCTCTGCAACTCATAAAGAACAGGACTGCGAGACTTGTCCTTGGCCTCAAGCCCAGGGATTGTATCTCTCCAGGACTGAAATCTATGCACTGGCTCTGAGTGGCTGTGAGGATTAAGTTCAAAACCCTCTGCATTGTTCGCAAGGCCTTCTGGGGTGTGGGCCCTCAATACCTTCAACTCTCTTCCCAAATATCATCCTTCTCGGGCTCTTCGCTCATCCGCCTCCAAGTCCCTCAGGGTCAGCCACTTCTCCAAGCAACGAGTCCTCTGCTGGGGCCTCCCTCTGAAACAGCCTCCCTGCCTCTATAAAACTTGAGGAGAACCATCCCCGGTTCCGAAAGCACCTCAAGGCCTTCCTCTTTGCTTCTGCTTTCTCTCCTCTGCTCCGTTGCTGATCTCCTGGCTGAAACTGCACTGGTTTACCTGGCTACCCTCTGATCTCGGGCCCAGGTCCCTCCTCGCCAGTTGCACACCTGCACTGCCCCCCATGGCAACCCTGCACTCAGGGACTGATTCTGTATCCCTACAGCCCCCTACCAGCACTTGACACCTGATGTCTGCACTTGCCACCAGCACTTTTTATTTATTGTTTTATTTATTTTATTTCGGTTTTTACAGCCATCATATGTACTGCACTGCCCCCTCCCCCTTTCTCTCTGCACTCCCCCCTGTACCACCACCATCGCCTGCACGTGCGAGATCTCAATGTCACCTGGCCTAGTAAGATCGCTGCCTTTGTCTTCCCACTGTTCCCCCTCTCTTGCCTCGTCGCGCCTTGAAACACTTGTGTATAGGTGTGTTATAAATGCCATATCATATATTTGTAAAAAAAAGAATTTAAAAAATGAAAACAATTCAGCATTTTTTACTGCAGGATTTATTATGGCAACTTCATTGGAACCCTTGAAAGGGAGTCCTTAACGACAGCGGGGGAGAGAAGCCTACTGTCAGCCAAAGTAGGGTCAGGGATTCTAAACAAAGTGTGAGTCCTCTACTTCGTGGTAGTGCTTGGCAGGGAAGTGAACCAAGTGGGCCAGTTCAAAGAAGAAGAGAAACGAGGGTCTGCGACTCAAAGTAAGAAAGTGATGCAAGTTATCTTCCCGTCGCAGTGCTTGGCAAAATAGTGAAACAAGACAGAGTCCAATCAAAGAAGATGAGAAGCCAGGGTTATTACCATGGAAACCCAGACCGGAAGTAAGGTTCAAAAGCCTGGGGAAGGGAGTCATTTCCCCCAGACTTTGTGAGACAGTCTCCTGGCCCACCCAGAAGAAGAAAAGTATTGTTTGGAACGTTACTATAAGGGGAAGCGAGTCATTTCCCCCTCTCCCCCCACAACAGGTGGAGACACGAGACGGTTCTAAGATTTGGAAATGGTTTGGATAAAGCAGGAACCCTAACCCAGGATAAGGGAGTCATTCTCTTGGGACAAGAGCAGTACGATCTTATTCTTTTGTTTTTAGCAAGGGACAGAAGTAAGGTTTTTCTTGACACAGGACAGTGGACCCTTTTGAGTTGACCGACATCCAGACAGTCACCTTATCTCTTTGATTGAGACAGGGAAACTCCTCCTAGGAATAGGGATAGTTTAGTTGTTCTTTTTCGTTCTTATTCAATAAAAGTCTTTAGTGCCAAACATGCCACCTTTGTGTCAGCCTCCTTCTGCACCCTTACAGGGCTTACTGGAAAAACGATTAAAAAGAAACTCACTGCAAACAAGCAGACGCTCTTCCAAAGACTATAGACCATTATGGATCTAATTGCAATGTGTGTTGCTGTAAATGCTTGTGCAGTAAAATAGTCAGAGTATTTCTCTGGACCAGAAGGTCTGCATTGCTCCCTAACAGACTTTAAGCCAACCATAGGTTCATTGGCTGAGCAGCAGATGGTTTGGATGGTGACCTAAATCAAAATGATGGGGCATGCAATTATATTTCCCATTTACTCCAATCTTTGCGATGTATGGTTTCTCTCCATACACTTATTTCTATGTCTCACATGAAGAATTGCATACAAGGTCAATATCTAGGCAAAAGAAGCGAAGTTCACACAAAATGGGCTAAAATTAAACTCATGGTTCTCATAGCAAGGATCAGGGGGGGGACATTTCAGGTCACAGGTGTCAAAACGTAGGGAAGCATAGCACAGTAGAATCTCTAAATGTTTTCAGTCGCCAACCAAAATAAAACTTTGGGTTTAGGGACTGACAGAGTCCAGTTCTGCCAGTCTTTCATGCTGCAGTAGCGATGTGTTGGCGTTCATCACTGGCAGGAACCTGGCAGTTGTTGGGCTGCTGAGAATTTGGCCAAAGCTTCTGTGGCACAGTGCAGACCGTACAGTAGAGAAACAGCTCTCATGACAGTTAAATTGGCAAAGGTTGTACAGAATACAACAATGAAAGGCATGTACTGACACACTCCAAGGACTGCATGCCTACTAGTAAAAGCTGTTAACACAAGAGTACTGGTGATGCCACCTTTCAGACTAAATTCTGGTTAGGCTTTAAAGCTGCAGAAAGTCAGTTCCCACGGGCCCTCTCAAAGCAGCCGGTCACATCCTCGACTTGGGCTGCCTAGTAGTGAAAGTTTGAGACTTTGTCCCAGCTGCTCCAAGACATGAGTGTTAAACACTGGGTCCATTCCCACCACGTAAGGTATTTAAGTCTTGCATGTCACAGAGCATTACCATAAGGCAGTCTTGATGGATCCTTTACAGTTCTTTAGTGGAGTTCTCCACCTTGTCTTACGGGCAAACCTTCTTCCTCATGATAGATCATAAGTATTCAGTGAAGACCCTGTATATGATGAAATTGAGTTTTGCAAGGATGAAAAACTCACATGGCTGATTTTCTATCAGCTTACATTTTTGTTGCTGCAACCCAATCTGCGATGGCCATTACATCCAAACTCTGCAGGTTTTTTCACTGGCAAAAGGCTCAACACGTGGATTCACTTAAGTGTATGAACATCCCAATTACACTACCTTGAACTGGTCTTCTGCAACTCTGCCTCGATAAATCCCATCAGGATCATATACAACTTGGTGCAAAACAGGTCATCCTAGGAAGCATGGGTGCGCACATGATTGTATAGCCATCAACCTATGGGTTTCAGCTCAACAGAATACAAATACCAAATTGTAAAAGGCTGAGCACCACCTCCAGGTCATACTGCACGTCTGACGTCATACTGAGTTCTCTGCCTACGTCAGATCACCAAAGATCTGGCCGGGCTATTGTCTTTGTTGCCTTTTACACAACCCCTTTCAAGGATATTGGATTTGGGTTTTCCTACCAGCTCTTTTCAGACAACGACCAAATATTATTGTTCTCCTCCACTCGATTCCCCTTATTCTATAAGCAAGTAAGCATCCCAATGATACCAGTCACAGATTGGCCGATCAACATAGCAAAAACAGAGATACTTTACTGCTATTGGTACAGTACTGGCGGAGGGTTGTGCTGAGTGTTCTGGTGCTTTATTCACCTGTGGTAGTCTTGTGGCAGTCTATCCTCATTGCCTATTGCTTTTGAATCCCAGCAGGCGGTCCAGAGCACACAAAAGCACCTTACTCCAGCGTAGCGGTGCAGCGTGCTGTGCTGAATGTTCCAGCGTTCGGGGCTCGGAGTACGATAGTGCAAAATGATCGAAGCGCAAGTAACGGACTCTACTGGGAAAACCCCTGCTCAATCAACTTCAGTGTGGCTCTGCAAAAATATGTATACAGCTTCTACAATAAGTGATCGCCTGTCAGAAACGGTTTGCCTCTTGGGTTTTCTGCGGCTTCACTTCATGTGCCTGGCAAGACCAAAGTAGAGTAGCGTGTCTAAACGCAACTGCTGTTAGTTGGTACTTAAACAACATCAACAAATGCTCCCAGGCCGGCGAAGGCTCTGCCCAGCAATGTAAGGAATTATAATCTAAAGAAGCAGAAAACGCAGGGGAAAGCTAATGGATATACACGTGTCCCATTGCAGGGCGCGTCTGCTACAATAGTGACAGAATTACAAGAAACTACTCATTTAAATGTGCTGCCTGAGTCTTTAAACATGACAGCACTAAAAACGAAACAGGAGGCAATCCAACAGGATAAAGCGGGAGAGCCTGAAGCGACTGTAGTTCAACTAGTACATGACGAATATTCAGCAGAGTAAATATGACCTTCAAAACTTTACGGAGGTATAGATAATAACTCGCTGTTGGACCTGTTCTATCTTGTGACCATTTCTATGTGACCGTGGCTGGACCCAGAAAGGGAGAACATCCATGGTAATCAAGCATTGGCATCAGGGGAGTCGGGGGTCGAATTTGGGTGCCACCATCCACTTAAACCCGTTCAATGGCAGTGGGACACAACGACTCTCTGCATCCCCAAACATGTTCATCAAGACCACCCCCTCATCCCCTCCAAATTAGGCCTCCAACAACCGGACTAGCAGGTCTCAGAATGAGTTGAACTCAATTTTTTTTTTTTTATATAGTTTGTTTACAAACTTTTAAAAAGGAGGAAAGAAAGAAAAGAAAAGAGCAAAGACAAGTACATATCCTTTTTTCACAACCGACGTAGTGCATCAATCCAGGTTGAGAGGGCCATGGCATCTTGAGTTCTGCCAGACATACCTGTACTGGTCTAATCAGCACTATTTGGATCTTCATGGACCGTCAGTCTCTTTTCTAATGCTTCTAAGAAAAAAAACAATGCATATACTGGTTGAACGTCCGCTCCCTCAAACATCCTTTTCCACCAACTTTCTCCAGACAGGGAGGGTCTTGCTGCCAACACTTTCCCCATTAAAGTTGTTCTCAACTCGGATAGTTTAATACAGTATAGGGTCAGGTGTTTAGTGTCTCGTTTCACAGAATCTGCACAAGTAGATCGACTTTGGAGGGGATTGTCGTAAGTTCTGAACTTCTTTTGTTAAAAATAAGTTAATTTGGAATTTCATATAGGTTCTTCTCTTGTTAACACATGGAATACCAGGTATTTCGGAATTGTACTGCAGGCCCTAGCTCTCGCGGCAGCGAAGTTCATACAACGATGAGCATTCCTGGTATCGCAAGTTTCGCACCAATCAGCTTCCCACAGTTTCTTTTTTACTGTATTTGGGTTCAGTAGCAATGTTTTTTTGTCCAAGTTCAGTTGTTCTAATAGGTGTATGCACCTACTCTCCCATTCTTCCTGTATTGAGTCAGATGTAGCTCTTTCTCCAATATGTCTCAGTATATTAAATTGCGGAAGATCTTCAGTGCCAATAATCTTCCTGTATAGGGCCAGAGTATTCCATGACATTGTGGCGTTAATAGATGTCAGGCCTAGTTCGTATCTCGTACAAGCATTGGGAGTCCCTTTCGGTAGATGCAGGATTCTATTCCAGTATAGATTTTCACACCACAACCATGTCGCATGCGAGCACCCCAGCATGGCCTCGGCTCCAAAGATTAAAGATGGAACAACCTTTGCTTTACAGTATTCAAGGGCTGATTTTATGGAGCATGTTCCATATTTTTTGTTGATCCTAGCACCTTGAACTGCCAGGAGCTTACATTTTCTTTTGATCTTTTGAACCATAGGTTTGTCATTTATGTGTGAGCTAATCAGGACTCCCGGGTATGGTACCTGGCTAACACAATCAATTGGTTTACCACCAATGTCCCATTTGAATTTCTTCCTTTTTGATGATTTAAGTCCAATCAGGCTTTGGAGAACAAGGATCTCTGTTTTTGCTGGATTGATCACAAGACCATTTTTAGCAGTGTATAGTTGAAGTGCCCTCAATTTTCGTTGTAGGCCAACCGGCATTACGTTGATCACAACAATATTGTCAGCGTACAAGATGTGCCCAATACGGGTTCCGTTAATCTTAGGCGGAAAGGCTTACTTCGTCTAGATCCCTCGGTTTGTCAGAGATATAAAAACTGAATAGAGTCGCTCCCAACAGAGACCCCTGTTTCACACCCCTTGAGGTCTTTATTGCCGTGGACAGGGATCCTTTGTGGTCTAGCCTGATTTTGACAACCGTTTCCGAGTAGAGTTCTTGTACAGCTTTCATTAGACTCAGTGGACATTTGTGGTCTGTCATTTTGGTCCAGAGCAATTCACGGTCGACACTGTCGAAGGCAAGTAGATCTTTTTTTTTTCTTTATTGCCTCTATTTTTAGGATGTTTAATATGAACAGGTTGAGTGAGCAACCGATTCCCTTTATAAAGCACGTATGTCGAATGCGTCTACATCCTTGATCCAAGTTGTTAAATGGTTCAGGACTTGAGTTACAAAGATTTTGCCAATCACGTCTAGTACGCTATTGGTCTGAAATTTCTCGGGTCGGGTCGGAGACCTTTTTTGAAAATGGGCACGATCCTCCATTTCGTCTGTCCATGCGCTTATAATTTGATAAGGGTCTTTCGCATTTCTTTTGATTTCTTTAGTAGCTGCGTTTTCACGTTTAAGTTGAAGGCATTCCAAGTTTAAGTCTTCACATAAAATGATGTTGGGGGCTGAGTTGTTTTCTATTACGTGGTCGATAGTATCGCAAATTGAATCAAGAAACTGATTCGTCAGTAGCTGTGTGCTGCCAGTAAACATTTATAATGTGCAAGATCCTTTTTTCGTGTAAAGTGCTCTCATTTCAATGGCAGTGGACTGCAGGTATGGAGAGTGGTTTACAGATACATTTTCAGGTTTTGGGATTTTTTTTAACCAATATTATTTGCCCTGACATTGGTCTACCCATGGCTTGTTTAATTGCAGGGTCCAGGGCTATTTCAAAGCCTGCAGCGCAGGGTGACTCTTGAAGCCAGGTTTCCTGCAGACAGATTACATCTAATTTCTCTAGCCACCGGTAGATCTTCCAAAGAGGTGGTTGAAACCTCTCGTGTTCCAAGAGCCAATCTGTAATAATGCGTCGTTCCTATCATTTTGGCATTAGAGATCTTCGCTACTATTTAATGCCCAGGCTAACCAGCTCCAGGTTTCTCGGTCAGTGCAGGCGTTTTCCACTCTGTTTTCTGTGCATGGGTCGTTAGCAGCAGTTGAGGTGTTCTTTAGAGTGGTTGGGCTTTCACAAGAGATTGAGTCCAGCTGATGAGCTGGAGCGGGAGGAACATTTTCAAAAACCCAGATGGAGGCCATGGGTGCCAAAATTCTACTCCCTGACTGAGCATCGGGTTTGACATTCTTTTTTGATCCTCCGTTTCCATTTAGTGGGTAGTTCTTTAGCGGTCTTTCTTGTAACATCGTTTTACGGTCAGAGTCGCAGGTCAAGATCAGGTTATAGATGATTCTTGAGGGAATGTGCAGAAGTACTCTGTCAGTCACGGACTCATCTATAAATGCAACGATTGTTATGCCATCTGATGACACTGCTCGTAGTTTGGGTATATGACCCAGCAACTGGAGAACATTTAGTCGGTTCAAAATTAGTGAATCCCCTGACCTGATAATTCTCTCAATCAGGAGACGATTTTCTACAGATGTGTTAGGTCTCTTACTCTTGTTTGTAAAGCCACCGCTAGCTTGTCGTCTCTTATCGTCTCTCCAGTCTTGGCGAGGGTGAGCTTCAATATGAAGAGACTTTTTCTGATTTTCAGGAGTCCCCACTGACTTTTCTATCTGTTTCAGATGTTGTCTTGTGTTTAAGAGCCTTTTCGGCTTCCATTTGGGGGTTAAGTAGACCAGCTGTAATGTTTGTTTTCTTCATAGCATGGTCTCTTTTTTCAGCGATTGTCATAAATCGCTTTCTTCCTCTTCTGCTCGATTCAGAGTCTTTAGAATTTTCAGGTAGAGGGCTTATGAATGTACATAGTCTTTTCATGGCAACTTCAGGCTCCTGTTGGTCTTCATACTGATGCTCATTGGGCTGTTCAAATACAGGGTCAATAACGATCTCAATGTCATCTTCTTCATCCGTTTCGATATCAATCGGTTCTTTTTCTGAGTCTGCCTCATGTGTAGACAAATTTGCTAGTAATTCAATCATTCGCTCGTCCTCGCTTTTTTTGGTTAGCTGATACTTTTGGAGAGTCAGGGTCTTTAAATATCACTTTATCCACAAGCTTTTGATTTTCACCAATGATTTCGGGCTCTTTATTAGTTTGATCTTTTTTTCGTTCAGTCAGTACTGTCACATTTTCTCAGAATCTGCTTGAATTTCCCTTTCATCCGCCTCCTCATCCTCCTCACCTGAATGTTCGTTTTCGGATGGTTCATCAGAAGGAATGTCTCTTCTCTCCCTCCAAGCTGCAGCAGGCTTTTTATTGGGGAATTTAGGATGGGCTCTTCCGGAGGCCACCCTGCCTGATGCAACTGCTCGGCCGTGGGGACCTCCAGGGAGACCACCCCAGACAGGGAAAAGCTTTGCTGAAAAACCCTGTTTATGTAGAACGATGTTGGCAGAATCCAGAGGTTTTAACTGGATTTGGTGAAGTAGAAAAGTGGTGGACTTCTTTGTGGAGGACTGCAAGGACCAGCATGCACCGGTGAGACCTTTATCCCGGTAAGGTGTACAAGAGTAAGGCGATACAACATAGAGTAGGGAGCTCCGACAGAAAGACGGAGCGAGGAAGGTTCCAGGCATGTCTGAGGGTCCGGAGCAGAACTCCCTTTGCTGCAAGGAATGACCGCGGGAAGCGCGGTGAGTGGATCGGAAACCCGAGAGGTAAAGTGAAACCAAACGGGAAAGGATACGTTCCGAGGAGCGGAACGTAGGGGAGGAAGGGAAACAGAGGAAGACAGGAGAGGAGGGCAAGGAAGGAAAAGAGCACAAGTGTATGCAGAGTAGAACTTGACAGCGTGTAAACCCGAAAGCAATGAGGGTTGCAACGCGCTGTCGAAAGCTGCCGACGCGCATAAATACACGTCACTAACAGGAAGTGGAAACACTAGAATGCTGCATTCGCTTCTGCCATGAGATAATACGGCTCAACCCTTCCTCCATTGATTCCACAACTTCCATGGTCGGCGGATCATGACAGTATGGCCCCTCTTTAAAGACACCCCTCCCGGTTTTCCTGGATTACGCCTATGGAATTGATGTAGGAGTCGAGGTGCCCTGAGGTTTCTTGCGGGCTCCCAGGATCTCTCAGACCAGGGAAATCCCTTCCAAAGGATGAGGTATTGGAGCACCCTGTTTCTGTACCTGGAGTCTAGTATGCGTGATACTTCGTACTCCTTATCTGGTTCAGTATAAGGAAGCGTCCTTTTGATCCGTCTGTTGTAGGGGTCTGGTCTATATTCCTTCAAAAGGGAGGAATGGAATACAGGATGTATTCTTCTTAGGGACTGTGGTAGAGACAACTTGAATGCCACTGGGTGTATGCGCTGATCAATGGAAAAAGGCCCAATGTATCTTGGAGCAAACTTCCCAGTGTGTACCCATCTGGGTAGGTACTTAGTCGATAACCAAACCTTTGTCCCGGCTTGCCACTCCGGATTCGGTCTTCTTTTCTTGTCAGCCCACTTCTTGTACTCTTGACGACTGGAAAGTAGGATCTCCTGGACTTTCGTGTGACTGTCTTTTAAGGTGTTTAACACCTGATCGATTGTAGGTTGACTACTGGGCTGAACAGCGGAAAAAGGTAGATGTCTAGGAATTTATCCATAAGTACATCAGAAAGGACGCATTCCAATCGCAGAGTGTGTTGTATTATTGTAGGTGAATTCTGCGATTGGCAAGAGACTGTTCCAATCATCTTGGGCTTGGTTGCAGAAACACCTGAGGTATTGTTCGAGAGTTGCGTTAAGGCGCTCGGTCTGTCCGTTACTCTCCGGGTGAAATCCGGATGACATAGCCCGTTGTATTTGCAACTGTTTACAAAGTGAAGACCAGAACTTTGAGGTGAACTGAGATCCTCTGTCGGACACAATTGTGAGTGGTAGACCATGGAGACGTAAAATATCCTTTAGAAACACCTCTGCGGTAACTGAAGCAGTGGGGGTACCGGTCAGAGAGGAAAAGTGTGCCAGCTTGCTGAAGGAATCCACCACTACCATAATAGCATTGTGACCTTGTGAGTTGGGCAGTTCCACTATGAAGTCCATTGACAAGTGTTGCCAAGGCCCGGCTGGAGGAGTGTCTTGCTGTAGGAGCCCCAGTGGTTTCGCGGTGCTATATTTACTCCGGGCTCATGTAGGGTAGGAGGATACGTAGTCCTTTGTATCTTTGGTCATTGTTGGCCACCAAAAGTGGCGTTTAGTCAGCTCTAATGTGGCGTTTTGTCCCTTGTGTCCTGCCGTTGGAAGATCATGACACCAAGACAAAGCTTCTAGTTGAAGTTTCTTAACCGGTAAGTACAGTTGGTCGTCCTTGAACCAGTAATTCCCTTTCTTGAGTAAGGCGGGATCTTCGAAAGAAGCCGTTCTTTGTGCCTCTAATACTTCCTGTAGAAAGGAGTTGACCGCTCCTATGAATCTCTTCCCGGACAACATCAGCTCTTGCCCTGTGTACTTCCCTGGTTCTTCTCCTTGACTCCTAGAGAGGGCGTCTGCTAACTGATTCTCTTTTCCAGGTAGATAAGTGAGTTCAAAATCGAATTGAGAAAAGAAGTATGCCCATCTGGCATGACGTGAGTTACGGCATTCCATCTGTTGCAGGACACTGAGGTTTCTATGGTCTGTACGAACTATGAAGGGATGCCTGGCCCCTTGTAGTAAATGTCTCCACTCTGTGCAAGCTTGCCGGATGGCCAGTAATTCCTTTTCAAGAACTGAATAGTTCTTTTCACTAGAGGCGAGTGTCCTGGAGTAATAGGCAATACGGTGTTCCAGCAGGTCTTCCTTCCTTTGTAAAAGCGCTGCCCCTATAGCCCCATAGGAGGCATCAGTTTCCACTATAAAGGGTAACAATTGGTCAGGTTGCCTCAGGATTGGTGCGGATATGAATGCCTCTTTTAGTTGCCTACAAGCCTCTTCGCCCTTCTGGTCCCAGTCAAATTTTGTCTCTTTCTTAAGGAGAGTGGTAATGGGCAAAACTATATCCGAGAAATTCGTAATGAATTTACGATAAAAATTGGCCAGCCCCAGGAATTTCTGAATAGCTTTGACGGATTTGGGGGTAGGCCAATTTGTGATGGCTTCAGTTTTGCGTGGATCCATCTCGAGACGCCCTTCGGATAACAAGAAACCCAGATATGGAACGGTTGAGGCTTCAAAAAGGCATTTCTCCGGTTTAGCAAATAGCTGGTGTTGACGAAGTCTTTGGAGTACTTCCTTTACATGCTCACTGTGTCTTTCAAGGGTGTCTGAGTATATCAAGATATCATCTAAGTAAACCACCACTGAATTGAAGAGCAGATCAGAAAAGATTCTATCCATAAATCTTTGGAACTGGGCAGGAGCGTTTACAAGCCCGAAGGGCATCACTCGGTACTCATAATGTCCTAGAGGAGTCCGGAACGCCGTTTTCCACTCGTCTCCTTTTTGAATCCGAAGCAGATGGTAAGCCCCTCTGAGGTCGAGTTTAGTGAACCATCTTGCTCCCTGTACAGCCTCCATGATGTCCTTCCATAAGGGGCATAGGGTACCTGTCTCTGATCATCTGACTGTTCAGTCCCCGGAAATCAATGCAGGGTCGGAGCTCGGTTGTTTCCTTTTTGGATATGAAGAACAATGAGGCCCCAGCTGGAGAGACAGATTCTTGGATAAGACCGTTCTTTAGATTGGTGGATAGATATTCTCTTAGGGTTTCCTTTTCTGGGAGGGATAAAGGGAACATTCTCCCGAATGGAACTACAGCTCCTGGTATTAGTTCAATCTTGCAGTCTTCGGGTCTATGAGACGGCAAATGGTCGAGGTTGAACATCCGTGAACACATCCTCGAACTCTTGATATGCCTGACGGATGGTGTTTATGCTGCTTATTTGTACAGCTTCACCGTGATGGGTTTGTTCCTCTTTAGGTCCTAAACATGGAAACAATGTTTAGATCTGAATTCCACCTTGTTGGTCTCCCAGTCTATGTCTAGGTTATGTCTCCTGAGCCAAGGGATCCCCAATATTACAGGAAAGTGGGCCGCACAAATCAAATCAAATATAAGTTCTTCCTGGTGTATATCCATTTTCACCTTGATCTCTAGGGTTTCTTGTGTGACAAGACCTGAAGTTAGAGGCGTGCCATCTATGCCTTCTACAGGAATTGGCAGACACTTCTTCCTTCTGGGAATAAGGTGTTTTTTAGCCCACCCGTCGTCCATGAAATTACCTGCCGCGCCACAATCCAACATGGCAAGACACTCCACTTCATGACCTGTTTCCCATTCCAATACCACTCTAAATACCATTAAATGATGAGAGATATCTTGTGGATTGGAGATACAGGGATTTATGGCTGAAACCCCTCCCTTTTGGGTGGGGTTTCACCCTTGGGGGTTGCTCGTTTCCCGATCTCCTCGGTGGTACTTCCGGACAATCCCGCAGGAGATGCTTCTCTGAGCCACAATACATGCAGGGATTCAAATCTTTCCTTCGTTTTCTTTCTGCTGAAGTCAAGGGACCTCTTGTCATTCCTATTTGCATAGGTTCATCGGTATGGAGTACTGGTGTGTTCTTTCCTGAGGACACAGGGAGATGAGGAGGTACGGGAGTGAAAGGACGGGTCTTTCTCTTTTCAGCTCTCCTTTCCGACAACCTGAATTCAATCTGTAGAGCTAACGAGACCAAATCCTGGAAAGTAGTGGGTCTGGCAATTCTAGCCAACTCATCTTTTATATCATCAGGGAGCCCTCTCCTGAAAAGGGTCTGCTTAGCGGAATCAGGCCATCCTGTCCCGAGGGCGATTCTTTGGAAAGTAGATACATAAGTCTGAACATCTGAAGAGCCCTGTCTGGTATCAAGGAGAGTCTCATAGGATGTGTACAACACTTCAGGTCTTTCAAACCTGGCTCGAAAACGTTGCACAAACAAGCCGTAATCGTCGAGTACTGGGTCGGTATTAGTAACCAGCGGAGTAGCCCAAGCCAGTGCGTTTCCCGCTAGATTGGAAATGAGGAAACCGACTTTATTCCTGTCGAGCTCGTAAGTCTTTTGCCGGAAAGTGTAATAAATGGTGCAAGAGTCTAGGAACTCCTTTATTCGCTTGGGGTTACCATCGTACTTCCCGCAAGGCAAAGATAATGGAGGCAAGTCTCCTCGACCCTCGTCACTCCGTTGTACTATTTGCCTAAGTTGGTATTGTCTGCCTTCAGAGCGGCATTGTCGGTCTTCAATGATTGCACTTCTAGATTGAGGTCTTGTATAGCATTGATAAGTTCTTGGTATTGTTCCAAGCTAGCCATCTTAGGGCGTTGCAATCTCTCAGAATCTGCTTGAATTTCCCTTTCACCCGCCGCCTCCTCCTCCTCCTCACCTGAATGTTCGTTTTCGGATGATTCGTCAGAGGGAATGTCTCTTCTCTCTCTCCAAGCTGCAGCAGGCTTTTTATTGGGGAATTTAGGATGGGCTCTTTCCAGAGGCCACCCTGCCTGATGCAACTGCTCGGCAGTGGGGACCTCCAGGTAGACCACCCCACAGGCAGGAAAAAACTTTGCTGAAAAGCCCTGTTTATGTAGAACGATGTTGGCAGAATCCGGAGGTTTTAACTGGATTCGGTGAAGTAGAAAAGTGGTGGTCTTCTTTGTGGAGGACTGCAAGGACCAGCATGCACCGGTGAGACCTTTATCCCGGTAAGGTGTACAAGAGTAAGGCGATACAACATAGAGTAGGGAGCTCCGACAGAAAGACGGAGCGAGGAAGGTTCCAGGCACGTCCGAGGGGGCGGAGCGGAACTGCCTTTGCTGCAAGGAATGACCGCGGGAAGCACAGTGAGTGGATCGGAAACCCGAGAGGTAAAGTGAAACCAAACTGGAAAGGATACGTTCCGAGGAGCGGAACGTAGGGGAGAAAGGGAAACAGAGGAAGACAGGAGGGCAAGGAAGGAAAAGAGCACAAGTGTATGCAGAGTAGAACTTGACAGCGTGTAAACCCTCCATTGATTCCACAACTTCCATGGTCGGGGATCATGACACATTTAAAGCCTTGATGTTTAGTAAAAATTGGTTTGAATTTTTGCAAGTGCATTTTTGCTGCTCCTTATATATTTTATTTTGTATTATTTGCTTCAATACTTTAGTGTTTTCAGCTTTTTTTGAGATGTCTCCAGATTTTGGTTTCTCGAAGATGGCGAAATTTTGACCCCTCGGCTCATTCATTTCTTCACTTACATTTGTCTCAACAGGATAAGGGGTTATCGATCACCCGGCGGTTGCAGAGGTAGAGGCGACGGCGGACAGATCACCGGAAGCATCTGTGACTGCCACGCCGACGGGGGAGCAAGATTTTTCTTTCCTCTGTCTGTTGCGAGACCTGGATTGTTTGTTCAGCAGTGGGGGGGGGAACGTTAACCCCTACCTGAGTGCTAGACAGATCTCTCTGGCATGGGGTCCCGTTTTCTCGGGGCCGGTCTTCGCTCTCACTCAGGACCACAGCGTCTCTTGGAGGTTCAACCAGATATTGCAGAGAATTAACTCTGTTCTTGACCGGACAGTCACAATCACGTTCATTTGCATAAGCCTGTTTTTGGAGTATCAGAAGGGTTCTCTAACAACTTCTGCAAGGAGACGTTGATTCTCGAATTGTTTCTCAGCTGGTCTCGCAATAGGGTATTTAACGTCTCGTTTTTCTTGAAGCAATTTGATTCCCGTTTCAATTCTTGGACTGCACTTTCCATTTTGATTATTTTAGGGTTTATCGCCGCTAAAAAATTATTCTGATCTTTACAAGATTTGTTTAAATGCTCATAGAGTTTTAGTAATGGAGCCACAGTTATTGTAAGTGCAGAAATTACGTTAGGCCGTAATTCATTTATTACTTGCTCAACAAGGTTTGTGCAAACATATCGGTCAATTTCTGGTTGTGTTACGTTAGGACGTCTCAGCACTGATCGTCAAATTTTTGGAAACTCTTGTTCCATAGACTCCTCAGATGTTGTTGGGCTCAAGTTGTGTCTTTTATTGACTTTTCCTTTAGATTTTGAGTCTGGGAAAGGATCGGTGTCTTTATAGCAAGGAAATCTTTTTTGAGAGCATGTTAGAAAGGGGGTCCAGTTTTCTTCTTTTGGTCGGCATGTTCGATTGGCTTAGGCTGACAGGCACATTCAAGTCGGGGGTGAATGAAACGGAGACCCCCGGATGTCCGTGCCGACTTCCTCATTCATTCCTTGATCCTGTGCCGCTTGTTTAGTTTTTACATTAGTGGCAATTGAAGCGTTTATTTCTTTTAGATTTTTCAATAATTGATCTGCCACCATTAGAGAATTTCAAGTTTTCTAAATTTTCAAAAACAGACTTTTCCAGTAGCGGAGTTGGACATTCCCACACCGAGTTTGTACAGCTGGGATTAGGGAGAAACTGACAGTCAGCATCAGGGACGTCATCTAGTTTTGAGCCCTGCCCCGATGCCTGAACGTCACCAGGAATATGCCCAGATACGCTTTCGGTTTGTGCATTTGGTCTCAGTGGAATGTCATCTTCCATGGTAGCCTTGGGAACCTGGCGTCCTTGCTGGTGTTTTGCAACAAGGCGCCATGTTAGAACTTTTTAGTGATGGGATCTAGGAGCGGTCGAGGGACCCATTTCGGGGCACATTTGCCTCCATGTCGAAAGGCAAATCAGTTTGGTTCAATTTCTTAGTCCCATTATGAGCCAAACTACTATTGAGTCTTACAGAGCCAAAGGTCCAATTTATTTCTTCCTGTTAACTCTTGGAACTCTGTTGGTTCTGGATCCAAGATGTGAGTTCCCGACAGGATCTCCAAGGGAAGACAGAGTAGCAGACATTTAACTTTGCAATTCTGCGGGGCCAACAGGAGAAGCATGCGAATTATTTAAAAAACTTGTTTGTGCCGTTCACAAAAACAGAGCCTCGGTGCAGGACAAATAATACTCATTCCTTCAGGTGACAAAGTCTCGAGGGCAAGGCTGGTGCTTCACTTACTTGTATAGCCGATTGGAAATGCGGATTTGTACGCTCCATTTCGCTACGGAGCCCATAGTGATCGAATCTCAAAAGACGGATGAGCCCAATGGGATAGTTGACGATGGCTTGGTCTCTTCATGGTCCTATCCCACTCGTAAAGAAAGGCGCTTAAAAAGGAGACCGGGACGATGTCAAAAAGACATATGTAAGGCCCGAAACCCTCCAATTGACGTGGATGTCCATCCTTTAAATTCGACAATCGTTTCTTCTGTGGAGGCCCCCCCCCTTTGTCCAAGAAAGCCAGAAAAAAATATAATGCGGGGAAAAAAAAAAAAGATCCTACAACTAAGCAGTGGAGGTTTAACTAGTTGGTTATTAAAAGATAATCATACTAGCCAGGCTATTATAGCTAACGAAGAAGGGTTCTCTGATGCGGAAGATGTCCATTGTACTCCACCCCTTCCAAGTGACTCGTTACCGGATCCGTTATCTTTGTCTAACAGAGAACACTTAACAGGGATGATGCAGAAAGATAAAATGACAAAAATAACCACTTGGCCTGCAAAGCCGGAACTGGATAAACTGATAGTAACCATGGTCCAAACAGCGCCAGCAAATAACAGAAAAGCAATACATCTTTCAGTGTTGCTGAAATTGTTTAAGAAGGCTCATTCACTACGTAATCTTAACTCCGATGACATGAATTTTGTCCAACCCTTGGGTTTGAAATATGAGAGTATGACAAAAATCCACTGTACATTGCCATCTACCGCATTCTTGATACGGGCCCAGGCCTTCACTGGAATTTTTAGGATACAAGCTGGATGCCCCTCTAATATCGAATGACAATGCCAAAACTTGTGAAAACTGTAAATCAGGTAACAGACGCCCGTAATGTGCAAGCACCGAAGGAAAATGGACCCCCTGGTTTTAATAACACTCAAGGTTGGAGTGGGTAAAGAGTGTCCAACCGGGAGGAATGTGACCCGGTAACTGAACTTTCAAAATACTGTCATGGAACACACAGGGTCACTGACACTTTGTACTAGATAAGGGCTCAACTGATTTTCTTGTAAATTCTAATATTTTTCTACTACAAGAAACATGGTTATGTGAAGCATTTTAGCTAGATGGTTATATGACCTATCAGGCTCCTGTAAAGAAGGGACCGCAGGCCACCCTGCAGTGGGGCTGCGGAAAGGGGTTAGACAAGATAGGTCTTCTGCGCTGATTAAACCCTTGGATACTGGGGGGGAATGTTTTGGCTGAGGAGGTTGGCTTAATGCAAGAATGTGTTCCAACCAGATTGCTAATTGGATGCATATATTACCCGCCTGTTACGGATAAAACCGGGGCCATCTTTGAACACATTGATAACCTAATTGTTTCCTGGGTGGTCCCCCATACTTCATGTAGGGTCCTGGTGGGAGGCGACTTTAATGCACGATTCAGAGAATCTACCCTGAAGATGGCATATACAAATAAATCAAAAGAAAAATTATCTTGCCCTGAAAGAATCGATTATTAAGGGTCAGGAGTGGCTAAATTTTTTAACAGATTGGGAACTAAATACACCTAAATGGTCGTCTTCAGAACAATATCCCTGGCATGCCAACCTGGAATATGGGCAAGAAACGAGGTGCTCTTGATTATATCTGTGGAAATGGTCCTCTACTAGAGTGGGTTGTGTCGTTGAATGTGGTTCCAATGTAGTATAGTGACCATGTCATGATGATATTGTCTCTACAAGAAATTGGGGATGTATTTAGGGAAAGGACCTACAGTGAACTAGAGGTAAACCAAGGTGGAAATCGTATATGTTGGGAAATTGGCAATATTAAAAAGGCATGCAAGGAATTGAAGGTATGGTAGTGGATGGCCTAATACCTGACCAGATCTAATGCCGAGGACAATGAAGCTTGGATTACAGAGTTAACAAGTAGGGTGGGGGTAAAAAAAGTAATCCATTAACCAGGACCATGAATACAAGGGATGTCCCATTCGACATGGAACTACAGCTGGCTAAGCACAAGTTACGTAGAGAGGTGCAGCATTTTAAAACGATTATGGTGCTTGGGATAATATCAAGTAAGCCAGGAAGACCTACCGTAACTGGTTTAAAATACAAAAGGCAGAAGGTATAACATCTAAATGGCAGCAGCTTCTTAATGTAATGCTAATTCGAAATCCAAGAACTATGTGGCGTACCTTGTCATTGGCTGAGGATCCCAAAGATGTGAAAAAGCTCATAAATCCAATTCAAGAGAAAACTTGGCAGGAGTATATTGAAGCAAAGATTTTAGTTAAGAAAAACCTAGGGGGAAATAAAATGGCGTTCAAAGATCCATGGCTAATGAATTTCAATGTTGGGTTGATAATTGACATCATTGCAAAGGCAAAGAAACTCTGGGGCCATGTCAGTCCTAAAAGCCGACCCAGAAAATTGGGCTGTACTATTATGTTTGCTATTTGAAAAGGTATGCCAACACGTGATGATACCACAATCTTGGTCTATAGTGGTCCCTATTTTTAAAAGCTAGAGACCGATCTCTACCCAAGAACTATCGATTACCATCCGTACTTGATTCTACAGTAAAGGAGTTCTCCTCCTGTGTTTTGCGACATTTGCAATTATGGGTAGATGATAAATTATTACATCCCTTACAAACAGGGTTCAGTGCAGGCTCCAGTACAAATTTAAACATCAGAATTTTGAATAAGTTAATCTCCAATGCAAATAGAAAGCAGAGGCCACTATTGTAGATCGCCTACGTTGATTTTAAAATTGGCATTTGACTTGGTAAATGGAGACCGACTGTGGGCAAAAATGACAACATGGGGTTGCCCGCCTTGGCTTCTACAAGTGATTATTTCCCTGCACAACAACACAACAGCAAAAGTACGCTTAGGAAACAGGAGTTCCCCCATCAGTGGAAATCCAGATAAATAGAGGGGTTAAACAGGGATGTATGTTGGTCCCTCTGCTTTTCAATTTATATTTGGCCGATTTGATTTGGCGTTTAGAGGCTGCCGCCAGATGGTCACCTAAATTACATTTGGAAAAGATTACAGCAATTCTTTATGCGGATGACTATTACCCAGTCATACAGTTGCTGGAATGAAGAGACTACTTAGTGAACTGGGTTGCTATGCAAAGTAAAATGAGTTTCTAATAAATCTGGATAAAACCAAGGTTATGCTGTCCTATATTAAGAAAATCAATAGCGTAGCCATAGAAGCCTCCATGGCCTAATTCAATATACCTTCACATATAAATATCTTGGATTGGAGCTGATGCATTCGGCAAGCTACGAAAACATTAAGATAAAAACAGCAAAGGCAAGACAGTGAACATTCTTGGGCTGGTTTCTCTATAAAGGGGATAATAACATTGTATAAAACAGTGGTTTTGTCCCTCCATATTGTACAGAGTGGAAGCCTTGGAAATGGCAAACCTGTATTGGTTAAACCGTATTGAGGGCCACTTCTGGCATAATATGCTGGGATTTGCGCAGTCAACCCCGATGCAGTACTTACAGTTGGAGCTTGTCCTCTAGTCCATGAAGGCAATGATATTAAGACGGCAAGGTGAATTAATTCTCCAAAATACTACCATTAATAAAGAAAATCGGCTAGCCGGGATGATGGCATATACATCCATTGTGCCTCAGAAGGAGGATAGATATTCGCAAATAAGGAATATGTTCCACTCTGTGGGTTGGCTACCTGACTTCAGCAAAAAAGCACACTACTTAATTTTTTTGCGAAGAAGGAACAACAGTGGGATTGGATTTGTAATTATGAGCATCTGTCTTCTCTCCACGGTTATCCAGCTATATCCAATGTGACACACAGATTCATGTAACCTCATCCTTATTTGAGGCTCTCCCCCGATCCTGGAGTTCGTAGGCTCAGACTGCTGGTGCGCATCAATCAGCTTCCAGTGCTTGCTGTCATAGGAACAAGAATGAAAAGGCAAGAGCAGTCCAAATGCTGTAGAATGTTTAAGATCACTGGGAATAAAGAAACCATTAAACATCTCTTTACAGAATGTCCTGGGTTGAGCCCGCTGTATATGAATTATTTTGGTCACCTGGTGGAAAGGTATGAAGCAATACAAGAACAGGAAATTTGGACCTTTCTGCATTAACAACTATTCTGTATCCGTCCATATTGCAATATACCAAGTATGGCTCATATTCAGATGTTTATTTGAGGGATTTCATAAGATGTGATTTTGATGAAAATGTTTAGAGACATTTTTAGAGAAATTGAAGACATTTTCAAAAAGTTGAGATATTTAAGTTTGAATTCAATTTAAAAATTGAATATGAATTCAAAGTTACATTATTTTACACTCTTTAGAGGTTTATGAAGGTTTTTAGAAACATTTTAGAATGATTGAAAAATTGAGAAACAAAATGAAATTTGGAATTGAATGTTTAGGGAATTGTTGGAAAGTTCAATATTTTGTAAATGTAAATTTTGAATTGTGTATTAAATGTATTTTACGTGTAAAGTTCCGTTTGAACTATATAACGTAATAAATAAAATGTACTGCTATTTAGCCACATCAAATAAAACCCTTACCTCCTGAAACACAGCCAACACCAAATACTTCCCAAAAGATCAGCCAGAATTCAGGAGGTCCACTTCAAACCAGTGATCATCATTCTTCAAAACCTCCACTAACTCTGAAAAGCACTAGGACT
Organism: Ambystoma mexicanum; assembly: GCF_040938575.1. Lineage (NCBI taxonomy): Eukaryota > Metazoa > Chordata > Amphibia > Caudata > Ambystomatidae > Ambystoma > Ambystoma mexicanum. The sequence continues at coordinate 150,681,183 of NC_090931.1, forward strand.
TATCAAACCCTGGCACATCCACTGATAAGTTAAGTAATTCGGCTAAAACGCCAATCAACACTCTCGTGCTCATGAAAATGAGCTGGTGTAGCATCTTCATTGGTCTCCCACCAAAAGTATATTTAGACTTAGGGAAAATGACCAGGTTATTCTCTTCGGAGCCGGCTTACGCTTCCAAGATCACCCACCTTTTTTCCAAAGAGAAACGAAACTGGCAGGATCAACACATTCAACAGTGCCCTGAATTAATTGCTCACCATAACATGTCAACCAATACATGACCTTATTATTCAAACCCCAAATAATAGCTTTAGGTATGAAGTCCAGAGCCCCATGACCACCCCAAATCCCTCTGGCACATAGTCAAGAGGTCTACACTCCTCGCACTGTTGAATGTTCCCACTTTGGGCATGGGAGGGGCTATCTCGATGCACAGCTTCAAATCTCAAGAACCACCTCAATAAGAACTGCAAAAGTGCCACACGCCTCAACGTTGAAAATCATTCCATGGACATGTATTCATACACTGGGAGTTTGTATTATTTTACAATTACACCATTTGTGATCCACCCCCTGGATTATGCCAGGTCATGAAATGTCACCCTTGGCCAGTAAGACATGGTCTGATGTGTATATGGAGACCTTGAACCAATTCTAGGGGCAAGTGACTTATGGATTTTTAGTAGCGCACAACTTTTTTGTATTCACATTTTTATTAATTTAACAAGCATTAAACCAAAAATACATATTCAGTAGCCCACAACTTGATATAATTACCCACGATTATGTGCTTTGAATCTTCATTAGTCACACATAGCTTTCTGTAATTTACGTGGAGCCTTTCCAAGGAAATTCTTCTGAAAGGAACAAAATCACGTTTTTACTCATGCAAAAAAACAAGCACTTACATACAACTAGTAGGCTGGGAAGTCTGATGGGATTCACAATGATTAATACGAGCTGGGTCGTTCAGTGCAGGCAGAAGTTGTGAGATTAGTTCAAACTCATCTTTTCGCACCACCATGTTTGCCTCCGCTAATGTCTTCAGAGTTCTTGCGCATTGCAGAATTAACAGATTAGAAATCTCCAACAAGAACCGGTCGGTGTAGAAATCAATTGCCTCTTTCTCGTAAAAGGAAAGGAAACTCCGAAGCCGAAAATATCAGGGACGCACATGGAGGTTGTCTGGGTGATAACTGCGTTTTCTTTCCGTGTAGTGTTGGCAGCTAGTGGTGCTTGAATAGGTCAAACAACAGCCAGTGCACTCGTTCTACCAGGGTTATAAAAAGCAAAACCGCGAAGTCTGCGCCCACTGGAGGCAGAACCAAGCGGATGAACAGGTTCTCACAATTACAGTTAGTGACAAAGACATTCTGCATAAAAAAGCTTGAAAATCCGGATCAGTTCTTCGTAACCCAATCTGCTCTGCATCACTGAAGAGGGTGCACAATTGCCGGCCACTGCCACTGCAGTGCGGATAGCCGCGGCGAAGAGTTCAAAAGGAAAAGACAACAATTCCACCAGGTACAACACGAATAAACAGCGTTTAGACAAAGTCTACGATATTCGACACACTAGCTCAGCCAGTTACACTCTGCAAAGGTCAGCCATCAGGCGTTTGGATGACCTTACTGAGGCGAGTGGCCGTCTTCACTCAATTAAGGCAAATTAATGAGGAGAGGTATTACACCCCAAAAAAAGGTTTAAAGCATTACAGAATTACATTTGTTTGGTTGCATTAACATTTTTGAATGGATTCTGACTGCTCTCTTGCTACCCTTCTCAAGGGCGCTCCATGCTCTCCCCTCCTCCTCTCACTTGTCCAGTCCTTCAATACTACAACGCAAGGCATGAGGATCACTTTACCCATGCCAACCTAGCCTACACACCCACCCCCGCTCGTCCCCCGCCCCCCACCCCGGCACTACCCTTACCTCCCACACTAATCCACTATCCAATACTGCCATGCGATTGTGCAACAAAAGCTTTTTCCATGCGGTTTTCTTCTGCTCCGACCACCCACATATCTCTGGTACTTGGTCTTTAGACCGCAATTCATGGGCCGCCTATTAAACAAACAAAAAACACCCAATGCCGAAGCAGGAAGCAGCCTTGGCTGCACAGAAGAGAGAAGGCGCAGCCACGGGGGACTAGGAAAGAGGGAGGAAGAAGAGAGAAGGAATGTGTGTGTTGATGGAGGGGAGAGCCGCGAGGTGGGGTGAAATTCCACCAACGCTAGCACATGAAAGTGACATGTGTGTGTTTCCATCAGGCAGGTGGGGCTGAGGAGCAGTGGCAGGTGGGAGTTTGGTGGTGAAAACCCCCAGTTGAGCCAAAAATCCCACCCTTTTGAGGGTACTCCAGGACGTCCCAAAAAGTGTGCTCTTTTGGAGGAGTGCCTCAGTGGGTGGGATTCAGACACGGAACCATCTCCATTAATGGAGCGAGAATCACAGACATGGCTCAATCCCACAACACTGCAACACCTGCTACTCTCCAAACAAATGTAGCAATCTCCTCCTGCTCCACTCCGATGGACCAAGATAGGAGGCAAGTTAGTCTTTAGGGTCAACAAGGCCTACCCATTTGACTCCTCTCCACTTATTTCCCACTAGCTGTCCCTGGCCACGTGTTGCTGTGGCTCTGTCTTGTTAAATGGAAAACAATGAAAAGAGAAAGTGAACGTTTCTAATATGTTTAATTTGACAGTGCTTGTGGGTAGTTTTTAATGGCTCTGGCGATTCTCCAAGTTGAGGCAGTTTAATTTTCTCGGCGGCGCAACACATTCCTTTAGTTTCTCCATTAAATTTCAGAGTCTTGCAATAAGGGCACACTTCAGTCATGGTGCCGATGAGAACATGCCGGCTCAAACTATAATCATCAGCTGGGTTGTATCGGAATGCAAGGCGATTGTAATCGCGTGATTGCTAAGCACAGAGTCGTGTTGACACTGATCTGCTGTTTCTCGTTGACGTCTTTCAGCCACTCAGCCTGTCGCGTTCATTCTGTTGAGAACGAAGCAGATCTGAAGCTGCAGAACGCGATCGCCGTGCTCGCAACCGTGCATCCTAAAGTCTGGCTGCACGTCGCTCTGCTGCTTCCTCGGCACGTATTTGAGAATTGAAATGGAATCGTAAAATAGTGTGTGTTGCTTATACGTCCAACAGATGGCACTGTTTTGCAGTAAAATGTTCAGTATAGCGTGTGTTGCTTTTATGTCCAACAGATGGCGCTGTTTTGCAGTAAAATGTTCAGTATAGCGTGTGTTGCTTTTATGTCCAACAGATGGCTCTGTTTTTTCAGAAAAAGCATGTGTGACATCTTAGTAAGTATATAAAAACACGTGCCTATTCGAATGCAACATTGTGTCAAAATTTCAAAGCAATCTGTCAAGAACTTTCGTAGACATAAGATTTTGAACAAACAAACTTTTACATTTTTATTTCTACATAGATTTGCTTTGAAAACATGGATGTCTAACTACTTGCACCAACTCCTCTCACTAGTCTCCCACTCTGAATCACCGACCAGCTGGGGCTCACAAGCCTTTCTTTCTCCCACTTCAACCTCAAATCCCTCCTGAAGAGGACCCCATAACGGGCCTCAAACCCGCAGCATCTTCAACTACATTCCACCCTCACATCATTCTCGGTTTGTCCTCCACAATCAGCCTGCACATAACGTTGGTAACTCTTGATCATGTATTCCTATAGTCTAGCCTCAGCACAACTTCCCTCTCCTTCCAAGCGTTGCCTCTTCCAATTCCATGTACCACCACCTCACCCCCCCCCTTCCTCCTACTACTCAGATCACTTGTGTCCTTTGTTGCCTTCTTGCCACATAATGCCTCTACTGGAGAAGGCTTGGAGGATTTTAACTCAACACTTGCCTCTCCCTTCGATAACTGCTTACTTCTTCCGTCTTTCACACCGTGCTCCCAGTCCTCAATTACAACAAAGATTTCCCAGATGGAGATTACCTTCCACTCTACCTGGAAGGTTGGCATGAACTTCCACTTCTCCTGCCCCCTTCCACTTAAAAGAAATCTGGTTTACAATAAAACCTTTTACATAGTATACCTTAAAACCATAACACAATGTAACCAGTTTCCTTCCACCAATATAATGCGGTTATAATTATAGCTCCTTTGCCAACCTTAATTTATTTAACCTTTATGGACACAGGCAATGGCAACAGGGAAGTCAAGGAAGACCACATACACGTTTCAAAATTAAATTAACACTACCTGCCTGTCCTGTTTCATTTAGGACATAAGTCGTATTAGCACTCTATAATTGGCCTTACAATTAAGCCATAAGATAACTGGCCTCGATGCGCAAAGTATCTCTGCATAGGTGACAAAGCGAACTCCGAGTTCCTTAAACATTGAAAAACAATACTCATATTCGGTCCTTTTGTTAGGGCACAAGCATTTCTTTACATAATTAGTTTGGGCACCTGGGTCAGGTGCTATAAGTATGCCGCTGTCCTTTTTTAGGCTGTAATTAATATCATTTTAATTTGGCAAAGATAGAATGTAGGACAATTTGCTAATGAATTCCAGTAAACAGGGCTGAAGTCAAGGGTCCACCCACTTTTTTCAGAGGGCAGACCCGTCCCGCCAGATGCTCTGTGTAAAACGAGAAACATTTACTGCCTTTTTTCAATTTATGAATTAACACCGACCGCTGTACTCGAACCGCAGTCGTCAGGTTCACAGGCAGGGCACTTTAGCCCTGCACCACATAACCTCATGAGAAAACACACAACTAAAAGGTGACATTTTACATTTTTGGACTGCATGTCCCAGGGGAAAACATTGCTATTGGTTCTTGGAGTTTAACACATGCACACCTTTTAACGTTTTCAAAACACTATTAGAAAAAAACATCCTTCTTAGTTTTGGATAGGTTTATTTTATGAAGGGCAAATGCAATTCGTCCTGTGCAATGTGTATGGTTATCAAAAGCCAATTGAATGAAAAGTGTATATTTCACCTTGATATGCTAATTTCTGGTGCCATCACATTACATTACATTGTTTATGTTAATTAGCTCCACCCCCATTCTTTTTTATTTTTTAAAGCTCTTGCCCCCTGCCAGTAACCATTATAGAACTTCAACCTGCCTCTGGGGACTGTCCTTTAAATGCTGTTGCACAAGCCTTTAGGGCACAGCATTCAAGTTTTTTCGGAACTCATATTTGGTGGCACATATCCATTCTAACCCATGTAGTATCAGACCCCTTACAGACCAACCGGCCACTGATTTTTATAGCGGGTAAGTACAGATTTGCAATACATTTCTCCCAAGTGGTGGTAGATATTGCATGTGCCCATTCTTTTTCTAACGAGATGGTATTTACAATGTTGCATAGTTTCTTCCGAATTGTGTTTTTCCAATAATTTCCCCAAGCTATTCCTTTTTTTTGGTTTAAATGGAACTTCAGGCAGTTTTTATTTAATCATTAAAATTATCAACTGAGAGAAACTAGTGTTTCTCGCACAGGAAAGTACAGTATATATAAACGCTGTTTATTTTCCTACATTTATCCATCGTAGCTGTGTAATGTTGAATAGTATTATCCTCACTGTTTCTAGCCTCATATTCACTGCCCCAATGTGTGTCTAGCTGTCTACCATCTGTGCATAAGTAATTAGAAATATCCAAGAGATTGATATTTGTACAGAAGTATGTGTAGATAATCAATCAAATTTGGAAAAAATGCATCATTAATCCTATGTTATCTTGTCTAAATTACAATCTGACCAAATAAAATATTGCCCTTAATTATCCTCGGTGCTGTCAAATTACCAGAGCGGCTCCTAGGGATACAGCACTAAATACCCTGTTAGACATGATGAGTGGTCACTCACTTAACTCGGTTTCATGTTTAACGAGTGGTCAAGTCTTTCTTTCCCATTTATAAAAATACAGTCTAGAAATACGATCTAGCATGGAAATCGAGCAATCCATCACTCCGTATAGTGTTTGGGATTCTCATTAAAAAAAAAGAAAAAAAAAAGCCAATCCTTTCACTTGTTATCATACTTCTTTTGCTTTAATATGGGAGAATACAGGCCACAAGACCTCATCCATGTTATTCGATTCCCCCATTTTCTTCTAACATGGTTGGGAATTTTGCATTAAAATCATCCATCAATATGGTCAGCATTGACTTATCCTGAATTTCCAGATTCATAAAAATGACATCTAGTACCTATGTGGCAGAGTCGGATTCTGTTTTCTGAGGGGCACCATCAATGTCATGGTCTCCCTGATCCCAACATGTACTTATTACAATTCCGCTGCCAACACATAAATACTAGGTTTTACCACACTTTATTTATTGAAGTTGTTTCCTACCCCTAAACCAAACTACCTATCGGTTTTCCACCTTATTTCTGAATGCAGATTCCAATTTTATATTGAACCCATCCAGTACTGGAGATTTGCATAACCGTGTTTCATGCAATATCATAATGTGAAGACTTCTCAAATAGCGATATAATGCACTGTCTGCAACGAAATGGGTAGGACCTTTAGTGTTCCAGCATAGGATTTTCATAGGATTACTTCATTTTCAGTGCCAGAGTAGTCTGAGATTCCTAGACTGGAGGAGGGCTGGCAATCAGTTCCAAGATTCACCTCTAATCTCATTTAATCCAATGGATCTATAAACTCTGGTAAACCCTGCTTCACGGTTGCGGTTTCCGTTATAATAACAAGGACTTTTTTGTATTTCAGGATTCGAAATGGAGGGGGTTCTGAAAGCTATTTAGTTCCTGCTTGTAGCCTAAAAGAGCCTGGCTAGTTTGACACCAACAGCTAAAGGTGCTACTTTCGCTCCCCGGGCCAACTGATGCCCAACAGAACACCTATGTGAATTTAACACTATGCATTTGGGACAATTTATAAATCAACATCAGAAAAGCTTAAGGGGTCGAAAATAATGGAAAACATTATATGTTTGCATTTTATGCGGAAGTTAGATTTCCGGAACTCTATGTACTAGTTCCTCGTACCACAGTGTTAGCTCCCAGGCACTGGTTAATGCCGACTACTGTGATGAATCCGATGTTGGCGTCATCACTCCTTTCCCGGCGGTGATCTTTCCACATGTGGCCAGGGGACGGCAGCCGCTACCTGATCCGGACGCTGGGGGTGACGATATGAGGGAGGATCATAGGGGCTGGAGGGGGGGGGCAGCTTCCAGGAGAATATCATGGCACCATCTGATGAGACCTGGTATCCCCCCTTCTTCTCTTGAGGATACCCCAACCATGCCCAATACCTAACAAGATCTGTATGCAAGCTGTTAAAATCGGACTTGCCTTTTAAGACTCATGAAAATACCTTCTCAGACTCTACCTACAAGTCATCCAGAGCTGACTTTCCCTTAAAGATCAATGAGAACACTTACCCAGGTTTTATATGCAAATCATCAAGAATGGATTTCCATTCCCTTAACTACAACAACACTGGGACGAGGAAGATGAGCCGAGTAATGCAGAGTAAAGAAAGACAAGAACACAAGTTGCGCTCTAGTTGTTGCAAGCACATACCTGTGGCCGGGATATTTAAACAGCAGAAGAAGCTGACTGAAGCACCTTCTGGTGGAAGAAAGCTGCTCCTCTCGGTACAGACCAAGAGACACTGGGGCTGCAGAGAATTACGTAGAGTCAACCGACTCAAGGACCAGGAAAAGTAAAGTGGGCTGTGAGAGAGAAGACATAGCGGGAACGCCATAAGCCGACACAGGGCTCCTGGGCATTTGTGTTTAGATGCAGTGTTTGCATTACCGAAGCCTCAAGCGAAGCAGAAGAGCCCAGCAAGAACGGCGAGAAGCAGAGAAGCTGAGGAAAGAGGCAGCGAAACAGAAGAAATGCTGAATGACCACCAGCGGCTTGACGCAGGAGAAACAGAGAACACCAGCAAGAGCCATTGAGTTCACCCAAGTTAAGCAGGGACACCAAAGCATATTGGCAGCCATGCCAAACCCGAATAACTGTTAATGAAGCAAATGAAATACATGAAATAGAAAGAGCAAATGTGCATTTATTTAAAAGGGAAAACGGAACAAAAGTAAGAGGCTCAAGTTTGTGAGTGTATGCAATACACATACAAGAAAAGCCCTGGCAGGATAGTAGTAGGCAACTGAAAGTATGAGAAAGGCCTGGTAGGGAAGCACAGCAGGCAAGGATTGGTCGAACAGTGTATAAGAAATACATCCCCTACATAGGTCCTGAGAAAGATATAGCAGGACTAGCAAAAAGCTGTGCTGATCAAAGGAAGATTGAAAACCTGGCAGGAGAGTACACCAGGTATCCCAACAAGATAAAGAAGAGCTAAGCTGTTTTGTGTACCAGATGTGTTGTTAATCAAGAGAAACTCAAGGAACTGATATCTTTGAATATACAACAGAGTGGAAAGAAATCCAGGGGAAGGGAACCACCCTCTGGAACAGGTACCTCTATCCTTCTGGAACCTTTGTGTTGGAGGTATGCATTTTAATATGATAAGTCATTCATAACATGTCTGCACACAAATGTTTCTAGGCGCGCCAAAAAAGGGAGGGAAGAAAGAGGGAGGACAAAACAAACGATCTTACTAGGCCTTGTGTTATTCAGATCATGCAAGTGCGAGAACAGAGGTGCAAGGGGGAAAGGGGGGGTGTAGGTTAGGTAGGAGGGGAAAACAGTGCAGCAATGCTCTGAGTAAGTGCAGCCAGGGCATCACAGCTCTGGGTAGTGCAAGGAGAACAAGGTACTATAGGGTTACTATTACAGCCCCTAAGTTTCATGAAGGGAAAGAAAGACGTGGCAATGATGTTTTGACAAATCCATGGAGAGCTGCACCCGCACATATGAAACATCAGTGCACAGTACCTCTTGATTCACTCACACCTCTTGATTCCATCTCCTCCTCCCTCGCATCTCTAGGCTGGCTCTCTTCACTCCCAGCTCAAGTTCAAGTTCCTCTGTCTTGTTTTCAAATCCCTCTATGGTCCCCCCTACCTTTCCTCCTTTCTTCCTTTACCCCTTCTGGTTCTCTCCACTCTTCTAATCTTTTCCTACCCTCTCCTCTTCCACCATGCGCCCCCTCCCGCTACTGCTCGTTCCAACTCGTTGGTCCCTTCCACTGGAACCTCCTCCCCTTTCACATCCACTCTTCTCACACCTACCCTTCCTTTCGCTTTTCCCTAAAATCTTCTCTTCCACTCACCTCCCTAACCCCCCCATGTTTCCTTTCCTCCTCCCTTCCCCTCTACTCTCACCTCTTACTCCTGCTCTTCCTTACCCTTTCCATCTTACCTACCTTCTTCCCCCTGCTCACATTGTCTCTCCTTTTCCTCTCTTCTTCACATTCTTGCATTCCCTCTATCCCCCGTTCCTACATCCTCTTACTTCTACTACTCCCTTGCACACCTCCCCCCTCCCTAAACCCTGCTCACCCCTGCAATATTGTAAGTTGTTCTTTATACTGTTTTCAGGTTGTGGTTCAATTGTCATCTCATGCTTGCTGTATTGTTTACGCGTTCTCACGTAAAGCACTTTAGAGTAAAGGGCTATATAAATTCAATAAAATACAAATACAAAATACACAGTATCTTCAATGGGATGCCAGAATTGTGCTCCAAGCAGATGCAGTGAAACAGAGCAGTTTACATGTAAATTAAAATAAAAGAATGTAATTTCGTTTTACCCTCCAAAATTGATAGGATGCCAAGCGAAATGCCCACCAGACTATCAAGCTTGAGCATGGTGTTCTCATGTACATGTACTATTCAGAAGTAATATGCATATTTTGTAAATTGTGTGCCTTATAAGATGTCATTTAAAAGCAATTGTGTGCGAGTTTGAAAGGCCATGTGCTGCTGGCCATTTCTTCAAGACCAGGACTTCCCTTTGTTGCCCTGGAAAACTCCAGGACTTCCCTCTGTTGCCCTGGAGATTCAGGCCTGGTTGTTCATACATCAGTGCCCTTCCTTAAAAATACAAGCAGGAATACTTTTTAGATCAGAAATGCGGTGAAGACCCGATAAAGTCAGGTCTGTTCTGCAGCACTTGTGATCTGTAGGTCACAAGTCCCATAAACAAAATCCATTAGTGGCCATTAGGCATCTCTGCTTACGTCACATGCCTAAAGAGAAGAAATGAATCTTAAAAAAAAGTGGGGGGGGCATAAAATGTACAACAGTCATTCCAGGTTTTTATTAAAAGGTGACAGTCAACTCCTTTTAACCATGCTAAAATGGTTTTGGTGCGATAAACACAACTAAATGTTATTAATGAAAATGTGATTTGGGCCTTCCAAGAGATGCAAAAGTTGATAAAAGCATGCTGGTAATGACTAATATGACGACAGTAAGTGGCATATTTTTCACTGATATGGTTCCTGAGTAAATGAAGAAAAACTGTATCTCTGCTTAGGAAAGGTGTGCAGAGTCCAAATTACTTACTGGGATGATGAAGCTTTCTCCTCCCATAACTATCCCAAAGCACTCCCACATTGTAACACTCACCTGGTATCCACGGGGAGGTCACTGAGCCTGTTCTGACCTCTTACGACCTCAAACCCTTCCCTGGAGTCTAGTCGACTGGAGACTGGGCCTTGTTTTCTTGGAAAGTGTGCTCTCCGTCCTGCTTTCAGCGCAGGGGCGCGTTGATTGATGCGGGCTTGTTGCTGCCTAGTTACTTCACTGGCAAGAGTCCGACAGGTAAGTATAATGAGTCTTTTGAACAGTACTCTTAACTTTGTTCCTTTCCTTCCTTAGATGATGGCCGGCGTCCAGGGATGGCGACGTGCTGCTGAGATGAGTAGCGCTGAAGGTTAGTGAGAGCGCGATGCGACCCTTTTGTATTTGTATTGAACTGAGTTCTTTTTCTGTGTCTTTTAGGTGCCGCAACATTTTCAGCGTGGATGCCGGTTATGAAGAAGAAATGCAGTGAGTAAGCACGGTATGCGGCGCCTTTAGATGTTTCTACGCTAACCTGGAGTGTCTTTTTCCTCTTGCAGATGGATGAGAAGTTCCAGAGACAGAGTTCCCCCAGACCGGCTGGGATTCAGGTAAGCGTTTGACGCGCGTACAGTCTTTAAAAATAAGCGAAGATTTGCTGAATGCTTACTAATGCCTTTTTTCTGTTCTTTTCCTTAGGAAGCAGCGTGCCGGGATGGGAATGACACCGCCGAAGATGCCCGCAGAACAGAAGAAGCAATGAATGATGGGCAGAAGCGCCGCAAGGTAAGGCTGTTCTTGTTCTTGCAGGAGCTGAGCGCACAAGATAGATGCAGGCCTACTGGAGACCGATCCGAACACAGTGAGTGTCACGCTGCAGGTGCAGAACACACAAAGCATGTTTCTCAGCCTGGGCGTGGCTTAAATAGTCTCTGGGTATCCCAGGTGTCTCTGGGCTGAACCACACCGAAAAGACTAGACTGCACATGCAGTTCTGGGAACCGAAATATGTGGGGGCATCCATCTTGTCCCCATCAAAGCACTACAAGTCCAACCCCCAATGTTATCCTATGGGAGTGAGTGAGTCTGGTGCCACAAGTGCCAAGTCTGACTCTAAGTGGGTCTTTGGAGGGATGGAGAGGCCCTTGAGGGCCATGTAGGTGATCATGGCCTGGCTCCAGCCTGACATCTTGGAAGGCTGGGGACATGAGGGGCAGGAATCATGACGCACATCCCCTTGTCCTATCAGCATACATGTGGGAGAGGGTATTGAAGACTAGCCAATCCCTTTGCATGAATCATGACAAGTTAGTGATGTCATTTGCCCTATAAATAAGATAGTTTGCATCAGAGCTGGACTGCTTCCAATAATTCTGAGGGCCAACCTGCTGACGAAATCTGGCGAGAAACATCCCAGCAAGAGAGACCTCATCTGGCAGTGGGGATAGGAGACACAGAAGCTGACTGGGACCCCTTGGAGGAAAGAGAGGAGACCCTTGACTGACCCCCTTGCTGTCCCAGCAGTGTGTTCTGATGCTCCCCGATGCCCAGTTCAGACCTCTTCTGCAAGTCTCTTCTGCAAGTAGAACAACCCCCAAGCCCTAGATAGGTCCTATATTTGTCAGCATTGTTTAGTTATTTTCCCATATCTCCTGTTTGTCTGTGTAGATCATTAGCATATTTATCAAAGTAAATCAATTAACTCCCCTATTGAATTCACAGGGTCTGTATTGTTGGCATTCGAAACCAACAATCTTTTCACAGTGTTTTGTGAGCAGGTATAGTCAAAGATTTGCCAGAAAAATTAAACCCAAAGCTGTTCCACGTGTATGCAAAGGGTGTAAAAACGAAATTCCCCATTAATCCCCTTCCTTCTAAATCAGAAGTAGGAAGCCTACTAGTGCCTGTGCATATGCAAGTTGTAAAACAAAATTGCCTGTGTGCCCATTGTGCTTTGCAAAACGAATTTGCCCATTTGCATTTTCTGTCTTACATTGCATCTATGATCAGTGTTGCCAACTTGGCGACTTTCTCGCTATATTTAGCGAGAAAGTGCGCCCTCCTAGCGACTTTCTGCAAAAAAAGCAGCTAGCGAGAAATCTAGCTACTTTTTTCCATTGGTTTGGGAATTACACTTTTTTCTATTGGTTTCCAAACCAATGAAAAAAAAGTAGCTAGATTTCTCACTAGCAACTGACCTGATGCGGACGTAACTCTGACTTGACAGCTGTCGGGTCACAAGTGTATGCAACAGCAGAGCGTGTCGCCATCCCGCAGCCTGTCAGGCTCAGCCTCAGCCTCCATTTCGTGCAGTGCTGCACTGACCAGGCTGCTGCTGCAGGGTACTCGCAAACGTTGCCTTTCGGCTCTGTGGTTTTTCCCCTGTGAATTTAGAAAGTGAATAAAATGTTCACTTGCATTAAGAATATTTAACTGATTTCAACATCTTTCCATCGTGTACGGTCAGTTGTGTATTTTAGAAAGCTCCATTGGTGCATTTTGTCAGAATAAAACCACAAGGCTGCAGTCAAAACATGTTCGAACAACTGTGTTGCAAAAATGAAAATAGCAAAACATAAATAAAAGTCAAACTTTGTATTCCAGAAGTAAACTGTACTATGGTAAAATATCAATACATAATTCAGTATACGGCTCGATCCGGAAAAGTAATGAATTCTCTGGGGCTCTATGCACCAGGACAGGCAACATTAAGCCACCTGGACTCACACACAGTACATTCTAAATGTTTTCAGACATACTGGTGCGTTCGTAGAAGGGTGATTTTTTAAAGTGAAATTTACAGATGTTTGCCTCTCTGATTTTCAATCACCCATCATGCACCTGGCCAAGTATGCAAATTAGGCGATGGTGTCATTTAGCTACTTCTAGCTACTTTTTGAACAGCCAATAGCTACTTTTCTTACTGGGTAGTTGGCAACATTGTCTGTGATACCAACCCAAAACAGATTTTCCCATTCTGTTCTGACCAAAACCCCAAAGCCCTGTGTGTTATTGTTAGGTGTAGCAAAACAAAAGTTTCCCATTGCCTTTCTGTCTCCCATGTAGGTTCTGTGATCAAATACCCCAAAATGTGATTGTCCCATTGTGTGCTGAATAAAACCATAAAGCCCTGTCTGCTCTTTTTATGTGTGGCAAAGCGAATTTCCATTGCTTTTCTTCCTTTCATATTGATTTTGTGAGTAAAACCGCAAATCCGATTTTCCCATTGTGTTCCCACTCCCTGCCACTGCCTTCCATTCAAATGAAGCAAGCCTAATTGATGTTTGGAAGGTGAGGGTTGCTGGGGGAAAGCTTACCAAATCTGCTATCACTGTGCATGTTGAATTGTTCTTCTCTCTTGGTGGGTGATTTAAAGGAAACAATTTTGACTGCATCTCTCCGTGTTGGGGCTATACAGAAGTAATTTTGTTCTTGTGTTGGCACAACATTGGTGGTGAATGTACATCTATTTGTGATATTGGATTTAAATAAATTAATAAATCTATATACTTACTACACACCGGTCTGGTTTCTAGTCCGTTGTGGCACTGGGTACTTGTCAAGGGTGGGTGCGAGATGGGTTGGAGGCCTTACCACAATGAACTCTTTAAAAAAAAAAAAAAGAATCAAAAGCGCTTTATTGTGCGCCACATTCCTTGTGGGGGAAAGAGCTCCGACTTGGGTGTGAGCGTGTAATAAACCACGACAGTCTGGGGACACCATGCCTGGCATTATATCCAAACCATGCTTTCAAGCGAGCCCCAGACTTAGAGACCAATCGGATGCAAGTACCCTTGGCGGCTGCCAAGACTAGATCAGTGGGTAGGAGTGGTCTCTCTCAGGGTTCTATACTTATATCACAACTGCTAGAGAGGCAAAACCCCATCTGTAGAGGCAGAAGATGGGTTAGAGGCTCGCTCACTCAATTTTGTGAATTGTAGGTTCCCCGTTTTGTGTGAACTATGTCAGATCCTACTTCTAACACCATATGTAATGGTGCAGAAGGAGGAGACAGACATACAGGTGGCATATGGATTGCTACAGACTTTCTTTTTTAATGACAACAAAATAAAGAGAAAACCTACCTTTCCCTGGTTGAACTAAAAGTGCTAATGGGTCTGCCAGGATTCATTGCAACTAAAGAGAGTACACTGCCTGTGTCAAACATCCCTATCTCTGTCCCTTATAATTAAACTTAAGTTGTACCAACGTTCTTGGTCCAGGAGAATAACTCCCTCATCCTCTACTGGAAGGCACAATTGTGTTTGCAAGGCTCTCACCAGGGAGAATGACTACAATACTGGCTTCAATACTTCAAAATAAAGGATTGCTGGCTTTGCATCAAAGGTTCATTATTTCTTTCCTCAAGGGGGGGGGGGGACGACTACCTTCCCCTCGATCTATGGTTTGATCTTCCTTGTAAACTCAACTATCAGGAGAATTACTCCCTTCTCCCTCTCAGTGTCTTTCCCCTACACAAAGCCAGGGGGAATGATTCTGCCCAATGCAGGTCTGCCCAAACAAAACGCTAAAGAAACCCGGGTCTGCGGCATATATATTTCTTTAGGGTTTTGTTTGGGCAGGCCTGGTTCACTCGCCTGCCAGGTGCTGCCACGAAGAAGATGGTTAGTGAAGATCTCCTCCTCAAATTGCAGGTCCCCAACCCTGTTTTCTCTACTGGTTTTTGTTCCGGATATACCTGGTTCACACTCCTGTCAGGTACTATCATATGGACAACTGCTTAAGATATTCTCCTTGGGTAGATCCGGGTCACAGACCCCTGATTTGAGGTTTCTCTTGACCCTTTTCTCGATTCCCGACAGCCCATGTACCTTTAGCTAAATCGCCAGTTTGTCTCAGTTGGTTGCATGCTTCTCCGACTTCTGGTTTGGCATCTCTGGTTCTTGTGCTGCTTCCGTGGTCTGCAGCATCTCTGCAGTGCAGTCCTGCCCCATGAGATCCTCCCACTGAGTAGCACCTCCACAGGCACTATCAGCTAGCAGCCTCACCTCCCTGGCCTCATGGAAAGGGGCTCCCCTTAGGGAGAAGTGACATCTCTGGATTCGTCACACAGCAAACACTTTTTTTTAAACGTTACTGTTGAACAAGAAAGTGACTTGTAGAAGAAAATATTGCCTGGAAATTGCATTGTTGTTTGCCTGTCTGCTTTGAAGGCAGAGTGTTCAGAAATCAGTCAATACCAGTATTTATTGGCTGCATTCCAAACATTCTAATTGGCTGGGAGGAGGTCAATAACTTTCACCATGTGCTAATACAGGTTATATTCTGTGGTAGCATTTTTAAGACAAGTGTGTTGTCCAAACGAACTATTGAACTGGGAAATAGAGTAAATTGCAGTGAGATTGAATTGGGGGGGGGGGGTTTGATGAAACTGCAAATGTAGAGTTTAAGACTTGGCAGTACCACGTTGCATCCATCACTGGTTTACAGTCTCAATTCCCTGGATTACAATTATCAGCGTTAATTTTCAATGGACGATTGTGCTGGTGGGAGAAGAGATTTGACCCATACGAGCAATTATTCTCTATAACACACAGCTTTAAAACCTGGCACAAAGCAGGACAGAGTGAAAGTCATAACAGCCTGGAGGTTTCTTTGCTGTCCCCACCTGCATAGCAAAAGAGCTACTATTTTAAACAAAGCCAATAGGACCATCGTTATTCTAAGCAGGGATGCAAAAGATTATAATTGTGTCGAATCTAAACAGCTCTCTGGGAAGAAAGGATGCTCGCCATGAGAATGGCTAAATGTTTCCATGTCGGTCAAAAATGCATACAAATTCCAGGATTGCCCATGCTGGCACAAGTTTTTAAAAAGCTTTCAATAAAAGACGTGTAAAAACCACTTCTCTAGTTTGTTAAAACCGGCAATGACATATATTAAGCGATATTTTTTTAAACCAGCACCCAAACTGCTCACGAAAGCATGTCACCTTAAGAAATTAGCGCCGTGCCGGCACGTTTTTTCAATCCAGAGGGTGTATAACTACATGTCCTAAATTGAATAGGAATTCAGTGAAATCACACTTAAGAGCTTAAAGACGAAGAGATAGGCGACATTAAAACACGGTTGTTAAATAAAGCCTATCTTGGTACATAAAAACAACAACTAGCAACTTTAATAGAATGTAATTAAAATTGCTTTTTGTTCAATTGTGTATACAAATATTAAAAATGCAACGTTCCAATATAAAAGACAAGAGCCTAAAAGTGAACAGGATATTTGAGGACTAGGGCCGGGAGGATATTTCAGGGGTAACAAGCTCGTCTTTCAAGCAAGACGACAGAGCAATACAGGTCCGATCCTGGATCTGCACTTAAAAACCTCTGGATATTAAACACGTTATAAATTATTATGTTATGTTTTCAGTGGGCCTCAAGGCCCCAGAGAGAGGGGTTCTTGCCAGTGGACAACTCTACAGCCTTCTTATGAGGATGTTAAAAGTAGGGTGGAGTAACGTATTTGATTCACAAATGTGCAGACAAAGAGCAGTGTTCAAATACAACTATACTATGGGTCCAAATCCACAAACGGCACAACGCAACAGAAAAACCGGTCACGGAAATGGGTGAGAACAGAGTAGATAATCGAAGCTTAACCACACCAGGCAGAAACCAAATTAGTCTCCCAGGAAGCATATCCAAATTGGCTGGCGGAAATAAACAAAACAGTAGGACAACTTCACAACTTCATCCTCCTCAGGGACCGAACACAATTAAAAGAGGCAAACCCTTCTCTCTGCACAGGGTAGATATCCACAAGACGAGTCCCCTCCCTTATACAAAGCTTGACTGGGCATGTCCGACCAGGAGCAGGGCCTGGTCGAACATGCCTAGTCAGGGTACAGGATGGTCACCTTCTCTTTACCAGGCTTGCCTGGGCATGTCAGGTCACCGAAACCCCATCAGGAAAGATTGTCCAGCCAAGAGGAAGTCCACTGCTCTGTGGCCTATAGGGTGACTTCCATCTAGTCTTACTGCGTTGGGCGCTGGCTTCCACAAAGTAGATGGCACCGAGCTTCAAAACAAATGGGGGCGAGGAGGGAAGTGGACCTTAAGTGGCTTAGTGAGGACAGGCTGACCTCGAACAGAGAAACGTTGGCCTACCTGAATAAACATGCAGGCACATGCTCTGCAAAGACACACTACCACCCAATATGCATGTGGTATCGGCCATGCTCATTTTCGCACCGTCCATACCGTGGTACGACGACTATTGATTAGGGTTTAGCCACCACCCCGAGAAGTGTGGGTTATAATGACTTGAGCTGGGTGACCTACAGGGCAGTGGCAGGAGAGGACAGGACAGACAATAAACAGTGTGTACTGTTGTCCAGTTAACAAAGGCCCGGCAATTACTAACGTAAAATTATTCATTGTTGAAAACTGCATTCGTTTGCATACATGTTTAGGCTATCGAACTCGTGGTGGAGTGTTAGAAATTGCACGCCAGGGCCGGGGAGTCGAGTGATTGTAAAAGGGGTTTGGGGAGACGGGAGACAGCTTATTCTTACAACAGACCTTAAGTGTGTGGTTTCAGACATGACGGAGAGAGTGAACTACTTGTAACATTGAAGCTGCACCAGAAGTTTCATGAAAATGTGAAAAAGAAGTTAGACATCCCAACACAAGTATGCCCCTCCCCCAAAGTCTCTGAAATTAGACCCCCTCCAAACATTTGAAGTGTTAATGGACTCCCCCCTACACCCCCCAGAAATGTTAGCCTAGTTGCACCCATGAATAATTGAATTAAAT
This sequence comes from Ambystoma mexicanum, assembly GCF_040938575.1. Lineage (NCBI taxonomy): Eukaryota > Metazoa > Chordata > Amphibia > Caudata > Ambystomatidae > Ambystoma > Ambystoma mexicanum. Next base: position 150,699,416 of record NC_090931.1, read on the forward strand.
GGTCTTTAATGGTGCCAGGCCATCACTAGGCTGTAAGTGCCAAGCTGTCCACCTCAACTACTTGAGGCGCATTACAAACTGCACAGATAACGTGCAGTGGGCGGCCGAAGTTCTTTTAAAAAAAAGGGAGAAAGGGGAGGATGGGGGACTGCTTTTTAAAGAATATAAGCAGTTCTTAGGCCAACATTATTTTTACTCAATGGGGTGGCGTTGGGGGGGGGCGTTCTTAGCATAAAAACATTTGGAATAATAAACCTGGGCACATAAATGCTTACAATTAACCAGTAAAAGTGTAGGGGTATGGCCACACACGAAAAGAACGAAGGCGTTCTTGTCTGTGCTTCCTCAGTCTCTGCAGGGAGCTGTCCAGATGCTGAAGCCGAGCATCCGCTCACCCTAGAGCCGGAAACGTCTAAAAGGTGACAGCTTTAGGAGTCACATCCTTCTTCTAAGCCGGAGCTATTCAAGTGCTGGAGTGAGGTTTCAGCGAACGTGCATGGAGTGCCATTCACACGTGCCACTCGTATTCACCATTAGATTACTACTCTAGGACTAGGTGGAAGGAAGTATTTTAAACGGGGTTGGGGACCCGGCGTAAATGCTAACACACGAGGTGTCAGGCTACAAAAAAGTTGACAAAAATGAAAACACGATTGCTCAAGATCAAAGACCCACTAAAGCAGTGACCTCTAGCATGTCCTTCAATAAAGTGAACAAAAACGAGCTTCCACTGTTTGAGGATCCGTTTAGTGTTTCAGAGCAGAGTTTCCCCTCAAACCCCCTAACCCCCTCCGTGGTTTTGTTGAATGAAATGAACAGGATGTACACATTCAACTCTGTGTGCACCTAGTGGCTGGCCAAAAAGCATGGAAAACACATTGGGATTAAGAAATATACCAAATTGATGCCAGTTATGACGAGTAGTGCAAGTAACGAGGACAAGTCCGATTTCTCTGAAAAACAACAACAAACGGTACTTTAAAAAAAGGTAACAGTACTCGCTCGTTATTATAAAGGGTTTCAAGCAATATTATACCCACGTTTCCTAGTGGACATCTCTTTTTTTATGTAAACGGTTTTTAATACGCACATAAATAACCCAATTAGAGGGTAGAAGCCAGACAAACGTTAATATCAAATAAAGGATAAATGACCAAAACATTAATTAAAAACAGTGCAGACAATAGGTACAGTGAATGTTGAAAAAAACGTAATGCAGTGCATCAAGTGATCACATAGCAGACATAATATAGATGCCAGTTCAACAGTGCCGTCATCTCCAAAATGAGATAAGAAGAGTAACACATAGAAGCAGACAGGAGCCAAACAAGGGGAAGCAGGGCACGGTTGCAAGGACAGAACCAGATTTTAAGGTCATTATCAAATAACCACACGTCCTCGTACAGATCCAGCAATTCCTTCCTCACATGCAGAACCGCCTCTCTCGCTGACAGCAAACGGATGCTTTCAATCCAGTCCCCGCACAATGGTTCCTTAGTGGACGGCAGACCTTCAGACTGTCTTTCTTAGCCACCATCAAAGCTTGGCATGTCCAGTGTGGTCCCATAGGCAAGAGATAATCGGGCAGGAAGTATACCCAGCACACATACAGTTGGATAGCCAGGGATTGCACAACCACGCCCTACTTCATAGTAAAGCTCCCACCAAAAGTCCTTCACTCGAACACAGGACAAAAACATATGCAGCGCTGTATCCATAACATGCTTGCAGGCCCAACACATATCTGAAACATCCAGTTTACTCTGAGACAACATTCACGAGGCGGGCGCTAAAGACAACATAAGATTTCCATAGTAGAGTGAACCCAGAACCAGCACACACCATCAATATTCCTTCCAATCTCCCCCTCCAATCCCAGCAGCTCCTTGCCGGACACGTCCACTTGTGCTCTCTACCTAAAATAACATACAGAATAGAGGCCGAAAGGGCACTCCGCATACACATTATAAACAGGAATGGGTCATCAAATGTCACCTGTATTACATGGTCAGCCTACATGGTCAGCCTGCCAAAAAGGCAATCTCACCAGCATCTCTCCATCAGAGCATTTTGTACTTAAACGTAGAATCAAACAATAGCAGGGAGAGTTATCCATCCATATACCGCTTATTGTTGTCTATCTGCCTTGATCCACAAGTGCCAGGTCATCTTTTTGATTCCTTTTTTCACAGCGAGTCCTCACTACGTACACAAAAGCTTTCAGGCAACCTAACTACAGCAGTCTTGTATTGCAAAACTAACGATGATCTAGAGTGCAAGGAGTACAGAATGAGAGACATGTATCCACTGTCAAAAGTCTCAACAGTTTTCTTCACCATATAACCCACCTCGGCCTGTCCGCATCACCCCATGAAAGCCATGCATAAAACAGCTAAGAGAAAACGTTCTGTGGTAATTCATGAATTTCGGGTAGCTAAACCCCCCCTCCACTTCGGGTTTTCGTGGGGGGGGGGGATACATTTGTGAACGATTCCCCTATGCTTCTACCCCACAGAAACTTCCAAAAGACCCCCCGAATTAACTTAAGCATCTTAGAGGAGAGGCAGAGTGGGACCATATTAAAAACACACAATACTTAACAAAAGTGGCATTTAGTCCATTTGATCTTGGCCCACAAGGTTAAGTTCAGTTTACTCCATCTCTTGCAATCTGCTTCATATTTATTTATCCATCACTAACTTGACATTATTCTGCAAGACCTCCTTAGTGTCACGAGAGACCCTGCAGCCAAAGTAAGTAACCCATCCCACTTCTGCTCAGTTCACGAGTTAAATCCCCAAAAAGCCCCCCTATGGCAAGAGGGAGAGATTGTGAAGATCCCCAGTTTATTCTCATTATTTTTGAAGCATGAAAACCTCCCAAATAATTTCTGTAAATCAAACAAGGATATGAAGGTCTTCTCTGGTCGTGAAATCATGCCCAACAAATCATCTGTGTAGAGGTTGACACATTTAAATTCCAAACCAATAATGTCCCCACATGACCATTTTGCTGCCGCCAGCTGCTACATAGTCAAGTCGATCAAGGGGAAACCCTGACACATGCCCTTCTGCAATATCAACTCCCTTCAAAGTATTCCATGGACTACCAATCTGACACTAGGCACAGAATACAGAGAGTTGAACAACTTCAAAAAGGCTGGGCCAAACCCAAATCATGTTAATGTATAGTTCAACAAAGCCATCCCACCGGGTAAAAAGCCTTTGCGTCTTACTGATCACCACACATGATTCACTGCTATTATTGTGCATATGACTCATCAGTAATTCCCCCATAATATTGTGATCGTGCATCCATCATTATATAATGCACGTGTTTCACATGAACAAGTTTAGGCATTAGCCAGTCTAAACGCAGGGCAACCATTTTAGTCAGTAGTTTCACAACCGCATTAAGCAGCGAAATTTGCAGAAGACATAGGCGGACTCCTTGGTTTAGGGATTACTGAGAGGATAGCTGCAAGCATTGAAGAAGCAAGAGAGACCATTGCGCATTTTTCATCAACAGTTTTACGTCTCTGGAAGAATGATACTAGAGAATGTGTTTACAGCTCAACAAGAAGCCTGTAGCTGCCCGAGCATTTTTTGGTTTCATCACCTTCAAAGCTATCCCCACTCCCTCAATCGAAACACATAGATCAATGTCTCAGAGTCGGACATCTGGACATCTCTAAACGCAGAAGGATCAGCTAACAAAAAGCATTCATTGATTCCTGCCCTGGGACCTCACGTCCTCCCAGCATTGAACAGCTCAGATAGTCTGCAAAAGCTACACAGATATCTGTACCAAAGTTTTCAACAACATCGGCTAGACAGTCGTCCTCTTCTTGATCCCTTTGATTCTACTAGCAAGTCGTATAAAAGCTCCCTCACAAAACTTCCAGAATGCCTGCCTTGTATAAAAGAACACTCTTCATGCTTCTGGGTCAAAAAGGAACTTCATTTATGCCTAGTTTCCCCAAGGAGACTGTGGGTCAGGTTCTCAACATCTCTCCATTCTACTTTGTTTTCATTGGAAGTCACGCTGGGAAACTCTTTAGGTCAGGGACTAGTAACTTAGTTTCAACTGTCAGACTTAGTTTCAACTGTCAGGAAAGCCTTCAGCATGTCTCAGAACACAAAATAATTGTCCAAAGAGGTCTTGTTTTATGTTATAAACCAGCTAACACTAGTTCATCATACCACGGAAGACTGGTGCCAAATCTCCAAGTTCTCAAACGATTTACTCCAATAGAGATGTCTAAATCCAGATAAACATGGCAATGATCAGATACGGCTACAGCAATTTTCCTGATGTTTGAATCGAAGACTCTGACCAAAGTATTACGTGCAATTAAGAAGTCTATCCAGGATAGGGTGCCATGTGGGTTAGAGAAGAAGATACATCCCTTATTTGTGGGATTGCAATTTCACATTCCAGGACAGGAAGCCAACCCTCTTACCCATATTCAAAGAGGAAGGAGCCTATCATGGTAGCCCCAAAATACAGCGGTACACTTCTAAGCCAGCTTCATCCAGCCACAGCATACAAAACCAGCCCATTCTCTGCCTAATTATTTTTTATTTGATTTTTTTTTGTATAGCACACCATGGACCCTGAGGTATAAGGGAGCAGACAAGACATTTACAGACATCAGTGACACAAATCCAAAATACAATATCTCAAAAAAACAGAGTCTAACTAGCCAACATAAAACACCAGAGCCGACCAAACGGGTTAAGCAAAAACATAAAAAAGTAAAAGATCAGTTTAACACAAGTCTTAATTTTTATGGGTGAGGGCATGACCTGAACCGTTTTAAGTCTATTTATGAACGCAGGTAAGCTGCTGGACCCACATCCAATGAGAATGCAGTCAGACACCAATTATCAATCTGTAGTTTGCGAAGGATTTTAAAATCCTGAGATCTAACACGCAGGGAGGCCACTTTAAGGTTAAGCCACGCTAGAATTTCATTTTTAAGTGGCTCCCTTGATTCATCTTGTCTTGGTTTGTCCACATTGATCAGGATGATGTTTCTTGGATCCAGAGCAAAACTCCTTACGTTGGAGTCCACAATTCTAGCCATGGTAGATTTTCTATGACAGATGTCCTTAGACCAAACAGGGGCCAGTGTTGACCGAGGCGTAATAGGCAGCAGAGTACCCTCCAGAGGAGCTACTCTCCCTGGACAGAGGACAGGGGGGGGCTAACTTTGCCTGCCCGAGCGTACCTATGTGAGGAGGCTCCACGGGGTTTGTTTGACAGCCCATATGAACTCCATTCTGAATGACAGGTGTTTGGGAGGCCTTGTCCGCTCTTATTGGCAGTATAAGGATGGGCTTCTGTAGGAGTGGTAGGTGTGGCATAAACATTTTTACACCAGCAGAACCTGCCCAAGACCGAATATCCTCAAAACTGGAGCAAGACGCGAGGGCTAGCAGCATGAGATCCTTAAAGCGAACCAGTTATCTGGAGCTTTAGGGTCATCCAGCCCCCTCTCAACGACTATAGCAGTGACTTCTTCGGACTGCTCACCTATTTTCCTTTGCTGGCCTAACAGAGCCTGGAAACTCATCGGAATGGGACTTACTGATTTATCGAGGACCTTATCCTCGGGTGGCGTCCCATTTGCCCCTCCATGGACTCTGTTGGCATCAGGGCCTTTGAGTGTAGTTGAGTTGACATACACAAAGGGGAACAAACGATACCATCATTGCTCTTAGGGTTTTTATTACTGAGCAGAAAGTGACACTCAGGGCTAAGATATCCGATAATCTGCTTCCGCTCCTACAGGGAGTCCGAGGTGTTGACTTTATAGAGGGATCCCCCATACTAGATGCAACAGGCTGATTACCAGCAGTCCCAACACCAGTGGCAGAAGAAGGTTCAGATAGAGAATCTATGTCCTTGTCCTTACTGGACATAGACATAGTTTCTTGCAGCCTCGCAACTGGCACGATGGTAGGAAATTAGCAATTGGACTGATATGTAGAACACAAGGTAGTGCAAAGTTAAAGTGTACTAAAAAGCACTTAACCACAACAACTTCCAGGAACAACTGCCCGGAACCCACTAGGCAATCAGTTGGGGAGGAGCTTGGTACACGGCCACCGAAAGTTTCCTCTGAGAGACCCACAGGAGCAACCCCTGTGAGGGTGCACAGGTCCACGGCACCGGCAAGAGTAGTGCCTAGGGTCACCGACCTCGACACCAGAGCCACCAAGTCGTGGACTCGGAAGACAAATGGGGGCCGGGAACTAAAAAGCCCAGGAAACAGAGGAAATGAAGAACACGAGGCAGTGAACGAGGGAGCTGTAGAGAAAAACAAACTGACAACCACGCAGGCGGACTAGCAGCTCACTGCTCAGTCACTGTGGCAATCAGAGGAAAGGACCCTACGCTGAGCAACGCTGCATCGCCTAGTCCCAAACAGGCTCGGGTAAGCATGCAGGACAGACCTTTTCTTACAACAACCTGGTCAGGAAGCGAACAAAGTAAACAAGGGACAAAGGGCACAGACTTACATAAGTCTCACAGAACGACAATAGACACAAAAATCCTGCTTTAATAGTACAAAACAGGCAATCGAAGGACAGCTCACATAGGCTTTTATGAGAGTCGTATGTACATCAAATAAAAACAAACAATAGGTACTGAACCACACAACAGAAAGGCAACAACTGGACCATCCCCCACCCTGTATTAACCAACAGATAATGGAGAACAAGTGAATGACTGGCATGCAAGAGAAAGAGAAAAGGGCAGAGAATGAGTAACTATGCCCCCCAACACAGATAGCAGACCAGCAATCCCCTTTGTGACTCAACAATTCAAGGAGGACGCTTGCATACATAGGGTGTTTCAATTCAGTAATAGCAGTTGATCAAAGGTATTTCTGTGTGCGTGTATAGCCCCACAGATAAGATTCCTCCAGCACCAGTGTAAGATATCTTAAAATGTTCCTCTGCCCTCCATCTTAACCTTATTAATGGAGATCAGGACCCATCCCAGGTGAGGGCCCCAGAGGGCGGGCCATCAGGGAAGAGATTTGCAGCTCTGTCACAATGGTTATTAGATATTGAGGTGCAGCCTACCGTCACCTTGGCAGAAGCGAGGGCCAGTAGTGCAGGGACGAAGGTGTGTGATGCAGGAGAACATTGGACATTTCAAACTCACATTCAGATACTGGCAGCTTCTACACTTCAAGTGGTCCAACAAAATAAAAACACAAAAAAAAAGATAAGCATTGGGAAAGGTTTCAAAATGTTCAGCTATATTCTCAATTTTAAAACAAATCGTCTTCCTCGTTTTTCATCTCACCATCTTCTGGTATTTTCCCTCACTTCTACAAAGTACACCCTGGGCCTCCTCTACCTAAAAAACCCTCGGAAGATCTCACCAACCCTAAAAATGACTACCCCGTTTCTCTTCTCACCCATTATTCCAGGTTGGTGTTAAATTAAATCACCTCGTATCTGGAAACTCATGGCCTCAATGACCCTCTCCAGTCTGTCTCCCATAGCCGCCACTTCACAGAAAAAGCTTTCACCCATGTCTCAGACTCTCACCATGGCAAACGGAGATTCTCCTCAATGCACACCTTCACCATCCTTTCCCCTCAACTCTCTAGCCGGCCTCCCTTGGCCCTCCGCTTATCCCCACCTGCGAGGCTAAGAACCTTGGGGTCATCTTTGACTCCACACTTTCCTTCTCCACCCACATCTCTGATGTCTCTAAAAAGTCAAGCTTCCTACTGCACCTCCTGAGAGGTACTCTGCCTGTCCTCTCCTTCGCCCAGAAGCTCATGGTCTCTCAAACAGCCTCTTTCTCAATCTCCCTGCCTCTACTCTCCGTCCTCTGCTACTAATCCAGAACAGGACTGTGAGACTTGTCCTTGGCCTCAAGCCCTGGGATCCTATCTCACCAGCTCTGAAATCTCTCCATTGGCTCCCAGTGGATGCAGGGATTAAATTCAAAACCCTCTGTATTGTCCACAAGGCTTTCCGGGGCCTGGGTCCAAAATACCTTGAGCTACCCATCCGCAAATACCTCCCCTCTCGAGCTCTTCTCTCCTCTACCTCTAACTCCGTCAGGGTCAGTCATTTTTCAAAGAAACGAGATGGAGGTAGATCTCTGTCTTCGGCTGGGCCTTCCCTGCCACTCTAAAACTTGAGGAGATCTATCTCTGGTTCCGAAAGCACCTCAAGACCTTCCTCTTTGCTTCTGCCTTCGCTCCCCCTCTTCCCTGCTGATCTGTTCTCTCTTGGCACCATGCACCTGGCCACCCTCTGTCCTCTGGGCCCAGGTACCTGTTCACCCTGCCACCCTCCCGCACAGCCTCTGGGCCACCCCTTGCACTGGGGTCTGCATCTGTACCCCCCTTTTTTCTTCCGGCACTTATCAGACCTACACCGTCTGCTGCCTTAAACCCAGCACTTTCCAATTGCTGGCTGCACTACCACCGTTTGTTGCCTTTATTATTTATTTATAGTTATCTGTTTCTCCTTTGCTCCGCACTCTCCACTTCTCCCCCTTCCATGTACTTTCCCCCTCCCCCTCTCCCATGCACTTGTGCGTTCTCAATGTCACTGGGCCTAGTATGATCGCTGTCTTGTTCTCCCCTGTTCCCCTCCCTTGCCTTGTCGCGCTTTGAAACACTTGTGTACGAGCACGATTTAAATATCAATATCAATGGCTCATCACTCCAAGCTGTTCTCCATCCTGATCCTCTCCGGTCTTCAACACTGTTGAATACTCATCTTTCCTCTCTACTCCTGCTTTTCTTGGGATCCAAAGCAAGGGGACCACATGGATTGCTTCCAACCCGTCTAAAAGTTCATTCGTATTCTATCCATGCCTCCCCCTCCTCTTCACCCATTACAACTTCTTACTGGGCAAACTCAAAACCTCAATTGGCATCTCTTACCATCTATTGGCGGATTACAGCCTTTTTCTTGTAACCATCAATCTCTACAGAGCACTCCCCTAAAATCCCAGAATGCCTAACAGCTTATATGTCAGTGAATGGCACTCTCCACTCTCATGCAAAACTAGTAGGATTCATCAATCTCCCGGCATCTCATGCCCTTCCTCCTCAACCTCTCATCTCCAACCTTTCCATGCAACACCCTCACTCCTTCCCCCATCACCAGCAACAGAGCAGTTCATCACAGCTGCCTGACAACCTCCTGAATATCTGTAAAACGTACCCCCATTTTGTGCAGCTGAGACAGTTATCTCCACCCTTGTCCTGAGCCGCCTGGACCACTGCTTCTGCTGCTCATAAGCCTCCACCTCTACTCCCTCGCCCTAGTGGACAGAATCATCAACTTTGCCATCTGCATCCTCTTTCTCCTGGCCCACTCTGCTCCTACCTCCAATGAATGACTTCAGCTAGAAAATCTACCCATGCATAATCGCAACTACTAGCAGTTTATGAATCCATCCACAGCCTGGCATCCCAATACTTGTCGCTTCCATTTCACCAAATTTTCTGTCTCTTCTTTCTGTACCTATCCTCAACTTTGGTCCCACGCACCTCTGTGCTACCTCTCGCTTTTATGGCCTTGTCTCATTCCATTGTAACGCTCTACCATCAAAAATCAAATTGATCCGCACACTGCCAGCCTTAAAAATTGCTTTTCTTTTAAAAAACACCTCTTCCTTGATGGAGCAGCACCTTTGTCCTAATCCCTTGCTCCAAATAACAGCTCTCACAAAGTCCCCTTTCCCTCTCTCCCCATTTGTGCTCTCCAGTGTACTGTGTGTGTTATATCTTCATATACATTGTACATACTCCATTCCAGTTTGTCCCTTCCTAAAATAAATATATATAGAATAGTGTCTGCTCGGTCTCTGCACCATCACCCATTAATAAACCATGTTTTGCTCAATTATACCTCACACTTGAAAGTTGCAAGGTACCCTCTCCAATGATTCTTCTGTACTTATGAACTCTGCACAGAATGTTTTGGCAAAGCTCTTTACTAGCTTCCATAAATACAAAAACCACTCAGAGCCAAAAGGAACAGGAGAGACATGTCCCTTCCAAGAGGTTATATAATTTTAGTATGCACATGATCACTTTGCTAGGACAAAGTGCACAGTTTCATAACCCCATCTTCCCGGAAGAGAACACTGGTTCAGATTCACAGATGTCTTCCTCAAAGCACCATGAATCGACCATAAAGGGTTGTAAGACCGATGGGACCAAGATTGGTAGAGTCATTGGCCTCATTAGACAGGAAGGAGATTAGACGTTCAACTCATATGAGATATCAGTGGATGACAGAGTGGGCGAAATCCTTGTGGAAAGGGGGGTGTCAACATGTAAGAGTCGAGTGACTGAAACCAACAATAATGTGCAAGTTGGCAAAATCGCTTGACCCTAATCCACACATGGTCACATTTGGGGTAAAGACACAAAAAGCTCCATAGAAAAGTATGGATAGATCCTGGAAAAAAAGCCAAATGACAAATCACCTTAATGTATTTAGACAGGATAGTAGGTCTGCTGGCCTCTTCAAATTCAAGCAATAATTTCCATGCCCCTGCCTTACAGGCTCTTCTAGCGATAAAATAAATGTGATACTGTCACAGACTTCTAGCTTATTCCTAAATGATGTACTTTGACCTGAAAGAGTTAATAGAAATTGACAAGTTGCTGTCCCACATAGAAGCTCAGAATGCGAGAGACATTTTCGGCAGTACCACAGACATGGTCATGGAGTCAGATGCCAGCATATCAAGATGGAGAGCAAGATCTCAGCAGCAGGGAGGTGTTCCAGCAAAGAACGGGGCCTTCACAAACTGTTTTGAACTTCTACCCAAGTCTTTCACCGATCGGGTACTGTTTAAGAAAACAGTTAACCGCTGTACCCTTCTCAAAATGAACAGTGTTTTAGCACTAGGATGTGACGGAATTGCCAAATGACTTTTGCCACTACCACTGGTCAATGAACATTTCAGTGGCAGCACTTTACCTGCAAGAGTGTACTATGTGGATTGAAACTCAGATATCTATCGTAGTCCAGCAACTGGAGGCTGGATAAGGAAGTTGTTCTAGCACTAGTTAATATCTGGCACCCTTCCAGTTGGATCCATTTACTTACCACCCAAATATTTCAGCTGGAGGTCAGATCCAGGAGCAGAAGGGACGGACGCATGCCTACAAAATTGCAACCTGTAATGGACGTATGCATTCCCTTCTTTCTCTATGATAGCAAAAAGACTGAACAATCTCAATCATCAATAGACTTGATAGTGCCCTGGTGGACATCGCAAGCTTGGTTTCCAGTTCCATGAACTATCCGCGGATTCTTCTTAGGGGTCTCTCGATGTTAGCATCTCAAGAATGCAAGAGTCCCAGGCTAATCTGAGAAGAGCATCTACAGAAGCATTGGAAACTGTGCTTTCTCTGTGGCCTCTGGGTAGACTGCCACCAAGATGCCCCACTTGGCTTTGATTTTTTGGATTTCAGGACTAAAGTGCAATTCCTGTGTTCAGTGCATGGCGTGATCAATGGGCTACCCTCAGAAATGCTTGTACCAACTCCAGGCCGTGTTTAGCTGGCCCACTACCCCACTTTTGGAACTGAGGAAAACAGGTTTTCATCCACCCATTCATCCATACGCCCACCCATCAAATCCACACATTCACACACTCTCATCCAATCATTTTCATCCAGTTCTCTAGCAACCCACCATATCATATGGATCTACTCATCCAGCCACCCAACCATATTCACCCACTCCCCATCCATATGTCCACCTCATCTACTTTATTCATCCACCCATATTCACTCACTCAGCCACATTTCCATCCATGTTCACCCACTCCCATCCACCCAAACAAAAATATTCAACCATTCATCCGTCCATCCATAGAAACTTACTGTCAGACACAACCATACACCAAAACAACCATGTATAATCACTAACCTACTCACTCAAAAGTAGTTGTAAAAAAACAGGACCCATTAGCTTTGTCAGTGGTTGGTGGGTTTATGCTATGGAGAGAGAAGAAAGCCAAAAGGAAAACATATATGGCGAACATTTAAACCTGGGTGCAAAATGGTCACTCGCCACAAGCTTGTGATAATGGACTCTTGGCAAGTAAGAAATGGTTTGCGGTGTGTATGTGTAGAAAGGAGGCAGAGAGTGACTTTTTATGGCTGGCAACTGAAATGTTGAGCCGTGATCTAAATGCTCACCAAGCCAGTACCGACAAACTTCCACCCAGCATGCTTTGTAAACGTAATATGTGCGACAGTAGGTTTAAGGTTATGACTAAAAGACACGTTTTCTTTGAAAAAAAAATAAGGTTTAGTTGATAGGACAAGTAAATATCGAAAAGTACAGAACTTGCATGCACAACTGCAGTATAGCCCGAAATGTCCTCTGTATACAAGAAACATAACCATATACACTAAACGCTCATACGAAGATGTGGCTGTACATAAATGATGCCAATTTTCTGTCAGCTGAGGCGCAATTGGACCCTGGTTGTAGGCTAGAAGAGTCTAGTTGGCACCAACCAGGAGCTACTCTTGACCCCTTGTGCCATACAAACCCATGTATGCGAAATGAACTCCGGTTTCCACAATTTGAGTAAACGACCAGCAAAGCACATTTTGAAGCATAATGGATCACATTTTAAGAAATCAGTGTGTAGCCCTGTAGTGAGATTTGCAGAAGCCCGTGTACTAGCTCCTCATGCCCCCGAAGTAGCTCCTGCTTCCCGAAGGATGCCCTACACCCAGGAGTTGCGTTTAGCTACTGCTCACATCTTAATTTCAAACCCTGCTACTTGTCAAATAGTTTAGTAAGGAGGATCATTTTACATTCCACAGCAAATCAAAGTAGATTTAAAAACACAAATCACGGATGGCAATCCTTATTTCGAGTAGTCAAAATATAAAAGTGAAATGAAAAGTAAAATGTGGGACTCACTTCAAATTAGTGCCTATTCTCATCTGTGCACGATTATGCTAGGACAATGGCATTGCTATAGATGTTTTCCTTATCAGTGTAAATTGCAGAGGACTCTGTGTCACCTGGTCCCGAAACAATCAGCAGTAACTCGTGTGAACACCAATGCATTTCGGGACTTGTAGTCTTGGATCACTCAAACAGAAACAATGGAGACTAAAGTGCCACATTACAATTACAGCGCTATTTAAAAATAAATACTATGTGCACCCGTTATATGCTAGCATTGCAGAACAACGAGCAATAGGGGAGAATAAACGAGGGACTGTATTAAGCTTTTCAAGAGGAAAAAATCCACCTTATCACTTCAGAGAAAGATAAACCCCCCTCCCCTGTGGTGCATTGCAACCAGACGTACACAACAAAAACATTTGGACACGTGACAATTACGGTTCAATTAAGGCACCTGGGCGGACGTATTTGTTGCCGCCACGGAGCCGTAAATAAGGGTTAGACGGTTTGAGGATTAAATGAGCACCCAGAGGTGCGATACGTGCCTGTCCCGAAGGGTAGTATCTTCTTCCCATCAGAGGAACGGACCCTGGCAACGCTCCGCCTCCTTCTCATCACGTGACATTACGTTCCGGTCACGTCTCTGGTCTGCGCCCGCTTCGTTATGCTCTTCAGCACCACGTGATGACGTGATGACAGGGCGAGCGGGAAGGCCGGGGAGCTAGTTTATGTATCGTGGCCGACGGACATGGGAATTCCACGGAATTATTTTTTGAAACAGGCTGTATAATTGCAATGCAGACGAATTTGCAGTAAACCAATTGACAAGTTAGGCTTTCTGTTCCTTTGCAGAAAGGCAAGCAGTTGATGTTTGGGGTAGCTCCCAACCATTTGTGTTGCAAATGCGGGTGAAACCACCCGATTTTGTTTTTGGCGGTGAGACGGCCATTGGAATGCATGGGCGTGCAGGAGGCTTGGCGTGTGAGTCAGCCCTTTAAAAGGCGGGTGACACCCGCCAAAAGCGTGTGAGTTGAGAGCTATGGACCATTCTGGTCTTGTGCAGAAAGGCAGGCAGATGTTTTTCTTGTGTAGTGGGGCGATTTGACACACGCAGATAAGGGCGCCTGGGCATTTGTCCTGTGCGGGTGATGGGGCAGGGCGATTTGACCTGTGTTGCAGGCAAAGCTCTCAACCATTTCTGTCGCAAAGGTGGTTGAAAACACCTGATTTTGTTTTTGGCGGGTCAGAGCCCATTGAAATGAATGGGCATGCAGGAGGCTTGGCGGATGAGTAAGCGCTTTACAAGGCGGTTGACACCCGCCAAAAGCGTGTGAGTTGAGAGATATGTGCAGGGCAAATGTGGGCAGTAATCCTGTGCAATGGGACACATTGCAGGTTTTGGGATGTGTGGTGCTGTGTATGACAGAAGACATGTGGTCCTTGCCAGGCCACAAGTCCTAAAAAAAAAGTTTGGGGGGCTGTGACAAGAATTGGGAAGTGACGTCACGGGGCGTCAATGTGAAATATTCGTATTTCATTCAGGCCTGTCTTTCAACATTGAAACGAGCAATCGTTGTGGTGTTTACTGATGTTCTTTGCATGTTGCATTTATAATTATAATTGTTCTTTTATAACGCGCTTAATACCAGTTCAGGGTTTCTAAGCGCGGGATCAGATTCAAACCCTTGTTGCGCTGCGTTGCTTTCTTCCGAGACAAACGCGCTGCCCCTGAGCTATCCTTTCACACAAGTGTGTAAGGAGGAGAGTGCAAGGTTTGAAAGGACGATGCGATAAGGGGTGCAGAATGAGAAGGGGAATAGAGCAAGGGAGGAAGCCATTGATTGAGGCTGCCATTGATGATGAGCAAGAGGAAATATGAGCAAGAAGGTAGGGTGGTTGGAGCCAGAGAGAAGGGTTATAGTGTATTCTGGGGGTAGAGAGTAGAGTGAGGGTTGAGTAGAGAAACAGGTAGGATGGGTGGTGGTCCAGAGAGGGGGCTGTGTTTTGCGTGGAATTCTGAGCCAGAGGGCATTCACTAAAATAAAGATGAATGTAGCTCTGCCTCTTTGCTGCTCAATAAGTCATGCTCTTCCTCCGCTGCTTGTGTGTTTTACTTGTATAGAGTGGAATTAACAGAGAGCTACTGAACAAAATGTGATCCACACACTGCTTAATTTACATAGTGTATGGGACAGCATTGGAAGAAAAACGGCAACTGAGTAGATCGAAAGGCAAGCAGCAAGACAAGTAGAAATTGAAAAAGATAGTGAGTTTGTTTCATTCAACAGACCGTGAGGTCTCTGAGTGACCTAACGCCTGCACTAAAATATATGAAAGCCAAGAAAAGTAATTGCAATGTTTATATGTATACACGTGTAGCAAATCCAGTGCATGCATCTACAGCTCAAGACCACCTAAAGCTCTATACAGAATAGCTGCGTGTCTATAGAGATGTTCAAGTATACAGCTATAAAGTCGTAGAGGGGATTTGTTTAACTTGGAGAGATAGTTACCCATGTTCTTAAATCAAATTTGTGTCTGTAACTGCACACATTATTGGGCTGTAGTGTTTTCCTTTGTACAGATGTGACTTCAAGCTGCATGAGTTAATTTGTTGATGTAACGCCACATGCTGTTTTGATAAATGTCCTCAAGGTGAATAGTTGAGGCATGTCTCTGACAGGCTAGCTTTTTTTTAAGCCTAACCATAACCTATATCTTGATGTCTGCTAGTGGTTAAGTCTGTTGGGTGTCTTGATACATTCAGAGAGAGGGCTTTCCTCGCCAGCTGACCGGTGCTTGCCCTCATTCGCAAATTCACGGGCTGTGCCAGGGCTTGTGCTGGCACTGTAAAGACGGCCCTCACAAGAAATGTGAGTGGACATTCTAAACAATGTGTAAGTATGACTAATCAAGGCAAGGCAAAAAAAACATCTAAATCCCACAGTGGCTGGCCCATTATCCTTTAAACAGAGGATGTCACCAAAGCATAGATTCCCCGTTTTTGTTTTGAAATGTAATGTGTAATTGAAGTAGAAAGTGTTCTCACATGATTCCATGAAGGTTTGACTTCACCTGTTTTGTTTCATTTATTAAAGGTTGATTGTGTGCGCCGGGGTTCAGAAGCTTGTCTATATGGGATATAAAAACACCGGTCCAGGTATTGGAGTGAAGCGTCGTGGAAAAGCGGCATGGAATGGGAGCCAGCCGGGAACAGTGACAATGCGCATTAATTCATCTACTTTTATTTGAAAGAGGAGGTACTGCATTAATGTCAACATATTAGACTAAAAAAGAGAATATCACTTTTATAGCATTTTTCTGTGTCAGCGATATACAGGATCAGGGACAGCCAAGGAAACTTTACTTGCAGTAACTATGTTTTCATGTTTTCCACAGCGACAAACAATGCCTGAGACTTTCAAACAAACAGGAAAGACTAACACGTCCTATGAGGGACGTTTCCACTTTAAAGCACACACTTATGTGTGACATTTAAATAATGCGGAATCCTGATGGAAAAAGCTACTGTACTGTCCCTGGGAATTAGAGATGACTCCTGGGCTGAACACGCACCTCTTTCCCTGTGAGGGGGCAAGACCGTGACTTCCCAGAATCTCACAACAATATCTGTACACTCCGAGCCCAGCACATCCCGGAGATTGGCAGGGATTTAGCCACTAGGGTATGAGAGGGTATGACTATGTTACTCAACTGCAGATTGTGGGAAACCTCTGGCATTTGAAAACAAATACTGATGTGACAAATTCCATAAACATATCATAGCCAGCCGCACAAACCTTTCTCGGGGCACCGTGTTGACTTCACAATGTCATCATCAAAGGAGTACTTGTCCTGCATAATCCGCAAAGGTGTGAATCATGGCTTCATGGGATGCACAGAAATAAAAGTACCTATCAATTAAAAAAAGTAATATCGCTGAGACCACCAGAGGGCGCAGGCAATATGGCGGGCTGATAGCTCGTCTCCTCAAGGACCCATGAGAAATGGCAGATCATTCACACCTTGCCCAGCCCGGGAGCATATTTGACATGCCGTGCAGCAACATTGAAGGATTAGCTATCCCCTGGTCCAACCCTGAAGAAAATTGCAGCAGGGTTCCCCATGAACAGGACTTGAAACAATACGCATCTGAGTCCTCCGGCTCAGCTAAGCGGTGAAGCCTGGTGACCAAACCGAAAAACATGTGGCCGCCCGACTGCGCAGAGGAAGGGAGAGAGCAGGGCACCAAAGCTCCCCAGCCTCCGGCAGCAACCCTTCGCTTGGTGGAAACTCGCAACCGGAGACCCCCTCCTGAGGTGAAGGAAAGTGACCCATCTCCAACCGCCAACAACGCGGCAGAGAGTGAAGTCTGGAAGGAGCCCCGGTGTAAGCAGTGGCAGTGAGGAGCCGCGCACCAGGAGCCCGAAGCGTGGCTCCAGTAACAGCAATGCTGCAGCAGCGACAAAGCGCCAGCCCTCTGTATAAAGTGGCCCGGTAAGGAGTGGGACAAGGGAGGGTGACTACGACACTAAGCAAACACTGGGTCTGGGGCACCCCGCTCCCACAGCGCCGAGGACAAGGCCACAGCCGCCGCAGGCGACCCAAGGGGAATTAACAGAGCACACACAATAACCAAATGCACAAGGAACCTCGCCTTAACTTACGCAACATTGGGGAGACTACAGCCACAGGCGTATTCCCCTGTGTGCTATAGCCAAAGCATGAACAGAATTGAATAGCGTGGGCAAACACATCTGTGGGTCTAGTACTGCTGGCACATACCCCCTGGCATATTTGAAGTCTGGACTCCGGAATGAAGGGATAAGCCTTCCGGCCCCAATAGTGCTCACACACCCCGCTCACAAGCGTAGAAGCGCCGGGACACTGAAGTGTAAACAGCCTCCTCTCCACGGACCACCTCCCCATGACAAACGTGACTTCAGGATACCGCTTTCTACAAGGAGAGAGCCATCCAGAGAGCACAAGTACTCCTGAAAAACATGCGAGGACACAAGGCAGCAAAGGTCCAGCGTGGCCAACGCTGGTGAGTAGCCCCCCACCTTCCGCACAAGGAGCAAACGGCACCAAAGAACTTGTGCCAGCATAGATCTTGCAGTGATATAGCACCTTACCACTGCTCCAGGTATGGGGTCACAGCAAGGAGGAAGACACCATTACTTCCACGGCCTAAGGCAAGGTCTGCTTTGAAGCCCGGACCCTTAAGTGGTCCCACCCAGGGGTGACTTGGACCTCACAGCTCCATCGTGGAAGACGCTGACCATGGCCTGTGGACACTAGAACCCCCACCCCCTGCGCCAGCAAAGTGACGCAGAGTGTTAGGCAAAGTTTGTATGCAGTACCCTCTGGGACCACTACACACAACTAGGACTACATGTGTAAGCAAAAACCAACCTTTGGTATAAGTCTGTACCACACAGTTTTTGGTAGCGAGCTGAGCAGCCAGGCTTATCTCAAGAGGGAATGTGAACTTGTAAGGATGTTACAGAGAGGTCTACAATCACAAGTATTCAGATAGACACTTATACTCAAGGTTTCCTGGTAAAACACTTCTTAATTTATTGCACAGTCAGAAAACATTCACTAATAGGAGGCAATCAATATCACACAAAAATATACTACAATACTTTACACTAATCGGTTCTGAAACATTTAAGCTACTTTGAAGGAGGAGCATAATGGCATTCAGAGCGTTTGAAGTAGGAGCAAAAAGGCATAAGTTAATAAAACAAATATTACAGTTACTTTAAAACAGTGCAAATGGTTTGAGTTCACCAGAGGAGTTGATTCGATGCAATAGGTAGGCCAAAGTCAATGGTCTAGAGTCTTGTATAGGTAAAAAAGGTTCTGGTATTTAAACGGAAAAGTCTTTGCCACGGTTCTCAGAAGTAGTTCACGGAAGAAAGGTTCATATTATATGACGGGTCACAAGCTGACTAGGCCTGCAAGTTGCCAAAGTTTCACAAACTTTCGTAGTGAGAGGTAAGTTCAATCGGTGGGTTTTCACAGTACCTTCATTTGAAGTAAAAGATGCAGCTGAAGACTTCTGTTCCTGGCAGTTCCTGCAGATCTCGCTGTTCCTGAGCCTCAGTCGTGGGGACAAGAGGGAGGACGTCGGGGGACTCCTGCACTGCACAGGGACTGGTCACAAAGCTGGCAAAATGGCAATTCTTCGAGTTCGGTAGCTGTCTTCAAGCACACAAGCTGGTGTCCTTCTCCCTGGTTATTCGTTTTCCTGCAGCACTCTGAGGACAATACAACCAGCTCCGAGAATGGTGTCCAGGTGGCTTAAGAGTTGATCGGTCCTACCAACTCAAAGAAAGAAGTCGTCCTTGAAGTGCTTCTCTGTCGAGATGAACTTGGCGATTCGGACCTGCAGCAGGGCTCCACCAGGCAAAACAACGGTCCAGTAGTTGCAGCAGCCTTCCGCTTCCAGCTCGTCTTCGGTTCTTTCATTCCAGTGGTCGACTCTGCCTTCTAAGCCAAGAGACTCGCCTTTTAAACAGTTTTCTCCCTTTCATTCCAGCCTAGCTGCCACTCACCCAGCAGGGTGTCTGTCCTTGCCGGACAGTCAACCAGCCAATCACGCCAAAGTTCATTTGGGTCTCCTAGGAGACTGAGAACAGGGAGTTTCGGGCACCTCCTTCACTTCCTGCCCACCCTAGACACTCAAGCGCCAGAGGCAGTCTTCAGTACTGATGCCCACCAAAGGCATAGAAACAAAGGGACCAAACCTAGTTTGGCGCGAAGAGACAAACTCTAGAAGGACCTTCCCAAAAATAAACGGCAAAAAAAGAAGACCGGGACCTGTTTTTACAGAGGGGGCTCAAACGGCATCTTGAAAAACATGGCTCCCGCAATTTAACGCTACCGTTGTTCGCAGTCGGGAAAAATCATGGTAGTTCATTGTACAACCACTGCCACCAGCCATTTCGAGAGGAAAGGGTAGCAGGGGACTGCTACATGAGTTTCTAGACACAGGGGATACTAGGTAACCCCTCCAGCACTCTATTGGAAGATAGTGTGTGCTGGGTCTAGGAATTTAAAAAGACTAGTAAAGTCAATGTAACCTTACTTTCTCTGAGAAAGTTTATCCCAGAGAAGGTATTTTAACCTTTTGGGAAGTCTAAAAAGACATCCCTGTGTCACTGCACTGAGGGTGCTGTGTGACACACACGAAAAGATGATGCCTATGAAGTTATCTAAAACCCTGTTATCAAAGAACACAAGAGTAAAACACACATCAAAATACATGAGAGAGTGGGAAAAAGGCTCACACTCTCTCCAGGTAAAAAAATCAAGTCCTCAAAATCCAGCAAAGTTGCTGGGGGTCTCTAAGGTGAAGGGAATTAGCACTTTTATGAAAATTCTCCCTATCACTCGTCCCCCCCAGAATAAGGGACAGGGGGATTTAATCCATCCCTGGATGAATCTCCTTACTCCAGTCGGCCATACATTCTGGAGAGACCATCAGCATTTTGGTGATTACACCCTGACCTGTGTTCGATGGTAAAATCAAACCCCTGTAGGCTGATTTACCATCTTAACTATTTATGATTTTCCTCTTTCATCTGCAATAACCATCTCAAGGGTTGGTGGTCTGTCTGAATCACAAAAGTAGATCCATACAAGTATGGTCTAAACTTCTTCAGAGACCACACAATGGCAAAACACTCACGTTCTATGGTTGCCCACATTGTGTCAGGTTCCTTCAGCTTCCTGATGATGAAGCAGATTGGGTGTTCCCTACCTTTCTCGTCCAGCTGCCTCAGAACTGCACCTGTACCTGCGTTTGCAGCATCTGTCTCACAATGAAGGTTTGGCTGTAGTCAGGAGCTCTTAAGACTGGAGCTTGACAAAGGGCTTTCTTAAGTCTTAGTGCACTCCTCATTCCACCTGACACTTTTTTGGAATTTGGGTGAGGAGACCACATTCAAGGGAGAAGCTATGGACCCATAGTTCTCTATGAAGCTCCTATAATAACCAGTGAGACCTAAGAAGGCTCTCACTTGGGTTTGAGTAGTAGGGGTGGCCCATTCCTGTACAGCTTGTACTTTGCTAGGCAATGGCCTTATTTCACCTCCTCCTACCTCATGTCCAAGGTAGACTGCTTTGCTCTGACCAATTTGACATTTACTTGCCTTTATGGCCAGATGGGCCTGCTCAAGAGCCTGCAATACATATCCTAAGTGGTCAACATGTTCTTTCCAAGTAAGGCTGAACACTGCAATGTCATCCAAGTATGCCATGCAGAAGTCCCCCATCCCATTCAGAACTTGATTAACCATCCTTCGGAATGTAGCAGGTGCATTCTTTAATCCAAAAGGCATTAACATAAACTGGTAGAGGCCTGCTGGGGTTGAAAATGCAGTTTTCACCATGGCATGGTCTGTCAGGGCTATTTGCCAATAGCCTGAGGTTAGGTAAAATGTACTGAGGTACTTGGCTGAACCAAGCTTGTCCACCAGCTCATCTGTCCTAGGTAAAGAATGGGCATCAGTCTTTGTGACTGCATTTAGAGCTCTATAGTCCACACAGAATCTCAACTCCTTGGATCCTGCCTTTGGTACTAGTACAAATGGACTAGACCATGGACCTGTAGATGGCACTATTACCCTGAGATCAAGCATCTTGTTGACCTCTTCCTTTATGTGGGTTCTTACATGGTCTGACATCCTGTAACCTCTGCTTTTAACAGATAAACAGTCACCAGTGAGAATAGCATGCTGGCCCTAAGGGGTCAAGCCTGGTGATAGTGAAAACCGGGAGGAAAACTGATTTAACAGAAACTTGCACTCCTCCTGTTCCAGTGTTCGATTAGAAGAGAGATTAACTCCTTCTATCTTCTCATCTAAAGGTTGTCCTCTGAGGAGATCAGGTAGAGGTTCACTCTTGTCCTCCTTCCGAGCAGAAGCTAGAAGCAAAGCCCCCACTTCTGGTCTTGAGACATAGGCTTTTAGACGGTTGGTGTGAAAGACCCTGGGGGCCTCCTTAGGATTGCCTAAGTCCACCAGATAATTGAGCTCTCCAAGTTTTCCCACACCCTTGAAGGGTCCAATCCATTTGTCATGTAAGGCCCTCTGCCTTGTAGATACTATAACTAGAACTTGCTGGTCTTGAGTAAACTCAACCATGTTGGTCTTCTGGTCATGCCAATGCTTCACCAGAGCCTGACCTGCTTTCAAGTTATCAGATGCTTCTGCCATCATGTGTGTCATTCTCCGGAGACCAAGCACATAGTCAGTGACTCTCACTGGCTTGGGGGAAGGAGCACTCCCCAACCCCTCCTTAATTAGGGCCAAGGGGCCTCTAACAGGATGACTATAGAGAAGCTCAAAGGGACTAAATCCAACTCCCTCCTGAGGGACTTCTCTATAAGCAAATAGAAAGCATCACAGTAGAAGGTCCCCCTTTCTTCTAAGGGGTTCCTCTAAAGCACCTATCATACTCTTCATAGTTGTATTAAAACTCTCTACCAACCCATTTGTCTGAGGATGGTAGGTAGTTGAGAACTTGTAAATCACTCCACAGTTTTTCCACATGGCCTGCATGTAGTGGGACATAAAATTGGATCACCTGTCAGAGATGACTTCCTTGGGAAAGCCTACCCTGGTAAAAATACCAAGTAGGGCCTTAGCAACAGCCTGAGCTGTAACAGTCCTCATAGTTATTGCTTCAGGATGCCACTCACCCCAGCGAGGTGGAGAGGGCAGGAACCCACACCATTCCCACAGCCTTAACTCAGAGGACTACACGACGCAACTCGAAGTCTGAACCTGCTGACCTGCTTCAACAGCTGATCTGCTGCTCGTGAGGATCGGACTGCCCATCTGTGTGTCGCCGCATTTGTGCACCACTTTGTGCCCATTCCTACTCTCCAAAGCCATAGGAATCTGAATCCCGGTCCCCGTTCTGCATTTTTAGCAAAACAAAATGTCGGGTGCTTCGCAGCCCAAAAACGAAGGTTGGCTTGCACAGCGTTGCTAAGCAATGTGTTGTTCTCTTAAACAACAACATCCGCCGGCAGGCGGAAAGCTGGCAGCCCGATGAAGGGCAGAAAAAGGCCCTGTTTGCCCCTGTTCACACGTGGGCACGCCATTATAAACACACCTTTTGACTGTTAATGCCGCCTTCGAAGACACCCAACGCCAGCTCTGCACATTGACCATCTCACATGGTATGACTATTCCTTATTTTGCCAATACACCTAGCAGCAATATATATGCAATATACTAACGCTGCCCCCCAGCCAGCAATCTGCACGCTACCGCTGCAGATGCAATTGTCCAACGTTCATAGTTAAATGCTATAGCCACACTGTAAGCACTAGCTTACTAGTTTACTGAGTCAAAAATGTCTACCCATAACATACATGCCCAAATGACCAGCCCATTGCTGCTTGTTTTTGTTTCTTTTGAGTCAAATGATGTTTTGATGACAAATGCCATAGCCTCACATTGTACTTGTGTCTTGGAGTCCCTTGCTGTTTTTGATCGTGTGTTTTCACTACGAGGAGCTGCACGACCTGTTCAGTCCTCTTTCTACTGGCAGTGGTGTTGTGTTTAAAAACACTCCCAGAGCGCGGAGCACGGCGCAGAGTCCGGAGCAGAGTCCAGTCTGCCTCCAGTCCGCCTTCATCGCTGAAGAATCGCTGAAGGAGCCATTGACAACGCGAAGTGCAGGAAATTGCATCCTTGGAGTACTGGTATGGGTAAGAATAAAACATGGTTACTGACTTACAGCCCCAGACGCGGCAAACAACTTTAAACGCCCGAATTCGAGGCGAGGCTTTGTTTACAGGCGAATCAGCGATACCAGTACAGAGTGTGACTGCGAACATTCCCCTTCCTTTTCCAGTCCTTCCCATTCCCTCCCTGCCTACCCTGCTTCCTTGTCCGCTCCCGCTCCCTGTGTCCCTCGCCGCTGGCGGCCCATGCATCTCCTTTCCTTCCTCTCCACCCCCCTCCCTTTGCCTAGTTCAACCCGCGGCAGCAAATCTGTGTTGCAGTCCTCGACGATCCCATAAGGTGGACGGCAGTGTTACTGCTCTAACAGCGCCTCATTCTGCTGTAGATTCAGCAAAGGTGTGCCCGGCCGAGGCGGCGGTGGTGACCCAAACAATGCACGCTAAAAGGGATAAAAAGGTGCATGCTCACTTTTTCGACCAGACAACTGTTGGGACCGAAATAACAGGAAATGCAGACATAAACAAAGTGAGCTCGCCGTTTGAACGACACGTGACATCTGCCGTGTCAGCTACGGTATCGGTCATCCAAAGTCAGTTGCAGTCTCAGGCACATAGAAAAGAATATGAGAAAAGCGATCAAAGCGTGATGTCTGACTGTGCGACTCACGGCCATCACCCCAATGTGTCCATCAACAACTGTAGCAAAATCGTAGAAGTGGCAAACTCACATACAAGCCAATCCGTAGCTGTTCCACCTTTCGTGGCTTCAATAGCAAACAGTCTTCACCTATCTGAATCAACCGCGATGGTTGAAATCGACACTGCTTCCTTTTTATCACCGTTTGATGTAATGGACAAGGAACTGATGGCCCTAAAACTACCTAATGGATCTGGAAATCAAGCAAACTTTTCGTTTGTCCCGCCCCTAAATGGCGATACATTATGCGATCTTTCAGGAAGCAGAATTGATGATGGGAACTCGGCTCCTGAATGTGAGTCAGACGTACAACAAATAGCCACTTTACATCCGTTGGCAACTGATGCACTTATGACTCCCTTGCCACCCCTGCCTCCGTCCAACCATAAAAAAGCTTAGGAATGGACCTAGCAGGGCGTGAAGCACGGCTGACTGAGAGGCTGACAGCAGATTATCAAGCTGTAAAAAACAATCTTATACACAGTTTTTCCACTGCTCCTCAAAGTGTAGCATTTTTCAAAGAAAAGCGGATGATAAACAACGAGAAAGGAGTGAAGTGTGCTCAAACAACAAATGAGCTACTCAAATCTCAGACAAGCACACCTTATCAAAAGATGCTCAGAGTACCCAAACAACGGGTAGCATCTTAACAAGACATGCACAATCAAGCACTCTAAAAGAGCCAATTGAGATTATGCGTTTCCATTGCAGCAATAAAGTAGGAAATCAAACCTTACGAAATGACCGGTGCTCTGGCAAAAATGTTGATGCGTTGTCTCCAGAACCCGAGTGAACTACCTATAGCAAAGAAAATCTATCAGTTGCAGCTGGAATTCAAATTCATAATAATGTTTTGGCAGCAACATCACTTGCCTTGATCCCCTTCATCAAACCCTTTGAATCATTAAACAAGACTGTCAAGGATCAAAATGCCCTGCTGCACAATCTAACAAACAAAGTCTCGTCATTAGAGGAAAACAACACTCATTTGATGTCCAGAGTTGAACGTGAAGCGGAGATTTCATTTCAATGGCAAAATGACCAAATGGAGGCGATTCTAGAAATAATGAAGTGGTGTCGCCACTCGTTTTCCTGGAGTAAGGTTGACCTCGAATGTCCACCTAAGGAGAGACTCCCACATCGCCAAGAGAGTACAAACCTTAATTCAAAGCAACATGCAAACTAATGTGGTGCAACTAAAATCTCTACACGCAGTATCGACACCATAAAAAGCTCTGACTTACCACAACTTGATAAAGTGAATACTGAACCTATTGTGTCTGCTGATTGTCAAATGAGCTCCATACTAGATGATCAAGCTGGTAATACTCTCCCAAATGTGCCACAAGAGGGATTGGGCGTAGCCCCACCAAATACCAACTCATCTGAGGCCATTGTAGTGGAAGCCCATCAAAACAAGTGAAAAATCCACAAAAGCGCCAGCCAAAAAACAAACAGTAAACAAGCTGCAAAATAAAACAAGTATCGCTAGAAATAAAACAAAACAGTTTGTGAGGAATCTCTCTACACCTCAAAAGCTAAATCTTTTTTCACGCAATCAACCAAATGCTCAACATGAGGAGCATGAAAGTGTACCTCCAAGAAATCTGCTGTCGAAAGATATTCCAAAAACAAACGTGGTGGCTCCATCCAATCCGAATAAGAGACGACGATTTGAATCCGATTCTGGTTCAAAGATATCTGAGCAAAGTGTTACCGATTTATGTGATCTGTCCACTTACTCAGTGGAATCAGACGAATGGCAGCAGGCTGAAAAAATAGACGAAAGCTCTCGTCCTACTACAAAAATTCTTCAAGAGCAGAGAAAAATGCGGCAGGCTAAAAGTGACAAGGACGATGTAACAAATAAGGCCACCATGAGAGCCAATCAAAAGGACGACAATGTTGTCACACAACAAAAAAATTTGACCTCCATTAAATTGAACCCTAAAATGACGGCCGCGCAATGGCAAAAACAAAGGCACTTTAAGGAACCTGTGTCTGTGAAACCTGCACGAGAACAAAAACTCTGGAGAATACGACTAGAGAATATTTTCTCGGACGCAAACGAAGTCAATTTAAATAGCAGAAATGTGATGCGTCTTCTACACACATTTCCTTCTCTAAGAACGATAACATCTAATGACATAGCCATTGTGGAATATATCAATGAAGATTCCCTCGACATGGTTTATCTCCACATCACCTCTCAGGCAGTGGAAAACACCTTGGTAGCAGCAAAAGATGAGCTGATGTCATATGGTTTCGACCTGACAATTGAAGCAAAATACCAGAGAGAAGGAAATGAAAAAGTTGTGCCAGCTGATCAAGAGCAGACTCGTGAACAACGTCGTGAAGCCTTAAGGAAACAATTTAACATCAAAGAAAGACCAGTGAGAAACCAAAATACCCCTGCCAAATCTGTCACTCAGAACCTCCTAAATAGAACCTAGCCATTGCCAGACAAAAAGGAGGAGGAAAATAGCTTGATATCATGGCACACTAGAGGCTTTAGTCATTTGTTCCAAAATTTGGAGATCTCTCAGTAAAATAACTTTGCAGTTTGTCTTCAGGAAACGTGGCTGCGGGAGGTGCCATCCAGAGATGGCTATTCAATTTTACTAAATCCGGCCGGGAAAAATCAGTTTGGCCGACCATTCTCTGGTCTACTGACGATGATAAATAACGCCTCGGGATGGGAGATCATAAAATCGTTTTCTCCCAATTTGTTTGTTCAAGGAACACTTCTTCTAAACAGTCGTCAACCTAGTTCAACATTTAAACATCTACTACTTCTCAACACCTATTGGAACACAGCCATGATTTCTTTATCGCATTTCATTCAATCGGTAACAAAACTGATTGACGACAACATGGAATTGAGGGCCGATCTACAGGTGATGGTATGCAGAGACTTGAATTTTTCGTGGTTCGACGACAATCTGAAAACAAAAAAATACAAGAACCGCGTCCACTCTATTTGTCGAGGATATCAATTCCAATCAGCCATGATTGCCAGAAACTGTTATATGCTCAATGGCCAAACAAAAGGAGATTGTCCTCCGAATTTTACATGGCAGCGTGACGGATTTGAAAAAAATATTGATTATTTCTGGCCATCAAACACCATGCTAAATGAGATTCTAGAACTTAAGGTCCTGAAATCATCAAATAGCGACCACAATCCATTTAAACTGTCTCTAAAGGCGTATATACCAAGAAATGCTGAGCTTTTCAATCAACCAATCGAGGTAAATCAAAGAGGAAATCGACTAAAAATAAACATCAAGCAACTGAGGAGTCTAAATGAAATGATAGCCTCAGATGAGATAGCGGCATGCGATAAAATAAATTACACAGCTCTGTTGGTAGACTTTCAAATAAAACACAAGCATCCAAACAGTTGCTCATATATAAAAAAAATATGAATTTATTCCCTCAAAAAAAACAACGGCAACGAGATCTGAGAAAACAAAAAAAAAGGTCCGATTCAAATAAAATGACGCTTATGAAACAGCTAAAGGCGAGATATCGAAACTGGCTGAAATGCTTCACAACGATGAGAGACCAGGAAAGAGGAGAACGTATCCTGAAGCTTATGATCTGTCATAAAACAAAAGACATATGGAATATTATAAATAACAAAACAATATTCCAGCAAGCTAAGACTCATCATGGTATCTCAAAGGCCAGTTGAGAACAACACTTTGCCAAAGTTTTTGGAAGCAATGTAAATCAGCCGAAAGAAGAAACGCTTGAAATGGGCCAGGTTTGGGACGTAGTCGAATCGCGAGAAGATATATCATTAGCAATTAGACATCTAAAAAACTCTCGAGCGGCAGGACCTGATGGCCTTTCCAATGTTACATTAAAAGCAAACAACGAGCATTGGACAACCTTTATATACCATTTATTCCAAGTGATAGCCAATACAAAGATGATACCTAAATCTTGGAACTCAGCCATCATAGTGCCTATCTTCAAAAAGGGTAGCCGCAACGATCCGGTGAATTACCGACCAATCGCCCTTTTGGATATCTTGGGTAAGATATTAGTGACCTTTTTACAACAGAAGCTATCAAAGTGGGCTACCAACTCAGGTCACTTCGATATACGTCAGACAGGCTTTACTAAAGATGTGGGGACAGAAGTGAACCTAACGATACTGAACCTGCTGAAACTAAAAGCCTTACAACAAGGTAAAAATCTTTTCATTGCTTTCATTGATATGAAACAAGCGTTTGATTCCCTAAATAGATCGAAATTGTGGAACAAATTGACAACCTGGTCGTGTCCGCCTGAAATACTGCAGCCCATAATGGCTCTGTACAAAGAAACCTCAATCAGGATACGAATCAATGAAGCAGGCGATCTGACAGAGAAAATATACACAAATAAAGGAGTAAAGCAGGGTTGCCCGTTGGCTGCCCTGCTATTCAAACTATTTATAGCTGACATATCTGAAGCTTTTTCTCAGACTCGCTGTTTTCCGCCAAAGATTGGTAATAATAATATCAGTTGGACAATATACGCAGATGACATTGTTCTAATAGAGGAAACACATATTGGCCTGCAGAGACTTCTATCTGCATTGGAAAAATACCTAAGTGACAAATCGCTGCAAATAAATGTAGAGAAAACCAAAATTATGTCGATTGGTAATTCCACTAAAAGATTAACCAAGAACTTCAGATGGAATATCGATAAAGTACAACTCCAACATACACCAACTATTCGCTACTTAGGCATTGTGTATAACACCTCAATTAGAGAACATGACTGGATCTGTGATCTTCGCATTGCAAGGAGCAAAACTTCATGCTGAATATGGAAAATTTACATTAAAACCAGTATTTAACCTTTTACACACAAAAGGTGATCCCTTCAATTACAATTGGAGCAGAGGCTGGTTGGAATCTGGACTATCATCTGTGGCCAACCCTTGAAGGGATTTTCTGGAGACGTATTCTTAAGCTGCCAAAGGGCGTTCCAATGATCGCCATAAGATACGAACTTGGAATTGAATCACTGCACAACATAGTTGTCTGGAAATCGTTGGCCATGCTACGGAAGATGTCACTAAGGGTTCAGGCTCCAGCCTATCAAATCTGCTCAAACATGGTCCAACAGCAACATTGCAGTATTATGCTAAACTGGTCCAGCGGTTTAAAAACGATTCTTGATTCGGCAGATATAAAGTGGGAAACATTGATATCAACGCCCCAAATTGCGAAACGGAGACTAAGGAAGTGGAATTGGATCCAGAATTTAGAACAAAGAAACCTACTATCTTCATCAATTGATCTAGGTCCTTTAACAAACTGTTTGGATTGTCTACCTAGATATCTTCAAACATTTCCATCAAGAAAATATTGTAATCAATTATTGAGATTGCGTCTGAATGCTCATACAACAAAAGAGATTCAATGGAGACGAAGAGCTGGCAACATTAAGAACAATCTCTGTAGGTTCTGTGGAAATTCAGTGGAATCGGTAAAACATCTGATCACTGAGTGCTCCAAAGTCACGCAGCAACGATCACGCCATCTTGGTTCCTTTGCTCCAGTTGATGAAGACATGGACAAATGGTGGTTTTGGATACTATCTGGAACAAATGTGCCGTTACATGTGCAGTATGCGAATTTGTAGAAAGCATCTTGAGCGAGGATCAGTCTTAATTAACTTGGAAAAATTGGACAGTATGGTATGCTGCCTATATATATTCTCAGGGATGCCTGACGGTATATCCAGGTAGTCTGATGTGAAAGTTGGATTGGATTGTTTTATTGTTTTATTGTAATTGAAGTTTATTTGTAAACTAATTGTTACAATTAAAATAAAAAATAAAAATAAAAACTTGTGTCTTGGTCAGATGTACATGCTACCTATGCTTACCACTACTTAGCATGCTAACTGCTTCCTTTGCCTTGTTACATTGGCCAAATTGTAATTTGCCAACTGTTATTCATTTAGAGCCATGCTCCCTATCCTAGTATCTCTAATTTTACTGACTACTGCTTCTCTTACCACTCACACCATGGTACCCAAATTCATAAGCAAGTTCCCCTGTAAGATCCTCAACTGTTACCATACCACTATTAACACAGTATTTGCTCTCCTACTCACTCTATCCACACTCCAGAATATCACTACATTCACCAACTCCCCCTAAACTCAACCACCACTGCACCACGCCACCCCCTCACCACCTTTCACGCCACCATGCTCACGTTCACCTTCACTCAACAGCCTCCTTACTCACACACAGCTAACTCTTGACTACTATCCACCAGACGCACCAGACTTAGAGCCAGAACCCAACCACTTGATCTCAGTCACCTTCCTACCTCAACAGCCCACCGTAATCTTCGCCAAGGCTCCCGCTCCATCCACAATTGCACCCCACACATTGAACGCATTCACACACAAATACAAACACCTACGCGGCTCAATTCGCATCATGCAGGTAGTATCCCTACCACCACCGAGACTAAAAAAAAGTTCCCACTCCACATATTAAATGTGCCCTCCTTAACGTTTGCTCACTCCCTGCTCACGCCCTTGAAATACACGACCGCCTAACCAACCACAACCTTAACCTACTGGCCATTACATAAACCTGGCTACACAAAGCTTCAGGCCCTGCTGTCGCCCTTGCACTACCACCTGATTATCCAATCTTGAGACAAGACAGACCAGCTCGCATAGGAGGAGGAGTAGCCCTCATCTTCAAAGAATCCCTCTCCATCAGACCTATCAGTCACCCATGGGATAGCAACTCCGACATCCTATCTGTTAAGCTTCCACTATCCCCAAACAGCACCATCAACATACACATACTTTATCGCCCCCATGGCCTCCCATCAGACTTCCAGGGACACCTCATGCATCTACTTAGCGATAACATCAAAGGCTCTACTAAGACCATTCTCCTTGGAGACTTAAACCTAGGATTCAATGACTCCAAAGACAAAGCTGCCGCCACTCTCACTAAAGAGCTTAACGATCTTGGATTCATACAAAAAGTCTCAAGCCCCACACACACCAAAGGCTGCACTCTTGATTGGGTTGCAGACCATAATTGTCTCACCACTATCACATCTAACACAGCCCTGCCATGGACCGACCACAACTGTCTCGAATTCACCTTACCCACCACTTCCACCCCTAAAATCCTCACACCAGCCCCGGATGCTCAAGTGAGAAGCTCCAAAAAACTCACACACGACAACCTTTGCCCCTACCTCGATATCCCAGCACTAGCCCCCCGTTCTCGAACAATCCTAACACTCTAGCAGACATTTACAGAGAGACCCTCTCCAAAGCCATCAACTCCATAGCACAACTTGAATGTAAAAAGGAAAAGAAAGTCGCTACACACCAACTCCTGGTTCACTGAAGAACTGCAATCACTGCACTCCAGCAAAAGGGAAGCACTGAAAAATTGGCAAACCAACCCTAGCAATAACACCAAGAACTGTTTTAACCTAATCTCTGGACAGTACAAAGATGGTATCACCAAAGCTAAAGCCAGTTCCTTCAATGCTCGAATCACTAATGCCAACTCACAATCTAAGGAAATCTTCGCTATCTTCAATGAACTCATCTCTCCTCCCAATATCCCAGATGAGATAATCAAAG
The DNA here is from genome assembly GCF_040938575.1 of Ambystoma mexicanum. Lineage (NCBI taxonomy): Eukaryota > Metazoa > Chordata > Amphibia > Caudata > Ambystomatidae > Ambystoma > Ambystoma mexicanum. The sequence goes on from NC_090931.1 coordinate 150,731,406, forward strand.
ATGAATCCTGGTGTGCTAGTATTCAATCTGCCATGCTAATTAAAATTGATATCCTTCAAAAAATATTTAGAACCATTACAAAGCCCTACCCCACCATACTGGGCCATACTACCTGATCCCAACCCCCCACCTAACAAGACCAAGCCTCTCTTCTCATTCAGAGACATCACTGAACCCGAAGTCATCAACCTCCTCAAAAACCTTAAACCTTCCATGTGCAAAGGGGACATCTGTCAACCTAAGCTCATTAAGGACTGCGCTGACCTTCTTGCCCCGTTACTGACAGCCTTCATTAATGCCTCCTTCAGAACTGGGACTATCCCTGCAAGCCTTAAAGAAGCCTGGGTACGCCCCCTTCTATGAAAGCCTACACTAGACCCCGCACAGCCTAATAACCATCGACCCATAACCACTGTGCCTTTCCTCCTTAAGATCCTGGACAAAGCTGCCCATTGCCAAATCCAACATTTCCTTCAAACTCACTCCATTCTCGGGACTAGACAATCTGGGTTCCACAAAGGTCACAGCACCAAAACAGCTTTTGTGGACTTCAAAAATCAGATCACCCAAATCATGGACAAAGGCAAGCCAGCCCTCTTGTTACTCCTAGACCTTTCGGCGGCTTTTGATTTGGTGGATCACAAGACATTCACCTCACACCTCACCCTATCAGCTAACTTCTCCAATGAAGCAGCTCTGTGGGTCACCTCCTTCTTGGAAGGCAGGGCAATGAAAGTATTCTCCAACATAACCAATGCAGCCTCCACCACTATCCACTGCGTAGTCCCACAAGGCTCTTGCACAGCACCCACTTTATACAATTTATTTACGAAGCCCCTCTTTGACAAGCTTGACGCCCTGGGTATTGCGTATACTAATTACGCGGACGATACTCAGGTACTCCTACCTCTAACCGGCTCATACAATAGAGACACCGAAGCACTCCATACCATATACTCCACCATTCAGACCTGGATGGCAGCCAACGGCCTCTGCCTCAACGGGGAGAAGACCGAAATCATCATACTAGGTCAAAAAAATACATTAGCCAAACTTGACAAACTGTACTCCAATTTCACCATTGACAATATTATCATCCCTGTCTCCACATCTGTCAAGACCTTTGGGGTATACATAGATTCAACACTATCCATGACTAGGTAGGTTAGCGCCATCACTTCTGCCTCAGCTCATACCACTAAACTCATCAACGCCATAAAACCATACCTATCCAAGCCCAATTGTCTATCAATAGTTAGAGCTAGCACTGGTGCAAAACTAGACTATTGTAATGCCCTTCTAGCAGGTACATCTACAAAAAACCTAAACCGACTCCAAGTCACACAAAATAATGCACTAAGAGCTGCACTGAACCTCTGCAAAAGGGAACATATCTCCCTTGCCAGACAGGAAGCTCACTGGCTCCCGGTTAAAGAGTGCATCAAATTTAAAATCCTTACCCTCACCCATAAATGCCTCAACCTTACAACGCCATCATATCTATCAGAGACACTAACTAAATCAACCTCTACTCGACCTATCAGGACTCGCCACACCAACCAATTACACACTCCACACATCAACAGGGCTAATGCTAGAGGGTTAGGCTTCCCCGACATAGCCGCCAAGCTATGAAACGGGCTCCCCTCAGAGATCAGAGCATAAAACGCTCTCCTTGCCTTCCGTAAAAAACTCAAAACTTCCCTTTTCATCTAACCCATTGTATGATTTTTTCTCCTGTAAAATGCCTGTATTCAAAATTGCTACTGTTCCCTGCCTGTAACTAAGCTTATGTCTGTAACAAGCGCCACAATGCCCCCGGGCTGCTGCGCGCTCTATAAATTTGAATAAACAAATAAATAATAAATAGTAGCATGGTCTACTAAACCCAATATAAATCGATTGCCTGAAGAGGTTGGAGGGTCTAAGGGACCAACAATGTTGATTCCTACCCTCTCAAAAGGGTCTCCCACCACTGGGAGAGGCACCATGGTGCCACATTCTTGGCTCCACTCTTGCCAGATGTCTGACAAGTGTGACAGCTCCTACTGAATTTATCTACATCAGACCCCGATTTAGGCCAGTCGAACTATAGAGAAAGCCTTTCCTAGGTCTTATTAAAGCTTAAGTGACCAGCCAAAGGAATCTCATGGGCTAACTGTAGGAACTGTTGTCTGATCTCTAGAAGCACTACAAGTCTCCTGTAGTCCCCTGGGATAGACTCAGTTGGTTCACTGTAGAAGAGGCCATCTTCCCAGTATAACCTATGCTTCCCTGACCCTTGCCCTTCCCGCTGGGAAGCTGCCTGTTGGTGAAGGCCTTCAAGAGTAGGACACTCTCTTTGACCTCTGCTGAAGTCTGCCCTACAGGGGCCACGTTCTGCCAGTAAAGACTGCAGCTCAGCATGGTCTTTAGGATCCAGATCTCCAACAGGGGGAAGGTCTTCTTCCAGCTCTGAATCTTCATCAGCTGATTCAACCTTTCCTGGTTGTTCCTCACACTCAGCCTCAGCTGGTGGAGTAGTCACACGTGTGACTTTGGACAGTCCTCTTGGGGATGTCCTTGTTGGAAGTACAGGAGTGCTCTCTGGTATTTTCTTGGAGACCTTGGGTTTCCCCTTTGTCTCTTTCTTCCTAGAAATAGCAGTTATTAGTTCCCGTGGGCTGGGTGTTATATTTTCTTCTGTAACATCCTCTGGAGAGTCAGTTAAGGTACTCTCTCTGGCCTTCCTTGTCTGTTCCTGTTTCCTTTCACTGGGAGACCTGGAGGTGCTTGTTACAACTCCAAGAGTTTTTAAGTCATTCCCCAACAGAACTCTCCCAGGCACCTCACTCTGCACGCTAACAGGTATGTTGACAGTCATGTCGTTGCACTGGATGAGAGCTGGTAATCTTGGAAGCATTTGAAGAAGGCCTCCAGCAAGTTTAGTGAGGCCTTTGGGTGCCTTAGCAACATCCTCAGGTTTGAAAAAAGATTTATCCACCACTGTAATGCTGGCCCCAGTTTCTCTAATGGAAGGGGTCTCCTGAGCAGGTTTATAGTCATAATGTCGACAAAAAAATGTCGACAGACAAAAATGTCGAAAAAATAATGTCGAAAATAATAATGTCGACATTTTTTTTTCGACAATATGACTATAAACCCTTAACACTATCAACACCTCACCCAACACCCTCCTGCAACCCCCCACACCCCACACCACCACCCTCCCACCCCTCATATGCAACACATTCTAATTATTTATATATTTATTTATTTATTTTTTCAATAAATAAATAACCAACAAAAAGTATCATTTACTATGGGGGGGTCCCCCCCCAACCCCCCCTCACCCAACACCCCCCTGCCACCCCACCACACCCCCTAACCACCCTCTCACCCCTCATACTCAACACAATCTAATTATTTATTTATTTATTTATTTATTTTTTCAATAAATAAATAACCAAAAAGAGTCTAATTTACTATGGGGGGGGACCCCCCCCAACCCCCCCTCACCCAACACCCCCCTGACACCCCCCCACACCCCCCCCAACCACCCTCTCACCCTCATTCCCAACACATAGTAATTATATATTTATTTATTTATTTATTATTCAATAAATAAATAAACAAATAAATAAAAAGAATATCATTTACTATGGGGATGTCCCCCCCAACCCCTCTCACCCAATACCCCCTGCCACCCCCCACCCCTCATACTCAACACATACAACACAACAATAAATATATATTTATTTATTTATACAACATTTCGAAAAAATGTCGACATTAATGTAAAATGTCGACATTTTTGTATGTCGACATTATTGATTTTCGACATTAATTTGTCGACATTTTGACTGTCGACATTATTGATGTCGACATTATGACTGCACACCTCCTGAGCATTCACAAGTACACTGTCCTTATAATATTCTTTTGTGTTATCTTGAATTGAATTATAGACATCTAAATTCTGCTGTTCCCACAGACCCGGGGACACTAAAGAAACACTGGCAGAAACTCCAATGGGGTCTTCAGCCAGTAGTTGAAAGTTTCCACTTGCCATTTGTACCTCTCCCTCTGGGGAAAAGGCTAAGGAGGCAGTGTGGACCCCTGAAGGTTTACCCTTACATCTGGGATCCCCTTTCACATGATCAGTTGACCCTTGTGTGTAGCCCTGTTGGCAACCCACAAATCAGCAGTGTTTGCTAACCTCTTTGGATCAATTTCCGTAGAGTCAGCTAAGTGCTGTCTCAGCTCAGGAGAGCAGGCATCACAAATAGATTCTAACAAAAATAGATTTCTCATTCCTTCAAAAGTGTTAATTCTGTAACCCTTCACCCAAACATCTAAGTTTTTCAAACATTCACACACCCAGGTAGCCCAAGGGGTACCATCATGCTTTTCGAGGGTCTTAAACCTCTTAAGGTACTGGGAAGGAGTTTTCCCAAATCTAGCTATCAAAGCTAGCTTCACATTTTCATATTACAAACTATCAAGTTCCCCCACCTCCATTACAGCATCAGTTGCAACCTGAGGGAGCCTAGACAAAAGCCAAGGAATCAAGTGATTCCCTGTGAAACCCTGAATCCCATAGTTATACTCAAAAGCAGCCAACCAATCCAAAATATCAAGCTTCACCTCATACATCCTCACAGCTTCCTTAGGCATGCAAGGTCTTTTAGGACTGGAGGACCTAGGAGACTCTGGGAGAGAACCATTTTCAAGAGATAATTTCTTCCTTTCAAGAGCATGATGCATATCAATTTCTCTGAGTTTAATTTCTTGATGTTTACTTTCAGTTTGCATTTGGAGCCTTTTGAACTCTAACTCAAGTCTCATTTTTTCAAGATAGACACATTCGGGACTCAGTACTGGACCTGGTAGGGTCCCTGTGGCTAAAGGTTGAGGCCTAAGAGCAGGTAGAGATGCAGTGGGGCTCACATCCTGAGACTCCTCTGACTCTTCTGGCTCCTCAATAACATTAGAGTTAGACTCTGAATCATTATCATCCTCCTCATCAAAGTTATCCACATTTGCTGAAGGAGTAGGTGTAACAGACCTACTACTCAGACTTTGAAATTCCAACAATCTTTCTATCCATTCATTTTTCTTTCCTTTAACAAGGAGGTTTCTGACCACACACATTTCCTTCAGTTGATCTACTGTTAAAATGTTCAGGGCCTCCTGTTTGTAGTTATCAATATTAGGCATGATAAAATTGATTTTCTAGTGGTGCTTAGCCTTGTGAAGGTTACGTTCTGAACAAAAATAAAGCAGAACTCTCAATATAACAACTATACAATTTATCCCACTGCAGCCGCCAGTATCAGGCAAAGTTTGTATGCAGTACCCTCTGGGACCACTACACACAACTAGGAGGACTACAGGTGTAAGCAAAACCAACCTTTGGTATAAGCCTGTACCACACAGTTTTTGGTAGCGAGCTGAGCAGCCAGGCTTATCTCAAGAGGGAATGTGAGCTTGTAAGGATGTTACACAGAGGTCTACAATCACAGGTATTCAGATAGACACTTATACTCAAGGTTTCTTGGTAAAACACTTCTTAATTTATTACACAGTCAGTTAGAAAACATTCACTAAAAGGAGGCAATCAATATCACACAAAAATATACTACAATACTTTACACTAACCGGTTCTGAAATATTTAAGCTAATTTGAAAGAGGAGCAAAATGGCATTCAGAGCATTTGAAGTAGGAGCAAAAAGGCATAAGTTAATAAAACAAATATTACAGTTACTTTAAAATAGTGCAAATAGTTTGAGTTCACCAGAGGAGTTGATTCAATGCAATAGGAAGGCCAAAGTCAATGGTCTAGAGTCTTGTATAGGTAAAAACGGTTCTGGTATTTAAACGGAAAAGTCTTTTCCACGGTTCTCAGAAGTAGTTCACGGAAGAAAGGTTCATATGTCGTGTCACAAGCTGACTAGGCCTGCAAGTTGCCAAAGTTTCACAAACCTTTGCAGTGAGAGGTAAGTTCTCTCGGTTGGGTTTTCACCGTACCTTATTTTGAAGAAAAAGAGGCAGCTGAAGACTTCTGTTCCTGGCAGTTCCTGCAGATCTCGGTGTTCCTGAGCCTCAGTCATCGGGACAAGAGGGAGGACATCGGGGACTGGCAAACTGGCAATTCTTCGAGTTCGGTAGCTGTCTTCAAGCACACAAGTTTGTGTCCTTCTCCCTGGGTATTCGGTTTCCTGCAGCACTCTGAGGAAAATACAACCAGCTTTAAGAATGGTGTCCAGGTGTTTTACAAGTTGATTGGTCCTACCAATTTAAAGGAAGAAGTCGTCTTTGAAGGGCTTCTCTTTTGAGATGAACTTGGCGATTCGGACCTGCAGCAGGGCTCCACCGGGCAAACCAGTGGTTCAGTAGTTGCGGCAGCCGTCCTCTTCCAGCACGTCTTCGGTTCTTTCGTTCCAATGGTCGACTCTGCCATCCAAGCCAAGAGATTCACCTTTTAAACAGTTTTCTCCCTTTCATTCCAGCCTAGCTGCCACTCACCGAGCAGGGTGGCTGTCCTTGCCGGACAGTCAGCCAGCCAATCACGCAAGAGTGCATTTGGGTCTCATAGGAGACTAAACACAGGAGTTTTGGGCACCTCCCTCACTTCCTGCCCACCCCAGACACTCAAGCGCCAGAGGCGGTCTTCAGTCCTGAAGCCTGCCAAAGGCATAGAAACAAAGGGACCAAACCTAGTTTGGCGCGCAGAGACAAACTCTAGGCGGACCTTTCCAAAAAGAAACTGGGAAAAAAGAAGACCAGAACCTGTTTTTACAGAGGGAGCTCAGACGCCACCTTGAAAAACATGGCTCCCGTGATTTAACGCTATCGTTGTTCGCGGTCGGGAAAAATCATGGTATTTTGCTGTAAAACCACTGCCACCAGCCATTTCGAGAGGAAAGGGTAGCAGGGGACTGCTACATGAGTTTCTAGACACAGGGGATACTAGGTAACCCCTCCAGCACTCTACTGGAAGATAGTGTGTGCTGGGTCTAGGAATTTAAAAAGACTAGTAAAGTCAATTTAACTTTACTTTCTCTGGGAAACAGTAGTTTATCCCAGAGAAGGTGTTTAAACCTTGGGGCAGCCTAAAAGGCTTCCCTGTGTCACTGCACCGAGGGTGATGTGTGACAAACATGAAAAAATGATGCCTATGGAGTTATCTAAAACCCCATAATCAAAGAACACAAGAGTAAAACACACATCAAAATACATGCAAGAGTGGGAAAAAAAGGCTTACACTCTCTCCAGGTCAAAAAAATCAAGTCCTCAAAATCCAGCAAAGTTGCTGGGGGTCTCTAAGGTGAAGGGAATTAGCACTTTTATGAGAATTCTCCCTAACACAGAGCCCCAGAGAGCCAACTCTCAGGACCTGAACTCAAATGAGACGCGAATAGACACACACAGAGTTCAGAGAAATAATCGCCAAGGGATCCACCACGCCCCCTAGAAGACCGACACCTAGCCAACCACTCCACCCTCTGCTGCATCTGGTGAGGTGGAAGAGGGACCATTATTCAGAGCCCCAGAACAAGCGCAGACATAGCCAGGCGCACATGCACAGGGAAATAGATCCCTCCACAGCCCTGAAGCTAGAAGGGTTCCACAGAGACAACATCATCATGGCAGCCTCCCGGGATCAAGATGCGCCACTCATTCCGGGGAGAGACCACGAGCCTCCATGAAAGCTGACGTACGCCTCCTGCTCGACAAAATCCGATCGCGCAGCAACAACATGACGACCACTGTCAACGCTCTCCAAGAGAGGGTGCATGAAATAGAAGACAAAGTAGAAGCCCTGGACAACTAGCAGCAGTCTGCAGATATCTTGGAAATCAAAATGGTAGGCCGACTGCAAGATCTAGAGCAAAGGGACTTTGACCTAGAGGCAAAGGTTGATGACCTAGAGAACATAGAAAGAAGGACAAACATTTGCATCCAAGGCCTTAAAGAAACCCCAAAAACACTGGCAAACCTAGAAAGTAGAGTGAATGCCTTGGTATATTCCCTCTTCACATCACCCCCAAACCTTGAACTTGAATTTGACAGGATCCACCAAGCAGGCGGCCTGCCAGGAGGCCCACGGTCAGTACTGGCGAAATGCCACTACAATAGACACAAGGCGGAAATTCTAAGACTGGCAAGAGAATGGGGCGCCATAGAGTTCGAAGACTCAAAAGGCAAACTATATCAGGATCTATCAGGTGCCACGCTCACTCAGAGACAAGCCTGTCGCCTCTTAACCTCTTGGCTACGCGTGAAACAAGATACAGATGGGGCTATCCGTTTGCACTCACGTTTGATTATGCCAATAAGGAGTATAGAGTGGTCTCAGGAAAGGAAGCTGCTAACATGTTGCGAGGACTGAGAGAAAAGGAAGGTTCAACAGAAGCAGAAGAGATGCCATCCTCATCGGAATCAGCGCATGGAACACTGAGACCTTAGCCGAGGAGGGTCGGTCAAAGGGCACGCGAAAATACAAAAGACTAGACTCCTCATGATATGGGACAGACGTGCCACGAGAGGAACTTGGCTAGAACAAAGTCCCAGAGATGCAGACGTAACTTTTAATGGAAGACGAGATGACAATAACCCAAATATCACATGTGAAGAGGGAACTGAGTGCCATTTAAACTCAGCGATGCCCCTCTCTGGGACTAGCTTGCATAATCTGCCGGGCTGGGCAGCAGCAAATGTTGTCATGATGCACACCGACCTTTTATAAATTGTAAAAGTTTTAGAGTTGTGAGGAATGGGTTCAGGGGGAGACACCCGTTGTGTGGCCCTATGTCATTCACTAGGGCGTCTCTGAAATTGAAGATAATCTTTTTTTTTTCTTGTTTTTTGTTTCTTGGTTGGGGAAAAGTTCGAGGGGGGCTTACATGACTTTGGCTACAGTAAAAAGGAAGAAAAGAAGAGGCTGACTGATGGAGAAACCTACCAGCAAATCTGTGTGGGCAATCAAGCCCTGACTTTTGATCAGGAGCATCCATTCACGCAACGTTTCGCAATAGACTCCTGTCGATTGTATGGAAGCCCACAAATACAGAAGGCAGAACAACGCATCCAACCAAACACAATGCACACCACGCGTACAACACAATACTCTAATGGCTGCTGACACAATTTGCATAGGGTCTTTAAATGTTAAGGGTCTCAACTCACTGCAGAAAAGGTCCATGCTGGTTAAGATCTTCAACAAGCCAAATTGGATATATTGTTCATTCAAGAAACTAAATCAAAAAAGGAAGAGGAATTCCCGCTGCGAGGTAGGCAAGTAGGGGAGTGGCATGGGCTTCAGGACCAGACAAAAAGGGGGGAGTCAGAATCCTGTACCTCAGTTCTCTCGAGCTGCACATCTCTCAAACTCACAAAGACCCGAGCGGAAGATTACTAATTGTACATGGGTCCATTCGAACAAAATAAATGACACTATGCTCCGTATACGCCCATAACACCCAACAATTAGCCTTCTGCAAAGACCTCCTGACACTGCTGGACAATGGGAGGACAGGATCATTGATCTGTGGAGGGGATTTTAATCTAGTCATGAACCCTGCACTCGATTGGAAATCCTACAGAGAGGGAGCAGTCGCTCCCCGGGATAAAGGGTCCTCCATAACCTAATAAATGTACATTTGCTGATAGACTCCTGGAGATCCCAACACCCACTCCAAAAATCATATACACTTTACTCCCCCCCCACATAACACCTTTTCCCGAATAGATCACATCTTCCTGGAGGGTGACCTCGAGCAGCAACAATAGAGCCAGTGGGGTGGTCGGACCACAACCTGTTAACGGTAGGACTGGATTTAGGCCCTAGCAGGCAACTTGACAAAAGGTGGATATGCAACGATACACTTTTCAGAGACAAGCCCTTTAGAGAATCTTTAGATACCGAGATCCGAGAATTTTTCAAAAGAAACGACATGGGAGATCTCCCCCGTACCAGAATTTGGGAAGCAGCAAAAGCCACGATACAGCGCCTCATAATAGTCCAAGGAGCATCAGTCAAAAGAATCAGACTGCTTAGAGAAGCCCAGCTAAAGGAACAAATATGTGACAAAGAATCAGCCTTAGTAAATGATGAAGAAAACAAGACTGAAATACTAGCGGAAACTAGGGAACTTAGGCAGGAACTTAAAGAAATCTGGCAGTGGAAAGCACTAACCCACCTTAGGTTTGTCAAACAAAGGTATTACGAGAAAGGAAACAAAGCCCACACATTATTAGCCGCCAGACTAAGAAAGCAAAGAGAGCAGAGAGAGCAGTACACAGGATAAAATCCCCGACTGGAGCCACCTTAAATAGCCCAACTGATATAACAGCCCGCTTTGCACAATTCTATGAACAGCTGTACACTTCGGAGGGCAACCCCTCCCCTGAGAGCACAGCGGAATTCATGAATAAAGTTGCGTTCCCTCCAATACAACCCTCAGACCGTGATGAGCTTAACGCTCCCATAACAACAGAAGAAATTGACCAGGCCATTTGAAACCTAAAAGCAGGCTCAGCCCCAGGCGAGGACGGCTTCACCCCAACCTATTACAAAAGGCTAAAAGACGCCCTCACACCGTTTCTATCTCTCCTGTTCAATGACATCATGACAACGGGACAGGCTCCACCCTCCTTCACAGAAGCCAGGATAGTTGTAATACCCAAGGTGGGAAGAGACAAACTGGAATGTGGCCCGTATAGACCCATTTACTGTTAAACGTGGATGCTAAAATATACGCCAGCATCCTGGCCAACAGATTGAGCTAAGTCCTCCCACTCCTGATACATAATGATCAGGTAGGATATGTGAAGGAGAGACAGGGCACAGATAATGTCTGCAAAACACTCGACCTAATGGCGTCAATCGAGCCAAGTGATGTTGACCCCGCGCTGATCTTGGTCGACCCAGAAAAGGCTTTTGACCGGGGTGGAGTGGCGCTTTATGACCCAAATTCTTGAAAAAGTTGGCCTCGGGTCCGGATGGCTCCAGGGAGCATTAGCACTGTATAAAAACAAGAGTGCAAGAATAGTAGTCAATGGCGTAGCGTCTCCCCCGTTTAGGCTAACTAGAGGAACCAGGCAGGGCTGCCCCCTCTCACCGCTGGTCTTTATGTTAGGAATGGAACCCTTGGCGTTAATCATTTGACATGATACGGCAATAACAAGCTTAAAGAAGTTTGGCAAAGAATACAAACTGGCCCTGTTTGCAGATGACATTCTGGTATATGTAATTCACCCCTCACAATCCATCCCGGCACTCCTGGCAAGTTTGAAGGAATACGGTGCACTCTCAGGGTTCTGCATTAATAGCAATAAAACTGTGGCTTTACCGCTAACAAATGGGGATACACACCCGGAGTCAAACCCTACGAACTGGGGCATTAAAGTAGCAAACAGTAACATAAAATACCTAGGTAGAACCATTACTAAATTCCTGAACAATCTCTATCAAGCTATTTATAAACTGCTCTGGTCAGCCACTAAACGCGACACAGAAAACTGGGCCAAATTGAAGCTCTCTTGGGCGGGTAGGTTCACAGCTGTAAAGATTAATGTCCTGCCGTGGCTTCTCTTCCTGTTCCAGTCTCTTCCCATCACCCTGCCAGCCTCCTTCCTTTCAGAGGCTAATAACACATTGCTCGTATTCCTGTGGGAATGGAAAGACTGCCGATTGCAAACAGCACATTGATTCTCCCCAAAGAAAAGGGCAGCCTAGCATACCCTGACTTCCAAGCGTACTATACCCTGACTTCCAAGAGCTCTGAGTTCTTGTGGACCATATTCGTGAAGCTAAAAACAATGGGTTCACTTAGAGAACGGGTACTTTGCCCCGGTCACCCTGGGTGAATGGCTCTGGGCTCACCTAAAACGATCCCACGCAAAGCATTAGAACACCCAATATTGGGGTCTTATGGTCAATTTGGAAAAAAGGAAACCCGAGCATGAGCAGCATCACAACCTGGCCATCACCCCTAAGTTGTATTTGGGCCCCCCCAATCAGAGACATCCTCATAGACCCAATTCGCTTCTAGACACAATACAAGCATGGGCTAATTAGAGCAGGCCAGATGTGGAGGGAGGGAGTCCTCTTGTCCAGAGAGGAACTAGAGGAAGCTCAGCACGGCCTCAGAATCAGACCTCTCCCATACTTGCAACTGAAGGGGCCCCTCAAGGACCCTGTGATGGAAAGCACAATTCCAACGCCCCCTCACACCCTTCGGGAACATACTAAATACATACCCAGGATCTATAGGACTGATCTCGAGAATGTACGGAGCCCTTATAGAAAGAGGTCACCTACTTACCCCCCCGCACCCAATTGCAATGGGAAAAGACACTGGGGTGGGAAAACAATCAGGAAGGCTGGGATGCAATATCCGAGCAGTGTGGAGATCATTGATTGCAGTTCAATATAAAATGCATAATTGTAGAATTCCCACACAATGGCACCTCACTCCGCATCGCCTCGCAAGAATGTATACAGGAGTCAGCCCCTATTGCTAAAGGGGATGTACTAAGGTTAGTACATATTGGCATCAGTGGTGGGACTGCCCCAACACACAGATCTACTGGAAAGAGGTCCTGGACTGGATCCACAAAATAGAAGGTAAAAATAGGGAACTCACCCCACTACTGGTCCTATTCGGGGTGGAGAAGATCGAAGAGCAATACTTGGTCCTGCCTCACATGCCCAGGAATCTACTATTAGCAGCACGGGTTTGTGTAACTATCAAATGAAAAGGAACTACCCTGCCCACCAAGAGAGACTGGCTACACAAAGCAAAATAAATATACGAGATGGAGAGCCTCACCGCAGCACTCATGGAAACATACACATACATCGATATGCAGTGGCTCCCCTTCCTAGAATACTGGGAATCAAATAACACAGTTGTATGAACCCCCCACCAAACAGATCACCACAAAGCAAAGAATAAACGCTCCCTGGCAGATCTAAACGGCCCCATACTGTATAGCGTCCAAAACTTCTTTGAAGTTTCAAGGGAAAGTCTCTTGGTAAGAATAAGAATTGCTTATAGTACATCAAATTAGAAATGGTCCTGACGTTGGAGAGATCTCTCTTGCTAGAATTCCCTTTTATCCTTTGCAGGTTTGTGGTTCCCTAACAAGGGCTTAGGCTGTGGTAAGGCTGCAGCTATACTCGTTTGAAGGGAATATTAAATTACGTCAGTTCGTCAAAAAGAAACGGAGTAATAGCTGCCTTCAGAAACAAGCGTGGTAAAAATAAGCGAAGAAAAGCCTTGCTGATGCTTCAGGTAAGCAACTATGAAACGTCTTCTTTCTTTTCTTTTAACAAGTTAATTCATTCATTAAATACCTTTGTTTCGCAGGTCTTTGGAGAAACTGTGGAAGAAAATACCTTCGGACGATGCAGGGAACTGCTATGGAAACTTTCGGAAGAATACACTGCGACATCGGACAAAGGCTGCTGAGAGAAGAAATGCTGCGGCTGCGACGGAGCTTCTGTCAGGAGATGCAGGGACTTAGAATATTACTGCGGACTGCAGAAAATTCCTGGAAACCTTCGGTTTGGGAAGTCTTTACAGTATTTCTACTATTCTGTTGATTTTGCTTTGGCACTAATATCTTTGACTCGTTTTCTTCTGTTGACAGGTTCTGTCAGGAGATTGCTGGAAGCGTTACCCGCTGTCAGTGGAGAAGACACGAAGCGAGAGCTGCGGCAGAGGCGGGACTTAAGTAGCTCCCTCTGATACGGATGTAGAATGCACTGTGAGTTACCTTATGGGATTAGCGGCGGCCATGTTGAAGATAGGGAAGATAATATATGTGTAATTGAGCTTATGGGTACAATGCTAAGAGTGAGGCAAATGCCTCTTGCGCCAGGCTTGAAGCCACTGTTGACCCACTGATAGAAAGGATGTTTCCTGCCTCTCACATGTTTCAGAATGGGATCTGTGTTTCTGTGCTGGGATCATGACACATACTATACCTTAACACCACAAGACACCCTGCAAATGCTCTGATACACTGACCCAGCCACAAAACCAAAGAACGTGCGAGTCAGACACAAGCCCGCAACCATATGCTTCTCCATGATTGAGAGGAAAGTAGCCTCAGAAAGAATTCCTTAAGTCTAAAGAAGTCTTGAGTTGGGAGGGGGGAACAGAGGGAGGGATGGGGGTTAAGCGGTTATTTATGTTTCAGGGAAAAAAAATGAATAACTTTTTCTAGATCTTGTATTTGCCTCTTGGCTTTGGAAATTTGTCGAGCTAGGTAGATCGGGACGCTTTTACACAGGCATTTGTGTGCCAGAGATAGGGTTTTGAAAGTGATGCATTCCCGGATTGGGAGCCATTGGATCTTTCGTCTAGCTGATGATATGTGTTATTTTCTAGGTATGTTGAGTGCGGCTCTTACAGAAATATTCTGGATTATGTGTAGTTTGTTGATATTTCCGGGAGTTAGAGCCTGCAAAAAGGGAATTGCAATAATCAATTCTGGACAGAATAATGGCTCTAGCGAGGATGATGCAGTTGTCGGTGGTCAGGAAGGCTCTGCTGTCATTGATTAGTTTGGCATGTAGGCCGCTGCCGACGCAATTGCGTTTACTTGCCTTGTTAGGGAGAGCGAGGAATCAAGATACACTCCTAATGTTTTTACCACTTTTGCTACAGTGATAATGTTGCCATCGATGGTGAAGGATTTATAGGAGTGAGAGAGGTTGTTTAGCCGAGATTTACTGCCAATGATGAGCAGTTCAGTTTTTTCATCATTAAGGCTTAGCTCGTTTCAGAGGCACGAGGCCAGGGTTCGAATCCCAGCTACAGTCTTGCAATTTGTTATTATTTTTGTATTTCTTGAACACACGGGGGCGGCCGCATCCACCCTACCAGAAAAGTGGGCAGACGCGGTCCACTTGCGTAATCCCTCAAATTGAGCCCTGGTCCTGTCTAGAATGGTGATTTTACCTGTGCAGAGGAGGTGAGGCTATTCATATATTTGTCATGTGCAGCATAGGGGGAAGAAGTGTCTTTTGCATGGGAGCAGTCTCGGGTATTACACAGAGAGTGGGTGACATTGAGGGGTTTGTTATCCTGCATAGGGAGGTTGGGGGCATTTGGGGATTTGCCTTTTGCAGTCGAAGGGTAGAGTGTGAATTGTCCTGTGAAGAAGGACGGGTTTAGGAACTTGTCCTATGCAGTGGCAGATTTATTCTGTTCATGTGCAGCTGGGGGTTACCCTATGCAGAGGCCAGATTTCTTTTTGTCCTGTGCAGAGTGGTTTATTTTTCCTTTGGGCAGGTTTTTTTTTCTTGTGGACATGTGTAGCGGTAGGATCTTGCAGTAAATCAGGTTACAATTTGGCATTAGATCCTATACTCAGCGTTCTCTGTGAGGCTATGAAGAGGTTTGTGGGAACTGTAAATATGGAACCTATCTTTGGGGATATTAAAGTGGGGGCTCCAAATAGTATTTATAAAAGGAGTGTTGGGGCGGTCCTTCCAGAGGAGGAGTCTAAATACATTTTATAAAGGCAATGATGGCTTCATATGAGTGGTTATGGATGGTGGCAGGGTACAGGGATTGCAATAAGGATTTGTGGATTGGTAGCGGGATTGGGCTTTATAGAGGTGGGGTCTAGATAAGACCTTGATAGAGAGGCTAAGGAAGTGCCATTGTAGTCAATGGGCTTGGATCTAATCAGTAGTTTTGAATGTTGATGTTCAGAGAGACCATCAAACTTGGACGTAGAGGTGATTTAGATGAAGTTTTTTAAAGGGGGTGGCAAGATTGGACATTGTCAGAGGGATTTCGGATGGTGCTTTGTAGAGAGGGCACCAAGATTGGACCATGTCAGAGTGCTTTTAGATGTGTCTTTGTAGTGGGGGCGTTAGGACAGAGCAATGTCAAGTGATTTGGAGTGGGTTTTGTACAGGGACACGACGATTGGACGTTCCAGATCTGTTTTGGCTGGGGTCTTGTAGAGGGCATCAGAATTGAACTATGTCAGATAGGTTTTCGAAGGGTCTTTGTGTAGGTGGGTAGGATTGGACCTTGACAGTGGGACTTTGAATGGAGCTTTGGAGATTGGGTCTGAATGAGGCCTGGTAAAACAACTGAATTGGGCTTTATAGAGTAAAAGCATGGTATGCGCCCTTGCAGAGTGGAGGGTCTGCATCGGGATGGATTCCGATTTCAGAAAGGGTGTGGTCGGACCTTCTAGAGAAGTCTAAATCTTTGTTCAGGAGGTATGGGTGGGCATTTTTTGGAGGGTTTCCTGGAGATGCCTTTTTAAGAGGGTGCTTGGATTATGATTTTTTGATTGATATATTGGTGGGGATTAAGAGAAAGGTATGGATAGGATAGGGCAAATTGTTATATGGACTGTGGTTGTGCAGAGTGTATTTTTTTTACAGGGGGGCGTGTGTATGTTTGTCTGGGTCGGGCTGTAAAGAAGGGGACCAGGTGTGGCTGTGCAAAGGGATCTATATGTGTCTTTGCAGATTTACCTGTGTCAGGTTTTGTACAGGTGTTTACTTTATGAGCAGCTGTGTGCAGTGATCTGGTTGCGGCTTTTAAAAAAGATTAGTATGGCGATTTAAAGAAAGATGTGGATGGGGTATTATAGACTAGCGTATGGCTGGGTTATGGGGCTACTGCAGAGGGGGTGAGGTGGGGCTAGATCACTCTAAATGTGATCCCCAGTTGTTCAGCATGCCAGTGGCTTGTTCACCCTGGCCTAAAAGCTTATTTATTGCACTCCCATGCATGGCTTCCCCACCCTGGCGGTGTTGAATTGGTGGTCATTTGCATTTATTTTATTTCTAGCTTTTTGGCACTCTAGTCTTTGCTTAGGTTTTATCACTGACATCTGTTAAGTTAGTTGCATTTGCTTTTTCTTTTCTGATTTTTGACTCATGTTTACGAACATTTATGAAAAGAAAATCATACAAATAAAACACATACCAAAAGTAGGTGCATTTGTTGGCACCGTCAATAGTTCTTTCCTCTTTCTAACATGCACATCTGGCTGCACAGGGTACAGTATTGCTTTGTTTTACTCTTAAAAAGGTTTCATACATACATGTGTATTATTTGTTAATCAAACAGAATGTTTATGGAAAAAAAAGCTTGTGAAAATTTCAGCATGTCCCAGACTGTAATTTGACTTCTGATTCAACAAAAAATCAAATGGCAGACTCATAATTGCAACTGAGGAACAGGTACCAGACCTAAAATGAAACATTCATATTTTTAAATGATGTTATTTTTTATATTGATTTACATTTATTCTATGTGATAGATTCACCTCTGTGCGGACCACTGAGGGGGGATTGTGGATCTCTGGGGCCAGGTTAGACCACCAGCTTTGTAGTGAGACTCATAGAGGCAGTACTGCATGTCTGCTAAGCTCCCCTAGTTACCCCTCGGATGCCCTAGCTAGAACCCGGCAGTCCCCCTTCAGTGAGATTGCCCCCAATATGGACCATCAGCTATGTATTGTTAAAAGGTGAGAGGATGTCCCCTGTAGTAATAGAACCAAGGGGAAGAAACCCTAAACAAACGGGCCACAGGAACGTTTGCCCAGAGTACATCACACCTGGGGGATCAATTACTCGCTCCGGGTTTAATCCACATGCCCATTCCTGGACCAGGATTCTCTATTCAGTTTTCAAGCCCTCAAGTGGATTGTGCAGTGGAATCCGAAACAGGCAGTGACCACGGAAGGAATCCAGATGTAGCATATGCATGCATTGTAAACCAGATTCCAGAGAACATGTGCAATCATGGAAGGCAATGAAAGCCAAAATGCTAGGCTTTTATGATGCCTGATGCTGACTCCAAATGACGATCAACCAGTGGCAGGAACCTGAACCAAACTAAGTGAAACCCAACATTGGATCACACATAGGGGGGAACCATTAGGCCTACACCATCACACAGCCTCAGGTTTATGGGGAAACTGACAGACCAATGATGGTGCTTAATGGAGTAATTGTTTGTTTGTTTGTTTATTATTTATAATGCACATCGTACCCGGGGGTAACAGGGCGCAGCAGTTACAAGTATATGCAGAACTTAGTTACAACAGAGAAGGTATAATATTTACATACAAGTCATTAATTAGTACCCAAGTCACAATACAAATAAGGCATAAACCATTTAGGTAGGTGGGAATTGGTATGTTGTTCCAGAGAGTTGGAAATGTAGCAATGAGAAATAGGAGATGCAGAGGGTGAGAACAGTAGGTGTCTAAGGCACATAGACCACATTGTGAGAGAGGTAAGGAACAAAAGGCAGCTAAGCAACAATGTTAGTTGAGATTTGCAGAAGAGAATAGAGCCAGAAGTTGTTCCATAGTTTGGCAAGAGCCAGGGGATACTGAAGAGAAGCAGTAGGAATAACCTATTAGGGGCTTTAGCCCAGGTTATGGTGGTAGCTAGAAAGCTAGAGGTAAGAAGGCCTTTTACAACTTTGCCAATCTGGGAGAAGCCTGTTTTCACAAGCTCAGTAGGGAGTTGCTGTATCCCAGGAACTAGCGCAGCATGGAAACAATCCAGGTGTTTTGTGTGGGGGTAGAACATCCCACCCATGGAGCCGCTCAGGCAAGAGACGAAAAGCTGCATGGTAAAGCTCCATTTGGATTGTATTACACTGCTAGAGTCCTCCAGGATGGATCCCCTTCTGTATTATCTATCAATTCCAAGGAAAGAAGTGTGCTGGGGGACTTAAAACACACTGAGACTGTTAACGCATTGATGGTTGCTTTTCTCAATGGAGACTCCTCGGACCTGTGTGTGGATTAGAAAAGGGATTGGACATGACATTGGGCTAAGGACATTAGGACTTCCTAGCATAGGTCCTGGGATGAGGCCCCCAGCCTCGTTATTGGTACAACCAATGGTGTGACTCATGGACAGGTGCCTATCTGAGCCAGTGGATGATGTATACTAGGGAGAGGTATGTGGAGTATCCCTGATAGGCCTCATAATTTGCCCTCACCACTACACACTTCCTAGTTGTAATTGATTCATGGCGAGTAGAAAATGGTGTGCTATATGCAAGTGAAGAACTGAGGGGTGATTTACTTTTTGCCAGGTTAATAGTTTGCAAATTGACATTTTTACAGTTGACTTGGTTAACCACCCTTTTCCCCTCTCCTATTCTTCGCAGTGGACAATCACATGCAGAAGGCCATCCAAGCTATTGTAACCCTCTGCCGCTTCACAGCATTGTGCAGGCCCACAGTAATTCAGAGGTCCAAACCTACCTTATCCCTTTCCAGGGTCAGAGAAGACAAAGGAGAATAGACAATGTGACCCCTACTTCCATATCCAACAAAGGGAGCCTGAAGTGCCCCCTCCCAGGCAGAGCTAAACCTTGTTAGAAATCTGAGGGTATTCTCATTCCTGATCCGCTTGGATCTTCTACGCAGGTGGCCAGGGAAAGGTCATTGCTTTTGTATCCTGACCCAGAGGGTGGAGAAGTGAGGGAGGATCACCTGAGTGGAGGGTCCTTGAGGATTGGGAGTGGGATGCCCTTGGGCGAGACATGGTATCCCCCTTTTCCTAGTGACAGTCAACCTAACCCTCCCCCAACTTTCATAGGCGGTTACAAGCCAGTTCCCCTCCTTATTCTACACACAACACCTGACAGTACTGAGAGGAAGAAGAGGCAACTTAGAGTGATGATGATTACGCCTGTTCACCAGTTAGCCACTGGGACGAGAAAGCTGCATCCTGAACACTGGGAAGGTCAGGCATGTCTGCCTAACTATGGTCAGGCAGATCCAATTGACCAGGCACACCTGCAGCCTGTTAGAAGGCTGTGGTATATAAAATGAGAGGCAAGAGGCAGAGAGACAGGAGAGATCCCGCAAAGGAACCTGCAAGAGAACCTGCAAGAGAGCCTGCAAGGAGAACCGTGAAGAAGCAGGGAGGCTGGCATGGCAAAGTCCAGCAGGAGACCCGCTCTTCATGGGAGCAGCAGTAGTTGGACTGGACACCAAACCAGGCCGCCACCAGACCCCGACCACAGGACGCCACCCGCTTCGGCGAGAAAGCCAAAGGGCGGGCAGGGTTCGCATTTGCAGTCTTCACCGCCTCAGAAGAGTGATAGTGGGACACACAGACACCCAGGAGCTCCAAACGGACCGCAGGCAAGTCTCAGTCCATATACTGAATACCAAACTATATGAAAACTTTAAAATTGCAAGAAACAAAGGTATACCGAATACCGAACTATATGAAAACATAACATTGCAAGGAAACCCAGGTATACTGAATACCGACCAATATGAAACTTTTACACTGAAATAAAAACAATACCCATTGAACACTCCATTATAGGGAAACTTCCCATTGAAGTAACTGAGCACATTGAATAGCGAACTTCAAAATGCTTTAACATTGAGACAACGCGATTGTGCAGTAAAACTTGAATTTAATTAAGTAACATAGGAACACTTTTGGACTGTGAACTGAAACCCAAAGCATAGTAAACCTATGTTGCGCAACAGTTTGTATTGAACCTTACAGTTGACTACATTAAAGGCTAAAGAAAGCGTGAACAATGAACTTTAATGAGTAAATGCAGTGTGGCAAGGCAACAACTTGGCGAAGGGTGTGTGATACATGGTAGCAAGGCCACAAGGCAACCAAGGAGACGCCAAAGGAATATAAGATTGCATCTTAAAGCTAGGAGGCCTGTACAGAATAGTCAAGTGAAAATAACCTGGCGCACAGGAGCCAGTGGCAAGGAACTTGTGTGTGGTGCTGAGGAGTCCATGGAACCTGGTTGTGCAACCTGTGATGGGTAGACTGTGTGGTCTGATAACTGCGCCTAGACAGAGGATCCTAAATGGTGAAGCCTAAGGACACCACAAAACAATCTCAATAAAACCACTGCAACACTTTTAAAAATACTAAAGCGAGTGAAGTCTTGGGGAAGAGAATCCTGAGATTTGAGAAACTGTACTTGTCTTGGGAACAGAGCCCTGAGACCCTTTTTATTGAGGATTGTGCAACTTAAAACTTGGGGAAGTTAACCCCAAGGATTGGTCATGAATGATATTGCCTTGAACTGAAGAAGGTAACCTTTGAGACTTTTTCTTTCATGGAATTTTCTTATGCCTGGGGAAGGGGAGCTGAAAGAAGGATGAGACCTGGAAGAAGCTCACAACTTTGAGTTGGACACTGTTTCTTTTGAGTCTGACATCCCTATATATTGGTGTACTATAGTTGTAAGGGCATGGATAGGTTTTGGACATGGACAGACTTTTAAGTTGAACTCTTTGACACAGACTTTCCTTAGTTTTGTTCAGGTAGGATAAAGCCACCTTAGCATAGGGAAAGTTAGGCCTTCAACATCCTGACATTTCAATTAAATAAATACCTTTTGTTTAAACTTGAAGTCTGTTGTCTGTGCCGAACTTCATGATGCTTTCACAACCTTCTGTGTATGAATAGCTGCATTTCACTGTAATGGAAATTCATTTCAGTTAACCACACTAGTAGCGTGTGTTTAGATACTGTTGTCAGTCTGATTGTAACATCAGGGAAGTAATTTCGCAGAGAGAAAATAAACCCCAGTGAATATGGAAGTCCCACGATACAGTGTTGCAAGGGCATCCCGTTTGGCCAACAAAGCTTGAAATGTGGGAAACAGAGCATAGTTCCCCATCAGGATATTCATATGCTAGGAGTGCAATGTTACCATTCCACTGAATGCACAATATGACAAAGGAGTTTAAATCACATGCCAAGCATTTTCCTAGTTTATTAATCAGATGCTGGGAAGATACAAGCTCAGTATGAAATTCCCAAAGAATTGTGTTTTAAAGAAGTTGAAAAACTTGAAAGCCTGGGGATGAGAACCCCTTAACATTGTGGACTAAAAGAGAAAAAAGGGTCCCCAACCCCAGGGAGACCATGAGGTCTACTTGTATACTGGAAGCTAGCCTGCACACGGTGAAGGTGCTTGTGCTTGTTGCTATTTGAGAAATGACTCCACAAGGAGAGACAAGGAGGCCCTCTTGTCTAATAGAAAATAGTCAGTTTATGGTGAAAAATCAAGTTGGCGTTCGAGGAACTGATCCCCAGACTTGGAGACAAAAAGGTCCTCTTGTCTAATGGGAACTTAAAACCTGTTCAGCGAGAAGCAACTATTTCCACAGAGAAGCAACTATTTCTCATTAGAGAAATGGAACTCCATGCTTTTGAGACCAGGCTGTCTTCTTGTCTCATGGGATCTTGCCCATTCACATTGAAAGTGTTATTTCTCATTGGAGAAATGGACCACTAACCCGGCAAGATGAAAAGGCCCTCTTCTCTAATATGAACTAGCCTGTTCCCATTGAAATATCTATTTCACATTAGAGAAAAGCAGACCCAGCATGTGGACACCAATAGGTCCTCTTGTCTAATGGCAAGTAGCATGTTCACAGTGGGGAAGTGCGATGAATCCTGTGGGGTCATCACTGATCCCCAACCTGAAATCTCCTTGTATGTGGCCAGGGGACAGCACACGCTAACTGATCCTGATCCTGGGGGTGGTATTATGAGGTAGGATCACATGGAAGGAGATGGCTGTCGGGGAGATGTGATGATTACCTCAGGAGGGACACGATATTCTTCTCCACAATGTGAGGAAGACCATTTAATTCCAAGATTGTTATTATACATATCCCTCTAATTGTAAAATCCCCAAACCCCTTCTTGTCAAATTCCCTCAACAGGATATTATTCATATCTTACAAATACCCAAAACACAACTAACATCTCATATTCATGATGATATCATAATAGGCAAGAATCCCAAACAGAATCTCCTTAAACCTCTGTTAATTCTATGGATTCCAACTCCCATAATGCCTCCGATACTGAGACTGAGAAGAGGGACAAGGAGTTAATGTGGATTGAGAGAATCCCTAAACACAATGGGCCTCATTATAAGTTTGGTGGTAGCCTTGCCGGTAAAAATTTGGAACTTGATCAAGTCTTCATATGTGAGAGTTCCATATGGGAGAGCTTGTGGCAAGTGAAATCCAAAGTCAAGGAATTATAGACAGCATAAGAGTGTTACAGTGCTATACTGGAAAATAAAGAAAGTGTACACTGTGGAAAGCCCTAATGAACAAAACACATCAGGCAAACAAACCCTTTAGGAAAAAGTTACCTGGCAGAGGAGTACACCAGGGAATCCCTAAAGCCTATGACCAAGAGAGATACAGTGAAAGATACCTGGCAAGAGAGTATACCAGTGGGGTACTCCAAATTGACACCTTGCACACCTCAATGTTCGAGATTGATTTATAAAGATTATGATTAACAAATCTAACTTGGTTATGTTGGGATCAGTAATGCGTTGTTTAACGAGTTTCAGGTGCAGGGGAGAGAAAGACAACCTTGGCATCTAGGTTGTGTCTGTACAATGCGAGAAGAGAGTTACCAATGTGGGAATTTACGTCCCCTGCACACTCTCTTGTGGCCTAAAGTTAGGCAAATGATTGAGAATCTGTAGTCTCAGGTATCCAAAGAAATCCTAAACAGGTTTCTTGAAAACCCTATGCTACTCTTAATTGAAGATAGGTAAAGTCAGTTAATTAAAGCATAACAACAGTTACTTGGAGAAGAGTATACCAGGACATCTAAAGAGTTATTTGAAGAATTCCTGGCAGCAGAGTACACCAGGAAAGCATTCTTGGAACAGTAATGTGAAAGAGACATTTTGCCATCCTGTCATTTGTGAAGTAGTGAGACAAATAGACATTCTTACATCTTTTAAAGCTGAAGAGACTTATTTTGCCACCTTTCAAATTGTCACGGGAAAGGGCATTTTCTACTATTTCCAAAGAGTCATTGTTTGGGAAAAGACACTTTTTGCCATTTCCTAAGAGACTGCTTTTGTGTCATGCTTCATGGGCATCACTGGTATTTGTGGCGCCGTTGGAAGGGAATTGGTATGATTCACATTACTTCTCACAAGATGGCGCCCTTGTATGAATGCTGCAGTGCAGCTTCCTCTGAGTCTCCTACTTTGGCTCTGCCCGTGGACACCGAAGGAGCTGTTATCAAGTCTTCCAGCCCGCCAGACTTTGCGTCGCTACTCCTCTATGCAGACGCTACGTGAGTTTGTGTACACCTTTCTTGAACTCAGTTCTATGTCTATCCTTTGATCTCACACTTGCCTTTGTTTTAATAGTGTCACAGGTTTCCCCCTTTCTCACCTGAGTTCGCTGCTTGCTGGAATTGTTGGGAGGAGTCTTCTTCTGTACGGTTCGGGTTTTGTACAACCCGGCACCGCCGTCTTCGGCTTCCAGCGTTCGTTCAGCTTCTACGTCCGGGATCAATAGGAAACTCCAGGAAGTCCAGCATTCGAAGGAGGTGTACTCGGAAGCGGTACACGGAGTCCGGGAAGCAAGACAGGATAAGGAGGAAGGAGGATAGTAGGAGGAAGCGGGGGGTCCGGGAACCAGGAAATAACAGAGTTCAGAGAAGGCGAACTACAGAACACACGTCTAGCCACAGCAATCAGTAGCATTGAGACGGCTTGGCTTGGCTTCTTTATAGAACGTGCTACGTCAGACGTGAAAGCTGGTAGGCAGCGTTCTGTGTTTAATGGCCATGTTGGAAGTACAGCAGAGTGTAAGCCCCAATGTGTCAAGGACAGGACGTCCAAAAGGGGCATGTCTGACAGTTCATGACAAATAGTGCACGTTTGATCGACACAAGCCTTCTTGCAGCTCGCCTAACCCAGTCCGGCTTCACTTCCTGAAACGCTATCACTTTGCGTAGCAACGGTACGGCTGAAAACATAATTCATTTCAGAGTTAGCTGTGACCTTCAGTATTATTATTCATAGTTCTCTTCACCTCAGGTCTCACTTCGATCCCTCACATATTCAGAGTACTCTCACAGAACAAAGTATATACTGAACCGCAATCAGCTTGGCTTTCCTTCCTGCAACGCTATCAAGTTGCGTAGCAATGGTACGGCTAGAAGCAAGCACTGCATTTACTTTAGTCAGCGTCTCATAGATCCATACTCACAATTCTTCCTGTTACAGGAGTCACTCCGATCTAATCCATCCCACACACTCTCCGCATTTTTAGATGAAGCAAATCTGAAGAATGCTCGGCTGACGAAACCTCGGTAGGGATACTATTATTCCTTCTTCTCTTTGGCGCTCTCTTGCTTCAGCTGCTGGGTTTAACCTCTTCCTGTTCACACACACAGTACAGCTATTCTATGCCTTCCTGCCACATTCTGCCTACCAGTTCCCATCTCCTGTAGCCCCGGGTAATTTCTTCCACCAATCCAAGAATCATATTCCGAACTACAGAACTGTACCTTCCTAATTTCTACTTTCTACTATCCAGAAACTACACTGAGAAGGCTGCATCTGGTGACAATGATCCTTGCAACATACTGAATCAAAGTCTTCCGAACTACAGGGCTTCCTGGCACACGGCAGAACTGAAGACTTACACATCATAGGGTTTTCTTCCCCAGAGGGTTTCCCTGTGTTTCCTGTGTTTCCCTTCGCTGTCTCTCAGCAGGGCAGACGAAAGAACATCGGGGAAATACCTCCTAGCAGCAAACTCGCTGCATCTGAATCAGGTTAGTGCCTTTTTCAACCATTTATCTATTGATAGCGTTATCAGAATTAACATTTTGTGAAAGAAATATCTCAGCCATCCTTTAAACTCAGACCTTAAGAAAAACACTGTGGTTGATTTACCTGAAATAATCCAGGTGAAGGGAACCCCTCCTGAATTCAATTATTATTTGATGAACTTTTATCTTGGTTTCTACACCCTTTTCATTAAGTACATTTCAGAACATTTACCTTGCACCTTTTGATTATCTGTTTAAGTGTGAGGGTCAGATATAGTTTGGACACAAGGACTGTTTATTAGGTTTGATGATGAGACGTAGACTGATATTTAGTTTTAGTTTTCTAGGCAGGGAAACTCTGGTTAGGATAGGGACAGAAGGCCTTTTTCCCACCTCTTTTCTTTAATAAAAATGCCTCAAGTTGAAAATATTACGTCTTTGTGTCTGCCTCTCATGTCTGACCCCTCACATATGGTGTCAGAGTGGGATCAGATGCAGTTGATACAAACTGGGGAAGTCACATGAGTACAATACATACCAGCCCCACATGTGGTACCTTTGGCAAAGAGTGGAATAGCAACACTCCTACAACTAATGGATCCTATGCCCAAGAATGCAAAACAGATTCCCTTCCTTTTCATCTATCTCTGGAGAGAAATGTAACCAAGTTATTTTCTCTACCAGTGGAAGGGGATCTTTGAGATAAGAATATGAGACCATTTATCATATAAATTCCAATGTGGAAGTGGTTTTCCAATTGTAGTGTAGTGAAGCCATTTTACCTAGCAGGAAAACTGCAGAGGGCAATTTCTACCATCTTTTTAGTCCCCAGAATTATTTGATACCTGGAAAAGTTAAAATGATAATTTCCTTGCAGTTAAGGGTGGATTTTCCCACTAATGTATCCCTCTATTTTATTCTGTGAAAGTTGAAAATACTACCCATTATAACGTGTGTAGAAGAATAGAAGTTCATTTACTTGAATCTGTTAAAATCTATAGGGGTAAAATAGTGGGAAGCTTGGTATATGAGATTTCCTGCACGACATATATCCAAAAAGAAGCCTAAGAACCAATGGAAAAACGTTCACATTATATGAAAACTTTAAAATTGCAATAGACCAAGGTATACCGAATACCAAACTGTATGAAAACATAACATTGCAAGGAAACCCAGTAAACATTGCCCCATACACATTGCAATTTATTGGGCAATAATATGTCCAGGTCGAAGATACAGCCATGGGAGCAGCTATGGCCCCAAATCTAGCAAATGTGTATGTTCACATGTTTGAGTAAACAATGGTGTACTCTAACCTCAATCCTTACAAAGACAAACTAACCAAATGGTTAAGATATATTGACAATGTGTTTGTGGTATGGCGGGTGAACATAGATGAAGCTGGTATTTTCCTATCATGGCTAAATTACCAGAGTAGGTATTTGAAATTCCCGGCTACCATGAGTACTGTCAAAGTGAATTATCTAGAAGTGACCATTTACCAGGAACAGGGACACTTATTAGTGAGACACTATGTCAAAGTCACAGACAAAAATTCCTTATTGCAATATGACAGCCACTATGTGAGAGATAGCCTACTCTTTGGACAATTATTGCATTTAAAATGCACAAGTTGCACCAGGGAAGCTTATGAGGAAGGAGCTAATATCCTAATCACCAAATTGATAGCCCAGGGCTATCCGCCTAAATTAGTGAAACAAACAGCAAAGCAAACTTTCAATAACAACAGAGAGGACTTATTTGAAAGAAAGACGGGTTCCATCAATGACAAGAAAGAAACTCCACTAGTGTTTGTGAACACTTTCACTAACTTGTCATACAAGGTAAAAAAGCATAATTAAAAAAAACTGGAGGAAGGTTATAACACACAAACCCCCCTGGTAGCTTTCAAAAGAGTACAAACATACGTAACATCATCATGAAAAATGACTCTGAGACAGATAAAAGATACACCCAGTCACAATGCACCCTGTGTGGCATGCCCCTGATAGTAGGACATCATCCATGTGGAACATGTGTTATGTGCCCACAAACTAAGAAGGTGCTATCTGTGAATTTGGATCTACCACAAGAGTGGCTGTACAAATATCATGCTAACCCTAATACAGAAAATGTTGCCTTCCTATTTATATTGGGAAGACTAATAGAAGGTGCAAGACAAGAATGATAAAGCTCAGGAGCAGCCTGAAAAAAAATATTGAATTGGCACCCTTAGTAAAATATTGGAAAAATGACATACCTTCACCGATTTTGAATGGGTTGTTTTTGAAGAAAGTAAAAGGCAAATCACAGGAGGATGTCAACAACAAATTGATAAACTTAGAACAGAAACTCATTTCTTGACAAAAAGCCATATAATAGGACTCAATGAGAACACTGAGTGGCATAATGTGAAAAGAAACTATGGAGCGCCATCATTCGAGCCTTGGACTCTTTAGAAGGGCTGATAACAATGGCATGAACGTGATGTGTTTTGTAAAGTGTTGAAATAATGGCTTTTGAGAGCATGGAATATATAGACAATTAGATTCTGCAAAGCGTTAAAATAGTGGCATTGGAGGTCATGAGATACATATTTGTATCTGATTCAACTTTAGGCAAATGTGTATATTGAACACGGATGTTAAGGATTAGATCTGGGTCCTCATGTTGCATTTGTAATGGACTACTTGCTTTGCTTTGTGCTTGAGTTTTATGTCTATCCACTGACAGCATTACTAATATGTCTTTCGCATATTCCACTAACTTATGGGCATCCCCATGATAAACATTAAGGGATTATACCAATGGTTTCATGATGTGCAGGGCGGAATCAAAACTAATTGTAGACATTATGGCGTGCGATGATCGTACCATATGCCTGCCAGTCCACCCTACTGCAAGTCTTGGTAACACAGAAAATGGGAGGAGTCATGCTAATTCAGCTACCTTGTGCATATGGAGGCTCACATGCATTAACCAATGGTAGTCTGGGCCTCCCACACGCGGCACTACACCCGTAGCGTGGATGAAGCAGCCATCGTTCTGTCTGCATAGTGGCATTCAACATTGCAGATGCATGACGATAATGACTTCAGCACGCAGCGCGATGACGTCTCAAGGTGCTTTGTGTATATTGCAGAACATTTAGTTTACTGCAGCGCATTAGAAAGAAGAGCTGCCTGTGAAAATCAGGCAAGGGATTCCCCTTACTATACTATTACATTGTTGAGCAAGAGACGTCAGTCCTATTAAAATCTGCAATAATAAAACCACCTTTCAGTTGCTGAATTTATACCACCTGGCTCGTTCCAGTTTTAACACGGACGGCATAGCCGTGGGACACACACATTTAGACCGCGACTAAGCAAGCTCATGGGAGACCATATGTTTTTCAGTGAGTAATATGACAATATGCATTGGTACATTTTGAAGACTGTTTAGACTGGAATTGTTTAAACGACAAGGTTATAAGTGAGCGTTGTTGCATTTTAGGCGAGGGTAATGAGGAGAAGCTGGCACACGATAAACATCTAGATCAACACTGGTCGGAAGCATTAAGAAGTTGCTACACCATTCAGGTAGATGTGTTGTATTTCTAACCTGCTCCCCTTCAGGTGAAGGGTGTTATGCTAGGTCTAGTTACAAGACCTTTTTAAGTATAATTGTAATTGTGTCTTTATCCATGTAGGGATCATCAAGAACACAATCAAGATAGAACTGTGGAACTCATCTCAAGCCACATAAAGATACACTCAATTTTGCATCTGATGAATGTCTGGCATATTCGAGCCACAGAGGACAGCAACCTATATAAGTTGGGCTAAGAGAAACATAGGGCCTCATTACGACCCTGGCGGAAGACCATGGTGCTGTTAGCACCATGGTCCATGCTGGTAAGTTACCGATTCCGCCATGGAGAAAGGGGGAATTACCACCCCATTACAAGGTTGGCGGGGCGGTAATTCCCCCTTCCTCCATGGCCCTTCCCCATTCCCATTTTTGCCCCATAGGGCTCAATGGGAATGGGGAAGGCGCTAAGTACGGTACCGCAAATTGCGGTACCGTACTTAGCACCAAGGTCCCTTTGCGGGTCCCTACTTTAACGGCTGGTCTACACCAGCCGTTAAAGGCATAGTCAGTAAAATGTTTTATTGTCCCTACGGGTCGGCCATGTTTTTTTAAGCCTAAGTGGCTCGATTTTAGAAAACTTTCCTATGGACCTTACCCGAGTTTTCGTCCATTAAACGCACGCGAAAACAGGCACCAGGGAGCCGCCATTTTGTGATAATCCTATCACTTGCCGCATCGCCCTTGCTGACCTGCTTCTGCGACACTAAATCAATTCCCCCGCCCCTGAGCCTGACATTATCAAAACATTCATATTCCCCGCCTCTCTTCGTGACGTTTCTGTGCTGCGTAGGCAAACGTGCCCAGTCGTCTTCTACGCGACTCCACACAGAACCCGGAAACCAACACAGACCATCTCACAACACAGCGGGCCACAATTCGGAATATTAAACTGTACTTTAAAATCAAACAGCAACACAGTACATTTGGTAAAGTACATTTATTTGACATTAAATGTTTAGAGAATATTCAGCAATTGCCATAGGAACTCCGAAAGCCATTTATTTTCTTTTATCTGTATCCGCAATGGTACACAGGGTGTTGCTTTTCGTTAAAAGAAGCACTTTGGAAGCACAGTGAACCGCAAGGCTGTTCCACCAACTAGGCACTAGTCCATCGTAAAGGTTGATATGTTGCTTCTAGCCACTAGTACAGCGTAAGGGCATGTGGGCCCTTGGCGATCGTCCCATAAAATTGTCAGTGTGCTCCAGTTGTTCACACAAAGCTGCAGGTGTCTGACGAAAAAACCATCTGCTGGTGTCTCAAACCGATGACAGTAGCAGAAGGGGAGCAAATACCTGTTATGAAAACAAAAAAAATTATAATTAGTCTCGCCAGCCGATCTTCATTAATATTACTCATTTTATTTATTACGGTCGATCAGAAACTATTTGCTTGCAAGGATAGTTCAATGGAGTATGTTCAGCTCTAAAATCAATGCGAAAAGTAACGAAATAAATCGAGGCCAACACACAATGAGAAACGACAGTTAGTCTACATGCGTGTGGAATGATATGATATATGATATGGCATTTGTAACGCGCCTATACACAAGTGTTTCAAGGCGCGACGAGGCAGGGGGGGAACAAGGGCAGACAGACACGATCCTACTAGGCCAGGTGTCTTTCAGATCGCGCATGGGGAAGGGGAGAGGGGGGTAAAAGTGCTGTACATGGTTAGTAGAATACAAGATAAATAATAGGGCCAGCTGGTGGCAAGTGCAAAGTAAATGCCGGGAGAAGGGGCTGAAGGATACAGAGACAGTCCCGTAGTGCAGGTAGGCAGTGCATGGAAAAGTGGCTGGGCCAAGGACCGAGATCGGTGAGACCAGTGGACCTGCATGCCCATGTGCCCACTACGAACACGTTTTCCTTGCTTTTCCTAGCTCTTCATTCATTCATTTATTCATGCATCCATTCATTAATTCTTCATTCCGGTATAAAAGCGTCTAAAGATTTACTCACATTATATTTGAAATTTCCATTGTGTCTCTGTGTAATGCAGTCTGTAAATCGGACCGTGCTCTTGACAACGATTTTTCGTATACTGAACTAAAATGAAACTCGGTCTAGTTTCTGAATTTCCTGCCTTATCGTCTCTTACGTTATTGCGCACCCCCTTCAAATGAAGTTCTCTCGGCATGGTCCCTGTCTCGAGGTCAAAAAACAATAGACCCTTATACTTCCAGTGCGACTTGTGGGCCTCTTCTGGGCGCGAGCTGAAAATCAAAGCCGCTGTCCTTCACATTCTTTATTTGCAACATCCCGTAGTAAAGGCATCTGTGAGAACTTGAAGTTTAGAATCCCTCTATGTAGTGCGCCACAATGTGCAAATGTGAACTGGCTTCTCTCCCAAATGCCACGGCCCGCTTGGCGCGTTCTAAGGCCCCCAATTTTGTCCCCGTTGTCTGCGAGCTTTTTTTTGGCGGAAGGTCAGGGAAAGTATAAAGTACCACAGGAGTTGAGTTAAAAGTGAGATTTATTGTTTGTTTGTTTGTTTTATTATTTGCAATACGCAAGCCTCCCCTCCGTTAACAGTGCGCAACAGTGCGCAGCATTTACATTTACATGAGATGAGACATGAGAAAAATATATACATACACATATATGAGGTGAATAGAGAGAATTCAAAGATGACACCCAGCTTGTTCGCCACCCATGATGGTGAAGGTAGGGGTTAAGGTTACAGGTACACTGTACAATAACATTTATTTACAAAAAGACAATCGTATTGCAATTATTTAAACCGGGATTTGTACTTCACAACCAGCTGTGCTTCTGGTGGACATGGCACAGTTGCAATGTTCGGTGGCAATGGATCACTGCTCTGCACAGAAACGTCCAAAATTCCATATATGTGCTTCTCTAACACAGCAACAATAAGGCCTTCCACAAAGTCGAACTGCATTTCATCATAGACTGGTTTGATCACCCATTGCTTACTTCGTTTTGAAAACACCTTAGTGTAGCCAGGCATCCTTACTTTACCCCTAGTCCTAGATTGTTCACGTCCGACATTGCTGTTATGGGCCAAGACCGCTAGTAGAGTGCGATGTTTCATGCCCCGAAAGCTAAAATGCAAGCGCTTTGGCCTGTACTTTAGGCACATATTGTGGAACACCTCCATATCTCCTGTGTGACAGAATTCTGTCAGTCCTCTCAAATCTCTTGATAGAGTTTTGTCGAAAACAATCTTCTCAATGGCTTTGTGTGTCGGTGAAGATGGAATCAACCACTTCTTCTTCCGTGCCTCCTCTGGGGACAAAGGGCCATGTTCACATTGGTG
Source organism: Ambystoma mexicanum (assembly GCF_040938575.1). NCBI lineage: Eukaryota > Metazoa > Chordata > Amphibia > Caudata > Ambystomatidae > Ambystoma > Ambystoma mexicanum. Next base: position 150,763,928 of record NC_090931.1, read on the forward strand.
GAAATGTAGGTTTTCTGACCAGCGGTGAACGTTGGTACAGTGGTGCATCAGTGACCGCCATTTTTCAAATAGTATTTCCACTGACCCTTCACAAGTTTTTGAGCTCCACCAAAGATGGTTGGTGATAGACTGGGACCACTGCAAAATACTTTCAAAACCTTTTTGTTTCCTGCAGCCGAGATTTTCTCACTGATTGATTTAGCAAGATGCCATACGTCAAATTGATGATTAATAAGCGGGAACTGCTCTCTCATTGTCTTGGCAATTGAAACGTGTCTGTCCGTGGCTATGAGGTCGATGTGCATTCCCCTTGATTGTAGATATTCCACTGATTTTATAAATCCTAGTTTCTCCATGGCCACTGAGGATGTACATTGTGTTACCTGCACGACCACCGAACTCACAATTTTCTTACTATCCATGTCCTGAAAGTGGTAGGTGCAGTACTTGGCAGAAAATCCAGGGCTGTCGCACTGTCCATCGCCAACTAGCCTGAAACGTTTCCCTTCGAATGTACTTGCTAGAGACAATTGTTCAATTTTGCAAGCATCACTAATGGCCGGAAACAGATAATCACGTTGGTATATGTAGTACAGCGATTTAGAAATGAAATGGAGTCCCACAAACTGAAAGAAAGCCTCTAACTTTCTAAAACTGGAGCCACTAAAAAGTGATGCAGCTGCACACAGTAGATTGCCTGCTGGCCTTTTCCCCAGCATTGTTTGTGCAGACCATGAGAACCTACGATGTAATCGACAGGCGGCTTTTATTTTCACGTTACTGCCTTTTATTTGACGAGTTACATTAATCAATGGCTTCCCACATACTTTCCCTCTAACTGAATGCACACATTTCAGCATACTTATAATTTCCATCAAACAACTGTCGAATACAATGTATTCGTTCTCTTTCATTAGACTGTCATCCTGCATCAACGTTGTTTCGGCCTGGGACGTTGCAGAGATTTTAACACATTGGAAAGTAATATTGCTGCTATCAAGTTCTGATGCGTCTATGGATGCTGCGGCTGGTTCATTCTCTATCATTTCGACATCTGCTACTTCAACATTGATGGGAGAACACAACAATGTCGACATGTTTTTGGGTGGCAATTTTCTGGCGGGTGTAGATTGTGTGAATTGATCTGCAACTACTTCAGAGCTATCTTCAATACATTCAATATCATCTTCTTGTGGTGGTGCGGTCGCACTGTAGCAATGGTCCAATGCAACTTTGCTGTATTCTCCAAACACAGTTAATTCATGTTCTGGCCATTGGACATGAGCATCTCGAGCCTGAACACGTCTCGCCTCAATTAATAGTTCCTCCATAGTGTACTTGGTCTGGCAAGCAACATCTCTCATTCGCTTCACTGTCTGTGTATGTATAGTTCTGACACCCACGGGTAACTAGAGGAGAGATTGGAAAAGGGATGTCCAGTTTAAACACAAGATAAAGTGTAGTCCAATTGACTGGAAAAAAACATACAATAGTCCCCAGCACAAACATTTTTTTTAAAGTTATTAACTGTTTGTAACTAACCTTTTTTTGGTTTTTTTTCTTTGCAACTTTTTTGACTCTACCTTCAACATCTGCATGCTGTAGCTCCGATTCGTTACCGCATGTCCTCCCTTCCTCTTGCGCTGCAATGGCTATATTTTCTGTATCCGCATAGACAGCACGGAATGAGGCTCCATCGTCTCCCTGGGACATAGTACTTTCATTACTATGTATCAAAATATTGTTAGCATAAAACACACGTGAGGACGAACACACAGGTACATCTCAATAGCCAAACATGATTTAAACATTGTGTGCAACAATCAAACAACAAGTATTCGACCAGTGATGATCTATTTCGATGGAGCTGTCAGTATCCATACCTCTGGCTCTGCATGGACTGCCATGAATGGTTGTATTGGAGAGGAGGCATCCGCATCTCCCTGAAACACAGTACTTGCATTAGTATGGTTTTCAATATTGGAAACATAACACACACTTGGGTTCGACGGCACAGGTACATATAAAGAGATAACCACAAATGATGCATTGTCTAAAACAATCAAGGAAAATATAAATATGCAGATTTCATCGACTTATTTCTCCGATTCCTTTACATCTGCATCATCTAAATGGGATGTTGTGATTGCAGTGGAAGCTCCGTCATCTCCCTGAAACACAGCACTTGCGTTAATAGGGAAGAAAGTATAGCAAATGGAATCACGTTATATGATCACGCATGATGGAGCTGTCAGTATCCATACCTCGTGCTGCTGAAGAATATCTATGGATGTTGCAAATGTAGTGCGCACTTCTGAAAGCTGTTGCGCCGATTCGTATACGCATGGTCCCGCTTCCACTTCCCCTGGAATTACTTGAATGTCAGGCTCCGCATCAAGTGCAGGGGTTGACGCTCCATCAACTGCCTGAAACATAGTACTTGCATTAGTGAGGATTACAATAGTGAAAACATAACACACACCTGTGGTCGACAGCACAGGTACATATCAACGGCTAACCACAAATGAAACATTGTGTAGAACAATCAAATGACAAGAATTCTAGCTCTGATGATGACGCTCGATGGAGCTGTCAGTATCCATACCTCCTGCTGGTGAAGAACATCTAGAAATGTTGTAGATGTGGCGGACGCTTCAGCATCTCCCTGAAAGACAGTACTTGCATTAGTATGGATAACACTAATTATAACTGAAAAGAAACACCAGTGGACGATAACTAAGGTGTATATCAATTGGAAAGCACTAACCAAACATTCGGTAAAATAATTACACGATACAATAAAACTATTACTTGACATACATAAAACAAGTCTGTAGCGGATTAGCCTAGTAAGATTACCTGATACGCGCTAGACGTGGTTGATAACTGCGACCACGTCAAGGATGTAGAATGTTCTTGCTTCAGATTCAAGGGATAGTCAAGAAGTTGTAAAGGTAAATTAATGATTGATAATGAAATGCCAATATTAAAAATAGCCATGTAAGGCGACAGAATACTTGAAAAATGCTCAATACAGCACAGTTCCCTGTTCCCATATATATACATTTCGTTTGTGGGTTATGAAATCGAAAAAGAATATATTGATAAATGTCATTATTCAAAAAGCTATACACTCATATCAATATCGAAATTATTACAAGGGATAGGACACCTACAATATCAATTAATCTATTCGGCTACCTACACACTACCGCAAGGCCTAAAGCTAAATCCGGACACTTGACTCACCGGTGGTGGAATGTGGACGAATAGAGTGGGAATAGCGTTTTCAAGCAATTTCCATGTCGTTCGCCGTTTATTCTTCTTTGTTACCCAAGATGTTGTGTACATGTCCAAGGAAAAGTGCCGGCTGCAGATGCGGTATCGATCACCCCTTGTCCTGTAAGACTTGTTGGACTCTACTTTCCAGCTCATCCAGTGGATATCCGCAATGTCTGACCCATTCTCTTATTCGATCAACAGTTTTCGGGCATACATGCATTGTAGTGCCTTCAGATTTCGCATGGGTCTTCGTAGGGCAACTGCTAATCGAACAGGCAGGCATTGTTGATAAATCTGAAAAGTAAATATCGACATTACTATACAATCTTCATGAATAAAGATTTGATACAAAAGTAAATGAATCATACAATGATCAATGCAAGGTTTGTTTTGGTCGCCGGAACTATACCAGTTCATTATGTGCGGCTTAGTATTTGCATAAGTTGCAGAAATGTATAAATGATGTGACTAAAATCTGAACATGTGACTCGTCCCTTGGATGTTCTGTCTTGCACGAGAAGGAAACATGCTTACATTATAGACTGGACCCCCGAAGGATGCAATTCGATGACAATAGACAAAGATGAAAATAAATGGATATATTGATAGCATAGCAATGGAAACTCAAGTCAATAGCAATGAGACCAATGAACATAGCACTATTGTGTACTCTACTGGCAAATAGATAGAAATTTAAAAATCTGCGAAATATGACTAGGATACATGGCCTTACCTTGACCAACAAACAGTTGGATTCAGCAAGCAGAGCAGTATGTTGCAGGAGAATAGGTGGGTGGCCACAGGTAGCACACTGATGGGTTTGCTCTAAGCGGTCACAGAAGTTCACGGATAGCACGACGACGAGCAGATTAGCGTAGATCTCAGTGGTTGCCAGGTAGCACGTTCAGGAGTTGACTTGCAAAGCACAAAGATGTTCTCATGAGACATATCAAGTGGTTTATAAAGTATTAGAAACAGGGGTGTGTTTGTGAATTAATGACGTATGTGTGTCGTGGTCTTAAGGGGGCGGCCTGCTTGAAGGGGAGGCCTGGCTGGAGACACGGGGTCTGAGGAGGCCATGTGACCGATGGCCCCTTGGCGTGGGATACCTTTTGAAGTGTACATGTAGTTTGGCACCTTGGCCTTTCGCGCCCGTGACAGCGCGCATCCACTGGCGCGAACCGCCTTTGATAGAGGGTGGGTGGGATGGATGGGCCTGGGGCGTGCAGATAAGGCACAGGAAGACTGCTGAATGGAGATACACTTATGTGGATTGCAGGGGGGCGGCCTGCTTCAAGGGGAGGCTTGGCTGGAGACACAGGGTCTGAGGAGGCCATGTGACCGATGGCCCCTTGGTGTGGGATACCTTTTGAAGTGTACATGTAGTTTGGCACCTTGGCCTTCCGCGCCCTTGACAGCACACATCCACTGGCGCGAACAGCCTTTGATAGAGGGTGGGTGGGATGGATTGGCCTGGGGCGTGCAGATAAGGCACAGGAAGAATGCTGAATGGAGACACACTTATGTGGATTGCAGGGGGGCGGCCTGCTTCAAGGGGAGGCCAGGCTGGAGACACGGGGTCTGAAGAGGCCATGTGACCGATGGCCCCTGGGCGTGGGATACCTTTTGAAGTGTACATGCAGTTTGGCACCTTGGCCTTTCGCGCCTGTGACAGCCCCCCATGCCAGCGCTCATCCACTGGCGCGAACTGCCTTTAATAGTATTTCGTTGCTTATCAATAATAAATGCCACATACCGGAGATTCTTGTGAGCACAGACCCACACTTCAACCAGTGTATTATAGTGGTCAAGACCCTAAGGCCTGTATAATCCAATGGTAATTGTTAGTATAGATATATGTGTGACTTTTATAGAGACATAACCTACTGAAAGACTTTGAACAAGTGTTATTTAGTGCATGCATTATCGAGAATATGTTATGTTAGATTAGATAGATAGTGACCACCCTGCTTCGCAGCAACCAGACCTTCACGCATTCGGAGCACAGATGTCTGACGTCCATCCTTGAATGGAGACACACTTGATTCATTTAAAAAATCGAAACAACCGTTGTTAAAATATATGTGGTATTTTATTTTGTATCTTATTTTCATGACACAAAAATACAAGACTTTAAAGATTATACAGGTCAGGTTGCAGCACAGCGAGAGAAAATCCCCTGTACTGACCGCTGTCACTCGGGAACGTTTCTCTTATGGCATGAACGGCACAGGCGGGTATCACTCTTCGAACGCGGTGTCCAAGCCTCCCGTGGAGCCACCATGTAAAGGAACGATAGGCCACCAGCCTGTACCACCTGTGAAAAGGAATGAAACAAACTGTTTTTAAATGACCAAGATAAGTTTAATAAACGTTTGTTGTCAATGACAATTCTTGTAACTAATGGCATTCTGCACGGACAAATGCTATCTAGACAATGCACACTATTGAACGACTTTCAATCGTTATTATGATATGAATATATAATTTTGGATATAGTAGAAGAACATGAAATAGGAGTGGCATGACAAGCAGAGTATACTTACTCGTTACTCGGATTACGAGGACGAACAGTTGCGCGAAGTTCGTGCATAAGCACCATCATTATTCTCAACACGGCCCGTGTGATGCAGGCTGCCCTGAAGTCTGGCAGCTCGGTGATGCATTGCGGTCGTGGCTCGCCTTCCGAAATGTAGGACAGGCATCCCGAGTTATCTCGGCAGTAGCAGTTCTCCTCCTCGGTTGGCATTAGCTTGCACCGATTGCATGTGCACCAGGTGGAGACGCCGTCCATGCGACTAGGCCCAGGCTCTTCATCTGTTGATTCGTCCTGCCAACTGCCGTCCGAATCCCCATCGTTTTTCCAGTAGTTCCTCCTCGGTATACTCGGGCTCGTACATGTAGGGCATTATTGTAGCCATTGTGTGGTAAACAAAGTAAAATAATTTACCGAGATGGTACAGGTGTTCACACGGGCTACAAGCGGCGAAGGTAGCTGACCAGAGCACAGAAACGAGTCACAAAATACTCTAAGTAACACAGAGAGAGGAATGGAATCGAAAATCTGCTGCTGTGTGTTGTGAAACGGTTTGTTTATACTTATTGAGGAAAGAGGCGTCCTGCCATTTCCATGGCGACACGTCATTAGCTGAGGCGCACTGATTGTTGACACGAGACGTGCTTTGGCGTTGGGAAATGGGTGGTACGAGTCTGCTGATGACAGGCTCAGGGGCGGGGGAATTGATTTAGTGCTGCAGAAGCAGGTCAGCCAGGGCGATGCGGCAAATGATAGGATTATCACAAAATGGCGGCTCCTTGGTGCCTGTTTTTCGCGTGCGTTTAATGGACGAAAACTCGGGTAAGGTCCATAGAAAAGTTTTCTAAAATCGAGCCACCTAGGCTTAAAAAAACATGGCCGACCCGTAGGGACAATAACATTTTTTACTGGACTATGCCTTTAAGGTCGGGTTCCGCAAAGGGACCTCGTAATTAGGCGCTAATAGGTTAACGGCGCCGCAGCCTTTTACGGCGCCGTTAACCCATTAGCGCCTGGGTCGTAATGAGGCCCATAGTCTGATACTGGAGTTTAGATTACCAACACTATGAGTAATCAAGTTATAGTGACTTGAAATGTAATGTGCATAGCACATAACATTGTATCATTTTTGTACTTATTTTGTACTATTTGATCTGGGAAATTGATGTATGTTTTTAACATTTCTACACTGAAGTATAGTGTGGCAATATTACTGCATTTATGAACTGTATAATAAAACAGTTTTTTTTAAGCAAATTAAAAGCTTGATAACTTTGAGGAGGGCCATTATTTGTTAAAAGGACTCTCAGAGTGTCAGATGAGGATTTTATATTAATGACATTTACCTATGGACCTTCCTTTGGTTTATTTAATAAAGTAAAACATCCCACATATTCTCCCATTTATTCACGGGAAAGGGAAGAATTTCAACTCACTGGTCCTGTTCGGGATGGTGATATGCAAACTAAAGAACCTCTTCCTTATATGGGGGGAGGGGGCTATTAGTTTTCAGCAAGCCCAATGACCCAGAAGCAGGAGGTAGTATTGTTAGGGAAAGGGTATGTGACGAATCCTGTGGAATCATCACTGATTCCCCAGCCTACAATCTCCTCCCATGTGGCCAGGGGACAGCAGCCACTAACTGATCCTGATCCTGGGAGTGGTATTATGAGGGAGGATCACATGGAAGGAGATGTCTCAGGGGCCTGACGGTAGAGACATGGCCACAAAGCAGAGGGGAGAAAAGTGCACAAGAGACAGCAGTGTAAGGAATCCTGCAGACAAGAAAGGATAGGCAATAACTACAAACAGGCAACAATGGCAGTGAACAGAAAAAGGCAGGGAGTACAGGTAAGACAAACACATTAGGATCCCACATGGGGTGTACGCAGAATGGGGGAAGAGTTTCACACAGGGTCATGGGAAACTCTAGCCTTCTGAGCTGGTTAATATTACAGGGCCCCACCCTGAATGCGCATGGAAAGGACCAGCAAAAGTGTGTGTCTGTGCCTGGACCTTAAGGCACGACAAGGAAACAGTACTCAGAAGACAGAAGCCTGTATGGGTCCAGCAGGAACTGAACAGTGACTCTTGAAACAGGAACCAGCACTCTGTTAACAATATTGCACAAGGTACAACAATGAAACGCAACAAAGGAAAGGGGCAGAGATTGCTTGCTGGGAAATCCAACAGCCAAACTCTGAACAAAGGAATTACACAAGCACAAGTGAGGACAAGAACAGTAACAGAAATATACAGGGAAATAATAGGGAGTCAAAGTGAGCAAGGTTCAGGACAGAACAGGAAGAAAGAGGAAAAGCAAGGAGACAAGAATCTAAGTGCAAGGGTACAGTTGACTGGAACTACATACTATGTACTAAGGACCGGAATCAAGGAAAAGCGGACTGAACTATAGACCAGGAACAAGACAACTCAGCACTAGGATAGCAAGGACTTAACTGCAGACTAGTAACAAGTGTGAGAAACCTGAAGGTGCCTCACCCGCTAGTCCCCGGGGATCTGTCATCCTGGTGGCCAGGACACAGCCATCGCTTTTGGATTCAGTTCCTGGGGGTGGACCAGTGCAGGAGGATCACCTGGATGCGGGGACCTCGGGGAGTGGAAGAGGGACACCGGAGGGTGAGGCATGGTATGCCCCTCCCAATAACACCTTTTCTCCATCCTACCAGGTAGAATACCTAGGAATTCAAACCCTCCCTCCTTTTCCGACACAAACACTTTCCCACGGACAGTTCACTGTGCGCGACAACGGACTAACTCCAGAGCCCTATACCTGACATGTCCCAACAGCATGGTCAGGTAAGGTCAGGCAATTACGGATTATTACACACACCTGACTTCCATCACACTTCCCTGCACAGATAAAAGGCGGAACACGAAAGCACACTCTGAGCGAGGCAAACCACACGAGGAAACAGCAGTTCCAAGAAGGCAGTTTAATACAAGGACAAAGACAGGGACGTCATTTCACCAAAATGCCAGGAGTCGCGGAAGTGACATCATAAGATCACGCCCCCAAGGGTGACATCACAGGAAGTGATTTCATTTGACCAGACCCCCGTGTGACATCATATGAAGTGCTGTCATTTGACCACACCCCATGTGACATCACAGGAAGTGGCATCACATAGCATTGTTTCTAAGTACACTACGATAGTCACGATAACCCTGTAAATGGATGTACATTTCATACAAGAATGGATCACCATATGTATCATTAATATCAGTGCGTATTGGCCCATATTACCAAATCACTGTGAATGCAAGCAGACGTCCAAGGCCAAGCGATAATGATGTTTTAATGTATAGCACTTAAGCTTAAGCACTTCATTTAGAACAACTATAAATACAATATCACACAACCTTTGTTGGTACGCTTTCTAAAACTGCTGCGGCCATCAGTGCTCTTGCTCCTTCAATCACAACAACAGCCATGCACATACACATTCAACAATAATACATGCAAATAAACCAACATACATGAATCCTCACCACAGGGCAAGAATGGAAGCCAATGCACAAAATAACAGCAGCGGCACTGCACTTTTCTTTAGTTACTTACTTTTTCAGCAGGGGCAATCAGATGAGTCTGTCTCTCTCTCCTCGAGTGAGTCGCGGCTCCTGCGCTCGCCTCGTTGACTAGGGCCCTGGCCTGGAGTCCAAATGGCCAAGAAGCAAGAAGCCAGCAGCAAGGCAGGCACCAAGCTCCTAAAAACAACAGGCCGACCTCAGCGTACAGCCTGTCTGTAGTCTCGGATTGGTCTCCTCCTGCGCTTGCACTACTAGTCCAGTCCCAGTCTGCCTCCCAGCCAGTTAGCAAGTGCTTAAGTGTGGTGTGTGGCACCGCACCTGACCCACCCAGGCAGCTGCCAGGCCCAATGTGCATGGACGGCCTGGGCCGGTGCCGGGTGTGCGGGACATAAAGTGTCACCGATTGGCTGCTAGGCCTGGCTGGGCTGAGAGAGCTCACACATCCAGGGCAGGCGGCAGTGAGGCCAGGCAAGCCCATTGTTCATAGCTCTCAACTCACACACTTTTGGCGGGTGTCACCCACCTTGTAAAGGGCTGACTCACCCGCCAAGCCTCCTGCACGGCCATTCATTCCAATGGGCGTCTCACCCGCCAAAAACAAAATCGGGTGATTTCACCCGCCTTTGCGACACAAATGGTTGAGAGCTATGCATTGTTCCTGGTGTGATTCACACCTTGGAAAGTCTTCAGTGTGCCCCCGAGAGTCGGAGCCCCCCCTGACTTAACTCTTCCATGTAGGGTACAGAACCAAATGGTCAGGCTGTGGAATGGGCCCACACTCCCAGCTCGGGTGTTCAGCAAATGCAGAAAGGAACACAGTCCTCCAGAAATCACTGCAGCTGCTTCTCTTTCCACCCTTCCTCTCCTCCAACGGGCCTGAAAGATGTCTGAGGGGGCCATACAATGCGATTATAGGGCTGCCTTTAAAAGAAAATATAAGCAATAGCAAATACAGTTCTAGCTTGCGGAGGAGGCCCAAAAACAATATGTTTACTCAGGGAAGGTGGGGGCTCAGTATAAAAAAACTTTGAATACCACTGCTTTAGAATCATGTGCATGCCGTAAGTGCCTGACATGTGATGATTGTGACTGGCCGTACAGAGGACATCGACCTGCTGGGACACTTTGCAAGACCATGTTCTTCAGTCGCTGGTATACTCTACGAGTAAGACCATTGCTTAGATACAGTGTAAATATTTTATATAACACAAACTGTGCTGTAAATCTCTGATGTTTTGGGGGCATGGCCAGCTGAGGACGGAGACAGATGCTGCCTGAGTGAGCTCCACAGCCCAAGGCTGCCCTATCGGCCATAGACCCCCTTAAATGCCGCTGACTGACCACCAGAATCACTGTAACGGGATTGGGTCAGAACCACCTCCAGAACGGTCTTAGGTCTCCCTGAGTTTGGGCCGATTTGATGGAAGGCACAATAGATCGTTTGTATGCCCTGGCGAGTGTTTCAAAGAGGGCGGGCGCAAACGTCCGAAAAGTACTGAGGAGGCCCGGCCCGGGAGACATGCGTTCCTGCCCCAGCATCCTGAAATGGACACCTTCCACGATCAGGGCTGCAGCGCTCTTGAGCCCACCCTGTGGAGGAGCCATCATCGGGAAAAGCTGGTCTCCCACAGCGAGAACTATTGCACGAATACAGAAGGCATCGAACCCTTGGAAGAATCCGCACAGCGGCTGTGGCTGGGGGCTCCTACCCGCTGGCGGAGCAAATGCTGGAGGTAGTGATGGGCAGAGGCGGACCCCCGACTCCCTCCTGTGTCTGTGGCGGAAGCCTGCGCCTGGCTGACTAAGGTGAGCGGATCAGGGAGGTGGGGGTAACTGCATGAAGCGTGGCGTTACCAGGAGGAAAGGCAGTGAGGGACTGGGCCCTGAAATGCCCGGGCACATGTGGGGGGGGCAATCTGCTCTGCTTCCCTGCCTCGGGCCCGGTGCGTTCAGGTCTACTACTCGAGCTTAGTTGCTTAGCAACCATAGCTCGTCAGGGCCCGCCGCACGGCTCTCTGCTTCCTCTGGCCAGGCCTAGGGGTCAGTGGCGTCAGGAGCTTGCTCGTTTTTTAAAAAATAGCAAACTATTTATTAAAAAAATGCATGCTCCAGGCTCCAGGCCAGGGCAGAGGTCGCAGAATTATTCCAGAGGTCGCTGTGGAAACAGCAGACGTCGCTCTAGCGACCTCTGGCGACCCCCAATTGACGTCCCTGGACAAAGACGATGAGACCAGAGAGGGTCACAAGGAGGGAAGTACCTGTGACATCTAAAAACCATTATTTTCGTGAACCTTGGAAAGTAAGAAACTGAAGTCTAGGAACTAAGGCTGATCAAACCTGCACAGTGTGTCAGAGGTACCTGGGGCTCTCCTGCGTCGATTACCAAGGCAGGGACTAGTGATTGCCAGCGTCAGAAAAGACAGCAGAGCCGGTGTGTCAGAGAGACTGATACCAGACCAGCTTGTGTTTTGAACCAAGGTTGCAAGCTGCAATATTGTATAAAGAGAACAGTGTGCGAGGCGTTTGCAAAGAGCAAGACAGATATAATTGGAAACCAAAAGGAGTAGTTGAACTTTATAATTGAACTTTGGGAGGCTGTGAGAAACCTGAGGGTGTTATCCTGAGCATACCTCGACAATCCCTTATTCAGGTGGCCAGGGAAGGGCTGGCACTCTCAGATCCCAACCCTGGGGGTGGACAAGCGAGGGAGGATCACCTGGTAGGGAAAACCAGGGTTATGCTTGGGGGAATATCCAAGGGGATACGCAGTAGTATACCAAGGAGGAGGGTGAGGGGGATGAAGTCCCTGAGATTTTCCTTGGTTATTCCACATTTACCTCCCTTCAATCCAAAGAAAGTCCCTTAAGAAAATCCTACCACCCTGTTACCCTCAAAAGCCACAACTCCCAGAATCCTTGTTTCCCCATCTCCACTCGAATACTCCCCATCCTTCAGCTCCCAGTCCCACTGGTTATTCTTTCCCAAACACCCAATCTATTATGACAGACAACTACCGTTCCCACAATCCTGGTTATTCCTGTTTGCTTCGCAAACCCTCCTACTCATTTCACAAACCCTACAAAACCTACCCTTCCGAATTCACCAATACGAGGTTTATCATTCCTTGTGACCCATCTTTCCCTTCCTACCCCGCAGAACACTGAGAAACTCTACCCCTCCCCTTTTCTGACACAAACACTTTTTCCCGACCTAAAATGCAAAGAACCAATGTGAAACCTTTTTACCTGACATGTCCAGACGCAAGGGTCAGGCAAAGTCAGGCAATTGATCAGAATCACACACCCCTGACGGCCCTTTCCCTTCCCTTGGGGATAAAAGGTGGAACAAGAGAGCACAGTACGAGCAAGGCAGACTGCACGACGAGACCTGGCAGTTCGAGAGGAGAAGAAAGGCGGCAAATATTGAAAGGCTGATGAGGAGAGACACGACATTGCTCTTCTAAACAAAACCCTACAAACCCTCTGCAGAAGAAATAATAAGACCAAGGACAATAGCCCAAGTGTGCTGCAGCTGATGTCACCCGTACACAGTGCCTTTTGATGCTAAAAAGCCAGAGCGAGGGAGACTCCTGCTTCCGTGGTTTCGGCTTTGACTCCAGTTACAAGGAAAGCTAATCAGTTCATCACAGCCGGTGAGTGGAAGGGAGAACCGATAAGAACCGGGCTGTGGCAAATGAAAGTCGCAAAGTGGCAAAGTGAGAGAAGTTCAAAGAACTGTATGATTGTAAAGGGGAGACCAGCTGCAGAAGGGGACCAGCACCACGTGGATGCTGCTCAGAGAAACTCTGGTCGATCCCCATCTGAGTAAAACTACAGATATCAGAAGGCCATAGGCGAGTCGCCAAGACAGGTCAAAGTGGTCATGCAGGAGGTTAAGCAAAAATCCCCGTACAGTCGAAAGCCTTTGACGTAAGAACTAGAAAGCAAGGGAAGTGAATCCCGTAAACATTGAAAGTAAATGTGAATGTAAAGTTGGCAAGAGTGAACCCGGGTGAGGGATGCTGATGAGAGGGGGCAAAGTCTAAAGTCCCAAGAAACAGTGGGCCTCATTACACAGAAAGGCGGTAGCCATGGCACTATTAGCGTCATGGCTACCCCCTTACTGCCGTCGGAGGCCGGGTTCCCGGAATAGGGACTTACCGGCCTACTCCGACCTTTGCGGGACCGGTAAGTCCCCATTCCGGGAACCATTCCCCATTTCCATTTGAGCCCCCATAGAGCACAATGGGAATGGGGAAGGAGCAAATTACAGTACCGCAATTTGCGGTACCGTTATTTGCACTGAAGTCCCTCGTTGGGTCCTGTCCTTAACGTGTGGTCTGACCACACATTAAGGACGGGACCCGCTGAGGGACCTCGTAGTAGGGCGGTTGGGATTTCCGGCACCGGGGCCCTTACCGGTGCCGGTAATCCCCTACCACCTTCCGTGTAATGAGGCGCAGTGTGTTGACAAAGGTGAACTAAGTTGAGGGATGTCCACTGAAACTGTTTAAAAAGACAATATAATTTTTGAGTGATGGAAAAGCCATAGTGAACCTGGTGGAGGGAGGCTGAAAGCAAAGAGGGGTCTGTGCCCGAAAGCCAGAGTCCCAGGGGTGAATCCAACACCTGAGAAATACGTAGAACAGAACTTTGTGTTCGTTTTTTGTTTTTCTTGGTAAAACTATCAGGCCATCGGGACCAGGACACCATAACCACTGAAGGCCTTGATATCGATAGGAACTGTTTTAGGATCCAAGCGGGAAGAGGGAGATCCAGGGGTGAAGAATCCTCATCCTAAGTAAAACCAGGAAACAAACTTTCATTTTGTTGAAGGGAACTTTTGTTTTGTTATTTGAATAGGTCAGCCCCTCGAAGGCAAGAGACTTTGAAAGTAAAAGAGACTTGGCCATCGAGGTTCCTGATAAACTGGACCAGAACTGTCGACTCGTGCTGGGAACGCTTGAGTGTGTGTTTTGCTCCAAGATCTCATCTTACTCTGTGCTCAAAAAGTGGAGAAGGGAGACCCCAGCTACCGCATCCTGACATATTAATTGTGAACACTTCTTTCTTTTCTTGGGAACCATCCCACACCCCTGTTTGTATTAGTTGTAAGGTTTGGCAATAGCTTTCTTTGTATAGGCCCTTTTTATTTGACACAAGGCCACTACGACTGCCTTATTTTCATTTGATGGTCGACGCTTGCTCCCATGTTAGATTTAGGTTTAGATTAGTCATTTTTCCAACCTTCATACAGTTTAATAAACACTCATGAACTGTGATCACTTGCGTCTGTCTTTACTGTTGTCACCATGAGTTCCTCACAAGGCCAAGAAAATATACCATACACACAGTGGTCCGGCTCCACGTGGTTGCTCATTCAAAAGTCTCTGTTAGGTATCCAACTAATGCTGAGTGTTAGAAAAATGAATATTGAGATCGAAAGCTAAACCCTGTGCACATTTGAAAATGTTTGATAGTTTAATGTACATCACAATTGGTCTGAGCCCGGCTGAGGAAGACTAATTGAGTGAAAGAAAGGGATCTGAGTCCGGCTGAGGGGTATCCGGGGTGAACTGTGAGTCATCCGAGAAAGAATGATTTGAACAAAGTTTGAAAGCGATCTAAGCCCGGAAGAGGGGTATCCAGCGTTGAACTTTTTTGTTTTGAAAAGGATCTGAGCCCGGCTAAGGGGGATCTAGGGTGAACACCCAAATTGAGTGCTTTGAAAGGAAAATAACGTTTTTGTGATCTTTTTGTATGCTAGGTCCTCTGAATCAGGAGACTTGCAATAAGTAAAGAAGCTTGGACACAGAAGGCCCTTCAACTGTGAAAACTGAACTGTATCCTCATGCCGCAGAATTAAATTGAATTGAATTGATATTTTATTTATATCATGCTCGTACATAAGTGTTTCAGAGCGCGACAAGGCAAGGGAGAGGAACGGGGGAGAACAAAACAACGATCTTACTAGGCCCAGTGACAGTGAGAACGCGCAAGTGCATAGAAAAGGGAAAAGGGGAAAAGTGCATGGAAGGGGAGAGAAGTGGAAAGTGCGGAGCAGAGGAGAAACAGATAAATAATAATAAATCAAATAAATAAATAATAAAGGCAATAAACAGTGGTAGTGAAGCCAGCAAGTGGCAAGTGCTGGGTTTAGCAGACAGGGTATGTCTGATAAGTGCAGAAAGAAAAGAAAGGTGGTGGGGGACAGTATGGGTACAGAAACAGACCCCAGTGCAAGGGGTGGCCCAGAAGCAGTGCAGGAGGTTGGCAGGGTGAGCGGGTACCTGGGCCTGGAGGACAAAGGGTTGCCAG
Organism: Ambystoma mexicanum; assembly: GCF_040938575.1. Taxonomy (NCBI): domain Eukaryota; kingdom Metazoa; phylum Chordata; class Amphibia; order Caudata; family Ambystomatidae; genus Ambystoma; species Ambystoma mexicanum. Next base: position 150,779,615 of record NC_090931.1, read on the forward strand.
GTGCACAGTGCAGAGAGAGAAACAGATCATCAGGGGAGAAGGGGGGCAAAGGCAGAAGCAAAGAGGAAGGTCTTGAGGTGCAACTGGAACCAGAGATGGTTCTCCTCAAGTTTCAGAGTGGCAGGGAGGCTGTTCCCTGAGGGAGTTAGAGGTTAGAGGTAGAGGAGTGAAGAGTTTGAGAGGGGAGGTATTTACGGAGGGATAGTTGAAGGTATTTTGGACCCAGGCCTCAGAAAGCCTTGTGGACAATGCAGAAGGTTTGGAATCTAATCCTTGCATCCACTGGGAGCCAATGAAGGGATTTCAGAGCTGGGGAGATATGATCCCAGGGCTTGAGGCCAAGGACTAGTCTTGCAGTCCTTTTCTGGATTAGTTGTAAAGGGCGCAGAGTAGAGGCAGGTAGATTTAGAAAGAGGCTCTTACCATAGTCCAACCTAGAGAGAACCAGAGTTTGGGAGACAGCGAGCCTCTGGGGGAAGGAGAGGAAAGGCAGAGTACCACTGAGGAGGCGTAGAAGGACGTTTGACTTTTTAGAGATATCAGAGATGTGGGCGGAGAAGGAAAGTGTGGAGTCAAAGATGACCCCGAGGTTTTTAGCCTTTCAGGTGGTGGTAGGAGGCCACGGGAGGACAGCCAGAGAGTGAGGTGAAGGATAGTGAAGGTGTACCGATGAGGAGGATCTCAGTCTTGTTGGCATTTAGACAAAGATCGTTGGCGGCACACCCTACTTGAATGTCAGTTAGGCAATCAGAGATGAGAGGAGAGGAGTTGGCTGAGGGCAGCCTGAAAATAAGTTGAGTGTTGTCAGCGTAGCACTGGAAATTTGAACAGAAAATGGCAATGCAGTGGGCGAGAGTTGCAAGGTATTGGTTGACAAGCCAGAGTGAGAGGTTAGACCTCTGGGGAACACCACAGGTAGAGAGGGAGATAGATGTTCGGAAGGACCCAAGTCGGACCTGGCACGGCCAATCAGAGAGGAAAGAGGTCAGCCAGGCCAGAGCCTGATCGGTGATACCGAGGTTATCACGGAGACGGTTGAGCAGGGTCATATGGTTGACCGTGTCAAAGGCAGAAGAGAGATTGAGTAGGATGAGTGCAGAGGGAATGTTAGAGTCAAGGTTGGAGAGCAGATCTTCAGGGATGTTCAGGAGAGTAGTTTCCGTGCTTCTGGCAGCTCTGAAGCCAGACTGGTGGTCATGGACGGAGCCAACATAATCGTAATAAAGGTTAAACTTAGAGATGGCCAGCTTTTCCAGGAGTTTAACCAAAAAGGGAGTAATGGAAATTGGGTGATAGTTAGCCGGACAATGGATCAGATGTGGGTTTCTTGAGAGGAGGATGCACAAGGGAGTGCTTCAGAGGGAAGGGGAAGGATCCTGAGGTAAAAGAGAGGTTTCAAAAACCAGCACGGCCCACAGCGAGGGTATCTTTGCAGAAGCCAGAGTGTGTGCTTTGCTCGAGTGAACCACCTTGTCCCATGCTGAAAACATGGAGAAGGGTGGCCAAGGGCCCGAACATCCAGACATATGATTTGGTGAACACCGCTTCCTTTTTCATGAACATCACCCCACTTTATTTTGTAAATTAGTGGTAAGGGTTGGCAATAGGTTTTTTAGTATAGGCCCTTTTTATTTTGACAAGACTTCAATAGGACTGCATTATTATTATTTGATGGTCGGTAGCTTGCCCCCATCTGTAGATTTAGGTTTAGATAGGCGTTTATCTCACCCTTGTGAAAGTTCAATAAACACTCTTGACCTGTGGTCCCTTGTGTCTGTCTTACTGTTGATGCCATGCCTTCCTTACACAAGGAACTGTAACTATGGACTGGAATATTAAGGCCAGGACTGCAGACAGAAAACAAGGACATTCAGGGCTGGAATCTAGGAAGCTAAAGCCAGGTAAAACAGACAATGGGCACAGAACAAGGAACTGCGGGCAGGGGAAAAAGATCATTGGTAGTAGAGAGCAAGGGGCTGCCGACAGGGCACAGAGTACTGCAAGCAGGAGAGCAGGGCTGCAGTGCAGGATGCATAGACGGGCAGGGCAGAAGGCAGGGGAGTGCAAGCAGAGCAGCAGGGCTGCAAGGCAGAGAGCAAAGGGCACTGGAACAGGTTCTGGAAGCAACAGGACACAGAATAAATCCAAGGATCAAAGCACAGGGGTCTGGGAGCAAACTCAATGCAAGAGCCCTGTGCTCCTGCAGGCAGCTGTTTAAATACTGCCCTGCCCTGTGCTGAAGCAGGCTCATTAGCAGCACTTGGAGCAGCACACATGAAGGTAATCTGCCTCCTCCCTCTATGGTCCTGGGAAAGTGAAGGCAGCACTGATCTCTAAGGCTTATGGGGATTGTAGTTCTGAACTGCTGCATAGGAATATCCAGGGAATGAGAACTGCCATAAGGTGCATTATGGGATATGTAGTTTGTGAAATTGAATAAGGTAATTCCAGAGTCTTGCAAATGGAAAGTAAAGACAAAAATATGAATAGGTATTGTTCCGGGGAGGATCATGGTAATGAATGAGTCCCAAATAGTCCAAAATGTGTGCCAATTGGAGGTAAGCTGTGAACCTCCTTGTAATTTATGTGCCCTGATACCTCCGGGTCTGGTGCGCAATACAAATAAATAAACAAACAGACATGACACCATACCCCTCCCCAGGCCCCCCGTAAATAGTTCAAAAAGAAGAGTAATCCATGGCTTGTCTCACTACAGAAGGGTCTAATACAGTAATAGGAGCACATGAACGCCCACAACCTGTTTAAGGCTTTAAGCGCAGAGTCTTTAGAAGAGGAAACGTTGGCATCTTTAAGAACCTTAGGGCCTCATTACGAGGTAGGAGGTAGCTATGGTGCTATTAGCACTATGGCTACCCCCTTACCGCATTCCGGGTCCGGGTTCCCGAAATAGGGCCTTACCAGGTCATTCCAACCTTGGAGGACCCGGTAAATCCCCATTCCGGGAACCATTCCCAATTCCCATTCGAGCCCCCATAGGGCTCAATGGGAATGGGGATGGAGCTAATAACGGTACCGCAATTTGCGGTACCGTTATTAGCTCTGAAATCCCTTAACGGGTCCCTTCCATAACGCCTGGTAAAACCAGGCGGTAAGGAAGGGACCCGCAAAGGGACCTCGGAATAGGGTGGTAAGGGATTACCGGCACCGGTCTCCTTACCGGTGCCGGTAATCCATTACCACCTACCTTGTAATGAGGCCCTTAGGGTTTGCATCCTGGATAGACACGGTTTCAGAGGCACAAACCACTGACGTGTGCACATGGACTAAGGAACTGTGAAGCTCTGCTGGTCTGCATGGTTTCTTATTTTCTGAAGGCAGAGGTTTTCCTGAAGACTGGCAATGGTACAGCACTGAACGGTGGAACCAGGGCTTCGGCTCCATTAGGAGCTTCAGGCAGGTCTTCCAAATGTTCAAATGTATTGATAGGCGGTGTGATTTTTTTCATTGGAAAGCAAGTCAGGCAAGACAGGAATTTCATTGCATATTGTAAACTTGGGTGCATCATTGTTCACAAATGAATTTTCACTAATGATCAGGTACCTGGAAGGGTACTTTAATGCAGTACTATCCACTAGGCTCTCAGTTGTCTCAGTATAAACAAAAGAGCCCATCTCCACTACAGAGTGATTTGAGGGATGAATATCAGGATTCCCTTGAAGAATTGTACATACAGTCTTTATAAACGCGAGGAAAGGTTTCGAGCAGCATGACACCATCAGTAAAGCTTGGAGAATGTTGTTCAAGTTCATGTCTTTCCTGTTGGTTAGGGAATTATCAGGCAAGGGCAGGCTTTCAGGTGGCTGGCCTTCAGAGTCTTGTGTGTTCAGGTAGATCGTTAGATCTGGGGTATTGACTAGTGTCAAAACTGCACTGCATACTGGTACTGGGTTCAGTTCAGAACTGTTGTCAACGTCTGGCTCATGGTCTGGTGCATGCATGTTCACAGAAACAGAGAACATATCAGGCTTGGTCACTTAAGTAAAGGATGCATGTGTAAGTAAATGACCATCATCCAGGGCAGGAACTGCGCAATCTCTTTAATCACCAGCATCTTCCCTCAGAAAATCACGCATGGTTTGTGATGTGATGGCAGTTTGAGCTGTTTTGCTAACAGGAGGAGTGCATTTTTCACTAGCTGGACAATAGTCTGAGTTAATTTGCCTGGTAAGCAAATTATCTGTGTTAAGCTTTAGCTGGTATGCATATGGTAAGTTCAGGTTTTCCATCTGCTCTGTGTAGGTCTGTATCTGTTTCTTTGTTACCATTCCAGGCTTTATCATGTTGATATTCAGAAACGGGATCTCAGGTTTTGGGGCTAGTGTCATATGGTCTGGTGAATTGTGTCCCTTTGCAAGATACTTAAAATTCAAGTAGACAGACTCATCATAGAGGTCTTCAGTTTGTCTTTGAAGGCACAAGAGCTGTTTGTGTAACTGGTATGTTTCTGTAATACCTCAAATGTCAGACTGTGGTCTAGCAGAGGTACTAGGTGTTGAAATTTGAAGGCTGACCTATTTGATCATAGGTAGTAGGCATTGGGGAAGCGTTAAGGGATCCTATGGTCTGCATTGATCTTTTGTACACAGGACCAGCTACACTGACCTCAGGACACTGAATGTTTTGTCCTGTTGAATGAGTGTTGTTAGCAGTCTGGGGAGGTTGCACAGCTAGCCATGCTGATCTCGAACAAATAATGTTGGCAACAGGGATCCCATTTATGAATTCCTGTGGCATGCCTTCTGAGGTGTAAGAGGTGCCTGTAAGAGGGCTACCATGGAACATTCAAATGGGGAGTAGCGTACTCTGAGAAAGGCACAGTAGCATGCATGCTCTGAGAGCTAAGTACAGCATTGGCAGGAGGCTCTGAACTGATGTGCATGCAATTAGCGGCACTAAAGATGTTCTGGGGATTTTATGTGGGGTGTGCTAGTAATGTTTGTAAACAAGTGATTCTCATCTAGCAGTTCATCTGTAGATAGTAGCTGAGGGTCATAATCATGTATGTCACTGAAATCTGACATTGTTGGACCACTGAGCCACTGTTTATAATAAGCAGCATGCAAAAAGTCATTCTCTTAAATTTATGACTCACTAAGGCAAGTGGCCAAAATGAACCAATGAATTACATAAGCACAAGTGAAGACATGAACAGTAACAGAAATATCCAGTGAAAGAATAGGAAGCAAAAGTGACCAAGGTTCAGGACAGAACAGTAAGAACAAGGTAAAGCAAGAAGACAAGAATCTAAGTGCAAGGGTACAGTTTACTTGAACTGCAGACTATAAACTAAGGACCGGAATCAAGGAACAGCGGACTGAGCTATAGACCAGGAACAAGAAATCTCAGGACTATGATAACAAGGAATGAACTGCAGACTGGTAACAAGCAACTTTAACTGTGACTGGAATAACCAGGGCAGGACTGCAGACAGAAAGCAAGGAAACTCAGCACAGGAATCTAGGAAGCTAAAACCAGGTAGCACAGACAATGGGCACAGAACAAGGAACTGCAGGCGGGGAACAAGATCATTGGTGGTAGAGAGCAAGGGTCTGCAGACAGGTAACAGAGGACTGCAAGCAGAGGAGCAGGGCTGCAGTGCAGGGAGCAGGGCTGCAGTGCAGGGAGAACAGAGGTTCAGGACAGAAGGCAGGGAAGTGCAGGCAGAGTATTAGGGCTGCAAGGCAGAGAGCATAGGGCACTGGAGCAGCAGCAAGTTCTGGAAGCAACAGGACACAGCAGAAATCCAAGGATCAAAGTGCAAGGGGCTGGAAGTGAACTCAGTGCAAGAGCCCTGTGCTCCTGTAGGCAGCTGCTTAAATACGGACCTGCCCAGTGCCGAAGCAGGTTTATTAGCAGCACCTGTAGCAGCACACCCAAAGGTAATCTGCTGCCTCCCTCTCTGGTCCTGGGAAAGTGGAAGCAGCACTGATCTCTATGGCTTATGGGTATTGTAGTTCTAAGACTTGCATAGGAATAGTCAGAGAATGAAAACTGCCACAAGGTGCATTGTGGGACATGTCGTTTTTGTTGTTGGAAATTCCAAAGTCTTGCAAATGGAAAGTAAAGACAACAATAAGAATAGGTATTGTCCTGAGATGATTATGGTAATGAATGAGTCCCAAATAGTCCAAAATATGTGCCAATTGATCCTCCAGTGGCACAGTTGTGACATTATTGCTGTTGAGGTGGCAGGGTGATTTCCTCAGGAGAGACGGGATATTCTTCTCCATAATGTGAGGAAGACTCCATAATTCCAAGATCCCTGATGGTCAATTGCTATTATGCACATCTTTTTAATTATAACATCCCAAAACCCCAAAATCCATTGACAGGATATTATTCATACCTTACAAATACCCAAAACACAACTAACATCTCCCATTTATGATGATATCATAATAGGTGTGAGAAACCAAAGGGTGTCTCACCTGCTAGTCCGCGAGGATCAATCTCTCAGGTGGCTAGGACACGGCATCGCCTTTGGATCCAGACCTTGGGGGTGGACCAGTGCGGGAGGATCACCTGGATGAGGGGTCTTCGGGGAGTGTGGGTAAGGCAGCAGATGGCTAGACGCAGTATTCCCCCCTTTCCCGTACCCATGATCCCTCCAGTTTCATGGGATTCTCCAATTTCCCAACACCCCCCTCCCCCCTTTCCACACGAACACTGGGCCAATGAAGAGGGCGACTGAGAGTAAAAATTCTAACTTTGATCACATCACATTGCACATGTCCCGCTAATTGGGTCAGTCTAAGTCAGGCACTTGACACTAAGGGCATACATCTGATACCAATTAGCTCTCCTCACACGGATAAAAGGCAGAACATAAAGAGACACTCTGAGCAGGGTGGAACATGAGTAAGAGCAGAATTTACAGGGCAAAGGCAAACCTACTGGAGCAGAGCAACAAACCGAGGGATGAGAGCCACGGGTGGAGAAACCCAGGAGTTTCCTGCAGGAGGTTGTTGCCTCCAAAAGGCTGCAAAAGACACCTGGAGAAGGCCAAATCCCAAACAAGAAGGCTGCATTTTATTTCAAGGATTACAGCGACCCTCCTGGGTGAACAACCGAGTTGGGGAGGCGGGGCTAAGCCTGTGATACTGACCTTGACTCGTAAAATGGAAGACAAGAAAGAAACACACAGCCAGTGAGTTGGCAAGCGACGTGTAGAGACCGGTGTGTGCTAATGAAAGATTGGAGTAGCAACATTTTATCGCACAATTGAAGGCTGCACACATGTGGATGAGAGACAAAGAAAGGCAGACCTGCGAATGAACTTTGAAGTAACGATAGCTGGAAAGTCAGTGATAATGATTAATGGAGTGGTCCGGTGAAAGGAAGTAGCCCACTCGAAAATCTCTGTGAAAGATAAAAACTTTGTGGGCAAATAACATAGGAGTGTGAATTGAAAACTGGAAAGTCGAAGTGGTCCTGCGGAGGTCTGTAGAAAAAAACACATATTCACAAGTCTTCGACATCAGGAAACGGTCCGAGCCCGACTAAGGGAGAGCAAAAGTGTAATAAGTGAGGGGAAGGGAACCCTTAAAGAAGGTGAATTAAACTTGGGGAAGGGAACCCTTGCAAGTGTTTTGTTTTGCTGTGAAAGGTCTGAGCCCGATTGAGGGAGACCAATGTGAACTTTTGGTTTGAAAGGTCTGAGCCCGATAGATGGGGACCAATGTGAACTTTTTGGTGAACTGTGTTTTGGAAGTTGTAAAGTAAGACTTTAACGTGGAAGGCCAAACGGGCCTCGATCTACGTCTTGAACTGCCTTTGTGTTAAGAACCTGAGCCAGAGTGTGTCATCTTACATACAGGGACTGCCTTACTCCGTGCTGTTCAACATGGGAAGGAGAGCTGATTCAGCCACATTTATTCTTTGTATTTGAACACTGACTTTCCTTTGCATACATATTCCCCTTTTCACATTTCTTGTACAAGATATAGGGCATGCATTAGGTTTTTGTTAGTATAGGCCATTTTGATTTGATGGACTCAACTAGGACTGTTTTATTTATTATTTGATGGTCGAGAATACTCCCATTTTAGCTATAGGGTAAGTAGGAGTTTCTTCAACCACATTTAAACTTCAATTAATGTTTTACAAATGGTATCCTTTGTGTCACTGTCACACTTGTGATACCATGCCTCCCTTACATAGGCAAGAATCCCAAACAGAATTTCCTTAAAAACTCAGTTAATTCTATGGACTCCAACTCCCATAGTGCCTCGGGTACTGAGATGAAGAAGAGGGACAAGGAGTTAATGTGGATTAAGAAAATCCCTAAACAAAATGTGCGGTCTAGTTGTTGTAGAAGAAACCAGATGTGTGGGGCATTTAAAGATGAATTGCACCGACAATCAGATGTTGTGTGTGGAGTCAGAGAAAGAAGGCACAGTCCGGGCAAAGCAAAGGGAACAGCAGCAAGGAAAGGGAGACATGCTGGAGCAGATCGTGTGGGAGCAGGCAGGTGCTCCTGAGCTGCCGTTCATCAGCCTGTGTTACCGTCATGGTAGAGACCCGGAGGAGTGAGGCAGGCTTCAGGGAGAAGCCATGAGGAAACCAGCAGCAGTGTGGAAGCTGTACGGGGAGCCAAGCGGGAGACGCCATTCTCACCTTGAAACTGCACTGCATTAGGGTACAGGAGGCCAGGGATGCAAGGAAACACTAGTGATGTATCCCAAAGACGGGGGGGGGGGGCGGGGCGTACCGACAAGCACACAGACAGTTAAAAGTGTCATTTGAATACCGACCAAGTACATTTGAAAGACTGTATTTGCACAATTCCTCATGCCTGAAATGTCAATATGAGGAAAACAGGAGTAAATGTTATTATAAGCAAGTGAATGATAATGAGGAAGCTGTGAGTCAAGATTTACATGCATGAAGAATTCATATGGAGAAAGATGGAGTAACCATTGCCCTAAGCAAATAAGTGTTGTTAAAGAAGTTGAGAAGTGGAACTTGAACAAGTCTTCATATCTGAGAGGTCCAGATGAGGTAGCTTCAGTCAAGTAAAACAAGAAGTGGAACTTGAGCTTGTCTTCAAATATGATACGTCCATATGGGGGAGCTTGAAGCAAGTGAAATCCAATATCAAGGAAGTATAGACAGTATAAGAGTGTTACAGTGCTATACTGGAAGATAAAGAAAGTGAGCATTGTGGAAAGACCTGATAAACAAAGCACAACAGGCAAACAAACCCTTTAGGAGAAAGATATCTGGCAGGGGAGTACACCAGGGGATCTGCAAGAGCCAGAAGGGGGGATTCCTGGCAAGGGAGAATACCAGGTAATCACTAAAGCCTATGACAAAGAGAGATTCAGCAAAAGAACCTGGCACAAGAGTATACCAGGAGATCTAAAGAGTTAATTGAAGAATTCCTGGCTGGGTATTACACCAGGAAAGCATTCTTGGAACGGTAATGTGAAAGAGACATTTTGCCATCCTGTCATTTGTGAAGTACTGAGACAAATAGACATTCTTACATCCTTTAAAGCTGAAGAGAATTATTTTGCCACCTTCCAGTCAATGTACGGGAAAGGGCATTTTCTTCCATTTCCGTACAATCACTGTTTGGGAAAGACACTTTTTGCCATTTCTTTAAAGACTGCTTTAAACACAGACCGTAAGAAAGACACTATGGTTGACTTACCTAAAATACTCCAGGGTAAGGGAACACTTCCTGGATTCAAGGATTATTTTTTGAACTTTTATATTGGTTGGTTTCCACACCCTTTTCATTAAGTACATTCCATAGTGCCTCGGGTACTGAGATGAAGAAGAGGGACAAGGAGTTAATGTGGATTAAGAAAATCCCTAAACAAAATGTGCGGTCTAGTTGTTGTAGAAGAAACCAGATGTGTGGGGCATTTAAAGATGAATTGCACCGACAATCAGATGTTGTGTGTGGAGTCAGAGAAAGAAGGCACAGTCCGGGCAAAGCAAAGGGAACAGCAGCAAGGAAAGGGAGACATGCTGGAGCAGATCGTGTGGGAGCAGGCAGGTGCTCCTGAGCTGCCGTTCATCAGCCTGTGTTACCGTCATGGTAGAGACCCGGAGGAGTGAGGCAGGCTTCAGGGAGAAGCCATGAGGAAACCAGCAGCAGTGTGGAAGCTGTACGGGGAGCCAAGCGGGAGACGCCATTCTCACCTTGAAACTGCACTGCATCAGGGTACAGGAGGCCAGGGATGCAAGGAAACACTAGTGATGTATCCCAAAGACGGGGGGGGGGTGGGGCGTACCGACAAGCACACAGACAGTTAAAAGTGTCATTTGAATACCGACCAAGTACATTTGAAAGACTGTATTTGCACAATTCCTCATGCCTGAAATGTCAATATGAGGAAAGCAGGAGCAAATGTTATTATAAGCAAGGGAATGATAATGAGGAAGCTGTGAGTCAAGATTTACATGCATGAAGAATTCATATGGAGAAAGATGGAGTAACCATTGCCCTAAGCAAATAAGTGTTGTTAAAGAAGTTGAGAAGTGGAACTTGAACAAGTCTTCATATCTGAGAGGTCCAGATGAGGTAGCTTCAGTCAAGTAAAACAAGAAGTGGAACTTGAGCTTGTCTTCAAATATGATACGTCCATATGGGGGAGCTTGAAGCAAGTGAAATCCAATATCAAGGAAATATAGACAGTATAAGAGTGTTACAGTGCTATACTGGAAGATAGAGAAAGTGAACATTGTGGAAAGACCTGATAAACAAAACACAACAGGCAAACAAACCCTTTAGGAGAAAGATATCTGGCAGGGGAGTACACCAGGGGATCTGCAAGCGCCAGAAGGGGGGATTCCTGGCAAGGGAGAATACCAGGTAATCACTAAAGCCTATGACAAAGAGAGATTCAGCAAAAGAACCTGGCACAAGAGTATACCAGGAGATCTAAAGAGTTAATTGAAGAATTCCTGGCTGGGTATTACACCAGGAAAGCATTCTTGGAACGGTAATGTGAAAGAGACATTTTGCCATCCTGTCATTTGTGAAGTACTGAGACAAATAGACATTCTTACATCCTTTAAAGCTGAAGAGAATTATTTTGCCACCTTCCAGTCAATGTACGGGAAAGGGCATTTTCTTCCATTTCCGTACAATCACTGTTTGGGAAAGACACTTTTTGACATTTCTTTAAAGACTGCTTTAAACACAGACCGTAAGAAAGACACTATGGTTGACTTACCTAAAATACTCCAGGGTAAGGGAACACTTCCTGGATTCAAGGATTATTTTTGAACTTTTATATTGGTTGGTTTCCACACCCTTTTCATTAAATACATTTCAGAACATTTACCGTGGACCTTTTGATTATCTGTTTCAGTTTGAGGGTCAAATGTAGTTTGGACACAAGGGGCCTCATTACAAGTATGCCGGTCCGGAAATAGCGGTACCGGTTGCTCCGTACTGACACCTTTTTCTGTTCCGGCATACTGAGTTGCGAAGGTGCTGACACCGTCACTGCAAGTGACCCCCCGTATCTGGCAACAACATGCCCGGAATCTGCAACAAGACGCATCTGCCGTGCCTGAGATACTGGCATGGTGTTAGTAAGTGCACATTCCGAGCTCCACGCACACGAAACACTGGCGTTGACATGCCGGTAGCACCGTGAACATTGCGCTGGAAACACCGAAATCGCAGACCAGGCGTTAAGTAGAGTGAGGTGTGTAGAAACATGCCACAGGTGGCCAGAAGCAGCCCAGGTGACCCCAATGAGCACTGCAAAAGCACAAAGGACCACTCCCACACCCCACACCACTTCCAACACTACCATAGCTGGAGGCCATGCATGCATGCCTACTACTTGAGGAGGCAGGGAGGCAAAGGATGCAGCAGAGGCACTTGCGAAGAAGGATGGCCATCATGGCCCAGCAAAACAACAATGGCCAGGAGGTTGCAGCCTGCAGGCAGCCACCAATACCATGCATAAGGGCCACACCCTTCACCCTGAGCCAAAGCCAGATCCACACCCTCTACTTGCTTGACAGGGACACCATCACTTGCATAGTGGACCTGATCCATGACGACCTGGTCAGCCTGATACAGATCCATACAGCCATCACCCCCTTGCTCAAGGTAGTGTCTCTGCTACACTTCCTAGCCACGGGCACCTACAACACACTGTGCGTGAACTGCATGGGCTATCGCAACCCTGTTTCTTGCGTGTTCTGTTTCAGGTCATTGATGCACTCCTGCGTCACGCTGGAGATCACATCAGCCTACACAGGACAGCTGACCAGGTCAATGCCACTACAATCTTCTTCCATGCCCTTGCAGGCATGCCCAATGTGATAGGTGCATTGGACTGCACACGTGTGGAGTTTGTGTCCGGGCATGCCGTTGAGGCAGTGCACCACTACAGAAAACTCTACCCTACCACTCACTCAAAGTGCAGATGGTGGGTGATGCCCGCCACCTCATCACCCACTGCTGTGCCAGATTTCCCTGTTCAACCCAAGACTCCATGGTGCTGTGCAACTCCACACTGCCAGGGTACATGGCACGTCACAGTGGAGAAAGTACCTGGCTGTTGGGTGAGTGTAACTACTTGGGCATGTGCACTGTTGAATTGGAGGAGGGGCAGAAAACACCATAGTGTACCTGGCTGTTGGGAGAGTGTAACTACCAGGGCATGTGGACTGTTGAATTGGGGGGGAGGTGCAAAAACATCATAGCGTACCTCTGGCTTTTGGGTGAGTGTAACTACCAGGGCATGTGCACTGTTGAATTGGCGGGGGTGGGCGGTGACAGAAAATACCATATCGTACCTCGCTATTGGGTGAGTGTAACTACCAGGGCATGTGCACTGTTGAACTGGGGGGGGAGGGTGTAGAAAACAACATAGCGTACCTGGCTGTTGGTCGAGTGCAACTACCAGGGCATGTGCCGTGTTGAATTGTGGGTATGTACAACACCTATCAGCAGTGGATGTGTGCAATGCACAGTAATAGCATGCCTGAGTGCAAGGCCTTGACAGGCGTGCCTCAATTGACCAAACTGATCATGTGCATGCATAACAACATCAAATCCGTACAGCAATATCAAAAGCACTGCATGTACCAGAATGCATCAGACCAATGTGACAAATTCAAACACAAACACAATCACCAACACCCACACCACCTGATGCACAAACTGTTAACACTTGTGGATCAGAACACCCCACCTGCATACCACTAGTGTCCCGCACATCAAGTATCCAGGTCCCCTGCCTGTTTGAAGTGAACATACACATAATCATGTGGCCTGAGTTTGAAATGATTAGCCACACATATCTATGATTGAGACACATGGCCATCATAGGAATATTGCATTGGAACACAATGATAACACACACATCAGTCTCATTTGTGTGTGTTGTAGTGAAAGGGTCAGAGGTCATGGCGGCTGTGAATGGGCCATGTCAAAGCGACTGCACACCACACACCCAGCACACATATTGACAATGCATATTTGCTTCATGCCAATCATAAGGCTGTCCTCACCTTCTCCATCCATGAAATCCAAGTATGGTATTTCTCAGTAAATATGTCAACAGCCATCATTTTGCAATAATCAGTGAAGCTGTTCAACCACTCCCATGCAGCACATCATGTACCTCGGAATGCAAGTACGCCTTCAGACATGTACAGATTTCACATAAATTTAGAAGCACATATCAACAGAGATGAACGTCCTTACCCATGTGAGCCATGCCTACTAGGACTGTGGCACCCGGCAGGGTCGGCCATGTCGGGCACACCGGCTGTGTCAGGCCGAGGACTATTTTCCTGTCCATTAAACAATGCCACCTGGTGATGGCACCTGCCCAATTACACCTGTACAAGCCACCATTGTATTTAGCGCTTGTCATTACATTTACATAGATGACTGTAGACATATATCCCTGACATCACCCTGATACTACTCAAAATGGCCCATACAATGCATGGACAACCCATCACACTGACAATGCGCAATTCTACTACCTAAAATAGGACATATGCTTCGTAACCAGCAATTTGCATGTGCAATTTTGCATTGTTTAATAACCAGCACGAGCAAGGATACAACTCTGCCCATATCCGTACTCATTGTACATTTGAACAGACATTTGGCCTGTTAAAGGCGAGGTTCCGCTGCCTGAGCAGATTGGAAGGCGCACTTATGTACAGCCCTGTGAAGGTGGGAAAGATAGTCCTTGCCTGTGCCATGTTGCACAACAATGTATCATGCACAAAGTCCCACTGCCCGCCGACACAAACATGCACCCACCAGAGGCAGAGGAGGATGTGAGTGATGATGAACTGCCAATTGCACATTGCCGTGATGGCATGGATGGCCCTGTTGCACGAGGGGAACTTATTCACCACTATTTCTGATCACTTGACACACACACATGGCACAGGCCCGCTAGCGTACTGGGCACTGCACAGTAAATAAATCACTCACTTACACTGAAAAAGCAATGTCCAGTCATGATTTCTATGCAACAGCAACTGTTATTTATGATATGAAAATATTTACAAATGTGCAACGAAATAACTGTCAATACTATCCCTCCCCAATCACCCTCGCCAACTATCCCTACCCCCTCACCCTACCCAACTATTCCTCCCCTGAGCCCCTCCCCCACTGTCTCTACACAACTCCTGTCATGTTTGGCAAACATGACTTGCACAAGTCACAGACAGGGCACATATGTGTCCATAGCCTATTTTCGTCCCCTATTCGGGTCAGGCGTGCGGCTGTGTGCCAAGTGGGCCAGCTGGATTGAAAGCCGCCTTGGGCTGCTCTGCACTGAACTAGCAGGCGTTGTACTTGTACTTGTGGATGGTGCATGGGGAGTGCCGTGGGCTGTCTGTCCAGGAAGGCCTGGAGAAACACAGCCAATGTCTCGGCTATAGATGACATTACACTTTTCCACTCCCATATCCTCCTGGACATCTGCACAATAGCACGTGTACAGCGGCCAAGTGCACCGGAATTACAGCATTCACTAGCCTGGATGCTCTCACGCACAAGCTGTGCCTCCTGGATGTGCTGCACCAGGGCTGTCAAGGCATCCTGGCGTTGTTAAATGCGGATGAGTCTGCTATCGATTTCCCTCACACTGGAAGGGTGGGCATTGTGGGCTAATTGGGCCCATGGGGCTGAATAGCAAGGGCTCATCAGTGCTGTGGCCGGTGGTATACCCCGTGTCCCCTGCACCGTTGTCAGCTGTGTCCTCTACAATGCATGCATGTGCACATGGTTGTGGCACTGCTGCAGCTGGGGCTGCCGGGGTGGGTGCAGCTTGTGGGACCAGAGGTGGCAGGATGGGTTGCACTGGTGGGACCGGAGGTGGATGGATGGGTTGCACTGGAGGTGGCTGGATGGGGTTCACCGGTGGGACCGGAGACGGCTCAACAGGTGCAGATGGGGTCATAGTGGCAGTTATGCCTGTTGAGGCTGTGGAGTCCTGGGTGAAGGTGGTGGTCCGTTGTGTTCGGCGGCGTCGACCACTGTTGCCCCTTGAGGCGCTTGGATGGGCCTCTTCATTTTCAGATGATGTGCCTGAGGGAGTCAGAAAGGCAGGTTGTCAGTGATGAGTGTGGATTGATGAGGCAGAGATCCATGTTTATCTTTTCTGTTCTGTGTCAGGGACTTGGCGGGGGACATGGCATGGTGCACACATGCTTGTGTCATGCATACTGTGTGGGTGGATGTGTGATGTCCGTACATGGTAGGCTGGTGTGCTGGAGATACTGTTGTGGTGTACTAACAGTTGCTCGGTAGGGCGTTAGGGGTGTGGCCTACACACTGTGTGATGTTGGGTTGGGGAGGGGTGTGCCATGGATGGGATCACCATGTACCTGCTGCCTATAGCACTTACAGGGATAGGCAGCAATTTCTCCTCATGGGTCAGGCTGGCTGGGACGAGGGAGTCACGTTTCTTTGGTGTGTGACACTGGTCATTTGTTGGTGGTGAAGGTGCTAAGCACTGATGTGACCTAGTGCCAGAGGAAGCACGGCGGACACTGGCAAATTTTGCTGTGGCAGCTGGATATGTGTGTGAGTGGCAGCAGAAGCATGTTCTGTTGGCAGTACAGTGTGTCTGTGCTGTGTTCTAGGTGTATTAGTGGTATGAGTGAGGTTTTGGGGGAGGATGTATGTCGGTGTGTGCACCCAGGTTGCAAGTCTCGGGGGGGAAAGGAGGCAGGCAGGGCTTTATTGGTGTTGTGCACGACACACCTGACATTTATGTCACATTTTGCTGCAGTAGTGGGTGCAGAGTAGACAGGGAGGTTGATGTTACATTGGGGTTATCTGCACTCACCAGCCTCCTCAGGTGGCCTGGCTCCAGCCTCCGCAGCACTGACCCCTTCTATTGCCTCGAGGTGCAACACACTGCTGCACATCACCTCCCAGGGCAGCAGGTGGATTGGGAACGCGCTCCTGCCACCTGTGGCCATGCCCTGTCTGCGCTGGGCCGAGATGAGGTTGCGTACCCTCAAGCACAGGTCGTCCCACCTCTTGTCGCAGTCTCACACAGTGCTGGGTGTTGTGCCAACTGCAAAGACTCTCTGGGCAGCCTCCTCCCAGATGGTCTTCTTCTGCAGCTGGGCCTGCCTGCGCTGGTCATTTGCAAAAAGTTCATCAGCCTGCTTGAATATGATGTCTGACAAAATGTTCAGCTCCGCCTTGCTGAAGCGTGGCTTGCACCTCCGGGTCTCTTAGACTCTTGATGCCATGTTAAGGGTGGAGTGTCTGTGGTCAGGATTCTGTTATGTCGCTGATGCTGCCAGGATTGCGATGGATTGTGTTTTAGTAATGGCAGGCGGACGATTTCCTGTTTCGGCGAACACTGTATTTCCGGTAACGGTATTTGCAGCACCGTTGTTACCGGTGCCAGTGGCTCTGAAACGGTGTTCCTGGATTCTAAGTCACCGGCACTGAGGACGACAGTGTTGACATTTTGGGGGGCTTTAGTTGGCATTTTCAGCATGCTGGTGCAAGTATTACGCACTCTTATCGCGATCAGGCATTTCACTAGGTCTACTTAGTCAGCAGTTTTACTGAAGCTATATCTCCCTTTTTTACTCAGTTTTCTTTTTCAGCATTCATCCACCATGCTCTGAACATGGTGGAGACTTGCTTACTTTTCATAGCTTATTTTTGGTAACTCTATGAACATATGAGTTATTTTGTATATATTTTACATATCAAGATGGTTTTGAGTTCTACATGTTTGGTTTTTGACATCTTGTGAATGTTTTCCCTCTCTAGTGGCTCAATGAGCAAGCACTGTAAGGGAGGCATGGTATCACAAGTATGACACTGACACAAGCGATACATTTCAAAACCTTTATTATATTTGTGGGGTATGGAAAAAAACCTACTTTGCCATATGGCTATGATGGGAGTAGTCTCTACCATCAAATAATAAAGAAAACACAGTCCTAGTCAGTTTTTGTCAAATCAAAATGGCCTATACTAACAAAACCTAATGCCTGCCCTATCCCTTATACAAAAAGTGTATAAAGGGCAGTGGTCGAAGTGAGCGGGAGCATTCGGGAGCGGTGCTCCTATACTTTTTTAAATTACCTTTTACAGCTCCTATACTTTTATTTTAAAAAGAAACCATTCCGGAATGGTTTTCTTTTAAAATAAAAGTGTAGGAAGAAGTTGAAACCTTCACTTTCAGTGGACTGCACTGAACGTTCCCTTAAACATCAGGTGCAAGTGTTTTGGGGGGTGTATTGTGTGTTTGAGGGGTTGTGGCAATGGAGTTTGTGGGGAGCAGGGGCAGGCCAGCAGGGAACATAGCTCCACTATTTCTTTTCATACACTTTGACCACTGGTAAAGGGTAATATATATGCAAAGGAAAATCAGCGTTATAACATAAAATATCAAGATGTCTGAGTCAGCCCTCCTCCCCACGTTGTACAGCACAGAGTAAACAACCCCCATAGACAGGAAGACACACTCTGGCTCAGGTTTTCAAAACAAAGGCAGTTCAAAACGTGGATTGAGGCCCGCCTGGACTTCCACATTAAAGTCATTTATTTTAGCATTCCAAAAGTTCTTTCACAGTTCAACAAAATGTTCACATAGGTCTCCCTCCATCGGGCCGGACCTCTCAAAGCTTTAACGGTTCAGATAGGTCTCCCTCAGCTCAGCTCGGACCGTTCCATCAACAAGTACCTGATTCAATGCAGATCTCCCTCAGCCGGGCTCAGACCTCATAATCACAGAGTTTGCAGGGTTTCCCTTCCCCTAGCTTAATTCACATTCGTTAGGGGTTTCCTTCCTCTAACTTATAACACTCCCTGTCTCCCTCAGTCGGGCTCAGACCTTTTACTTATGTCGAAGACTTTCAAATGTGCAAGTCTTTTACTATAGCCCTACGCAGGACCACTTCGACTTTCTCTTTAGCTCATACTCTTGTGTTATTTGCCCCAGTGTCTCTTGGTCTTGGTAGTTCAGTACCATAAGCACAAAAGTTTAAAGAAATATTCCTCTTCATCATTGGTTAGCTTTCTTTCAGGTCTCATCAGCATGTGTGCAACCTTCACTTGTGATATATACTGTTTCAGCTTCAATCTTTCCATGACACAAACCGGCCTTTCATGTCTGTCACTAGCTCACCGGTTGTGCGCGTTCCTTTCTTGTCTGTGCAGCTTAGATTCACGTGTCAAAGTTAATACCACAGGCTTGGCCTTGTCTCCCGAACTCTGTTGTTCACCTGGGAGGGTTGCTGTCTTCCTTGAACCGCAATGCAGGTTTCTTCTTGTCTGCGATTTGGCTTTCTTTGCATCTCCTACATGGTTTCCCAGAAGCAACAAACTTCTGCAGGATCTTTAGGGTTTCTATACCCTTTGCTCTAGTCCCTCGATTGGTCATCCTTCTCCAGTAGATTCGCCTTCACCCCGGAAGATCTGTTCCTTCCTGTGTTCCACCTTGCTCAGAGTGTGTCTCTATGTTCTGCCTTTTATCTGTGTGGGGAGAGCTAATGGATATCAGATGTATGTAATTAAAGTCAAGTGCTTGACTTTGCCTGTCCCAATTAATGGACATGTCCAATGAGATATGTAAGGGTTAGCATCTTTATTCTCAGTCACCCTCTTCCTCGGCCCAGTGTTTGTGCAGAAAGGGAGGGGAGTTGGGACCTTGGAGAATCTTATAAAATAGGATGGGGGATGGGTACAGGAAATGTGGGAATACTGCATCTCACCATCGGTTGCCTCACCCCCACTCCTCAAAGACCCCTCACCTAGCTGAACCTCCCGCACTGGTCCACCCACAGGATCGGGATCCAAGGGCGATGGGCATGCCCTGGACACCTGAGAGAGAGATCTCCGGAGACTAGTAGGTGAGACACCTTTTGGTTTCTCACAGCATACTAGACTTGATTGTATGGGAATCTTTAATATGGAGACAGGTATTGGTTTGCATTTGTTTATTATGCTGACCTTTTATGAATTTTTTGGTTAGTTCTTTACTAACCGGTTGTTTTTAATGTTTTTCGTTTATAATTTTCCTGCTCACATTATTTCTCTGCTTAGTTTTTAGGGGATTTTGATATAGAGCTGCCCTGAGGAACGATATAATTCTATCCGAAATGTATTGGCCATCTCTTCTGTTTTCCTCTGTTTTATGCCAGATTTTCATGATTTGTACATTACAATCATTATTTTGCATTCAACTATTCTGGAGTCACATTATATAACTACTTGAAGTATGAACAGTATCGATGATGGTGCATTTTCTTGCACTTTCGCTGTGAGCACACGTTGTTGAGGCTTTGCTTGCCTCAATCTTTTTGTGTGGACTTTATCTTGCCCGTTCATGGTGGTTGGGTTGCTGCAGTGCTCCTTATACAGTGATAACAATGAATCTATCAGATTATTATGTATTAACAGGCTGTGCCAACGTATCTATATTTAGTTAGGCCAAGACTGGCGCACCAAGAGGGGCATCACCTATAGATACCATTGCATTCAGAGAGTCAGCAACCTCTAAATGTAATGTGCTGAAAGCCCCCAAATGTCTTCCATGCGGTAATGGATTAGCTACAAGCTGGGACATAGTGAGTCTGCTCTGCCCATGAGGCCTGGACCATCCCCGTCTTGTCTCCAGCGATCTGAGTACTCATTACTTCATGATCATTGGTTGAATCTAGAGCCTTTATAGGCTTTGGAGCTAATGCTTGATTGCCATGCCCAGCTCCCATAGCCTGCTCCTTGACTATTCCTATAAAAGAGGTAGCCATAGCAGTTAATTGGAGAGACAGCAGAGACTTCCTTGCATTCCCTGCCATAGCCTTAGAACCAGTTTGAGAACTAGAGAGTGTGTAACAGAGGGCCTTTAGTTCTTTTCAATTTAGTGATTCCTGTGAGAGTATTCCTCCTGTTCCTCCTAAGGAGCAATCTGTGTTTCGCCGTGTTTCGGCGGGTGGGCAGAGGGAAATGTCTCTGAAATTTGGTGGAAAAAAACACAATTTTCAGACATTTCACTCTGGCCACCCACTGAAACACACCGCCAACAACACATGTCCTACCATCCTGCATTCCCACAGGTGTCCCGACGAAAACGGTACCTCACATGTGTGGGTGCACTTACCTGGGCACAAAGGGAAAAGGCTAACCCACTGGTAACCCCAAGCCTTTCGGCAGAGCAGATTTTGCTCATGTGGACAACATACAGATTTGGGCCTAGGGTGTCGAAGCCACCAAGGAAAACAGGGAACCCCATGCATTTCCAAAAGAGGACACCAGTGGGAATCCACAGAGGTCTGACTTGCGCGAATCGCCCCAAAATGTATTACCCACAATCCCCGGCAAAGTCTGAAATTTGGTGAAAAAACTACTATTTTCAGACATTTCCCTCTTGCCACCCACCGAAACACGCTGCCAACACCACATGTCCTACCTTCCCACGTTCCCACAGCTGTCCCGATGTAAACGGTACCTCACATGTGTGGGTGCACCTACCTGGGCGCAAAGAGAAAAGGCTTAACCACTGGTAACCCCCTAAGGGTTTGGGGAGACAACCTACAGATTTGGGCCTAGGGTGTCAAAGCCACGAAGGAAAACAGGGTACCCCATGCATTTCTGAAAAGAAGACACCCGTGGGAATGCACAGAGGTCTGATTTGTGCGAATTTCCTCAGAATTTATTACCCACAATCACAGACAAAGTGAAAATTGTGTTTTTTCCACTAAATTTCAGACTTTGTAGGGATTGTGGGTCATAAATTATGGGGCGATTCGCGCAAGTCAGACCTCTGTGGATTCCCACGGGTGTCTCATGGGGTTCCCTGTTTTTCTTCGTGGCTTCGACACCCTAGGCCCAAATCTGTAGGTTGTCCACATGAGCAAAATTCCTGAAAATCTGCTGTGCGAAAAGACTTGGGGTTACCAGTGTTTTAGGCTTTTCCCTTTGCACCCAGGTAGGTGCACTCACACATGTGAGGTACTGGTTTCGTCGGGAAACCTCTGGGAACACGAGAAGGTAGGCCATGTGTTGTTGGCTGCGTGTTTCGGTGGGTGACCAGAGTGAAATGTGCAGAAATTGTGTTTTTTTCTGTCATTTCCCGATTTCCCCCCAAACTATGGAATCTTTCCCTACATAGTTGTTGCCTGACCTGCGCAAATCACCCCTTCCTGAACTTGGAATATTGTCTACTTTTTAGAAATGTATGCCTTTCTGTCTTCCCATTCAGCTTTCCTACCCTTTTCTTCCATTCCGTCCACGCATGTCCTATTGGATAAAAAACTCCAAAATCACCTACCTCTCACAAAATGGCTGATTAGCATATCAAAATATGTTATTTTGGTTTCCACTCAATCTGTTCTTGAAAGCCTGGAAAATGGCGAATTCAGCACAGCAAACGATTTGTTCCTAGCTCTTACAAGGAAAACACCACAGGCTTCTTTGTACAACATTTTATTGGCCTTTTCTGAAAAAAACCCAAATGTTCTCCTTTTTGGTTATTTTCTCTCACCCCCCTAGAGCAAACTAGGATTCCTGGGTGGCGTTACGACTGCTTACATGTGGGAAAAAAGGGGTCAACCTTGGCCGAGATATCTCATGTAACAAAGAAGTTACAAGGGATTGAATGGCGACATACCGAAATCACTAGAAAAGGCCTTGGCCCTGGGAGGAAATTCCCATGGCAGTTAAGGGGTTAAAACGGTAAAGCCCCAGAGGAGATATAATTTGTAAGGTAGCTCAGTTAGTTAATTCTCCAAATGCAGATTGTGCACAGGAATATGTAACACGTGTTTCAGCACTTGGCTTAATCTTCCGGTGGGATAATAGGGAGAGTGAATGCATTCAGCTTCCGATGCAACACAGCATTTTCCATGTCAATTGGTTCAGAAAAAGTGGTGGAAAACACTATTACTGTCGCTTTTTCTAATTGGCCAGATTTTCGTGCATTTTCTGGGTGGAGTTCGGGAGCCAAGTGGATACACCAGGATCCCCTGTATTTCCCGTTCCACCAGACAAATACGACCTTACTGCCAGCATGGATTCTCATGCTGGAAATAAGGAAAGGGATTCCTCTGGGATCTGCTGGGAAATGAAACCTGGTAAAAGCGGGCAGAGTCCAGAGGAAGCCATTGTCAATTCAGCCAGCAATCACTAATTGCGCAAGGTATTTACACTGTTCCAAAGTGGAAAAGCAATGTGATTTCACCTGGTTTTACGCTAAAATCTTCCATTTTGTGGCGAAAAACTAAAAACGTGCGCCAATGGAAGTGGTCCACTCCATGCAGTTTACTTTGCACCTTGATGCTTGGGGGTTTTGCGTAATGCTACACATGAAATAAATAAATAAATACATTTAACATGACCCCAGATAAATGCCAATTCGTGATCAGAATGAGTGAACATGGCATGTCGCTGGTAAGAGGGTGTCCTGTGCTTCTTGAATGTGTTGACAAATGCCCTTAATTGCCATCTCGCGTTAAGCAGGTGCTTAAACCCATCAGTGTGGATTGTGCAATAATAAGTCGACAGAAGTATTTCAAATGGCCAATTTCGCTCTTTGGGTGACATTGTCAAATTGGGAGAATGTTGCCCAGCATGTGTCACTTTCTCTGCGGAGTGAATTGTGCCCACCCCGAGGAAGAAGTGTGAAAAACTCACAAGGGCACTGTGCCCTGCTCTTTCTGCGTGTGTCTTCCCCATACGGTGACAGATGCCGACTCAGACATGGGTAAGTCTCAGGTGGCAAGCCTGTACCCTAGTTGATGTGGCAAAGGATTCCAGACTTCTGAGGCTGATAACATTAGTAGCATTGAGTTACACGTCACCTGACAGGTATGTGTGATAAAGTTGCAAAGCAGAGCTGTTAGTGGGCTAAAGCAGGAGGCAATGTCTGCCCACCCTCAAAGGGTACGTACAGCCAAAGGTAATAGGCCCCTGCCCCCATCATGGCTATAGGGGCCAGGCTCCAAACCAGGGCAAGAATGCCCTCCAGTCATCCATGCCCACGAATAGGGTACCCCTCGTGCTCCAAGAACCCTGTTGAGCAACCTCTGTGCTTTCCAGGTGATACTAATGTAATTTAAAGCCAGAAGTCTAAAAGGTAATCGCTTCATTGCAGCTGGAAATTAGCTCCTGGCATGATCAAAATGTCTTAACCATGTGTGACATCATCCCCTTCATTTATAAGCAATATGTGTGTTCTTGTGTTTCTTCATCCACTGAATTACTGTTAGAAACAAAGGCAAGAGTTGTGTCTCTTGTGTAGGCATTAGGAAGGCAGTTGCCAGCCTCTGGCATAATATGCCCATGTCCTTCCAATATTGGCTAGCTGTTGCCCTCTCATGGCCAGGTAGAACCATCATGGCAGTGACTAGCAAATGCCTTTCCCCTGCAGACAGAAAAGCGGAAATAAGGGGCCAATTCAAGACACGGAACAAATAGAAGTTAAGACAGACTGCAGCTGCTATTGCTGTGTTAGGGAGAATATGTTGAGTGTTCAAGGTAGGAGGTATGTATTAAGCAAGTAATCAGTGAGACAAGGGAGAGGCAAAGAAAGACCAGAGGGGCTTTTTGAATAATGTAACAGGGCAGAGGACCCATGCTCTGCCATCCTAGTAACATATGAGAGAATCAAATAGATTAGGCTTTACAGCAAATGTTAAACGAGAAAGCAACAGAGTCCTGCTCTGCATTCAGAATAACAAAGGCAAAGAAAGGCTAGGCTCTGAAGCCAGCATGAGATGGAATAAGAGGGACCAGGCTCATCGTGAGAGACTGGCCCGGCACTCGCAGGGGCGCTAGAGGGGCAGCCCACATAGCGGGCTGCCCCTCTGGCCACCCCCCTGGGTCCACATACACCCCACCTACTAGGCAGCCCCCAGGTCCGACACATCTGGCCATAGACCTGGGGAGTGCTTATAAGGGGGTGGGCTTGCGATCGCTCATCCTCTTTGTTTGCCCCCCCCAGAG
This sequence comes from Ambystoma mexicanum, assembly GCF_040938575.1. Taxonomy (NCBI): domain Eukaryota; kingdom Metazoa; phylum Chordata; class Amphibia; order Caudata; family Ambystomatidae; genus Ambystoma; species Ambystoma mexicanum. The sequence goes on from NC_090931.1 coordinate 150,804,069, forward strand.
GACAGTCAAAGCAGCAACATCACACACCTGGTCCCTCTACTCCCATAACAGGGCTTACTCGGAGGTACAAACAAGATTTCCTCTTTCTTTGAAACCCCCATCTTTCGATTCCAAGAGACACACACGCCTCCTTGCCCCACACAAAAAAGTAGCAACTTGCAGTTGGTAGAAAAGGCTTCAACTCCTTTATTTGGCAGGAGTCCACTTAAAGGTGATCTGCCTCTTAACGAGCTGGCGTCCTAGCTGTGGCCCACGGGAAGTAATTGTTATTTCCTCTCTCTTACCACGAGCTCATAGTCGGATGAAAAATCCAGAAATGCAACATACAAAGACATGTTCTTTGCTGCTGCATCCTTTAATTTTCTTCTGTTTTCTTTTCTTCTTTTCTCTTGTTTTATACAGTGATATTTGTCATTCAATACGTACTGCTATTTCAATTCTAATTTTGTATAAAGTCGAGTTCTTTGACTAAAACACAATAAATAAATGAAGCAAAGTCTCCAAGATGTCCCCTGTCCCCCCCAAGATTTTATGTGTCTCCTACGCCCCTGGAGGTGGAGCTGTGCCTCTCTGAGCACAGTGAGCAAGGGGTCCATGTCTGGGTTCCCCCAGATAACTTAGGGTAACCAGCCCCAAGTTCATTGCAAAATACAAAAAAGGAAGCAGGCGCCCCTCTCTAGAAAGAACATGGCATGATAACCTGTTCTATGTTTTTTCCCCCACTTTGAGAGTCTACAGCCATTGCTATTAGCTCACTGTATCTTTCACAAAGGAGGAATACCCATTTGCATATCAGTCTTTGTCCCGCCAACATGCAAATGGATATTCCTCCTTTGTGAAAGGTACAGTAAGCTAAAAGTCACTGACCTTTGGTGAACTTATTTTCAGGTCTGCCTATTTTACACAAAAATTGGTTTTCTTTTTTGGAATTTCAAATGTTGTTCACATTATGCATAACCATTAACTAGTCTGTCAAACAATGAATACAGGTAGATGACCTTATTGCACAGCTTTTTTGTGTGTTGTGTATACAGAAATCTTTAAAATACAGTAATAAAACCTAAAGGAGATTTCTCCGAACTTGCATCAACCATTGCTCTGGTACATTTAGACTTGCATTCCTAATGGAGAGAGTAAAGCTACAATCTTGTTCACTTTGCAGAGTATATTTCTAAAGGGATTGTTTTAAATGTTGTCACGTCTAGTTTATCATTTACTTGATGTAAATTCAAAGTCAGTTCTATTAAAGAGGATATTATTTGAGTTCTTGAATGTCAAACATTGAAAAATAAGGGCTCCTTGCTATATGTGAAGAACAGAGAAAATAGCATGTGATCCTGTCCAATAATTTATTATCACAATGCATATCCTGTCACAATTATCAGTCCCTAAATATTAACAAATTGTCAATCCCAAATTGTGATTTAGTTATCTGGGAATGCTCTTCAAAGAAGCATTACTTGTGGTTCGTGTGGTTTTTGTGTAGCTTCATATATATAAATATTTGCCATCCAGATATTGGACACCAGAAAATCATATGTTGTAAGTGTAGAAGGAGGAAAATGACACACAGGTGGCATTGTGATTGTGTTGGGATGCATGTTTCATGTCCCAACGTAGGGAAGAGGTTCACCTTGTGCACGTCATATTAGAACAATGGTGTGGCTAGGATAGACGCAATGTTGCAATGTAACATGTGTTCAGTGTAGGAAAATGCATTGCGATAAATGTTCCTATAAGTGTTACTTTGTGTTTAGTTTTGATACATTTCAGATTTGCATCATGTAGCAACATAATAGAAGTCATGGGGGACGCAATGTAATTGTGCAATATACACATGTAGCAATTAGAGTGGGAAACAAGGAGCTTTATGCATGCAAGAAAGAGAAGTTTGTGAGGGGAAAAACACTGTGAGGGGTTCTGTAGTCCTGATCAATGTACATGTGGGATTCGATAATGGTTTAGATGGGAGACTTGTTGCGGGATATTAGGGGAATATAGGGTTTGTTGTGAGTACATGGAAAATTGCAGATCACTGTTCCCCCATAGCTGGGTTTTGTGTAGGCCGCAGAGAGTTTGGTTTGCAGAGGTGAACTTTGCATGGCCTGAAGGGTTGAATGACCAGGTCAAGGAAGGGGGAGTGAAGCAAACCACATTTGGGCAGGTGGCGATAGTATCAAATTGTTACTTAAGGCGAAGATCAAATTAAGTGCCATTGGGTCGTAGGTTTACGACTAGATGGGTTTGTGGATATGGGGAACAATTCTTTCTGGGAGCACAGAGTCTTGTTAAGTTTGGCCAGATGATGAGTCGAATTGGGGTTAGTTAATAATACACATGGAAGGGGTCCTAGAGGGCAGAGTTCGCTGGTGTTTTATGGGATTCATTTGGGCTCTTTGGAAGATAAGCAGGATGTGTGCTGTAGACTGTATGATCCAAGATGGTAGTCGCAAATAAGGTAACCTGAAGGAATGCAGAAGGAGTAAACATGGGATGCCAGCGCATTTGTGATGATAAGCTGTTTATTGCTTGATCAAAATCATGGTTGTTTGTTTCTCTCGCTCCTCTTGTTTGAAGTGTTCTTGTAAAAGCCTTCCACATCACATACTGGGTTAAAGGTTTCCTACCAAATGGGACAAGTCATAAATTGAATTGTTTTTAGATAATAAGATTATTTTATTTATTTATTTATTTTTGTTTATATAGCGCTTTACACCAAAGCGCTGCACATTATAACATCAGCATACATCAGATAATAACATAACAGTAACAGTAGAAGCAATTTGTTAATTAAGAATCAGGCCAACAAAACAATAAGTAGAGCAATTAACTGGAGGAGAGAAGGAGAGAAGTGCAGTAGAATTGAGAGGGAGAGGGGGGAGGGGAAAGGGAAAGGAAGGGGAGAGGGGAGAGATTAGAGGGGGGAGGTTGGGAGGGAAGAGGATCAAGGAGATAAGGCAAGGGGGGAGGGTAAAAGGAAGGGGGAGGGGTTTTAAGGCGGGGAATGGAGGAGGAGATATTTGAGGTCAGTTCGGAATGAGGAAAAGGTGGAAATAGAGCAGAGTGAGAGAGGTAAGGAGTTCCAGTGTAGGGGGGCTAGGCGATGGAAGGAGCGGAAACGGGATGAGGCACAAGGGGAAGAAGGATTATGTTTAGAATGTCATGACTGATTATGGTAAGAGAGCACGTGGGGAATGAGATTGTGTTTTGTGAATTTGTCAAATGGGGTTTGAGAACATAGGGGGTTTAGATTTTATAAAGGGTTAGCCAATGGGATTTTGAGGGATGACGTTGTAACATAATTTGTGTGATTATGTACATTGTTCAAATGTGTATACAAGCTGCAACTTTGTTGAGCACTGGAAGGAACTGTTATTTTTCATCTTCACAAGACTGAATAACCCCTTATGGCCGATAGCATGCAGTAAAATTGATTTTCTGAAAAAGTGCATTTATTCTCAGTTGAAGCTGTGGGTTCTGTCAGAATGTCAGTGTAAATCAATAGCCTACCATGCTGTGTCAAAAACCCTACTTCTGTCCCTTACACTTTATACTAGACTAAAGATCATCAGGCCTTCTTGGTCCCAAAGAATAACTCCCTTCTTCTTGACTGTGGATAGAAGTCAATTTTCGGGTGTTGGCTTCTTCTTAGGAGAATGGCTCCCTTCTCCGGGTCACAATTGCACTTCAACACAAAAGGGCAAAGGTTCAAACACTTCTCATTGGCAGACACACTGCCTGTCTTCTAACAGTCTGTATCAGAAAGTCATTACACATTGGTTACCAGGAGAATGACTCCCTTCTCCTGGTATTTTGGTTTCAGGGTTTAACAATGCCAGGTGGAATGCCTCCCTTCCCTTGGCTTCTCCCACTTGGTTTCACAGTTCGTCAACACCAGGGGGAAGGATTTCCTTTGCCTGAATTTTCGTTCACTTGGTTTCACAGTTCGTCAACACCAGGGGGAAGGATTTCCTTTGCCTGAATTTTCGTTCACTTGGTTTCACAGTTCATCAACACAAGGGGGAAGGACTTCCTTCCCCTTGCCTTGGTTTCACAGTTCAACAACATCAGGGTGAATGACTCCCTTCCCCTGGCCTTTCTTTCACTTGCCTCACAATTCAACAACATTAGGGGGAACAACTCCCTTCCCCTGGCCTTTCTTTCACTTGGAGGGTCCATACCCAGGATTCCCCATCTCTCTGCTTGGGCAGACTTGGTTTACTCTCGTGCCAAGTACTGCCACCGAGAAGAGGGTCTTTCTTTCTTGCTTTTGTCAGGATTCCCAGACCCCTCTCTTTTGGCGTATGGTTTCCTTAATACTACTATGCCTAGGGGGATCCCCTCTGATGCTTATTTCTTGATACTTCAGGTCCCAGACCCCTCCATGGTGGCTACTGGGTTTCCCACTCCCACTGTACTGAGGGAGATTCACTCTGGAGCTTATTTTGTGAAGCTTTGGGTACCAGACCCTGTGGAGCCTTTCTTTAGCCCACCTGGTGCCTTGGTGTTGTGGAGGAGAGTTTGGCAGTGTCCCACTATTCCTGCCAGCCCACTTGTGCTTCTCGTTACATGCACAGTGGTGGCTCTTCCCGGGATTGGGGGTGTCCACCTGCACTCTGTCGGTGACTATCTGCTTCTACTGCTTCATTTCGGTGGCTCTGCAGATGCAGGCACACGGCAGTCTCAGCACTGCTTAAGGACCACTTGGAGGTTCTGCCACTGCGTCGCTGTGGTCTGCCTGGGTTTGCTGGTCGTGGAGCTCCTAGAAACACCTCCAGCTTCTTGCTCGCTTCTCCAGTTCTCGGGATCCCGCACGTTTGAATCTATATCGTTTGACAGCTTCTTCTCTTGCTGCCCAGGACTGGTTTGACACATTCTGCAGTCCTTCTTTGGTGTTTATGTAAATAGTTGTTTGGTAACCACTAAAACGCTCACTCTTAGTTTTTGCTGTATTGTTCATAGTGCTGCCCTTCCTCCTATCTATCCTATATATCTCTGCTACCAAGTGTGCAGTAGGACCCCAGCTGGCCCATAGAGCTGAGGGTGCCCCAACAGCACTTTAAGATGAGTAGCAGCACCCTCCAGATGGATGGGGATGCAGATTAATACTCTCACATCAAATCAATAATGACAACTCGATAGTTTGACAAAGGGAGTCCGTTTAATGACAAGTACAAAAAATGGGGAGTTAATGAATATCAGCAATCACTCGATCTTCCTTCTCGCTTCAACTCCACTTAATTTCATAAAAAACACATCATTTATACTAAAAACTTGTCATCACTGACGTGTAATATCTCAAAACTTAGCATGCAACTTGATTGGTTCTAGGAAGGTAACTTTAATATAGGTGCTACATCTTTATAGGGTAACGAAATGAGGGGATTGGATAAACAGTATCAGGTGGGGCATCTAAGCCCTTCCTTCAAAAAGGCTACTGTAGACGTCACTAAACGTATGACGTGTCATTGGTTCTGTTAACTATAGGACCCTAGATTACTTGGTCCACTATGATTGGGTTGGCATCAACCCCACTCATACTTTTCCACTATCTTAGCAGCGTGCAGAATAGCCGGCCAGGTGCAGGGAGTTTGTCTGCACCCCTAGCCTCCTTCCAATTATTGCAACAAAACATTATCACTTCAGTGGTCATGTGTCAATTATTTCTTTGTATTTTGGCCTCAAGACTGCTTCTTGGTCTGGAAAAGTTAATGAGTCTGGGCATGGCACAAGTCCATGCGTAGGTGTGAAAGTTTCATCCCTTCCGCTTGCTCGGTCACGTGATTTCGACACTGTGAAATCGTCTTATTCTTCATGCAATTTGTGTATTTGATTTAATTTTGCCAGCCATCTGCCATCTGTGGCTTATCTTGACCTTTCTGAATAGGATACTCTGATCTTCTCTTCATTCATTGTAACTACTGTGGATCTATTTCAGCGGATACGATCTTGACTTCTTGGCCTGACTTGTCCTCGTCTGAGTTTTTCTCTGTCTTTAATTCTTGATTTGCTTGCTGCGAGGCTCTTTTGACCTTCAATAACCTTTGGTTGATTCTGCTCTTGTGCATAGTGGAAGTATACTTGTGTAAGGTGCTCCTTCTGAGGTATATATGTATAGGTGGCACTTGCCGCACTCTATCTTACTACTAAGCTTAGGCAAGCCTCACAATTTTCTTAGCTTCTTGCGGTTACTGTGCATATGTACACGTGTAAACTGGTTGAATATCTTCATCATGCTCATGGCATAAGTTTCTAACATTTGACATCACTTATTTCACTTTATATTCGGGATGTCACTTATCCATGGTGTTTCGTCTCTTTTCATCATTCACAGGGCATCATATCTTCTATATGTGAGTCAGTCCGGGTTCTTGTGATGTCATCATTCGTCTTCTTTTAGTATCCTTTTTGCTTCTTCAGATATTGCATTTTGACAATCGTCATTCTGTCTCATTTGTCGGTATGGTTTTCTCAATAGGTACCTCGCTGTCCAGGTTTTCTTAGGTGTCGGTGCTTCAATAGGTGCTGTCAGTCGAGTAGGTACTGGACAGAGCCCCACTGCGGCTCTCTGCTGGTTTATTTGCTCATCATACGTCACATATTTCGGCGTGAATGTTCCTGCCACTTCAAAGTGGGCGGTAGGGGTGCGAATCGTGCTTGGGACCTCCTCTAAAAGGCTTATTGACCCTCCTGTTCCTAGTCTCTCGTATGGAAGTGAGTCCCAGACTCGCAAAAGTGGCTTGGTTCTCTCTCCTGCCAAGCCAGTGGGTTCTCATGGATTGTCTTTCTCTTTTCTCTCAGAGGGTCCTAGACCATCTTGGCTTTAACCTTTGGTTTCTCATCTGGGTGCACGTCCCAGACTTGCACTGCTGCATTGTAGCCACTTGGTTTACTCTCCTGTCTAGTATACAGCTTGCACTTGTTTTCTTCAGCATCTCAGACACTCTTACTCTTGGGTGCAGGTCCCAGACTCGCACTGTTGTGTGATATCCACTTGGTTCACTCTCCTGCCAAGCATACAACTGTCTCTTATTCACTTCAGGGTCCCAGACCCTCTCTTTTGGGTGCAGGTCCCAGACTCACACTGTTGTGTTGTATCCACTTGGCTTACTCTCCTGCCAAGTATACAACTGTTTTTAATTTATTTCAGGGTCATAGAGCCTCTATTTTAGGTTCCTGAGCTCATCTTGCTGCTCTCCTGGACCTCTCACAGCTCCCAGGCAACCATCTTGGTGCAACCCGGCGGTTTACGGCCAGCTGTATCCTTTCTGAAGGCTCTGGTAGAGTTCGGGTGTCCAGCGGGGTCTGCAGCAGCTCTGTAGACTGAAGCCCTTCCCCAGATGTGCGTTCTGACTTCACAGGGTCCTGTGGCTTGTGTCAGCTGCTTCAGTGCACAGCTCCCGCTATTCCTCTTTGGGGCAAGGCTCTCTACCTCTTGCGTCCCTCCAGCAGTTCGGTTTGAGCCTGAGCTTGAACTCCTTCGAAACCCCTGCGTGGATTGATGTACTGCTTTGGGCCAATCACTGACATCAAGAAGGTAGACTGCTCATTCTGCTACTCACAAGTGATCCTTGGATTTGCGGCTATCTTCTTAGACCCAGTGCCAGCCTTAAAGCTATATACATGAGACATTTGATTTTCTGGCTTTTCATTGTTGTCTTGTAGGTTAGGTGGACTAAGTTGACAACATTAGTTCTATCCTTGAAGGAGGAAGGAGGATTTAGAGTTGGAAAAGGGGTTGGAGGTATTACAGCGGGTTGATAGCGTGTTATCTGAAAATTGGCCGTCCCCAATTTTTGGTGTTCTTAGCTAGTTGAGTGTGCACTGTATTCCTTACCACAGCCATATGCTCTTTAACCCACTATGCAGTTTGGGATAAGGGTAAAATGGCCTTTTCCCTTTCCTCCCAGGTTTCCCTTAGAATGTCTAAAACATTCCTGGGATCAAAACCACAAAGGAGTTTGAAGGATGAAAAACCAAGGGAAGCTTGGGGAGCCTTCTGATGGTGAATAGGGCCCAAAGAACCATCATGTCCCAATGACTTCCTGCAGCTGCTACTAGCTTTTTAAGGACGCCTTTGATTGTTTTATTAAAGTACTCAACCACCAGGCCATCTGTCTGAGGATGGTATGTGGAGGTCCTTACAGTTTTGATTTGAAGGATTTGTTTGACCTTCACCATGATTTTCCTAATGAAGGTTGTTCCGTGGTCTGTTCATATTTCCTTTGACAAAAAGGGAATACAATGTTTTAGGATTTGTTTCAAGGTGTTACTTTGCATAGGAAAGGCCTCCGGGCAACATGTAGCACAGTCAAGAATAACCTGAATATACTTGTTCCCGAATTTTGATGGTGCTAATGGTCCTACAATATCCATCCCTATTTGGCGGAAGAGGAAGTCTATGATTTTGTATTTTGACACAAAGAGCATGTCATAACAATGTTTTTAACATCAGGGTACCCGGCCAATCGAACAAGCTCACTACTAGTCCCTAGGTTTTTGATTTTCCCAAATGTCCAGAAGTGATGTGGCCGTGGGCGATTTCTAAAACAACCCTGCTGTGGCTTCTGGGGACTGCTATTTAGGGTCAAGGGGTTCCCTCACTGGTGGTGTCTCCTCTGTACAGTAATCCCTGTTATAAGACCAACAATGGACCCTGAGGAAAGCTTTAGCTAACACAGGGTTGTTGCATTGTGCAAACGTTAAATCTGGGATTGTTTTACTTTAACCCTCCTCAATAATCTGTTTGGGCAGATCTAAGTTTGGGTCTTGATCTTGGTCAGTTTCCCCTAAGCCTTTAGCCCCTCTCTCGGTCGAATCTAACTCTGGCACTTTCATGCATTTGGGGAATAGTGCACTCTCTAGAATTCCCTGAGCAATCTTCTCCTTGGTTTTTACATGGTAAGCATGTTCACCATTATTCTGGAGCAAGAACTTAATTTCACCTCGGTATTCTGGGTCCACCACCCCAGCCATTACATCCAGCAGATGCTTCCAAGCGAGCCCTGAATTGGAGACTAATCAGATGTACATAATCTTGGGGGCTGCCAAGACTAGATCAGTGGGAATGAGTTGTCGCTCTCCAGGCTATATAGTTATATCATCACTGCTGGTGAGGTCAAGCTGTACAGTAGCAACTGGAGCGTTCCAAGTGCCAGATGGAATTACCAATAAATGATTTTATATCCAAATAACTGGAGAGACTCAAAAAATATGGCAACGTACTACTTTATTTTCAGCTCAAATAAAGTAGGGAAACCTGGTGAATAAACAAATTGCAGCTCACACACTCTCAGCTATATTTTGATTACACAAAGGCGTTATACCTCGAGGTACATCAACTATGATGTCATCCTACAAAGCAAACAGTAAAACCAATCAAAAGGAGGGATTGGTTAAGGGAACGTATATACTTATATTTTGATTATGGGTTAGTAACATAATTGGCTGTTTCTTATCAGGTGAGCACGCCTTGAACTACCTCTTAATATGTATATAACAGATGAATAGCAGAAAAATGGCAACAGATTGGCCCATGCAACAATGTCTGGCACACTGTTTCATAGGCTCCTCTGATTGTTTGGCATTCTCTTCCAACTTTGGACATTCGGCTCGTTAGCAGCATGCGAGCAAAATGAAACCCGGGTGCGGAGAACAATGTCAGACTACTGCCCACTTTGGTCAATAAGCCTACCATCTCTCATCGGTTAGGCCCTGAGCCAAGGCTTCTTCGCTGTAGTTGACCTTGCTGACTGTTCTCTTCTTTGGGGCATTTAGGGGGGTGTAGGTACATCGCTATCTTCAATTGGAGCTTAATGAAAAGGCCTTGTTTTCGAGTCTTGCACCACCTGTGTGGAGACCATGATTTTGTCAATTTTGACCTTTCATTTAGTGCTATTTAATTCAATTAAGCTGGATGCTTTTAGTCCTCTTGGCCTCTGGAGACTTGGTTGTTCCATCTTACATATGCTTTCTGCATTCCTAATTGTCCAATACTTGGCTCTTGTAACTGTTTTCTCCTTCACTTAATCTAAGAGACATATTGATATTGATATTGATATTTTATTTCTATCGCGCTCGTACACAAGTGTTTTAGTGTGCAACAAGGCAAGGGAGGGGAACAGGAGAGAACAAAACAGCGATCTTACTAGGCCCAGTGACATTGAGAACGTGCAAGTGCATGGGAGAGGGGGAGGGGAAAAGTGCATGGAAGGGGAGAAGTGGAAAGTGCGAAGCAGAGGAGAAACAGATAAATAACAATAAATAAATAATAAAGGCAACAAACAGTGGTAGTGCAGCCAGCAATTTGCAAGTGCTAGGTTTAAGGCAGCAGACAGGGTAGGTCTGATAAGTGCAGGCAGAAAAAGGGGGGGCTGTATGGGTACATATACAGACCCCAGTGCAAGGGGTCGCCCAGAGGCAGTGCGGGAGGGTGGCAGGGTGAGCAGGTACTTGGGCCCGGAGGACAGAGGGTGGCCAGGTGCACAGTGCCAAGAGAGAACAGATCAGCAGGGGAGAGGAGGAGCGAAGGCAGAAGAAAAGAGGAAGGTTGAGAGGTGCTTCCCGGAACCAGAGATGGTTCTCCTCAGGTTTTAGAGTGGCAGGGAGGCTGTTCCAGAGGGAGGCCCCAGCCGAAGACAGAGATCTACCCCTAGCTTGTTTCTTTGAAAAACGACTGACTCTGAGGGAGTTGGAGTAAGGAGAGCGAAGAGCTCGAGAGGGTAGGTATTTGTGGTGGGATAGCTAAAGTTATTTTGGACCCAGGCCCCAGAAAGCCTTGTGGACAATGCAGAGGGTTTTGAATTTAGTCCTTGCATGCACTGGGAGCCAATGGAGAGATTTCAGAGCTGGAGAGATACGATCCCAGGGCTTGAGGCCAAGGTCAAGTCTCACAGTCCTGTTCTGGACTAGTTGCAGAGGGCGGAGAGTAGAGGCAGGTAGATTTAGAAAGAGGCTGTTACAATAGTCCAAGCTAGAGAGAACCAGAGCTTGGCATACCAGGAGATTCTGGGGGAAGGAGAGGAAAGGCAGAGTACCTCTGAGGAGGTGCAGTAGGAAATGTGACTTTTTAGAGACTTCGGAGATGTGGGCGCAGAAGGAAAGGGTGGAGTCAAAGATGACCCCGAGATTCTTAGCCTCGCAGGTGGGGGTAGGAGGAGGCCAAGGGAGGCCGGCCAGAGAGTGAGGGGAAAGGATGGTGAAGGTGTGCCGATGAGCAGGATCTCCGTTTTGCTGGCATTCAGACAAAGATCATTGGCGGCACACCAATCTTGAATGAAAGTTAGGCAATCAGAGATGTGAGAGGGAGAGGAGGTTGCAGAGGGCAGCCTGAAAATGAGTTGAGTGTCGTCAGCCTACTACTGGAAATTTGTGCAGAAAGTGGCAATGCAGTGGGTGAGAGTTGCCTTGTATTGGTTGAAAAGCCAGGGTGAGAGGTTAGACCCCTGGGGAACACCACAGGTAGAGAGGAAGATAGATGAAAGGAAGGACCCAAGTTGGACCTGGGAGGGTCGATCTAAGAGCCTGATCAGTGATACCCAGGTTTTCACAGAGACGGTTCTGCAGGATGGTATGGTTGACCGTGTCGAAGGCAGAAGAGAGATCGAGGAGGATGAGGACAGAGGGAATGTTAGAGTCAAGGTTGGAGAGCAGATCTTCATGGATGTTCAGGAGAGCAGTTTAGGTGCTTCTGGCAGCTCTGAAGCCAGACTGGTGGTCATGGAGACAGCAAACAGAATTGGAATGAAGGTTAAGCTGAGAGATGGCCAACTTTTCCAGGAGTTTTCCCAGAAAGGGAGTAATGGAAATTGGGCGATAGTTAGCTGTGGGTTTCTTGAGAAGAGGATGCACAAAGGAGTGCTTCAGAGTGGAAGGGAAGGATCCCGAGGCAAAGGAGTGGTTGCAAAAATCAGCAAGGGCCGGAGCGAGGGTGTCAATGTGGTCGTTGATGGTTTTAGAGGAACAGGGATGAACCTGTTTTGACGAGGCTTTCATAGATCGGACTTGTCTAGCGACCTCATCAGGGGAGAAAAGAGGAAAGGACGAGAAGGATGGTGGGGGGGTGGCTAAAGGAGGGTCAGCAAGCACAGATGGCGAGGGGAGAGGAGGGGTGTGGGTGGAGAGGGTGGACAGGATGTCCTGGGTTTTTGAAATGAAGTGAGAGGCAAGGAATTGCAAAGAGCCTGGGAGGCAACAGGAGAGGTAGAGACTGCAGCAGGGTTGGCCAGCTCCTTGCAGATTTTAAAGAGTTCGGTTGAGTTGTTAGATGCCGCAGAGACACGAGCTTGAATGTGGACTCTCTTCTTGGTGAGGTCAGAGAGTCGGTATTGCCTTTGTAGCAGGCGACAGGCCATATGTCCTGCGTATACAGCTCATCGTCTTTGACTCCCTTGTAATTTACAGTTGCCTCTTGATATGGCATCCTTGAATCCAGGCCAAATGTTCTTTGTTCCTCTTTTTTCCAGCCTCTGTCAGCTCTGCAGTTCTGATCTGTCCCTTCAAAGCTTCTTAGCTCACTATTATACAAACCGACGTCCATCTTTCCATCATGGCCGATTTACCTGCGTTATATTTTCACCTGCAGCAAGGTTCTATATGTCTCGTCTACCTTCCGTTTCTACATACAGACATTTGCTACTTCTTTTCTCACTTATCTTCTTAGTGTATATGATTTCTTCATCTCTGCGTACATGTTTCTCTAGTTACATCATCATTCTTTAAGTATTTGCACATCATTTTAGTGCATCCTAGTATCTTCTCTTTATGACGTCACTTTGTTCTGGTCTGATTTCACTTGCAGCTCTTCTATATGCAGTGATGTATGCAAACACCCTTCCACCACATCAGTGCAAGGGTACATTTGATACAGTTGTCTGAGTGCATATCGTCTTTCATAACTCCGATACAGTATTGGGACATACTGGTGTCATACATAATGCTCTCTTACTGTTCTTCCAGAATGACAGAGGTGAGGGGTCAGGCTCTAGAGGTGATGTGTACGACTGCCTCTCTACAAAACCATACAGACTCTATAGGAGGAATAGGTGGGTTAGAGGCTGGGTCACTTAGTTTTGTGAATTTTAGGGTCCCCAGGTTTGTGTCAACTATGTAAGATCCCACTGCTAGCACCATATGTAATGGTGTAGAAGTAGGAGGCTGACACACATTGGCATTGTGATTGTTATAGACTTTCATTTAGTTAGGAAATAAAGAGAAAACCTAACTTTCCCTATCTTTTCCCTGCCTCAACTAAAATACTAAGGTATCTGTCAGAAAACCTGTGTAAATCAATAGTCCACCATCATATGTCAAATACCCTACTTCTGTCCCATACACTTAATATTAAACTAAAGAGAAAACAGGCCTTTTTGGTCCAACAGAATGACTCCCCTCTTCTGGACTGGGGATAGAAGTTCATTGTCAGGTGTTGGTTTCTTCTTGGGGGAATGGCTCCCTTCCCCAGGTCAAAATTGTCCTTCAACACAAAAGGCAAATGTTCAAGCACTTTTCCTTGGCAGACACACTGCCGGTCTTCTAACAGTCTGTATCAGAAAGTCTCCTGGTATCTTGAAAGCGGTCAGCACAACCAGGGAGAATGACTCCCTTCCCCTGGTCTAGTTACCAGGAGAATGACTTCCTCCACCTGGTATCTTAGTTTCAGGGTTTAACAATTGCTCCCTTCCCCTGGCCTTTCTTACACTTGCTACCACAGTTTAGACACCAAGGGGGAATGACTCCCTTCCCCTGGTTTCTCTTTTACTTAATTTCACAGTTCACAACACCAAGGGGAACGACTCCCCCGGCTTCTCTTTCACTTGGTTTCAAAGTTCATCAACACCAAGGGGAATTCCTCCTTTCCCCATGCCTTTCTTTTGCTTGGTTTCACAGTTCAACAGCACCAGAGGGAATTACTGAGTTCACCTGGTCTTTCTTTCACTTGGAGGGTCCAGACCGAGGCTTCCCCATCTCGCAGCTTGGGCTGACTTGATCTACTGTCCTGTCAAGTACTGCCACTGAGAAGAGCGTCTTTCTCTATTGCTTTCTTTTGTCAGTGTTTCTGGACCCAACTCTGATGGCTAATGGGTTCCTTAATAGAACTGTGCCAAGGGAGTTTCCCTCTGATACTTTCTTCTTGGCACTTTGTGAGAGCATGGGAATCACGTATCATGATCTGGCATGGCCGAGCTCCTTCCTCTTGGAATGACCCTCCCAGGTCCAACTTGGGTCTTCCTCTCTACCGTCACTCCCTCTACATGTGGTGTTCCCTGGGGCTCTATTCTCTCACCCTGGCTCTTCAATGTCTATCTGGCCCATTTGGCCCACCAGATCTCCACCTTCTCCTCCAACTTTCAGTGTTTTGTGGATGACACTCTGCTCTCCTTCAGGCTTCCCTCAGGTGACCTTCCTTCTTCACTCACTCCTGACTGTCTATCTGTGATTCAGGATAGGTGCTCCTCCAACAATCTCTGCCTTAATGCCAGTAAGACGAAGATCCTTCTCATTGGGAACATCGCTCCTGCTTTCCCTCTCTCATTGTGGCAGCCATCCTTGGGCCCTCTACCCTCGCCTTCCTCTAAGGCAAAATAACCTTGCTGTCATCTTCGACTCCATCCTCTCCTTCTCTCCTCACATCACGGACCTTGCCAAGAAGGCCCACACCCAGCTACACCTCCTCAGTGGTATTCTACCTTTTCTCATTTTCCTTCACTGTCTCTAGAGCTCTGGTTCTCTCCAGACTGGACTAGTGCAGCATCCTCTTTCTCAATCTGCCTGTCTCTACTCTGTGCCTTCTGCAACTAACCCAGAACAGGACTGCAAGATGTATCTGGCCTCAAGCCCAGGGACTGTATCTCTCCAGCCCTGAAATCTCTCCACTGGCTCCCGGTCGCTGTGAGGACCAAGTTCAAAACCCTCTGCATCGTCCACAAGGCTTTCTGGGGCTGGGGCCTGCACTACATCCAACTCAATCTGCCTACGTTCCTTCCTTCTCAGGTCCTTTGCTCAGCTACCTCTGACTCTCTATGGGTAAGACGCTTCTCCAGACAGAGAGTGGGGGGTTAGATCTCTCTCATCTCCAGGTGCCTCCCTCCGGAACGGTCTCCCTACCCCTCTCATACTTCAGCTGGACCACCTGAAGTTCCGGAAGCAGCTCAAGACCCTCCTTTTCTCCTCTGCCTTCTCTCTGTCACTCCCCTGCTAACCTTCCTGTCTGATGTGCCGACTGGTTGCTTGGTACCCTCAGAGACTAACTGGGTACCAGGCTCCTCTACGACCAGTCCTCCTTGCACTGCTGCCTGGCCTACTGTGCACTGAGGGGTTGGAATCTTTAACCTCTACAGCCCCCCTGCCGACTTTCACTTACCCATAGCCGCACTGCCCTGTTCGCACTTTCCCAGAGCCTTACTGGCTCTGACCCCACTTCTTCCTACGCTCTCCCTTGCACCTCCCCACTCCCTTCCCCTGCACCTCTCATTGTCGCACTTACATGATCTGATTATCATAACGTCTAGTAAGATCATTTGTCTTGTCTTCCCTCTGTCTTCCCTCCCATGTATTGTGGCGCCTAGAAACACTTGTGTATAAGCGCGTTATAAATGCAATATCATATCATATCATATCACTTTGGGTTCCAGACCCCTCTTTGGTGGCTAATGGGTTGCTCACTCCCACCACTGTGCCAAGGGAGATTTCCTCTGGTGCTTCTTTCTTGAAACCTCGGGTCCCAGACCCTGTGGAGCCTTTCTTTATCTTATCCGGTGCCATGGGGTTGTGGAGGAAAGTTTGGCAGAGTCCCACTAGCACTACCAACCCACTTGTTCTTCACGTTAGCTTCTGGGACCTTCATGCATGGTGGTGGCTCTTCCCGGGATTGGGGTCATGCTCCTGCACTCTGTCGGTGATCGTCTGCTTCTTCTGCTTCGTTTCGGTGGCTCTGCAGATGCTGGTGCTTCACACTTTCGGCACGGCTTAAGGAATGCATGCCATACCTCCCCTGGGAGGTCCTGCCACTGTGTCGACATGGTCTCCCTAAGCTCGTCAGCCGTCTAGCTCCTGAGGAAAGCCTTCAGCTTCCTGCTCACGTCTTCAGTTCTCGGACTCCCGCTCATTCATATCTCCCGCACCTGACAGCTTCTTTGCTTGCTGCCCCGGAACTGGTTTGACACATTCTGCAGTCCTTCTTTGATTTTTATGTCAATAATTGTTTATTAACCACTAGAATGCTCACCCTTCGTTCTTGCTGCATTCTTCTTGGCGCTGCCCCTCCTCCTTGTCTCAGTACTTGGAAAACTTACAAGATACTATGCTGCTTTGAATACAGAATAATAGAAACACCAACACAGGTTTAATCTCACCGACCTGTCCTGCTGCCCAATTCGTGTAGATAATGGTATTCCCCTGATACACCCCTCTCTATTCTTGTGCTAAAAATGGCCAGAAGGAGAGAAGTGTTACAGGGAAACCCTCTGGGGAAGAAAACCCTGTCAGGTCTGTAATGTTGTGAAGAGCTTGCGCGTAATCCCAATGTGTTCCAGGAAAACGGGTTCTAATATGAGAGTAACAGGATAAGGGAGATGGGTTAATAAATGAGATAGAAGTAGAAACCAGATAGAGTAGAAAGAAGGAATGAAAGATTGAATTACCCTCTACGTGTCTGGCCCGGTAATCCTGTGTCTATGTTCTTGTATGTCGTGTTCTGGGCTTAGGAAGCTGCAGCAATAATGAAACGTGATCAGACTCAGAAGTAGGACAGATGGTTTTAGAAAGATCCTGGTTGATATATGGGGAACAATCAATTCACCTTATGTCGTGTTCTTGCCCTGCCGGAGTAGAAGTAAGGAGGGAACACACAAGCGAGGTAGCCTGCTGGCCGCTGTACACTGTTACGTGGCTAACTAAAGGAGATAAGGTAAGTTAGTGTGTAGAAAAGCTTTCCTAACTGGACACCGCAATGGAAGAGATTGTGCCCACATACCCGATCACGAATCGTTCCGCTGTTAATGCTGGAAGGATAAGAGCCTCGGGGAGGAAAGCGGATCGGTGCAGAAGCGTGAGGGAAAGCCGCCGCTGCTCGGTAAGAATAGCGAGTAGCGTACTCTGGGGCGACTTGGAAAGGGTTCTGAATCAAGTTGATAGAATAAACAGCGGTCTGAAAAGAGATAGACAACAATTAGGTGGTAAGAAAAAGAAGGTTTGGGAAATAGATATGAAAAGTTACCCTAGGAACAAACTTACGAAGCGTTGTTTTGGAAGAGTAGCAACGCATTTGAGCGTTGCCCCGGGAGGCACATAAATCGAACTCTGCAGCGGGGGCGGAGCTCCAAGGCAAGCAATGCCTTGCAAGGCTGGAATACTGCATCAACCTACACCCGCCATCTTGGAAGGAAAAATGGATGCTACACAAATTTGGGACCAATGATGCCACAAAGACCATCGTCTTCTGAGAGATATGACAGTACTAGTACTAGCAGCCTCTAGTGGGTAGGCTGTACTCTTCTTCCGCTCATTTCTACTTATGTTACTGGCCCTACACATGCACATGGGGTGGCTGGGTATGGTATTGGGGTGTACAACATGTTTAGGGTTAGGAGGTGTGATTGGGACGAGGTTCATACTGCCTTCTCCCTAGATATTCGTCTCTGTTCCAAGAGGGGGCGTTTCTCCCTATGAGATCCTCCTGCTGTATACCACCCCCAGGGGGACTATTGGGTAGATGCCGCACCTCCTGGGCCTCATGGGAAGCCTCATCCCGGGGGGAGAACTGACATCATGTAGGGATTCGTCACAATCTGTCTTGAAAACCATATAGCCCCCTTTTGAACCTCAGTCTATGTTCGGGTCACCTTCCTGGTAACTTCTTATGCAAATCATCTGTCAATGCTATGGTATGTGAACGGCCGCGGTCGCTTCCAGTCTGTCTCCTGTATCCATGCTTGAGCAGTTGTACATTCTGTGAGGGCAGCTGTCTCGATGTTGGGATAGCGTCATACGTCTGCTTATCGCTGTCTTTCATCAATACTACAGCCTGTACACATTCCTCATGGCTGCTATTTTCTTAAACGGTGTGCTATGCATAAGTTAGAGGCCAAGCACCATCATATTTTATATTCTGAATCTAGCATGGATGAAGGGAGCTCCTGTGCTTTTGGTTTGTAGCTGCCACAGCAGCCCACCCCGCTTTGGGTTCTGAATGAGATGAATGATGAGGTGGCTTAACAGAAATTCTTGGATGCCCTTGTTTCTCTGGTTTGGGGGAGACGCACATCTGGCTAACACCAGGCCCCTAATAACCTTGCGGAAATTGAGAACTCTACTGAGGAGCAAAGAAATGCATTTTCTTAATTTCCCGTTTATTTAATTTAGTGCAAACTTAACGCCAACGTGTTTTGGAGCGCTCTACAATACATCATATACATTAAATACATGGCAAACATTAACAAATCCTGCCAAGCTGTCCAAACATTGTACTCATAAAATAGTAACCGGATAAGAGCAAACATTATCAGACTTTAAAAGACTTGTACCCACAGCACAGTCTTTTTCCCTTGAAAGATTCACAGTCTGGAGCAAAGAAAGCGGGAGAGAATTCCAATTCCCAAAAGCCTCTGCAGAAAAGGAGTGCAACTCCAGCAGAAAAATATCTCGGTTATGACCTCACACCTTCAGAAATGACCAGTTTCTATACAAAATAGCATGAAGAGTAAGAATCGACAGTCTTATGAACCGACCCAGAGATCCTACATAAACTCCTAGCATCCAAAAGCAGCCAAGGTAACGGCTTCAAAAGCAATGGACCTCATTAGGAGGCTGGCGGCCGCGCAATGAACGGTGCCGGTATGGTACCGCCACCGTTCATTCCGGGCCACCACATTACGGGTTTCCTTGCGGGTGGCGGAATGCACGTTTGGTCCAGACCAGACATGCATACCGCCACCCGCGTGCAAACCAGGATGCTAACAACTGACCCGTCATTAACAGGTCCATTGTTAGCATTCAACCCATTCCCACTGAGCCCTATGCAGGCTCAAATGGGAATGGGGATGTACCAGGTCCGGGTTCCGAGAATGGGAATTACCGGGCCCGCTAAAGTCAGTAAGAACGGCATGGCTACCTCCAAACTCCTAATGACGCCCAATGCGATCATAGGTTCTAGCTGCAGACCCATGGCTACAGCTTGTAGGGCTGCCTTTAGGGGAGGGGGTATGCGATGAGTAAGGTCAGAGAGGTGCCAGTGTCAGCGCATTTGAGTCTTTTCCATTGAAATGTTCTCCAACGCCAGGATGTTTGTTTGCCATGTAGGTGCAGCCTAGAGTCCTGCCATGGCGAATGCAAAAGTAAAAGTTGCACAGTTAAAAATCAACTGCAAACTGTTTAGTTTGCTATCTCTGTCCCAGGAACAAACCTGTGTAATTTGAAGAAATGAAACTAAGCATTAATGCAGTCAGTCAATCAAACACTTTTACCAATAGAAAACCCTAGAGCCGGGAGAGTTTGTGTGGACATCTTGTATGCCACACAACAATCTTTGGCCTCCTCTAGACCAATACATTATATAGGGCTGTGTCATTTCTCAGTGTCAGTACACGTGTGTGTTAAACACCTGACATTAGCCCACAAATGTACTGGGAAAACTACTCACATTAGCACACTATGTTTGCATATTTAGCTACCAGGGACCTGGGTGGGGGATCTTGTATGTTGCTCACTGGGAGCTAAATCGCCTCTTGGCACTAGGTGAATGTAGTGTGAGTTTCTAAAATTGATGTTTATTTGAACTATGCTTTTGAACCAGAAAGCATTTTGATGATTATTGTATATGGATGAACAAGTGCTCCATGAGAACCTAACCATGGATGAACAAGTGCTCCATGAGAACCTAAAGTAAGAGGGGTTTAGGTTCCCAGAGGATGGCCAGGAGATAGGGATCTATAATAGAGGAAACCACCATCCTTACAGCGAGGCACTGTGAGCCGGGCGCTGTGTGTGCCTCAAACCTGCTTCAGTGAGCCGGGCGCTGTGTGTGCCTCAAACCTGCTTCAGTGAGCCGGGCGCTGTGTGTGCCTCAAACCTGCTTGAGTGAGCCGGGCGCTGTGTGTGCCTCAAACCTGCTTCAGTGAGCCGGGCGCTGTGTGTGCCTCAAACCTGCTTCAGTGAGCCGGGCGCTGTGTGTGCCTCAAACCTGCTTCAGTGAGCCGGGCGCTGTGTGTGCCTCAAACCTGCTTCAGTGAGCCGGGCGCTGTGTGTGCCTCAAACCTGCTTCAGTGAGCCGGGCGCTGTGTGTGCCTCAAACCTGCTTCAGTGAGCCGGGCGCTGTGTGTGCCTCAAACCTGCTTCAGTGAGTCGGGCGGTGTGTGTGCCTCAAACCTGCATCAGTGAGTGGGGGGGGGGGGAGTTCAAACTCATTGCCCAGTTCACAACTCTTGCTTGGCCGCTCAGCTGAAACTGGCAGCAGGGCCCCATGTTGCGCCAGTTACCACCGTGTTTCTATTTGTATTTTATTTATTCATAAGGCACTTTCGCCAAAGCACTGCACATTAAAAGATCGGCACAAAAATTAATGTAACAAATTATACAGACCAAAAGAAGAGCGTTTACGGCATAGTAGAAAGTAAGTCGTTTTTAAGATAAGGGCGAAAGATAGAGTAGGAGGAGATGGATTTATTTATTTATTTAACCATGTATAAACCACCTTAGGCCAGTAGGCAAACGGGCACTTTTACAGACAGAAAAAACAGACCAACAAACAATAACACATAAACAAAAACCATGCACATAAATAATTGAAATACAAAAAGAGACTTTTAGGCCATAAAATACTATGGGCCTCATCACAAGTTGGGCGGTATCCCCGGCGGTATTACTGCTGGTGCTATTAGCATTACCGCCAAACCCCCCAGCGCTGTTAGCGCCGGATCACGGGTTTGGCGGAACAGTAAGTCCCCATTCCCAATTGGGCCCATTCGGGAATTCCCCATTGGGCCCAATGGAGAATTTTCGCCGCAACTACCGCAGTAATGGCGCCAAAAATCGGCAAAATTGCGGTGGATTTGCCCCCAGATCAGAGCTGGGGGTAAATCCTGCCAAACCTGTGATTTGGCGGACCCTTAAATGCAGCGGTAATAGCGTTACTCGTGATGAGGCAGAATGTGTAGGAACCAAATAAATAAAAACAGAATTCCATGGCAGATTTATAAAACAACACGACAATTAAATACATTAAGCCAACATAAGATCAGCCACCACAATTTTCAAATTCGAATCAACTGGCCCCTTGGCTAAATGATCACAGATGTTAAAAAAGCTAGGAAGGTTGTCACAACCTTCAACAATAACATCTTTGCCTCCATCAGAGCTCCATTCATCAATTTGAGTTCTGAGAACAAGTTTCAAGTCTTGCGGTCTTACACCGCTGCGCCTAACTTCATGTTATAATCATGATAACACTTTGTTGTTCAGGGCATGTCTTGGTTGTTGCCTCACAGGCTTCTCTGTGTTGATCACGGTAACATTTCTCTTGTCCTGGATCAAATCACACGTTTTCCTGCTAGATCAGATGACAGAGAGGTACTGTTGTATGCCGGTGAGTTTAGTAAGACTTTTCAGGGGCTGCAGACAACTGCCCAGCGGACCAGACATATCTGGTATTCTTGACTGCGTTTCTGATGAACAAGCTTCAACTAAGGCCTGCTGAGTAGCTGGGATTGAGGGAACATACTTTTCTTGCCCACCCCTTCCAAATTTGCCGGTTTCACCAACTGACTCAGGACTGCTTCTCAATGTTGTTAACGTGGTCTGGCAGTGTTTATCTTCTGATGTATTAAGTTAACACAGCCACACCATCTCTGAAAGTATCAAACCATTGCTGAACTCTTTTCAATTTACCATTTGATCGGGTTTGCCAATAATTTGATTTTTAACAGTATGCCAGTCTGTAGAAACAGATATCCTGCCTAGGTTTCCACCTCTTGGGCTACTACGACACAAATGGGGATGAAGAGGATGCTGAAACTGGGATGAGGTTCTTTCAGCATGAGATCGTATCGAAATGTTCTTCATTGGTGCCATAACCTCTAACAGAGACCTATTGACCTGCAGCCCAGAGAGTTGTAACTCGATAGACTCTCACTGCAAAACAGTTGGTGGAAAACACCCCTGCTCAACCAGCTTACTGACGGTCTTTCTAATATCCTTAGATTTCACCTATGAGAGACCTGGGGACGCCATCCATTATATGTGTGCTCTGTAATAGCTCCTTGGACGAAATTAGGCATGGCAGCGTTTCCGAACAAACAGAGATTTCAAAAAACAGCCCCTTTCTCCTCGGATACCCTCTCCTCTCCGAATCCCTGCTTTCTTCGTGCACTCCAATCCAATACACACGTAATCCGCCATGCATTAGGAAATGGAGAGCAGCTTGGTAAGGGACTATTATGTCATTGTAGTCACAGCTGGAGAATTACAAATTGGAAGAAGGACCTTGGGGCCCCTCTCCCCTTGGTAAGCACATCCATGCCTTGCTACTTCACAAAGCTTGTGGTCCACCTATAACTCAAGGCACAGTGTGGTACATTTATAGAGTCAGTTATACAATCATTCAGTAGTACATTGGATCTGATGTGTAGGGGCAAAGCATTTCAAAGTTTTGGAGTAAGAAGAAAGAAAGCACAAAAGCAGGATTGGGCACAGGGGATCTTAGGAACAGCTTAACAAATTGAGACCCGGAACGAAGGGACTGAGCAGGGGCATACAAAGAAACCAGAGAACAAAGATACGGAGGGGCCAGGCCATGTAGACATTTAAATGTAATACAAATGTATCGACCGCAGCCCACGACAAGGGCAGGATCCTTGACTGGGCGACCAGTCTGAACATCACCATTGATAAGGTAGACGTCATTCCATGCCCGTGGTCAGACCACGTGCTGATGCAGTTTAACCTTGGTTGTTCTCCTTAGCTGAGGAAATTACAACAGTAAAGAGTGGATACCACTTTTAGAAGTACACGTCAGCGCTAGCCCCTTTCTTTGAAACCACCCTTGAAGATCTCCCTAATTTAGAGTCTGCGGATGAGCTAGCCAATGCATACAGAAATATGTTTGAAACAGCAAAAGATACACTTGCTCCAGAAAAAACACGATGCGTTTCAAAAAAGGAGTTAAAAAGCTGGTAAACTGATGAAATTCTAAAACTCAAAGTGGCCACACGTAAAGCTTTTGAATGTTGGAAAACCACCAACCTTGAAATAAATCGAGTGAAATATACAATAGCAGCAAAGGAGCACAGTGCCATCTGTGTGTGCCTCAAACCTGCCACCGTGAGTCGGGCGCTGTGTGTGCCTCAAACCTGCCTCAGTGAGTGGGGGGAGGGAGCTCAACCTCATTGCCCAGTTCACAACCCTTGCTTGGCCGCTCAGCTGAAACTGGCAGCAGGGCCCCATGTTGCGCCAGTTACGACCGTGTTTCTATTTGTATTTTATTTATTCATAAGGCGCTTTCGCCAAAGCGCTGCACATTAAAAGATCGGCACAAAAATTCACATAACAAATTCTCTATCTCTAATGTTTAAAAAACTACGTATGAACGAAGGGTCAAGAATGCAGACTCAAACACCAAAGAACTCTTTAAGATCCTAAGAGAACTGGAGGATCCTTGTCCTTCCATAGCATTGGTCAATAAAGATATAATTTGGTGTAAATCCATTCAGGATGCCATGAAGAGCAACATTGGCAAGACCCAGGAAGCTATTCATGCTAAACAAGAAAGTCGTGGTAGGGAAAGTTAGTGTTATACTCCCCATGATGCTAACATAAACATTCCACCTTTTGAGTTTGCTCCAGTTACGTAAAGCAATATACTCGCCTTGATGCTCCAACTTGAACCCACTTTTTGTAAAGGGGATCTATGTCGATTTAAGGTCGTGAAAGCATGTGCTGAACCGTTGACACCCATAATCAGAAAACGGATTAATTCCTCATTCAGGGAAGGTCTTGTGCCGGCCAGTATCAAGCAAACATGGATTTCACCTTTACTGAAGAAACCATCCGTCGACCCTAGTGCGCCCTCCACCTGTAGGCCTATTTCTGATGTAGCCTTCTTACTTAAGATCTTGGAGCAGCTGCCTATCTGCAAGTGCAAGATTACATTGAGAAACATCAGATACTGGGTCAGAGGCAGGCAGGGTTCCGCGAGGCGCAAAGTACGGAATCCGCCTTGCTTGCTCTTGAGGCTAATATGATGGGAATATTGGATTGAGGGCGCACAGCACTTCCTATGCTTATCAATCTCTCGGCAGCCTTTGAATTGGTGGACCCAGTATGTTGGTCACCGGGCTCATGCACTCCGCCCACTTCTCACCCTCAGCGGCAAGATGGGGGGATTCCTTCTTAAAAGGTTGCACAGCTAGAGTCTCTGCTGATGGTTACAAGGCTGATGAGGATGTGTTGACCTGTGGTGTTCCACAGGGGTTGTGCTTGGCGCCGGCCCTCTTTAATATATTTAAGATGCCATTATTTGAGCTACTGGACACCAAAGGTGCTGTATGAAAATGATGCTGACGACACTCAGTGTCTCATTCCCCTCTTGGCAGATTATTATAAGGGACACTGAGGCTGTCAGCACAGTATACCCCATGATACAAAACTGGATGATGGACAATGGCCTAGCGCTCAATGATGCTTAAACAGAGATTATGACTGTGGGCACAGCCACACGTTTGAGAAAATTGAGCCCAGGCTACAATGCGTTTCTTATTGGTGGCTATGTTATTACTACTCTCCCCAAAGTTAAAACACTAGGCATAGTGATTGACCAGGAGCTTAACATAAAGGTGCATGTCAGTTACCTGGTCTCGTCCACCTCCTACTAGGCAAAACTGCTTGCACAGCTGAGGCCCTTTCTCTCCAGTGAAAAGTGCATATATTGCCCACATGATTATTCGAGCCAAACTAGACTATTGGCTCTAGCCTGCTACAAGGCATAAACAAAGGGTAAATCATGTGTCTCCAGATCGTTCAGAATAACGCCGTCAGGGTGGTAGAAGGATTGACTGGAAGGGATCACATCTCAGAAGCCGGGAGAGCACTGCACTGTCTTCCTATTGCCAGCAGAATCTCTTTTCCCGCTCGGTGCATCGCAAACAAATGTTTGTACAGAACTAGCCGTCCTATTTGTCCAATCGTCTTGCTTGGTTGCCCGAAGGACGCTGAGCTCTAACAATCTGACCCTGTTGCTTACCCCCCAGGCCAAGCTGGATGTTGTGGCTCAGGGATCCTTTACTTATGCTGCTCCCTCGAGCTGGAATGCATTACCCCCGGACCTGAGACTGTGCCAGTCACTTATGAAGTTCAAACAGGGCCTATAAACAATGATGTTCTGCTGACGGAAGGCCTTAGCACAAATAGAGTGCTGCTTTTCTGACTCTTGTTGGGTTTTATGTGCGTATTTTTATACTGTTTGCGCTATTATGCCCACGGGCCTGTCTCAAGCACCATGTAAATATAAATAAATAAATAAATGAAGAAACCAGAACTGCAGACAGAGTTCAAAAATAACCAGTGAAGAGAAGACGAAACAGAGGAATGAGGAAGCAGGAAGACCAACAAGAAGAAAGGAAAAGTAGTCGAGACACATGAAAACTACTGACATGATAAGAAGCTCACAGGCATGAAATGTGAGGAAAGGGAGAGCTTTGCTAATGCTAAAGGCTTGAAAACGACAGGAGCATGCAGTGTTAGAGACTTGTGAGGAAAAGTAAAGTGAGGAATCAAAGGGGACACCTGGGTCATGGACTGCAGATGTGAAAGAAAGGGAGGCAAAATTAAAGTGAACAGAGGGGGAAGGAATGGGAGAGGGAATGGTAGAGGCAGGAAAGAATAGAATTTCAGTCTTGGAAGCATTTAGGTGTAAAAAGTGTGAATGCATCCAGTCTTGAATGGAAAGAACCCAATCAGAGAAAGTAGCACAAAGAGTTTCTGAATAGAGAAAGAAATATAAATTTGGGAATCGTCCACTTAGAAGTGCAATGAGATCCCAAAGGAGGAAATTATAGAAGATATGGGTGAAGTGTATAGTGAAAATAGGAGGGGACCCAGGATTGAACCTTGAGGAACTCTGTGATCAAGAGGAAACGAAGGGGAGATAGAGCCACAATTTGGACAGATAGGACTTAAAACAAGAAAGAGCAGGACCAGAGAAACCCAAAGAACAAAGCGCAGACAGGCGAGTGCAGTGCTCCACGGTATCAAAAACCACAGTATGATAAAGTAAGATGAGAATAGAATAAAGTTAGGTATGCCTAGCGGAGAGGAGAGAATTAGGTACAGAAAGAAGGGCTGTTTCAGTAGAATGAAATGGCCGGAATCCAGATTGGGTTAAAGGGAGAAGAAAGTTGTGATCAAGATAGGAAGAGACTTGATTATAGACCACAAATTCCAAGATTTTGGAGGGATAATGAAGCAGATAAATAGGACGGTAGCTCGAGTGTGCAGAAGTGTCCAAAGAAGGAGGATCACCCCACTCTTGAATCAATGGGAAAAGTAGCAGAGAAGAGGGAAAGATTAATGAGAAAAGTAAGGTTTGGCAACAATAGAGGGAAATGCCTAGTGATAACAGGAGATGGGATAAGAACCAGAGGAGAGGTGGTAGAGTGAGCTCGAGCGAGATAAGAAGCAGTGTCAGATTTAGAAATGGAAGAGAAAGATGAAAGGGAAGACAAAGGACAAGGTGGGATAAAAAAGGATGCTCAAGTGGTAGACAGAGAGGAAGATTGTACAACCTTAGAGATGAAGGAATTAGCAAAGTCAGAGGGAGAGCGGGAATACAAGATACACAGATCAGGAAAAGGAGCACAGAGTATGAGATTCAGAAGACAAAAGACGTTGAGGGTGAGGAGAGTTTCAGATGATAAGGTTAGAAAAGTTAAAAAAATGTCATTGGACGAGTGAAGGGTAAAAAAAGAGGACAAGTCAGAGGAAGAATGAGCCTGTTTCCAAAGACGCTTTGTGCGCCTAAGTAAGGAGCGAAGAGAGCGAAGTTCAGGGCACAGCCAAGATTGAGTTGACTTGCCTGACAATTGAAAGGGGCACAAAGGATGAAACAAGTCACGAGCCGAACGAAGAGTTGTATTATGAGTAGAAATGCCAGAGTGAATGGGGAGTGAATGGGAAGAGAAGAAAAGGTGGCCAGGGAAGGAAGAGAGGAGGGAAGAGAAGGAGGAAAGATAAAGGCATCAAAGGTATGAAGATTGTGACAGAAAAAGGTTTGTGTAGAAGTAAAGGTGACAGAGGTGTGGGGGTCAAAAAGTGAAAGGAAAGGAGAAGATGATCAGAGGAGATCAAAGGACAAGCAGGGTTAGCAGAAGCAGAGGGAAGGAGAACAAGATCAAGAGAGGATCCTGAAGACTGAGAAGGGGGAGATGGATACTGAAAAAGATTGTAGCAGTCCATTGATGCAAGAAACGGAGATGTAGAGTGAATAGTAGATGGAGATTAAAGTCTCCAAGAAGAAAAAACGTGGAGGACAGAGGGAGCAGGACCGAAAGTAATGCATCAAGGTCCGTACATAAGGTGGAGAGCGTGCCAGGAGGGAGATATATGATCAGAAATTAAATAGCATGTGATATTGAAATGAGGGGTACTGAGGCAGGGTGCTGGAAAAGGAAAAGGAAAGCACAGAATAAACAGAGTTGAAGATTATACCAGTCCCCCCGACCAACCTGCTGGATTGGTGAGGAGTGTGAGAGAAGCTAGAAAGCAGTGCTCCTGATTAAACAAAGAAGCAATCAGCGTTTTGTTGGTCACGGCCGCGGCAAGTCAACGCAGTATTCCTCTGAATTCACTGTAAGTAATCTGGACAGGAATTTGATTTGATGACATGAATTAGTATAGCTGAGTAGTAAGGAATATGTTCTATCCCATAGAATGTGAAAGGATCTCACCACGATCGCTAGTGCAGCATTTGAACACACTTAAGGTGAGACGCATGGCTATGACTGGATACTTCACCTGAATACATCCTAGAGGTGAGCCCCGTGGGGATCCGCACCACTATTTTTTCCAATAAGAATCCGAGTCTATAGAGCATGTATCTCGTGCTGGTACTGAATAACTAACCATTTGGTTTAGTGAATTGACCGTTTGATGTAAGTCATATTAATTGAATTATTTGTATACACATAAGTGATACTAGCAGGCACTGATACATACATACCTGTATTGCAGGAGAATGAACTTTCTTTGAAGGCTTCATCATACACAAGCTTAACATGGCTGCCAATGGATGAAAGGGAAATCTCCTTTCCTTTCTAGATGACCAAAATACCTGAACCAGGTAACATGAGGCGTCTATGCATCTACGTTGATCAACGAACAGATGTGTAAATAGGTTTGGCCACCTTCAATCATTTATAACTAAGTGTCATTTGTATTAATTGCAGGGAACACTCCATTACCACACTAGAACAAGGGTAGCCATTACTCCACACGTGACCTTAAGTTAATTGACAAAGAGATTTTGGCACACGGAACCACTTCTACAAAAAGAAAATGATTGCATGACCAACTGGCATCACAATGTACATGAAAGTATTCTTTTGAATTGTATATAGGAATGTGTTGCTCATGAAGAAGAGGGATCATCCCCCGAAACGCGATGAGCTTTGTATTGAATGTTTGTAATGTTTTTGGTTTGAATTGATTGTGAAGGAATCATTGTGTATTAAGATGATGGTATGAGGTATATGTATGAGAACAATACAGACACATAAAACCAAACCATGACTATTGTTTCTTAAATTGAGAATCGAATCAATTTATTAATAGTAACCAATGAACCAATTAAGTATTCAATTAATTAATAGATTTTTTAAACTCATTTTTACTGGACGTCATTGCCAGTGTTTATAGGTGTGCAGGGGACGGGAGTGCCCATAGATTATGGGTTCTTCACTTTCCTCATTATTTCTTTGACTTCTGAAACCAGTCATTCGCTCTCCCCCGCACCCTTCACCTTTATCAACTACCAGGGAGCCTTTGGCGCTCCAAATACTTTAATACTCTGCACTCATTCAGTTTTTTAAAAAAATGGTGTGCTTGGTCTCTATCCCCGTTCAGTAGAGCTCATTACAAGTTGACCAGTATGGGAAAAATGCCGGTATAATTTCTGGTGTGGGGCACAGATCTACCTTCAGACTTAACCTGGCAGTATGAGTTAGGTCTTAGCTCAATTAATGCAAGAATAATTTGGAACACGCTGTGCTTATATAGAAAAGTGATTGGCACGGATAGCCTTCCACAGTTTACGATTCTGAACAGTTTGAACGCTGACGAAAAAGAGACAATGGGCCTCATTACGAGTTTGGAGGTAGCCATGCCGTTTTTAGCGGCATGGCTACCTCCAATCCGGGTACCGGGTCCCGAAAATAGGGAATTACCGGGCCATTTCGACCTTGGAGGGCCCGGTAATTCCCATTCTCGGGACCCGGACCCGGTACATCCCCATTCCCATTGAGTCCCATAGGGCTCAATGGGAATGGGGATGATGCTAACAACGGGCCCGTTAATGACGGGCCTGTTGTTAGCATCCTGGTCTGCTAGCGGGTCCCCATAAGGACGCCTGGTCTGACCCGACGTCCTTAGCAGGACCCACTGCAGACCTCGTAATAGGGCGGCCCGGAATGAACGGTGCCGGTCCCTTACCGGCACCGTTCATTCCGTGGCTGCCTTCCTCGTAATGAGGCCCAATGTTGGATAAATGGAAGGAACGCTGCGGGACGATCCTCAAGCAACTAAATACCACTAAAGGTGCTCTACAGCATACTCCAAATGCAGCCAAGAAACACTTATTGCTGCGAGACGGGATCGAGAACATGGAAGAAAGAGCTCAACATAGATGCATACAGCTGACCGCATCAGAATTCAAGAACTACAATAAGCTGCCTAATTACCTGGAAAAAGTTCCCAACAGGCACCTCCGAGCGATTTTCATGAAGTTTCGATGAAATCTCTTTCGAACTAAAGAAGTACAAAGCTGGAGAAAAAAAGGTTTTTGTGCAGATCACAACTGCAGATTTTGCGATAGTGCCGACGAAACTCTGAAACACTTAGTTCTCTACTGTGTTGCACTCAAATCATTGAGAACAAAACATATTGGCACTGAAACTGCAAAAAGACCATCTTTGAGCGGGGACGAGTGGTGGAGTGTGTCAGAAGGAAAAAGAACAAATTGACTTTTGCTCTGTCATTTTTTCTAGACCAATTGAACAAGAGGCTGATAACAAAATGGCAAAGACTGTGTTTGATGACTAAAAGAACATAAGATATTTAATTCACTTCTATTTGAAATGACATCTGTAATCTATCTTCTTTTTTGTTGAAACTTCTTTTCTTTTTGTTTTCTTAAAAAGTTTGTAACAAACTGAATGAAAACATTTTTTTCAAAAAAGAAAAAAATATCCCAGTAATACTAGAATATCAGGCAGCGGAACGGTAGAGGCAGTTTGCCGGTATCCCACCAGAATTATCAGCAGAGTACCGCCGAACTTGTAATGAGCCCCAATGGGTTTTATTTCACAGAGGGTGGATTAAGATAGGGTTGAGTGCTCGCTGCTGCGATCTGAGCGTGATCTGCAGGTCGCAGGTTCGAATCTCGGCAAGGCCAACTCAGCCTTTCCGGCCGATAAATGAGTACTCATTTCGGTTGGGTGAT
This sequence comes from Ambystoma mexicanum, assembly GCF_040938575.1. Lineage (NCBI taxonomy): Eukaryota > Metazoa > Chordata > Amphibia > Caudata > Ambystomatidae > Ambystoma > Ambystoma mexicanum. The sequence goes on from NC_090931.1 coordinate 150,834,766, forward strand.
ATTGTATGTAAACATGTGCTCTGTAAAGCGCTTTGGATTAAGGCGCTATATAAATAACACATCATTATCATTAGGAAGACCTATAGAGATGAGAGGAGACATTTGTTGGAGTTAGGGTAGCAGCAAGTAGAACGAGTGGCAGACTGAGATGAAAAGTGAACTGGTATGAATGCAGGCATTGTTAGAGACAGCTCAGTAAAAAGAAGAAGAATGGCAGGCTGGACAAAGATGGAAGAATAGGGCATAGCCTTGAGCGAAAGGCAGTCTCAACCTGAGTGGCGAACCTGGCTTGGGCCGGAGGAGCACATCATGGCCAGGATGGAATATTCATAGCAGAAGAAGCGGAGCAGGACCTTGACAATTGTCCTCCTGTGACCAGAAATGCATTTTTCTGTCAGTCTTCCATGTTCTCAGGGACGTCATTTAGGGGTCGCCAGAGGTCTGAGGACTCCCTTGCGACCTCTAAATAAAAGAAATTTCCCTTTTTTTTTTTTGGTGATGCAAGCTCCTGGGCTGTGGCCAGCACCATGTGGCTCTTTACTTCTGGCGTGGCTGGCTTTCTTGTTCAGGCCCCTTAAAAAAAGAAGAAAAATAAGAACAGGAGTGCCACAAGTCTAACTCTTTCAGCACTGACCCTAAATAAGAAAGAATAGCAATACCAAATAATTTGTCTTTCTGGAATTCTATACAATAATTGCTAGACTCATTAAAGGTTTATCTCAGGCACACTTCAGGGGGTGAGTCACTGATTGAGTCTGTTCTCAAACACCTCAGCTCAGCCTTTCATCCTTCTGAGGTCAATAAATGAGTACCAACACAGGTTTGGTGATATTGGGTGTATATTTGTTCTATATAAAGCACTTAAGCGTAAGTGATATATAGTAAAACATCATTATCATTTGGTCATAGACGTCTGCTTGCATACACAGTAATTTGGTAATATGGGCCTATACACACTGATCTTAACGATACATATGGCATATGGAGATCCATTCTTGTATGAAATGTACATCTCATTATAGTGATATCGTAACCATATTTTTCGTAATGTACAATGCTATGTGATGCCACTTCCTGTTTTGTCAACAGGTGAAATGTCGTGTTCCATCGCTTCCCGCGATATCACTTCGGGGTGGGGTCAAATGACATCACTTCCTGTGATGTCATCAGGGGGTCAAGGGTTGTGTGATGTCACTTCCACTACCCCTGGCATTTTGGTGAAATGAAGTCCCTGCATGTTCTTGTTGCTTTTGTTTGTGTTGTGCCCAGAAGCCTCCGGGTCTCTCGGTGCGCTGTAGAAGTAAGTAAAGTCACTCTAGTCATGAACAGGATATGCAATGTCCTTAGAATGTTTCCCTTGGAACAGACGCCCAGGGCTAAGGGCGCCCTTTGAAAGACTTCCTGACATGCGGAGTGGGTGGGTTAGAGGGATTTCCCACGGCTGTGGCGGTTATACTCACCAGCAGGAATGGAAAGGGACAAAAACACACACACTGCCCAGGCTACTCGTGGTGGGCTGAGCCATGTTTAAAATACTCCAATGAGGGGTAAATCAGTTTATTTTACCAAGAAAATTAGAGCAGTTGGGACAAAAAAATAGCAAGTCAGAAGTACCCCTCGACATGGCCCTCATCTTATAAGGACACGGCTGATATGTAGGTGATGTTCGAGGTTCCTAGATTGGGAATTAAGATCTACTGTTACCTAAACTACTGAAATACGTTTCTTTTTGTCAAGAAAATCACTGCAACTTCCCCACCCCAGGCTGTGCCTTACCCATACTCAAAATGTCAATGTCTCCTGTCCCTGTGCCCTTTAAATACAACACCAAAAACAGAACTGCTCCTGGCCATATTCACTCGGATCAGTCTCAGTCTTGTGTTCCCATACAAGACACAACATATCAACACCAACTCTCAAGCACAGGACCAGAGCGGGCCTAAGAAAACCATAGGGCTCCCTTTCTCCAACTTCAAAGTAATACAATTCAAACAAAAGAGGTCTTGAGGCCCTGCCCGCAAGACGGTAATTATAGTTAATCACATCTCAGTGTTCCCTTCCCCAAAACTTCAAATTAGAACAGTTCAAACAAAAAGGGGTCTTGAGGCCGTCTCCGCAAGATGGTAGCTGTAGTTCCTGAAGCCTCAGGGATCCCTTCCCCAAGACTTCAACGTTGCAACAAATTGGGCCTCATTACACGGTAGGTGGTAAGAGTTTACCGGTACCGGTAAGGGCACCGGTACCGGTAAACCCTTACCGCCTTACTAAGAGGTCCCTTAGCGAGACCCGAGCTTAACGGCTGGTGTAGACCAGCCGTTAAAGTTGGGACCCGCAAAGGGACCTTGGTGCTAATTACGCATCCGCAATTTGCGGTACCGTAATTAGCTCCTTCCCCATTCCCATTATGCCCTGTGGGGCGAAAATGGGAATCGGGAAGGGCCATGGAGGAAGGGGGAATTACCGCCCCACCAACCTTGGAATGGGGTGGTAATTCCCCTTTCCTCCATGGTGGTGCCGGTATGGTACCGGCACCAACCATGGTGCTAATAGCACCATGGTTTACCGTCTTCCGTGTAATGAGGCCCATTGTCTTTTTCCCAGCACTCACTGGTTTGCGTCTTCCGCCAGTGTCTCTTGCTGCTCCTCTCAACTCACCAGGCTGGCGCCCCAAACTCAGCGAGCCCCGCTCGCCTGTTGCTTTCACTTCTGCGGGCGCCAGCAAATTTGTTGTCTCTAGTCTAGGTGGACACGGACAGCGTCCTCTCTTTGGCTGGTGCTCGTTAGCAGCTCCCAGTGGCTCTGACTCTGCCACGGAGGCTCCCACACCTCAGGGATATCTGCTGGCATCCTGGTCACACTTCAGGACCCACCACGGCTGCCTCAACACGGAGAGGGTACCATGGGCTCTCCTCCACAGGCCTCCCTGCTGCTGCACCCCTTGTTTCTTCACTGATTCCCCTTTTTACACTTGCAGCCCCTTGACAGGCAGCAGGTGAGGACATCTAATTAGATTTGCCTGACTCTGTTTAAGAGGACGTGCCTAACCCCCACCATACTTTACAGGCATCTTCCTCATCTCCTTACCTAAGCGGTGAAAAGGTGGAGCGTCCATCACTCTTAGTCTCTTCTTCCTCGTCCCAGTACTTTCAGATGTTAAATGTGGGGAAACGAGGGGAGAGGTCCTGCAATACCCCATAAAGTTTGGGGAAGGTTCAGGTTGTTCACAATTAGGGAAAGGGGTACCATGTCTTGCCTAAGGGCACCCCACTCCAAACTCTGAGAAACCTCCACCCAGGTGATCCTCCCTCGCTTCTCCACGTCTAGGGTCGGGATCCAAGAGTGATGGCCTTTCCCTGGCCAACTGAGAAGAGGATCCAATGGGTTCAGGAGTGAGAATTCCCTCAGGTTTCTCACGCTACATACACACATCCCCAGGCTCACTTAAGCTATATGACTGCCAGCACCACACCTCTCCACTTCACATGTACCTCCTACCTCACAAATACCTGCATCTTTCAGACTAGCGCCTATGTAGGTCTACCAGTGCTTCTAGCTCTAATTGATCCGGATTCTCCCATCAGGATAAACAAGCACTCAAGTCTCACTGCAAAACACACCCTAGAATCATTCAAGTCCACAACACAGGAATCGGGCACTTCCGGCTGAACCTGTATCTATCAACACCTCAGGATGAACAACTTCCTCTCCTTCTCCTCCCAATAACCATCCCTCTCCTTCTGCTTCACAGGAGGCAGACCAGATGGCATAAGTTGTGCTTTAGAAGACCATGTTATACTAAATTACAGCAATCATAAAGGGCCTCATTTCGAAGTTGGAGGTAAGTGGTATTTATGACATTCATGCCTGCTCAGGAGGGTAGGACATGGGCGATGACAGCCCGCCAGCCCGAGCTAAGGCAAGCCCCAGGAAAGAGCCCTCCTGAGCAGGCATGAAAGCCATTCGCACCCCAGGGTTCATCCGGGGTGCGAATGGCTGCAATAATTTTTCCTTGGGAGATTTGCGTTGCTTGCACAGTTGATCTCCCGGGGACAAACAAGAAAGAAAAAAAAAAGAAAAAAAAGATACGTGCCACCATATGGAAAGGGTCTCTTTTCCATGTCTATGGTGGTGGACGGGAGACGGGAGGAGTGCCAGAACCGGAGCACAGAGCTTTGGTCCCACAGATAAATGGGGATGGAGGAAGGAGGATTTTTGGGGGAGGGAGAGGCTCCCTGTTGCCTCGCCACATTAACAAAACAAAAAATGGCGCCCCCCGGGGTAGGGCCTTGGGTAGCTGGGACAGCAGAGGGGAATGTGTATTCTCGCCCGCTGTTCCAGCCACCTGATTGGCTGAACGCCCTTCCCTGGGTGCGGATGCTAACAATCACTTGTTTTACGTCCTTCGGCATTACAAGTTGAGGGGAAAATACCTGCAGTGGCATTTCAGTGGAATACCACTAGAATACTAGATGTATTATGAGGTTGACTTACAAAATAGAAAATTCCCCAATTTTTACATCTACCCGAAAGGTGGAGGTAAAATTGTAACATGGCCCCAAAAGCGTTTTGAAGTTTTTTTCACTATACAGAAGGGTAGCACAAGCCTTTCTCTTCGATTAAGGGAACAACGTTGGACATTGTAAGGGAGTGAAAAGGTGGGAAGGTTATCTTATACAACTTAAAAGCTTCACAAGTTTCCCTTTTGCACAGTCAAAAATATCCAGTAGTGGTGTGAAGCCTTACTGCTCTTCATCCATTTCTACAAGCAATATGAGAGTGGAAGGGGTTAACAAACAAACCAATGTACCAAGTAGCATTGCTTGAATACCGCCAGTCGTATTTCAGCAATACCACTACCGTTACCACTGTAACAGTTTCAAAGTCTGAATTGGGCAGATTTTCAGGAATACAGGCGGCGGTATTGGCAATTATGCCCAGCAGTATTTCGGACAAAAAATCTGCCCAACTCACAACTCAAAATCACCACTGCACTGACATGTGCATGAGCCACGGAGTGCACTGCTTGCGGCAGCTGACCGTACAGTGCGTGCTCGATTTAGCTCTATAAATAAATATATATGTATGTATATATGTACTGTAAGCAGTCTCGTTAGTGGTCTCTGTTGACCCAACTCTTCTTTTGTCAGAATATCCCGGGCTCGTTGCATGTATTCAGACCAGACAGCACGTTTCTGTTGCTCCTGCACACATTGCAGTCAGGCGCACTCTGGGCGGCCGCAGGATACAATGCCAGCGTGTCTCTAAGGGTTGAGACCCAAGCCGAGGTGTTTTTTTTTTCTTCTTGGTGATGCTCGTTACCGCCACGAGGGACAAGCAGCCAGGGCTTCAATGGCATAATTGCATTTTTTCAAATGGAAATAGCAAAGCAGCTCAGCCAAGGGAGCAGACGATTCACAGAGTCCTTTACAGCAATCTGTGCTGAGGGGGGGGGGGGGCTTCTGAATACAGACTTTTGCCTTTTCAGCAGGGGAACGGCTGTACGTGTTTTTAATGAGGTCACTTCCCTCGTTTGCACATTACTCGTGCATTTTTCCACCGTGTACTTTTTCGCCAATTATTGTTTTTATTAACTGGGGGGGGAGTTCTCCCACAAACCCCTATCGAACCCACCCCTCACCACCACACCCTGCACCCACCACCCCAATCCGCAAACACACAACATATGTAGTTGTGCGCAGTATAAATCAACATAACATATACATGTAAAAAAAAAAACCTGCGAAATCGACCACAGGGAAAAATGCACGAGTACATTGCAAATGAGGACAGTTGTAGAGATGTCGCGAGAGCCCCGCTCTCGCGAGATCTCGCTCGCGCCCACAGCTCCGCCCCCGCGCACTACGCGCGCATTACGGGACGAGCTGAGGACACGGACAGCTGCGTCTTCCCGGCTCCTCTGAGCACGGGACTAATTCAGCATTAAAGCTGCAATATTAAAGCTACTGCAGCCCGGCCCCAGTTGGCCACGTTGGCCTTTGCTATTCCGGGCACTGTTTATATGCGAACTGTTCCAGAGTAACCAGGAGAAATAAAGCACTGGTGAAACCTCTGCCTGGCTCCTGTCTTCCTTCAGGTATTAATCTACAACATAAATTGGCGACGAGGATCACCACAAGAAACCGCACAGAAACATGCAGGGAGCCACACCGCCGCCACCCTTTCTACAAACGCCAGGTAGGCCTACCATTCCTTGGCCACAATGGCAGCCCCTGTTCACGACGTATGTGGAAGCTATGGGTGGAGCAGGATTTTCAGCGGCGAGACGCAGGGCCATGCTATTCAATGCCTTAGGGGTGGAAGGGCAAAGAATATTCGAGGGCCTTACCCCGATTCTGGTAGATGATGACAATGATGATGTGTTCAAGGAGGCGGTTAGAAGAATCATTAAGAGGTTCGCCAGCAAAGAGAACACAGTACTCCATAGAATAAGGTTTTACACTCGAAAACAGGAACAGTCCGAACCCGTCGATGACTACGTCACTAAATTAAGGGAACTAGCAGCCCTGTGTAACTTTGGCACCAATGCGGAAAACCGTATATGCGACATGCTAGTTGTCCACACCAACAGTCGGAAAGTCCAAGATAAGTTCATCCTCGAAAAAGAGCTACAGTTAGAGAAAGCCGTTGAGATCGCCAGAGCAGTAGAGGAAACGGCGGGAAGAAGGAAGGAATTTACAGGGGCCCTAGTTCCCACTGAAATACAAGCGGTGGGATTCCGTCCAAGAAAGGAAAGGTTTACACCGGACACGAGAGAAGTGAGAAACAGCAAGAAAGAACCCCTCAAGTGTCATAGGTGCACCAGCACCAAACACCTGGCCTTTGACAGAGAGTGCCCAGCCAGAGACAAGGAGTGCTCCGTCTGCAAACGCATAGGACACTTCTCGATAGTGTGTCGATGGAGGAACAAGAAAGTCACCAGCCTTACCACAGATCACACAAGGGAAAGAGAATCCTCCTCAGATGAGGAGGGAAGACCCACAGTCATTATGGTGAACAGCACACGAGCCAGGAGAGAGAAGCCCCACTGCGTGATCAAAATCGATGGAAGAGAGACAAGGGTCATGGCAGACTCCGGTTCAGACCTCACCATCTTACCCCTTCGGACATACAAAGAAATGGTGGGTAAAGAGAAAGTGGAAGTACTCACCACACGACACAAGCCCACGGTGTTTGGTGGGGACTCAGTCGAACTGCTAGGGTATATCAACGGCAAAGTCGAATTCAAAGGAAGAGAAACCATCACCAGGGTCTACTTCAGCCACGAAGGGCCTGCAGTTTTGGGCTGGGATGATCAAGACAAATTAAAAATCAGACTGGATCCCAGCACAGAAGATCAAGTTCTATCAGTCAATACGAGGAGCGGATCCGTTTTCAAGAGCGATTACCCAACACTTTTCTCGGAGGAGCCGGGCACATTAAAAGTTTTATTCACAAAATTGTGCTAAAAAAAAATGCTGTCCCTGTCAAGCACCGGGTGAGACCAGTACCGGCCACAGCAAGGGACACCCTTAGACAACAGCTAGACAGAATGAAGAAGGAAGGAGTGATAGAAGAAATTGAAGCGTCCGAATGGCTGAGCCCAGTTGTCCTGATAAAGAAACCCCAATCACAGGAATTAAGGGTGTGCATAGACCTACGCAGCCTCAACTTAGAAGTCATCACGGACAATTACCCGCTCCCAAGCATAAACAAACTCATTTTACTAATGAAAGAGGCCAAAATATTCTCCAAACTAGACATGAGAAATGCATATCACCAAATACAGCTGCACGAAGAATCGAAACCCCTTACGGCATTTATCACTCCATTTGGCACATTTCAATTCACCAAAATGCCTTTCGGGTTGTCATCGGCCGCATCAGCCTTTCAACGCATGATGGACGTCCTGCTAAGAAAAGTCAAAAATGTGGTATATTTTCAGGATGACATATTGGTTTACGCAAGGGACAAACAGACGCACGATACCACCCTCAAATTGGCTCTCAACAAGCTACAAGAAGCAGGAGTGCGCTTACGTCATGAGAAATGTTCGTTTGGGGTAAAAGAAGTTGAATTTCTGGGGTACAAGATTTCAGAAAAAGGCATCAGTCCAAAACAGAATCTTATGCAAGCCATCATCAAAGCTCCTGAACCCGCCACCAAAGAAGAGGTGAGGTCATTTCTAGGATTGGCTGAGTACTATGCGAAATTCATACCAAAGTTTTCAGAAACCACTTCACCCCTACGCGATCTACTCAAAAAAGGGACAGAATTCGTGTGGGAAGAACCCCAGAAAAGGGCGATGGACACCATAAGGCAACATATCATGAAAGCCCCATGTCTTCAACCTTTTAACCCAGAGTGGGATACGGTCATTACCACTGACGCCAGCGCGTACGGACTAGGTGCAGTGCTAACGCAGAGGAGAGGTGACACCGAACATGTGGTGGCCTTTGCGTCAAAGGCACTATCAGAGGCGGAACAGAACTATTCTACCATTGAAAAAGAAATGCTAGCATGCGCATGGGCAGTCGAACATTTCAGAACATACGTGTGGGGCACAAAGTTCAAGCTGGTGACAGATCACAAGCCGCTCATCCACATGCTTAGTCCAGGAGGCACCAAAGCATCCACGCCCAGACTAGCTCGCATTGCAGCGAAACTACAGGAATACACATTTGAAATCCATCACATCTCAGGCTGGAAAAACTCGCAAGCCGACTGCATGTCGAGACTGCCAGAGAACAAGGAGAGGGCTACCACATTCCTACACGGAGAATGCATTGTTGCATCCATCTCAGACATAAGGGCTCCAGACTACCTGGAACTCAGTGAGAGACACTGGGAAGAAGAAGATGAGAATGACCCAACCATGGCTAAGATTCGCAAATGGATCAGAGAAGGGTGGCCAAATGAGAAAATGCTGCCAGAAGGCATGAGACCATATTGGAAGGTGCAGGATGAGTTGTCGGAAACAGAGGGGATAATCATGAAAATGGACCAAATCATTCCCCCCACAGGAATGAGGCGCACAATTCTCTGCAGGGCCCACGCGGGACACCTCGGGAACACGATGACCCGCCGCAGGGTGAGAGAAGCTTACTGGTGGCCGACTATGGACCAGGAAATACGCTCCATGATAGAGCGCTGCCATGAATGCCTAAACAGCGACAAAAGACTGAAAGTTCGCCAAGCACCTCTCATACCCACGAAGATACCAGAAGCAGTATGGTCCAAAGTGGGCATAGACTTCATAGGGCCCCTGGAGGCTATGGAAACGGAACACAAATACGTCATAGTGCTGGTCGACTATCTATCCAAGTGGGTGGAAGCCGAGTTTGTCCCAAACATAACCACTGAGACAGTCATTGAAGTACTCACTGAAATCTTCCAAAGGGAAGGCCTCCCCAAAGAAGTCGTCACAGACAATGGAGTGCAACTAGTTTCCAAAGACATGGAAGAGTTTTTAAGAAGGAACCACATCAAACAAAAGAAGGCGGCCTTGTATCACCCCCAAGCAAATGGACTTGTGGAGAGGGCGAACAGGTTCATAAAAGGAGCCATCCAACTGGCAACAGCGTCCGGTATGGACCCCCTCAAAACCACCAAAGAAGCCATAGCGGCCCACAGGCTCACGCCAAACGAAATTACTCAAATGTCCCCGTTCAAAATGTTGAGAGGGAGGAGTGCGGCATCCACCCTCATTCCACCATGGCTGTCGAAAGTAAGGGAAGACGAAGCAGTTGACATGACAGAAGTGGTATGGCGCATTGAGAGAAACAAGACACGCATGAAATCGTGGAGTGACGAAAGAAGAAGGACGAAGCAAGCGCCCAAAATAGGAAAAGGGGACTGTGTCAAAATCAAACTGCCAAGAAAAGATCAAGCCACAGGATCCCGGTACATTCAGCCCATAAAGGTACCTCACAAAGGAACCAATCACGTCCGCAGAGAAGACGGGCGCACGTGGAACTTTGAAAGGGTAGCACTATACCAGCGAAGGCAAGAAAAAGCGAGGACCCCCGAGACACCCCGCATAGAAACCGAAAGAGATGACGAGAGAAACGAGGAACGAGAACACGAAGGAAGCGACGGAGAAAGAGATGAAACCGAAACAGAACGGGAAGAACCGAATGTGAGTCCAGAACCGGTTCAGCAGAGACCGTGCCCTACAACCAGTGAGAGGCCCAGAAGGGAGCACAGAAGACCGGTGAGATACAATGACTATGTGTTACAGTGAACCCGTTTCGCATTGAAAAAGGGAGGTGTGTAGAGATGTCGCGAGAGCCCCGCTCTCGCGAGATCTCGCTCGCGCCCACAGCTCTGCCCCCGCGCGCTACGCGCGCATTACGGGACGGGCTGAGGACACGGACAGCTGCGTCTTCCCGGCTCCTCCGAGCACGGGACTAATTCAGCATTAAAGCTGCAATATTAAAGCTACTGCAGCCCGGCCCCAGTTGGCCACGTTGGCCTTTGCTATTCCGGGCACTGTTTATATGCGAACTGTTCCAGAGTAACCAGGAGAAATAAAGCACTGGTGAAACCCCTGCCTGGCTCCTGTCTTCCTTCAGGTATTAATCTACAACAACAGTGACCTTGTTCAAATCACTGCATAACGGAGGAACTACCAGCACGAATACACTTCTGGGAACACTTCTCCTTTGCCTCACTATACCGCTAGACATGATTACCGTGGTAATGAGAAGGGTCTCCATGATTTAGAGATATGCAAATGCTTCAGTTATTCCCTGTTTTGCAGATTCCCCCACCCCAATGGGGAAACATGGTATTACTGCATGGGGTAACACTGCATGAATAAATCGTATCTTTTGATACGTTTGTGTGGAGGCAATTACCCCCCCCCCATACAATAGTTGGAGGATTTGAAGAGTTATGGAAACTAAACTCACAACTCATAATTTGTCAGAACAGTAAAACCGGCAGTGTCTCTGAAGGCTGCCTGTTTTACCACTACCGCCAGACTCGCACTAAGGCCGAAAATATTCAGGAAATAGGCTGTCCTTAGCCGTTCCTAAATAGGTTTGTTCCTAATGCAGAAAGAAGCTAAAATGTGCCTTGGCAGTGTAACGACTGCACAACCAGAGTTAATGCAAAATGAGAGGGAGGGTCATTGACAACGTTAGCTCAGAAAAGGAGGGGCACTGGCACTGCTACTGCAGCTTAATGAGGGGCTGGTAGAGGAAAATCAGCATTCAGGAGCAATACTCATGTTAATCCTATGTTATCCTACTATATAATAAAAGGCCAGATGTATGTTTGTCTGATGCCGCCATGCACAGTAGAGGCTGCCCACACCACAGAATGCTCCGCTAGAAGGAGGGCTCAGTGTCTTTATAAAGAATATATAAATAACGAAAACTCTTTCAGTGAAAGAAAAATAGCGAAAACATTTCAAATGTGTTTCTTTTTTAATTTGGGCCCCCAAAACCATGTTTCCCCATCTTTATTACCCCCCCAAAGTCCCCTCACCCTTTTTAATCTCTTACCCCTCTCCCGATATATAGCTTTAACAAAAATTCAACATTTGTATTGTTATTTATTTTTCACTGAAAAAGCTATTCATTATTTGTTTTAGTTATAATCACTATACACCTAGAGGGAGCTGTTGCATCAGGATATACAGTGCTCCAATTTGCATATCTTCGCCTGTTGTCACCGCTAGAGGGAGCTGCAGGTGTATGATCTATAGTGGTGCTACTGTGTTAATGAAAACCTGCACTTTGGCCCTGGTGCACAGGCCTGTCCACTAGTACACAATAAAGAGGCTGATGCTAATCCCCAGTAGGGCGCAGGCCTTGACTAGCCGATAGGGTAATGTGCAATGGGCAGCGTGGGCCACTTCGAGCCAGTTTGCTGAGTTATTGCACTGTGCAGCTTATAGCTCGCCCCAATGTCACAGCCTCAATCTTATTCACAACGCAAGCTTTGCCAACAGTTTCCCGCAAAATGCACCACCCGCAGTTAATATCCAAAGCAGCTTGTCCTGAAAAGTCATTTGAGAATGTGTACCACTTTTCTGGTGCCTATTGTTTTGTTGCAAAGTGTCTTTGAGGTCAAAGGTCGAGAGCTAAAGGTTACAACGTTCCTCTACTTTTCGGGAAAACCCTGCCACCATTCCCTTACTTTTTGCAACCCAGTCAATGCACTGTTCCTGGATGGCAGCAGGGCACTTTTGTTTTTTGCTGCTTCCCTACTGGGGAATCGAACGGGGGTCCTGCTGGAAATACTCCAATCTCAGATCTAGCTGGCCTACATTGCAGGCACTGCCTTGCTTGCTCCTTTGAATAGCCTGCTTGGGGCATGATGCCCATTCTTGAGCTGCCAGAGAGCCCTGAACCAACAGGGATCAACGTTTGTCCTCTGCAATTAAGCATGATTAACGTGAAAGTGCTGCAGGCACAGCTCTGTGTGCAGGGAATAGATGGAGGAGGGTTGGCTATAGTCCTCGGCATGACCTCATGTGGTGCGAATTGACGGTGATTGCAAAGAGGCGGGTAGATGTCGCTGCGTGCTGTGGGGGACAATGCGACATGAAGATGCATATTTTTAACTGTTCTGTCAGTGTTGATAGTACAGTTGTAAAGCACAGTGTTGGGGTGTGGAATGGAGAAAAGCCAGGACAGAGGTATCTGGTTTGTATTGGGGGTAAAGGGTGGGTACGTGGGCGGTGGGGATCGGGAGGAGGCAGGGCAGAGGGGAACATAGTTCCACAACTTTTTTTGCACACTCTGAACCCTGGTTATAAAACCCCTTGAGGGTGTGGACAGCCTCCTGGGATTCGTGTCTTCTATCCGCCCTCTCCTGGGTAGCAATACTTCTCTTGAGGATAGACTCCAGGGATGGGGCAGTTCCTATATTCAAACCTAAGATTCCCTGGTCCAGGACTTCCACAAAACCTTTGGGGTTTGGAAAGAAAATCAGGGTTTTTAGACTCTAGTTGTTCGTCCTCTTCAGAACTACTGGGTAATCCACTAGGCAAGAGAGTGGGGGTTGGGTTTCCACTCATTTTGAGGACGCTGGCTTTTTGAGACCCACTATGGATGGCTTATTACCGCACTGGCCAATAGGGGGTAGTTTATCAATTGGCCTCAACATAGTCTTTTGTTTGGGATATGGTCAGACTCTGTATCGGGTCACTGTTTGCAGTAAGACAGAATCAGGAGATGGACAAGGGGGCATGTTGTCTTCTCTCTTTTTTCAAATTGATAACTTATGCTGTTCGTAGACCAAGGATCCTAACCCTATCCATCAACAGAAAGTCTGAAGGGTGCTCGTCAGGATGTCATTACAAAAGTCCTGTCTCGTGAACATATGCTAACCTAGATTCTGTCCCTACCATTTATATCTTTGATTGTATATTTGGTTATATGTCATTCTTTAGTCCTGGTAGGTGAATGTTGGCTGGTTTCTGATCCAGTTTCCACTGGGATAGGTTTAACCACTCAGGGCTCCTAGCCTTTGAAACACAGTTCACACAGTGCCCGAAGCGTCAATTAAAATGTCCTTTATACCGTTCAAGAAAACAACACAAATGTCTCACCTTCCCCTTCCCCTTTCTAGCAATAGGACCGTTCCTGGTATTCTTTGCCAGAGAGCTCCAGGGCCTCATCACGAGTTTGGCTGTAACCCTTAAATCTGGCGGTAGCGCTGTTACCGCCGGTTTTAAGGGTCCGCCAAATCAGGGCTTAGGCGGATTTCTCCCCAGCTCTGAGCTGGGGGGAAATCCGCCGAAAAATTCACGCTCATACCGCCGGCGGTATGTTTTCTCTCATGACCAAGTACAGCATGTGTTGCAGCAATGCAACTCCTCAGACACGCATACCCTGTACATCAAAGGCATTAGTTGTGCAAATTGTACTTTTACATGGAACAGATATAGAAAAAGCAGGATCCCTGCCACCCATGCACAGAAGGGGGATAGTATTGTTTGCAGCAGAGAAAACATCCCCCCTTCACAGAGCTATTCAAGCATGGGGGATCAGGAAGATTTGATTCAATAAGAAAAGAAGAGCTAGGGGTAATCAGTGCACGCTTCCCTGACACAGAGAACAGATACAGCATGTAGAGCAGCACTGCATGCTTCCATGCAATGAACAGACATATCAGTAGTGCCAGCCTTTTAACACATCTTTCACATAGAACAGGCCAGCTAGAGCTGGGATAGCACACAGACTTTGCACATACAAACATATCTTGTACAGTAGTGGCAGAGGAGACAACACAAGCTTCCTTCACACAAATAACATCAACCTACGTCACAGAAGAGCAAGCTTCCTGTATGACATACAAGACAGCTTGTGGTGCAGCTGTGCACACTTCTTTTAACTAGATCAGGGCACAATGGCCCACAGCAGTGGAAGCTTTCTTATGGCAGTACAGGGCTGGTCGGCGACAGAGCACTGCACAAACTACAAGGTTTCTTTACCCAGAAGTGGACAGCTTGGACCACAGCATTGCAAGCTTCCATTCCATAAAGGGTCACTACACGCCTGTATCACAAACAGAAATTCTGAACGCAAAAATGCAGGCGCACAGTGATCACATATATATGACATCCATTGTGCAATGGCACAGTGCCAGCCTTGCGACTGCCGGGGACACCCCTGCAACCTCTAATCCTCATACCACACAAGGGGAGGAGGGGCCAACCCTGCGACCCCTGATACCCTAGCGCAGTAAATAACGGGGATCAGCATTTTCGTTTACTGCTAATGCGCAGTAAACGTAGATTCAGGGTTTTTTTTCTCAGTATTTTGGGGTGATACTCCATAAAGTTAGTCAACATCTTTCTTCCCACAGAACATACTGAGGCACGAGTGGATTTGGCGCCTGAATAGGGAAATTATTCAAGCCTGGCATGTAGTGGTGAGGCATGTGCTTCTTTTCTTTATTTTCCAATGAGGGAGATGGCCAGCCAATGCAATCCAGAGGTCTGCAAATTTATTTTGGATTACAACTCCCATCAGTCCTAGCCAGAGGAGGCAATGGTACGGGATCATGTGAGTCATAGTTAATAACATCTGAACATCTGGCGACCCACAGGTTGTAGAGACCTGCAATAAACCATTCGATATCTGAATTTTATCAATCTCAGAATTATGAAGGGCTGAGGGTCTGTAAAGACTGAAGGGGGGTTTATCTGTGATAGTACCCGCTATGGTTGGGGTGGAAGCACAGAGGCACCCTTGCCAATGCTCTTAAATGGTAGTACTGGATGAGCAACCAAGGCTGAGAATCACAAGGAGGTGATGCAGGTTTTTTCTTAAGTACAGTGAATCCCCAATCCCCACAAAGGAATGTCCACACACACACACTATGTTATATGCTACCCAAGTTCCTTTATTCAATGACATAAAACTTGGGTGGTTATATACAACTAAATAAGACTCAATTTATACTTAGGAGACTACTTCAATAGTTAACACAATATATACAGTACTATGTGGTACCACAGTTATTCTTAGGTTCAGCAATAAAGCACCAATTGGTAATTGTAATAAATGCACCAAAATGACTGAGCGCTGTTTAACTTAAAAAACCAAAGTCGTGCAGGCAATTACCTTAGAACACTGGCTGGGTGGTTTTTAGAGTAAAAATGTGTGCTCTAGCACCTTGAAGCATCTCATGTGCTAGATGGAGTTATCAATATTTATCTCAGATACAAATAACCGGACAGACTCAAAGAATATAGGAAAGTACTACTTTATTATTAGTTTAGGATTAAGGCAATCTGGCGAACAACAAACTGTAGTCCTCACACTTCAATTTTGATTACATAAAAGCTTTATACCTCGATATACGTCAGCTCAGATCTCATCCTATGTGGCAAACTGTAAAACCTATTGAAGGGAGAGATTGGTTAAAGGAGCATGTGCACCTATATCATATAAATGATAATAGTATTACTGGATGCCCCTAATCTGGTCCGCACGCCTTAAACCACCTCTATATACGTACAATACAGATTATAGCAGAATAACAGCAGCGGGTTGGCTTGTGCAACATTTACTTTACTTTACTTTTACTTTAGTTTATTTATAATGCGCAGCCATAAACCCGTAGGTGTGAGGGTGCAGACAAGACAAAACATGACATGTAACAAATAGGGTCCAAGCATAAGGGGGAGAATATTTCCCCACCAGGCAGAGAAAGACAGAACAGGCTACTTATCGAAACAACCAGGTCTTAAGCTCTTTTTTAAACTTTCTCAAGAGCTTCTCAACAATGCTGGTAAAGCGTTCCACAGTGAGGGGGCTGCACCGAAAAAGGCTCCTCCCTGAACTGTCTCAGTCTTGCATCTAGGCAAAATAACAGGTTTTGGTTGCTTGATCTCAAGCATCTGTAGTTAAGTTTTTCCTTGAGATGGTCTTGTAAATAGGTCGGCATCGTACCCATTCGGCACTTAAATGTGATGACCAGTAACCTGAATGCGATACGTGACTCCATAGGAAGCCAATGAAGTGCACGCCGTGACTCTGTTACATGGGAGCGTGAGGTAAGACCTGAGACAACTCTCACGGCACCATTTTGGACAACTTGAAGCCTATTGTTGGAAGCTTTGCTAGCTCCTGCCAGAAGACCACAAAAGTAGTCAATCTTTGCACCTATTATTGCTTGCGCAATCGCTTCGGCATTATCTTGAGAGATGTAAGGTCTCAGATGGGCTAAACGTTTAATATAATAAGTGGCTGAAGCAACGGTGCATCCTACATACAGTTTCATGTTGAATACCTGGTCGAGAACAACTCTCAGGATTTTAACCTTGGGGAGTGTGATGATTTCTACATCCCCCAACTGAAAATGTTTATAATCAGGGTCCAATATGACCAGGGTGCCTACTGTACCAACAACAATAAGTTCTGTTTTCCTCAATTGAGTGCCAGTTTATTCTGCATCATCCAGCACTCAATAATGGCAAATATTCTGTTTAGTTCCATTTCATCTTGGCGAAGACACCCTGAGAGCGGGATGACACATTGCGTGTCATCCGCGTAGTTGGAGAATAGGACCCTTTCCAGTTCAAGATGCCTGAAAAAGGTACCATAAAGATGTTATAAATACACCGCGAGGTGCAAGCACTCTGTGGTACTCCAAAAAGCACAGAGCGCAGAGCCATTGCATCATCTGCACTGAACCTACTAATTCTATTGGACAGAAAGGATAGCATCCATTGAATAGCTGCCAATGAAAAGTTTGCTACTTCCTTCAGCCGCTCGGCCAAGATCGTATGATCAACAAGATCGAAAGCCGAAGATTGATGAAGTGAGATAAGCATGGAGGAAATTTCATTCTCTTAAGTTAGATTTAAGATCTAATAACGAGGTTTCAGTCCCAAAACCTGGTCTAAAACCCGATTGCAAAGAGTTTAAGAGGGCTACAGATTAAGATGTTGAGCAATCTGCAAATAGGCCACTCGATCCAAGATCTTAAGAAGGATGTTGCTACATACCCTCTGATAGGTTGGCATTCTCTCCCAAACTTTGATTTTCACCTCGTTAGCAGCACGTAAGCAAAATGAAACTCAGGTGCAAAGAGAAACCTCAGACTACTCCCCACTCTCGCAATTAGTCAATCATCTCTCATCGGTCAGGCCCCAAACCAAGGCTTCTTCTTTATGATGACCTTGCAGCCTGTTCTCTGCTCTGTGACATTTAAGGGAGTGTATGTACACCATTATCTTTGTGTAGAGTTTAATGAATAGCCCTTGTTTTTGACTTCTGAATCATGTGTGAGGAGACCACAATTGTGTCCATTTCAACGTTTTATTTACTGCTATTTGATTTATTTAAGCTGGGTGTCATTACTCTTCCTTGCCTCTGGAGACTTGATCACTCCACCTTGCATATGCTCCTTGATCCCAGGCCAATAGACCGCTTTTATTCCTCACACAAAGCTGTATTTCCAGCATCTCCTGACTCTGCAGACCTGGTCTGTCTCTGAGGTAACTTGATTGGTTTCAACACAAGTCCAGCGTTCATCTTTTTCTCAAGGCCACATTATGTTTTCTTCTGCAGCAAGTTTCTATATGTCTCAGCTACTTTACGTTTCAGCGTATATACATTCAGCTAATCTCGCCTCACTTATTTCTTTCATGCATATGATTTTTCAGTTCTCAATGACATGGTTCTCTTATTACTCTAGTAACGTCATCATGCTTTAAGTATTTGCATAACGTTTCAGTGCGTCTTTGTATCTTTATTTCATGATGTCACTCTGCCCTTGTCCAATTTCACTTATAGCTTTTTGATGTGTGGTGGGTTGTGCAGACTTCCTTCCACCCTTTCTGTGTGAGGGCACATTTGATACGGTTGTCTGAGTGCATATTGTCTGTCATACACTCAATGCGGTATTGGGATAATACCTTGTGTCCCACCTAGGGCTCTTCTCTTGTTGTTCCAATATGATGGAGGTGAGGGGTGGGAGCTTGGGATGGGTTCCCACCTGCTCCTCTACATTTCCCCCTCTGGTCGAGTCCTCGACCCCCTCCTCAATCTTCTCCACCTTCCCTTAAATCTGTGGCTTCTTTGAGATCCATATCTTTGTCACCCCCCTCAAGTGACCTGCATTTCTGAAATGTCCATCCACACTTCAAGTCATATGACAGCACTCCTCAGATGGTGGACAACATATCCAATGTCCTACATATTTTTGTGATCCTTAGGGTAGTGGAACTGCATTGCAGGTAGTACCAGGGGAATTATTTATTGTTCTCACATGTGCTGCTCTGATTTTGCATGTGTTCACCAGTTTCAGCATCTATATTGATCATTATCTTTATCCCAATAGTTTTCTTTGCTGTCTTCGTGCATTGCCCTATAATGATCTTTACAAGACAGAATCCTAGCCATACCAATATTAGTATTGCTCCAAGTAGCTTGAAGGCATTTGCCAGCAAAGTTGGAATCCATGAAATCAGACACGTGAACCAATCATCGTCTTCCGGCTCATCAGCTTCATCCTCTATCTTCATATGAAGGATTGTCAGCATAGATATTGCTTCTGTCAGGATTCCGTTTTCTCCATTATGGGCAGGTGAGAATGTGCAGCAAGAAGGCCCGATAGTGGCGCACACGCCTCCTTCCATTGCTGTAATTTGGTCCAAGACCTACTTGTTCTGGAGGGCCATAAGCCTGAAGGCTGTCAGTTCTTCTTTGATTGCATTAAATCCTTTAATTGTCGTATTGATCATTTGTAGCAGCTCCCACCTGGTTATTTGTAACCACTTGGCATTCACTGCCGTCTAGAGTCCTGGCATAAATTTAGATGTATATAGCATTGCCGTCTTGCTGAATAATCCTTGCTGCGCTGGAATATCGTCATAGGCTGCTATTGACTTTAATGAGAAATAATTCTCCCTTTTCAGCCAACGTCTTCTTTCTCTTGTATTCATTTATTTTTGGGAACTCATCAATATGAAGATCACTTTTGGGAATCACTGATGCAGGAATATGTATGACCATGATAGAACATATTCCTCCCCAATTCATGGGCAACTGCATCTTAGCTCGAGATCCAGAGGCCCAATATTGATCCATCCTTTATTTTCTCCAACTAGAACCAGGCCTTTGTTCCTGAAACATTTTGTCCCATTATTTATTGCTATTATGGATACTGGTCCTGCTTCATTGTCAACCCATGCAAATAGCTTAGAATACTTGGCCCATTACATTGGGCACATGTTGTTTACTATTGGCACTATGCTTACTGGTTCCTCCTTTGACAGATGTGTGGAGAAAGATACCATTCCTTCTTCCCATCCTGTACTGGTGGCAACTCGTCCATATACCAATAGCTGAGTTCTCTCGCAGCATTCTGGTACTCTTGATTTTTCCAGTATATCTGAACAATCCATCCTCTTCATTTCAACAAACTTTATTTGTTCTCCAGCCAGGGGGATATATAAGCATCTTGCTTGCCCATCTCCTTTTCCATCTTTTGTGTTTTCACATATGCATCCTCATATGGAAATGTCTCCTGGATTGCCATCATAGGCTTGCCCATCTTCCTTCAAATATCCCTCTGGTTTGCACGCTGATAGATGCTTAGGCACTTTGCATCGTGTGCAGGTATTTCTCTCGCAATTAATGTTCTGGCTGCATTCATGGCATAAGGGATGAGAGAACATACGTAGCAGCTTTCATCTGATGTTCTCTGTTCCACCTCCTTCATGTGCTGATACCACATGTTAATCTTTAACTGGGCTGAATTATCAACATATGTATTTATATTGTCATTATCTTCACCAACATCTCTCTTTCCTCAAACAGTTTGTTCAGAAATATCAGGAAAAATGTCACTTGTTCCTTTGTCAGAGATAAAAATAGTCTCATTGTCAGATAATTCACTTGAATTATAAAATAATATCTCATGAAATGTAAAAAGCATAAGAAAACACATAAAGCAAAATGTAGTTGTAAGAAGTATTGCCATAGTATTTAAATGGCACACAATTTCTTATGGCGTAGCTGATATCCTTCTTAGTGTGTGTTTTATAGGTTCTATGTCATAATTCTGCATTTTAAAGCCCAAACACAATAAGAGCGATTTATTTTGCCCGATTTTGTGTAAGCTTTAAAATGTAGTATTATTACATAGAATCTCCCACCTTACCAACCTCCACCCTCTCACGCTCATTCTCTTATTAATCGGGGTGGGGGTTCGCTGTGGGACACAGAGCCTGTCAGCCCCTGCGGATACATATGTGCGGCAGGGGCTTGACAGTTCAATTTAGAAAGACTGCTCTGTGTCTAAAATGGGCTTTTTTCCCTTTGAAAAAAAGAAACAGGTCTTTTGACCTAGAACTGTTTTATAAACTGGGGAATCCCCATGTTTCAATTCAATATGTAATTTTGTTATTTCTTGCAAATCACATTTTTATATCAAAAACTATAGGATAATAGTAACAATAATTCTGAAAATAATATGATTGTTCTTAGGATTGCCAAGAAATGTCACAATGTCCACATGTCGCCTTATTAGAGCTGGGTAAGTCTGTAATATATAGGTAAAAACAACATACAAGAATGTGTACAATGTTATTGTGATTGGCAGCATTGAAGAGGCAGTGTGCTCTTTTTCTTCGGATCCGGTACTTCAATGCATTGGGGCTAATTACGAGTTTGGAGGTAGCTATGCTCTTAATAAGGGCATGGATGCCCCCAAACTCGGGTCCGGGTCCCGCAAAAAGGGACTTACCGGGCCATTCCGACCTTGGAAGGCCCAGTAAATTCCCTTTTGCGGGATCCAGACCCGGTACATCCCCATTCCCATTTGAGACCCCATAGGGCTCAATGGGAATGGGGAGGATGGCAACAACGGCCACGTTAATAATGGGGCCATTGCTGCCATCCAGTACTGCTCGCGGGTGCCACTCTGCACGCCTGGTCTGACCAGGCGTTCCAGAGCGGCACCAGCGAGCATACTCAGAATGTTGCGGCGAGGTAACAACGGTTCCGGTAGCACTACTGGTGCCATTGTTGCCTTACCGCAACATCGGTAATGAGGCCTATTGTCTCTTGTACCTATCTAAAATAGTTCCAGGATAGCTGCAAGTTAATTTATTCCCTATTAGATTTAAGGAATGTCAATTTGTATTCCAAAGTGTTTTTAGACTCCATAAATTCTTCATCTTTGCTCTTGGTTACTGATTTGGTCTGCATGCGTGATACTTATTCTCTTGCTTCACCGTCAGCAGCTGCAGAAGGGGTCAAGGTCTCTCCTTTATATGGTTTGATGTCGTGCAGGATCAGCCAGGCTCATCTTCAATGCAGTTTGACATTGAATGGTCCCTTGAAACAGGGTTTATTCCAAGTGCGGACAAACTTGCATACCAGCACCTGGTCTCCTGGATATAAACTAGGTTACCTCAATAGACTGTTGGGATCAATTGGTTGGCTGTCTTCTTCAATTCTCTTTGACCCCCCCTTACGGGTTTTGATCTGTTGGGATAAAAAGGACACTCTAGCAGTAATAGTTGCCAAATAATCGTTAATCTCATCACCTAATGTTTTTGCTACACTATACGCATCAGTTTCTAATCTAGTAGGAGGAGCAAGAGGTATTTTCATACAGCAGCCAGTCACCAACTCATGAGGAGTTAAGTGGTGATATGAGCCAGGCTGATTTCGTGGTGCATATAATGGAAGGGGTAGGCAATGTAACCATCCCTCCTTTAAAGTGATCTTTACTTTCGCTATTCTCTTTTTGAGAAGTCCATTTAAGCATTCACAAATTCCATTCGCCTGTGGGTGATAGGCAGAAGAGAACTTATACTTTATACCTGATACCTGATAAAAGAGTAACCTTTTATTAGTCAGATCGCAGGAATTTGCACACACTCCATCTTGGAAATACGTCACGCACAAGGGATTTGAGAGCACATGTGGTATCGGAGTGTATACATGGACCTGGAAAAGGGACATACAACAACAAGCATGTACCTATAGCTGTTGCATATCTGCAACATATCCACATAATTTATAAGTAGATGCTGAAATGGGACATTGGGTCTTGGGTCTCATTATTCGCAAAGTGTGTCCTGCTGTGAATTTCTGGCACACAATGCAGTTTACAGTAAACTCTGCCACATGTTGCAATACATTTGAGTCATATGTGCAGGGTAGTGAAGCTGCTCCAGCACTACCTTTAATAAGACTAGAGGCATAACTGGCTTTACAGTGC
Organism: Ambystoma mexicanum; assembly: GCF_040938575.1. Taxonomy (NCBI): domain Eukaryota; kingdom Metazoa; phylum Chordata; class Amphibia; order Caudata; family Ambystomatidae; genus Ambystoma; species Ambystoma mexicanum. The sequence goes on from NC_090931.1 coordinate 150,857,467, forward strand.
TATCCTGCATCCATATTGCCTCAGTGGGGGATGAAGAACACCCTCACTTTCTTCATAGGTCTTGCTCTTCCTGTAGGGCTCGTCCTTGAAACACAATTAACTGAACAATAGACAGCATGTTAAATCCCCCCCTTACCATGATACACCGCCCTAACATATGTTTAACACTTTTTCTTTCAAAATCAGAAATGTTTAGATAATATGCTGCCTTTTTGGCTTCTAAATCTTGGCTTTTTTACAGCAAGAAATCATGTCTGTTCTTATAGTGTGGGTTATCCATTTCATGACTGCGATAGCCAATGGGAGTCTTAGTTCCTCAATAAGGTTATAAAATAGGGATGCAGGTTGCACTGGTGTGCCATCTGCATGGGGGAAGCCCTTTGTTTTCCAGCGTGACAAACCTCCATGTACCGTTAACGTAACATAGGCGGGGTCAGAGTACACCGTCACGACCTCATCCTCATATCTTTGAAGTGCGGTGATAAGTACCACTAATTCTACAGCCTCTGCTGAGCAATGCAAAGGCAATCTCGCACTAGTCACTACTTCAAATTCACCCTCATTTTTAAAGAAGTATCAATAAAGATAATTTCTCCTCCTCCAAGAGCATTTTCTCTAACACTGGGAAAGTCGTCATAAAACTCAGTATACATTGTGCAGTCATGTACATAGCCATCCTTTCCTACAGGTTCTACTATGAATGTTAATAGTTCGCTATCCTGCTTCTAACAATTTTGATCACAGGGTGCAAAATAATTACCTCATATGCCGATACTCTTTGTGTAGACAATGTACTATTGGGTTTCTCTAAAATAGCAAAATAGCAAATAATGCATGCTCGACAAATAATGTCACTGAACATTGTAATACTTAAAGCTTTTTCATTAGAAAAATGCTGCAGCAGCTAACGCTTGTTCGCAAGGGTAATGCTCTTTCATTATTGGATCTAAAATCCCACTAGAATAAGCCAATGGTATGTGTACATGTCCTAAAGTCATTTTCTGTGTGAGGACTGCTGTCATAATTTCTCAGTTTGAATGGGAATATAGGTAAAACTCTTCATGATAGTCTGGAATTCCTAGCACAGGTGCTGTACTGATTGCCGTTCTTAATTCTCCAATCCTTCACTCATTTCATCTGTCCATGTTATCTTACTTTTGTCTACCTGTGGGTCTCCAAGTCCTTTTAAAAATGGTTGACAATATGTGCTGTAATTGAAAACCCAGGCTCTTCGGTAGTTACATAGGCCTACAAATGGTTGCATTTCTCTCAATGTTTTAGGTTCTGAAGTCTTCATAACTACTTCTGCTCTTTCAGGTGTCACTTTTCTCCCTTCTCAAGAGATAAACTGTCCTATAAACAGGACCTCTTCCTGACAATATTGTAATTTTTCTTTATCTACTTTGTATCCTTTCTCTGCTAGTATAGTCATGAGTCAAATTGAGTCTTCTATGCATCTTTCTTCTTTCTCACTGATTACTAAAATACTGAAGTGAGAGGCAGCTAATTAATGGGGATAGGTGTGTATTGAAAAGGAGCTGTGTCAAAAGTCAACTGGTTTCAACGCTCATAAGGGAGAATCCTGGGGTCCTGTTACTCCGACAATGGGGGCAAGATGGAACAACAAACTGCCCAACCTCAATTGTGGGATACAGGGTGCTGTACAAAATATCTTGATACAGCCTGCTGTAGGAGAAGAATTAGATGTAGGGGTAAAGGCTCACGCTTTGCTAGAACCAGAGGTGAGAAATTTTGTTAACAACATATCGGTAAAGGGGTGTTAACAGCTGAGCCCGAAAAGATAGTGACGGAAGAATCAGCGGAACGTCTTATTCATAGAAATCAAATATTACCACCCATAGAACAGCGGCGTAACTCTCTAGTAGACACGCAAGGGATGGAGCCGACTCATTTACAGAATGCTAGGTCTAGGAGCATTGAGGGTTAAACTTGGCATGGATCGCAGGGGTTGAAGGATCGAAAGGGTATACCATCTCAGGTTAAGAGAACCAATCTTTCCACAAGTCCCAAGTCTGATCCTAAATTATCTGTTTGATGAAGGAGGGCCAGACTCTCTATACAAATAATGCATATTTGCTCTTTTTGAGGAGATACCAGCCCTCAGTTTGATTATGTCTACAGATATCAAACTTGTAGACTTCATTCATCCTGGCAGGTATGATTATGTGAGACTGGTAATTCCTTCACCAATGGTGCGGTCTATACTTTTTAATGAGTTGAGTAACTTACAGAATTACAGCTATGAAGTAACTACATACAGGGAAGAGAATAGTCTGCCCACGGTTGCTAGGAACAGGTCCCATTTTGACCCAATAAAAGGAGGTAATGAGATGGTGGAAAGGTGGGAGAGCCAAGGTCATTCAATAGACGGTCCCAAATTGTCACTAGTAGAGTTATCATTAAGGGACTCTATTGCCAAGCTAAAGATCATGAGCCAGCCACTTTAGGGAGACATCATGCCTCACTTTTGTATCCCGGAATGGGAGATGCCATGGACAGCTATTGCCCAATGGTACCTTATGCAAGGACCTAAAAGCATTTGGTGTAATCTTTCCACAAGAGACATGTCAAAAAGTGGTCTTACATTCGATGGCTATGAAATAACTAGCCTCCCTGCATGCCAAAGGTCTAGGAGTCGCCCCATGAGTGGCCTGGCCATTCCTATTATACAGGGGATAAACTTTACAAAAACAGGCACATGGAAGATGCAGGAGGTATTTTTGTTAATTGCTTTAAAAATACTTAATGTACGGATATCAGACCTACTCTTAGTCAACGTATATTGTAATCCTGGGGAAAACTTGGAGATTGTTCTGGAAGGTTTAAATACATCGATTGATGATTGGATATTAATTTGTCAGGTTGGCGAGATCTTATTAGCGGGAGACCTAAACGCTAACTGTAAGGAGGCTAATAACAACACTAATGATGAATCCGAACACTGCGACACAAAATAAAAGGAACATTATCCAAAGGGTTAATTGGCAGAATTTTGCAGAATGTTGGGGTCTGTACTTAATTGAAGATGACACCACTACGTGTCACGAGGGGGGTAAATTCTGTCATTGAATATGTCTTTCTGTTCCATCAATTGTTCTCCAGAATAATTGATTTTGAGATAAGGGCCATGCAGCACAGCAATCATGCGCAGCTACGTTTACAACTGTGGTGGGTTATACATGTGGGAGTGCCTGCTTCTGAGTGTAATGATGTACAGGTGAATGCAAGGGGCAACAGAATAAAGTGGACTACAGATAAGACCGAAAAATTTAACAATACTATGATAGTCTATTTTATTTCGGCAACAATGGAAGAGAAGATGTTCAATAACTCGCTGTCCTATTTTCCATCACACTTGGAGAAACATATGGTAAAGTTGATGCCTCACAAAAAGAGGAACATAGGAATCTTAGACAAACGTAGCCAGCCATGTGTATGATCCAAATGTGAAAGAATGAAAAGCTTCACTACATAAAGCCATTACAAACATTTATAAAGAAATTGGTATCTGTGACTCAAGTAAAGAACAGGTGCGCAAGTTACAACAAAAGTTAAAACAATCTTATAAGAATTGGCTCAAGTATCACAATTCTGTATTATATCAAAAACATGGTGAAAGGATGATGGCAACTGTAAAGGTTAATAATTCAGAAAGCTTTGCAGAATTAATCAATCAGACCGAGGTGAAACAACATCAGTTTGTAACCAATCCGATTGCACAGAAGGACTTGTTGCTTCATTTCCAGAATATCAATAAGAATCCAGGGTCTTTGGGAGAAACGAATGATGTCGCCGGGTGCGATTGGAACATCGACATAAAATGTAATAATATTGCAAGGATTATTTGGAAATCAAAGTCATCAAAAGCTGGTGGCCCCAATAATCTAACAAATATATTACTGAAACAAACCCCAAAATAAGCCCAACGGGGAATTTCTATAGCCTGTTGGGGGAGATGCAAAGGAAGGATTTATGAAAGATCTGTGCACACATGGATTATTGGTCCTTCATAATCTGGGGTCATCTTTGAAAATTCCTGTGTCTAATCCCCTGAAGGTAACAAATATGATCACAAGTAATGATTGGTCTGTCGATAAGCAGTAAGCCATGGCTTTTCAACTATAGTCCCAAGCTGTGTCACCTCATAAATTGTTTGTGGCTATGGAACAGCACCTACATCGATACCCTAGTAAGGGGGTCAGAAACAACATCATGTGCTTTCGCTTCAATGTAGTGAAGACCAATTAAATACTATCAATTTGTGATAAAGCGGGGGAAACAAAGGGTTTCTGTAGGTATTGCAAGATCAATTCTGAGGTGGAATCACTATTTCACTTGCTGCTTATGAGTCCAGTTCTCCAAAATTCGAGACTACATTAATTCTAGGTCTTTTGTTAGCAATCCGGAATGGGTCTCGCTGTGCTTGTTTTGGTTATCTATGTTACATGGGGACTCTATGCCTTTAAAGTTAAGAGTGTTGTCATTTTTAAATAAGGTTTGCAAGTTGGAGGGAATTATTTAAAATCATAAAAGGCACTATATCTACCGAAGTTTGTATTGGTTGGTTCAGTCTTGTCTGGTCTCACATGCATGCTGTAAACCATTTGGGATTGTTTTGTTTGTTTTGCTTATTTTTTTTCCTCTGTTTTAAATAATCAGCTATGAAATTGTAAACTGAGTTAGCTTGAATGAAATTTGTAATTTATAATGTATTCTTTTAATGTAAATTGATAGTTTTGTAAAGGTTTTATAAACCATACACATTTGTTTAATAAAAAATAAATAAAATAGAATTATTGCACTTTCAAGCTGTACATTGCCCAGGCCAACCTGGCAGACCTTGTTAATGATGGAGTGGGACTCACACTACCCCTGGGGCAAATGGGTATACTTCAAGTTCATATTTCTATACAAAAATGAGGTCAAATCTTGTGAGTCCTCATGAAGGGGAATTGAGAAGAATGTGTTTTTTTAAATCTATAACTGTAAAATACTGGCTACAGATGGGATGCTACATAATATTGTGCTATTCACTAAGTTTGATAACTTAAATATGCACACCCGCAAAATGCTAATCAATTCACCTATCTTGGGCACATGCTGAGAGAGAAAGTTTTTGAAACTCTGTGCGACAACATTTTCAAATTATGTGATACGCATCACAATTCCCATCTCACACCTTAGATCTAGCCAACGTGGATTTATATTTTCTTTCTTTCAAAGTATAATATTTTGGCTAATCCGGTGTGTGCATCAGACCAAATCTCTGCCATAAATTGATTTTATTGTATCTCTCTCCCAACAATTGGGCATATTTGGTAACAAACAATTTGAATCCTGGCCTTAGTGCCCACACATCACGTCCACATATCTTTATTCATTAATTTTCCCCGCTTATTGTAAACCACCGTTTTCCTTATTCTTCAGTATAATTCAATTTTGTAAATAATAGAGCAAAGCATTAAATATGGAAGGCAGACATCTGCCATGTTACTCTACTCAACGGACATCACACACACTTACTTTCGACTTCTTTACAAGATGTCGGCCTTGCAAAACTAGCATTCTTGGCTGCCGTGCACACACCCGGCACACGTGACAATATCAGTTGTCACTCAGACCGGCGTTTGTGTGAGAACTAGCCACAACGTTGAGCAGACCACCAGGGTGAATCCTTTCACCATAGACCCTTGGTCAATTTGAAGTAGAAATTGAATTAGTCAGCCTAAGGACATTAATCTATGGGATAATTGACACGGACAAATTGGTAATATTTACTTTCCCTTTTTCTTTCTCTCCCATTCTTTGCATCATGGGGATTTGATCTATGTTGCACCCATCTTACAATGTTTCTCAACCCAATTAGTCCAGATCTTGTAATAATTTATGCCGCAATCGCGTAGATTAAAACAAAGGTACACGTTTATTTATGCAATTCAATTACAAAAATGTTTTGAGCTACTAATTTAACATGCACAACCATATGCAAGTTGGCTATTGCCATTAGAGTTTGCACACAATAGCGTCCTAATAAACTATTGTATCATTACAGCACTCCTAAATTGAACCTGTATCGACCGCATCAGCACCCTCTATGCTTTAAGGTATCTTACCGGAATACAATTTAATTACACCGTTAATAGATGTAATTTACTTAGTAATATTCGCTACCTCAAGTAGAGGACTAACAAATGTGTTACCACTTTGTTTCTCTCCTTTCTCTCCGTCCTTACTGTTTTTATTCCTCACTATGTGGCAACACAATCTGTGGTACTGGATATTTTTCACCTACAACACTTCAAATTCACAGTATTTACAATTCACATTTTTTACCCTCAAACAAATGTTTTCACTTGAACATGTTCTCATGACTGCATGTACTCATATACTAATTGTGTTTGATCTGTGCATAACTTTAATTGTGGGTTTCACAAACGAATAATCTGTATTAACATATACTAATTAATTTGCAAACCATACCTAAAATCCAGGGTTGGTATACTGCTCGCCCCATTTTCTCTTTAATTGTATTATGTCAAATCAAACACATTTACTTTTGTGACATTATGAAATATTTTTTCCTTTTATATTGGCACGGCAATATTTTGGCTTTTTTGTATAACTTTATGTGTATCGTACCAGCCTCAGAGGAAGAGCAAGGATTGCTCGAAAACACGTGTCAGGCTGTAGACAGTTTCATGCAATAAATCTGCAACTTAAGCAGTGCCCTTCAATTCCTTGTGTTGGCACAGTGAGACTTGAAAACGTTTCTCTACATAATATTGTAGCGGGATTTGGTACTAAAAGAAACTCGGCTTCAACAATATTGTTTAGGGGTCAACAATATTGTTTAGGGGGTAGAGATCCTGAATAAGTCTCCATGACCCACCAGTTTATTTCTTCACTGGGAGCACAGCCGTGTTACATGGGGACTCAGATGGCACCAATATTCCCTGCTTAATTAAAGTGGAGATGGTCTCAAATAAACCTTCATCCGCTTCTCTGGACATAGTATATTGCTTTGCTCGTGGCAAAATTGGTCCTGGTTTAAGCTTGATTTTAACTGCTCCTACTCCTTTTAATAGATCCACATCATATGGGCTGGTAGTACATAAAATATTTGCCACTTTTTCTAAATCTTACTGTAAAAATGACAGTTTCTTATTTACCATTGCCATTCTCTGTGGTATTTCTCCATTCTCTACTCTAATCCAATACTTATGAAAAATACTAACTCATCATCTGACTAATCATCCATAAAAAGCTCCACGTCTGTCAACCTATATCCTACACTGAGGGCTATCACTGCTCTTCATCCTCCTCCCTCATCATCTGTCCCATGGACAACCACCCTTTCTTCTCTGACCACTGCTGCTTCTGACTCTAACGGGATGACCTGTCCTTCTTCATCATCCATAGGTATTTCTGGTCTAAACAGAAACTCTTCAGGTATTCTTAATATTTTACCTACCAACCTGGGTAACCACGTTAGTAAAACATTCACAAACATACTTCTGGAACTAAAGGGACTTCTATTAATGCCTTCTGGCCTGTAAAGGCTAATATAAACTCTTTCACATTCATATAATGTATTCCTGGAGTGGAGCAGACTATTCGGTCATCAGTAAAAGATATCGTCATGTTAAGTTTTGTCATCAAGTCACATCCTGATATGTTAACTGGTGTCTGTCAGGAATATAATAATGGTATAGATACATCATGTTCTCCTATAGAGAGTGGTAATTCATCTGCAAAAGGAACTAAACTCCTCGCCCCAGAGAATCCATGTGCATTTGTGGCAATACCTGACATTGGGTATTTTCCCTCGCGGAAACAGGAATGATTTGCTCCAGTGTCTACTAGGAATGAAAATGTCTTGCCTCCTATCGTTACCTTGACCCTTGGTTCCTCTTGGAGGTCTGGTGTCACTGATAGTACTGAACACATCAGGTTGCTCTGCGGGCTGTCCTATTGTGTATATAAATTCATCTCTGTACCTGTAAAAGACTTCCCACCTACCATGGTCACACTCCCTATTCTAGGTGCAGATGTTTGTGGGACTCCTGCATTCATATTCCATTGTGGTACCATGGCCGGTTGCATCTGCGTTTCCTGGGTTAGTATCTGTTGTGTTTGCATATGCACTACCAGTGGTTGCCCTTGTGGGGGTTGCATTTTCAATGGAGCTTGCTGTGTTTGTGGCACACGTATCTGATTCTGCGTGTGATCTTGGGCATAATACTCCTGTGGTTCTATATTGAATTGTGGAACATAGCCCATCCCCTCTCTTGGAGCTTCCCAGTTTTGCCACATGCCCTCTCTACTTCTACATGTTCTGGCTATATTTCCCATCCTTCCTCAATTCCAACATTGTTGCGGCTGTCCACCATGAAAACCTCCTCCTCCATGAGGGTTTTGAAATCCACCTCATCCTCCCCTAGATCCATTCCCTCTCCCACTTGACCAAAGATTATACCCACTCTGATCCACAGGATACACTACTTTGCTTTAAGGCGCTGATCACATCTCTTTTGTCATCACACATTCACCACTCGTCAATACCGCTCCCTCTATGGATAATTTTGACAATTCTTTCAGAACTAACTTTGCTTCCTCCTGCTTTCTGCTCTCAGCTTTCTTCTGATTCTTCTGCTGTAACATATGATAATGATCTACAATAGTCAACTGTATTTTTTGCTATGGATTTGCTTCCATCTCTACCTGTTTCTTCATCTGCCGCTGCATTGGCTCGGGCAGCCCCTGACATAAAATGTGGTAAAATAATGCCACTGTTTTTTCCCACGGTTGTCTCGTCTCGAGATGTCATCGCTCTTGAATATCTTGAATACAGGCAGCATGATGTATCGAGATATTGTATTCTGAGCGGCAGCCATACATCTACTCTGTAATTGTTAAATGCTGCTCCATCGTGTGTCATGTTTTGTGCAGTCAAACCGGCATACCCTTCTTGTTTCCGAATGCCATCAGCCCTCCGCCCAAGAATGGCTGCCAGCAGGTCTTTTATGTCGCCTATTGCTAAAGTCATTCCTGATGTCATTCTCTCCAACTCATAAATCCATTTTCCCACACCTGAAGTCAAATTAGGTAATTTACATTTCAATTTATCTTTATCCATTTGTGGCCAATTTATATATTGTGGTCATCCTCCCCCTTTCTCTAATAATGGAAATTGTGAAAATCTTGGTCTGTAATAATACCCACCTGCACTTCTTGCTTTCAGGTGGAGCTAGTCTCGAACATTTATCTTCATCCTGGCAGTGACCTACATCTGCTTACATAATGCAGGGATATGTCCCCTGTACTGCACGATTGTGCTTGGGGTCGCTCAGTATATGGTGTTGGTTCTGTTTTTTCTTTCGGGTCCTCTAAGTCTGACCATTTTCTTGAATCTTTCAAAAAACTGCATGCGCCCTCTCTTTGCACCTTCTCGTTTTCTTCCCTTTCTTCGGATGACTTCATTGTGCCCCATCTTCTATGGCTTTCATCCTTCTCCACATCATCAAGATCTAGTCTACTTAAAGATAGTGTTCTAGGTTTGTCTGTTAATACATCATCTGACCTTCCTCCTGTTCCACTTGCTAGAGGTCCTTTGACATTTTCTTTGGTTTCATACCTGCCTTTATCTTTATTTGCCTATATAAATCACCAATTAATTTCCCTATGTGTTCTGCTTCATGCTCGTCAGCCCATGTTTGTATTCCCGGTATCCCTTGGAGCTCCGTGCAGAGCTGCTGTGACTCTCTCTCTTCTTCTGATCATTCTCGTGCTTCAATCAGTAGCATACCTTTATTGAATAGATGATCTATTTCGTCTTCCCTTAGTCCCCTACTTTTGTTCATTTCTTCTTCCCTTCTCCTCATCTCTTCGTCCTCTTGACTTCTTTGCAACGTATGTACTTTCAATCTGTGTGTTTCTATCTCATCCAGTTTCTTGTATTGTAGTCTCTCCTTTTCCTTCCTTGCCTTGTATCTTCTTTGTTCTTCCTTTTGCTTCCTCTCTTTTTCCTTCTCTTCCTTTTATGCTTTCTCTTGTTCTCTTTCTCTAACCCCATCAATGCCCTTGTCATCTAGTTTCAATAATATCTGTCCTCCCATCCATTTGTTCTGTACTATCATCACTCCTTTAACCTGGTCTTCCACTTCTCTTTTCTTCTTCATCTATCTCTAATTGTCTGTCTGTTCTGCCTATCCTTTCGCTCATCACACTGTTTACTTTCATCAAATGTTGACATATATTTGCATTATCTGCTTTTGCTCTCTTCCACCCTCTTCTTACTGTTGTAAGCAGGGGGCTCGTATGTCAGGTTAACATACTCCAACGCTGCTTTCAATTCCTTTAAAGGATAAAATCCCTGTTTCTCAGTGTCTGCGCTCTTGTTTTCAGTAGAGGAAAGGGGAGCCAAGGGCATTATATATCCTCCTCTTTATGCTGATTAAGCATCGACTCCTTCTCAGGTGGATCTTTTTTCTCACCCTGCTACATTTACCACAACTATAAAACACCCAACCTTTTCTGCAAATTCTTCCCCTTATACGTAGCATTCAAATATGTTGTCATATGTCGCAATACTGTTTTTGGCAACAAACCTTCTTGAGGCCACGGCATAAGTGTTTTATTAGTCATGCCCTTCACCCACTCCACGTGATACTGCCTTATCTTGGGTGTATATCTTGGCAGTGTCCTGCATAGGTGTAAAAGAGGAGTGTGTCCCATCAATTTCAACTGCCAATAATTACCAGATCTTTTATTTACTTTATCAAATATACCGCACTGATTGATTTGAGCAGGAACCATCAATCGTCGCCCATTACCAGAAAACCAAGTTTTTAACCAATTTTAAAAATCTATGCAATGGTGTTCTTTTTATGCCCGTGTTTACAATTTCTATCACTTGGTTAAACTTGGCCAGCTCTGGGCCTCGAGCAGCACTATGCCAGATTACCCCCTCTTCTGGGAGATACATTGCAATCTGTATTTCCAATGGTCACAGATACCCGCCGGACCCTGGACAATGCTGGTGGACTTTCTGAGCTGTCCAGACACCCTTCTTTAGGACCCACAAAGATACCTCAAAGGAGAACAGCACTTAGGTCTGCCTTCCAGGATACTTCGGATGAAGAACAGCAGTAGCACAATGTTCTTTCGTGGCTATGGTAATTTCTATCACTTTTTACTGTCTCGTTATTTTATTATTGATACTTTAGGAATCACCTCTTTATTTTTTTCCTTTGCTCTTTATCCTTCTCATTGACGTCAATCTCTCGATTTAAAAATCTGATGATCACCTTAATTTTGTACACTCGTTTTATAGCTCCTACTCTAGACACAAATGTTTTACACTGACATTTTTATAACCCCATACACATGTCCACTTTAAATCTTTTGCATGTGCCTTCCTTTACTTTCTCTAGTAAATATATCTCATTTCACTTTTTACCCCATTTTGGAGTTTGATAAACACTCTTCTTCTTGGCCTTGTCCTTCCAATCCTTTGGAGTTGTAATGCCTACCCTCCCACCCCTCTTGGAACCAGGAACCAAGGTATCTATTTCTTTTCTTTATAATCCCCATAAATCAGGCTACTTATATACATATATTTACAATACAATCCCTCGCCCTATATTTGCCACTTTCAAAGCTCTACTTAGATCTGTGGTTCAGCTCGAGTCCCTCGGCATTGACTCTTCCCCAATCAACGAGTTTGCCTTCAGTCAGCGGGGCACCTGCGGGGACCAGACAGGTATTTCGTCAAAAGGGATCCTGTCAATCACTTATTTCCACACGTGTGTTTTGCGTGACATTCTTCACAGGAAGCTCCACGGTCTTCTGCCGAGTGACGGAAGTCTTTGAACATCCGAGAGTCTAGGTCTGGGCCAAGGGTCAACTAGACCTTGAACCATCCACACTGCTACCAAAATGTGCGCTAGTTCCTTGAAGCATCTCATGTGCTAGATGGAATTATCAATAATGATGTCAGACCCAAATAAACGGACAGACTCAAAGAATATGGCAAAGTAATACTTTATTATCCGCTTAGAATAAAGTAGGGCAATATGGTAAACAACAAACTGTAGTCCACGCACTAACACTAATTTTGATTACACAAAAGCTTTATACATCGATATGCATCAGCTATGACATCATACTAGGTAGAAAACTAAAACCTAATTAAAGGGAGTGATTGGTTAAGGGAGCATATGTAAGTATTAGTAATATTACTGGATGCCCCTGATCTGGTCCGCACGCCTTGAACCACCTCTAAATATGTATAATACAGATTATAGCAGAATAACAGCGTTGGCCTGTGCAGCATTATATAGCATATTGCTAGATAGACCCTCTGATTGGCTGGCATTCTCTCCCAACCTTGGACTTTCGACTCAGCAGCAGCACGTAAGCAAAACGAAACTCAGGTGCAGACAGCAACTTCAGACTACTACCCACTTTCCCAATTAGTCCATCATCTCTCATCAGTCAGGCCGCAAGCCTCGGCTTCTTCTTTATAGTTGATCTTGCAGCCTGTTTTCTGCTCTGGGACTTTGAAGGGAGTGTAGGTACACCATTATCTTCATCTATAGCTTAATGAATAGCCGTTGTTTTTTACTTCTGAATCACGTGTAAAGAGACCACAATTTTGTCTATTTCGATCTTTTATTTACTTCTATTTGATTTAATTAAGCAGGGTGTCATTACTCTTCTTGGCCTCTGGAGACTTGCTCACTCCACCTTCCATATTCTTTTCACATATTTAATTGTTCATTACTTGGCGCTTGCAAATGTCTTCTTTGCTTAATCTGAGAAATATGTCTTACGTACATGGCGTATCCTCTTAACTCTCTGTGTACCTTACAATTATTCCTTGATGTGGCATCCTTGATCCCAGGCCAATAGACTCCTCTCTTTTCTGCACACAAAGCTGTTCCTCCAGCATCTCCTGACTCTGCAAGCCTGGACTGTCTCTGAGGTAACTGGACTGGTTTCAACATGAGCCCGCGTTCATCTTTTCCTCATGGCTGCCTCTGCCACGTTATGTTTTCTTCTGCAGCAAGCTTCTATATATCTCAGCTATCTTGCGTTTCTGCGTATATACATTCACTTAATCTCTCCTCACTTATTTCTATATGATTTCTTAGTTCTCGATTACATGTTCCTCTTATTACTCCGGTTACATATTCATTCTTTAAGTATTTTCATATAATTTCAGTGCGTCTTTGAGTCTTTTTTCATGACGTTACTCTGCCCTTGTCCAATTTCACGTATAGCTCTTCGCTGTCCCGTGGTATGTGCAGATATTCTTCCACCCTTTCAGTGCGAGGGCGCATTCGATATGGTTTCCTGAGTGTACATTTTCTCTCATACACTCAATGCGGTATAGGGATAATACCTGGTGTCCCACCTAGGGCTGTTCTACTGCTGTTACAATATGATGAAGGTGAGGGGCATGAGCTACGGATGACGTGTCCACCTGCTCCTCTACAAATGCAACACTGTGTGGAGATTCTCCCACCTGGGAAACCATGCAATAAAAAAGGTGAGTTATGCTTATATATTAATGCCCAGTTCTTAAATGTTCAATAACTGTCTGCTTTTCTCTTTACAAGTCCCACCACCCCAAAGTTCCTGGGAAGCAACAGGGATGCCATTCCCAAGACAAATCTGAGACTTTTAGATAGACCCTTAGGGAGGAATCCCCTCTTGCTTTTCACAGTACCGTGGCTGCCTTGGAAGGTGAAGTGGTGGAGTCTCTCAGATTTACTCGATGATGCCCCTTGAGGATGGACCCCCTGTGGAAGAAGTCATCACTGAGTCATTGCTGTCGAGCAGGAGAAGGGAACCAAGCAGTGTCAGAAAGGCAGCAGTGAAGGTCTTTTGTGGTGGCCTCCTTGGTCAGGTTGCTACACTGGCTGTGGATGGCCCACAAAGCTGAAACTCCCTTTGGATCTCGACAAGGCTTGGAAGAGACGATGGGTCCTTTGGTATCGGTCGAGAACCTTTGGTGGCGATGGGTGCAGTGACAGAAATCAGTGCTGGGTTTTGTTGGCTCACGGTTTGCCGCCATTTGATTCTTCAGTCCTGCAGCAGCAGCACAGATGACAGTATGGCTTCTAGTGAGTTGGACTCGAGCACTGGACTTCTCTGCGGGCAACCACCAAGTTTGGACCTTCAGGATTCGTTCCACGATTCAGAGTGGTGGGAAACCCACTGATTGGAACTCCTCTGCAGGCGGCGACACTGGACTTCCTCAGCTGTGAAAAAGCAGACAGATATTGGGTCTGCATGGCCATTTGAAGATTTCTTCAGTTGGTTAAACTTGGCCAGCTCTGGGCCTCGAGCAGCACTATGCCAGATTACCCCCTCTTCTGGGAGATACATTGCAATCTGTATTTCCAATGGTCACAGATACCCGCCGGACCCTGGACAATGCTGGTGGACTTTCTGAGCTGTCCAGACACCCTTCTTTAGGACCCACAAAGATACCTCAAAGGAGAACAGCACTCAGGTCTGCCTTCCAGGATACTTCGGATGAAGAACAGCAGTAGCACAATGTTCTTTCGTGGCTATGGTAAGAGATTGCCTGTCCAAGTCCTCTCTTGATCAGTCCTTGAATCAGCACAGCAGTCCTTGGATTCAATAAAGAGTTGCAGCAGCAGATTTCTTCCTGCAGATGTAGTCATAATATGTCTCAAGGAAAACTCCAAGCTTCTGACATAGAGGTAAGTGAGGGGGTATTCTGATATACACAAATCCCCCCGCTAGGCTCAGTCAGCCAATCACACACTAGTGCATTCATCATGCAGCACTCAATAAGGCTCACATAAATTCAGGCCATTCACCCAAAACCAGACTCCCAAAACAGTGGATGTATATATTTCAGAACACACACTGCATTCACTCCAGTTCCATACAGGTCTGACTGAGGCAGACCACAGGCATTGTGACACAACCAAATTCAGACACCCACAAAACAGAATGTGAGTTGACTCATCTTTCCATTCATTCAGATCCCACCCTTTGTGCATACATAAGACAAGTAGTCTCTTGAAAAAGCAGACCCAGACCCATATATGGTCCTTCCATTCACGATCCAATCAGGGAAGGGTAAAGAGCCAGGACTTCTCAGGACTTTGAGAAACAGGAAGGAAAAAGTAGTGACAGTAGCTATCGTGGCATGGCTCATTTAAATGTGGCAATTGCAAGTTATGCCCGCAAATGGTAAACGGAAAGAAAGTAATTATGCTACCAAATGGAAAAGAACACAAAATGAAACAGTTTATAAACTGCAACAGTAAATATGTTAAATATTATGCTACCAAATGGAAAAGAACACAAAATGAAACAGTTTATAAACTGCAACAGTAAATATGTATATGCAATTGAATGTATTTGTGCAGAAACATATATAGGAAGCACAATAAGGAGTCTAAAGACAAGAGTATTTGAACATTTATATGCTATACGAAATCAAGATCTAAAATATCCATTATCACTACACTGCCTAATAGAACATAAAGGACTCAATGTGGAACAATTAAAAATCTATGGACTAGACAAAATTGAAGATTTGCCCCGAGGTGGCAATAAAGAACAAATCCTGAGACAAAGAGAATCCAGATGGATTTGCTCTATGGACACATGTGAGACTGGATTCAACTCAGAGAATGAATTTTGTAATTGTCTTTGAGAGAGAAAAAAGCCTGCTTACTTGACTATAAAACTTTAAAATCCTTTATTTTTCTCTTTTTCGTTTTCTTTTCTTTCCTATAACTTTTTAAACCGAATCTATTTTTTCAATTTCGTCGAAATTCTTTTCTTCTGAATAATAACCCTCAACTTAATCTTGATTCAACAAATGTATTGCACTAAATTGCCGTTTGTTTTAGATCAAGACACAATAAGTAAACTTTTACCCTAAATCTATTATTGTCCAAACAATGCTCCAACATTGATCAAATTAAAACAATTTTTCTTTAGCGGCACCTAAACATGCCAGTATAAAAACACACAATGAATTAAATCGTGTTATTACTTGTCTCTTAGCGATTGCGGCATCCAAAATGGCCGCCGCACTGCACGTTAGTACGTGATGACGTCACCGCGTATGAAAAAAACACGAACGTGATGACGTCACTCGCTAAAACGGCATTTAAATGCGTGAAATGCTAGCTAAAAAAGAGCGCCAGAAAAGGAGCGTCAGAGTGACAAGCGGATCACCTCTGAGTAAAAGGAAAGCCATGGAAACCCTGATTCCCTCTTAGATTTAGAAACTTGATTGCAAACTGGAATGTAACTTAACAAAATTTAACTCAATCTAACCTAAACTTTAAAATTAAATATATTTGTGCTTTCTTGTTCAAATAGGGTATAAACACACAAAGGAAATTTAAAGCTAACCCACAGAAAGTACATAAAACAAAGTTGAATGATTGAATTGTGGCAAAACAAACCCAAAGTTTACAAAATTGGTGAGTGTCATTTACATGGAACTAGTTTCTTCATGATTTATTGTTTTGAAAAAATTGTTAGAAAATATAAAAACATCTGTCACTTGTTTTTTTAAAGAATTTATCTTTTTGTGAACATGTATGTTTTCCTTTCTTGAGAGTAAAAACATGTACATGGAATAGAGAATAATGGATGTATATGGAATAAACACACCATAAATTTAAAAAAGTATTCTAGTGTGAAGAAAATTATTTGGCACTCAAAAGAATCAAAATATCTAATGGGAAGTCGCAAGTGGATATGCGTATAATTTGAAAAATGAATTAACCCTACCTATGGCAATCTAGGTATTGATGCAATACCACAGCTGACAAACCCTCAAAACATAAAAAAGCTAAAAAGCAAGAATTTGCCGGGAACAAAGTTCAGTACAGGTTGCCGAGTGTGTGTTTAAATTGCAGTAGCCATCGTACCTTTATTCAGGAATCCTATGGCAGGGCCTGCGTGTCCCAAAATAGGGGAGACCCAGAGCTCCTGCGAAATCAGCATGTAGTTGCCACCAGCTGTAGGGAAGGCATGCCATCACAAGTATGATTCTGACACAACAGATACAATTTGAAAAACCTTTATTGAAAATGTTGGGGTTGGAGAAACTCCTATTTTGCCCTATAACTAAGATGGGAGTAGTCTCCACCATCAAACGATTAACAAAAGAGTCTGTCAAATCAAAATGTCCTATGCTAACAAAAACCTAATGCCTGTCCTATTTCTTATACAAAAAATGTAAAAAGGAGATATGTATGTAAAGGAAAAATCCGCGTTCAAAAGAATAAAGGTATGATAGTTTATTTATAATGCGCTTAATACCTAGAGATTTCTAAGCACAGACCCGGGGATCGAACCTGTGTTGCTCTGTGTCGTCTTGCTTCCAAGGCAATCATGTTGCCCTGGAGCTATCCTCCCTATAAGTTGAACCAGCTCTCCTCCTCATGTTAAACCTCACGGGTAAGGCTTTCCTTGTAGGCAGGATGACACTCTCTGGCTCAGCTTCTAACACTCTTAGCAGTTCCTAAACTGTCGAATGAGGCCTGTCTAGCCTTTCACGTTAAAGTCTCTTTCTTGACTTTCCAAATTGTATTCCAACGTAAAGTTCACAAAGGTCCCCCTCTGCCGGGCTCAGACCTCTCAGGTAACAGTTCAACACAAACTTGCAAGGGGGCTCCCTTGCCCAAAATGATTGTTCTTTGGGTCTCGCTCAAACGGTCTTTGACCCCTTTCGGATGTCAAAGACTTTCAAATGTGCGTGGCTCTCTTTACAGTGCACCACAGGATCACTTTGACTCAAAGTTCACATTTACTCTCAGTTTATTCACTTTTACTGTCTGTTCACTTTTTAGCTTCAAACAATGTACCTTTCAGGGAGACTTTGGAATGGGCTACTTCCTTTCACCAGACCACGCCGTTACTTTTTATCGCTGATCTCACAGCTGCCTGTTACTTCAAAGTTCATTCACAGGTCTTCCTTTCTTCATGTCTCATCCACACACGTGCAGCCTTCACTTGTATTTATATTTGTTTATTTGTAACGCGCACCTTCAGGCCCGGAGGCATCCGGGCGCAACTTTAGACATGGTTACATAGGCATACATATATTCAGCTTTTAAGACAGTGCGAATATACAGAGCATACAATAATATACATATTTACAACGTAGAGGTTAGGGGAGGAGTATTCCTGGGACAAGCTCCCAGGAGCATAAGAAGTCCGGGTTTCAAGGCTGGTTGAAGAGCCAGGATTTTGTTTTGGATTTGAAGGCACTAAAACATTCTTTAGATCTGATGGTGGTGGGGAGGGCATTCCAGAGTTTGGAAGCTAGGACGGGGAAGCTAGATCCACCCGCTTTTTGAAGTTTGAACCTGTGGATGGTTAGACAGTGGGTCTGGGCAGTTCTTTGCGGGCGGGTAGGGGCATGGCGGGCTAGCGGCTGCAGAGGTACAGGGGGGCTTGATTGGCAAGGCATTTGTGGGTAAGACTTAAGGCCTTCAATTAAATTCTCTGTTTGACCGGTAGCCAGTGTAGGTTGGATCTAGATTCCGAGATGTGGTGGTTTCGCGGGATGTTTAAGGCCGCTTTGACGGCGTTATTCTGGGCGATTTGCAGTTTGTTCAAGTTCTCTTGGCTTGTTCCTAGGTAGAGGGCGCTCCCATAGTCGATTTTGGCCATGATGAGAGTTTTGGCCAATGCGACCGTATTTGGGGTTGACAGAAATGGCCTGCAAGCTGCAATGAGTTTGCAGGTGTATGCTGAGGCCGATCTGACTGCGTTAGTTTGTCAGGATAGGGATAGGGTGGCGTCTAGGTAGACGCCTAAAGTTTTGGTGTCTTTCGAAACTTTGATGGTGTTGCCATCAATGATAAATGATTGGTAGGATGGCTCAAGTTTACTAAGACATTGCGTGGTGCCCAAGATGAGGAGCTCAGTCTTGTCATCGTTGAGGCATAACTGGTGTTGTGCCATCCAAGCTTGGATGACCAGGTAGACATCGTTCAGGGCCTTGGTGTCAGCCAAGTAGTCTCCAGTGATGGGAATGAGAATCTGGGTGTCGTCTGCGTCTATGTGATATAATGTTGCCACTTCATTTGCTTTAACACACACCGGTCTCTCAGGTCGCTTGCCAACTCACCGGCTGTGTGCACCTCTTTCTTGTTTTGCTATTCCCAATTCACAAGTCAATGTTAGTACCACAGGCTTGACCTCACCTCCCCAACTCTGCCGTTAACCCTGGAGGGTCACTGGCATCCTTGAAACACAATGCAATGTTCACTTGTGGGATCTGGCTTTCTCCATGTGTCTTTCGCTTCCTGTCGGAGGCAACGACCCCCAGTAGGGAACTCTTGGGATTTTCGGCCTGCTGCTCTCGTCCCTTGGTCTATTGCTCTGCTCCAGTAGGTGTGCCTTCATCCTGGACGTTCTGCTTGTACTCGTGTTCCACCTTGCTCAGTGTGTGTCTTTAGCTGTTGCCTTTTATTTGTGTGAGAAGGGCTAACTGGTATCAGGTGTATGCACTTAGTGTAAAGTGCCTGACCCAATTAACGGGATATGTCCAGTACGATGTGAGAGAGTTAGTCTGGTTACTCTCAGTCACCCTCTCCCCAGCGTTCATGTAAAAAGGGGGGTGGGAGTTGGGACTTCAGAAAATCCTACAAAATTGGATGGGGAAGATGAATAGAAAAGGAGGGAATACCACGTCTCACCATCGACTGTCCCACCACCAACCCCCGAAGTCCCCTCACTCAGGTGATCGTCCCACACTGGTCCACCCCCAGGAACTGGATCCAAAAGCAAAGGCCATTTCCTGGCCACCTAGATGACAAGTGCCTGAGGGCTATCGGGTGAGACACCCTTTGGTTTCTCACACAGCCCATACCCTGCTCTGTGGGACAACACACAGGTTCCCAAAAACACACTCTTTGGGTACCAAGGTGTACCCCTACCCATGGCTATTGTTCACCAAAAAAATAAACATGAAGAGCTATACTGCCAGGGTCTAAACTGGACTCCTGTGCAGAAAACAAGCATAAAACCTAGACTAGGGGAGTAGTGGGACAAGGACGAGGCGGCCCTGTCCCTACAAAGCATTTGCAGCCTCACAGAGTCCCTGTCGGTTTGCAATCTTAGAACACAGCCTACTGTCCACAGATATTTCAAGCACATAGCTAAGAGGTCTATCTCCCTGGTTAACATCAGGGAAGCTAAACCCATAATCAAACTAGTCATAGCTGAATGGTTTGAAGAGCGCTCGTTCTATTTATTTTTAATATAACTAGTTTAAATCATGGTAAACAAACAGGGTCTCATTGCTTTAGACCCAGCTTCTTTTTCGGTTTTGTGAAAGATGCATTAGGCCAATAATCAATAATGCTTTATGTGCGTGACTAAGCAGAGCAAGTATTGCCAACGCGGAGATGAAACATTCCTATCACTTATTTGGTGAAGTGTTAATTCTTTACAGAGGTGGGTAGATTCTAATTTGGTTGTGCTTTGTTCATATATTTGATTAGGGTCTCAATGTCCTCTTGTTGTTGGGTCTTCCTGGATGGTGTAGGGTTTTTGGGTATCTTAAATTGCGACATGCTGCTTGGCATTCTGCCACTTTTTCTACTATTTCACCTTTCCCACCCAAGAGAATTTGCATTTTCGGTTATTGTATAATTTAGAGAATTTTCAGAACTTTTTCCCAAGATTTAGGGTGGCGAGATGACATCATATCACTTTTCTAGTGCTGAATTTGCCTTTAAAAAGCATTCGAAAAGTATGTTTATGTTCAATTCAAGTAACTAAAACTACAACTCCCAGAGAACATTTTCTTGGTACATGACAGCCTGGCGCTAGAAAAACAAGCATTAGCAATGCCAATAGTTTGGGCTTTTGTCTAAGCATGGGAAGGGCACTTGCTAGGCACAGCCATAGTGGTATTAACTACCCATTGCTGGAAGCAGGTACTTGGGCATCTAATAGCAGTGCCTGTTAAAAGCTTACATTATGCACAAGCCTGAAGGTTTGGCTTTGCCAATGCTTGTAGGACTTCAGTGGCTTTGCCAATGATTGTTTTTAACAGGACTTCAGTGAAGGACAGGCAGACTGCTTATACATCGAGTGACTGAAGGCAGGCTAGTAAGCCATTTCTATTACACCATTAGCATGTTTATAATTCCAGTTAAGTCATTATCTCTCAGAAGACTGCTTTCAACAAACACTTGCAGGATTTTTTAATACAAAGCCCGATGGTAAGGTTTGATTAAAGCAAGCTCAAAGAGTTCCCAGGAGGTGGTGTTTTGAGCGGACAGAGGCAGGAATAGCATGGGATAGCATGGCCATGGGCACGACCAGTAGGTCACAGTGACAGTCTATTCCCCACGCCAGTGGGTGTGGATTAGGGAGCCTGTCAAACCCAGTACCCTTCAGGACAAGTGGAATGGACCTTACTGTGTGCTAGAAAAGGTCAGTTAGGTGAATTATCTCATTGACGTTAAAGGACCTAAACAGATGTGCAGGTCTTGCACGTCAACCGTGTAAAACCCCGTTATAGCCGGGATGACTTGGTCATGGCATTAGTGACAGACGGAGAGACTGAGGATGGGACAGATCCCCTCACAGACCTCCTGCACACTGAAGCCACAGATAGGTAATTTGAAGGTGTCAACCTTGCAACAGACCTGTCAGAACAGCAACTGACAAGAGTGTCGCTGTTTACTGGGACAGTTTGCCTGTCTTTTTTCTCAGGTTGCGTGGATTGGTGCATTCATGAAATGGGCAGTGGAGACAGTAAGCCGGTGAAGAGTAGGATTCACTAAATGCCCGATAAGGTCAGGGACACCATCAAGGAGGAAGTTTCCATGATGCTGTCCCTTGGAGTGATAGAGCCATCCCACAGCCCCAGGCCGAGCCCAGTGGTACTGGTCCCTAAAAGGACCAGTGGTGGGAAGGCTGAAGTTTGCTTTTGTGTGGACTACAGGGGGCTCAATTCTGTCATGAATACAGATGCTCACCCCATTCTTTGGGCAGATGAGATCATTGACAAGCTCAGCACTGCCAAGTACATGAGTACCTTTGACCTCACAGCCGGGTATTGGCAGGCCGACCTGACAGATGGAGCAAAGAGAGGTCAGCATTCTCAACCAGGGAATGAAATTATCAGTTCACTGTGATGCCCTTTCGGATTGAAGAATGCCCTTCCTACATTTCAGCGGTTGGTTAACCAGGTTTTGTCTGGTCTGGAAAACTTCAGTGTTCCCTATTTAGATGACATTGCTGTCTTCAGCCACACCTGGGAGGATCACTTATCCCACCTGAAACAAGTGCTTTGGGCCCTGCAAAATGCAGGTCTGGCTATCAAGGCCACAAAGTTCAATATAATGCAGGGTACCATGATTTATCTAGGCCATCTGGTCGATGGAGGTAAAAACAACCTCTCAAAGTGAAGGTACTGGCTGTGAAGGAGTGGGACATCCCCACCACACAGATGCAGGTGAGAGCCTTTCTATATCTCACCGGGTACTACCGGTCATTCATCAGTGTGTATGGGATCATTGCCATGCCCCTGAATGATGTAACTTCCAAGAAGATGCTGAAGAAGGTAACTTGGACCCCCGCCTGTCAAACCTCCTTTCAGGATTTAAAGGATGGATTGTGCAGGGACCCAGTTCTGAAAGCACCAGGCTATGTTCAGGAGTTCATTATCCAGACCGATGCCTGTGATTTTGGGAATGGAGCGGTTTTAGTACAGAGGTAGACCAACATGTCGCCTACATTAGCAGGCATTTGACAAAGAGGGAAAGGAACAGGGCTGTCGTAGAAAAAGAGGCGTATGTGTTTGTGTGGGCCGTAAAGAAGCTGAAACCCTACATCTTTAGTTCTCACTGTACAATCCAGACGGACCACAGGCCTCTGCGATGGTTAACGGCCATGCAAGGAGAGAACCCTAAGCTTTTTCGTTGGCCCATATCCCATATCTGGGATATGGGCCCCAGCGATTGGTGCAGGCTAAGCCTACCTTAATGAACCAATCCAGGGTCTTTACCAACAATATTCTGTTATGAGTGAGGTCAGGACCAGAGTGCTTTGCAACAGCAAAGGTAAGAGGTGACAACATGTACTCCTAAGTCCCACCCATCTTTGTGTCTGTTGTAGATCAAAGTGTCTCTCTGGTTAACTGAGCCCTCTGTGGCTCTTGATCAAAGTGCAGGTCTCCTTGAGGTTTGTGGTGAGAGCATACTTCTGTCTACCTCAAATCACATACTTGGTCCCTCTGAATTTGCCTACTGTAAACAGTTATCCCAGACATGACATTCAATGCCCTTTGTACGGAGGGGTCGGAGCTAGCTTCAAGGTGACACATTGCATATCAAAGAGGTGTTAGTTTTCCAGCCCTTTGCTAAATTCTGTGACCAGGCCTATTCGCAGGCCTGCTTCAATTAACTCTCATCGGTATGGGCCGCCACCACACAGAACTTAGACAATAGGACAGGGCAGATCCATGGAGCCTTTGATATTTAATTAGGCTGGCCATGGGAGGAGAAAGGTGCTGCTCTTCTCCTCCCAATGTTTTTGTGCACCCCTCACTGTCACCTGTCAAATAAATGTGACAAGGAGAACTTCGCCTGTAGGCTGTGTCCCCCAGTGTACACTGGACTATGTGTTTGTTGTGCAACAAGCATTAGAAAAGATGTGCAGTTTAGCCCCACACATTTTCGGAGGTTGATCATTCCATTTCCCAAAAAATCAAAAAAGCCCAGGCAAGTGCACACTCCCCATGCGGATGGTCAAATTCCTCACAAATGAAGGTGAGTTGAGAGGGAAGAGCTGTAACGTGTGAATGTAACATAGATGTCAGACGTCTACAGCAAGCGGGGCCAGCAAAGGTAAGAAGCAGAGGCGTTGCGGGGGTGGTGAAGTGGGCTATAGCCCCAGGTCTTTTTGTTGTAGCCCCAGGTAGAAGCTCAGGGGCACCAATAAACTACCTAGCCCAGACTCCCGACATTAATGTTGCCCCAGAT
Source organism: Ambystoma mexicanum (assembly GCF_040938575.1). Lineage (NCBI taxonomy): Eukaryota > Metazoa > Chordata > Amphibia > Caudata > Ambystomatidae > Ambystoma > Ambystoma mexicanum. Next base: position 150,881,508 of record NC_090931.1, read on the forward strand.
CTTTTCCAGACCAAGAAACACCCCTGGTTGGAAGACACTTGCTGAGTGTTCGGCGGGAACACAGAGCTCTGAGCCAGGCAGATGGGCCAGCTCGGTTCTGCGTCCCAGCTCACACCTCAGCACGAACATCGCCTTGTCATCTCCCTATTCATCCTCTCATGCACAAATAACCTGACTTTACCACCAGGGAAGTCACCATCGTTGGGTAGAAAACAGCACTAGGAAACGTCCGGGTGCGAACTTCCATGCATTCTGCACCTCACTGCAGGATCCTTCACCTTGAAGAGCGAACATCTGTGCAGCTGTATAAACGAATCAAAAGGCTTGGTTAAAGTGAGCGAGCAAAAAGTGTTCCCATAAGGAGGACTTTTGGGCAGAGAAAGGCAGGAATGGGCAGGATTAGCCATAGGGATTTGCATGGCCATGGCCAGGGAATGGGTGGGCTCATAACCAAGAAAACACCTATACACTGTGTCTCCCTCCTCATACGTCATTCCTGTGTGTCCCTCATCATATGCCTTCCTCTCTATCTGTACTCAAATGCCATAGTTTGGGCTTCGTAGGTGTCACAAGTGACACCAATTATCCCCAACTAATGATCACACTGAGTCCTCTGTCACCCTTTTCACGACAGAAACTTAAATGACAAAGGCCAATCTATTTACAGTGACATATGGAAAGTTGGGCTGTGAGAATACTTATGGGGTAATGCTATTGAGTATAGACCTTTAGCATATTTTAAAAAAATCTGTTTATTATGCATCACCTAAAAAAAAACATTAGAAAGCCGAATCACAGCGTCACGTTCCGCATAGTTCTCAGTTTAGTGTAAGGCAACTCTGACACCTGCCAATCCAATATGCAATGCGAGTATTCTGCAATGAAATCAGGAATTTAATTTTTTTTTATCAACTTTATTTAATAATTATACAAAACATAATACAACTGAGTAACAACAGAACAGGAACAAGCAGAAGATTACTCCATATACATCAGTGCAACAAAATGCAAATTACTACTAAAGTAACAGATATTCAAAACGAAATCCGAAAACATCCCCACCCTCCTTTCTCATGGCAAGATGTGATAACACAAAACACAAACAAACAAAAAAGGGCAAAACATAAACCCCTACCAATCCCCAACCTCAATATCCACAAAATAAACCAAAGCCTACACCGCATCCAAATAAATCCCTGAATGGCCCCCATCTCTCCTACTACTACATTCTAATTTTGGATTCCTCATTGTGTTAAATGGTGTGATCCTGGGAAAATCACTACAGAAAAGTGAGAATTTACCTAAATATGCAAGACTATAATTTCAAAGTGTTGCGTCTATTCTGGGAAAACAGAGTCAACACAACAAATTGGGCAACGAAGTTCTGGATGGAAGGGTTTACAAATGACTCCGTTTTAGGTGTTCTCGATACGTGAAGTGGAATTTCTCATTTATTGCGATGAATGCGGACTTGATTTTGCATTTCTTCTGTTGCTTTAACCCCCTCCCATTTGTTTCCTTCTGTTCTTTTCGTTCTTGAGTTATTTGTACTTTATGTCTATTTTTTTAAGAAACTGAACAAGACAATTAAAAGCTAAAAAAACAATTATATTAAAATTAAAGACAACAGTTTCTTAGAGGGGATAAAAGCAAGGTCGTTGAAAAGGTTTGCACTCGTTACTGTGAACAATGCACCAACATTGCTGCAGGTTTCACGAGTGACTGAGCGAAACGCTGGCTGCGTGTTTACTCTGGCCGGCGCACAGCTCGTTCCCCTGTGTAGGTGCTATGCTGCCAGCATCTAACACACATCCTCATCGATCCTATCGCTTCTTCTGACATTAGAGAGGCACGCACTTTTGCTGGCAGACGTCCTCTGAGAGCCTGAATTTAGACAACATGCATTAATAATTCCGCTACCTCCCCACTCCTCCTACCTCCTACACGCCAACGTGCTGCCAGCCCTGCTTGCCGTAGTTTACACATTCAAAATCAGGTTTTGAAAGATGATATTTCACAGACTGAAGCTCAACCTCAAGGGAGGGTGCCCTCAGTTCTTTCTCCCTCCCCTTCACCCCCATGAAATGCGCAAAGAACAAGCAGACAGGTTGAGGTGACATACTGTTTTTGCAAGTCCTAGCGCCGTTTGCTTCCATTCACCTAGACACAATTGGGGCATCTGGACCTCTGGTGTATGAACAGACAGTCTGAGGCGTTTGCAGTCAGTGTTTAACTCGATGGGTATGGACAGGCAGTGCGAGGAGCTTGCAGTCAGCGTTTACCTCTAGTGTGTGGACAGAGTGAGGAGCTTGCAGTCAGCGTTTACCTCTAGTGTGTGAACAGAGTGAGAAGCTTGCAGTCAGCGTTTACCTCTAGCGTATGAACAGAGAGTGATGAGCTTGCAGTCAGTGTTTATCTCTGGCGTATGAGCAGACATGTGAGGCACCGTTTTGGTTTTGCTGGCATCTCTATTGCGGGTACAGGTTCCGTTGAGCCTGCATCATCGTTTCCTGACCTTTCTGGTCTACCTTCTTCACTGTTCTCCTCATGCTCCTTCTCTCCCTCATGATAAAGCTTGAATTGTGACACGTTCTGGGTGATCACCCTGCCCGGAGATCGCAGTCACCATGGATCCCTTTATCTGTGTGATTACTAAATGCATCGGATTGAATCTTGACTCTGATTTTCATTCTTGTTTCCTGTTTGAAGTGTTGAATACTTTGCTCTCCATTTCTCATCAGCATATCTTTTCATCTCACCTTTCTTGGCTGCATCCTCAGCCTGCAGCATCATGAGATCATTCTCCCGAGTCTCTTGACTATGGGAAAGCCTCGTTTTCACTTTTCTTTGAAGCACAAGCTCTGATGGGCAAGTTCCTATTGTTCCGTGCAGGGAATTTCTGTAATTCTGGAGCATGTTGCATACTGCTTGATTTAACGACATCTGGATCAACTCCTTTTTGTTGAAGTACTTTCTTTAGACTTCCCATGAACTTCTCTGTCATTCGTTGGCCTGCAGCCATAGCGGTGTGATTTTCCAATGACATATGCCCATGTAATTTATAAACCGTGCAAACTCTAGGCTGCTGAATGGTGGCCCATTGTCTGATTTTGGCATTTCAGGAATGCCCCATGCTGAGAAAATATTGTCCAATTTGTGAATGACGGTGCTGGCTGCTGTGGACAATATCATCTGGTCAAGAGGAAACGAGAGAATTCATCCATTACCACCATTCAGTATTTTACACCTTCAAGCGGTCCAAAAAAATCAACTGCTACATGTTTCCACTGAACCTCTGGCAACTCTGACACCTTTTGAGTGGTCCTGGGTTGTTTGGTTTTGATGTGCACTGGCACAGGTGACATCTTTCTACAGTGCTTTCGACCATCGAGTCGATCCCTGGCAACCACATGGTATCTCTTATTTGTTGCTTAGTGGCCACCATGCCACCATGCCCTTTGTGTGCCAAGTCTACTATATGCTGGTGTAGATCCATAGGTATGATTATGCACTGCCCACGCATCACCAGACCTTCTGCAGACATCGACAGCTCATCCTTCACATGCATGAATGCTTACATTTCTTGTTTCAAAGTCACTTGATCTCCATGCGCGTACTCTAGATCACTGTACCTTCACCAGCGAGACGTTATGAGCTTTTAGAATTGGTTATTTCTAACACGCTTAATACCCAGTGGTTAATAAGCACAGACCCGGGGATCAAACATGTGTTACTCTACATCGTCTTGTTTCCAAGGCGAGCACGTTGCCCCCGAGCTATCCTCCCTTCACTTTCTGCAGTGTTCTGTCACTCATGGTGTGATCTCTTATCATCCTTGTTCTGAGTGGCTTTGGCAGTCCTTGCTGAGTGAGAAATTTAATGTATTCCTCTGCCATGGACAGGTCCCGGTTTTGTTTGTGTGTGCCGGGTTATGAAGTCTGCCGGTTTGTATCCTTTTCCTGGCTTGTGGATGATTGTGAAGTTGAATCCTGCAGCCTTAGTCCCCACCTGTCAATTCTCAGAGGCATTCTGTAAAGAGGGTTTCCATAGATAGTGAATAGGGCTTGATGGTCAGTAATGACTGTGACTGGTTTTCCCAGCAAGAACATTTTAAAAGTGTTCACATGCCCAGACGAGTGCTAGCCCTTCCTTTCCTGGTTGTGAGTATTTTCTTTCGACGTCCGTTAGGCTTTTGGAGTCCTAGGTGACAATGGCTCTGAGCTGACTTTCCCTGGTCTAGTTGGGCCAAGATAGCACCCAGACCTACCGGGCTAGCATCCTCCGTTAATTCTGTGCACTTAGTTGGATAAAAGTAGGTCATGCTCTTAGCCAATCTGAGGCCTTTCTTTATCTGTGCAAATGCCTCGTAACATGATCAGTCCCACTCATATTCCTTTCCTTGTTTGGTGATCTCTCTTAGAGGCGCGCTGATGGTAGCAAAATCCTTCAGGTACCTGCTGCAGTAACTTGCCATACCCAGAAACAACCTTACTTCACTCACGTCTTGTGGGGGCGAAATCTCTTTGATTGCAGTCACTTTTCCAGGATCAGCACTCATTCCATCTTGCAAGAACACGTGTCGGATGAACTTGAGGTGCTTCTTCTGAAATGCACACTTTTCAGCGTTTAGCATTAGTCCTGCCTGAGAGAATTCCAGACACACCTGATGCAGTGTTCAATCGTGTTGTTCGAGATCCACACCAAACACTAAAATATTGTTGCTGTAATTGAAGTAGTTCTCAATGTGTCTAATTACTCTCCTGATGCTCTCCTGCAATATTTTGGAAGCCAACAATATCCCAAAGCTTAATCTCTTGTACCGAAACAAGCCTTCATAAGTTGCAAATGTAGTTATGTATCACAATTGTTCATCCAACAATATCTGGTGGTACCCTTTGTCAGGGCTTTAAGTGGGGTAAGAAATTGAGGGGGGGCCTCATTTGGGGGCGTGAATTGTGGGGGCAAGGCCTAAAACGTACGCAAATCATAAGGTATGCACACAAATATATATACATGTTATATATCTGTGTGCGTACCTTACTATGGTTTGTGTACTCTGCAAGCCATCTTTTCTAAACATAGAAATATGTAACATATTTCTATGCTTAGAAAAGATGGCTTCATGATGTCTTTCCTCGATAGGCATTGAATCTCCTGCTCTACCTGGAGTTGTAGGTGAATGGGTATACGTCGAGGGTGCCGCGCTACTATTATTATGTGCATTTATAAGGCTCCAAAGCCCACAGTCATCAGGGCACTGAAGAAACCCAACAATAAGGGCAAGGGGGCGGGAGGCAAAAGGGAGAAAGCAAGAGAAAGTACCAACACAGAGATGTATTCAAACGGGCTAGTCTTCAGCCCCTTCCTGAATTTCAGTAAATCCGTTTCTGAATGCAATTCTTTGGGCAATTGGCTCCATAGAGTAGCGGCACGGACAGTGAAAGATCTATCCATCCCCCTGGCTTGTCTACTGACAGTACTGGAGGTACTGACCCATCTATGTGAAGGGTGACCGAGTCTCCTTTCAACATCCAATTCCCTTAAATTGTTCTGGAAACCGTTGCATTACTGACACTCCATGTTGCAGGGTGTACATCACTGCAGCGATTTTCATTTCGAGGGCCGTGGGTCTCCCTAAAAGATTACTTCCCGGCACATCTCCTTGAAGAACATGCAACTCTGCCATAGCTTGTCGCCCTTTGTAGCTTAGTTGTATCAATAATTTTCCATGGTTTTGAACTGGACCCCTGGCGGCCCACTGGAATACTTTCAGTTCTGATGTTATCAATTGGGGCAGATGCGCCATTTTGTGAAATTCTGTGATGTACATGATATTTAGTTCAAGGAGGAGTGTTTCCAGTCTCACTGCGCCAACACATACAAAATTGAGACACTGCTTAGTTTGCAGTTTTATTAGGTGAGTATGGTACAGCCTTACACGTGTTTCGAGCAACACTGCTCTTCCTCTGAGGCTTGGGTTGATAGTTGAACATACGTGATTACGTGTTGTAGATGTACTGAAAAGTACGAACCTTTTTATATTCCTCGCAATTGCGGAAAGCTACCCAATTAGTATATCCGACCTGGTGGTACGACCTGAACGTGTCTATTCAGTCACCTGCTGCCCTCCATCTAACACCAAATTAATATTGCAAGCGCAGTGTTCCACTTGGCTTTTTTGCCCAACCCTCTTGTTCCTGTACATGATATTTAGCCTAGCCCCCGTGTCAATTACAAACTTGACAGGATGTTGCCCTACTTTGACATCGATATCTCCTTCTGGGGCACTCATCATATTGTTCATCATATACACATACTCATGTTGGCTTCTTTCCTGGTTGCTGGGGGTGATGGGAACCGCCCAGTGATTTGTCGGACGTGACTAACCATGTCTCTTCTTGCATTAACATCTCTTCTGGGCACTGGCATGTGCATATTATATTCTGGTCTGGCTCCACTACTGCTGTTTCCTTGCTCCTAGTGTGGAGGTGCATTACATACTCTCGCCATTTGGTTTTTCCTTCCACAGTTGGCGCATTTGTGTCCAAATGCAGGGCATTGGTGCCAGCCTCGTGTAGGAATGGTAGAAACACACCTATAACATTTTCCAGTTGAGCCATACCCTTTTTGGGGCATTGCTAACGTTGTTGCTTCTTCCTCCACGACTGATGCGATATACTTGCTCTTTTCCCTGTCTCTTGCTTGTCTCCATCTGCGTGGCCTGGGAGTCAGCTCTCGCTTTGGCCCTTACCATTTTCAGGATGGTGGGGAGGGGAAAAGGCTTGCAGAGTAGTTTCTTCCTGAACGTGGATGATAGGCACCCTTCAATAATCCTGAGCCAGATGGCTTCTTCATTTGAACATTTCTGAAAGTCACAGTGAGCCACCAATTTGCGCAGTTGAGTCGCAAATGCAACATGGACTCAGCCATCATTTGACATGTTGTATTGAATGTATGTCTCTCATGGTCTATGTTGTGCTGAGGGCCAAAATATGTACACACTGCCTCCTTGAGTCCTTCATATGTCTTTATTTCTTCAAGCCGGAACGTAGGGATGAGATATTTGACTTCATCTCCAACTAAATTGATAAGCAATCTCCTTGCTAACTTATCGTGCTTTCTCGTCATATGCAGCCATCTAGTTCTCGAAGTTGCGCAGCCATCTTTCCCATCACTGTCCCAAGGCTTGTTGGTCACCCATGTCAAAGGGGCCTGGCCAGCAAAACCCAGCTGCGCTCGGAGCCTCATCCTCAGACGCTTCACTTGCTGGCCTCTGACCTTCTCGCTCTTCACTTAGACATGTTAGCTGCAACCAGTCACTTTCCAGCCTTGTATTCAGGAAGGTGTGGTGCTCACTAACAATACATATATTTTAAATGTTTTCATGTGAGGAGGGGTGTGAATCCCATCCTCGTCACCAGATTTTGTGTCTACCTTCTTATGAGGTCTCTGTTCTCCCCAACTATTGAATGGCAGCAGCAGCACACCAAAATGAGGGAGACGGAGACTGGGGAACGAGGTGTTTCTTTCTTTGTATTGTATGTTTATTTATATAGCGCCTATACTCATGAAGTGTTTCTAAGCACTCAAAGAGGGTGGGAACAAGGGGAAAAACAGTCGCTCAGAGCCCTTGAAATTCTGAGACGATAATAGTGTGCACAGGCAGAGTAAGTGCATAAAATACATTTAACGGTTGGGACACAGCAAATATGGAGAAGAAAAGGGAGACAAGGGAAAACAGACAAACGATCATCAGGCATGTTGCATTTGGGTCGTGCAAGTGCACAGAGGTCACAGGTAGAGGGGAGGTCCAAATGCACCCAGTCAGCAGAGACTGGGGTAAGTGCAGAGAGAGCCACTCTCTTGGGCTACTATAAGTGCAGTGAAGGATAGTGGGAGTAGGGCTCTGAGGCAAATGCAAGGGAGAACTGGAGGGGGTGCCTTGGACTAGTGAGACTCTGAGGTAAACCAGGTGGCCAGTCAGCAAGCTGTAAGGAAGAGGACGGAGAGATGGAGAGAGCGGAGGGCTAGGTTAGCTGGGTAGACGGAGAGCAAAGGAAGAGGAGAAGAGGAAGGTCTTGGGGAGTTAAGCTCAGGCTCAAGACGGAGGGCGGCAGGGAGGCTATTCCAGAGGGCGGCACCTGCTGAGGATAAGGATCTCCCACCAAATCTCTGCTTGGAGAACCGGCTCACTCGCAGAAGGTTGGAGGTAGATAAGCAGAGGGCTCATGAGGGACAGTATTTGGGTAGGCAGCATTCCAGGTAGGTGGGTCCCAGGCTTCAGAAAGCCTTGTGGACAATGCAGAGGGCCTTGAACTTGATCCTTGCAACCACAGGGAACCAGTGAAGAGATTTCAGCGCCGGATAGATGCAGTCCCTGGGCTTGAGGCCAAGGATAAGTTTCACGGTTCTGTTCTGGATGAGTTGTCGAGGGCACAGGGCAGAAGAAGGGAGGTTGAGGAAGAGGCTGTTGCAATAGTCCAGCCCAGAGAGAATCAAGGCTCTGGAGACAGTGAGCTGCTGGGGGAAAGTGAGAAAAGTATGAGTACCTCTGAGGAGGTGTAGCTGATAGACCTTTTAGAGATGTCAGAAGTGTGAGAGAGTGAAGTCGAAGATGACCCCAAGGATTTTTGCCTCGCATGTGGGTGCGGGCACAGGGCCAAGGGAGGCCGGCCAGATCGAAAGTGGGAAAGCGGGAGCAAGGGTCCCAATGCAAACGATCTCAGTCTTACTGGCGTTGAGGCAGAGGTCATTTTCAGCACACCATGACTGAATAGAAGACAGACAATCGAATATGAGCAAGGAGGAGGCGGCAGCGGTGGCTGAGGGTAGCCTGAAAGATAGTTGCTTGTCATCCACCCATTACTGGAAGTTAGAGATGAAAGTGCCAATCACACATGCCAAGGCAGCCATATAGGCATTGAAGAACCAAGGGGAGAGGTTAGATCCCTGGGGAACAACACAGGGTGAGAGAGCGATAGTCGAGAGAAAGGCTCCGACTCCACCTGGGAAGGGCGGTAGGAGAAAAAGGAGATTAACCACACCAGAGCCTGATGTGTGATTCCCAGGGTGTCATTGAGGCGTGCAATCAGGATGTTGTGGTTAACCATGTCAAAGGCAGAGGAGTGGTCAAGGAGAACAAGGACACAGGGAGTGTTGGTGTCAAGATTTGAGAGCAGGTCTTCACAGGTGTTCAGAAGAGCAGTTTCCATGCCTCTGGATGCTCTAAAGCCAGAATGATGGTCATGGAAGCAGCCAATAGATTCAGTGTGGAGGGTTAGCTGAGTGATAGCCAACTTCTCCAGCTTCTCCAACTTATTTTCTTTCTCATTCTGCCACAAATGTGGCAAACTCTAATGCACATGCATCAGTACGCACATTCCTATTGGTCCCAGTCCAGCGTGACAAGGCTCCTCATCCCGCTGTATTAACCATGTCCTATCCAGACACGACAGGAGCTTGCAGTCAGTGTTTACCTCAGGTGTATGAACAAACGCAGTGAGGAGCATGTGGCAAATGAGCAGTGTTTACCTCTGATGTATGAGCAAACAGTGTAAAAAGCGTGCAGGAAATGTTTACCTTGGGTGTATGAACAGACAGTGTAAGGATCTTGCTGTCAGTGTTTACCTCTAGTGTATTAACAGACAGAGCTTGCACTCAGTGTTTAACTCGAGTGTATGGATAGGCAGAGTGGGGAGCTTAGCGGTCATGGACAGTGTTTATCTTGGGTGTATGAACACACAGTGTAAAGTGCTTTCAGTCAGTGTTTAACTCGGCTGTATGAACAGATAGTGTAAGGAGCTTTTAACATGGGTGTATGAACAGACACAGTGAGTCGATTAAGTCACATGAGCAGTGTTCAGCTCTGGTGTATGAACAGACAGCATGAGGAACTTAGGGCACAAGGGCAGGGTTTACCTCTTGTGTATGAGAGGACAGTGCAACAAGCTTGCAGGAAGTATGAGCAGACAGAGTGAGGAACTGGCAGTCCGTGTTTAACTCCGGTATATAGGCAGACAGAGTGACATGCTTTTAACTTGGGTGTATGAACAGACACAGTGAGGCACCTAGGGCACATGGGCAGTGTTTACCGCTGGTGTGTGAGCAGTGTAAAGAGCTTGCAGTCAGTATTTACCTCTGGTGTATGAACAGTCAGTGTGCAGAGGTTGCAGTCAGTGTTTAACTCAGGTGTTTCAACAAACAGTGTGAGGCGCTTAGGGCACAAGGGCAGTGTTTACCTCTGGTGTGTGAGCGGACAGTGCAACAAGCTTGCAGGGAGTAGGAGTAGACAGAGTGAGGCGCTGGCAGTCAGTATTTAATTCTGGTATATAGCCAGACAGAGTGAAAAGCTTTTCAACTTTGGTGCATGAACAGACACATTGAGGAGCCTAGGGCACATGGGCAGTGTTTACATCTGGTGTATGAGCAGCGAGTGATACGAGCTTGCAGTCAGTGTTTACCTCTGTTGTATGAACATACAGTGTGAGGCTCTTAGAGCACATGGCCAGTGTTTACATCTGGTATATGAGTAGACATTGGCCTCATTATAACTAAGATGGTCCAGAAATACAGGTGCTGATAACAAGTTACCAGCCCCTTTTTCTGGCCCAGCTCACTTCAAGTCTTCCGGTGGGGCACTGAACTACCAGCAGGCCTGAACTGCTGGGAGTTCAGACCCCTACCGGCAAGTTTCTCACGGAAGCACCGGCACTGTTACTAACTTTGGAAATTTGGAACTTACCGTACTGCTGCCGCCTGCGATATCCCAGTAGCAGTGGAATGTCAGGCGGCGGTCGGCAAACCGCTGCTAGCACCAGCGGATTACCGGCAACCTTGTAATGAGGCCCATTGTAACAAGCTTGCAGTCAGTGTTTACCTCTGGTGTATGAACAGACAGTGTCCAGAGATTGGGGCACATGGGCAGACCATGGTTTTTTTGGTTGTATGATGAGACTGCATAGGATCTTCCCTATTTAAATCTGCCTGCCCTGCTCTGAGCAGGTTATCCCCCAGCATCTCTACACACATCACATTTTGATGCGGGTGGGCAGGCTGGTTTGCTGTACAAAAGAGCAGGCCGAGTCCATTGGGATGTCGTCTGTTGGTGGCTGCCATGTTTGCAAATTTATTAAGGTTATGGGGGTGGGGGCGGCATGGTAAATAAAAGCAAAAAATCAAGGTGTAATAGCATTTCCGCCTAGGTTTACTGCGATGCAACATTTTCATGAGATTATCCTGCAGGTGTAAAACGGAGGGATGCCTATGAAATTCATCTTAGTTTAGTACCTGCTAAAAGCAGGCAGATTCCATAGGAATAACTATCCATGCCATCTGAAAAGTGTAATTTGCAGGCGGTTTTTGAATTGTTTCCAAAATCGACCGCCAAACCATGGAGTAGACGTAATTTTACCAGTTTCTACACTTTGCTTTTGCAAACATTTGTGCAAAAGTTGAAAACTGCATCCAGGGGACCCAACAGCACGTACGTTCTAACCTTGGGCTTCCCCCGAATGCAATTAGCACTTTTTGTGAAATGACTCCCATAGTACATTTTCTGCACGAGGAAGGTAATGGCATGTAAACAGAGGGACCACGGCGATTGCATGCCATTATCCTCCCAATGCAGAAAATGATAACATTTCAGCTGTGCGGATGGCAAACACTGGGCAGGATCTAAAAGGCTCATCAGAATTAACTTGTTAGCTGGGAAAGTATAACACAGGGGTGACGTTGCAGGTGCAGTTGGAGTACCACATTTGCCACTTTGACCTAGAAGCACTAGAGTGAATAATTAAAGTCCCACATTTAGACAAGTTATTAGCGATGAGGCTCTGCCCATTGTGGACAGAGAACTACCGTTTACTCATCTTCCTCGACCTCCCTGCTGTCTTCAACACTGTTGACTATGCATTCCTCATCAACATCCTGACCACTCATATGGTGTTTGATATAACAGTCCCCCAATGGTTCACCTCATCCCTCCCCAACAACCACCAACACATCCCGATGGGCTCTCACAGATCCCAGTGCCGCCATGCAACCTTCAGAGTACCGCAAGGCTTCTCAATGGCATCGTCAACTTCTACATGGAAACTCTGGTGGAACTCCTTGGAGGAACCGACACATGCAGATGACACACAGCTCTGACCAACAATCAATTTGATACATTCACTGATTCAAGCACTGACTGTCCCTCATTCACGCCAGCATGGCAAGTGCCCAGCAGACTCTCAACCCTAAAAAGAATAGTTTCTCCTAAGAAACCCTACTGAGTATGCACAAGTTCAGAATCGGCTGACTGACATCGAGCTCGATGGACTCACACTTCATCTCTAACCCAGTGAAACATCACTGACTGGGACCTCTGATTAAACCACACATTGCCAAAATGACTCAAGAAGCAGAGTACCAGCTTGTGGTCTCTACAAGTCAAGCCTTTCATGACTGCCTCACGTTTCCGAACAGTTGTCCAAGCCCTGGCCATCTCCCACCTGGATGGTGGCATTGCCCCACTTGCAGTCATCTCAGATGCCACCTTGCCCTCAACCTCAGTGGGCTGGAAACAAAGAACTGGAAAGGAAAACAGAAAACAAGTTTTTTCCTGCTGCACACTAAATCCCTGGAACAAACTACCAATGCAGATAAGACTGTCTGCCTCCATCCTACACTTCTGAAAAGACCCGAAGATCCTACTCTTCAAAGAGCATCTTGCCAATGGCTGAACACCCCATTGACCCCTATTCCTCCCCCACCAGAGTTCCCCCCGCAACACCTATCTATCCCAGTGCTTCTGCTACCACCAGATCCCACTTATAGCCCTCTGGGTCCAGCCCTTTTGTATAGAGCTCCGTTGCTTTTGAGCTAGTTTTGCACTTTATGAATCCTATATATACATAGAAACATGAGATGCTGTGTGTGCGACAGACAACTCACCAAATGATCTGGATCTCTAATTTCACCGGATAATCAACAAAGGAGCTCTTGACTATCACCACATGCTGTTCAGATCCACAGCTATACTCGAGGGCAAGGCGGAATAGACAGCGCTGATGCATTCAACATGGAGCGGACTGAAGCAACGCATGGCGCCTAGTCAGAAGCTACATGCTCTAGGCCGCACTGAGATGCATTTCCTTTAAAGCATGTACGCATAGTATACAGTTACCTGTGATTATATCGAATTATAAAACAAAGAATGAATTTTTATCTAACACAAAACAGCGAAAAAAATAACCCCCCCTTTTTTTAATACTTTTCCCCCACCCGAAAAACAATTATTCCTATTGCCAACCACATATGTATGTTTGCAACCGTTTTGGGTTTGTTTGAACATCCATTCATTGTTTTCTAGTCGATAATATCACCGCATGCCATATTGTACTTGTCTCCACGCATCGTTCTTATACACATTATGCGTTGTCATCCCCGTTATACTTCTGAAGTTTTCACGCTGAGGCATGATGTAATCTATGCCAGTGAAACATGCCTTGAAGGTCTCTAGCACGACCATTTAAAATCCATGCCCCCAGGCTCTGCTTTTCTGGGAGGGCATCACGTGAACATCTATTGAGAGTTGGGCCCAGGGACAGTTTGACAAATGGCAGCCCAGGCATGACTTTCACTGGCTGCTTCCCAGGGCCCTGGGGTAGCACATGTCAGAATGCACGTGCTTCCACCTCCGGTGTTCAGGAATCCTGCTGCGCCGCCGGCCTCGAGCCTGTAACCGCGGTGGGAAACGCGTTACACTAGAATCTTCGACTATTCCCCTTGAACCGCTTCCACATAATGTGTTTCATTATTCACACGGATAACAGTAATCACAACAGCAATAGTGTAATACCTATACACCTACAGATGCGTGGATATTATAGTGTCACGCTCACAATTCTAAAGTTTACATGACACTTGACATAGGCAAATGCAGACATGTTTTAGGCCTTAAGCTTCATGCCTGTCCTTGACAGTTCACGAAATTCGCATGCAATTGATCTGGCAAGAGTTCAACAACATTTACATGACAAAAATGATTGCTTAGAAAAACGTTTTCTTGCATTGTGCTGTCCTGGATTAGAGACTAGCAGATCATGCTTTTGCCCCACACATCTGCAGTCTGCCTGTTGTCAATATTTTTGCACACACACCTAGCCCTTGTGCTGAAGTTTCGCTCAATCAAACTATTTTGACAACTGGATCAGTTAATCAAGAGATAGTCGCTTTTTAAGCAAAACAACATTTATCACTATGTGCATACATTCACAATAAGCACAGAGGGACCGAACGACACCCAAGATAACCTGCCACACCCACATATAATAGGGCTGCCACACATGCGCAGTAGGGTCAGAGTGACAGAACACAATGTAAAACATACTGCAATATGAAAACGATTCTGTAAAACACACTGGATGATCCACCTAACACAATACAACACAAAGCAGTCTGCCTTACGTGTGCAGTACGGTTGGACAAGCAAAAATACAATGAAAAACATACTAGAAAAAAGACACTTCGAAATGCACAAAATGACCTTTAGCACATAACAGACATATGTCAACATAACTTGGCTACAAATCATACAATACTGACCCGCAAAAAGTGAGGTCAGCACATAGATGCATCTTTACAACATATACAGACAAAATACTGAGATACATAGCAAACATACAAGCCATTCTAAAAACACATATTGCAATTTACACACTAAATTACATAAAAGCTTACACCCATGCTTATACAAAATGCTGTCTCCAAAAAAGGTATATGCTTAGTACCAATTCACACCAAAGAAAAACTAAAATTCACACACTAGCTACAAAAAGGCACGCATACAGCAGCAATATACAAACAATGCACACAACATTACACTGGGCAATTAACAAGAATCCAAAACAAAGGAGTGCGTTATGTTTCCAACAATGTAGGTGTTATGTTAGGTTTCGTGCTTCACGATGGTTAAAACCAAATTAAGAATTCTGAAAAACTACAAATGTAACTTTAGCTCACACTACATCGCTCCATCATGAATGTGAGCTTGCTAGTATTCCCTTATAAAATAATCCGACTCAGCGAAAAACCCTCGTTAAGGGGATTTTATGGTTTCAATGCAGCACAACAAACCCCCTCAAAAATCACCATTTTTTTTAAAGAAACACTGTCCGCCATATTAAAGGACCATAACTGAGCTGCCGCCATTCACTGCTCAAGACACGTCTCATGGTTCCGATTGTGATGGGAAATCAGAAATTCTAATACATTTTCATCTTTTGGTAGGTCTTTGTTGTGTTCAAAGTGGCCCTAAAAAGTTTAGAGTTCTTCTCTTTGCTCTTTCCATTACTCATGAGCACTTGAAGTGTGGCAACGTTCACGTTGTTTGTGTTGGCATATGTGGTGTCATGAACAGTAGATAACGTGGCAACTTATGCTTCCTTTAGCCATGTCCTTGTCCTCCAAAACCATCTATAGTGGCAATGGACATAGCCTACGGCCATGCACAATGGTGTGCTTGCCAAGGCCAAGGCTTTTGGCCTTCTCCCACCCCCAGCCCACCAATATCATCCATTGTGGGCACTGCCGAACATCCCTGGCCATGGCTAGTCGTCCCTATATTCAGTGCATGCCATTTGGCCAGGTTCCGGGCCCATCAAACCCTCACGTAGTGAGTAGTGTCCATGGTCTGTGGCCATGGGCAGAAGTCACTTTTCCAAGGGAAAGCTCTGTGGCCATGCTCTTGGCCTTCCCAAGCCACCCATACTGTGCTATGGTAATGAAATGAGACCATGGGTAGTACTTACTTCACCCAAGCATGGCCTTTCGCCAGGCCCCATGCCCCTAACTCCACCATATTACCCAGCGTAACTTTGCCAAGGGCATGACCTTCAGCCATGCCCTAGTCCCACACCAGCCAACCGCAATGGACAATGGCCATGGCCAGAGGTCACTTTCCTGGGGAACTGCTTTCAACTATGCCCTATGTCCCCAAAACCCACCAATATTGGGCTCGGTCAATTTGCTCACTTTGTCTGGAACATCGCGTTTGGCGATGCCCCAGCTCCAAAACTGAACTGTAACCCCCATTGCCAGTTCCTCCATGCCCCGGATCATGCCAAGCCACTTACAGAGACCACTCGCTGTGGCTTGTTGCCACTTTATCCACGGAAGGGTCAGTGGAAATAATCCTTGACAATGCTCTGGTACCAACAAGCCTCTTTTGGAGGCTACTGGGCCTGGGCTGTTGCCAGGCCAAGTAACCGCCTACCTCCTTTGCCAGTTCACATGCCACTAGTAGCACATTTGGTCAGAACTGGCTCATGCCACCATACTTTGGTAGTGGCCCATTTAAACCTGGGCAGAAATTGGGTTGGTTTAAATGACTCCCTGGGCACTCCAGACTACCCTCGGTGTTGGCGAAGCCAAGAGGGGTTCAATGTTTCCATGCTTGATGGCTTGTGGGCAATTAGTGGATTGCAACCCTGTGCAAGCACACAAACACCATGGGCAGAATTGTATTTGTTTGCCCTTTTTTGGGGTATATTGTACAACTCTGTGTCCTGTGACGAATCTGGACTATTGGTCCCTTCTCCCTAGAGGGGAGACGCCCCTTTTGAGGATAGGGAGGTGAGCCTTCTAAGCAAGACCCTCCCTACGTGTATGGGAAAGTGGGTCCTCACTGAGAGTGACTCCCCTCATGGGGACAAGGACTACCCATTCTGATAAGGAAATTCCCGGTACAGAGAACATTATCTGCTTACATGAGAATTGGAATGTTTCTTCGGTTTTGAAACCATCAAACAGTGACAGTTCCTCTATCACTTTGGTTGCAGGTAATGCTGGATCTCACATGAACACCACAATCAAGGAACCCTCTCATTTGTGATACCATTTTGGATTCACTAGTGACATTTCTTCCAACTCTTTGGACCCAGGTAATGCTCGATCTCATACAAGCGCCGCAGCCAAGGATGAAAGACCCCCCTCTTTGATCATGATGATGGATATAAACCCAGGTAGAGCTCTGAAAAAGGGGGACCCCCAGAGGAGTAGGATGCAGCGCCAAAGAATGATGGACAATTTCTTCTGACACATTGACATGGCACAAGCCATGCACGACTGTGTGACACTCACCTCTATTAAAAAACACGACAATGACACAATCAGAAACCACCAACTCCCACCAACCACCAACTCCCTGGCACACTATCTCCCCTTCCCCCCACCCACCACCACCTTCCTAGCATGGCCACTCGGAGCTAAATGTCTCTCAATGTTATTTCCATGGCCTCTTTCCCCCCATGCCCGCCCTTGGTAACCTGGGACCCAATTGGCACTGGGACCAGTGCCTGGGTGTACTCTGCTGCAACCCCTCAGTGGCTGTCGTAGAACTCGAGGCTATCCAACCTTGCCCCCAGATATGTTGGAATATGACCTCTGTGCTCAGCTGGATGGCCTCTGCAAGGGCCGAGAGTCCTTCCGAAATCTCCCTGACCCTCTGCCCATACACAGTCAGAGCAGCAGTACTGGCAGCTGCCTCTGCCCGGTTCCTGGGCATGTCTTGCACAATCATATGGGTGGCCCCTTGCGAATGGGTGTGCTCAATTGCCTCCATCTCCCTCTGTCGCCTCTCCATCTCCTCCAGCCTCTGAAGCACAGTATTGCTTGGTGGTATGTGCAGAATGGAAGGGTGCTGTGGCCCTGGGCTGCAGGCAGGGGAGCCATAGGATGGCATACCCACATCCTGCTCAGGTATCTGGGCATGCTGGCGGCAGTCAGGGCTCTCAGGGGTTTCTGGCCCTTCTGCAGGCGTTGGCACTGGGCTGATGTCCCCCTGTGACTCTACAGTTGCCCTGCCAGGAGATGTGGCCCCTGTCTCTGACACTGCAGCTTCAGGAGTGGGTGCGGTGGGCTTGGGGATGCTCCTGGTAGCCTGTGGTATCGCTTTAGGGCCTGAAGTTCCACATGCAGGCTTGGCCTTGCTGGGTCGGGGTGTATCACAGCGGGCCATTCTCCTAGGCACAGTCTGTGTGCGCCTTTGTGGGGTGCTGGTTGACTTTGAGGCCCACTTTCGGATAGTTCTGACACTTTCTTTCAGTTGGCTTTTGGCCTGTGTGGGGGGATAGCAGGGTGTCCATGTTGGGGCAGCTGATGTATAGCTTGCGGTCATTCATGACCCCACATCCACTCCCCGTGTGGCACACACCTTGTGGGAGCGGGTGTTGCTGCTTCCTCTATGGCACTGGCATGGCTCTATGGGGTGCTGATGTGCAGCCAGCTGTGTAGTGCTGTGATGTACAGTGATTGGCAAGCTACGCCCATGTTGGTGTAGGGGGACACATACTTCCATGTGGCTTGTCTGCCATGCCAACATGGGACATGCCAACTGGGCCCAGATGTTGGTGTGATTGCTGCAGTGTCATGGTTGCTCACGGTCCACAATCCTGCTGGCAAAGGGTGCACCAGCAGGGGTGTAGTGTGCATGGCACTTGGATAGGTCACTTGCCACCCCTTCACACTGCTGTAACACTCAGGGGTGCCCGTGGTTGCTGTGGAGGGTGGCTGATGTGGCACTCAGTCGATTCACCCTGATTGGTCTGCCTAGCTTCGGGTCTGCGGACGTGTCCCTCTCCAGTGGGGGGTCTTGTTCTATGCTGACATCTGTGGATGGACTTGTGCGGAGGATGTGGTGGGGGATTGCCTCACCTCCTGCCTCCTAGCTGCTGATGGCCACCTCTGCACCTCAGAGGTAATTCCAGCCCTTTTGACAGTTCTCCCCATCACTGTGTACGCTGGACACGGCAGTCACATCTGGCCGATGGTGTGCCAGATAGCTGACCTGCATTGGCCTGATGTTTTACACTGCCTACTGCTGTACAGCTCCTCACAGTGGCCCACAACCTCATCAGTGAGGACCACTCGTTCTCCCTCACTGATCTTTGGTTTCATAGGTGATTTTCTGGAACCTTGCCTCTGGCCCTCTAGTGTGACATTTTAGATGTCTTCCAGGTCTGGATGGCTGCAGGAAGTGGGAGATTCTGGTTGGATATTACATATATTCTATATAGAAAGATACTGCTCCTTACTTTATGTGCATCATAGAGACTTGGTTTTCTGAGAGCTCTGACCCAGATATGTGTGAAATCATGCCTTCCTCTTGCTAACAGGCCTACCTAGTAGTGGCGGAGGGCTTGCAATAAGCTATCGTGACTCCTATCAATGTCTCACTATCCCAGTGGTTCACTCTTTGTCTTGAGAACTATTGTTGATTAGAGCACATGTCAATGCCAACACGGCGATTCATTTTTTATTGCTATATAGACTACCTTCTGCCAGCCTTGTTCACTTTGCAATTCGCCTTACTCAACTGGTGGCCAATCTGAATCTGGAACACCCCAATCTTGTGGTGCTGGGGGATTTCAAACTATCCTTTGGACCGCTATGCCAATAATCTGGTTACATGTCTATTGGATCTTTCCTTGGTCTTGTGTAACCATCTCTCTACCCACGAGAGTGGCAACACGCTTGACCTATTTTTGCTGAGGTCGGACCAGTTTATAGATGTACCGCGGTCCCTGTGACCTGGTCAGACTATTTCTTGATTCCTTTTTTGGTCCATGTTCCACTTTGTCCTTTGAAGGCTTCTCATGGCGTTCAGCTTCATAGAAGGTGGCACAAAGTTGACTTGACTGAGCTGACTGAATTACTCTCCGAGGAATGCAGGATTTTTATTGAGAAGGATGATAATCCTTTGTCCTCTTTAATGGGCTCCCTTGAGTCAGTAGCTGACAAAGCAGCTCCTAGCCTCCCCCATTTTGGCAGAACGAAGCCTTCTGAGGCGTGCTATACTCTAGAATTCAGAAACAGTTGTGCAGGCGTCTTGAGAGAAACTGGCGACGGAAATATGATACAGACACCCGCAATCTGTATAAGCAAGCAATGCTCTCATCAGATGATCCGATCAAGCAAAGCTAAATATTATGCTACTCGAATAACCAAAGCTGCTTGTGCTTCTCGAGAGTTATTCAGGAGTAGCCAAATAGCTTGTGGTCTGTCCTGTGGGTAACCCTGCTACACCTCCTGATGCCCAATCTACATGAGACGAAATCAGCACCTTTTTCTTTGAAAATAATTCTTGACATTCTTAAGGGCATTAAAGGTCATCAAATTAGGGGGGGCTAACTCGCAAATTTGTCTTAGTAATGAAGCAGCCTCTCCATTTTAAACATGACCCAATATGTTAGGAAACTACTCAGAAAGCTCTCTTAGGCATTAAATCAGCTTCACCCTTTGATACAGTTCCTCTCCACATTCTGAAAGCCCTTCCTCAAAGGGTCCTGGGTACGTTGACTGATGCACTGCAATACTTTTTTTCAACATGCACTGTACTGTCTGCCCTTAAACATACAGTAGTTTTCCCACTCTTGAAAAAAGCCAACATGGACCCTCGAGTGGCTGCTAACTATAGGCCTATCTCCTTGCTTCCAGCAATGATGAAGCTGTTGGAGGTGGCGATTATACCTCAGATCTCAAGATTCTTGGAAGATAATGATTGTCTTCACCCTTTTCAATCGGGCTTTCATCCCAAGATGGCGACTGAGTCCATCATATTATCGCTGCTGGACGATCTTGCGGTGCTCCAGGGCTGTGGAGAGACCAGAGTACTTATTCTCCTGGATCTCTCTGTAGCCTTCGATACAGTTGATCACAAAATATTATTGACTAGGCTGGAGGACAGTGATTGGTTTAGAGGAGAAATACAGTTTGCTATGTAATCTTTATTCATGAGCTTGTGAATCCATGCCAGACCCCATGCTGGAGAAGGAAAATGTTACTTACCTGTAACTCCTGTTCTCCAGCATGGGTCTGGCATGGATTCACATGCAGCCGTCCCCTCCATACCCCTCCCCCCGGCCTCCCCTCTGTGGCTCTTCATGGTTCATACTGCCACTTCATGTGCTACCAAATCTGAAGATGGCCTCCAGGGGTGGAGCTTAGGGAAGAGGAGTGTCATTGATTGGGGGCAGTATGACCCAACGGACAGTGATTGATTTAGAGGAGAAATACAGTTTTCAAGCTAAAGTGAAACAGTTTTTTCTTTTACCAAGGATTCCCAGCTGGAGGACGGGGAATATTCATGAGCATGTGAAAACATGCCAGACCCCTCGCTGGAGAATAGCGTTACCGCCAGGTTGTGATGTAGCTCTAATTCCGCCACATGACCCGGTGGTAACGCTATTTCCCGTCGCAGTAATTGTGTCGGAATACCGTCGGACCAGTGATGAGGCCCAAGCTTAAATCTAAGCTGGAAAAGCCTACATGGTTACAGGTACATCATTTCAGAAAAATGAAAGGTGTAGCGGAAGTGACATCACATGACCCTTGACCTCTGATGACATCACAGGAACTGTCATTTGACCCTATCCCCAAGTGAAAGGGATGGAACATGACCTTTCATCACTTGACAAAACAGCAAGTGGCATCACATTGCATTGTTCCTAAGTACACTATGCAAAATATGGTTATATCATGGAAATGTGATATACATTTCATACAAGAAAGGATCACCATATGTATTGTTAATATCAGTGTGTATAGGCTCATATCACCAAATTACTGTGAAAGCAAGCAGACGTCCAGGGCCAAATGATAATAATGTGTTATTGTAAAGCGCTTAAGCGCTTTATATAGAAAAAATATACATATAATATCACCCAACCTGTGTTGGTACGCAATTACCAACTTCAGAAGGATAAAAGACTAAGTTGGCCTTGCTGGGATTCGAACTTGCAAATCACACACACATCACAGCAGCGGGCAATCGACCGAGCGATCTTACTGGCTATAGTAAAATGAGCAATTACATGCATGAATCTTCTCAAAATCAGAAAGCAAATTACACTGTGTAGTGGATACCATTAAACTGGTAACTGAAATTTAACAGCAGGCCAGTTCATCTGCAGGTTTGGTGCAAAGTTTGCCACATGTCAAGCCTGCGTGGATTTACTTTTCAGGCTTCACAGGTTGGCAAAACAAATATCATTGGGAGGGTACATAACTGTGTATAAAAGAATTTAGAGTTGCACAGGGAAAGAAATGCACTCACACGGCATTGCATACTCTGGGCACTCGTTACCTCATACATGCAAAGAAACATCCTGAACAGCATGTCATGGAGATAGGAAAGATAGATACATTACAACAAAGCATTAATTTTGTAATTGTGGCACAATGAAATCAAGGGACACTTTTTGTGCTATGGTCAAACATTTCTACACTGTACACACAACTTTTAGGCACACAGATTTTGTCAAGTGACCGAGGACCCCGAGATGGAATGTCTTCTGATGATCGTAACAGAGACAACGACAGAAAACTTGCAAAAAGCAAAATACATAGTCCGAAATGGATGCTTATTCTACTCTAAATGCTTTTTGGAAGTGGTCTGCATTGTGAATTTGAGGTTAAGAGCAGACTAAATCAGTGAAGTGTGCCTGAAAAACATTTAATGAGTGTAGCAATTATTGTATAGAATTCCAGAAAGACAAATTATTTGTTTTTCCTATTCTTTCTTATTTAGGGTCACTGGTCAAAGCGATACACTTGTGGACCTCATTTTTTTAGAGGCCTGAACAAGAAAGACAACCACTCCAGAAAGAAAAGAGCTGCATGGCACTGGCTACAGGCCAGGTGCTTAAAAAAATAAAAAAGGATTTTAAAATATTTTTGGGGGCAGCAAAGGAGCCCACAGGGATAGCAGGGGGCTCTAAGGGGTAGCAGTTGGACCCCTGGTGACCCTCAAATGACATCCCTGCAACGTTATGGGAGCCTAAGAAACCCAAATGGGGAAGTGCCCTTGTGAAGCTGATTGAAAGAAGTATGAATGCTTTGAAACAAGGGCAGGAGAGCCTACAAGGTTTCAGGAACCCGAGAAACCTGAGCAGGCAAGCGCTCTTGTGAAGCGGATTGAAAGAGGTATGAATCCTTTGAAACAAGGGCGGGAGAACCTATGATGTTTCAGGAACCCGAGAAACCCGAATGGGCAAGCACCCTTGTGAATCAGAACGAAAAAGATACAAACACTTTAAATTAAGGTTGGGGAAGTTAGGTTTTTTTTCTATAGTGGTAGGGCCGCTAGTTGGGTAGGATTTGAACTAAGAACTTTTGGTTTTTAAATTTAACGTGCACCCTTATTTTTTGTTTCGATAGGTATGGAAGCTCCCTAATAGAATAGGGCAAGTTATGAGTATTTCTTTTAATTTGAATACAACCCTTGAAGCAAGTCAATAACTCATCCGACTCCATCTTCTGGTGGGCCAGAGTCCACAGACTTTGCCTGAGGCCAGGCGGGTGGGAAGTGGGGGGATTATCATGGCCCAAGGGGCTTCCTTTTGAAAATCTGTGCACCATGACTGGCTGCAGTCTCTGCTAGGGGCTTCATGGACCATGATGGCAACCGCTCACCGGCGTGACTGTCTTTAGATTAGCCAGTCGCGTCACCTTTCACTTTATCCAGAGACCCAAGTCCACTAGCACATATGGACCAATCAACTCCTTGGAAATCGGGAGGTTGCCTGTGAAGCGTCTGCATGGACCCATATAGCACTAACATGATTTTGGCCACTTTTGGTCCGATTTCAAACAGTCCGTCTGACGGATTTGCACAAAATTTTGCAAAAGCACATTTATTCACCAGACACCAGGTCTTCGCAAAGTTTGGGTGAATTCAGGCCGAAGGTGAAGCAGATTTTGCCAAATGAGAAACTGCAAGTTATGGGACCGTACATGTATTTTTTTTTTAAATGTTGTGAAGGTTCCTTGAACGGATCCAAAATTATAAGACTCTCACCATGTATTCTTCCCACAAAGAGTTCAATTCACCATAACTACTGGGTCGCTATCGCTGATACAGTAATATACATTTATAACGCTGGGGAAGAGCAAGGTGAGACTACCCATAAATAGTGAATTTAATCTCTTTGACTTTTTGTCGGTGAATAATTTGCTGGATAGCTCAAGAAGCGAGGATGCGGCGGGAAAAGCACATCAGTCAGCGCCACGCCGGCGAGCGCGCGTCCCCAGGGGCGCGCGTCAGTTCCCGGGAAGAAATCAAGTTGTTCTATATTCGGTGGTTTCATCTCGCCCTCGCCCATTATCTATTTAATGGCCGAGCGCCTGGAGTGCACTTGCTGACAGTTAATGGATTTCTCTGCAATGCAAATAAGGCTCCTGCAACCAGGTTAGATAAAAGTCAACCTCAAAAAAATCAGAGGGAAGAAGAAGACGAGGGGGCCTCGAGAATCGGGGTGTGGGAATACCCGTGTCTCCGCACTCTCGAAACCGTTTAATAGTCATAGAATACCAGCTCAATATGATCATTTGTATTTTGCATTTCTTTTTCTGCGTGCATGTTCAGGAAGTAGTCGGTTTTCTCCATGCTTGTTGTAGGCAGAGGGGGCTTTGCGCTTCTATCACGGAAAAGTGGTCCCAGGAGAGTGAGCAGGAGATGGGAGCGGTCTTGGAACCGTTTTGAGTTGCTTATGGGGATCCGAGTCACATGAGGTCAGCTTGGGTGGGTGAAAGGTAGCAATGCGTGCATTATGGTGAACTGCCCTGAATAGAATATTTATGTTATGTTATCTTGCATTTGTATAGCGCCTCCTGCCATAGTTCATGGCATTATGTGCTTTTGCCTGTCCGAGAGGCAGAGGAGGAGTATGATACTTGTGGTCTGTTATGCTATGTTAAGTTATGGGTGCGTTAGTGGGGATAGGATGATAGGATAGGTTCAGAACCAGGAGAAACCAGCGTCTGTGATCATCGTTTTGCATGTGGGACTTGGTTCGAGGCCCCGTGTGTTGTAACCGTGTTGGTAGGACTCAGTGTTCAGGAGAGCAGTTTCCGTGCTTCTGGCAGCCCTGAAGCCAGACTGATGGTCATGAAGACAACCAACAGATTCCGATGGGAGATAGCCAGTTTCTCCAGGAGCTTGCCCAGGAAGGAGTGATGGAGATTGGGCGATAGTTAGCCGGGCAGGAGGGGTCAGCAGAGGGTTTCTTAAGAAGAGGGTGCACTAGGGAGTGCTTCAGGGGGGATGGGAAGACTCTAGTGGCGAAGGAGTGATTGCAGAGATCAGCCAGGGCAGGAGCCAGGGAGTCAATGTGGTCCTTGATAGTTTTGGAGGTACAGGGGTGAACCTGTTTTGTCGAGACTTTCATAGATCGGATTTGTCGAGAAACCTTGTCTGCAGAGAAAATGGGAAAGGGAGGGAGGGAGGAATGGGGGGGTGGCAGCAGAAGGGCCTGAGGAAGAGCAGGGGATAGAGGGAGGGAGTCGATAGGAGGAGAGTGAGGACAGAATGTCCTGAGTTTTGGAAATTAAGTGAGAAGCCAGTGCCGTGCAGAGGGCCTGGGAAGGGACAGGAGAGGTCGAGACTGCAGCAGGATTGGCCAGTTCCTTGCAGATTTTAAAGAGTTCAGCCGAGTTGTTAGATGCCGCAGAGATCCGGGCTTGGATATGGGCTCTCTTCTTGGTGAGAGCGGAGAGCCAGTATTGCCGTTGCAGCAGGCGGCAGGCCACTTTGTCAGAGGATGAACATGAAGCGCGCCATTTCCTCTTGGCCACCCTGCACTTGCATTTTAGGGTGACAAGATCGGAGTCATACCAGGTGTTACACTTGGCTTTGGGCTTCAGGCAGATTCTCATGACAGGGGCAAGGATATCAAGAGTATCAGATATAGCAGAGTGGAGCATGGAGAGGGCTGTGTCAGGGTGGGAGTCAGCCAAAGGGGGACGATGGGGTGAGAAGGTGGCGGCGAAAGCCTCAACTGACACGCACTTCATGGGTCCGTTGACCGCGAAGGTGGGTGGCAGTGATGAAGGTGGCTTGCTTGGCCTGAGGGGTAGGGAGGGTGAGGTGGGAGGATAGGAAAAAGTGATCACTCCAGGAGAGAGGGGTGGAGAGGGGGACAGAGAGGGAGAGGAGATCAGAGCTTCAAGAGTGTGCCCTGCATAGTGAGTCGGGCGGAGGGGAGAATGGTTAGTGAAAGAGAGTCGCAGAGGTCACGAAAGTTTCCAGAGAGGGGGGGGGGACAGGAGACATGCAAGTGGATGTTGAAGTCTCCAAGAAGGAGGAGTTGAGTGGTTGAGGCCAAGAGACAGGTGCAGAGGTCAGCCCACTCGGAGAGGAAGGAGGAAATCTGACCAGGTGGCCGATAGATAGTATCCACGGTAAGGGGATAGCTAGGAGATAGAGAGAGCCGGCAGACAAGGCATTCAAAAGAGGAATAGGTCTGCGTAGGAGTGACAGAGGCAGGAATCCACTCAGGGAAGAAAAGGGCAACACCCCCATCAGAGCAGTTGGGCCTGGGCACAGAGAGGATCTTGTAGCAGTCAGGTAGAAGCATGTCAAAGCTGGTGACAGAGCTGGTCATGAACCATGTCTCAGTGAGACGGAAGACATCGAGGTCAAGTGCTTCAAGAAGGCGGCAGATATCAGAGGAATGTTTGACAGCAGAGCGAGTGTTGAGAGTGGCAATGTGGAGAAGGTTGACATCCTTGAAGGACTTCCAGGGAGGGGTAAAGATCAGGGGTACGCCCTGCAGAGTTATAGAAGGAGCACGAGAGGGGGCAGAGAGGGAGGGGGAAGGCAAGGTAGCCGAGGAAAGGGGAGGGCTGGACCGCAGGAGAAGAAAGGAAGTTGATGAGGCGTGGGAAGCATCTTTCAAAGAGGCGAAGGTTGGCCTGAGGGCCTTGGACCAAGACGGTCCCATTAGAGTAAACATTAATGATGACCTTGGAGGAGCGGAAGGAGGCCAAGAGGACATCCCAACGGGTGCCACCAGTAATGGGAGAAGAGGAGAAAGGAGCGAGCACAGAGACCATATGAAGGGTCCATAAATCAGGTGAAGGCACGACAAAGAGGATGTCGGTGAGAAATTCCTTGGAGGAGGCACTGGTGTGGGTGTCAGCGATAGGGAGGCCTTGATTGGAGACCAGGATGTCTTTTTAAACTTTTTACTACCAGATTTAGTGAGGAGAGCAGGATAGTCAATAGAGAAGCAATTAGAGAAGATAGGAGAGATAGAGAGCACCATAGAGTAGGGAGAGGAGAGGCAGGGGGGAGAAAGCGGAAGACACAGGTGAGAGCAGACGGACAAGATAGCGAATGGCAATCAAGTAGCGCAGTAGGACAGACTCTCAGGGTTAAGAGCTCCTATGCTCAAAAATAGAACCAGGGAAAAGCCAACTAAGTATGAGAATCCTAAAAGGGGGAGAAAGGCCTAGTTTACACAGCACAAAATTTAAATACTGGTACAGTGCATATTAAACAACATGCGGAGAGACCACCTAAGTATGAGAATCCTAAAAGGGGGAAAAAGGCCTAGTTTACACAACGCAAAATTTAAATACTGGTACAGTGCGTATTAAACAACATGTGGAGAGACCACCCAAGTATGAGAATCCTAAAAGGGGGAAAAAGGCCTAGTTTACACAGCGCAATGAATCCAGAACGCAGCAGCAAGTCTAATCCTTAGACTGACTAGCTGAGAACACATCACTCCAGCACTAAGAACACTGCATTTACTGCATAACACACAGAGCGATCCACGGCCATGGAGCGGAAGTCAAACAGGAAAAGAATCACCATCTACAAACCAACACGAACACCAAGATCCTGCATCGACATCCGCCTCGAACCAAAACAATACACAAAACAAATGTATGAGGGTTCAAAATTCTCCTGCATAGCAGTGACATTATGGAAATCGATCCCAAAGGAAATAAAAACAGCAGAAGATCAATTGCAATTCAGGAAGCTATTAAAAACATGGCTCTTTAATGCACCAAACCGAAGAAATCACCAGTGAGAGAAACCCCACCACTGCAACGCAAGAAAACACACTGAAACTGGACCACCCAAATAAATATCCAACAGTAAACCGAAAAGGAACAAAATAAGCCAAAGGGTTAACCCAACACAAAAAAACAACGCAGACAACCCCGACTAACCCTGCTAACAACTCTCTAACATACTGTGACGAATCTGAGGATGTCATTCCTTCTCCCCTAGGGGGAGACCTTTCACATGGGGCCAGGGTGGTGTGTCCACAGTACAATAGTCCCTCTGGGGGTGGTGCATCGGGGGAGGAAGGGAAAGGAAGCACCTTTATGGGACTAGGGCCATTCCCAGAGAACACAGTATCCCAATACCTTAGTAGACACTCCCTCCTTCTCCAAATCAAGTTCTCGCTCATTGTCTGCAGACAGTGTTAATATCGGTTATTGTAAGGCTGCACCACTTAATATGATAGACTTGACTACCAACCCTGGAATGACCAAATGCTTCACCTGTAACTCTACCATGACTAATGTGACAAAGAAGAGGATCAGGCGTATGATGATTACTCCAGAGAACTGGAATGAACGGTTTAGTCTTTCACCATTTTCGATTTGTCCACGCAAATACAATAAGGTAGAGGGAAGCAGTCATCGAGCGAGGAAGCTGGGCAGACGCTGACCCCGCGTACGGGGAACAGAAGGAGGAGATGCTGTGGCACAGAGCTGAGTGGGAGCGTGAAAAAAGACAAAAGAGGACAAACTCTTTTGGACGCTGCTCAAACGAACCTCTGAGCGTCCCAAAGCCTGGGAGCCCACCAGGAAGTGAAGTCCTGTCCGGTGAAGCTAGAAAATAATGGCGGAATGGCCGCCAACAAGAAACTGATCGGCGGGGCCCCCGCCGACCAAAGCAAGCAATCAAACGCTACTGAAGCCTTAGAAGGACGAATCACTGCCTGGAAGATGCACAGCAGGGAAACAGATATGTGGGCAGAGCTGAAGGTCCGGGAGGAAATGGGGGGGGGGGTGGAGGGGGAGACGGAGAGAGAGAGAGAAGGAGAGGGAGAGAGAGAGGAGAGAGAGAGAATGAGCGAGGGAGAGAGAAGGAGAGGGAGAGAGAGAGAGAAAGAAAATGAAAAGTGCAGGAGGGAGCATATGATTGGCAGGAGTGTAACCCAAGCTATTGAAAGAGCACAGTGCAAGTCTGGGACCCACACCCATATGAAAGCTGAATAATAAGAGTGCCTGGGACCCCGAGAGGTATAAAGACAGTACACAAGAGGATGCACACTTGGCAGGAGAGTAAACCAAGGTGAAAATATACTTGGTAGGAGAGTGAACCAAGCTATTATGTTCAACCTTTGAGAGTCTGTGACTCGCACCCAAAAGAGAGTTGAGAACAAGAGGGCCAAGGACCCTGAAGATAAGAGAGACTATTTTGATGAGAGAACCATGCTTGGTATGGCAATACACCAAACCAGTATTATAAAGAACTGAGAGTCTGGGACTCGCACCCTTATGAAGATATATAATACAGTGACATTTATCCGAGCAGATATAGGGTTGCTAGGACCCAAAGATAAGGAAAGTAGAACCAGAGGCAATCCAGGGGAAAGGCGCAATCCCCTACAAACCTAGGACTTTTACATGGCAGAACACTTATTTTGACCTTTGGACCACCCAAGACATTAAGCACTTTTCTGTTGGCAAGAATTATCATGAAAATGTTTCTTTGGAAGAAACCAACACAACACAGTTGATTTAGGTTATTAGTGTTAGGAACAAAAGTAGGCTTTGGGACCAGACAGTAACAGACATTTTGTTTTGACATCCTGAGGTATTCCTTAGTTTCCTTTGAGGCAGGAAAACCCCTCATAGTATTTAGGAATAGAGAGGCATGTTTCCATCCCTTTTATTGGTTAATAAAGGTTTATAGCCCAAAAATATGCCTTGTGTCCGAGCATTCCTTCTGCACCCTTACAATACTCACCACCCAAGCCAGACCTTCACCACAAAACACTCAAACTACAGGCACTGTACCAACTCTCCACAACACTGAACACACATATGAAACACCCACACACAAAACAACACACAATGCCAATCAACTAAAACCATACTAGCACACACAGTGACGGTTGTTCCGAACTGAAGCTACCAATAGCACCTAAAAGCTCGCTTGCGCTTGTTCCTCTCAACCCCACTAACTAATGATCCCAAATCCCCTCCTTTTCAGATATGCCAGGCGCCTGCATCTGGAGGCCATGAAACATGGCAGTGGTGGGATGTACAAGTCACAATAACATAACATAATATTGGAGATCAAGATTGTACAACTTTTCTCTGGAACACACATTCAGCATTGAAAGTTCTTCCCCTCTATTGCCTTTTTTTTAGATTTTTAAAGATCTAGTAAGAGATTGTGGTAGGTAGAGGGATGATATTTTTCTTTCCAAAGGAAACGTGCCAAGAATAATGTACAGAACTGTCATTCTCAAATACACGATCAGTTTTTAGTTTTGGCTCGCCAACACTATTGCATTGCAGTACAGCTAGAAGGGAGATAACTACTGTGAGGAGTCAGGAATGAAACTCAGACACAAGTATGACAAACGTGACAAAGTTCTGTCCATTATTCTTAGCACATTTCCTTGTTTTTGGTTAAAGACTTTTATTGAAAACAAAAGGGTTGGGAAAAGGCCTCTATGACCCTGTTCTAAGAGGAATTTTGCCACCTAAAACCCAAAATTAAGGAATAGTCTGTGTCAGGATGTCAAAATGAAAACCGTCCTTGCGTCCAATGGTTCTATTCTGACCCTCACACTAGAAACTAAACTATAGGTGATTGCAAAAGAGTTTGTAAAGGAAGAATAAACAGCTCCAACACAAATGTTCTTCAAGGGTGAAAAGCCTTGGCTCAAGAGGGTGGTTCCCTTCCCCTGGCATTCTCCTCAATATAAATGATGCTTGGTTTAACAGTTCTTTGTGTCTTTCTTGGCCCACAACAGTACTGGTATTTACAAAGCTGCTTAGCTTTGTAGTTCCGCTTCTTTCAAAAAGTTATTTTTGTTTGGAAAACACAGTTTCAAAATGTCATCTTGTAAACTTGCAACTGCTTGGTATACTCCCCTGCCAGGACATCTCATTCACTTGTGTTTGCCTGGTATACACTCCTGCAAGGACTACTTGTATTCACACTGATTGTTGCCTGCCAGGACTTATTATTACATTTTGTTGCTCTTTTACTTCCACAGTTGTGTATGCCCTCTTTGGAGTATTCAATCTCCTAGATACATCATTCGATTTAGCTTCCACACATATTTGTATTGCATACAATCATATCTTGTTAGGGGCCTTATTTGCAATGTGCTTACTTGTTTCTCATTCAGTATTTATACTTTCTCTCCTTCTGCAGCTTTAATAATTACAGCTCATATTTGGCACAGTCGCCAAAACGTCTGCGGTCCCCAGTGTTTGGGCTGACTCACCGGCTCTTCCTGGTGTTCCTAGCCCTTTCGCAGCCAAGCAGCAAATGTGTACCACCCGCTTTCGCCTCTGGACTGCTCCTGCAACCTTGCCTCAACATGACCATCACAATCCAGGTCCTGGTAGGTAAAAGGTTGCTTTCCATGGTTGCTGCTGGCCTAGGAGTCTTCTATTGCTTCATGGCGTGTCTGCCGCGCCACCTTTAGCATTTCCCTTTTCCCCTTCTGGTGAGCCACTCGGCTCCGCCACACTGGTTGGTGCTTCCAAGCCTCACAAGCTTTGCGGATGAAGGAAACGTCTTCTTCCAAGCAGCAGAAGCTGCAGCAACTTGGTCTCCGGTCTTTAAATCTCCAACGTTTTTGAAAACAACTAGAACGCTCATTAAGCTTGTGGCTCCTTTCATTCTGCATTACTCTTTCCCTCTTATAGGAATCTACCCGACTGCTACCCAGTACCACTGTATGCACCCATTCATAGACTTTGTTCATAGCATAACTCCCATGTTAAAACCCATGAACAGCCATTGCATTCATTCACCTGTTTTACTGCTGCAGTTTTGACCAAACTACTTTCAGGTTCCATTACGGGTTTTAGGTAAAACCAGCTGATGCATTCTGGTAGATGTATGCTGTCCAAAAGGAAACGTGCTGGGGGAGGCATACTAAATACATTCACTTGCAACAAATTGCTCTATTTTTGGATAGACCCCGATTGCCTTCATCTGTTACAAGCTCCTACCGCCTTGGCTACCAAGAGAGGGTGAGGCTTTAATTCCAATCACCTCCTGCAAGCTAATGAAGCCTGGGCTGTGCTTAATTCAACAGCTGCCCCAGTATATAATCAGCTCCACCCTATTGGGCTGTGGGCTGGGAGGGCTACATAAGATCACTCTGAGGTTTACCCAGTGTTCTATCAACTGCCTTTACCTGGAGTTCCTAATTGCTACCTGCTTTACAGTTTCTGTCTTGTTTGCTGTTAAAGCTAATACTTATTTCTGAAAGTATTTGTGCTGCCTCTGTACCTTTCCTCAAACCATGTTTTGCTGTGAGCCGACACCCCCGTCCCTTATTGGCTCACCTTGTTTCTGGCAAAGCTGCCCCTTCCCCATGTCGCTTTGCAATTTAAGTTTCATGCTTTACTTGCTAAGACCCTTGTCCATAGCTTAAGTACTTACTTTTTAGTGCATTTAGTTTTCTGAACCACATGTTTGCAGCAACATCTTGTCTTCTCTGTTACTAGTGCACCGAGTTTCATGAACCACGTATTCGCTAAGTAGGCAGTGGCCCTTTCTCTTGTCTGTTACTAGTGCACTGAGTTTCTTGAACCATGTATTCACTGAGTTGGCAGTGACCGACTACCTTTCCTATGACTAAAGCTTTATTTTCATGATATTCCTAGAACGCTAGGTTTCTAAGTTTATGTGTGGCAACTTTCCCCACCTACTTCCCCTCCTACAGCCTCTGTCTACAGTTTCTGCTCTTTGCTTCTTTTCTCTGCCTAGCCTGTACTTGGTTATTTCTATCCACTCTGCTTTTCCGTTGATTACAAATTAGTCCACTGTTGTGTCTATACGGTGGGACCCCTGGGTTGGTCGACGTTAAGAAAGTGCTGGAAACATCTGTGGAAAAATGTATGTGGCCTGATCACTTTTCCCTCTTCTTCGAGGTTTTCTCCCCTCCCTTTCCAACTATATCCTTAAAAGTAGTTAGATCTTCAATCCTAACTCGTAACTGTAAAATAGTCTCCATTGAGGCTTCCGATTCATGGCGGTTACCTTTACTACCATCCATGAAAGAGAATCTTTCCCTTGATGACTTTATATCCTCTTTTAGACGGCTACAAATCAAGCCTTCGACTCTCTGGCTCCATTAATATTAGTAAAACAGAATAAAGTGGCCAGCTTTAATTAGTGGTTTACCACAGAGGTTCTGTATGGCAGAGGGGTGAAAGGTAAGGCGGAACACAACTGGCGGAAACATCAGACGAATGATATGGCGGCGACTTACAAGCTTGCAGACAGATCTTTTAAGGAAGAAGTGTTTAAAGCCTAAGAAAAGAATCTAAATGCACGAGTAGAAAAGGCAAAATAAAAACCTAAGGAACGATTAAAAGTCCTACAGGAACTAAAAGGAACTGTGGTTGAGTCATCTATTGTCAAAGACAATGACTGCTGTCAACGTATCTATGAAGACTATCTAAAAACATCAACACCACATTCTGGATCAGGTTAAGTTGTTACAGCCTTCTGATGCTATTACAATATCTTCCTGTAATGCAATGAATCCAGATACTGTTCTCTTTGCAATTAAAGAGGTTTTGGAAAGTAAGGTCATGGAGACAGTACAAAGAATGTAGCCCACATCTTGTAAGGGGGATATTTTTCCAGCAGCACTTTTTAAGGATTTGTCTAGAACGCGTGTTCCACAGGTTACAAGATTTGTTAATCGCTCTTTTCAAGAGGCTTATATCCCAGAAAATATCATGGGGGCATGGATAACTCCTCTAATAAAAAAGGTGAACCTTGATCCAACAGTCCCTGGGAACTATAGACGCACTATGAATGTTCCGTTCATACTAAAATTAATTGACAAAATAGCCTGTGCTCAATATCAAAATTTTGTGGAACAAAATGACCTCCTGGATAATTAACAATCTGGTTTCGTATGAATCATGGGACAGAGACTGCCCTCCTGGATTTAAAATCAAACATTACAGGAATTATCGAGGAAGGTAGTGCAGCTTTGCTTCTATTGTTAGAGCTGTCATCTGCTTTTGATTTGGTTGACCACGCATTGCTGGCAAAGAGACTGGTTAAGGTGGGAAAATGTACCCCTTCAGCTGCAAATCCTTTTTGGGACCATGGGCGGCTAATAACACTTTTAACCTGTGGTGTTCCACAGGGATCATGCTTGTCACCAATACTTTTCAATGTGTATTCTAAACCTTTATGTGAACTCCTTGCCTCTTTGGGGGTTCAGTATGCAAATTATGCAGATGACACCCAGATAGTGTTTAAACTATCTGGGGTCTATAGTGAATATGCGGACAGAGTGAACAAAGTATTTAAAGCCATACAGATATGGATGGCTGCCAATTCTCTTGCCCTGAATGACTCAAAAACTGAGCTGCTTGTCATTGGTACCCAACAAAAGTTAAAAAACGTAGACACATGGTACAAATGTTTTATAGTTAATGGTAATGCCATTACGGTTTCCGATTCAGTTAAAACACTAGGAGCTTTCTTCGACTCACACCTTTCCTTCAAGAAACATGTCTCATACCCCAAATTTTACTGTACCTACTACATCAACCTGCTGTGGCAAATTTGCCTGTATCTGTCAGAGGATAATAGAGCTTTGACTGCTGCAACGATTGTAAATACGAAGCTGGATTATTGCAATAGTCTTTTGGTGGGCACCTCCCAAGCTAACAAAGAAGTTACAAGTGTCACAGAATGGAGCTGTTCGCGTTGTATGTGGGCTGGGTCGTCGATTCCAGATTTCTGCATCTCACAGGAATTGCATTAGCTCTCAGTTGAGCAGCAAATACAGTTCAAGGGCTCCGTTCTGCTGTTTAAATGTATCAAGCGATAGCCTAACGCTATACCAATCGCGTGTCCTCCTAAAAAAACATTGGTGGTGCTGGCTTTAGAGCATAGGCGCCTACTATATGGTGCTCACTTCCTCTGGATCTCAGGGGCTGTGCATCAACAACCCAGTTCAAAAAGCAACTGAAAACGCTTCTTTTTGATAGAGGGATAGATTAAATAAGCACATGATCTCTGCTATAATTCTACAACACCAAGACCGCTTGCATCCCATGTTTGTTTTTCGTTGTCTGTCTTGTGAGAGCCTTAAGGCCTCTGGGTGAGTGGCGCAATATAAAAAAACATATAGATAGACAGATAGAAGATCAGATAAGGCAAAGACGTCTGTTGCCTTAGTGCAGTTCGTTCAAGTCTTACCTGTCTCAGTATATGGTCTCCAGCTTTACCCTTCCACTGAGCATAACCATCTCATCAGCAGGTCTTGCCCATGAAATTGCTGCATGATTGTTAAGAGTGATCTGCTGGTACAGATCCCAAGGGCTTTCCCTAATCTCATGGAGACCCCTTATCATATTCCAGTACACCCTTTATTCTGGTCAATGCATTTTACACAGTATATTTGCCTGCCTTCTCTTTCTTTGTGTGTCACTTTGTTTTTAGCCCGCTCCTGCAGTTCTTGTGACTACCTTTCTGCACAAAGATCAGTTTGGTATGTACCCTGTTTCTATTATATGCTAAGCGTTACCTTTACTTTATTACATTTATAACGCGCACAATAGACCCATAGGTACAATGGCGCGGACAAAGTACAAACAAACAATAATACATAAAGGTGCATAACATGGGAGAAAAATTTGGTATGGGGCACAAGCCAATCGCTGTGGCAGTGACAGCAGAATCTCCAACAAGACAACTGTAAAACATTCATCAAATAACAGAATAGCTATGAAAGGGAGGGCACAAAAGAGAATTTCCAATGAGGGACTATAACATTTAAAGAATCAGATTGCACTTCGTAGCACCTTTGGGCAGATATTTACAACATTTAAGAAACGTAGGTAGGGTGCTAGCCCCAAAGCCGACTATGATGCAGTCACTGTTAGTTTCAATCGCTCTGATCTATCCTGCGAGTGATGATTAAGTCCAAGCGTCTAACCACCTCTGGACCTGTTCTCTGACGTAACCAGGCTAAAACCTTGTTGCACAAGGCTTCTTTAGATTATTTTCCTTCGATTTTCTGGATATTGGTTATAATAAAGTTTCTTTGATCCATTACAAAATCATATATGTTCATCACGTCCTTTATTTTTGGCATTTGTGACTTTTTCAGTTGTAAGTTCCGAGAGAGTGCCCTCTTCAATTTAAAATTCAAGATTGTAGGCTGAATAACCTCTTTATGTACAGTGTTCGACTCACGTCACGGCATCAAGGGAAGGATTTCCAGTTGTCCATCTATGTTGGGGATGGAGACCTTTTCCTTACAATCCGCGACTGCCCCAATATGTATCAGTGAGTCCATACTACCCCAGTCGGTTTGAGACCCTTGGTCCATTATTTCCCTTTGTATAAGGGCTTGGCAGGCAACATTCACAAAAGAGGGCTGTGGCAAGACGCCTGTCCAGGTGGATCTATGCGTCTGGGAAGCTGTGTTCACCTTATGTGGCCTTAGGCTCAATGCCCAGTTATTCAAAGCCTCTGCCAATAGGCCAAGATCAAAAGGATCTTTTCATGTAAGGAGTTCTTTAGCAATATTAGCCATGTGCTCATACCACGGGGGGGGGACCAATGGAGATGCCTTTGGGCTCCAATTGAGGTGAGTTAGACTTAGCTCTCCCTTCATGAACAGGGGATTGTGTAATTGTGGGTATCTCCGTGGTTGCCGAGAGTGGAACCTCTATGGACAATAGTGGTGTCAGCTGGTACATAAGGCCAATTTTTTGTAAATTGGCCGGGGGTGCTTGTACCTTATGATCTTTTTCCACAGAAGGACTGTCTAGAACCTGTATCTAGCTTGATGCTTTATGCATGGAGGCAGGGTCTTCAGATAAGTCAATTTTTGTAGCAGGGAGTTTGCTTACTAAGCACTCTCAATCTCCTATGCTCACCGAGAGCTGAGACCTCCAGTACCCGATCCCTGTTGGCGATTGTGGAAAAGGCCATAGTATCTGCTATGCCCCGCAGGGCTTGTTTGGGTGTAGGATTGTCCCCAGGCCTCTTGTGAGCTGCCATCCTAATAATCATGTTAGGCTACAATATAATTGGCCAATAACCAGCCAAAGAAACAAAGGCGACCCTCTCCGAGGGAGGAACTATGACCAAGCTGACAGCAAAATAACGGGACTCTTACCATGCCAGGACACGCCCTGCAGCCCCCAGCGGATCCCGGTCGGCGTTCCTCCCGAGTCTATTGTCCTGTGCGCTCCTGACACCTTCCTCCTCATCCCAGTATTTGGTTGATTGTGGGAAAAGGAGTCCATTGTTGTCAGGTGATGTAGACTACTTGAAAAATCACATTCAACAGTTTCAAATGATATATCAGTTCTATATGGTGAATAGTTAGAACTTAAAAAGATTGTGTTGGATCTTCCACATTTTAGACCAGGGATGGAAGTCTGATCTACAGACCGTTGGGAAGAGGCGTCCCTAGTTTCCCTACCAAGGGGTGTAACTAACTAAGGAACAAGTTACTTACCTGTAACTGTTGTTCTCCAGCATGGGTCTGGCATGGATTCACATGCTCATGAATATTCCCCGTCGTCAAGCTGGGAATCTTCGGTAAAGAAAAAAATCAGTATCAGTTTCGTTTCTGATCTGTCTTTCTTAGTAGTAACCAATCACTGATCTCTGGGTCATACTGCCCCCAGCCAATGACTGTCCTCTCCCCAAGCCCCGCCTCTGGCAGCCATCCTCAGATTTGGTAGCACGCCAAGTGGCTGTATGACCAAGTGAAGAGCCGCAGAGGGGTAGGTGGGAGGGTTTGCATGTGAATCCATGCCAGACCCATGCTGGAGAACAACAGTTACAGGTAAGTAACTTGTTCCTTCTCCAGCATGGGGTCTGGCATGGATTCACATGCTCATGAATAAAAGAATACATAGCAGTATACATATGCACAACCACGGGAGGTGGCAACAGGCTCAATATTAAGCAATACAACCACTCAACATTAAGCATCTCTTACCTCCTCACCAGGCTCACCTTAAGCAAACAGGTTGCGCAGCACTGCTTGGCCGACCCTGGACTCCTCCCTGGAGTCCCGATCGATGCAGTAGAATCTTGTGAAGGTGTGCATCGAACTCCACGTAGCAGCCCTGCAGGTGTCCAGCAAGGGCACACCAGACAGGAACGCCGTGGTAGCAGAGTTCGCTCTGGTCGAATGGGCTCTCGGACGGCCGGGCAGAGGTCGGTTTGCCAACCGGTGACAGTGCATGATGCAGCCGGAGAGCCATATGGAAATGGAAGTCTTTGATAGAGCCTTCCCTTGATTCACAGACCCAAAGTTCACGAATAGCTGTGACGTCTTCCGAAAACTCTTTGTGCGGTCCACGTAGAACTTCAGCGCTCTAGCTACATCCAGCGAGTGCAAAGTCCTCTCGGCCGGCGTCGAAGGCGACGGGAAGAAAACTGGTAACACCAAGGGCTCGTTGAGGTGGAAGTCCGACGGCACCTTGGGCATGAAGGAGGGGTGCGTCCTAAGCACTACCCTTGTGTCATGAAAAGTCAAGTATGGAGGCTTGCAAGATAGGGCCTGGATCTCTCCCACTCGTCGTGCAGAGGTGATGGCCACGGGGAACGCAGTCTTCCATGACAGGAACTTCAAAAGGCGCCGAATGCATAGGCTCGAATGGGGCTCCCATGAGCCTGGCCAGCACCACATTAAGTTCCCACGCGGGGGCAGGGGCCTTCACCGGCGGGAATGATCGGAATAGTCCCTTCATAAATTCCTTTATCAGGCGATAAGACCACAAGGACGCCCGTCCCATAGTCCTGGTATATCGGGAGATGGCAGCCAGATTAATTTTTATGGAGGCGTGAGCCAGTCCAGCTTTGGACAGCGACAGTAAGTACGGCAGCACTTGAGGGGCCGTAATCTTCTGTGCACGGCACCAAACAGAGAACCTCTTCCATTTATGACAGTAACACTTGAGAGTTGAGGACGCCCTGGCTTTTGGAAGAACCTCTCTGCAATCAGCCAGGATATCGTACCCTCCAAACTCTAGTGCTGCAGGAGCCAGGCCTGCAAGTTCAGCGACTGTGGGTCGTGGTGTAGAATGGCGCCTCCTTCTCTGGAGAGAAGATCCGCGTCCGCCGGCAGCCTGACTGGCGGGGACGTTGACAAGTCCAGAAGGTCCGGGACCAGACCTGCCTCGGCCACGCCGGTGCAACGCGGATCATCCTACACCTGTTCTTCTTGAGCTGGCTGATGAGGTGGAGCAGCAACGGCAATGGAGGGAACGCATATAGAAATAGGCCGTCCCAAGGGAACGAGAAAGCATCGCCCATGCTCCTCGGCTGTGGGAACCTGCTGGCGAACCTCTGGCACTTGGAGTTCGTCACCGTCGCAAACAAGTCGATCTGGGGTTTGCCCCATCGTTGGAAGAGTCGATCCACTTGATCCTGGCGCAGTTCCCACTCTTGGCACGAGCGCAGCTCCCTGCTGAGTGAGTCGGCGATGGTGTTTTTTATTCCTGCCAGGTGGAAGGGAACCAGAAACATCCCTTGGGCAACGGCCCAGTGCCACAGATCCTGGGCCTCCTTGGATAGGACTGGGGATCTGGTGCCCCCCCTGTATCCATATGTAGAACATCGTGGTGGTGTTGTCGGTGAAGATCCTCACCACTTTGTCCTTGAGGGACGGGAGGAACGACCTGAGCGCCCAGAACACTGCACGGAGCTCCAAGATGTTGATGTGAAGAGACCTCTCCTCCGAGAGCCAAAGGCCTCTTGCGTGGAGATCTCCGGTGTGGGCCCCCCAACCCTCCAGAGAGGCGTCCGTAGTCACCGTCTCCTGAAACGCAGGGGTTTGAAAGTCAGTGCCCATCGTGAGGTGAGCCCGGGTGCCCCACCATAGGATCGCTCCTCGCCGTATGATCGACGGCGAGTTCCTTTGACCTTGCCCGGATTAGCCAGTTGTCCAGGTAGGGGTAGACGTGGATCCCTGCAGGCGCAGCCGCGCCGCCACTGGTGCCAAGCACTTGGTGAAAACTGCCGACTTTAATCCGAATGGTGGGATCTGAATTGGTAGTGGCGTCCTTGAACCACGAACCTGAGGAACTTCCTGTGCCTTTTTAGAATGGGGATGTGGAAGTAAGCATCCTCCAGGTCCAGCGACGATAGGAAGTCGCCTTCCTCCAGCTGCCCCAGTACGTGCTGGAGGGTGACCATCCTGAATTTCTGCGCCTTGATGTATTTGTTTAACCGACGCAGGTCTAGGATGGGGCGCCAACCGCCTGTCTTCTTCCTGACGAGGAAGTACCTTGAGTATACTCCGGAGCCCCGGAGCCTTCTGGGGATGAGCTCGATGGCACCTTTCTTGAGCATCGCCTTTACCTCCGCCAGCAGTTGAGGGACGTGATTCTCCTTCCTGGCCACGGGAGGAATTCAAGGGCACTTCTTTAGGAATTCCAGCGAGTGCCCGTTGGCCAGGGTGTCCAACACCCAACCATCGGTGGAGATGGATTCCCACACCCTGACGAACTTCGTCAGTCGGCCTCCCACCGGGGTGCTTCGGTGGGAGCCCGACACCCGGGTCAGTCTTGCTTGGAAGCGGCCTTGTCACCTTGGCCTCCTTGGCGACGATGGTGGGAACCCCTTTGCTTGCCGCAACCTATGTAGGCCTCCTGGGAAGAGGAGCGGGCCGCCTGGTGGTAGGTGAAGGAGCCATCCCTTGGAGGCACCCTGTCTGCCTCCAGAGCTCCGAAAGGGCCGTCGCTGCTGAAGCACCCCAAGAGCCAGGGCCGTCTCCGAGTCGGTCTCGATAGCCTGTAGAGACTCATCCACCGCCTTACCAAAGAGGTTGTTGCCGTCGAACGGCATGTCCATGTCCAACACTCTGTCATGCTGAGAACCTGGTGTCTGCAGAAGCTGCTGAACCCCCGACAATCCACCCAAAATGTGGCACTCTGAGCTGACATAATTATAACTGCTCAGTTTACCTCACTTTCAGGGGAAAGGGGGAAGGGACAAAGAAACAAACACCAGGTTGGAAGCTATCAACTCGCTGGTTCTTCACCTGTAGTTAAAACATAAACATGCAATATACCTCATTACTCATGGGTTACTATACTAACCTTAAACTCTAAATCCTTAATCAAAATAGTTTAAAAACCATAACTGGTTCTTCTCTTCAGAATGCCCAAGCAGAAGTGAAAAGCAGACAAGACTTCCTTACTTGTGGACCAGAATCTTATAGATAATTCAGCCTTCTCAGTAGGTCCATGAATGTAAATTAACTTTGTAGTTAGTCTGCTCAAATCAAAGATTCTTGAACAAGGTCTTCAAGTAAGATTTATGAAGTTCTTTTAAGTTCTTGTATTTGTTTTTAATATTTTCTTTGTAGAGAGTCTTTTTCTCAGGAACGAATTTAACTTGCGCTGGAATCTTCACGTGGAAAGCCAGAAACCGCGGGAAGAAAAAAATCACGCGCTTTTTCTCCAAATCGCGGGAAATACGCACACGCGTAAAAACGCACTTGCGCTAAAATCCAAGACGCGATATAAATTTCACACGCTTTCCTCCAAGTCGCGGGAAACACACACACGCGCTGACGATTCAATTCGCGGGTAAAACGCACTCGCGCTAAAATCCAAGACGCGATAAAAATTACACGCGCTTTCCTCCAAGTCGCGGGAAACACGCACACGCGCTGACGACTCAATTCGCGGGTAAAACGCACTCGCGCTAATGTCCAACTCACGAATAAATACGTACACGCGCAACATACACACGCGCTTATATTATCACGCGGAAAAAACCCTTGCGTAAACGAACAGTAAACGCGAGTCCAAAGTACACGCTCGCGCTTCACTCTCACGCACAGAGACACACGCGCGGGCGAAAAGTAATGGACAAAAAACTCTCGCGCTATTTTGATTTGACATGTAGCGATAAAAACAAACGTAAGCGCTTCAATCTTTTTAGATACAGATTTGATTTCAATCCCTTAGATAAATATAACCTTTTTACAAGTTCAACAAATCTGGAAAGTCACTTATCTTGAATAAGACTTGAAAACTTCTTTTCTCAGAATAAATGGAAGTTTCTGACTCCTGTCCTGTGTCTCCACCAAACTCCAAACATGACTCCTGTTATACTTCGATCTTCCGCTTAACCGCTAGAAACTTGTCACCCTTGACAAAGTTAAGCAGGAGCAACAAGGCACACGACCTCTCAGCTGGGCAAGGACGATGAAAGGCAGTTTAGAATGTTCATTGTCCTCCCTGTAAACAATCTCCAGCCAATCAGAATTTAGACTGAGAACCTCCATCTTGGCTTGGGGCAATCTCCATAGACTGCAATGAAGGTTAAGGGCAAAATTGTCTGTATAAAAAATATAACCCATAATAACTTCCTAAAACCTTTCTATACTAAATATGTGTCTCCACTGACCCAATGTAAGTGAGTATATGATACTGTATGTAAAGAATATGTCACTCCAACCTGACAGTACCTGACAGTACCCCCCCTCCTAACGCCCAGTCCCTGGGCCACTCTTCAATGGAAATTTTTTATGGAATCTTTCTACCAAACGAGGAGCATGTACATCACTAGCTTTCTCCCAAGTGCGCTCTTCAGGACCAAAGCCCTCCCAATCAATGAGAAACTGTAGCTTTCCTCTTACTCTTCTAGAGTCCAGAATTCTTTTAACCAGAAATTCTTCGGAAGCACCTTCCTCAATCACAACTGCCGAAGGAGTAGGTGTTAATCTAGTTCCTTTAACCACAAGTTTTAATAAACTAACATGGAAAGTTGGATGAGTTTTCATATGACTGGGTAATTTAAGACGAACAGCCACTGGATTAATCACCTTTTCAACAACAAACTGTCCTACGAAACGCGGACAAAACTTATTTCTTTCTTTTATTCTCAAAAACTTGGTTGATAACCACACCAAATCTCCCTCAATATATTGAGGACTAATCTTCCTTTTACGGTCAGCAAACTCTTTGTATTTTTGTTTACTCTCCACCAACACCCCTTTTGCCTTTTCCAAATTTCTTTTCATGACTTCTAGTCTCCTTTCGACTTCTGGGTTTCTAGAATCATTATTAATCTCAATACTAAGAAAACGAGGATGAAAACCTCGTCCCAAATAAAACAGAGCCATAGAGGTGGCATCCTTACTACAGTTGTTATATGCGAATTCTGCAACCCACAACAAATCTACCCACTCTTCACCTGTCTGCAGATAACACCTCAAATATTTTTCCAACTCCTGATTAATCCTTTCTACCTGCCCATTGATTTCTGGATGGTAACCTGATGATAAACATACCTCCACTCCCAATCTCTTACAAAAAGCTCTCCAAAACTTCGAAATAAATTGAGAACCTCTATCTGAGATGACCTGACTGGGAATTCCACGTAATTTTACCACTTCTTGCAAGAAACTATGAGCTAAACTATCAGCTTTAGGCACAAAGAACAATGGCGAGGCTGCCGGCGATTGAGAGTGCCGAATAAATCCCTTAGCCAAATTTTCCTTTAAATATTCTTTCAAATTATCATTCTCATTTTCAGCTAAGGCATAAACGCTACTGCTTGGTAAAATAGCTCCAGGCTCCAACTCTTTCTTGCAGTCAAAAGGCCTATGAGGAGGCAACTGACCAGCTTCCTTTTCATCAAAAACATCCCAAAAATCCTGATAACAAGTTGGAAGTTCACCCACAACTGCTCCAATGTCAAAACCTATTGCCCCTCTTTCTGCAAGCGAGAATGAAACGGAATTCACAACTTTTTCTTTCTCTTCAAAAGATTTTCCTGAAAGACAATGTTCCTGACAAAAGGTTGATTCTAAGGATACAATTCTTGCACTCCAATCAATTCTGGGATTATGAAGTGTAAGCCAGGGCATACCCAAAATAATTTTCAAGATTGGAGCGTCAATTAACTCAAAAGAGATATTTTCTTTATGACCTCCAGTCATCTCCATCTCAAGTAACTCTGCATTATGAGTGATTGGACCTGAAGAAAGAGATGTCCCATCAACTGCTCTGACCTGCTCCATTTTCCATTTCTTTCTTAGCAACAATAGGAACACCTAGAGTTTTAGCCAATCCTCTATCCATAAAATTACCCGTAGCTCCTGAATCAATAATAATTGGCCCAGAACCTAAAAATACCTTTTCAAACATCAAGGATACGTTCACCGTTATGTGAGGAACCGCTGTCTGTATTGTCTTTGCCACTTGTTGTACTCTGCCTGAAGATTTGGAGATCTTCTTGGGGGTAAAAGGACAGGTTTCAAGAAAATGACCACTCCTACCACAGTATAAGCACAAATTATTCTCCCTTCTTCTTGCCTTCTCTTCCTTGGACAATGGACCTCTCACCCGGCTCTGCTGGTCAATTATCTTTGACTTCACTTCTCTGTTCACCACCTCAACTTTAGGCCTCTCCATTCTTCCTGTAAACCTAACCTCTCCCTGAATACGTCTACGCTCAGAACGTCTTTCTGTTAAACGAAAATCCAACTGTACCACCAAATCAATTAAGGCATCTAAAGTATTTGGTCGCTCCAAAACTCCAGCCAGAGCATCTTTTAACTCATCCTTTAAGCCCCTATAAAATAAGGAAGCCCTCTTCTCCTCTGGCCATTTACTTTCTAAAATTAAAGTTCTAAATTGAGAGATATAAGAAATCAACTCCTTTCCTCCCTGGCGCAGTTCCAGTAATTCTCCATCAACCTCTAAAGATAACTGTCTCTTATCAAACATTTTCTTAAATTCTGTCTGGAAAAGGGAATAATTATTCAAAGCCAAATTCTTTTGACTAACCAAAAGACTTCCCCACGCAGAA
The DNA here is from genome assembly GCF_040938575.1 of Ambystoma mexicanum. Lineage (NCBI taxonomy): Eukaryota > Metazoa > Chordata > Amphibia > Caudata > Ambystomatidae > Ambystoma > Ambystoma mexicanum. Next base: position 150,926,383 of record NC_090931.1, read on the forward strand.
GCTTCTCCAGATACATATGATAAGATGAATGTTACCTTTGAGGCATCTGTGGAAAACAACTCTGGACGACTTAGAAAATGCAATTCACACTGAGTCTGAAAGATTTGAAACTTTCTAGAATCTCCTAAGAAACGTTCTGGGGCTGCCAAAGGAACAGGCATAACTAAAGTTCCTAAACCTCTCTCTGCCTCCCTGGGAAGCCTAGGTTCTTGTTCTTCTCCTACTCTTACCAACTCAGGTGGGTTTCATGCACCTTCCGAAACTTCACCTTCTCTTTCTTGTATTTGTGTTACCTTTAAATTTAACTCATCCATTCTTTGACAAAGACTTGAATACTCTTGATGAGCCACCCGTAACTCTTTTCTCATTTCCCTAACCATTACTCCCAATGCCTCCATGGTTGTCTCGTCGGGGTTCATAACAGCTCGGGCAGACACTTTTTTTTATAATAGGCCTTTCATACTGTCATGCTGAGAACCTGGTGTCTGCAGAAGCTGCTGAACCCCCGACAATCCACCCAAAATGTGGCACTCTGAGCTGACATAAATATAACTGCTCAGTTTACCTCACTTTCAGGGGAAAGGGGGAAGGGACAAAGAAACAACCACCAGGCTGGAAGCTATCAACTCGCTGGTTCTTCACCTGTAGTTAAAACATAAACATGCAATATACCTCATTACTCATGGGTTACTATACTAACCTTAAACTTTAAATCCTTAATCAAAATAGTTTAAAAACCATACCTGGTTCTTCTCTTCAGAATGCCCAGAGAAGTGAAAAGCAGACAAGACTTCCTTACTTGTGGACCAGAATCTTATAGATAATTCAGCCTTCTCAGTAGGTCCATGAATGTAAATTAACTTTGTAGTTAGTCCGCTCAAATCAAAGATTCTTGAACAAGGTCTTCAAGTAAGATTTATGAAGTTCTTTTAAGTTCTTGTATTTGTTTTTAATATTTTCTTTGTAGAGAGTCTTTTTCTCAGGAACGAATTTAACTTGCGCTGGAATCTTCACGTGGAAAGCTAGAAACCGCGGGAAGAAAAAAATCACGCGCTTTTCCTCCAAGTCGCGGGAAACACGCACACGCGCTGACGATTCAATTCGCGGGTAAAACGCACTCGCGCTGAAATCCAAGACAATGATAAAAATTACACATGCTTTCCTCCAAGTCACGGGAAACACGCACATGCGCTGACGACTCAATTCGCGGGTAAAACGCACTCGCGCTAATGTCCAACTCACGAATAAATACGTACACGCGCAACATACACATGCGCTTATATTATCACGTGGAAAAAACCCTTGCGTAAATGAACAGTAAACGCGAGTCCAATGTACACGCTCGCGCTTCAGTCTCACGCGCAGAGACACACGCGCGGGTGTAAAAAACTCTCGCGCTAGTTTGATTTGACATGTAGCGATAAAAACAAACGTAAGCGCTTCAATCTTTTTAGATACAGATTTGATTTCAATCCCTTAGATAAATATAACCTTTTTACAAGTTCAACAAATCTGGAAAGTCACTTATCTTGATTAAGACTTGAAAACTTCTTTTCTCAGAATAAATGGAAGTTTCTGACTCCTGTCCTGTGTCTCCACCAAACTTCAAACATGACTCCTGTTATACTTTCAGATCTTCCGCTCAACCGCTAGAAACTTATCACCCTTGACAAAGTTAAGCAGGAGCAACAAGGCACACGACCTCTCAGCTGGGCAAGGATGATGAAAGGCAGTTTAGAATGTTCATTGTCCTCCCTATAAACAATCTCCAGCCAATCAGAATTTAGACTGAGAACCTCCATCTTGGCTTGGGGCAATCACCATAGACTGCAATGAAGGTTAAGGGCAAAATTGGCTGTATAAAAAATATAACCCATAATAACTTCCTAAAACCTTTCTATACTAAATATGTGTCTCCCCTGACCCAATGTAAGTGAGTATATGATACTGTATGTAAAGAATATGTCAGTCCAACCTGACAGTACCTGACAGTCCAACACTCTGGTCTGGACGTCCTGACGAAAGTCTGTCGCCTTGAGCTATCCTCGTCGTCGGAGGCAAACTCCGTTACCCAGTTGGCGAAATCTGGTATCGGCAATTTCCGTTGCCCCCGTAATGGCGTGATCCGACGCCACCTCGCCCTCCTGCAGAATTTCTAGAGCCTCCGCCCTTTTGTCATCAGGCAGGAAATCTAGCAGGGGAGCTATCTTGAACCAGAGCTCCCTGTCGTAGCGGGCCACGATCACTAAAGCATTGGCCGCCTTAATCGTCATCGCCGCCAACGAGATGACTCGTCGTCCCATAGCGTCCAACTTCTTACCCTCGCCGTCCGGCGGGGAAGTGGAAGTTGATGCCGCCGCTGCCGCTGCCTTCTTCTTAGCCGCTGCCGAGACGACCAAGTCCGGCGTGGGCTGGGCCCTGAGGCACAAGGGGGCGGCATCGGGGACGGGTGTCGTGGCAGGGTTCTTGAGGACAGCAAGCCCCTCGTCCCAGATGTCATCGAGTAAAGGCACCGCGAGGACCGTCTTCCTCTTAGCCCCCCGTCGTTGGTACAGAAACCCCTCCCTTTTTCTGTTCTTCTGGGCAGAGCTGGAAGAGCTCAGATGCCCTGGTTATCATGGCGTGGAAAGAGCCAACCTCATCGGCTGGGGATGACAACGGGATGTCTACTGTGTCATCGCCGCCGTCATCGTCCATCCCTGTATCTGTCGCCCTATCCTCTCCCGGCGAGGGGGATGAGAGGTCCACCGGTCTCACAGGCACGAAGGGGCGGAGCAGGGTGGACTCTCCTCCGCTTGTTTGGAGGGCTTCCCGACGGGCCTGGTTCTGGCTCCTCCGTCAGGGTGCGTGGTAATCTCGTCCTTATCTCGGTACATAAGGATTGGATTGCCAACACAATGGCCACCGAGCTATCCTGGGGCTCAGGCAATGGCCGCCAGGGTCACAGAGACCACTTCGGTAGAGGCCTTAGCCGGGTGGATCGAGGCCCTCACCACCTTAGGTGCGTCTTGGGCCTTCACCTTGGGGGGAGGGTCAACGCCTCGCTCCCCCTTCGAGATCGACCGGGTCCGCTCCAGCGGCCTACCTGGGTTCTCGGACTTCCTCTTCCCCGACCCAGAGCGCTGGCTCGTGGTCGAACGTGCCGGGGAAGTAGCGCCCTGCTTGGCAACTGAAGAGCCCAACCTTTCGGCGCTCCCGGAGCCCGCGGAATCGCGGTGCTTGGCCTTCTGTTGGGCCCCCGTCGCTGGGGCCCCCTCAAAGGACTTAGAAGCCCGCTCAGACTTCTTCTTTGCCTTCTCACTTGCTGTGCCCTTCTCCAGCCAGGTGGCGAGGCGGGAACGACGACCTTGTTTGGTCCGTTCAGAAAGGTTCTTGCACAACGCAGTCCTTCTCCATGTGCGTCTTGTCCCCATGGAGGCAGTAGAGACATCGCAAATGCTCGTCCTCCTTGAAAACGTTATATAATCCACATCCAGGGCAGTTCCTGAACAGCTTGGATCCGGGCGTCGAGCTCCCTTTGTCCTGGGCCATGTCCTTGAGGTAGGCCGCATATCTTCCGGAATCCTCCGAGAAGTGTAAACTCGACGAAAACTTCACCCTTGAGGGGCGTAGAAGAATTCCAAAACGGGTCCCCGTTACCGGAAGTAGAAACGGTGGAGCTTGAGGCTCGATTAAACCGAAAAAATGAGAAATTCTCCTGAAAAAACGTGAAAACGCAGTAAAAAAAGCTCGAGAGCTAAACACGAGGACTCCTAACACTTGAGCGTGCGGTAAAAATCTGAGGATGGCTGCCAGAGGTGGGCCTTGGGGAGAGGGCAGTCATTGGCTGGGGGCAGTATGACCCAGAGATCAGTGATTGGTTACTACTAAGAAAGACAGATCAGAAACAAAACTGATACTGATTTTTTCTTTACCGAGGATTCCCAGCCTGACGACGGGGAATATTCATGAGCATGTGAATCCATGCCAGACCCCATGCTGGAGAACTAAGATATATGGCAGTAGACCATGAGGGTATTGGGTATAAAGGGGTCATCTTCAAGGGCAAATGGGGATTATTACTATTATTATAATTGGTCATTTATAACACGCTCAATACCCAGAGGTTTCTAAGTGCGGACCCGGGGATCAAACCTGTGTTGCTCTGCGTCGTCTTGCTTTCAAGTCGAGCGCGTTGCCCCTGATCTATCCTCCTCATGTCTCATCCAAAGAACTCATGACATCTCACCTGAGACGGTTTCCTCCCACATGATCCTACCTCAAATAGCCACCCCAATGGTCAGGATCAGGTAGCGGCTGTCGTCCCCTGGTCACATGGGAGGAAGTTATTGCTGGGGAATTAGTGATGACTCCATTGGATTCATCACACCACCCAGTGACTGCACATGGCCATGCTAATCCTTTGGGCCATCCTCACCCACTTTCTACCCCTCCCTACCCAAATCACATCCTCCTTGGTTCTCCTTCAGCTGGCTTTGTCAAGCAGTAGCATCACACTTTGTGTCAAAGTTCCTGCCAGTGTTATTTTAAAGTAGTCTTTGGAGACTTAATGGCTTAAATGGAGCCAACTACGCTACTGTTGTAATAAAAATGTCTTAACCAATTGTGCCTTCAGCCACTTGATTTATAAGCAGTATTGCTTGTCCTTCACTGAAGTCCTGTTAAAACAAGCATTGGCAAAGCAAACCGTTTTGGATTGTGAATAGTTATTAGATAGACATTTGCCAGGCATGGCTGTATATCCCCAGGCACTCACATCATTTGGCAGCTGCAACCATTGACACCTTCTACCAGTGCCTGGCAAATAACTATCCTATGCCTAAACACAAGCAAAAACTGTTGGCATTGACAATGCTTTTTAAACATATGTTTTGTAAAACAACACAAAAGATCAAATACAACACGTACGAAATACTGGGTAATGATCAAGTACAAGGCGTACAAAACTGGGTGATCAACTGCAAGATTGTTTCAACACAGACTAATCCAATGGATGTTAAAAATTAAACTAGCAAACTGAATATTTTATTAGTTTCCCATCTTTACAGTTTATATAAACATTTTCTAGGATATTCTATCAGGGATATATCTTGGCATGTTCCATAATATTACACAAAAGACATATGCAGTGTACAATGGTGAACACTCACCGAAACCTTTCATGCACAGAATGGACTTTCACCTCGCTTTCCAGGCCTTGACATTGCTGGTTAAACATTATCCACATAGCAGTGCAATGTACAAGAAGTGCCCAGTAAAGTCAAGGAAATAAATCCTGGAATCTTTTTTTGTTTTGTCCATTTAGTTAATTAAAACTTTACAAAATTGATGATATCCAAAATCACAAACCGAACAATTTCACAACGTATCCCAACACAAATAACAAACACATTAAAATTCATCTTTCAATAAATATTGCTCCATACAATTGATTCAGCAAAATAACATTAAATTAATTTCCTAAATTCAATCTAAGTAAAAATTGCAACAGAGCATTCTGCAACGAGAATACAGTAGTATGAAAAATCTGGTCCCATAATGTGTTCCAGATAGAAAATCATAGTTAATTGATGTGTTCCTCAATATAAACCCAACGTATATTGTCAAGAGATTCACACATCACAATTAGATGTTTCATAGATTCCCCTTCTCTCCCACAGTGTCGACATTGTGCAGTGTCGCAATCCACCTTTTTCCATAAAAAGTAGTGCTCCCTTGTTAATAAAAAGGTTCAACCTGAAACGCAAAATTGTACATCCAAATTTCCATGAAGGAAAACGGACGAGGTAAGGAGCACAATTCCCCAGTTTCTTATGGATGTTTCATAACTTTGCAAATCTTTTTTAAATGACTTAAGGCATCCGGGCCCCCAGCACTTAAGGGTCTGTATCTGCAACCCTGCAGTCCCTTCTCTCTGCACTTATGAGCCACCCGCTGGCTGCACTTGTGAGTCAACTACACTTCACCCAAACCCCCGGCACTTCTCCCCCTCCCTCTTCCCCACACTTGCGTGATCTGAATGACACAAGGCCTAGTAAGAAAGCTATTTTGTCCTAACTTTTTTCCCCATCCTTGTCTTGTTGTGCCTAGAAACACTTGTGTACAGGAGCTTTATAAATGCCACATAATATCATACCACAAGTAAGGCACCAACCATGTCACTATGGCTGCCTTTGTAAGGTCAATAGGTTCTGAATAGCTTGATAATAATCCAAACCCCATTTCTTAAGCCAAGATGCACACTTAGTAATATGGTCATTAACTGCTTTCTTCGCTCCTGTATAAAATTGTTAAAACAATGAGCCCGATGGAGCATCCTCAAATTTCTTACATAACAGAATGCTTTTCCAGAGGCTCGAATATTCAGGGAACCCAATTCTAATTCGAATCAGATAGCAACCATAGGTGTGGATTTGGGGAGAGACAGGGATTCCTTCCAAAACATGCCTTCCAACAAAGTAAAATCAAAGTTAAAAAAAAGTGTGGTGAATCTCTAAACCATACAAAAATCACAGCGACCACTTTACCCTCATAAAATTGTTAGGAAGCAGTGAACATTTGCCATACCTATGATTTAAATATTTTACTTGAGGAGGTCAGGCTCTTCCTTTCACATGATTTATGAATGCAAGCTTACCCATAGTAAAACTTTTTTTTAAACAAGTATTTCAAATCATGAACTATTTCCACTTTCATACCATCAAGCCATCAGCTCTGCTTTACTTTCCTACACCCTGCAGAAAGTGACAAAACCTTTGTCTTTTTAACATTTACCAATAAGTCATTCACGGTAGAATATTACTGAATTGAGTTAAAAAGGTCTTTAAAACCTGACTCCGGGACAGTCAATTAAAAGTATGTAATCTGAATAAGTCAACCAATAAAGCTTAACACCACTAATAGTTGGAGGGATAAAAGAGGCCCTGTCAAGAGCTTGTCTCAAGGCTGCTAAAAATGCATTAAATAAAAACGGGGCAAGAATGCATCCTTGTCAGAGACTCGTAGATGTCGGAATTGCTCGTGTCAGGTCCCCCTCCAAGTTCAAATGGACTTCAAGGCAGAATCAACAAGCAAATAATTTATAATGTTTAATAGACCACATGGGAGTCCCCAGCTTTCCAAGTTTGACCACAGAATACTCCGGTTAACTCTATCAAATGCCAGGGACAGGTCTATTGTAGCAAGCAATACTGTGCAAACCCATTTGTTCCAAGCCATTTTGGTGAGCAAATCTATAACCCACCCAGCCCAAAGAAGTACCCACACTAGACATAAATCCTACCTGGATTGGTTTCAGAATCTCATCACGACGCACCCAAGATTGCAATTCCCTCAAAACCAACGAGCCAAAGATCTTTGAATCTGCATCATGCAGGGCAAATGGTCAGTAATTTGATTTTTAATGCCGGTTTCCCTTTTTGAAAGTCGGGACAATGTGGGATAATTTCCATATTTATGGCGTCTGTTTTGTTTGCATAATAGATTAAAACAACTGATTTAGAATATTTGCCCAAAGCTTGGAATTGTCTTTAAAATTCAGATTACGCAGACCACTAGGTCCTGGAGCCCGCGATTTACTACTCTTTCTGCTTAAAAATGTAATATCGTCCAATTCAAACTGAAAAGAGCAGACCTCCTCTTAATTCTAGGGGTTCACCCGTTGAGTTCCTAGAGATCATTTACAAATCCTCAAACTGTTTGACCCAATCTTGTCGTCGTATAGGATTTGACTCTGTCTGCAATTGGAACTTGTCCGTACCATTAACCACCCTCAAATAGTTTGTGTCAGATTTGTTTGAGATGTATGCAAGCATAATTTCCCCCTCAGTCGAATCCATCAAATAGCGAAGTAACTTTTTTATTTTTATATCTCAATTTTGCCTCTTAATACTTTGATTTTAATATTACTGTCCATATATCTCTTCTTAATCCATCTGAGACTTTCACGGCAATCGCTTTGAATCCTGTACCTCCTTATTAAAATGCCAATGATGTGTCGGTTTATTATGAGATGCAGATTTCTGATACCAAGGAGTAAATATTTCCTGTCCTGAATAGCCCTGTGAGTTTGTTAGCTCTCTTATATGTACATTGAATTAATCAATTATTCTAAGCGACCATTTATGCCCGTTTTCCCCCTCAAAGCCTCTATTCCAGAGGTTAAGGAGGTTTGCTTCCTAAATAAATTAATTACCCAAGAACTTAACCCTAAACGTATGTGATGATCACTTGGGCACCATCTATAATCTCCACAAATTCTCAGTAACCAGAATAAAAATCAATCCGGGATCTTATTCCTAGCCCCTGAAACCAAAAGGTTCCGATTAGCACAACTGAGGCACTGGCTGTCAAACAAGGGAGTTAAACTAAGCAGAAGTAGAGAACTATCGGCCCTAGAGAAAACCCTTATTGCCACCCCTCTTAAAGGCAAGGTGGCTACCTTGTATAGGCTCCTGGATAGAACGGACCCAAACAAGAAGGAGCCCTACATGCTAAAGTGGGAAGAGGACATCGGCAGAGAGATTGACCCGGAGGAATGGAACTGTATCTGGTCCCGCGCGCACAAGAGCTCCAAATGTGTAACCAACAAGGAAGGAGCATTTAAGGTGCGTCATAGATGGTATCGAACCCCTGAGATCCTCAATAAATGCAACCCCTCAATTACATCGCACTGCTGGCGAGGATGCTCCATCAAAGGCACGCTGTTCCACCTACTGTGGGCTTGCTCTAAAGCAGCGCAATTCTGGCGGAAGGTCCTCGACCAAATCAAACTAATCACAGGCCTCACAATCCCCTGGGACCCGGAAGTAGTTCTGCTAGGAGCATCATGTGAAGGCTGATTCCCTCTAACAGGCCGTCTAGCGGATCTTTGTTCGCATCTCTTAACAGCAGCAAAAATATCAATCACCAGGCTCTGGAAACATCCCGAGGGCCCTTCAATCCCAATGTGGTGGACCAAATGCTGAGAAATAGTGGCAGCGGAAAAAATCACTGCAGTACACTTTGACAATAGACGTAAATTCCACCAAATTTGGGCCCCGTTCCTAGATTACACGCAGCAATTCCCGGGAGTGGCAAGACAGCCCCCAACCTTACGCTGGATGGAGAAGCTCGACTGAGGGTTCCCGGCGGAGGTGAAATGAAAGCATACCCCCGAGACCATACCGGACTCCCGCACTGATAATCGGCCGCCTTCCTTGTCACCACTCGAACCTTGACCTAGGGGTCAGCCCCCATTCCAAAGTACTGCAGCAAAAAGAGACTCCGTTACAGCTTACTGTGAAAACTGATGCTCCTTTGTCTCCCCTCTCCCCCCTCCCACTGTCTCCTCTTGAACTTTAGTTCTACTTTTTTACCTGTTGATTGAAATAATGCTTCAATGTTACCTCAAATCCGATGGCTTACTATAAGCTGCATGTTTCTTCTTATTTTATGTTCATTACTCTTGCAAAATAATAGGTTTTTTAAAAAAAAAAAATGGTCATCATTCATGTTACCAATTATTACACTCAAATTCCAATTTGAAAAAAATTTCGCCTACACTTTCCCACACAGAGATTGATTAGACGATTTCAAAGAATGCTTACTCTTATCCTGACCGGGGACCTCCGGCGATCTTACCATGCAGCCCGCATTCAAATTCCCAGCCAGTATATTACCCAAATTTCCCAGTTCATACCAGGATAGAAAGATTTCGGTCAGTTTATCGGATAGAACCTCTTGTGTAGATTCTGAATAGTTACAATAGATGTTAATCACTTGCAATTTAAAAAAAAGTATATGATCTTTAAGTGTGCTTTGATGCAGTGTTGAAAAGATTTGGGCCAGCCGCACGATTGGTGAGCTGAGGTTGCCCCCAAACCCCAGAGCTAGCGCACAATGAAACGTATCCACTACAGATTTGCGCTTAGCCAATAATATATTGTAACAATTAATTTCTAAGTTATTGAACAATTCAATAAATACAACACATTAACTAATATCCAGAGGTTAGTATTTAATTACCTCCAAAGTGGTTTTGATCACAGCTACACGTGTTTTGACACTTTGTCTTTGTCAAGGCTGTGTCAAGGCTGTGTTAGTCCCATAGTCGTGTAATTACATCGGTACATGTTGAAATTCACAAGTGTATCAAATAATGCAAAATCATAAGTACATACCATAGTCATGCTTCGGGGAGAGTATGGAACGGAAAACTAATAAGGAAAGGAAAATAAATAAGGAAATTCGGAAAAACATAGTACATGAGACAAAGAACACTGTTAAAATACTGACGCAAGTGTACAAATGTGCTTAACCTACTTGGATGCAAAAAATATGATATTGAGTCATAACATGTGTTTCACCCATTTGTGGGCTGGTGTCCTTTGAACATAAGGGTATTAAAGCTGCCTCCTCTATTGAACTCTGATTAGGAGACATCCTTGTCTCTTCCTACATTGGTGAGGTCATGCACAAACTGTTATTCCTAATTTCGTAAAAATATATATGTAGAATCTATTGTATTTCCATGCAGGGCCATTTTAAGCATTTTTGGGGCCCTGGGCATGGACATCTTTGGGGCCCCCTCCACCAAACCAAAGGAATAAATTAATCAAGGATATCTGGTGGCACTCCCCCCCCCCCTATAGGTGATCATAACCTATAGGTTGATATGCTGCCTCGCAGCATTCAAAACAAGCATGTTTACCTTTAAATCCCCTTACCCTCCTCATTCTTGCTCTAATCAGAATGATAAACGAGTAGCATTTGAAGGCCAACATTTGCAATCTACGAAGAGTTTACTTCTCTTCTAGTATAGAAACAGGATAGTTTTTATCAATAGCATCCGGGAAAGTTTGCAGCCTGTAGTATTAATGCGGGACTGTATTTAAAAGGTACATGTAACCCAGAATAGGCAGATAACTCACATTAGCTGCCTCAGAGAATGCAAAAGGGTTCAAGCATGGATAGAGTAGACCAATTGTAAGGAAGGAGAAAGCTACACATAGCATAGCCTGGACAGTGAATGCAGATTAGAAGCTACCAGGAAGGTGCCTCTATCCAGACAGACTGAGATTAGAAGTGGGGCATGGTTTTCAAATAGTGCTGCCATTAGAGATCAGGGGAACAAGTGCCTGTGGTGTGCAGTATATCAATGCTCACTATTATAATGGAAGCAACCCTATAGCCAGTGAAACCATGAGTGAGGCATTTATGAAGATCATACCCTGAGAAGGAAATCAATCACTCTGAAGGGCTGACAATTTGGAAAGGATTAGGGACTGGCAATTCCGAGAGGTTAGGCAATACAGTCTTACATGAGATGCCCAGGATCACATATTGCTTAAGAGGTGAAGCTGGGATTTGTGCCAACTCTACAATTTCTACATTTGAACACTTTCTTTTCCAGCTCTTATTGTGTACTAAAACAATCTCATTTTATAAAACTGACATGTAAAGTACACAAATCACATTTCCAAACCTGACCATTTTTAAAACCAAAATATTACAGAAGGGTGTTAAACAAAATGGGAACGATTCTAGCTTCATTCTGTCCATCATCAAGGGAAGAATTTAAGTACCAGCATACAAATCGATGTGATTTAGCAGATTTAATCTAGGTATGTCTTTTGTACATTTAAGCTTTAAACACTTCCAAAACAATGACTTGTGAAATTGTCATTCATAAACGTGCAGAAAAACCTTTGACTTCTAGCGGTCTGTTTTGCAAAATAAAATACAAACTTCTGTAAGTCAAGAAGCAACTCAAATTCCAGAATGACAACACTGGTAGACATCAAAATAGCCAGAGAGCACTTCTTACATAAGCTATTTGTGAGAGGTGAATGGATTGAGCAGGGCCAGGATGCGTGGTTGCAGGCAATCACGCAACAGGTCACTGCAACTGGGTTAGATATCTGGAGAGATCAGGGTGCCTTACATGTGGCCCTGAGTGAACTATACATGGCTCCTAAAGCTAAAGATGAACACGACAAGATGGTTAGGATAGCAGCATATTTGTATCTATATATGGGAGCCATGCAGGACAAATGTGCTGAAGGCCAAGATCTGGCAAATAGGCAACAGATGGCGTTAGAAAAGGCCCAATCTGACCTGGACTCTTCTGAGCAGAGACTGCTCAGGAGCCAGGAGTCAGAAAATGACAGCAGACAGTACATCACTAAAATAAAGGAGGATATGGATACGCTGCAACAGGAAAAGGCTGACCAGGATACCAGATTTCTGGCCTTGCAGAAGGAGTACCAAGAAGGTTTGGACTCCCTACTGCATAGCCAGAAAAAGCTGGAGCAACAACTGGACTTCAACAGGGCATGCACAGAGCAGGTAGCCACCCTGCAAATTTGATTAGACACAGAGAAAGAGGAAAGCAATAAATTGATTATGAAAGACCTGGATACCCAGGCAGAGTTTGATCAGGAGTGCCAGAAAGCTGGTGCCTTCCAAAGGCAAAGGGACGACCTGCGGCACAGATGCAGGCTCTTAGTCAGGAAAGGGATACCTTAGGCCAGGAAGTCTGCCACTTAAAAAGGAAAATGGAAGAAAATCACCTGGCCCTCCAAGGACTGGGTGACCTCCAAAAAGAACACCAGAACTTGTTAGAGCACACCAGGAGGGTGGAGGATGCTCTGGCAAGAAAGGAGCAGGCCAATAGGGACACAGCTCAGGAGGTAACCCTCCTGCAGCAAAGACTGGCCCAGTACTCCAGGACCAATCAGGAGGCACAGAGAGAGAATGAGGCTCTCTGCCAGCACAATGATAGGCTCCAGCAACAGGTAGCGATGCAGGAGAGACTGATAGAGTCTAGTAAGGCCTTAACTGAGGAACTGAAAGCGCAGGCTCTTGCATTGCAACAGGGAGCAGGGGCAGATAGAGATGAGGTTCGCTGGGAAAGAGAAACTCCTGAGCATAACCTCAGGATTCCTAGTGCCAGAGGCCTTCACCTCTACCAGTCCCTGGACTCTGCCACCCCCATGTTACCTGGCGCACATGAGCACAGGGCCACAGGGATGGCAGATTACTATCCAGCTAAAAGTATGGGGCTCATAGGCCAGTACCACCCAGGAATGGAGGGGCGGGCATCCGGGTACGGCACCCAAGCACAGTGCAATTTAGTGGGGAACCCCAGGAGAGTAGGCCCACTAAGGGCATCCTGAAAACCTCTGCACAGTTTGGTCAGTGGGGGGATACCCATCAAATCCTGGTTGCAAGGAGGGATCTGAAGACTCCTCTGAGCGTCACAGGACACAGGAGACCAGGTCCCCACATTCTGCCAGCCATTCCCAGGCTCGCAGAATCCGGTAAAACCTGGAAGATCAGACAGGCACCTCTGGGAGCAGCGCTTCCGAGTCGGAGGATGAATGGACCAGGGTTACCCGAACCAAAAAGGCCAATAAGGCAAAAAGGGCCTTGCTTAAGGACCCATTGAAACAAATAAAGGCAATAAGGAGTGTCATCACGCCTTATCATAAGAACGCCAAGTATTCTGTTTGGGAACACTTGGCGCTCTATGAGCAAATGATGGAGACTTTCCATTTGAAGGACAGCCAAAGCTGTATTCAATATGTAAAGTGGACCTTCTCACCAGAATACTCCAGTTTCTTTGCGGGGCTGGAGGATCAAAACCATTTAAGGTGGTCCACATACAGGGCGGCCATCTTGAAACATTTTTCTGTGCACAGAAATCCTCAAGAGGCTCGCAAGGCAGCCTACAATTTGCAATGTGGGAAGGATCAGGCCCCACAAGAGTTTGTGCAAGAATTAAAGCGTGCTTTTGCGCACACCACCAGAAGGGTGCACACGGATAGCAAAGAATTTATCAATACGTTTTTCCATGCTCTGCCCAAATACATCATGACCCAGCTAGTGAGAGACTTTCACGAGAAGAGGTCACTAGACTGGGTCATTGAACAGGCCACCCGGATCTATGAGGTGCAGAAGCCCATAGAAAATAAAAATAATGTGCAGAAAAATCCCAAAACCAACAGCACCCCTGCTGCTGCCAAGGTGGCAGAGGTAAAGGTTGCCCCCATTTTAGATTTGGAGCTGGGGGGGCCTAAAAACCTGCCTGCACCAAATAACTAACACCAGAAGGCCCTTGGGCCAGTCACAGACAGGGAGTCAAGGAGGTAGTCCCACAAATGGGGTCCCTCGCTCCCCTGATTATGTAAGTCCCCGCTACAAGGGAAACCGACCCATCCTGGGTTATGTGTGGACTCCTCCAGCCCAAAGGGGGGGATCCAGACAAGCACCTGACCCAGGGAACTTCCCTCCTAACGTCCCCCAGGAGGGCAGAAATTCACCAAATCCTGGGCAGAACTTTTTCCCCAGGTATACACCCAATTTCCAGCCCCAAAATCATCCATCCTTCTTTCCCAATTCCCTGAGCCCAGACAACCTAATCCGGGAGAGGGGAGGCCAAGGGTGGAGGGGTACCAAAATCTTCCCAACCAGGGATACTACCAGAGAAGGGAGAGCTACCCTTCCCGGGATCAGCCCAGGGGAGAAAATAGAGCCCCATATCAGCCTGAGCGGGTTTCACAACTTGAGCGCCAGGTCCAAAATATGGCACGGGATCTGGGTCACATACTGAGGGCTCAACAGAACCCTCAGATGAGCATGCCACCGCAGAATGCCCCAAACTCTGGGCCTGGTGCTCCAGAACAATGACAGGGGCAGCACCCCGATAACCCACCGGTTCCCAGGGAGGAGGCACAAGGGGAAGAGGGGTGTAAAGCCTTGGAGGAAGCTTCCTTCCCAACTTGTAAACAGCCCCTGGAAAACCAGGAACTGGAAATGAAATCTCCTGCCCCTGAAAGTCTGCCTCCAAAGGAGCAGAGGGGGGTAGGAGAAACAAAGGACCCAAACAGACCCACTTTGTGGAGGAGGTACAGGTCTTCCAATTTGAGGGAGAGGGATCCTCAGAAGATCCTGGGAAAGGATCTTCTCCTTCAGAGATGGGGGAACTCCTCCCAAGGAAAAATGGGCCCCAAGGGATTCCAATCCAGACTGGGGAGATATGGAGACTGAGCTACCGCCGCCCATCATCTCATCCCAGAACCCACAATACCGAAATCCCCTGGTTCAAACCCATCCTGGTGACTGCCTCCAAAAAGGGGGGGGGCGGCCCAGAACCGGAACCAGGGGAACCCACAATGGCTCTGATCTAAAGTTGCCAACTTTTTCTTTCAGATTCCCCATGCTCTCCACAGAATTCTGCCCAAATCTCTTCTCTTGCAATGTCCAAAACCAGAAAATTAGCCCACCAGTTGTCCAGAAATGTGCATTATCTGTGCCCCCTTGAGGAGAAGGAGGGAAGATACTATGCCCCGGTACAATTACAGGGGCAGGGTACAATTTTGGCACTGGTGGACTGTCACGCCCCTCCGAAGGCGGTGGTCCTTGTGGCATCGATGGACCTTAGGACGGCGGGTGTCAGCCATTTTTACTAGCAAGATGGCCACCGCAACTAGAGATGAGGGTCTAGCCTCTGCATGACTCGGTATCCAGGAAGTGCTATCTCCCTACCCGAGTGTAGGTATATCCGTTCCTGTGATCAGAACACGAATGGGTTGCTACTCTGCTACAACAACGCTACGTAAGTTCGCATCTAGGTATCCTGATACGTCGTACTAATCACTAACCATTCGGCATTCTAAACATTCCTACCCTGTCTCAATTTCAGTGAATTCCTCACCGCTTCTCTGTCTCCCGATTCCACGGACTCCATCTCTTTCTCACCTAAGTTTGCCCATGGGTCTCGTTTCGGAGCGCGGTAAGCTTCATTCGGGACTCTCCGGCATATTGATTTCCCGTTTCTCTACCTTTCCCGACTCACTATTCTATCTTCCTTCTCATAGTTACAGGCTTATGCTACACCGGTATTGCGACCGCCCGTGCTAAACCATGCACTATTGAAACAACTCCTAGCTCCGCCCTTCTTGCCTTTCAGGTAAAGAGTCCCCCATGGCTTTCCCCTATTCGATCTAGTTCTCTTACTAGTTCTAATCACAACCTTTCCTTACTATCCTAGAGGTTTTCTGAAGTTTCTGACTGGCACCTTTTTCCATACATCGTTCCTGTTTAAGGGTAATCTACATTCCTAAACATCTTACATTTCCATATTTCACTTACCTGCTTATACTTACCAGTTTCTTTCTCTTTCAAGACGAACGTCCTCCGGACTTCACCTGAATCTCAGCTGCAATTGAAGACATCTTTCCCGTAACCTTCGACACAGGGTTTTCTTCCCCAGAGGGTTTCCCTGGGACCTCTTCTCCTACCCGGTTATCTGGGTGGGGGAAGAGGTACTTGGGAGGCTTTCACTTTCATCTCCCCGTTTGGAACAAGGAGCGTCTTCCCCTGCTGGAAGGTGTCAGTCACAGGATAGGAAGAGAGGTAACGGTGAGTCCTTGGGGTAACCTGCCGGCTGTTAAAATTTGTAATGATTATTGTGACTTTCATCATTTCTGACATGGACACTGGATCCCAAGCTACCCTTCTGTCCAAAAGGGCCTTTGATGAACTAAATGCAGGAAGGGGGGAGAATTACTGTATCCCTCTCACCTCTCTTCCTGGACAACTGCAGAACTTTGACGGGAAAGAAATTCCTGTCGAGGGGACTGCAGATTTGGACATCAAAGTTGGGCGACACAAGGTGAAACACCCGGTCATAGTAGTGACTCCAGAGGGCACCCCTCGTTTCTAGGGAATGACCTCCTGAGAAGGTTGTCACCCCTAATAGATTGCGTAACCAAAGTCCTTTGGATCCAGACTAGCCGACCAATCAAATTAAAACAGAGTGTCAACCATGTTAGTTTAAACATGCCACATGGTTGAACAAAAATCTGACCAAGTAGAATTTCACTTCCAGAACAACCAAATTCCAGACGTGACAGTAATAGCAGTAGGACAACAGACTGGTGATGGGGGGGTCCTCTCTATTTCTGAAAATCAACCTTCCTTCCAGTTTAAGGTGGTATTCCACACTGGAAGGAAACACTCTGAAATTCTTTACCAATCTACAACCAGACATTCCCACCCCAGTAGTTCAGAAAGATGTGAAATCAGCTCAGAGCCTGGCTGATATTCAGCAAATTGGAGATCAGTTGTTCATCCCTGTTCAGTTAAATGAGGGGAAGGAGACTGTTCTCGCCCAAGTGTGTGTGAACAACGGTAAGAGCTTCATCAGCGAAGCCATGTTTCGCCAACTCCCAAAAGATCCAGCCATTCCCACATTCAAACTGATAGACAAATGGAAAATGAACCTGGAAGCACCCAATTCAAAACACCTCCTGCCAAGCAGGTGTATGCTCAAAATCTCCATTGGCAACAAGAGCATAGTCCATAATTGTTGGGTCGTGTGAGACGTCACTGCCGCCTTTTACTTAGGCAGTGACATTCTCAATCGCTTTGCCATTAGTTTGGTCCTAATAAACTTCAAAGCTTGGTCCCGATTAGCGGATAATCTGTTCTGACTTGAGTGTCGTGTAGACCGATGAGACCTCCGCCCCAAGTGACGTACAGGGGAACTAAAAGAAACCCGCTGTACGACCTTTGAGGCCACAGGTGGGAGATGACTTCCCAGATCCACGGAACCTCTGGAACACTGATGCTGCTGTCAAAAAGGAACGAGGTTAAGTACCAGGCAACTACAATACATATTCAGTAAAGCAAAGGATCTAAAAGGTCCTACATATCGGGTGTTAGGAAAACCCAGGAAACCTAGTAGAGGTTCGAGACTCAGATGATGCGGCGGTCCCTGAAATACTAGGACCGTAAGATAGCGTGGATGTAGGATCAGCCACCTGTAGGAGTGAAGGCGTGACTTGGATCCCCAGAAGGGAAATGGCGTAGGAGTTCAGTGAAGTACCAAGGGATGATCCAAAGACAAGTCAGGATGTAGTCCAAAGTCCGGCACCAGGTAAATAGTTCCAAGCAAAGGTACAAAGGGTATCCGAAGGAGTCCGAGGTAGAGTTCCGTGATCAAGGTAACAGTGGAGCAATACGTAACGCCAAACAGAGTCTGAAGACAGCTGAGAAGCAATGAGTGTTCTGTCTCTCAGACCTTTATACTGTGCGTTTCTGGGTCATGTGACGTCTCTGGGTCATGTGACGTCCACCAAGGTCACGTGAGGAACGCCACTCTGGATCACGTGATGGACGTGGAGACGTAACACCGCCCCTTCTGCTATACGTTCTCCAAGGCAATTGCCAATGCAGAAAGGGTTGCAATCGAGCCCGTACACCATAGCTGGTACAGAGTTTCCGGTCCTTTGGGTTCACCGAATCACTTGAGCCTCGAACCGTGGGAGGAGATGTTGGGGAAATGTGAGCAGTGTCCTGGTGTGTAGAGGATCGCCTAACATAGCCCCTCCCCAATGGCCCACGACCCCGTGGGCAGGACGGATGATCCCTATGGAAGCGGGCCACCAACCGAGGGGCGTCTAGATCCAAGGTGGAAACCCAAGAACACTCCTCCGGGCCGTAACCCTTCCAATCCACTAGATACTGGAGCCCACCCCTAAACCATCGGGACCCCAAAATGGCCGACACCTCAAAGACATCAGGAGAGGCCAGGGACCCCGGCGCAACAGGGGCTCGGAGACGGACAGAGTCGGGACAGGGTTTGAGGAGGGAGACATGGAATACAGGATGAATACGCCAAGAACTAGGAAGCACTAGACGAAACGCCACCGGGTTCACAACCTGAGAGATTACATACGGGCCGACAAAACAAGGCAGCAATTTCCGGCAACCCACTAGGCGAAGATGACGTGAAGACAACCAGACCATAGAACCCACCACCAAAGGAGGAGCAGCTAGAGTTTTGCCATCCACACGGGCCTTCATAGAAGCCTTTGCTTCAGTGAGATGGACCACAGTACTAGCATGTATAGCAGACAGATCCCTAAGACATGTCGTGGCCGCAGGATTTGAAGAAATAGAAGCATCAGGGACTGGCAAGACCTTGGGATGTTGGCCGTAGAGGGCGTAGAAAGGCGAATAACCTGTAGCTGAATGAGCCGCGTTATTGTATGCGAACTCAGCAAGTCGTATAACGGCCAACCAGGAGGTCTGGTGTTGCAATATAAGGCAGCGAAGATACTGCTCCATGGATTGATTCGTCCTTTCAGTCTGCCCATCAGTCTCAGGATGATAGGCCGAAGAATACCTGGTATCAATGCCGAACAATTTAGTCAACGACCTCCAAAAACGAGAGGTGAACTGTGACCCTCGATCGGATATAATGACCGAAGGGAGTCCAAATAACATGAACACGTGTTCAAAAAACAAGTCCGCCAAGACCGGAGCCGAAGGAATACCCTTACAAGGAACAAAACTAGCCATTTTTGTGAACGTGTCCACCACTACCCAGATGGAGTCAAAACCTTGCGACTTGGGGAGATGGGTAACGAAATCCATAGACAGTGTATGCCAAGGTCTGGGAGGTACCGGAAGCGGAAGTAGTAACCCAACCGGTCGGCCTCTCCAATGTTTAGCCTGAGCACACCCTGCGCATGAATTGACATAACACTCCACATCGCGCTTCATAGAGGGCCACCAACACCAGCGCTTGAGAAGATCTAAAGTGCGCTCCTGACCGGGATGGGCATTAAAAGGAGCATCATGAGACCACTCAAGGGCCAGATTACGAGTGTCAGGTGTGGGAAGAAACAGGCGTTCATGCACGAAAGGCAAACCATCAGAATACACGGGGTCCCATTCTCGCAACTGTTCGGAATGAATGCTAGTCCAGGTTCGGACCGAGTCTAATAATGACAATGAGGGTGTACAGAGACAAATTACATGACTCTTTCCGAGAACAATGTCAGGGAAGGTTGGCAACTCGACCCCACCCGGGGAACGTGACAAGGCGTCTGCTTTACCATGTGAAGTTCCAGGACGATGCATAATATGAAAATCAAAAGAGGAAAAGAAAAGATGCCACCGAACCTGTCTGCTATTAATGCACTTCAATGAAGCCAGGTCCTGTAAATTTCCATGATCTGAGTATACAGTGATTGGATGTTTAGCCCCCAGAAGATGATGGCACCAAACACGAAAGGCGTCCATGACAGCCAGGAGTTCCTTCTCCGTAATGGTGTAGTGATTCTCAGTACTGGAGAACTTACGGGAATGGTATGCCACTGGGTGTAATTTGCCTGTTGTAGGACATGATTGGGACAATACCGCACCGAGAGCAAAAGAAGAGGCATCCGCTTCAACTATGAATGGAAGATCAGGATTGGGGTGCTGGAGCACCGGTGCGGTAGTGAAAGCGGTTTTCAAAGCCTCAAAAGCCTCCTGATGTTCCCTTTGCCAACGATAGGGTACCTGAGGACTGGTCAGGGCCGTGAGCGGGGCAACGATTGTGGAAAAGGAGGAAATGAAGCGCCTATAAAAGTTGGCGAAGCCCAAAAAGGACTGCAAGGACTTGAGTGTTTGAGGTACTGGCCACTCTAAGACTGCTCTGACCTTGGAATCGTTCATGGATAACGCTCCCGGAGTAATGTGAAATCCCAGAAACTCAACAGACGTTTTATGAAACTGACATTTCTCAGGTTTGGCAAATAAGGAATGTTTTCTGAGACGGGATAGTACTTCTCGGACATGTTTTACATGGTCATCAAGATTACGAGAAAAGATCAAGATGTCGTCCAAGTACACAACCATGTATACATCCAAAATATCCCTGAATATGTCATTCATAAAGCGTTGGAATGTGGCCGGGGCATTACACAGACCGAAGGGTATGACTAGGTATTCATACAAGCCGTAACGAGTACAGAAAGCAGTTTTCCACTCATCGCCCTCGTGAACGCGTACTAGATTGTATGCGCCGCGCAGATCAAGCTTGGTGAAAACAGAAGCATGTGATAAGTGGTCCAGAAGGGGTGTGATTAACGGAATTGGATACCTATCCTTTTTTGTGATGGCATTAAGACGCCGATAATCCACACAAGGACGTAAATACCCCTCTTTCTTAGGTACAAAAAATATAGGGCTTGCAGCTGGTGAAGTAGAGGGGCGGATGTGTCCTAAACGAAGGGCGTTCTGTACATACTCTTTCAATGCTAGTTCCTCCGAAGGAGATAAAGAATAAATCCTGCCCGAAGGAATAGTGGAATCAGGGATTAATTCGATTGGGCAGTCATATGGTCTATGTGGAGGTAGTACCTCAGAAGAGCCACGATCAAAAACTGATTTGAATGCTTTGTACTCAGACGGAATCCCAGACACCAACCCCCCAACGGTATGAGGAGTCACAAGCTCAGATCCATCAACACTCAGCGTGAGTTGAGCTAAGGCTCCCAAAGCCCGAGAAGGGGTATCAGTTGTTTGATGGATCGGGAGACAATAATTCTGACAGATCTCGGATTCGAAGAGCACAGTGCCTGATTGCCAATTAATCAGCGGATTGTGTTCACGTAACCATGGTATCCCTAATATGATACCGAATTGAGGTGTGGTGATTAAGTCAAAACTTAAGGTCTCTTTGTGGATATCTTGTATGGTCAACAAGAGAGGTGCAGTTTGGTGTCTAATAGGACCAGAAACTAACGCAGAGCCATCTACGGCTTGAACAGGTTCAGGTCGGGTTTTTACCACTAAAGGTAGATTGAGGGAATGGGCTAAAGCAATGTCTATGTAATTTCCAGTAGCACCTGAATCAATGATGATTGTGACTGTATGAAGAAGGCCTGTAGAGGGACATAGTGTAGCGTTTACAGAGACGGGTTGAACACGAGCAAAGGCAAGAGGGGTACCCGGAGATGGAGACTGAACACTCGACCTGCTCTCCGGATCTAAGGTCGAGCTGTCCGAAAAACCTGGCTCTTCTTGGGACGTCGAGGACACTCTTTCACATAATGTCCCATGGTGCCACAATAAAAGCATGCATTATCCACCCTTCTGCGTTCTCTCTCAGATGTTGTAATAGGGCTACGTAAACCTCCCACTTGCATAGGTTCTTCCGTACTGGAAGCAGGAGTACTGGCAAGTGTAGGATGGGAAGAAACCCCCAACTCGGCTCTACGCTCCGATCGCCGTGCATCTACTTGTAGTGCAAGATCAACTAGTTCCTGATACTGAGTGGGCATAGAAGGGATCAAGGCTAAAGCATCTTTCATTATGTTACTCAACCCTCTATAAAAGACAACTGCCCGCTTGCTTTCTGGCCATGATGTTCAGCAACTAATTGATTGAACCGGGTGATGTATTCTATCAAAGTCCTTCTACCCTGAGTTAGTTCTAACAACTCCAAATCCCTAGACTGTGCCTTGTGTCGGGTATCAAATACTCGAGACATTTCTAGAACCAACAGATCAAAGTCATAAAGGACTGGGTTATTATTCTCCAACAGAGGGTTAGCCCAAGCTGCAGCTGTCCCGGCTAAATGAGAAAGGGCAAAGGCGGCTTTAGCAGTGGAAGTAGGAAAGGCCAAAGGTCTGCACAAGAAATGTAACTTGCACTGGTTAATGAAGGTCCTGAATTTCTTGGGGTCACCTTGAAAACGTTCAGGAGCGGCCAGGGGGGTAGGGGTTGGGAGGATCACCGGAGTTGGGACTGTAGTATTAGCCAAGGGAGGAGGTGTGGTTGAGGAGCTAGCATCTCCGAACTCAGGGTCTGCAGGAAGGGAATGCTGAACACTCCATACAGAGTCTAACCTTTGGTGGATCACCGTATTTGCGGCGGACATATCTACCCTTAATACTGTAATCGCCTGGACTAAAGCAGCTATGGGTTCTTCCGTGGATCCCTGCATTGTCTAACACGACTATACGGCTTCTAAGTCTGTTCTGACTTGAGTGTCGTGTAGACCGATGAGACCTCCGTCCCCAAGTGACGTACAGGGGAACTAAAAGAAACCCGCTGTACGACCTTTGAGGCCACAGGTGGGAGATGACTTCCCAGATCCACAGAACCTCTGGAACACCGATGCTGCTGTCAAAAAGGAACGAGGTTAAGTACCAGGCAACTACAATACATATTCAGTAAATCAAAGGATCTAAAAGGTCTTACCTATCGGGTGTTAGGAAAACCCAGGAAACCTAGTAGAGGTTCGAGACGGCGGTCGCTGAAATAGTAGGACCGTAAGATAGCGTGGATGTAGGATCAGCCACCTGTAGGAGTGAAGGCGTGACTTGGATCCCCAGAAGGGAAATGGCGTAGGAGTTCAGTGAAGTACCAAGGGATGATCCAAAGACAAGTCAGGATGTAGTCCAAAGTCCGGCACCAGGTAAATAGTTCCAAGCAAAGGTACAAAGGGTATCCGAAGGAGTCCGAGGTAGAGTTCTGTGATCAAGGTAACAGTGGAGCAATACGTAACGCCAAACAGAGTCTGACGACAGCTGAGAAGCAATGAGTGTTCTGTCTCTCAGACCTTTATACTGTGCGTTTCTGGGTCATGTGACGTCTCTGGGTCATGTGACGTCCACCAAGGTCCCGTGAGGAACGCCACTCTGGATCACGTGATCGATGTGGAGATGTAACACCGCCCCTTCTGCTATACGTTCTCCAAGGCAATTGCCAATGCAGAAAGGGTTGCAATCGAGCCCTACACCATAGCTGGTACGGAGTTTCCGGTCCTTTGGGTTCACCGAATCACTTGAGCCTCGAACCGTGGGAGGAGATGTTGGGGAAATGTGAGCAGTGTCCTGGTGTGTAGTGGACTGGTGTGCAGAGGATCGCCTAACATAATCCCATGGGCTTTGATGATCAAGAAAAAGCATTTAGGTCGGCTCAATTGCTACTTTATGCAGTTGAAATTCAGATTAAAGAGGAAGTCACCATCCCAGAAAGGACCCGACAATTCTCCCTGGCAGTGAAAGTTAAAAAAGAGGACAAAAATTGAAAAACCCTGATGCTTACATACATCTAAATGCTTCTCTCCAACAGCAAGGGTTGGGGGTAAACCCAACGCCATTAGTCAACATAGAACATGACACCATTCCAATAGAGGTGGATAACAGCGACTTAAAGAGTATTACTCTAGCCGCAGGCACCATTATTGGAATGGCGGTTGATGACCGACATTTTTCCATTGATCTAGGAAATGAACTGTTAGGACCAATCCCCAAGGACTGTTTCGACAGTGACAGTGATGACAACACAACACCAGACAGGATTTTCACCCGGCATGGGAGGAACTTCCTGGTGTACACTTCTTGCCCTTATGGTCCACCCAGCTGGAGGAGGCCACTGAGATAGCCAAACCAGAAGTCTTTCCAGGCTTCAGGCAGATGGTGGAAGAGAGGGTCAACCTAGCTGATGCCTGTGTGACTCTGGAACAGAAGCAAAAGTTGAAACAAGTTTTCTTGGATTTCCAAGATCTCTTTGCGGTAGACTCATATCACTGTCGTCGCACCGACATCCACACAACAACAATTCCCACGGACCCTGGAATGACTACAGTGTTTGTGAAGCAATATCGCTTGCCTCTCGCATCAATGAAGTCCATTACAGAAATAATTAAGAACTTTGAGTCCCGGGGGATAATTTGTCAAGTCCACAGCACCTTCAATAATCCGGTGCTGGGAATATTGAAGCCAAACGGCCAGTGGAGACTCTGTGCCGACATTAGGGAGCTCAACAAACGGGTCCATACTTCCCGATGGCCTCTGCCCTACATTGACAAAGGGCTGACCCAGATCCAGGGGTCACAGGTATTCACTGCAATAGACCTGACCAATGGATACTGGACCGTGCCTGTCAGTAGGGAGGACCAATACAAACTGGCCTTTACCTTTGGGGGCCAGCAGTACACATGGACCCGGACTCCCTTCGGATACCTCAACTCCAGCAATGAATTCAACATTTTCCTCCATAAGGCCATGCCCGACCTGGGTGCGAGGGGTAACCTGGCTTATGTAGATGTCCTCATCAAAAGTTCATCTGTGGAAGAACACATAGCGGAGATCCGTATGTTCTGACGCAGTTGAGGGCCGCCGGAGCAAAACTTTCCTTTCAGAAAGCACAGTAGTGTAGAACCCGTGTAAATTTCTTATGGGATGAGATTACTCCTCAGGGTCACTGTCCCCAGGAAAAGTGGAAGCACTTCAGAAACTGAAAGACCCCACAACTCTGCGGGAACTAAGGAGCCTCCTTGGACTGACTAATTACAGCAGAAAGTTCATTGAGGGCTACGCAGAGATCTCTAGACCCCTGATTCATCTCCTGAAGGGGGAGGGGGGTCAAGTGGGAATGGGGTCCAGAACAATCCGAGGCAGTAAGACAACTCAAGAGAAGACTCTCACAAGCGCCTTGCCTAGCTTACCCTGTCAGAAACAAGGAGTTCTTCCTGGAGACAGGGTTCTCTAATACGTGCTTGACAGCAATATTATACCAAAAGCATGACAAGGTCAATAAAGTAATCTCCTATGCGAGTAAAACTTTATCCTCTGTGGAGGAAAAATTCAACGATTGTGAGAAGGCACTCCTGGCAACGGTGTGGGCATTGAAGAATTACCGCCCGTTTATCCAGGGGGAACACATCATAGTGGAGAGTCCACACCTGCCTCTGCAATACCTCCAAAGTGACAGAATCCGGGCCGGAAATGTGAGTAATTCCCGAATTACTTCCTGGATTCTGTCAATGCAAGGCTTTCCTGTGGAGGTCAGATATGGCCAAAACAAGAAGAGTCCCCTCGCGCAAGGTCTGGCTGACTTGCATGATTGTGCCAGAGAAAACTGTCTCGAGGACAAAAGTCTAAAAATCAAGGACAACATGGAGGCATACCTCAATTCCCCACACAAAGTCTTTGAAGAGGACAAGTGTGGGGGAATGCCCACTGTCTATGTGGATGGATGCTCTTACCATGTTGACAACCACGGGGAGAAAGAACTGGTGGCCGGCGCAGGGAATGCATGGGTGAAGGAGTATCCTGAACCCTCCGCTGGGTTCAAAATTGGTCCCCGAAGTAGTCAGGTGGCAGAGTTGATGGCTGTGCATCAGGCCATCCTCACCGCTGTCCAACATCAACTCCACGAACTGGTCATAATCACAGACTCGGATTATGTACGGAACGGGTTAGTGGAGCACCTGGTTAATTGGAAAACCAGGGGCATGTTATGTGCTAATAACAAACCCTTGAAACATGGGAAGTTAATCCAAAACATTGATGATCTGGTCACCTCGAATGGGATGACCATCTACTGGAAAAAGATAAAGGGTCATTCCAAAGTAGAGGGACCAGACAAAACTGGAAATGACTTAGCTGATCAGCTGGCCAAAACCGGGGCCATCCAAGGGGATCTAATAGAAACAGAGTCCCTGTTGGGGTAACTCCAGGTCACTGCTATCACTAGGTCCCAGACAAATGCTCACAATGATCTTTCAACTGCACAATGGAGTAAGGAGACCCCTGATGCTGATTTGATTACGGCTCAAAAGGTGGATCCAATAATTGGTAAGTTTTACCAACACATTGAGGACCCTGAGAACTTTCCCCTGACTGATACTGATTACATTGCGAAAGAGGACCTAAGAGTGTTGATGAAATGTCCAAAGATGTTCCGGATCCAAGACGGGTTGTTGGTAAGGAAATCCCAAGCTGGCCATGATCAGTGGGTGGTTCCTACCTCATTCCGAAGCCTGATGTTCAGTCACGCCCATGATGCGGCCACCGCAGGTCATAGGGGGTTTCATACAACACTTGAAATCTTAAGAGAGGTTGCATACTGTCATACACAACAGACCAGTCCCGCCACCATGCACCTTTTCAGATACACCAGCACACACGGTTACTGTCCCCGGGTTGCAGCCCACCTCCCGAGACATCTCCTTACCTAGGGTGCGAGGGAGTCGCCATCGTCAACCAGGGCGGTCAGTGCGGAAAGTCCGACCCGGTCTGTTGCCTCGTTTCCATTGGCAACTCCCATGGAGACTGCGTTCGGGTTGGAACACCCGATTGCGGTCACTTCCTGGTTCCGCGGTGCTCTCCCGATCACGTGCCCAGAGTTCCGCTCACGTGATCGGGAGCCGGCGCACATAAAACCGGGAAGTTCGAGTTTACTCACCGCTTCACAGCTGTTTCACTACTCTGTTCGGCAATTGCAGCATTCACGTTACCTTGATACTTCGGATTTTGGACCTTGGCTTACGAATCACGGACTGGCTTTGCTTACTCCTCGGATCTTGTCGCTCGGATATTGGCACATTGGACACTCGGCTTTGCTTAACGGATTGTTTTCGGATTGCCCTTTCTTGACTCTACGAATTTCGGCCACTGGCGCTACGTGGTTAACTCAAGTGCCCATTACGTTACCGTCAGGCTACAGGTACAACCGGCTACTACCATCTGGGACACGGCTGACACGGTTGTCCGGATCTACGGCGCTCCCTCGCACCAGATCCCCGACACCCCAGTATCATCCCTGTTGGGTTTAGGTAAGAGATACTTACACACTCCTTCATCTCACAGTACTGTGTTTGCCTGTGCTAACCTTACCTTCCCTTTAACAGCCTCCGGGGTCCTGGGCGTCATCAGATCCGGCGAACCAACAAACCACCTGTGGCCTCAAAGCTCGCACAGGGAGTTTATTCACTCATCCCTGTGGGTGATTTGTGGACAGAGGTCCATTACTCTTCACTACGCGGCAAGTCACGACAGACTGTGAAGCCGTTGCGTCGTGGAGAGTATGGAACCTGAGGACCCCGTGGCTGCCTTGGTACAGGCACTCACATTGCTAAGAGCAGACATGGCTGCCGCTACTGCTACTATACACCAGAGGTTAGACTTGATTCAGAGCACACAACATCCCTTGCCCGCTGACGCTGAGTTCGGGGAGGCTGCTGCCGCAGCGCAACTCCCAACTGCTCAGCCGATTATACCCCAGCCTCCTCCTGCCCCTGCAGCACCTCAGGTTCCAATACTCATGCCCACGCCTTTTCCATTGGCTGCTCCGGAAAGGTTCCATGGTGACCCTAGAAAGTTTCGCACATTTGTAAATCAGTGTAAACTGCATTTCCTCTGTAGACCTCAGGCTTTTCCTGACGCCACCACTAAAGCGGCGTTTACCTTGTCCCACCTGGCCGGCACCGCGGCGGAATGGGCTAACCCTTTATTAGAGAACAACAACCCCGTCCTGTACGACTTTGATCTACTAGTCACAGAATTGTCCCGTGTGTTCGACACGCGTCACAAAGCCCAATCTCGGGACCTCGAGCTGTTAGATCTGACTCAAGGGAAGAGTACTCTCCTTGAATACATTGCTCGTTTTAATCAGCTAGCCGCTGAGACATCCTGGCCTGAACCAAAGAGGGCGGTCGTTTTCTATAGGGGGCTTAATAACACCATGAAGGATGCTATGGCTGTGGTTCCGTCTTTGCCCACGACCCACACTGAGTTAGTGGACCTCGCATTACAAATCGACGCAAGACGTTCCGAACGTCGGTTTGAAACAGGAATCCCCATTGCCACTTCATCCTCCTCTTCCTCTGGTACAGGCATCGAACCCATGCAAATAGGTGGCATTCGCAGCCCCATCACGCAATCAGAAAGGGAACGCAGAAGAACTGACCATGCCTGTTTTTACTGTGGTCTAAATGGTCATTTTGTAAAATCATGTCCCAGACGCCCTAAGCTCAAGAATCCGGTTTTTCCGAATGCTCGACCCTAGATCCGGGGACTGGATCGAGCAATACTACCATTTCCCCGGATAGGAACCCCGCTTTTGGCAGGATCAGGCCAGTGTTGGTACAGGCCACGCTTAACCCTACACCCGACATGTCCCATGTCGTCTCGATTTACATCGATTCAGGCGCCACAGGCAACTATATCGATATCACTTTGGCCAGATCCTTAAACCTACCTCTGATCACCAAGCAACATCCTGAGCCAGTACAAGCAGTAGATGGTACAGCACTGATATCAGGCCCTATCAAGCAGCAAACCGCCCCCATCACCCTCACTATACAAAACATGCATCAAGAGATCATCACATTCGACCTGATTACGATGCCACAGTTCGGAATCATCCTGGGTCTTCCTTGGTTACATCTACATAACCCCTTTATTGACTGGAAGTCAGGGCAGGTCCATTTCGAATCTGAGACATGCCAGAATTTTTGTCTCACCGCACCTGACGATGCAGAATCACCCCCACGGGCCCTAGGGGGCATAGCGCAGCTCACACTGCACGAGGATATCCCTATGGCTCTCGAGCCTCATGTAGTGGGGGCTGTTGCCGTTGGTTTTCCTACTGATTACAGTGATTTCCATGAGGTATTTGACAAGGGTTCCTCGGAGGTGCTCCCACCACACCGATCCTATGATTGCCCCATTGACCTAATCCCTGATTCCGTGATTCCCTCGGGCCGCATCTACTCCTTATCTCCATCAGAAGAACAGGCATTAAAGGATTATATCCAGGTAGCATTAAAAGTCGGTCACATACGTCCCTCCACCTCTCCGGCTGCTAGCCCCATATTCTTTGTCCCGAAAAAGGAGGGCGATCTGCGTCCTTGTGTGGACTACCGCCGACTTAATTCCATCACCATCAAGAATCGATACCCAATACCATTGATCACCCCCTTACTAGACAGGTTAAGCCATGCTACCGTTTTCACAAAACTCGATCTCCGCGGGGCCTATAACCTGGTCAGAATCCGCTCCGGAGACGAGTGGAAGACGGCTTTCTGTACACGTTACGGATTATTCGAATACGTGGTCATGCCCTTCGGGCTTTGTAATGCCCCTGCTACCTTCCAACGTTTCATGAACAAAGTATTTCATGATTTGTTGGACGTATGCGTGGCAGTATACCTTGACGACATCCTCATATACTCGCAGGATATAAAAGAACATATAGTGCACGTCCGCAAAGTACTGTCCCGCCTCCGCCATCACTCACTCTACGCCAAACCCGAGAAGTGCCAGTTTCACACCGAAAGCGTTGATTTCCTGGGATTCCACATTACACCTGGATGTTTGGCCATGAACCAGTCCAAGGTCCGTGCGGTTTTGGACTGGCCAAAACCCAACAATCTCAAGTCCTTGCAATCATTCCTTGGGTTCTCGAATTTCTATAGGCGCTTCATCCAGGACTTCTCATCTCTGGTAGCTCCTCTTACCGCTCTAACCAGCCCCAAATCGCCTTTTGTCTGGTTGGAAGAACACCAGGCGGCTTTTGACGCCCTGAAGTCTGCATTCACTACTGCTCCTGTCCTGAAACATCCCGACCCAGAACTCCCGTTTATTGTGGAGGCCGATGCGTCCTCTTTCGCTCTCGGGGCGGTCTTGTCCCAACGTTGCCCTCATTCAGGTCAGTTGCATCCAGTGGCGTTTCACTCCCGGAAATTCTCTGTTACAGAAATACATTACACCGTCACGGAGAAAGAACTGCTCGCCATCAAAGATGCTTTCTTAGTCTGGCGGCATCATCTGTTGGGGGCAAGGCACACGGTCACGGTGTTCACCGACCACCGCAACCTCCAGGATCTGGCCTCGCTCAAATGCATTAACAGTCGGCAGGTGCGGTGGCATTTATTTTTTGCGGCTTTTGATTTCCTGATCAAACATCGTTCCGGTTTGTCCCACGGGAAGGCGGACGCTTTATCTCGCTCTCCGGGTGGGGTATCCTTACCTGTGTTCCCAGAAAACCTGTTAAACCAACATGTTATTTGCCTTTGCACCCCTCCTTTGTCTTTGTTAGACTCAATTCGCATATGGGTTTCGCTACATCCCGATCAGGTCACCGAGTGGGATCCGGTGTTTCATGAAGGGTTGCCCTATATCCAAAACAGGTTGTGGTTACCTTCGACCGACACTCGCAATCTTGCTCTGGAATGGTCCCACGATAGCGCCATCAATGGCCATCCGGGACAGAAACGCACATTGGACATTCTCAGACGTTGGTGTTGGTGGCCCTCCATGAAACGCGACGTAGAAGGGTATGTTAACACCTGTGCTATATGTGCCCAGTGTAAGCACCGTAGGGGGCGTCCGGTGGGGCTCCTGCTTCCGTTACCTGTACCCCCCAGACCCTGGCACACGGTTTCCATGGATTTTGTAACCGACCTACCCCGGACCAAGGGATTCGACACCATATGGGTGGTGGTCGATTCGTTTTCCAAAATGGCTCGCTTCATACCTTGTTCTGGCATCCTTTCTGCCCCGGCTTTGGCCGATCTCTTCTTTAAATCAGTCTTTTGTTTCTTTGGGTTGCCCACAATTATTGTTTCGGATAGGGGGCCCCAATTCACATCTCGGTTCTGGCGTGCTCTCACGGCTCTCCTGGGTATAGATTCACGCTTTTCCTCCGCTTACCACCCGGAGACGGACG
The DNA here is from genome assembly GCF_040938575.1 of Ambystoma mexicanum. Lineage (NCBI taxonomy): Eukaryota > Metazoa > Chordata > Amphibia > Caudata > Ambystomatidae > Ambystoma > Ambystoma mexicanum. Next base: position 150,957,670 of record NC_090931.1, read on the forward strand.
GCCAGACTGAGAGGGTGAACCAGGCCATGGAACAATACTTACGTTGTTTGATTTTGCAACACCAGCAGTCCTGGCTGGGCTTGCTGCATCTTGCTGAGTTTTCGTACAATAACTCCACACATTCCTCCACTGGCTCTTCTCCCTTTTATGTTTTATATGGTCAGCATCCCCGCACCTTACCTATCCCGGACCTGGCACCCTCTGACAACCCAGCTGCTGTCGCCTGTGCCCGCGACTTGACGGCTGTTCAGGCTCGGACCCTTACTCATCTTCAGGAGGCCCGGGAATCCATGAAAGCCGCAGCGGACCGAAAGAGGGCAGTGGCACCTTCCTATGTTGTGGGGGACAAGGTTTGGCTCTCTTCTCGTCACCTCAGGCTACCTGGTTGTCGCAAGCTTTTACCCCGTTTTGTGGGCCCGTATGGAATCACTGCTGTGATCAACCCTGTAGCCTATCGCCTCTCAGTCCCTGCTTCCTGGCGCATACACCCCGTATTCCACACCTCTTTGTTGAAACCTTGTCCGTCCCCTACTCGTCTCCGGTCTACGCCTGGCCCTGTGGCGGTGGGTGACTCCGTGGAATATGAGGTTTCTGCTATCTTGGGTTCTCGCTTTATCAGAGGTGGGCTCCAGTACCTTGTTGACTGGGTGGGTTTTGGCCCCGAGGAGCGTTGTTGGGTTCCTGCTGGGGACGTCCATGCCCCGAGACTTGTTTCACGTTTCCACCGGGATCACCCTTCCTACCCACGTGGTCGTGGGCCATTGAGGGGGGGCTCTGTCATACATAACAGACCAGTCCCGCCACCATGCACCTTTTCAGATACACCAGCACACACGGTTACTGTCCCCGGGTTGCAGCCCACCTCCCGAGACATCTCCTTACCTAGGGTGCGAGGGAGTCGCCATCGTCAACCAGGGCGGTCAGTGCGGAAAGTCCGACCCGGTCTGTTGCCTCGTTTCCATTGGCAACTCCCATGGAGACTGCGTTCGGGTTGGAACACCCGATTGCGGTCACTTCCTGGTTCCGCGGTGCTCTCCCGATCACGTGCCCAGAGTTCCGCTCACGTGATCGGGAGCCGGCGCACATAAAACCGGGAAGTTCGAGTTTACTCACCGCTTCACAGCTGTTTCACTACTCTGTTCGGCAATTGCAGCATTCACGTTACCTTGATACTTCGGATTTTGGACCTTGGCTTACGAATCATGGACTGGCTTTGCTTACTCCTTGGATCTTGTCGCTCGGATATTGGCACATTGGACACTCGGCTTTGCTTAACGGATTGTTTTCGGATTGCCCTTTCTTGACTCTACGAATTTCAGCCACTGGCGCTACGTGGTTAACTCAAGTACCCATTACGTTACCGTCAGGCTACAGGTACAACCGGCTACTACCATCTGGGACACGGCTGACACGGTTGTCCGGATCTACGGCGCTCCCTCGCACCAGATCCCCGACACCCCAGTATCATCCCTGTTGGGTTTAGGTAAGAGATACTTACACACTCCTTCATCTCACAGTACTGTGTTTGCCTGTGCTAACCTTACCTTCCCTTTAACAGCCTCCGGGGTCCTGGGCGTCATCAGATCCGGCGAACCAACAAACCACCTGTGGCCTCAAAGCTCGCACAGGGAGTTTATTCACTCATCCCTGTGGGTGATTTGTGGACAGAGGTCCATTACTCTTCACTACGCGGCAAGTCACGACACATACTGGCCACACATGGGGCAGGACCTCGACCAATACTTGAAGGGGTGTCTTGTGTGCGCACAGTTTCAGCCATCATCCCTCACGCACCGTGCACCTCTCCAAAAGAGGGGGATGACACTGCCATGGTCAGATTTGCAAATCGACTATGTAGGCCCTGTAATTCGCTCGCCTAGAGGAAACAAGTGCATGTTGACCGTTACATGCTTGTTTACCAAGTGGGTGGAATGTCTCTCATCCCCAAATTGCAAGGCAGAAACAGCAGCTGCTCTGATGATTAACCACATTGTTTCCCGTTTTGGTCTACCTCAAAGGATTGAGTCAGACAGGGGTAGCCACTTCACCAGTGAAGTAATGACAAAGATGTGGGAGATACTGGGGATCAAAAGGAAGCTACATATTGCTTACAGGCCAGCTTCTTCTGGAGCAGTGGAGATACAACCAAACCATTGTGAGCATCTTAAAAAAGTTTGTGGCAGATTCTGGGCCAAGTTGGGATATCCGACTACCTCTGGTCCTAATGGCCATCAGATATACCCCTTCATCTGCAACTAAAATGTCACCATTTGAGTTGATGACTGGACGCAAGATGGTGCTTCCCCAGCATTTGCTCTACAGAACCCAAGAGCAAACGTTGATAAATGCCTCCACAACTCACGAGTATGTGGAGAATTTAAGGAAACACCTCCAACATGCTTTTGCCTATGCTCAGCGGAATCTAGAAAGATCAGCTGATAGCATGAAGACCCACTACGACCTGAAAACCACCAGGAAAGTATACGATGTGGGAGACCGGGTCTATCTATACAATTTCCAAAGAAACCAGGCCAAACAGCGAAAATATTTGCCTACATGGAAAGGACCGTTTGAAATTATAGACAAGATCTCCCCTGTAGCCTACAAAATCTGCATCCCCAAAGGTAATTTGGCGGAAGGGGAAGATAAGTGGGTCCATATTAATCAGCTGAAGTGTTGCCATCCCAGGCACACTCTGCAACAACTGGAGGAATCCACTGGAATCCCAGAGGGGGCCGCTCCAGAGTAATTCAGTTCCAACCCTAAAATATTCCACATATAGCATATAAAATTCTGTGATTCTTGGATATAGATAGATATATATATATATATATATATATATGTTCTTGTCTCCTAATTTAAAAAAGAAAATGTATATGTTCATATCTTCTGATTTATAAAATGTATATGTTCACCACACCATTAATAGTGGTGGAAAAATGTCTAGGAATGTGTATTGCCGCTTTGCTTTATCATCATAGGAGAAATGAAACCATGCTGGCATGGAAACATCATGATGGTCAGAACTCCCCAGAGAGTGCACAGGGAAAACATGAAGAATAGGCTGCCACCCATTTTTGCCTATGTTGTGAGCACAGGAGGGCACCGCCTAAAACCACCATTGGGCTACACACACAGTAGCCTGAAACCATTGGGAATGGCAATGTTGATTGCCAAAAGCAACCCAGAACTGTGGGGAATTCATTTTCTTAATAACAAAAAATGGAGAGAGTACCGGTGCTCACCACTATCAGAAAGCCGGCGTTTTAAAACCACCAGACTTTTGTGTAAAACTGAACAAATGAACCGAAACCAGGCCAAGGAAAGACTTGCTAAGAGGTGGATACAATGTAAAACTATATTCTGAAATGACTTGAAGGAAGGAATTATTTAATGTACATATAAAAAATAGCTGCATGTAAGTTGGAGAAACCTGCTCAGCCACTCTTCCCAGGCCTGGCTGCATCCTGTTGCCCCCACCAAAAGGAGATCACACCTCTCTGATTGAATTAAGGGAGGTTGAACAAAGCGTTGTCCTGGACTCAGGCAAATGTTATATTGGGGGGCCCGTAAAGTGGCTTCCTCTTGGGAGAAACTGGGAGGGGCAGTGCCTCTGCTAGCAAACTGAGCTTGGGGGAAGTGGATAAACCAGTTATTTCACCATGTGATGTGGGAAGCCACACCCCTTTTTGACCAGGGCATAATTTTAAAAAGATAGATAACTCATAGTGCGGACTGGTCAAAATTATATAAATAATATCATTATTCTTGGGATTTTTCCGTGCACATTTTAAGAGGTGTTAGGACCCTGTGGGATGTTCGTGGGGATAGTAGTGGAAAAAAGGTTGTTACTCCAAATGTATGCATGTTAAAAATCTGACACTTTATCATCTGTAACCCATATCCATTTGTGTAAAATCTGGAAAGGTTTAGAGGTCGTTATCTGGATGAAAAGGGGAGAATTCTGTCATCAGTAGATACGACATCGTACAAAGACAGGGATCGGATGGTTTGGTGCTACAGAAAATATCTTAACTGGACCTATAATATGAGAAAAATGGTACATAGATAAATATGTATTTGGATCAGAAATAGATTTGTGTGCAATTTGACAAGGGGAGGTTCCTCTGACCATAAAACCTACAGCATCACTCTGACACTCCATTTCTTCCCCCCAATCAAGGGAGAGAGGAAAGCTTGGCCAATGATAAGTGAGAGGGGCAGGCTTTCAAAACGCATAAAAAGGGCCACTGAAACCCATGTAGGAGATTCACTTTCCACTTTCTTGTGGGACGCTTTGCCGGGAGACTCCAGACTTCAAATCCATCAACCTCCAGAGACCAGAGATACCAGAGATCCAGAGAGACCAGAGATCCAGAGAGACCAGAACTGTGCAGTGCTGAGAGCAGAACCAGAGACCAGACCGCTGTTTAGAACCACCCGCCGGAAGTCCGGTCGAACCTGATCAGACCTTGACAGCTTATTTCAAAAATATAGTGTGAGTACTCATTGTGCCAAAACCAATCCCTTAGTTTAAAATAATCTATCCAAACTATTTTAGCCTATTAGAACTGCCTCCTAGAATCGTGTCATTCTGTCATCTTTAAAACTGAAAACTGTCATCTGTCATTCTGAGCTTTAAAATTTCAAATCCGAAAAACTACTTTCATAAAATCGTCCGTATCTCCGGAACCGTTTGTGCTAGGAACGAGATTTAACTTTCATCTTAAAGCTAAGATTCTAGGCTTTCCAAAGAACATAGAACTTCCTACTCCTTATAGTGCCTCCGTAATTACACTTCACGCGCGCAAGTAAATTTGCAGCGATTTGACATTTTGCACAATTTCAGCCACGTGTAAAAATCAGCAGCTTCTTGCTTTCCTTTGCTAAAATTCGTTTTAACCTGCTGGTTACACATAGAGCATTGCTAAAGTGAGCCTGAACTAATATAAACTAGATATCACCCACCCTGAACCTCTAGAGGGAATTAAAAGCATTTTTAGCACATTTCTCACTTCATTGTCATCACATTCAAAGCATTTTGGGCCTGTGTTTCAAACCTCTACCGGTTTTCCTCTAAGCTTGCTGGGGGGAGGGGGGGACTGCATTTCGTATTGCCTTTTGTTGGGATTCTTGAAGACTGTGTGCTCTCCTTCCATTTCTTACATTGCATTGGGGGGGGGTGAATTGTCAATTGTCAAGGAAAAGTGATTACATTGTCTTTTTATTATTTATTTATTTACTTGTGTGTAATCAAAATATATGATTTTTACAAGGATTAACATCAAACATCAAATCTTTTCTTTCTTCTTTTTTTATTTTTTTTAATTTTGCTGCGTCCCACGGCATTGATTTTACTAAACGCTGCTTCCAACAGTTTAGCTGAGGCTATCACCCAACAGGTTTTCTCCCCTGAAATGAGACGACACCACCAAGTATTTTCTTCTATCAGACGGGGGTCGAGCCAGCAAGGTGATAGAAAAGCAGTGCGTTCATTCGTTAAGGAGGGACAATGCAAAAGAAGGTGACGAACTGTCTCAATAGAGTCTGAGGCTTTGCATAGCCTACAGCTTTTTGTGGCTGTTTGTTGTCTTATTGTCAAGATTTCTCTGTGTGGAGTAAATTCAAACGTGCTCTTAAGAAGGTAGATCTTAATTTTCTGTCTGGAAATTTCGAACAATAGGCTAGAGGAATGTGCAGTCTATTGAACGTAGGAGGAAGATGGGTCAGCAGCTTGCATGCTTGTACTTGGTCGTTGTTTGTTATCCAATCCAGATCCTTCAGTTTTTTGGCGACTCTAACTGGGTTGGTGATCAGATCGTCCACAGAGCACATAATCTCCTGCAGTTTATTTTTTTGGCGTTTAACCCAGTTCACAAGAGTCTTGCATTCTGAGGAAGCCATCTCCTGGGCGATGATGTTGAAGATAGGGAGACCGTCTGTTATAAGTGTTTCTAAATAGAGCTAAAGACGAAACATTCACTGTGGCACTTAGTGATAGAAGGCCCAGCTCTCTTCTTACGGCCGCAATAGGAACAGAGTTAGGAAGGCCGAGAACAGATTTCCAGATAAAGCCTTCCAGTTTCTGGCAAAAAGAAGTAGATATGGAAAGTGTGGCATCCATACCGTAAGTCAGTGCCGGAACCATTTTTCCTTTGTAGAAATGAATGGCCGGAATCAAAGAGAATTTGCCATACTTGCGGTCCACCATTCTTAGTTGCGAAGTTAAAGATTTTGCTTTTGCCCAGAGATGGGCCTGCATTTTAGCGTCATGGGTGCTGCCATCAAGAATTACTTCCAGATATTTAAATTGGGAAACCGCTTCAATTTTTGTTTGGTGGACCGACCAGGGCCTGATGATTTTCGTTGACGGGCGTTTTTTTGAGAAGATCATGATTTTAGTTTTTAGCTTGTTTATGGACAAGTTGTTTAATTCCATATATTGGGCTAAGTTTTCCAGCTGGCGTTGGAGGCCAATGGGCGTCTGATCAAGCAGAACCATGTCATCCGCATATAAAATGCGGGATAGCTTGGAACCACCAAAATTCGGGGGAAAAGAACGCACCATGGGTTCTGAGTCTTTGAAATCGGCTAAAAAAGCCAAAAACAGGGCCGGGGCCAAGGGACATCCCTGCTTGACTCCTCTTTTGGCTGTAATTTCCTTTCACAGCGACCCTTGTTTGTTCAGACGAACCATAAGCGTGGTGTTCGAATGCAGCGCCATTATTGGATTCAGGATGGCCTCAGGGCAATTCCAATGTTTCAGCTTATTGCACAGCAGCTTTCTATCTACTTTATCGAAAGCCTGCGATAGGTCGCTGAAAGCTGCGTGTACCGTCGGAGCCCCTTGTTTAATTTTTGCCTTCAGGATGTTTAGAATAAAGATGTTAACCGTCGTGCTTCCGTTCTTCTTGAAACCGACTTGAAAGGGATCTCTGCAGGGAGCCGAAAGGGCCCAGCGGCGGAAGTGGTCCAGCAGTAGGGAGGCGAAGAGTTTTCCCAGAATATCCAGCAACGCAATGGGCCGATAGTTACCTGGTTCTTCTCTGCTTCCTTTTTTGTAGATAGGTATTACTATGGCTTTGGTCCAGGATAGTGGGATTTTCTTGGTGTCAGCACAGTGTTTGAACAGAAGGCTAACGAAGGGAACTCATTCCTTGATATGAGTTTTAAGATCCAAGTTTGAAAGGCCATCGGGGCCCGGGGCTCTAGAGGATTTTAACTTCTGAATGGCCCTGGATATGTCTGCTTTATCAGATAAATCGGCCCAAGGTGACTGCGTCGGCTCTACTCGCAGGTTTCTTGTAGAGTGCGGGGACGCAAACAGTGCTGTAAAGAATTGAATCCAGGCTGTTTCCGCCACTGCATTAATCATGTTGTTATCTATGTTGCTCTGCGAGTGATTTATCAAATTCCGAAAGTCGTCAGTTTTTTTTTAAATGATAACTCTTAGCATTTTTTCTGCGTCGTTTTGATAAATGGCTGCTCTCCTTGATCTTATCCAAGCTTTATAGATTTTCTTATGGTGATCCCAGACGTCCCACGCTGCCCGTGTATTTTCAGAAGTTGCTCTGCGTTTTTGTTTTCTTAACTCCTTTTTCGCTGCTATGAATTTATCATAGTTATGAGTGAAAGCTGGGGCGATGGTCTTCCCTGGACCCGACTTGGTTCTGTGTTCAATCAAAAGAGGAAGGTAGTTCGGCCTCTGTACCTTTGCGGAAGTGTTAGAAGTATTTGCTGTCTCCGCATATTTCTGTGTAAAAGACCGCACATTAGCCGCGGTGAGGCGAAGCCTGGTCTGTTGAAAATTTGTCTCGATTGATGGGGAATACTGGTTACACATCTTGACATATGCTGACCATTCCAGAGTGAGCATATTATGATCACTTGCCTCGGTTTTCACCACCTGGTATTGGCGAGTTTCAGCGATTAAGGGCTGCGAGACAAAGATGTATTCTAGAGTGGCCATCGACTGGCCTCTTTCCCAAGTTGGGATATGAATGCCTTTGCCCAGAATCCAAGCCGCATTGTGGAGCCCTCTGGCAGCCATAAGGTTCATCCATGCTTTGCCTCTGTGTTCTGCTTGGGTCGTGGGAGCATCCGCAAGAGCTTGTTGGTTAGGTTGGATGCATTTAGCATTAAGATCTCCACAAATTATCGCAAAGGGGGCGTTCCATTCCAGCACGATTTCATCCATGGTTTCTGCCATGGCTTGGCAGAAGTTTGTTACTGTTGTTCTTTGCGGATTCCAGTATGTAGTTATTAAGGCTAAAGGGTGATTTGTACGGCTTTTACTGTTTTGACATGTAGTATCACCTCCATAGTTCCACTCTATAAGGACTGCCAGAACCCCATATGACTTTTTTCATGGTCTTGATGATTCTCAGGTTCTTCCCTGAGCGGACCGCAATTAAGAGACCGGCGGACGGGCGGCCTAGCATGCCCTTGATAGCTGGCGAGATCTCGATTTCGTAGCCGTCCATAGATGGTTTTTCTTGGAGCCAGGTCTCTTGAAGACAGAAAATGTCAAATGATGATAGAACTAAAGAACTGGGTTCCACTAAATGGGAGTGTCCTCTCATATTCCAAGATGCCAGCGTCAAAGTCTTTTGGAGACACAAATCGGCGGTCTCGGAGGATAGTTGCTATCTTGGGCGTTTAACATTTAGGGCGTCCTTGATCCAATTCCAGGGACCCCCTGATAGCAATGGTTTTTCCAAGATCTCAGATGTATCTTTGCTGTGCCTGTTTGGTGAGACTTGCCAATGTTTTCTTTGGGTGTCGTTTCTTGTAGCCGGTGAATAGGCTCTGGTGGAGTGTCTGGAGCCGTATGCACGCAATTTGTCCATACGTCGTTCGGGAAGGGGATTCCTGTTCTTCTCATACTGGTCTCTTCTATTGGAGAAGTCCGATGCTACTGCCGCATATGTTCGAGCATGATGATCTGTTCGTCGAGATGGTTCCGGAGAGCAGCCATACTTATCTGTCCAGCGAGTTACTTCTGGTGAACGGCGTGTATGTTGATTTTGGCCCCTAGATGGTTTGGTTTTGACCGCCGAGTCGAAGTAATGCGCTTTTAGGACTTCTCTCCGTGCCGAAAGATCATGGGCCGGAGTTCCGGGGTTGTGACTGCTAGTAGCGACCCTGTCTTCTGTCTTAGCAGTGGTGTTTTCCGGATCTATTATTTCTGTTAGCAAAAACCCCATGGATTTTAATTTGTCTCCTGCCTTTTTGGAAAGGTCCTGTAATGATGCAGCATGTATGAACAAATAGGCCTTGGCCTTGTTGTTGGAATGGTAGGGCTGAATCCATTTGAGGTCAGCGGATTTCAGTTTCTTTAGACAGTCTGTTGAAGATGTAATTTTCAAAATTGTTCTTCTATTTAAGATCATGTAATTGTCTTTACTCGAAATTTGTTCGAATTTGAACGTGCGAATCTGAAGTTTCCTGTTCACATCTGCCTCTCGAGATTGCACATGGTTGTATGGGTTGTTCTGATGAACTTCCAGAGATCCGTTTTCACGGTTTGTCCTTGCTGAGGTGTCCCTTGGGGCCGATGAATGAGACACGATTTCCTGCGAGGACGCTCTCTCGGATGTTGAAATACTTCTAGAGTGAGCTTTCCGTGGCGGGGTAGTTGAGACGCTAGGCCGTTTCTGACCTTCTATAGACTTGACGTCTGGGGCTGCTGGAGATTCATCAGAATCCATGTCAATGTTTACTAAAAGGCTTGAGTCCAAGAAGTCTTCTGCTGATTTAGGCGACTGAGTTAGGTCAGTAATGGTAAGAGCCAAGTTACCCCTGGCAGACGGTGTGCTTCCTTCTGGAAGGACCTGGGAGGGTGTCCCGTTTGACTCTGGTTGTTTGGAAAGGGGCTGAGCGTTCGACCGTATCGTCTCTTCTTTTCTGTTTACTTTTAGTGTTTTATTTTCTAATGTTTTTTTCCCCTCAGGCAGAGGGAGCCTCTGACCCAAACCTGATCCCCCCAGTCAATACTTCTTTCGACTCTTATTTCTTTCGCCATGGCTATGTTTGACAGGGTTGTAGTTGAAGGTTTGCTACGGAACAAAGGTGCAAGGTCTTTCCTGTCTGTAAATACAGAGGTCTGTGTGGATTTGTGGCCCACCGCGTCCCACGAGGAACAAGGCTCTGGTGTCTGTGGCGATCCCCTTTTCTGATATTGAATATCATATTTTAAATCAATGGCAGTGATGAAGCCCTCCAAGAAGGTCAGCTTGGATTGAATAATAGCTAGGGCGGCAGTGTTGTCTTTTAATGTGTCCCCCAGGGCCTCAGAGTTTGCAGAATGGTGCCAATGCTATTGTAATGGCAGACATGATCGTTGTCATGTACTTCCTCACGGTGGGTGATTCTTTGTGACTCGAGGATTCGACTTCAGAAGGTCTTCCGTTTCTGACTGGTGTGGATTTCAGTTCTGTCGATGTTGAGTTGGCGATTGAGTGCCTGCGTCTCAATGTCGGTTCCTGTGACGAAGAGGCCGGTTTTGGTGTGTTCAAATGGGCTGGGGCCCATGCTCGTGCAGACGTCCCTTTTTGAGGTGGGTATACTTTGGGCTGTAGAAGATCCAAGATCTCTGAAACTCCATTCCGAAGAGGTCTATCTTCCGGTGAAGGGGAATGCGGCCCTATAGACGGCGGGATGGTAAGGTTGGAAGCCCCTAAACCCAGTTGCAGAGATGTGGGTTGATCTGGGGTGGAAGTCGTTGAGGTTTGTGGCAGCGGTGTGGCCGTCAGTTGGGCCGCTGTTGTAGGAAGCCGAGTGTCCGGCGCCTGGGCTGCCTCTGGCTCAGCTGTCAATGAGCTTGGTGCTGTCGCCCCTGCTGTTTTCCTACACTTAGGGGCTGGAGGAGTTTGCTCCAAAGCTTCAAGAATCTCAGCATCCGATGGTTCAGAGTCGATAAATACTTTTCTTTTCCCCTGTGTCTTGAAGTTCAAAAGGGCGTTTGACAACATAGGGGTACAGAGGAAATTTTTCACCAAGGGATTTTTTTTCTGGGCTGTAGGAGACCCCGTTTGTTTCATCTGTTTAGCTTTCTTTCTTTTAGGAACCGCCTGATTTTGTTGTGGTTTGCTGGCTGGGAAGCTTTTGCTAATAAGGCCTTGAGACGGGACATTTCTCTGAATTGCCTTCCCTTTTTTTTTGTATAGAGGTCTCTTTATATTAGACTGTAGGGGCAGCTTAGGACTCCCCTTGGATGAAGCGGAGAGGTCCGAGATAGAGTCTGAATCAGAGGAGGCTTCTACAGAGCCTCTCATCATTTGGGGGAGCGGGTGGACCACCCTGTCCTGCTCGTTGATCCTAGAAGAGGGCGGGACCATGGGTGTATCCACCGTAGGCAGGTATGTTAGTTCCTCAAAAGGCAAGGGCAAAGTTGCCGGAACTGCAGAGGACAGCCGAGGTAGAGTTTTCCTTGAGTCAATGGCTTCTATGGACAAGGCCTCCACAGGAACGTGGATCATGGCCGTGATGGTTTCAGTAGGTGGAGCTTCTAAACGTGCTGTTGGTTGGGTGCACCTTTCAGGGGAGGTTCCATCCTGTAACTGCGGCTGCATCTGGGGATGCAATTCCGGAGGGTTTAGCGCATCCGGCTTGGCACAGGTCGAAGCAGGCTGAGGTATTGGACCAACAGAGTTGCCTGCCAGGGCCACTTTCCTCAGGTCTTCCTCCAGGGCTCCTCCGACCCTCACAGAGGTTAGACCACTCGCCGAGGCAGTATCGAGGCATGTGGCGCTGGCTAATGGCAAAATGTGTTGACCACGGCTGACAGCGGAGCAGGTTAAATTGTCTCTGGGGCCTGTAGCAGGGGCCTGTGACAAAGGCCCATTGAAGACACATTTGGATGGTGTAGAATTTAATGTAGAGGAAACTCCTCCGGAATGCGTCATCAAGTTAGCCGCATTTGTTCCACTGGGGCCAGTTTGCCCCATGGCCGGGTTAGTGATCAAGCTGTTCATCCCTTGGCCTGGGTTAGACAGTGAAGCAGTAAAAACGGCCACTGGCATATCTGTAGTAGGAAGCGTGGATGGACCAGCCTGCGTTAGGATTCGATTCTTTTTTGCATCACTTCGTAGAAGGCGCTTTTCCGGGTCTTCTTTCATCTCCGGAGGGCGCCAAAGTGAAACGAGAGGTGAGGATGGGCACGGGAAGAGGGGTAAGGGGGGGAGGAGGAGGAACGGGGGAAGCAGATGGGCACGGGCCGCCTCAGACAAGGGGGGACACTGTTTCCTCCGCGCTGGAGATAGAACACTAGGACCGTTCCGATAAGACGAGGAGCAGTGGCGTGCAGGCGAGCGGGCAGCCTCAAGAAGTCACGGTAAGAGTCAATGGGAAGCGGTGCGTGAAACTGCCTACCTCCTCGCTGGTATCGACTGGCGGCCTCTGCCTCCCTCTTCGAGACCTGCAGCGGACTGCTGCAGACTGGACTCTGCTCACGGACTCCGCACGCGCTCCGCGCTCTCCAAGGGTTTTTAAGGAAAATTGTGCTTATTTTCCTTAAAGGCACACTGAACAAAAAGCAAAGTTTGTGGGTCGTAGCTGCAGCTCCTCACTCCTTCCTCAGACCATCGTGTACACCACCGACCAGTCACAGCCGCAGTACATCCAGGTACAGCACCCACGTCTGCCCTTCTCACTGTACAGCCTCGCAAGTCTACCTGTCTTTTGTTGAAGCCATATCAAGTTATTTTCTGTACTGCATTTCATTAATCATTGCGTTTCCTTGAACCATATAAAGCATTCTTTCCCACCTTATTCTTCTGTTCCTAATCATAAGTTACCTCTTGCTGATTACTGCTCATATTCACAAGTGTAATATCCATTATCAATTTATTTATAGAAGTGCGATATATATATATTGTTTAAATTTTCAAACAAACCTTTTAATTTGCAAACAAACCTACTTCTTGGCTCAGTGGGGTCAGGGGGATTCTAAGAGGGGGGTGTTATACAAGGGTTGTCATCCAGAGTACTGAACTGGACATAAAAATACATCAATAAGGGTTTTCCTCAGCATCCCAGACTAGGCATTGACTTAGCTGTAGTGTTGATTGAATATCGCTTACAGATTTGACCAGGATCACTGTATTGTATGCTGGTAAAGCAAGGACACAAGCATGAACCCTTTGGTTCCACAGTCTTGAATTTGGATACTTATTCACCTCTTGGACTAATAGTTTATTCTCAACTTTGGAGGGGATTCCCTAGGTTTTAGAACGCCCCACCTGAACAAACCAATTTCTAGACCTTCACCACGCAAATTACATGTTTGTTTTTATAGCGACCCCTATCTGGTGCAGGAACATTGCTGATAATAGCACCTTTTATGCTGTAAAACCAAGTACATATGCAGATAGGTCTATAAACTTCAGACATAGGAAAGGTTCAGTCAGCCTTGCTAGAATGTGCTCTTCTAATCTTTGATATGAAAACATCTCTGCAATGAGTGATTAACACACTGAGCTAACTTCAGAATCATTGTGGCACTCAATCAATATGGATTTCAACTTTGGCTATTGCAATGATCAACATAATTCCCACAGGAAGGAACGAATGCTACAGAAGTTGTGCCATATGGAACACACAAACTATGTATTCCACAGTGAACACAGAAAGCCTTACATGATTAATTGATCAAGGCAGAATGTACATGTCAAAACAGACGGGCAATAGGTTTAGCGCCTCAGCAGCATGCCATAAAATCTCCTGGCATGTGCTAATAATTAAGTCTGGTGCACAATGGAATCATACTTTAGATCAGGCAGCTTGTGGGGGCCCTCTCCTAGTTGGGGCCCCTGGGCAAGTGGCCCTTTTGCCCTTTCATAAAAACGTCTCAGTTTCCATGCATGGAGAGTAGCAAGCCTGAGCACATTCCAATAGCATATTATTTATCATGACATATGGTGATTTTTAACTGGCTACAATAGTCAACTGATATACATAATAAGAAATCCAACACTGTAATATGATGCAATAGACCCACATTTGGAAATAGTTAAATGACATGATATAGAACAGACTATGTATAAATAGTCATGACAATATAGTTGTGTGTATAAAACAAAGTACAACATTTTCATATTGTCAAGTTTTGGGGATCTTTGGAGCCAGTTGAAATGGTGGCTATCCCCCTGTCCTTAAAGCAAAACATTAATTTCATGCTCTGTATGAAGGCCCTCCGTGGTACAATATACATTACAAATGCATTTTGCTTCCCTACGTCGTAGTTTGAAAGTCACCACCTCGTTTGCCATACTTGGCTTTCATCAATCCTATGATACTTAAATCATTTCTATTGTGCATTTGGTGGCATTCTTGCCTTTGGTGAGCCAACGGTAATCTAGCGTCCTGGCTACGCAGACTCGCCAGGTGCTCTCTGATGCATATTCTCAACTGTCTCATAGTGCTCCCTATATATAGCATGTTGCAGATACATATTATGGCATACACTACGTATGTATCCAGCAGTAACTGGTCACTAGGAGCTACCACTATGAACAAGGACCTAGTTTATAGCGTTACATTAGTTGACCTGGGGGAGTCCAGGGTAGCTCCTGGAGACTGTTGGTTTTAATCTCAGCAGACTTTTCTATGTTTGATATAAGTCACATAATTGAACTAATCAGACTGACATTTATTGTTTTAATATTAATCAAGGATATTGATGGTAATAAATATACACAAAGAAAAAATAGAAATGTTAGGGCCTATCTAGTGACATTACTTCACAAACAGTAATTGATTAAAAATAAATTATTTAACAATTACATCTGAAGTGACATACTATTCCATTTATTGTACAATGAAAACAGTTTCCAAACACTGTGCAAAGTTTTAAACTGGCTTTTTTAAACATTGTGAAGAGAGCCACACATCATTTGAATCTTGAAGTCAACCTTTCAACAAGTTCAATTTTGGGAGGGCAAACCTCTTTTACAATGTTTCGCGGCATAGACTGGGCCCTGGAAACAAAATAGGGGTCAATGCCATGCGTTTGCATGGCCAGCACATTCACTGTTAAAACTTTCTCAAATTCGAAATCCCATCTGCTGGAAGATTGGCTTTGCTACCCACCGTTTGCTTCTTTTGGTAAACTCCTTGTTGTAATGAGGCATCCAGAAAATTCCTGCAGCTTTTGCGTATTCCCTTTCAACGTTCTTGTTGTGTGCAAGTACAGCCAGTCTTGTTCTGGCCTCCATACCGTCTATGCCAAAATGCAACCTTTTAGGCCTGTACTTTTGCCACATATTATAAAACACCTCCAAATCGCCAGTGTGGCAGAACTCGGAGAGTCCCCTCATGTCTCTTGGAAGCGTTTTTGTCATACCCAATCTTCTCAAGTGCTGTGTGAGGAGGGGAGCCTGGAACCAACCACCTTTTCTTATGCTCCTGCTCCTTGCTCAATGGTCCATGTGCACATACACGGAAATGTTTGTTTTCTTTCCAAGAGTGTATGTTAGAACAATGGCACTTCAATGAACGTCATTTTTCAAGATGAATATCTACAGATCCATTAAAGGTTCTTGAGCTCCACCAAAGATGGTTGCTCTTAGACTGTGACCAATTTAAAAGGTTTTTTCTGTAGCCTTTATTTCCAGTAGCTGTAATGTTTTTCAAGATGTAATTTGCGACGTGCCATACATCATATTGATCCTTTATGTCTGGTAACTGCTCTCACATGGCCTTGGCTATTGAAACATGCCTGTCAGTGGCTACCAGGTCTATTTGCATGCCTCTGTATTGCAAAAGTTGAATGAATTTAATGAAACCATATTTTTCCAAGACAACAGAAGATGTACATTCAGATACTTGCACAACGACTGAAATCACTATTTTTTTGATTTCCAGGTTTTAGAAGTGGTAAGTGCAGTATTTAGCAGAAAAATCTAGACTGTCACACTGTCCATAACCAGCAAGCCAGAGCCTTTTGCCAGTGAGAGCATTGTCCATTGACATGTGTTTGAGTGTCCATGCCTGGCTAATAGCAGGGAAGAAGAAATCCTTCTGCTATTTGTAGTACTGTGTTTTTGAAAGGAACCTGAGTCCCACAGAGTTAGAAAACTTGAAATTGTACTGTACATTGATCCACTAAACAACAAAGCAGATGAACAAAGTGAATTTCTGGCAGGCACTATTCCAAGTATAGGTTGAGCAGACCATGAAAAGGAGTTATGGTGGTGTACACAGCTACTCTTCATCTTCTGGTTCGTGCCATTAACTGCATGAGTAAACTTCACCAATGGCTCCCCACTAATCCTCGTACACAATTTATCATCACATTTAACCATTTTCATAATCTCAATCAGGCAGCAGTCGAATACAATGTATTTTGGTTCCTTTAATAACCAATCGTCAAGCGGTATATTGGTTTGCAATTGCAAGGTAGTGGATATTCCCTCAACACTAGGAAGAGTAAAGTCCATATTACACACACAATCATCAATCTGTAGCAAAGATGCTTCAGTTATTTCTGTGTGTGATATTTCAGATTTGTCCACATGTATTGGGAAACAGGGAACCTGGTTTGTTTCTTACATGCCATTTTTTTTTAGAGGGTGTGGATTGTGTGAGCGGTTCTGCAAGCAATTCTGAAACTCCTTCTGTGTCGTCTGTTTCTTCTGGGTGATGCTGTATGCTGTAACAATGATCCAGGGTTACTTTCCATGGGTCACTGCTAACATTCAATTAAACTTCTGGCCACTGGATATCTGCATCACAACACTGAATCTTGCGAGGTCCATGCAGAGCTTCAAAATGTAGCTGCTCCCAAGTGACAACTGTTTGGTAAGCAACATCATTAATTTGTGTAGTTGTCCGAGTCTTTATGCTCCTCTTCTTCCCAGGCTTCAAATCAAAGAGAAAAAAATGCTTAATGTATAGCACACCTAAAGAATATATGAATTACGACATGAAAAATGTATATCAATGAAAAAAACTGATTTTTTTTTTTTTTTTTATAAACCTTTCTGTTATGTACCCTTTTTTCTGAATTGTCATTGAAACATTCAAATTGCATTTGCCGACCACCAGACCAAGCTGAAAAACAGCATTTTTAAATTGTATAAATCTTGAAATTTGCTCTTGCACTTAAAGAATCATATATACATATATAACAAAATGTCACTATGGAAACCATTAGAAGATATTAAATATTACATCACATTTAAAATGGATAACTGATATTTTACAATATCTTATGTAAACCTAATGTCCCTGTGTCGCTTCAATTTCAACCGCTCCAGTAGTACATTTCTTGTTCAACACCTTCACACCACTGGAATATCCTAGCCACAGAAGCCAAATGTAGTTCAGCCCTCCCACCTTGGTAGGCAAAGGCTCCTGAATGTTCAGTATCACAGGTAACCTCCAGGCAGCCAATAGGGGGGGGAAGATGGTTGGGGAGAAAGGTAACCAGAAAAAGGTTTAGGGTTCTTGAATTAGATAGGTATGGGGAAGAACAGGGAAAATCATACCTAGCATAAGTGCACAATCGTGTACCTTGTAGACACCACCTGCACCTAGTCCTGGCATAGGACAACACCATTCTTAATTAGGATATTGCCACTGGAAAACGTGTCTCATGATGTGTTAACAGGATAACCTCTTGATAACAGCTTTGTCACACAACATAAAAATAACAGACATTTTCATGTGGTAACGGCACCCCCAATTGTTCCGATACCTATCGCCTACCACTTGGCAAAGGTTGTTTCCAGTGGATGAATCATGAACCAGCAACAACTATTACACATATTCCTCCTTAGCAGGAGATTTTGACAAGAGCAAGCAGCCACAAACAAACATGTAGCATCCCTCACTCCCAGTTCACACACAGCAAGGGCTCAAGAATGCCTGAAAAGGTCCAGTTTTACGCGATGTGCAGGTGTGCATAGACAAGTTTGTGAGAAACACTGCAGCGAAAACACACGTGGCTGCAATAAAAACACTGTGTCCCAGCGTGCCGGGAATTCGCTTGTGTGCCTGACCAACATTAGGTTTGTATGCCTAAAATGTTATAGGGTGTCCCTGCAGAGCAACACGCCCTCCCCAATTCCCAATGAGCACTTATCTGAGGCCACCCTACGCAATGCTGAACACTACGTTGAGCAGTCACGTCGCCATCCGTCTGCCTCTCTTTCCACAAGGGATGAAGCTTCTCACTCCCAGCATCAGCTCTGCCGCCTCCTTCCTGCGATGTTCTCACCAGCATGCCACGGGTCCAAATACCTCCGGCACCTGCTCCCCTTCAGCCCGTGCCTGCATGCCAACAATCACCAACAAGCGGCACGGGCCGGGGAGGGGTTTAAATAGTCTGCACACATGTGTGCATGTGCTGGAAACAATGTCCCATGGCTTCATGGGAAATGAAGTCCTCGGGCCGTTTGAGTCCACGAATGCAGTCCTCGGCCTCTTTGAGCTTGCAAACAACCCCTATTCCTGACAATAACAAATTCAAAGAACATTGATTAAATTGTTAAACAATTTAATGTTAGAAAATTTTATCTCGCAAAGTACATCTTGAGAAAGTTGATTAAATGATTGTCGATCTTACAATACAAGTTAAACTACGTAAAAAGATACAGTTAATCGGCTGATTGCAATTTTTAAATTAGTATTGATAATGTCGAACACTTTGTATATGTAACATTTTAAAAAGACATATTTGAAAACTGTACCAGATAACCTTCAGAGACGTTGCAGGCGAGATCATCCTGCAAAACATATTAATTAAATTGTGGCGCCTTTAATGACTTGTAATGTTATTTTCTTGTAAAGATTACATTTTTCACCAAGCAGCTAAAGTTTGCAAACAAAAATATACACCATTCATATAGTGAAATCATCAATGTTATTCAGTGACAAAGTACATTTTTCTGAAGGTTTACTTTCATTGTTGCATGTGTTTCTGCGATGAGCTTGCTGGTGGAATGCTTTGCAATTTGCTGACAATATTGCAAATTATCAAAAAATAAGTTATTTTAAATGTAAAAGAGATATTTTTAATCAATAACTATTAGCATAAATCAATAAATTATCATTTATACCTCATCCTCGAGACCGGTTGCAGTAGAAGAATAGTACATTGTTGAAGTTTCAGGCTCCGCCGATATACCAGTAATTATTATAATAAAGATGTAACATTAAAAAAAATAAAAACATGTAAAAGGTAGCCGAAAAGTTGACAAAATCCCCCATTCGGTGGCCAGGGCTGCGGGGGTGTCCCCCGTACCTTTGTTCACTATACTGTGAGTGGGAGTTCTGGGGGTGCCCTCTGCAGCTAGTCGGTAAAAAGAAAAGAAAGAAAAAAAATAAAAACGAAAGGACACTGCGGCGCCGATTTCCGATCACGGAAGTGACAGGGAACTGGCGTTATAGGGACACAGCGAGTCGGTGGCACACAGCGAAGTGTACTGCCACAAGGTTAAGTAGGGGCGTGGGGGCAAGGGCAAAGGCTGAAATGTTTGAGAAAGCTGAAAGTTATTTTCAGAAAAATAACTTTTGGTCTTTTCTCCCTCGAACATTTCAGCAGTGGGCTTCCAACCCCAATCCCTAATTAAAGAGATAGAAATGCGTAGGACAGTTGATAATGGTGTAGACTTTTTGAAGAAAATGAAATGAGAATATGGTGTACACCGAGTATAAAGCAATAGAAAGTGGTCTAGCAGCACAACACAAAACTATAAGAAAATTTGACTAACCGTTACTTAGAAGAACAAATGAGCCGACTCAACAAGCAAAGTTGTAAAATTGAGAGCTGGTGATATCCGTTGTCGATCTCACAGATGTTTTCTTGTTAACTCCCACAGTGTTTATAAAGGATTACAGAAGTGGGTGTGTATGCGAATGTCTGACATGTTCGTTCACACCCACCAGGCCCCAATGACAATGTTTGACCTCATCAATAACGCCAGTGCAGCCCCCTTGCGAGCGTATGCGCACAGGTGCGACCTGTCATTGATAGCTGAGAGGGATGGATGTGGATGAGGTGAGCGCAATAGGTCCGGAACACAGTCAAAGGACACAGACATATGTTGATTGCAGGGACAGAGTCTTCAAATAGGAGTCTGGAGACACCAGGTCCATTGTAAATCCATTGCTGACTTTTACTATTTTAAGAAGATATGTTATCTAAAATAAAAGTTATATTTTAGCACTATTTGTGGGATAGAGTGCTTGTAATTTTTGGCTGTGTGGAAGAGTTGGTGCCATTCATTTAGTCACTTTCTTTTTGCTACCCAGCACTGTTTGCATCATTTTTGTTCTTGCTTGACCTTTATACAAGCACCCGCTTAAGCAGACTGTGCGCCACTGTAAGGGACTTAAGGGACTTTAGATTGCAATATATATGTAGCGATATAAAGTGGGGCTCAGTGTACTATAGCGGGTGCTTGTATCGGTTGAGGGAAATCATAAACTTGTGCAAACTGTGTTGGGTGAAGAAAGTATCTCAAACAGCACCAACTACTCCACACAGCTACAAAAAGTACAAGCACTCAATCCCAGAAATAGTGCTAAAACATAACTTTTATTTAAGATAAAACATCTTTTAAATAATAAAAGTCTGCATGGACTTAAAGAACTGGTTACAAGAGTCAAAGCCACTGTAGTAGTGCCACGCTTTCCATCCCTTCACGGGGACTTCGTCAGGCTAGTTTTGCAGTCTATGGTTCACAGGCTGTTTTTAACTTGCACAAACTGGAAATAGAATTCAAAATCATTCCGGTCACGTGACCTGTAGGTATGTATGTATCACCAATGAAGTAAAAAAGAGACGCCATTTTGAGTTAGTCACACAAATATGAGTTGGGCTCAAATTAACACATTACATGTTTTTCAATATTGGTGTTTGTATACCATAGTTAAAGCATTCTGTTTAATTTGTGAATTTGTATATTTAGCTTCAATATAGCCGAAAAAAATATTAAGGGGTCAATTCATAGAATTCAGCGCAGAAGTAGCGCATGCGCCTGCCGCAGAGAGCGAGTGTGTGCCACGCGTGCGCCAGGTGCAGTGCAAAACAGCATTTAGGCGCACCGTGCATTCATGGATTCCCTCGAGCAATTTGCAGCCTTGGCACAGCGAAAATCCAGCAGCGCCAGTAACGCCCCCAAGAACGCCTCTAGCACCGGAAAAAGCCATAGAAATCCCCAATACGGCACAAAGGGCCACACTAATTCTGGACCAGCATACAGCCCCCCTACACCATATTCGTGTGAAAAACAGCGCATACCCCACTCGCGACAGCCAAATCAAGTGAAAAAGGGCCCTGGCGAAACCCTGCAAAATTTAGTTCAAGGCTCGCGCCAGCAAAATTGCATGAAAATGTGCTTGAGGACCCCCTTGAATACGTGTACCCCGCTCACACCAGCCAAAACACGTGAAAATCTATCCGCGCACCCCCTTCAATATGTGTACCCCGCTCGCGCCAGCCAAAACATATGAAAACTCCTTGCGCACCCCCTTTAGTACGCGTACCCCACTCGTGCAAGCCAAATCAGGTGAAAAGGGCCTACTGTAACCCCGCAAAACCCCGCTTACGGCATCCATATCACGTGAAAACTCCTTCCGCACCCCCTTGAATATGCGTACCATGCTCACGCCAGCCAAAATGCATGAAAATCTACCCCACACTCCATTGAATATGCGTACCCCACTCGCGCCATCAAAATTGCATGAAAAAGTCCTATGGTAACCCCTTCAATACGTGTACCCCGCTCGTACCAGCCAAAACGTGTGAAAACACCTCACGCACCCCCTTGAATACGCGTACCCTGCTCGCGCAAATGAAATCACGTGCAAAGCGCCTCGCGTACCCCCGTGAAGTCGCATACCCAGCTCGTGCTTGCCCAACCGCGTGAAAAATACCTTGCGAGCTGGCAGCACCCGCGAACACACCCTGCAGGCAGCCCACACCACAAGGGACCCTCCTCCCCCATCACCCGTGACCATGGTCGCAGGCATCCCACACCCCAAGGGAACCCCCCCCCATTACCCGTGACCATTGCTGCATGCACCCCTCACCACAATGGTCACCCCCATCACCCGTGACATGGCTGCATGCAGCCCACACCACAAGGGACCCCCCCCATTACCCGTGACCATGGCCGCAGTCAGCCCACACCACAAGGGACCCCCCCATCCCAATCACCTGTGACCATGGCCGCAGGCAGCCCACACCACACGGGACCCCCCCATCACCTGTGACCATGGCCGCAGTCAGCCCACACCACAAGGTACCCCCCCAATCACCTGTGACCATGGCCGCAGGCAGCCCAAACCACAAGGGACCCCCCCCACCCTCCGTGACCATGGCCGCAGTCAGCCCACACCACAAGGGAGCCCAATACCCATGACCATGGCTCCAGGCAGCCCACACCACAAGGGTCCTCCCCCCATCACCCTTGACCATGGGCGCAGTCAGCCCAAACCACAAGGGACCCGCATCACCTGTGACCACGGTCACAGTCAGCCGACACCACAAGGGACCCCCCCATCACCCGTGACCATGTGCGCAGGCAGCCCACACCACAAGGGGATCCCCCCCATCAACCGTGACCATGGCCGCAGGCAGCACACACCACAAGGGACTCCACCCCATCACCCGTGACCATGTGCGCAGGCAGCCCAGACCACAAGGGGATCCCCCCCTATCAACCATGACCATGGTGGCAGGCAGCACACACCACAAGGGGCTCCACCCCATCACCCGTGACCAAGCCTACAGGCAGCCCACATGGTACCATAATCCCGCATACATGCCCCGACTCATGTCTCCCCCACCCCACCAGTGACGGAAACCTGCAAGCAGGCCCAGACTCTTGTCCCCCCACCCCACCAGTCACAGGAACCTGCAAGCAGGCCTCAACTCATGTACCCCCAACAAACACATTGTCACAACATACAATCATGCAGCAAATGTTCACCCAAATGCCACACCACACTGCTTCTCCACAGTGCAACTTCACACCCATCCATTGGCTCCACTTCTCAGTACAGGCCCCATGGCATATTATTCACAAAGGCACACATGCATGCACCCAAAGACATGCCCAACATTGCCCCACAGCAGTGACACATGACTGAGCCAATGGCGATTGCCACAAACAAATGAGAGCAGACAACACATAGATTAAACTGCATGCAAAAGTATTAGCAAAAGCAAAATACACCAAATGAAAATCAAACAGGAGAAAGAAAATGAAATGAATGCAAAGAGAAATGAAATCCAAATCCAAAAAGAAAATCCAAAAACGTGAAAATCCATAAAGTGTTCCTTGTCCAAAGTAACGGTTTCCGTTACAAGCGTAAACTATAAAAAACCATTACTCCATGTGAACAAAAAAAATCTAAAAATCAAACGAAGCACAAATATTTACAATAAAAGGATAAAGGGTCCATGACCCCTAAAGTCTGACTAATCCACGAAAAAACACCACAAAAAACAAACTATATACAAAAAGTAGAGCAATGTCCATGGACTCCAATGAAAAAAGAACAAGAAAGGAAACCTAACACTAAAGAACTAATTACAATGCCGGCGGGCTAGTCCTACGGCTCACCGTTGTTACCAAGAGTTTTGGCCAGGGCATCATCGAACTCCATGTCTATAGCCCGGAAGCTGGACTGTGCTCTATCCTCAAGGGCTCGCAGGGACACCGCCATGCTCTCCACCAACTCCCTGTGAGTCTCAAGGAACTCTGCCGCCTCTCTGCCCGCCGCATGGAGTTCTCCGCCATGACCATGGTGAGTCGTGCCCTCTCTGCTCACCGCCGCTCTGCACCTATTTGCCGGCCCATCCGCTGCCACACGGAAGACACACTTTGTCCAGGGTCCTCCTGCCCTTTGGCCGATGCCTGCCCCAGTGATGTAGTTGGCCCCGAGTCCTGATGCCTCCTACGTCGAGCCTACTGCTGCCTTGATGCCATCTGCCTGTGCCACCACGACTGCCTCAGGGAAGATGGCAACCCCCGGGGCCATCATGCACGTGCCCTGCTCGAAGGTGCCTGCACAACCTCCATTGCCAGGGGTCCTAGTGCTGGGGTGACCACCTCTGCTGAACCTCTGACTCCTGACTGTGGCAGGGATGGGATCTCCACCAGCCTGGCAGCGTTGGCTGGGGCAGGTCCACAGGGGGCCCTGGTGGCATCTGGGCCGGAAGACGGCATGGAGGATGACTGGCGCATAGTGGGTGAAGAGGAGGAGGGGGTTGCAAGAGCACCCAGCACATGGAGGAAACCCCCGACAATGAGCCGTCCTAGCCAGTTCAGGATGGCACACACCTGTTTGTGATGACGTCCGTGGTCCAGCCAGGAAGCACGCCCATCATCACGAATGACGCATGTGCGCATCGCGACACCGACTAGGACGGGCTCAACCCTGTCACGGATGTAGAGGAATGTCAGTTGCTGTGGACTCCTCCCCTACCTGCGGACAGGCCTGGACTGGGGCATCTGTGCCGGTGAGCAGTGATGCAGTCTCTGTTTCAGGGACAGGATTAGGCACAGGCCCCTCTGCGGTGAACTGCGCTGCCTCCTGCACCTGCCCCGCACCACTTGCACCGTGGCATCACCCCCTCCGGACCCCAAGTGTGGGTCTGATGCGGCCTCTTTCTCCTCCTCCTCCTCCTCCTCCTCCTCCTCCTCCTCAACCACCATGGACCTGGATGCCTCCTCCTCGTCTTCCGCATTGTCCTGCCCCATGTGGGGACTCACCTGCCCCTTCCACTGTCGAGGAGCCCATGTCCAACCTCGCCCTCTTGGGCATCCCCTCGGCGGCTGCGGCACCAGTTCCCTCACTCCCGGAAGATATAACCTGGGAGGGTGACTGGGCCTTGCATATCTGCCTGGTGGAGGCATCCTCGCCGCTTTCCTCCACAGCACCGTCTCCACCCTCTTCCTCAATCGCCGCTGTTGATAGGGAGAGATTGAACAAAAGCATCAGGGTACAGAACAATAGTCAGCTAGACACAAAGCAATTGCACATGAGTGGCACTGTCAAACGTCACTACCTTCGTCACCCTCCACAAAACACGGGTCAGTGCAAGCAACACACATCCACAAACAAGCATGGCACATGCAACAGACATTTGCATCCATGTCCAAGGCACTGTGGGAACATCAGAAGGGGGGGCTGAACCTTACATGCATCATGGGACATACACATCACATGCACACACACCACCGGACTGTCATGCATCTGGCCATGTCTACCTCCTGTCACAGAGCACTCATTGGCAACTGTGCTGCATCAGTCCATCATGCATTGAGATGGACATGTGTCATGCATCCATGGCGATTCCCAGGCACACACTCACCACTCAGGCACACACACATGTACACCGTGCACGTCCATGAAGGTGACATAAGCATCCATGTATCACCCCACAAACATGGCAGACTACAGACACAGGCATGCAAACATGTGTGCATCGTCACATGCTGGTGCACATCATGCATTGCAACACAGACACCATTGATGTGGAACACGCTTGACTGGACTCACATGCAGCACCGTTACGTCCCTGCACACAGACATCCATACATGGGGCATGCCAGACATACGGCCAAGGTGCCCACTCCTGCCACACCTCAACATGCAGTACGATGGACAAGAGTACATGGACACTTACCACTTGACTCCAGACGGGTCTGCAACTAGGAACTGGTGGTGAAGCGCTGGGTGTGTGCGCTCCAGGACCCGCATTTGGATGTTTTTGAACTGGTCCCGGCGCCCCACTTCTCCACAAGCCGCAACAAGGCGCTGTGGGGCCTGGACCTGTAGTCCTCCCAGCACTTCCGGACGTGTTAGTAGTCGCGGGATGCCACCCCCGACCAGAGCCCCCTCCATCCTTCCTTGTCGAGGCGCGATGTCGAGAAGAGGGCATCATAATGCCCCAGTACTTGCTCCACCAGGATGCCAACTTCATTGGCAGTGAAGCTGGCAGTCCTCTGCCTATCTGACTGGGGGTTGCCACTAGCCACAGATGGTGTTTGGTCCGACATGGCAACTCCCGAGGCAGGTGTGGGTGGGCAACTGGGTCCTAGGGCTGGGCTGTGGAGTGATGGTACAGCAGTCGGGAGTCTTCTGTTTCAGGAGAGGTGGTCGCAGCAACAAGACCTCTGGCAATGTCTTCTGTGCAGGCACCAAATTGCAGGGCACGTTGGCAGCAGGTTGGCTGGCAGCAGCAGATGGCTAGTAGGAGGCTGCTCAGGGCTTTGGGGGGCAGGTAAATGGCCTCCTGGGCAGGAGCGTGGTCTTCTGTGTGTAATCGCGTGGCCAACTTGGTGCAGAGTGACTCTGCACGTGAAAAAACAGTGCGTTAGCGTGAAATTCGAGGAAAGGCCCTTAGCGCGTAAGTGACGCTTGCAGTGTTGCCTTCGGCACGGGTTAAAGGTCCATGCGGGACAGTAGTTTGCTGTATGTTCTTTTCGTGGAGACCGATGCGTGTGTTTCTTCTACTTGTGGGTTCACACGCGATATCTTCACAGTGCTTAGAGTTCATACTTCTTGGTTTGGCGGGGGAGTTGCTTATGCGCGTGTGTTTTTCTTTTCCACGCAAGGCAGATGGTGAGTCACGCACACTTATTTTTTCCACTGTGGTTCCCCCTGTGTGTTGCGTACCCCATTTTTTGCAGTCAGAGTAGCCACGCGTACACTTTTTTCTGTGCCCCTGGGTGCCACGGCATACTGCAGGAGGTTTATTCCACACACGTGGGCTACCAGGGGTTGTGTGCAACTTTTTGTTTTTTGAGGTGCCAGAGTGCTGCGTGACCTGTCTTTTTTCACCAGGGGTCACAGACAGCCTCGCAGGAGCACAGGAGCACAGGGGTGCGTCTACCATCAAGTTCCCTGCCCTCTTCACCCCAATTGCCCAGGACAATTGTTGTGTGCACCTCCCATTGGCAATAGTCCTTTCGTGCCATGGTTGGGAGGCCACCAAAAGGCAAGTGCGGCAAAGCTGGGCGACCTCCCAGGGCTGGGCGTGGTGGGGTATGTAGCCGGGGTGACCAGGGAGTCCAGGGAGGCCAAGGTGGATGCGGAAGGGGACGTTGGCAGGATGTTCCACAGGGGCAGGATGTCTAGCCACATGCTGGGACAGCCATACCACCACCCCCAGCGGCTCAGGGAGATGCTGCTGCTGCAGACATCCCCGGCGCACATCGGACCCCACAGCTAGTGTCATCTGCTGGCATGGGCCACCAGGTAGTGGAAGCTGCAGGTGCAGCTGTGGCAACCACCACCCATGCTCGTGGCCAGCAGCACACGCTGCCTTGGCACAGGACTCCCAGGCAGATTTTCAGGTCAGGAAGGCCAGGCCATGTATGTCTAAGGTAGTTGTGACCAAGGCACATGTATCTGGGGCAGTGGTGACATCTGCTGCCCCGAGCAGCCAGGTGGTGGGAGCTGCAGGGGCAGATGCAGCAAACACCACCCCGGCAGTGAGTCTGCCAGCCAGGACTGTGTTCATCACAGCCCTTGGCACTGAGGCAGTTGTTGCCACTGGTTCCTGCAACAGCACCCAGCAGCCAATGACTCAATCCAAGCCTTCCGTCCTCATGCCATTGACTACTCCCATTGGTCAGTCCACCATCGCCACTGCCCCTACTGACCAGAGCAGCATTAGCTACTCAGGGTCCGCACAACCAGCCACGAGGAGAAAGTGTGTTTCTGTGCAAGAGGCTGGGACCCCAAGCACGGCTTCGGCCTCTGGCACGGCAAGGAGAAGTCTTTCAATAAAGAGGAACTGGACTTCCTTATGGGCTACGTGTCGGCACACGAATGCGATATGCTGGTGGGCCCAGGTTGCCATACTATGCCTGCCCAGCGTCAGGTCCACTGGCAGTGCATTGTGGAAAGTGTAAGTGCCATGGGATTTGAAAGGCACACAGCCCATGATTGCTACAAGCGTTGGACTGACCTCTGACGCTGTGCAAAACAAAAGCAGGCCTCTAATTACGCCTTGACTCTGGTGACTGACAGTGGGCCACCACCAGAGGAGGATGAACTCACTCCACATGAGGAAATTGCTGCCGAGTTCATCAACGAGGGACTAATCCAGGAAGTGGGAGAGATTCCAGATTATGATGCAATGACCGGTGAGTGTTGATGTGTGTGTGTCTCCAGCCCATGTGTGTTTTGCTTGTGTAATGTGTTGTGATTGACTGCCAGTTCAGGCTATGTATTCATGAGTGCCATGTGTGACACATGCAATGCTTGACTGATGCATGCTTGTCGTGATGCAGTCTGCATGCAGGCCATGTGCTGCACAGGGGGGCAGTCCTCACCACCACACAGCCCCATACTTACATGCAAGTCACTCAGCAGCCCTTCCTGTCCATGTTCAAGCTCACTGACATGTTTGCATATTGCCTGTGGTGTTATTTCACTCAACACTCTGCCTATGTCATCACATGACTGACGGCTATGTTAGGTCACCCTGAAAACTGCTCATCACGGGCATCCTTCCTTGCCTCTCCACCACTCTGCAGCTCACTGTCTTCATGGTACTGGTGATTTCCATGTTGTACTACTGCAATGGCCTGTTCCCCATTCCTGTGTACATGCACACTTCCCTCTGAAACCCTGCAAACCTGTACTGTGGGGTACATCCTTTGTCCTTGTTGCAGGGTATCTCACATGGACCGTGCAGATGGCACAGGCTCACAGTGGACATAAGTTTTCATTCATGAACCATGTGCATTCCCTGCAAGCCCTTATGGGTCTGTGGCAGGCTACTCATTGTACTACATCTCAGGTATTTTAACCGTCTCATGGGATTTGGACACCCATATCATGCTCACTCAGGGTCACCTCATCATGCACATGTCTAGGGGGTCCTTGTCTGTGTCGAGCACAGGCCTCCCTCTGTTACAGCCACCCTGCCTATAGGCAACTGGTGTTGTGGCTTCTGCGTGTATAGATGTACTTCTGATGGTTCCTCATGTGTCCTGCTTTCTGTCCCCCTCTCATCTGCTGTAGTCTCAGTTGACTGAGATGATGCAATTGACACCTGCCAACACTGTCTACAACTTCACAGTACTGTGGCCAGCCATTCAGAGCCATGCACTGCCTCCCTGCCATTCCCTGGGAGAGGGGTGAGGGGGTCGGGGGGGGTTCAATGTATCCCTACAACACAGTGGCAACACTTTGCACATGATGACTGCACTTGCCCTTACACTGCCATCATGTCACGAGATTGACTCACTACGTTTTTATTTATGTTGATAGATGAGGACGTACACATGTACTGCACTGCACCCATGCACTTCTGAGCCATGTTTCACCCTTCCACATACCTATTCACTTGTGTGATGGCAAAGTGACCTGGCATGTATGTATCCATGTGCCTCCCTTCACTGTATTTCAATGCACATGCGTTGATGGATCCTGTGACACGTGTACTTTTTAAAATATTTATTTTCTTGTAGTGCATGTTCACATGCATTTAACATGGGTCATGGACAGTTCTTTTGAACTTACTGCTGTGTCTATTTGGGAATTCTGCCATGGCTATGCTACATGCCATCTCTTTGTTGCCATCTGTCATTTTCGGCTAAGATCTATGCCTGCCAGAAGGTTGTATGTGATGCAGGTTATATGCAACATGCAGTACATGTGTGCGCTTCACATTTGACACGCATCCATGTCAGCTTTCAGGGTCCCCTTCCATTTCATTGCCACTGCGTGCATGCCGGAGACTGTGTCGTGTGTGACATGGCTGCTTCATGTGTTGGCTGCCAATATTGTGATGTCTATGTGTGTGGTATGTGCTGCTGACATGTGTGCTCATGTGTGTTTTTATTTTGTTACAGATGTTGAGGCACTGGAAGCAAAGGAGGAGGAGATGGCAGACAGGGTGGAGGGTTCAGGTCAACAACCATGCACCAGTGGTGGTCTTGGTGTGGTAGGCCGCAAAAATACATCAGTGGTCCAGGCCATCCTGTTCAGGGGTGCCTCTGGGTACTACTCTGAGGATCTCTTTGACTCCGATGTTGAATCGGGTGCTTATCAATCCATGCCTTCGACGGTGAGTGATTCTGCAGTGGATCCTGTTCTGTCCGCCACACCTGCAGTGGGGGTAGACGCCTCAAGGGGCCAGTCAGTGTCGGAATGTCCACCTGTGGTGGTTATGGGTGCAGGGTCTCGCTCCACACCAGTTTCTCCTGTTCCTGGGGCAGCAGATCAATGGAGGAATGCAGCCCTGCAGCCACAGAGAGTGCCAGCACAGCAAGGACCACTTCCCCTTGGGTCCAACAGGTGTGGTGTGCAGCAACGCGGGGGCCGTGCGCCACCGCGGAACACTGGGTGGGAGAATGCCATGTATGCCATTGCACAGCAACAGGGGGAGCAATTGAGATGTTGGCTCAAGGCATGGAATGTGTGGGCGATTCCATTCTCCCCCTGATAAGCAGGTGGAGCTCCAGCAGCAGGCAACACAGTCCAAGTGCCGCTCACTCAGGCTGGGCACGGCGGCCTCCAACAGGGCCCACCAGGCTGAACTGGTGGCTCTGCGCACAGCTATAGCTGCTGAGGAACAGGCACAGGCCCACAGGGAAGCCCCGAGGGAAGTTAAGACCTCCCTCAGAACTACTCTGGCTGCACTCATTATGAGCCAATGGACACAGGCAGAACAGAGGATGGAGCAGCTGGAACACACCATCTCGGCTAAAATACATGCAAGCCGGGGGGAGGTCCGTCTGTCACGTGGGGCCTTGCAGTCAGAACACCGTGCTACACGTGAATCTATGCAGGAGGAACTCTGTGTTTCATGTGAGGTGTTGCATGGGGACCTCTGTGCCATATTCCTGCAGAACCAGGCTTACCAGTCCTGCATGCTTGCTGCCATGGAGGGGCTTGCTGGGGCTATGTGTGGTCAGTCAGGCACCTGTACCACGCGCACCTCCTTATGTACAACCAGGGGGGTGACAACGATGAAGCTCTCACTCAGGTTGGGCCGTGAAGACCATGAGCCCACAGAGGATTTTTTTTATCTCAACATCAACATATGTGGGTGTTGAGGTGCACCCTGCAGTTCCCCCCTCCTGGGTACACCCCCCTTACCCCCCGGTCGACAATTGACTTTTTAATAAAAAAAAAAAAAATACTCTATTGTGCATTCATGTCACAGTGTGGTGCTTTGACATCCGAAGGTATCCACTGTGTGTTCCGGCTGGGCCCATACAGGCTTATCTCGTGTTTGTGTCTTGGGGTACGGACACACATGCCACTCCTGCTTCCCATTTCCATGGGCTCTCAAGAATGTCCAACATGTGTATACACCCCTAGTGGGGATTCATGATGGTTTCTCCTGTGCATGGTTGGACTGCATTTTGGTGAGTATATTGTTGACTGTGCATGATTTCATGTTGCTTATTCATGTATTGCCTTGACTGTATACATTGTTGATGCACTTCATGCTGTATGCAGTCCCTTGCCCCCTTTGGCTGTCAAAGCCACTCTCATAATGGAAGGGGAACGTGTGGTGGCAATGTCACATTGTAGCACTTGTGCTATGGTGATTCTGTCTGACATTGTCACTGTTGGGTCCTGCGTTCATGATATGTTATGATGGTAAATTGATAGTCCCGTGTTGGTTTTGCTTATGATGTGTCATGGGAGCGGCAATATGTTTCTGTTGCAGATGTGTCCACGACGGAGTACTTCACATGGAAAATGTATGCAACACTGAAGGTTCTTGCATTTCCCATGCTGACGTGCATTGAATAGGCCTGCAAACACACCTCCACAAGACACCCCTCCAACCCCCACCCCAACATTCCCTCCATGAAACCACTACTTGCCTTCTGAGACATGCTGTGTCCTTGCTACACATGCTGTGTCCTTGCTACACAAGTTCACTTTGACTTTCGGGATCATGAACTGGCGCTGCAGGTTCATTTTTTTACTTCGTTTTTTTTATACAGCTGCAGGGGTTTCCAGGCCGCAAAACACCACTCACTGTACTGTGTTGTGTATTGAGCGGGGTGTTGCGGGGGACATCCCCGCAGCACCCGCATTTTCTTTTCTTTTTTTGGAATTCCCTGAAATGAATGCCACCAAAGGTTCAAGGTTTTGGTGTTCACACCTTTGGTGGCATGCATTTACGTACTTTTAGTATAGCTTGTATATTTTTGCTCACTCTTTTCTGGAGGCGATTGTCTGTGGCCTGTTTCCATTTGTGATGGTGCACTTTGCTACAGTTGTGTCATGTGTGTTGATATTTTTATTGAAGTTTTCACATTGCATGATATGGCATGGTGTGTCGGGTGGGTGACATGGGGTTGAGGGAGGTTTAGGTGACATACCCGCATTTGGATGTGCTATTTTGCATGGGGGGATGGAAAATGTAGCTTGCATGTGTGCCTTTTGGTCACACAGGATTGTGTTTGTTTAAGTGGCTAGGGATGCACACAGTGCTGCAATTCCAAGGACACATTCTCAGGGTGTTAAGGTTGTGACAGTTGACTTTGCCTTTGTCATCATCGATTGTCACCTAGAATGTGCCAGGCCTGTATGCACTCCGTAGGAGGGGAGGGGGGCGGGGGGGAGTTTAGGTGAAAAATGTAGCCACAAACTGGGTACAGGCTGCCTCACCACGTGCCCTTTCCCCTCCCATGCACAGCGGCCGTGCGTGTGGTTGGGGATGTGGGGGCACCACCATGTCCACAGGTACGCCCTGATGGGTTGCAACATTGTGCAGGACACATGCAGGACACATGCTGCCACAATGATCCTGCACACTACTGGGGCGCATATAGTAGCTCCCACCAGAGCGGTCAAGGGAGCTGAAACGTGACTTGAGCACTCCGAATGTGTGCTCCACTATGCCCCTGGTTGCAATATGGGCTGCGTTGTATCTTAACGGGGTGGGGTGGTGGGGTTCCGTATTGGCGTCATCATGTAGGTGCTCAGAGGGTATGCACTTGTCATTAGTTGGGTTTGTGTATTTTTCTGTGTGTGACATGCATGTGCACAGGCATTTGTACTCACCAATGAGCCATGTGTTGCCATGCCTCCCAGCTTCCAGGTCCCGGTGTAGGGCTGACATTCTGAATATTAAACTGTCATGGGGAGACCCGGGATAGTTTGCATAGACAGAGGCGATTCCCTTGGCATCGCATACAACCTGCACATTGATGGAATGCCAGTGCTTGTGGTTGCAATAGATGTGCTCAGTGGCCCTAGGTGGACGTAGGGCCACATGGGTGCAATCAATGGCACCAAGCACTTTGGGGAAGTGTGCCACCTCGTAAAAGTCCTGGACCATGGCCTGCCTTT
Source organism: Ambystoma mexicanum (assembly GCF_040938575.1). NCBI lineage: Eukaryota > Metazoa > Chordata > Amphibia > Caudata > Ambystomatidae > Ambystoma > Ambystoma mexicanum. Next base: position 150,990,964 of record NC_090931.1, read on the forward strand.
CTGCAGGTATTCTGGGCATGTATATGTGCCTGTGGACTGAGGGGCATGCAGTCATGATAGCCAACACTTGGTGTAGGCAACGTGACTGCATGGCCTGTGAGACACCCTCATCTATGGCAGTTGTCCACTAAAATGACCCAGTTGCCAAAAAATGCAGAACATTGAGCACCGTTTCCAAGGGGCTCAGTGCTTGGGAGCACAAGGTGGGTGATGTGAGGTCATCCTCCCACTCAGTGACCAGGTCTAGGATGATATGAGGCGGAAAGCTATACCTGCCATAGACCTGGTCATCAGGCATCCCAAAAAGGCTGGTCCCGGGTAAGAAACTGAGGCCTGGTTCTTCCTCCTCCTCCTCCTCCTCCTCCTCCTCCCTCTTCCTCCTCCTCCCTCTTCCTCCTCCTCCCTCTTCTTCCTCCTCCTCCTCCTCCTCCTCCTCCTGAAATGGGACATTCATCGTAGCTGTATATGCTTGTTTGTTGTTTACGCACACCTTTATGCTGCGCAAGGGGACACATACGCCTGCTTTCGGGTGGTGGACGTGTTTCCGGCTTTGCGCCTCTTTTGGCGTGCGCGGGTTTGCCCTGTTCAATTCCGTGAATACATGTTATTAGGGCGCCTGTGGGCATTGCAGGGATTTCGCTGCTGGACTTCCCCCGTCACACCCACATTTTCGCGTGTTGTTCCCCATTCTGCGTGTTCCGCCCCCTTTTTAGGTGTGTGTGCTGGATGTTGTGCGCCTTCACTGGGCAACTCACGCACAGCTTTCGGGATGTCGCAGTGATGTGTGCGCCACGCGCAGATTCAGCACAGGTCCCAGGTAAGCCACGCAACAGTGCCTTCCATGAATTGGAAAAAGGGCGCACACGTGCGCTACGTTTTTCACGCTTGCGCCACACATTTCAGCGCACAATGATTCCATGAATCAACACAAATATCTCTATTAGAATTTTAACAGATGCAGTGCATCCTGTACGGCCACGGTTCTGACCACTGTAACCTATTTAAAACCAAGAGACTTGCAGCAGCATAAAGCCTGTCTTGAAAAAAATAGTCCCAAAAATGGTGCCCGAGTGGGCAATCAAATCCGAGTGCAATACTAATAACATTGTACTTGGAAAAATATTCTTGTATCCAAACTCAGCAAAACCCGCCCAAGTGGGCTGCAACCACTCGATTAAAAACTTTCAATTTAAATCCACATCTAAAAAGAAGGGGAAAACAACACACAGTCATTCTACCGTGTGTTGCTAAATGCATAATATGAAACATTTAAAGTGTCAATTTGCTAATGTGCCTACTAATCAGTAGGATTTTGCACCTGTACCGTGTTAATTATCCTAGTTACATTTAAACATATGTTCATATATCAACAAGAAATCAAGTGGGCTGCAATTACACATTCCAAAAGTCCAATAACATGTGCATGGATAGCAATTAAAGTGCTAGTGCATTGATAATCCTATAGAAACAGAATAGATCATTGGACAGTATTTTACCCTATGCAAAAGAAAAAGCACTAAAGTAACTATGTGCTAAAGTGCATAATACAGAAAAGCAAAGAGACGCTCTGCCCTAGGCTGTCACGCTGTCTGCAGTAGACACTATTGCAACTTGACTTTCAAGAGTTGTACTATACAGAAATTATTATAGACATTTCAATTGAAAGTGTCCTAGTGCCAAAGTGCAATTATTGAATCAATTCTCTCAGGCTGAACCATTTATATACCTAGATCTCTAACTCTACCATTTAGTATAACAAGATCAGTGAAATGCAATCAATCTCGTCACACTTTCTAGTTGTCAATCTCCTAAGAGATGTAGGGCTAACTCTTCCCCTGCATTATGCACGTTAGGTTTTTTGGTATTGAATGTGACAGTCTAGACTCTAGTGTTCTCAATTTTCGCTCTCTATTCCCATTCCTCTTATAGAGGGGAACATGAGCTAAGCCAAAGAACACAATACCCGTTGCATCACTCGAATGTTTTTCCATAAAGTGTACAGTCAAGGGATAAGTGGCATCTTGGTTGAGAATGGCTCTATAATGCTTAAGAATGTGCAATTTCAAATGACAGATGGTGGACCCAAAATACCTTAAATTGCAGGGGCAGAGTATGGCATAAACTAAAAACTTAGTTAAACAGTTAATTGTTTGTTTGATTTTCCAAGTCTTATTTAGTTTGTATCCATATTTAACTGTAACTCTTATTTGCATGTTTACACATTTTACAACTGTTACATATACTAAAACTTGTTGTGTGATTGAGATTATCTAGCCAATTCTCCATATGTTTGTTGCCATCTATCATACTGGGGGCTATTAAATCTTTCAACGATTGGGCGTTGCCAAAGGTTATCAATGGTCTGTCACAAATGGTTTTTCTTATGTCTGCATCGGCACAGAAAATAGACAAATGTTTTTGTAGGATGCTTTTGATATCATTCGCTTGATTGCTCGATTTGCTAATAAATCTAATGGGTTCTGTAACTTTATTCTTAGGCAATTTTATTTTCAAAAAATCTGTTCTCTTTCTATTGGAAGTATGGTTACAAGCCTTAATTATATCTTTTTACTTGTAACTTCTGTCCACAAATTGTCCACTCATATTGCTAGCTTCATTAAAATCCAGATCTGTAGAACAGTTTCGTTTGGCCCGAATCATCTCTCCATAGGAAATACTCACTTTCAGTTTGTCTGGGTGATGACTTTTACCATGGAGAGTCGAATTAGATGAAACTGGTTTTCTATGCACTTTACTTTCAATTTTGTTGGCTCTAACATATAATTCTAAATATAAGAAAACCAATTTCTCTTTACTGCCAACACAGGTAAGTTTTAAATTCATGTCATTATTGTTGAGTACATCTGCATATTCACACAAAGATTCTTGACTCCCATTCCATACAAGTATCAGGTCGTCAATGTATCTGTACCAACTTACTACCTGATTAACATATTTGTTGTTCTGCTCTGACCAGGCCACTGTTTGTTCCCACCACCCCATGTAGAGGTTTGCGTAGGTGGGGGCTATAAAGGAGCCCATAGCCGCCCAGCATTTCTGTCTGTATAGTTTATTATGAAAAATGAAGACATTATGTTCCAAACAAATTCTAATAGCTCTATAATCATCTCATTTTGTTGTATGAAACTTACATATCCGGTATTCAGGAAAAACGGACATGCCAATAAACCATATCTGTGCTGTATCGACCTATAGAGAGAGACTACATCCAACGATACTAACCAATAGTTACTCTCCCAATGCATTTCATGCATTTTAGACAATAGATCAGTGGTATTTCTGACAAAAGAATTGAGGTCTCTCACAAATGGCTGTAAAAATACATCTAAAAATTTAGAATATTTTCCAAAAGTGAATTTTTAGAGGAGACTATAGGTCTCCCAGGCGGGGATAGACAATCTTTATGCATTTTAGGAATAAAATCAGAGTAGTAGGATAATCTTTCTTCTTAAACAGAACCTCTCTTCAGGTCCCAACAGATTCTTGTTCTTATAGAAATCTAATCATATATCCAATTCAATTTTGATTTCTTTTAAATACTCCATATCTTTGTTCTCGTAACAGATGTCATCTTGTAGTTGTCCGTTAGCTTCTTACATATATTTCTTCTTGGACCAAAAAACTACTCCTCCACCTTTATTCGCTTGTCTGATCACAATTGTTTCATCTTGTTTAAGAATCTCTACTGCAGATTGTTGTAGTGAGGTGAGATTCGACTTATGTGGATGCCAAAGTTCTTACATCTTTGAGGACACATTCTTCAAAGACATCAATGTTACTTGAAACAATGGCTGGATTAAAAGTAGATTTGTTTTTCAACCCACTTTCAGTGGTCAGGTCTGTCATGATTCCATACTGCTCTCGAATATATTCATGTTCTGGTGTATTCCCATTGGTTCTCTCCTCAGTATTCATTAGTGACTCCAAAGTACTTATTACTTCCAGATCATTAACACTAAGAATACTGGGCACAGGCAGAGATTCTATTTGTTTCCACCTAGACTCTTGAGTTGCAAAGAATTTTTTATTTTGACTTTACAGACAAATCTTAATAGATCAATCCTAGTTTCTGTGTAGTCAAAATCAGTGGAAGGACAAAAAGACAGTCCCAATTCCAGAACCTCTTGTTCTCCAGCTGTTAAGATCCTCTCTGAGATGTTAAAGACTTGAGCTTTTAGTTCTGCGCCTGTGCTCCTCTTTCTCTGGTCTTCTGTCGACTCCCAGAAACGTGTAGTCCGATTAGTCATATTCGGATCTGCCACATTTCCTCCCGCTCCAGGTTTTCTTGTTGATACTCTTCCTCCTCCTGGTGGTCGACTCCTTGGTTGTCTGTTTTTGTTTCCTAGATGGAGCAATTTGAAAAAATGTGACCTGGCAGGTCTTAAATCTGGATCTGAGGATTCAACTTCTGAGGATGAAGACTCCACAACTACATTGGTACTTGGGATTGCTGTTTTCTTATTGCGCAAGAGTTGTTCTTTTATGGGTTCGCCATATTTGCGTGCAAAAGTATAAATGCTACCTTTTTGGTAGTCCTTTTTGTCTCAAAGGAATTTTGTTTTTTTTTAATTCTACTTTCTCCCTCAAACCTTTCCAGGTTTTCTTGCATTCAAGCTACTTTACTTTTGCATTCATCCAAATCTTTGGAGCTGAAAAGTTCTTCCTCAAATTTTTCTATTTCTCCAATACATTTTTCTCGATCTTTTTTCGCAAATCTGATGTTTCCAAAGGATTATCAATGCACTAGCACTTTAATTGCTATCCATGCACATGTTATTGGAATTTTGGAATGTTTAATTGCAGCCCACTTGATTTCTTGTTGATATATGACCATATGTTTAAATGTAATTATGATAATTAACACAGTACATGTGAAAAATGCTCCTGATTATGTTTCATATTAAGCATTTGGCAACACATGGTAGAATGATTATGCATTATTTTCCCCTTCTTTTTAGAAGATGTGGATTTAAATTGAAAGTTTTGAATGCAGTAGTTGCAGCCCACTTGGGCTGGTTTTGCTGAGTTTGTATACAAGAATATTTGTCCGAGTGCAATGGTATTAGCATTGCACTCGGATTTGATTGCCCAATCGGGCACCATTTTTGGGATTATTTTTTTGAGACAGGCTTTATGCTGCTGCGAGTCTCTTGGTTTTAAATAGGTTACGGTGGTCAGAACCACGGCCGTGCAGAATGCACTGCATCGGTTGAAATTCTAATAGAGATATATCTTTTTGGGCTATATTGAAGCTAAATATACAAATTCACAAATTAAAACAAAATACTTTAACTATGGTATACAAAAATCAATATTGAAAAACATGTAATGTGTTAATTTGAGCCTAACTCATATTTGTGTGACTAGCTCAAAATGGCGGCTCTTTTTTACTTCATTGGAGAATACATACCTACAGGTCACATGACCAGAATGATGTTGAATTCTATTTCCTGTTTGTGCAAGATAAAAACAGCCCATGAGCCTTAGGCTGCAAAACTAGCCTAAGTCCCCGTGAAGGGATGGAGCATGTGGCACTACTACAGTGGCTTTGACTCTTGTAACCAAATCCATGCTGACTTTTATTATTTCAAAAGATGGTTTACCTTAAATAAAAGTTATGTTTTAGCACTATTTCTGGGATTGAATGCTTGTACTTTTTGTAGCTGTGTAGAGTAGTTGGTGCTGTTTATTGAGCTACTTTCTTCTTTCTTCACCCAACACAGCAGTGTTTGTGTATGTGTACATGTATATATTAGATTTGGCACCAAATACTTAAATATGTAATTTTGATGAATTAACTTGCTGTATTTTAGCATTTTTAAGTATGTGTAAAGAGATCTACTGTATTCGCTAAGTTAAGTAATTGTTCAGTATAATGAATTTAATATGTTAATTAATCCAATGTTGCTTTAATATGGAACTGATTTGTGTACAAACATTTATGGGACTTTTCCCCAAAATAAAGTAACATTGAAATCGGTACCACTTCCAGTACTAGCTTCTCCATCACCTTCAATTCATTTTAGATCTCGGCCCTTATTGACTTACGACTCTGCATCTTGCTACAACAAAACAAGTCTCTATCTCACCTCTTAAGCTCCCTTGACTTCCTTTACCACCCTACATTTCCTCTGGCCCCATCTTTCTGAAACCATTGCTTGTCACACTCCCAATCTACTTTTGATGTATTCACCCCCTCCTTGTCTCTTATCACTATGCCCTACTCTGGCCATCTCGGCCCTCTTACTTTCACCACCTGTTCCTGTTGTGAACACTATGTCTTCTTTCTGTTGCTCCTAACACGTATTGCAACCACTTCTGCACAAACTACTCTTCCGTAGTAATGCTGTTGCCTTCGGTTATTGTTGCTTCTGCCTTCTTCCAGCTGTTATCACCTTTGCTCCTCCTGTTGGCATGGATTTCACCTCCATACCAATACCACCAATCCTTGAAACACGTGTTTATAGGTGCGTTATACATGTCATATATCATATCACCACCTTTTGTTAATAGCTACCTGTTTCTTGACGCCACCTGCTTCCTGACACCACTCCCTCCTCTTCTTATCCCTCACCATCCTTAATGACACCACCACCTCCTGGTATTATTACCTCCTCCTTTACCTTAGTAATGATAATGGTAAGCTATTTATATAGTGCTTACGCCTAAGCGCTGTACATAGAAGATACTTACACATCATCGTCATAGCAACCGAAGTTGGTACTCATTTATCGACCTCGGAAGGATGAAAGGCTGAGTTGGCCTTGCCAGGACCCAAACCTGCAACCTGCAGATCGCACAGAGTTTGCAGCAGTGTATGCTCAACCCACTGAGCTATCTTACTGGCTCAGTAATAATAATCCGCTTCACCCGTCTAGCAGGAACGACCTCCTCTTTACCTTAGATGCCACCACCTCCTTTTCCTTTTAGTTATGACAACCTCCTTCACATTAGCAGTCACCACCTTCTATAACACTGCTGCCAACACTCCACGCTCTTCTCTCTGCAGGATTCTTTAGTCACCAGCCTACTCTAAGCGTGAGCCTCCTGCAACTCACCTTGCCAGACTGCACTGTTTTACTTACATAGTTAGGGTCCTTTTACCCCACCCCCACTAAATTCGAAGTGCTGCTATTCGCCTAACCCAACAAAGTTCTGGTTTCCACAAAAAGCAAAAGAAATATAGAATGACATCTGTGAAACGATGCCAATTCTACTATTGCAGAATGTAAGGTTTATAAAGGCCAATTGCATAATGAAAAGCTAGACCAAATAGAAATGGCAACATGCCTTATAACTAGGGCACACATGACATACATTGACTATATATAAATATATTTTAACTTATTTTCTGTTTTTTGGTAAAACGTACATAGTTAAAAAGAAAATTGTTAAAATAACAGGAAGCCCATTCAAGGAAGCCCAGTGGACAAAGTGAGCGGGAATGGTTGGGAGCGCTGTTAACCGCTCCACTCGTTTTTGCAACCATTTTCACCATTCTGGAACTGTTCTTTGTGAAGTTGAAACACACTTCCACACTTAACCACTGTATATCAGTTACAGCGAAACTGAAATCTATTTCAACTCAACTGGCTGTCAACCAGCATGGCCACACCACTTGAACATGTGTTGCACGTTGCTCCCTTCCTTCCTACTCTGTCCCCCGCCGGAGTCACAGGTCCACTACTTTTCTGGCACACTTCTACCACTGAGCAAGCCTTGGTGAGCTACATATTATCTCTGCATCGAGTATGATGACCAAAGACCTTCTAATGTTCTGATTAGGACATCCACTGATGAAAAGATGGAATGGAAAATAGCATTCTGAGCTGGGCAGGAATTCCGGAATGGCCAGCTCCAAACTTTCCATGACGACATCGAGCACCACGCCTGGCCAAAGGCTTCCTTCCACAAATGGCGCTTACAAACTGCCCGATTGCGTGCATGGCGATTCCTCTGGAAATTCTCCCAATGGCAGTGCAGGGGGCTCACAATTCTCATTTCAATGTTATGTCTCTGTGCAGGTGGATTGGGCCCCCAGGCATCATCACCAGGGCCCTAGGCAGCATGCATGTGGGATTTGGTTATTCATCGTGACATACGGAAGATAAAGACTCTCGGAGAACCAAGCCAGCTGGTCATAAGTGCCCCAGGTGTAACTCCTGATGTCTGGCTAGAAGTCTGAAAGAATTGCCAGTTTTGGCCCTTGGTAACTATCAGTGAGGAGCAGGCAGAGGAGTCTTGATAGATGGAAAGATGGTATTTAATACAATTGATAGCAATACAAGGCTTGGAATGTCCTACAGGGCAATGGGGCCAGGGACAAACAACAAACACAAAATTCTGGTGTGGGGGAGTTTTTTGGATCAAAGTGGACCACTTTCTGGTCAATTTGGGACAGTTTGATGAGTTAATTCACTCTGCGACAAGTAGTTTTGACCAATGTTGCTGAATAAATATTCTTTAAAATGCACAATTTGCATCAAATGTTATCAAAAAGCTCCCCCTTGATTACTATTCAAACAGTATCACAAAAGCAATGAATAGCCATTTGCAACTGTGGGCCACTTTTTCATTGGCGCCCGAGACAATTTTATTGCAGTGGTATGGGGGGAAAAAAAATCGTACCATTACACACAACATTCATTCATTCATTCATTCATTCATTCCATACTGATCACCCGCTCAGGGAGCACGCCATAGATTGACAAGCTGAGACAGTTTGTCGGCTAAGCACAATGCATCATTTCCTATTTAACTGGGCAGCCCTAGTACCCTAATGTTTCTATAAACAAACTTGACCTCCTACCTAGTGAAGGAAACATATGTCGTGCAAGCAACTTTTTAAGGCAGAGACATATTTTCCAGGCAGCATACTGAACTGCCACCATGTGTATTTCAAGTGACATACTGTGTTTTGCAGTCAGAGTTAGTCAGTCAAAGCACTCAATATGGGTCATTTTATTAATCATAGTAATATTTTTCATTTTTGTGTTCTATTGTTGTTCCAGCACTGCTATAGACAGTTCTATACACGCCCATTCTAATGTACATCAGCTTGAGTGTTAGGCAGAATCATATGCAGTACCCTTTGTGAACACCACACACAATTAAGACTACAAGTGCAAGTACAAATTCACCTTTGGTACAAGCCTGTACTACAACAGAGTAAAGTGGTAGCAATGGCTGAGCAGCCAGACTTATCTCAAGAGTAAAGTGAGCAGTATCAATAGTTACACAAAGGACAGCAATTACTATGGTTCAAACAAACACTGACTCAAGGTTTCTGAATAAAAGAATATACAATTATTTACACATCAGTTATAAAACATTTCACTATTATCAAGCAGTTGAAAAATCACAATCTTAATACACTACACACCACCCAATGAATTCTGGAAAAGTTAAGCTCAAAATGAAGTGTGAGCAAAATGGCACTCCAGCAATTTAAAAGGGAGGGAAAGACAAAGTTAGGCAAATTTGAGCAGCACCAACAAGTAAGCAGGGCAATCTAGAAAAGGCAACTACGGTGAGGAAATCCAATCAAAGGCCAGGGCCAAAGTCAATGGACCAAAGTCTTTGCAGAGGATCACACAGTTCAGAGTAGTTTGCGGTTAAGTATTTTCCAAGAGTTCAGAACGAAGTTGGTCGGATGAAAAGTTACTTTAATGAATAGAGAAGGAAAAGCCCTCGGATTGGCAAAAGATTTCAAGCACTTTTACCACGGTCAGATGGAATGAACGACCAGATTTGAACAGTACCTTAAATGGAGAAGAAGGCTGTAGCTGAGGCAGACGTTCCTAGCAGGTCCTGCAGGTTCACGGTTCTTGAACAACTGTCGGACTGACACAAAGTAGGAAGACTGGAGGGTCCTGCACTGCCGAGGGAAGAAGTGGATAATACACTAAGCACACCCTATTGTGGATAATCTTATTGCGTATTAGTCGTATACATTTTGTCAAGAGATTGTAACAAATGTTGGGTTAAGTCAAGGTGCAGGGGAGAGGTGCTCAGCCTTGGTACCTAGGCTGGAGATAAAGGACAAAAAGAGAATGTTTTCCTAACAGGAAAGCTTCGTCCCCTGCACACTATCTAGAAGGCCAGAGTCTAATGGTAATTAGAGAGTTAGGTGGCATATAAAAACAGGTTACCACCCTTAATTAACAAAGATGTAAAAACTTTTTAGGTATCTTAAATATATTCGGAATCTCACCAAAGAATTCAATTTGACAATTTCAAAGATATATTCAAAAACAATACAATTTATTATTCATACAAAAATAGTTGGCCCAGAGCGTTTCGAGTTGCAAAGACTCTTCATCAGGGGCATGTTTTCTTTATCTATAACATTTCTATAAAGAAAAGAAACATTTTTAATGTAAACAATGTATGAAATTAAATTTTTCTACTCAAAAAAAGCAATCTTCAAAAACAACTCAATTTTGAAGGCATCTCAGAATTACAGAATGTCACCCAATTTCCTAAATTGTAAACTGTGCAGTACATAGTTCTTATGGACTTCATAATGTAGAAATTCCCTTATCCAGAGGTACCCTGCCTCTCGAAGAGCGGCTTCTGGTCGGACTGAAGCCGACGAGGCGTCTGCCATTTTGGGACAACAAGTGTCTTTATATACGATTGTGTCAAATGACGTCACTCGCGCATGTGCGAGTGACGTCACTGTCATTTTTTGGGATGTGTGACGTTTTTCGCACACGCTCGATTAACGCTGTAGTGTTGTGATGGGCAAGTCATGAATAAATGAAAAGCGTTGTTAAGCAACCGCAAGTCAAACACCATCAATGGCCACTCAAGATATTCCATCTTCCTTGGCTATTTTTAAAGCGGTAAGATTTTATAACAGCTTATTACATACATAAGCATATCCCTAGGGGATTATGTAACTTAATCACTTGTTATCACATGTTCTACTAACCTTTGTGTTGGAATTAATAAGGCTTATGGCATTTAAGTTCATCAGCCTTGAGCGCTGATTTTCAAACACCAGCGAGATAAATAATTAGGACACTGAGACTTTCACCTGATGGTTATAGATAAGGAAGCCTTAACTATGCACAATCCATAGAAATAAATACATCTAAAGGCAGGGTACCTCTGGATAAGGGAATTTCTACATTATGAAGGCCATAAGAACAATGTACTGCACAGTTTACAACTTAGGAAATTGGGTGACATTCTGTAATTCTGAGATGCCTTCAAAATTGAGTTATTTTTTGAAGATTGCTTTTTTTGAGTAGAAAAATTTTATTTCATACATTGCTTACATTAAAAATGTTTCTTTTCTTTATAGAAATGTTATAGATAAAGAAAACATGCCCCTGATGAAGAGTCTTTGCAACTGGAAACGCGTTAGGGCAACTATTTTTGTGTGAATAATAAATTGTATTGTTTTTGAATATATCTTTGAAATTGTCAAATTGAATTCTTTGGTGAGATTCCGAATATATTTAAGATACCGAAAAAGTTTTTACATCTTTGTTAATTAAGGGTGGTAACCTGTCTTATATGCCACCTAACTCTCTAATTACCATTAGGCTCTGGCCTTCTAGATAGTGTGCAGGGGACAAAGCTTTCCTATTAGGAAAACATTCTCTTTCTGCCGAGGGAAGAAACCAGCAGCAGAGCAAAGCAACAAATAAAAGGTGCGCTCCTTAAAACCCCAACAGGGTCCGGTCCTCCTGGCTATCCGGTTCACTGTAGCTGTGCACAGCAAATTCGACCAGAGGAGGGAGGCTTGGCTTGCAGTTTGGCGAACTGGTTGGTCCCACCAGCTCAAGTGGAGCAGATTCCTTGCAGATGTTCCCTGTCGTCGAAGTTTGGAGATTCGGACCCGCTGCAGGGCTTCACCGGGAGGTTCAGTTTTGGTAGAGGTCCTCTTCTGTCAGCTTCCCTTCGGTTCTCTTGATCCAGTGGTGACTGCCTTCTCAGTCGCAGAGACCTGCTTTTTATGCAGTTTCCCCCCATTCACACAGCCTGGCTGTCAATCATACAGCAGGGTGGCTGTCCCGGCGGGACAGTCACCACAGCCAATCACACCGAGTGCGACACGGGTCTCCAAGGAGACCCTGCGCAGGGAGTCTCAAACCCCTCCCTCACATCCTGTCCCCCTTCGACACTCATGCGCCCAAGGAGGGCTTCTGTGCAGAAGCCCGCCAAACGTCGGCGAACAAAGGAACCAAACCTGGTTTTGAGCACAGAGTAAAACACGAGAAAGACTTTTACAAAAATAAATGGCGAATAAACCCAGATGGAACCAAATAAAAGTAAATGTGGTCCAGCAGGTTTAAGTTCGAGGCTACCAAGATAGCCTAAAACAGTAGCAAGGCTATTTAAATAGACTTCGGTAGGAAAAATATGGTAGATACCACTGCCACCAGCCAAGTCTTAATGAAAAGGGAACTAAATAATCTTCCATGAGAAACAGACAAAAAGTGATAACTATTAACCCTTTCCAGAACTCTATGTAAGATAGTTTGTACTGGGTCTGTGGATTTAAAAAGACTAATAAAGTCAATGGCAACTTTACATGTTCTGGGAGACAGTAGTCAGTCCCAGAAAATGGAGCTTAAAGTGGGAAGTCTGAAAAAGACAACCATGTGTCACTGCACTGAAGTTGCTGTGTAACACATATTAAAAAGATGATGCCTATGTAGGTGAAGGTCCACAGTCTATGAACACAAAAATGTAAAACACACAGCAGAACACATGTAAGAGTGGGAAAAAAGGCTCTCACTCTTACCAGGTGAAAAAATAAATCATAGAAATCCACCAAATCTGCTGAGGGACTCAGTAGGTAAGGCAAATTAGCCATTCTGGAGAATTCTCCTTAACACCGAGTATGTATAAATGAGAACATTTCATGATAATAAAAAGTTACCAAAACATTGAAGATGAAAGACAAGGGATGACAATTATAAACGTTTAATTTTGCTTTACTAAAAACTATGTGTGGGCTGAGTCTGAAAATGAAGGTTAGTTTGCTTTCAGCAGGTTAGGGATAGAGGAATATTTTTTGTTTAACTCTAAAGAATAAGGAAAATTAAATGTAACTTAAATAAGGAATGATATGAAATGTGCAATGTGATTGATGGATGTGCTCAAAGCAAAAAAGGGGGAATGTGGAAGCAAAATGTCATAACAATTGCTATTGCTACATGGCAAGGGTATCCATGTGCGTTGCCACTGGGGAGAGGCACGGTGCATAAAACATGGCGATCAGAAGCACAGGGAGGAGACAGTTTTGAAAAATATTTGTAGCGTCCGACTAGATGTGGCAAGAATGGCAAAGTGGGAGATCCACCCCTTAGTGAAGGACTGGGAAAGAAAACACCTGGAGAGATAAGCAGTTGCATGCTTGTTAGGTTACAAAGTGCTGGAGAGGAACAGGTCTCTTGCTCGGGATTCATTTAGACAGGGATACTATGTCCATTTGTTTGCTTGCATTGCAATGAAAAATAAACTGGTGCAAACCAAAAACAGAGTAACCTTTGTTTTTTTGCCATTCATTCCCTGTGCCACTCTGTGTTGCGTCTTTTTAAGTCACTCTTTCCCTTCAGTGTTAAGTCTCTGTAATAATTCACCAGATGTCGTCACTTATCCTCAAGGCAGAGCCCCTTTCAATGAGGCAAGGCAGGTGAGGCTGCTACACAATAGACCCCCTGGGGATTGTATAATGCGGGAGACTCATGGGGAGGGACTCTCCCCCCTCTTCCCTGATAAGGACAAACACATGGTTACATTTAGGCACAGCATCCCCAAACTAACCTTTCCAAGCACCTTACCACCTTTTAACGAACCTGCACTTGCTAGCACTTTTATTTACTACTGTGACAATATACCATTCACTGACTCGAACACTGAGACAAAGAATACCTGGGAATCAAGTACTGACACGACTTCTTCAAGGCAAGGATGCAGAAAAAACACTTCAGTGAACTCAGAGGAGCGTTCTAGCTTTCCAGGAAGAAACCTATCTGTTCAGACTTTAAAAACTGAAGAGGCACTTGACACCATGCCAGGCTGTCCCTGGAACAACAGCTTTTTTGTGGAAGCAGTTCGGCATGGGAGATTAGAAGGGCTGGAGACCGGGATGCAGTCAGAGGAGAAGATGCGTCTGTAGCGGGTCCAACACAAGACCCCGCAGGAAGCTGGCAATGGAGTAGCGCAGCCTTCAGGAGGAGGTGGACCGCACAGTACATAACAGGTGCTGATAGTACAAGGAGCCAAAGGCTGCAGAGCCGCTGCAGAGCCGCTGCAGAGCCGCTGCAGCGAACCAGAAGCTGAAGACGAAAGCAAGCGCAGACCTCAGGAGAGCCCGGTGGTAAGATCCAAGAAGGTACGGGAGACAGTGGGCTGACTGATAGGGGCATGAGAGGGTCCTGGCAACTGATTAAGGGCACATGGGGAAACAGGCAGGAATAAGTCCCCCAACTTGAAAGAAGTGCGAGTGAACTTTCCATTAGCGGAAAATTTCCTCCCGTCAGGGATGAAACCAAAACCACTGTCCCTCAGAGAAGGGCCAAGAACCCCAATGTGAGAAAGTGTGACTTTTGCATCCGAAGATATACAGCCCCCTGTCCCCCGGGCAAGAAGGCCTGCCTTGTTTTTTGATCTCTTGAACTCAGTTATGAATTCTTTTCTGAACTCTGTTTCGAACTTCTGTTTTGAATTATGTTGTTTTTTGCTTTCTTGAGTAGAATCGCATACATGTTTCAATTGTAAAGGTTTGGTGTCAAACTAAATGCCAAATAAACTTTTTTTTTTTTTTAAAGATATCTTTTTCGTGCTGGTAGTAGCCGCAAGGCTACTTACCATGAGAAAATGGTTGAGGACCCCAACGTTAGAGAGCAAGATAAAAATACGAGTCATCTCCTCGTGGCAGTTGGCAAGGTAGTGAACCAAGGAGGGCCAATTCAAAGAGGTGAAAGAGAAAACAAGGTTTGGGACCCAATACCAGAAAGAGATATAAGCCATCTTCCTCCTGGCAGTACTTAGCAGGAAAGTGAACCACGTGGGCCAAGTCAAATAAGAGGTGAAACCAGAATTGGGTGTTGTGGGTGTGAAGCATGATGGAAAGATGACCAGGTGAAGGGAGTAATTCCCCCCGTTTGTAATGAACTGAGAGCAAGATACCAGGAGAAGGGAGTCAGTCTTCTGGTAGCCTGGACTGGCAGTAAGGCCCAAAATAGCCTGGGGAAGAGAGTCATTCCCCCTGAAACCGGACGTTGGGCAAAGAGAGAGATGTTCCTGCCAAGAGGGATTACCACAGTGTTTGGGACTCCACTATTAGGGGAAGGGAGCCACTCCCCCTGACAACATGTGAAACACAAGTTTATTTTGAACTGAACAGAACTAACAAACCAGAAACTTGAACCCAGGAGAAGGGAGTCATTCTCCTGGGATTGGCCAGAACAATACTACTTTACTTGTAGTTTTTAGCTTTACCATTCTCCCTTATTTTAAAAGGGTTTTGCTTTCTCTCCAGACCTAGGAGTGTGTGATTAATTTCACTGCTATCTATATGTATATCTTGTGAAACACCAATATGATTCTTTTACATACTTGGGTATTGCGGAACACTGCTTCTTAGAGGAAGACAAATACTGTGTTTCATCCCACGGATTCCTCTAACTCCCCAGGGCCTTTTCTCCTCCCAGGTGATCCTCCCACAAAACACCACCTTTAAGGTCCAGATCACAAAAGGTCTTACTTTCCTGGGAGGAGACTTTAGGCAGGGAATTAATGAGGAACCCATAGGATTCATCACAATATGTTGTATAGTATTTTAGTATTCTGTGACGATATTGCCTGCTAGTAGTCATTTTTCATGTGTTTTCTGGACCTATAATTGTTTGACTTTTATAACTGTCTAAGTGTACACTTACAATGTAGTCTGCCTCACATTTCTGACCCCTCACAATATATACAGTCACTGAGTTGGTGCAGCACAATCCAATCATTCCCCCACCCCTCAACCTCCACCAAAACCTGAAAGTTAGGGATGCCACCAACTGTCCACACAATTTACAATCCAAACTATAAATCCAACCCTAAATTGTATAGGGGTTTATGTCCAAAGTTCACCAAGTTCTGCACTGCTTTGTAAGTCGGAAAAAGGTTACGAGGAGTCCTGGGGATGTGGAGATGGGTGCAACAGTTAAATAAGCAGTATTCTAGTGAATAAAACTGGCCCCAGCTTTCGGGGGTGCTTGCAAGAACAAGCAGTGGCAAAGCCAAACAAATGTAAATGTGTAAAAAGTTAGGAAAAACTCTTAAAGGGGGATATAGGGGTTCCGGAAAGTACTACTGCAACTCCCTTTACATATTGGGTATCTGACCAGCAGAGTAACCGATTCCCTTCCGACTTCCAGTGCTTGAGGTACATTTTTAGGAGAGGAAGTCAAAGTTCCAAGCTTAAATATGTGGACGTCATTCCATGTTTTCGGAAGTCAAAATAAACTCAAAGTCTGGATGATAATGCCTTGCACGACAAAATAATTGGAAGTCAATCATTACGCAAAAAAAAGACAAGTCGAATGATCCTGCCTTAGCCATTTTCAAGTCTGAGAATAAAACAGAAGAAAAAGTAGCAAATGGATTGGAAGAAGCACCAATTAGGGAGTGGAGTAATTAGGACGACATTCATTCTATGAAAATAAAAATACCATCCGCATACTTAAGAAAACTGAGCAGGCTCGGCTCTAGCGGGGGGGAACCGCCCCCCCTCCCCCAAGGCAGCCCTCTGGCCTCCCTAGAGAGTAGACCATGCCAGTGGGACCCGAGGGAATATGGTTGTGGGGGTAGATTTCACTCTACACATGCAGCAGCAACCTCAGAGATATCATTCTGAGAGGCTGAACTACAGGAGGTCGGCCAGGATGTGTTTTCATGCCCTAGATAATGATGTAGTGCCTGGATGCCTATGGGCGTTGGCCCTCTAGAAATATATAGAAATAGAAATGTATGCCCCACAGCCATGAAATGACCAGGGAGATGGAGGGCCATTCACACCTATAAGTGAGCTTGTTTAAGCTGGCTGCCTACAACTATTTTCTCAAACCTAAAATCACAGTTTTGCTTGCTGTAATTTAAAACATGTTTATCTTTTGTGGGAATTTAGCGGTTTTTCGCATCATGCTTAATAAATGGTTAACTATATCAAACAATAAATGACAGAAGATGTTGCTTGAACACAGATTTCTGCAGAAGGTCCATCATCTGACTGTGGGACCTTACACATTACATTCAAAGTATTTATTCTGCTGCATTAACTACTTGAGTATAAGTAAAAAGATAAGGTTGATAGTAACACAAATGTAATTCTTGAGTGTAGGAAAATAAACAGTGATAGATGCAAGGCTTTGAATTAAACATTACCACTACTGTTGCTCTGCGCAGCATTCCATGCCATAATTTGTAGTATGTCTGTGCCATTACAGAAGGGGACAAGCCATTAACAAATGACTCTTGGTGCTGCCACCGAAAGGTGCAGTCCAATCTCAATTGCTAGGCTATGACCCCTCTGCACTGGAATACAGCAACCACATGAATATTTAGGCCTTGTTGTCTGGCAGTTTGGGAAGGGCTTCTCGCATTGGTGAATGGGCCAAGGCTGATTTGCAAACAATGGTAAAGAAGACTGGGAAGTGCAATGCCAGTGGTTCTAATTGATTCAGACTTTTTCCTATTCAAGCCAGAACTCATGCAATGGAACACAGATGGGATGGAGATGAAATGTGAGGGGAAACACACATCTTATGGGTGTATTTGTTCATTTACCCACTCAATGACTAGCCATGTTAGAGCCCACAGCATTACCACCAACTACCTGCCTCTCGTCACCAAAATGTAACCTTTCTGGAACTCTTTGAGCATGCTCTATCACAAAGTAACACCAAACGCGTTGCTATATAGGTCCTACAATGTTATATCTAAGCATTCTTTTAGTGTTTAATTACTTAATTGTCACTGTAAATGTGCTTCTGGTATGATAAAAAAAAAAAACTTCTTAATATGTGTCTCCAGCCAGTTGATTTTATAAGCAATATCTTTGTCAATGCCTCTGCTTGAAGTACTGTTTTAAACAAGCAATCGCAAAGCCAACAGTTGTTGCTTGTCTATAGGTATTAGACATTTGCCAGGCAATGCCATCGTCTGCCCAGGTACTTGCAGCATTGCTCAGCCCTCTCAGATGAGGTGGAGGATGCATCACCCTCGATGTTCCCCAGCCAGGCTAAGAAAGACATGCTGGGGGCTGGTCAGAGTAGGTGGGAGTGGAGGTAAGTGGGAATGGTGATTAGGGGAGCTGAAGTAAGGTGACTGGGGCGGAGGAGAATAGGGCATAATTACAAGGGAAGAGCAGATGGGTAGGGAAGATGGGTAGATTGATTTTGCAACACTATTTTCTTTGCTTCTTCTTTTGCACTGTACTGCTTTTTTATAGATGTGTGCAAATGTATTTTTCCAGATCTGGGAAGAGATTTTTGCTGGATCTGGGAAATCTGGATTGACGCCAACACTTTCTTTAGGGTGCACCTACCCCCAAACCCAATGGAATTTGGGCCCCCCTTATCACAAACCCAGCCCATCCAGATTAATATTCCTGAAGCCGGGCCTGCTTCTGAGGCTCCAAAACGCAGTCACAGCTTAACCAGTGTGCAATCGATGTACGTCTTTGCCCTCCTGGGTTGTATTTTTCTGATTTTCTCCGGGCTTTTTCCTGTGCGAAGCACAGGCCACGGCCATGCATCACCCTCATTAGATATACAATTACGCAGGTCTGTGGTGTACTTCCCGCATTTGATTATATCTCATAAATAATGAATGCAGTTGTACTTGTATTATCAATTTTAATTAAGCTCCGAGATGGATTGCCGCGTGGCTTGTGCTTAACGCGAGTTAAACAACGAATCTATCATTTTTTCTTGTGCATGAATACACCCTTCAGCGCGTGCTAAGGATCCAGATTTTCTGTGTTCACTGAACAGCCTTTCGATTGGAAAATCTTTACCTCGCAGTGATTTGTGGGGCCTGGGAATAAAAAAAGCTGCATGGTTTTCAGCTCCATCACAAATGCGTGCTTGAAGCGCCTGGAAATGGGGGGCTCTGGTGCTAAAATTTGATGGGGTTTTTTTGAAGGGCAAAGCTGGTAATGTGCAGGATCTCAAGCCGCGGATTGAAATCGGGGTGAGTGGATTATGATCTACCCCGTGCAGATTCCCGAACAGGGTTCTGGGCATTTAGCCTTCTCCGGCGCCCTTGAAAGCGTGGACCTGCTCCCTCAGCACCCTTGCATAAACCCAGAGTGTGATTGGTCAGTGAATTCATCTGCATTTACTACTGGTTTCAAAACTCCCCATCTGTGCTGCAATTATGTCCTTGTGTTAAAAGGGGACAGCAGGGTGAGCATGAAGCTGACAAACTCAGAATTGCCAGCAGACCTCCCTTTATAAGGAAGGCTCGTGGTGTTGAGGAGGAGGGTGTACAGGTGCATGAATTTGCTGGGGAAGAAACTGGCCCTGTTTAGTCATCATTGGGCCTAAAGATGGAGTGAATGGCACTAAAATGTTTCATTTATCTGAACATTTTCTACAGCTCTAGCGGTATCTTAACAAATTCACTGCGCTGGTCAGCCTTGAGAATGGTGACAAGGCGGGAGTCCTGGCCCTACGTTGATTAATCTGCACCATTCATTTCCAGCAATATGTTTGTAGGCTGTGTCCTTCTGAAGTCTGTAGTGCCAGCCCCTTATATGCCAAGCACTCTTCAAGCGAGAATAAGGTGCACAGGGCCTCATTCCGAGTTTGGCAGTAATTCTGCGGGAAATCTGCCAAATTACCACCAAAATCGAGTTAACACTACCACCACCTGGTCCCGTGGGTTTACCACAGGATTGCAAGTGGTGGTAGGACGATGTCATTCCCCATTGTTGGAGTCCAAAGGACTCAATGGGGATTTTTGGCAGATTTACCGCCAGCAGAATTACAGATTTTCAGAGGTTAAGTGGAAGAGTTACCTACAGCAGAAAGCTGGTGGGGAACCAGCCACTTTCCTTCCAAAAATCGGCTGATTTACTGCACAGTAATTTCACCGGGGTAAATCTACCAGAAGTTATAATTAGGTAATGCTGCAAACAATGGCAGTATATCTTTTAATGACAAAACCTGTGGAAGCAGGCACCACCTTAAAATTATAGTATGTACAGTATTTGGACTAGAAAACTGAACGCTGCCACAGACAGCAAAAAGTAAATACATGTAATGCAGACCGAAGGGTCTAAACTCTTTGATGTACTCTGCTCCCTTGCCAACATTGCTGTGACGTATAGACCATTCAATACAACTAGCTCAATTTTTGACACCACATAAGACACATTTCTAAAACGTTCTCTTAATGTAAAAAATGTCCATATTAACAGACAGGCGAGCTGAGCAATGTCCAATGCATTTCGGACTGAAAAGGGCTTCTTCAGGAACTACACATCTGTAGAGAACATGTCAAATCCCACTATTCACAGATCATCAAAAAAGAAAGAATTCAGAAGGAACCAAAAAAAGTACATTAAGCCTCAATATCATTGAGTGCAGTTAAATCTATGTTAAGACCAAATAATTGTAGGTGCATTCCCCAACTCTTTTCATAATCATACATTCCAGAAATGGGAGGAAGAACATCCATCTCTCTTCAAAAAACAATAGATTTTCAAACTCCTTAGAAATAGAAATGATGTGCAAGGAAATGCATACAATGTGGTGGAAATGAGAAATCTAAAAAGCGAGGGGGGCTGAAGGGTGGCAACAGCTCCTTGCTCCATTGCCTGTCGAACATGTCTATTCGCCTGAGACCAGTCCACTATAGTCTTTTTAAACTCACCATAACTTTGCCATAAGACATGAGAAAGGATTGGTGGTTTGAGCAGATGAAAGCTTTGCTTGTAAACATAAGGTATGTAGAAGTCCTGCTCAGAGAATAGCAGAGTTAGTTCAGGAGTAAGCTAGAATGCATGCATTGGTAACAGTCTGCATTAGTTTGGCCTATAATCTTAAAACTGTCGCACTCTTTGCTAATTTCTTCCCCTTCAACTGACACATACCGTGTCTGGCATTCAGTGTAACATTGGTGCGCATCGTGTACATTAGCCCTCATGCCCAGTTCAGGAAATAGATCTGGTGTAAACATTTCAAGTTGTAAGCTACTGGCCAGGCAAGAAACGTAACTTACCCTATCAGTTGCGCACAAGCACATAGTACACAATTTCTTACTCGGAAATAGTCAATTATCACTCGCCAATGGCTAGTGGCAAGTACAAACGTTAAGAACCTAGCAAAACGATGTATTTTGCTCCAGAGATATTTATTTCCAAACGTCTGCCAGTGTCCTTGGCAGGATTAGTCTAGAGATTGGCTTTGGCATGTGCTACCTACAGGTGATCCAAGTTGACTTAAGGAGGAATTGATCCTACCTCTTTTGCTTAATATGGCTAGAATATGGCATTCTGTGCAATCGCAGTGCGTTAGGCCACTAGCCAACCCATTTATATTCTGGCAAGCACTTCCTAATGCTAGGTTTTCTTAATGTGTGTACCTTTACATTTCTACCCTTGTAGCAAAGCAGATCTACATGCAAGGTTATTGGGATACCATTGACCCAAGTGTATTCTTTATAAGGATGTATTGGAATAAAGTAACCATAAGACTGAATGGGAATGAAAACAGAAATCCATGAAGCTAGTAAGATTACTAAAACCTGGAAGACATTTTCAAGGCCTAATTGTTTAGTCATTTTAACAGTAGAGGTAAGGCTCAACGTAATCACTATTTAGGATGTAAAAGTAGCCATTATTCAGTAATGATTTTATTGCGTTAAGGCATACAGGTTCGCAATAATTACATGCACTGAATAAAATGACTGCTAAACGTGAACCTTTTGCACTTTAAATTTGCATGGCCAATTGGAAAGAGCCAACGGTCTGCAAAAACCCCATGAAACAGTACAGGCAGGTGCTTCAAAGAAAGGTTTTCAGGTCCATGATATCTACAAGTTACAAGAAGGGTTTTAACAAATAGGATCAAGAAGAGATAAGGAGTTTGAGACTTGTGGGAGATAGCGGTGTAGACTCTGGGGGAAATTAGCAGGGACTCTGGCCCCTGTCCCGTTCACTTATCAGACGCTGCCGCTGCCCTGATGGCCAAAAGGTCCCAGCAGACCACGGAGCTCAGCACCGGAGCATGGTAAAATGAGGTTCTAGGCATTTCACATCCTGCCAACCAACGTACTATGGAAGATGAAATGGGTGCTGGTGGTCCTCAAATTTCAAGCAGCCATTTCTCCGAACCAAAAGGTCTCTCATAACAATTACCATTTAGCTTATAGTATTGAGTGGAGATTCCAGACTGCCGCCTTTCCCTCATCTTCCAATATGCAGATCTGTTCTTTTTGCACATTGGATATCATGTATTTATTTGGGAGAGGGAGAATTGACAGGGCAATTTGAGAAAGTCAAACGTTGTAGGTTATTTTTACTTGTAAGGCGTACACCTCTCTTTCCCCGACTGCCTCCCCTCCAAGATACTCCAACACCCCCACCCCAATTTACACACGTGCCCATAGACGTCGCCTCAGGCCTGGCCGTTAGCACATCAACGTTAAATGGAGCCATGAATAAGCTCTCTTTAGCCCCATCACAGTCTCCCACATCAGCAGCTCTGTACACCCCAAGGAGCTGTAGTCCTATCAAATCTTGGGTTCTACCCCATGGATAAAAGATTCCCAAATGTTTCTGCCGAACCCGGAGATAGCAGATGGGCACACAGGACCCGGGCACTCAGAACTGCACCCACCAACAGCACAGATTCTGCATCTGCCTCACTCCCGATGCCACTAATGATACCCCCATTTCTTACAGAGCCAAGCGCAGCGAGGCCACCAAAATTGTCAGAAGGTTGTTATTTATGCAAGACCACTTGACATACTCTAAAATAAGGGGATTTTCACCCTCAACTCAATGAATGGTTAAAAAATTAGTGTTTCAATGGTTCTCCACTTAGTTCAATTAATTGTTATTTTTTCTGATTTAAGAATTCAAATGGCCCGTGTTTCCTTACGCCCAAGATGGCCTTTCAAATACATACCTTCAAATATTATTTATGGTGTTGCAACATTGAGAGCTAGGTGAAAAACACTCAAACTAAACATGAGTTTATGAAAATAATCTATTTATTGACACACAGAATTCACAAATAATCTACAAACACACACTTCAAGTTTTAGCCCTGCAGGTCATAAAATAAATAACACTTAAATAGTATGGTTGCTCAACTATCCACTCCGCCTTCAAGACGATCTGACCTATATGTGAAGCATTAATAACACTTATCATTTGCGCAGCAACGGAAGACTATATTGTGGTCTGCAGCATTGAACACTGTCCTAGAAGAGGTGCAGTGTGTCCCAGTATCAGGCAACATGATTTCTTCTTCAGTGCTTATTCCTCCCATTGAACTGCCATCTTCCTTTACAAGAGGCTGCATGGCGCTTATTTTGCATACTTCTACATTTGAACCTTAGTGTTATCCCCTGATTTAAAAGGATGATTCATTTGTGAACTGAGATGAAGATAACACCTTTTCCAGTAATTGATTGGATATATTCTTCATGGTTTCGCGAAAAATCAGGAATGCCCATACACTTTCAGTTCAATCAATCATAGAAAGTCTTGCTGTTATGCAAAAAGTATTTGGGTCAAAGCCAGGCGTACCTCACCAAGATTAAGAAAATGTGTTGCCACATGACACTTTGGAGGTATACTTTGTTTTCTGGGGCTAAAGATGCTCCTGTATAACTGTAGAACTGTTACATTTCAGGAAAAACATTCCAATGTCTTTTCAGAGCCAATTATTTAAAAAACAATGTTCTAAAAAGATTTTTGCAACCATTTACAAAGTATCTTCTCCACAGCTGCCATTTCCATTGAATCTTCATATCTGCTCCACAAAAGAGCCCTACAACCATTAGCCAAAAGTTCACAAAGATGGTCTGTGCCTCGCGTCATAATCATTTAGAAGTAGTTCTGACTCACACAACAGATTAGGCCAGTGGAAATGTCTGTGGTAGCCTCTAACAATTGGTGGCTCTGGGATCAGGGCCCCCACAAGAATCTGCAACCACCAAGTTCGCTCCGTTAGACTAATTCGCCATAAACTATTACTTTGTTTAGTGGAAGATCTGACATTTCCAAGTATTGCGTGATTTGCACCACGCCATTTCCTAGTTTAAAACAAAGCACCCATGGTACAAGTATCTCAGTCATAGGGCTATGCTACTTCCTGGAGGTGTTCCCTTTTTGTCATCTCTAGGCTATTTTCTGCATAAATTGTCAATAGAAATCCAACATTTCTATAGTTGTAATACTATTGCAAGTTTTGATCAAAGCCAACTTTACTTTGTTTTGATGTGGTTGTTCCCTTGCCGGTTACTGATCCTCTTCCCTCGGCCCTGCCAGGCTTGATACTTCAAAACACTCTTTCTCCAAGCAAAACGCCAAATGCTGATCATAAATACCCAGGAGACAATGTACATGGCCACCCCTCCAACTTTCACAAACCAACGAGGCGTGGGCGAGACCAGCTCACAGTAGAGGAGGTTGGCTCCCACACCAATCCGAACGCTGGTGAAAAGAGCCACAAACAGGAAGTCCACCAGGTCGCCGAGGAAGCTGTGATAATGCCCCATTTCACGCAGGAACCAGCGCGCCTGTAGGAAGGGGTTTGTGATCTCACTGCCAAACAGAACAGCATTGACTTCAGTGGCAGATTCACCAAGAATCAATGCCATGTGAATCCCTAGGATGCTCAGAAGGTGGTGCACCAGCATCAGGAGGCGCTCAGTCTGAAAATACACGCACCAACACAAGTCAAAGATGAAATAGCCCAAGGTGAGACACAGAACCTGCACCTGTAGAGCAGTGTTCAGGGACCCTGCAAGAAAAGGAATGGAACAACGATTAAGTCAATGACCAAAGGCACCACAAAAATCAGTGCTAACATCAGTCATGAGGCCGGCTTCATTCTGGCTGACTGATATGATAGAGCATGAGAAGCTAAAGGGTTAAAGCATCTGTTGCTAAAGCATTAAAGGTTTACGTCCAATCCCCCCCCGCAGCACGTTAATGAAAAACCCTGTCACACTATTAAAACATGCAAACAATCTAGAATAAAGACACAATTCCAATTTGAATGCAGCCAAATGAGTTAGGTGTACATTTAAAAAATATTCAGCAATGCTTCTATCTAGTAGGAAAACCATGTATAATCACACCATTTAATGTCCAATAGTAGTCGATAACTCGGGAAATAGTTTTTCATGAATTAACGCCTACAGTCACAATTAAAATAAGCTCAACATATCTCAGTTGGTGCATTCAAGTGGATCCCACACACTTGTAGCAGCTAAGTTTCTCCCCACAAGCTAAAATGTCCTAGCCCAGCACATACCTATATGGGTTTATGTTGTTCCTATCCTACTTTGATGCTATAGTGAGGTTAAGGGAATAGTGCGTCAGCCCCAGGTACTCCTTCCCCAACTTCTCTAACAGCCTTCAGTCACTATCTCTAACGGTTTTTCACTAACAGAGTCTTCACTTTTCAGTGTCCACCATGGAGGCTATGCTAACATTAGGGGCATCACAAACAAATAATGAAGCATAACTTTACTCTGATGGTAGAATCTTTCACAGAGCTAAGCATGCCCGAGAACTATCTGCCCTGCTCGGGCAAATGCTACAAGATGGTATTACGAGATTTCCATTAGACAGTAGACACCGTCACTATCCCTTAGCCAATGGACAGAGTACTTTTTTGATGCTAGATTTTGGCTTCTTGATCGAATGGAAAATAGTTCTGCTCAGACGATGGCAGATTTAGCAAAACCATGTATCACTTTCTTGACAGTCAAATTGTACTGTCATGAAAAACAGTGTAATTATGCTTGCCTGAGATATCTGGCAGAAAACACTCCATAACTTTCCATCGCTCCACCCTATGAAACCAGTGGCAACCACATACTCCTCTGTTACTTTAATGTAGTATCTGGTGTGGGTTGGAGAGTTGTAAAATAGTTCTGTCCATACTGTCCTCTCTTTTAACTCTCCATCACATCTTTGCATTGCAAGACGGGATAACACAGACAAAGCTATACGCCAACACCCTAGGATGCTAATTGCACACAGAAGACACTTGCATCCACCATTAGAATACTCAAGAGGAGGCAAGGCGTAGACAGCTGGCTGCAAGATGGCCATATCATTTGCAGCTCTCTCTGACTTGGGAGACCATTTTCTAAACACAGACCCAAAATCTTGTCAAATCTTTAGTTGAGAAACAAGTATGATACAAATGAAAAGAAGAGCTACATAATGGTACGTTTCTCTATGTGTCGAAACAACTCTTCCAGCGGATCTCTTTGCTCGTCTGGGGTGATTTGGCCCTGACACTGACACGGACCTCTGGAGGTTCCCTGCATAGCTCTCCAGCAACTCACCATGGACGCTCATCTCTGTCCAGAGGTGATACTGTGCTTGTGTCGTGACGGAGTAGTCTTGTCACAGTGTTGGGGCTTGACGTTGAGCAGCCCTCCCAGATCCACTCACAGACGGTAAGGCAGAGGATCATTTCCTGTAGAACGTTACTCTTGTGCGCGACTCGGTGCGAAACCCCGCCACTGTTCGGAGGTGCTACTGCACCTGTGTCATTGCCGTAATGGAGTAATCCTCTGACGGTGTGGGGCTCTTGGGCTTGAGATGTATCAGTCCTCCTGGATCCACTCATAGCCAGTAAAGTGACAGATCTTCTTCCATAGCACTCCACTCTTGTCTGTTGCTGCTACTGGTTAGTCCTCCCATAGTGCTGAAGTACGTAGCAGTGTGACAAACCATGCTACGCCTTTGCTTTTTCAGCTGACGTCTGCTCGACACCAACACCCAATGTTCATTAAGTTTACTACAAAATATGAATTAACATTTCTAATTAACTGCACTCAAGCCCTTAAATATTTACTTTATCTGAATCATTTAATTGACTGATTATACTTTATTTGTTCATAATGGTGGACTCTAAAGAAGAATTTTACAAGGCTACTTCACCTATTGAAATTACATCTTTAAATGTAGGCATGGAAAACATCTTAAGTGAATTAAGCAATATTCGCTCATCTATATACAGGCTAGATTCTCGCTCACTAAGTATACAGGAAGATATCCACTGGCTTAAAAAAGTTAGGAGAAGAACCCATCTCCTTTGTTGAAGATAGAATGGTTTGGAGAGCATGCAACAAAGAATTTTCCAGCTAGAATCTGACGTTAGAGAGCTCAAAGATAGAAAAAGAATGGATCAAATTTGCTTTTATGGAATTCCTGAGCAATCTGAATTGAATGACCCAAAACATTTCTAGAAAACTGGATTCCTAAAGCCCTTGGCATTTCTTTTGCACCACCTATCGAACTACAAAGAGCATATAGAATAAAACCTTGTTTTTCTAACAATTCCTTTCCGAGACCACTTATTGCTTGTTTTTTGAGACGCCAATAGGCTCACCTTGTATTAGCTACGGCTAAGAGGCAATCTCCAAAAATATTTGCTGGTTAAAAAAAAAAAATCTTAATTTCCCCTGATTTTTCTTAAGCTACACAATTTAAGAGGAAGAGGTTCCGGGAAATGGGACCATCTCTTAAAAATATGTATCAGATATGGTTTATTGGAGACTGCTAGTACGATCCTCAGCATTTCTGATGGCCCTACTGAAGAATTTACAGACCCCCCGATAACCATTTCATCCTAATACACTTCCTTCAACCTACTTCTATGGAAACCTCAACCTTGGCTAATCCATCATCGTCATCCTGCTCTAACCAGGATGACTTGCCCCCATTGCAATCCACCTACAAAACGTAATAATAATAATAAACAAGGAAAATTCAATATTCCTCTTAACAGACTTGCAACTGCAGTTTTTTTCTTACTCTTCTGATAGATCAACAGACAAATCTAGATCTTTGATTAAAGCAAGAGAACCTACGCTCACCTCACTGCAGGATTAATTTGTGTTCCTTTCAGTCAACTTCATAATCACTCTCTACGTCCTATATAACTCGGTCTCTAATCTTGCTGCTCTCAATAATATCCTTTCATTTGTTCTTAACTTCTTCATAACATAGGCTTCATTTCTCCGCTACAGTCTGAAAATGCTGGATTTTGTGATCACTCTTTCTTGCGCTTCTATCGTTACTGGATATTTTAATACTTACCTCTTCTACTATTTAACTTTTCTTTTTGTTTTTTACCTAATCATATTTCAACACTTCACTTTTTATCATCTCAATACTTACTTTGTCCTATCATTTCTCCTTTTATTTTATCATTCTCAAACCTTTTTTTACTTTCTTCTACCCAGATGTCCTCCTTTTTGTTTTTCCCCTCATTTGTTGATAAAGTTAATTTATTGAATCCGTTATTATAGTTACTCATGTACAATTTATTAATAACTGTTCTGTGGTTTTATCAATGTGTTTTATTCAATCTTTTGCACTATGTTTAAAGTACTTTCCAAAGAGTATTAAAATTGGCACCTGGAATGTTAAAGGCATCAACCAACATTTTTGATCCCAACTTGCTAAATTCAAGATGGATATTGCATGCCTTCAAGAAACTCTTAGACTCTAAATGAGAAAATAAAATTCAGAGGTTCTTGAATTGGACACATTTTTCTCAAATACCCCCAGGAAAAAAGGCAGCGTTACTATTATGATCAACAAGCGAGCTTCTTTTCACCTTATTAATGTGGAAAAAGATTCTGAAAGTCGCTGGATTATTATTGAGGCAAAGTTAAACAACATATCAGTTACTATTGAAAACATTAATGCCCTGCGGCTCCTAACCCCCCTTTTTGAACGGATCTAAAACAAATGCTTGCCCAAAAAGATCCTGATCACTTAATTGTTTGTGGTGACTAATCAGATTTGTGATTTTGCTCTTGATCCTAAATCAAATGCTAAATGTGTTTTCAATTTTCAAGATGACCTGAATATTTTTTACTCTTGGCGCTTTTGTCACCCTCACGCGAAAGAGTAGACTTTATTTTCCCGTCCTCATCAATCCTTCTCTAGATTAGACCATATCGTTATTGACTCAACACAATTCTGGGATGGGACCCTTAACTATCTATGATCATGCCCCTGCTACTACTTCCCTTGAGTGGGAATCCTCCCCCAACTTTTCATCCATATGGATATTTAACTAATTTCTTTTAAAATATCCTACCTTTACTCAAAGGTCAATGAGTGTGTTGCAGAGTGTTCTTGTGCGCACACACAGTGGCTATGGAGTCTCCCGAGACTGCAGCGAGTCCATTTTCCGTGTTTACTGCAGCAAGGAGGAGTTTTCCCACAACTACACCAACGAGAGCGGAGCGGTTGTAGGGTGTGTTGTAGAGTGTTCTTGTGTTCCTGTGAGACAAGAGACTGAGGAGCCGGCTCGCTGGCTGCTACAAGCCCATCATGCCAAGCACAGGACCACAGACTTGTCAGTAACTAAAACAACTGAACACTGCTCCCCATGTGACAAGAACGAACACTGAACCATCTTCCTCCTGGCCTACGCCCTACCCTAAACCCTCCCCCCACTCTCCCTTGAGAGGAGCCCTCTTTATGGGCAATGACATTGTAATGGCAGCCAATACGTCATTTTCAGATTTACACTCCGTGCCCATTGGGAATACTTCAACAATCCGACATGGAACACAGAAGGGGGTGGGAGATGCAATACATGGTGATGAACAAGTTACCTGCCTGGCTCTAACTGAACACGCAGGCTTCTTGAATATCCCAACTGCACACAGGGGGGGGGGGGATGAGAGGGGCAGTGCAGCAAAAGCGAAAGGCCTTGAAAATAGAGTAATGAGTCAAGCGATGACATCTGCTACTGAACCCGCTGAATTACTGAATAACGAATTGCTAATCCAGCATAGCAGATCTGCTTCCAGCACTCCTATATCAGGGTCACCCGGAGTGCCACCAGAGTGCCTGTACCGCATGGGAGAACTGGCCGCCGACACCAGGCTACTCCCCTTTACTGCTGTTGCAACGTTGGAAGACTTGCTTCTTGAACTAACCTACATTGGACCTTTAATTTACTGTTTAGCAGAAGTAGCACAAAGCCACCCCCTCTACAGGCACCTCCTTCTATTAAGGCACGGGGCAGCACGCACCCGGAGTGCCACCAGAGTGCCTGTTGGCCTGGGGCCGAGGCACAAGGCATGTTCTTTTATTTTTGGTCTCAGTAAGAAAGTTCTAAGAGTTGTGCGAGATCGCAAGTCTTCTCTGCTTCCTCTATCTACTCTACAAGAAGCATCTAGTGTAATGGAACCATTACTGTCTTAAAATTGTGTTATTTGTTATCTCACAATTTCAAAATTAGGGAAAAAAACCACTATCGCTAAAAATGATTCCTTACCTGCTGTAGTTCCACTAAATTTGCGCAGGAACATTACTTGAGGGCAGCGGCGATGCCACTTCCCCAGTCAACTGATAATGACTTTGATCTCTTAGAGTGTGCCCCGCCCAAATATGCTCAAATCAATTGAATAATCCCCCAGACCTGTCCCCTGAAATACACACAGCTGACGGCTAGACTCCTCGCAATCTTTGTTTGGTGAGGAACGCGACAATCATCTTTTGGGAGTCAGAAAGGGAAGTATGGTTTACAACGTGATAAATCACGTAGGAACAGGCCCTGGATCGGTACTTTCTGGACACACACCCCCACCCCCCACAATTTTTCCCTATGGGGAAATTTCCCTACTGGGGTTCTCAGAACATCTGGACCCCAATTAAAGGTTGTTGGAAAAATCAATCCCTCAGTGTAAACGATAATAATATACCGCTGCTGCAAGATACAGCTGAATTGAAATCCATAAACGCCATGATGAGAGATGACATAATGGCTGAATTGAAACTTCACACCAGGGTAACGAATGATATTCTGAAGGCTGTGCCCAACAGTCAAATAACACTCCCAACTTTTGCTGGTCCTGCTGTGTCCCTTATGTAGATTTTGTACATTATAACTAAGTCGAATTTGCTTTCTGCAAAATAATTTTGAATTGTTTACAAATTATTTTTGATTTCAGGGACCCACTCACCTTATGCAATTTAATGATTGCCATTCACGTTAATACTTATATGCATGTGATTACTTCTCCTAGTTTATTTAATCTTATTTTGATTGGTTTTCATATGGTTTCCTCTAACTGGAAAGAGTTTAACATATTAGCTTATCCAAGGTGGTGAAATTTGGTTTGCTCCATTCACAGAATAGAGAAAGGTCATCCGTTTTATACTAATAGCTCCACTAAATCATACAATATAATAAAAGGCCGGAAAAAGTCATGCGCAGAGACTGCCTGCATCATCTGTTGTCACACTAGAGGGAACTGTTTCCTTAGGAAATAGTAGGCCAGCTGCATCTTTGCCCGATGCAGTCATGTCCCGTGTACACTGGCTTTCACACTAATTCAATAATAAATGGGATGCATTTACTAAATATCTTAGTAGAGAATAAAAGAACATAATATTTGATATCTTAATGATTTTATTACCCTCTCTCCTTCCTGTCATTTGTGTGTCTAGTCATGTTTCCTCAGTTTAAGACAAATTACTAGCTCAAAACCTTTTCACTTTAAAACACATTTGTTTAAAAGAGAATTAGAATCTTCATATTGATCATATATTATCAACTTATGTTCATTATTTATATGCACACTACAAAGAATCATTATGTTCTTCATATTTTTGCTTAGTGTTTTTTTTTTACTGAAAACTTCAATACAAATTATTTAACTGAAAAAGAATACTCAAGAGGACTTGTTACCAGGAGCAAGATGTAGTCCATCGAGAGAGATGCAGCAAAAGCAACATCAAAGTGCACTATGTCACAATGTAAAGATGCAGGAATATCTCCTGAAGCTTACATATACCACCTAACTACCATTCAGCTGGTCTTCAATCAAGGATATCCAATTGGCCCCTCCCTAACTCTTTGCAAATCGTCTGAACAATTCAGTCCGGTTCAGCCGAGACCCAACTCTGTGTGCTTCCAGACTTAAACTTAAGGCTGGACAAATCCTGGATGGGGTCTGCCATGAGAACTTCACTACCATTTCCTCCAGAGTCTGTTGCCATTCTTTTCACAATCTTCACGAAAGTGCCTGTAGTCAGAAAAAACACCATAGAGATCCAACTGGGCACCCTCCTGGAAAATCTGAAAGCTTACAACCACTATATAACAATCTAAATGAAGATCAAAACACTGGAGGACTAACTTGAAAGCATTCGGCCCCAATCAAACACCACCCTGAACAGCAAAGCACTAAAGCAATTACAATCCACACAAAATTAACAAGTCACTAAATGGTTTCACCCAAAGTTGAACTACACTACAAAAAGAATCAGTAATTCAAAAACATCCGGGAAAGAAGCAACCTGCCGACAGACAAATTGGCCTACCATCGGCAACTACGGTATTAGACGACAGAAACTAACAAGGCAAAAAGAAAGCCCACCACTCGCTTCATATTGAATCAGAGTAAAATTGCGAGAAGAAGTCTTAATAATCTTCTGAGAATTCAAGTGACCTGCTACTGCAACACCTACTCAGGAACTCTGACTCAGACACAGACTGCAAGGAAGCATTTGTGCCTTGCCCAGCTAAGAGGATGCAAACGACAGAGTCTTGCTGTAACCATCTGCTTTCCATCCATTGATCCACCAGGATACTCTCTCCATGGTCAAATCCAGCAATTCCTGCATGCTCTTCAGAAAGACCCTTGGCCATGCAACATCTACGAAATGATAATTAAGCAACAAGGACCACCACCTGTCTTACTATCCCTTCTCAATGCCTCCCTTGAAAGATCCAACATTAAACCTCTTAAAAAACAATAGCTGACCCAAACAATGCAGACAATAACCTGCCCAAACTCCAATACACTTTTCATTGACAAAATCCTGAAAAACACTGAGATCAAAAACTTCCTCCTTGATACTCTCATTTGCCTGAAACCGTGTTATGTAACAGAATCAACACTCTGGTGAACATGAAACACAATGAAGAACAAGGGAGACGACCCACTGAACTGATCCCACTGGATGGTTCAACCACATTGGACACCACCAGTCATGAGATCTTACCAAAGAGACTAGAGGACATAGAGGTAACAACATGAAACACTCTACCCTGGATCCCCCTCGTTCCTTACCAAAACAATAGAAACATTAATTACCTCTTTCAGATCCTGATCTCATAACCCGATTTACAGAGTATCCCAAGTCGTCAGTGTCTCGTCTCTTCAACATCAACGTGACCACCCATTCCCCAGATCTCATTAGCAACACAGGCCTCACATGCTTCAATGACACAGACATGCAAATCCTAAAGACGTTTACAAACAGTCCTACAATGGCTGTGCTGGACCTCAATACATGTCTTGACCATGTGGACTCTTGGATGACCTCCAACAGACATAATTTGAACCAAATCAAAACAGAACTCATGATCTGCTGTTCAAATTCTCCATACCCCACAGAAATCCCGTGGCACACTACATATGAGCACCAAACACCTCAAAAGAACTTTTCAAGACCCTGCACAACCTCTGTTGAGCCAATACCTCTTCCAAATGCATCGAACCATCAGAATGGTACAACATTTTAGTCTCATTTTCTCCACAAAAATCAGCACTATTCCACAAATCGTCAATGCCAACACTATAGATATGGAATCAGATGACATCATCCGGCCCCTCTCAAGAAGCCTCTCCCCCTCGGAAATCCCATTATCCATTACCCCCTCAATAAAGAAACTATTTGATTCATGCAAAACTAGAAGTTCTTCAAATAACCTTTGCCTATCCCAACTCATTTAATTTCTCTGCCCACTCATCCAAGACCTCCGCTCGTTGGTCAACGGCTCCCTCCTCCGAGGTATTGTTCTAAAACAACTCAAACATGCAGCCGTTCGCAATGTTAAAAAAGAAAAGAAAAAAACTACGATCCAGGAAACTTTCACCCACTTTCAAGTCCCATTGCCAAGTAAACTACCCTAAGGAACTGCCATCGCCCAACTCTAAACATTAATTTAGAGCAACAATCTATTTTACCATCATCCAGGCACATGAAGAGAATCCATCATCTTAGTGACAGACACAAATTGTGCCTGAAACGTAATATTTCTCGTCGTTTTGGCAGCTTTCGACAAGGGGAACCATGTAATATGTGTGTGTCATTTACGCTGTGCAGGATTTTGTAACTCAAATCCTACCTTTCAAACAACACATAATCAATTGCTTTGCCACCTTTCAAATCAACAGCCATCCCCTGTGGAGTACTGCAAGGCTCCCTTCTAGCCCGCACTCAAAATATTCATCTCAGACCCTGGCAGATGTCATCAGCGCCTACAACTTTAGCTTATTCGCCTATGAAGCTAACGGACGAAGCAAAGAGTTTGGCCACCAATTACATTAAATATGCAGGGTTCGAAATTGCTGGGAACTATTATGGTTGTAGCCTAGTTAGCTTGAAACCAGCAGCTACCAGGAGCTACTTTTGACTCCTGTGGCAAGTGGTGCCATCAGACCTAGCTATGCAATATTAATTGTGAATGCTTGGTAATGCATATAAAAGGAGAATAAAGAATTACACCTAAGGGACATTCAGAGCATATTAGATCATATAAAAGTTTGCATCTGGCACAGTTAGATTTACTGCACGATACGCACCAGCTCCTGGTTCTCCACAGATAGCTCCTGACTAAATGGTCATGCCCAATATCCAGGAGCTGCTTTTTGCTCCTGGTCAACCAATCTCAATTTTGATCCCTGCTGTGTGATAAAAGTTTAAAAATCGAGGGATTTTAAAAATGGCTCAATTTGAAACCCACCAAAACGGATATAATCACCTACAATTCGTACCCACTCTTTTGGCTTCCAAACATATGGTTTCTCAATAACTGTAACCTTTCCACCCCCATGTGAACAAAGTCTTAAGTAACGTATTAATTATAATTGAGCAGTTATATTTGACGCTCAATTCAGTTAAGAAGTTAAAAACTGATTTGTTGCCCTTAGATCACTTTGTCACATCCATTACCTCTTGCCACATAACCACATTTCATCTTGGATTGATTACTGAAACGGAGTTTACCTGGGCCTACCCCATATCCCCTCCCCAAATCCACACACTCCAACTAGTCCGGAATGGGGCTGCCCATCTCATCTGCACGTCATACTAGCAATCATAACAATCCATTGGCTTTCCATTCAACAAAGAACCAAATGTAAGGCCCTATGCATAGTACAGCATGCCTACTAAGTAGTGGCCACAAGCGCATCCTGAAAGAATGCCAGAAACACCTTCCTAAGAGATCTCTTTGATCCCATCCTAAACTTGCCTAGTGAGGATAGTTGGCCATGCCTTCGCAAACCAGGATTCTCTTGCACTGCCTTCTGTTGTACATCTGTGACTTAGAATAGGGGCAGAAATGTCAGTTGCTAGATACGAGCCAGCCAGAAAAAGACACTTGCCACCGTAATTCCACATAGCACACCATTTCTTATGTGCCAACAGTCAATTATCACTAGTCAATTGCTAGTGCAAATTTTGACCCCTAACTTGGAAGACCCTTAGCGTTTAGGAAGGCACTACAAACACAGCTGAACCAAACCTTTATCTAGTCATATCTTCAGCTTTCTGATCGCCACATATTTAGGTTCTTGCCTGCAAGAAGTTAGTCTAGGGTGAATGGTTTGCTCTATAAAATGCAGTACATTGTACTGAGCCTTCTAGGTATATGCCTTGTGGAAAATGTAATTCAGAGTAAGCCCCAGAGCTTCATGAAATCCCCTTTTCCAAGATTATGAGTAACCAAACAGAAATAGCCTTCCTTACTCCAATTTCTGGAATAAACTATGCCAATAACTTGGGTGGCATTACTTCATCTATCACACTCTGAAGGTACGACTTTTCAGCTGGGTCTTTTTTCATCAGGTCACTTTCAAGCAAAAACACAGAAACAAAAAAACAATAGGAAAAACGGTGGAGGAGGGGTAAAAAGGGCAAATAAAGGGTGATGGTGAAGCTCTTCCCTTTAAAAAAGTAATACAAAAAAATGGAAAGACAAAAAAAAGACTAGTGATGAAATTACATGAAAGTGAGAACAAACATTAACAAAGTTGAACAAAAATCAGAGGGAAAAGTAAGCAAGTAGATTTGGATTCCAAATGAGGCTTGGCTAGAACTCACCTGGATGGGTAAATGGCCAGGGGCCATCAATAAAACCAACATAAGCAGAAAGAGAGATGATAAGAAACCCGTGGATTACTGTCACTATTCGGCAGTTCCATTCATAACTCCGATTCTTGTTAAGATGGCAAAAGGAGCCGTATAAAGAGAACCAACCAATGAGACTGCAGGCTACCTGGAGCAGAGGTGATGTCATCTTGCTGAAAGGTGCCTGATGGGAAGAGGAAAGAAAAAAGGGAATAAGTTAGGAATGTGACAATCAAAATAAAATCCTAATGGCCTTCAGGGCTGGTGGGTGCTTTCCCACCCCAAGGATGTTCAGTACTAGTAATTCAGCACTGCACATGACGCTATTTGGTTCTACATAAAACATTATGTTGTCCATCATAAAAAACACACCCACCACGGAAAGTCATGAACACAGCGTTTTGTGACCGTGTATTCGGTATCAAGCACTGTACTATCTGAGCTTCATGTAGCAGGGTTCTCCGCAGCTCCTACCCAATTATGTGCAAATAATGATAAACTATCCATCCCAAAATACAGAAAAGACTAGGGGTGAAGGCGGGCTAGTGCCATTAGCACTATTAGACACACAACTACATAACGTACTAGAGAAAAATGTCAGAATCAAAAACAATTATGCATTTTAAAGGATGCTAAAATGCCCTAATCAAAAATAAATTACAAGAGCATGTAAATTCAGACTCTCCTCACTCAAAATCTAGTTGGCAAGAACATAGCATGTTGGCAAATAGCAGCATGGGGCGGTATTAAAAGCCCAATTAACATTCCAATTTCACTTATATTAATGGCTTGCCAACCCTGCTCCACTCTTCTACCTACAACATCACAAATCTTCCCAACCCAGATCTACATCTTTGCTCACACCAACTGTGATCCCCAAATCTCACTCTTTTACTGCACCTCTATACCCCAAGTATTACAGTCACACTCTCCACAAACCTCTGAGCAGACTGAAGTATATAGCTTTTAAATCAATCATATAGCTCTACTGTATCTTGCTTCCCGTCAACTACCCCTTCCCACAGAGAAAAACCTGGATTGCAAACTCTGAGTATCACTGCGCCTTCTTTGCCCTGCCTCCCTTTCGAAATTACTATCCTAATCCTCAAATATCCCTGTTCAATTCATCAACAAATCCAGAAACTTTCTTTTAACACACATTGTTTCAGTTGTACTCTTCTACTCAGAAGCCTACCCCTTGGGTCTCCTGCCGCCACAATATTGTGGGCCACTAAGAAATCACATTAGGGCTGCCTCATTTATCCAAAAGATATCAGACAAGACCCCACAGGCATCTATGCCTACCTTAGTGTCCCAGAGTATTCCAGATATCACACAAACGCACGTCTCCTCTTCTGCCTGCCTAGAATCAGAATTCCACAACCCACAGCTCCAGTCTTAGTCCCCATCCCACTCTGAACTCTCCTGGCTCAATCTTGCGCTGCATTACCCAACCTCTTCCAGTAACAAGGCAATCTCACAGTAATGTACCAAGAATCAACAAGCAGGTCCCCTTCTCACTGGTTTCCTCAGGTCTAAAGTGACCAAGCATCACAGATCTGCATGGTCACACTGGATTTTTCAAGTCTACACAATTTAGCTTTGCATTTTGCTGCATCTCGACATATTCTTCGAAATTACTGAAATGTGCCATTTTTAGAAGCTGGCGAGTAACCAATTAGTGCCTCCATTTGACCCATGCTTGTTTTGGCTACTGACTGCATAGGCAGCAGAACTTGCTCTGTGGACAGGTTTCACCACCCTGAGCCAGCGATGTCTGAAAGTAGTCAGTTGGAGCAGTGCTCAGCAAAAAAATGTTCACACTGCGGCAAACTTGAGTATTCATTATACTGTACACACAGCACGCCATTTCTTAATCGCCAAGAGGCAAATATCACTAGCCAATGGCTAATAGCGGGTGCAAATGTGGCACCCTGTCTACATACATATTAGTTGTTAAACAAGTATTTATATTTGCTCAGAAAGATTGATGCAGCAGGACATTAGATTACTACAGTACAGTTTTGTGGAGCAGCGATGTATGTATGTCAGCAAATTGCTACTGCTACAAACTGATCAAATATGCCCTCTTGCTATATTTAACTCAAGTTTAAGTCACAATGCTAATGTCACATAAACATGCTGTAGGAAATGGTAGCAACATGGAAGTAGCTTTGTCAGAAATGAGTGGATACAGCCCTAGATGCAAGGGGTGTATCACCCACTTTTTCCTCTCTAAAAATTGGAAAATACTCCCAACAAAGAAAATAGGGAATAATATTCACAAAGAAAAACAGGAAACACCCACATGAGGTTGTCCCCCACTTTCACCCACACAGCTCAGATATGTTCAGATCAGTAGTACCCAGTCACAGGAAGTATTAACTATTATTACTGCCTGATGTGAAGAGGTAGAAATGTATCTTGTAATGTGCATGAATAACTAGGTGCATAAAAATGTTATTTACAAAAACATGTTTTAGAATTAAAACATTCGCTTATGATATATACTCCCATAGAGAACAAAATGTACTCCGTAAAAAATACTTTCAATGCCAACTTTGAAAAATAGAGAGTAAAATACCCCCAACTACAAAATATCAGAAGCATTGAGTGGATATTCTTCTTTTACCTCAAGTTAAAGTTCACTTGTCAACTTGGGTTGCTCCTGGGGTCGGCCAATTTTTCTCATTTCATAAGTGAAAATAGCTTTCGCAAGGTTTCCGAAGTTGCGGCAACAGGACCGCCAAACCAATACAAAAATTCAGTTTCTTCTCCATGAGGAGTACATTTTCTGAATCATGATCAAATATTTATCGACCACTTACAAAATCACGTTTGTTGAATTTTTCAACATTTGTATCTGCTTAAAATTCTCAAGTTATCCACGCTTTACCCCCTCAAACCACAGCTATAACTATGTTTCAAATCTATTTATTTTGTCCAAAGAGGTACGTTGTCATTAAGACCTAGTGGTCTAAATCATTGAGGTGTTCAAAAAACTGTATTCCATATAAGCAAGCTCAGCCAATCAGAATATTGCATCGAATAGTCCTGAGCATTACCATCGGATGTACAGCCTGGTGCAGCTCAGGAAAAATTCCCTTTGGGGGTTTTAGATTGTACTGCTTTTCCATGTTGGTTTTCCTGACTCTGTCATAATTTTTGTGTTCAGAGGGACTTCTACTGAGGGCTCCCTGCCAATCCAACCTTTTTTTATGGGCTGTATTAAGGTTGCCTATATGGTTCCTATTTGGCTCTAAAGTGAATTACATAACCCTACAATAATGTTGTACAGTAGGCTGGTGGGAGGTGTATTAATTAGGACCATTCTCTTCTGGCTTGCTGCCCAGCCATGCCCTCTGAAACACCCCGACTCCCTTGGTCGAGATCTTACACCACATAGGTGCCAACTCTGTTAGTTCTGCTCCTGCAGGTGGGGCGCACTCCTTTGTTTTGATCTCTGGGTCAGTCGCATCTCTGGGTCAGTCGCTAGTCCAGGTATCAATTCACTGGTTGTCTGGGCCCTGCAACTCAACTGGGTTGTTTCGCTTTCTGGTCATTTCAGGAACCAAACTGAGTTCCAGCCTCTGTGCCCTTGGGGGTAGGGTATTCTAGAAACTCACCATCTGGAGTCTGCAGATCCCCTTTAACTGCATTTCTCCATTGGCTTTCAGTAGGGCTTCTTACTGCCTTGGCACTTTGTTCCGTTGGTCTCCTGGCCTTCAAACCTGAACTCTTCATGGTCTCCACTGAAGTCCTGTGGGGTTAGTTGCACTTTCTTTTCTATGCACCAGACTTCATACCATAAGCACAGTTCTGCCTATTGGATAAACTCTTCAAAAATTATTCTTGGTACTCATCTGCATCCGTCACCCCCTCTTGGGTCACTGGAGTTTACTAACTAAAGCTAGATTTTTAATTGGTATTCTGGATTTTCTAGTAACTTTAAAATCAATGCATTGCACTCCTGTCTACAGAAATGTACAAGGATACTAACTCTGCCTATGGTTACCGTGTGTCCGAATTTTGGCAGGTCAGAAGGACACAGATTCCTTTCCATTTTAAGCTACTTTAATTTAACAAAATGATGCATACTCCTATCTTTCCCTAAACTATGGGTGTTCTCTACCTGACAAACTAAGGTGCTAGTCAGTTGTCGGTGCAAGTCCCAACTCAGATTCATTCTGCTGGCCAGAGCTACTCTATTCTGGCCCTACCACTAAGATAATAACTAACGGACAGGAGAATGAGTCTTCTCCGGTTGTATGCGTCTTCTCCAAGTTCAGTTCAATGCAGAACTTGTAGATATCGTTCTGCCACCACTCTCAAAAATCTATACAGTTTGTTTACTGGACTCTCCCAGTACTCAAAATGTTGCTCTACTTGGTTGCTCTTTTTTCACTCTGCTCTTCTGTTCCTTCATGTATTCTTTTTCTCTCATAGAATCTTTCAACACATTTCTCTTTACTCTCACAACAGTCTTTCCTGTCTTTTGTATTTTCCTTTTCCTCCTGTTGAATACAAACAGTACATTTCCAACACTCTTTTTCACTTCTTCTAAACTGGGACGAGTAGGAACATTCCAGTAATGATTGTTGCTCATTATTTTTATAACTTATTGTTGACTGGGTAGGTGTGCAACAGTAGCTTTTGTAATCCTGTTTCGTTATCTTTAAGTCCCCTTTTGACTGAGACAAGTATGTGTTTCCCAGTAATGCTTATTATTCTCTCTCTGTATCCTTAAATCTTCCATTGGACCAAGACGAGTATTTGTGTCCCGGTAATGAGTATTACTCTCTCTCTCTCTTCCCCCTCCTGTGTCTTCAGTTGTCTCGCTCACATGTGGTTCATAGGGGTAACGTCACTGGGGTGCTGCAAGGACTGGGCATTCCCTCTCTTCATGTCAGGATGGCTACTCTTGCTGGTAACAAAATAGTGTGTTCCTATCGGCTGCACCCTCCTTCGCTTTGTTCATCTGTTTCTCTCCTATGGTCTCGGCATGGTTTAAGGACCAAACGGTCCACTGCGTCTCTCCTGCAAGTCATGCCATCACCTTTCCTTTTGGAATCAGGATGTCTTGCGGTACGCACTCCCTTAGCATTCTCCGCTCTCCCTACCCAACGCAGCACGTTGGTAATTTGCTTTGATTCTCTGTCTTCCTGTATGCTCTCTCGCCGCTTCAGGTTGGGGCGTGGCTTCCCATTTTAAAAGCATTGCTTTGGTATTTTCTCCTCCCGGTTCTCTTCTCCGTGACAGATGTTGGGCATTCCAGGACTCTACCATCTGGGTAGCATCAACTGATTTGAAATTTGCAGTCTCCCTCCCCCCATCCATCCCTCCCTCCATCCCTCCATCCCTCCATCCATCCATCCATCCATCCATCCATCCATCCATCCCTTGCCTTCCAGTTTTAGGACGTGCTTGTCAGAGTAGATTTTCCTTCTTGACTGAAATTCTCTCCACCTGCGAGTCCAAGAGCACTTTTTTTTTGTTCCATTCTCCTTTTTTCACACTCTCACATCCCTTTACTGTGATCTTGGGAACCCTTTTTACCTCTTTTTGGTATACTGGTTTGGAGTCCTGCTTCCACCCATATTTTCTAGCATCTACATTTTACTAAAGTAGCACCAGCACTTTCTGTGCAGCATTACTGGAAGCTCCCAGAGCCGCCACTGTAATGTAAAGGGGGATATCTTTTATCCTACCTGTATTTTCTTTGTGAGATCAGAACACCCCACCTTATGTGGAGTGCTGATGGGAAACATTGTCCCCCCTTCTCCAGTAACTTTGTTACTGTGACAAGTCCCTCTTTTCAACCTCATGGCAGTGTACCTTTTACACAACTTTCTGTGAACTTTTATCAAAGGCTTTCATCGCGGCTGTGGTAGGGGACACAAGGGTCACCATTCACCCAAAAGGATGGCTGTAATTTTTTAAGTGCTGAACAAGATGGCTTGTCTTTTCCTAGGTCTTCTTCTACCTAACCGGGCGGGGGACGTTCCTCTAGTTCCTTTGTCTTCGCCTGCTTCCCTTGCAAAGCCTGGGGAGGGTCAACCAAAACCCTGCAGTCCTTTGTCCTGCAGAGTGCCTGAGAGAATCCAGTCCTGACTGGGAGGCTGGCTGTCTCCATTGGACAGTCACCACCAAAGTTTGAATGTTGCATGGGATAGGATTGGTGGGCCAAGCCAGTCTACCTGCATAAATGCCAAGGTCCTGGACCAGAAACTCAGAGCTGACCACTGGAACAGACGAATCCGAAGAAGCCCGAACGAAGAAGAAACCAGCCAATTCCATCAACCGCCAGAGCCTGCTGAGTAACCGCTGCTGTCCCAAACAAGACAACATCCTCCCTTGGACTGGTGGGCCTAACCAATACCAAGATTAACTGTATTTTGTGCCATCCCTGGAAGAGCTGCGACCTTCACAACATGCACTTCACCAATACCCAGGGTCCTGTGCCACTGTGCTGTGCATCATTGTCTGAAGAACGAATCCGCCTGAAACTTTGTGGGCACCTTCCTTGACCTGCAGGAACTCATTCCAGCTCCCCAAAGTCCCCTCACATGAGACAAGGTCTGAGAAGAGAAGAGTTTACTGTCACGACATCCGTCCTTCATAAGAGCCTGAAAAAGTTACCAACAAGAGTGTTACCAGGCATCCGTCTGCATGACAGCTGTCGCCAGATTCACCAAGGTTATCTTCTTCTGTTGCCAAGACCGAGAAACCTGTGACCGATTATGATGCTGCCTCTCCACTAGAACCGTCCTGCAGTAAAAAGTTCTTCATTTTAAAGGTACTGTCTTGCTCCCTGCAAAACTTACCTGGGGATTTGCTTGCTGATGCTGTATTCCTCGGGGCTGTAGATAGATGTATCTCACACCCCTCCAGGGGTCCCATAGAGATACAATGGGGTGGGCAACCCATTGTACTCTCTCCTGCCTTAGGACACTGGTCCTTGAAGCAACTACACAAGGAAACACCTGAGGCTTCCTTGACTTGAAAAACCTAACTACCTACCTGTAAACCCAGAAGAGATCCTGTTGAACTCTGTCCCTTTTGAACCTTGAACACTGTATCATGCTCAACTCCTAACCTCTGGTGGCCTAGGGCCCCTCTGAACATTGTGAGACTCTCATAAACTAGGGTTGTACTCGAAGGTAGGTTGGAACAAAGTTATAAAAAGTTATCACAAATTGGAAAAGTTTGCATATATGTTTCAGACGGATTTACCAAGAGATTTGTTACTGTATAAGTTATTCTGAAAGTTACACCTATGGTCTATTACTTAAGACACTTTCAATTGTGTTCTACATGTGTTAATGTGTTTAGTACTTACTTACCTTGCAAATACTTAACAGTGTGCTTTATTGTATATATTAACCCAAGGACAAGTTATCTCGTCCTTAGCATTACGTTTGTGTTGCCAAGGACGAGATAGCTTGTCTTTTTTGGCACGTCACTTTGTGCGATCCCTGCACAAAAGTGAGATCCAACCCCTGGGCTATGTGAGGAGGAGGTTCCTCCTCACGGGCCGGGGATTGGATTTCTTTCAGTTTCATGTCAGCACGGGTAATGTGTGGGGACGTGAAACAAAGTAAATTTCACTGCAGCAGCCATTTTAGGCTGCCGCAGAGAAATGAGAAGGTCAGTCTCCACCTTTCTCTCCCTTGATCTGCAGCATTATTGTGCCGTTCAGATCGAGGGAGGCGTTGTTGGAAAGGGGAGACTCTATGTAACACAGGCCAGGAAGAACTCCAGGACGGTTGGAGGTGATGTCCCCTGGCCGTGGGCATCCGTTTCCCATGTGGGTCTACCATCCCCAAAGCACAGCAGCAGGGTCCCCATCCCTCCCCAGGGGGAAATTCTGTAACGCAGCCCAGCCAGCGCTCCAAGATGGGCGGGGGTGATGTCCAGGTGATGCGGAGACAAGTAGCCAAAGAGGTTACGGGAGCCTGAGAGACCCGACGAAGAACCTACCGGTACAAGGTAGGAACATTGTGATTCACAGCTGTGAAAGCCATCACGATTACGAGACTGAGAAACAAGAGTGTGCAAATAACTTATGAAAGAAGGATTAGGGACGAGATGTGAACACTGGAATTAAGGCTGGGAAACAACAGAATGTACAGAACTCTGGCAGGACATGGTGGAGAGCCACCCTGTGTAAACAAGTTGGGTGAAAGCAAATAACCTGTGTGAAGACTTTGGGGAAAAAACAACAAGTGGAAGGGGGAAGTGTCTTTTTTTGTTTGTTACAAGAGATCCTGGAGGAATGGAAATATTCCCAACAAGAGACAGTTTTCTTTGTTAACAGGAGAAACTGCAAAACCCGACTTGGATGAATATACTGCTTTCTGAAAAGGAACTTTGAAACCCAAGAACAAATCAAATATAGAATTGGGCCAGGCAGATGCCCTGCTGAGGCTATGGTA
Organism: Ambystoma mexicanum; assembly: GCF_040938575.1. Lineage (NCBI taxonomy): Eukaryota > Metazoa > Chordata > Amphibia > Caudata > Ambystomatidae > Ambystoma > Ambystoma mexicanum. The sequence continues at coordinate 151,035,811 of NC_090931.1, forward strand.
CAAAGTCTCCCATTTTCCTTTTAGTTGGATGCTTTTCTATTGTAGTAGGGCCAGTTAGTTGAATAGGATTCAGACCGGATAACTTTATTTTTGGACTTAAAGCACACCCTTAGCTTTCGTTTTGTTAGGGAGGGAACTTCCCTCATAGATATGGGGCTAGTTAGTTATTTATATGTTTAATTTTTAACAAAATCACCTCGACATGACTTCTAATTGTCCGAGTCCTCCTGCCTTCACCACAGTATGCCGTTATTAAAGAGTATATTTGTTTCAGTTATCTGTGTGGTGTACTCTCTTGGTGTGGCCATTGGAAGCCTAACTGTACCTATTCACTTGCTTACCTCTCTGGAGTGAAGCTTGACCGCTCTGCCAGTTACCAATTGAGAGTTTGGTCTGTCTTCTGGGGACATAACTATGAAAACAAGCAGGATTATACGATTGTACAGCCCTCACCAAATACCTGTGAAAAAATCTCCTTAACAGATTCTGAATGGAGCACTGCTGGGGGGGCAGGGAGGATCAATTGATCCTTTCATTGATGCTAACCCTGCTCAGCCATCGGTGAAATGTCACCCTAGACTAAGGAGGAGCAGAGGAATATGGAGGAGAAAACTACGATTAATCAGGTAAAAATCTCACCCTGATTTTCAAAAAGATGCTGGGGGCTTCCCTAAAGGATGCATTATCAGAAAGGATCAAACCTATGCAACAGAATGTAAAAGGTCTAGAGCACCTGTTGTATAGTAAAGGGCGCCAACACCCGAGAGAAGGTAAGAGTGGTGTCCCCCTGGCGATAAAACCACCAACCTCTTAAAAAAATTAAAAAAAAAGCTACGGGGGTGGACTTGAGGGGTTTCCTCCCACCCCGGATAGCTATCTTCTCATACCGACCCAGGCCATAACAAACAAAGGTGGCGCTCCCCTCTCAAGGCGGGATGTCCTTTTAATAAGGTCAGGACGACTTTCTTAGGACAAAGGTTTAGTTTTATAATCCCCTCCCCTGGGAAGGACAAACCTGGGGCCATAGGTTCGCTTCACCAGCATCGTTTAGCATTGGAAGGGAGGATACCACATCAGATGAGAAAAAGGAGTTTAAAGCACACTGGAAAATAGCCAAAACTAACAACAGCTGACAAAGAGACCCTGTTAGGGTGGGTGGAGAGGAGATGTTTGCCCCCTGACAGCATCAGACATCCGAGGTCGATAGAGTGCACTGTCTCCTAGAGTAGCAGAGTATATGAAGATGAGGTTACGCAAAACCTTGGAGAAAGAGGCACTTCAACACCTGAAGGCAGAGTGCCCCAGACCGGTTCTGAAGGGTATGGTGGAGGAAACACCCGACCTTGAGCTGCGCATGCTCACATTTGAGGCCAAGTGTAAGGAAGGCATGGTATCAACAGTAAGACAGACACAAGTGACAACAGTTTAAAAGGTGTTTATTGCACCTCAGTTGGGTTTGGACAATACATATCTAATCCTAAATCTAAAGATGGGAGGAAGTTACGACAATCAAATAATAATAATGCAGTCCTAGTGGTGTCTTGTCAAAATAAAAGGCCTATATTAATAAAACTATTGGCAATCCCTACCTTTAAATACAAAGAGTGTGGGAAACAATGTTATGCAAAAGAAAAGAGTACAAGAAATGATGTCAGGCTATTCAAGCTGTTGGCTTCCCTTCCCCACGTTTTCAGCACAGGATAAGGCGACACACTCGAGCTTAGCACAGTCTCTGGTTTCTCTAACATGAGGCTGGATTTAAAAACTCCAACATCATGGCCTTCTGCGCCAAAGTCTTTTTGCTGTTCAAATTCTCTTCTTTCAGAGGGCCTGATGCAACATAGAAATAATAAAGTACGCACACTTTTCTTCGGTGATTTACTGCTCACAGTGGATCCCCCTCCACCTGGCTCAGATCCACTTTAACACAAAACTCGTATTTCACATATACACAATCTTCTTAGGATTTCCACATATCCAATTTCTCGCCTGACTCACGGTACACTGCGGGTCCCACCTCCCCCCCCCCCGCTGCTGGGCTCAGATCCGTTCTAACACAAAATCTTCAATCAGTCTCCCTCTGCCAGACCCAAACCAATTTATCTATTGTAACACAAACTTGCTTTAACACAAATCTTTCCATCTGCCCGTCTCATACAAACCTTATGTACTTTGCCATCGACTTTCTTTACTGTATCAACATCGAAGACTTACGATTGTGCACAGGATTTTGCTTGACTCATTCAATTCACAATCCTTTGTCACTCTTTCACTTTTGTCAACTCTCAGCTGGACACCTTACAGAGATCTTCGACTGAGCATGCACAAGGTGCAGGACCACTCTGTCAAAGGTATTGTATATCTTGGTTTCAAATTCCAATCACTCATCTGCAGCTCAACTTTACTCATGTTGCTCACCACACGCTTTTCATACAATGTTCCTTCCAGAACTCGTCATACAAAGTTGCCGCTTGCAACCTTAGCTTCAACACAGACCGGTCTTGTATCAGTCTCCCCAACTCACCAGCTGTGTTGATTTCACCAACGCTCCTTTTTTGTTGGAGCCAAGGACAGTACCACGGAACCTGGTGATTTTCCCCCCGCCTTGATTATCGACGCAGGAGGTCCCGGGTACCTTTGACACACAATGCGTGATTCCTCAGCCTGGTTTCCTGTTCTTAAGCTTTCTATTCTCGAGTGAAAGTAACGGTTCCTTGTCGAAAAGGTCAAGGGAACTTCACTCCTTGTGATCCCCTTCAGTTTGCGGTCTTCCTCCTCGTGTTATAATGCCATCTTGGAACTGCTGATTCCTCATGTGCTTTGCCTCGCTCAGAGTGTGCTTTCATGCTCCGCCTTTTATTCTTTTGGGGAAGTGTAATGGAAGTCAGGTGTGCGTGATGGTCAGTAATTGCCTGACCATTGTATTGGGACATGTCAGGTATACGGCTCGGGTGTTTGTCCGTTTTCTCTCATAGAGGGCTGTCTGGAAGAAAGTGTTTGTGTTGTGAAAAGTAGAGGGGGTGGGGGTTGAGTTGCTAAGTATCCTACACGCTATGATGGGGTAAATGTGTTACAGGGAAGGGGATACCGCGTCTCACCATCCAGTCCTCCAATCCCACAAGACCACTCACCCAGGTGATCCTATCGCACTGGTTTTCCAGGAACTGGATCCAAAAGCGATGGCTGTGTCCTGGCCACCTGGATGACAGATCCCCAGGGACTAGTGGGTGATACACCTTCTGGTTTCTCAAACAAGTCACAAAAAAAAACCACGAAAGGGATGGATGGACCCTGATGAAAAAGCCAGGATAAACTATTGGAACTAAGCCGTTCAACTAATGAAGCAGAGTGTGGGGGTAGATCCCTCGCTTCCGCAGGAGCCTCCCCCTGGAATGGTCTCCCTGCCCCCTCAGGCTTGAGCCGGATTTCCTTAAGTTCCGGAAGCTCCTCAAGACCCTCCTTTTCTCTTCTTCCTTCCCTATCCCACTCACCTGCTAACACCCCCATCTGCCCCAGTGACTGGCTGCCTGGTTCCCTCCCGAGTTCTACAGGGAACCAGGCCCCCTCGCCCTGTCCACCCCTTTCCACACACTTATCATATGTTCCCTCACTCTATGCAATCCCTGGCACTTGCCCACCTGCCCCCCCCAGCACTCGTCTGGCCCGTAGCCCTCCCTCAAACCACCAGTATCTCGACTCCCTCTTTCACCTGCACCCTCTACACTGTGCCCTGCACTTCCCTTCCCACCCTAGACATTCAAATTTTGTGCAGACCTACACTCCCCCCCACCCCCAACTCCCCTCTCCCTCACACTTCTTGTTACTGCACTTGCACAATCCGAATGTCACAAGGCCTAGTGGGACCCACATTGTTATCTTTCTCTCTTGTCCCCGCCACCCACACCATTTGTTGTATAGGCACTTTAAAAATATGCAATAAATAAAAAAAATAAGATAATGGATCTAGGATAGAACCAGAGATCGGGGGAAGCAGTGGATGAAGCAGCACTTGCAAACTGGGTTCAAAGGGTGCAATGCCTTCTAGGTAACGCCAATGGCACTATTTCGACTGAAAGGAGTAGCCTCTTGCTCAAGATCAATTTGAAACAGGGTATGTCTGTCAGGAAAGGAAGCAAGCGATGGATATGGCAGGGGAAATGTGCACAAAATACACAGTAAACAACCTTGAATATAACAACGTGCATTCAATACCCAAGACTCGTGTATACCACTATATGAAAAGGAATGTAGGGTAAGCACTTAGAACCTCCTTATGACTGAAAGGAAAGTCGGCAAACTCCTTACCCACTATGCTATTACAGATACTGACAGCGCTAAGCCCACGTAAAGGGCAAGCAGGGACAGAATCTGTAAACTGACACTCTAGATGGTACTGAATAAAGAATTTGGAAACAGTACTCACAAGGACCGGAATGACCACATGAATGCCAGTACTCACGAAGACCGGAAAGACCACTTGGATGTCCGTATTCACGAGGACCGGAAAGACCACTCAAAAGTCAGTACTAACCCACAACCCTGTAAATCAAACAAGAACCCAGAAGGCAGTAAAGGCAAAGAGTGAGGATGACTAAATACCTAAACCCAAGTCAAGAGGCAAGAAGGAATAGTACAGTGTGGAAAACAAAAGATAATCACACAGGAGCTAGTTACAACAGCTTCCCACACCTAATAATAAAATAGGAAATAAATGTAAAAGTGTAAAGGAAAACATGGCATGGATCCCAATAGAAGGCAAGGATCAGGAGCAGTGAAAACGATATCAAAAGGGAAACTTTCCCACCCATCCAAGGTGAAAAGGCAGGAAACTAAACCTGTAAAGGAAAGATTAATGCAACAAGTCTTTCAGTAGCAAAGGACAATTTCTAGGAAACAGTGAACACAGGCAATTGGGCTACAGCAAAAGGAAAGCTCAGAGAAAGGCTGCCTGCAGACAGAGAAAGGGAGAAAGGGATTTCCAAAAGGCAGAAATCAATTAGGCATACAAATACGAATTCCAGGACAAGGAACAAGAAACACTAACTAGAAACTGGGCACAAAAACTAGGAACCAGGAACAAGGGACCAGTCAAGACAGGAACGCTGCAACAATGACCAGCGCTGGACTGAAGCAGACTGAGGCTTTTAAAGCTGCTTAACGAGCACACCTCAGGCGTGTCGCCTGCTGCACCTGCAGCCACAGGTGTTGCCTATCCTCCACCCAGCCTTGTCCTGCAAGGGAGGAGGTGAGGCAGTGAGCCAGGCATTCTGGGAAGCATAGTCATTTGATTAAAGCAGCAGTAGCATGCTGGCTGCCAAAAACCTGGAATGGATCCGGAAGGGAAGTAATTTGGGAAATAAGGTTTTAGCGCTCCCAATTCATCAGGACACTGTAGCATAAGGTTCGGAGGAAATGTCCAGTAGGGAAGAAACCCCAAAACATGTCCCCAAGTGGCGGGAACGGGAGCGAAGGGAGCGAGCCGTGACAATGTCACCTTGTAGGAGTTTGGGCCAGCTGCCAGAGGTCTCTTTGGTGATCTTTGCAGCACTGGACAATGCTCAAACCTCGATTCTGAAATGTTTTCCAACTAGAGCTTTTGGAGAGACCGGCAAAGGGAGAGAGTGCTTGTCCAGTCGCTCTCAGTGACAGAGAAGGCCTTAAGGAGGCAGAGGAGCCACCTATTAGTGAATAAATACACAAGATCTTTCCTTCTCCATGAGGGGAGCATGTCTGAATGTGGAGATCAGAGTCTAGGAAACAAAGCATCACTTTATGTGAAAGAGAGCAGGGGGATTCGCCTCTTTTAGGAGGAAGGACATGGCCATTTTGGAAAACTTGGAAGCGGCTATCAAGGAATGCTTCAGTATTGAAAACAGTAACGGGTTTTTAAACTCGAGTTCTGGGGTCCCACTCTGCAAGTACGTCTGCCACATCTCATTTTGATGTCACAGGAGGACGTATGTCTCCTAAGCAAGGCTGTAGAGAATCTAGCAAGAAAAGGGGCCATAGAACCATTAGGTGCTGGTTAAAGTGGTTTTCTGAGCAACATGGCCTTTCGGCACAAGAAAGGCAAACTATGCCCTGTATTTAATATCAGGGAACTCATAGAACTCGAAATTTCAAGACAGAGTGAATTTACCTTCTGAGAGACCTCTTGCGAGACAAACAACGGTAAGGCTAGATCTCAAGGCGGCTTACCGCATGATACCCATCACCCAAGAACACATGAAATACCCAAGGTTCGCCAGGGAAGGCAGGATTTGGGCGCATGCGTGTCTGCCATAGGAATTCATCAGGTCCACAGAGATTCACCAAATGTATGAAGCCAGTTAGACCACGGCTCAGAGAAAAGGGCATATAATTTATCTGGATGACATAATTCACCTGTCACAGGGCGATTCTCCCCTAGAAGAGCAAGCAGGGTGTGCCACAGATTCTTGCAATGACTAGATTTCCTTATGAAGTGGGGGAAATCAGAATTGACACCAGCCAAGCGTTTGGACTTACTAGGATTTTTAAGAGAAACCAGGAATGGGGCATTGGAGCTTCCAGCCCAAAAATTAAAGTCAATATAGAATTGAAGGAAGGCATAGGGAAGGTTAAACTCTCAGTCATGGAGCAACTGTAGGTCTGATGGCCTCTTCAATTCAAGTAACATTTATGTCTGGTGACTGCATTACAGGGCCTTAAATGGGATTACTTCAGGAATGGGCTACCATATCACCAAATGGTGAACCTCGATCAGGAAAGGAACACAGAGATGAACTGGTGGTTGGCCCACATCGAAGCTTGGATTCGAAGAGTCGTTTTCATTGGTGGCCAGGGCGTGATTGTGGAGTCAGATGCCAACAGAGTAGGATGACGAATCAGTAGGGTTTGATCACAACAGGAGGCAGGTGGTCTACTAGCTGGGTCTTTAGCCGTTGGGTTACTCTTGAAGGACAAAGTAAACTGCTGTATCCTTCTCAGAATTGACAATGTTTAAACAGTAACATATGCAAACAATCTTGAAGGACCCAGATCAATGATGCTGGACAAATTCCCAAAGGAATTCTGGCAGTATAGCCCAGCAATAAAACTTTTAGTCACTACAGAGTATCTGGCGAGAGTGTTCAATTTGGTGGCGGATTAAAACTCCAGATATCTAGGGGATGTCAGCAAATGGAGGCTGGATCATACATGTTCCTAGTGTTAGCTTGGCTATGGGGCATTCTACAGCTGAATCAGTCTGCTTTCAGGCTTACTGCCGAACTGTCTCACCATTTCAGCTGGAGGTCTGATGGAGGAGCAGAGAGCATAGGCGCATTTCTAGAAGACTGAGACATGCAAGGGACAAATGCATCCCCTCTGTTCGCTACAATAGCGAAATAAGTGAACAGAGCGAGGAGGCAGCAAGCATCCATAGTGCAAGCAGCAAGGGAGCAAGCGGTGCCATGGTGGATGTTGCAAGGGTGGTTTCCAGAAAATCCTGCAAATATCCTGTGGATTTTTTTCCAGAGGTCTGTCGATGTTAACAGAGCCAGAAGGTCCGAGACACCTGATGGTTCTAGACAGGTCTCTGCCGCTGATAGCTTGCAAAACAGGGAACGGTACAGATAGCAGGGATTGCAAGGCTCATTGTGGAATCTCGGTGCCTGCCATGGCTAGAAGCTACACGGTAGGCTGGCATTGCTGTAGCAGTTCTTTGAAATGAGGAGTACATCCTGTATCAGCACCTCTGGTAGGGATACCTTATTTCTTAGATTCTCGTCCCCAGGAAGGAAAAGCCTTCAGGATTATTGGAGAGTACAGCTCCAACATTTCAGTTGATCATTTGGAAGGTGCTCCATTGGAGGAGGGCTGGGAGATTAAATTAGTTTGATATTTGATACTGCTCGAGGAATGGAATTCAGTGCTTTGGAACTTCAATTTGGATTGAACGCTTCTCAAAGAGCGGCCCAGTAACAACTGCTTAGACCTGAAAGCTTTGTTGGCTAAGATGGCTTTCTTGTTATGTCTCACATGAAGAGAGTCAGACATGTGGGCTCAAAGTTTTAAGGAGATTTTTTCTGCTGTAGGGTGTTGCTTTCATGATATTAAAGTGTACCAAAATGAATTCCAGGTCAGTTCTGGATCTATATTTCACAGACAATCCCCAGCTGGTTGTAGGGTAATGCCTAAATCAGCATCATAGAGGGTCATAGACCATTGGCGTGTCCCAGCTGCTAATTACATCAAAGACAGACTTTAGGTTCAGTCTCCTCACCCACAATATCCAGGTTGGTTAGATGGGTGGAAGCTGGGAGAGGGGTGTCGTTGTCTAGAGGACACCCTAGTAGACTGTTCCAACAGATTGCACCTTTAGAATGGTTATTTTAAACCCATTACAGAGGTGGTTACATTAATGTTAACTTTAACTAGCACAATGCTTGCCATTTGTTTTTACAAAAAAAATACCCAGACTCGAATAGTGCAGGGAGTCTTTAAAGACAGAGGCATGTGTGCTTAAAACGCAAGTGCAGTGTGATGAAAAGGCACAAACTTTCAGCTGCAGGACTGGCCCACTAAAAATTGAGGGTGCTTTGTTGATAGCCACACAGTTGTATGCACTAGGCTGGAAAATGCCTTAAATAATTGTGTTACAAGCAAATAAAATACAGGCGATAAAAGGGGGTTACAGTTAAGTGTACGAGTTTAACATCAGCCCGAAGCACTGTGGACAGGCCTCATAGCATGCTTTACACCAAGAACGAATTCACGTTTTATTAGCTAGCTTAGAAGCCGCATAGGTTGGCAGCACATTGCAAATTACAGGTTCCCAAAATTATAAGGTACGAAACTAACACAAACAGCCTTTGATAATTTCGAGGCCAGGAAGCAAAGCTCATGGGTGCTGGGGAAAGGCACTGAATGCCCCAAACATTTTATAATTCGGTATATTAGTTTACTGAAACTGGTCTACCAACAGTTTCAAAGTGCCCCATGCCCGTTTCAAATTGCCACTTAGCACAACTCAGCTTGGGAAGTGGTTCGAAGAGTTCCTAAAATGCAACATTAAAACAGTAGATGGTCAATTGTTCGCTCTTGTAGCGTCATGATCGGTTGTATTCCCCATGAGAAACGGATAGAGACGACGAGCGGCAGATGAATAAAGGTCTGCTGGTCATCTCAAATTTTTCAATGTTTAGGCATTGTGATGTGGGAATGGTGGGCTGAAATGTGACGTCACAGAGGGGGCCAAGGTTTACAGGACCCAATCATTTCAAGATAATGCATGTCCTTCTTTAGGGGAATTGCGCGATTCAGCTTCCCACATTGCCTTCCGCCGTGCCCTTAAGAGGTTTCTGTTTTAAATCTCCGAACTTGATCCTTATCTCTTGTCAGCGCCAAGATGCCTTCAGGCTTATGTTGCGCTCTACAAAAATTGTTAAGATAAGATAAGCTTTGCATGGAGGACGATCCTAATGTTGCAATAAGTTTTGATTTGAATTAGTTTGTAGGATTATAAAAGCTTTTGTTTTTGGGGCCTATCTTCGACAGTGCTTTCATGCAGTTCTGCTCAACATTCGGTGTGAATTTTGCTTTGCCAGCTACGCTTTGGCCCAGGATAAATTGCGTTACTTCTTGGTTGGCGTACACTCCTTTGCTGGTTTACTTTTTTAGCTTCCATTGTTGAGTTCTGAGGCAACCGGCAGTACCTCCTTGGTGGACAATACGGTGAGATCAGCTTTCCCAATCAGAACCTGGAAATTCTAGCCGTGCTCCCGGAGGAGTGAGGGACAGCATTGGCAGATGTAAGGAAGGCATAGGACACTGACACAAGAGATACAATTTCAAAACCTTTACTAGATTCGTAGGGTTTGGGAAAACTCCTACTTTGCCCTATCCCTGTGATAGGTGTAGTCTCTACCATCAAATAATAAAGAAACACAGTACTAGTAAGTATCTCTCAAATCAAAGATAGCCTATAATAACAAAACCTAAAGCCTGCCCTATCTTTTATATAAAACGTGCGTAAAGGGGAATATGTATGCAAAGGAAAATCAGTGTCATAACAAAGAGTCAATGTGGCTGAGTCAGCTCTACTTCCCACGTGGACAGCAAAGAGTACAGTGGTCCCCATAAAAAGGATGACACACTGGCTCAGGTTCTCAAAACAAGGGAGTTCAAAATGTGGATCAAGGCCCGCGTGGGCTTCCACGTTAAAGTCACTTATTCCCGCTTTCAAATGTTCTTTCACAGTTAAGGTTCACGTAGGTCTCCATCTGTCGGGGTTGGACCTCGGAATCACAGCACTTGCAGGGGTTCCCTTCCCCAAGCTTTATTCACATTCGTTAAGGTTTCCCTTCCCCTAACTTAAATCACATTCCCTCAGTCAGGCTTGGATCTTTCACTGATGTCGAAAACTTCGAATGTGCAAGATTTTTACTACTGACCTCCGTAGGACCACTTCGACCTTCACTTCTGCATAGCCTCTCGTGTTATTTTCCCCAGTGTCTCTTGGGAGGGGTAGTTCAGTATCATAATACAAAAGTTCAACATTCATCTTTTATATGGATGTACCCCTCAATCATATGTGTAGAAAGTTGTCCCAATATCGCAATAAAATAAAATTTTCAATAGGTGAATGACACAGTGGGGAAGTGCTATCAGGAATGGACCAGAGGGGGAACTTTTCAAAAGGATATAATTGACAGTATGCACTCATATCTGTCAGCGACATATAAAGACGAAAAGCTCAAAAGTAGACAGGACATTTTAGATCTCTGGAAACTTTACGAAGAAACCAAAGTAGAGAAAAAGAAGGAGAAAGAGGAGAAGGGTAGTGCTCCACCCCCTCCATATGCATTGTATCCATTATTAAAGCCTGCTGCAGGATATACAAATCCTAGGTGGGCATCTCCAGACAGGGAGAAGACAAAAAAGAATAAGGCAGAGCCGGTCCCTTGTGCAGAGGATAAGAAAGAGAAGAAGAAATATTCTGCAGACTTAAGAGAAGCACACAACAGCAACTGGACTCAATGTGTAGAGAAGCAGAAAGGGTAATGGAGAGGGAGATTGAGAGGAAAGGGAAGGAACAAGAGAAGGCAGAGGATCAGCAGGGAAGGACGACAGGACGTATACAATTTAAAATTGATAACTGGGGAATAGGACACGAAAGAGACAACACTGTATCAGACTGGGAGGACAGTAGAGACAATGATAGTAGGGATGATGACTTTGACCGATGTAATATAACAAATGTGGGCAAAGGGAGGAGGAGAAAAGAAGGGGAAGAAGAGGGAAGAGAGGAACAGCGGACTGGGGAAATAAGACTTAGCAAAGCAAGATTGGTAGTAGCAAAGAGACAGTGATGAGGGGGTTAAGCCCAGAGTACAAACTCGGTTGCCTCTCCTACAGAAGGCAAAAGGTGAAGTACATTAATGTACCCTGGCAGAGGATGGATACGGATAATTTGGTTTACAGTTTACCTTCATTAATGGCAGGGGCCAACACATGCATGTATGTGTTCGAGAAGGAGACAGCAGAGATCCCAGTGGCCATAGGAGACACCAAGAGTTTATTGGAAGTTTTGGTGGGGGAACAAAGTGACAACATTTGGAAGCAAGCAGAGTATTGTGAGAAACCAGAAGGTGTCTCACCCGCTAGTCCTCGGGGATCTGTCACCCAGGTGGCCAGGACACAGCCATCGCTTTTGGATCCAGTTCCTGGGGGTGGACCAATGTGGGAGGATCACCTGGGTGAGGGGTCTTCGGGGAATGGAAGTGGGACACCCGATGGCGAGATGCGTTATCCCCCATCCTACTCGGTAGGATATTTGGGAACCTTACCTCTCTTCACAAACACTTCACACGGACAGCCCGCTCTGGGAGAAAACAGACTCACACCCGAGCATTGTACTGGACATATCCCACTACTATTTTCAGGCAATTATTGGTAAGCACTCACACCTGACTGCCATTAAGCTTCCCCACACGGATAAAAGGCAGAGCATGAGAGCACACTCGAGCAAGGCCAAGCACACGAAGGAACAGCATTTTCCAGACGGCAGGTGACCGAGGGAAGAAAGACGGCATACCAAGAAGAGTGTGCAGGGAGATACCCTTGACCTTTTCAGCAAGAAACCGTTACTTTCCAATATCCTTCAGATTAAAAAGCATAAGGCCAGGAAATCAGACAGAAGAATCCTGCATTGTGTGTCAGAGGTACCTGCGGCCCTCCTGCATGGCTGAGCGAGTTGGGGAGGAGCGACAACTGCTGTGGTACCGTCCTTGGCTCCAGGATCAAAGCAGCGCCAGAGCGATCAAAACAGCCAGTGAGTTGGAGAGACCGATGCAAGACCGGTCTGTGTTGAAGTGAAGGTTGCAAGCAGCAACATTGTATAAAGAGCGCAAGAATGAAGATTGGTAACCCGTGTGATGAAAGACACGAGGAAAGCTTAATTGCTAATGGATGTTTGAACTTTAAACAGAGAAAAATACAATACCAGTGACATAGTGGTCCGCCGCCGCAAGTGTGCTCAATCAGAGGACTCTGAGGCATGCAGCCAAGAAGTGGCAGAAGTGAAAGTAAAAGATGAGAATGAGACATGGAGTGAATTGAAGTGGTCCTGCAACGGTTTAAGCAAAATCCATTGCACACGTCTTCAATTTTTGATACAAAGAGGAAATCCTAGAAAGTGAGATTACATGGTCCGAGTCTAAACGAGGGAGACCACTTTTGAACATTGAGCTTAAGGGGTCTGAGCCCGATCGAGGGAGACCAATTGTGAATATTGTGTTAAAAGGGGGTCCGAGCCTGAAGAAGGAAGACCCATGGTGAACAGTGGACTCGAAAACTTGTGAATGGGAAAATCCTGATAATAATAATATGATGCTTGTTTGTTTTATGGCAGGCACGATGCAATAATAGATGGTTATTGAGAAAGAGACTTTGGCAGAAGGCCCCAAACCTATGCTTTGAACTATATCCTCGTGGCAGAGAAGCCAGAGTGTATGCGAAGCATGAGCGTGCCACCTTGTCCTGTGCTGAAAACATTGGAAAGGGAATCCAACTGCTCAACTATCCTAACATAACAGTTTTCTTTTTGCATACATTGTTGTCCTACACCATTTGTATTTAGAAATAAGGATTGGCAATGTTTTTTTTAGTTAGGCCCTTTCACTTTTGCCAGAGACTCCACTAGGACTGCGTTATTATTTGATGGTCGTAGCTTGCTCCCATCTTTAGATTTAGGGTTAGATAGGTGTTCAACCAACCCATTGAAGTTCAATCAACACCCTTGAACTGTGATCACTTGTGTCTGTCTTCACTGTTTGATACCATGGCGTCCTTACAGTATGCAGGGGTAACATTGAGCACTAACATACACAACGCAGCACCCTTTATCAATTATCGAGCACATGTGTGGAAAGCTCTGAGAGAGCTGTAGCCAGATAGGTCAGATATGGGATATTAGCACGTAAAATGAAGCAAGATGAGGACTCTGCAGAATACATACGATCAATACAAGAGATGTGGATACAAGAGAATAAACAATCACGGGACGATAAAATACTTTTATTCTATCACATTCTAGTGAGGGGGCTCCTCACGGATGTGCAGTCTTTCCTAGAAAAAGTAGTAAGGCTAGAAACTAAAGGATGGCCCGGGATACAGGCAACTACCGTACACTATTGTAAAAGAAAACAGGAACAAGACAAGGAGGCAGTAGACAATGCAGTAAAAGCGGAAAATGAACGTGTGCTGAAACAATTGACCAAAATAAACATGGAAGGGGCAGTGCTCACAGACCAGTTAGCGTTCCCGCCGTCCAACAAGGGGGGCTTCCAGTAACAATGGTAGTGCAACTGGGGGGATATATACAAGCACCATATAACCCACAATGTGGAGCACAACAAATGCAGAAGCAGCACAGATTTATAAATGCGCAGCAGCCTGGATTTGCACATGCAGGGGGAATAAACCCATACATGGGACAGTACCCAATAGGAAGCATATATTATCCAAGGGGAAGGGGATTTGGATATAGGGGCATGGGGCCCCAGTTTGGAGGACAGTGTTTTGTTTGTGGAAATTATGGTTACTATGCCCGAACATGCCAACTCATTCAGCAAACAGGACAGGAAGGAGGAGTTCAGCCACAGCAGCAATACTCCACACAACCTCAACAGGTGCAAATAATACTGTAGCAACAGATGCAATTGAAACCTATGCAGACACAGGTCATAGCAAGGGACAAGGCTTTTCAGGGACCATTCAAACCGTTCCTCTAACAAAAGATTTACCACGGACAATAGGTATGCAACACATTGTAGCACCATTATTGTATTCAAAGGACACACCTATCAACATATTAGGAAGAGATTTGTTAAGCAAATTGAATGCCACAATTACATTGTCAGAGAAAGGGATGGTGTGTGCACCACACCTGGATGTACTCAGCCAGGGTGGCAGTGTTGAGACAAGTATACTATGGACATAGCACAGCGAGAGAAATACCCGCACTCACAGAGGTGTTCCTATATGGCGTATTGATACTGCTAGGATGGGTCCCAAGGAAAGCTCTTTCAACAGTCAGATGAATTTGTATTCAGACCAGAGTGCCCCTCCACAATCACGGCACGGAGACAGACAGACAGACAGACAGACAGACAGACAGACAGACAGACACACACACACACACACACACACACACACGAGGAGAACATGGAGTTGCAGCCAATACTTTGTATAGATCCCACACTGACAGGAATATCAGACAAAGAATTGTTCTCCATGGGAGACAAAAAGGAGGGGGAGGTAGTGTTCCAGTTGAGCATACCCTGTCCGGTACAAATAAAAGAAAGAGCGGTGCCCCAGATGACACACTTGGTGAACAAAAGACAAAATACATGCAGGAGGATTTGGAAAAAGTTCCATAGAATCTGTGGACCAAGGGCCCACATGATGTGGGAATATTGAAGGGGGCAGGAGAAGTGAACGTTAAGATAAAGGAAGGAAGTAGCACTTTTACCACAATTGGAGCAATACACACTTTCACGAGATGCAGACAAGGGCCTATATAAGCACTGCATGCCTTATGGCAGCACGGTATCATACAGGAATCTACATCCCCATGCAACACAGCGATCTATCGGATTAAAAAAAAAATATCAAAGGGTGGGGCATGGAGATTCATACAGGATCCCCGCCCTCTTAACGACGTCGTTGAAGCAGAGTTTCCGCTAGTCCCAGATCCAGCTACCAGTCTCGGCAGAATCCCAGCAGAAGCTTGCTAGTTCACAGTAGTGGATTTGAAGAATGCTTTCTTCTCCATTGCCCGGCATCCAGACTTCAGGTATCTCACAGAGTTTATGTATCGCAGGACGAGAGTCGAACAAATGAGAATGCCTCAAGGGTACTGTGAGGGACCCAGAATGTTTAACAGAGTAATAAAAATGAAGTAGCCAGTCCAGTGATACAATATGTGGATGACCTTTTAGTGTGCAGCACAACTGAGAAGAGTGCAGAAAGACTCAGAGATACTACTAACATTGCTAGCTGACAAGAGGTACACAGTGGAGAGAGAAAAGTTGCAGTATTGTCAAACGGAAGTGGTTTACTTGCGACAGATTGTATGAGCAGATGGGAGAAGGATAACACCAGAAAGGGTTGAAGCAATAAATAAAACATCCCAACCTAAGACAGTGAACGAAATGTAACAGTTCCTGGGTTTATGCAATTACTGCAGATCATGGGTCTTTGATTACTCCACATACACCAGGCCACACCTCCAGGCACTTACAGAAGCTCAGAAAAAACAAAAGCAACATAAAATGGACAGCTGAGCTGAATGAGAATTTTGACAAGCTCAGAAATGAGCTGGCACAGGCAACAGTATTGGTCACACACAATTCAAACGAGAAATTTCATTTTTTTTCTCACTCAGACGGTAAAGTAATGACAGCAGAACTGACACAAAATAAGGGACAGGGACACAAGCCACTGGCATACTACAGTGGGTCACTAGATCCAGTGTTGCAGGGACACTTTCCTTGCAAGCAGGAATGTGCTGCTGCTGCATTCACAGTGGAAAAGGCATCAAACATGATGGGATGCCCATTAATTTTGTAAGTGAAACATGCATAGTGCAGTACTTGAAAGGTCCAAATCAATGTTGACAACTCAGAGAGCATCAAGTTATTAAATTATACTAACAAATCTTGCTATAGAGATTGTAAGATACAGGACTGTGAATCCATGGGGGGCTATAGACATGATTGCATGGCATATATGGACAGAAGCGAATGGATCCCCCCTGGTAAAAGAAGAAGTAATTGGAGGGGGCATGATCTTTATTGATGGTTCTTCAAGTAACGACCCATATTCGGGAAAGAGGCATTCAGGTTCACCAGTGGTAGGACACAAACATGGAAATCACAAGGAGCCGGAATTGACAGTTTAATCCCAAAAAGACTGCCAGCACACTATCCTGCACAAGCAGCCAAATTGGTGGCATTAATTGAGGCACTGAACATGTCAGAGGGACAGAAAGTAAATATAGTATATATAATATAGTGCAAAGCCCATACAGGAGGGCAGGATTTTATTTTATTTGGTAAAGAAAGAGCAGAGAAGCAAAAGAAGCAGCATATTTAGCCCAGAGGGCTTCAATGCTAGACCAATAGTGCAGATAATAGAACTACAGTGCAGATAATAGAACTACAAGGAGAAGCACCAACTGTTGAAAAAAAGCTTTGGACGAAAAGAGGGTGCTCTCTGTCCCAGATAGATTTGATTTGGTGACAAGGCAGCTCTGGCAAGGTGGCAATGCTAAGGAAGTTGTTTAATGGGGCCCTGGAACAGCTTCACTACCCTGCCCACTTAAGAGCATGTGGCTGCAGGGATAACTGAGGATTAGTTTGTGCCAAATTTGTATGACTATGTGTCTGAATTTGTGAACAATTGTATGATTTGACAATAGTTTTTATGTGGTCACACTTTGAGAGTGATAAAGGGAACATTACTGCAACCGGAAGGGCACTTGCATATAGACTATGTGTTGATTTGCAAGACAGATGTACATTTTACAGAAACATGCGTACTGCTTTGTGTACGTTTTCAAGTTGGCTTGATTCTGGTCCCTGTGCCCGTAATGATGCCCTTTCAGCGGCAAACATTTTTGGTGAGGGAGGTTGTTCCGACATGGGGATCCCATACGAAATTTGCTGGTATATGGGCAGCATTTTGCAAATGGTTTGATTGGAGAAACAACTACCCTACTAGGAATACAGCACAAGCTATGTACCATTTACCGCCAACGGTGTGGCAGAGAATTAATGGCTTACTAAAAGAACGTTTGGCTAAAGTAACACTGACGATTGGTAAGAAATGGTTGCACTGCTTACCTCTTGCTCGCTTTGCTTTGCGAAATCAGCCTGAAGGAGACCATCATCTTACTCCTCACAAAATTGTGACTGGTCGGAGAATGCATTCACCTATTTCTCGGGCACGTACAATTTCGGATGCCAACTCTTCTTCTAACATCTTGGGGGAGGAATTTCACATGTACCTCACAGAACTTACATGATCGCTTGCCGGTAAGATAGCTCAGTGGGTTCAGCGCTCGCTGCTGCGATGTGAGCGCGATCAGCAGGTCGCAGGTTCGAATCCCGGCAAGTCCAACTCAGCCTTTCATCCTTCCAAGGTCGATAAATGAGTACCAATTTCGGTTGGGTGATATTGTATGTAAATAAGTGCTCTGTAAAGCACTTTGGATAAAGGCGCTATATAAATAACACATCATTATCATTATATATCCCAACAGACAAGACCAAGGATATGGACAGAGCCAGCAAATGACAAACAGTGACAAGCAGGCAAGGGAATTTCCGCAAGCAGCACTTCTCTACCCTGGGGATGAGGTGTGAGAACCATGTCAGAAAGTGGAAGGAGGAACGCTTTACTGGTCCACACACTGTGATTTACTCAACACCCATTGCTGGTAAGGTTGAAGGGCTGAGGATGGGTTCACATCCCCGACAAGCGCTTTGACAAGAGCACCAGTTCCCCTGGAAAAGAGGGGCAGAGTGCAACGTGATGGGGAGTACAACTCAGCTTTCATTCACTTTTTTCTCCGCAATAAAGGTTCTATAGAAGACCAACAAGAGAAGGAGGAGAAGGTGTTTTTCAGGACAATGTCATTAGAAATAGATGGTGGAAAATGTATTTTATGGGGTGTGATGATATTAACATGCATTAGTATAGGATTAATATTGTTATTATATTTTCTTTTTAAAGAAAAAAAAGTGTTGCATATTCATATATTAGTGTTAAGAGGATACAGAGAAGTATAATAGATGAAGAGCTCCATCATGACACAGAACAAGCACAGATTATATTATAGGGAAACGTCTGGTATGATGAAATGTTATATTTGTGAAGAGAAAGGGTGAACAGCACAAGTTACGTCTGCTTACTCGTCCCACACATAATAGAGGCACCCATGCTTTTCCTGCCTCAGGCTGTATCGTATGAAAAAGCAAGATGCTTAATGCACCGAACCCTCTGCAAAACCAGGTGTCTATTCCAAGGAAAAAGTGTTTCTGTCCAGTGGGTGGATGAAAGGGAGGAGGTATATGAGGATAATTATGTGCAACTTGACAGAATGACCAAAAGACGCAAAACAAAAAAGATGATAGTGGAATATATAAAAGAAGGCTCTTAAAGGGGGAGAAAATGATTAGTGAACACAAACGACTACAGTGTGTCAACAAAGAGGCACGTAGCATTGCATGGTGTCATAAAAGACCACTCATGAGAATTAAAGGAACAGTGTGCTATGGTGGCCAATGGAGGAATAATGCAATTTCATGCTGAAGGATTGGTGGGATTCAAACAAAATGTGGTATCCAAAGTAAACAGCTGCAAGGCAGTTTGGGGGAAATATGTATATGCATGGACTTGGACACGATTCCCTCTACGTTTCAGGTCCAATGGGTCCATCCATTTGGGAACTAACATTGGCTGTGCCAAGGTGATGAGTGCTGTCTCAGGGGACAGCAGTGATTATGGATCTGTGGTGGGCATGTTGATCAAAGGCCTATGCACGCTTCCTCCTGATTGCAGTGGGGTTTGTGCGATTGTTAGATTGCACAGTCCTGCCCTGGTGGTTCCCTGAAGCAACAACAACAGGGGTCTTTCGCCAGCGGAACAGTTAATCGGGCTGAAGGAAAAACTGTTGCAGCAAAGCAAGGCCCAAAAAGTGTGAGGAATACTTAACAGAAAAAACAGCAACTAATTACTGGTCTGTGAAAAGTGCAGAACAATCGTCAGAAATTCCTACTGAGTTTCAACTGTTTTCCAAGGAATTAACTTTTTATGTTTCTTTACTGCTGCTAGGAATGCAAACTGCGGCCAATGCTACGTGGCTGCAGCTGTTAAGATATGAGTTAATGTGACTGGCCAGTTCAACAGCAAAAGGCCTAAACGCGGTAAAGGAGGAGCTGAGGGCACTACGTTTGGTAGGGCTCCAGAAATGTGCTCGACCTTCTCACTGCCATAGAGGGAGGATTGTGCGCCAAGATCGGGAGCAGTTGCTGCACCATAGTGCCCGATGGAGAAGCACTAAATGGCACATTAAGAATAGCTATCATTGAAATACAGACACTCCATGAGAAGATGGTAAATTAAGCTAATGGAGTGTAATTGAATAACTGGTTGGACACCCTTTTCGCCTGGGTACCTGCTTGGCGTACATGAGTATTTAAAGTGACTGTTGCTGCGTTAGTCCTCATGCTCCTCACCTTCTGCAGTGGCAAAACTATTTTGAGACTATATACTAACAAAAAGGAGGAGGAAAGCTTATGTTGCCCTTGAATGTTGACGGGGAAAGTGCTCAAAATAAGCCCACTAACAAAGGGTAGCAAAACTGATGAAGTTGATTGGGTCACATGTAATAAGGATGTGCCAGAGCGTGTGTTGATAGATGCACCATTGGAAAACTGTGACAACTATGGAGGTGACATGAGTAGACTAAAAAGAGTGCGGATAACTAAAAAAAAAAAAAAAAAAAAAAAAAAAAAGCATAATGGGGAGTCAGGGGGAGGAGAAGAATTGGTTATTGATGGATCAATAAAAGGGGGGAATAAGGTGTTAAAATGCAAGGCCAGCGCAGCAAAAAGGCACAAATTTACCAGCTGCGGGATTAGCACACTAAAAAAGGGAAGGGGCATTGTTGATAGCCACCCAGTTCTATACGCTAGGCTGGCGAATGGGCCTTGAATAATTGCGTTACAAGCAAATAACATAGGAGATAAAAGTGGGTTACAAGTAAGTATATAAGTTTAACATTAGACCAAGGCACTGTGGACAGGCTTTGGAGCATGCTTTTCACTAAGAACGAGTAGACATAGAGAATGGAAGCACATTGCAAATTACACGTTTCCAGGATTATATGGTACAAAAACTAACACAAACAGCCTTTGAAACTTTCGAGATCAGGAAGCGAAGCTCATGGGTGCTGAGAGAAAGGCAGTGAATGCACAAACATTTTATAATTGGGCATATTAGTTTACTGAAACTGGTCTACCAATAGTTTCAAAGTGCCCGATGGCAGTTGCACATTGCCCCTTAGCACATCTCAGCTTGGGAAGTGGTTTGAAGAGTTCCTAAAATGCAATATTAAACCAGTAGCTTGTCAATAGCTCAAGGATTTTGTAGTGCCATGACAGGTTGTATTCCCATGAGAAACGGATGGAGATGAGGAGCGGCAGATGAATAAAGATCTGCTGGTCATCTCAAATGTCTCAATGTTTAGGCACTGTGATGTGGGAATTGTGGGCTGAACTGAGACGTCACAGAGGGGGACAAGGGTAGTGTGGTAAGGTTGGCAGGACCCAATCATTTCAAGATAATGTATGTCCTTCTATAGGGGAATTAAACGATTTCCCCATTCAGCTCCGCAAGGAGGGGACTATCCTCATGTTGCAATATGTTTTGATGCTCATTAGTTTGTAGAATTATAAAAGCTTTTGTTTTTGGGGCATATCCTTGACAGCGTCTTCATGCAGTCTTGCTCCGCATTGCATGAATTTTGCTTTCCCAGCTGCGGCTGGGCCCAGAATAAATTGCGTTACTTCTTGCTTGGTGTACACTGCTTTTTGGATTACTTTTGTAATTTCCATTGGCAAGTTCCTTGGCAACCCGCGGTACACAAGCATAAGTGTAACGTGGGATATATGTGAAGATGTGTTTGCAGGAGCTGGACAGAAGACTGCAAGATGAGCGAGAAAAGAGCTAGGACCGTTTGATTTCCAGTTTGTCCACTCCCAGTTAAAAAGCAACGAGGATAAAAGTTTTCGGGTGCAAACTGCAGACAAACCTTGAGTTCAAGTTATACATCTGTTCAGGATGACAAAGGAACAGGAAGGACTTGGGACATCAAATGGGTTGGAGCTTGAGCTCAGACTTGGAGTAGAGAGTTGAAAGGTTTCATTGGATGGCTCAAAACCCTAGTGTTCATGGGGTTGGTAGGTGTGAGATTAATACTGTTTTCATTTTGGTTTTATTCATGGCTGCTCAGCAATGGAGAAAAGAAAGTAAGCATTCTACTTATCCCTGTGACTTTAATAGAATGAAGACACTACGCTATCCCAGTCAGAGGCATCTTTATTATGGTGCAAGGTAGTGTGTGGTAAAGTAAATTGTGGTACAGCAGAACAGATTTTTAGTAAGCAGGTGTTTGGGTACTCTGTGCAGAATGGTTTGTGGTCCAGTAAATATGTTGTTTTAGCATTTTTGAGCATCCTCCAGATTTCTTCCTTTGCTGGACTTTCTCTGTCAACTGACTGCAAACTTAGCAGGATTTCCGGGCTTAAGGGCAATTCCAGGATAGCGTATGCAGTATGATCCAACATGCCTCCCATAGGAAAAATGCCATGTTATCCTAGTGCCAACTGCCAAAAGTGTGTTGTTGGCAGACTGTCCCGGTATTAGCATAATTGACCTAAAAACATTTCATCTACATTTTTTTACCCTTTTTCGGTCAAATTGTATTAAATATATATGTTGGTCGTGGGTAAGGGTATAGATTAGTTTGAGGGGAAGTGGGGGGGGGATTGCGGGTGAGGGGTCTCCCCCAGCATTTTAGACCAGAAAAAAGGTCAAATAAATTTGATCAAATGTGATTAGGTCAAATAGACCCAAACCACTGTCCCACATTGGAACTGTAGAAAACAGGTGGGGTATCCACCCACTTATGCATCCATACATAAATATTAATCTACTTACCCCCTCACCCATCTATTCACCCAAACAAACATACTGACTTGCACTTATGCAATCATATTTATCCACCTCAGCCATACAACCTTATTCACTCACTCATCCATCCACCTTTATTCAGCTAAACATTTATTCATCTTCCCACCCACCTATATTCATTCACTCTTGCAATAATTCACCCAACCACCCGTTCTTCCACTAATTCAACATCCACCCACGCATTCTATCTACTCATATACCCATGTAATCACCATCTAACCCTATTCATCCACCCATTAAACGATTCCTCTAACTAAACTATTAGTTTTGGCAATGTTTTAAGACTACATTGTGCTGTGGAGATAGAAGAACGCCAAAAGGTCAAATAATAGAGAAAACCAGAACACAAACAGATAAAAGACTCACACCTACCAAGTTAGCACTGATAACAAATGTCCATGTTGCATGTCGCGTAAATCTAGGATCGTGCGGAGCGGATGGCTTCCAAATAAGAATAAAATATGAGTTTCCTTTACAAAAATAAGGATTACTTGATGGGACAGCGAAAGATAGTCATCTACGAATCCTGCATATGCAATTAAGATACAGCCAGAAATGCCTTCCCTACCCAGAAACAATCAATAATCAGGCATTGGAAAGGTTCCATAAGCAGTTGTAACTGGACATGCCTGGTCTAAAAGGATGACTTTAGAGACCTTTCTGGAGTCATCTGATGATCATCGAACTACACTAGAAGTCATTCCCACATCATCAGATGTCAACACGCTTTTAAAGTCATCAGCAAATATCTTAGAATGGTGGGTGATGATTTGGGGATGACCTTAGGATGACTTAATGAATATGCTAACATCATCCCTATTTTAGAAAACTCTTTGTTCCTGATGTTTTTAGGATGACTTGCTGATCACTTCAAGAGATGCACATTTGTCCCAGAGATTTGGGGATGATTCTGCGATGATCTGCTGATTACTTCACGAGCATTGCCATGAAACATGTTTGTTCTTGATGATTTGGGGATGACTTACTGATTACCACAGAACATCAGAGTGTGTAGGATGATATGCGGACAAAACAGATTGTCATTCTGCTTTTGCTTAGTTGCACTTATGCTGAATGACACCCCACTGTGGCTAGGGTAAAGCTTGAGACATTGTTGGGCCAAAGTGGAAGCCAGAGCCCTAAACATAGCATGCACCCCCTGGTTGAGAATCCTTTGCCATCCCAGTCAAAAGCAAGCACCCTCACAATCCCCAATGTGGCATGGGTAAAGCTTGAGAATATGTTGGGCCAAAGATGAAGAAAGAGGCCTAAACATAGCATGCACCCCCTGGGTAAGAATTATTTGCCATCCCACTCAAAAGCAGGAACCCAGCACCCTCGCAATCAATACATCATCATGCTGACTTGTTAGGTAAGAATTGGTGTAGTCCCACTGTGTGAGACTACACAACACTTATCTGCTTGCTATTAGGTAACCCACCTTTTGGTATAGGTCTTTATTAACAGGTTGGTAGTGTGACTGAGCAGCCAGGCCTATCTCAAGAGGGACAAATGTGAGCTGTACAAATGAAATCCGTAAATACAAGTAGCCAAGTAACACTTACACTCAAGGTTTCAGTTATAAATAGTTATTTATTGAATTCACATCAATTTTTAAATAAGCGTTCTTTAGAAAAGACAATTCATGTAACAATGTAAATATACTTTAAAATTACTTTTCAGAATTAGAGCAAGTTAGTGGATAATCTTTGGATAATCTACACAATTCCTACACCCTGCGGTGACATCAATCACTGGACAGTAATGGCACTTTGCAGGTTCTGAGGTTGCAGAAAGGAAAGGTTTAAAGAAGGAAAAAGGTTAAATAGGTTCTCAGTAGATGTGAGGACAACTAAATCTTCCAATGAAATCTAAACAAGCCTTCCCCAGCAGTACCAGTCTAAAACAAGTTACCACATATCAGGGACAAAGTCAATGGACTAGAAGAGTCTGCAGGGAGCCAGGACAGCCAAAGTCAATTTGAAACAGTCTATGGAGCTGAGGCACTTCTTAGAATCAAAAGTCTTGCACAAAGTTAGAGAGTTTGCTAGAAAAAAAACTTGTAGGGTCACAAGCCATTAAGCCAGTGAAAAAAAACGAGTTGGAATCAACTCTTTTTTTTTTAACTTCTGTTTATTAGGTTTACAATACAGCAGTTTTACATAGGATCAAACTAACATTGCAGTATTCATTTTCAAAGAAAAGTCATGAGCAAAATCAACCATGCAAAACGTATCTAAATGAACCCCGCTAAATATTATACCTAATACTCATAAAATACCACAAAGACAAAACCAAACATCACAAAAAAAAAAAAAACGAAACCTTATCATACCTTGATGGAATCAACTCTAAAAGTAGGCCACTGCAATTCCCCACAGAGAAAATCACAGCTACAAGACAGCGAGGTAAAAACCCCAAGTCTAAACAGTACCTCTGGTTTGAAGAAGAGTGTTCCAGCTCGCTTCTGTCTGCTACAGCGATGCAGACCCAATGTTCCTCAGCCTCAGTCGTGGGGACAAGAGGGAGGACATCTGTAGGGCTGCTGTTGCGATACTTGGAAGGTCGTCGGCAGCTATGGGCTCTTTTCAGTTCAGCAGCACTTTGTGGTTTCACCGCTTAGTAAATAGCACCGTCGCGGATCTCGGATACCAGTTGGGCTTTCTTCACTCCTTGGGTCCTGCACTCTGGTGTGGGGACTCGAGCTCTGGTCATCCTTCTTCTGGAGAGTCCTTAGGAGACTCCTGGAATTTCTGCCGGATTTCAGACATTTTACTCAACCCCTGGCACTCGTTTTTTGCAGCAGGGAAGATGGTCCAGTGGAGTTCATCTCTGGGTTAGTTGGTCCCACTAACCCAAGAGGAGAAGTCGTCCTTTCTGGAGATTCTCTGTCGAATTGAAAAAGGAGTTTCAGCACAGCAGCAGGGATTCACCAGGAAATTCAAAGGTCCAGGAGGATGCAGCTAGCTGTGTTGATGGTTTCATCATCGGGTGTTTTTCCCAGTGGTCGACTCTGCCTCTAGTCCCAAAACCCTCGCCTTTTACGCAGGTTTCTCGCATTCATGAACAGCCTAGGCTGTCTACCACACAGCAGGCTGGCTGTCCTGAAAGGAAAGCCAGCCAGCCAATCAGGACTGGTTGCATTTAGGCATTCCTAGAGACAAAGGACAGGAGTTTGGGGACCCTCCCTCACATCCTGTCCTTCCAGACAGTGTAGACGGAGGCAGGCTTCAGGGCTGAAGCCCGCCAAAGACAAGAAAAACAAAGGGCTCCAATCCGTTTCGACGCACAGAGTAAAACCCAAGAAATACCTCACAAACAGAAAATGTTGAAAAAAGACGACAGGGGCCATTTCGATAAAATGGTCACCCCTGGGTGCTATACTGTAGCTGAGGGTTCAGCTTGCGGTAGAAAAGCACAATGGGAGGAAAAAGTAAACCACTGCCACAAGCCATTTAAAGTAGGAGTGTAACATAAAAATGTTAGATGAGAATGTAATATACGTGGCTACTAGGTAACCGCCCCTCCCCCAGCACTCCACATAAGATGGTGTGTGCTGGATCCACCCACAAAGAGAAAAGGTAAGTAAAGTCAATTTCACTTTACTATTCTTGGGAACTGTAGTTCACACAAGAAAAAGGTATTTTAAACCTTATGAGAAATCTAAAGGATTTCTCAGTGACGCTGTACTGAAGGTGCATTGTGTCGCCATACAAAAAGTAGATGTCTATGGACTTTGTCAGACTCCCAAAACTGTGAAAACACATCATCCAATTCAGGTCAAAAGACATGAGGGAGTTGGGGAAAAAGGTCTCACTCACTACAGGGTTAAAATTAAAAAGTCCTACAGTCCAGCAAAAGAGCTGGGGATCTCGAAGGTTGAAGGGAATTAGCACAGAAATGAGAATTCTCCCTAACATGACTGCACCAATATATGCCATTATTCACATAATAATAAATAATAATAAATAATAATAATAATAATAATAATAATAATAATAATAATATTATTACTAATATAATAATACTCCTTCACACAGTATTCATGTTTGCTTTGCACAAAATCCAATAATCAACAACCACAACCAAAAATACCTCCAGGATAAAAAAAATAAAAAATAAAATAGGATTAAAAAAAAAGAAGCAATAAACAAATGGAAACACAAAGTCCCATCAACCGAGGTCTCAACTACCCACAACCGAAACCCAAAAGACCAGGAAAAACACCAATTGAAACAGGACGCCCACTAAGGAACACAACCCACACATCATGCCTTGCCACAAGAAAGACAAAGAAGCCTGAAAAGACAACAGAAAAAATAAGAAGACAATGATGGCTTAAGGTGACATACAAATAACAGAGCAAAGACAGACTACAATGCTCTCTACCTGCCCAAATAAGACAACGTGGTAAACAAAAACAACAGAGCAACAACGAACCGACAGCCAACAAGCGTCACTAATACAGACCCAATCAGGACACCAAACGGAACACGACAACTAATAAACCATCCCAACCCGGTCTCCACCATGGACAACCCAACCTGGTCTCCACCATGGACAATGGACAAATTGGAATCCATCACAAGACTGGAACAGAGGGGTAGCTACCCTCTTTACAACCTGAAATAAACCAACCCAGCCATAAACCTTACTTGACAAAGAGACTGACCAACAAAGAACCACCCCACCTAAAAGACTCGACCGGGAAAAACCCACCTGGAACTGAAACCCAAACAACAACACACTGGTCAGAACAAACAATACTAACAACACGAAAGGGAAAATCAAGCATACTACAGTGCAGCCTCCTCAACGTAAGATCCATGGCAAAATACTCCACAGAAATCAATGACCTAAGCGAAGGAGGCACAGACATGCTCTTCCTTACAGAAACCTGGCTATCAGACAACTTTAAAACCATCACGAATAAAGCAATACCCAACAATTATAAATGAATACACGCCAACAGAGAAAACCAGAGGAATCGCAACGTCACACAAAAAAAAAAAAAAAAAAAAACACTGGTGAGCATCTCGAAGCATCACAAACAACGCAGAAGATTTTGAATCCCTCCTAATCAAGAAAGAACTCAACGACCAATCCAACATAGTATTCCTCCGGATCTACAGACCATCTTCTTACAACCCCACCTTTGCAATAAAACCAGCAGATGAGGCCACCATGCTATCAACCCACCACGACAATCTAGGCGAAAGAGATCCCACTGATACAAACATAGGTACAACAGAAGACATACTCAACAATTGGATAACCAAGGCCCTTGACCAATTAGCAACAGCTAAAACATTTAAAGCAACACCAAAAGAACTGGCAGAAAAATGGTTCACAGAAGAACTGAAAAAACTCCCCCAAAAAAATACTGCAAAATGGAAACAAAATGAAGAGACCAATACACCAGATAAGACCAAATAAAATACCAAAATGATAACTCAAACTGTACAAAGCAACTGTCCTCAAAGCAACAAAAAAACCTCTACTACCCCACAAGAATAGAATCGTCAAACAATTCACAGAAAGAACTCTTCAAAATAATCAGAGATTAAAAAAAACTCTGCCTGCAAAAATTCCATCACCCCTACACAAACACTTGGAACAAAATCACCAACCACCTGAGAGCAAAAACAGACAATACAGCAGACCATCAACCTAGCCGTTGCAAATACAACCACTGGACCACAGACACCAGACGAAACACAGATTAAAGCAAAGCTCACCTGCCTAGAACCAATCACAAAAGAAACTTTCGCCACACTGATCAAGGACACCAACCTTGCAGGATCTCCAAGGGAGCCCTGCCCCTCAGATGTCTTCAAAGGAATCCGTGTTACGAAGTTCGTTGGTCGTGTAGAGTATGAACAACCCCTCTGTCCCCAAGAAACACCCTCACGATAATAGATATATTGTCAGTGTGAATATTAAGGCCACAGGTGGAAGTCCGGAAAACCAGGACGCGGGAACAGCCGGAAGAACCCCTTGAGCGCTGTAAGGCAAGGTACAGTGGTTAAGTAAAGAAACAGGGCCCGAATACCTCCATGTGCATAAACCCAAAATACCAGAATACCTGTGAGATCTTGGGTCAAGGCGTGGGTCTCCTAGCTGTAGCTGGAACGAGCTGTAGGGTAGAACAGGTAAACACCTATTTGCAGGATCGAGGTCCTAGCCAGTGAAGGGTTAAGCAAGAACAATCCGTGGAGCAGGCGAGGGTCGTAGACAGACAAATCCAAGAGTACTTGAAGGGTTAAGCAAGAGCAATCCGTGAAGCAAGCGAGGGTCGGTAACAGGCAAATCCGAGAGTACTTGAAGGGTTGAGCAAGAGCAATCCGTTAAGCAAGCGAGGGTCGGTAACAGGCAAATCCGAGAGTACTTGAAGGGTTGAGCAAGAGCAATCCGTGAAGCAAGCGAGGGTCGGTAACAGAGCAGGTCCTTGAACGAAGAGAGAACGTCACGTGATCCAAAACGAAACAGCTGTGAAGCAACGCCTTCGGTTCACAGACTCCTTTTATCCCCGGAAGGGACGCACGTAGAGTCACGTGTGAAGCGAACCGAAAGCGTTGCAATGCTGCTAGGCAACCAAAGTCACGTGATCCGTGTAGCGCCGGGAGGCGCCGGTCTCCGCAAGGAATGTGAGTTCCTGAAATGACGGAGCCTCCAGTTGATCTGCCACCGCCGTGAAGGGCGATAAACACCCGCTCCCCCAAACATGCCATGCCGTGCCCTGATGTGTGCGACGTGAGTGGGGGACATAATGCACGAGTGTCGGGGAGTGCGGGAATGAATAGAAAAGGAGGGGCGAGCGGAAAGGTGTGTCCGTGGTCTAGGAAGCGGTGTGACAATCCGCAACCACAGAACCCCAGCGACACGCTTCCAGAACCTATCACTCAAAAGAGGAATAGTAGTGTCCTCCTTCAAATCAGCATACATCAAACCACTGATAAAAAAGGTCAGAAAGCGCAGAAGACTCAAGCAACTACAGACTGATAGCCAACCTACCCAACGCAGCGAAGATCCTGGAGAACCATGTCCACAAAAATCCATCTTAAACACATCGAAACAAACGGAATACTCAACCAATCACAAGTTGTCTTCAGACCGATGAGAGGAACAGAATCAGTACTTCTATCGATATGGGACCTGAAAATAAACACAGACGACCCCCAATCAGCCCTCGTTCTATTGGACATTTCAGCAGCTTTTGACACAATCAACACTAATGAAAAGAATGATGGAATGTGGCATGCAGGAATCTGCACTAAAGTGGATTACCTTATTCATAACAAACCGAACGAACCGATCTACCACCGTTCACCTCAAACACCAAAAATATATCCTGCAGAGTCCCACATGGTTCCTGCCTCTCCCCTTTACATGTGCCCACTGATGAAAATCATTCTATCCTACGGACTTACCGTCTACAACTACACAACTGATTTTGAAAACAAACAGAACACAGGAACGGTTACCCTCAACAACTGCCTCACAGACATATACCTCAAACTGAACCCGGAAAAAACAGAAATAATGCTCTCACCCACACGGTTCGACTGAGGGAACCCACAATTGGACTGGGCGATCGGCATGGGAATGCAACCAGAGACTACCAATGTAGTAAACAACCTAAGAACACTCATGGACAATGTACCATCACAGGAATCGCAAGTCAACGCAATCGCCAAAAAATGCTTCTTCCTTCTTCAACTACTCAGATCCCTGATATTCACAAGATTTACCTACGCAAACAGCCTCTACCTAGGAATGCCAGAAAGATTCACCAAGAAATCCCAAAGGGTGTAAAATACAGCAGCCAGGATACTACTAAGACTAAACAGAAGAGACCATATCACTGCAGCACTGAAAACCCTACTCTGGTTTCAAGTAAAATAAAGTGCATCAAATTCAAAGCACTCTGCATCACCCACAAAGCATTGCACAGACAAGGAGCGGAATTCCTCCAGTATCGCCAGGAAAGGAACTAAGATCCAACAACGACCTACAAATTGAGGCAAAACAACACGAAAAAAGGAAATTCGTCAGAACAGCATTCTCACGTCTAATTGCTGACACCTGGAACAACATGCCCAAAGTAATTAGAACCACAGAAGACCACATCACCTTCAGGAAACTGCTCAAAGCCTGGCTATTTAGCAGACAATGACAAACTAGAAGGGACACCAGCAACAACAACACTGCAGACAAACAACTAGAGAGGAGACGAGAGGAGTCAAAGAACTGCAAACAAGAACCTGGCTAGATACCGTCAAGATGCATCCAAAGGGCCGCCCCAGAGAGACCTTAACGAACTGACCGACTTTACTAACTCACTTCCCTTCCTGCTCCTCCTACATAACTGACGCCTCTACACCAGATCTTGGACTAGTCACACGCATAAACCTACAGAGAGCCATTACTATGCCGACATCCTGAGTGAACCACTCACATAGCCCAATACATCTAAAATGCAACAACACACCAAGATGCCGGACTACCTTACGGCTACAACCA
Source organism: Ambystoma mexicanum (assembly GCF_040938575.1). Classification (NCBI taxonomy): domain Eukaryota; kingdom Metazoa; phylum Chordata; class Amphibia; order Caudata; family Ambystomatidae; genus Ambystoma; species Ambystoma mexicanum. The sequence continues at coordinate 151,066,618 of NC_090931.1, forward strand.
CCTCTGACTTTGAATCCCTTATGGACACTATCTAACCATTGCATACATCCAACCCATCATAACTACACAACACGAACACCAACGCAAAACACTACCACACACCCGAGGCATGGAATCTTACCCATACGGTTACAATGCGCGAGGCCGCTCACAAGTGACCACATGCAAAACACTCACAGACGCCAGTTCAACCTGTTCTGAACCTATCCTCTCACCCTTTTCCCTACTAACCACCCCACCCCACTTTTTTGTAGATCCACGCGAGCGCCTGGAGACTGCCCTTGGGTGGCAGCGGTGCGATACAAATGAACTGCACATCACATATGGCAGTAATGATACTATAAGAAAACATGCCCATCATGGCTCTGCCTCAAACTCCTGTTGTTTTTTCCTTTAAAAATGTCTCGTCACAAACAAAGAAAACATGTCCAAACTGGCTGCACAATGCAGGCGAGTCGAGATGCGTAATAACGCTTATCATGTTTGCTTTACCCTGGATACCCAGTGAGACAAGCCACACCACAGTAAGGAATGGCTTGACTGGCTGCCCTAAATGCCAGTCTAGACACATAACACTCATCATGCTTGCTTTGTCATAGAAGCCCAGTAAAAAAAATATGTCATGCCACAGCAAAAACAATGGCTAGACTGGGTGCCCCAAAATGCCAGTGCAGCCACATAAAAGCACATATCCTTTCTAAAAGCAAAAAACAATATTTTGTACTGGCATCTATGATGGATACCCATTAAAAAGTGCATTGTGATTGGGATTCTTAGATGGCCACCCTCACCCAGGCCAAAGACAATAAAGATAGATTAAAAGAGCCTTCCCCAGGCAAGGATTTATCAATGTAGGCTGCAATGGTGGAGTGAAACAGCCTGGATCGCTGGGAGACTTCGGCAGAGGCAGGTGTGCGGCCTTCATCTCTGCAGTGTCTGAGGTGTGTGGGCACTGCGCCCGCGGCCAGTGCAGGCCAAGTTGAGAGATACGCTCGCAGACCGCGAGCAAGAAGAACCACTCAAGGAGACTCAGGGCTGCCAATGATCCAGTGCTGCTGCGAGGTGGGGTGGCGGAAAGCAGCCACTGTCGGAAGGCGAAGGACCCTGTCAGGAAGGAGCTACCTGTGATATTGGAGGCCCACAGGGGCTGGATTGGTGGAGCAGGGGCTTCCCTGCGGGTGAGCTCCAGCGGGAAGATCGAGGTGGAACCGAGCTGCCACTGCGCTGGCAAAGCGGTGTCTCCTCGCAGAGATCAGGAGGACCCGGAGGGGCCATACCCACAGCCCACTGCTGAGAGATGCAGAGGGGAGAAGAGCCCCCAGAGCAGCCAGGAGGCCCGGGAGGGGCAGCACAGCGAAGAGGCAGGAAAGCGGCGACCCTCAGGGGCTCGACTCCCCCCTTTCCCCTCCTTGGGGGAGAACCATCACATGTAAGCGTGTGCCCTGGTCCAAGGAAAGGGTGCAAGCAGGCAGAGGCTAGCCAGTGGAGGCAGTGATCAGCAGGCATTGATCACCAGCTTTGAGCAGAGTGACATTGAGGAGTGGGAGAGCGTGGCGGGAGGGCCCCTGACCAAGCTTTGAAGCCAGCACTTTACAGAGAAGACCAGGGGAGGCCCTGTGGTGCTATAGCTGGGGCGGCTGGAGGCCCATTTGAGGTAAATTTTGGATTTTGGAACTGCATATAATGCCTCAGCCAGCCCAGCCCCACCCAGAAGCACAGGGGAGACAAGGGAGCAAGAGGCGCACCATGCATAGAAGACAGTGACCAGTGGGGCCCCGGCCTCCCCGAGCCATTCCTGAGGCCGAATAGAGGGCTAAAGAGCCCATCTACATCCTTGGTGGGCAAGGAAGAATAAGGGAGAGGCCATTTGGTCGGGCCCAGGGCAGAGTGATCCTGGCAACAAAGCCAAGAGGAGGGTAATTTGAAACCCAAGGAGGAGGACAAACAGTGGCACAACTGCGCACAGTTAGAGGGGAGTTCCAACCGCCCCCACGCTGAGTCAAGGGTGGAGCCACCAAGCGGCAGAGGGAGGAGGTTCCTACGCCCTGACAAAAATGTCCAGAAGAGGTCCAAATGATGTGAAACAATATCAGGGAGAAGAGGCAGGGGCAGGGCTACCCCACCATCAGACCTGCCTACGTGCTATGTCCAAAAACAAGGGGAAGGACATGCAAGCTGCCCCCAAGTCTGTGAAGATATCACAGGAGGGCAATCTGCAGAGACTCTGGCGCACAGACAACGAGGTACTGGCTGGGGGAGATCGGGGGCCCGGGGCAGGAGAGGATCTGGGGGTGCTGGCAGGCACTGCAAAAGATTAAGTGCTCACCCAGGAGGTCCTTCGCCAATGCTTTCAGGATTTTGGGGACAAGACAGCGAATACCATTCATTCGCAGTTGAGCATGATACGAGCGGTACTGTCACAATCTTTGCAAGAGGTGAAGGGGGACATAATGAAACTAGAGGGGCTGTAGACAGTACACGTCTGCAATCATTAGCCTGCGCAGGTATTATTATCAGGGCAGTTTCTAGTCCATTTGTGCCCAGGGCGAAACACTAGAAAGCGCCCCCACCCCTGCCCGCGAGCCACTCCCAAACTACGCTGTAAAGTAACTCCTACCCAAGGTCAATAAATCACTGCTAAATAAATGAAATCAGTTTTATTACATCATGATGCAAGAACTTTGCATTAATTTCTCCGACAAAGCAGAGTACACAAACAGTATATACTACTTTTATAGTTTTGTGTACATTTTTAGTCTATGTTAAGGGCACTCTCCTTGACTTTGCTGCTGAGAAAGCATTTATTGCTGCTGCATAATCAATTTTTTTCAACAAGTTCACTCTCAATTGAAAGTATTGCAAGGGCTGATGGCCTTTCTCCGGCCATTGTGGAGCGCAAGTATCTCTTTATCAGTTTCAATTTACTAAAGCTCCTCTTACAACTTGCCACTGTAATTGGAATTGTTAGTAAGAGCCTCATGTCAACCCACACATTTGGAAACAACCAATGGGTTTTTGTACGATGAATGTGCTGCAAAACTTGAAGGGGCATAATAGAAGTCTTCTGACGCGATGGCTGGATAGGTCTCAGTTCCTTGGCCAACTGGGAACCATCTATATCAGATTCTGGTGCACCATCCCCACCCTTTGTTAACAATTGCTCCAGGTGCTTGCACAGTTGTAGATCAGTTCTTCTTTCCCAAGCAAGAGCATTATGATGTACATGAAACCCCAGCTTGTATTGTGCGCAGCAGAAAACTTGAGAAAAAAATCAAATGTGCCTTTCAAGCGAGGTAGTTATGGCATCAATCATGGTATAAAATATGATTACATTAAAAAGTTATTCTTCATTCTCAGGGGTCTTGTCCTGAGTCTCATACGCAAACATTTTCTTTTTTTTCCTATGCCGTTTTGTTGCCTTAAAAGTAGGGTGCATTAAAAGTAAGGCTCTCCCTTTTGCTGTTGGTACAGCAGACTCAAAACCAACACTCCTATAACTTTTGACAAAGGCAATGCAGTTCTTAAGCAGGTCATTGTAGGCCGGCAAATCAATTTGTTTGGACTGCATAGATTTGCTTTCCATATGCACCTGAAATAGAAGGCCATACCTCACAACTTAAGTACAAATAAAACTGAAATCTTCCAAGTGTAAAGCAAGGGCCTTAGCCCCTGAGGACAATGTTGGGTCATTGGGACTCATTACGAGTCCGGCGGTAGCCGTGCCGGTAAAACCGGCAGGCTGCCACCGGTCCATGGGGATTTACCAGCTCTGGACTTGCCGAAATTACCGGGGCATTACAGTCCTGGTGGTCTGGTAATTCCGGAGCCGGCATTCTGTTACTCCCCATTGCTGTGGAGTCCGATAGGACTCCACAGGAATGGGGGCCGTGGAAACACTGGCACCATGTGGTAATGGTGCCGGTGTTTCCACGTCCGTCTGCGGCCGCTGGCATTACGCCCGCCAGCTCAGACCTGGCGGGTGTAACACCACACAGCCACAGAAGTCATAGTTAGCCGGTCCGGAAAACGGTGCCGGTACAGTTTGGTTGAAGCTGCAAACAAATTATAGAATCTCTAAGTACACCAAAAATAGAAACAGATTTCACAGAGGATTTGGAAGCATCGCCAACCACCAAATGTATCACTATGGCAGCCACACGGGTTAATAAATGCAGAGGGGTATTGCTCGAGAACTTGCGCTTGGACTCCTTTGTTTACCCCAATCATGTTTGCACCATTATCATTCCCCTGACCACGGCAGTTGTCCATCTCTAGACCACATTCTGACATTTCAGAATACAGAAGGTTTGCAAGTTCTTCACCAGATGTGTCGCCTACGGGGCGATACCCTATAAAATATTCTTTCACAGAAATGCCTTTGCCTGTAATATCCACAATTCCTACAGAGTAAACAGTTGCTTGGTGTGGCTGATATCCGGGTACAATCCAAAATAAAAGAAATATTTTGCAGCTTTCACCCTTTGTAAAATTGCATTCTTTACATGAGACCCCATTAAACTACTTAGTTCATTCTGAATGACATTTCCGCAATAGTGACTATCTCCTGAGGTCACTCGATGCAAATGATCCATCATGATCGGAACAAATTTCCCTAGTAGTTCAACAAGGCCTAAGAAATATCCATTGTTTGGACCAAGTACATTTTTGAAGAGCAACGAAATGCCAAATTATTTTTGGCCAGAAAGACAATGGACATAATTCTTTCAAGCACAGCCCGCCAACTCTTGGTCTCTGCCTGCATTTGATCTTGCATGAGAGAATCAATACCAACATGTCCTGTGAGGCATCTTTCAGCATCCACCCACTTGCCACTGGATTTTGCATGTTCAGGAGACCCTTTGTGCATTTTCAAATAGTTACCAATATGCTTCCAGTTATTAAAGCAATCACTACCAAGTTTTGATTTTGGCATAGGGTCAAAAAGCCCACAGCAGAAACAGTAGACTATCGGTCAAAATAGAATATTGCAGCCATGGCCTGGAGACTGTTTCTTTGTTAGGTAATACCATGAGCCCATATGAAGAAGAAAAGTGCCTATTTTTGTCATACTTTGGGTGCGAATAACTAGGAGGTGGCATAGCATGTGGCACTCATATTACAATTTGATCACGCACATGTCCAGGCATTGATTTAGGCCATAAAGAAACGTCTTCAAATCAACATGTTTTATTGCCTTGTTCATCATTGCCCTCTAGTGCTTGGGTTTTTGAGGCCTCATCTCTTGAAACTTGTGGCATAACCACAGGCAGTACAGTTTCCTCAGGAATGCCTGCTGCCTTGCCTTGGGGAGGGTGCTTACTTCTTTTGAAGAATGAATACAGTACTTCTAAGCAAAGTAGCGGTAAGGAGGCTCCATTCTAAAAGGTGGAGAGTTGAAAGTGGGCCAAATTTGGAGAGGCTATATCATGGCCATACCTATTTGAACAAAACTTTTCTAATATTTGGACAAATACGATGTATGCCAATTCCTATCACTGGCGGACAGGTTCCAGTTCACCATCTTGCAAGTGTCAATCCCTCTCTCAACCAAATACGTTGTTACCGAACTACAACAAAACAAGGCTCTGAATTGGCAGATGCAGTAAAAGGGTATTCTGGAAAGTCCACTCATTACCATGAACTGCACTTTACGTTTTATGAGAGGCCATAGCTTTTGTTTCACAGAAAGGGCTGCTTGAATTAGGACCATATGGCACATTGTTTACAGGGTTTCAATTACATCTCACCAATGACCTCGAACAGGTCAAATCAGGTCCGATTGTTCAGCAGTTTTTGGAGTGCTGCAGTTTTTGGAGTGCTGTTTGTCATTTGAAAGTCACTTTTAAAGTGATTGTGCTTTCAGATAGTTCCATTTGTGCGGAAGGAAAGGGCAGAAGGTCTCCATCACAGCCTCGGACTCATTTCACATAGCAATACAGTGGAAACATCCTACTTATCTACAGTACAGATGCCAGCCTCCAGGTCAAATAGGCAGGCAGCATCTGACCAGAAACTCAATCGATCTAATACAATATTTCTCAACTGAATGGTCTTTGTTTTAACCATTAAGGAAGCAAAACTGAAATGTAACAATACAGAGGAGAGGAACCAGAACACCACAGGAGCACTGGCGAGCTTCGTTAAGAGGCCAGAGTGAAACAAGGGGCACTAAGGTAAATAAAAAGCAGGGTGTGGCCTGAGGGTAAGAGCATCCCTCGCTTCACCTACGACCAACTCCCCACATAGGCTGCAGGTCACTACATCCTGATTACTGGCACATCTATGAGCGTTCACTTTTCAGTACCCGGAGGGTGCTCTGTGCCAAAGGAAAGTACTAGTTGGCAAACAACTCTTCTGACGAAGCAGCAAACAGAGGCATTCAGCTGATGTGAGCACGCAGGGCTGGACTCCACTTCACAGAGTCCTCCTGCAGCCCTGTAGTTTACCAATTTGCACATTCCAGTGTGCATTTCACAGCAAGTGTGATACAGCAGTCTCTACCCAGTCTGGTCACAGTGCTCTCTCCCAGTTACATTTCAACTCCTCCTCCGAGTCACATCTACCCCTAAACTCAGCTTTCTTCCATCTCATTCTTGCCCTATAACCGCCCATTGCCTCTATTTCTCACGTGCAATCTCTGCCCCCATTTTGCTTCCCGTATAGGGCCTACCTCGTTTTCTGTCCCCATTTAATCTCTTTCACTCTGCCTGCATGGCTGTCCTTATTTGAGCCTTACACCCGCTGGGCATAATCTCTTACAGTGAAAGACACCTTACATTTGGTCACTTATTAAATGGCAGAAACGCTTTTTTATTAAATGGCAGAAACGCTTTTAAATAGAAGTGGAACCCATTCACTATATCATCCGTCCATAGCAGATGGCCTTCAGCGGCCTGTGTAGAACTTTTCAAAGCAATTCAACCCACAGCACAGGATCTCAAGTAGTCCAATTTCTGGACTAATCAATCCTTCCTCTGATAACATATATTTTACGATTGATAGCCCTTTAAATATAAGCAATGATAATTGGAGAATTGGCTTATAAGAGAACAATGTCTTCCACGACAGGGACAGTCATTTAGACAACTGAGTAAAGCAACCAGTAAATATTTTAAAACTGTGAGTAACCCGCAATATGTTTCTCGAACAGGTTGTTCAACTACCCACGAAAGCACACCGTGGAAAGCGGAGGGAGAAAACAGCCTTTGCCCATATTCATCAATTAGATAACAACCCATGACCTACTGAGAAAACATAGTGAAAAAATGGGTAAGCGGACACAATCTGGTATACTGTAAACAATGTACCATACTGTTAACAACCAAATTACTTACTCACAGGGTCACAGTGCACAGGAGTGTAAAGGATTTGAAGAATTGTTGGGGGTAGTGGGGGGTGGGAAACAGGAATAATCTCCAAACAAGTGAGGACAGGTAGGAATACCTGTAAATTATACACAGTTATTATAGATGCCCAGACTAGTTACACACAGAGACAAAAAGTGATGGTTTTCCCTTTCTATGTATTCTCTTTTGGGGAACTTGGAAAATAAAGGACGTCCACATAAGGAAACATGAGACGCTCTCCCCTGACCAGGATAATGGAGAACAAGAAATGAAGAAAAAGATTGTCTTTTTTTATATAAAAGAATCAGTCGTAACTTGATAATTAAAATCATAGTTAGAGTCCTGAGGAAAGCGGAGAAGGATACCGATTCCGCTGAAACCGGTTGACAAACAATAGGTTCAGGGTGATGACCTGAGCCCCGAGACATGCTTAAGAAATAGCAAGCTTGGTGAAATAGTATTTTTTTTAAAAGTGAAAAATTGATATACACAAATCTAGCAATACACAAACTGAATTGTGTATTACATTTTTTTGGGGGAGCGATAAGTCATACGGAATGGAAGCAATATAAATAAAAAGAAAAGACTTCCAAAAGTGTGAACCTACTTTTAGATGATAGAAAGGTATTGCGAGAGGGTAGGGCGAGTCTCTTTTCTATCCCTTAATCTAGACAGGCCTTACACCAGCGCTTACCAGGGATAGAACATCTATTTTAGGGATAGTGAGATTCCTTTTAGGGACATTTAGACAGATATAGGTGACTGTAGATTTACAAGTGGTAACTTAATAAATAGATTATGTCTGTGTTGTGTTAAACTATAAATTGGTTCAGACATAATGTGCTAGCCCTGTACCTGCACTAATAAACCTCATATCAGATTGCATTCTGGTACTTGTAGGCCTGTTTTTATATAACCTTTACAGGAATGCAAAATGAAACACAAAGATGGCAGCTCCCTGTAAAAGTGAATTAGAGAGTGCTTATTCTGCCTATTTTAAAGAAACAAGAGTGTGGGGAAAAAACATGTGACAAAAAGTGGGAATTGGTCTCACTGCATTACTAGTGGCCAAATATTCACACTTCAGAGTTATTTTGTATGCAGATTACTGTTGTGCAGCAGAAAACATTTACATCTGCATGCATTTGCATGCAAGGGGCTCACCCCATAGTGTCAGTTACACATGCATGTAAACCTCCAGAGATCTTTGCACTGACTGCATTTTCAAATTCTGGCCAGAACCTTTCTGTCCATCATCCTTGCCCTGCCGGTGAAAGGATTACCATTTTGCTGTTCTAAACAATGAAATAAAGATATACCATCAAAGCTCAAACTCGGATCTTGTCCACGGGACTGAGCAAAAGCAAACAAACTGTCTCATCAAATATATTCCCCTTGGTTTATGGGAAACTTTACCATAGGCCCACATGTACACAGCCAGGTTCACCCTCTTGAGAAATCCTGCACACCGGCAGCCAACTCAGTACGAGAAAGGACTCCCGCGAGGACGAAGGACAATTTGCATGGGGATAAAACTTCAATGGAACCATGAAAAGTAGTGTAATTAGTTCCATATGTTCTTGCCTGAATCCTAACTCTAAACAAATGAAGTTTCAAACCTGTCCAATTCAATTAAAACCAAAAAAGAAGAAAGGTTGCAGCTGAAAGTGTTCAGCACAGCAGCAACTTCCAATATAAGCTTTCAACTCTAACTGAGAAATGTTTCTGTCGTTTAGACTTTTTTTGGGACAGAACAGAGTGAAGCTACGTTCTGCCATTTACCCTTTCAGGGACGGGACATATTCTAAAGGGGAAGCAGGAACACAGCAAAGAAATTGCACTCAATCCAACCGAGGCAGGCGTCTACACATTGGAAAACAATCTGAGCTAGAAAAGTGTAAAACAAAATATTCCCATTTACCCGTTCTTGTCCAGAACGCATTCTGAACTATACAAACTACTATTTGAGCACCAGCCGAATGCTATGTTTAAAGAAACATTTTCTAAAATGTCAACAGACACATCGGGCTGTACCTACCTTCTTTCTGAGTAGCTCTGCACACAAGCGTGTCGGGGAGGCAATGCAGTCTTCTTTCTTTGTGTACGGGTAGAAAGAAATTGGAGTGTCGGGGCGGGAAGCCGCGAACGATCAAAGGCAGCTGTCTTGTTTCCTCCATGGTGTGTTGTTCCTGCTTAATTACAAAGGCGGGCGGCCACCAGGAAAGATGCCCTTTCATGCCCCCACCCCAAGTGGCGCGAAAGTTCAGAGAGTCTCTGACTTCCGTAACGTTAAGCAAGTACTATGTGACTACCAGTCAGCACCTGCCACTACTGTGCTGAGGCTACTCTCCCCACGGCAATCGTGCCCCAAACCTAGGGCAATTTTGCCCTCAAGGGACAGGGGCAAAGGCGCCTCCTTGGGCAATTGCAACACGGGCTGCCGCCTGCTTCGCCCGGGTCAAGAAACTAGCCTGATTAGTATATATGTAGTCACTAACACCAGAACAGGGTCTGTGTAGAAGCTGCATAGCAGTTACTGCATCTGCGAACATTATAGAGCCTGAACCGTACCATAAATGCGCTTCGCTTCAGGGCAGCTACTGTGTCTACAATACCAACAACAACAGGCTGCCCTGTGTAACTTCAAAACCAGATGTTTAGAAAGTCACATACTTACAATGTTTCATTTCAACATGTATCCTGCTTGTGTTATGAACCACTTGAAATTACTACAATAAGTGCAATGCAACGAATTACAGCTCCAGCGTGCATTTCCAGAGGTTGCAAAAGGGCTCCTCCAAACAATATAACAAAGGGGTGAGAACGCCTGAGTTAATGGCTGCTAAATGAAATGGATGTAAAATGCAATACAAGAGCTGGATGGCATGCACTCACCTGATGCTGCCTGGAATCTGACGGCTCGTGAAGGGTGCTGTCTAGTTCCCATTCGAGAAAGGGACCTTAGCGACGCTCCGCCCTTACGTCGTCACGTGCCTACATCACGTGCTCTTCAACGTTCACTTCGTCATCTTTTTTTAGCACGAGCGGGAAGGCAAGGCATCTAGGCGTCGCGCACGCGGGACGAGAGGCAAGGCAAGGCAAGGCAAGGCGTGGCGTTGCAGTTCTCAGCGGCAGAGATTACTCCTTTACAAAGCACATGTCCCTATAGTTGATTTTGTTTGGTGCATGAGTTTGGTTTATGGTAAGTCTTAAAGTGATCTCATGTTGAATGTTACTTTAATGCAGAGCGCGGGAAGGGGTTATTTCTGTGTATTTTGCGGGTTTGGACTGTGCATCAGGGGTGAGATTTACTTAAAGTACAGGCGGATTCAGTTGTTTTGTTTTTTTCGTTATTTTGGGGATATGTAATGCGCATCACAGGGGTGCGGCAATATTGGGGAGGGTGTATTTCTGAGTATTTTGGGGGTTTGTAATGTCCATCAGGGATGAGATTTACTTAAAGTACAGGAGGATTGTTCTTTTTGGGGTTTTCTCATGCAGACGGGTGATTTGCCCGGGGGAAGTTCCTCCTTTCCCAATGGGATTTCCACTGTACCAGTGAATAGTTAATTATCCACCCCACTGGAGAGGGTAGGGGGGGGGGTTGGAGGATTTGTTATGTGCAGCAGATGGGGATATGTGTTTTATGCAGACAGACACATTTGGGTACGAATTTCCAGCATAACAGTTCAGTTATTCTTTCTCCTGCATGGGGGTGATTTGGCATTCCCCGCGGAAGGGGTTGTTCATATGTCCCTTTGTAATGTGTGGCAGATAAGGTTAAAGAGAGGCCTTATGTTGCTTTCATTGTCAATCACACATTTAAAATCCCTATGAGACCCAATTGCATGGTGCGTTTGTTTAAAAATTGCTGATACTTTGTAAAATGCCTTTATGGCGTAATGAAGTCTTTCACGTATTTCTAAGTCGTCGGGGCGTTTTCACGTTGGACGTCTGTACGTGCTTAGGAAGAGAATCCCGGAGAAAGGACCACTCCATGCGATGTAAGGGCAGGTATTTATTTTTTATTGTGTATTTATAAGATGCTTATACATCTCAGAAGTGTTTCAAAGTAGCAGGTATATTTAGGTGCTGGTGGGTTTGTTTTTCTTATTTTGATTTTGGTTGTAGCAACAGCTGGTCTTTGTGTGTCTTCTTGGCTGGTATTATCCCTATCCAGGGATTGTGCCGTGCCGTGCACGCTGAGGGAATTTCAGTACAGATGTTTTTTCCAAATTCGGCTGCCAACAGCAAGTCCAGTTATACGCCATCTTTATTCACCCTTATCTGCGCAACACGGCTTTCACTGTTAAAATAGCAATGCGCTCAGCTAGTTGGAAATTAAGCCCCATGTCATCCCATTTTTACCACAGCCTCCTGCTTGCTTCTTTTTCTGCACTGCTGCACAGGCTCACGCGAGCGTGGATGCCTCTGGGGCTGCAGAGCCCTCCTGCGCTGGGGATGATATATGTGCCGCCACGGCAGCGGGGGACGAGTGCAGCGGCAGCCCGGGGCTCTGGATGAAGAGCATTGGGTGGGGCTGAAGTTCCCTTGACATGTTATGATTCTGTGACTTTACTGCCTTTACGAGGTGAGGGGTTCGGATTTGAACATTGCAGGGTATGTGCTTAACTTTACCAATGCTGCCACGCAGTGCTTTGAGCTGTACTGGCCAGAGTCTGTTTGTACCACAAGATGTCTTTCTCGATTTTTCACCCGCTCCCCCTCCCCCCAGGGCATTTCCTCCGCTGTCTGTATAGGACAGAGTTCCTTCATTTCCCTGCATTGTCTTACTGACTAGGTGCCTGCATGCATGTTCATTTATATTTTATTAGTATACAGTGAAAATGCAGACTCCTATGTATTCTTTCCAACAAGATAACAATGAGTATTTCGCCTTAAAAATAGCCATACTGTTGGTAGAGGTCTACAATCTGTGGGGCGTGTGATCCAGGATGGTGACCAAAGAGAAAATACTTTCAGTTTGCCTCACTGAACTGTGATTTGGCGAGCCACTGCCCCCACCCCCCCCAATGCCCAGTCAGTGCAACATGGCCACGAAACAGGAAATAAACACAGCCTGGACGTGCGATTTCCTGCATTTGGATGGCGCGTCCGTGCTGCGTTGTTGCTTCGTGCTGGTGCCGCCAGTGTCTTCTTGCCTGGTAAGGGATGCTGCTTCTCGGCTCAGCACACCACATTTGGAGGGGGTGCCGGGGAGCAAACGTTTCAGGCCTTTGCCAGTCCCTCTGCTTCCCTCTTCCCCCTTTGGACCCACAAAGGTGAACGCGTGGGGAGAGGAGGTGAGCAGGGGGGCGGATCACTGCAATGCTGGTGTCCCCACCTTGGGGGTCACGGGGGAGAGGAGGCCAGCGGGGACGGGAGAATGCATTGCCAGCAATCTGCTGTGGGGGAACCGGATGTCATGCAACACAGGCCCCCTGCCTTTGCTGCCCCTCTGCCTTGTCACCCCTCTGGTCCATGGGACGGCTCTGGCTAGATGTCTGGCTGGATCTCGGGACCCGGCCTGCCTCAGCCATGACCAGGCTTTACCAAGCCCCCCAGCTTCGCAGAGGGAACCTGGAGGCTCAGTGACCTAATCTATGTCGTGCTTCTTTCCCCAGCCGTCGCTCGTGCATTTCCCGGCTCTATTTGCTCATCCCGTTTGTTTTCTTCTGTCCTGAAAGGGACACCATGGAAATCAATGGGCCATGAACATCACTGTGGCAGGGAGTGGGGGGTCGAAAGCAGGCATTGTACATGATGGCAATTGTTGTTCAAATGTGCATTTTAAACGTTCTTAGGAAAAAAGTAATTTCTAAACTCAGAAACGCTGCTAGTTTTCTTTGAGATAATTATTTTTCTTGTTGGTCTGAGCACCACACCAATACTCTGTATTTTGTGTGCCCATTGCTTTGTGTTTTATCACAGATTATATTTATAAAGATGTTATGTTTATCAAACAAGTTAATCACAAATCAATGCTTCTGTTGTTCTGACGCCAGTTATTGGGAAATTAAACTGGGTTTGTGGGTACCAACTTTTTGTTTTCACTACAGAGGCAGGAATACCCCAACCCATTGCCCAAACACATCCCTTGGCCAAACGCATATTATAGCGCTTCCTTTTTTATGAGTAATTGCAAAAAGTCATTGATTAACAAGTTTTGCACATATTTCTTGTTTTTATTGTTTTGATTAAATTCAACCTTAAACACATTAAAAGAAAATATATATTTTCCATATATAACTTCTCTGCAATGGTCTGTCAACCTGCTGAGCTTCCCCGGGAGCCATCTACTACTATACAGCGAGTCTATGCATCCCTTGATGTACTAAAATCACTGCATTACCAACAGTAATCTGTGTGCACCGCTGCCATAGAAGTGATTTAAAGTGGAATTCATGTATATCGTCCTGCTGTGGGTGCCAGGCCTTCGCCTGCATGGGGCACCATATGCTGCAGAGAAGCCAGGGGTCCTCGTGGCTGGCATGGCAGTCGCAGCAGTCTGCTGCTACATCAGCTCTGTCACTGAACTGCAGCAAAAGCTACATGGCTATTACTAGATGTTTCCGAAAGTTAGCTCCGTGAGTTAAGAACTACCGTGTCAGATTCTCTGTAAGATATGTGGATGAATGATTGGAATGTCAGCAGGCTGGACTTCTCAACTATTCTAGGCAGGGAATTGAAAGGGAAAAATATAACGAGCTGATGCTGTTTCTCTCGCTCTATTATTTTTTGTTTCTGTGACTGAGTAAGAGTCACGTTTTCAGGTATGTGCTCTTACTGCTCTGATCTATTTGCCAGCTGGGGTGGACTGGCCTATAGGGAAGTTTGAAAATTTCTCAGTAGGACCCTGCACCCTAGGTCTCTTTTATGTGCGGGGAAGGATGTGTGCCGACTGGCAGAGTGTAGTGCGCAAATATTGGTACGGTCAATCTGGTACGTCTATAATATTTATTTATTGTACTGTTTCAATTGCAGGAACACAAATTGGCTCTATCATCCCATCTTCGACAGCAAAGTCCCCAGCAGCAATGGCACCATCAAAAAACCTAACATCTGTAGTAGGATTTGCCGATGGTAAGAATGCCTTTTTTTAAAAAGCTACTGCATTTTGCTGTGGGGGATGGTGGGGCAATTCTAAAGGTATAGTTAGGAGTCACAGTCAGGGATTTCACAACAATTTTTGAGGCTGTTCCTTTGTCATGTCCAGTTTGGGGCGGTACTGAAAGTTCACGTCTCATGTGGGAGTTGCATTTACAGTGCACTGTGTACTCTCTCCTGGTTTCCCAGTGTTCTGCTGATGCCTAACACCCAAGAGCTGGTTTTAACTCCTGCTCATCTAATCTTAATTTTGAAGTCTCAGGTAGACCCATGTATCCTTGGCTAACTGTTTGTTTTCATTGCAGCAGCATCGCTCCAAGCGTCGGTGTGTCAACCTAACCACCTCTGTCCCAGCAAGAAAAATCCAGTGAAGCACTTGACCCATTCACACAGGCAGGTAAGGATTTCTTTTCCCTATGTTTCATTGTTTGAGTAGAAGTGTTGAAGGTTTATATCGGTCCTGTGCAATGTGAATCCAGGTGTGGTTTTCGCCACCATCTTTGGCCTACTCCAGGACTAGAACTTCACGATCTGAACAGGGTGTCTTCTGAGACTTGTATCAATGTGTTTTTTTTTTTTTCTTAATCCAACCAGAAATATCACCTACAACTGGCTCATTTCCTAGGACCCAAAGATGGTAGGAATCTCAAATGAAAAGCAGAAGGAGAGGTGGAAACAGACAAAAGAAATGCAAAAACATGGAAATATGTCTCTTATTTAGACTTTGGGTACACATGATTCGCAGTTGCTGGAATACCCTTCTATTTCTGATCCCTGTCATTTCCTGTACATGTTGCTGGACTCTATGGTTGATAGTTACATTTAAGAAACTGAAACAGGTGCTTGTCTTTTAAAGGACACACACACAATAACTGCAGCAGTTTGGGTACACAAGCTCTGCAGTTAGGAACGTATTGCCTCTCCAGAACACCCACCTCTAATTTTATTAGCGAGCAGATGCAACTAGTTAAAGCCACAATGGGTGAAGATTTGGAGGAAGTTACCAAGCACCAAGAGACGCTTCACTCACAAATCAGGACACATCAAGCAGGAACATCAATAGCAAGCCCACTATAAATTGATGGTTTTGGGTACAGACCTGGTTCACAAATACAGGGAGCATCCTAAATTTACTTTTTTTTATTTCTTCTTTTAGCCATCAACACAAATCTTGGCACTCTTTAATGTGCTTTTCTTTGATTCCGACAATTTTCTATGCATTTGAAAGGATGGGGAATTTGAGCCTATAATTGTAAATGGCTGATAGAGGGTCTTGATGAAAGTAGAAGAGAAATACGTGAAGAAAAGTATTTCAAGGCAGTTGTGCTTTTCTAGTCAGGTGCGCAATGTATTTTTTTGTTTATCTATTTGATGTTTGGGGGGAGGAAGGTACAACTGACGTCCCTACGCGCAGGCATTCCCTTTTTTCATACATACAGATGAATGATACACAATGCCCACCACTCTTTTACAGCATCTCTTTCCTCTAGAGTAACTTTCTAAAGTATAGATGGCCTACTGATTTCTCTTATGTTATTGGCAAAGCGCTATGGATTGAAGACCCTCAGGGACTGTAGTCCAGGTCACAGTATGTGTGCAACTAGACCGTGTTGTGGGTAGCTGCATGGAGAGGGAGGGGAAAGTGCCACAGAGAGCAAGAATGAGCAAAAATCCAAGGGGACGGATAGGATCACGCATAAGGGGAGTCCCTTACCCCAGTGTACAGCTCAAGCAAAATGTTTGTTGTATTGGCAGTCACATTATGATGTTTCAACTTGCCTTTTTCATACCCGCAGCCAAGAAACCGTATTAAGAGACAGAAAACATTTGACGAAATATTGAAAACCTATTGTGATGCAGAGGGACTAATTGAGGCTTTAAAAAGAAAGGTAAAGGAGAAAAAGCAGCTACTGGCGTAATCCGGAGTGAACTACAAGAAGATGTATTGAAAGAGAATTGTATTGTAAAAGCTGATAGGTGGAAACTGACTATTCCAAAACTTATTAATGGCTGTTCACAAAAGCTGGAAAACCTAAGTCTTTTGGCAGAGAGGGCTAATGTTCTTAATTCCTTCCTCAGAACCTGTCTCTTCGCTTGGACAACTGAAAGAATAAATCGGCAGATGTCTCGGTGTAATGTTGCAGTTCCAAAAGATGTAGCTGCGCAACAACTACAAAATATTGGACTGTAGAATAACAGTCAATTGTCTGCTACAAATGTTTTGTCGGACAGATCTAATTTGACAAGCTCAACTATCACCATGTCTTCTCAACAGTGTGTCCTTACAGTATGACAATCATACCTGTTTAGACAGTGAAGTGCCACCTACAAGTTCCCACACACTTGCACAATCATTCAGATTACAGTCTTACAATGGCATTGGAACATCCCCAAAACCGAGTTTGGTTGCTACGCCAGCCCCTGCTGCTAATCGACAATGTCATTTTAGCTCTGTGTAACTGAAGATGCAAGTGCTCTTGTGTGTAGATCTGTATAGTTGATCTGGTGAATTTGTAGGTTGGTGCCAAACTTGTAAATGGTACATGTTTTGTGCTATTGATTTCTGTTGGGGGTCAGCTAGTGTGTTCTTGGGTGTTGTAAATGGTTGAACTAATTGCTAGCTGCTAATAGCGATATTGGCAGTCTGTCATGCAGGTAGACCTTTAATGGATTCGGTTTAAGCCACTGAAAATGTGTATTTTAGTGCACTGATTTGTAATTGTGGGGGTTTATTGGGTGTGATGCCATGTTAGCTAGATGTGAGAACTGAAATGAGGGAGGTAACAGGTTGGTTCGTGAAATTGTGGGCTGGAATTGTAGTTTTGTATAGTAAATTAGCTAACCTTAGTTAAATACCAGTGCTCTAGCAAAGATGGAAAGTAACGGCTGCAAATTCCCTTGAGGTTTTCCAGCACACTATCCATAAGTCCAACTAGACTCACCCTATAGTAATACCACCTCTCTTACACACAAGGAATCAGAACCCTTTTCCTAAATGGTTTGGAAGCAACATGAAATAACTCCTCCTGAAATTGTCTGCAATAATTGTTCAAACCCATCCTGAAGTTTTCATGGGGTCATCCTGGAGTAATCCCCCCACTCTGAAGTCATGGGGTCATCCTGGAGTAACCTCCCCATCCTGGAGTTGTCATGGGGTCATCCTGGAGTCATTCTCACCACCACTACTCCCCACCCTGAAGTTGTCATGGAGTCATCCTGGAGTAATCCCTACCCAATCCTCCGGGCCCATGTACCTGCTCACCCTGCCACCCTCCCACACTACCTCCGGGCCACCCCTTGCACTGGGGTCTGTATCTGTACCCATAGAGCCCCCTCCTTTTTCTTCCTGCACTTATCAGACCTACCCTGTCTGCTGCCTTATCCTAGCACTTGCCAATTGCTGGCTGCACTACCACTGTTTGTTGCCTTTATTATTTATTTATTATTATTCATCTGTTTCTCCCCCCTTCCATGCACTTTTCCCATCCCCCTCTCCCATGCACTTACGCGTTCTCAATGTCACTGGGCCTAGTAAGATCGTTGTTTTGTTCTCCCATGTTCCCCTCCTTTGCCTTGTCACGCTCTGAAACACCTGTGTACAAGCGTGATATAAATACAATATCAATATCAATTCTGAAGTTGTCATCCTCGTAATGCAAAATCATCACTGGAAGTAATCAGAACTCATCTTGGAGTAGTTTCTGTGATAACTCTAGAGCAGGGGTGCACAACTGATTTTGACAGAGGGGCGAAAGTACCTTACATGAGGGCTATGGTGGGCCGAAAAGTAAATGTGGGCGGAGCGGTAGGCGGGACGTGGCAGGAGGCTTTTTAAACCCCCAAGTTGTACTAAACACATGGAAAAAGAATTTTTTTGAGGGGTAACGATTTTTATTTGCATTTCAAACTTACTTTTTGTACTACACATTTTCCATTGTTATAATTTATTTCTATTTAGTTATTGTATCTCGCCTGTTTAATTAACTTATATATATTTTATTGACCCTAGATTGGACATGCCGTTATTTTGGACTGCTACAGTTTGCTATTTGGGTTGCCCAAGAGGAGTATGGCCTTCGTTGAGTCAGGTTTCCTCAAAAAGCCAAAGATGAACATCTCCTAACTGTGCCTGTTTTAGCTTTATTATTGGGTTCACTCTTGGAGTGCAACACTATGCCCCATGGCCCCCTCACCCCCAACCAAACACTATGCCCCATGTCACTCACCCCCAACCAAACACTATGCCCCATGTCCCCCCTCACCCCCAACCAAACACTATGCCCCATGTCCCCCTAACCCCCAACCAAACACTATGCCCCATGTCCCTCACCCCCAACCAAACACTATGCCCCATGCCCCCCTTACACCCAACCAAACACAATGCCCCATGGCCCCCTCACCCCCAACCAAACACTATGCCCCATGGCCCCCTCACCCCCAACCAAACCCCTCACCCCCAACCAAACCCCCACCCCCAAATCAGCACACACAAACCAGCACCAATACAGACCTGAACCCCCACCCCCCAACTCAGCACACACACAAACATGCACCCATAAAGACCCAAACCCCACCCCCCAACTCAGCACACACACAAACATGCACCCATACAGACCCGAACCCCCCACCCCCCCAAATCAGCACACTCTCAAACAAGCACCCATACAGACCCAAACCCCCACCCCCCAACTCAGCACACACACAAACATGCACCCATAAAGCATAAAGACCCGAACCCCCCCAACTCCAAAGCCCCCACACCCCAACTCAGCACACACTCTCAAGCATGCACCCATACAGACCCGAACCCCTCACCCCCAACTCAGCACACAAAAACATTCAAATCAAAACATTCATAAACATCCGACAACCCCCCACCCCCGCATCTCAACATAGACACAAAATACATTCAAATACAAACATTCATACACATCCGACACCCCCCCACCCCCGCATCTCAACATACACACAAAATACATTCAAATACAAACATTCATACACATCCGACACAACCCCCCACCCCCGCATCTCAACATACACACAAAATACATTCAAATACAAACATTCATACACATCCGACACACCCTGCCACCCCCGCATCTCAACATACACACAAAATACATTCAAATACAAACATTCATACACATCCGACACCCCCCCACAACACTGCATCTCAACATACACACAAAATACATTCAAATACAAACATTCATACACATCCGACACACCCCCCCATCCCCGCATCTCAACATACACAAACAAAATACATTCAAATACAAACATTCAAACACATCCGACACACCCCCCACCCCCGCATCTCAACATACACACACAAACATAAAGCAAAACAAACCCGACACACAAACAGAGCACTTACCGGAGACGTGCTGGAAGGCAGGTAAGCTGGAACGCTGGAATCGTACTACGGCTGGCGTGGTCCAAGGCTGAAATGCCTTCCGGCATCAAGCCTTATGGACCACGCCAGCCGTAGTGCTGGCCCTCCATTGGTGCAGCACACACGCATTACGTGGCTCATAGGAGCAACGTGGTGCGTGTGTGTGCTGAGCCAATGAAGGCCAGTGTTTTGTCCGGCCCGGAAGACAACAAAGACTTTCCTAATGGAGGGCGGCCGTGGGCCGCCCTCCATTAGGAAAGTCTTTGTGCCTCGCGGGCCGGACAAAAGAGCATGGCGGGCCGCAACTGGCCCACGGCCGTATGTTGTGCACCCATGCTCTAGAGTCATCTAATTTAAATATTTTAGCCTATACACATACTTGTAAGGTAAGGATGATCTCCCTAAAATAGCCATGGATGGTTCTAGGATGTAGTGCCCGGATGACTCCAGAATGATTCCAGGAAGATATTCCTTTTTGACTTGGGTGCATGCTTGCCAAAGCTGTAGTATGGAGGGTAGTTTTATATTTAAAGGAGATCAAACTTATATTTGTAATCAAAATGCACTGGTACCTATCAAGGTTTTGAATGGCAAACTCAAGAGCCGGGAAGGTAGAACAAGGGTCATCCTCAAATTGTCTTTTCACAACTATGCATAATTCTGCGATGAAAAACAAACATTGTTTCAGTCTCTCGGAATGTTATGCCCCGCGGCCGTCCGATGGCATGGTTGTGTAACAGAGGAATTGTGATTAAATCCGGTACATCTTCATAGACAGTGACCACGCTACCGCTCGCTTTTGCTGTCCGTAGAAAACAGACTTGCACAAACAATTGGACACGTCAATTTCGATGAAAGTAAAGCACCTAGATTTATGTTTTATTACCGTAAACAGCAGTTAGCGGACAGATTAAACGAACACCGGCTGTGCAATACTTGCCTGTCCCGAAGGCTAGTGTTCTCTTCCTATCAGAGAAACAGACCATAGCAATGCTCCTCCACTTTCTCATCACGTAAATTAGCATTATGTTCAGGACACATACGTCTTTGGTATACGCCCGCTCGTGAGCCTCAACCTACTACGCGCTTTAGTACCACGTGGTGATGGTGGGTGCGGTAATGCAGGAACTGGAGACAGCCTCCTGGCTGAGGGCTGATATAGACGGGTATCTCCCGAGATTGAGAACAAGGCTGGTAACGTTGGGCGATGCAGACAGTTCCCAGGCACAATCACAGTAAAATAATTTACATTTTAGGATTTTGTCCTGTGCAGAAGGGTGGGAAACATGTTTTCTTGTGGCTAGGGAAGATGTGTCTTGCTGAGGAGGATATCTGGAGATTTGCAGTGGATTGGGGGAGGGCGCTCCATCTTGTCCAGATGGACAGATTTTGGGGTTATTCCTGTGCAGTGGAGCAGCTTTCATGATTTTGGCCTTCTGGACCTGTGCACGGGACAAAATACTTATGGTAGTATTCAGAGTAGCGATTTAGCATGTGCAGAGATTGTGATATTTGCTTTCCCGACTTCCGGTGTGTTCTAGAGGTCGGGTGTCATACATCTGTCTTGCTCGTTCTCACTCGCACAAGGAGGAAAGGATACGCTTGACTCGCTTCGTCCGTGGCTCTCGCCGGAATGAATAGGTTCAGGGTGAAAACTTTATTTTGCCCGTGTCACGGTTTCCCCTCGCCCACGTGACCGGGCCCAGCTTGGCCATACCACATTCCTCCCAAACGTAGAATGCTAGATCAACATAACATTTTGTAATAATGTTTCTTACTGGTTCTCATCTACCCCGGCCTTTCAATGGTAGATCCCTTTAAGCACATATCTGTGTACTCGGGACGATGGCCTTGGCCTCCCTCGACGTTGGTACCTTGAGTGTGTTCTCTCAGGTGGATCTGCCTTTTGGGGGTTTTCAGCTGGGGGGTCTCGTCCTTGGGTAGGGACTAGTTTTGAGTCATCTTGCGGGGATGCACTCCCATTAGCTCTCGCTGTTGTCTCAGGATCTACTGAGGCATTCTCCACTCGCTGTCCCTGTATCTGGTTGTTCCTTCTACAGTGTTGCTGGAACTTTTCAGATGTGGGACATGTTTCGCTTCACCACTTCTTCCCCTCTGTCGGCTGTCACCATGCTGTGGTTGGCATCTTGTACCGTCCAGGATCGTGATTTGCATGTCGTGTCTTTTGGGGCGCTCTGGTCTTCAGAAACACGGTATCCCCTGTTGCAGTTCCCTGTGTTGCGCATGACGAGTTTGACTCTTTCTCATTCTGCCTGGCTCGCCTCTCTTCCATGAGCGGTATGGCCGGGTCGGGGTTCACCCAGCTT
Source organism: Ambystoma mexicanum (assembly GCF_040938575.1). Classification (NCBI taxonomy): domain Eukaryota; kingdom Metazoa; phylum Chordata; class Amphibia; order Caudata; family Ambystomatidae; genus Ambystoma; species Ambystoma mexicanum. The sequence continues at coordinate 151,088,793 of NC_090931.1, forward strand.
GGGTGTAGTGGTAGTTCGGCTTGTATTGGCCTTCCGAAGATCAACGCTGCTGGGCTTACTCCAGTGGATGTGTGAAGGATTTGTCGGTGTGCTCGCAGGAACCTGTATACTGCCGGCAGCCATGGTTGGTTGTGGTCTTTTGCGATTCTTATAGTTTTGTTTAGGGAACCCATAAAACGTTCAGCATCATTGTTTGCTTGCGACCAGCATGCAGTGCTATCCCTATATTTTACACTCGGGTTGGTGAGAAATTGTTTGAGTTCTTGACTTTTGAATGGTGGCCCATTGTCACTCTTTAGTTTCCTGGGTAGCCCGTGTACGGCGAATACCTTCTCGAGGGCAGTGATGACTTGACTCTGCATTCATGGATTTGACATGCTCCACCTCTGGGTATCTGCTGAACTTGTCAACTAGGATGAGGAGGTACCCCTCTCCTGCGATGGTACAAAAGTCCATGCTTACCGACTCCCACCTCGTGTGGCACCTGGGTGCACTTTCAGTGGGTTTGGGCGTTGTAAGTCTCCTCGAGGACTGGCATGACGCACAGGTTTCCACCAGTTCCGTCACGCGATGCTGCATCCGCGGCATCTACATCCTTGATTTCAAATGCGCTTGGGTTTTCACTATGCCTTGATGGACTCCATGCGCTAGTTTTAGGGCCCTCTTTTCCAGCGTCTCAGGTAAAATGATTCTGTGTCCCTTCAGCACAATACCTTCTTCCGATATCGTGAGCTCATGACGAATGCCAAATAGCGCCTGTTGCTTTTCCTGGGCTGCTGTGGTGCGTTGGTTGTACTACTGCTGCCAGGTAGTTCCTCGAGTCGCCTGATTGTATGGTTTGTTTCAAACAGGTGCCTGCTTTTATTTCATCCACTGTCTCCTGCAGTGTTAGAGCTCGTGGGTGTGCACAGGCGATCACGTGGCACACATGCTCCTCCGTCTCGGCCACATGTTCTTCATGTCTAGTGGCGGGTCGTGGGTGGCGACACAGGTAATCAGTCGGATTGTCTGCTTTGGCCCTGTACGCAATGTCCATGTTAAACCACTGCAGTTGGATAATCCATTTTTCTAACTGTACTGGGGGGTGCAGTGCGGTGCAGATCCCCTGAAGATCGGTATCAGTGGTTTGTGATCTGTGAACACTTTGGCCGGTTGCCCTAGTAGATACACTCTGAAGTGACGCAGCTCCATAGAATCGCCAGTGCCTCCTTCTCAATTTGGGCATAGTTTTGTTCTGTCTTCCTTAGTGCTCGACTGGCAAAAGCAATTGGGTACATGCTGCCATCTTTGTCCACTTGCTTGAGTACTGCCCCTAGTCCTACTGGGCTGGCATCTATCGGGAGTGCTGTGGCCCGGTCGGTGTTGAAGAATGCCATTTTAGTGGTCCTGGATAGCGAGTCTTTTATGCGTTGGAACGCTTGCTGATGCTGTTCTGTTAATTTCCATTGCTTTTCCTTTTTCGTGAGGTCCCTCAGTGGTGCTGCAAGGGTGGCCAGATCAGGTATGAACCTTGCATAGTATGTGGCCATACCCATGAAACCCCTCACCTCAGACACTGACGTGGGGGCTTTTCGTTCCCTTGATGTCACTGACCTTGGCCGGATCTGGTGAAACTCCGTCAGCATTCAACACGTAGCCGAAGAAGTTCAGTTTGCTTTTGTTGAATTCACATTTTTCTGCGTGTAGGGTGAGGCCTGATTCTTCTAATCACTGGAGGACTGCAGCTAGCCGCTCGTAGTGTTCGCTTGTTGTGGTGCCATATACTAAGATGTCATCACTAATGTTGGTGGTTCTGGGAAGGCCATTGAGTACTCTCCTGATTTCATTCTGAAAAACTTCCACCGCCGATGAGACACCAAAGTTCAGCCGTTTGTCTCTTCGGAGGCCCAGGTGAGATGAAAAAGTTATGTCTGGACTCTCTGGTGAGGCAGTTGGTGATAGCCTGATCTTAGGTCGAGCTAGCTGAAGACTAGTTTGGCTCTCATTAGGTTCACAATCAGTTCATCAATGGTGGGGATGACGTGGCGTTACTGGCCGATGGCTACATTGGGCAGCCTCATATCAATGCATATTTGACCGCATTGGGTTGCCGTGGTTTCTGTGCAACGACCATCGATGACACCCATGGGGTAGGGCCAGATGTTTATTCAATTATCCCCTGTTTTTCTCACTTCTCCAGCTTCTTTTCGACTGCTTCTCTCATATTGAAGGGGACTTGGCGGTGTCGTACGACCTTGGGTTCTATTGTCGGGTCGATGTGTAGCTTGATTGTTCTCCCGTGAAGGCACCCTATCCCTTGAAATAATTTATAGTGTTTTGCCAGAAGATTGTCTATTTCGGGTTGGTTGATGCTGAATGCAAAGTGTTCTAGTTGCAACTTCTATGCGGTGCGACAGCTTACTAGTGTTTCCACATTCGCGTCCACTACGCATATCCAGGCTCTGCACTTGGCTCCGTTGTATGCTAGGTGTGATCGGAATGACCTGCTCACTGGTAGGGGCCTTTTGCACCCGTATGCATACAGTCTCACTCGCCTGTTCTGTAGCGTAGGTTTCAGGTCCAAATTGTTGTAGGTGTGAATGGGCATGGCGTTCACCGTTGCACCTATGTCGATGACCACTCTGGTGGGGTTCCCGTCTGTCAGGATGGTGCACGATGGCCGTTTGTGTTGCCTTCTCTTCCGACTGGGTTTCGTTCTGTTTGGCTTTATGTCAGAGATCATGTGCACCCAGTGTTCTTTCCTCTTGTTTTCTTCCGTCTTTCCTTCCCGCGTCTCTCGGGGTACGCACTTTCGTCAGAGGACTCTTATGTTCTGCTACAGCAGGGTGATCTCTGGGTAGTGTTGTTAGGTAAGATTTGCACAGAAAAGGTAAATCTTCCTGACCTGGGTCAACGCAATTACTTTGTTGCTTTATTAGTGGGATAGTTTTCCATAATACCTTTTATGGGTGTCATTTTTAAGACTCTCCATGGTGTCTTTTTAAAGTTATCCTCTTTAACAACTTATTCCCAATAAGTGCCTGTTATTGCAGGGTTGCCCTAGGGCCTACCCTTTTAACTTTCTTGTGCTAACCTTGAGTGAACTACAGTTCCCAAGGGTAGAAAGGATCTTTGGATCCCTTTTACATTTTAAGTGAAAGTAGCACACCCCTCCTTAGGTGGAGTGCTGGGGAGATACATGCCCTTTCACACTAAAACTGTAACAATTCTGTTATAGTCACAAGCTTGCATTCAATGGCTGGTGGCAGTGATACCTTGTGTTAATTTGGTGTACCTTTACCGTGGGCTGTGTTCACAGCTGCAGTAAAGGGACCTACGGGTGTCCATTTTTACCAAAATGGCCCCTGTCTTCTTTTTTCGCCATTTTAGTGTTTCTTGTTGTTTCTTGTACCTTCCCCTGACATCCAGGGCGGGAAATTCCTAGTGTGAATTATGTCTTTGGCAGGAGTCCCCTGGACTCCCCGCCCAGGCTCCAGCCTGTCTGTGAGAGCAGGAAGTGAGAAAGGAGTCCAAAACTCCCCAGCCCTTTGTCTTACGCCTTGCTTGAATGGGGACAAATCCCAGTGGGGAGCTGGCTGTCCTGATTGGACAACCAGACCGCCCCTTCTTGTAAAATGCGGGGAGAGAATGCAGAGGTTGTGTTTTAGTCCTGATAAATACTGCAAGCCTGGAAGCTATAGAAAAGTCGACCACTGCAACCAAAGAGGAAAATGAAGGAAACAGGCCTGAAATGGTTTCCAGCGACCGGAGAGCCTGCTGTGTAACTAGAGCCTTCTGTAGCCCTTCCTTCCAATTGACCTGGGGAATCTGAAAACGACAACCCAGAGCCTGGTGAGACCCACAAGACTCAAGAAGACCTGCATTTTGAGCCATCCCACGCATTGCTGCGACCTTGCGTTGTGTCAATAACCTGGGACCTTGAGGAGCCACTGTGCGGTGCATGGTCTTACGAATTCTGAATCTCGCTGAAACTTTGTGGGCATCCTGGTGGATCTCCAGAGACATGGATCAAGTCCGAAAAGTCCCCTCAACAGAGTGCTGGAGCTTTGTAACAATGAGAATTCAACCGCGATTTTCTGTTTTCTTCTGTGCGCCAAATCCTCAGAACCGCATTCAGCCATGAGGGAAACCTTGCCTAGATCCTTCTTCATTGATCCCTGCTGCAAGGTCCCTTCTGAGGTCTTGTTTTCAGACTCCACAACAAGGAATCTACTGACCGGGTATTTGGCTGCAGACTCCTGCTGCTAAATATTCTTCAATGCTGATGTACTGTGTTGGCTGGGGTTTGTACTTACCTTAAACCTGTTAGGATTTCTGTGTAGCTGTGGGTTGTTTTCTGTGACGGGGAGGCCTCTCATCCAGTGCACCCAGTCCTACTGATAGAATTCTGCATGGTGTCTTCTGCAAAGCCCCTGGACCCTCTTCTAACTCTAAAGTGAAGTACTCACCTGTTTGCCCAGTTTTCCTAAGGAACTGGTACATCTTTTGCTACTAAAGAACCTATTCTAAGGATGGTTAACATATTTTCTTCCTTAGCAACTGTTTTGCCAGTCTAATAGAAAGTAGACGTGAAGGTATTTTACCCTGCCTTTTCCCAAAAGTAAAGTGTTTCACCCGATTATTCCTGCAGAGTAATTGTATGAGTGTCCTCCGACTGTTGGTATCACCAGATTAGTCCTTTGAGGATAATTGTAGGAGTGTCCCCCAACTGGGTATTGCTTCCCCTAACTTGCTGCTAGCCTGTCTTTAATAAGTCTGTATTAAGTTGTTGCCTACCTAGAATAACTTAGTCATTCAGTAAAGTGTGACATTGGGTTTAACTTTCCTCTTCATTGTGAGGTTAAAAAAGTATGTGGGTTTTACTTACCTTGTGTTTGCTGTGTGCCATCCAAAATAAGTTACAAGAGTTACTGCTTACCCCAATCTGGGGTTCCCTGATTTTAAAAGCACCTGTAATTGTATATTACATCCTTAGGTTTTACTCACCTAGTATAACTGTGTGTTGTGACAAAATTAGCTATAGGTTTTTACTGCACCTAGAATAAGTGCCCCTATTCACCAAAATATATTGTCCAGTTGACTGATTAGGTGATTTGTACTGAGAATCATTATATAACTTGAAGGGTCTACTGCCCTTGCATTACTGAATGTAATTGTAAAAAGTAACCTCTGGTTTTTACTCCCCAAGAATAGGCTTGACCTATACTGAATGTGTATGACAAGGTTTTGGCTTCCTAGAACTACTGTTTGGTACTTCAAATAAGGTTTATACTTGGGTCTGTGAACTTTCAAGTATAGTGTTGTGTTTTTATACTGTGATTTCATATAATGTGTTAGTACTTACTTACCCCTAGATTTATCTGGGCCTATGTCATGCGCCCACTGTTCCGATGACTGTGGGATCGATGGAAACTATTACGCCATTGAATTCCCCGCTACGTTCCCTTCCGTTTTATTTGCAGCGCTTCATTTGTCTGCCGCTATGGCCACCACCGGGAGCATTTAGCCACTCTGCTTCCGGCGCCCCCCCTTTCCCTCTTTTCCTGGATTTCTCTTGTCTCGCACCCTTCATTCTCCCCCGCTCCTACTCGGCTGTGCTCTGCCATGCTGCCTTCTGCCGAGCTGCTGCCTGGAGCTTTCTGCTGCTTCTCATCCTCCTGCAGAGGCTTTTTGGTCCCTCACACTCTCTCTTTTCATCCTTACCTGCACCTCTGCTGTGGGACCGGATTCTCCTCCTGGGCTCCACCTTCCCGTGGCTCACCCAAGCAGCAGACTGTGTCACCACTCCATAAGAACATTCATAGCGGTGTTTTGCCGATCCAAACGCTTTTTCCCCTTATTGGTTACTGCATGACCGGAAAGCTGGTCTTCTGGTTCTCAACCAGGACACCGTGGCGTCGTCCCGCGGAAGACCGTACCTCCATAAAAAGAGATCGGGCTTGAAGATCAAGGGAAGAAAGAAGTCAGTTGCCGAAGAGTCCAAGAGCTCAGGTGAGGATCTTTGAGCTCAGAGCCTGACAGTTTGCAACGCCATGATACATCCACCACGGCAACGGCTGAGCAAGTGCAAGAATTAGTAGCGGCTGTCCAGTCATTAACCCTCGAGGTCCAGAATCTGAAGACCGAGAACACAGTACTCCGATAACTGGTGTCTACCAGGGACCACCCCATGACGCTTTCATCTGGGAAGTTTGATGGCTCTGCAAAATGCCTGAAGGAATTCATAGATGCTTGCATGGTGCATTACGCCTGCCGCCCCAATACTTATGCCTCTGATCTTAGCTGAGTCGGCTTTATGGTCTAAATTGTTGTGGGGAACGCGCTGCCCTGGGCCACCCCTCTTTTCACCCCCAACGACCCAGTCCTGAGGGACTTTGGTGCCTTCCTGGCGGCGCTAAAACGTGCTTTCGAGCGACCCGAAGTCTCGTACACCGCTCAGCAAGTACAGATTGATCTAATCTCATACATCACCCTGTTCAAAAGGTTGGCCACTGAAGCAGGGTGGCCAGAGAAAGCACAATTTAAAATCTTCCGAAGGGGGCTTAAAGAGGCACTCAAAGACGAGCTGTCCAGAATCCCTTGCCCTTCTTCCTTTTTGGAATTATTATCTACAGTCCTGCAAATTGAATACTGCATAGGAAAACGACGGAACGTGAATAAGCGCTGAGGTACCAATTGGCCAGCAGCAGATCCTTCCCCAGCCCTGTCCGTTTCCTCATCTTTGCCTAAGGAAGAACCAATGCAGATAGGGACCACCCGAGCCCCACTTACGCCAGAGGGACTTAGGATTAGTATGTATTGCGTGTCCAACACTCACTTATTACGGGACTGCCCAGAAGTGCCTCCCAGACGTCCGGGAAACGGGCGACCTCGGACTTAAGTGGGACCAGGCTACGAGATGTTGCCGGTAGTCCTTATGTTTCCATGACCATCGCCCTCTCTCAAAGCACCAAGGATTCTAGACTCATAGTGGTTTCCCTTTGCCTGGCCTGGAGAGACAAGACCACAGATACTCTTGCCCTTATAGACTGTGGAGCAGCAGGTAACTTCGTGGATACCTTGTGGGCCACCAAGACGGGAATCCTCCGGTTACCCAACAAGGAGGATCAAAAGGTAGAGGGGGTAGATGGCACCCCACTCAGCTCGGGTCCCAACACACATTCTACAGAAAGAATCCAGGTCAAGATTCAACATCATACGGAAGACATGACATTCGCCATAATCAGAGCTGCCCATTTCCCTGTCATACTGGGGATTGCTTGGTTAAGGAAACACAACCCTACCATTGACTGGGCTAGGAACCATTTGAGTTTTCATTCCTCCTACTGCAAGAAGAATTGCCTTCTATCTCAACATTATGACACCACTGTTCTTTCTCCTGTGGTTTCTGACTTATGCACCATCCATAGTATTCCGGTGATGCTTCAAGAGTTTGGCGATGTGTTTGTCGATCGGGAGATCCACGAACTTCCACCTCACCGGCCCGAAGACTGTTCAATTGACCTCATGCCGGAGGTCTTAGTGCCTTTTAGACACATGTTCTCCCTTTCTCTTCAGGAGAAGGAGGTGTTACGCCAGTATCCTAATGCGAATCTCAAGGACAGACTCATCCGACCCTCCAAGTCCCCAGCCGGTGCTTCTGTTTTTTGTCGCCATGCGTGACTCTACCGAACTCAGGTCCTGTATAGGCTACACAGGTCTCAACCAGGTCACGATCAGGGAGAGATACCCAATGACCATTATTGCTGATATCATCGAGGCAGCGCAAGGGGCTATGGTTTATTCCAAATTGGATCTCCGAAACACATACTACCTGCTATGCATTCCGAGGGGAGACAAATGGAAAACTGCCTTTTGAACACTGTATGGGCACTATGAGTACTGAGTCATGGCCTTCGGCTTGGTTAATGCCCTGGCGGTGTTCCAACGGTTCAAGGAGCGCATATTCTCTGACCTCTTGTTCCATTCAGTGATTGTATATTTGGACGACATCTTGGTATATTCATCGACCCTTCAAAAACACACCCAACATCTATGCATGGTCCTCCAGAGGTTATGGGATAATCACCTTCTTGTCAAGCCTGGAAAGTGGCAGTTTCAAGTGTCATCTGTTCCTTACCTGGGTTTCATTCTATCTGAAGAAGGAATCAGAATGGACCAGAGAAAGGTTTCTGCTATTCTCAGCTGGCCAGTCCCTACTTCCATTAAAGACGTGCAGAGATTCTTAGGTCTCTCCAACTTCTATCAAAGTTTATTCCCAACTTCTCTCGCATAGTTCTCCCCATCACTCGTTTGCTAAAAAAGACGAACAGACCTTTCCAGTGGACAGAGGAGGCTGGATCCGCCTTGCGGCAGCTCAAGGAAAAGTTCAGTTCGGCACCCATCCTATGCCAGTCAGACCAGACCAAGGGCTTTATTGTGGAAGTGGACGCTTCAGCCAATGCAGTACTGTTACAGGACCATGGAGGAGTCGAGCATCCTGTAGCCTACCTCTCTAAGATCCTCACCACTAGCCAGAGCACCTATTCTGTCATAGAGCGGGAACTGCTAGCAATATGAAGGTGGCCTGTGAAGTGTGGAGGCATCTCCTTCAGGGTGGGACTCATCCTTTCATCATCCAGACTGATCATAAGTACTTCAAGGCCATACAAAACATGGAATGCGCCAACGCACGACAAGCCCCTTGGGTGTGTTTCTTCGCGCAATACGATTTTGTTCTCACCTACATTCCGGGAAGTCAGAACATCATTGTGGGCGCCCTTTCCCACAGGTGTTCCGCTGAGCACTCAGTGATAGGGGTGGTAGAAAGACTACTACAATGGAAGAAGTTTGTTCTAACAGTGACCTGCTTTATTCAACAAGTTAAGGCAGCCACTAACCAGGAACCCGCATCCTGACCGTTTAAACCCCAGGATGAGGTAGTACTAAAGGATGGTCTTTTGTTTGTCAATAATAAACTGTACCTCCCCCACGAGGGGCTTCGCCAATGGGTGTTGGGTTGGTGTCAAGACCATCTGACGGCCGGTCATAGAGGGAGAAAGGGGACAGAGGAACTCATCATGCGGTCATTCTTTTGGCCGGGCATGAAAACCAACTTTGCAGAATACATCAAGACCTGCACCAAATGCGTTAGAAGAAAACATTGCACACAGAAGCCCATCGGTCTACTCGAACAGATGCCTCTTCCAGATGCCCTGTGGTGTCAGATATCCACAGATTTTATTGTAGATCTACCCCGCTCTCAAGTGTGCACCTGCATCATAGTGACAGTGGATACCTTCATCAAGCTCGCCCACTTCTCTCCGTTCCCGGGTCTCCCCATGGCTTCCGAAATGGCAGAGGTGTTTCTCCGGGACATCTTCCGTTTGCACGGATTACCCTACAAGGTCATCTCCGACCGCAGCAGCCAATATACGTCCAAATTCTCGACTGCCTTGTGTTGCAAGCTTGGCATAGAAAGGGCTCTCCGGATTCCACCCACAGACGAACGGCCAAATGGAATGACTGAATGGCACTCTGGAGCAGTACCTGAGATGCTATGTAAACCACCATCAAGACAATTGGGTATCGCTGCTACTTATGGCGGAATTTGCGTACAATAACATAGAACACTCAGCCTTGGGACTCAGCCTGTTTTATTGTGCTTACAGTGCACACCCCAGAGGCATCCTTCCCGTGGTGGCTCCCATTTCCAACATCCCTTCTGTAGAAGGCAAGCTACGGGAGATCTCAGAGACACAGAGGATAGCCAAGACGGCTCTCACTGAGGCACAAAAGACCTACAAGAGACAGGCCGATGGCAGGCGTTCTGCTGATCCTTCATTGGTGGTAGGATCGAAGGTGTGGTTGTCAACTCGATACCTTCCACGCTGGGTGCGGCCATCTAAACTGTCTCCATGTTACCTTTGGCCTTATGAAATCATATTGCAAATCAATCCAGCGGCCTTTCGCCTGAAACTCCCCAAGAGTCTCAGCAGAGTTCACCCCGTTTTTCATTCCTCACTCCTGAGGCCTGCAGACACTTCCGCCACCACCATGCCCATAAAAGGATCTAAACAGCCCCTGGCGGATTAGCAGGAGAAGGAATACAAGGTATCAAAGATCCTGGACTCCCGTTTCAGAAGAGGTCTGGTGGAATACTTGGTTTCCTGGAAGGGGTATCCTTCATCCGAAGATTCATGGCAAGCCAGCTCCTATGTTCATGCTCCGGTTTTGATACGCAGATTTTATAGATCCCATCCCGGGCCTCCCCTGAGATAGGAGGGGGCATACTGTCATGCGCCCACTGTTTCGGCGACTGTGAGATTGATGGAAACTATTACGCCTTTTGAATTCCCCACTATGTTCTCCTCTGTATTTGCAGTGCTCTAGTGGTCTGCCACTATGGCCGCCGCCGAGAGCCTTTAGCTACTTTGCTTCCGGCGCTCGCGACGTTGCAACTGCTTTGGATCCATCCTTAGTTGCAGACGCTAGTGCCTCCTCTTAGCTTTGGTAAGCCCTCTTTCCTTTGCATCGGCCCTCTACGGGGCTGCATTAGCCCTCCTTGTTATTCTCTTTTACCCTGTGCGAACGTGCTTCTCTGCTATCCCGCGCTCCCACCTTTCCCTCTCTTCCTGGATTTCTCCCGTCCGTCGCTGTTCATTCTTCCCGCTCCTGCTCGGATGTGCTCTGCCCTGCTGCCTTCTACCAAGCTGCCGCCTGGAGCTTTCTGCTGCTTCTCATCCTACTGCAGAGCCTTTTTGGTCCCTCAGACTCTCTCTTTTCATCCTTACCTGCTCCCCCAATGTGGGACCGGATTCTCCTCGTGGGCTCTGCCTTCCCGTGGCTCACCCAAGCAGCAGACTGTGTCACCACTCCACAAGAACATTAATAGGGGTTTTTTGCTGCTCCAAAGACTTTTTCCCCTTATTGGTTACCGCGGGACCGGGGCCGCTGGTCTTCTGGTTCTCAACCAGGACACTGTGGCATCGTCGCGCGGAAGACCGTACCTCCACAAAAAGAAATCTGTCTTGAAGATCAAAGGAAGAAAGAAGCTGGTTGCCGAAGAGTCCAAGAGCTCAGGTGAGGATCTTTGTTTGAGCCCAAAGCCTGACAGCGACCCTGACCGCCAACCTGTATTTAAATAAATCCTTTTATTTTTATCAAACAAAATGTTTCAGTGTTTCTTTGGACCATTTGCATTACAATTTCACTTGTACTGCTTCTACAGCAATCTCTCCCTCCTAAGATAAGCCTGGCTGCTCTGTATACGCTACCATGAACTCAGGTGGTACAACCTTATACTAAGAGTGTAGCCTTGTACTGCCTCAGTTGAATGGTTTTAGTAAGCCGTTAGTTGAACTTTAGAAAAACTGTCCTAACAAGTGTCGACTGCTCTGGCTTTACCTCTCCCCTTCAGTTGCCGGTTGGAGGTATGTCGTCGGTCTGTGTCGTTCGGAGTATTGGGGATCAAGCATACGACAGCAAAGTGATTCATCCGTTTGCACTACCGACATGTTACTCCTAACACCGGGCATGGTTTGCCTCTGTGCCAGGGGCCACCACATCACTTGCAGGTGTCGTTTCGTCCTGGCGGGCATCCTAGCCTCGTGCTGTTGTGCCGCCATTCTTCTTGTTGACCACAGACTGCTGCTGCCTCTTCCTCCTTTTGCATATTGTCCAGTGGCATGCGCTGCATTGCTGCCTCCATGACTGCTACCTGGTCATATGTGCACTCTCAGAGTCTCCCCATTGCCATTATGCGGTCCAGCGGGATGTTCTTCTCCAACAGTACTGCCAATCGTAGTTTCTCGGATGACAGCCCATTGATGATCTGCAGACGGACCGCAAAGTCCTTGCCTGGGAACTCGCAACCAATTGCTAGTTCTCTTAGGTGCATGGAAGTCGTCCATGGTTTCCGTCTCTCTCTGGCGGGTCATGCAAAAATGGAATCTTTCATAGTCTGGGTTCAGTTGCAGCTTGAATTTGTTGGTCAACGCCGCCTTTGCTGAGTTGTAGTTGTCTGCCGTCCCTCTGTTAGGAAGTGGGTTGAACAGACGTAGTGCCGCTGCACTGTTGTTCAGTAGCAGGAGCGTGCGTTTTCTCCTCCCTTCGGTGATCTCTCTGGCTTGGAAGTGGTTCACATTGTTGGAGCCAAATCCCCCACCTGAGGGCTGCTGTCTCTTCTCACAGCGCTGCTGCTGCTTGCTCTGGACGGGCTGGTGCGGGGGCTGGTCATGTTGGCTCACTTTGCTGTGTTGGCATGGGCCTGCTGGTCCCTGATGCGTGCCCTTTCATTGTGTGCATCTTTTCCCTTCTGCGATGTCAGTGGCAGCACGTGTCCCCACGTGGTTGCCGTGGTTAGGATAGGGGTATGTCCTCTGTGCCTGGGCGCACCACTATGTCTCCCTTATGGTTGCTTGGGAGTTGGAGTGTAGGCAGTCTTTGAGCCTCACTGGGACCCTCTGGTATCCCTGGTGTAGAATGTTGGGCAGGCAGCAGAGCGGCACGTAGTCATCGTTGTTTGTGCTTTTTTTCTTATCTGACATGCGCATGGTGTTGGAATCCTCGTCGCCAGTGTGATCATTATTTTCCCGACCTCCAGTGTGTTCTAGGAGGTCGGGTGTCATTCATCAGTCTTGCTCGTCCTCACTCACACATGGAGGAAAGGATACGCTTGACTCGCTTCGTCCGTGGCTAGCGCTGGAATGAATAGCTTCCGGGCGAAAACTTTATTCCACCCATGTCACGTGCGGAGGTATTTGGGCATTTGTCATGTGCAGCAAAGGGAGAGACGTTTTTCTTTGCAGAATAGCAGATTTGGGTATTTGTTCTGTGCAGAGATTGTGAGAATGTTTTTTTTGTCATGCACAGAGTAGGTATTTGGGGATTTTTATATATTTTTATATATATATATACATATATATATATATATATATGTATATATATATAATTTGATTCTTTATCAGTCAAAATTTGACTTTTCACAAACAAGAAAAAGAACAATTTCATACATCTCACTAAAATCCACATGCAAGACAAAACTTTTAAAACAATTAAGCATATAACATACTTATCATCAGGAAACATATTCTCCAATTAATATAACAAATCACTAATTGATCCAACTAAAGCATAACAGTTCATAGGATGCATCTCAATTCAATTGACATATAGAACCCATACCACAGTCACAAGAATTTTCAACTAGAAAGACCATACCCTCTCTTGGTGTTATAAGAGGTTCAATGTCCTTTAGGAACCTCAAAACTTCCAATGTAAAAAATGACTTTTTCCCCTTCCCAGAGGCAATCCCAAAATTCCTCTGTTGATAACAAATCTGTGTTGTGCACAAATCGTGAAAAACGCTCCCTCCTATATTTACTTGTGCCCGAGCATGCCATCAACACATGTTTCACATTTTGCTCCTTCTTTAGATCACACAGGTTACAGACACCTTCAGTTTTTGACCCTTTATTTCTGAGTAGCTCCCTAGTAACTATGAGGTTCATACGAAATCTCAGAAAATTTGAATACCAAAATTGATTTGGAAACCTTCTCAGGTAAAGAGGCAGATAACCCATCGGTTTATCCGAAGGCCTGAGAGTCTGCAAGCTTGTCATATTTACGAACGAGGCCCTGATTGCAATCCAATCATTCACAGCTACATATTTCTTTACCTTCATTGGATTTTCGATCAAGTCCTTCTCAGACATACAGCTGTTAGATAAAACTGTATTGCTACTGCATGGCTTAATTCATTCAGAAAGGCATTGGTGTTATTGCCCGTGAAAGTTTTAATAACCTCCATAATGAGACATTTTTTGCGGGTCCAGAATCGATCTAAACCATGAAATCCTTTTGCATGCTGCGTGAGAGCACAGTGACTGGAGGCCCAATTCGTATCTCAATCTCTGGACATTGGCAAAGAAGGCGGCAGGTTAGGAACTTTTCTTCACAATCCACCCTCTTAACGTGTCTAGTTGATCTTCAAAGCCAAAGTTTCAATTTCGATACCGTACATTACAACTAGTATTACTTTGCCTCTATAGAATTTTATTAGAGTGCTAAGACAAAATTTACAGTACTTGGGTAAAACTTTTTCATTTGGCTAGTCAATTGACTTACTTTGCCACTTAATTAAGGCGTGCATTTTTTTAAAAATGTATTTATTTACAGTGCCCATAACCTGTAGGTATGTAGGCACTAGTTTCATTTTGGAAAGGTAGGTTATTTATAACGTGCTTGTTTTTTCTTTGTTTTTCCAAGCGTGGGTACTGGATTCAAACCTGTGTTTGCTCAGCGTGGTCTTGCTTCCAAGACCTGCGTGTTGCCACAGAACTATCCTCCCGTCCCGTGCATGGATGGATTAGATCATGAACCTGAGATATTTTATTTCCCTTACAACTGGTAGTATGGAGCCTTCTATTGTCCACTTGAATTTTCCAGATCCAGGCTTTGGTACCCGCTTATAATCCATGACAGCTGTTTTATCGGGGTTGATCACAAGATCATTATCCTTCACATAATTTGCAAAGGCTGTGATCAATCGCTGCAAACCTATCGGGGTTCGGTCTATCAGGACTACATCATCTAACCAATTAACGGGGCAACTAGGGAATAAGCAAATTGATCCAAAGATCTGCCAGGAAAAGGTTAAAGAGCTACAGTGCTACTATGCAACCCTGCCTTAAAGCTTTGTATGTCGCAATTTTCGATGTTAAATTTCTCTCCAGATCCAGACGAACTTGTATGGATGTTGACTCATGCATATGGATAAGAATTGCCAACAAACCATGAAGTATCCCCCAATCTCTCAGTTTACACCATAACGTACCCCTATTTATCATATCAAATGCCTGAGATAGATCTATCTAAACCCTGTAGAAACCTTGCTGTTTTGTTTGTTTGATATTGAAGATATTGAGCACCATACCGTTTATGGATGTCGATAGACCCTTTCGAAAGCCTGTTTGGAACTTAGATATAATAGTTGATCGCTCTGCCCAGTCTTCGAGATCCTTCAAGACTAGCTTTGTGAAGATTTTACTTTCAACATCCATTAAGGCTATGGGGCGTTAGTTTGAAGGATTGGATCAATCTCCTTTCTTAAAAGACATCTTTGAGTTTTTATGATGTTATTGAACAAACTCAGAAGAATAGCGATCAACATGGTCATAGAATTACGTAAAGTTTCTTTGGTAAGGCCCTTTGGTCCAGCTGCTTTCGAAGTAGAGGAGTGAATTAGATCTTGAATGTTTTTACCATCTGCCTACACCCATTTAGTTTTTTGATCAATTCCACAACTACATAGATTCAGTTCCTCAAAGATACCCAGAAAACAATTTGTCCATGTAGAGTCACTAATACAATTAGATTGTGGAATTGAATTTGTTGGAGCATTTATTAAACTCCAAAAATTACAAGAGTTCGTATTAATAACAGCTTTTAACATATCCATCCAGATTCATCCTCTCAAATCTATGTGTCCTTGACCAATTACAATGTTTATTATGTAAAAAATGTATTTCTTTTGCCAGCACATTTGGAGACAAATGTTTTATTTCTCATAACAAACACATACTTCCAATACATATGTATATCAGTAATTTTATATAGATGTAAGACTTAAAACATACTATTATAACTCATAAATAAATTAAGAATGGACTACCATAAACTATCATAACAATCTTAAGCAGTCTATTGTTAGCATAACAGTGGCAGTTGCATATTATATTCATAAAAGAAAAAAAGGAACCAATTGACACACACAATACTGACAGGACAAAAAGAAAATCACTCAAATAAATTATTGAAAGGATTCCATAATGAAAGATGTAGATCTTCACAATCCTCATTTAATAGCAATACCCTCTCATAATTTGATAATATTTGCTGCCTTGGGCCACTCCTTTGGTCACCAGCACTAGCCCTTTACTACAGGACTATGGCGCCTTCACAGCACAATTTAAGTCTGCTTTTGAAAGACAGGAATCAGCTCAAGTAGCCAGTGAAGAACTACTGGACATACGACAGGGCACCTCTGATCTGCTTACCTACACTGCCTATTTCAAACGAGTCGCTGCAGAGACCGGTTGGCCGGACTCTGCTCAATATGCCATCTTTTGAAGAGGACTTAGAGAAGAATTAAAAGATGAGCTGGCTCGATCCCCAAGACCTGCCACCTTTGCTGACTTATTGTCCACGGTTCTACAGATTGACTTTCGTCTCAGTGACAGATGGTCCGAACGAAGAAAGAATCGGGGCATCTCCTTCTGAATAGAAACCCCTGGTCCAAGCCCCTCCTAACCTTCTTCTATCAAGGATGAACCAATGCAAATAGGGACCATGAGAAGACCCTTGACTGCCGAATAGAGGAAGAGGAGAAAGGACAGCAGCCTCTGCATGTACTGCGGATCGGATAAACATCTGCTTCGGGACTGTTCTCAAGTGCCTCCTCGCCGATCGGGAAACAACCTTCCTCGGAGCTAGAAGGGGCAAGTCTCAGAGGAAGACCTTCAAGCCCCTATGTTTCTCTGTCAGTTACCACTGCGGTGCCTTCGGATGACAATCACCTCATGGTGGTGGGAATCCAACTTCAGTCCATGGAAGGGAAGATTGAGGTATTAGCCCTTGTCGTCTGTGGTGCAGCCGGTTGTTTTATGGACATCTCCTGGGCTAAAAAGATGGGAATAGAAACCCTGGAAAAAGAAGAAAACCAAAAGGTAGAGGGAGTGATGGCAAGTCTTTGTGTTCAGGCCTAATTACTCATTCCACTGCGCCTTTGGTAATGACGGTGATGCATCATACAGAAACCATCCAGTTCGACCTCATAAAGGCTGCCCACTTCTCAGTCATCTTGGGTAGTTCTTGGCTCAGAAGACATAACCCCTCTATAGATTGGATGAAGAATCAGATGGCCTTCACCTCAGACTACTGTAATCAGACATGCCTTCAGACTATGAACTACACTACAGTTGACGCTTCATTGGCCTCACCCAAAGCCCGGACAACTCTGGGAATACATACTATTCCCACCTTCCTGCACAAATTCAACGAGGTATTCTGTGATGAAGGACCACAAGCTCTACCACCACACCGGCCAGAGAATTGCGCCATCGATCTAGTACCAGAGGCGTTAGTTCCGTTTGGTCTGATGTTTTCTCTTTCCCTCAAAGAGAAGGAGGTCCTGAGGAAATATTTAGATGAAAATCTTCATAATGGCCTCATCCAACCTTCTCGTTCCCCAGCAGGGGCTTCATTGTTTTTTTGTTCCCAAGAAGGACACCCATGAGCTTCGCCCTTGTATTGACTACCGTGGCCTTAACCATGTCACGGTGTGAGACAGATACCCCATGCCCCTCATAAAGGATATTCTGGAAGCAGTGCAAGGAGCGGTGATATTTTCCAAGTTGGATCTCCGGAGAGCTTACCATCTCTTACGTGTCCGTGCGGGGGATGAATGGAAGACAGTTTTCCGAACCCCGTACGGGCATTTTGAATACCAAGTCAAGTCATTCGGCTTTGTTAACACCCCGGCTGTTTCTCAGAGATTCATGAATCGTATATTTTCTGATCTCCTATATCACAACACAATCATCTACCTTGACGATATTCTGGTCTATTCAGCCTCCGAGGTGGAGCACCGAGAACATCTTCGTCAGGTAGTTCAACGCCTTAAAGAACACCATCTTCTAGTCAATCCCAACAAGAGCGTTTTTCAGGCACGCACAGTCCCATACTTGGGTTTCATACTGTCCAGCGCTGGCATACAGATGCATCCTTGCAAGGTCACTGCAATCCTTGAGTGGACTGTTCCTACATTTGTAAAAGACATTCAGAGGTTCTTGGGGTTAAGCAATTTCTACCGGAAGTTCATTGCCAGGTTCTCCAAGATTGTGTTGCCCATTAAGGCTGCAGTTCCTTTCGGTTGGACAGAGAAAGCCAATCAAGCCTTTGAAAGGCTTAAACACTCCTTTTGCTCTGCACCCGTTTTGCGACAGCCAGATCAGAACCTACCCTTCGTGGTAGAGACCGATGCTTGGCAGCAGCTTTGGGAGCTGTGCTTTTGCAAGAACACAATGGATTTGAACATCCAGTGGCCTATCTGTCAAAGACTCTGGCGCCCAGTCAGAAGAACTATTCTGTTCTTGAAAAAGAACTGCTGGCCATAAAGATGGCATGTGAAGAGTGGCGTCATCTACTCCAAGGGGCCATTCATCCTTTCATCATAAGAACCGACCACAAGAACTTAAGGGTGTTACAGCAGATAGAATGTGTCAATTCCCGGCAGGCCAGGTGGGCACATTTTTTTGCCCAATACGACTTTGCCATAACCTACTTACCTGGAACCAAGAACATTCTGGCGGATGCGCTCTCTCGAGTTCCGGTCCTGGGTGCCATTATGGACCACTCACCCAAACACATGTTTGCCCCCAACCAGGTAATCAGTCTGGTCACGTCGTTTCTTCAAAAAGTCAAAGAGGCCACGATCCCCAATCCTTTCTTGCACTCCCTTACTGCTCAGGACGCCATCACCATGAAAGATGGATTGCTTTTTGTTAACCAACGACTGTTTCTTCCGAACTCCTCTACCAGACTGAAAGCTCTTCAATGGTGCCATGACAGCCCAGTGGCAGGTCACCGTGGGGTCTCCAACACCATGGATTTACTCAAAAGCCAGGTTTGGTGGCCTGGTATGCTGAAAGAAGTCAAGAGTTATGTTTGTTCTTGCCCGGTTTGTTGTAGACCCAAGTACAACACCCTGAAACCCATAGTTCTGTTACAACATGACCCTCTTCCAACCAGACCATAGGAGACCATCTCGACAGATTTTATTGTGGAACTGCCACCTTCGGAGGGGTGCACATGCATCATGGTAAGCATAGACACTTTCACTAACATGGCTCACTTTTCCCCCCTGCCTGGAATACCCACCGCGGCCGAAATGGCCACAATATTTATCCGAGATGTCTTTCATCTTTATGGTCTCCCTACTAAGATTATATCAGACAGAGGGAGTCAGTACACCTCACACTTCTGGAAGACACTCTGCACCAAACTGGGTATTCAGAGGGCTTTGTCGTCGGGGTTTCGCTCTCAGATGAATGGCCAAACCGAGAGACTGAACGCCTCCTTAGAACAATACCTCTGATGTTTTGTAATCATCAGCAAGACAACTGGGTGGCGTTGTTGCCCTTGGCTGAATTTTCCTATTACAATAGCAAACACAGTTCCACTTCTCTTAGCCCTTTTTTTTGCTCCTATGGAATCCATCCTCAGGCCCTTTTACCAGGTGATCTACAAGCCACCTCCATCCCTTCAGTGGACGCCCTACTTACTGACATCACTGAAGCACACAAGACAGCCTACAAGAGTCTTGAAGATGCCCGCCGTTGTTACTGCACTCAGGCCAATCCGCATTGCCTCCCTTCCCCCTTGTGGCAGAAGGGCACTAAGGTTTGGCTTTCGACGAAGTACCTGCCTTGATGGTTGCAGAGTTCCAAGCTGTCACCTCATTTTTTGGGCCCGTATCCCATTTCGGAGCGGATCACTTCTGTTGCATATCGATTGGACTTACCTACCCATATGAAACACATTCACCCAGTGTTTCATTCATCATTACTTAAGGAATGCTTGGCGGATCCCTATACCCGACATTGCCCAACAGCAAGGTCTCCGATTAGAGTCCAGACCGAGGTGTACAAGGTGGCTTCTTTGCAGGACTCCAGATACAGAAGGGGCAGATTAGAATACCTCATACATTGGAAGGGTTCTCCTCATACAGAGGACTCTTGGGAACCTGCATCCCACGTTCATGCACCTGTTCTGGTCCAGAGATTCCATCAATCCCATCCCGGCAAGTCGGGTGGTCTCTCCTTAGGAGGGGAGCATACTGTCACACATTTGGCCTACTAGGCGATTGTATCACCGGTATGGTTTTCCATCACGCTCCCTTCCGGGTGTACAGGTCTAATCTTTCAAGCTACGCTCTTCCTTCCGCCTTTTAGCTCCAACCCCTCCGCTATAGCATTGCGTTGCAACTCACTGTTTACCCCTTTCTGTGAGGTTAACACTTGTTCTGTCCTTCCACGTATTTTCGCTACCTTTCCGTACTCCTTGCCTCCCTTCCATCTAGCTCTCTTCCTCTTCGCAGTTCGCTTACCGTTCTCTCTGCCTTTCGCTCTGTATTTTCCTCTCTGTATTTTCCTCTCTGCTTCCCTCTGTCTTTAGCGGACCTCTTCGCTCTGGCTCTCTACCCGTTCTGGGCTCCGATCTCTCTTCTCTGGGAACCTTACCCGTCTGCTTCTTGTGTGTCCTGTGTTCCGGTCTGTCTCTTTCTTCTATCCACTTACCAGAGCTCTTTGGGTTACTTGCCTTGTCCCACCCCAAGGGGGAAGGGGCAGCCCTTGTCTAGCTGCGCCCTTCTAGTGCTTCCCTTGGTATTTTGTACTCTCCCCATCGCAATTGAAGCTTATACTCAACCGAGGCTCGCGCTGTCTCCGAAGACTTCTGCATCCGTTGCCTGCTGGAAGATCGTACTTCTATTGCCATCCACCTTACTGCTGCCACCGCCCTGACTAGCATCCAAGAGGTTTTTTCTGCCTTTAGGCTTTTTCCTCTGTTTGGACTCCAGCGGAAAGGGGCCCCTCTTGCATGCCATCATCTGAAAGACAGCAGAGTGGCTTTGAAATGAGGGAGGCCCTACCTCTATGAGAGAAGACACAAGAAAAAGAAGAAAGGTGGGAAGAGAATCCAAGACTTCACTACAGTAACAGGTGAGGAGGGGGAAGAAGGTCTCAGTGACGATCCTGATTTCTGTGTGGACCATTTTCCAAGTGCCAGACCTGATAGTCATGACAAAGGCACACCTGCCAGGGATGTTCAGATGGCCAAACGACAGCCAGACTTTCGAGCCAACATGATATTGTGGGGCAGGAGACCTATGAGCGTCAGCATTCTTCTTAGCACTGACCTGTGCCCGTAGCAAATGGAACCGAGCGTCCTGGTGCACTTGTTCCATATCCCGCACACAAGCGGTGGCTGCCGGATTGTCCAAAGGCAATGCGGGATCCAACGGTAGAGTCCTTGGGTGAAAGCCAAATATGGCAAAAAATGGTGATACACCGGTAGAGGTATGCAAGGAGTTGTTATATGCAAACTCTGCCTGGAACAACACAGACAACTAGGTCTGCTGAAACTGTAGACATAAACAGCGCAAATACTGTTCTAGCATGGCATTGATCCTCTCGGTTTGACCATCCGTCTGTGGATGGTAAGAAGAGGAAAACAGGTTGTGGATAGCCAGGGATTGTGTGAGTACTCTCCAGAAACGGGAAGTAAATTGGGAACCACGGTCTGTAACGATGATAGCTGGTAAACCGAAATGTCAAAAGAGGTTGGTGAGAAAAGGTTCAGCCAACCTGGGAGCAGACGGTAGACCTGCACAAGGTACAAAGAAAGTGTTCTTCATGAAGTAATGCACGACCACCCAGATCGTGTTAAGTCCCTTGATGTTTGGAAGCTCCACAATAAAGTCCATAGAGACCATCTGCCATGGTTTATATGGAACAGGTAATGGCTGCAATAGTCCCATGGGTTTGGACCGTGAAGACTTGCATTGTGCACAGATAGCACAAGTAGCAATGTGTTCCATGACGTTGCGAGTCATAGCGGGCCACCATGACCAACAGCGTAATGCTTCCAGTGTTTTTTGCTGACCTGGATGGGCCGCCACTATCGAGTCATGAGCCCACTGCAGAGCCCAGGTACGAGGTTGTCCCGGTGGTATAAAGACTCGGCCTTGAATAAAAGGAAGGCCGTCCACCACATCGAGGATCAGATCCGCCACCTCCTCAGGATGGGAAGAACCCTTTTTTTCTATACAAGTCCTCATGTGGGGTTGGACTGAACAGCCATATACCACGTTAGAAGGCAATAGACGGAGTGGTTCAGACTGGACGTTCTCATCACTTAAATGGAGTCGTGAAAGTACATCAGCGGAAACCAGGGCCTTGGCAGCGCGGTAGCTGATGGAGAAACGGTACTGAGTGAAGAAAAGATGCCAATGCGCTAACCTGGCAGTGAGACACTTCATTGACTGAAAAGCCAACAGGCTGTGGTGGTCAGAATATACCGTAACGGGTGACAAGAACCCAACAAATGGTGTCACCATTCCGCAAACGCGTCTCTGATGGCCAGCAGTTTTCTTTCGGTTTTGGTGTAGTTCCTTTCATAAGGAGTCAATTTACGAGAGAAGAAGGCCACCGGATGGGTCTCTCCAGACTGAGGGCATATTTGTGAGAGGCCAGCGCTCATCCCCGGGTGCGAACCGCCTTTGATAGAGGGGGTGGGATGGATGGGCCTGGGGCGTGCACATAAGGCACAGGAAGACTGCTGAATGGAGACACACTTATGCGTATTGCAGGGGGGCGGCCTGTTTCATGGGGAGGCCTGGCTGGAGACACAGGGTCTGAGGAGGACATGTGACCGATGGCCCCTTGGTGTGGGATACCTTTTGAAGTGTACATGTAGTTTGGCACCTTGGCCTTTCGTGCCCCTGACAGCGCGCTTCCACTGGCGCAAACCGCCTTTGATAGAGGGTGGGTGGGATGGAGGGGCCTGAGGCGTGCAGATAAGGCACAGGAAGACTGCTGAATGGAGACACACTTATGTGGATTGCAGGGGGGCGGCCTGCTTCAAGGGGAGGCCTGGCTGGAGACACGGGGTCTGAGGAGGCCATGTGACCGATGGCCCCTTGGCGTGGGATACCTTTTGAAGTGTACATGCTGTTTGGCACCTTGGCTGTTTGCGCCCGTGACAGCCCCCCATGCCAGCGCTCATCCCCGGGTGCAAACTGCCTTTGATAGAGGGGGTGGGATGGATGGGCCTGGGGCGTGCAGATAAGGCACAGCAAGACTGCTGAATGGAGACACACTTATGTGGATTGCAGGGGGGCGGCCTGCTTCAAGGGGAGGCCTGGCTGGAGACACGGGGTCTGAGGAGGCCATGTGACCGATGGCCCTTTGGCGTGGGATACCTTTTGAAGTGTACATGCTGTTTGGCACCTTGGCCGTTTGCGCCCGTGACAGCCCCCATGCCAGCACTCATCCCCGGGTGCGAACCACCTTTGATAGAGGGGGTGGGATGGATGGGCCTGGGGCGTGCAGATAAGGCACAGGAAGACTGCTGAATGGAGGCACACTTATGTGGATTGCAGGGGGGGCGGCCTGCTTCAAGGGGAGGCCTGGCTGGAGACACGGGGTCTGAGGAGGACATGTGAGCAATGGCCCCTTGGCATGGGATACCTTTTGAAGTGTACATGTTGTTTGGCACCTTGGCCGTTCGCGCCCCAGACAGCCCCACATGCCAGCGCTCATCCACGGGTGCGAACTGCCTTTGATAGTATATCGTTGCTTATCAATAACAAATGCCACATACCGGAGATTCTTGTGAGCACACACCCACACTTCAACCGGTGTATTATAGTGGTCAAGACCCTTAACCTAAGGCCTGTATAATCCAATGGTAATTGTTAGTATAGATATATGTGTGACTTTTATAGAGACATAACATACTGAAATACTTTGAACAAGTGCTATTTAGTGCATGCATTATCGAGAATATGTTATGTTAGCTTAGATAGATAGTGACCACCCTGCTTCACAGCGACCAGACCTTCACCCATTCGGAGCACAGATGTCTGACGTCCATCCTTGAATGGAGACACACTTGAGTCATTTAAAAAATCGAAACAACCGTTGTTAAAATATATGTGGTGTTTTAATTTGTATCTTATTTTCATGACACAAAAATACAAGACTTTAAAGATTATACAGGTCAGGTTGCAGCACAGCGAGAGAAAATCCCCTGTACTGACCGCTGTCACTCGGGAACGTTTCTCTTATGGCACGAACGGCACAGGCGGGTATCACTCTTCGAACGCGGTGTCCAAGCCTCCCGTGGAGCCACCATGTAAAGGAACGATAGGCCACCAGCCTGTACCACCTGTGAAAAGGAATTAAACAAACTGTTTTTAAATGACCAAGATAAGTTTAATAAACGTTTGTTGTCAATGACAATTCTTGTAACTAATGGCATTCTGCACGGACAAATGCTATCTAGACAATGCACACTATTGAACGACTTACATGCGTTACAATGATATGTAGATGTAATTTTGGATATAGTAGAAGAACCTGAAATAGGAGTGGCATGACAAGCAGAGTATACTTACTCGTTACTCGGATTACGAGGACGAACAGTTGCGCGAAGTTCGTGCATAAGCGCCATCATTATTCTCAACACGCCCCGTGTGAGGCAGGCTGCCCTGAAGTCTGGCAGCTCGGTGATGCATTGCGGTCGTGGCTCGCCTTCCGAAATGTAGGCCAGGCATCCCGAGTTTTCTCGGCAGCAGCAGTTCTCCTCCTCGGTTGGCATTAGCTCGCACCGATTGCATGTGCACCAGGTGGAGACGCCGTCCATGGGACTAGGCCCAGGCTCTTCATCTGTTGATTCGTCCTGCCAACTGCCGTCCGAATCCCCATCGATTTCGCGTGCTTCCCTTTCCAGTAGTTCCTCCTCGGTATACTCGGGTTTGTACATGTAGGGCATTATTGTAGCCATTGTGTGGTAAACAAAGTAAAATAATTTACCGAGATGGTACAGGTGTTCACACGGGCTACAAGCGGCGAAGGTAGCTGACCAGAGCACAGAAACGAGTCACAAAATACTCTAAGTAACACAGAGAGAGGAATGGAATCGAAAATCTGCTGCTGTGTGTTGTGAAACGGTCTGTTTATACTTATTGAGGAAAGAGGCGTCCTGCCATTTCCATGGCGACACGTCATTAGCTGAAGCGCAGCGAATGTTGACACAAGACGTGCTTTGGCGTTGAGAAATGGGCAGTACGAGTCTGCTGATGACAGGCTCAGGGGCGGGGGAATTGATTTAGTGCCGCAGAAGCAGGTCAGCCAGGGCGATGCGGCAAGTGATAGGATTATCACAAAATGGCGGCTCCTTGGTGCCTGTTTTCGCGTGCGTTTAATGGACGAAAACTCGGGTAAGGTCCATAGGAAAGTTTTCTAAAATCGAGCCACTTAGGCTTAAAAAAACATGGCCGACCCGTAGGGACAATAACATTTTTTACTGGACTATGCCTTTAAGCATTTCATGGTGTAGCTGGACATTTGAGACTGCAAGTGAATTTAGGTAATTCCAGACCTATTGGCTTTCATAATGTTTGTTACATTTCCATTGTCATACTGAAATGGTGTTGGCCAGTTGTTTTGCAGTTAGCATACACACAATCTGTGAAATATTGATGTCCGTGTATTTGTATCAACAACCCTGCTTCTTGGAAGTATGTGTGGTTGGGAAAAGAGACCATGGCTATGTTTATAATATGTGATGGATCAGTAGCCTGACCCTGCCAAGAAGGGATGGGGAAACATCTCAGCCAGTGGCAGGAGGCCTTGCAGGATGAAAGCCATAGCCAGTCCTACTGGAGTTTGGGGAGGTGGTAGTTGGGTGGCACCCAGTGCCTGACCTTTACCTATGTGCCCATGTAATTGAATACGGTACCATTTCTGATCACCCCATACCTCTGTTTCCAAATGCTAGCAGCCTTTCTCTGTTTTACCTGGAGAAATACCAGTACCGGTAGTCCCAGCCATGGACTGAAGAGTAAACAACCCACAAGGGCCAATCGAGAAATGCCTAATATCAGTGAACCCCAATTGTCATTTTAACACCAGAGAACTACTGCGTGACACAGTGACCAAACCGAGTGTCGGCACCTGTGTGAAATTCTTTCATCCACGCCTTCCAACAGCTGCACTCACCTCACCGAAGTCACAGAGCGAATGTTCGGAACAGACTTTCAGCCACTTCCACCAGAGAAAATACACATCTGTGAGAGAGCCACGAGGAGCTCGTTAACAAAGACTACCTTACCAGGAACTTGAAGATTCACACAAACTGGAAATTTGATGGTAGCGGCTGCCATTAACGATCTGCGGTGGACCCCCTGAAAGAAAGCAGCAGGGCCTAGATCTCCTTATATGTGCTTAACTGTCCGTAACACCTCCCGGGTGGGGAACACAAGAAAAGATTGACCGGGGAGCCAAAAAGGGAGAGCCAAAAGGGGGAGGACGTAAGGGACAGCAGGAATGTGTGGGTGGTTCAGGGGAAGCCAGGGGGGGAGGAGGCAGCAGTCCAAGAGACCAGAAGGAGAAATGACAGTGGAAAGGAGCAAGGAGGCATTTTATTGCAAAAGTAAGGCATTGGCGTGTGAAAGAAAGTAGTACTGTGTTGTGAGTTTGTGTGTAAGGTCTGTGAGTGGAAGTTGTATTAAGGAGAGTAGAGAGCAGAGAGCCACCTTGCCCTCTCCTCCTTCCTCTTCTACCCCCCTCAGGCTTCTTCTACACCTCTGCAGGGCGTACCTCTGATTTGTACCCCTCCCCGGAAGTCTTTCAAGGTTGGCAACCTTCTCCATATTACCACTATCAACTCTCGCTCTGCTGTCAAACACTCCCCTGACATCTGCCGCCTCCTAGAAGAACTTGACCTCGATGTCCTCGGTCTCACTGAGACATGGGTCACTGCCAGCTCTGTCATGAGCTTTGACACTCTCCTCCCTGATGGCTACAAGATCCTCTCTGCGCCCTGTTCCAACCTCTGATTTGTACCCCTTCCTGGTAGTCTTTCAAGGATGGCAACCTTCTCCATATTGCCACTATCAACTCGCTCTGCTGTCAAACACTCCTCCCGCCTCCTGGAAGAACTTGACCTCAATGTCCTCGGTCTCACCGAGACATGGTTCACGGCGAGCTGTGTCACAAGCTTTGGAGCTCTCCTCCCTGATGGCTACAAGATCCTCTCAGTGCCCAAATCCAACCGTTCCAGTAGGGGTGTAGCCGTTATCTTCCCAGAGTGGATTTCTGCCTCTGTCATTCCTACACAGGCCTATGCCTCTTTTGAATGCCTCGTCTGCAGGATCTCTCTCCTGGCAATTCACTTACTGGGTATGCAGTAATAAAATTGCAGCAAAAATATCGCCTTTACAAAAAATTGCAGCAAGAATGTTGTGGTTTGACCCGGTAAAGGTGTACCCCATTATACCATATAAGGGGAGTGGGGGTTGCGGGGGTGTCCCAGCTCCCCTTAAATGGTATAATGTGTCTGGGGGTTGCGGGGTGTCCCACGCATCCTTTACATGGATTGCAGCGGCAAAACCACAGCCTTTTTGCCGTGATTTTTACACATGGAACAACTTACTGCGGCTACCATCTATCGGCCACCTGGTCAGATCTCCTCCTTCCTCTCTGAGTGGGCAGACCTCTCCTCTTCACTCCTGGTCTCAACCACTCAACTCCTCCTTCTTGGATACTTTAACATCCACCTGCATGCTTCCTGTCCTTCCTCTGGACTCTTTCGCAACCTCTGCGACTCTCACTCTTTATTCTCCCCTCTGGCCCGACTCACTCTGCAGGGCACACTCTGGATGTTCTGATCCCTTCAGACCTTCCCCTTTCTATCCCGCTCACCACTCCTCTCTCTTGGAGTGATCACTTTCTCCTTTCATCCCAGCTCACCCCCTCTACCCCTAAGGCCAAGCCACCTCCAGCACTGCCACCTACCTTTTCGGTTATCCGACCCATGAAGCTTGTGTCAGTTGAGGCTTTCGCTGCCACTTTCTCACACCCTTCCCCCTTTGGCTGACTCACACCCTGCCACAGCTCTTTCCATGCTCAACTCTGCTATATCTGATACTCTTGATGTTCTTACCCATGTCATGAGGATCCGCTTGAAGCCCAAAGCCAAGTGAAACTCCTGGTACGTCTCAGAACTCGTCACCCTTAAACGCAAGTGCAGAGTGGCTGAGAGGAAATGGCGTGCTTCTGGTACATCCTCTGACAAACTGGCCTGCCGCCTGCTCCAAAAGCAATACCGTCTCTCTGTTCGCACCAAGAAGAGAGCCCACACCCAAGCCTGTGTCGCTGCAGCATCTAACAACTCGGCTGAACTCTTTAAAATCTGCAAGGAGCTGGCCAATCCTGCTGCAGTCTCTACCTCTCCTGTCCCCGCCCATGCCCTCTGCGCGGCTCTGGCTTCTCATTTCATCTCTAAAACTCAGCACGTCCTGTCCTCTCTCTCTTCCTCTCACCCTCCTCCCTATACTCCCTGTTCTTCCTCTAATACTTCTTGGGCCACCTCTCCTTCCTCCTTCTCTGCCTTTCTACTGTTCCCCCCAGACGAGGTTTCTAGACAAGTCTGATCTATGAAAGTCTCGTCAAAACAGGTTCACCCCTGTTCCTCCAAAATCATCAAGGACATTGACACCCTGGCTCCTACTCTGGCTGACTTCTGCAACCACTCCTTTGCCACTGTAGTCTTACCTTTCCCCCTGAAGCACTCCCTTGTGCACCCTATTATTAAAAAACCCTCTGCCGACCCGTCCTGCCCAGCTAACTATCGCCCAATCTCCATCACTCCTTTCCTGGGCAAACTCCAGGAAAAGCTGGCCATCTCCCAGCTTAACTTTCACATTGAACCTGTTGGTTGTCTCCATGACCAGTAGTCTGGCTTCAGAGCTGGCAGAAGCATGTAAACTGCTCTCCTGAACATCCGTGAAGACCTGCTCTCTAACCTAGATTTCAACACCTCCTGTGTCATCTTACTTGATCTCTCTTCTGCCTTTGACACTGTCAACCATGCCATCCTGCTCAACCGTTTCTGTGATAACCTGGTATCACCAATCAGGCCCTGGCTTGGCTGACTTCTTTCCTCTCTGATCGACCCTCCCAGGTTCAACTTGGGTCCTTCCTCTCCTCTATCTCTATCTCTACCTCTGTTGTTCCCCATGAGTTTAACCTCTCTCCTTGACTGTTCAACCAATACCTGCCACTTTTTGCCCACCGCATTGCCACTCTCTGCCCCAACTGTCAGTGCTATGCTGATTACACTCAGCTCATTTTTAGGTTCCCTTCAGTCACCTCTTCTCCTTCTGTCATCTCTGACGGTCTGTCTGCTATCCAGGAGTGGTGTGCTGCCAATGATCTCTGCCTTAATGCCAGTAATACTGAGATTCCTCTCATCGGCACACCTGCTCCCTCCTTTCCTGTCACTCTCTGGCCGGCCTCTCTTGAACCTCTTCTTGCTCCCACCTGTGAGGCTAAAAACCATGGGTCATCTTTGACTCCACACTGTCCTTCACTCCTCACATCTCTGATGTCTCTAAGAAGTCACACTACTAGGTGCACCTCCTCAGAGGTATTCTTCCTTTTCTCTCCTTCCCCCAGAAGCTCACTGTCTCCATAGCTCTGGTGTTCTCTAGGCCGGACTACTTCAACAGCCGCTTTCTAAATCTGCCTGCCTCTAGTCTCTGACCTCTGCAACTCATCCAAAACAGGACTGTGAGACTTGTCCTTGGCCTCAAGCCCAGGGATCGTATCTCTCCAGAACTGAAATCTCTGCACTGGCTTCCAGTGGCTGTGAGGATTAAGTTCAAAACGCTCTGCATTGTCCACAAGGCCTACTGGGGCCTGGGGACTCAATACCTTCAACTCTCTCTTCCTAAATAGCTTCCTTCTCGAGCCCTTCTCTCATCTGCCTCCAACTCCCTCAGGGTCAATCGCTTCTCCAAGCAACGAGTTGGTGGTAGATCTCTTTCTTCGTCGGGGGCCTCCCTCTGGAACAGCCTCGCTGCCTCTCTGAAACTTGAGGCGAACCATCTGCGGTTCCGGAAGCACCTCAAGACCTTCCTCTTTGCTTCTGCTTTCTCTCCTCCTCTCCCCTGCTGAACTCCTGGCCGAACTGAAACTGCACTGGTCACCTGGCTACCCTCTGTTCTCGGGCCCAGGTCCCCTCCCCACCAGTTTCACACCTGCACTGCCCCCCTTGCAACCCTTGCACTCGGGTTGTTTCTGTATCCCTACAGCCCCCTACCAGCACTTCACACCTGATGTCTGCACTTACCCTTGCACTTGCCACCAGCTGGCCGCACTTCTTTTTTATTGTTTTTAATTTATTTTACTGTTTATCCTATGTTCTTCACTGCCCCTCCCCCTTTCTCCTCGCACTTTTCCCCTTCCCCCCTCCCCTCCCCTGCACTTGCACAATCTCAATGTCACCTGGCCTAGTAAGATCATTGTCTCTATCTTCCCTCTGTTCCACCTCCCTTGCCTCGCCATGCCTTGAAACAATCGTGTATAGGCGTGTTATAAATGCCATATCATATCATAGTGACCTGGGAGTGAAAGCAGGGTGAGGGAGAAGAAGGTCGGGAGGAGTAATGCTGGTGTGTAGGTGGCTGGTAGAGTTAAGGTGAGAGGGGTGAAAGCAGACTAGCAGTGGTGGGAGCCAGAGTAGAAGTGTTGTGGAGATGAGAGTAGCAGTAGTGTGAAGGTGAATAGTAGTAATTTGGAGGGAGGAATAAGACCAGGGTGAAGAGGGGAGAGTGCTAGTTGCATAGGAAAAGAGATTAATAGGGAATAAGATCGGCCAGTGGAGGTAGATCATAGTGATAAGAACACCAGAGTGATAGAGTAGTAGTAGTTAGATGAGAGGGAGAGAAAATAGTAAGACTGGGAGAGTGTAGGGAAGAGAGGAAGGAACAGAAGGGAGGAGAGTCCTGAAGCAGTGAGAGAGAGACACTAGAACAGTAGGGGAAAGGAGAAGACGAGCATGGAAGATCAGTTGATTGGAAGGCACTATCAAACAAGAGTCATGCATATGTGTCACATAGATATTTATTTAGCATTTATAGAGCTCACAACAGCCCGGGGGCATCGTGGCGCTGTTATACACATTTCAGCTTAGTTGCAATATACATACATATTTACATGTTATGTTACAGTTTTACATGGTACAGATAAGGTTTCTGGGTTGAGGGGGCAGTGTTAGATGAATAGGGTGGTTTTGAGAGATTTGCGGAATGCTGTGAGTGAGGTCTCTGCTCTGAGTGTGTTTGGGAGTGAGTTTCATAGTTTGGGGCAATGTGTGGGAAGCCAATACCTCCTGCTTTTGCTCTGTGGATGTGAGGGATGCGCAGTTTGTTGGTTTGGTTGGTTCTTTTGGGGCGAGATGAAATATCTCTAATGATGGCTTCTGAGAGATATGTTGGGGCTGAGAGGTTAAGGCACTTATGCGTAAGGGTGAGTGTCTTGAATGTGATCCCTTCCCTAATGGGAAGCAAATGGGCATCTCTTTTGGTCTGTGAGATGCGGTCTCTTTTGGGGATTCTGAGCACTGCTCTAAGAGCATTGTTTGCGCCTTCTAGGAGGACGTTGCAGTAATCTAGTCTGGCCCCTATTGTAGCTCTAGCTATGGATAGGCAGTTTTGCTTGGATAGGAAAGGTGAGACTGTGATTATGAGTTTGGTTGTGTGGACGGATGCTGAGGCTATGGCGCTAACTTGCCTTGTCATTGATAGAGTGGAGTCTAGGTAAACCCCTAATGTTTTGACTGAGGAGGAGACGGGGATGGATAGTTCCCTCAGGATGTCCAGATAGATAAGGCATTTGATTATAGGCCATCATCTGTTAAAAGATCAATAGTATTAGTTTGGGGTCGAGAGACGCCTAGGTTAGGGTGTCATTGTCCATTCCTAGGAAAGAAAGAGAGGGACGGCCACTAGACTTGTTGGAAACTAAATAAAACTCTTCAACATCGTCTGGGATTTGGTGTATTCTTGAGGACATTTGTAACAAATAGTACTTAACAATAAATGTTTAGGGTTGTGTGCATTTTTTGCAGCGCTAAAATATATAACGGGGATTAACCTTTCACGTTGAAAGCTACCATCCAGAAAAAAATGCACACATCCCCCTCAGCTCCCCAAATGCATGTAGCACACAATTTCTTACTCACCAAGTGTCAATTATCACTCACCAATGACTAGTGGCGGGTGCACTTTTTGAGGCTTGTATATAGTGTCAAAAACAGCATCAAATCTTGGTTCTCGATAACAGCGTTAATAGAGACTATTTTGCTTTAATATGTTTACAGGCATTCCAGCCATACTGTGTCTATTACTAGCCATGTATAATTTGCTCACTGTCGCATAATTGAATGCACAACTCTCGCGTAATTGAATACACAACACCTAGTATCCATTGTGACCAGCCTGTTCTAGCTGAGTTGATCACGTAAGTTGTACCACTCTGTGCACACTTATTTGGCAATGTCTTTGCACTCAGCTAGCTAAATGCTACATTGACTGAAATAGTATGCCCCCAGCACAAGACGATATTAAGAATAGATTGATTCATGCCCTCCACCTACCTGTTTGTAGCAGATTATGGACAACTCGCTTAGAGGCAAATATCGATTCTCTATTTGCGCTATAACACGTGATTACAATACCGCATCATTTGAACCGTATTGATTCTTATCCAGATGTAAATACACCGGATGGTAAAATCTGATCCGCACACTACTTTTCATACCACTGCAGCATTATGACCTACTGCTAACCATGACCCATCCAGAAACTATTTGGCACTATTCTCTAACTTAGACAGTAATGATGCTAGCCGTATTACTCCTCCAATGTCACATGTATAGTGCCAATGCTTAGTTTAGTAGCAAATTGAAGCTCACACTGTCAGTCTGACGTTACTATCAATGTGTTTTGTATCAAGTAATTAAGCATCCTCGGTTGTACTGCTAACCTTAGCCGATATTCTGCCAATACTTGCAAGCATACAAATATGTTAGGATTTCTATTCGCCACCATGTTTCCATTCTGTATCATTAATGATTGTATACCCTGCAAAGCAAATGCTTTTACCACCCAGGGAAATGGCCTCTCCAGAATTGGATGCTACCGGCATCATCCAATCGCCTGCCCGCCACCCCAGCCTTCCAGCCCATCCCAGAGTATATTAATACTCAAAGCTTTATAAGGATTATCAACAAATCTGAGCCTACTGCCATTACCCCCATGATGACTATAAATCACGTACCTACCAACATTGACTCCATTGTCACCAAGCCCATTCAGGGAAAGACCAGGCTAAATGGACTAAGTGCACATACCAGATATTTATATTCATGCCACTTATGCTCAGGTACGGATCACCCACTCTCCCCCAATCCTAACCTGACCTTGACCAGACAAAATCCCCATAAACACAACCCTCGCTCGAATATCCAACAATACAAGCCACCTCCATAGGTCACAACCAAACGACCTCCTAGTACCAAAGATACCATGGCACTAACCACAACCCCCTGAACCCCCCTAGAATACCCACTCAACCTCAAAGGCACGCTCATTAAGGCTCGCTCACTTGGAGCTCATGCCATAGAGATCCATGACTTCATCATTGACCAACAACTTGACATTTTAGTTGTTACAGAAACATGGTTGCACCAAGCTTCTGGCCCCCTCCTTGCTCTTGCCATCCCACAGGCTTCAACGTCCTCAGGTCTGATAGATCTAATGCACAGGGAGGCAGTGTGGCCATAATAGCTAAAGCTAACATTCAAATTAGGGCCTGCCCTCTTGAAAACATAGAAGGATACAAACTCCTCCTAGCCAAAATAGCATCCAACCCAAAAACAACAACCAATATTTTGGTCATTTACAGATCACCTAATAACACCCACCCACACTTAGATATCCCGCTTTTACTTACTCCCCATCTGAAACCTAATACCAGATATATCATCTTTGGGGACATTAACCTAGAATTTAATGATAAGCACGACCACAAAGCAGACACTTTACATGCTGCACTCAAAGATATGAACTTCACTCAAATAGTGAAAGCCCCCACTCATAATAAAGGCAGAATCCTCATTTGGATACTTACACTTAACTCCCAGGTATCCACTGATCCAATTCTACCCCTAGATTGGACAGACCACTATAGTGTCAACTTTACTTTAAGCTGTACTGAGAACTACCATCCCAAAAGGAAAACAATGGACACTTATGAAATAAGAAATATCCGGAAATTTACAGTAGATATTCTCTCCCCCATCCTAAGCGAAAACCTCTTAACCAATACTGTAACAACCAACAAGTCATGTCATCTCGCTGACATCTACCAGAACTGTCTCACTACCACCATAGCTCCTATGATAACTAAAACACAACGTGCTGAGAAACGTACAAGCTTCTGGTTCAATGAAGAGCTAGTTTTGGCCAGACGCACCAAAAGATCCCTTGAACACATCCACAAAAAAAGCAACCCTCTGGGTAAAACCCTTTCTAGCTGAACGCACCTCCAGAGTCTCCATTGGCAAAGATGCTGCTGATCCCATACAAGTCTCCATAGGGGTACCCCAAGGATCGTGTCTATCACCCACCCTCTACAATGCTTATACCAAGCTCCTATTTGCAGCACTGGATGCCATGGGTGTCATATACACCAACTTTGCTGATGACACCCAGATTCTCGTACCAATCACGGGGAATCATGACCGTGACACCCTACTGATCAACAAAATATATGCAATAATACAAAACTGGATGGCTCTTAACAGGCTATGCCTCAACGATGAGAAAACTGAGATGCTCATTGTGGGCTCCCC
This sequence comes from Ambystoma mexicanum, assembly GCF_040938575.1. Classification (NCBI taxonomy): domain Eukaryota; kingdom Metazoa; phylum Chordata; class Amphibia; order Caudata; family Ambystomatidae; genus Ambystoma; species Ambystoma mexicanum. The sequence continues at coordinate 151,123,317 of NC_090931.1, forward strand.
AACCAAAATCAACACCCTCCACTCTGACTACAGTTCAATTAACATTGACGGCACTCCCATACCAGTATTGAAACAGGTAAAAACCAGCATCATCTACCTCCTACACTGCTAAACTAATAGCCTTAAATTGCCAATTCCTCACACCCACGAATTGTACCACATTGGCCAGGGCTTTAATACTATCCAAGCTGGACTACTGTAATGTACTCCTATTAGACAACTCCAACGCTAATCTAGCCAAATTACAACTCATCCAAAACAAAGCATTACGTGCAGCCCTAGGACTAAAAAAGTCAGACTACATCTCCAACATCATAAGAGAGAACCATTGGCTACCGATCAAGGCCAGAATCTGATTTTAATCACTGTGCCTTACCCATAAATGTCTTGCGAAGAAAGCACCCATTTACATCAATAATTAAATTACAAAAAAGAATCTAATAGAACGCTCAGATCCAACAAAAACTTGCTGCTCGTGGTCCCCCACTACAAAAGTTCCAGAGCTGGAGGTAGCAGCTTCCCAATCATGGCTCCTAAACATTGGAATACCCACCCGATAAACCTAAAAAATGAATACTCCTTCCAATGTTTCAAAAAACTACTAAAAACATGGCTGTTTAACCAATTCTAACCAGATGATGAAAGACTATTATGAAGGAGATACCTCACACCTTAGTCTGATGCTAATTAAATGAGTACCGTTTTCCCAACTATGTAGCCAAGCTTAACATGTATTTGATGTCTCTATAATATGTAAACTGTGGTTCTCCTGTTATGAATGTATTTGATTGCAAAGTATATTTGAGATGTCTGTAACTACGCCGTGATACCTCAGGGTTTGGGCGTAAAACAAATGCAAAAAATAAAATATGTACAAGAACTGACAGGGAAAAGCAAAGAGTAGCTCCATCCCAAAACATGTCAGGCCACATACAAATTATATGGCTTTTCATCGGGTTGAGAGATACCTAACTCTAACATGCTCAGGTGCTATACTCTGTGGCCTCCTTGGGCCTTTGCCAGTTGACGGCAGGGCAAGGCATTTGTAAGGCATTGGTCTGGGCAGGGCGAACAATCCCTTCTCATTTCACCCAGAGGCCCACCCTGCTGCCATTGGTTGGGGAAGCAGAGACGTAGCCAGGATTGTCTTACAAGTTTGGCCAGAAGCTAATGTAGTTGGGCCCACTGTAGTGACATTAACATTCGTAAATGCCCACACAGCGCTGCATTTGGAACTGTATTTAGATGTACTGCATCATGGAATCTTCACCTTGTGACTACGTATCAGAACCAATGGTAAGGGAGTAGATGATCCCCTGGTCACCCTTGCTTAGTCCTTGTCTCATGAAAGGGGACAGTCACGTGAGGCCATTGAAGGATATTGTCCCTTTAAGGGAGACAGGTCCTATACTTTGAAGCGCTCTAACAATATCACATCAGTAATTCAGTGCTCTCCCCATTCCCAAGGAGTTGGTAAGCACTGTTGCTCGAAGAAAAAATAATTCTGTCAGTAAATGAAACTATGTAGCAAAGGAATTCAATTTCCTCGGCAATGGTAGTGAACACCTGGTCAGACAGTAAAGGCACATTACATGTGCTTACGGCATTTGCATAGTGAGGCCACACGTACACCAGAGGCACACCTGACCTTTTCTACTTTACTCATTTCAGAGTCCCATGTTGGTTTAGGCATCTGGAAGAGGGTAGTTTAATACATCTGGAGAGGTTGGAGGAGAACAGGTGACTAGTGAGAACTTCACCTCACATCACTGATGGCATGCTAGGTGGCCTTGTACATTGTGTCTTCTGTGAGCACACCAGAGCTGAAATTACCATGAAACCACTTGACAGCAAATAAAACAATTAACAAGGCACATTGTTGGAAAGACTCAGGTAAGTGCACAAAAACGTTACTTCATACTGCAGCCAAGTACATAGAGAGAAGGACCCACCAGTGTCCACCACCCAGGCTATATTCACCAACTGTCTCTGCAGGGTTTGAAATTAAGATTCAATGAGCAGGAGCTAAAACCAGCTCCTGGGTGTCAGGCATCATCCAGTAGGCAGGAGCTACCACAGAGGTACCATGAGTAAGTACCCAGCGCACCACAACTCTAACTTCCACATGAGATGCACACTAACTTTTTGACCATTTTGTAGAATTCATTATGTTGAAATATGTATTAGATGTGCCCTAAATCTTCTTTATAAGCACTCTCAAAGGTTAATGTCACATATGCATGTTTGTAAGGCACCATCCGGCCTGCAAAGCCAAAAGTAGCTCCTGGCAGCTGTTGGTTTAGAGCTAACCAAGCTCTCCTATGCTATAAGCAGGCGCTAAATAGCTCCCAGATCCCCTCAATTTCGAACCCTGCTCTAGTGAAAGACCAGAGGTAGGGCCATTCTAAACACTTTCATATTCTACACCCTCTGAAATCACGCCCTCTGGAATCACATACACACTGTCATTCACCATATAGGCAGAGAGAAGGAAAACCAGATAGGTAATGTATGGTATGGTAATGTTTATTTATATAGCGCCTATAAACAGGTGTTTCAAAGCGCTCAACGAGGGAAGGAACATGGGGGAAAATGACAGTCGCTCAGAGCCCTTGAATTTCTGATACGATAATACAGGCAGATTAAGTGAATATTATACATTTAACAGTTTAGATACAGCAAATAGGCCTGACAGCGATTCTGCCGTTTTTTCAAGTGCACAATAAGGGGTGAAGACCAGGGCGAACAGACAGAACGATCATCAGGCAGGGCTATATACAGATTGTGCAAGTGCGGGAGGGAAAGGGAGTGGTGGGGGTCCAAATGTGCCCAGTCAGTAGAGACTGGTGAAGTGCGGAGAGAGAAGCTCAAGGTTTATACAATTGCAGTGGGGTGTAGGGCCTTGCGGCAAGTGTAGAAGGACTGGCTGGGGTGCCTGGGACATGTGAGACTCTGAGGTACACCAGGCGGCCAGTCAATAAGCTGTATGGAAGGAGGGAGAGAAGGAATAGCAGAGAGCTAGATTAGCAGGGTAGGGTGAGAGAGAAGGAAGAGGAGAAGAGGAAGGTCTTAAGGAGTTTCCGGAACTTGAGAATTTCAGACTCAAGACAGAGGGTGGCAGGGAGGCTGTTCCAGAGGGAGGCACCTAATGAGGAAAGGGATCACCCTCCAAATCTCTGCTTGGAGAACCGGCTCACTTGCAGAAAGTTGGAGGTAGAAGAGTGGAGGGCTCGAGAGAGATAGTATTTAGGAAGGCAATGTTGAAGGTAAGAAGGTCCCAGGCCCCAGAAAGCCTTGTGGACATTGCAGAGGGTCTTGAATTTAATCCTTGCAGCCACAGGGTGCCAGTGAAGGGATTTCAGCGCTGGAGAGATGCGGTCCCTGGTTTTGAGGTCAAGGATAAGTCTTGCGGTTCTGTTCTAGATGAGTTGCAGAGGGCGCAGGGCGGAAGCAGGGAGCTTGATGAAGAGGCTGTTGCAGTAGTCCAACCTGGAGAGAACTAGGGGTCTGGAGACAGTGAGCTGTTGAGGGAAAGTGAGAACATTTAGAGTGCCTCTAAGGAGGTGTAGTTGATAGTTAAACTTTTTTGAAATGTCAGAAATGTGAGAGGAGAAGGAGAGAGTGGAGTCAAAGATGATCCCAAGGTTTTTGGCCTCACAGGTGGGGATAGGTGCAGGGCCAACAGAGGGCGGCCAGAGTGAGAGTGGGAAAACAGGATCAGGTGTCCCAATGCAAACAATCTCAGTTTTACTGGCATTGAGACAAAGGTCATTTGAAGCACACCATGACTGAATAGCGGACAGACAGTCAGGTATGAGTGAGGAGGAGAAGGCAGCTGAGGGTAGCCTGAAGGATAGCTGTGTGTCATCCGCATAACACTGGAAATTAGCAGTAAAAGTGGCAATCACATGTGCCAGGGCACCCATGTAGACGTTGAAGAACCAGGGGGATAGGTTAGAACCCTGGGGAACGCCACAGGTTGAGAGGGTGATAGTTGAGGATGGCACCAATGTCGACCTGGGATGGGTGGTCGGAGAGAAAAGAGGTTAACTAAGCCAGAGCCTGACCTGTGATTCCCAAGGTGTCACGAAGCCGTGAGATCAGGATGTTTTGATTCACTGTGTCAAACGCAGAGGAGAGATCAAGGAGAATGAGGACAGAGGGAGTGTTGGTGTCAAGATCTGAGAGCAGGTCTTCACGGGTGTCCAGAAGAGCAGTTTCCATGCCTCTGGATGCTCTAAAGGCACATTGATGGTCGTGGAAACAACTGATTGATTCTGTTTGGAGGTTTAGCTGAGAGATAGCCAGCTTCTTCAGGAGTTTGCCCAGGAAAGGAGTGATAGAGATCGGGCGGTAGTTTGACAAAATGTAAGGGTCAGCAGAGGGTTTCTTGAGAAGAGGGTGCACAAGGCTGTGCTTGAGAGCAGTTGGGAAAACTCTGGTGGAGAAGGAGAGGTTGCAAAGGTTGGCCAAGGCTGGTGCGAGGGAGTCAATTTTGTCCTTGATGGTTTTGGAGGGGCAAGTGTTAACTTGCTTGGATGAGGCCTTTATAGACCAGACTTGTCTGGTGACCTCATGAGGTGTGACGGGACAGAGAGAGGAGAGTGGAAGTGGAGGTGGGTCCTGGGGAGCCACAGGTGTTGGTGTGTGCTGTGGTGCGGGGGGAAGGGAGGAGAGGATGTCTTGGGTTTTTGTGGTGAAGTGTGCTGCCGAGGATGAGCAGAGGTCCTGGGTGGGAGTGACAGAGGAGGAGGCTGCTGCAGGATTGGCCAGTTCCTTGCAGACTTTGAAAGTTCGGCAAATATGCCTCCTCCCTTTACCAAGTAAACACCATCATACACACATACACTCAACCATGCATCCAGATCATGCCGGAGTCGTCCCCTCAGGAAGGTCGGCAAAGCCTGGGAATCGGAGCATAGCGAGCAACACCACCCGCCTAGGTGACCAAGAGCAAGTAGTCAAATGCTCCCAGCCAATTACTGGAATGGAGCGTGCCCCAAGACCTCCAGACCCATCCTTTGCATCCTACCACACGACTGGACCTCGAACAACCATCTCCTTCACATGAAACAAAAGGGATAATACATTTACACCTCCTTCTTTCTCTCTCCTATGAACTTTTCACACGTTGCTTTCTTAATTACTCTTACTTGGAAACACCAGCAAGTGATGCTGACGTAACCATAAACAACTCTATCACTACTCACACACTCTCACTTGGCATACACCCCTAGGTGATACCGAAAGTACTAGACATACCTTAAAACACTTAACCTACCACTTGCAATACCATCATTATTGTCATATACCAGTCCTTTGATGCTGTAATAGCCACACCTAACATATGAGACCCATCTCATGTGATACACATATTAGCATACACTACCTTGTGATGCCATATTAACCACCAATATCACATCGTACCCATCTCGTGCATATTATTGGCATACACTTCCTCGTGATGCTGTATTAACCACAAATATCACATCTGACCCCTCTCATGCAACATATTACCTCGATACACTACCTTGTGATGCTGTATTTAAAATACGTGTTGTGCAACACCCCATTACACTTGTAACACTCATAACACTCATACTTGGCATAACCTACCAATCCAAAACTTTACCTCATAGCACTTAATAGTACACTTGAAACACACAGTTAAAGGCATGGTCTAGTAAAAAATTGTATTGTCCCTACGGGTCGGCCACGTTTTTTTAAACCTAAGTGGCTCAATTTTAGAAAACTTTCCTATGGACCTTACCCGAGTTTTCGTCCATTGAACGCACGCGAAAACAAGCACCAGGGAGCCGCCATTTTCTGATAATCCTATCTTTTCCCCGATCGCCCTGGCTGACCTGCTTTTGCGACACTAAATCAATTCCCCCGCCCCTGAGCCTGACATTATCAAAACATTCATATTCCCCGCCTCTCCCCGTGACGTTACTGTGCTGCGTAGGCAAACGAGCCCAGTCGTCTTCTGCGCGACTCCACACAGAACCCGGAAACCAACACAGATCAACTCACAACACAGCGTGCCACAATTCGGAATATGAAACTGTACTTTAAAATGAAACAGCAACACGGTACTTTTGGTAAAGTACATTTATTTGACATTAATTGTTTAGAGAATATTCAGCAATTGACATATGAACTCCGGAAGCCATTTATTTTCTTTTATCTGTATCCGCAATAACTGTTACGTTTCATCTTGAGTCACGCGCTGTTCCTTTATGGTACACAGGGTGTTAATTTTCGTGAAAAGAATCACTTTGGAAGCCCGGTGAACCGCAAGGCTGTTCCATCAACTAGGCACTAGTCCAGCCTAAAGGTTGATATGTTGCTTCTAGCCACTAGTACAGTGTAAGGGCATGTGGGCCCTTGGCGATCGTCCCATAATATGGTGATCGTGCTCCAGTTGTTGACACGAAGCTGCAGGTGTCTGCTGAAGAATCCATCCGCCGGTGTCTCAAACAGGTGGCAGTGGCAGAAAGGGATCAAATACCTCTTATGAAAACAAAAAAATGATAATTAGTCTCGCTAGCCGAACTTCATTAATATTACTCATTTTATTTATTACGGCCGATCAGAAACTATTTGCTTGCAAGGATAGTTCAATGGAGTATGTTCGGCTCTAAAATCAATGCGAAAAGTAACGAGATAAATCGAGGCCAACACACAATGATAAACGACAGTTAGTCTACCTGCGTGAGGAATGATATGATATATGATATGGCATTTGTAACGCGCCTATACTCAAGTGTTTCTAGGCGTGGCGAGGCAGGTGGGGAACAAGGGCAGACAGACAACGATCCTACTAGGCCAGGTGTCTTTCTGATCGCGCATGGGGAAGGGCTGTACATGGTTAGTTGAATACAAATTAAATAATAGGGCCAGCTGGTGGCAAGTGCAAGGTAAATGCCGGGAGAAGGGGCTGAAGGATACAGAGACAGTCCCGTAGTGCAGGGAAAAGTGGCTGGGCCAAGGACCGAGATCGGTGAGACCAGTGGACCTGCATGCCCATGTGCCCACTACGAACAGTTTTACTTGCTTTTCCTAGCTCTTCATTCATTCATTTATTCATGCATCCATTCATTAAATCTTCATTCCGGTATAAAAGCGTGTAAAGATTTACTTACATTATATTTGAAATTTCCATTGTGTCTCTTCGTAATGCAGTCTGTAAAACTGACCGTGCTCTTGACAATGATTTTTCGTATACTGACCTAAAACTGAAACTCGGTCGAGTTTCTGAATTTTCTGCCTTATCGTCTCTTACGTTATTGAGCACTCCCTTCAAATGTAGTTCTTTCGGCATGGTCCCTGTCTCAAGGTCAAAAAACAATAGACCCTTATACTTCCAGTGCGACTTGTGGGCCTCATCTGGGCGCTGTCCTTCGCATTCTTTATTTGCAACATCACGTAGTATAGGCATCTGTGAGAACTTGAAGTTTAGAATCCGTCTATGTAGTGCGCCTCAATGTGCAAATGCAAACTGGCTTCTCTCCCAAATGCCACGGCCCGCTTGGCTGGCACGTTCTAAGTGCCCCAATTTTGTCCCCTTTGTCTGCGAGCTTTGCAGCCCAAATTGAGACATTTAATTTTTGGCAGAAGGTCAGGGAAAGTATAAAGTACCACAGGAGTTGAGTTAAAAGTGAGATTTATTGTTTGTTTGTTTGTTTTATTATTTGCAATACGCAAGCCTCCCCTCCGTTAACAGTGCGCAGCATTTACATTTACATGAGATGAGACATGAGAAAAATATATACATACACATATGTGAGGTGAATAGAGAGAATTCAAAGATGACACCCAGCTTGTTCGCCACCCAGGATGGTGAAGGTAGGGGTTAGGTTTACAGGTACACTGTACAATAACATTTATTTACAAAAAGACAATCGTATTGCAATTATTTAAACCGGGATTTGTACTTCACAATCAGCTGTGCTTCGGGTGGGCATGGCACAGTCGCAATGTTCGGTGGCAATGGATCACTGCTCTGCACAGAAACGTCCAAAATTCCATATCTGTGCTTCTCTAACACAGCAACAATAAGGCCTTTCACAAAGTCGAACTGCATTTCATCATAGACTGGTTTGATCACCCATTGCTTACTTCGTTTTGAAAACACCTTAGTCTAGCGAGGCATCCTTACTTTACCCCTAGTCCTAGATTGTTCACGTCCGACATTGCTGTTATGGGCCAAGACCGCTAGTAGAGTGCGATGTTTCATGCCCCGAAAGCTAAAAGGCAAGCGCTTTGGCCTGTACTTTAGGCACATATTGTGGAACACCTCCAAATCTCCTGTGTGACAGAATTCTGTCAGTCCTCTCAAATCTCTTGATAGAGTTTTGTCGAAAACAATCTTCTCAATGGCTTTGTGTGTCGGTGAAGATGGAATCAACCACTTCTTCTTCTGTGCCTCCTCTGGGGACAAAGGGCCATGTTCACATTGGTGGAAATGTTCATTTGCTGTCCAGCGGTGAATGTTGGTACAGTGGTGCATCAGTGACCGCCATTTTTCAAGTAGTATTTCCACTGACCCCTCACAAGTTTTTGAGCTCCACCAAAGATGGTTGGTGATAGAATGTGACCACTGCAAAATACTTTCAAAACCTTTTTTTTTCCCTGCAGCCGAGATTTTCTTATTGATTGATTTAGCAAGATGCCATACGTCAAATTGATGTTTAATATGTGGGAACTGCTCTCTCATTGTCTTGGCAATTGAAACGTGTCTATCCGTGGCTATGAGGTCGATGTGCATTCCCCTCGATTGTAGATATTCCACTGATTTTATAAAACCTAGTTTCTCCATGGCCACTGAGGATGTACATTGTGTTACCTGCATGACCACCGAACTCACAATTTTCTTACTATCCATGTCCTGAAAGTGGTAGGTGCAGTACTTGGCAGAAAATCCAGGGCTGTCGCACTGTCCATCGCCGGCTAGCCTGAAACGTTTCCCTTCGAATGTAATTGCTAGAGACAATTGTTCAATTTTCCAAGCATCACTAATGGCCGGAAACAGATAATCACGTTGGTATGTGTAGTACAGCGCTTTAGAAATGAAATGGAGTCCCACAAACTGAAAGAAAGCCTCTAACTTTCTAAAACTGGAGCCACTAAAAAGTGATGCAGCTGCACACATTAGAATGCCTGCTGGCAGTTTCCCCAGCATCAGTTGTGCAGACCATGAGAACCTATGATTTAATCTACAGGCGGCATTTATTTTGACGTTACTGCCTTTTATTTGACGAGTCACATTAATCAATGGCTTCCCACATACTTTCCCTCTAATGGAATGCACACATTTCAGCATACTTATAATTTCCATCAAACAACTGTCGAATACAATGTATTTGCTCTCTTTCATTAGACTGTCATCCTGCGTCAACGTTGTTTCGGCCTTTGACGTTGTGGAGATTTCAACACATTGGTAAGTAATATCGCTGATATCAAGTTCTGATGCATCTATGGATGCTGCGGCTGGTTCATTCTCTGTCATTTCAACATCTATTACTTCGACATTGATGGGAGAACACAACAATGTCGACAGGTTTTTTGGTGGCAAATTTTTGGCGGGTGTAGATTGTGTAAATTGATCTGCAACTACTTCAGAGCTATCTTCAATACATTCAATAACATCTTCTTGTGGTGGTGCGGTCGCACTGTAGCTATGGTCCAATGCAACTTTGCTGTAGTCTCCAAACACAATTAATTCATGTTCTGGCCATTGGACATGATCATCTCGAGCATGAACACGCCTCGCCTCAATTAATAGTTCCTCCATAGTGTACACGGTCTGGCAAGCCACATCTCTCATTCGCTTCACTGTCTGTGTGTGTATAGTTCTAACACCCACGGGTAACTGGAGGAGAGATTGGAAAAGGGATGTTCAGTTTAAACACAAGATGGAGTGTAGTAGAATTGACTGGAAAAAAACATAAAATAGTCCCCAGCACAAACATTTTTTTACAGTTATGAACTGTTTGTAACTAACCTTTTTTTGTTTTTTTTTCTTTGCAACTTTTTTGACTGGACTTTCAACATCTGCACGCTGTAGCTCCGATTCGTTTCCGCATGTCCTCCCTTCCTCTTGCGCTGCAACGACTATATTTTCTGTATCCGCATAGACAGCACGGAATGAGGCTCCATCGTCTCCCTGAAACAAAGTACTTTCATTACTATGTATGAAAATATTGTTAGCATAAAACACACATGAGGACGAACACACAGGTACATCTCAATAGCCAAATACGATTTAAACATTGTGTGCAACAATCAAACGACAAGTATTCGACCAGTGATGATCTATTTCGATGGAACTGTCAGTATCCATACCTCTGGCTCTGCATGGACTGCCATGAATGGTTGTATTGGAGAGGAGGCATCCGCTTCTCCCTGAAACACAGTACTTGCATTAGTATGCTTTTCAATATTGGAAACACAACACACACTTGGGGTCGACGGCACAGGTACATATAAAGAGATAACCGCAAATGATGCATTGTCCAAAAGAATCAAGGAAAATCCAAATATGATCACATTTCATCGACTTATTTCAACGATTCCTTTACATCTGCATCGTCTAAATGAGATGTTCTGATTGTGGTGGAAGCTCTGTCGTCTCCCTGAAACACAGTACTTGGATTAGTATGGTTTTCAATATTGGAAACATAACACACACTTGGGGTCGAACGCACAGGTACATATAAAGAAATAACCGCGAAAGATGCATTGTCCAAAAGAATCAAGGAAAATCCAAATATGATCACATTTCATCGACTTATTTCAACGATTCCTTTACATCTGTATCATCATGTAAATGAGATGTTGTGATTGTGGTGGAAGCTTCGTCGTCTCCCTGAAACACAGCACTTGCGTTAATAGGGAAGAAAGTATAGCAAATGGAATCACGTTATATGATCACGCATGATGGAGCTGTCATTATCCATACCTCGTGCTGCTGAAGAATATCTATGGATGTTGCAAATGTAGTGCGCACTTCCGAAAGCTGTTGCGCCGATTCGTATACTTGAATGTCAGGCTCTGCATCAAGTGCAGGGGTTGACGCTCCATCAACTGCCTGAAACATAGTACTTGCATTAGTGAGGATTACAATTGTGAAAACATAACACACACCTGGGGTCGACAGCACAGGTACATATCAACGGCTAACCACGAATGAAACATTGTGTAGAACAATCAAACGACAAGAATTCCAGCTCTGATGATGACGCTCGATGGAGCTGTCAGTATCCATACCTCCTGATGTTGAAAAACATCTAGAAATGTTGTAGATGTGGCGGACGCTTCAGCATCTCCCTGAAAGACAGTACTTGCATTAATATGGATAACACTAATTATAACTGAAAACAAACACCAGTGGACGATAACTAAGGTGTATATCAATTGGAAAGCAGTAACCAACCATTCGCTAAAATAATTACACGATAGAATACAACTATTACTTGACATGCTTAAAACAAGTATGTAGCGGATTAGCCTAGTAAGATTACCTGATACGCGCTAAAAGTGGTTGATAACTGCGACCACGTCAAGGATGTAGAATGTTCTTGCTTCAGATTCAAGGGATAGTCAAGAAGTTGTATAGGTCAATTAATGATTGATAATGAAATGCCAATATTAAAAATAGCCATGTAAGCCGACAGAATACTTGAAAAATGCACAGTTCCCTGTCCCCATATATATATAAATTGCATTTGTGGGTTATGAAATCAAAAAAGAATATATTGATGTCAATATTCAAAAAACTATACACTCATATCAATATCGAAATTATTACAAGGGATAGAACACCTACAATATCTATTAATCCATTCGGCTACACACTACCGCAAGGCCGAAAGCTAAATCCGGACACTTGACTCACCGGTGGTGGAATGTGGACGAATAGAGTGGGAATAGCGTTTTCGCGCAATTTCCGTGTCGTTCGCCGTTTATTCTTCTTTGTTACCCAAGAAATTGGGTACATGTCCAAGGAAAAGTGTCGGCTGCAGATGCGGTATCGATCACCCCTCTTGTCCTCTAAGACTTGTTGGACTCTACTTTCCAGCTCATCCAGTGGATATCCGCAATGTCTGACCCATTCTCTTATTCGATCAACAGTTTTCGGGAGTACATGCATTGTAGTTCCTTCAGATTTCGCATGGGTCTTCGAAAGGCAACCGCTAATCGAACAGGCAGGCATTGTTGATAAATCTGAAAAGTAAATATCGACATTATTATACAATCTTCAGGAGTAAAGATTTGATACAAAAGTAAATGAATCATACAATGATCAATGCAAGGTTTGTTTTGGTCGCAGGAACTATACCAGTTCATTATGTGCTGCTTAGTATTTGCATAAGTTGCAGAAATGTATAATTGATGTGACTGAAATCTGAACATGTGACTCGTCCCTTGGATGTTCTGTCTTGCACGAGAAGGAAACATGCTAACATTATTGACTGGACCCCCGAAGGATGCAATTCAATCACAATAGTCACAGATGAAAATAAATAGATCTATTGATAGCATAGCAATGGAAACTCAAGTCAATACCAATGAACATAGAACTATTGTGTACTCTACTCGAAAATAGATAGAAATTTAAAAATCTGCGAAATATGACCAGGATACATGGCCTTACCTTGACCAACAAACAGTTGGATTCAGCAAGCAGAGCAGTATGTTGCGGGAGAATAGGTGGATGGCCACAGGTAGCGCACTGATGGGTATGCTCGAAGCGGTCACAGAAGTTCACAGATAGCACGACGATGAGCAGATTAGCATAGATCTCAGTGGTTCCCAGGTAGCACGTTCAAGAGTTGACTTGCAAAGCACAAAGATGTTCTCATGAGACATATCGAGTGGTTTTTAAAGTATTAGAAACTGGGGTGTGTTTGTGAATGACTGACGTATGTATGTCGTGGTATTAGGGGGGCGGCCTGCTTGAAGCCCCCCATGCCAGCGCTCATCCCCGGGTGTGAACCGCCTTTGATAGAGGGGGGTGGGATGGATGGGCCTGGGGCGTGCAGATAAGGCTCAGGAAGACTGCTGAATGGAGACACACTTATGTGGATCGCAGGGCCGCGGCCTGCCTCAGGGGAGGCCTGCCTGGAGACACGGGGTCTGAGGAGGCCATGTGACCGATGTCCCCTTGGCGTGGGACACCTTTTGAAGTGTACATGCAGTTTGGCACCTTGGCCGTTCGCGCCCCTGACAGCCCCCCATGCCAGCGCTCATCCCCGGGTGTGAACCACCTTTGATAGAGGGGGGTGGGATGGATGGGCCTGGGGCGTGCAGATAAGGCACAGGAAGACTGCTGAATGGAGACACACTTATGTGGATTGCAGGGGGGCGGCCTGCCTCAGGGGAGGCCTGCCTGGAGACACAGGGTCTGAGGAGGCCATGTGACCGATGGCCCCTTGGCGTGGGACACCTTTTGAAGTGTACATGCAGTTTGGCACCTTGGCCGTTCGCGCCCCTGACAGCCCCCCATGCCAGCACTCATCCCCGGGTGTGAACCGCCTTTGATAGAGGGGGGTGGGATGGATGGGCCTGGGGCATGCAGATAAGGCACAGGAAGGCTGCTGAATGGAGATACACTTATGTGGATTGCAGGGGGGCGGCCTGCCTCAGGGGAGGCCTGCCTGGAGACACGGGGTCTGAGGAGGCCATGTGACCGATGGCCCCTTGGCGTGGGACACCTTTTGAAGTGTACATGCAGTATGGCACCTTAGCCGTTTGCGCCCCTGACAGCCCCCCATGCCAGCGCTCATCCCCGGGTGTGAACAGCCTTTGATAGAGGGGGGTGGGATGGATGGGCCTGGGGCGTGCAGATAAGGCACAGGAAGACTGCTGAATGGAGACACACTGATGTGGATTGCAGGGGGGCGGCCTGCCTCAGGGGAGGCCTGCCTGGAGACACGGGGTCTGAGGAGGCCATGTGACCGATGGCCCCTTGGCGTGGGACACCTTTTGAAGTGTACATGCAGTTTGGCACCTTGGCCGTTCGCGCCCCTGACAGCCCCCCATGCCAGCGCTCATCCCCGGGTGTAAACAGCCTTTGATAGGGGGGAGTGGGATGGATGGGCCTGGGGCGTGCAGATAAGGCACAGGAAGACTGCTGAATGGAGACACACTTATGTGGATTGCAGGGGGGGGCGGCCTGCCTCAGGGGAGGCCTGCCTGGAGACACGGGGTCTGAGGAGGCCATGTGACCGATGGCCCCTTGGCGTGGGACACCTTTTGAAGTGTACATTTAGTTTGGCACCTTGGCCGTTCGCGCCCGTCACAGCCCCCCATGCCAGCGCGCATCAGTATATCGTTGCTTATCATTAACAAATGCCACATACCGGAGATTCTTGTGAGCACAGACCCACACTTCAACCGGTGTATTATAGTGGTCAAGACTGTATAATCCAATGGTAAATGTTAGTATAGATATATGTGTGACTTTTATAGAGACATAACCTACTGAAAGACTTTGAACAAGTGTGTTTTAGTGCATGCATTATCGAGAATGTTATGTTAGCTTAGATAGATAGTGACCACCCTGCTTCACAGCAACCAGACATTTACCCATTCGGAGCACAGATGTCTGACGTCCATCCTTGAATGGAGACACACTTGATCCATTTAAAACATCGAGACAACCGTTGTTAAAATATATGTGGTGTTTTATTTTGTATCTTATTTTCATGACACAAAAATACAAGACTTTAAAGATTATACAGGTCAGGTTGCAGCACAGCGAGAGAAAATCCCCTGTACTGACTGCTGTCACTCGGGAACGTTTCTCTAATGGCACGAACGGCACAGGCGGGTATCACTCTTCGAACGCGGTGTCCAAGCCTCCCGTGAAGCCACCATGTAAAGGAACGATAGGCCACCAGCCTGTACCACCTGTGAAAAGGAATGAAACAAACTGTTTTTAAATTACCAAGATAAGTTTAATAAACGTTTGTTGTCAATGACAATTCTTGTAACTAATGGCATTTTACACGGACAAATGCTATCTAGACAATGCACACTATTCAACGACTTACATGCGTTAGAATGATGTGTAGATGTAATTTTGGATATAGTAGAAGACCATGAAATAGGAGTGGGATGACAAGCAGAGTATACTTACTCGTTACTCGGATTACGAGGATGAACAGTTGCTCGAAGTTCGTGCATAAGCACCATCATTATTCTCAACACGGCCCGTGTGAGGCAGGCTGCCCTGAAGTCTGGCAGCTCGGTGATGCATTGCGGTCGTGGCTCGCCTTCCGAAATGTAGGCCAGGCATCCCGAGTTTTCTCGGCAGCAGCAGTTCTCGTCCTCAGTTGGCATTAGCTCGCGCCGATTGCATGTGCACCAGGTGGAGACGCCGTCCATTCGACTAGGCCCAGGCTCTTCATCTGTTGATTCGTCCTGCCAACTGCCGTCCGAATCCCCATCGTTTTCGCGTGCTTCCCTTTCCAGTAGTTCCTCCTCGGTATACTCGGGCTCGTACATGTAGGGCATTATTGTAGCCATTGTGTGTTAAACAAACTAAAATAATTTATAGCGGTGGTACTGGTATCTGTTCACACGGGCTACAAGCGGCGAAGGTAGCTGACCAGAGCACTGAAACGAGTCACAGAATACTCAAAGTAACACAGAGAGAGGAATGGAATCGAAAATCGGCTGCTGTGTGTTGTGCAACGGTCTGTTTATACTTATTGAGGAGAGAGGCGTCCTGCCATTTCCATGGCGACACGTCATTAGCTGAAGCGCATCGAATGTTGACACGAGACATGCTTTGGCGTTGGGAAATGGGCGGTACGAGTCTGCTGATGACAGGCTCAGGGGCGGGGGAATTGATTTAGTGCCGCAAAAGCAGGTCCGCCAGGGCGATCGGGGAAAAGATAGGATTATCAGAAAATGGCGGCTCCCTGGTGCTTGTTTTCGCGTGCGTTCAATGGACGAAAACTCGGGTAAGGTCCATAGGAACGTTTTCTAAAATCGAGCCACTTAGGTTTAAAAAAACATGGCCGACCCGTAGGGACAATAAAAATTTTTACTAGACCATGCCTTTAATTGCCATACACCACAATGTGATTCCGGAACGACCAGAGGTAATATTTCACCACCCATTTCTCATACACTCTAACTTGCCTTAAACTACCTCTGATGCCCACACTACACAAGTGAATCATTCATTACACTTTGGTGGGGCACCAACTCACACACTACATGAGAGAGAGCACCCCTTTGAATAGTAAAACATATGGGGTCATTACAGGTTTTCCGGTAACCCGCCTGTACTACTGGCAGGTTACTGGCAAACCCACCTTAATGTTACTGGCACACCCACCTTAACGTTACTGGCACCCGATATCCCGGTGCTACCGGGATATTACGGTTGCCAGCAACGTCAGTAAGTTCCCATTACATGGAGTCTAAAAGGACTCCATGGAATGGGTTTGCTGCAGTGATTGCAGCGATTATTTGCTGGTAGGGGTCATGCCTGCCTGGCGTTCACTACCCTACCAGCAAATCAGAGCCGGTATCACCAGCATTTTTACCAGACCGGCACACCCGTAATGACCCCCATAGTCTTAACAATACTAAACTCATAAAAAAATTGACCTCGCGGAAGGGCATATTCTCATAACATAGCATTCTCATAGCATAAATATGCACATAACCCTTGACATGTTATCATCCACACCTTGATCCATGGCCTGAACTACATTTCACACTAACATTCGGCTGTCATCTGCTGGGCTATCATACAATCTCTTATTGTCTATTCAAAACACAATAGGCCTCATTACGGGTCCAGCGGTAACCGTGCCTGTGATACCGGCATGTTGCCGCTGGACACATAATGATTTACCGGCACCGGCTTCCCGGTAACACCAGGGGATTACAACCCCCGGAAAGTCAGGCGCCAATAAATTGTAAATCCCCATTCCCATAGAGTCCAGTAGGACTCTATGGGAGTGGTGACCATGGAAGGACCGACACTGTTAATAATGGTGCCAGTGCCTCCGTAAAAACTCTGCAGGCGGGTGCTGTTCTGCCCGGTCAGAAAAAGACCCACTGCTGTCCACGATCCAGGCTACATCCAACAACTGCCTCTGCTGGAACCCCAGGGGTATGGACATTCTAAACCCACTTACATTCTACAGCTAACCTTGCACACCCTCTGACATCACACACGCACCCACACTGTCATTCACCATACGGGCATGGAGAATAAAACCATATACAACACACACCATCTGTAACAGTGTCGAAGAAGGAGACTGGCACAAAGGTGGCAGCATTTTGATTATACACTTTTATTTTGGAAATGGAAAAGAGATCCTCACTATCCCGGCCGCAAAACTAATACTAAAAGGGTCTGTCAGAATGTCTGCCAAAGTAAATTCCACCGTCCTGTGTCAAAACTTACTTCTATCCCTCACACTATGCAACTAAAGAGTAAACTAACAGAACGTTCCATCTTTATGCGGAGTGGCTCCTTTCTCCTGCTCCTTGAATGCTGTTTAACAAAATGTTCCCCAAGACAAAAGATACCCAGGAGGAATAATTCCATTGCCCTGGTTTGCAACTTTAAAAACATTCTTTACACAATTTTCTTTCCAGGACAATGGCTCCCTTCTCCTGGTGTGGTCCTGCAAAACTTCCAATAAAACCAGGGGGAATGACTCCCTTCCCCTGGTGTGTATTGATACAATAAACTTAACAAAAAACAAGGGACTGTTTTGGGATTGCCAACTGTGAGTTGCCCAATGTCGTAGTCACACAAAAACGCACAGTTTATCGAGTGAGACCAGGTTAAGAGAAGCCAGTGTCTCTGGATGGGTTTGCAAACTCGTCTAGGATGCACTGTGACGTGCTAAAAGGCACATGTTGGACAACCTTGGTCTCAACATGCGTCTGCTGCCTTGCAGATGAATGACATAGTATTTTTTAATAGGTTTTTTCTGTATTGGCAGGTGCATGTTTTTCTAAAAACAAGGAAGACAGCGTTCTTCAATAGGTTCCTCTCATAAGGTTTTCCTTATGGTATGGGACCCCTGGTGTGTAAATATGGGGATCCTCTACAGGAACAAGCTTAGACTGTGCGTATAGTATTGGGCACTAGGTCAGATTTTTCTATAGCCGACCGGTTTCTGTGGTACTATGTTGGTAGGCCACATTCCTCAGCGCTAGAATAAGGGCACCAACGTGTGCACCTTCTTGATTGAATGGGCAGCGTAGTCTGCGCTGGTTCTGCTCCTCTACCTATAGGGATGACTGGAGGGAGGGGGGCGAGAGATGGGATAGTGGATCACTTTCCAAATTGCAACCTTTTATGTAGGCATGTTATAAAAACACTGCATTGTCAAATCACAATTCCAGTAGGGAGGGAAAGGTTTACCCTCTCCGAGTGGTGTGGTAGCTCTTAACACGGGGTGTATGGCAGCCTGGGACCTAGGAGCCAAAAACTGTTTTTACTGCAGTGTTGTGTGCACAGATACAACGAGTCAGGAAAACAAATCATTCCGTGTATATCAGATTTCTTGTAACCAGATTGTGCCATTAAACACTGTAGGCTGAACGCGCCATGTGTGTCAGCTAAAATTGCAAGTATACTTCCGGGCGGGATCGAGGCGTTCCCGTCTGCACATTCGCTCTCTTTACTGTGCCTGAGTGCGTGTCTCTCAACCCCGCTAGCGGGGGAGTGACAAGGCGCGCGCCGGGTCCAGTTCATGGGCTTACCTTCTGCGATAGTCAGTGTGGTCTGGCAGTCCGCGCTCTAGGATTCTCTATGCTGCGGCTCGCCAGACCACACTGTGTATGTAGTTGCCATGGTGCAACGTGTCACGTGGTCGTGTCTCAAAGATGGCGGTCCTGTATGGGGATGCAGCGGAAGGTCTGGGATCTTGCAGGGATTATTTTGTACTGTCCCAGAAAGGTCTAATCAGCAGTTGCTGAGAGTTGTTACATCAAGACATGTTGCCACACAGTGGTTTGCTCTTGAAAAGTCTGGAAAAAGTTTATATTGATACCCGAAGCCGTGAAACATGGGATGGGGAACCAAATGGGCCACCACCCTCCAGTCTGATGTAATTGTGACATGGGTGCTGAAGGTCTGAGGGCGCAGGGGTGCAACTGGCATAGCCTGCAGCCAGCTAAAAATCTCTGTACATCGTTCCAGGCCCCCGCCCCCTGGGGGCTAGGTCAGGTCCGGTTGTAGACATGTGGGTTTTCACAGGTCACAAGTATAGGCTGGTATGTTCTCCAGGAGCCCGATACTGGTGTTGTCAAAGGGTGGCCAGGGTTTGCCAGCTGGTTGGTTCGTTGAGCACCGTCTGGTCTGTCTTGAGGCAAAAGATCCATAGCTGTTCTCGTCTGAACAGGAGGTTGCGGATGTTGCCTCCTCTTTTGGGTATTGCCATTCTTTCGATAATTGTCCACATGAAGTCTGGAGGGCTATGTTTCAGTGATACAATTGTTCCACCATGGATGCTGCGGTTTTCTTTGTGTGTATGCACGATCTGTGCTCTACAAGCCGTGTTTTGATAGGGCGTGTTGTCATGCCCACATAGCGTTTATTGCACGGGCATGTGATGATGTAGATCACATTACAGCTGTTACAGTTGGTAAGGTTTTTTTGGGTCCAGGGGAAATGCCAGCCTATATCAATGATGGTGGATCTCTTTGTGCTGGAACATGCGCTGCATGTCCCGCAGGGAGTATGGCCTGCTGCTTGGTTTTGTCCCCAAAGTGTGTTGGGCTTGGGCTCTGTGTCTTTGTATGAGTGCACAAGGGAGTCTCTTAGGTTCTTCCTTCTTTTTATGGCGAACCTAGGGGCATCTAGGCAGAGGGTGCCAACATTCAGGATAGGCCATAGTTTGAGGACCTCTTTCTTTATTCTGTTCGTCAATGGTGAGAAGCACAGGACCGCTGTGATCTTGTCGTTGGGTTCATCCTGCTTGATATGGTGTTCCAGCGTGACTTCTCGTGGGATGTTCATCGCTCTTTTGCGTGCCTGTTTGACTATGCGTTTCGGGTAACCCCTGCTTATCAATTTTGTGGCCAGGTAGGATGACTAACGGTTGTAGTCTGGAAGTGTAGTGCAGTTTCTGCGATACCTGAGAAACTGGCCAAAGGGTAAGTATTTTCTTAGGCTTGCCGGGTGATAGCTCTCATAGGTGAGTAGTGAGTTTTTGTCCGTGGGTTTGTTGAAAACTGTACTGACAATAGTTTTGTTTCTTATCTCAAGGGTGAGATCTAGAAAGTGAACTGAGTTCTTGCTGTGTGTTTTCGAAAACCTTAAGAATGGGTTTTGATTGTTAAGCCATTCCATGAAAAGGACGAGATCTGGTTTGTCGCCTGTGAATATCAAGAGAACATCGTCGATATACCTCGACCAAAGTTCCATTTTGAGTAGCCAGGGGTTATGTGGATTGTAGATCTTCTCTTCTTCAAAATTGGCAACATAGAGGTTGGCAAGGTTAGGGGCGAAAGTAGCTCCCATAGCTGTCCCAGACACTTTTGTCGTAAAAAGTGTTCTCATAGATGAAGATGTTTTTTGTCAGGGCAATTTCTGCTAGTTGCATCACCAGAGTGACTGGAGTTTGCATAGGTGGATCTCTCTCTCGCAGGATCTCTTTCGACAACTCTTAGGGTAGCCATCTGGGGGATTGTGGTATCCAGCGATTCGATGTCTAAACTCACTAGGAGATTCTGAGTTGGATCGAAAGGGCGGTCCTGGGTAAGTTCTAGGACTGCCGTCGTGTCTTTGAGATATGACCTCATCTTGGTGACTTCTGGTTTCAAGAAGAAATCCACGAACTGGGAGAGAGGTTCCAGGATTGATCCTATTCCGGACATGATGGGTCTACCGGGAGGGGGGTCTTTTCCTTTGTGCACTTTTGGTAGTGCGTAGAACGCAGGTTTCCTCGGAGTTTTGGAGTTGAGGAAATCATATTCCTTGTTACTGATCAGCTCATCAGCGGTAGCTTCTTCTAAAATAGGCACTATCAACTGTCTGATGGATTCCGTCGGGTCTGTGCCTAGTTGTCTGTAGCTGGAGCGGTCACGAAGAAGGTCCATGACCATTTTGTTGTATGCCGGGGTGTCCATGATGACGGTCGCTCCCCCTTTGTCAGTGGGCTTGATGGTAATTGATTCAGTGGCTGTTAAAGACTGTAATGTCAGCCTGTTTTTCTTAGAGAAGTTTTTGTAGCCCGGAGATGTATCTGATTTCGATCAATGGTCCTCGTTCCCCACGTTCTTCTGAGTTCTGGGGATTTGTTAGGCTGATGGTCCAGTCTGTCCTTGACTGCGGCGTTGATACAATACACAACATGGCCAGGGGGAATGACTACCTCTCCCTGGCTGCTTCACATTAACTCTTAGTTCAGGGTCAAGAGAATGCCTCCCTTCTCTTGGTAGATTTTGGCAGAGTTCAACACCAGGCCAAGGGTAATGACTTCAAACCCCTGGCGTCTCTGACTCAACTCCTATTTCAGGACCAAGAAAATGCTTCCCTGCTCTTTCACAAAGCCAGGGGGAATGACTCCCTTCCCCTGATGTCTCTATCACAACTTCCGCTTGGCTTCAAGGATAATCACTCCTTTCTCCTGGTATTACTCAATAGCATCTTTCCTAAATGCTTCCAGTTTGGTGTACACTTTGCCTTCGTGACTTGCTTTCAACATTGTCCCTAATCTTGTTAGGATGCCAGATCTTTCTCTTATGACTAGTGTACTTATCTCCGCCACCATAGTCAGGAACATTTCCTCTGAGCTTTAGTGTCTTTCTGTTGGGGTCCCAGACCCTTCTAATACGATCAGTGGGTTCTTCTTCCCCACTGCGGTTGTGGGCAGGGTCCCAGACCCTTCCCCGGTGGCCAGTGGGCTTCTCTCCCCCCCACTGAAGTTGTGGAAAGGATCCCAGACCATTCCCTTGTAGCCAGTGGGCTTCTCTCCCCACTGTGGTTGTAGACACCATCCCAGACCCTTCCCTGGTGGCCAGGTGGCTTATCTCTGCCACTGTCTGGAGTGTGACTCCCTCTAATACTTGCTTGAATCTGGTTCGGGTCCCAGACCCTAATCTTGCTTGTGTTTCGAACCCATTCCTTTATCCTTCTTATGCTAGCCCCACTTGATTCACTCTCCTGCCAAGTACTGCCATGAGGAACATTACGTGTGTCGTTATTTTCAATGAAATTGCATTCCTTTTCCAACTTTACACCCCTACCGGTTCCTGTGTTACACCCACTAAACTTCACTGGGTTCGGGATGCACTGCCGGTTCTTCCTAGGGCCTAGCTTCATTTGGGAGCGTTGTGCAGGCGCTCCATGTCTCCTCGACTCTTGCTCCATGTATTTCGTTCCCATCCTCCAGGCCGGCAACTTCCAGATATGTTCACAACCTGTTTCACACCACCGGACAAAGGATTGTCACTGCCTTCTTCCTGTCTACAGCAGTGGATGATGGCTTCCTTGCTTTTCCCAGTCTGGACTGTCACCCGTGCTGCTCTCCTTCTCGGCTGGCCTGACTGCAGGACTGTTCTCCCTTTCATTGAGTCTCTCATCTATTTTGATGTTGCTTAGGTGAGCACTCCCCTTCGGAACACTAGAATGTTTCCTCCCATTCCATGGGCGACTCTTCATGGCTCCTTGGGGGCACCTCTTGTCAGCATTGTATTGGTGTTAATCTTTATGTGTCGGATGACCTTCTTTGTCTCAGGTGGTGAAACTAACATGATGTTACAATAGCACATGCAGGAATTAGTCAGAGGGGAGGTGTAAAAGGGAAATATAGGTTTTGGGCAGGTTTTGGTTGGGATGTTTTGCTGCCATTCACCCATGTGGCCATCCTTATCCCCATCAGAGGAGTCCCTGCCCATGACGTCCTCCTGCATTAAACCACCCCTATGGGGAATATTGGGTAGTGGCCTCACCTCCCTAGCCTTATTTATTATTATTATTATTTTTTTTTTTTAAAAAGACCAGTTTAAGACATAAGAATTAAACTTTTTTTTCATACATCGAATTCTCTACTTTCTCACACATTTCAACACTTTAGTTTGAAAACCATCTCCCAGTAAATGAACAGGGACAATGGAAATTCTACTTCGCCATCAAGTCAATTATGATCATAACAAATATGAGACTTTGATTTAATTGTCTTGCGGCCCAGAGATATTTCACTTAAGTTCGATCGATAGAATAGAGTCCATATAATTGACCACTGTACAGATAAGTTTTATGTTGTTTCCTGAAACTACTCGAGACCACCAGGCATCAAGGTCATCATTTAGAGGCACAAAGTTCCCAAGATATTTAGTTCATTGGTCGCGAGTGCCTGTACAGACAATTAGTAGATGTTCAGAAGATTGAGTTTTTGTTGTCTGCAAAATCAACAAAGATTATCCGCCACGTCTTTGTCTTGTCATTGCCATTGAGTTTATTTTCTTTTTCAGGGAGTTTAGTTTGAATCTTAGAAATTAGTTATGATGATGGCGTGACGGGCAGTGTAAAAGGCATTTTGATGGACTATTCAATTTGTT
Source organism: Ambystoma mexicanum (assembly GCF_040938575.1). Classification (NCBI taxonomy): domain Eukaryota; kingdom Metazoa; phylum Chordata; class Amphibia; order Caudata; family Ambystomatidae; genus Ambystoma; species Ambystoma mexicanum. Next base: position 151,146,873 of record NC_090931.1, read on the forward strand.
GCTGACGACACCCCAATAGATCGCAGACTGAAGGTTCTTACGTTGTTCTAGATTAACTATCCAGGACCATGTTTCCAGTTTTCTCTTTGAATTTGTGGGCTCTTCAACAAGTCTGATAACTTGATGTCTGCAGCGGACATGATGTTAGATAACCGGCTGTTCCATTCTTGTAGAAGACCATGTTGCAGCCGGTCACCTCCGCCACTAAAGATCATGTAGGCTCGGTTTGGTGGACACAATAGCATTTTGCGCAAGACTGCAAGTGATTTCCATAAGACCTTAGAATACAGGGAATTAAATGCGAGTTCATGCCTTATTGCAATCATTGAGATGGATCGTGGCAGATTTAGTACTCTGCACCAGAAGCGCCCTTCAAGTTGTTGCCAAATACAAGCTTCGATGTTCCAGCCTGCTTCGGCACCAAAAATGATCGAAGGCACAACCTTTTGCGAATAAAATGTCAAAACAGGAGCAATGGTACATTTTCCATGCTCTTTAAGAATCTTAGCCCCTTGTAAAGCAAACTGCGTCATCCATTGCTGAAAGTCGAAAATCCACGGTTGTTCACAAATTGAGTTGTTAAATTGGATACCCAAATACCTTTTTGATGTAGCAACGCTAAGAGGTTGGCTAGCAATCGACCAGCTGAATGCCTTATCTTTTTTGTTACCTGGGCCTCCAATAGTCACGATTTTTGTTTTTGTTGTATTTATTTCGAGACCATTGGCAGTTTAGTAAGTAACCGCTGCAGGCCAATCTGAGAACAGTCCATCAAGACTAGATTGTCGACGTAAGTTATAACCCTAATAGGAACTTTGTTGATATTAGGCGGAAAACAATGAACTTGTTCGAGATGATGCAGCAAGTCCACCAGGAATAATTTGAACAACTCGGCGGCGAGGGGACAACCCTGTTTGACCCCTTTATCTGTATTTATTTGATCAGAAAGGTCGCCATTGTTGTTTAGTCGAACCCATATAGAGGTATTCGAGAGATGCGCAATACCTGGTTTAAGGATGTTGCCAAGCCACTTCCAGGCAAGTAATTTTGTCCATAGCTTGCCTCTATTAAGACTATCAAAAGCCTGTTTCATATCAATGAAAGCAAGAAACAGTTTTCTTTTAGCTTTCATTGCTTCCAATTTTAAGATGGACAAAATCAACAGTTTTACCTCTACACCTACTCCTTTGGTAAAACCTGTTTGACGTGAATCTCAGCCGACTCTGCCCAGATGGCTAACTCACGTCTGAGAAACGAGCCACAGATCTTACCAATAGTATCAACAAGGGCAATCGGGTCAGGGATCCTTCTAGTCTCTACTATTCGAATGAACAGCTTTTTTAATGAAGATAGCCCAGAGAGCAGAATGTTTTTTCAACATTAGGTTCGTGATTGTATCAGGACCAGCTGCACGTGAGTTGGTTAGCCCTCGAATTGCCCCTTCAATGTCACAAAGGTCCGTTTTCACCGCCCATGTCATGGCGGTAGGTGGAACCAAGATTACAGGTTCATTTTCTGGTTTCTTGTAGATTGTGCCAAAATGTCTTTCCCAGATTTTACTTTCAAGTTCATTTGAGATGTTAGATGAACCATTAATATGGCCAACGTTCAGAATTTGCCAAATATCTCTTGCATTTTTGGTGATCAATAATTCCATCATTAGTTCGGCTCTGTTTTGGTCGATTATGATTGCATTTGATTTTGCCCAGTGCCAATACTGTCTTCTTCTGCATTTGACTGCCTCTGTCACAGCTTTGTTAGTCAGATTCTTTTTCATCATTCTCAAGTCTTTCCTTAAGGTTTTTTTTGCATTGTGGATAACTTTACTATATAGATGCTTATGTGGCTGTATTGAACTGCGTGTTCCAGGTGCAGAGATAGTAAAGCCAATTAGTAAAGGTTCATAGTCCGTACCTTGTGTATAGGCAGGCTTTGAGAACAGCTTATTCAACTGATGGATTTGTGGACCATTTAGACGTAGACAATTTCCACGAGCATTGGTTGAAATGATCCCCTGGTATTTATGTGTAAATCGGACCATGTCAAGTAGGCAAGTCATTCGCAGAAGATTATGATAACTGTACGTCTTGGGGACAACTTGTAGTTCAACAACTTTTTCAATGAAGTTCCCAGACCCAGATATAATCGAGTATTCAATGGCTTTCAGTACAGTGCCAAGTTGTTTTAGGGGGCAAATCCCCATTCACATGCCCGTTCAACATTGAGCAATTTCTGGTTGTCATTGCAGAGAGCCAGGTCTTGGCTCTAAACGTGAGGGTGTCTTCTGGGATACATTTATAGATACTGGAGGAGATATCATGTTCGAACCAGGACGTATTCAAATCTCTACAGCATATAAGTGAGAGATTTCTGTAGGTCAACATTGCATGATCTATTAATTGTGTTGCCGTTGTCATAAAGATCTTTGTGTTAATAATTACAGGGTTCCAGTATCCATTTATGATGAGTAGATGTTTACGTGGTATCTTGGCTAAGTCTTTTGTGTAAATGATTGTGCCTTGTAAGAACGGGTTTGGGTTGACTGATTCCATGATAGCCCACACTTGAGATTGTTTTATCATAGTTATTAAGCCTGAAAAAGGACGCCCAGTAGCATTTTTTTTTGCTGGATTCAGAAAAATTGTAAAACCATCCCTCCTGGGTGCATTACGCAACCATGTTTCTTGAAGGCAAATAACAAACACTTTCTCCAATGGAATGTTGAAATCATTGAATAAGTGCATGAATCCACGGGTATTCCAGGAAAGAATTTCACAAGATCGTTCTTGCAATATAAGTTATAGGACTTATTTGCATGGTGGAGACCATTTTGCTGTTTCGGTGGGTCCGTCCGCAACACTTTCCTCAAGGTAGATACACTGTCTACATTGATAGTATAAGGCACCCAATTAGAGTTAGATTTGTTCGCGGCTTGAGTTCCAAAATCAGGTTCTAAAAGAATGTCGAACCCGAAAGATAGCAATTTGTCAGTTGTCTTCAGAATGGTATTACGTACCACTGCAGATTGAATATGTAAAAGGACTTGATCAGAAGATTTTTCTGTTGCATACTCAACGATTTTTATGTCGTCAGATTGAATAGTCCGCACGGACGGGACACATTTAAATAACTTCATAACATTTGTTTGATTTAGATTGACTTCAGTATCATCAGTGTGTATGTTTTGAAGCCTTAATTTCCAGATCTGAGGTCGTTGGTCAGAGCTCCTCGTCAGGTGCACATGTGAAGTGTAATGTGTCCGCTTGTTATGTTGAGTTGCAGTAAATTTCAGATTGAGCTTGGATTCAGTTGGGCGCTGAACTAGAACAGCCGCCTCACGTCCATTACTTCTTTGTTCCTTAATTGTACTCAGTTTTCTTTGAGGGCACATTGATCGAACGTCACGTGATAGTGTTGGTAAAATGGGTGCGGCAGAAGCAGATGAAAGTTCATTGCCAGGAGGTAAAGAGTCGTTTTGTGAGTCTTCATGATGAGAGTAAGTTGATAAATTACACAAGTTGATCTCTGAGGCATGGCCGATGAAGGGATTGAGGACTCATCAGAGAGTATCCTTCTTTGTTTGTTAGAAGGTTTTTCGTGTGAATTCACACGATCCCAGACAAGTTTATTTTTTCAAGTAGAGGAGCATTTGTCGCATTCTGTTGAGAAGGCCGATTGAATAGGCTAGTCTGAGAAGGGGTCGACAGGTTTCTGGATAAAGGACTTTGCATTCTGGCCGGTAGACCTCTTGTTACTTTGTGCGTTGATTTTTTAATATTACTCTCTTTGGCAGCCGTTTCCTTAGCAGAAACCTTTGAGGTTTTTTTCACAACCGTTTCAACAGTCTTCGCGGGTCCTGAGAAGATTCCAAAAGAAGTAAAAGGTTCCACAGGTACTAAATTTACATCTTTAATGTTGATGTATGTGTCGTTATTGGTTGGACAGAACAGCACATCACAGTCGACACGCCTGAGTTCAGATGACCTAAAGGACCTTGAGTGTCGCTTAAGATGGGCACAGAAATTTGATTAGGCAATGCTGAATGAGTAGCAGAATAGTTTGATTCATTATTGGATGCCATGGACATCTTGGTGGCTGTCGGGAGTTTTCTTTGCGCGGCTTCTGTAGAGGTTTTAGAATTTGGTCTTGACGATGATGTCCTCTCACCCCTCTCAGAGGTCTGCATCAGAGGTTTGTCCAAACAATTGCAATGAGGTCTATTATTTGGGACACTAACATTATGTCTCATCCACTTCACTGCCTCGAGAAGCCCTTCAGTTAAATGATCGTTTTGACAGTGGTGGCGAGCAGCGAGATTCATCAGCCTCTGCTGCCAATGAGCCGTTAAGTCAACTTCATTTTTCATTTGATTTTGGAGAATGACATTGAGTGATTCAAATTGGTTGATTTTCTTTGTCAAGTTTAGGAGCATTGCTCCTTGATTTCGTATGGTCTCATTTAGAGCTTCGTAAAGTTTCACAAAGGGAATCATTGCAAGTGAGGATGCCACCAAAATGTTATTATGAATCTGGGCTGAGGCTGCAGCTGATAAACTGGACCGTGAGCCAGACTCATTAGGGGCAGTAGGCCGAACAGTAGATGTGTTTGATAACAGTTGACTTTGGCCACGAGCCGATGAAGTAAGGTCAAACACTTGTTTAGGCGCAGTTCTGTGAGATGCTGCTCTGAAATTGGTAGGACGCGGAGTACTAGCGTTTCCTTTCAATACTTCAAGTCGAGTGAATGGAGAGGTATTTGAGACATTGTGAGCAGCCACTGATGCATCTGTACATAGACTTGTTGATGCAAGATCTACGCACTTGATGTAATTTCTTTTGGCATCTACAGCATAGATGGGTGTGTCGCTAATGAGAAGCCCATGACACCTCTCTGGGTCAGAATTGGCTTCAGCAATTTGTCGATTGATGTTGGAGTTTGGGGTGTTCTTTGTTATTTCCAGCCCATGTTTCTCGTACTCAGGAGAGATTGGAGATTCTCGTTGTAGGTCAGGTTCATTTTTAACATTCAGGACAGGGTCGGCAAGATAATCGACTATGCAGGTGATCCAGAGATGTTTGATGTTTCAGTGAGGATTGTACGAGAGTCTCTTAGAGGATTACTCCCAATTAAAATGCCAGCATCCACACTGCTAATGACCAGAAAATGTTGTGGCCACTTGCCTTCAAACTGCAAAGAGGTGGTTCCATTTGTCTGGCAGGCTAAGTGGACTTGACTTTCAGGGTTCGCAAGGATCCCATCCGCACATGCCGCACCTATTAGCTCGGCGTCTGTCACATCAAAAGGAGAAAAGAAAACATCCACAGCGTCCGTGCTAAGTGGCATTTCAGAATCTCCGGAAATCAAGGTAGGGAATGAATCAGGGGGAGGTTCGAGAGTGTTTCGTGTGAGCAGATGTATCGGCTTGATCAGAGAGTCATTGGGCAACAAGGTGCTTTCAGTGCTTTCAGGAACAGAAAATAACAGCTCTGGTACATCTGGTACGACTGTTGACTCATTTGACTCCGTTGATTCAGTGTTTTCGGTATCGAGAACAGTCAATGGAACCAGTTGTGAGCTTATCTTGCCTTGCACGGAAGCTGCCGATTGTGCGAGCGTCCAGGGGTTAACCCTTCTAGTGGCAGTAAAGTCTTATGGCGGGTCACAGGGCCAGCTTTGACATCCGGCTTGACCGCGCGCCGACCACAGCGGACTGGAGCAGACTGGGACTCAGTGTCGGACTCTGTGCCGGTTTAAATAGCAAAAGAGTTCTATTAAAGAAACAGTGTTTTAGTTTGCCAAACGTCGCAGCAGCTCCTCCCACACGAAAAACCAGGGCAAGACTGGAGAAGATTGGGACTCAGTGCCGGACTCCGCGCTGCGCTCCGTGCTGAGATATGCTTTAAATAGCAAAAGAGTTCTATTAAAGAAACAGTGTTTTAATTCGCCAAACTTCGCTGCAGCTCCTCACACACAAAAAACCAGAGCAAGACTGGAGCAGACTGGGACTCAGTGCCAGACTCCGCGCCTAGCCTTATGAGAAGAGGCTCCCCTCTCTTGAGAAGTGACAACACCTAGTGAATTGCCACACACCCGAAACAGGCACCAAATAAGTCACCTTTTGCATGTCACCCAGGATGCAAATCCAAAGATGGTACATGTGTCATGTCTAAATTCATCCTCTCATGAGTTTCACTGAGCTGCAAACAAATTGTTTGTGTCATGCACAACAATCCCAAGTCATCATTGCTAGTGACAGCATCTCATATCTGCCCCAACAGACACCCAAGCCAACCAAGGAAAGAAAGAAGAAAGCAACAGCATCTCAGGCCTCTCAGCGTCCGCAACCACCATCCAAACATCAGACACGCCAAAACCTCCAACGATTCATGGCACAATGCCGGACCTCTCTGTAAGACAGATGGACACATGTCAACTGGCACCTCCTTGTCTGTGCCCCCTACATCTGACTCCGGAGAAGCAATGTGCACACGCACCTTTGTGCACCTCTGGCTTTTATGACTGTGGCTCCAACCAACCTGTATCCACCACCACCTCTGGCTCAAGTGAGCCGCTGGACCTAACCACCAATCTAGACACCACCATTTTAGCCACGTACATTCCAGTGCCATCCCACAGCATCATCCCACACACTCTTGTAGCTGCTAGGGTGGACCCTGACCAGGTCAAATCCTCTCCCCTTCTTAACTTTTCCCCATTGCCCAATACTCCTTCCCCGTTTGTCCTGGCCATGCTCTGCATTTGCACCATCTTCTGGGGAAGCATTGATCTCCTGAAGATGATGACACTACAGAGGCCGGGGTGCATAGATGTGGGTGGATGTACTCCTGTGACCCACAATCCCCTGTCCCACAAAATACCCTAGACTTTATCTAGGAGAGGCTCACACAGAAAGAACATCCCCAGGAGCTCATAGAGCATAATGCTGTGGGACAGGCCTGCCAGTACCAGGCTATGTGTGATGCTGTGCATGGGGGCTGGCATCCACCACAGAAATGCAGTGCCACCGAATTGCATATGTTACTGCTCTCTTCACTGTTCTGGGCCAGGCGGTGCTGATGTTGACTGAGCCCATGTCCTCCACAAGTGACCGGGAATCAGGAGGTTCAGCCACCCCCATAGAGAGTCCTGTTGCTGCAGTGCACTGACACACTCTCAGTGCAGTGTCACATGCCCCCCCCCCCCTCCAACGCATGAACATGTCTGGGATAAGCATCTGTGTTGAGATTCGGGTGGTGGGAGGGCATGTGTGTTGGGGATGAGGGAGACAGGAGGACATGGATAACAAAGTGAGAGCAGTGGGAGGGCATTGGTATGGAGCTGTCAAATAAAACACAGCTTTCACGTAAATTAATCCAGTAATCCTTCAGTGTCTGCCATACATGTTATTTTATTGATTGGTAATAGTCCAGTGAAAGGTCTATATATTTAAGTAAAAAGTAATCTATGAGTCACTGATTGATGATGCATCCGTCTGTTCCATCAGCATGCCCAGCCTGTGGATGCACGTGTGCCCTGCATCATAATTATCCTCTGCCTCTAGAGATGCCAAGTCCTCCTTTGGATGCTTTGGGAACTTAACGCAAATGCGCAGGTGTTGCATTGCACGCGTACCAGTCTTTCCCACTTTCTCAGGGCTGTATATGATTGCCCCCCCTGATGCCTATCTGGTGGAGGGACCTGGCCGTTCCCTTTTGTAGTCTAAATATGTATTCTCTTGTCTCACCCGTTTCCTGACAGATGTTATGGGCCGCAGTAGCTGCAGAAAGTCAGAGACACCTGGAACTGCAAAAATCATTGATGAGTGGACTGTTGGTTGTTGAGGTTCTTTTCCATCTATGTAGCTTTGCCGTACATCATGAACACATTGCTGTTCTTACCCTACTGCTCTTAAGGTTTATGTGCAATGGAATGGGGAATAGCCACAAATGATGGTTTATCCTGCTCTCTAGGACATGAGTTTTCTCCTGTTTTACACATCCCTACTCCAGCTACAACATCACTCCTTCTCTTTGCCTCGTTGGTGGATGGGCCCAGTTAATCTGCTGATTGTGCTCTGCATTATTGTGGAGCTTTGCACTTGAATAACCTTCAGGATGAGACAAAGGCCTGGAGAAGTGGTATATATTGGCTATGGCCTACTTCAGAATTCTTACGCTAGGCATTCTGGGACCTGTATTTGTATCATGCATAATGTATGAATGGGCCCACGAGACACTGCAGAAATAGCAACTCTGATGAGGTTAGGAAGGTGTGGACCATATCATGTGATTTTCTCGCGAACATGTGTATCATGCACAGGGAGGTTTGTGGGTATGCTTACCTGAAATGTGTATTGTGCTGCACCTGTGCCCCCTTTCCCATACCCTTCTCCTTGTATGCTCCAGGTCTGCATGGTATGGTTAGTTTGGCTACTTACCCAAAATCGTAGTAAGCGGTCCTCTGTGGGTGTACATATATCCTGGCAGATCCTGGCACAGTGCAATGGCATTGTGTGTGGAAACTGAGAAACTGGTAGAGCAGTGGCTCAGGGTTAGATCTACATTTCAAAACATCTTGACATTCATTGAATGGTACTGTTTCCTGTCCTGGTGAACCTGCTCCATTGCCTCGGGTGGGCACCAATCCCACATGGGTTCAGTCCAATGCTACTTTTACCTTGGGGAAGTTTGCAATTACATAGAAATGTGCCTATGTGATAAATTCCTTAGCCGGGTTGATGGGCAGGGAGATGTGATGGTGTGCATGTCTCCCGAGTGCCTCGAGCACCGCACCCAGCGCTTTTGAGAACAGAAGCTGGAACATGCCAGGGAGTTTGCCAAAAGATTACTGATATGTACCAGTGGCACAATGGTGGATGATGGAAACAAGCTTCAGCAGGGTCTGGACAGCAAGTCCTGATGTTTATCCCATAAGGGATGTCTGCTTGAATCGGGATCAGTAGATCTGATATGATGTCCCAGTTTAGGTGATGTACAGTATGATCAACTGACCATTGGTCAGTGCTTAGGGGGATGGTCTTACTGGAGGTCTTGGCAATCTCCTCACCACCCTTCTCCTCTGGCTTTGCCATGGTGGTATTGTAAGGAAGGCATGGTATCAAACAGTAAGACAGACACAAGTGATTGCAGTTGAAGGGTGTTTATTGAACTTCAATTGGGTTTGAAAAACGCCTATCTAATTCTAAATCTGAAAATGGGAGCACGCTACGACCATCAAATTATAATAACGCACTTCTAGTCATGTCTGTCAAAATAAAAGGGCCTATACTGATAAACATATTGCCATTCCTTACTTCTAAATACAATTATTGTGGGAAACAATGTTATGCAAATGAAAAGTGTTCAAGAAATGATATGTCAGGATATTCAAGCCTTCGGCTTCCCTTCCTCACGTTTTCAGCACGGGACAAGGCGACACACTTGTGGTTAGCACCCTTGTTGGTTTCTCTATCACAAGGATGCAATTAAAAATCTCAACACCAGGGCCTTCTGTATCATAGTCTCTTTGCCCTTCAAAGGGCCTCATTATAAGTTTACCGGTCCTGGAACTACGGTATCAGTAAGCTTTACTGTACCGTAGTTCCCAGACCGGCAAACTACGAGTTGTGCTCGCGGGTGCTTTTCTGCCCGCCAGGTCGGACCTGGCGGGCAGAAAGGCACCCGCGAGCACAGCATGTCGGAATGCATCGGCACCGTTATAAACGGTGCTGGTGCATCCAACCTCCCCATTCCCATTCCTATTGGGCTGAATGGGAATGGGGAGCATCTTTTTTTTAGGCACCCACAAATGGCCAAAAACCGGGTCTGGCGGGGCCGGAATGCCAAACTTGTAATGAGGCCCAAAGTCTCTTATTTCAAAGTGCCTGATGCAACACAACAAATATTAAAGTTCCTTTCTTCTCAGGATTTCACATGTAAAACTTCTTGGGTGATTTTCGATTCACCCCGGGTCCCCCTCTGCTGGGCTCAAACCCACTTTAACAGAAAACCTTCTCTGGTGATTCACTGTTCACCTCGGCCCCCCTCTGCCGGGAACGGATCCATTTTAACACAAAACCTTCTCGGGTGATTCACTCTTCATCCCTGGTCCCCTCTGCCAGGCTCAGACCCACTTTGACGCAATGTTTTCAATTGATCTCCCTCTGCCGGGCTCGGACCAACTTTCTCTACTTTTCCAAGCTTTCTTTACTTCTTAAATCAAAAACTTTGGACTGCGCAGGATTTTGCTCAACCCGTTGCAGGACCACTTTGCTTGACAATTATTATATCATTATACAATGAAAATCATTGAACAATGGATGGATGGATGTGCTTGAATGGGAAAAAAACGAACTGATGGTCTCCGGGTCCAAGCAAGCCAGGGCACAACTTCCATCCAGCTATGAGTCATTCACGATAAAAGAGTCCCACATCCAAGTGGTGAGCAGCATCAAAACCTTGGGCATGACGCTGGAAGCTTCCTTGAGCTCAGATGCTCAAGACTCTTATGTTAGTAAGAATTGCTCTTGCTACCTAAAACTGTTAAAAGCTATCAGACCTTTACTCCATGAATCCAACTGCGCCACTCCACTATAGCCAGAGCGACCATACTGTCTCGCCTGGACTATGGCAACGCCCTGTTATGGGGCACCAGTAAACAGTGTCTGATAAAATACCAGCATATTCAGAACCATGCTGTTCGAATAATAAATCAAAAGGCTAAATTTGATCACATCAGTGAGGCAAGGATCGAACTACACTGGTTAAGGGTTGAAGACTGTGTAATGGTCAAATCCATGACACTTACACACAAGTGTTTGTATGGAAAAGCTCCAGCCTACCTTAAGTCTAAAATTGTGGGCTATATTCCAACCCGAACTCTAAGATCTGAGGCCCAAGGGCTATTTGAAACTAATCTCCACAAGAAGGCAAATGGTCTGGGCAGAGCCTTCTCAAATCGGTCGGCCTCCCACTGGAATAAACTGCCACTGAACTTGGGAACAGATTCCAACCTCCTCAAGTTCAGAAAGAAAACTCTCCTATTCAAATGACCTAAACAATAGAGAGTAATACATGTCCATTTGTGTGATTTGGTGCGCCAATTGTCCTGTGCCTTTGTACCTGTTAGTCAATGTGTGTTGTATAAGTCCTGCCTACATGTGGCGCCCTGATGCCTGTGGGCTACCGGCACCTTATAAACAAAATAAATAAAATAAATAAATTTGCTCTCTTCTTGATATGCTCTCTTTCTCACTTTCACTTTGCCAATTATCGGCTGGATACCTTACAGAGACTTTTCGACTGAGCACCCACGCAGTGCTGGTCCACTCTGTCAAGGGTATTACATCTTGTTTTAAAGTTCAATCACTCATCAGCAGTTCAGCTTTACTTCTAATTTTTTTTTATCACGTAAGTTTTAACAATGTTCGTTCCAGCTCTCGCCATACTATGTTGCTGTTTGCAACCTTGGCTTCAACACAGGCTGGTCTTGTATCTGTCTCCCCAACTCAAGGGCTGTGTTACTTTCTCTGGTGCTCCTTTCTTCGGCTTACCTAATTCAGGATTGAGCCCCCAGTCAGGCTTCCATCCTTCGGATTGTAGCCGACTATAATATCTCTTCAATTTACTACAAAACTTCAACTCCCATAATGCCTTTCATGGGTCCTTCTTTTTTACGTCTTGCTTTCTTCCTTAAATTCAGTATTCAGGTTCTTGTTGCATCCACACACACGCTTAGCAGGATTTTCTCTCTCTTTCCATCAGACTCATTCGGTTGATGCAGCGCTGGCAAGGAACCTCTCTGTAGGTCTTTGGGTCGAGGTCAGGGTCTTCCCACCTGTCCCTCTAACACCTGAGCTTTCCTTCTTGAACTAAGGGGAGATAAGCCCACCAGGGCATACAGCCAGCAGGCTGCCGTCTGTCTTCTCTGGTCCTTGGGAGACACGGCTCCTCCGTTAAGGTACAGCCTCTCACAGGCACGGGGTCAGTGCTTCACCCGTCTGTTCTCCTTTGGGCTATTCTGACAGTTCCTTCTGCTCTCTCATGCCTCTGGGCTCTCCGGGTCATTTGGTCGTTCCTTTATATTCTGCCTGCAGAATCGGGACTTGGGAGAGACAGTGTTTCTCTGGTTCTTAATGCAGTAGAACCCTGGTGAATACGGTGGGGAAAATCCCTGGGTTTTTCACAGTATCCTTGCCACTTGCTGCAATTGATGCCTGTGCAGGTCAATGTAGGTTTTGGGTGTCATCGTTTGCATCTACTAAGGGCTGCATGGTGCTTGGAAGTGTGTTTGTGGAAGGTGTGGACCTTAAATACTCTTTTTGAACCAATTGGCTGAACCTTCGCCTTCATTTTCTGCACCTTAATGCAAACTAAAACCCGAAAAGTGATGAATGGAATGTTTTAGTTTAGTTTAGTTTCAATGTATCAATTGTATCAATAAAAACTAGTTGTATTGCTTTGGGAAGCCATCCATATGATTGTATGCACATTAGGTTTGGTCTTGCCACCAGTGTGAGTAGTCCAGTGCAAACAGCTAGCTCACAAAGCCAAAGCAAGAATGGGGTTGCTTGTATTCCTGTGTATATGGGACAGTTAAGACATTTTGGTGTCAGGACCTAGACTGATTTGCATACCGCTCGTCCTCTTCTGTAATTAAACAGGCGTGCTGAAAATAGGTATGGCAGATTGGCCAGAGCAATTACAGTGGTTATGATTTATTGAAAGCTGTGCACCCATCATGTTTTGATTTAACTCAATGGGCCTCATTATGAATGTGGCGGTAAGGCAACAGCAGTGCCGGTAGTGCTGCCAGCGCCGTTGTTACCATACCGCCACATTACGAGTTCTGCTGGCGGGTGCCGGACTGCACTCCTGGTCTGACCAGGCATGCAGACCGGCACCCGCAAGCAGAACTTGTGATTGCACCAGCAACGTTATAAACGGTGCCGGTGTAACCATGCTCCCCACCCCCATTCTGCCCTGTAGGGCAGAATGGGGATCGGGAGCCAGCCCACACCGGCACTCGCAAATGGGCAATTACCGACCCATTCATCTCGTAATGGGCCGGTAATGGCCCATTCATGGGAGCCGGTGCCGGTAACGAGTTTGGCGGTAGCCGTGCCCTTAACAAGGGCACGGCTACCGCCAAACTCGTAATGAGGCCCAATGTTTCACTCCAGGAATACATTTCACATGTATCAACCCTTTAATCCTTTTACCTGTTCCACAGAACAGATAATTGTGATGCAATCTATGCGGTAGGTACCTTTGTCTGTGCAGACACTTCTGTGCAAGCTGTGGGTCACATGATTATATCCTTGATGAGCTGGCAAAGAATGTCGTCCTTCTGACGCTCATCAAATGAGTTATACTGTGTTGGCTCATGCCCTTCATCCAAAGGAAGGGATGAGAGGCACAGAGAGCTAATAGTGGGACTTAAGCTTTAGTAGGGCTTCCTCCAACCTTCCCAACAGGTGTCACCCACATGTCCTGGATGGCTGAAGCATCCATGGCAGAAGACAAGCCTGAGATCTAGGCAAACATCTCCCATGGCCAAGTCCAATGACCCCCTCTGAGGGGTCAGAACATGGTTCTTCTCTGCTTATTGCACAGTCAGGGCCCCTGACCTTGGCAAGCCCCCATCCACCAAACTTTGAGTGCATCATTCGTCTCACTTTTACTGTTAGGAGGAGAACACCATGGCATAGACAAGCTAAGGGACAACTCATAATGTGGTGTGCACTATATATACATTATCTATACTTTTAAAATCGAGAATTCAGTGAAGCCTAATAAATAATGTCTTATTGTTTCATATGGAGCAGTCATGGTAGTTGATTAAAACATGTCCGAATAAGTCTCTTTTGTAATGCACAGACCATATAATCACTTCTAGGTGATCTCCATAATTGCAGACAAACAAAATAAGCCACATTTAGAAAGGGTGATTTGCCCAGGATCACATAGATTAAGAAGTATGGAAGCAAGCTTGATTGCTAGCCTAGGTTTTTTGGTTGTATAGTTTGCACATTTGCAGGCTTCTGACTACGCACTCTCCTGTGGCATATTTAGTTTTGTATCGATTTACAGCTGTGTTTCCATAGTAGTCTTGAACGGGTTATGCTTGTACTCTGTGCATGGGTACTAATATCTAAATGTTCCATTTTGGGGAAAGGGGTTCGAACTTAAAACGCAATCTGTGACTGTCCATGGAAAGTGGCATTACACGAGAGGGTGAGTTCTCAGAAAAATGTAAGGATATGAGTAAATGAGGGATGGGCAAGAAGAGTGTGCCTGTGTTTTAAATGTGCCCTTTTTAAGACTATCTAAATACGTCCAGTGGTCTTCCATCCTGTGAGTCGAGTCGAGGTCAATCGAGTGGTTTGGCCTGTGTAGGGGTGGGGCAGTTGATTTAGCTGAAGTTGAGGGTCCGGTCTCTTCACTGTCCGTGGACTGTGCTCCTGTTGGAAATGTAATGACATGCTGTTACCCATCTAGCAGACATGTCTGTGGGCTTGCAGTACGCTCATGCAACATTGCGTGCGCTCCAGAGTGCCAGGAAATGTGGATGGCTAGGGTGCTATTGCTCTAATGGGTGCTCCTGCATGTACGTGGTGGTGGTGCCTGCTGAGTGTGTACACAGTGAGTGCATGAGCACATTGCCTGTTGGCATGCCAAGGTGGATTTTTGTTGCAGGTGTGGTGGGGCATCACTTTCTGACATCGACGATCTTGGCACACATGGGTGTTTCCCATGTGTCCTTGTGCATGCATGCACATTTAAGCTACATGCATGTGCATTGGTACATTTACCCGCTTCCCCGGCACGCGTGTGTGTGTGTGTGTGTGTGCTCACTGGCCGTGTACTGTGCCTGGCATGTTTGGATCCGTTTCCCATGCCTGTTCTGTGCATCTATGCTGGTGTATGCATGCAATTGGGGACTACATGCACATGCAGTTGTAATTACCGCCATCATCTTGGGTCACTGCTCCAGCCTCTGCACTCGCTATCCCCTCAATGCCCTCATGTGCAGGATGCTGATGGCCGTCTACTCCATGGGCATGAGGCGGAGGTGGTCCACTGTGGCTCTTCTGGTGACAGTGCACTCCCTCCTGAACTTCACAATGAGGCTACAGACCATTGCCTTCAGTTCGTCCCAGCGTTTATGGCAATCCTTGGTACTTAGGGGGGTGGGGGCGTGAGGGGTGGCAGTTCTCACAGCCGTCACTGTTGCTGTGACTTCTGCCCATTAGTCTTCCTGTGTTTACTCCCCAAAAGTTTGTCAGAATGCTGTACCACAGCATCTGCCAATGCAGTGTGCTCTGCCTCTGAAAATGTAGGCTTGCAGAGTTGGAGATCTCGTGCCTGGGACTTTTTTTGCTGTGACATGTTTGGCAGCACTTCTGGGACTGGCTGGCAGCAGGAACAGGGGGATTTGGGTGGCCTTCCCATTCAGTGATGCTATTTCCGGCACCGGTATTACCGGCAGTGTGGATGCTTGTATCAGTATTATCGGCACTAAGCTGCCAGTAATGCTGGCAAATTGCTGTTGTCGCCGGTAATACGCATGGATGTGCGCGTGCCCCCTCAGTCTTACAATACACCAGTAATTCCGGTGATCGTCCTGCCGGAAACGGTAATACTGCCATGCTGGTATTTTTGCCGTTTTACCGGCATACTCATAATGAGCCCATGTGTCTGCTCTTAGTCATTGTTTGATACAGTCTTGCATCTTATTGTTATGCCGGATGTAAAGTCAAGTTCGTTTTTAGTTCCAGAAAATGGGATTTGCCATATAACTGAATCTATTTCTTAAAGAGATTTAAATGACGTATTAGCCAGACCAACAGTGCAGCTTTTTTTTTTTTTAAGCCAAACACAACACAGGATTCTGTGGTGTCTTTTATACACTTCTATGCAGTTGGCTTGAGCAGACAACAGAACGCTGTAGTGGGTGGGAATCTCATTTAAAAGTGTAAATGGCCCTTACGGGCTAACATATATCACTAGTCAGAAAAAATATAGGTGGAAAAAAGATATGGCCTGCTACTGTCATATCGTCCATGGGTCTAGGGTTGGATTTTTCTTGGGGAGGGTGCTGAAAATGTCGGCTCACACTCTTATTAAAATAATGGACCAATATCTGAGGCATACTGGAGCTTTAGTCACCTCACCATTTCCCCATTGTTCGGGAGGACAGCTCAGGGGCAACCTGCTCGCCTTGGAAGCAAGACGACACGGAGCAACATGGGTTCCATCCCCGGTTCCGTGCTTAGAAACCTCTGGGTATTAAGCGCGTTATAAATAACCTATCATATCATACATGCCCCATTCCATTCGAGAGGCGCTTGTTGAGGCCTGTTTTTTCTTTTCATTCTGGAACTTGTAGTTTAGGATTTATAATGGATAGCCCTGGTCTATAACCCATAAAGTAAAGAAAATGCAGGATTGGTCAAGCACCTCCCGAATGGAATGATGCATGCAAGTAACCTACGTGGAATTATACAGACCCTCTAAAAAGCAAACACATACGGACGGCTTAAAACATATATATATATTATTTTTTATTTGCATTAAAATTGAAACAACTATTTTTTTGCAAAATCTAAGTATTGATACAATGCAATGCTCTTTACCAGCTTGCTTCTTAACAAGCGCACTAACTTAAAATACAAAAAAGAAGCTTAAAGGCAAAAAGAAAACAGTAAAAGGAAAAAAGAAAGAGTTTAAAAGAAAAATTCAATTTGTCCAAGAGGTACCTCAAATAAAAGAGTAAGGCGAAAAACACAAAGAGCTTACACACAACTACTAAGCCTTAGAGGGTATTGATCAATCAAATAAGTCCACCCTTCGGAAGTACTTCGGCCAAAAATGTTCCCCCAGCAATTACGTGTTTTGTTTTTTGTCCGTCCATTGAAGGCCTCCAGCAGGCCTCAGCGTCTGAAATACTTTGTACGGACGTCCTTTAATGCTGGGCATACTGTAATGAGATTAAGCAGAGTTTCCACCTTGGATTCGTCGTTACAGTGGCGACATTGATTTCCCTGCGATACACCCCGGATTGCTCTAATCTCGTTAGTAAAATGAAGCTTCATGCAGGCTTGCGGAAATTCATCCCTAACTTTTTTGTACAGTAACTGCTTCAGGTATTCGCAAACCTTGCTTAGTTTCCGGCCTTCAGCGGGTAGGTGTGCAACAGATCGGTAACTGCTAGCAGTTTCCAAGGTTAGAATCCAGTCATGTTGTTTGATTTTTTGTTTTACTCGTACCGGATGGCAGATTAGTCACCAGTTGTTCCAGTGAGCTTCCAATTTCTGACAGGTAATTCATTGTTTTGAATCGCCAGTCGTTCAGAATGGAATTTCGGTCGGAAGTCTTTTCCCTGTTTACCATTTCCAGGATCACGTGAGACCCATTTCTCTCCCGATGATGGCAATAGGGGTTGACAAAGGGACACCCAACACCTTTTTCCAGAAAGAGCCTTCAAGGCGAAGCCAGTTAGGCTCCTGGATGTTAAACATGGCTTTGGCTCGGTAGGTGACCACCGGTACAATGCTAGATCTGCAGTACCTAAGGACTGGCATGATGGAAAACCAGCCAAACCTCTGATTCAGAGCACGTGCTTGGCTGGTGAGAGCCTTCATCCTTACTTGCAAGTGTGATGACATAGGAGCTTCTGTTCTTGAGTCACTCAGCCAAACACCCAGGTACTTGAAAGAATTAACCTGTTCCATTTTCCTACCGTCCAGAAACCAAGAAAAACAGTTTTTCCCTTTGTTAGAGTTACCAAAGCTCAATATTTTCGTTTTTTCCTTATTAATTTCCAGGCCGTTTGATAGGATGCAACTTTGTAAGGAGTCAAGTTGTCTTTGAAGACCCAGTGGTCGATTAGTACGACATCAACTGCGTACAATAGTCGAGGTAGCTGTACTCCTCCGACCTTGGACGGGAAAGATCTTGTTGAAGAAAAAGCTTTGTTCATATCCTCCAGGAAGAGGGGCATATATTTTTACATATTGTGGCTGATAACCTTCTCAAAAATTCCTTTCTCATTACGTTCTTTCCAAATGTGAGCCGAAAAAAACACGTTCAGCAAAGGGGGAAGAAAAGTTTAAAGGGTTACAAATAAAAAAAAAAAACATTATGGAAGGGGGCAACGAAGGGGTGAAGAGTATAAAGCACTCCTTAAAGGACAAAGGGGGTAAACAAATGTAGAAGCTTTTATTGGGATAGGTTTTGTTTTAGAAAAATGTTCCCACAGGGTACCAAAATAAACACCCACAATTGTTACTCAGTGTTCCCAGAAATGCACCTAATAATGCATGCACGATATAACCAGGGGGCAGGAATTTATAAAAGATCTAGAAATGAAATACTATACAATTGTGGCTCACCGCAGGGAAAGGACGTTAGAGCTTAAAACACCCTCTAAGTCTAAGGGAATTCCTGACTAAAATAAAACACACATGGATCTTGGGCAGAATTTTTTTTTATCTGATTTAAAAAAAAACACTGAGAAACTCAAATTGTGGCATAGCACAAACTGAAATTTTACAGATCATAATTTTTTTTAATAAAGAATTTCTAACTTCTTTAATTGAAAATTGAAAATTAAACATTTTACATGAGCGATAGAGAACACAAAGTGAGTATATTGCTCGTAGGTGCAAGGAAAACCGTAGTCTACGGAGGGTAACTTTGCTGTCAGTTAATTTAAACTAATCAAAGAAAAGACAGAATTGCATTTGAAGATGACACTGGTCACACAATCCACATCCCACCTTGTAGAATATGTTTCTGCACTTAAACATTCAAAGCAGAGTCCTTTGTGAAAATGGTAGGACAGCAGGATAGCACAAAACGCTGCAGAATACATTGCATAATCTAAGAGTGTGCAACATCCTAAATCCCACACATGCAAAAGAGGGCATGCCACGATTCAGACGTTGTGCTATTAGTGGGGTGCTTTCCAGGGCTCCTGCTTTCAGCAGACTACAGCTGAACTCTGCAAACAACCTTGCATTGATGTACAAATGTCCTTGATACATTTTGGAAACATTGTGGCCTTTCAATTCCTCAAATCGTGTTCAGGATGTGGATTCCTGAGTGCTTTCAGTTGCCCCAGTAGTCACATCTGTGTGCCTTTTTAGAGTTGCCTTTATAGATCTAAAGACCTTTTAGCCCACTGTTCTTGAAAACGTTTTTAATGATGTAACTTTGTTGCACTCCTCTCTTCTTTCTTCCAGAACCGTAAACCAGAAGGCTGAAATATATCTGTGCTGTATAAGACTACGCTACATTGCATTGTTCTAAACCATTGCATTGTTCTAAACCATAATAAAATGTAGCTCTTTTATAGCCCTTCATGATAGCCTCAGCTTTTAAGCACTGCAGAACAGGTTTTATTTTTACCCCATTTTGAATAGTGCTCGGTTGGAACTTGTGAAGCACAGCTGCTCTTATTTTAGAGACCAGTGGGCCGATTCAAGGAATCATGTGCGTGCTAAATCGTGGATTCGCATGCCATTCTGCGCTCAAACCCCCATTCGTCGATTCACGAAATCGTCTGCACAGGACTTTTCCGGGACTCGCATGGAGTTTGCGCAGGCTCGGCACATCTCTGTGAGCGGTCAAGTGCCTTGCCAGAGACACCATGCCGTGCGTGGGTGAGGCCTGCGCAGAGGGCAGAGTAGGGGGCAGAACTCAGAAAATTAGGAAGAACAAGGGAAAAAGTTGGCGTAACGAGGGACCGGCCGCAGACGGCCACAAATGCGCATGACAAAGTGTATTCATGGATGTGACTGCGCAACCTCTCGCCTGCGAAATGCTCATGCAAATCCCTCCATCTCTCTACCACCTGAAGGCAGACATAAGTACACTTGCGCATAGGAATCGGTGCACAGAGGTGGGTTTACATGTTTACAGGCGGATTTACTGGTGCGTGTACGCAACCGTGGATCCAATCTGATTTAGGGGTGCGTGTACACAGTGTAGTGTGGAGCAGGAACAGTTTACAGGGGTTCCCACACAGATTTTCTGACTTTTACTCCCGAGTTTTGATGCATTGTACGCATGTTGTCGGGGTGCTGGTAAAAGTTAAAGGGGACCCCGCGCTGGAGACCAGCTTGAGGGGGACCCCACGCATTGTTTGAATGGTGCATGTATTTGCACCCAGTGAGTCACGCAATGGTAGCTGTTCTGGCTGTTTTTGTTTTGCATGGGGGGGGGCGTGTCTGGGGCATTCCGGCTGCGACTTGCATACACTGTAACTATGCGTGGAAAATTCCAGGAATATGCGCAACGCACATTTTGTATTCTGCGCGCAGGTGCGTGCAGTGTTGTTCTCGGCATGCAACATTTGTGTGGAAAATGCACACTTTTCCATGAATCGGTCTTCAAGGCTTACTTGTGTAGCTATCCAACAAACCATGCCTTTTCTTTGCCCCTTGCTGCTAGATACTTGCCGTTAAAACTCTTGCTCAAGTGTGTTCCCGTTTGAATGCAATGCTTCTGCATATTGCTGCTCGAAATGTTACCCTTTTCAAGCCTAGGGCTTTATACCGGTATTGTAACAGCATAAGAATTTTCTCTGAATCTTTTGAATATCCCATATTGACTCTAGGATAGTTTAGTTATGCAATTGGTGTTAGAATACCTGCATTCATCCCTAACCTTGTGCAGGGATGTCCCAGCTTTTCTACCGTTTTCTCCCCTTGCCCTATACATACCTTCATCCTTATCCCAATAACCTGATTCTGTTGCCCTTGCACCAGCCCTGTCTCAGCCAACCTTCCCTTGCTATAGGCGTCTTTAGTTCATCTTTAATTTAAATAATGTAATATAGTGGGGACGTGTGCCTGGAGGCCTATGAACTGATTTACAATATGTTTAAGAACAGGGTGCTACACACTTAAAAAATGACAAGATGGAGGAAGATAATAAAATAACCACAATGGACATCAGAGCATAGAAAGTTAGAAAATAAAAACACTGAGAAAAAAAGACAAACATGAACAAAGACAATTCCATTTAATCTAGTAAAGAGGTAGGTCTTGAAATCCATGCAAAACACAATAAGTGAGGGGAGTCTTTGCAACAGTCTTCTATGTACTTATGAGTTCTTCTAAACTAGCTGTCTATTAGAAAGAACACCAAGGGGGGGTACCTTACACTGCCTCCTGCAGAGAGAGTGCTTTATAAAGGTGTTCGGCTTCAGAGGCCAGTTCACTTCTTTAACTTTCTCGATGACCCTTTATTGAAGCCACAGCACCACCTCTGGACTGCAAACCCAGAACTACAGGGTGACCTGGGCCTTGAAGGGAAGAAAGTGCAACAGGTGTAAAGAATAGGCCGTCAATAGACATCCGTTTCTCCAACCGTATGGCTGGTACCAGCATGGAACATGCAAGGGTAGGTGCAATGATCACGAATTTGGCAGTGATTTAATTGGAATTGCTGCTAAACTCAATCATGCATGCTGCAACATGCTCCCGTGAATGTATTACTGGATTACAAGTCGTGGTACAGCGGTGCAATTCCCAGTTTTGCAGCCCGTAGGGCTCCAGGGGAAAATCAGCAGATTTACCATCAGTAGTAATTCCGCTGTGCTAAATCCAATGTTTTTTTGTCGCAAAGTGGAGATTTTATCTCCATCTATATGGTGAAGGCAATTCTTCCCCTTCACTTACAAACTTTATGTAAAGTGGCAGTAATTCTGTTGCCACCCTTTTCCCAGAAATGTTTCCGCTACTGCCAGACTTATAATGAGGCCCAATATCGAAACAACCCTGGAGGTAGAAAACGGGGACAGTTTGAGTTTGTTTATTTGTAGAGCGCACCGAGCCCGGAGGCATCTGGGCGCTTGTTTTACAAGTTACATAGTTAAATACTCTTGTCATAAGTTAAATTGCACAGAATTGCGCACAGGAATTTTAGTTACATATAAGGCAAGAAAGGTTTGAATAATATAATTACATATATACAGTGGGTTCCGTTAAATACCAAATTATGAGAGCAGTAGGTATAGAACGGGTGCAACGCAGTTCGATGGTAGGTAATGTCACAGGGAGCTGTCACATTCTAGTGAGTGGAGCCACAACTTTACATTCTTTCTGAACAGATCATACGATTGTTCAGATCTTAGTGATAGTGGCAAAGCATTCCAGCTTTTGGCAGCTAATACCGGGAAACTGATCCCTGCTGTTCTTTGAAAATTGAACCTCGGGATTTTGATGCAATGTGACTGCGCAGATCTGGTAGGTCAGGTAGGTATGTTCCATGAAAGACTATTAGACAGATATTTAGGTGCCAGGTTAGCGAGACACTTATGTGTAAGTGACAGGGTTTTCAGTGTGATTCTTTGCTTGACAGGTAGCCAGTTTAGGATACGTCTAGTTTCAGATCTGTGTTGTGATCTTGGTATGTTTAATGCTGATCTGGTGGCATTGTTTTGTATGACTTGCATTTTATCAAGGTTCCGTTGGTAGGTTCCTAGATATAATGCGTTTCAGTAGTCGAGTTTGGACAAGACTAGTGCCCTGGCTAATGTGATAAAATTTGCAGTAATGATGAATGGTCTGCAGGCAGTGATTAGTTTGCAGGTATAGGCTGAGGAGGATGCAATAGCATTGGTTTGGCGAGTCAAAGTGAGAGCTGAGTCGATGTAGATGCCTAGGGTTTGTGCTGCAGATTCCTTCCTGCTTCTATCTCTACTCCATGGCCAGCTCATCATCTGACAAGAAGAGAGTAGGTGTCAGCCGTGATAGATAGATATTCTTCCCATCAATCTCTACAACCACACACATTAGGACTCGAACAACATTGGTTCATGTGTTTCTCTGTGTAAACTTTGGAAAAGCACTGATCCAAATCAAACACATTGTTTCCCAAAATTGTATAGTCACAATAAGCAGAACAATTATTTTTCCAAAATTATGAGATAAATCCCTTCTCTCATTTTGCATCCATTTTATTATGAAAACACATTTTTATGCAAAGACTTGAGGCCCCATCACAAGTATGGCGGTGCTGTAAAAAAGTAGCAGTAACAGAGTTACTGCCACTCTTACTGCAACACCAAATTACAAGGTTGTGTATGATGTCTAGGACAAGCCTCCAGCAAAGTGCCTCCAATAAATGGAGAATTTACTGCAGGTTGAATTATCGCCTGTGGTAAATGTTCCAAAACCCCAATGAAATCATATGAGACTGCAAAATGAGGACTAACACCACCACTCAGCCACTCATAATTTGGCAGATATAGTTCCAAAGTGATAACTAGACCCTTGATACTGTATGCCAATCCTTTTATTTAAGGTCAGGTGCCATGTGTATATTCCAACCTCAAGGACAGCATGATATGAGCATCATCGTGGCATCATCATTCATTCATATCTTGGCATCATCATTCATTCATGTCTTCATTCAGGTCACTTTCGTGGCTGCCCTCGGTGTCAGTGAATATGCCACTGATTGACTTAAAACAGGTGTCGGGGTAATCTATATCAGGCCTATATAATAGATCCCCTTGTTTTACTCCTGCTGATCCATTCCTGTTGTGTGTGCCCTTTTGAGGTGAGAGTGGGCTCTCCTATCGATCTAGTGATGATCAAAGGTGTGGCCTTCTCTTTGATACCTGGTGGTTCCTGGGTGCCGTGGCATGGCTTCAGTGTGCCCCAGCCTCGATCCTCTCTCACTATATGCAGCTCCTAGGTGCATATCTGCAGGTTCTTCTGGCCCTCCCACCCCCTTCCTCAAATCCCCCAAATCAACTCCTCAGTCCAGTATTACCTCAGTGTCCCTCTTCTTCATCCCAGTACTTATGTAGGAGGTAAGATGCTTCATAGGGTTCTTCTTATCTTTGTGAGACGATTACTCTTTACAGGCCTGCTAGGCACCTTCTCTCTTCTAACCATCATCTCCTCGGTGTTCCTCGGTTCAGGAAGGTGGTTGTAGGTTGCAGGGTGTTATCAGTGGTTTCCCCTACTTTTTGGAATACTCTTCCCTTACCTTTGAGGTTAATGGAAAATCATATTAAGTTCCAGCTTCTGCGTGCCCCAGCCTCGATCCGTTCTCACTATATGCAGCTCCTAGGTGCCACAACATATCTGCTGGTTTTTCCGGCACTCCACATCCCTGCATAAATAGCAGGCCACCACCCAGCAGAGCGTGCACAGCTTATCTCTTAAGCATGTTTCTCTCTTCTTCTCATCCCAGAATGCTCTGCACATTCTCATCTATTTTCCTTATTAGTTCTGGTACTTATGGGAGGAGGCTACACTTCGAAAATATGCTTCTGTTCACATTGATGTTGCTTTGCAGCTAGGTGGGCTCTACCTGGTGGTTCCTTACAAGGCTTTCCTACTCATAGACATGTTCCATTGTATGATGTGTGTTGCCTATTTGTTTCCTTGTTATTGCTGGCTGCCTCCTCTTATCTTGTCTCTAGTGCAGGCATTTCCAGGCATGAGGTCTCATTACGAGTTCAGCGGTAACCCGCCGGTACTACCGGCAGGTTTCCACCAAACTCGTAACACTGTAACGCTGCCTGAATTACCACGATATCAGTTGGCCGAAGTCCCCATTTCTGTGAAGTCCCATAGGCCTCTAGGGGAACGGGGAAACTGAAGCACTGGCACCGTTGCTAACGGTACTGGTGCTTCTGTGACGACCCCATCTACCGGGGCAGTTGCGCCCCTCAGGTCTAGCCTGCCGGGCGCAATTTCCCAGGAAGGCAGAGTTGGAGTGTGGCGGTCCAGAAAGGGTGCTGGTACGGTGCGACCAGCACCCTTATTTCCAGACCGCCACACTCGGAATGAGGCCCATGGTCTTGTCTTCTCTGGCTCTCGCGTGCCATCTCCCTTCCTGGTCGTATGCAGTAGGGGATTTATTGAGAATCCTGTGGTATATAACCCAGCTCCACCTTAGCCTACAACCTCTACCTGCCCTCTACCATTCCACCTCGCTAGCAGCCTCTGTGTGTCCAACATCTGAAGAATCTGAGGACGTGAGGATCCAGCCCATCACTGAACGTGACAGTGTGTACCAGCTAGGGTTGGAGTGTTAAAGGGCTCACCTTGACTCATAGCTTGAATCATTCAAATCCGTATAGACCTTGTTCACAAGGGATTTCGGACCAAGCCTAGATGTGCTTAATTTGCCTCAATTATAGTTTGAACCTATTGATTTCACTCCAGCTGAATTGCTGATAGGTAAAATCTAACATCTGAATAAGATCAACGAAAATTAGAAATAAAAGCAGAATAAATTAAAAAGTTTCCAAAATCTTGACCTGGGTCAAACCAACAGGTTCTCTCGTCCATTTGATCTGCTTGAATCAGGGTTCGAATCTTTTCACTTTACTCTTCAACTGCTTCTAACCTTTTGAGCCAATTCAAACCTCGGTTCTTTAGAGAGGCATGCCTCTTATCCAAGCTGTTTTACTCATCCCTTGTATGTGCATGGTATCTCATGAATGGGACGAAGAAATGCATACAAATTGTTTTTAACACTACTCATATGTTTTGTCCCCAATAAAGTATTGCTTGATATGTCACAGCACTAAGAGGGAGTAAGTGATGAGAGGAACGGCCGCCAATGTGGGTTTGCAATTGAACCACACTGTGTGTCTGCAAGTGTGCTTCTATTGTAGAGTCACAGACTCTAAACGGTTATTGTTATTTTTTCTCAGAGAACTAACTGCATTGGGACCTGGTGTCAAGAAATGCATTTTCTCCTTTCACAAAGTCTCTCCCAGGAGATCCGAGTTGGAAATAGTGTCCAGGGCAAATCCCTTCTCAAGCAGCGAAGCTTTCTTACAGAAAGGCTAAGAAAGTCATCTTCCGAGAGAGGCTTAATTGTAGAATGCGTCCCTTTGGGAAATTGCATTCTGAAATGCAATCTCTGGAGGGGGCGTGGGGGTTGTACAAAGGGGAACATGCGTTTGAGCTACCATCGAAAAAGAAATCTTTTTTATTGCCACTTTAGTAATGCATTAAGAAACCATATACCTTGTGACTTGCCGATAAGCACAGAAGAGCGTGTAGAGAAGATGCAGTGAATTTAGAGTCAATGTTGAAATTCATTAATGGATCATGTGCTATGTTATAAGAGAACACTTTCAAAATGTGGAATGAAGAAAAAATATTTGAGCAAAGACAACTTTGTAGATTTTATACCATCCCCTTTTTAGAAAAAAATGAATACAGCGATTTCTCGCAAAAACAGGAACAAATATTCTTGTAGCATGCTATTAGAGTGAGAATGGGCGGCACGGGCTCGTAACCTAGAATCAGTTATCAGAGGGTTTGGCAGCATATCCATGTTAATATCCTCTACTTTTTTGGTTGTGAGAATGCAGTCTGAAAAAAGGTATTTTACGTTTTGCTTTCCTTATGATCCTCCCGTAAGCACCACCCAGCTAGCTGCCAGCCAGTGTTATTTCTTTTTTCTGCCTCTTCTCAGTTGCTGTACCACAATTTGGCACGTGGCCTTGTGAAGGCTGCCTGTTGTTCAGACTGCAAAAAGATAAATGCATACAGTAGTGTTGAGAGAGTTTATCATCTTAAATAATACTGACAAATTGGACACACCTCCGCCATGCCTTCATTGTGCTCAAACAAGTGAAAAGCAATCATAAGTTTAAGCCACAAAGCACTTTTTTTTAAAAGCAAGGAACTGTTTTGTTTGATCTTTCTGAAAAGTGCTGTGGGATTCAGATGGAAGTTGTTAAGTGCAGAATTGTGTTTCTCTTGTTTTTGCACAAGGGTGACTTAGGCAGGCTGATGGGTACATAATTTGTAGAAATATTTAAAATTGTGAACCTTTCCAACAAAACTGTATGCACGACCTAATGCATAGGGCTGCCAAAAAGCCTGCCGTACCTACCACACAGCGAATAGTGGGAAAAACCAGCCCACCATGATTCTACCCGGTGGTGTGGAATTCTCATTGGTGCCTCTGCCAGCCTCTGTGATTGGGTGTGATGACAGGAGTCACAACCAATTGATGAGGCCATTACATTTAGATCAATCTTTGTGCATGACAGGTCTCAGTCAATCATGTCACGGGAATGCACGGTGCGTCTTTGTTGGCTAGGATGCCCTGCTTTCCAGCAAATGAAGTGGTCAGATAACTTGGGAATCTGCCATCTCTGTTTCCGCCACAAGAATTGTTAGGCAGAATCACCTGCAGTACACTTTGGGAACACTACAGGCAATTAAGACTACAAGTGTAAGCACAATTTCACCTTTGGTACAAGCCTGTACTACACTGTAAAGTGGTAGCGATGGCTGAACAGCCAGACTTATCTCAAGAGTTTAAGTGAGCAGTAGAACAAGTTGCACAAGGACCAACTAATGCAGTGATTCAAGTAAACACTTACTCAAGGTTTCTTGGTAAAAGAATATACATTTATTTACTCAGTCATTTAGAAAACATTACACTAGCATAAGCAGCTCAATATTACACACTAATAAACCACAAAAATCCAACCGGTAAGTAATTAACAAGTTTATCTCCTATGAAGTGGGAGCAAAATGGCACTTCAAATACTTATTAAAGGGATAAAAATACAAGGTTATAAGAATAGACAGCCCCAATACATTCATGGGCAGGGCAAAGGGTTTCAGTTAAATACAACCAGCAATTCTTCTCCTAGGCCTGTGCCAAAGTCAATAGTTCAGAGTGTTTGTATAGGATAGCACAGTTCTGGTAGTTAACGGTTAAGTCGTTGCCACAGAGTTTAGAAGAATTTGGCTAGGCAAAAAGTTTGACGAATGTTTAGGGAAGGACAAGCCTTCGAATTTGAGGAAAGTTTCATGCACTTTCTCGATGGCCGAAAATAGTTCTGGACCGCGCACAGTACCTTGTAAATGAAGAAAGCTGCAGCTGAGGCAGTTGTTCCTGACAGTTCTAGCAGATCTCGCTGTTCCTGAGCTTCAGTCATGGGGACAATAAGGAGGATGTCGGGAGGTTCCTGCACTGCCCAGGGATGAGGCCAAAAGCTGTAGCAAGACGTTGGTTTAAGGTGTGAGTGCCTTAAAGTCCAGTCCACAAGCTGGTTTCCTTCCCTCTGGCTATCCGGTTTTCAACAGCACTCTGATGAAAATTCGACCAGACAGGGATGGTGTCCAGGTGGCTTACGAGTTGGTTGTTCCCACCAAACTCAAGGGAAGAAGTTTACCTTGAAGGGCTTCTCGGTCAATTGGAGTTTCAGGCAATTCGGTCCTAAAGCAGGGCTTCACCGGTCAACCAGGAGTTGCAGCAGTCCTCTTCCTTCAGCTCGTCTTCGGTTCTTTCGTTCCAGTGGTCGACTCTGCTTTCCAAGTCCCAAAGACCTGCTTTTAAACAGTTTTCCTCCATTCATTCCAGCCTGGCTGTCACTCACACAGCAGGGTGGCTGTCATTGCCGGACAGTCAGCGGCCAATCACACAAGAGTGCATTCAGGTCTCCTAGGAGACTAAGCACAGGGAGTTTCGGGCACCTCCCTCACATCCCGTCCATCCCAGACTCTCAGGCGCCAGAGGAGGGTTTCAGCACTGAAGCCCGCCAAAGGCCAACAAACAAAGAGACCAGACCTGGTTTGGCGCGCAGAGACAAACACAAGAAGGACTTTTCCTAAAAAGAATGGCGAGAAAAGAGGACCAGAGTCTGTTTTTACAGATAGGTCTGGGTGCGCCATATTGAAAAACATGGCTGACCCAATTTTAAGCTACTGTTGTTAGCGGTCGGAAAAAATCATGGTAGTTGATCTAAACCACTGTCACCAGCCATTTAAAGTAGGAAAAGGTAACATGTTACTGTTACATGAGTGTTTTGACTCAGGGGAAGCTAGGCAACCCCTCCAGCACTCTATAGGAAGATAGGGTGTGCTTGGTCAGTAAATGTTAAAAAGACTAGTAAAGCCAATTTAACTTTACATACTCTGGAAGATGGTAGTCAGTCCCAGAGAAGGTATTTAAACCTTGGGAAGTCTGAAAGACATCCCTGTGCCACTGCACTGAAGGTGCTGTGTGACACACAGAAAGATATGATGCCACTGGAGTTGTTTTAAAACTCCATAACCAGAGAACACAAAAGTAAAACACACACAAAATACGTGGAAGTGTGGGGAAAAAAGGCTCCCACTCTTCCCAGGTAAAAAAAATAAAATCCTAGAAATACAGCAAAGATGCTGGGGGTCTCAAAAGGTAAGGGAGATTAGCACATTTTGAGAATTCTCCCTAACACTCTCCCACTGACTATAATAGTTATTTTTGAATTACAGGAAATGTCTCCTATATTGAATTGTGGCAAAAAACTTGTAGTCGCTTGTGTTCAAAATTACTTGAAAATAATAAATACCTACAAAATCCTATCTTTAACATTAAATACTTGAATACAAATAAAATATAAATAATGCTTTCCTTAACTTAAGATTTCCTGTTGCAGCCGTAATAGTGAAGATCTTTCCCTGAGAACATGTTTTCATTGGATAGTTGGGATAGTCTACACTTTTCCTGGCACTTCCTTCTTCAGTTGATGCTATCTTTTTTGGCACCCGACACCTGAACAATTTAAGAATACCTCGTTTGATGAAAGAGCTTGCACCAGTGGTCAAAACTGTGCTATCCTTCCGGCGGAACATGCCTAGCCTGGGAGACCAAGAAATATCCTTGGTCACCAGAGAAGCTAAGAAGTTCACATACGGCTGGCCAAGGGCTCTTTCCTGCAGTGTTGGCTGTGGTCCTCTCAAGGACACTTCCTGTAAGGATATAAAACAGATAACAACTAACCTCTTAATGCTAGCACAACCTTGATTGTGCCTCTGTGTAAAGATATCCCATTTACTGACGGCCTTCAACCAATAAAGCACTGAACAGGCCTTTACTATGAGGGTACCTTTAATCCAGAGGTCTGCCACCTCTGGCTCTCCAGGTGCTTGGACTTCAGCTTCCATCAGCCTTAGCCAGCAGAGTTGATGGTGAGGGAAATGACATGATATGATATTTCTATTTATATCACGCTCGTACACAAGTGATCAGAGTCATAGTCCAAAACATCTGTAGGGCCTTGGGTTGCAAGCCACTGCTTTTTAATAGTGGTTGCATCATTTCCATCATCTGCTAAATCACAAACTGTTTTGTACCTGCAGTAGTGCAAGGTGTTGAGTGACTCAAGTGCACAGGAGACATATTTTACGTAGCACGCATTGCTACGTCCATGCTTCCAAGCCTTTAAGAGCAAGGTTCTGACCCTGTGCGATAAAGCCCTCGCAGGACAAGGCTGCAGTGTTGAGCGACGCAGGTGCGCAGGAGACACAACCTGATTTTACATAGTACGCAACACTACATCGTCTTCCGAGCCTTTAAGAACCGAGATTTGGATCCTCTGCGGCAAAGCCCTCGCAGGACAAGGCTGCGGTGTTGAGCGACGCAGGTGTTTTGCAGCGATGGGGTAGTGGCACAGATTGTGAGTGCGAACGACCTCACCCTTCTGTCTGCGGCTGCAAGGTAAGAAGGTGTGGGGAGAGTTAGCTTTGCTACACTCCACGCATCCCCCCTGACCTCTGCCTCTTCTCCCTCTTGCATACACATTGCTCCCCCTGCAACTGGTCCTCGCACCCCACCCTTGCGATCGCTTCTCCCCTGCAGACATGTGCTCCCTTGCAACTTAGGCAATGTGCACTCCCCCACCACCCAGGCTGGGGTGCATTCCGTGGCATCTCAGGCCACGTGCGCCCTCTGTTCTCTAGCTGCGTGCGCTCCCTCGCATCAGGCTGCGCCACAACCTTGGCCCCTTGCGCTCCCTTACAACTAGGCCGCTCTCTCTCCCTGGCTTCTCTAGCCATGTGCGCTGCCTCACATCAAGCCGTGCCACAATCATGGCGCCTTGCACTCTCGCGCAACTTGGGCCGCACGCTCCCCCTTGCTTCCAGACATATGCACTCCCACGCATTGTTGGTCTCTGCACCACGCTTCCCTCCCCCTGCATTCCCTTCCTTCCTCTCGCATCGTCGCCCCTTCCCTTCTTTGACCTATTGTGTACTGTAGTTACATTGTGTTGTGCTCCACGGTTTTTGGCATTACATTGCATTGCCTGCATTCTTTACTTCTAGGTTCCTGTTGTGTATTGTGCCTTTTGAAGGTATTGATTTTGTGTTGTTCTCTGTGGTCTCGATATTGTGTTGTTCTCTATGGTTTCTGGCATCACATTGCACTGTCTGCATTCCTTAATTCTAGGTTCCCTGTTGTGTTTTGTGCCTTGCGGTTGGTTCTGTATTGCATCTGATTTCGCAGAGCCGTTGTCTTTGTTCTTTGTTGTGCTCCCCTCCCTTTCATGTCCCCCCTTGTGTCCTCCCTACTATCTGCCCCCAGCGCCACCCCCCATCCCCCTGCTTGGGCTCCCCTCTCCCTCCCACTACCTCTTCCTCCCTGCACCCTCTATGGTGCTCTCTGTCTCACCTATCTTCTCTAATTGCTTTTCTATCGACTATCCTATCCCTCTCACTAAGTCTGGCAGAATGAAGCTAAAGGGGACATCCTGGTCTCCAACCCAGGCATCCCTATCACTCATACCTACACCAGTGCTTCCTCCATACAGACTGTTACCAACATCCCCTTTGTTGATCCCTCTCCAGGCCTATGGACCTCCAGGTGGTCTCTGTTCTCTCTCCTTTTTCCTCTTCTCCCATTAACGGTGGCACCCGGTGGGAGGCTCTTCCGGCCCCCTTCCACTCCTCTAAGACCATCATTAATGTCTACTTAAATGGCACTGTCTTGGTCCAGGGCCCTCAGGCCAATCTCCTCCTTTTTGATATATCCTTCCTGCGCCTTATCAACTTTCTTTCCCTTTCCTGCTATTCCTACTTACCCCTGTCTGGCTCCTCTGCTGCCTCCTTCCTCTGTCACCTCTCAGGCACTCTCATCTTCTTCTCTAACTACCCTGCCTTCTTTTGATTCCTCTTCTTCCCATCCTCGGGCACCTTTGACACTTTGGCACGGCATACCTTTGGCCTGTACCTCTCCACGGAAGTCTTTCAAATGTGGCAACCTGCTCCACATCGCTATTCTCAACTCTCACTCAGCTGTCAAACGTTCCTCTGACATCTGCCGTCTCCTGTAAGAGCTTGGTTTGGATGTACTCTGTCTCACTGAGACTTGGTTCACGGCCAGCTCTGTCACAAGTTTTGACACTCCTTCCTGATGTCTACAAGATCCTCTCTGAACCCAGAACCAACCATCCAGGTGGAGGTGTAGCCTTGATTTAGCCAGAGTGGATCCCTGCTTCTATCATTCCAGTGCAGGACTACTCCTCCTTTGAATGCCTGGTCTACAGGCTCTCTATCTCTCTGGCCTCTCTCTCACTGTGGCCACTATCTACATTCTGCCTGGCCAAGTCACCCTCTTCCTCTCTGAGTGGGGGGCCTCTCCTCCGCCCTCCTTGCCTCTTCCTCTCAACTTCTCCTCCTCTGAGACCTGAACATCCACCTGGATGCTACTAGCCCTTCTTCGGGACTCTTTTGCAACCTCTGCGACTCTCTCACCATTCTTCCCTCTGGCCCGACTCACTCTGCAGGGCACACTGTGGATGTTCTGATCTCCTCAGACCTCCCCTTCTCTATCCCTCTCACCACTCCTCTCTTGGAGTGACCACTTTCTCCTTTCCTCTGAACTTCTCTCTCTCTACCCCTCTGGTCAAGCCGACTCCATCACTGCCACCTACCTTCTTAGTCGTCCGACCCATGAAGCTCGTGTCAGTTGAGGCTTTTGCCGCTACTTTCTCTCCTCCTGCACCTTTGGCTGACTCACACCCTGACACAGCCTTCTCTAACCTTCATCTCTCTATCTCTAACGCTCTAGATGTCCTTGCCCCTTTCATGAGGATACGTTTGAAGCCCAAATCCAAGTACAACTCTTGGCACAATTCCGACCTCTCCACCCTTAAATGCAAGTGTAGGGCAGCTGAGAGGAAGTGGAGGGCATCAGGCGCATCCCCTGACAAACTGGCCTGGCGCCTGCTCCAAAGGGCAGTACAGACTCTCTGTCCTCTCTAAGAAGAGAGCCTACATCCATGCCCGTGTCTCTGCAGCATCTAACAACTCAACCAAACCTTTCAAAATCTGCAAAGAGCTGGCCAATCCTGCTGCAGTCTCTACCTCTCCTGTTCCCTCCCAGGCCCTCTGTACAACCTTGGCTTCTCATTTCATAAGTAAATCTCAGGACATCCTGTCCACCCTCTCTTCCTCTACCTCCTCCTCCTCCTTTCCCCTCCTTTTCCTTGTTCACCCCTGATGATGTTTCTAGACAAGTCTGATTTATGAAAGTCTTTTCAAAGCAGGTTCTGCCCTGCTCATCCAGAACGATCAAGCACCACATCGACACCCTTGTTCCAGCCTTGGCTGATTTCTGCAATCACTCCTTTGCCACTGGAACTTTCCTGTCCCCCCTTAAGCACTCCCTTGTGCACCCCCTTCTTAAGAAACCCTCTGCCGATCCTTCCTCTGTGGCTAAATATCGCCCAATCTCATCACTCGTTTCCTGGGCAGACTCCTGGAAATGCTGGCTGTCTCCCAGCTAGCCATCTCCCAGCTTAATCTGCATACTGATTCTGTTGGTTGTCTCCACGACCACCAGTCTGGCCCCAGAGCTACCAGAAGCACAGAAATTGCTCTCCTGAACACCTGTGAAAACCTGCTCTCTAATCTCGCCTCTAATCTTCCTTCTGTCCTCCATCTATCCTCTGCTTTCGATACGGTCAACCGTGCCATCCTGCTCAATCGCCTCCATGACAACCTGGATATCACTGATCAGGCCCTGGCCCGGTTGACCTCCTTTCTCACCGACCAACCCTCTCAGGTCCAGCTGGGGCCTTTCCTCCCCATTCTATCTCTCTTGCTCTACTTGTGGTGTTGCCCAGGGGTCTAACCATTCTCCCTGGCTTTTCAACCAATACCTGGCAGCTCTTGCCCACCGCATCACTACTATCTGCTGCAATTTTCAGTGTTATGCGATGACACCCAGCTCTCTTTCAGGCTCCCCTCAGCCACCTCTGCTCCTTCTCTCAAACCAGACTGTTTGGCCACAATTCAGGAATGGTGTGCCACCAATGATCTCTGCCGTAATGCCAGTAAGACTGAGACCCTCTGTCAGGAATTCAGCTCGACACGCTTGGCGGAAATGGAGAATGAGTCATTCAAGATACCAGCAATGGAACTCAAGTTAGAGGCTTATCAGCGCTATTGCCACAAGACGATTACCGTTCTAGTTTTTTCCAACATGGTGACCGCGTCTGCCCATTCTATGTCTTCCTCTCTATGGTTGGGCATGACGCGTCGCTTCTGTTCGCTTCACCTCGCTGTTTGCGCTGGTGCCTTTTCTAGCATTCTGCTGTATAACCGTTGAGACTTCTCTAAGCCTCTTCTCATCAATTCTGCGCCCTGCGCACTCTATCTGAGTTAAGCCTCGACTTAATCTACCTTTTCCTTACCTTCCTTATTTCCCTGTTACTCATCTTGCTTTCCTGCCCCGTGCACTCGTGTGCGGTTTCTTTTCTTCGCTACTTCTTACCTCGTTTCTTTCCTTACCTTTACTCTTTATCTACAGCATTGAGCACGACCGGGCTTCCTTCCTCGTTGCTGCTCGACTCCTCCTCTCCGAGCGGATTCCTGAACCGTTCCTTCCTCAGCCTACTGTACTCGGGCTTCCACCCACGTCGCTGCTCGACTCCTTCTCACCGAGCGGATTCCTGGAACTGTTCCTTCCTCAGCCTGCAGTACTTACCATTCTCCCACAACTACTTTGGAGACACCATCCTCTACGAGACAGAATTGGGTTTTCTTCCCCACAAGGGTTTCCCAAAGGTGCTGCCCCCGGGGTGCACTGAGTCCAGTTTTCTGGCCTCTGAACACTTTGGGGGAATTACCTATTTACTTCAGAGCCAATTCTACACCTCTGCTGTTTCCGGACATTCGTGAGTACCTAATTGTTACACCCTCCTCATCGGGACACCTACTCCCTCCTTTCCTCTCTCTCTCTCTGGCTGCCCACTCTGGGCCCTCTTCCTGCTCCTTCCCGTGAGGCTAAGAACCTTGGTGTCATCTTTGACTCTGCCCTCTCCTTCTCTCCTCACATCTCCAACATCTCTTAGAAGTCAAACTATCAGCTGCACCTCCTCAGAGGTATTCTTCCTTTTCTCACTTTCCCCCAGAAGCTCACTGTCTCCAGAGCCCTGGTTCTCTCTAGGCTGGTCTACTGCAACATCCTCTTTCTAAATCTGCCTGCCTCTACTCTTCGACCTTTACAACTTATCGAGAACAGGACTGCACGACTAGTCTTTGGCCTCAAGCCCAGAGATTGTATCTCTCCAGCTCTGAAATCTCCTCACTGGCTCCATGTGCCTGCAAGGATCAAGTTCAAGACCTTTTGCATTGTCCACAAGGCTTTCTGGGGTCTGAGACTGCACTACCTCTAACTTTCACTCATAAACATCTTTCTTCTCAAGCTCTTCGCTCATCCACCTCCAACTCTCTGATGGTCAGGCACTTCTCCAAGCAGTGAGTGGGGGCAGATCTCTCTCCTCGACTGGGGCCTCCTTCTGGAAAAGCCTCCCTGCCTCTCTCAAACTTGATCAGAACCACCTCTGGTTCCGGAAGCAACTCAAGACCTTCCTTTTCGCTTCTGCTTTCTCTCTTCCTTTCCCCTGCTCATGTCCCTGACTGCACCGTGCACTGGTCGACTGGCTGCCCTCTGAACTCGGGCCCAGGCTCCTGTATGTCCAGTTGCCCTTGCACTGCCTCCGAGCTCCCCATGCACTTAAGGGTCTGTTCCTACAACCCTACAGTCTCCTCTCTATTAACTTATGAGCCATCCGCTGGCTGCACGTATTAAGTTGCCTGCACTTCTCCCTTTCTCTTCCACCCTGGCACTTCTCCCCTACCTCTTCTCTGCTCTTGTGCGATCTGAATGACACAAGGCCTGGTAAGATTGTTGTATTGTCCTCCCTTTGTTTCCCCCTTCTTGTCTTGTCGTGCCTAGAAACACTTGTGTACCGACACGTTATACATGCCATATCATATCATAGGATAACTCCAGCAGGCTTTTTTCCGAGCATGAAGACCAGATGATCCAAACAAAGTTTCAGTGCTGTAAGACAATGGGTGTTTATATAAGTCTCTAGCAGGAATTATGTCATCAGGTAATGTCTGACAGTCTGGCATATTCAGGGTATTATCAATAATGTCTTCCTCTCTCCATGCATTACCAAACGTCCGTAAGGCATGCATAATGTGACTTTCAACAAATATCCTACATGATGATGCCAAAAAACAACATTTGTCACCTTCATTTTAACATCTTTTTCCTCACTTATAACTCTACCTCTCCTTATCTGTGCTCTAAGGTGCTTTTTATTAGGCAACCATCCTTATTGAAAACTTGCTGTACTCTAGCACTGGAGGAGAAGGTATGGGCGATAGCTTCCTTTTTTGTTAACGGGGAGCCGGTTTCTAGAAAGCAAGGTCAATATCAAGAAACAAGGGAAATGGAAACCAAGCTACCCCTCCCTTTAAACGTTTAAGCGGGGACCCTTCTAAGTGCAATAATTACAGCTAGCAGTAGGGAATCACACTCATAATCATACAGATAAAACAAATTTTAATAAAAAAATAACATGTTAAAAAACATAAAAATACAGCACAAAAAAGGGGGAACAAAACCACAATTGTTGACCGCAAAAGACCAATGTTTGTGTCATATCACAGATACTCAATACAGAATAGCTTGATGTGTAGTACAAAGTTACGAACACATATATACTGTCGACACAATGGCGTTTCTGGCTCAGATTTGAGTAATGCAAACAATGAAAGTCTTTGTCAATAACGAAAATGTCTTTCAGGAGCTCCAAGCTTTCCTCAGGACAATGCGGGGGTTGTTGGATGTGACTGAGTAGATATAAAATGTAAAGGATGTTTGAAGTTGATTTTGTTGGTTGTCGACTGTCTTATATACAGACTCTGGGGTCTCCTGGCGACTGCGCCTGATTCCATCTCTGGCCCCTCAATTTTTTGCAGCCATTTTTGTGAGAATTTGAATCACAATCAAATGACTTACACGTCTTCAGTATGTGTCATCAATATCCTGCTCAGGTAATTAACTCTCCAAGCTGGATCATTACATCTTAGTACTCCTAACTTTAGCATGTACCTTTTATTAGTTTCTACGTCTCTGTTACAATTCTTGCAGCCACTGAGCACTAGAGACCCCTGAGACTGTATGTAAAACAGTCGACAATCAACAAAATCAACTTCAAACTTCCCTAGACGCCAAACCATCTTTCGAAAGGTGAGGCTTTACCCTTCTCTGTTACTTTTCTTAACAAGTTAAGGAATTATCACACTCTCTTTTTTAATTCATACATCCTTTACATTTTATATCTACTCAGTCACATCCAACAACCCTCGCATTGTCCTGAGGAAAGCTTGGAGCGCCTGAAAGCCATTTTCGTTATTTACAAAGACTTTCGTTTGCATTACTCAAATCTGAGCCAGAAACACCATTGTGTCGACATTGGATATGTGTTCGTAACTTTGTACTACACATCAAGCTATTCTGATTTGATTATCTGTCATATGACACAAACATTGGTCTTTTGCGGTCAAAAATAGTGGTTTTGTTTTTCTCCCTTTTTTGTGCTTTATTTGAATATGTTTTTACATGTTATTTTTTTAATTACTTTTTTTATCTGTATGATTATGAGTGTGATTCCCAACTTCTAGCTTTAATTATCACTAGCACTTAGGCTGGTCCCCCTCCCTATGCGTTTAAAGGGAGGGGTAGCCTGGTTTCTATTTCCCTTGTACCCTAGCACTGACAATGAAAGGGGCTCCTGACCCCAGACAAGAATCAGCCCTGCTCCTCCAGATGCCGACTCCAATCAGATTGGCTCCATCACAAATGTGTCTTTACTTCTGCATTCACTTCGCAATACATTCACTTTGTCACATTTACCTCTTCATACCTTTACAACACCCCATCATATCTCGCACATATTTTTCCCCCTAGTCCCCTTGACATCCACCCTAACCTTACCATATCCATTGCCACCATGAAAATGTAAACATGAAGACGAAGTAAAGTTAAGAAGTAAATGTATGAA
The DNA here is from genome assembly GCF_040938575.1 of Ambystoma mexicanum. Classification (NCBI taxonomy): domain Eukaryota; kingdom Metazoa; phylum Chordata; class Amphibia; order Caudata; family Ambystomatidae; genus Ambystoma; species Ambystoma mexicanum. The sequence goes on from NC_090931.1 coordinate 151,185,009, forward strand.
GAAGTAAAGGTATGCAATGTGAATGTAGAAGAATTAAGCTTAGAAGCTTTATAGGTGAAATAAAGGGGACTACCCTCCAGAACAATTCCACAACCATCAATGCAAGCAGAATAAAAACTGAACTGCTCCAAACAAACCTGCCATTTCTCACCTGACTATGAATGACCAGGAAAAGGTAAACAGTTGGGTCTGTGAACTTATGACCTTAACTACAAAATATCTGGAGAACTCTGACACTTGCATCCAGCTTTTGATCATTTCCTGTGGCTTAGACCCAGTGACCAAATATCCTGCTTTGGCCTGCAGGGCTCCTGTATACTTACCAGTTTGGTCAACTCTATGCGGTGATCTATGTATGGCCCACTCCCAACATCTCTGGCAGAGATGAGCTTCTGAATTTGGCTTATGCTAATATGTGGCAAAAAAAGTCTGTGTGACCTACCTCCGTAATGTAGATGAGCAGACAAGGCACTGTGGGCGCTCACAAAGACTGTGATTTAAAGGGCATTTTTCAATGGGGTTTTCTGTTGTGCCAGTGTTTTTCAGGCTCATTCTCATTTTAGGTGGTGGGGTACTTTCCTGTCACTATTCCTTCATCAAGCTATGAGTCTTTCAAAAGCACAGGTCGTACCCAACCACTTCTTTGGTCTCCCCTCTCCCTGGCCTCCTACTTCCCTTTCTCTTTTCCCTATTCCTGCTATTTGGTGATGTGATTCTTATCACCTCTACATCACAGAGCCTTTCCTCCACCCCCACAGGACTGTCCTCGACCCCCTGAGCAGGGGCTGCGGTAGGAATAGAAGTAGAGAACAGCATATACCTGTCACTGTACATCAGTAGAGAGAGTAGACAACAAGCCCCTGCAGTGGGCAGCTACTCTTACTCATCCAAAGAGACTAAACAGCTAAGCACACCAAATTATTAGTTAATAAGAAGGTACATAGTTTTCTTGTTTCAGTGTAGTGTCAAGGAATCTTTAGGTGCAGGAGAGAAAATAACAGGCCTGCCACCGAAGCTGCACATAAAAAGCAAAACACAAAAAGTGTCCATACCTAATGGACACTCTCGTCCCCTGAACACTATCTACTGTTGGAAAGCCTGGATTCTTGATATTTGAAGAACTAAATATTCAAATGTTTTACAAGATAACGTGGTTAACAATGTTTTTCAAAAACAGAAGTTGCAGGCAAAGAATTCCAATAAACAAATGTTAATAAAGAAAAGTAAAAAATCCATAAGCTGAGCTCAATCCATTTCAAGAATCAATCCCTTCGTTAGGGGCATGTTTGGACATGGATTTCTTTTCTTTTTCACATTGTTAACCACGTTATCTTGTAAAACATTTGAATATTGAGTTCTTCAAATATCAAGTCTAGATGGTTTTCCAACCGTAGATAGTGTGCAGGCGACTGTAGTTTCCCTTACACATTTTGTGTTTTACGCTTATTCATCCACATAGGACTGACTTATTAATGTTGCACATATTGTATTGATAGTTCACTGCTCAAACCTTCTACTAACCCTTTCCTTATCAAAACATGCGCACCACACTTCATATAAGCGCTCTAATTTTTCTGACTTGATTCTCAATAATGAGCACTCAAGGAATGCTCTTCCATTCTCCTGTACACTCTCCTCTGTAGTGCAATATGTTTTATTATCGGAAATAGATAATGAAGAAACATTGCTACTATTAATGTAATTACACATAACAATTAATATGCAAAACGTTATAAATTAATATGCAGCTATCATTGTCATTGCCTTTATGTCTATTCAAGATCAGTCAACCATCTCAGAAGCATAATAGCCACATCAAAAGTAACTGACTACCTCATTAGTTCTCACTAGACCTATCCTCTTTCCCACTGGGATATTTAAGATGGCTAAACTGGCCCTCATACTCACTACTGTCCTCAGAGGGTCGGGACATGAGTGCTGGAGGCTGGGTGCCTGGGTCATGCCTTTTGGGCTCGTGAACGCCCCTGCAATTTTCCAACGTTTTATGGACCAGTTGTTTTCTGACCTATTGTTTCATTCAGTCATTTTCTGCCTAGACGACATCATGGTCTTTTCTTCCACTCCACAACAGCACTCAGAACATCTCAGGACCGCCCTACATCGCCTGCAAACTCATCATCTCCTCGTAAAACCAGAGAAGTGTCTGGTCAGGCTGTCTACTGTTCCATAGCTGGGCTACATCCTTTCCAACAGTGGAATCATGATGGATCCTAAAAAAGTCTCGGCTATAATGAATTGGCCAGCTCCCTCCTCCATCAAAGAAATCCAGAGATTTCTGGGGTTTTCGAACTTTTATCGCAAATTCATACCTAATTTCTCCAATGTAGACCTGCCGATCACTGGTCCCCTGAAGAAAACCACAAGACTCTTTGAATGGACAAGCAAAGCCGAGACTACTCTACAACACCCTAAGGATCTGTTTGTTTCTGCCCCCAAGTTCTGGAGAGCTCTGTGTTGCAGACTGGGGATTGAGAGGGCTCTGTCGTCAGGATTCTACCCGCAAACTAATGGACAGACAGAACGCCTCAACAGGACTTTGGAGCAATATCTGCGATGCTACACCAACAAGCAGCAAAACAACTGGGTGTCATTACTCCCCACCGCAGAATACGCTTACAACAACTCGTCCACTCAGCATTAGGCATTAGTCCATTCTATTATACTTATGGATCCATCCTGACGGCCTCATTCCAATGGCTTCTACACCCACCAACATACTCTCCATAGAAACTGTCTTGGCGGAGGTCTCCGAGGCCCACAGGATCGCAAAGGAAAGTTTGATGGACTCTCAGCAAAAGTACAAGATCCAGGCTGATCGCAAGCATTCAGCAGGCCCACAGTGGGAAGTTGGTTTGAAGGTCTGGTTATCATCGATGGGTTTGCCCCTCCAAGTTGTCTCCCTGATTTTTGGGTCCCTACGAAATCAACTCTAAGATAAACCAGGTGGCCTACAGGCTCAGATTGCCTAAAGGTTTGAGTCGGATACATATGGTTTTTCATTCCTCTCTCCTACATCCAGCTGATACCCAGATTCCCCGCCGGGCGCTTTACAGGTTTTCGACAGTCTGTTAACGACACGCAGGAGTCTGAAGTCTCCCAGATCCGGGCCTCCAGGTTCAGAAGAGGAGGCTTGGAATACCTTGTCCACTGGAAAGGATATCCTGATTCAGAAGACTCATGGGAACCTATGTTTTTCGTGCATGCCCCAGATCTTAGCCGTAAGTTCCGCCGGGCTCATCCAGGCAAACCGTGCACCCCTGAGGGGCAAGGGGAAATACTGTTATGCACGCCCCTGCCTGGCGCTTGTGGGAGTGCTGGCGAGTATTCTGCCATTGATTTCCCCATCACATACATTGACAGTGCGCACAGAACGGTCTAGTCTTTTCCATGATGGACGCCACCGGGAGCTACTTCCACACAGTCCTCCCGGCAGCTGGAGCGTTTCAACCAGTGAGTCTCATCTCATTTCTGGTGCACATGTTGTTGCTGTCTCTTTTGGCTTTGATAAGCCCTGTCTCTGTTTTTTCTCCTGCCGCGCTTCTGCGGCAGAGCCTCTGGTTCCTCCGCTCTTTTTTCTTACGCTCTTCTGGTTCTGTGTTTCTTGCTCTCCTCTTGGTGCTCGCCGCCCAATCAGTCCTAGCATTACCCCTTTCTTTTCTGGCTTCTCCGTTGCTTCCCTTCTGTTATTCTCCTCCTACCCGGTGCTTCTGCTCTCCCTTCAGGGATTTATTGTGCCAGCCGTCAGTGTTTCCTTCGTTGACGGTCCCCAGCATACTGATCCTCTCCACACCTCCGGATCAGTCGCTCGGCCTTACCGTTCCTTCTCTCATTGGGATTCACAGTACCTGGAACACACTGGCACCCCGCCTGGTACCTACTGAGTGGTACCTTTTTTCATCTGGGACTTCCTGCAAAGACATCCCACTGGTCATCTGCCTATTCAGGAATAGATCACTCCTCTCTGCATTATCCAGGAAGAACCTCACTGTGTTTTTTCTGGCAAGCAGGCTTTTTCCCATTTACGGCTATCCCGGGAGTGGGGTTGCTGGACTACTCGTCTTTCAAGTGACCATTGTGGTGTCCTCCCGAGGTAGGCTCTACATTCATAAAAAAAAGGATTACTGAAGAAAGAAGACACCAACCATCAGCTCCAGCAGGTGAGGAGTTGGGGGAGATCTCGGATTCAGACAGCAAGGTTGACAGATTAAAACATGTCCATCGATGGTGAGCTGATTGCCATAGGAATGCTTCTCTATGCAGCTCAGTCAAAAATAGAGTAGTTTCTCGCAAAAAGCAAACAGAAAAGTCATTTTTGTCTCAAAAAACCCAAAATGCAATTTCAAGTGCTTTGAAATAAAGGCAGATAAAAGGAGGGACATACCCCTCTCCCCTCTACATAGAGTTGCATGGAAAGAGTGGTTCCAGTCTGCTATCAAAGTCCTTCCAGCCTTGTCTGCCTCCAGCCCAGCTCCGCGAACAGCTCTCCTCATGTGAGTGAGCCCCCACCAGAAGTCAGCTTTTTATAGCCTCAGAGCATTGTTTACCTAAACCTAGAGTCCAACTCCTCCTCTTAGCAAGTTGCCAAATAATCTTTTATGGCTGCTCAAAGCCTTAGCAAGTTACTTAAGGCAAGTTGCTAAATTATCTCTAAACCTCATCAGGTTTTGTAGTCAATCATAAGGTTTGTAGTTCATTGTAGCCTTTAGGACATTGTTATTGTTTACAGGAACATTCCAAAATATTTACTAAAACTAACAGGACAACGGGAACACATCCCAGACCATTGGAGTGCAGCCCAGAAGTATTGTTATTGAAATATACCTGTGTGTTCCAAAACAATAGATAGGTCTGGTGCAAAGCCAGCTATTAAAACTGAACAAGAAACTCTGTTCTTTATTGTTAATATATGCTCACCACCAGAATACATTTCAATGCATTTCACTTTGCACTTGCCTAAAGGTTACACTGCTTGAGATATTGCTAATAATCATGCCCTATGCCTGGGTAAAACTAAAATTACATAACATTGGGCTTCAGCTCATCTTCCCCTCCTGCCTCTGTCTCTTCATGGACATTTTGCCATGCTCTAATCCGCTCCTCCTCCACTTCTCCTTTTTGTATTATGGTCTTCTTCTCCTCCTTTCTGATGTTCCAAGTAACCTACTCAATGTCTCCTCCTTAATGCTCCTCATCTCCTTTGTAGGATTTCTTTACACCTATCCACTTGTGCCCCTCTTATTCTGGCTGATATTCTGCCATTCTCCTTTCTGATCCTCTTAATTTCGTTCAAATTCACTGATCCTTCTCTCACTGATGTTCCCACCTCCTCCTCTTTTCTGATCCTCTGCGCTCCTTCCCCACCATTTTACTGATCTTCTCCCTTTCTTCTTCACATCCTGCAGCTCTGCTTCCTCCTATATGCACTTTTCCCCCTTTACTATACTATGCACGGCCCTTCACCTCATGCCTTTCGTTCTGCCTCCCTCTGTTGCCCGCTTCTTTTTATACTCTGGTGAGCTAGTATTTGGATTGATTTATAAATGCCACTGCAGCGAGCGAGTGCTGTGACTGCGAGCGAGTGCTGTGACTGCAACACTCGGCAAAGAACGACAACCTTCCCAGTTGTATATATTTGGTGGGCGTGCCTGTGTCTAGCTTGCCAAACCGGAAGCCTTTTGGTGTGGTTTACCATCTGTGAGACATGCATGGTATCAATAGAGACACAAACTCAAAGGTGTTTGTTTTAAAACCTTTATTTACTAAAGTTCTTGGGTTGGTGTAATGCCTACCTCTAAAAGGTTGGTTCCCTTAACTGATGTTTCTAATGGCCGTTTCTGTCTAATAGTCCAAAATAAAAGTCAGCCTTTGTCTAAACCTATATTATCGTTAACGCCCAACCCTGATCTGGCGGTAATACCGCCGGACTGGTGGGTGCCAAGGCTATTACAGTGGGGCAGTATTACAGCCGGGATACAGCCCAACTCGTGATGAGGCCCTGTGTCTAAACCTACGCTTGACCTCACTCTTTACCAAAATGTGATAGGAAGTTTTAAAAAGGAAAATAGTGGTTCAACAGAAACTTGGACACCAAAGTTGGTTTCAGGTGGTCTTCTCACCAGGTATAGTTTGGTCAATGTCATAAAAATGAATTGAATCATAAAGGGCTGATTGTAAGATCTTCCCCACTGAGCCCTGGTAGTGATTTCAAGTATCTTCAGTGTCTTTGGGTTCCTTGGGGTTCCCTTCCCCAAGCTTCAACTTATTCAAGTTCCAAACAGCACAAAAGAAATATAACAGTTCCTTTTTGGAGCTTCTCAGGGTTCCCTTCCCCAGCCTTTTCAATCCTTTCAACACTACAAAAAAACAATAAGTCTCCAATTTGGATCGGCCACGCAGGGATCCCTTCCCCAGGCTCAGGCCCCTTCCAGCTTTCAAACACAAAATCATTTTTATCGGGGTGCACTTTGATTTCTTTGGCAGGCCTCGCAGGGTTCCCTTCCCCAAGCTTAGGGCCCTTTTGGTTTCAAACAAAACAAAACATATCACAATTCCTTTTAGGCTTCTCAGCCTCTTTAGGTCGCAACAGAAGTATCTCAGTTTTTTCATTGTTCAGGCATTGCCGGTGAGTAGCCATCCAAGACTGGATGGTCGTATAGACAGAGTAGAGGGTGGAGGAGTCCTTTAGGTAGTTGCCAGAAAGGGGGAGGAGAATTTATATCCTCACATTCTATCCTCCAGTTATTCTGGAGGATAGACCGTGGGCTTATTCGAGACAGCTAGAAGATCGATGACGGTTAACCCCTACCCTGCAAGTGCCGCTCCTAATCCACTGGGCCTGATATAGGTTTGGGGATATCTAACCTTCAGAATTAGGTGGTCCCACTGTTTGAAATGGTATGTATAAGGGAAGAGTATCAAGGATGAGTTGATTCTGAAAAAACAAGTCCTGATGTTTTATAGGGATGTTGTTGTTGGCCAAAATGAACTGTTTTATTAGTAAGACTTAATCTTGGTCTTCTGCCTGTACAATAATCTTTTCCCCACTTGGTGGAAATATTAGGAGTAGCATGAGTTTCTCAACTTTTATCATTTGAACTGTATCCTACTCCTCGCACCATATATATGAGACAGGCATGATATCAAGAGAGGCACAGGCTCAAAGGTGTTCGTTTTAAAACCTTTATTTACTAAGGTTCCTGGGTTGGTGTAGTGCCTAATTGGCCCAAACTCTAAAGGGATGGTTCCCTGAACTGATGTTTCTAATGGCTGTCGCTGTCTAAGGGCCTCATCATGAGTTGGGCTGTATCCCTTAAATGCGGTGGTAACAATATTACCGCCACATTTACGGGCTGGCCCTATCACAAGTTGTGTGCTAAATGGGCTGTTTTACCTCCAGCTTTTTTCTGGATGTGAAAATCCCATTTAGCGCCCTGTTTTACGGTGGTATTATGATATGATAGTTTATTTATATAGCGCCTATACACAATGTGTTTCAAAGTGCTTCAAGGCAAGGCAGGGAACAAGGGAAAATACAATGACAGCCTTACAGGCCATGAAAAGTAAGGATGTGAAATTAACTATCGTACTCGGCCTGACGACATTTCAGATAGTGCAAGAGCTCAGACATAGATAAGGAAGGGAGGGGGAGAGTGTGAAGGAAATGGAAACAGACAGGCGACTACCATACTAGGCATGATGACATTTCTGGTAGAGCAAGAGAAAACAAAAGGTGAGGGAGAGGGGTGCAGAAAGGGAAGGGAAGGGAGAAACAAAACAAGTAACTATCGTACTAGACCTGATGAATTTTCAGATAGTGCTGGAGGGTGGGGGGTGGGGGAACAGGTAAGGGGAGGGCAGAGAAGACTGACTGGTTTGCTATCATACTAGGTCCAGGAACAAATCTGATAGAGTAAGTGCATAGAAGAAAGTAAGGGGAGGAGATAGAAAAAGGGAGAAAGGGAGAGTAAGCAGTCAAAAGGAGTGGAGAAGCAAGAGGGGAGAGTGAATACAATTGCAGAAGTCAGTAGTAACACATAATGTTGCAAGCCTGGATACAAGATAAAGATGGGAACAGCATGATTCAGGGCCACCATGAGAAAGGGTGACGCACCGTGAATCAATGAAGTCCATAAAAGTCAAATCCAGCATTGGCCACAAGACGGTGATGGTGAAACCAGAATGTATCAGGACAGACTCCTGCAGAAGTAGGCTGGAGGGGGGAGGGGGAGCAGGGTAGAAGAATCAAGCTAAACAGGCAACACCTGTGTGCGAGAAGGGGGAAGGCACAAGGGAAAAATCACTTGGGGGCCAGAGGGGTGGGGATTGCCTGTGGGGACAGAGGGTAAACACAAGTTGGTGCATGCTTACCTGCTGTCTGAGCAGGGGTTCGGGTCCTGGATCCTCCTGGTATGAACAGAAATTGCCCTTTTCTTTGTCTGCCCTTCACTTCGGATGCCCAGGTGAGGGACGCCCTTGATCTAAGAGTTAAGAACAGGAAGGAAGAGGCAGGCTAAGAAGGTGGGTAGTGCTTAGGCCAGGTGACCAAGATCCACTTGCACCTGCTCCCCATCTGCAAAGGAAAAGAGGCTGGAGGGCTCCTTAAATAGGGAAAAAGAGCGGTAACCTGGAAGGCACCTGGTGGGTGGGGCTTGCTAAATGGGGGAAAAAGAGCAGCAACCAGGAAGGCACCAGGTGGGCGGGGCTTAGGCCAGTTGACCAAGATCCACTGCACCTGCTCCCCATCTGCAAAGGAAAAGAGGCTGGAGGGCTCCTTAAGTAGGGAAAGAGAGCGGCAACCAGGAAGGCACAGGTGGGCGGGGCTTGCTAAGTGGGGAAAAAGAGCAGCAACCAAGAAGGTACCAGGTGGGCGGGGCTTGCTAAGTGGGGAAAAAGAGCAGCAACCAGGAAGGCACCAGGTGGGTGGGGCTTAGGCCAAAGATTCCCCATTGAGTCCAATGGGCCCATTGGGGAATGGGGATTTACCGTTAACGCCCAACCCGCGGTCTGGCGGTAGTACCACCGGACTGGTGGGGCTAATGCTATTATAGTGGGGCAGTACAGCCGGGATACAGCCCAACTCGTGATAAGGCCCTGTGTCTAAACCTATGCTTGTCCTCACTCTTTACAAAAATGTGATAGGAAGTTTTAAAAAGGAAAATAGTGGTTCAACAGAAAATTGGAAACCAAAGTTGGTTTCAGGTGGTCTTCTCACCAGGTACAGTTTGGTCAATGTCATAAAAGTGAATTAAATCAAAAAGGGCTGATCGTAAGATCTTCCCCACTGAGTCCTGGTAGTGATTTCAAGTATCTTCAGTGTCTTTGGGTTCCTTGGGGTTCCCTTCCCCAAGCTTCAACTTATTTAAGTTCCAAACAGCACAAAAGAAATATAACACTGTTCATTTTTGAAGCTTCTCGAGGTTCCCTTCCCCAGGCTTCAATCCTTTCAACACTACAAAAAAACAATAAGTCTCCAATTTGGATGGGCCTCGCATGGATCCCTTCACCAAGGTCAGGCCTCTTTCCGCTTTCAAACACAAAATCAGTTTTATCGGGGTGCACTTTGCTTTCTTTAGTAGGCCTCTCAGGGTTTCCTTCCCCAAGCTTAGGGCCCTTTTGGTTTCAAACAAAACATATCACAATTCCTCACCGGGTAGCGTAGCGCTGGTGAGAGGTCACTCCTGGATGCTTTGGGTTGAGGTCTGGATGTGAGGAACTCGACCATCCACATGGGGAGAGTGTGCTCCCCTGGCCTTTTTTGATTTTTCATAATGAAAATGAATGATGGGAGACCAGCCTCCAAGAAATATGTGCGTCCATTCCGCACCCATTTTATCTGCTTCCTGCACAAAACTCATAGTCACGTGCACTCTGGGAAGACACAGCCTACAGGCGCTGTCTTCCCCTGTCATATTCAGCTGGAATATGACATTCTCGGGTGCAGCAAAGCATCTCAAGCAGGGGGAAGGCATACCTTCGTCCAGCCATGGACAGCCTCATTTAAATTTAAAAGGCTCAGTGGATCTGCATTCCCTTTGTCTAATCTGGCTGGTGGCAGTGCATACTAACAAGATAATTGAAGCAAGCCTAGAGGAGGGGCTTGGTTCCCAGACAGACAACAGGAAAGGCGGGCTAACACCCCTTTGGTATGAAATTTGTCAACTTGAAGCTAGTTCCCACCTCTCTGAATGAAAGGCAGTCAATGGCCTGTCTGGGTCCAGCTGTTACCACAGGTGTCCCTGCAGAGAAGACCCCTTTCAGAGAGGAGAAATATGTGATTTGGGGGGGACCAGAAGTCTGCTCTTGCCACATACTACAAGGGAAACCTGGGCTTTAATCAAGAGTTACGGAGCACTCAGTCAACCAGAGAGACAATTTGATCTACAACAGACAGGAAGATGGGTGGGACTTGGGTATATGTTGTCACCCCTTGGTTGTCCTTTTGCAGAGCCCTCTGGTCCTGACCTCATGCATAACAGAAGATTGTTGGTGGGGACCCAGGATTGGTTCATTAAGCTGGGCTTAGCCTGCACCAATCACTGGGGCCCATTTGGCTTTAAGAGAGGGCTGAACCCCTCACTTAATCTATCATCTGACAATTTCGAAAGGAGCATCTTCCACCAGTGTAGGAAGGCCAGGAGTTCCAAGAGGGAAGCACGATCCCTCCCCTAAACATCTCCCAGGGAACAGAGGGAGATACCGGACTCAGAGGACACGTCCAGCAGCTCCAGAACCGGTAACCAGCCAGAACAGAGCATTCCCTGCTAGGTGCTGCCAGCAAGCTTCCTAGTTGGGAAGTGCCGGAGAGTCTCTTGACAAAGGACACGACCGTTGCCTCCAATCACTCTCCTGAGCTTTGGACCGTCCACCTTGAAAGGACGATACAATACCTTCGAAGAAGCCAGGAGGATGGCCACAAAAGCATCATCCAGCATCCATCTTTTAAGGACATTTTCGAGACAGTCGAGTTCTTGAACCACATCCGCCTGCACCGCTGACTTGTCACGCTGCAGTTGCAAGAGCTGTCTGAGCCGCCTTGACCAGCATTCCAGATACGCCAACCAGAACAGAGACAACAATTCTTGGCCCCAAGTCGCTGCTCCGGATCCCCTACACACGTCCGCCAAGCCTCGCTTGCGGAACTGCCTGCTGCCTGGTATCCACAGCTGTCTCCCACAACTAACTCTGTCTCAAGGGCTGCAAAGTACCCTGTAACCGCCTCAACACTGTCGATCACCAATACCTTCTTCAGCACCAGGTAAATTGTGGTTCTGCCCACCTGGTCCTTCTCTGAAGGCCCCTAGAGACAGTTATGACCTTTGCCCCCTTGGTGCTGAAACCGCCTAACCCTGACCAGTTAAACTGATTAATTTACCAACTACCCTCCTGTCAGTATCCAGAGTGCATCACTTTCCTTCGTGAAACTGTCTGTCTTCTGTGTTCCTTTACAGAGTTGTCATATTTGTAGTGTGCTAGAACTGTCTGTTGTAGCAATAATAAAGTAGATATTTTTATACAATCTTGACTGTACAGTCCCTTTTATCATTGGGTAATAATTGTATTTTCGCTGTGTTGCAACTAACCAACGATTCACAACCTTGTGGAGATAAGCCTGCTGCTCTGTCCACGTTTTCAAAATTGGACAAAGGGGTCTTATAGTTCACTTGTATTCCAATCTGTTCGGATCCCTTCTGCTGTACTAGAGGAGTGGGGTTGATTGATGGTTTAGAAACCGATATTCATTCCTGGACCACTGGTGCCCCGGAAGTTGATTCATCACACATGGTCTCACCACCGGCCCCTCAGACAGTCTTGGGCCCTGCACACGGCCGAATGGAACGAGCAGTTATATGGACACTGCCAGCAGGTCACTAGCTGCCTCGCTCTGGCTCTCAGGAGACATGGCTCCCTAGCCCCACTGCAGCTCCTCTGAAACACCTTGGCAGCATCGCGGCACGCTGCTCTCGTCCGGATCCTTCTTTCTGCAGCTCCCAGCTTCTTGGCTTCTCTGGCCCAGTTTGCCTTCCCTGCTCGCTCATTCACCTGTGCAAGACCACACCTTTTATAGTGGCAAAACCAGTCAAGTGGACTCAGGTGTGAGTGCTCATTATTAAATGCCTGACCCTGCCTGACTCTATTAGTGGGGCAACTTGAGTTCTTTCTATGGTAGGTTTCCCTTATCTTCCCCATGTTAATCCCATGGGTAATCTTTACTGATCTTAGTGGCCTCCTCCTCATCTCTGTATTTAATGGAAATGGGGAGGGGAAGTCGAGGCAAGATGGAAATTGACATTTACAGGCTATATTATTACAAGGTGATTGGTAAAGGATAGGTGGGATCCCCTGTCCCTGGTTTTGTATACACAAGATGATCCTCTTTATATTAAATGTCTCCCTATGTTACACACCCGGACATGCGAGCACGGGTCTGTATAACACTTCCCATGATCTAAACTAGGGAAAGACAAAGAAGCGTTGGGATTGAGGTTATGTCTTTGTTTTACCTTGCTTTTCCCTTTTCTGGGGTTTGTTTTGAAGTAATCGGGGTCTCTCTCTCTTGGGTTAGGGACAATACGATCTGCATAACCCATGAAGGCTTCTGGGATCTCTTCACCCATCATCCTGTTGGAATACTGCATCCCTCCTAGGGTATTCTCCTGGGTGCAAACCCTGTACTCCCCAACCCAGGTGATCCTCCCTCGCTTGTCCACCCCAGGGTTGAGATCCAAAAGAAATGGCCCTCGTATGGCCACCTGAATAGAGGACTCGTGGGGTCTACATGGGAGAATAACCCTAGGTTGTTCACACATCTTGGAATGGTTTTCCTTGTGATAGCAGTTGCAGCTGTTATGCAGACCCTGGAGTTTCTGTTTGCATGTCGTGGGTGACCAAAGGCTTTCCTGTCTTGTGCCAGCTCTGGCCTGCAGCAACAGCCCAGCTTTGCACGGATGCATGCCTGCACAAGCTATTGCATAATGTATTTTGTTAAATATTCCATAACAATGTCCTGGGCTTCATGGAACCTTGTGGTAGTGATTTCTTGATATGACAGGCTCTGGGCTTGAAATCTGTTGTTTTTAAGACATGGCCTTCTTTTCTACATTAACAGTAAGTCCTCTTTTATTAAAATAAGTGGCTTTACTTATGCAGGGAAAAGAGCTAGTTCTCCCCGAAAGGTAACATTGGCATTGTTCTGAGTGGTTCTGGCAAGTTTCCTCTGATACTCTCCATAGACTTCCCTCTTGGCAGAAAACACTAACGGGCATATATAATGACCTTCCTTATCCATTGGGGGCTGAAAGGTGGCTTAGACACAGGAGCCTAGGGATGGAGTGAGGAGCCTAGGGGATCCTCAATGTATATCCCCAAGGGCCTTCATCATGTTTGGTGCCCCCCCCGCCCCCTTCATGGTCCACCCAGTCCCAGACTCTCTCCTGAGACTGTGGAACCTGTAACAGGTCATGTCTACCAGCTCCCATTGAAGCAGCAAAGGGCTTTCCTGTGTTGACTTGGTGGCCCCAAAATAATAAGATGAAGGCACTACACATGTGTATTTTCAATATTTACGGCTGTAGGGCATCGGGTTGCTAAATTCACTTCCATATCCAGGCGCCTCAAGATCCTTTTGCGCCCCACTGATGATAAAGGCACGCATTGACCGTAAAGACAATCAGATCAGTTGTGTGGTCCTCCTGGGTGCTTTATCAGTGTATTTCAAATATATAGTTTGACCAGAACCCATATCCTGGGGACGCCAGCAAGGCCAGAATGCTCAGCGTTTTAATCTTTTGATGTCTTATGTGCGTCTATCGCTCAATTTACAAAAAGAACAACATGTGCTCTCTCCAAGTGATGCAGTGTCTAAATAGATCGGTTTCTCTAAACCATTTTGTTGCAAAAAGTACATCAGGGAAAGTATTTGAACGCTGCTCAACATATCACAACACTTCCACTAATTACATGCCATCTGTCAAAGCCCGTCAGCAATTGTTCTGTTCCTCGTATTTCTGTCTCGTCCCCCGTCATGCATTAACACACATATGCTTACAAATTCACTTTAAAAAAGAAATAAAAAGCAATCCAAAGATTGACATTTCTTTGCCTGTCTCCATATGTTTATGTGAAATGCTCTCTGTGGATCACCTGGTGTTCTTTCTCAGTGCTGTCTTCCAGTTTCATGTTTCTTCAGCTCAATACCAAACACTGCATTGTCTTCATCCTGATCTTAGACTGTAGCTTTTTTTCTTCACTTATCATTGTTGCAGTCGGTGTCCCAGCGGAATACCTAGAAACACTTGTGTACAGGCGCGTTATAAATGCCACATCATATCATATCATACAACAGGGATGTCGATTCAACAAAATGCCTGGGGTAGCACAAGTAACATCACACACCTGATGACATCACCTAAAGTGATGTCACATGACCTTTGACTTGGATGGCATCAGTTCCTCTTTAACCCTGGTGACATCACTGGAGGTGGCCTGCGGGCGTAAACAGAGTACATAAATGTACCATTTTTAAAATACCAAATAGGTACTAAAGCAGACAAGAATATTTTAGCTACCAACCACATTTTAATAAGAGTGCTGCCTTCATATGCCATGGTTAGGGTCATGATACGATAGGGTTAGACCCAATAGAATCAACATATGTCGAGGCACTGCCATAGATATGAGACTTCAGCATTGTATGGCCTGTTGCATCCATATTATGCATTTACATCTGCATGTCAGGTATTGTCATTATATATGTAGAGCCCCTTCATTGCCAGTTGTTGCAATATTACAGTATCCCAAAATCCAATAGATGCAAGTCACCAACAATGCATCATGATAATGATTAGTTATTCATATAGCACTTTCGTCAAAGCACTACAAATAACACATATTTAAATACAATTATCATTAACCGAAGTTGGTACTCATTTATCAACCGAGGAACAATGAAAGGCCGAGTTGACCTTGCCAGGATTCAAACCTACAACCTGCAGATCACAAATAGATTGCAGCAGCGAGCATTCAACCCGCTTAGCTATTAAAAATGCAATGCCACAATAAGAAACATGTCAAAACTGGCTGCCCAATGTAGGCTAGACACGTAATAACATTTATCATATTTGCTGTAGCTTGATGATGCACAGTAAGAAATGCCATGCCACAGAAGGACATACGTAGTTGGTTTGCACCAAAATGCCAATCTAACAACGTAATAACACTTAACATGCTTACTTTATCATAGATGCCCAGAAAAATATACCATGCCACAGTAAAGGAAGGCTAGACTGGCTGCACCCAAATGCCAGTCTAGACAGGTAATTACACATATCATGATAGCTTTGGCAGAGATGCCCAGTACAAAATGTCAAGGCACAGTAAGACATTGCTAGACTAGCTGCAACAAAATGCTAGTCTAGCCAGGTAATAGCTTACTTCATTATATATGCACAGAAAATATGCCATGACACAGTAATAAAATGCTATACTGGCTGCACCCAAATGCAGGCTAGACAGGTAATAACACTTATGCTTACTTTATTATAGATGCTCAGTAAAAATGTCATGTCACAGTAAAAAAGGACTAGACTGACTATACCAAAATGCCAGTCTAGCCACTAGTACATTTCATGCTTGCTTTATCATGGATGACCTTTATGTATTAACACACCCCTCTCTACATGTTCCCTCTCCATCTCACTTTCCTCCTTCAACCCCAAAATCAACTCCTCAGCCCAGTATTACCTCAACGTCCATCTTCCTTGTCCCAGCACTTATGTATGAAGCAAGGTGCTTCATAAGGTGCTTCTTATCTTCGTGAGAAGATTACTCTTTACAGGCATGTTAGGGACTTCCGCTCTTCTAACCTTTGTTTCCTCTGCATTCTTCGGTTCAGGAAGGTGGCTCTAGGTTGTAGGGCTTCATCAGTGGTGGCCCCTACGCTTTGGAATACTATTTCCTTACCTCTAAGGTTAATGAAAGATCATGTGAAGTTTCGTTAAGCTCTTCTGGGGTAGTTGTATACTTGCTAGTACTGTTCTATGCTAGCTTTTTTTCTTGTTTGTGTTGTTTCAGGTTCTTTCGACAACACAGTGCCAGGATACCCTTAGTGATAGTATGATTAATAATAAGTACCTTAACATAATATGACATAGGCAAGTACTGAGATGAGGAAGAGTGGGACTAGAACTAATACAGATTACTTGTAAGTATTCCAGTATTTAACACCAGCACACTGTGAGGGGTTAGAAATGTGAGGCGTACACAAAGGTAAAGTTTTCTCAAGGTTGGCCATGTATTTACACTAAATAAAGGGGTTTTGAAAAACACCTAACTTTCCCTAACCTAATAGAGAGGTCCCTGCCTAGCAAACTAAAACTAAAGAAAAATGACCTAGTGTCCAAAATATCTCTGACCCTCACACTAATACACACCAAAATATTATACAAGGGAAATATGGATAACTTTAGTTCAGTTAAACAATTCTGTAATTCAAACTTAAAAGTTCTTGAAAGTAATCCTTGCAACCAGGGTTGGTCTCCCTTCCCTTGGATCAATTTAGGACCACTTTGATTACAGTTCTACTTCAACACAGTTCTGTTCAAGGTAATAGAAAAGGCTTTCTCAACCACTGTGTCTTTCTTGGGACACAACTGTATCTTCCATAATGTTTGGTTGATAATTCAAAACAATGCAAAGTCTTCCACAATATCCCTCTTGAAAGGATGATTAACTTACTTTCACAAACAATGTAATTGTTTTGTTACCATGTAACACCTTCTTCAAAGAAACCACTCCTTGTCAAGATAGCACTTAAATATTGCTCAATACGTCTTAAGATATGTCAGAAAAGCTAAAATCAGCTTGTCTTAGTGATGCGACTGCTTGTAAAACAAATGATAAAGTAAATGTATTCCCTTAACTCAATAAAGGTTCTTTCAACACATCTTTTGCCACAAAGATATTTTATCAAACCACAATCTTCTTTCCTGGTACACTCGCCTGCCAGGACTAACCACTATAAGCCCTTTCATGGTATACTCGCCTTCCAGGAAGAAAACTCATAAAAACTACTTTCAAACATGATGGTAATATTGAATCCAGTATTCTACACACCAATCTCTCTTGGAAGGAAGGGCTGAACAATAACTGCCTTCCCTTATAGTCTCTTGACTCTTGACATCTTGTGTTCCAGTTTTCCCTAAATTGAGAATAAATTATAGAAGAATTAATCTCAAAGCGTCTCCCAATATCTTCTATACAGCCTCTTGAATGATAGAAGTTTGGGTTACAAGCTTCCTCCAGTTGAGATCCCAAAAAGGAAGAGTTACGCCCTTGTCGCCTTGGTATGGGTTTGCAGTCTCTTGGCTGTTGGCAATGTGAGATATTAGCTTTCCAAAAAGTATGTCATAGTATATATTATAAGGGGATGCATGCTTTAGTTGCTTTATTGAGGTTTTCTCACAACTTCTTGGCTGTTGGTAATGCTGGTTATTAACTTTTTGCAGGGTTTGTTTCAGTATGGTTTTTTTGTAGCCTCTTGGCTGTGGGTAGTACTGGTTAGAGGCTTTCCCCACTGGTAGTTCTCCTAATGTTTTTTGACAGCCTCTTGGCCGTGGGTAGTACTGGCTAGAGACATTCCCCACTGGTAGTTCTCCTAAAGTCTTTTGACAGCCTTTTGGCTGTGTATAATGCTGGCCATAAACGTTCCCCTCTTTTAGTCTCTTACAAGGGAACCTTTGGCTTTGCCGCTTTGCTTTATTTTCTTTAATCATTCGATATTCAGAAAATAGTTTCTGCTTTGATTTGTCATTTTTTGGTTATTCAAAATTGTTGCATTGTAACAGCTTTCCATTGGAACACCCTGAGGTCAGCATTCACACTCAGCCAACTCAACAGATCTCTACAGTGGCTCCATCTTGCTGTTTGGCTTTAAGGCAGTACTTTAGCATTCAGTCTGCTTTCTTTCCCGCTTCTGCAAGCCTCTGGTAAGTTACATGTCGGTCTTCGGGAGCGATGACAGCTCCATGGATCTTCGGTGACTTCACCGGCCTGCCATATGCTGCTCTGGGAACTCTTCTCCTCAGTTGGGCTTCTTCTTAGTATGCCGCTTTCTGCTGCGCTTACTCTGAAATTGTGCTTCTGCTCAGTTTCACCCTTTGTGGTGTCTTCTGCTGTCAGGCTTGTTTCTGTGGTGGCTGCTGCACCTTGGATGGTTTCAGTATTCACACAGCTATGCCTCCCGCACGGCCTTCCAATTCTTCCTCTGCCTCGCCTTCATTCCACAGCTGTGCCTCATATTTGGTTTTAAATATCCCGCTCCGCTCAGGTGTTTTGAGTGGCAGCAACTATACTGCACCTTTGAATATTCACCATTCTGAATCCTCATTGCCTCTAAACTTTTCTTCCCCATACCAGCACTTTTAGCATTATGGGAAGTGAAGTCCATAGAAGAATGTATGACAGTAGGTTGTTCCCTGTTACTTTCAGTTAATCCATGTTGCTCCATGAACTGAGAGTTGTTAGAATAAGGGGAGGTTGTGGAAAGAGTTTTCAATTCCACATTACAGTGAGGATTTCTCATTAAGGCAGAATTATGACAATTCAAGGTTCTCATCTTTCATTCCTGAACCTTTGAGGTACCAACTTTGTTCTATTTAAATTAATTTGTATGACAGGCTCTTTGGGCATTGACATTGGAGGGACTGGTTCATTGATTGCATGCCATTAGGTGTCTTGGAATGATTTCACTTTCGTCCTCAGAAAATGATGACTACTGTGTGTCTCCTAGTGAAGTCAGCACTTCATCCAGATAGCCATCTCCCCCCATGCGCTCCTTCCCCCTGATACCACCCCTAGGTAGCGGCTGCCTTCCCCTGGCCACATGGGAGGAGACTTTAGGCTGGGGTTTGGTGATGACTGCGCTGGATTCATCACAACATACGTTCACACACCACCTGCTCATTTACACACGCCCTCTTTCACCATTCACTCACACAAGCACGCCCAGCCACACAAACATCATGCACTCATTCACACACATTACTTGATACATACACACACATATTACATAATACACAATCACACAAGACTGATTTGCATATTCCTTGCCCTCTTCTGCAATTGCACAAAGTAAAAGCCCAATGGAAAGGAATGCTAGCGCAAAAAAATTGAATGCAATGCTTTGTATTGTTACACATAAAGCACTAAAAGCCTCAAGAGGGACTCGACCTCAGTATAGATCTATAAATAATCACCTTAGTAATTACCATGGTTTTAAGAAGCATTGTATAAAGAATGTTCATAGATCTATTTTTGTTTTTTTGCCAGTCCCCCTCGGTGTGGGAGGTGCCCAGATGTGTGTCCATTTCTTACTGTGCTTAGGGAATCAATCTCCATCTAACATCAGACAGAGCCTAAGAAGACCGAAACACATCTGGAGTTACAAGCATTCCTGTGTAGAGTGTGTGTGGCCCAACTGGGCGTGGAGGACTGCTCACTTCCAGTGTGGGGGTAAAGATCGACTTGCATATGGTTGCATCAACTTCTGATATGTCATAGACGAGTAAAGAAACAGTGGAATGGAATGCAACCATGCATACATATCAATACTGATTAATGATTAGCGCAGGCATTGCCACCCAATAGCTTTGGATTTTTTTTGTTGCAATTATGTTGAGTGAAACGCTTTCCATGTAGGCCACCACAATCGAGAAAAGGGCAGCTGTGTACTTCTCCCAGGACAGATGTTTAAAAAAACGTGGTTATTCATCTCCAACTTTATACAGTTGGTCACCATCGAGTCAGTTCATTCCGGCTGCTAATCTAGCTATGCAAGCATCAGTGGTGTTTGGGTGACTGCCCATGAATAAGAACAATATGCGCTGTTACATACCACTCCATGACTGATTTCTTTTGCCATAAAAGCTGCAACAACAGGTGTTATTGTTATCCATTTTAATGGTACTTAATTCATTGACCTCAGTAGGATGAAAGATTGAGTCAGCCTTACCGCAGGATTCAGATTTACTAAATACAGGCTGGCCCCATGTGAGAGGTATGAAAACTGGTTATCCCTCCCTTATGCCCACATCACTGGTTTGGACTGACATTTCAATACTGTGTTTATTTTTCAACACTGTATTCAACCATGCACTTTTTTTCATGTATCACAATTTAATCAATGTGTTCAATTCTTTGCTAAAAACATTAAAACAGTATTTTTCCAAAATATTGAGCAAACACATATATTTGTATAACCGTGGGGTTAGTATAGCATGTGACTTGATTTTCATTTGACATATACAGTACCCTTGAACTATCAAAGTGTAGAGTGCTTCCTATTTTAATTCACAACGTAACACTTTACACTGAGCTGGCTGTATGTAAGTGTATTTGTGGATATTGTTATAAATGCTAAGCAAAAAAGGGGTTTTATTCCCCCGGGGCTATCCACGTATTGAGTTGGTTTTTCTTAGCATAACCCACTCAATCAGACAAGTGTTTCTATAATACTTGAATTGCTCATTTATTCAAACATGTCTATAACCTGAAAGGAAGTTGAAAAAAGAACAATGGGGCAAGCATCATTGTAAAAGGAAGAAAGACGTGGCCCTATACAGATATGAATCTTATTGCATCTCCCAGTAGGAACTCACGAATATTCCTAGGTCATTTAGAAACCTCACCTGTTTAGCCCCCGTTCGTCATCTGTGTGCTGCACTCTGCGCCGTACAATGCATAGTGAATTGGATTTGTGAAAAACGTGTCTTATATGTGGCTTATGTCTCCTGTGGGAAACGCTGTCAGCCATGCATCATCTTTGTATGGGCATCTATATTGCGTATCCCAATACGTTGAATCGCGACTAAATCTACCAGAACCCTCATAATAGTCTGAGAGGGGAGAATGATACATTTTATGAAGAATAACCACTGTGTGAATTTGGTTATTCTTTTGAAATGCAAATATTTTCTGCCCCGAGGTACGCACCTTACACACCGACAGTGTTTGTTATTTTGGGTGCCATCTTGGATTGGTTATAATCTTTTCGATCAATGCATATCACCCATTATTATCCGCATCACCTCAGTATTGTCTGGCCTCTATGTTTTCTGGCTCTCATATTCTGGATTTTTTGTTTTAATTGACATGTTTGAATTTAGAACAAATTCTATAGTTCTGGTATAACAGATATTATTGTGTAGATTACCAATTTAGAATTTAAAGCAGAAGGGGGCGATAAAGCAAGGCAGAGCTTACTCCCTTCTTTCAAGTCATCTTTCAATCTTTGTGATTCTTGCTCAATGGGGAACCTCCTACTTATTTTTTTACAGAACAAAGGGGCTGACCGATCATTAAGTTGTTTATCTGGAAAAGAGGGATGGATGGAGATCTACTTTAGAGCCATCATTATATGAATAGTCCCCATTCTACACAAGAGTTTAGACCATGCTGGACCGTGTCCAATTTATAAATCCAATGTTGTTCTGCTTTTCTTAATATTAGATCATGGTCTCCCCCTCTGATTAGGACCGCAATTACTTATGCTTATATTTTATAAAGTGTGCCATCACTGGTTTATTGTCCTCCTTATTTCTAACACATGATCGATGTTCGCAAATTCTTTGTCTCACTTGTCTATTCGTTTTTCCACTATAGATAAAGTTGTATGGGCATTTTATTCCATACATGGCGCATTGTGTGAGCCAGTTTGTGAAATGTTTTAAAGCCCAGATTTTGCCTTTCAATTCTATGGTTTCATGTCCTTTGTGAGGGGACAGAGTGAGCATTTCCCGCATCTGCAATAACTGACAACTGCTGGCAGGCCCCATAGTGTGGTCCTCCAGGGTTGTGTGTTGTGTATGGCTAGATAGTTGTGAACCAAAGTATGTTTAAGTTTTTTTTGTCTTTTAAAAGCAAACCTTGGTTTTGCTGGTGTAAAATTTGGCGTTTGTATTATGTGCCAGTTCTTGATAATCATTCCTCTGAAGTCATTGCTTATCGGACTAAATGTCATCACAGAGGTTATTTTCTCCAGTCTGGCATTCTCTAGGGGATTTAAACAAATGTCCGGTTGGCATTTTAGGCACTTTTATGGACAGTCCGGACTATTTTGGAGGGATATCCCTGGTTTTATAACTGTATTTTTAAGTCTTTATGGTGTTTCTCAAATTCAATAGGGTTTGTGCAGTTTCATTGCATTCTTAAAACTCGCTGATTAAAAGGATATTCTTCAGACTCAATGGGGGAAAACTGTTGTATTGAAGGAGGGTGTTCTTGTCTGTTTGTTGAAACATGTCGTCTCTAGGGTGCCACTCTCTGACTTATAAATCAGTAAGTCTATGAATGGCATGTTCTCAATATCATATACCATAGTGAAGTTTATAAATTAGTTTTGGTTGTTGAGCCAAATCAAAAAAGACTCCAATAGCGGCTACTTGGCCTCTAACGGGACGTCAGCGCCGGCGTGTCTGCAAAGGCCGTTTTTTGCCGGCATTTAAACCCTGCTTACAGCCTTCAGCATTTCCATTGACTTTGGAGTTAGTTATTGGGCAATTAGTATACAAAGTGTACTCCCTGATGAAGACATGGTCAAAATAAACCAACACATCTAAACCGGTCGGAAACAGAAATTAGTTTGTGATGTGATCATACAAATTCTAACCATCATTAAGATCCACTCCAAATTATGACACCATATATAACACCTGTTGACTATTATACACTTTTTCATGTTGTCATTTGAATATGATCCAAAATGTATATGAAAGCACTATTATATGAGTATGTGTGTTGAACGAATTAATTAATTAATTGTGTAGTGTAGAAATTAGTGATATCATCTACATTGTTTTAAATGTGATTTTATCGTAACCTAATTGTTGTTTCTAGTGATGTTGTATACATGATTAATTGTCATTCATAATTTTTGTATCAAGCTAAATAAACATTTTTGATACATATTTATTAAATTCAGTCCTCTGGATATTCTTTCAGTGTACATAGCTGTGGTAATTCCCTGGTCCAGAGTGTGGGGTCTCCCTGCTTCTTCAGCGCATTAAAAGCAAGGAGACAATAAAGTGATGGTGGCGCACTTTATAAAATATAGGCATAAACCTTCAGATATGTTCTGGTTTGTAGTACAAGTCATTGCAGCCCCAATCAGAGGGGGAGACCATGATATGGGGACTGTATGCTAATTATATGACTGAAAGCTTGAATGGTGTGAATTCTATTCACTTTCTGTAATTTTGAAATCCTTATTTGAAAACTAGAAGGAATTTGACTTTCTATATTGATTCCACCACAATTGAATTTGTAACTTTGGCTCACCTTGTGAATTGCTTGTTGTGAATGTCCCTCCTCTAGAGGAACGGAGCGTAGTTTTCATAAACTACATCTCCCTAGTGGCCTAGCAGCTACTTAGCTTCCCAACGGCATGTCAGAGTTGGGAAAAGCCGGTTTTTGCCAGTTCTCGTCTGAGCTCGGACGTGGGGGCACAATCCCCTTCAGGTCAGGTGAGTCCCGTTGAAAGGCTGCTGTCCTCCTTTTTTGCATCGGTGGTATACTACCTTTGTCTGCCACCACTACCAGCGCTACTTGGAATAGATAGCGGACAAGTGGCAGAGTTAAGTGACAACAATTTCCTACACGTCTAACTAAAGGTTATATGCTGGCAAAAGTTTCTGGCATTTTTTGAGGAAGCACTTCCTCACCCATCCGGGCAGCTAACACCCAGGATATGGGGCGTTCAATTCCTCCTGCCTCAAATAGATGAACCATCAATATACTATAGGTGGAACTGAAAAGCCCCTAAAAAATGGGTTCAATTGCAGGAACCCATTGATTCCACTGTCTAGGGACAGACTTAGTAAATTATTTTCAAAAAAAGGAATCAACCACATACATCAGTCATTCCTCATAAGTGACCTCTTGTTCTGATAAACATACACTTTTACTAAAGTGTTATATATCAAAAAGCAACAAAATTCTTTATTGAGTTGTGCATCCAATGTTAAATATAAAACAATCTTATTTTTTCATAAATCTTTTCATAGAAAATGTTTTCCACTTAATACAAGACAAAGCTTTTTTCTTATTTTACCCTTTTCAAATGAATCAAGAACATGAATACAATTTACCGTCAATGTGCGATTAGATGCTACCTTTTACCATTGAGATTCATTCACACAACAATACATTTATTCCACATTGACAAACAGCATCTGTTGTGTATTTCAATAAGTCCCAACATGTTTCTGTCGAAGACCAAAATACGTCCGACATTCATCAGGGGAATCTTTTCTTACGTTCAGTATCCCACAACTTGATTCCAAAAGGGTAGTTTGTGCTTGAACCACTGCTTCTATTGCCAGGTAAGGAATCCCACTCAATCTGGAGACAATATTATTCAATCCTTATCACTTCGAACTGTACAGCTTCATGTAACCCCCAACCATGGGTACGGGAATGGATGAACCTGCTTGGTACTGGGATTCCTTTAATGCCACAAACTCCATGCACCAGCAAGCAGTCTCATGTAGTCACCTTATATTTCTTCAACCAGAGGCGCTTCTGCTTGATGAAAACACTGCATTTCAGATGTCCCTGCGTAACCGTTCTCAAAATCTCCCAATTCAAAGACCAGAGAAAATAGATGCACACTGTCACTAAAATGCATATCATTAAATACCAGATTGCTCATTAAGCATGCATCAGAGGTGGCAGATTACATAGTGGACGAGAAAATCGATTTATTCTCCCTCACTGAGACTTGGCTGCATGCTGCAGCCGGTCCATCGCTGCTCTTAGCCGTACCTGAGGGTTTCAATATCATCAGGGGAGACAGGCAGGGCGGGAAAGGGGGTGGGGTGGCACTTTCTTTGGGAGCAATCTCTCTGTCAGACTGGTAAACAATGTGGATCTGCCTAATTGTGAAACCGTAGTAGTCAAACTTGAACTGAACCCCAATACTACACTAAAGTTATGAATTCTGTATCATCCCCCATCCCCCATGCCAGATTTCATCAATAACCTGAATGAACTAATCTCTGCCACACTTAAACCCAAATCTAAAGTGGTTTTGGCTGGAGATTTTAACCTAGGTTTTCACGATCAACCAGACTCCCTGGCCAAAACAACAAAGAGTGCACTGAAAAATCTGGATTTTTCGCAATAAAACCTACTCACTCAGGTGGCAGAATTCTAGACTGAGTTGTGGCGCATGGAATTGAACCTAATAAGATCGAAGTTCAACCCTGCCCCTGGTCTGATCACAACTTCATAAAATTTGAATTACCCACTGCCACTGTTAAAAAGAAAGTTACACAACTACGGGAGAAAGTCCTCTGTCTTAATCTACGAAAGCTTACCCCTGAGGCCTTAGCACCTCCCTTTGCTGCCTATTTGACTAATCTTGCTCAGTACAACTCTGCATCTGACCTGTCAGCAGCTTATAACAAAATGATGGGTGAAGCAGTAGAAAGTGTAGATCCCCTGAAGTTAAGATCTGGTAAAACATTGCACTCCAAAAGCTGGTATTCGTCCAAAATACAAAACTTAAAACTCAAGAAAAGAAAAACCCTTCGGAAATGGCAAACATCGCTTTCAGACACTGACAAGGCCAATTATAGCCTGCAGCCAAAGAACATAACGAGGCAATATGTGAAGCTAAACATTTTTTTTTATAAACAGAAGATTAGTGAAGCTGTCTCAGATACAAAGGAACTATTTAAGATCCTTAAAGAAGTTAAAGGTCCATGCCCTAGCATATCTATGGTTGTTAAAAAGATTCAGCCTTGTGTACTCAAATTGAAAATGCCATGACTAATAAAATAACCGCAATCAACGAAGACATCAAATCCAGGCGTACCCATATAATCCCTCTTCCATCATTAGCTGATGGTAAAGCCCAGCCAGCAGCACCTAAACCTTTCTCCTTTTCTCCTTTGTTGAGGTGAAAGAAGTAGCTATCATTCATCTCTTATCCAAGTTAAAGCCTACAAGCTGCAAGGGTGAAGCCTGATCAGCCAAAACTGTTAAAGCCTGTGCCCAACTGCTTGCCCCTCTAATCACGAAATGTGTGAATTCCTCATTCAGGGATATGTCAGTTCCTACTGATGTTAAGCAAGCATGGATCACTCCTCTCCTGAAGAAGCCATCTTTAGATCCCTGCTTGGTGGGTAACTACCGCCCAATCAGTAACTCCCCATTTCTATTGAAAGTGCTGGATAAAGAAGGTCACCAACAGATTCAGACTTTTCTGACCGAACACTGCATCCTAGGCTATAAACAATGGCATTTTCGGAGTGCGCACATACTGAGTCCACCTTTTTGAACCTGAAAACCAACATCTTCCATACTATGGATAAGGGTAAAACCTTATTATTGATGCTGTTGGGTTTAACAGCCGCGTTTGACTTGTCGATCATTCTATTCTTGCCAGCATGCTGCTTGAACGGGCATCTTTCTCTAAGGAAGCAGTAAATGGGGTGCTCTCATTTTTTGTCAGAACACTCAGCTAAGGTTTTCCATGGAGATGCCACATCAGAGTGCCTTATTCTACAATCTGGTGTGCAGCAGGGCTCTTGTCTATCCCCTACCTTGTTTAATTTATTTATGCTTACCCTGTTTGATCTCTTGGGCGCAGAGGGCACCTGCTAGGCCAACTATGCTGATGATACTCGGTGTCTGTTTCCGCTTTCGGGTGACTTTATGAAGGACACTATAGTCATCAAAGCTTCCTACAGCCTAATTCATTGCTGGATGGCAATAAACGTATTAGCCTTGAATAACTCCAAAACCTTGGATAATAAATATAATTCTGGGCACAGGCCCTAAACTGTGCCTTTTAGATCAGGCCCTCGCACATGTCCAAATTGCAGAGTGTCTCCTCCCCACCGTGAAAAAAGTAAAAACCTTAGGAGTTACCATCGACCAAGAGCTCTCTATGAAACACCATATTGGCTGTCTGGTGTCTAACGCTACTTACTACATCAAACTCCTGGCACAAATCAGGCCTTACCTTGATATATCGAGCTGTGCTATGGTAGCCAGGGCCATCATTGGTAGCCGACTTGATTACTGTGCTAGCAGTCTGTTAGGTGTGGGCAAAAGTGAACTCAACCGTCTGCAAGTAGTGCACAATAACGCAGTGAGGGAGGTAATGGCATTGCGCAAAACAGATCATGTGTCATCTGCTCGGATAGCACTGCAGTGTCTGCCCATTGTCAAGAGAATCCAGTATCGTACCCTCTGCATGATACATTCCTGCCTTTATGGCCAGAGCCCATCTTACCTGGCCGCTCAGCTAACATGGCTCCCGGACAGACGTTGCCTGAGGTCTAACAGCTCAGGCCTGCTTTGGGTGCCAAAGGCCAAATTGATGCTGCTACAGAGAGGCTGTTTCCCATTTTCAATTCCTCATCTGTGGAATGCCCTTCCACCTGACCTCAGGCTGTGCCCTAGCTTTCCCTTCTTTAAACAAAACCTGAAAACTGTTCTTTTCGAATAAACTCTTCTCGGAAGATTGACTCTCGCTGGTTCTCTTGGTTCACTCCTGTTGTTTCTTGTTTTTTGTTGTTTGTCATGTTGCAGCACTTTTATGCCTCAGATCCCCTGTCTCTAGTGCTTAAGAAATAAATAAAAAAAATAAATATAATATTAAGAAATGCAGAACAACATTAGATTTATAAATTGGACATGGCCAGCATGGTCTAAACTCTTGTATGGAATGGGAACTATTCATGTAATGATGGCTCTAAAGTAGATCTCCATCCATCCCTCTTTTCCAGATGAACAACTTAACGATTGGTTAGCCCCTTTGTTCTGTAAAAAACTAGAGTAGTCTGTACAGAATTTGTTCTAAATTCAAACATGTCAATTAAAACAAAAAATCCGGAATATCAGAACCAGAAAACATTGAGGCCAGACAACACTGAGCAGATGTCAGTATTAATGGGTGATATGCATTGACCAAAAATATTATAACCAACCCTAGATGGCACCCAAAATAACAAACACTGTCGGTGTGTTAGGTGCTTACTTCTGGGCAGAACATTTTTGGCATTTCAAAAGAATAACCAAATTCACATGGTGGTACAGGCATGACAGGGCAACCATCACCCAGTAGCTTGACACAATCCAGGCTGACATAGGCAGCTGTACAGCCATCAGCAGTGCTGTGCCCCCACTTGCCAAGCTTGTGTCAGTACTACAGTACCTCAGGACTGGCAGCTACCAACACACCGTTGCCATGATGCATGGCATGGCCCAGTCCACCTTCAGTGCTGTGCTGGGACAGGTGCTGGATGCACTGCTGCTCCATGTCAATGAGCACATTGCATTGCCAGCCACACAGGCACAGGTCAACCAGCTCAAGGGTCAGTTCTTTACCATTGCCCAAGTCCCAAACGTTATAGCAGCCCTGGACTGCACACATGTAGCACTAGTAGCACCCCGGCAACATGAGGCAGCCTACAGGAACCGTAGGAATGTCCATTCTATGAACCTGCAGATGACGTGTAGCCCTGACCTAACCTTCACCCACTGCTGCACCCGCTACCCAGGATCCACCCACAACTTTAGGGTTGTGCGCAACAGTACCCTGCCAGCCTACATGGAGAGGCACCAAGGCCAAAACACATGGATGTTGGGTGAGTACAAAACTAGCCTCAAATGCATGCCAAATTGCATCTGTTGGGGGAAGGGGGCATACACAGAGGAATCCCTGCATGCCAGCATGAGACACAGGCAGCACTAGCACTGCAACATTTCCTTGCATGTGCCTCACACGTGAAACCTTGCACACATTCAACACAGCAGAGCACAGTCTGAATGGCACACACTTGTGAAAGCACAGTCTCACATTCAAGCCCAACTACCACAACAAAGCATCTTGTGTGTGTCGCAGTGCTGCTCCTTACCATGACACAGAACAGACATCCTACCCTGGCCACCAGACAGTCATGCCAATAGAGTCCTAATGTAGGCACATCCACAAAGCCACTATACACGAGTAGTCGGAGTCACGACAATGACCATCCCTGAGATACTGACCCCTGATTGGCAAATCACATGCCTGGCCAAATGTACATAATCGTGCGAAGTAGCAAACGCAACACCAGCCATAGCGAATGCCACGACACATGGCTTAACAACATGTCGCATGAACATGCAGATATAAGGGTACCCTCATCCAGTAATAAGGGACAAAGTACTGTGGCATTTATACACAGGGGTGGTGCATGCAGTAAATAGTCGATTGATTGAATGCTGCACCTAGCCAAGCACACACCACAATGAAAGTAACCATATTGAAAGTAGCATACGTTTACTACAAAAGAGTGACACACAAAAGCATTCACATATTAATGGAAACACTGCTGCATGTAAACCTCAGGCTATGCATGTTTCTGAAGGTGAAGGATGTATGCCAACATTTCACTGAGATAGCATGAACCTTCTCAACACATGCTTGATTCTGCTGCCAATGTCACTGATGACTGATCCTTGTACACCCACTGAACCAACCTTGCCCTAATGTACACATTATCTCCCGTGCAGGTGACTCTGGATACCCGCAGTACTCTTGGCATGGACTCCTGTGCGTCATCCACACACTCCAGCTGAGCTGGCATACAAGATTGCCCATGGGCGTACACACATCTGTGTGGAAAGGGTATTTGGACTGCTGAAGGCACGCTTCCACCGCCTAGACCATACGGGAGGGGCATTGATGTATGCACCAGAGAAGGTTGGCAAAATCATGCTTACCTGTGCCATGATGCACAACATTTGCTGTTACAGGCATGTGCCACTGCCCCCTGATGCTAATGGCAAGCCACCTGGGGATGGGAGTGATGATGAAAATGTGGCCAAAGCCGTGACACATGCACACAGGGATGGGGTGAGGGAGGGGAGGTTGGCCAGACAGGCCTTGATTGACAATTATTTTTGATCCACTGGATTGATACATTTGACACATATCACTTGTAAAATAAACAGCACTGCAACTCACTCATGAATGTCCATGTTTTGTATGCATTTTTAACTGGATTTCTTGTTATTTTTAACACCCCCCCGTTCCCCCTGTGGACTCCCCATCACACAATCCACCCACCCCCCTGTAAACTCCCCATCACACAATCCCTGCACCTCCCTGTAAACTCCCCATCACACAATCCCCCCGCCCCCCTCAGAACACCTCCGAAATAGTGCTAGTGGGTCATGTGCCCAGGGCTCGGCACAACTGTGCCATGTGGAACTAGGATGGACGTGGGCACTTCCCATGGACGGGTCCCTCTGGTGAACAGCGGGGAGATTTCGCAGGGAACAGCACCTGGGCGAAGCCTCCAGGGATCCCTCTGTGGGTGTTGTTGAGGCAGATGGGATTACTCCTGAGACCTGCAGCTGCTGGCAGAGCAGATTGTTTGACTCCCGCATCTGCTCAGCATGTGCTGATTGGACCTCGCACAGCTCCCGTACCCTTTGACCAACCCCTGTCAAGGCCGCTGTACAGCCCTCCACGATTTTATGGTTCAGTGCATTGTCATGTGCCATGGACTTTGCTGCATTCCGTATGGCACAGCTGCTTACCTTAATGTGGCGGGTGTGCTCTGTGGATATGGCCTCAATGTGCTGCTGTCTGGCCTCCATGACATCCAGCCGCCCCATCACTGCTGCTCCCGTGACGATGGGTCTTTCAGGTGTGCTGGGGATCGGAGTGATAGCTCTGCGCGGGGTGGGTGGGGCTGTAGGGGGACATGCTGCCACCTCTGATGGGGCTGCTGCGATGTGAGTGCCTATCCTCAGGGGAGCCATAAGATGGTGCGTCCACATCTGGCTCAGGTGTGCGGTTCTGCTCTGGGCTTCCCTGGGGTGTGCCCATCTTCTGTGTGACACTGAGGCTGGGTGACGACAGCAGTGCAGTGTGTCTTGCTGCTATCTGTGTGTGTGGGCCTCATCAGAGTCAGTCCCACTGGTGGTTCCCTCCACATCCTGAGTGCCCGAGGTGGCTTCTGGTGGTTGAGGTGCTGTCGCCCTGCTGCCATGTGGACGCTGCAACCGTCTGGTTGGGCTACGGTGGGGTGAACCTGGATATGTCCTGCGTCTTCTTTTTTCTTGCCGGTCCCTTTGCGGGTGGTGGTGCTGATAGAAGCACGGCTGGACCTTTGGCTGGATGTTGTTGCTTCCTCCCCATCGTCATCGGCCTGCGATGAGCTCTGTGTCTGTGGGGTACATAGGGTGTTGTATGAGTTGAGGGCGGCTTAGATTTGTGTCATGCATATCATGCCTTAAAACGGGATTGGACACAGTTTCTATCATGCTTTGCCATTGCATTTTAGTGAGTCACCATGTTGTGATTGGTGTACAGGGGAGTGACACTGCTTGGACATGTTGGTGTGACTTCAGTTGTCTGTTGGGATGCACACCTCCCATATTGCTGAGCGGGGTGGGGGGGTTCATGCACACTCACACATCACGTTGCTGTGTCATGGCCATAGATGTCTTTCCCCTGGCCCTTAGGTTGATACATTGCACATACTTATGGTACAAGGGGGTGCTAGGGTATGGTGGCACGAGGGGCCAGTAATGGGTGTCTGTGGTGCCTCACACCCATTGCATGCACATACATTTACTCAGGGTCTGGAGGAATGGCCATTACAGATTCATGCATTTTCAGGGTTGGAAGGTTCTCACCTGCAGCCTCCTGGGTGCCGGTGCCAGCCTCCGCTCCTCCAACTCCCTCAATGGTGCCCATGTCGATCAGTGTCGTCATCTGCTCCTCCTAGGGGATGAGCTCCAGTGGTGATGGTGCTGGCCCTCCTCCAGTCGCCATGTTCTCACTCCTGTGCTGGGCGAGTAGACCACGAACACGCAAGTCATTCACGCGCTTACTGCAGTCCTCCCCATCCCGGGGCACACAGCCCACTGCAGACACCTTCTGGGTGACTTGCCTCCAGATCTGTGCTTGCCGCTCAGCACTTGTCTTGCGCTGCTGTGGGCCATACAGCTGTTCCTGATGGCCCAGTACCTCCTCTACCAGTATGGAAAGCTCCTGGTCTGTAAACTTCGGTTTTCTGACTCGATCTAGGGCTGACTTGCCCCTGGTGCGTTCCTGAGACATTTTCCTAGGTTAACAGGGGTGGATGGCTTGCAGGGTCTGAGATTTTCGGTAGATTGTGATTTCCAAAACGGCAGCCGCTTTATTTCCCGTTCCGGCTGTGACACGTTTCCCATGCGCTATTAGCGCATGCTAACACCGCTGCGGCTCAGCGGTAGCACAATGCATGCTGGATTTACAGGTTCCTGGACACTCTTTCTGCCAAGCGCTATTTGCATTCACACGGACTCATGATCTGGCGTACTTTCTGCCAAGCATCCCTGCCTTAGCACAAATAGCGCTCGATGGAAGATACGCCAGAATACCGCCCAACTCCTTATGAAGAAGAAAATGTAAGGTCTCCGATTGACAGAAGAGAAGCAAATTAAAGGTTAATAAAAACCTAGGCTGAAGAATGAAGAATTTCGACTAAACGAAACTGATTCCAGACCTCATTTCTTTTTTTTTGTCCAGCAAGGAATATTATAGAAAAGATACTGCTTCCATATCCAGACAGAAGAAATAAATAAGTGTATAGATGCAGCCCATGTCCACTTGCACTGAAATAATGGTTAGTGTCCGACATATTAGGAGTAACATCAACCGACCAGCACTAGTAGTTATTTCACCTATCCTTTTAATATATTAATTGTTTTAAAATATTTTGTTTAAAATGTAGTGCCTGCGCACAAAACATCCAAGGGGTGCCTAGATTAAGTCGTCGCACAAATAATATACCGTCCTGAATAAGGCCCATCAACAACAGTCAGAAACCATTAGGGATTACCTTCTAAGACACAAGGGCCGAAACACATGTCACCTTGCCCAAGGCCATATTAGAGAGCCTATGTTATGTTTTTCTGGTGTTCTAGCAGAGTTTGAGCATTGATACACGTCAGTGTAAAGTGCTTGATTGTGAATTAAAATAGGAAGCACTCTTTGATAGTTCCAAGAGTACTGTATGTGGCCAATGAAAATGAAGTCACATGCTATACTAACCCCACAGTACGATAACCTCACGGTTATATAAATGTATATGTGTGTTAAATATTTTGGGAAAATACTGTTTTAATGTTTGTTTTAGCAAAGAATTGAATACATTGATTAAATTGTGATACATGAAAAAGGTGCAAGGTTGAACACAGTGTTGAAATATAACCACAGTATTGAAATGTAAGTCCGAACAAGTGATGTGGGCATAAGGGAGGGGTAACTAGTTTACACTTTTGTTTTCATACCTTGTGCAATCTTCCCACGTTGAAACTGGTCCCCCGATATCAAAAAATAGGGAAGTACCCATCTTTTCACTCCCATGTAAGAGGTGACTTAACTCTTTGACATCCCCATCTCTTTGCATAAAGCATGTTAAGTGCATACGTCTGCTTTTCCACAGTAGTGTTAGGGTCAGGATCAGTACCTTTGTTTCACAAGGGCCATGCATAATGTTTATTTTTCTGTTCTGACTTGTCTTTTTTATTGGGTACAGCCCTCCTATACAGCTGAGGTTCTGCTGTGCATGAGTAAGTGGCATTCAATTCTAGGGCAAGACCGGAGGCTGAGCATTATGCTTCTCTTTCTTTTATTTCAAATCCATAAAGAAAGCTCAGTAGCAAGATGTATGCACCTGCGGGACAGTAACATTACATTGATAACTGAATGGGTGCAGAAATCCCATATAATAGAACGTTTGAACATGAAAAATAAACATAGTCCATAGAAAAATAAAGTTTGTGTGAAAAAAATCTCTGTTTCCCATAAGGCTTAGCCATAGTCCATCACTGCAACATGTGACTGCAGCAGCCAATGAGGTAAAGGTAGTCCCTCCAAATAGAAGCTGCCCATGAACCATTTCCTCTTTCTTTGCTGCTCACAGCAAGAGATAAGTGGAATTTTCTTACTGATTTATTATCCCATTACTGTTTATTTGCATTTTAGTGCTAACGCTCGAATTATAATATCTAATTGACACCAGTCACTCGAATGTACACTATGGCAACGTTATTGTTCTTTTTCGTAGTGCCACAGTGATTCTTGCGGCCTTAACCGACATCAGCTGTTTCTTCCTCCGTGGGCGCCGGAGGCCTCGCATTCACATGAGGAATTACACTATTTGCAATACACTCCCTGTGATATCACCGGATGCCGGAGGGCTGGCATTTCAAACAAGGCAGTCAATCTTATTGAGGAGAGCTGGGCCCCCGGAACCTCCAAGAGTTATGCTAACTCTTGGAGCGCCTAGGTACGCTGGTGCTTGGAGCGGGATTTCCATCCAGTTTCAGCATCTGTAGAAGAGATTTTAAACTTCCTAGCTTCACTAGTAGCTTCACTGGTTTACAGAACAGTGAACGCTTACCGTTCCGCAATCTCAGCCGGACACAAGCTTTTCAAGGGCTGCCAAGCAGGGAAACACCACCTCGTATGCAGACTGCTTACAGGTATTCGCTTAACAGTACCGCCTCCGGGCCGCTACAACAAAATTTGGGACAAAAATGCAGTACTTAACCCTTTTCTTTCCTGGCCTTGTAATGAGGAACTATCCCGTACAGCCGTCTCGGGCAAGCTCACTACCTAACTATGCCTAGTCTTCTGCAGAAGAGTCTCTGATATCAGAGCTCTCGACCTACCAGACAGAACTTTCTCTTCAGACGGAATAGTTTTCACATATCCAGAGGAACAAAGTGCCACTCAAGAGTGATTTCATATACAGTCTTTAGTGAGCAACCGAAATTATGTCTCGTAAGATGCCTGAAGGTCTATGAGGAGGTGACTGCGACTCTCGGGGGCCAACAGCACAAGCAACTCTTGATAGCACTCTGCAAACCACATAAAGCAGTCTCTTCCCCTACCCTAGCTCGCTGGGTACGCTGGACTCAGGCGCAATCGGTAATAGATACCAATCACTTCGGCGCGCACTCAGTAAGAGGTGCTATGACCTCCAAGGCCTTTCAATTAGGAGTCCGATTAGAGGACATTATGAGAATGGCCGACTGGGCAGCAGAGTCTGTTTTCAAACAATTCTACCTAAAACCGGTAGAGCAGCCTGCAGCTGTAGTGGTAAGTAAGCTTTAAACTAGCATAATGGGAGCCTATGGTCTTGACATAGAATAAAAATGTTCCAAAATAACTTTTAAGAAAGTCTTGATTCTATTAAAGACACAAGGCGAGCATTATCCCGCCTGATTAAAGAAATTAAAAAGCACGATAATGGGAGGGTCCACAGTTAATCAATCGGTTATTTGGAAGATTACGATCATTTCTCTTTCGTAAAGAATGTAAATTTATGTATTAACTTTGCTCATTTCTTTCCCTCCCACACTTCTAATAGGGTTATTATACACACCAGGTAACCCTCTGTTTTTCTCATTTCCGACAGGGTCATCGGACAAGCCCTCCTGACCGGAGCGGAGTCTCAACAGGACACCCACAGTCGCAAAGCTCTGCCGCGCACACATCTGATTATTCTTCCATCAAGGTTTGCGGCGTCAAAAGAGGAAGTGGTTCATGGCAGCTTCTATTTGGAGGGACTACCTTTACCTTGTTGGCTGTTTCAGTCACCTGTTGCAGTGACTAGTTATGGACTCCGGCTAAGCCTTGTGGGAAACAGAGTTTTTTTTTCCAACAGACTTTATTTTTCTACAGACTATGTTTATTTTTCATGTTCAAACGTTCTGTTATATGGGATTTCTGCACCCATTCAGTTATCAATGTAATGTTACTGTCCCGCAGGTGCATACATCTTGCTGCTGAGTTTTCTTTATGGATTTTAAATAAAAGAAAGAGAAGCAAAATGCTCGCCTCTGTGTCTTTAACAGAATCAAAACTTTCGAGTTATTCTGGAAAATCTTTATTCAAAATCATTGTGCTCAATATTGTTTTAATATACTAGAAAGTTGTAGAGTTAGGCTATTTTTACCTGCTTATCTGAAGTTATAAATGCTTGATCCCAGAAAGTCCATTTTGTCTTTCTTTGATTTTTTTATGAAAGCTTTTAGCTTTGTTGTGATAGAATATTGCCTTGTGGCATGGCCAGAGCTTTGAGATGAAAACCTCACATCTTGCTGCTAATTGACAATGTGCGCTTTGTTTGTCACAATCCATAACACGGGGCACAGTACTTACACATCATTGAAAATTCTTTCATATAAGGGCTTGGTGCGCTCTATAAATAAAATAAACTAATGTTTTAGATGTTTCAAATCTCGGGATTTATTTTAGCTTTAAATTATGTATTTTTTCCTTTGAGGGTTTGACATATTGTAATCCTTTCCTAGGCCTCCTTTCATATATATTAAACTAACAAATGGAGAGTCACTGAAACTCGTTATTGTGTTTGCATACTTTAGCATTTCTATTTTTTTTATTGATAGTTTGACATGCAATTTATTGAGACCTAAAATGTATTGAGGTCTAAAATTGCCAAGCTAGCCAGCAGCTGTTTATGTCCTGAGTTGAGGGTGGTAATTAATACCTCTCCAGGTACAGTATCAAATTAGCTGAATCTGTCCATGGATACATTGTTGCTAAAAAGCCATCTCTGGATGCAGTAAACCTTGCAAACTTTCATACAATAGCCCTCTTGCCATTTTGGCTAATCTTCTGAAGTCATTATGATGCAACAGCTACAGAGACACGTGGAAGCACGAGGCCTGCTGGATTCTCAATGGGTGCTATGTGTTATTTCTGCTTTTTGTAGATCGCTAACAAAAAGACCCATTTTTTTCGGCCGCAAAAAGCAAAAACATCACATTGCTTTGCCCCCCACCCTCTCAGGCAACATGTGTTTGATGTGGGGGGGGGAGGTTCACTCCCGAACCCCTATTCCTCAACCCCCGCCACCTTCCACCCCATCCAAGAATTCCCCGGACCCAAAAACACACAAACACGCAACACACACACAAACACACATGCACACAAACACTTATCTGTTCTCCAGCGATGGCTCTACCTGGTCCTGGCGTGTCTGTCAGCCCCTGCGCGCACTGGTATGTGGCAGGGGGATCACAGTTCGATTTAGAAAGACCACTGTGTGTGGTCACAGAGCGGTCGATAGAAAAAGACATTTTGACTTGATACCTCTCAAAGAGCAGGATTTTGACCCACTCACAGCACTCAGTCAGTTGTGGGTTTTATTGCTGACAATATTGTGAGCTGATGGACACAGACACTCTAGGGGGCCTGTATTTTCTGGCCTAGTCTGCGACCTTCGACACCTGCAATCCTTTTTTCCCTGTCCTTCTCCATGGACTGAGAATAAGGAACACTGCCTTAGATTGCTTCAGTTTATTTCAAAAGGAGTCGAGACAAGGCATCTCTTTCACCTTATGTGACGCTTCCCGATTGCTTGTCTGCCTTGTACCATCAGGGTCCTTCTTGCTCCCCTACATTTCAACATATATACCTGTGCCCAATGTCACATCATCATTGTGATAAATCATCTTAAACCTTATACCTATGCTAATACACACTGATTCTGCTGAGGCTAGACATAGATTTAGAGGACATAGCCATGAAATGTATGTATGTTGGGTTTAGATGGATCTCAATAGGCTTACATTTAACTAAGCCAAAAAAGCGATAGGAAGAACGAGACGCACAAGTGTAGATGTGAAAGTTAATCCTAGACCTCCTTTTGGGAGATTGCTTGAGCCCTGTGAAGGAAGTACGACATCTAGGAATCATTGTTTTTACCAAACGTTTTCTTCACCAGAAGTAAATTCTGCAAATGTTATATCTGTTCCCATTTCTGCACTGAGTAGCTCCTGTCAGTGCTTTTACTGGAACTCGTTACGTAGGGCTTCCAAAGACATCCCTCTTTTGTCCTCTACTGATACAGGTTTCTGTGGTTGTCTCCAGCTGGAATAGAGTCCATGTGACCCATATGCTCACGAGCCTACATTGACTCCTGGAAGCAAGCTGGATTCTTTCTTTAATCAGGTGATTTGGTCCTTCGGTTATGATGATCGGAAAGACCCCTAACTTCATCTTGGTCAAAACCCCTATCAGGAATCTGTGATCCGCTAACATGTGCAAGAGTTGGGGGTAGAGTCTTCTATGTGCCGGCAGCATTACTTTGGATCTCATTCCATAATAATGTATTGCTTAGATGACCACCTGAAGTGTCAATCCTGCATTAATCACTAGGGATTAGCATAATTTTCTGCATTGCCAGGTTCTCACTTTTTCCATCTTCTTTAGTGCAAAGGTACCCACCTGGTCATCGAGGGCTCTACAAACTGGTCTGGTTTATATTACAAGACATAATATTAGAACATGGACTACTCAAGTGGTACAGGAAATGTATACAATGGTCCAGCCATGACGTGCTCGCCATGAACCTTGATTCAAATATTTGAAATACTGGTTAGAATTAGTCAAGCTGCAAAACAGCCAATTCAAAATTTAGAAACTACATTTATAATCCCAGATTTACTGTATTTGATTTCTCATTTTAATTTGTTTTATCTGCATGCACTATTGGTTCAAATCAGATTCTAGTCGATTTGACAGAACATAGGACTAATGGAAGAATTATATTACATGAAATAATATCCAATCAAAATTAAAACAATATCAAACCAAAAAGAATAATTTGTCCATTCCCTCTCTTGAAAATTCCGGTTGACCACTTACCAATGATGTCTATGGGATCCAATTCCAGGCACATACTTTCTGGACTTTGACTGCACTGTCGGAATACAATTCTAGTTACTACCAGTTGCTTCTTAAAACCAGTTCTTGGTGTCTATTGGAAATCATTGCTTTCAGCAAATATTTTTGTTTAGCCACTAGAATTCCTGTATTTAGGTGTTAGCTTATAACGATGTGTTGATTAAAGCTCACATGCCTCAAACAACACACGTAGAAACAATTTGTGATTGGTGAACTGGAATGGTAATCTGTGCTGTCTTTCGCTAACAGCCGGTATCTGAAATAGAATGATTTGTAAAATATTGCAGACTCCTGAAGAAGACTGACTTTCTCTATGTTTACTGCTAAATATCTTAAGGTTTCCAACATTTCATTCTTGAAAAACATTCAGATTGTGTGTGTTGCCTTGGAAACTCAACTGGATTTTCCATACAAAAGACCATTACTTAAACATTTAGCATTTGAGGAGTTCCACAGCATTCCAAGAAATGAGAGAAGTGGAAAGTAAATGTCATAACTATAATTACACCTTGAAATTGAACCACATTTTGTTTGATCCCCTCATGTGATGAAAACTTGAATTAACAAACTAGATATTAAACTGCTCTGAGAGCATTGTTTTGATAATACTTTCACCTCATGGACTAAAACAAACTCATTGATGTGCAAAATACAGTCAAGGTTTTCTTCCAGTTTTCCCACTCACCAGTGAAGGTGAGTAGGAAAACTGGAAGAAAACCTTGACTGTATTGTTCACATCAATGAGTTTGTTTTAGTCAATCCTTGAGTATCATTATACTAAATTAGCACTCAGAAGCTAATGTCGCTCAGCCTTCCAGCCAATCGGGGAGCTCAGATTGCTGACTTTACTGTATGGCACAGGTCTGCATTGTAATTCTCCTGATGAGCGTAATGTGGCCATATTTCCACCTGGGCTTATGCCTGCCTTGGCCCCAGCTACTCCAGATGTGACCACTACCCCCACTTCTTCCATTCACTACGTATTTACCTGTCACACACTCTCTGCACTGAAGCTCCCATCTTTCCTCAAGCCCATCCTCAATGGCTGCCATGGAAAAGAAGCAGTTCCCTCCTCCCTTTTCCACAGTGGCCATTTTGTATTGCAATTATTTAACTTGTGAAATGGTCACTATGTAATTTTACAACTTTAAAAAGGTTATCATCCCCTAAAACATGCAATGGAGCTTATAGCTAAACTCCCGATGATGTGAGGTTTTGCCATGCGTTAGCAGCACCGGGGGCCCACATCAAGATCCTCACTTCGCTCAGGCCTGAATTTGAGCGCTGGGCCTTTTCTAGCTGGTGAAGCCCTTTATGATGGGGGTGTTACCTTAAATATGTCAATTTCATTACACTGATAGCCTAAAACAAGCCTGATCATTGAACGTCTTTGAGAGATATTGAACTTTGTTTAATAACATGATATAGAAGGTGGTGCGTTCTTCAGATTATGAAATTAACCTTTTGTTAAATACGAAATCTAACAAATGGGCTTTTGCCAGCAGAAATGTAGAAACCCCAGGTCATTATTGTACTTAATTCTTAGATGCAATTCCATGAAGACGGGCTGCGGTGAGAATGTGTTGTGTACATGATCATAGACATTGTATTTTCTTTATGCACATCCTGAACTCAGTTTCAGGTCAACTGCCCTATATCTGCTCTCATACCACAAAAGCAACCACTTCCTAGGGACCACCACAACACGCCTAAAACTAATACTAAACCAAGTCCAATCTCCAAACCCACTATCATAACCACTATGATAGTAGACACCTCTATACTAAAACCTCCAACCACCCTTCAAGGTACCCTCATAAATGTTGGCTCTCTGGGAGCCCATGCCATGGAAATGCACAACCTCATTGCAGAATCAAAGATTGATATACTTGTAATCACAGAATCATGGCTTCACTAAGCCTCTGGCCCTCTCCTCACCATCGCCATCCCACCAGACTACACCATCCTCAGAACAGACAGGTCCCACTAACAAGGAGGTGGTGTGGCCATCATCGCCAAGTCTAAACTCCAACTAAGACCTTGCACCATTGAAAACATTGCAGGGTACGAAATATTTCTTGACAAATTTCCCATAAATGACAAAACAACTATCAATATAGTAGTGATCTATAGATCTCCGAACTCCAGCGGCCACCCCGAAACAGATATCCTGCTACTATTAGCGCCTCTCATCAAGCCCAACACCAAATGCATCATCTTGGGAGATCTGAACCTAGGATTTAATGATATCCTTGACATTAAAGCAGAAGCACTACACTCCGCCCTGAAGGATATTCAATTTACCCAACTAGTGA
Organism: Ambystoma mexicanum; assembly: GCF_040938575.1. Taxonomy (NCBI): domain Eukaryota; kingdom Metazoa; phylum Chordata; class Amphibia; order Caudata; family Ambystomatidae; genus Ambystoma; species Ambystoma mexicanum. Next base: position 151,226,112 of record NC_090931.1, read on the forward strand.
ATGCCCCTACCCACATCAAAGGAAGAACCTTTGATTGGATCCTCTCGCTCAACACAGACATTTCCGTCGACTCTATTTCTCCTCTAGACTGGACAGACCATCATAACATCATGTTCGCCATTAAAGCCTTTGAACCCCCACCAACCAATCCCAAAACCACCAATTTGCATGCATCCAGAAATCCCTGCAAACTCACATCTGAAAATGTAGTGCCTCTGCTCTCCAAAGCATTAGATACTGTGTTGATTACCAATGACAACCCTTGCCTACTAGCTGATGCTTACCACAACTGCCTCACGTCGACCATCAATGCCGTAGCACCTCTTACCACCACAACTAAACGTTCCGACAAACGATCCTGCTTCTGGTTCATTTATGATCTTGTCACACTCAGGAGAACCAAACGTGCCCTCAAACACACCTTCAGAAAACACCACACAACAGAAACCAAAAAAGCCTACCAGGAGGAAAATAAAACCTACAAAACAGCCATTATCACCCATAAAGCTAATGCCTATAACGCTTGGATCAGTAACACTGTGTATGACTCAAAATAATTATTCTCAATCCTAAAAGAATTGGAAAATCCAGCTCCAGCCTTAAACTCTACCAACACCAATAAAGAGTGGTGTACCACCATCCAAAAACGCTTTAGCCGCCAAGATTGACCTACTCCAAAACAAAATTACAACCAAAAAACAACTTCTAGCAGACAAACCAGTTTCAGACAAACCCCCACTGACATTGAACGAGAACACTAATGACACTTTCTATTACACTCCTGTCTCAAAAGAATTAGTGTTCAACACCATTGCCAGGCTTAAAGCGTCCAACTGCAAAGGAGATTCCATCCCAGCTAAAGTAGTTAAATCCTGTGCCCACACACTGACACCTATCATAACTAACTTCATTAACGCATCTTTTAGTGCCAAATTGGTTCCAGCCAGCATTCAGGAAGCCAGGGTTACACCCCTCCTATAAAATACCTAGCCTCGACCCTACTGTGCCCACTAATTACAGGACAATAACAACAGTCCCATTCCTACTCAAAATCCTCGACAAAATAGCATACAATCAAATCCACCCACACATGGAACAGAACCTGCTCTTAGCACTAGCCAATCCGGCTACCGTCGCAACCACAGCATGGAAACAGCCCTCCTAGATCTCAAAGTCCAAATGGATTCCATCAGAGACACTGGAAAACTCTGCATAGTCCTCCTTTTGGACTTATCTGCAGTGTTCGATCTTGTAGATCATAACAAACTCTGCTCCACCCTAGCTAACCTAACTTCTCCACTGCCGCTACTACCTGGATTAAATCCTTCCTCACGGAACGAACTTCCAGAGTCTCCATAGGTAAAGAAGCTGCAGGCCCAATTCCAGTCCCCATTGGTGTACCTCAAGGCTCCTGCATTTCACCGACACTATACAACGCATATACCAAGCTTCTCTTCTCAGCGCTAGACAATATGGGTGTCATCTACACGAACTTTGCAGATGACACACAGATCCTCATCCCACTTTGAGGGTACTACACCCAAGATACTCAGACTATCAACAATATTTATGCCATAATTCAAAATTGGATGGCACTAAACAGCCTCTGCCTCAACAATGAGAAGACAGAGATTCTCATTGTGGACCCACAATCCAAAATAAGCTCTCTTCATCCAGACTCCTCTGCCATCAACATAGATGGCACTACAATCCTGGTACTGAAACACGTAAAAACACTAGGAGTCTACTTGTCTGCTAACCTCTCAATGACCAAACACATCAACGCCCTCTCTTCATCCATCTCCTACACCTCTAAACTTATCGCACTCAATTGCCAATTCCTGACCCCCACTAACTGTATCACACTAGCCAGGGCTTTGATCCTTTCAAGGCTTGACTATTGTAATGTACTACTACTCGACACATCTAGCTCAAACATCAATAAATTACAACTCATACAAAATAAAGCCCTTCGAGCTGCCCTAGGAATAAGAAAATCTGACCATATTTCCAAAACCAGAAGAGAACATCACTCAAACCAAGAGTCATATTCAAAACTCTGTGTATCACCTTCAAATGCCTCCATAATAATGCTCCCATCTACCTTAACCATGCAATTGCCAAAAAAGAAATCATCAGATCCTTAAAATCCAACAACCAAGCACTCTTCGCTATATCCTGCTACAAAAATACCAGAGTAGGGGGCAGTAGTTTCCAATATCTAGCCCCGAAACATTGGAATTCCCTATCGTTCACCATCAAAAATGAGGGACCTTTCACAGGCTTCAAAAAACGGTTAAAAACTTGGTTATTTAATCTATGCCACTAATAACTGCTACCATGCTACTAATATTAAAGCATATATTAAAGCATATCAAACACATCACAATTACCAACACATGGCCAAGTAGCTGACCTCTCTCACTAATCGATGTTACAATTCATGATTTCCCCGCAGCTCACATGGCTACGAACAGCCACCTGAATTATTTACAGCCAGCAGCAGAATCCGGCCATAACCAGAGGCCAGAGGTGCCCCCTCATAGGTCCCACGACCCATTAGTTCACCCCAGATTAATGACGCTTGTAAAAGAAGACACCTAAATTTGCACCAACATTGTGTAAAAGCATCCATCAAGACTTCTAACGAGACCCAAAGCCTGAGCAGCTTACCCCATGCCCTGAGACCCGACCCCGTGGCCTATGATTCCCAGTAAACAGGATAACAGCAACCCTGTATTGATGTATCGCCAAAGTACCCCACCTAATGCACATTCCTCCTGTGTTATATTATCTCACTGGACACACTACATTCAGCGCTAATGGGGATACCAGAGAGCCACATCAGCGGGGGCAGGAAGGGGCAAGAAGCGCCAGGAGTGGAGGCAACAGGGTAGACGAGGACTCTCTAAAGGTGGGGGCCGTGCTGCAGCGCACAAGGAGTAATTTCTTAAGATGGCGTTCTGGTTCTTAAAGTGGTTTCCTGGGCCTAGCTTAATACAGTATGTTTAGTCAATGTGTCGTTCAGTGGTCCACCCACCACCTGGGCCCTGGTGGCAGAGGGGCCCCTGATGAGTCATGGACATTACAAGGAGGGGACTGCAGGGGAGGGGGGTCTCTTTGACCTGTCCCCCCATACATTTCCCCCCTTTTGTTACTTAAGTAACGAATACCATAATTCCCCCAACCGCTCACATTCTTTTTCATCAGCCACAACCTCATCGGTTGAAAACCAAAGGATCGAATGCCATTTGATCGACAATCAAATGGTCGAAAAAAATGGTCGATTTTTTTTTTTTTTTTTTTTTTTTTTTATGTGGGGGTTCCCGCCCCAACCTTCCTGTTTTCTTTATTAAAAATATTTTTTAACCAACCAAAACTAAAAAAAATATATAAATAAATACATACAAAATTCGATATTTTTTTTCTGACCATTTCACTGTTGATCAAATGGTCATTCGATCTTTTATTTTCGACCATTTGACTGGACACCCCCTCATCCCACGCCGGGGTGCCCTTTATTGGCATCCAAGCCCTGCACACCCCCCTCAAGCTTTCCCCCTTCTACCATATTCGTCTGGGGTACAAGTTAGATATATACAATCCCTAGTTCCCTCTAAGTCTACCCACACCTCCTCATACCATTCCAGTTCCCGGGGCTCTCTAACTGTTGTGTGCCATAATCTATCTACTATATCCCCATTGCGGTATACCGGTACTATCTGGTATTTAGGCCCCGGCTCTTCACCTGTTTGCACTTGAGCTTCCTGCATAGCTTGCACTGTTGTGCCTCGAGCATTGCCCATTGTCACCATCATCAATGTACCATTTGATACTGCGCCTGCACAGCATCGAAGGCCCATCTGTCACACACAAAAAATTAGAAGTAAAAACACCACTGTGGGCATTAGGAGTTTAACAGTCAATCCCAGCCATGATGGGACCCAGGAGAAGAGGTTATCAAACCACATGCTTGCTTCTGTGCCCCCTTCCGTTTTCATTCTTTCTCCTATGTTGTGCACTGCTGCAATCACGTGGGACAATGTAACATTATCAGCGTCTTTAGAAGGTACGAAAGTGCAACAGCGTGTTATTTGGAGCCCGTGCCTGGATGCTTGGAATGAGTGATGCGAAGAAGGTCTCTGCAGAGCTAAACAATCGATATCTGTCTGGGATCTGCGCCAATAGTTCTGAAGATGCAATGGATATGTAGTTGGATGATCGTCTGTTTCGGGACAGCATTTCCTCCTTGTTGCCAGAGGACAAAACATACATCTGCGGATCTTCTGTGGGTTGTGCCTTATTTTCACGGGGCGCTTCTTGCCCCTTCCTGCCCCCGCTGATGTGGCTCTCTGGTATCACCATTAGTGCGGAATGTAGTGTGGCCAGTGAGCAACTGCCGCTCCATGATTGCGGGAGATGCAAGTATGCCTGGCGGCCACACACCCAGTAGGTGTCCATGAGTGCTGCTGTCCCCTTCCTCATGTCTGGGATGGTGAGAGTCCTGTTGCAGTCTTTGTTTATTCCCATTGCGGTCTTTCCTTCCCCCTGGAAGCATAGTTTATATGTTATTTCTTCCTGCAGTTTGAATGGTTTTTCAATGGCAGTCACCCACGTTAGCTTTGTGATGTGCTCTTTCCAGGTGGGTGTACACGTTCTTTCGATCCACTGCAGCTTTTCAGGTGACACTCCCCGCAGTGCCTCCACTTTGCATGTAACTTCTTTGTCTTTCCATCTGTTGTCTGTGAATAATGTCCCCTTTATTACAAAAAATGGTTCTTTCAGGCATATTACGCCTTCCACTTTCGGGTAGTATGTTTTCTCGTTCTGCAGCATTCTAAAAGTTATTTCGTGTGCCTGAAAGGTGTTCTTAATTCTGCACAGCGTAAGATGAAGGAGACATTGGGCATTTATCAGAGGCAATTCTTTTGGAAGCAACACCTTGGGTGTTCCTGAGGCATGGGGGATAAGTGAGCAGACATAGCAGCTTTCATGTGTTGTTTTTTTAGCAGTCGCGCTCATGTCTGCATATCATTTATTAGTCTGCTGAGGGTGTCTTGGGTTTTCCATCTGATCTAAACCCAGACCATAATACTCGTCATACTTCCTACTTCCCACCTCCCTTTTCCTCCTATTACTTCTAAGATATCTCGCAGCTTCATGGGCGATGCGTGCTCTATACCCCACTTTTCCTACATCCCCGTCTGCCCATTCATCATACAGAGATGCAAGCTTTTCTGCCATCTTTTTGTTCTCTTCAGTTGTTCTATGATGTAAGGTACAGGCTGCTGTACGGGTGGTCACTTGTGTGGGCGGGGTAGTGGGGGTATTATAAAGCCACGATATGACAGAAGGGTTGCGGTCATTTAGACTGAGGGCATTGTAGTTAGAGACATTTGGAAGGGGACTTATGCTAGCATTTATTTCAGCACTGCTTTTCTTAGAATGGTTGGTTGTTTTGGGCGGTTTCGTGTTATACCCCCACACAAGCTGGTATCCGTTCCAAACCAAAAAATCACCTTCTTTTGCATTTTCAGTTGTTATATTTTCATTTGAAATATTACTTCTGTTCCCCCCTCCCCCCTCATTCATCTCGACAGAGATGAATGCTATGAACCAATATGTGCTTACACCAAACATTATCACAAAAAATAATACGATACACACAATCAATCCACATTCATACGAATATCTACAACTTTCTATTATAGCATTTCTATATCTCGTTATTCTATTGCTCTCCGTTGCGGGCTGCCCGTTTTTTGCCATGGTTGTTCCTATTTGAAACATAAAAGTGCATTAAGTATATACATGTAAACATTTTCATGTTGTACAGTCACCACCATACAATTATAATGTGAGATAGAGGGAGAGGGAGGGGATGGGTGCAGAGAGAACGAGAGAGAGAGAGAGAGAGAGAGAGAGAGAGAGAGAGAGACATATTCGTATTCATATTTGATCACTTTTTTCCATTTTTCATTTCAACCATTACTGTTATTTATTTATTTCTTTCTAGTGTCTGTCCATATTAATATACCTGATAAATTTCTTTTTAGTTGCAATTTTATTTTCGTTCCATTTTTCATTTGTTATCGTTTGCTGTTGTCTGCGCCTCCATATCCACTTCCCCCTGAACAATATTGTATGCCCTTCATACGTCTGTTAAATGTATCCAGTACCTCAGCCCTTTAACCTTGACTGCTGTGGGAGTACAAAAAACTACCTCGTATGGGCCATGTAATCTTGGGGCACTCCATCTGCGCACAAAGCTTCTAACATAAATAAAATCCCCTGGCATTAATTGCCCTTGGGGGCTCTGTTCCACAAATGACACAGTTTGGTTTCCCTCTTCTCTTGTCAATGGCGGTGACAATTATCTTGAGATTGCACGCGCTGCTCTAGTCAATTTTTTCAGACAATCAGTAAAACATCTCCTAATATTGTGGTGCTTCTGTGTGCATCTGAGTGTCTACGCAGCGGAGAATGTGCTGTGTGCATTCTTCTCCCCGTCACAATCTCGTGCGGGGACAAGTGGTGGTCCTTACTTGGCTGGTTTCTCAACTCGAATAGTGCTAGGGGTAAGCAATACACCCAGTTCTTTTTGAGTGAGAAGCATAGTTTGGACAATCTTCCTTTCAACAGGCCGTTGATCTTCTCGACAACGCCATTGCTTTGAGGGTGATAAATTGAGCAAAGCTTGTGTTTGATCCCCAATAATGCAGTAACTTCCTTGAACAGTTAATTCACAAAATGAGTGCTATTGTCTGAGCGAATCACGTCGCAAATTCCCCAGTGCGGGAATAGTTCCCTCACTAGGAACTTTGCTGCGCACTTAGCATCTGGACGTGCACATGGACCAGCCTCAACCCAGCTTGAAAATGGACATACAACTACTATCATGTAGCGTGCCCCATTACACCTTTCCCCCATGTCTGCGTAGTCAATATGTAGTTCCCTGAAGGGCCCTCTTGGCTTTGGAATTGTCCCTCTGAGTGTCCGTAATGTCATCCCACAATTGTATAATTGACACGTTGTGCACTCCATTGCTAACCTTGATATATGTTCCTGGAGCCCTGGCACGAACCAATCTTCTTGTATCTCTGCTGCTATGTGTTGTTTGGCATTGTGTGCTGGAAAGTGCAATTGCTGGAACGCTATCTCCATTAACTTAATGGGCATCAACACTTTACCTGTGTTATTTTGGCGCCATAGTAAATCCGTTGCCGACTGGCTGCAACCCCTTTTTTCCCACAATGCCTTTTCTTCATTACTTGCTTCCTCCTGTAACTCTAGTATTTGTGATATGGGCATGGCATTGTACTCTTCTGGTAACTCCTCACTTGCTTGTTGCTGTAACATGTACTCACCTGCTATTTCCTTTTGGAAATATGACGCCTCCTTGGTGGCAGTGTCCGCTGCCGCGTTTCCCAAAGATACAATATCTGTATTGGACGTATGTGCTTGGCACTTGACGATGGCCACCATTGTAGGTTCTTCAAGTGCCTCAATTAATTCCTGTAACAACTCGGCATGTTGTACTGGGGTCCCATCCGCCCTGCGAAACCCTCTCCGCCCCCACCGGGCCAGACCACCGTGTACTGTTGTAGTCATGTATGCTGAATCTGTGTATATCGTGACTATGCATTCCTTGGCTGCACGTAAGGCTTCAATTAAGGCGACAAGTTCTGCTGCTTGTGCGGAAAAGTGTGATGGTAGGCGATATTGTACTAGCACTTCATACTCACCTTCCTCTATTCTCACCACCGCCATTCCTACATGTTTTTCACCTGTATCCATGTCAATTGATACTGATCCATCTACAAAGTACACTTCTACTTCTGTTAGGGCATTTTCACTTACCACCTGGCCCTCACCCTCTTCTCCTGTGTATGTTGCACAATCGTGTTTTTGCATGTCTTCTACTGTACACGGCTCTGTGATAAATGTCACTGGATTTACTGTTCTACACCTCACTATGTGTATGTTGGCGCTGGATAATATTATCTCCTACGCTGTTGCTCGCTGTGTTGTTAGTGTGCTTTTTGATCTTTCCAGTATCGCAAAAAGGGAGTGTTCCACATATAATGTAACGGAGCATCCCATTACCATGGTGCCACTTTTCTCAATGGCGAACGCGGCGGCAGCGAGAGACAGTTAGCACGCAAAGAGTCCTTGCATAACTGTGTCTAGTGTGCCAGTGTAGTAAGCCAATGGCTTGTGTCCCATGGATGTCTTTTGTGTCAGAACAGCTGTCATTAGTGTTCCCTTGCAGTGGGAAAACAGGTAAAATTTGCGCTCATAGTCTGGGTTGGCGAGCACTGGAGCGCTTGAAATTAGTTGTTTGAGTGATGCAAATGAGTCACTCATCTCTTTTGACCATTTTATTTCTTTATTCTCCTGCTGGGCCTCTTTGAGTGCTTGTAGTAAAGGTCTTGTGTATTCTGCGTAGTCTAGTATCCATGCTCTGCAATAGTTGCACATTCCTAAAAATGTCTGCATTTCTTTTTGCGTTTTTGGCTCTTTTACTGCTGTGATTGCTTCTACTCTGTCTGGTATTATCTTTTTGCCATCCTTTGATATCAGCTGGCCCAGGTATAATACTTCTTGTTGGCAGTATTGCAGTTTCCCTTTATCCACTTTGTACCCCTTGTGGGCTAACAGTGTTAGGAGTGTAACTGAGTCCTTCCTGCACTCTTCCTCATTCTGTGCGCATATGAGCAAGTCATCCACGTACTCAATCATTGTACTCTCAGCTGTCAAATTTCCCAAGTCTTCATGGAGCATACAATTGAATGTACTGGGGCTCTCCCAGTAGCCCTGTGGTAACCTGCAATGCTCATATATTTTCCCCCCTAGTGTAAATGCTGTCAAGTATCTGCTCTCTTCTGCCAGGGGAATGGAGAAAAATGCATTTTTCAAATCCACTACTGTGAAGTTCGATGCGTTCTTTGGGATACTGCAAAGTATTGAAGCAGGGTTCGGGACTAGGAGAAACTCTTTTTGTATGACATCATTTAGTGGGCATAGGTCCTGGATCATCCTCCATGCCCCTCCCTTTGCTTTTTTGTTCGGGTAAATGCACGTATTACATGGGGAATTTGAGGGTACTATTATTCCCTGGGCCAATAAGGCACTTATCGTTTCTTTTATCCCTTCCTCAGCTTCACGAGACAATGGGTACTGTTTGACTCGGGGCAATATTGCTCCTGGTTTTATTTTTATCGTGACTGGGGTAACTCTGTGCAACAACCCTACATCATGGGGACCTGTAGTCCACAATTTGCTTGGCACTAATGTCATGTCATCATCAAAGAACGAAGGTGGTGCTCCCACCACAGCCATTAACTGTACAGGCACTTGTCTCGTTTGTATCAATATATCACATGATATTGCTATTTCCATTATTATTTCTCAGTCACTTTCTGAGTCTGAGAAGAGAACCTCATCTGATAGATCACGTAAGGCAATGTCAGCATTGATGCACAACACAGTACGCCATTCACACCCGTCTATGTCCATACCAATTACTGCAATTCTTTTGGCTGATATCTGTACTGTGTGCAAATCCAGAGATATCACTGACCCCGGTGTAATGTCTGTACGTACTATTGGGCGGAAGGTGAATTCTGCTGGTACCCTCCATTCTAACATTTTCAGCTCAGGTACTACTCATGCTAGAGTTTTCAACCCTTCAATGAACACACTTTCATCTACCGGGATGCCACGTATCTCTTGTGCTGTTGCCCGCGCATGTACCACTAGCATTACACGCAGCGGGCATATTCCTGGGGTTGAGCAAACTATCCCTCTTTCTGTGAAGGAAATAGTCATATTGAGCTTGCTGAGAAGGTCCCTTCCGAGCAAGTTTATTGGGGAATGTTCATAATACAGTAGGGGTGTCCTCACTGTCTTACCCCCCACGGTCACATCCAACTCTTCTGTGTAAGGAACTTCGATGACAGCCCCAGAGAACCCCTGCGTCTCCAACCTACGGTTAGAAAGCGGAAACCAACCCCCACGTATGCATGACTTTTCGGCTCCCGAATCCACCATAAATATGAACTGCTTGTCTCCTATCTGCGCCCCCACTAATGGTTCCTCCGCTGCATTGTAGGTGGTAGATAGGATGGGACACGCAAATGTTCCCTGTGGGCTGTCCTATGCTGGCTGCCTTATTGTTCCCCCCTGACTAAAAACATTGCCTGACACAACCGCCAAACCGCTGTAGGGGTTTGGGGCAGGTGCCCCGTTCGCAACTGTGGCGAAGGGGTTTCCTGGTGTGTAGTGCATAGATTCGTCGTTCTGTGGGTGACCCTGTGTTCTGCTGTGTTGGACGTGTCTTTGGTCCACATACCCTTGCTCCTCTGGCCTCTGTTGTCTCCCGATTGGGAGGCCGTATGGGCTCCCTGGGTGGGGGTTACCGTATTGCTCCACATCTTGAAAACCGTTGTTTGGTCTGTTTCTACATTCTCGTGAGAAGTGCCCCCACCTCCCGCAAATCCAGCAGCTCCCTTGTGCACCTGTGGGGCCTTGCCCCACATATCCTCCATTACCACCGTACACCTGCCCCCCTCCTCTGCGACCCCTGTACCCACCTCGTCCCCCGCGAGGGGCCCAATCCTGCCACTGCGGACCTCCGTACTGCTCCTGTCCGTTCCACTGTGGTTGTCCCGCTGCGGCCCAATTTGCTGCCATCCTCCCCTGTATTGCTACTAGCCCCTCCTCCTCCTCTTCTCCCTCCCTGCTATGTGGGAGCGCCGCTACTGCTGCAGCGATGTTCACCAGTTTCGTTTGTACTAACTTGGCTTCATCTGCCAATCTTTTTTGTGCTATTTCTTTTTCGCGTTCCTTTATTCGTTTGCAGTGGTGTACTATTATACTCTGTATTTCGGGACACCCCTTCGCTTCCATTCCTGCAATTTTGTCAAGTGCTTTTTGTACCTCTTTTGGCAATCCTCTCTTTATTATGAAATAAAATAATGATGTTGATTGGTACCAGGGCGTGCCCGTTTCCGCTCTCCACATCTCATGTACCCGAAAAATGTAATCCATAGCATCCTCCCCCTCGTTCGTTGTGCATTGCATAACCGACTGTAAGTCTGGTGTGTCTGGAAAGGTTTCTCTTAATGCATCCCACACTCGTGCTCGTACTGTGTTAAAGGAAGCACCATCATGACGGTCACAATCTAATGTTATCCCCGGAAAACCGGCTTTTATCCACACTCTATCTGCTTGGTCCCCAACCGCTGATACTAGTAGGCTTTTTACATCCCCTACCGCCAGTGGGAGCCCCGCTGTGTGTTTCTCGAATGCATATATCCACTTACTTGCCCTTCCGGACAGTGGTGGTAATAGTTTTAACAGATTGGCCTTATCCATTTGAGCCCAGGGTATGTAGTTTGGTCTCCCTCCTCCCCTGTGTATCAATGGGAGTTGTAACTTCCTCTTTGTTGCCTTGCTTGTACTCACTTTCGTTCCCTTCCTTCCTAGCGGGGCCATTCTCCCTAGCCTGTTTCTTAGTCGCCCAGTCCATTCCTCATCCATTGTTCTCCCCAGATGTGCGCTATCCATTCTCCCACTCTCTCCTCCCATTGCCCCACTTAATCTCCCACCTTCTTCTTCATCGTCTTCCACGTCACACCACAAGTCCTCTCTTCCCCCTGTAACCAAAAGCTCCTCATCTGAATGCTCGCTTGCCCCGTCTATTTCTATTATTCGCGTGGGCTCTTCTTGTATTCTGAACAATATTTCTCCCTTCCTCCACCCCTCCTCATTCGTCCTGTCATTGTTTTGTTCCCTTGGTGTTTGCTCTAGTCGGGCAGCGTTCGTCCCACTTTGCTTGCAGATATTTTTAATTCTAGATAATTCATCTCTTGCTAATGAGAGCCTTTAATCTAGATCCTCTGTTAACTTCTCTATATCTACTGTGGGTGTACATATCTGTCCACGCTGTCTATGACCCTCATATGGCGGGGGTGCAGTCGGGCCATGTGTTGTTGTAGCTTGAGTTGGGGGCACATATGTGGGGTCACTATACCCTTCTGCGGGCACAGGTTTATTAAGTATAGGGTACAACCGTGTCACTTCACCTGGTTTTTCTTCCTCAGTCAGTTCTTTATCGCCTTTGGGTATCAGTAACGGGTTGTCTGTGGTGGATGGCAAATTGGTAATCGGCTCTGTCTTTTTGATGGGAGGCACCTCTTCAAACAATCGCCAGAGATCTAATATCTCCCTCCTATTGTGGAACTGTTTCCCCTTATATTTCATGAAAATGCATGTAGCCACCATCTCTAGAACGTTTTTATCAAAAGATCCTCCTTTGGGGCAGACCTTCTCCCTTTAACTCTGTGACCCACTGATCATGGTACTTTCTAATGCATTCAGCGTATCCAGGTAAACTCTTACATATATGAGCCAGGGGTGTCTCTGTCCCCATTGTATGTGGTTGGCTTCTGTAACAATATATGTATAGATATGTATCTCTAAAGTTCTATGCTTTTCTGACACCTTGGCAATAAGGGGGTGTGCGGTTGTGTACTTTATACTAGAAATTACTTAGGGGGCACATACAAGAGCAAACCGCCTTCTGCACACTACCACTATTTCCAGCACAAATATTCAAAAGGAACAACTTAATTCATTGAGCTTACCACCTTATAATGTTTCCTGGTCACACTTACCATGACCACACCATAATCATGCACGTTTTACAATCCACTAAAATCATCATAACATGGCTTAGTGTCAACACATATAATGCATATACAATGATAGTTGTTACCCTGTTGGAAGGTTAACCTTTAATCTCGTTCTCCCCTCCTTTGTTTCACCTAACCTTTCTTTATTTGTTATGAGGTCCCCCTTTTTCACGCAAATCTTTTTGTCTTTACTAAGTATTTTACATATTTCCATTTATAGACCCAGAAAGACAAGACACCTTTATCTTATTCTCCACTTGTTCATATATTCCCAGCACTAGTCAAGATAGCACTATGCGGCGCCGCCTTCTACTGCCTTGCAGAGCTAGGTTCCCGTCTCTTTATCTCTTTTCACCTTTTGATCCTAATGGCCATATGCAAAGAAAAAGGAAAGAAAGTATAGTATTGATTCTATTAATAGATTGTATTATAGTGTATTGTAATAGTGAAGGAAGGCCAGGATTTCAAAAGAGGGAAGCAAGATCCCTCCCCTAAACGGTTTATAGTCATTTGGTCGAAAACAAAAATGTTGAATGTCATAATGTCAACAAAAAAAATGTCTAAAAATAAAGTCGCATTTTTTTTCAACACGTTTTTTTTTCGAAATGGGGGGGTTCCCCCCAACCCCCCTTTTTTATTTATTTTTTATTTTACCCATTTTTTATACTTACCAAACCCAAATAATACATATAAATAAAAAAATAATAGATTCGACTTTTTTTTCGACATTTTTTTTTCGACATTTTTGTCATTCAACTTTTTTATTTCGACATTATGACTGCACACCGTTAATTGTATCATTAAGGGAACGGTGCAGTTTCTCAGCCGCAGATGTGCATGGTTTGCTGTCGAAAAGCTCAGTTGTCAAGTTGCAAAAGTAGCTTCCAAAAGTGATGACACTGAAGCCCTGGTGTGAGCCACCAGAATGTATTCCTGATGGCTCACCCCGTACTATGTCCGCTTCCTGGTCTTGGCAGCACTATAATTGTTTAAGAACATTTGTCCACTTCTCCAACCACGCGTGTAATCTCATTTTGGTGGTCTGTCCAGGAACTTCAGGGGCCTGCAACGTGCTGCTCTCCAAGTATTTGGGACTACGGCTGCAGTGATCCGCCACTATTGACTATGTTGACTGGGGCTGGTGGGAATTGTAATCCAAAACATCTGAAGAGCAAAAGGGTGCAGACCTCTGGGTCGGGGACCTGGAATATGTATACCCCCATGTCTCCTCTAGCTTTCTGCACCCCCTAACCCGACCCTTGGGACTGTCCAGGGCATCCACTGTGGCATGCATGCCATTCAGACGTGTCTCTGACTAGGATGGTCTCTTCTGGAAGCACTTCCACAGCTCTCTCTGAGAGGTGGTGCAAGCAGGTAGTTGAAGGAGTTTCCACTCTGAACGAGTATCATAGGGCTTTTCACAGGTTTGGGAAAACAAAAAGTTTCTTAAACTCCTGCCACAGTCCTTATGCTCTTTTATCTTGACAACAGTCACGCACAATACTGGCGTAGCTTTGCTGAGAATGTTGGGAGGGACATGACATCTAAATGAAAGGGGCTACTGCTAATTGAGTGGGACAAAATGGTGTACCACAAAAGTTGGGGGGGGGGCAAACACCCTTGTCCCCCCCTAAAATTACATCCATGCCGCACATAACTTCAATGTACGTGGTGCAGAAACAACAATGGGTGCACCCTACTCTGGATGTTAGTGTGAATAAGTTGTACTTTTGCAGCAAACTGATCTTTGATCTTTCAGTCTAGCGACACTTCTGTGGTATTGTTTGCCCGATATTATGTAATTACGTCTGAAAGATTGGATTTTTCCCGTGAGGACCTGTCTATGAGAATCACCTAACTGGACACCATGTGGCAAAACTCGCAGCGTACTCCTCGTCGTCCAGAGACATGTGTTCTGGGGCAGAGCATGGATAACCCTTTTTATTTCAAGTTGATGGTGTTGGACTGGATGATGGGGGGGGGAATAAGAGTTTCTTCTAGAGGTCAAGGACGTCAGCCCCCCAGGCAACACAAGAGGTCATGTATTCCCTGTGCATTGCAGCTGAACGCCCCCAGGCAGGAGAAGCCGCTGAGTTGAGCATGACCCACAAAGTGGCCGTCTCGGAGCTGGATTTCAAGTTTCATCAGGACATCCCTCAGCCCACCCCTACTTCAGTTTCATGATGCGACAGCTGAAAAGGGCAATTTGCCACAGTCCCCCAACAAGGGCTTGATGTCACTATTTGATAGGGTGATCAGATGTCCCGGTTTTCCTGAGACAGTCCCAGGAAATCACCCTCCGTCCCGAGATTGGAAGGGTGGGTGGCTACAGTCCCGTTTTTTGCCGAGGACCCGATTTTGAAATCCCGAAATCTGGCCCGGCGCAACTCTTCCTGCATGTGAATGGGGGCGTGAATGCTTTTCATGCCCCTATTTCCTTGCCCTTCCTGGCTGCTCTCTTCCAATTAAAGGAGTATGCCTGTGAGCACATCCTCCGCCCACCTCCCCGCAACATGCCAGCGAAATAGAAGTAGGACTACCGTTGTATTTGTGTTTACTTTAGTCCTACTTCTATGTCTATGGCCTGCCTCATTGTTTTTTTTTTTTTTTTAAGTCTGGTCACCCTACTATTTGTACAAGCAGAAAGGCTGATATGCAAATGTATTATCCAATCTCTTCCTCGTGGCATGTTCAACCAGGCAGGTGGTCTGAAAGGAACTAGTAGGGGCAAGATTTTCTAATTTTGCACGTGTTCATAATTGAGCAGGAGCATTAGCACATATGTTGCTGCTTACGGAAGACGAAATGGAGCAGACAAGTTTTGTCCCAATTTGTATTATCTAAAACAAAATGTCATTTGAACAACAATTAAGTAGGCTGTTTTATGTTTGCTGCGTATAATAAAATGTGTTTACTACATTTCTTTCAATGTTGTGTATTTTGTACTTTTTGGTTTGGGTGGAGAAGAGGCCTGACCACCCGTTGGCATCTCTGCGCACAACTGAACACCGCTGCAGTAGCGAGAAGAGAGGAGGAACGAGAACAGAAGAGTGTTCACTTTTCCTGTAAATGGGTAAACACGGATCGGATATTTTCAGGTAGTTTATTCCAGAGTTTGGCTGCCATGACAGCGCACGATCTTCCCACTGCTGTGGAGTGTCTATACCAGGAGATAGCGATTGTAAATCTCCCGATAGCTCTCTGTCGGCGAGAGGAAGGGTGTCCTTGTAGCCTCTCTTTTAAGTAATCAGATGATCAATATACTGATGCTTGATGGTTATTCCAGATTGTGTTGGTATCCACTGCAATTTACGACGAACAGGGTCACCATGAGCTTCCCTGGCAGCGGGCAAAACTATAAGAACGGCCACATTTTGAAGAACATACATCCTCTGTAGAGTTTTTTCTGTAGCTTCAGCATACAAAGTGTTCCAATAATATAACGTGGAAGCAGTATTGGCACATTGCTCTGCAGATAAAAGAGGTTTCATTTGCTGTAATAGTATGCAGGAATGGTAGCATGGGTGTGATTAGCTTAGTTTTGGAATACAGCACCCAATTCCATCAGTAGGTTATGCACATGTTTAAAACAGGATTAAACGATATAGGAGAGAGACGCGAACCTCGAGGAATCCCCAAATCAACCTGTGATGCACTAGATGGGAAATTGTCAATTTTGACTCCAGGTGTTCTATTTTCCAGAAACTCGTAAACCCATTCAATAGATGCTGTGGATCCTCGTGTGGTTTATTTTATTCTCCGTAATAATGAAGTGTGGTCTCGTGTATCAAAGGCTGCAGCAAACATAGGGCAAAAAACAGCCTTTTTGCCCTTGTGAATTTATTTTTTAATACTAAAGATTTGGGAAAAAGCTGTGTTAGGGAGAATTCTCAGAAATGTGCTAATTCCCTTCTACCTTAGAGACCCCCAGCTCTTTTGCTGGACTTTAGGACTTTTAATTTCTGTCCTGGAGAAAGTGACCTTTTTCCCACTCTCTCATGTTATTTAATGTGATTTTGAACTCTGTGTTTCTTTTGGTTATGGAGGCATTGTCTTTTACATTGAGTCACACAGCACCTTCAGTGCAGTGGCACAGGGCAGTCTTTCAGATTTCTCAAAGGTTTAAATACCTTCTCTTGGTGAAACTACTGTTTCCAAGAGCAGTGAAGTGAAATTGACTTTACTTACATTTTGTAACTTTCTACACCCAGCCCACACTATCGTACCATAGGGTGCTGGAGGGGTTGCTTAGGTCCCCTTTGTCTAGTTTCTCATGTAACATTTTTATGTTACCCTTTCTGCAATTTATGGCTGGATGAGTGGTTTACTTTGTACTAACATTGTGTGTTTTTACCGCAGGCTGCGTTCGCAGCTGCAGTAAGGCACCCATGGGTGCCCATTTTGTCAAAATGGCCCCAGACTATTTTTTCACCATTTCGTCTCAGAAAGGTCCTTCTTGAGATATACTCTGCGTGCCAAACCAGGCTTGGTCCCTTTGTTAATTTTGCCTTTGGTGGGATTCACGAGTGAAACCCACCTTTGGCTCCAGTATGTCTGGCAGGGGCAGGAAGTGAGGGAGGTACTTGAAACTCCCTGTGCTTAATCCCCTTGGTTACAGGAATGAACCCAAAGGTGATTGGCCAGCTGGCTGTCCGGCAAGCACAGCTACCCTGCTGTGTGATTGACAGCTATGCTGGAATGAATGGGCGAAACCTGCATTAAAGGCGAGGCTTTTGGCTTGGAAAGCAGAGTCGACCACTGGACGACGGAATCCGAAGAAGACTTGGAAAAGACACCTGCTGCAACTCCTGGACCATTGGTTTGCTCCGTGAAGCCCTGCTGCTGTGCTGAAGCTCCGAATTCGTTTTGACTAGAGAGGCCTTGCCAGGACGACTTCTCTCTTTGGGTTGGTGGGACCAATCAACTCCAAAGTGAACTCGTTTCAACATCCTCTGGCGAGCTGTACTTCCACTGCTGCTTCTGGAACCGAAGTGCCAGGGATAGGAACACCAAATCGAGTGGATCACTTTTAAGTCAGACCAGAGCGCCAGGAAGATCCTGTGGACTTCTCTGAAGCAGGACTGACCAAGCCTGAGCCACCTCAACAGAGTGCTGGACAGCAGATGTGAGGAAAGACTAAAGTGGTATGCGAGAACCGCAGTGTTGCTATTTGCTGTCAGCCATAAGGAGTTGAAACCGCGAAGTGCAGCTGAATTGAAGTTTGCCCTTTGCTGCCGCTGACCTTCCCATTGCAGTGCAGGTGTCCCCAGACGTCCTCCCTCTTGTCCCCACGACTGAGGCCCAGGAACACCAGCATCTACAGAGCTGTACAGGAACAGAAACCAGCTGGAACCATTTCTTCTAACCAAAGGTACTGTAAACCTAAGAGGACTTGCCTCTTGTTGTGTAGCCTTACTTGTTCTCAGTTGAGACTTGTCTTGGTTCCCCTTGCAGAGTTGCTTACAGCTTTGCCCCTCACAAGCCTCACAGCTTGTGGCCCTTCAAGTGAATCTTATTTCTATAAACTTTTCTAAAACATTGTGCAAGACTTTTACTTACCTGCAAAGAAGCTCTTCAGCTCCCCTAGACTTTGCTGAACTAACATTGGCTATCCTGGCTCCCTGAGAGACTTTTCTTACACTTGACTCTGTGCCTTTACCTTTCTCCCAGGAAAGGGTTACATTTACTTGATACTGCAAGGTTTCAAACGTGCTTACCTGTTTATGAATATGTGTTAACCTTTGTTTTATTCTCATATCTAACCTTTGCACCAAACTCAGTAATGCTCTAAATATACTGGTGATAAATCAATGTCCACAGTGTCCTAGCTATTTAAGTCACCTGAGCGTGTAGGAAGCGTCTGTGTGCCATCCCCAATGGGTATCATCTGATCTAGAGAAACAGAGTGTGCTTTGTAGTGTATTATAATTATTACATATTTGCTCCCTTCTGAAGAAGGCTTATATAACTGACTCTTAAATAAACGAATAATTGTTTAATCAGGAAACCTTGAGTGTAAGTGTTTATTTGAATAACTGTCACTGTGAAACTCTGTGTTACAACCCTACTGCTCACATTGACCCCTTTTGAGATAAGCCTAGCTGCTCAGCCACACTAACAACCTGTGTAGTACAAACGTATACCAAAGGAGGGGTTCCTATTGCCAGGAGGAGGTCAAGGTTGCTGTAGTCTTCCAAAGGATACTGCACACAATCTTGCCTAACAAGCTATTTCCTACATTCACTATTTTTCAAGAACCATCATTGGTGCTAAATTCAGTTGCTTTATTTTTGTTGCACCAGAAAGGCACCGTTCTAGTACCCTGGCTCTTTATAATCTCTTTTGGAAATGTAACAAAGACCTTTCTGAAATCCTGATGCATCCTACGGAATTTAGGGGCTGATTCATGGAATTTGTGTGCCGAAAAACGGGGATGTGTGTGCCATTTTGCCCGCAAATCCCTGTTTAACAAATGTTAAAGTTAAATGTTAAAATGGGGATTTGCGGGCAGAATGGCACACAAATCCCTGTTTTTCGACACACAAATTCCATGAATCATCCCCTGAGTCCTTTCCAACAAAAAAAATAGACTAAAGTATCTTGCTCCTTTTCTTAAGAACCGTGGCTTTTGGCAGTGCCGCATGACTTTCTACTTCCCCACCTCTACAGCACCGAGGATAGGAGCCCCAACCCTCAGCACCGAAGGAGATCTGCCATGCAGAACGTAGCTGAAGCACCCCATTGACGTGGACCCCCCCTTGATGCCCACTGACCTCCAGGTCCTGCCACTGTGCAACCATCCAGCACCCCACTTTCACCCTGGGCAGCCCGGGTTACTCGCCTGCATCTGCGCCGACATCTGATAAGGAAAACAAAATGTTGGGCGTGATGCGGCGCCAAAACTAGGCTCGGTGTCCTCATGGTTGCTAAGCAACCTTTGTTCATTAATTGCCCTGCATCCGCCGGCAGGCAGAAGAGCCAGCCTCATCAAAGGCCATCTAAGGCCCTGTTTGCCCCGGTTTGCCCCTGTTCGCCCCTGTTCGCCGCTGGACGGTGCATGACGACCATTATTGAACTTCTATCCCGGACTATATGTATACTGTAAGTACTAATACAGGGACCGCAGACCCTGCACATTGCAAACGCTACCATTTGAATGTGCTACCTCTACTCACGTGCTCGTTTACACTTTGCCTATCAGCCACAAATAAGCCCACTTGCCTAGAATCACACCAACAAACGGTTATTTACTATGATACAACTGTAAACGTTATACTTATGACCTCTTACCATTGCACACGCTCAGTGCCATTGCATGCTCATTGTGCCAAATTCTAGCCATAATCACACTAGCACTGAATTGTATTAAAATGCCTCTGTGGAATTGCTATGTCTTTACTGTCTCTACCAAATGTAATTTGTGATAACCACTCATTAGTCACTTGAAACTGCCTGCCATCCTTGCCCATTGTGAAAACTCACACTGCTTAGAATCACCTACAGCAAACACCAAATTAGTCACCTGCGTGGCATAACCGGACCAACCCAGTGTCAATCACTGAGGACCCTGAAACGTCCATTGCCAGCCACCATGTGGACTCTCTAGGAATCTGTCCTCCACCTTCAGCCCACTACAAAACTGTACAATGTGCCTTAGCCAGAGTCAGACGGCCACCCTACTGTACCTCCTCATACCCTTATTATACCTCACCATTTCTATTGCTGCATTAACCATGTACCCAGCAGAAAATGTACCTTATCCGACCACAGGAAGAAACATCAGGCTTCGAGACAGATTACCCCGTCTCTACGAGCCCATCTGCCATAATAAGATCCCTAATCCTCTTCTGAGATCTACCTCACAACACCCTAAAGCATGCCCCACCCTAACTACACCCTGTAATAACATCGCCCAACCTAAACTTATCCCTATACCAATCCAGGACTCACCTAACACAACCATTCTATCTGGAGCCTTGATCAACGATAGATCCCTAGTGGCCCACGCCACGGAAATAGCAGATACTCTATCCACCAACAACCTCGACCTCCTGGCAATCACCGAATCATGGCTGCATGAGGCAGCAGGCCCAGCACTTTCAATAGCCATCCCTGAAAACTATCAAATAATCAGAATGGAAAGACCCAATAACAGAGGGGGCGGTCTGGCTATCATAGCAAAGATTAATATCGATCTAAGACCATTGGCTCAATAACCCCTCAAATCTTGCGAGCTCCTCACAGCCAAATTGCCAATCTCCAACTGCCGCACCTTAACCATTTACCTAATATATAGGCCACCTGGTCCCATTGGTTCATTCGAGGCAGACCTATCCAGCCTCCTAGCCAACAATACAAAAGAAACCTCTCAAATAATATTACTATGCGACCTGAATCTTGGTTTGAACGACCCTGATGACAAACCAGCACAAGCTATAGCCAACATGCTAGCTGAACATGGCCTAAACCAAAAAGTGCTTACCCCTACCCATAATAAAGGTAGGACCTTGGACTGGATCGCCGCTTTGAACTGCGATACCACCATCACCAAAACCACTCCTCAACACTGGACAGACCACTACCTCATTGACTTCACATTATCACTCAATAAAGAAGTCAGCAAAGAAAAGATCATGGCACCACCACTGCCCACTAGAGCAAAAAAAAAAATATAACTCCTGACAACCTCCTACCACTATTGCTGCCAACCCTTAATGCTCTCCCCGACAACCTAAATCCAGAGTGCCTAGCTGAAAGCTATAACAATGCTATGAAGAAATGACTAGACATCATTGCCCCTTGAAAATTGCAAAAAAGCAAACCACAAGCTCACCTGAATGCCTGGTTCACCCCCCATCTGAAAGAACTAAGAATGCGTAAAAGGAAACTAGAAACTCAATGGTGCAATACCCCCACAGAAGAGAACCAACTGCAAATAATTACAAAAAAGAAATCTTACTCACAAAAAAGTACCTATTTAAAAAAAGAATCAAAAAATCCAGCTCCAATACCAGGGAACTATTCCCTATCCTAAGGGAACTGGAATCCCCCAGACCCATACCAGATAACATAACTAAAGACAAACAGTGGCGCACCAGCGTCCAGAACGTCCTAACCAACAAAATCAAAACCCTCCAAACTAAAATCGCTCTAAAAAAAGACTCCCTAACCACCAACAAATCATCTCCTAGCAATCATGCCAATACCACTAACCCATCTGGACCGAATCCATTCAGATTTGCTAAAATCTCCATCCTAGAAACAGAAAGGGTTATCGCTTCACTCAAACCATCCAACTGCAAAGGCGCCAACTGCCCACCCCAGATAATCAAGGATGCTGCCAGGGACCTAGCCCCCTTTATAACCAAACTGATTAACGCATCCTTCTCCTCCAACACCATACCAAGTAATCTCAAAGAATCATGGGTTCTGCCTCTCCTCAAGAAGCAAACCTTAGACCCTGCTATTCCCACTAATTACAGGCCCATCACCACAGTGACGTTCCTGTTAAAGATAATAGACAGAGTAGCATAACTACAAATCCAGCAATATCTACAAACTCACAAATTCCTAGGTGCCCGCCAATCTGGATCCCGACCACAGCATGGCACTGAGACAGCCTTAATTGATCTTAAAACCCAGATCAATGAGATTAACGACAAAGGAAACACCGCCATGCTACTCCTTCTCGATCTGTCGGCGGCATTCGACTTGGTAGATCATACAGTCCTGTGCGAACACCTGGCCTCGGCTGCCCACTTTTTGAAGGAGGCCATAGCCTGGATCCAATCATTTTTGGACAATCGAACTATGAGAGTCTTCTCCACGCTAGCCTCAGCAGACCCCATCAAAATAACCTGCGGTGTACCCCAGGGCTCCTGCGTCTCCCCAACCTTCTACAACATCTTTACCAAGCCCCTATTTGACAAGTTGGACAGACTGGGTGTCACATACACTAATTACGCAGATGACACCCAGATCCTCATACCCCTTTCGGGCAACTTCGATTCAGAGACGGCCTTGGTAAACATAATATACCTCATCATTCAGGCATGGATGGCCACACACAGCCTATGCCTGAATGATGATAAAACCGAAATCCTGCTCCTCGGTTCCATCGCCAATCTAATAAAACTCAGCTCCAACTACAAGGCATTCAACATTGATGGCAACACCATCACAGTTGCCAAAACAGTGAAAACTCTAGGCGTTCACCTTGATTCAGTCTTGTCACTAAAACAAGTAAACTCACTGGCATCCTCTACCGCCTACACGTGCAAGCTTATCAGGGCAGGTAGAGCATTCCTCTCCCAGGCTAGCTGCATCATCATCGCTAACGCCCTAATACTGTCCAGACTCGACTATTGTAATGCCATGTACCTAGGAGCCAACAAATACATAACCGACAAACTTCAAACAATGCAAAACAACACACTCAGAACAGCCCTTAACTTACCCTCCAAGGAACACATCTCTAACAAAAGAAGAGAACACAAATGGCTTAAAATCTTCAACCGCATCTCACTCAAAATGGCATCACTCACCTTCAAATGCTTAAATAATGCAGCCCCCACCATCTTGCAGCCAGAGTAGTAAAAAGAACTTCCACCCGCCCCACCAGAATGATTAACTCTTACTGCCTTCAGGTACCCAAATTCAGACAAAAGGCGGCAGTAGCTTCCCTGTCATGGCAGCCCAACACTGGAATGCTCTCCCACTCAACATCAGAACAGACCAATCCTACTACAGCTTCAGGCGAAACACTCTCACCTGGTTACGATACAAATATTTCCAATAGGATTTATTTTAACCACTAGTCTGCTGTATGAATTAGACAAATAATGGTGAAGCCATGCTATGTGGAATTGTAAGTAAAACTCTGTAAAATCAGCAAAGTCTGTGTTATGGAAGCAGGACCATGCCCACTACTCTGAGACCATATGGTTGGATCATAGTTTAATCAACATTTCTTTATTCATCTTACAGTTGTAGTCACGTACAACGTCAAGAACCCTCTTCTCCTCCTGGCGTCCCCACTCTCTCTCAACCGTCTTCTTTCACATTAAGGTTCCACATTCTCCATTCTAGATTGCCCCCTGCAGGTGATGCCATCCCTACATCCCTCATGCCAGATGATGAAACCATATCCTAAAAGGGGGTGATGAAAATCTACTTTTTAAACAAATAGTTCTTCAGTCATGAGTCTGGGAGGCCAACCTTTCTTAAAGTTGTGGCGTAATGGATGGAAGGGTTTACCAAGTATGTTCTGGCTGGCTATGGCCCCACCTACCTGAGTGCAAAGATGCGTCTCTGTTTCGTTGTCTGGGCCCGGCTGGTCAGGAGATACTTAAAGGCTGCCTGAACCATCGGATGTGGGTGATCTTGGGCCATTTAAAATGTGTGTAGCTAAATCGGACAAACACTGCCCAGTGCAGGAGAACAAGATCCTCACTCGCTACCATTTTGCCATCATGGAACAAAAGAAAGGAGTCTCTATTTAGGAATTTGTGCTGGCACTCAGGGGGCTAGTCAGCAAGTGCCGTTTTGGGCATTGTAAAGAGGAGCACATCCGTGGCCGGTTAATGATTAGATCCATCAACAACAAAGTGTGGGAGGAGTCCTGGGAAGAAAAGGACCCAACCTTGTACAGAGCCATATTCATTGCCAAAAACATTGAGCACACAGAGCTGCATCAAGGAGTTACATGTAGAGGGGTCCACCAAAGCGCTGGGAGAGGATAGTGCTATCAATATGTTGGATACACAAATGGGTGCTGCCTTGAAGGATGGCTGTGGCAAGAAGCATGGTGAGCAAAAGCACAGGGCCATTAAAGAGGACTCTGGACAAGGCAGAGGCATCAGAGGAGTCTGTTAAGCAGAGTGTCACATTGGCGCTTAGCACCTGATGTTCCTGGGGATGGTGGAGTTGACGCCAGACTGCCTCAGGATCTGTAGATAGTGTGACGTGAGAACCCAACCCTAGACCCACCATAATGCGACTAGGGGATCCTGGATCAGTTCCCCACGCCACAGAACAGCACTTCGCAGATTTATGTGGCACAAAAACAGTGCAAGCACTGACAGGGATGGCTGATATTGATAAGTCCAAGGGTCCGGTCGATTGGATGAGTCCAAAGGTCTTGGTCAGACTGGATGATGGTAGATGCGAAGGTTCAGTAGGTGCAGCAGAAGACAGTAGTCAGATGGCATGGGAGCAACAACAGTAGCCCAAGGAGAATGGAAGCAAGGCAGAACAGGAGGAAGGGAGCAGGCAGCACAAGGAAGTGGCAAGATGGCAGGCTAGAGGAAGGCGGGGAAGGGAGCAGTATCAGGCAAGAAGGGCCAAGGTGAAAGAGGGCAGTGCACAGGGAGCAGGAGCAAGGTTTCATGAAGCAAAGGCAACAAGGAGCGAGGACCAGATTCCAGAGCGAAGCACGAGTACGAGTGCTCATGTTAAGACGCGATGCACTGTGCTTCCACTGACTCATTTATGATGACGGCACCATAACGGGTTCGCAACGAAAGCCACAGTTGCCCAGGGCCTGTAAGACTGCGCATGTGCAGAACAAAGAGCAGGGGAATCCGCGCATGCACGGTGAGCCCACAACAGACCCACCCAGGAACCGCCATTACCCGTACCATAAGGCGGAGAAAACCGCCAATGCAGATAGAGGCGCCAGGACCCTGCCATGGAAGGAGGATGCCAAGGGGCCAACCCCTGTGAGCTAAGTATGGGCGTGCAAGGGGTGCTGCAGAGCGGGTGACAGGAAGAGCCACGTAGCGGGAGGTGCCTAACAGAGCCAAACAAGGATGGACATGGACACCCAGAGGAGAAATATCCATTTGCATATCAGTCTTTGTCCCACCCACATGAGGAGTCCAGCAGCAAAATACTATGGCAATTATCTTCTGAACAAGAGTGCCAACAGCTACCCCAGCCTTGTTATGCCTCATCAAGGAGGTGGCGATGTGCCGCTCTGAGCACAGTGAGCAAGGGGCCCACGTCTGAATGACCCTAGGAAACTAGGTTGCCAAGCAATGAGCGCATAAAAGCTCTGTGCGTGTGTCTCTCATGCCTGGACAGAGCAGTACACGAAGCAGCCTGAGCCGGAAATGAAGCAACTCTATACGCAGAATGGCACGCGTGCGAAAGGCCTCCTCACAATGCCAGTCCCCAACTCCTTTTCAGCCATCGCAAGTACCTCCAATCCTGAGAGCGCCTCATCTTCCGCTGCCCCCTACACCACCACAGCCACGGACGATCCGGCGAGGGTGGGTGCTGGTTGTTGCCTTGCTTGTCACTCATTGCCAGTTGTTATGGAAGCAGCACTGTGTCCGCAGAACTGAGACCACGCGGTAGGATCATACTTGGATCAACATTTCTTTATTCATCTTCCAGTAGTAGTCACACACAATGGCAATTACCCTCTGCTCCTCCTGGCGTCCCCACTCTCTCTCAACCGTCTCCTTTCACATTAATAGTCCACATTCTCCATTCTAGATTGCCCCCTGCAGGTGATGTCATCTCTACATCCCTCATGGCAGATGATGATACCATGTCCTAATAGTGGGTAATAACAATCAACCCTTTAAACAAATAGTTCTTCCGCCATGAGTTTGGGAGGCCCCACCTTTCATAAAGTTCTGTGTCTTTGCACATCATGATACAGGTGTGTGGTAACACGCCAAGCCAAAATCAAAAAACATTTCCCAGGACCTCACAAAAACAGCGATTGATGCTCGTGTGTCTACAAAAAGGTAGCAAAATAGTTCTAAGAATTTAGCTCCCACAAATAAATGCTCATGTAGATTGTGTATAATAGAGACAATTCAAGATCATAGTTACTCAGAATTGGTCATGCTACCAAAACGACGTCTCCAAGAACAAAGTGTAAAGTCATTGAGAAAGTTGCAAAGCACCTCCTAGAATCTGCTGTCTACTCTAGAGTTGCTTATTGTAAATGTGTATGACTCAACTATCTGAAAGAACGGAACAACTTTGGTGTTCATGGAAGGATAACCAGGAGACCACTTGTGGCTAAACACTCAAATTGAAGAGTGTCTACCCAGTCATCAAATGTGGTGTTAAGAATGTATTTTTTTGTATTTCTATTTTTTTTTTATATATAAAGCACCTAACACCTAAGCGCTCTACAAAGAACAATATCGGTACAGTAAAATGTAATACGTGGTACAAGGAGTTTAAAGAACAGAGAACAGATGAGCCTTAAGCTGAGTGTTGAAGAGAGGAAGAGAAGAAATTGAATGCAGCGAGAGAGGGTGAGCGTTCCAGTGTTTGGGGACTAGCAAAGAGAAGGATTGGAAACGGGGCGAGGCACAGGAAGGTCGTGGAACAGATAGAAAAGAAGGGGATTGAGAGCGGAGAGAGCGAGAAGGAACATAGAAGGAAATAAGGGAACAGAGATAAGGAGGAGCAGGACCATGTAGAGATTTAAAAACAATACAAAAAAGAGAAGACGAGCCTCAAAAGAAACCCAGTGAAGATGGCTTCAGGGCGACCTTGATGGTTTGAAACCATGACTTTTGCATTGTATTAGAAGGTTCTAGAGGACAATGTCAGGCCATCCATGGCTGAGCCTGAAGCTGCACTCAAAGTGGGTCATGCAGCAAGACACTGATCCTAAATAACGCAGCAGATTCACACAGGAAATGACCATAGAGGAAGAAATGACCAGACCTAATCCCCATCGAGCTATTGCAGCAGGACCTGAAGGCTGCTGCCCAGGAAGAGGTGGGTGTAGCTCCTCAAGGGGGAAAAGGGCCAATAAATTCTCAAAACCAACCTAAGAGACAGACCAACAGGTACAGGAAATGCTGCTTGAAGTAAACGCTGCTCAAGAGGGTGTCATCAGGCACTGAGTCCAAAAGTTCACACACGTTTTCCCCACATAGATTATGAAGGTGGAAACATTTGCGGATAAATGTTGAATGTATCATGGTTTGTGTAATTTGTTTGATTAGGTAATGTATATTCATTATTAAAATGTGCTTCAAATCGAATAATGTTTAGGTTTGCAACACGGGTGTTGCTAGGTCTGGAAAAGATGTGGGGCTACGCTCATTTTGGGACTGTCGGGACTGGGGGCTAGCTAGCCTTTTTGGTTGTAACCCCTAAGCTTCTATCCAGGGCTACAACCAACAGACCCAGGGCTATAGCCCCCTCAGCCCCACCCCTAGTAACGCCTCTGGTTTGCAATGTACGAAAATCACAAACTTTTTCTCCAGGCCTCAAAGTGTGCACACACCACTCGCGGTTTTTAAGTACGAATTGGTGTGCTGGATGCATGTGTTCAATTGAGTGGCTGAATGACCTTTTAAGCCTGGCTAGTAGCTCACAAATTGACATGTTCCGAATTTGTGGTAAACTAGGGTTTTTCTCCCCCTGCAGGATTTTCAAACTTAGGTGGCCTCTCCACTGTGTACCTGATACCCCTTACTGTGTTCTGAATTTGTGGTAAACGAACGCCTGCTGCTCTCTTCCTATCCACTTGCGCTTGTCCTGTCTTCCCCCACCCACTCCCTACTATTCTATGGTGCTCTCTATCTCACCAATCTTTTCTAACTGCTTCTCCATTGACTATCCTGCTCTCCTCACTAAATCTGGTAGGAAAAAGTTTAAAAAGGACATCCTGGTCTCCAACCCAGGCCTCCCTATCGCTGACACCTACACTAGTGCCTCCTCCAAGGAAACTCTCACTGACATCCTCTTTTTCGTGCCTTCTCCTGACCTATGGACCCTTCATATGGTCTCTGTGCTCTCTCCTTTCTCCTCTTCCCCCATTAATGGTGGCACCCGTTGGGATGTCCTCTTGGCTTCCTTCCACTCCTCTAAGGCCATCATTAATGTCTATGCTAATGGGACCGTCTTGGTCCAAGGCCCTCAGGCCAACCTTCACCTCTTCGATAGACGCTTCTCACGCCTCATCAACTTCCTCTCCTCTCCTGCTGTGCCCCCTCCTCTGTCCTCGACTAACTTGCCTCTTCCCTCCCTCCCCACCCCCTCTCATGCTCCTTCTTCACCTCCGCAGGGCGTACCTCTGATCTGTACCCCTCCCCGGAAGTCCTTCAAAGATGGCAAACTTCTCCACATTGCCACTCTTAACTCTCGCTCTGCCGTCAAACATTCCTCTGATATCTGCCGCCTTCTTGAGGAACTTGACCTTGACGTACTCGGTCTCACTGAGACATGGTTCACGGCCAGCTCTGTCACCAGCTTTGACACACTCCTACCCGACGGTTACAAGATCCTCTCTGTGCCCAGGCCCAACCGTGCGGGGGGAGGTGTGGCCCTTATCTTCCCTGAGTGGATTCCTGCCACTGTTACTCCCATGCAGACCTACTCCTCTTTTGAATGTCTTGTCTGCCGACTCTCTCTCTCTCCTAGCCATTCCCTTACCGTGGCTACTATCTATCGGCCACCTGGTCAAATTTCCTCCTTCCTCTCCGAGTGGGCGGACCTCTCCTCCTCACTCCTGTCCTCAACCACTCAACTCCTCTTTCTAGGAGACTTCAACATCCACCTGGATGCCTCCTGTCCCCCCTCTGGACTCTTTCGCAACCTCTGCGACTCTCTCTCACTCTCTATTCTCCCGTCTGGGCCGACTCATTCTGCAGGGCACACTCTTGATGCCCTGATCTCCTCTGACCTTCCCCTCTCTGCCCCTCTCTCCACTCCTCTCTCCTGGAGCGATCACTTTCTCCTCTCCTCCCACCTCACCCTCCCTACCCCACAGGCAAAGCCACCCCCATCACTGCCACCTTCCTTCTCGGTCATCCGACCCATGAAGCGCGTGTCAGTTGAGGCTTTCGCTGCCACCTTCTTGCCCCCTCCTCCCCCTTCGGCTGACTCCCACCCTGACACAGCCCTCTCCACTCCGCTATATCTGATACTCTTGATATCCTTGCCCCTGTCATGAGAATCCGCCTGAAGCCCAAAGCCAAATGTAACTCCTGGTATGACTCGGATCTCGTCACCCTTAAGCGCAAGTGCAGGGTGGCAGAGAGGAAATGGCGTGCTTCATGTTCATCCTCTGACAAACTGGCCTGTCGCCTGCTCCAAAGGCAATACCGGCTCTCCGTTCTCACCAAAAAGAGAGCCCTTATCCAAGCCCGCATCTCTGCGGCATCTAACAATTCGGCCGAACTCTTTAAAATCTGCAAGGAGCTGGCCAACCCTGCTGCAGTCTCTACCTCTCCTGTCCCCTCCCAGGCCCTCTGCACGGCACTGGCCTCTCACTTCATTTCAAAAACTCAGGACATCCTGTCCTCACTCTCCTCCTATAACCTCCCCCCCTCTATTCCCTGCCCTTCCAACTGGCTCTTCTGCAGCCACCCCTCCTCTCTCCTTCTCTTCCTTTCCCCTTTTTTCTGCTGACGAGGTTTCAAGACAAGTCCGATCTATGAAAGTCTCATCAAAACAGGTCCACCCCTGTTCCTCCAAAACTATCAAGGACCACATTGACTCCTTGGATCCTGCCCTTGCTGACTTCTGCAATCACTCCTTCGCCTCTGGAGTCTTCCCATCCCCTCTCAAGCATTCCCTTGTGCACCCCATTCTTAAGAAACCCTCTTCCGACCCTTCCTGCCCAGCTAACTATCGCCCAATCTCTATCACTCCCTTCCTGGGCAAGCTCCTGGAGAAACTGGCCATCTCCCAGCTTAATCTCCATGCTGAATGTGTTGGTAGTCTTCATGACCATCAGTCTGGCTTCAGAGCTGCCAGAAGCACGGAAACTGCTCTCCTGAACATCCGTGAGGACCTGCTCTCGAACCTTGACTCTAACATTCCATGTGTTCTCATTTTGCTTGATCTCTCTTCTGCCTTTGATACTGTCAACCATACCATCCTGCTCAACCGTCTCCGTGATAACCTCGGTATCACTGGTCAGGCTCTGGCGTGGCTGACCTCTTTCCTCTCAAATCAACCCTCCCAGGTCCAACTGGGGTCTTTCCTCTCTGACATCTCCTTCTCTACCTGTGGTGTCCCCCAGGGATCTAACCTCTCTCCCTGGCTGTTCAACCAGTATCTGGCACTTCTCGCCCACCACATCGCCGCTCTTTGCCCCTACTTTCAGTGCTATGCGGATGATACCCAACTCATTTTCAGGCTACCCTCGGCCTCCTCTTCTCCTTCCCTCATCTCTGACTGTCTTTCTGCTATCCAGGAATGGTGTGCCGCCAACGACCTCTGCCTTAATGCCAGTAAGACTGAGATTCTACTCATCGGCACTCCCACTCCCTCCTTCCCTGCTGCTCTCTGGCCGGCCTCTCTGGGCCCTCTTCCTACTCCTACCTGCAAGGCAAAAAACCTTGGGGTCATCTTCGACTCCACACTCTCCTTCTCTCCTCACATATCCGACGTATCTAAGAAGTCACACTACCAGCTACACCTCCTCAGAGGTATCCTTCCTTTCCTCTCCTTCCCCCAGAAGCTCACTGTCTCTAGAGCCCTGGTTCTCTCTAAGCTGGACTACTGTAACAGCCTCTATCTTAATCTGCCCGCCTCTACTCTCCGCCCTTTGCAACTCATCCAGAACAGGACTGCAAGACTTGTCCTTGGCCTCAAGCCCAGGGACCGTATCTCTCCAGGACTGAAATCTCTACACTGGCTCCCAGTGACTGCGAGGATCAAGTTCAAAACCCTCTGCATTGTCCACAAGGCCGTCTGGGGCCTTGGGCCAAAATACCTTCAACTTTCTCTTCCTAAATATCTTCCTTCTCGAGCTCTTCGCTCATCCGCCTCCAACTCCCTCAGGGTCAGCCGCTTCTCCAAACAACGAGTTGGGGGCAGATCTCTTTCCACTGCAGGGGCCTCCCTCTGGAACAGCCTTCCTACCTCCCTGAAACTTGAGGAGAACCACCTCCGGTTCCGGAAGCACCTCAAAACCTTCCTCTTTGCCTCCGCTTTCTCTCCCCCTCTCCCCTGCTAATACTACTGAAACTGCACTGAATCTGCAACTGGGCCATTCACCGTTCTCGGCCCAGCCACTCTCCCCTGCACTGCCTCCAGGGCAACCCCTGCACTACGGGACTGTGTCTGTATCCATACAGCCCCCCTTCCCAGCACTTGTCTGCACTTACCTCGCACTTGCCACCAGCTGGCCCTTGTTATTTATCCTGTATGCTGTATGCTTATAACCCTGTACTGCACTTTCCCCTCTCCCTTTCCCCCATGCACTTTTCCCTTCCCCTCTACCCTTGCACTTGCGCGATCCGAATGACACCTGGCCTAGTAAGATCGTTGTCTGTCTCCCCTTGTTCCCCCCCCTGCCTCGTCGCGCCTTGAAACACTTGTGTATAGGCGCGTTACAAATGCCTTATCATATCATCATATCATATCATGTGTACTCCTGTTTTCCTAACACTCTATGCCTAAGGCATGAAAGTAGATTAAATATTCATAAAATCCTGCATTAAGAAAATTTAAGAAAATGAATACTGTTGTTTGTAACTTAAAGTAACTTCTTCTGAAGAGGGTTAGGCAATCCGCCTAAAGTGAAATGAACCACACAAATGTAATTTTTCAGTTTAGGGCAGATGGTAATAGACATTTAAACGATCTATGTAGGAAATGATTTCACAAAGGGTCAAACCCCAGTCAGACATCTTCAAAGACATGTTGCTTCGGGACCGCTTCTGGTTGGAGAAGGAGGACTGGTATCGATTATTTTCGTTGGATAGCCTCTAAGAGGTGATGAGTGTTGCTGAAGTGGTTGCTGTTTTTAACTTGGAGTGGGCTCCACCTAGAATGAGCGACAACAAGAGTGCATGTTTGGCTCAGTGCGTGCTTCCTGTGATCCGTCTGCGCTCATGTATGGGCTGAGCTATTCTGCCCTCATAGGTTTCTACGAGATTCCAGCATGTCAGAACATGTTGTTACTTTCCTGCAGGTGCCTTCGTCTTGCATCCGTATAGTCCACGATCGATAATAAGTTGCGAAGCAGTGATGAACCTGACAATTTCCTGATAGACCTCTGATGCGCTCTGCGGTGATAAAGGGGCGATGTGTTGTGCTTGGCCGGCCACGTGGTAGTCCTGGCACACACAGACAATGCATCACAACGTCTGCTAAAAGACTCCTAGAAAGAGTACTTTGAGAGGCACTCAACAACAGCGTGCCAAACACTGGTGCCATGGCTGCACGGGAAGGAACAAAGCACCGATCACCATCCCTTTTGGAATTAGCATGCACTTTTGAACACTTGGGCGATCTGCATTTCGTCGTCTGATAATTAGAAGAGGTGATAGGAGGGTCTTCACTCTTAGCAGAGCAGCCTGGGGGCACTGAGATCTAGTGCAACATTTAGTGGCCAATCTAGGTGAGCAGGGTACAGTGAGTTGAAGTTTAGAATGCATTTTGCATTTGCACTTTGTGTTTATGCAAGCAGCGATTGGTTGCAATGAGTACGTTCTGTCACTCGGCATGCTATGCTAGCTTTCTTGTTGCTACATTGTTTTTTTACTCTACTTCAGGGTTCTGCAACCTTTGGCTTTCCAGGTGTTTTGGACTACAACTCCCATCAGCCATATCCAACCAATCCAATGCTGAGGGGTCGTGGGAATTGTAGTCCAAAACATCTTAAGAGCCACAAGTTGCAGACACCTGCTCTACTTGTTTTTATCAAGGTGCATAACTATTGCTCTCCTTGCTATACTAAATACATGGGTGTATTTTTGTAATAATGTATCCATTATGTAATGCACCTTTGTTTACCATTTTGCTATGACTATACTGATCAATACTCTGAATTTCAACTGGGATTCACTTGGAATGTTCTCTGTCTAAAATGGGGGTGTCCCCAGACTGGCCCTCTCTCTTTAACAAAATATATGCTCCACGCTACAGCTGCAAGTAGTTTAAATGAATCTGCCCTGCACCCCAGTACCTGTATAGGTAACAGGATGGTAAGTGAACTGAGCATAGGGCGGCCAGATGAGGCTATGTCACAGGGACACCATATTTCCATTCCTAGTGCATTCCAGAACTGGATCCACTTGGGTTTTACACACCTGATGATTTATAAATGCAAAGACCGCGACCGAAAACAGGGTGTCCAAATGACTGGTCCCTTATTATGAGTAAAAAAAGCGCCGTTTGAAGGACTGCTTGTTTTTAATGTCCACTTCATTGCATATCATGAGGCACGTGATAGCAACGTTTCATGATAATAGCCACGTGACAAATATAGCATTCTCACGAGGTTGTTTCAACTTTATAAATACTGATATTTTTGCCTCCACTCAATGATAGATGTCATATATTAAGGGCCGGATTCGCAGAAACGTTTTACAATGGTGCAACCCCATTGAAAAACGCTCTGTGAATCGAGCTCTTAGACTCTAACATGTGTTCCTGAAGTGAAAGGATGCGAGAGCGCATGCCTTCATGTGCAGAAAACAAGTATGTGCGAGATTCCCCAAAGGGGCGCCTCGGGTGCTCACTTTAACATCAACTCTGCAATGTAATGCACAGAAGGGTCTGTAGTTAGTGACCCTTTTCTGAGGGCCTCATTACACAGATGGCGGTAAGGATTTACCAGTACCGGTAAAATACCGGTACCGGTAAATCCTTACCGCCTTACTACGAGGTCCCTTTGTGGGTGGGGGGATTTAACGCCTGCTTTTTGCAGGCGTTAAAATCCAACCCGCAAAGGGACCTCGGAGCTAATTACGGCACCGCAAAATTGCAGTGACGTAATTAGCGCCTTCCCCATTCCCATAGAGCCCTATGGGGCAGAAATGGGAATGGGTAAGGGCAATGGTGGAAGGGGGATTTACCGCCCCTCCAACCTTGGAATGGGGCGGTAAATCCCCTTTCCACCAAGGCGGTGCCGGTATTTTACCGGCATGAGCCATGGCGCTAATAGCGCCATGGCTCTTAGCCTACCGTGTAATGAGGCCCTTTGTTAATGGCACAGTAGTGTTCCCACCTGCTACTGTGCACACTCCATTTCCACCCTCAAAATTGTCCAGGGAGGATAGCTCAGCGGCAACGTGCGCGCCTTGGTTCGATCCCCGGGTCCACGCTTAGAAACCTATGGGGGTTTAAGCTGTTATATACGCAACTTAAACACAGAAAAAACAATAACGCGACTAAAAAAACAATCAAATTCTGTAACAGCGCCTCGATGCACGCGGCCTGTGTGAGCGCTTTAAAAATGTAAAATAAATAAAAATTGGGATATTGATGAATTTTTGAAAAAAAAGTGAAAAGTATAATGTAACCCCATGTACGATTCTTGGGATAGGAAACAGTGTGGGGACGCGCCATCATTGTATCATGAACGATAACTCCAATTGGGCACGTGGATCTGTTCATTAGGTTTAAGCTTTGCAGTCTACTACTTAAGCGTAAAGAAACACTCTGTAGGTTGCATGTGCCCAATATGGGCCAAGTTCTCAGAAAGTAACACAGATGACAGAACACAGCGAATGCTCCTGTCACCTTATTTACAAAGGTGGCCTGACCATTTATGGAGGGGCTGGACTCTAGAACAAATATGCCCAGCCCCCTTGCATACATTAGTGTCGCGATCGCCATGTAGTGGCTGGGAGCCCATTTCACCAAAAGGGCCCGTCTCTGTGAAATGCACGCCAAAAAAAGAATGTTCATCCATGTTTGGGGGATGGAAATGCTAGCGTGACCACCGCGGTTTAACCTGCAACTGTCACGCTTCACAAAGAAATCATGACAGGATCAGAAAAGACCGATCTGCACCTCTCTGTGCTCCTCTTTCAAAAGGCGCAGGGCGATGACCCTCATTTCAGGGCATTTAAAAGTGCATCCTGTTTGTAATTCAGGATGCACGTTTAAATGCCCTCTTATTTGATATGATAGGTTATTTATAACACGCTTAATTCCCAGAGGTTTCTAAGCGCGGATCCAGGGATCAAACCTGTGTTGCTCCGTGTCGTCTCACTTGCAAGGCGAACGCGTTGCCCCTAAGCTATCCTCCCGAGCCGTTTGTGCAAAGGGGTGCAAAGGCCTCTGAATTAGGGCATCTAAGATGCGATCCTTCAGATACTTTTGAGAATTGGGCTTCCTATTTTTGGCACAAGTGATGAGATGCGCTCTCGCTCATCTCACTTGCGCCAAAAAAGATTTGAGAATCTAGTCCTGTGTTTTATATGTCCCGGAAACATGTTAATTATGCATGTATGATATGATAAGTAATTTATAACGCTCCTGTACACAAGTGTTTGTAGGCGCAAAAAGACAAGGGAGGGAAGACAGAGGGAGGACAAGGCAAACGATCTTACTAGGGCTTGTGTCATTCAAATCGTGGAAGTGTGAGAACGAGAAGTCCAAGGGGAACGGAGTGGGGAGTGTAAGGGAGAGGCGAGGGGGAAACATGGCAGCAATGGTCTGAGGTAATGCAGCCAGGGCAGCAATGCTCCGAGTAAGTGCAGCCAGGGCAGCGAGGCTCTGGGTAGTCTAAGGAGAACAAGGCACTGTAGCGTTACAGTTACAGCCCCTAAGTGTGTGGTAGGCCCGTAGGCAGTGCAAGGGTGACTGATCAAGAAGGAGCCTGGTACCCAGTCAGACTCTGAGGGTAACCAAACAACCAGAGGCGTTGCTAGGGGGGGGCTAAGGGGGCTATAGCCCCTGGTCTTTTGGTTGTAGCCCCGGATAGAATCTCAGGAGCTACAACCAAAGGTTAGCTAGCCCCCAGTCCGACAGTTTTGACATCAGCGTAGCCCCGGGTCTTTTCTAGACCTAGCAACACCCCTGCAAACAACCAGTCGGTACAGCAGTCAAGTAGATCAGCTAGGTCTGCAGGGGAGGGAGAGAGAGAAATGTTTTGACCTGCTTCTGGAACTTCAGGTGGTCCGACTCAGGTTTGTAGCCGCAAGAGATCAATCTTTCTCATTGCTTAGCATGCATGGTTTTCAAAAAGTAGTTGCACAAATGTACACATGTAGTTCTGCTGTAATGGTGTGGCCTGGATCTGTCTCCCTCTGAGCTACCTGGGTTACACTCTTCTAGGCTTTACTGCTCAGATGATACCACCATTGTTGAACGACATCTGTTAGAGACTCTACCCCACTGGGGGTGGTAATTGTGCTGCTCGCTCTTATCCCACTGTGGGTTGAGGGGAGCAGTTGCGGCATTGTGGGGTCGATACCTCTGCAAGGCCTAGCCTGTTTGGCTACTCTTTGCACTGATCCAGCGGTCTTGTGTTATGTTTGTTGCAGCTGACGGACTCGCTGCAGACCTGTGATGTAAGTCAGCCTTTTATTTGTTTAGTGAGCACTGAAGTTTTTTATTTTTCAACTGGAAAGCTGACAGGGACTTTAGGAACCTCTGCTGCAGTGGCGGAGCCAGGAGGCGGTAGCTGCCACCCTTGACTCCCCCCTGGTGCCCAGTATGCCCCCAGCCTCCTGCTGGCACCCTATTATCCACCCCTCTCTGGCACCAAAGGCTGCCACCGCTACTGCTCCACTGGTTCAAGCCTAAGATACTCTTAGACGCGGAACGCCACCATCCTGTAAGAACCCAACGCGCTGTGGAAAGCCTCATCTGGATAAAACGAGCAACTACACGACTAAAAGGATACTTAGCAATAACAATTAGAAGCCGTTTCTTTGTGCCCAGGAACAACAACGGAGACCATTAAAAGATTCTTTAAGGACAACGCCCCAATGAATTGGAAAATACTTTCGGCCACTGCTAAGCAGTCCATATATATGACATACCTATGGTTATACTCCCTGTACAAGATGCTGCAACCTAGGACAACCCTATAGAGTAATTTAGCTTCCTTGTATAGTTGCAAGCGGTCTTAAATGCATTGTACCAGTATATATGAGTGTGCTCACAAACTGTGAGAGGATGTAGGAGTGCATGTAACCCAATGCTTGTACATTGTGAGACAACATTGAACACTATTTGAAATAATGTCTATGCAAACCATATAACAGAGTGTGATTATAGGATCACACAACAAATATTGTATATATATACATATATATATATATATATATAAAAACACATCATTATGCCTTGAGAAGGCCCGGGTAAAGGTGAAACTAATGCACCTGCCTCCAAACGGAGTATGTTGGCACTTCTTTTCTTTATACTATAAATAATTGGTACAGAAAAAATAATAAAAAGCATGTAACAAACGACCTGTCTTAAATAATATGTATGAACCAATAACTTAACAAGGATGTGTGCAATGAACCTAACATAACCAAGATATTTACTGGCTGGCCAGTGAATACCCGACATTATTACGAGGTTGGAGGTAGCCTTGCCGGTAAGAGCGGCAAGGCTACCTCCATACTGACATGGAAGTCTGGCACCCGCGAATGGGCAATTACCAGGGTATTCCGACCCCGCCGGACCCGGTAATTGCCCTTTCGCGGGTGCCGGTACATCCCAATTCCCATTTCAGACCCATAAGGCTCAATGGGAATGTGGATGCCTGTAGCACCGGCACCGTTTATAACGGTACCGGTGCTACGGGCATGCTGTGCTCGCGGGTGCCTTTCATTCCGCCAGGGCAGACCTGGAGGAATGAAAGGCACCCATGGCACAACTCTGAGTTTGCCGGTCCGGTAACAACGGTACCGGCAAGCATACCGGTACTGTTGTTACCAGACCGGCAACCCTTTTAATGAGGCCCAAAATATATGTCAGGTTCTGCTGCCAGGCCGCAACACTGATAGAAAAATGAACTGTAGGAAAATGGTTCCATTTTCCTTCTCTTTTGAATTTGAAGGGTAGGCGCACTGGACTATTTACTGTTATAACCCAGTAAGGTGTGCTGTACATGTACTACCACAAAGGTTCATTCTGGGATATTTAGTCCGCGGATAGGACTGCATTGTATCTTAGAAAGCATGTGCATTATGGGAGTTGTGGTCCAGTAATTGGACTGCTAATGTTGACGGCTTACAGTGGGTTTTGTGTTACAAACCAATAGTCTGATGCACTCACAATAGTGCCTGTCCTTGCACAATCATTGGCTACAGCTTTGACTGTTGAACAACGCAAAATATTAGTACAGCAAATCCTATCTGTGTTGCGTATTCTATGCTTGATGTTCAAGAACTTGTATACATTTGGCAATATTTGCTTAAGCACTAGTTATGAGTATAATACTTACCGAGTGATATTTTGGTGCAGACCTAAGAAGTCACTCGGCCATGGCCCCCTAATAAGCTGCAAGCAAAATATTAAAACCTTTCCTCGACCCACAGTCACATTGTTAGAATATACACACACTACTTGCTCCTATGAGTGAACTCCCAGAAAAGGCAAGAACCCCCATATACAGAAAAGCACTTTTTCTTTTTTAATAATAGCTTTTTAGGCCAGAGCAAGAAGTGGACACACTTGGACATAGCCAGCATTTTTTCTCTTTTTTTATTTTACAATCAGAAATTGCATAGAATTAATTTTCCATCAGAAAACGAAACTGCTTGTAAAACCCTCCCCCTTGGAACAGCACAAAATGGAGGCTGCTGGAAAGGCGGTCTCTTCACCTCTGTGCCCGGGACAAGGTGCATGTTCTCTTTTGGGGCATGTAAAAGGGAATGCGCCTCCACATGCCTTAGAAGGATGCAGTGAGCCCTAAATGGTAGCACCCCAAACATCATCATTGTCAAAAGCAAGGGGTCATGTGTTTTGTTTTCTTTTTACATATCACGGAGAGCAAGAAATGTATTAATTGAGGCCATTCATACAGTGCAATTAGCCTTGGATGACTATCAGGCTGTGCCGCCGAGGTTCGAACCTGTGACCCTTCAGATTACACTGAGAATGCGCCCACAGAAGCCCAACCCACTGGCCCAGCCTGTAGACGTGGCACTTGGAAAAGTACCTTTCTCAGATTGACATGGAATCGTGGCCTCTGGGTGCAATCCCCGAGGATACATAATGGAAAACCGTGTGTTCTGGACGCCACGTGTGATGTGAGTAAACCACAACTTCCAAAATAGTGTGTTGTCAGTGTCACCAGAACGCTAAGGTACCCAAACATTATAGAACAGTTACAGCTTTAAATATTACACAAGTTCATTTGCTGGTGGGGGCATTTCCTCGAAAAATGGTTGAACAAGGTGGGATTCCCAAACTGGATGAAATAATCTCTTTGAGAAATGTATCATATCCCATAATGCACAAGGATCACATCAGCCTCATAACGGAAGTGAAGCCCCTGCACCATGGCACATGATAACGCAGAACAGGTATATAGCTCAATCCACAAGCACAATTGTTTCTTGGCACCTGGTTTGTATTATGTTGTATTATTCTTTTTGGGTGCAGTGTTTTGCATCACAAACCCACAATGCAAAACGAACATCTACAATGGTGCCTCAGGGGCAGCAGACGCAATCGCCTATGCTACTGGCTGAAACTCTTGATTCTCTGGTTCAGCTCATGTGACAATGTTTTAAAAGACAGGGGGCCTGATTCATGGAATTTTTAGCGAGGTGCAAAGTGACTTTGCACTGACAACTAACATCCTGATTCGCAGAGAGGTGCAAAGTGTATGTTTGCAGTGCCGCGTGACTTTGCACTGACTTACTGGTGCAAAGTCACTTTGCACTGCAAAAATACACTCTGCACCTCGCTGTGAATCAGGGTGTTTGTTGGCAGTGCAATAAAAAATGACAAAAAAGCACCTGGGCAACAGGGCTAGGTTAGCTGGGGGTTGTGGGAGGGCTGATGACGTGGAAGAGTAATAGGGGTAATAGACAGAGGGGCATACCAACAAACAGATGGCATATATTTAAACAAATAAAATGTGTCTAGAACTTTCGGGCCAGCATGCATTTAGCAACAAAAAAGGCTCTCTTCCAAAAACCACCTCTTCAAAAATGTTGTACAACAAAAACACCTAAACCTACACATTAACAAAGACAACAAATTGACGTTGAAAAGAAATAACATTTGTGGAAGGGGGGCAACATGGGGACCGAGGAGAAGGAGGAGGGGGACTAGAGAACAACAGGTAATGGTTTTTCAGTGAGGAATTTGCAAAGAACACATTTGGCCTGCGGGTGAGCGGTCAGCAGGTGGAAAGGGAAAGCAAAATGCATGGATAGATTCCCTCCACCCCCCCCAAAACCCTTTCGCCCATAAAGGATAGTTAGCCAAAGGGATAAGGTAAAACCAGGGGGAAAGTACCCAACAGTATCAAATTAAAAAAGCATTCTTCAAATGACTACATATACATTTAATACAATTTGGAAGGTATTACTTCCAAGGCTGTTTTGGAAAGATATATGATCAGACAAATCCCTCCCAGTCTATTGTAGGACCTGGTTACATTGGTTCCATGTCATTTCATCGTGGGATGTTTTTTCGCTGGGTTTTTTATCACGATTATTTTTACGAAAAACCCATCACATTTTTTTAGATTATTTTTGGGGGGGTTAACCCCCGAACCCACCCTTCTCTTTCATTTGTACTTATTCTCAAACACCCACACCCCATATATATAGTTTACTACCCCCCTAAACATTTTTATGGGCTTTTTCAAAGGAAAAAAATCGCGGCAAAATACCCCGGGAAAAAACATCCCGCGTTGAAAGGAGGTTGTACCGTTACATTAAAGGAGAGTTCCGGGACTTTTTTTTTATTGTCCCTACGGGTCGGCCATGTGTTTGTAAGCATAAATCGGTAGATCGTAGGAAACTTTCCTATGGACCTTACCCGACTTTTCGCCCATTATCGCACTCGAAATCAGCCTCCATTTTGTGATAATCCTATCATTCCGCCGCATCGACCTGGCTCACCTGCCTTTGCGGCACTAAATCAAATCCCCGCCCCTGAGCCTGACATCAGCAGACGCGTACTGCCCATTTCAAGCACGTCTCGTGTCAACAATCGCTGCGCCTCAGCTATTGACGTGTTGCCATGGAAATGGCAGGACGCCTCTTTCCCCAATAAGTATAAACAGACCGTTTCACAACACACAGCAGCAGATTTTCGATTCCATTCCTCTCTCTGTGTTACTTTGAGTATTCTGTGACTCGTTTCAGTGCTCTGGTCAGCTACCTTCGCCGCTTGTAGCCCGTGTGAACACCTGTACCATCTCTGTAAATTATTTTACTATCTTTACCGCACAATGGCCACAATAATGCCGTATAT
The DNA here is from genome assembly GCF_040938575.1 of Ambystoma mexicanum. NCBI lineage: Eukaryota > Metazoa > Chordata > Amphibia > Caudata > Ambystomatidae > Ambystoma > Ambystoma mexicanum. Next base: position 151,267,934 of record NC_090931.1, read on the forward strand.
GTACGAGCCCGAGTACACCGAGGAAGAACTACTGGAAAGTCAAGCACGCGAAAACGATGGGGATTCGGACGGCAGTTGGGAGGACCAGTCAACGGATGAAGAGCCTGGACCATGTCGCATGGACGGCGTCTCCACCTGGTGCACGTGCAATCGGTGCGAGCTAATGCCAACTGAGGAGGAGAACTGCTGCTGCCGTGAAAATTCCGGGTGCTTGGCCTACATTTCGGAAAGCGAGCAAAGTCTGCAGGAAGGCGAGCAAAGTCCGCAATGCATCACCGAGCTGCCAGAGTTCAGGGAAGCCTGCCTCTCACGGACCGTGTTGAGGATGATGATGGTGCTTATGCACGAACTTCGCGGCACTGTTCGTCCGCGTAATCCGAGTAACGAGTAAGTATACTCTGTTTGTGATGTCAGTGATGCCACCACTATTTCATGGTCGTCTCCCACATATAAAATTACATTTACATATCATTCGAACGCATGTAAATTTGTTCCATATAGTGCATTTTCTAGATATAATTTTTTTCTAAGAAAAATGACATGTGTTACCTGAATCGACATTGATAAGAAAGTTTGGTCAGTTTAATACAGTTTGCATCTTTTTTTTTCACAGGTGGTACAGGCTGGTGGCCTATCGTTGCTTCACTTGGTGGCTTCACGGGAGGCTCGGACACCGCGTTCGGAGAGTAATACCTGCCTGTGCGGTACTTGCCATTAGACAACATTTCCCCAGTGACAGTGGACAATACCGCGGATTTTCCCTCGATGTGCTGCAACCTCAACTTTACAATGTGTAATGTTTATTATTTATGTTTAATTAAAATCTAAAATAAAGCCCAACATATATTTTAACAATGGTTGTTTTGATTTTTTAAATGAATCTAGTGTATATTCTCCTGGGAGGGTGAGGTATTTATAAACTCACCCCCCTGCATTCCATGTAGTAGATCCTGCAGCCATCCTCTTACATTCAGTTAGATGGCCTCTCCTTGGTGAGGCCCTGCGGCAAACGGGTCTTGTCTGCACGACCACCGCCCCGATCCACCCCCCCGCCCTATCAAAGGCAGTTCGCACCGGGGTACTTGTGCTAGCAAGTGGAGCTGTCAGGGAGCGATAAAGGCCAAGAGGTGCCAAAGACCATGTACACTTCAAAGTGGTCTATAGAGCATGGGTTGTTGTTCCCATGTCTACCTCCAGACCCCGTGTCTCCTGCCAAGCATCCCCCCTCACGCTGGACGGCCCCCTGCAATCCACATAAGTGTGTCTCCATTCACGAGTCTTCCTGTGTCTTGTCTGCACGACCACCGCCCCGATCCACCCCCCCGCCCTATCAAAGGCAGTTCGCACCGGGGTACTTGTGCTGGCAAGTGGAGCTGTCAGGGAGCGATAAAGGCCAAGAGGTGCCAAAGACCATGTACACTTCAAAGTGGTCTATAGAGCATGGGTTGTTGTTCCCAGGTCTACCTCCAGACCCCGTGTCTCCTGCCAAGCATCCCCCCTCACGCTGGACGGCCCCCTGCAGACCGCATAATGCCACGACATATACACGTCATTCATTCACAAACACACCCCTGTTTCGAATTCTTTATAACCCACTTCATATTTCTAATGAGAACTTCTTTGCGCTTTGCTAGTCAACCCGTGAAGGTGCTGGTTATCTGCTCTTCGTCTCTGTGAACTTCCGTGACCACTTTGAGCAAACTCGTCAGTTTGCAACCTGTGAACTGCTCCCTGTTCTACGACAAGAAACTACTCTGATCCCTGCATCTAACTGTTTGTTCGTCAAGGTAAGTCCATGTACCATAATCATTTTGCGTCCAATTTTTTAATTTATATCTATTTGCTAGTAGTCATCAAATTGCATCCATGTTTTCTTTTCGTTCACGACAGTACATGCAAGGAACTAGTCACATGTTCTGAGTTTAGTCAAATTACTTTTTCTATTTTTTGAAAGTTATTGAAATACTTATCCGCATGTGAATAACATGTATAGTTCCAAGAACCAAAACGGACCTTGCATTGAACCTTTTATGTGTCATTTAATGTTTTAACACATTGGTATTCATAGAGAATTGTTGATCTTTACTTTTCAGAACTTTCCATAATGCCTGCCTGTTCCATTGGCGGTTGCCCTTCGAAGACCCATAACAAATCTGAAGGTACTATAATGCATGTTTTCCCTAAGACAATAGATCAGATAAGAGAATGGGTCCGATATTGCGGATATCCAGCCTCTGAGATAGAAAGTAGAGTCCTAGAAGTCTTTGCGGACAAGAGGGGTGATCGATACCGCATCTGCAGCAGGCACTTTAGCCCAGACATGTACTCCACATCATTGCTAATAAGGACGAAAACACCGCGAGCGAGGCGAAAATTGCTCTCAACCGCTATTCCCACTCTATTCGTCCACATCCCTCCACTAGTGAGTCAAGTTTACGTATTTATCTCTCGGCATTGCGGTAGTGTGTAGCATTAGCTAACAATAATTTCCCCATTTATGTACCCACTCAATATGAAGGCTGAAGATTCTCCATCCGTGTCGTTATTGCAGTCATCAGCCACTTCAAGCGCCTATCGGGTAATCTTACTTAGCTATTCTGACACTGACTTGTTTTAGGCATGTAAATCAATAGTTTTAATTGATCGTGTAATTATTTTACCTAATGGTACACCACAGTACTCGTCCTCTAGTCTTTGTTTTCAGTTATAATTATTGTTATCCAAAATAATGCAAGTACTGTCTTTCAGGGAGATGCTGAGGAGTCCAACGCATTGACGACAACCGTAGATGTCACTCAGATGCTCGAGGTACGTTTCAGGACAGTTCCATCGATGGAGATCATCAGATCTTGCATTCTTGTAGCGTGATTGTTACACACAATGTTTCTTTCGTTTTTAGCCATTGATATGTCCTTCTGTCGTCGCCCTCGTATGTGTCTTCTTTTTTCAATATTGTGTTCATTACTAATGAAAGTCCTATGTTTCAGGGAGTCGATGGAGCATTAGTCCAAGAAGAAGGGGGAGCGTGCAGTTACGGGTCGGCGCAACAGCTTGCAGAAGTGTGCACCGCAGTTACAGCGTCCCTTGATGTTCTTATGCATTTCGAGGTATGGATACTGACAGATCGATCAAGCGAGATCAAATGACGTGATTACATCCGCTATACTTCCTTCTTTATTAACGCAAGTACTATGTTTCAGGGAGCTGACGGAGCTTCTTCAACAAGAACATCACCCCTAGTAGTTGATGCAGATCTCTGGGTGGTGACACTTCCAACGATGGAGCAAATCGAATCATATTTAGATATCCATTATTTATTTTAGACAACTGATCAAAGATTGTGCAGGTCTATTTAGATGAGCTGTTGACGCCTGCACAAAGTTTATGTTCTTTTTAACAAAATAGAAAACCATACTAATGCAATTACTGTGTTTCAGGGAGTTGCTGAAGCGTCATCTTCAATAATATCATCAATGGAAGTCTATGCGGAGCCCGAGGTATGGATCTTGACAGTTCAATCTAACTAGATCAACAATGCGTGAACTATTGTCGTTTGAATGTTCTACACAATGCGTTCATTCGTGTTTTGCTATTGAGATGTACGTATGGGTATTGGTCCCCAAGTACATTTTGTGTTTTCAATATTATTATACATACTAATGAAAGTTCTATGTTTCAGCGAGTCGATGGAGCCTCAGTGAGTGATGGATGTGCTTATCATGAAAGTATAGTCGTTGCAGCGCGAGAGGAAGTGGAGACATGCACACACGAGTCGGAGCAACAGCGTCCAGATGTTGAAGTTCGAGGAAAGAAAGTTTCAAAGAAAAGAAAGCAAAAGAAGGTTAGTGTCCTGTTCACTATATTATGTTGTCTTTCACTGTCAATAGTTCAATACTGTAAGTTGTGTTTAAACTGAACATCCCTTTTCTAATCTGTCCTCTAGTTGCGAGTGGGTGTAAGAACTAGATCTACACAGACAGTGAAGCGAACGAGAGATGTTGCTTGTCAAACCTTTTGGCAGGGACTTGAGACTGGAGATGCATCGTGCCAATGGGAAGAATATGAAGTGATTGACAACGGAGCTATACCACCACCATCCATTGATAGTGAATGTCCTCCTGGTAGTTTGGATGCAGTCGTAGATCAATTCACAGAATCCACACCCGCAAAAAATAAGAGCACGCGAAAGTTGAAGACATTGTTTTTTTCTCCCATCTCCGGACAAGGAACAGATGTTGCAATGGAAGAGAATGAAGTGGACGACAATGAAACACCATCAATATCACTCAGCATAGCGGAAGACGATATCAGAGATTGTACCTTTCATGCGAGTGACATGTCCTCAACGTTACAGGCCGAACCAGCTGGGATGCAGAGTGACAGTATAAGGAAAGAGGCCAAATTCATTGTATTCGATAGCTGTTTGATGGATATTATTATGATGATGAAATGTGGGCATTGGGTTGGTGGGGAAGTATGTGGGGAGCCATTGATTAATGTGACTCGTGCAATTCGAGGCACTAACCTTAAAATACATGCCACCTGTACACAATATCATCCGTTCGCATGGTCTGCACAACCCATGCTGGGGCAACTGCCAGCAGGCAATCTACTTTGTGCAGCGGCCGCACTTTTTAGTGGTTCAAGTTTTAAAAAGTTACAGTATTTCTTTCAGTTTGTGGGAATCCATTTCATTGCGAAAAGTCAGTTCTACAAATACCAAACCGATTATCTATTTCCAGCCATCAGCGAAGCTTGGAGAATGGAAAAAATGTCAATGGAAAGTACATTCGCGGGCAAACGCTTCAGGCTAGCCGGTGATGGACAATGCGACAGTCCAGGATTTTCAGCCAAGTACTGCACCTACCACTTTCAGGACATGGAAAGTAAGAAAATTGTGAGTTCGGTGGTCGTGCAGGTGTCACAAAGTACATCCTCAGTGGCCATGGAGAAAGTTGGCTTTGTAGCATCATTGCAAGAACTACAATCGCGGGGAATGGTGATCGACCTGATAGCCACGGACAGACACGTTTCAATTGCCAAGACAATGAGAGAAGAGTACAAAAATATAAATCACCAATTTGACGTATGGCATCTTGCAAAAACAATCAATAAAAAATTGTCGGCTGCAGGAAAAAAAAAAGATATGCAAGGTATTTCACAGTGGTCCAAGTCAATCAGCAACCATCTTTGGTGGAGCTCAAAAACATGTGAAGGGTCGTTGGAAATTCTACTGGAAAAATGGCGGTCAGTAATGTTGCACTGTAGCAACGTACATCGATGGTCGACAAATGAGCATTTCCACAAATGTGAACATGGCCATTTGTCCACAGAGGAGGCACGGAAGAAGAAGTGGTTGATTCCTTCATCACCCACTCACAAGGCCATTGAAAAGATTGTATTTGATAAAACTATAACAAGAGATTTGAGGGGACTCACGGAATTCTGCCACACAGGAGATTTGGAGGTGTTCCACAATATGTGCCTAAAGTACAGGCCCAAAAGATTGCATTTTGGCATGGAAGGCATGAAAAATCGGACTCTTCTAGCGGTCTTGGCACATAACCATAATGTTGGCCGTCAACAAAGTAGGACGACCGGAACTTTAGGGACGCTTCGCTACAATAAGGCCTTCACTAAAAGAAGTAAACAATGGGTGATCAAACCAGTGTTTGAGGATATGCAATATGAGTTTATTGAGAGACTTATCGTAGATGTCCTCGATAGGCACATACATGGAGTGGTGAACGAACCTATGCAGGGGACAACTGCATTGCCACCCAACATTGCCTCTGTTCCATGTCCACCTAAAGCAGAGCTCATTGAGAAATACACATCACGGTTTAAATGATTGTAATTCGATTGTCTGTTCTCTCGAGTCTCCTCATGTTGCAGGCCCATTGCAATTAAACCAAACAGTAATATAAATCATTTTTACAAAAATTATAGAATGTTTCCGTATTACAAACACATGGCCGACCCATAGGGACAATAAAAAAAAAGGCACGCAGACAAGATGCCCTTACACTAACTGGAGCTAACTAGAAATGTGTGCTCGCTCAAAGTGAAGGTCAGCTGCTTTGATGTTTTGCTCGGGTGGCGGAAAGGCCCACGACCCAATATAAGGTTCTATTGTGATTTGACCTTGACAGGCCGGGACCATCCTGAAAGACTAAGAAAAGATAATGAATAAAATTTCAGAAACGAAACAATGAGCCACGTTCATTAGAAGAAGTAACGTCGGCAAAGAAGGAGTGGTGTTTCGGGTCTGCCCTACACAGAGACACAATGGAAAATGCAAATATAATGTAAGTAACTTTTGATGAGTTTATACCGCAATTTCATTACTATACAGTGGCTTTAAAGACGGGTTCAGTTGTACTTGTTCGTTCTATGTGGCATAGTGTTTTCTACCGCGCACTATCTGGAGGAGAACCATCTTCTTTTACTGAAGCACCTCAAAACCTTCCTCTTTGCTTCTGCTTTCTCTCTCCCTCTCCCCTGCTACAACTGGTCCACTGTCTGCGACCTCGGTCCTGGGCCCTTCCACTCTCCACCTGCACTGCCTCCCTGTCAACCCCTGCACTGGGGGACTGTCTCAGTATCCTACAGCCCCCCCTTCCCAGCACTTGTTCTGCACTTACCTTGCACTTGCCACCAGCTGGCCCTATTTATTTATTATTTTATGCTACTTACCTTGTACTCCACTCCCCCCCCTCCATGCCTCGCCACGCCTTTAAACACTTGTGTACACCCAGTAGCGCTGTCCTCGCTATGAAATGAATAATTTTAATAAGGATCTGATGGTGAGACTAATTTCATTTTTTATGTTTTTAGGTACATCATTCACTACTGTCTGTGTCACGAGTACCAGACACCGGCGGACGGCTTCTACAGCCGCCAGTTGCTTCTCCGCGTGAACAACGTTACCACCCTGACCATTTTATGGGACGATCGCCAAGTACAAGTATGCCCTTACGCGGTACTAACGGTTAGATGCAACATACCTACCGTTGTGGTGGCCTAGTGCCTCGTTGTTGGAACAGCCATGCGATTATCAGTGCGACAGAAGAGCTTATTTTTATCGTAAACCAACACCCTGTGTACTGCACACGAACATCGCTTCCCTCAAGACGAACTAATTTGGATCGAGAGCAAAGAAAAATGCAAATCGCTGAATATTCTCTAAACATTTGATGTCCAATAAACGTACTTTGCCAAATGTACAATCTTGCCGTTTGCTTTTAAACCACGGTTTCACATTCCGAATTGTGGTGCTGTATTGTGAGATGCTCTAAGACCCTGTGTACAGCAAAGGACCATCGCGTTCCTCAATACGAACTTTTTGGAACATGAGCAAATAAAAATGCAAATCGCTTAATATTCTCTAAACATTTGATGTCCAATAAACGTACTTTGCCAAATGTACAATCTTGCCGTTTGCTTTTAAACCACGGTTTCACATTCCGAATTGTGGTGCTGTATTGTGAGATGCTCTAAGACCCTGTGTACAGCAAAGGACCATCGCGTTCCTCAATACGAACTTTTTGGAACATGAGCAAATAAAAATGCAAATCGCTGAATATTCTCTAAACATTTGATGTCAAATAAATGTACTTTACCACATTTACAATCTTGCGGTTTGATTTCAAAGTACAGTTTCATATTCCGAATTGTGGTGCGCTGTATTGTGAGCTGATCTGTGTTGATTTCCGGGGTCTGTGTGGAGTCGCGTAGAAGACGCCTGGGCGCGTTTGCCTACGCAGCTCAGTCACGTCACGGATAGAGGCGGGGAATATGAATGTTTTGATAAAGTCTGTTTCAGGGGCGGGGGATTTGATTTAGTGCCGCAAAGGCAGGTGAGCCAGGTCGATGCGGCGGAATGATAGGATTATCACAAAATGGAGGCTGATTTCGAGTGCGATAATGGGCGAAAAGTCGGGTAAGGTCCATAGGAAAGTTTCCTACGATCTACCGATTTATGCTTACAAACACATGGCCGACCCGTAGGGACAATAAAAAAAAAGTCCCGGAACTATCCTTTAAGGGCCTGATTCACAGAGGCGTTTTATAATGGTGCAATCCCATAGGAAAAAGTTCTGTGAATCTGGCCCCAAGTATCCTAACTCCAGGACTACCATATTTGAGGACATGAGGCTTCCCACAATTCCTTTGTCGATATTTCGGCCAAGATATATTATGTGCATGTCGAGATTGTGGTCGGGAATGTCTTTGAGTTGAGATTATGGTTTGATGAGTGTGGTAAGATTATGGCTGCATGCCATTCTTTTGACCACAGCCTTCTCTGCCAATTTCTTAAGGCGAGTGTCTTCTGGTTCTTTCCACGTAGATAGCTGCTATCTGTGAAATGGCATAATGCATAATAGGTTACCCCGATACAGCGGCACAGGCCTGTGGCACATGACATGAAAAATAAAAAGATGAGGAATTTTGGGTACTTTTAAATCCAAAATGTGAAGCCCTTTTTCACTTTAACTTGATATTTGATGGTGCTACCAATCCCTGGCTAACCCGCGAGCGCAATATCCAACACTAGACCGTTCAAAACAGGAGACATTTTGGAAACAAAGGCTGTTTTGAACTGCTGGCCGGAACAGTTTAGTAAATTGTATCTTAAAGATTTTTTTTTCTTGCAAGCATTTTGTCGCATCAAAGTTTTGCGCCTGGGTTTAAAAAACAGAGCAAATCCAGTGTTCATCACGTATGCATGTTGAGTAATAAGGAATGGAGTAAAAAGCTTTTACTAGTGGGACATACCTAGTTGCCCATTTAGTTGGGAACTAACACCACCCGCTGCTACAGTGCTTAGAAGAGGGAGGAAACCTGCACGAAGCAATGTATAAAAAGTTAAGTTAAAGATTTTGCACATGGAAAACACTGATCAAAGTGGGTTTTCCTCCAGGAGATTTCGGAACAAAACTATTTTTTTTTTAAAGCTGCAGCCATAGTGCAGAAACATTTTGAATATTTTCTTGCTTTGGACAAAATGTAATGTTTTGGGAAAATGCTGTTCACCCCATTCCTTATAACAGAAGCAGAAAGGACAGAGCCCGAACACATGTCATTTTAAACACCCACCAACATCTTAATGACTTGCTCCAGTCTTCCTGTGTGTGCCCATCTCAGTGGGTACTGCACCCAGCCCGATCCTGCTGCTCCCAGACCCTGGGACTGGAATCTCTGCGGGCCCCTACTAGGCGGGCAGAGGAAGGGCACCAAGGAGAACGCACGCCCTTTCCCCAGCCCTAACAAAAACATCAACTTCTCACCATGTCCAGAACATGACCAGAGTCGGTCAAAACATGACCCAGAAAAAAAAACAAAGATTTAAAAAAATAGAAGACACAGAACCCCTGAACATCTGGGGGTGTCAAGGCCCCTCTGAGTTCGCAGTATGTGATGGTTGGCATTTTGTATCCATTCACGGTTTCTGTTCATCTCTTGTTTTTTTTTGGCATTTCATTTCTGATGTGGGCTGAAGTAGGAGAACCCCTTGAGGGTTCCTTATTCATAGCGCCTCGTGGAGCAGAAGATCAGTCCAGCTGCTGAAGGTGGTGTGCTACGGACTCCAGATCACCTTCGCCCCAGCTCCCCGTGGGCCCCAGTGCCACCTGGAGCAAGTGCAGCATCTGGACTACCCCTGGCAGAGGGTCTCCACATGGGACCATTGCTTTCTTATGTGTCCATGCCAGGTGGCAGAGACTTGCCAGAATTGAACTTTCCTCACCTGGCTGCAGACCATTGGCACATGACAGAAACGACATTGTGGGTACATTTGGCACGAGTTGTCTCTGCGTTGGCACTCTTCTGAAATGCCGCCCGCTGGGGATATGTGGCTACCCCTCTCCTCTGTTATATGGTAAAAGCTGTCAGGATGCCCTCTGAATTAAGATGGCAATTTGCCTGGCAGAGGGGGAGAGTGGGGTCCTCCAGTCGGGCAGCATCTCCGTGATTTGGAAGCGTGGTAACGCTTCAAGGTTTAAAATCAAAGCTGGACATTTTAAAAGTTTTTGTTGTATAAAAATGTGGATTTGTTCCCGCGCTCTCTCAAGAGTCTCAGGTCCTACTCGGGCCCACTGCAGTCTGTGGTCTTCTCCCAGTCCAAACTATCCTCGCTCTGTGCTGGTGAGGGCCGCGACCGCAGCCCTTGGAAGCGCCGGCATTCTGGGCAGACACGGATGTGAGTGCATCCCCGTGCCACCAGGGCGGCCTCCTGTGCTAGTCTCTGGGCCAGGGGGTCGGGCCCACTTCCCCCGCACAGCTTCCCATTGCTCAGGGTGGTTGTGGAGCGTGCGCGCCGCTCCTCTTGGAGGACGGGCCGCATTCTGACCACGCCCCCCCGCCTGCGACGAGGCTGGAAAGTGTCTTTGCACAGGATGATACTTTGTAGCTCAGTCGCCATCTCCTGACACACGGACACCTGAGGGGCAGAAGAAAAACAAGCATTTGTTAAATACTGTAAAAAAAGCCTTGGCAGAGTGATAACACCCAGACTATACCACAACACATCTATATTCTGCACTGCATGCTTAGGATAGCCCGAGCACATCTCAAGGCCCTTACTCACCCAGAGTTCACATCTACATATATATACTAGAGTAAGGGGTTTCATACTATTAACCAGGATTAATCATCTTCCTCTCCTGGCGATTAGTGGAATAATTGATCAAATACCTCTCTCTGAATGGTTTTGCCGGTTATGTCAAAACAAAGAAATTACAGAGACAGGAAAACACGTATTAACGAGCTGCCCAAATATGACTAAGACCTATAATACACATCATGGCAGATATGGACTCTATTACTGGGTCACCTTTCTGGCTACGTAGTATTAACTCTGTGAACATCAAGGTCTATATAGCGATGTATAATGTCTGGCTGGTGGGAGAGAGCCTGCTAGGAATATCCATTTAACCTAAGCTGAAAAAGCCGGCACTAGATATGTTCTACGTATGATTATGTATGGCCGTCACCTGGTTGTGTTTAGCTGCACACTGCCCTGTGTCTTGGTGTACAGCCATTTTAGGGTCAGGCGAGTCAGAGAGTGGGTGATGTCATTGTCACCGTGGCAAGTGCTACCTTGTAGTACTCCCAGTGGGAGGACAAGAAGCTCTGCTTCCCAGCCAGCAGCATCATTGTGCTGCTAGTCATTCGTGTGTTGGCCGACTTTGATTATGTAAATTCTATGTAAATTCTTTTCTGTAAATTGTCTTCTACTATTTTTCCTTTTTAAGCTTCCATTCTTTATTTTCCCTTTCTTTGGATAAATGTTTCTGAAGAGTAGTTTTTTTTAATGAATATAGATATTTTAGTATTATTTGTATAGTTAATCTTATATGACTCTAAATGTGAAGTTTTATATGATTATTAACTTGAGTTTGATTTTTTCATATTACATGTGAAGTTTATTTATAAACTGTAACAAATTAATAAAAAAAAGTATATATATTTTAATATACAGCCATCTCTACCAATCGAACACCTGCTTGCACACCTTCTCAGACTCTGGTTCATTGTTTACTTTTATGCATCCCTCTCTTATTTATTACACCACTCTCCAGTCAATACATCCCCAGGAGACTAAGGTCCTGCTGTCCCCAGGGGGGATTTAATGCACCTTAACTCGGACAAGGTTTACGCACTTTGAGACTACTACGGTGGTGAGCTGGCGCAGTACATAAAAACCATAATAATAAGAATAATAATAATAATAATATGGGCACTCCCGAGAGTATGAAAGGCAACAATACTCCTTTGCCACCTGAATACGTGAAAATATCCAAGCTAAAAAAATAAAGTAGTGTATACACACATCTGAAAGAAATGCGTTTACTGATACGTGTTTGTTATCTGTTCAGACGGTATCACTTTGTTTTGCCAAAGTATATTACAACGTACTATTTTACTTCAACACAATTACTTTGATGGGGGGAATACATATGTAGTTGTAGGGTGAGAGGTATAGATGAGGTTACGGGCCTCGGGGTCGGTGGTAGTGTTGGGGTAAGTATGTTTTGGGGAAACCCCCAATAAAAAAGAAATCAAAGTATAATGGGGAAGTAATTCAAAGTAATTTTGTCAAAGTAAATTACTACCTTGTAATTTACTTCAGGTCCATAAGAGAAGAGGTCTGAAATGAACCAAATAACTATTCTATGTTCTCTGTGTGACCCACTCCAATCTCAACCCTGTTTCTTTAAATTAAGGTTGGGTACTCAAGACAAAGGATTAGTTGGGCATTTACCAGCTAACTGATGATTTAGACAGATAAGCATTCTGAGAGGTTCAACACAGCAGTGGATTGGACAAACAGAAGAGTTGGATGATTCTGTTTGGGTGACTTGAGTCCGCGGGCCCATAGAAAGTAGAGTTGCCTCTTTCTGGATAGCTAGGTCAGAAGGTCTTTGTTCTAAGAACATTGCTGTTACAATATTGTGTTGGCTCCCTTGCAGCTGTGTAATGAAGATGGTTGATACATTGGAGGTTGATCTAAAACCTGGTTGTGTTTAGCTGCCCTGCCCTGTGTCTTGGTGTACAGCCCTTTTAAGGTCAGGCAAGTCAGAGAGTTGGTGATGTCACCATGGCAAGTGCTACCTTGTAGTTCTCCCGGTGGGAGGACAAGCAGCTCCGCTTCTCAGCCAGCAGCATCAGTGTGCTGCTAGTCATTCGCGTTTTGACTGCCTTTGATTATCATTGTGGCGATAAGAGTTGCTGTGCACACCTGTTCTCCAACACCGCCAGTGGTGGTAGACTACAAGTATCTCCTTTGAACCCAACACTGCCCCGCACGTACTGCCTGTTCAATGTTATTCCCTGAGCAGGCATTTATGCGGTGACCCGGACAAAGGCACCCATAGTTACAGGCACTTGTGAAAACTAGTTGGTCTTCTGTCGAAATAAGCTTGCACCTAGAAACGCATAGGCATAGTGATTACCATCAAAAATCAAATGATACAATAGGTTATTTATAACACGCTTAATACCCAGAGGCTTCTAAGCATTGGTCTGTGTCATTTTGCTTCCAAGGCGAGCACGTTGCCGCTGAGCTATCCTCCCGAGACTGTGTACAAATGTGTACAAACAGCTCAATATTGCTGTACTACCAAATGCGAGGTGATGGATTCTCTGATTCCACAATGGTGCTGCACAATAATGTACATTTGAGCACATAGTAGGTAGTTTATTAAATGTTTCTATTTTTGTATGTAAAAAAGGTATTTTATTTTTTAATGAATACTTGTCTATCTTTATTTTGTACACCACAAAAGATCTATGCAACAGTTGACATTGTATATTGATTTGTATTGTGACTGTGGATCATTCGAATCTATGAATTATATTCATTTGAATTTAGTTTTCTATGGAGTATCTTTTCAGAATATATATGATATGATATAATGAGTAATGTATAACGCGCCAGTACACAAGTGTTTCTAGGCGCGACAAGACGAGGTAGGGAGGTAGGGAGACAGGGGGAGGACTACCAAACGATCTTACTAGGCCTTGTGTCATTCAGATCATGCAAGTCCAAGGGGGGAGGGAGAGGAAAAGTGCCAGGGGGAGGGAAAGGGGGAAGTGCGGTCATTGCACAATGCTCCGAGTAAGTGCAGCCCGGGGCCGGCTTAAGGGTAGTGCAAGGAGGCAGGGGACTGTAGGGTTACAGGTATAGCCTCTCAGTGCGCAGAGAAGCATGGAGCCTGTGAGGTTCTGATGGTATCCAGGCAACCAGTCAGCGCAGCAGACAGGTGGGTCAGCAGAATAGAGAAAGAGAGAAAGCAGAAGCGCAAAGGAAGAATTTGAGCTGCTTCCAGAACCTTAGGTGGTTCTGATCGAGTTTGAGAGGGGCAGAGTGGCCAGTCCAGAGGGAGGCCCCTGCGGAGGAGAGAGATCTACCTCTCACCCTCTGCCTGGAGAAGCGTCTGACCATAAGAGAGTTGGAGGAAGCCGACTGAAGGGCTCGAGACCGAAAGTATTTAGGAAGAGAGAGTTGGATGTAGTGCGGTCCATGGCCCCAGAAAGCCTTGTGGGGCTTTCACTAACCCTGATTCTTGGGTATGCATTGGTGATTTTGTATCCGTTCATAATTGGGCAGGTTTGGGCATGGATAAAAATAACATCTGGCAAGCTACCCTGTTTTTTTGCAGGTGAAACCCTGTGGCCGAAACATGTCTGGGAATGCTTGTGGTCTCGTGCAGAAGGGATGTGACCTAGCAGTTTGGGCTGGACTGCCCCCTTTGGGGATAGGATCAAGCCTTATTTGCATGTGGTCTTTCCCTTTTCTGTGATGGCTTGGCAGGTGAAGAACAATGGTATGGAGGGTTGCCTAGAGCAATTGCCAGAGGTTTAAGATTAATTCTAAACCATCCAGCCATCACCTCTTGGTTTTGTTTTGAAACAATAACAGGAGGCACTTCCCTGTGCCTGGTGCTGGGAACCACTTGCAACTGTAAAGGTTACAGTGTACAGATTGTCAGGTGTAAGGGTGTGTGTATGTTTACTTTGAACCAATTGTATGTGTACAGTCCTTCATGCATAATCTCACACGTGTGGGTGTGCTCTCACATCTTTGTGCATGAACCTCCACATGCAGGGTCGCAAACATGCATCTGAACTTCCTTGGTTCTTTTGAGATGTTTGGTCAGGTATTGATTGTGGAGGAACTCATTTTCATCCCTCCCACTGCAGGCCTACCACATGTGAGAAGCCTGAGGGTATCCTCACTCCTACTCCCCTGGATCCTCTTCTCAGGTGGCTAGGGAAAGGCCATCGCTTTTGGATCCTGACCCTGGGGGTGGAGAAGTGAGGGAGGATCCCCTGGGTGTAGGGCTCTTGGGGATTGGGAGTGGGGTGCCCACAGGCAGGACATGGTATCCCCTTTCCTTATTGAAGATCAACCTAACCCTCCCCTTTCCTTTATAGGCTATTGTAAAACCTCTCCCCTCTTATCCCCACTTTTTACCTCTGACAGTACTGGGACGAGGAAGCGGCGACTAGGAGCGATGAACACTAAAACCTCATTTTAACACTCTAGTACTGGGACGAAGAAGAGGCCTGGTGAGTGCTTTCAAGGTAAGGCATGTTCCTTTAATGATAGTCAGGCAAGTCTAACTGAGAGTCCACACCTGCAACCTGTCAAGTGGTTGCAGGTGTGTAAAGAGATACCAAGGAAGCAGCAAGGAGAGCAACAGGGAGGCCTGTGTGAGAGAGACCAGCAGGAGATCTGCCTTGTGAGGAGGCAGCCTGGTGGGACCTGAGAGGAAGCCAGGACACTGGCAGAAGTCCCAGAGGACCTGTGGAGCCCAGTGCGAGATGGGCCATTAAGCCGCCAGAGGTGTGGGAGCCTTCTTCTTTGAGAGAGAGCAGCCGGAGCTCCAAGCGAAGAAGAAAGAAGAAAGGACGCCGAAAGGACGCCGTCTGTGTCCGTGATGAGGTAACAGAGGAGCAGGCGTGTGGGGGACAGCATCCGGAGTGCGTGTGGTGCTCGCAGAGGCCAGCCCGTCAACCTGAGAGGCAGAGAGGAAGAAGCAAAGCCACTGGAGAGGAGCGCTGAGGACCGGTGAGTGTCGGGGGAAGTCACTCAACACAGGGGCGCTTCTAGAGGGCTACATACAAGCAATTAAGTACCGTATAAGCTAATTAAACACTGAACTGAATAAACGTTGAAACAAAGCTGAATTACATATATTGAACACTGACCTGAATGAAAACTTGAAAGCAAGCTAAAGTAAGCTTATTGAATATGGAACTGAGTACAATGTTATGGAAAAAGCTAATAGCAGTTGAAAGCAAAAAGGGAAAGTGCCAATTCTGAAAGCAATATATGGAAAAGAGCGCAAGTA
The DNA here is from genome assembly GCF_040938575.1 of Ambystoma mexicanum. Classification (NCBI taxonomy): domain Eukaryota; kingdom Metazoa; phylum Chordata; class Amphibia; order Caudata; family Ambystomatidae; genus Ambystoma; species Ambystoma mexicanum. Next base: position 151,283,794 of record NC_090931.1, read on the forward strand.
TGAACATATGCAACAGAATTGTGGGGCATGAAAAAAGACCACCACAAAATAAATGTTATGAATGGATACAGTGCGGCAAGGCCAGAGACTGGCAAGAAGTGTGTAACGCATTATGGCAATGCCAAGAGACTAACTATGAGTACACAGGAGAGTGTGAAACGGCACACAGGGCCAAGAGGCCGACAAGCAGAAGCTACGTGAATGAGAATCTGTACAAAGGGATAAGTACAGAAGAACCTGTGGATGTTGGAGATACTACGGTTCCTGGTTGCGTGACCTGTGGTGGGTGGACGATCTGGTCTGATAACTGTGCCTAGACCAGTGAGCCCTAAATTGTGGAAGTTAAAGACATTGTGAACCAAGCCAAGAAGAAGCACTGTAAGTGAACTGGTCAGACAAACCAAGAAGAGGCTCAAGTGGATCTAGATGTGTGTTGAACATTGAAAGACTGAAACAGATATCAGTTGCTACGTTGAAATCTTGGGGAAGGGAACCCTGAGATTTGAGGAAATGCAAATGCTGTCTTGAGGATGGCGTCTTAAGACCCTTTTTCTTTTGAACTGTGTTGCCTGGAATTTGGGGAAAGGAGCCCCGGGGATTGTGTTGAACTGTATTGCCTTGAACTTGTGGAGGGGAACCACAAGGATTTGTGGAACTTTCTTGAACTGGGGAAGAGGAGCTGAAAAGGACACTAAGATCTGGAAAAAGCACAGAACTTTGTGTTGATCACCATTTTTTTTATTATCAACATCCCTACACATTATTTAGCGTTAGCTGTGAGGGCAAGGATAGGTTTTGGACACAGACAGACTTTTAAGTTGAACTCTTTGACTCACACTTTTCTTAGTTTCATTCAGGTCAGAAAATCCCACCTTGGCATCGGGCAAGTTAGACCTTCTACCATCCTGACATTTGATTTAATAAACCATTTTGTTTTGAACTTTAAATCTGTTGTCGGTGTCTTGTTTCATGATACCGTAACACGCAATACAGCTCTTCTGTTGACATAATACATTCCTTCACATGGTACATAAAGGGTTCTATGTTGTTACATCGCCTGTTATTTTTTCGTTGAGTTGTTTGCTTAATTGTTTTTAAACTCATTGATTTGTTTTTTTTTATTGGGGGTGGGGGTGTCCTGTGATGAATCAATCTCCGGTGTACGAGTGGTCCAGGGGTGAATATTGGTTTCTAAACCATCAATCAGCCCCACACCTCTAATACACCAGAAGGGAACCGAACAGATTGGAAAAACAAGCAAATTATAAACCTCCTTGTTGAATTTTGGTAATGTGGACAGAATGGCAGGCTTATCTCCAAAGGGCTTTGGCTCATTGGTTAGTTGCAACACAGCAAACACCCAATGATGAAACACACACACACACACACACGCACACACACACACACACACTTTCAGATGCACACACTTCTTTAATTAGTCAATTCCTGACTATCAAAGTGAGGTGTGACTGAGGATTTCATTTCACAAGAGGTTGATGGGGGGAAAGAAGTCAAAGACTTTCAATTTGTCTGTTAATTAGGGAAAATCCCAGGCACATATACCACCTGTTTTGTTGTTGATAGATCAATGCCCCCCTTCATAGCACTACTACCAAATCCCAGGAGCTGAAAATCTCAAAACCTCCCAATAGCGATCCATGTACAATATAACACGGTGACAGGCTTTTTGGGCATGGTTTACCTCACTCTCCTCCGCGTGCCGAACAGTCCAGAGGAACTCCAGCATAGCCATGAAAATGGCCACAATCAGACCACAGATCAAGACCACAAAGATCCCTCCAATGTTCTCCATCCCCAGTCCTAGAGAAATGAGAGACAAATGCAGGTTACTCAAGAGGATTCCATGTTGGGAAAATTAAGCAAGTGCAGTGAGGGCTTATTACCGCATCTCACGTGACCCTTTCAGATACAGTTGCACCCGACAATATCAAATCAATATTGGTAAAATCACTACCTCTTTACCCTCAATGCTCTATCACCACCTCCAGTACCCATTCTATCATCTATCCTTAATCATCATTCCCTCCACTGTTCCTCTACTCTAACAGCTAAACCACTGGCTACCCTGCAAGGTTTATGGCTGTATCGATAGTACCAACTATACTTAAAGGGCTCACCAAACACCTTCTCCATAAACGCATTAAAGTTTGGTTACTGCTCAATTGTTAATCATATCCATTCCTCAATCTTCCTTGAATGACCCATCACCAGCTACTCTGCACATTGTCTACTCACCAACTAAACTCTCTAAACATAAACATCCAGTGTGTTTATATAGCTCTTAATCCTGTCAGTCCATTCCTAAACGCTCGCAATTTTGGGAGATAAGAGAAATTAAGCAAAGGGAGAAAGTGACTTGACTAGGGTTACCCAGTTAGCTAAAACCGGTTTATGGTCATTTCATCTAAAACCATTGCATCTAATGCCATTCCCTCGAAATGTTTCCATCTAATAAACTGTCATCTAATGCATTTTTTTTTCTTTTTTTTCTGTCTTTTTTTTGGGGAGGTGTCCCCGCCAAACCCCCGTTTTTTACCCTTTAAAATACACCTGAACAAAAATAAACCCTTTACCCCCAAAAACATGCATTAGACGAACATTTTTTAGATAGAAGAATTGACTAGATACCGCTAAAACCCATATTAAAATGAATTTCCCCTGACTCCTTAGCCATAACCCGGTCTTTAGGCTTCACCTCCTCCTAGCGCCAAGCACTGACTAGCTGCACATTTGTCCAACTCATCCGTATTATGAAGCAGACCCCCTGTATATGAAGCACATTGCTGTTCAATTGATAGAGTGTACTTAATAGACCACGGGCATATTTGATTTCTTTCCCCCATCTTAAAAACACAGATGCTTTACTTTGTCCCCTGGCTCAGTCTGATTAGAGTTCTATGGCAACATAGTGTTATAGGTGGTAAGTCATTTGTACAAAAAGTTGGTTTACACAGAAACGCATTAACGGTAAAATAAGCTATTTCACCTTTTGTACCTACACCCATAACATACCTTGCTAAATATGATATCCTGGAAAAACACTTTCGGTTCTGCAAACGATCATGGCTAGCAACGATGCACAGTCAAGCAGACACAATGCTATTCTTCACTCAAGACAGACGTGTGCACGATCATGTTAAGCGGTGCGTGGTATTGGGTTTTGCCAGCATCCACTGCAGTTGTTTGCAGGGTTTGGCGGCCTGGAACTGAGAAGTCCCTGACATTGACTCCAAAAGCCAGTGTCTGCAACAGATGCCACTGGCCATGCACAGGATGCATGTATGAATGCTGTGCCCGTTGCAGCCATACTCTACACCGGGGCTCTGCAACCAGTGGCTCTCCAGATGTCATTGACTAGGCTCGCAAGGGCTGATAGGACTTGTGGCTATATACTGGCTGGAGACCTGTGCATACATGTCACAGGATTCCTGATACTCTGGCGATGGAAGGGATGCTACTTGAAGTCACACTTCTCATTCAGCTTCCAACCATGTGGCCGGATTCAATGTTCCGTGTCTATTGTGTCAATCTTTCTGCTTAAATGATGTCGAAACCAGAAGCCTGTACACAGCGTGATTGCCAGACACATTCCCCAAAAAGGAAAATACAGGGGAGAAAACCTTTTCCAGCAATTCTCTGGGGAGATGGAACAGTATTCTGCCTGACATCAGACTGCCCACTCCCTCCTGCGATACAGAAAATGCTGAAGAACCATCTCGCCAAAGTACCTCCCATTGATACCTCCCATTGACCGATAATCTGCGAAAGCCCCCAACCCACACTGCATGTGCCTGCCCCTCTTTAACCCGTATCCCCTGCCTGCAACCCTCTGTCTTTGTAGCCTTGAAAATGCTACCCTCAGATGTTCATCTACTGTGGCTGCGTTCATGTTATTTCATCATCCTAATGTATTCCCTTGCTGTACTGCACTCAGTTGCTGATCGTCTAGTTGTGTGCTATATGAAAGCCAATACATACACAGGGTTTCCAGGAACGAAGACCTGCACTCAAGTACCCGCCATGCATTGCGTGGCCCTCTTTCTTCAGTGTCCTGAATTTCAAATATTCCAGTAATGGCCTAAACAGGTGTCAATAGTGACACGGTGTGTTCTGTGCCCCAATACAGAGGGGTGTTCATCCTGGTGCCTACTGTGCCCCCAGTGCAGATGATGGGTGTTCATCAGGATGTCTGCTGTGACCCCAGTGCAGATGATGGCTGTTCATCCTGGTGCCTACTGTGCCCCCAGTGCAGATGATGGCTGTTCATCCTGGTGCCTGCTGTGCCCCCAGTGCAGATGATGGGTGTTCATCAGGGGGCCTGCTGTGGCACCAGTGCAGATGACGGGTGTTCATCAGGGTGCCTGCTGTGCAGATGATGGGTGTTCATCAGGGTGCCTACTGTGCCCCCAGTGCAGATGATGGGTGTTCATCAGGGTGCCTGCTGTGCCCCCAGTGCAGATGATGGGTGTTCATCAGGCTGCCTACTGTGCAGATGATGGGTGTTCATCAGGGTGCCTACTGTGCAGATGATGGGTGTTCATCAGGGTGCCTACTGTGCCCCCAGTGCAGATGATGGGTGTTCATCAGGGTGTCTGCTGTGTCAGCATTGCAGATGATGGCTGTTCATCAGGGTGCCTGCTGTGTCAGCATGACTGTTCATCAGGGTGCCTGCTGTGCCCCAGTGCAGATGATGGGTGTTCATGCTGGTGCCTGCTGTGCCCCCAGTGCAGATTGTGGATGTTCATCAGGGTGCCTGCTGTGGCACTAGTGCAGATGATGGGTGTTCATCAGGGTGCCTGCTGTGGCACCAGTGCAGATGATGGGTGTTCATCAGGGTGCCTGCTGTGGCACCAGTGCAGATGATGGGTGTTCATCAGGGTGCCTGCTGTGGCACCAGTGCAAATGACGGGTGTTCATCAGGGTGCCTGCTGTGGCACCAGTGCAGGTGATGGGTGTTCATCAGGGTGACTGCTGTGCCCCCAGAGCAGATGATGGGTGTTCATCAGGGTGCCTGCTGTGGCATCAGTGCAGATGATGGGTGTTCATCAGGGTGCCTACTGTGCCCCCAGTGCAGATGACGGGTGTTCATCAGGGTGCCTGCTGTGGCATCAGTGCAGATGATGGGTGTTCATCAGGGTGCCTACTGTGCAGGTGATGGGTGTTCATCAGGGTGCCTACTGTGCCCCCAGTGCAGATGATGGGTGTTCATCAGGCTGCCTACTGTGCAGATGATGGGTGTTCATCAGGGTGCCTACTGTGCCCCCAGTGCAGATGATGGGTGTTCATCAGGCTGCCTACTGTGCAGATGATGGGTGTTCATCAGGGTGCCTACTGTGCAGATGATGGGTGTTCATCAGGGTGCCTACTGTGCCCCCAGTGCAGATGATGGGTGTTCATCAGGGTGTCTGCTGTGTCAGCATTGCAGATGATGGGTGTTCATCAGGGTGCCTACTGTGCAGGTGATGGGTGTTCATCAGGGTGCCTACTGTGCCCCCAGTGCAGATGATGGGTGTTCATCAGGCTGCCTACTGTGCAGATGATGGGTGTTCATCAGGGTGCCTACTGTGCAGATGATGGGTGTTCATCAGGGTGCCTACTGTGCCCCCAGTGCAGATGATGGGTGTTCATCAGGGTGTCTGCTGTGTCAGCATTGCAGATGATGGCTGTTCATCAGGGTGCCTGCTGTGTCAGCATGGCTGTTCATCAGGGTGCCTGCTGTGCCCCCAGTGCAGATGATGGGTGTTCATGCTGGTGCCTGCTGTGCCCCCAGTGCAGATTGTGGATGTTCATCAGGGTGCCTGCTGTGGCACTAGTGCAGATGATGGGTGTTCATCAGGGTGCCTGCTGTGGCACCAGTGCAGATGATGGGTGTTCATCAGGGTGCCTGCTGTGGCACCAGTGCAGATGATGGGTGTTCATCAGGGTGCCTGCTGTGGCACCAGTGCAAATGACGGGTGTTCATCAGGGTGCCTGCTGTGGCACCAGTGCAGGTGATGGGTGTTCATCAGGGTGACTGCTGTGCCCCCAGAGCAGATGATGGGTGTTCATCAGGGTGCCTGCTGTGGCATCAGTGCAGATGATGGGTGTTCATCAGGGTGCCTACTGTGCCCCCAGTGCAGATGACGGGTGTTCATCAGGGTGCCTGCTGTGGCATCAGTGCAGATGATGGGTGTTCATCAGGGTGCCTACTGTGCAGGTGATGGGTGTTCATCAGGGTGCCTACTGTGCAGGTGATGGGTGTTCATCAGGGTGCCTGCTGTGGCATCAGTGCAGATGATGGGTGCTCATCAGGGTGCCTACTGTGCCCCCAGTGCAGATGACGGGTGTTCATCAGGGTGCCTGCTGTGGCATCAGTGCAGATGATGGGTGTTCATCAGGGTGCCTGCTGTGGCACCAGTGCAGATAACGGGTGTTCATCAGGGTGCCTACTGTGCAGGTGATGGGTGTTCATCAGGGTGCCTACTGTGGCACCAGTGCAGATGATGGGTGTTCATCAGGGTGCCTGCTGTGCAGGTGATGGGTGTTCATCAGGGTGCCTACTGTGGCACCAGTGCAGATGATGGGTGTTCATCAGGGTGCCTGCTGTGGCATCAGTGCAGATGATGGGTGTTCATCAGGGTGCCTGCTGTGCAGGTGATGGGTGTTCATCAGGGTGCCTACTGTGGCACCAGTGCAGATGATGGGTGTTCATCAGGGTGACTGCTGTGCCCCCAGTGCAGATGGGTGTTTATCAGGGTGCCTACTGTGACCCCAGAGCAGATGATGGGTGTTCATCAGGGTGCCTACTGTGGCACCAGTGCATATGATGGGTATACATCAGGGTGCCTACTGTGCCCTCAGTGCAGATGGGTGTTCATGAAAGAAGGAGTTGAACACCTCTGTTCTCTCCCGTTATGGCACATTGCAGCACCCCCCGCCCCCCAACCATTGCCGGCCCGGCTCGTTTCTTGGGTCGTGGTATTCTCCTGCTGTGTTAACCAGTGGCCCTTATGCTTCCAGCCACAGTTCCTTTTTCCGCCAGCCTGTCATGACTCATGGAGAGGTTTGCTGCTTCTCTGTTAGTTGAACGTTTTCCTGCGCGCTTAGGGTCTACCTTGCCCTTTGTTGCGTTGTCCTTCTGTATTTCCGACTCATATTGCATGATAGCACATGGACTGCTGTCCGAGCAGCTGACACCACCAACCTCTCCAGGCCATGCCCCTACTGCTGGCTGCAGCACCTTCAGTCCAGCTTCTCTGTAGGAGCCCCCTCTCTTCTGCCACCCCCAAAAAGTGTGTTGCCGTGTTAGGTCCATCCACAAATACAAACACTTCAAGACTTGACACCTAGGCAGCATACTATACAAGTCCCATAGATTGTCCTGGGAGGGTAGCTCAGCGGCAACGTGCTCGCCATGGAAACAGACGACACAAGCAACACAGGTTCAATTCCCCGGGTCTGCGCTTAGAAAGCTCCGGATATTAAGCGCTTTCTAAGTGCGCAACTAAGAGACATAGGGCCTCATTACGAGTAGCGTGGTAAAAACGCGGTCAATACCGGCATGGAGGAACGAGCGGGTCCGTGCTCGTATGACGCTGCTAATAGCAGGTGTTTACGAGTGCGTGAGCACACACGAATCCCCATGCCGGTAATGGCCATACCGGCATGCCGCTAAAGGCCCGCCAACCCCCCGATAGTGCCATCACGGGACCTGCCGATACCGCCACTGCCTAGGAGGAACCCCTAAATACAGACCCGGTAATACCAGCATGCTAATACCGGACCCAGAAATAACGCATCACGTCGGAACGGGAAATGGGCCGGGGGCCATCTTTAAAAACACAATCCATTGCAATCCTCCCAAACCACCAGTTGTTTCCAGGAGAGCTCTGTGGCAATACTTCGATAACGTCTAAGGCAACCCGGAAGACCACCCCCGGCTGTGGAAAGAGCGCTTTTCCGATGCTGAATTAAATATGCTAGTAGACACCCTTGCCGCACATGCAGATGTCATCAAATCCCAGAACCTGAAGCGTGAGGTGCAGCAGCAGAAGAAGGACATCTGGCAGGAGGTAGCCCGCAAGGTGTCCGCTGTGGGAACCACCCCACGTAGTGTCAAGGATTGCAGTAAGAGGTGGGACGACCTCCGCCTTAGGGTGCGTAACATCATTGCAAGCAACAGGAGGGAGGCCATGGTCACAGGCAGGGGTCCCCACTCTCCTGCCAAAATGACCACCTGGGAGGAGACCGCAAGCACCTTCATAAATCCAGAGTCCATCAAGGGATTTGGGGAGATGGAGACAGGTGCGGCACCATCACCAGAAGGAGGTGAGTGACCCTGCAGATCCCTGTAGGGGAAACCATGACAAGTGCTGTGGAAGAGAGTCTAGGCAAGGCAATGCATGTCCCAACACCCACATGAACATATCCAAGTCCAGATGGCGGGCCAAACCCTGCCAGACAGAAATGCACGCTGAGTGCCAATCCCATAACCAATACACAGCCAACACACATGGACCGTGCCCATGTAATACATCAAACAAACCCCAATTCAACGGCATGTCATCTGCCATGCAGCAAATGGCAAAATGCCCCCTCAGATTACCCTGTGTGACACACCTGTAAGACATGACTGTATGATTAAATGAATAATGAACAACACCATAGTATGCTTCTGGCATGTAACACCATCGCTGATGCCCTGCATCTCTTCTACCCCCCAGGCACTGATGGAGAAGATGCCAGCCAAGACACCACCGAGAGGGCATCCACGTCCCGCCCAAAGAAAAGGGCTGCTGCCACGACCAGCTCCGGGGCAGCCACGCAGCCCACACCCACAGCCAGTGTGCCTGACACAGTCGAGTCCCTGCTGCCCACACCCACACCAGTGGAAGGGGAGTCCCTAAAAGCACTGGCCACCACTGAAGATGACTTGGAGGAGAATGTGGACCAGGAGGGAGTCACGGAAGTGACATGTCCACCCACCCCAATCCCCGTGTCCACCCCCCACCCCAAACTCAGCCCTCACCCACCTACAGCAGTGCTGATCCCTGCCTGCATGATTCGGACCTGAGCCCCTTCATGGAGGACAGCACTGACAATGCAGGCCCCGTGAGTGCACCCCCCACCATTCCTGCTCCCACCAACACCCTCGAGTCACGTCTGGCGAGGGTGGAGGCCCGACAGGGGTCGATGTTGGAGCTCCTGCGGCAATACATAGCAGATGGCGAGCACACCAGGCGGGAAATAGCCACTGCCATAGCGGGGACCATTGCCGCTATTACAGCCAACACAGCCGCAGTGAATGCGTCGGCAGTGCTGATGAGGGACTGTCTGGGGGCAATAACACAGGTACTAACATCCATCCTGCTACACATGCAGCGGCCACGACTTGCAGCAGGCGTGGAAATTGCCACCGACTCCTCATCAGCCACCACACCTGCTTCCTCAGTCCCCACCAGCCCTGTGCGTCCTACCAGAAGGAGTGCAAGGCACACCGAAATGCTGCTCCCGGACAGCAAAAAGTCCTGCAAGTAGTGTGGGCGGACAATCGGAGTGGGACACATGGTGTTGGGGGTGACTGGGAGCATTTGGGGGAGTTTATTGGGGGGGTTGAGTTAACTGGGGGTTTGGGAGTTCACAGGGGGTTAGGGAGGTGGGGGTTGTCACATATTAGCTGTTTGAACCAATACACCCATTGTGAGAAAAAACATTCAATGCCTGGACATTGTTCATTTTGTGTATATCCATTTAATGTATGACAGTGTTCAGTGCCCAACTCCCAACATTCCCTGTGAGCATGTCCACATGGACCAGTGTGTCACTGACACATGCCTATCATAGTCCCTGTGGTTCAGATGTATTTGTGAATCAGTGATTGGCGTACAGCATGGCCATCCTGTGCATCACGTACTGGCAGGGGTGCTGCTTCACCTCCGTCTCCATCCTCATCATCCTCACCCGGGTCATGCATGTCAATGTCAGGTGGCAGTGGTACATTTCTCCAGACGCACATGTTGTGCAGCATGACATAGGCCATGGTGATCTTTGCCACCTTCTCAGGCCTATAAAGGAGTGCTCCACCAGACCTGCTTAGGTAGCGGAAACGCGCCTTCAACAGGCCAAAGGTCTGCTCAATCACAACCCGGGTACGGGTGTGAACCCGATTGTGCTATTCATGGCTGTTCTGCGGGTTCTGCACAGGGGTAAGTAGCCACGGCCTCAAGGAATAGCCTCCATCACCTGCAAGCAAATACAAATAGGTGTGTGTCACTCTGAGCTGCCACCTTCAGGAAGCACAGTCAATGCCGCAGCTATTTGGTGTGGACATGGACATGTCTATGTACGTATGCACGAATGCCATCTAGATGCATACTATACTGCTATGAACTGTGGTAGCCTGGATGGTGGTCAATAGATGATTCAGGGTGAGATGATGCATGCTGAGGTGGATGTACTGTGGTTGTACGACAATGTTTAGCCTCCCAATTATGCTGCGTATTCTACACTGTGCATGGTCACACTAGCCACATTGGCACAGTAGTGATCCTGTTTATTCATGAATTGCTTGACTTACACATGGTGGTCAGGTCTTGCGTCTCACATGTGGTCATTGATATGCGTTAATGTTCAGATGTGTGCCAATGATGTGTCATGTTGGGGTTGGGAGGTTCAGGTCAGGTGTCATTAGCTCTGCGTGCATTCTATAAGCACTGTTCATTCCCCCCCAGGTGGGGTATGCATCGCAACACATCCCTACCCCATTGCACTGCCATAGGCCACTCAGGCAACTCACCAAGCAGCCAGGCACGTGGTCCAGCATGTCGCTCAATGTGATGGGGTACCGTGGAGTTACGCAGCACCATGGCATCATGTGTTGATCCTGGAAATCGGGCGCAGCAATGTGTGATGATCTTGCTGGAGTCACATACCATCTGCACATTGATGGAGTGGTATTGCTTGCGATTGCGGTACACCGCCTCTACGGCATGGGGGATTACCAATTCTATATGGGTGCAGTCCAGGGCACCAACACAATTGGGCATGACTGCCAGCGCATGGAAGCCTACTTTGGTGTCAGCTATCTCCTGGGCAGTACGTGGTAGGGATATGTGTGTGCTAGCGTGCTTCAGGAGGGCATCCAGCACTTGGATCAGCATGCGTGAAAATAGTGGTTGTGAAATGCCATGCAGCTGGCCCACTGTGTGCTGGTAGGTGCCTGTGGTCAGGAAGTGGAGCACAGACACCATCTTTAGTAGCGCGGGGTGGCAGTGCATATTTCTATGAGGCTGGCAATGTCGTTGCCTATCATGTCCACTATGGTGGTGATGGTGTCCCGGTCCAACCCGGTACAGGGTGTAGATCTGGTCAGGGGTTCGATTGAATGGACTGGGTCTGATGCGAGGGATTGGCGGCTGCCTACGAGGGACTAATGGCTGCACTTGTGGTAATTGCTGGACCTGTCTCAGCCTCCTTCTCCTCTTGCGTCTCCTCTGTGCTGCCTTTTGTTGCTGTTGTAGTTGTTGTTGTAGTTGTTGTTGTTGCTGTAGTTGTAGCAGTATGGGCATGTCCTCCAGCGCCATGATTGCAACAGCTAGTGGTAGCATTTTGGTGTAGGAAGGGGTGTGGTGTGTGGGTGTACTCCTTTTATACTGGGCCAGACTCCATTGAGTCCACCTGTGGTGATTGTGTGCATGTGTGGCAGTTGGCTTGATTGCTGTTTGCTGTTTGCGGGTGGTCCACGATGCCTGTATGGCCGGCATCGTGCAGCCCCTGATTACCGCCTTCGGGATGTCGGTATTTGCATGTCCGCGTGGGTTGTGATGTCCTCCTATTACCGGCATGCCGGTATTTGCTCCCCGAAGGGGCGCGTGTATGCGCACATGCTGGTATGAGGGGGCACGGTACGGGCGGTTCCGGTATTGGCGGGTTGTCGGTTCGGAATGCCATGGACCCATTAACGATGCCGCTATTGCCATTCCGCCTTCCTTTTTTCCTTACCTCCATTCTTGTAATGAGGCCCATATTGCTGTAACAGCGCCTCGATGCCCCAGGGTTGTGTGAGCGCTTTAGAAGTGCAAACAAATAAATAAATGTGTAGAATTCGCCGCGCGACTTCCACAGCGTACACGCTGCGTCAGTATGTGCCCTATGATACAACACCTTGAGTCAAGTGGATGCCGGTGCACAGACGTGCATGACAGCGCCATGCATTATATAACATGGAGCTAATTGGGCGCTCATTGCAGCAGGTGATCCACGCGGTAGGAGCTCTATTTATCATAGTTCCAGATGATGCTCAAGATGTCTGGACTGAGTGATTCAATTACATTCCAATACGTGTAGTTTGCACAGCGCAGGCCCACAGAGCCACTCACTTTGTATGTAGACAGTTCCCAATGCTGTACAGCTTAATAACCCTTACCTCTCAGCGGTTCTGTTTTCCTCGATGTTTTAACTTTTTTCCTTTTTTTTTAAATGTATTTTTTTTATAAAATGGAGGAAACCTTGCTTTTATTCTCCCTCCACTCCCCACCCAGAACTTTAAGTGGGGTGGTAAATTGAGGGGGCCGGGGGCTCACGTTAGGGGGCGTGGTCTAAGTACGAGTGCTTAGGGCACACACCCCAACAACCCCCCCTCAGCCATTGCGTTCAAAGAGCCGTGGTTAAAGAATTGCCTGCAGGTGTTGCTGACCCTTCCAGTCAACAATGTAACCACATGGCTCCTTGAATACAATGGGCTGCTTGCTGTGTGATGTCTCTTTATTCTGAAACAGGAGGAGGGCTGGGTTGGCCCACCCCTCCTTTTGTTTATGAGTAAAGAGCTATCAGGCAGTGGAAGCCCTTTAACCAAGCACGGTTAATTAGCTTCCTGATGCATGAAACATAAGAAGAGGCGGGCCAACCCAGTCCTCCTGTTTCTTGATAAAGAGACATCACACAGCAGGTTTAGCCAAAGTGCTGCTCGTTTACATGGCTGACTACAGGTGTCAGAATTTCGGATTAGGAAAAAGAAACGGTGATGCCTTTCTTTTAAAAGGTGATGCCTTTTCGTTTTTCTAATCTGAGATGCTGACACCTGCAGGCAGCCGTGTAACCACACAGTGCTCGACTAAACAGCTACATGGGAGGTCGGCGTGTCTGGCACTAGTAGGAGTGAGCCCCAGCAGGGACCGGGCGTGGGAGCCCATCTCAGAGACTGCCGAGGCTTGGGCCCAGCCTAGCCCCAGCCAATTTAAAGTCCTGCCGCCACCACTTTACTATGATTCTGGTGTGTCTCCCTGTAACCACGCACCAAGAGAAATGTGCCCATGTAAAAATACCGCCATCACTCTCGTAATATGACACTTTTATAAACATTGAAAGATAAATAGGATGCGGATCAGGAGGCAAGCTGGGCAACAGCATCTAAAATATTTTCTTTTCTGATATGAATCAGGTAAATAGCACATTAACAGGTTAAAAATAAAAGGCGGATAAAGCCTCAGATGGGAATTCCTAGGGGTCTGCAACCTGCGGCTTGCCAGATGCTTTGTCGACTACATCTCCCATGATCCCTCACCACTGAATATGCTGGCGATGGCTGATTGGATGTGTAGTCCAACACTACTGTAGAGACTCAAGATGCAGACTTTTATGAGTCTACAGGTTTACACTTCTGTCAAGTGTTTTTGGTGAGATTCCGTCCCTGCCCTGCAGGCCCTACATCAGTTCATGAGTCAGCTTCAAGCCTGGGCTATTTTGTTGCTGACGTTCCCAGATGTTCTTCTATGTCTTGTGACATGCCTTGGTATCAAATCCTGCAGAGTGTTCAGGGAAGCTATGGCCAGCAGACCAATCAAAGAGAGCCAATTTCTGTTTCAGGCGCATTATGGCCAGTCTGACACTCGTATGTGTGGGCTTCAGCAGGCCATATGAGTGTGTGAAGACCAGCATAGGTGCACACAACATATTAAAAGAGGTCATTACTGGATACAGTTTAGCTTGGTATTAGATCAATCTATGCAGTGAAAGAGGATTTATGTGTGAAGATGTCAGCCATGTTTTTATTTCTGCTACTTTTCTAAGATGGCCGACGTGGCAGGTTTTCCTCAGGGTTTCCATTTCTAGTATGGCTGAATCTTTGTGCATGCTCTCCGCCCTTTCTTCAGAGTTAGCCAGAGGAAAGGCGGACCCGGTGCAATCAGATCCTGACTGTATAATGACCTGCTTGTGATGTCTTTGCAGTGAGCTGGTGTTGGTGATTTTTAAAAGGACACATTTGATTTTGCTATTAACTAAAGAAAAATCACAGAATCTGGATGCAATAACCTCATGTTTCGAATGTATAAAAGCTTGGAAAACCAGGTTAGCATGAAAGAAGGGTGATGAATTTGAGGCAAGAAAAATGGGACTTCCAGAAGACTCTTGCAAGGTCACGTGACAGGTCAGTGCTGATGAAACTCCCACAAGCTAGATCTGCAGCGGATTCGCCTGCCACCTCCTGCCACCTGGTGGATGAGGCCACTAAACCACGCTGTGTTCTGGGGTGTCTACCTGTAATCTCCCCCGATGCAGCAGTAGCAGGAAACCTTTCCATTTAAAGAAGCGACAGTAAAGCCTGAATGGACGAGGACTGCTTCACTGTAATGGGGATGCCCCCCCCAACCCTCTCACCCCCACCCCCCAGTGTTAATGCAATGTTTTATGTCAGAGACGATGTGGAGCGACTGGATATCTGTCCCCCTTGATATGCAACTTTGCCTTATAAGTGACGCTCACTCTTGACTGGAAATGTTTGATTCTGTCGACTTCATTCCCTATCCCGGAAGGGGAAAACTGGGGGTAACCCCTTGTATGAAGAAAATGGGTGATTCCGCCATTATTTGATTTGTCACAAAGAACAACAAGAAGCACAACATTCTTTTCCAAGAATTAAAGTTTGTTACATTTGCCATTTTCCAAGGGAGAACAATTCACTTACAAAAAATAGGGATATACACCAGGGCTCGGAATTAAGATTGAGTAAGCAGGAGCTAAAAGCAGCACTTGGGTATCCAGCATTAACCAGTGACCAGGAGCTACTACTGGGGAACGAGGAGCTAGCCCATAGTATTCCGCAAACCTAACTTCCACATAAGATGGAAACAGAGTAGTTTGCCCATTATTCATGGTTCATTATGCTTTCAATGTCATGTAAAGGTGTTCTAATGCTTTTTTTTTATAGATTATGCCAAACACATAGGGCCTCATTACACGGTAGGCGGTAAGGGTTTACCGGTACCGGTATTTTACCAGTACCGGTAAATCCTTACCGCCTTACTACGAGGTCCTTTTGCGGGTTGGGGAATTTAACGCCTGCTTTTTGCAGGCGTTAAAAACCAACCCGCAAAGGGACCAGGGAGCTAATTACGGTACCGCAATTAGCGGTACCGTAATTAGCGCCTTCCCCATTCCCATAGAGCCCTATGGGGCAAAAATGGGAATGGGGAAGGGCAATGGTGGAAGGGGGAATTACCGCCCCGCCAACCTTGGAATAGGGCGGTAATTCCCCTTTCCACCAAGGCGGTGCCGGTATTTTACCAGCATGAACCATGGCGCTAATAGCGCCATGGTTTACCGCCTACCGTGTAATGAGGCCCACAGAATTCAATTCATATGGGTGTGTGTGTTTGGCCTCAGATGGCCCAGGGAGACAAAAGTATCTCCTGGTAGCTGTTGTTGTCAAGCTAAACAGGCACTTCTAGGCCAAAAGCAGGAGCTGAACAGGTCCCAGCTCCCCTCAAATTCGAGATCTGCACATTTGCAAACACATTTTCTTAGAGCTTCCCGATTGATATCCCAGAATAACCCAACCCTCATCCCATTCAACCCTGATGCCCCTGCCTCCCACTTCCACACAGTACAATAACAGTGGACAACATTCCCTGGAGCGGCACAGGTAATCTTCATTCCACTCGACCTGTCTTGGGCTACTCCCCATATTTGTGAAACAAAGGAAGCCATAGCCCTTCTATGTTACCGTTGGTTTCATCAAGGAGGCGTGTGAGATATTCTATACTATATTTGTCCCTAACTCTCTGGAGCTATTCTCCTTTCATT
The DNA here is from genome assembly GCF_040938575.1 of Ambystoma mexicanum. Taxonomy (NCBI): domain Eukaryota; kingdom Metazoa; phylum Chordata; class Amphibia; order Caudata; family Ambystomatidae; genus Ambystoma; species Ambystoma mexicanum. Next base: position 151,299,874 of record NC_090931.1, read on the forward strand.
GGGACCCTGGATCCCTCCTACAACTGTGCCACACAGCTCCTGGAAGCTATTAACAGAACACGTGACACATCATTTAGGTCTTGTTCCTCGTCTTCTTCATCACTAAATCAATATCAATAGTGGTGAAAATGTCCTAGGAATCCCATCTAAGTCCTTTGTCCAGGATAAAACCTCCTGGCAAAACTGTTGCATGTGACCACGTTTCCACCACATATGCCAGTAATCAGCCTCTTCCTGCCCACATTTCCAACAGTGAGAATTCTCTCCCGGATTCATGCTCGGTAATTTGTTCAGAGAGTAATGCCATCTATGTAGCAATTCAGTGGCTTGCATTGTAGATTTCAAGGTACTGCAGAATGCACCACCTTATGACAGATCGTGGAACGGAGCCCGGCAGGAATATCCAAATCAAGATCCTTGGCCTAGTGATGCCTTGCAGTTATTTGGCCAATCGACTCCGCCAATAGCGATTGGACAGTCTAGCCACAAGACCTCTTGTACCCCTCCTCTGGATCAGCATCATCTTGAAGGGCGTTAACCCCCTGCAAAGTTTGTCTCCCCACCTCGGGTCTGAGAGAGCCCCTTTCAACTGTAAATATCGAAATATTGTGAGTGTTCCAATCTGGAGGCCTTCTCCCAGCCGATCAGGGGACATGAACCTACCACCCTCCCAGAGCTGGCCCGTCCTAACACAATACATCTAATGGTCTGGATTTTAAAGCTTGCAACTATTAAAGGACAGAGAGAGGAAGTGATGCTAGCTTTTAGATATTTTCCAGAACATTCTTGAAGACTCCAGTGAAATAAATTATTCCAGATCTAAGATTCCAACTGTGTACTGGTCCACGCACACACATAGATAAGCCAGTCAAAGCAGTGTTCATATATAAACGTGATTATAATGTCAGGCCGTGTATCACTGAACATAAAGAAAATAATTACTTTGCCCTGCAGGAATCTAACCGTCTAATGATTTGATGAATATACACTGTTATTTGTTGGAGTGTTCGGTTTCCACGTTTTACTTGTGCAAAACAAATTGAACGCGACAAAATGTCCACAGCAATTGTGTTGCAAAGTTAGTTTTTTGTGTTGTGCGATTTTTGTAGTATTAATTTTAAAACCATATTGTAAGTGTGGCAGGGCCAAACGCATAACGTCCAAGGAGGCTGCCCACAACATGTGCTCAGAGCTGGCCTTGGGGGGGGGCGAGCCGGGCGACCGCCCGGGGTACCACGCCCCCCAAAGGCACCCTTAGCCCCCAAAAACAAAAAGCTCGGGGGAGTCCCCCAAGGGCTCCCCCGAGCTGGTGCCGCGGGAGAAGGCGTGGCCCCTTGCTGTCAAATGCACCCACGGCGGCAGGCGCATTCAATTACAATAGGGTGCTGTTAGCACCCCATTGTCATCAAATGTGCCCCTCAACCGTGGGCACTTCCAATGACAAAAGGTGCCATTAGCCCCCCACCACGCCAGCCCGGCGGAGCCCCTCAAGGGCTTCCCGAGCTGGTGTAGTGGCAGAAGGCGTGGCAGGCGCCTCATTGTCATTGAATGCACCCGCGGTGGTGGGCTCATTCAATGACAATAGGGTGCTGACGCGCCCTATTCATATCATTCCCTCCTTGCGGAGGTGAGGAGGTTAAAAAAGACACACACAAAAAAAAGTGCCCCATCCCGGCCCGGCCCCCTTGCGCCCGCCCCGGTTAACCGGAGACACGCAGGAGGTCAGGGGGGCACAATTCGCCCAGGACGCTGCTGCCCTTAAGGCCGGCCCTGCATGTGCTGCTCGCCAGTCTCAAACACACCCCTTAGTGAACAGCCACAGGGTTAGAGGAGCTTCATGGGTGAATGCTGCCTGACAAGGAAAGCAGGATGGGTGGGAGTTAGGGCCGGGTGGCAGGCTGACTGGTGGGTGGGCCTGGCAAGTAGAATGGAGATCAGGTCTCCAGGGAGGACGACAGAAGCAAAAGCGTGGCATTGTGCCGTAGGGCTTGAAGTGGGTCGGGGCTTTCTGGGGCACAGCCTCGGAAGTAAAAGAATTCCGATATAGGCAGGAACCTGCTGGGTCGTTCCAATCTGACCTCAATGCACTCACTAAAAGCTACTGCAAAGGTGATGATTGCAAAAACTGCTCTTCCCCATGTTTAGACTCACATCATCAATTTGAAAGATTTGGAGTGAGGTGATGCGGGGGTCACATGACTTCATTTATCGGACATGGTTAGGTGCAGTAAGACTGCTACGGTGGAGATGGCAGGGTTCAAGACCTAAAAAAAAGTGGGAGGACTCATTAACATACCAATTGCATGTGGGGTGACAAGAAATTAGTATATCAAGGTGCCCTCCGAAAAAACTGGGGGGGACTCCGTCCACCCGTGTGTACCCTTGACTTGAGCCTGGGTGATGGGCGCAGTGTAAATGCTTAATAACATAACATAATACGCTGAAGGGAAAATATAGTATACAGAATACACTATTTGATTTTTTCTAACACTTCAAACCGCATTTATAACATTTTGTGTTAAAAGGTTGATGGGACATCAAAGTTTTCTTGGGATTAATATTGCGCCCATTGCTTACACAGTGAAGTGTGGCAGCAGAAATGAAAGAAGTAAAACCAAAGCTTGTTTACATCGTTGCGCATGCGCACCCATTACTCCCTTTCACAGGCGGATTCCCCGAACAGGACTAGTGAGTACATCTCGTTAGCAAATGCAATAGGCATCGTGAACGTCATGCCTTAAGACGCAACACATCATAATGCATGTTCTACACATGAAAAGATGCATTCCATACATGGAAAGATCATTGTCTGATTGTTGTGACGTTATACGCAAGTTTTAACATTAGAATGGTTTAATAATATTGAGTAATGTGATGTCCACGTGACCGCGGTCAAGTGGACATCTGAATAAAGACGAGCGCGGCGCCTGCTAACGGAAGTTCCCCCTCTGACTCTGATACCTTGTGTCCGTGTCATTCACTGCATGTATTATTATGTGCGTCACAGCATTGGGCCTGGTCCTCCTCACGCCTCACACATCACACTGGCAACGAGGCTGGGGATTCCCTGTGACCCCGTCGGAAGGATCCTCAGGTGTTCACGCTCCCCCGATAGCCCAGGCTCGCTGAGCTACTCGTGCTGGGCAGGAAAAGTCGGGGAGTGTGAAGAGAAAAAAAAAACACGATGTCATAAGCCCGCCGTCGCGGACTTAAACAGTAAGTGCTGCGCTTCCTGTTCCACGCGCAACAGCTAACGGCTAATTATACAAGCCCCAGCTGTGCCCAAGCACACCCACATAACACACGTGAGGGAGGGGCTGAAGAAACATTTTTTTTTTTTACAAATATACTTCATCTGAAGGGAAACAAAAAAATCTATGTGTGAGGAGTAAGTCATTTTATGGACATTATCTGAAAAAAAGAGCACAACAACAGGGAACCCAATTATAAGCTCAGAAGGAAATATTGCCTCAGTGAAAACAGTAGTACAACATATACTAGTACTGAGCACCTACAAAGACAGTAACACAATTAAAAGGCACAAACCTTCTGCCACAGGTGAAAGCAAGAATACAGCACATGCAGGCACTGAGCGTCTAGTAGCTCATAAATTAATTTTGCAGTGTCATAAACCTGAAGTTCAAATATGGCATCAAAAATATCTCATTTTATGTGAAGAGCACGTTAGAACCCCGCACACGTGGTGACTTTACTGATTCATCTACAGCCAAGCCACGCTTGTCAAGAAGAGGTGGCAAGGAATAAGTGTAAACATGGCAGATGACATCACAACGCCACGGAGGTTGCAAAACCAAAGCCGAAACCCAGACACCAGCACGTGGTTAGATACTGCACATGGTACATTTATGCAACCTTTCCAACCATTTGGGACCCGCATTGGCCTTCAGTGGGAATTGTGGTTACAACAGTTTGAACTTTCCCTTCACACCCGCAAGATTGAAGATGAAGAGATGAAGAGAGCATTTCTCATGCTTAACCTAGGCACCATGGCCCTTCGCATTTTCAATGCCCTACCAAACTGAGGTACGGATGATGACTACGCTACTGCTAGAGACTTCCTCACGAAGAAATTAAACCAAAAGCCAGCCATGACTTTGAAAGATTCAAGATGAGTCAAGACAGACAACCACCACAAGAAAACATAGATGACTTTCATAGTTGGCTGAGAGAGATGGTACTGTCATGTGATTTTCCAGATGAGGAGTTTGCAGTCCGGCAACAAGTCATACACGGGCTTTCTTCAGAGAAGTTAAGGCGTGCAGTTCTAGCTGAAGAAGACCTCCCGCTTCACACTATTCTGACAATGGAACGATTACGTGAAAGGACAGAGGAACATACGGCAGAGATGGAGCAGATTATAAGCCGTTTACCACTAGACGCTGATCTGTCAAAGAGCAATCCCCCAACTGTCAATGCTCTGAGGCACCAGAGGCCACAAGGAAAATCACCCAACAAGAAGTCAAAAGACTGCATATGGTGTGGAGGACAACACAGCAGAAACAAACCATGCCCTGCATATGGCACCACGTGCCATAAGTGTGGGAAAGAGAATCATTACGCATCAGTATGCTTAAGTTCAAAGTTAACTAGAGATACTACTGGCCGGGGGAAAACACCACGACACAGAAATGGTGTAGGAACCCGAGGATCCACAATGCATCGAGAAAAGCAACAGCACCGTTGGGAAAGAACAAAAGAGAAGCCCCGGCAAAGCAAAAGTGGGCGCGCACGTGCCATTGGGGGTGAAGAGTCTGACAGTGCTAATAGCAGTGAAGAAAGTCAATCTAGCAGGGAGACACCTCCAAGTAACTCCAGATGGAACTACAATCAGAAAAGGGGGGAAGCACATATGATATCAGCTGTGAAACCGGGAAACAATAATAATCACAGTGGTGCCAAGTCACGACGGTGCACAGTGCTAGTGGAAGATATTCTAGTTACCATGATGATAGACACTGGAGCCACTGTAAATGTTATGCCTGTCTCCAGATTTGACAAACTGAAACCACATCCGACGCTCAGACGGCGCTCAGTCCTGTTGTACACGTATGGTTGTAAGAAGCCTCTCCCAGTAACAGGATATTTTAAAACAACACTCGCACATCGTGGTGTCAGCTGCAAAACTCGGATCCATGTTGTAGATGCTGGCATTGAAACACTGCTCAGCTGCACCACGGCTGAACGCCTAGAAGTAATACAGTTTAATCTTGCAATCCAACCTGAGAACATTGAGAGTCTTCTAAAGAAACATGAAAAACCTTTCCTTGGTATTGGGTGTCTCAAAGGTCGTTCAGTGAAATTACATATCGACCCAACCATTGAACCCAGAGCAGTGAGGCACAGGAGGGTCCCTTTTCATATGAGAGCTGCTGTAGAAGCTGAACTGAATACATTAGAAGATCAGAAAATCATCGAAAAAACGACAGGAGCTACCCCCTGGGTCTCTCCCATGGTAGTCACGGCAAAACCAAAACAACCAAATGCAGTGCGTATGTGTATTGATATGCGTCTTCCAAATGCAGCTATTGGTAGAGAATGAGACATTACGCCAACAATTGATGAACTGATTGTAGACCTCACTGGTGCAACTGTATTTAGCAAACTTGATCTTCGATCTGGCTATCATCAGATCCGGCTGGCCAAAGAATCGCGCTACATTACCACTTTCTCATCACATTTAGGGCTCCGATGATATCGTTGCCTTAATTTTGGGATATCCTCAGCAGCAGAGATTTTCCAGAATGAAATTCGACGAGTGCTCCAGGATCTGTCAGGTGTCACTAACATTAGTGATGATATCGTAGTCTATGGAAGAACAGAAAAAGAACATACAACTCGGCTAGCAACGACTTTGCAACGACTAGAAGAATCAGGACTCACACTCCATGCTGAAAAATGCGAGTTTGCAAAGAAGTCACTGAGTTTTTTTTGTTATGTATTCAACGAAAATGGTGTCTCCCCAGATCCCAGTAAAGTAAACAACATCAAAAATACAAAAGCACCATTGACTGTGTCGGAAGTAAGACATTTCTTAGGCATGGCTACGTATTGTGGCCGTTTCATCCCAGATCTTGCCACGGTTACTGCCCCACTACGAGAACTCACAAAAGCAAAAACTGCATGGCAATGGGGCATCGGAAAAGAACAAGCATTCCTGAAAATAAAAGAGTCACTTTCCAGTGATACCACTATGGCATTTTTTTACATTAATCGCAAAACGGAACTACTCGTGGATGCTAGTCCAGTTGGTTTAGGAGCAGTGCTAACGCAAAAAGACAAGAATGGATTAATTTAGGTTATTGCATTCGCAAGCAGAGCACTTACACTGGCAGAGAAAAACTATGCTCAAATAGAAAAAGAAGCACTAGCTATTATCTGGCAAAGTAAGCATTTTCAGGTGTATATCCTAGGGCACCCAGTAACCATACTCACTGATCATGAACCACTCATCCCTATTTTTGGAGGCACAGCTCCACACCCACCTGCAAGAATTGAACGGTGGCTACTGCAAGTGCAACAGTTTGATCTGAATGTACAATATCGTGCCGGAGCCGAGAACCCGGCAGATTACTTATCACGCCACCCACGAGCAGCCACAGCATCTGAACCTGAAGCTGCAAAAATTACAGAAGAACATGTCTGCCAAATTGTTGAGCTTGATAGACCAAAAACCATGACGCTACAGGAAATTCAGTCTGAAACAGAAACTGATCCATGCCTACAGCTTGTGAAAACTGCTACTCTGACAGGTGAATGGAAGACATTCCTATCGGCAGTTGCTGGAAGAAAACAGTGAGCGCAAGAATTCTTACAGGCACTATTTGGGATACGCCATGAATTATCCATATCAGAAGAAGGGCTAATCCTAAAAGGACATAGAATTGGGCTGCCACTGTCATTACACGAGAGAGGAGTCCAGCCGGCACATGAAGGACACCAGGGTGTTGTTAAAACGTTAGCATACCTAAAGTCACGTATCTGGCTGCCTCATATGCAACAAAAAGTATTAGCTTTTATAGAAACCTGCAATGCCTGCTGAGCTTCTCGTCGCCTAGGACCGCCAGAACCCATGGAATACCTGCCAAGAAGTACTTGCAGGTGGGAATCTATCAGCATTGACTTTTGTACTGTCGCTAATGAAGCCTACCTATTAGTGGCAATTAATGAACACTCTAGGTATCCTGAAATAGAACTGGTCTACTCAACAGAAGCAGAAGAAGTCACCACAGATCCTGAAAAAATGTTTGCTACACCTGGCATTCCGTCAGCGATTCGTAGTGATAATGGCCCACCGTTTAGAAGTAAAGAATTTCACCGCTATGTAAAAGAAATAGGGATACGTCATCATCAAATTACACCATACTGGCCTCAAGCAAATGGAGATGTGGACCGATTCATGGCATCTATCAACAAAGTTATCCGAATTGCAAAAGACAAAGGCCGTAGGTGGCTTCCTGAACTTTACAGATTTTTACGCACGTATCGTCTGAAGCCACACTCTTCTACACATGTTAGCCCGGCGGACTTGATGTTCCAAGTGCCCATCCAAGGAGGTTTGCACCTGCACCACTCGTGGAAACCAACCCAAGTTGACTGGGATAACAGTGACTCAAGGAGGCGATTACATAATGCAAGAGAGGATTTAACCAGGAGAGCAGTGACAAGTAAAATACAAGTTGGTGACACAGTATTAGTGAAAACTCGAAATCGGAAAGGGAAAATGTCACTACCATATGAATCAGAACCTTGGACAGTAAGCCAACGAAAACATGGCCTCCTTGCAGCCACGCGGGGGCGAGAATCAGTGTCAAGAAATGCCTCACATTTCAAAAAAATACCGCCAATACTGTGGGAGGAAGGAAAAAAAGAAAACAGTGTCAGGGAAAATCAACTAACACAGACCAATAACTCTCAAGAAGGGCCAAGTGAGGAGACAAACTATAGGTCTCCAGCCTGTCTGAGAAAAAAAGAAGAACATGAAAACACGCCTCACACTCCCACACAAGAGAGGAGTGAGAGGTAGACACTGAGGAGACAACCATTACCGTCGACGAGGCTGAACGACTATGTTCTTAATAGTATCTACACAAGGTCACGGTGGTAATTGATGAGGAACACACGGAAGACAACAGAGATTAAAGGACTATGTTGTTATATTGTGAATGCCTATCATTAACACAGATGCTTTATGTTTGAACAGTTTGTCTAAAAGTTTTCTTAACGTTAAGCATTTTGCTTAAATACTGAACATTATTTATGTTTGATTAATTATCCAAAAGTTGATGAGGAATGTGATGTCCACGTGACCGTGGTCACGTGGACATCTGAATAAAGACGAGCGCGGAGCCTGCTAACGGCAGTTCCCGCTCTGACTCCGATACCTTGTGTCCGTGTCATTCACTGCACGTATTATTATGTGCGTTACAGCATTGGGCCTGGTCCTCCTCACGCCTCACACATCACAATTAATATATAAGAATAATGGATTTACTCCACATGAGGGATTGCAACCTGTATTGACCTATTTTAATGTGATGTGAGTTTAATATTTGAATATGTTTATTGTAGTTGATTTCGGGATTGGTGAGTCATTATAGCCAACACTCCTTTTAAACTTTTAAAATTGATGTTGCTCCCTTTCATGGCAGGTACAGAAACCTGTACGCAAATGTTAGGACACTCCTATAGTTACAGGGCCACAAGTCATTTCCAGGCTCCTTAGCTATTGTGATTCTCAGGCGGCATCCGAGACTTCTTTGGCCCAATCACAAGTATTGTTTTTACGACTTGTTAGTGCTCCAAGGCCACGTTTTCTTGTACCACTTAGAGGAACATCATGTAGGATATGTGGATTCCGCACAACCAGAAGTGGGGCTACCCAGATGGAGCGAGAGGGTGAGAAGCACCAGAAAAGGCATGCCTTGGGCAAGTATCTCCCAGAAGGAGCGAGAGGGCGAGAAGCACCAGAGAAGGTATGCCTTTGGCAAGTATCTCCCAGAAGGAGCGAAAGGGCGAGAAGCACCAGAGAAGTCATGCCTCGGCCAAGTATCTCCAAGAAGGAGCGAGAGGGCGAGAAGCATCAGAGAAGGCATGCCTTGGGCAAGTATCTCCCAAAAGGAGCAAGAGGGCGAGAAGCACCAGAGAAGGTATGCCTTGGGCAAGTATCTCCCAGAAGGAGCGAGAGGGCGAGAAGCACCAGAGAAGGCATGCCTCGGCCAAGTATCTCCCAGAAGGAGCGAGAGGGCGAGAAGCACCAGAGAAGGCATGCCTCGGCCAAGTATCTCCCAGAAGGAGTGAGAGGGTGAGAAGCACCAGAAAAGGCATGCCTTTGGCAAGTATCTCCCAGAAGGAGCGAAAGGGCGAGAAGCACCAGAGAAGTCATGCCTCGGCCAAGTATCTCCCAGAAGGAGCGAGAGGGCGAGAAGCATCAGAGAAGGCATGCCTTGGCCAAGTATCTCCCAGAAGGAGCGAGAGGGCGAGAAGCACCAGAGAAGGCATGCCTTGGGCAAGTATCTCCCAGAAGGGGCGAGAGGGCGAGAAGCACCAGAGAAGGCATGCCTCGGCCAAGTATCTCCCAGAAGGAGCGAGAGGGTGAGAAGCACCAGAGAAGGCATGCCTTGGGCAAGTATCTCCCAGAAGGGGCAAGAGGGCGAGAAGCACCAGAGAAGGCATGCCTTGGGCAAGTATCTGCGAGAAGGAGCGAGAGGATGAGTAGCGCCAGAGAAGGCATGCCTTGGGCAAGTATCTCCCACAAGGGGCGAGAGGGCGAGAAGCACCAGAGAAGCCATGCCTTGGGCAAGTATCTCCCAGATGAAGCGAAAGGGTGAGGTGCACCAGAGAAGTCATGCCTTGGGCAAGTATCTCCCAGAAGGAGCGAGAGCTTGGGAAGCACCAGAGAAGGCATGCCTTGGGCAAGTATCTCCCAGAAGGCGCGAGAGCGCAGGAAACACCAGAGAAGGCATGCTTTGGGCAAGTATCTCCCAGAGGACTGAGAGGGCGAGAAGCACCAGAGAAGGCATGCCTTGGGCAAGTATCTCTCAGAAGGAGCGAGAGGGCGACAAGCACCATAGAAGGCATGCCTAGGGCAAGTATCTCCCAGAAGCAGAGAGAGGGTGAGATGCACTAGAGAAGGCATGCCATGGGCAAGTTTCTCCCAGAAGGAGCGAGAGCGCAGGAACCACCAGAGAAGGCATGCTTTGGGCAACTATCTCCCAGAAGGACCGAGAGGGCGAGAAGCACCAGAGAAAGCATGCCTTGGGCAAGTATCTCCCAGAAGGAGCGAGAGGGTGAGAAGCACCAGAGAAGGCATGCCTTGGGAAAGTAGCTCACAGAAGGAGCGAGAGGGTGAGATGCACCAGAGAAGGCAGGCCTTGGGCAAGTATCTCCCAGAAGGAGCGAGAGGGTGAGATTCACCAGAGAAGGCATCTTGGGCAAGTATCTCCCAGAAGGAGCAAGATGGCGAGATGCACCAGAGAAGGCATGATTTGGGCAAGTATCTCCCAGGAGGAGCAAGAGGGTGAGATGCACCAAAGAAGGCATGCCTTGGCCAAGTATCCCCCAGAAGGAGCGAGAGGGTGGGAGGCACTCAGGGGTGATGCGAGGCCTGGAAAAGTTCCAGGACTGCATTAATGTCGGGACTGTCGGGAGTCTGGGCTAGCTATCCTTTTAGTTGTAGCCCCTGAACTTCTATCCGGGGCTACAGAAACAAGACCTGGGGCTATAGCCCCCTTAGCCCTCCACCCCCCACTAGCAACATCTTTGCAGGCACCTGAGAAGGCATGCACTGAGCAAGGTATCTCCCAGAGGAGCATTGTTGGAATATACTCCCTTCCTTCCATAGTCAAACAGGGATACTAGGAAACATTGGTTGGCTTGGAGCAAAATACGAGCTCTACATTTTGGCACCCTAAATATAAGGAAGGCGTTGAGCTGGAATAGAATACTTACTGGTAATCTCTGTTATACCAATTTTTACTCTTCCTCGTCACAGTCCTTAAAATCTAGGTGACCCCCACTTTCCCACAGGAATTTACTTTGAGCAGAAGTTAAAATGTGCATATTTCTAGTCATGTCATTACTCTTTACCCAAACACCCTGCTTTGCATCTCTCCGTCATAGGCAGCAAAGCTCTTGAGCTTCTGGGAAAGTGGATTGCGAGGATTATGGCGAGAAAGAGTACAATTTGGAGTAATTAAAATTACTGCTTAGTAATCTCGTGATTACCATTACGTCCACCTTCCTCATCCCTAAGAATTGGTGTATGCCCTATTTTATGGGCTACAGACTGAAACTCATCACCTGAATCCAAACTGCTACAAAACCACTGATTAGCATTCATAAACTCTGAGTAAATAGACCCCTGGGCAGACTGCAGCACACTCCTGCCAAACTTGCCGCATACACAGTATTCACACAAAGGTGGCAAAGCTGCACAATGGTATGAAGTGTCGCCCACACAGCCGCGTGACATATCTGCATCAATGGACCTCCCTTGGCTACAGTTCATGAAGCCAGCAGTCCTTTTGTAGTCCCCTCCCTTTAATCCCAGGTGTAAAGGGAATTCCTCTGTGCTGCAGAACAGTGCAATAGTGGATCTAATCTGGCAGATTCCTTTTAAGCATAGCCTTATAAACCAAACGAAATAAAAAGGCGATCCGATTTCTGATTTATTTGTAGACACAAACACATATGGTGGGAGTTTGGGCAGGCTGCGTCCTGAAGGAGGCTGTGGTTGATAGCAGTTCCAGGTTGGACTCCAGAGGCGGCCAACGCACACTCTGTTGACTTTTTTAAAAAGTAACCACGACACAGCAAACAAAGGGCAGGTCACACTAAAACAAAGAATTAATGATTTTTTGTAGAAGTCCCTGAATTGGCCAGGGGCTCTGTTTATGCTGCCAGCAAGGATTCTCAAACGTAGCGTAGGTGTTCCCTCCATCTTTGTTTGATATATGCTGATTTTGCTACATTGTGAAACCTAGGCCCATTGGTAGAGGACTCTCAACTCTAGACCTTGGCAAGCACGGCCATGCATCCATGCATGATAGAATACGGCTATGGCTATGCACATAGCCATCCAGACGAAACACCTGACGTACCTCAACACCTCTGCCAGTAGCATACAGCGGCTATCACCCGATAGGAACCCAGTATAGCTGGCCTCACATAGACCCTCTCAACAATAGCAATCTATCTCAAACCCTGGACAGCACCCACCCACGTGTCTGACCTCTCTTGGGGCTGCTTAGTCGAGCCTTGCCAGCCACCCAGGTTTTAGAATGGCAACATGCACACGTGCATCTCCTAAGTTAAACCCCCTAGAATTTCCCATCACATCGACTACGGTCACCAAGGGCATTCCAGCTGAGGAAAAAGTGCATTGAGGCCACATTTGAAGTAGGAAAAGACAAATAAGTACAGCCCTGATTCCTGTGAAAAGAGGATGAAACCTTTTGCCGAAAGGCTGGGTCAACTCTCAAAACTGGAGCCTGTGGTCTAAAAAGTAAAAAGGCCTCTCTAGCTAACCAGGAGCCCAGTGCACCCAGGCATCCAGCAGAAGTGATGGCCACCGAGAGGTTCGCGTCCACAGACACACGTTTTCTATCAACCAATTGCAGGCAGTGACTGCAGAATTTTCAACACGAAAGGCACATCTCATTGCAGAATCACCATTCTTTCTGGATGGCTAATAACGGAAGAAACTGTGAAGTAAGCGAGCAGCAAATGTGTTTCCAATTGAAGCACACCCTACTAGCCGGCTGTTGAAAGTGAAAAGGCTTTACAACCAAACTGACCAAAAAAACACTGCAGAATATTAGCCATGAAACATGACAGTTGAGCCAGATTATGGGCACTAGACAATTCCTGAAAGGTGTTCCTGTGAAGAGCAAAAGCCTTTGCGGGATAATGCCCCCTGAAATGATGCACAGCCAAAACTCACCTTTTGGAGACTCCCTGCTTTTCCGGCCTTCTTGTGATCCTTGAAAGCAACCAGAAAACCACCTGGGTTGCTTGAGCCTGAACATGGCCTGCAGAACTAGACCAGGGTGTAAGGGACACACCTATTTCTTCACTGCCATATGGAATAACCAAGGAAACCAACTTCTACAGGGCTGTTAGGATGCCACCAGGAGCACCTCTGCCAGCTTGGATGTCATCTTACTTAGCTCCTGGAGAATGGTGGTGGATAGGGGAAATGCATGCTCGAACCTCCTTGCCCATAAGGTTCTAATAAATGCTGCATAGCAACAGGCTCCAGTCCCGTCCCCATTCGCTGGGATGTCCCAGAAGTATGAAGGAAAGGCGATAGGTTGTAAGAGTACTTTAAGCCTATCCGGGACAGGATTTTCTCTTGTAAGGTTGGACATTTCATGCACAGCTGGTCCGCTCTTACACTGTCCACTCCTTTTATGTGGGCAGTTTCCAAGGATAACACCTTATTTTTCATCCTGGACACCAAGTTGCCAACCAGATTCACCAAGATTTGCGATCCTGTGTCCCCTGGATGGTTGACATGGGTTGGAGCCACTGTATTGCCTGTATAGTTAATGTGGCGTTAGTAACTCGTTTCAAGGGCTGGTACAGTAGTAACGGCTTGGTAGCCCGAGTTAACAGCACGATCGACGCAAGGGCAGTTACGAGGGCTCCGGGGCGTTGCCCCTGTTGCAGCCCTTGGAACAGGGTGCTAACGCCATTAGCACCTTGGGATATCAAAGCAGTAACCCGGGGTGCTAAATAAAAGTATTTTCATTCATTGAATGGGACGCCACGTGTGTCCCGTTCTGTGAATACAAATACTTATCCTAAATTGCTGCCAAGGTTGTAGAAGCAGGGCTCCATACGGAGCCCCTCTTCTATTAACATAACGGCTGGAAAAACGAGGAGGGCAGCTGCTACGGCGGCGGTGCGTGTCGTCGCTGCAACAATTGTAAGTGATTTCAACCCGGCACTCCACCTAAGTCAATGCCTAGCGTGTGATGCACAGCTGAAACCCTTAATTATTTATTTATGTCTATAATTTCTTCTACTTCTGAATGCTGTACCCTTATATCACGCCGCTATTTTTGAATCCCCCCCGGTCACACTGAACCAGGAAGCAGGCTGTTTTGCAAAGTTAAAAATATTTATTTTATGGATTTCACAATATATATATATATATATATATATATATATATATATATATCTTCAAAGCACTGAAAAAACGTCAGGCTGGGTGAGTAGCACTCTTCATAGTTTTGAAAATAAATAAAGTCCGGACATCCAAGTTGAAAAATAAAATATATATTCCTTTATTGGTGCCTTGCAAAGTGGCACAATGTAGTTAAAAAGCCATAGAAATAAGGCTCTCCCAAAGTGCAAAAAATATGCGCGTTTGGAACGTTAACGCGTTTCGCGGCTTTCCTCGCCGCTTGATCACAACAATTCGTTCCTAGTCAACCATAGAGTTTTGAACCATTAGGCAGAGCAGACGGCAATCTTAGTGCCGACATAGAAAGGGGACTCCACTTCAAAACTCAGCCCAATCGAAGCTAACTGATGGCGGCCATCTTAGTGTGGTTAGTGCTACACTAGTCTGATGGTTGTGCATGCCACTTCCATCTAATTGGAGTGGTATTCTCCTTAACTGTGTCTAGTTAGAGTTTGAAACTAAATATGCTTCAAACTCAATGTTGGTCCGCCGCGGTCTGCCTCGGAGAGTGAGAGTTTCCCCGTGGAGCCCCGTTATGTGTCAAAGGCCTATTACAAATCCAATACATATATTGTCTAGCCTCAGTCTTATGGCTCAAGTACCTCTCTGCATAAAAAGTGCTTAGTGCAGTAGCAAAATACAATATACAATAAAGTGCATCAGTCTTAGAAAGTGCAAGCATCGCTGTAAAGTGCAAAGTGCGGGTATATTCAATAATACAACAACATCTGTTAGTAATCTAAACATTCTCAGCCCGGGTAGTAAAGCATTGAATCTCATCATTGAGATATCTCGGTCGAATGCTGGGATCGTTTATAAAGTGCATAGTGCCAGTAACATATTGGTCTACACCCAACTCTTTAAAGTACGGTAGTCCCTAAGAGTTGCACCGATCTTGTTGAAATACAGCAATCAGTGTAAAATACATTGTATAAGCATACTTGCTAATGCAAGATGCCAGGCTAAGACTCTTTCAATTTATGCGAGGTCCTACCATATTGTCTATTTCGGCACAATCACTTGACAAATATTAATTCAGGCTCTGCATTAACAGTTATATGTCAAACTCTGGTTTATAAAACAGGGGGAGGGCGCAACTACCTCCCACACATGTGTAAACAAAATTGAATAAAAGAGCAAAAGACAATCACCTAAAGGTTAAAATCGTATCCTGTACGAATTAAAACAGTGTGGAGTTGTAGTTAAGAAATATATTTTAAAAATATTTTAAAAAATATATTAAACAGTCTCCAAAGGGCGGGGCTGATAACCAGCATTCTTGTTCATTCCTTACCACTCGCCCTAAGTTCCACAAAGGAGATATGAGAATCCTACATTTTTTCTTTTCATTATACTTTCTTCAAACACTGGAGAAAATATAAGAAAAGAATTTATTTAAGAAAAAAAGATGATAAAAAGATATAGGAATGTAAGAATATAGGAATATAGGAATATAAGAATATGAGAATTAGGACGAAAGGGGACAGACGCCCACATGTGAAAGAGTAGATTTCAATGCCTCTTTGTTAGCAATTTATCATTGGCCCAAGAAGGTATACAGTTCCTCGTCTATGTTGTGTCCGTTGGGGGTTTTGCTCTCAAAATCCAATATGAAACAGGTCTCTTTCTGTCTCAGGAGTTTCTCTTTGTCTCCTCCTCTGGGTCCTGTCTCTGTTCTATGCACCCCAAAAAACCCAAAGCTGTCCATCTTTTTATCATGGAATTCTGCGAAATGTTTGGCCATTGGATAGTTAACATCATTATTGATGATGGCCCGTACATGCTGTTGAATCCGTGTCTTTAATTTGCATTTGGTGCTTCCTATGTACCACTTGTTACACGCACAGGTCAGTACATAGACGACGTATTCTGTTTCGCAGGTAATTTTCCCCAGTATATGGACGGTTTGATCAGTAATGGGGTGTTTGAAAAAGCTCCTGGGTTTAGCGTATTTGCAAACGTTACAATGGGTGCATTTGAAAAAGCCTTCTTTTTTGTTGTTGGATAACCAATTTGTCTCAATAATCTCATTTTCTTGGGCCATGTAACTTTTCACCAAGGTATCTCGTATTGATCGGTTTCTTCTGAAGGTTATCTGTGGGCGATTTCGAAGGTTTCTATTGAGATCTTGATCTGCCATAAGGATTCTCCAGTGATTAGTTAAAATACGCCTGATATTAGGTACTTGGGTGTCAAATGTTAAAATTAATCGAGTATTGTCCTTCTCCGTATTCCTTATCTCATTATCTCCTATTCCTGCTAAGAGATTATGACGTTCCTTTGCTCTTGCTTTGAGGTATGCCCTTTCAACCACTCTTTTCGGGTACATTTGTCTAGCAAAGCCTTGGGCAGTTTTTCTGCTCTCTGTGTCGTAGGATTCCAAACTGCTGTTGTTTCTTCGTAACCGAATAAACTCTCCGTAAGGGACACTCCATATCAGATTTTTCGGATGTCCACTGTGTGCGTGGAGGGGGGCATTTGTCCCTGTGATTTTTCTGTGTAGCTCGCTGGTTATTTTGTTGTTTACTATCCTCACATTGACGTCCAGGAAAGTAATCAAGGTGCGGCTGTGTGTTTCTGTAAATCGGAGATTATTGTTGTTGGAATTAAGTCGGTTAACGAAGTCTATCCATCCTTGTTCGGCTCCTTTCCATATAATGAAGAGATCATCGATATATCTCAACCAGAGAATGATGTTATTTGTATACTCAAGGTTAGCATCTGTCCAGACATCTCGTTCTTCCCATGCACCCATGGTTAAATTGGCATAGGACGGCGCGAATGTGGTGCCCATGGCAGTTCCTTGCAGTTGTTTGAAATATTCATTGTTGAAGAGAAAGGTGTTATTCGTCAAACATAAGTCTATCATTGCAAGTACCATTTGTGAATGTTCCAGATAGTTAAGCGATCGAGTCTGTAAAAAATGTTGACATGCTTGTTTCCCATATTCATGGTCAATCGATGTATAAAGTGAAACCACATCCATACTGGCAAGTAAATACTCTTTCTCCCAGGGAATGTCTTCTATTTTTGATAGGAAATCTGTCGTGTCTTTCAAGTAAGATGGTAATGTTAACACAAATGGAAAAAGAGCTTCATCTATGTATTTTGACATGTTTTCCAATGCAGAGCCTATCAAACAGACAATTGGTCTTCCTGGGGGATTCTTCATGTTTTTGTGTACCTTAGGAAGGAAGTAAATAGTAGGTGTAATTGAATTAGTAATGGTTAGGAATTTTCGACTTTCTTCTGACAGTAGGCCCTTAGCTTCCCATTCTGCAAGTAGTGTGTTAATTTTGCTTTCGAGTTCTTTAATGGGATTCTGATCAATTTTCTTATAGCATTTACTATCATTCAATTGCTTGTAAGCTTCTTTGATATAGTCCTTCCTATTTTGTAAGACTATATTTCGCCCCTTGTCCGAGGGCTTAATGATGCAATTTTTCAGTTCTTGCAACTCTTGTAATGCCTGTCTGTCTCTGAATGATAAGTTGTCGTTCCATATCCTTTTCTGTCCCTTTCTTCTGAGTTTTTTCAGATCTTCAATTACTAAACACTGAAATGCCTCTATATTATTTCCAAGGTTTGCCACTGGATTGAATTTAGACTTGGATTTTAATTGGCTTTTGGTAGTCCAGTCTGTTCTGATGTTCAATTCTTCAAAATTTAGGGGTTCACATTCTTCTCCTGCAGCTATCCCCTTCTCCAGATTAACCAGATCTGTTAAGGTGATTAACTCCTTAATTTGAACCTCTGTTCTGCCCATCTCCCTTTCTTTGGGGCGTTTTTTATATTCGTTTGTTGCGAAGAATTTTTTGAGACGTATTTTGCGTATGTATTGATCAAAGTCAATTCGTGTTTGCACGTAGTCATTTTTTGCTTTAGGGCAAAAGTTTAGGCCCAGATTTAGTACCTTTGTCTGATTGGGGGTGAGGACATGATCAGATAGATTAATTATTCTCAAATTTGTTTCATCCTCGGCATTTTTTTCTTCTGTTACTTCCCAGAGCGCAGCTGTCTGGCCGGGGTATTGCTCATTGCATTGCCTGCTCCTCTTCCCCCTCCTCGTGGTTTTCGGCCGCCTCTGCCTCTCCCCCGACTTTGATTTCCACCTCTTTGTGACTTGTTTTTTCTGCCATCTTGGCGTAGTAAACGCATTTCGTCTAAGAAATTAATCCGAACATTCGGTTCATCAGTTTCGCTGCTTGTTGAATCTGATTCAGAGGTTGAAGTATTGTCGCTTAATTGTTCTTCATTGTCTTCAGTTGATCTGCTTGGTCTGGATAGGGATGCTTGTCTCATCTGGTCAAATCTTTTTGCAAATGTATAGACCCTTCCTCTTTCATAATCTTCTTTATCTCTGAGGAACTTTCTTTGTTTCCTCTGCTTTATTTCCTCCTCATATTCAGCCAGGCTCTTGTCTATGGCACCCCTTAGCCTCCTGCCCTCCTCAGTTTCGGGTATCTTTTTTAGTTGTTTTTCTATTTCTTTAATCTTTTCCAATGTTGTCGTACGGTCCGCACCAGCATATTTTACCAATAATTGTAAAAATATTTTAGAACATCCATTCGTGGCAACGCTCCATTCCTGTAGCATTTGTGGGTCTAATTCTTCAAAGGACGGGATAGTCAGAATTCTCAGACCTCGGGGAATTCTGCTTACTTCTATATAATTTTGAAGTGAGTGTTCTTCCCACCACTTGCTTAATTCCCTCCGTTGGAGTTTCTCCAATTCCTTAAGTAGACCCAATTCGCTGTCACTTTTGGGTGCCGATATGGTGGGTTTACTGTTGCTTCTAACTTGTAGGGTCTCATTGAACAATGTTATGGCTTGTGCCTTTCTGATTGCCTCTTTATTGCTTTGGGAGTTGGCCATTTCGCAAGGTTAGCAGAAAAATTCTGTGACTGGTCCGGTACTTGGTGTGTAACTGCTTGGCTGAAGTCAAGCCGATGAAACACACTGTAAAAAACTGTGAAACTATCTGACACAGGATTAGTGTCTCCGTGTAAGTTGTGGGCTGGAAGGAGGGTCGTGGTTGGGTATGGTACCTGTTCGATCCGATACCTCTCTGACAATGGAATGCAGTTTGTTGCCCAACACCAGTACTCACCCTGCTTCGTTCTGCTGTTCGTCCTCCGACGTGCAGCTTCACTCCACTCCGGGTTTTCCTTGGTGTCGTGCTGGTTCTGCTTCCTAAATTTGTCTTCTTTGATACGACCTGAGCTGCAACGGGACAGTCAAGTCTTCCCAACGTGCAGTGGCCGTGCGCTCAATTCCAGAAACAATTCCCACCGGTGCTCAAACTCCGCGCTCCCACGTTGCAGCGTGTGGATATCTTCAAAGCACTGAAAAAACGTCAGGCTGGGTGAGTAGCACTCTTCATAGTTTTGAAAATAAATAAAGTCCGGACATCCAAGTTGAAAAATAAAATATATATTCCTTTATTGGTGCCTTGCAAAGTGGCACAATGTAGTTAAAAAGCCATAGAAATAAGGCTCTCCCAAAGTGCAAAAAATATGCGCGTTTGGAACGTTAACGCGTTTCGCGGCTTTCCTCGCCGCTTGATCACAACAATTCGTTCCTTGTCAACCATAGAGTTTTGAACCATTAGGCAGAGCAGACGGCAATCTTAGTGCCGACATAGAAAGGGGACTCCACTTCAAAACTCAGCCCAATCGAAGCTAACTGATGGCGGCCATCTTAGTGTGGTTAGTGCTACACTAGTCTGATGGTTGTGCATGCCACTTCCATCTAATTGGAGTGGTATTCTCCTTAACTGTGTCTAGTTAGAGTTTGAAACTAAATATGCTTCAAACTCAATGTTGGTCCGCCGCGGTCTGCCTCGGAGAGTGAGAGTTTCCCCGTGGAGCCCCGTTATGTGTCAAAGGCCTATTACAAATCCAATACATATATTGTCTAGCCTCAGTCTTATGGCTCAAGTACCTCTCTGCATAAAAAGTGCTTAGTGCAGTAGCAAAATACAATATACAATAAAGTGCATCAGTCTTAGAAAGTGCAAGCATCGCTGTAAAGTGCAAAGTGCGGGTATATTCAATAATACAACAACATCTGTTAGTAATCTAAACATTCTCAGCCCGGGTAGTAAAGCATTGAATCTCATCATTGAGATATCTCGGTCGAATGCTGGGATCGTTTATAAAGTGCATAGTGCCAGTAACATATTGGTCTACACCCAACTCTTTAAAGTACGGTAGTCCCTAAGAGTTGCACCGATCTTGTTGAAATACAGCAATCAGTGTAAAATACATTGTATAAGCATACTTGCTAATGCAAGATGCCAGGCTAAGACTCTTTCAATTTATGCGAGGTCCTACCATATTGTCTATTTCGGCACAATCACTTGACAAATATTAATTCAGGCTCTGCATTAACAGTTATATGTCAAACTCTGGTTTATAAAACAGGGGGAGGGCGCAACTACCTCCCACACATGTGTAAACAAAATTGAATAAAAGAGCAAAAGACAATCACCTAAAGGTTAAAATCGTATCCTGTACGAATTAAAACAGTGTGGAGTTGTAGTTAAGAAATATATTTTAAAAATATTTTAAAAAATATATTAAACAGTCTCCAAAGGGCGGGGCTGATAACCAGCATTCTTGTTCATTCCTTACCACTCGCCCTAAGTTCCACAAAGGAGATATGAGAATCCTACATTTTTTCTTTTCATTATACTTTCTTCAAACACTGGAGAAAATATAAGAAAAGAATTTATTTAAGAAAAAAAGATGATAAAAAGATATAGGAATGTAAGAATATAGGAATATAGGAATATAAGAATATGAGAATTAGGACGAAAGGGGACAGACGCCCACATGTGAAAGAGTAGATTTCAATGCCTCTTTGTTAGCAATTTATCATTGGCCCAAGAAGGTATACAGTTCCTCGTCTATGTTGTGTCCGTTGGGGGTTTTGCTCTCAAAATCCAATATGAAACAGGTCTCTTTCTGTCTCAGGAGTTTCTCTTTGTCTCCTCCTCTGGGTCCTGTCTCTGTTCTATGCACCCCAAAAAACCCAAAGCTGTCCATCTTTTTATCATGGAATTCTGCGAAATGTTTGGCCATTGGATAGTTAACATCATTATTGATGATGGCCCGTACATGCTGTTGAATCCGTGTCTTTAATTTGCATTTGGTGCTTCCTATGTACCACTTGTTACACGCACAGGTCAGTACATAGACGACGTATTCTGTTTCGCAGGTAATTTTCCCCAGTATATGGACGGTTTGATCAGTAATGGGGTGTTTGAAAAAGCTCCTGGGTTTAGCGTATTTGCAAACGTTACAATGGGTGCATTTGAAAAAGCCTTCTTTTTTGTTGTTGGATAACCAATTTGTCTCAATAATCTCATTTTCTTGGGCCATGTAACTTTTCACCAAGGTATCTCGTATTGATCGGTTTCTTCTGAAGGTTATCTGTGGGCGATTTCGAAGGTTTCTATTGAGATCTTGATCTGCCATAAGGATTCTCCAGTGATTAGTTAAAATACGCCTGATATTAGGTACTTGGGTGTCAAATGTTAAAATTAATCGAGTATTGTCCTTCTCCGTATTCCTTCTCTCATTATCTCCTATTCCTGCTAAGAGATTATGACGTTCCTTTGCTCTTGCTTTGAGGTATGCCCTTTCAACCACTCTTTTCGGGTACATTTGTCTAGCAAAGCCTTGGGCAGTTTTTCTGCTCTCTGTGTGTCGTAGGATTCCAAACTGCTGTTGTTTCTTCGTAACCGAATAAACTCTCCGTAAGGGACACTCCATATCAGATTTTTCGGATGTCCACTGTGTGCGTGGAGGGGGGCATTTGTCCCTGTGATTTTTCTGTGTAGCTCGCTGGTTATTTTGTTGTTTACTATCCTCACATTGACGTCCAGGAAAGTAATCAAGGTGCGGCTGTGTGTTTCTGTAAATCGGAGATTATTGTTGTTGGAATTAAGTCGGTTAACGAAGTCTATCCATCCTTGTTCGGCTCCTTTCCATATAATGAAGAGATCATCGATATATCTCAACCAGAGAATGATGTTATTTGTATACTCAAGGTTAGCATCTGTCCAGACATCTCGTTCTTCCCATGCACCCATGGTTAAATTGGCATAGGACGGCGCGAATGTGGTGCCCATGGCAGTTCCTTGCAGTTGTTTGAAATATTCATTGTTGAAGAGAAAGGTGTTATTCGTCAAACATAAGTCTATCATTGCAAGTACCATTTGTGAATGTTCCAGATAGTTAAGCGATCGAGTCTGTAAAAAATGTTGACATGCTTGTTTCCCATATTCATGGTCAATCGATGTATAAAGTGAAACCACATCCATACTGGCAAGTAAATACTCTTTCTCCCAGGGAATGTCTTCTATTTTTGATAGGAAATCTGTCGTGTGTTTCAAGTAAGATGGTAATGTTAACACAAATGGAAAAAGAGCTTCATCTATGTATTTTGACATGTTTTCCAATGCAGAGCCTATCAAACAGACAATTGGTCTTCCTGGGGGATTCTTCATGTTTTTGTGTACCTTAGGAAGGAAGTAAATAGTAGGTGTAATTGAATTAGTAATGGTTAGGAATTTTCGACTTTCTTCTGACAGTAGGCCCTTAGCTTCCCATTCTGCAAGTAGTGTGTTAATTTTGCTTTCGAGTTCTTTAATGGGATTCTGATCAATTTTCTTATAGCATTTACTATCATTCAATTGCTTGTAAGCTTCTTTGATATAGTCCTTCCTATTTTGTAAGACTATATTTCGCCCCTTGTCCGAGGGCTTAATGATGCAATTTTTCAGTTCTTGCAACTCTTGTAATGCCTGTCTGTCTCTGAATGATAAGTTGTCGTTCCATATCCTTTTCTGTCCCTTTCTTCTGAGTTTTTTCAGATCTTCAATTACTAAACACTGAAATGCCTCTATATTATTTCCAAGGTTTGCCACTGGATTGAATTTAGACTTGGATTGCCCCTGTTGCAGCCCTTGGAACAGGGTATAACGCCATTAGCACCTTGGGATATCAAAGCAGTAACCCGGGGTGCTAAATAAAAGTATTTTCATTCATTGAATGGGACGCCACGTGTGTCCCGTTCTGTGAATACAAATACTTATCCTAAATTGCTGCCAAGGTTGTAGAAGCAGGGCTCCATACGGAGCCCCTCTTCTATTAACATAACGGCTGGAAAAACGAGGAGGGCAGCTGCTACGGCGGCGGTGCGTGTCGTCGCTGCAACAATTGTAAGTGATTTCAACCCGGCACTCCACCTAAGTCAATGCCTAGCGTGTGATGCACAGCTGAAACCCTTAATTATTTATTTATGTCTATAATTTCTTCTACTTCTGAATGCTGTACCCTTATATCACGCCGCTATTTTTGAATCCCCCCCGGTCACACTGAACCAGGAAGCAGGCTGTTTTGCAAAGTTAAAAATATTTATTTTATGGATTTCACAATATATATATATATATATATATATATATATATATATATATATATATATATATATATATATCACACTACTTAATGGTTAGACAATGATCACCAATGGAGTGATGTCACAATAAATCTCTTTAATCACACGGAGTAATGATAGGAAAAATAATGCAGCATAGAAGAATACTTTTGTGTGGGTTCAATCAAGATGCAATGTGATTACTCTTTCCCCCTGCACACTACTCAATCCCCCCAATATGCAATATAAAGAGATGGAAGGGGAGAAACAGGTTTCAGGAATACAAAATTCAACAAAGGAGTATCAATCCCAACTTCCCCCCAGCAAGACAGGGAGAAAAACAGGAAAGATTGCAAACTTGTCAAAAATGGTTTAATGTTGGCTTTACACGGAATGGTAAAAACACTGAAAATTGATTTAATTCACTAAAATGGTTTCAATACTTGTGGGAGCCGCTTTGTATGGTATCAGACAAACACTAGCAATGATTATTGACTAACTAGCAGGTTGAAAACTTAATTCTGAGGTCAGATGCAATGAACAGCTATTTCACACGTGATGGATTTGAGCCAAACGAATAATTCACAGCAAACCTTTCTGTGCATGGTAAGTGCGATTGTGGAAAAACTGTAGGATGCAGTGTGGGATTGGTTGGAAAGCAGAGGATGTTAGCTTCAAGTGGAAACTTAAATTTCGTTTCTAGTTTACACGGTGACGTAGTTATGAAGGTTTTTGTGGAGGTCGTCTTTTCAGAAAGAGTCAGAATTTGCAAAAGAAAGATGCGCTTTTTAAAATGACAAACAAGATTTCTTTACACTAGGGGTGGACTATGAAGATGCAAACTACACAACAGCACAGCCACCAGCCCAGGATATCACTGGTTGATTTGGCCTGGTGAGACGCTTGCTTTTCTTCAGAAAATGTATTAGCGCAAAGATGATTTTAACACTACTATTACAAAGGACTATAGGGTAAGAGAAAGAGTTCAGGTAAGACAAAAGGATTTCAACAATGCAGTTCTGGATATAAGAGAAAGGGTTTGGATAGGATGACTTATGGATAATACATATGCTAGGGACAATCCTATGCTATGGATATTCACTACCAATATTTGGAATGGACCCGTCAGAGATCTGGTCAGGGATACTTTCTGGACTGGAATTCTGCTAGCACACCGGACTGGACTCAAGGCGCTCTGGTTCTGCAATCAGCAAGGCACTCTGGACACTGCAAGGTGGGACTGGACTGGATCTGATGGGTTGGTTCTGGTTCACATCTATCTGGTCACAGCTCTGCTCTACTGGGTTGGATCTTTGGATTCTGGCAAGAATTCTTAGCAGGAAAGCAGCACAGCACAGCCAGGCTGTTCCTTTTTGTTCCCCTTAGAGATCTGGGGTAAAATCTGGTTTCAGGATTTTTAAAGGCCAAGCTGGGAAGGGTTCAGCTTTGGAAGTGGGCCTTTCTGCTTTCAAAGTTCTGGAATCTGGAGTCTGGAATATGGATTTCTCTTGCAAAGTGCTCCATCAGCAATCGGTTGGTGGGTAAATGTGTGTCTAGGTCCCAAGCTATCTCTATTTATGTATTTTCTAAAGGGGTGGGTATGCTGAATTCTACTAGGCACACCCCTAGGTATTCTATTGGTTAGGGTCTTTCCTCTCCCTTGATTTGAAAAGAAAACAGGGTGTCATCATGACGGTGTGCTTTATTGTCCAGGGAAAAACCTCCCCTTTGTTTCTGCACAGGAAATCTATTTTTCATACATGACATATTTACAATTTTGCAAACTTGCTAGCAATCGCATATTTATATCCCCTATTTAGTGGAGCAAGTATTCATCCGAGCCCCGTCACGCTGAGAGCTTCGGTCGAGATTTGGACATTTTTCGCACTTTTGGTCTGGTATCCAATGTTGGATTTATCCCCAATTTTGCACATATGTGCGCATGATATCTGGGCATAATCATGTGAAGTTTCATGTTTCTGGCATCACAATTGCTACAAAACCACAAATTCTGTAGTCATGTCCCTAAACATAGCACAGAGTTCTGAGTACTTTTAAAACGTGACCAGAAATTTTACATTAACAATACTGTATTTTTACAATTTTTACAATTTCGCACAGTTCTTTGTCAGTCCTTTTCAAAAATATACTTTTCTGTGCTTTCAGAATATACAACACTGTCTGTCCCGCCCCCAAAGTTTTGGTCGGTCAAGATCAATCCCCGCCTCTTTCCTCTAGCAGGGGTTTCTGTTGACACTTGCATCTGCATATTCTTTTCAGCCAAGGGAGTCCTTTGTCTCTCGCAGGAGCAGCAGAGCAAAATCCCCTGCCCTCTTCATTAACACCTGACTGGGAGTTCCTGCGCTTTGCTGAGAAGCCAGAGAGATACCTTTAGTTGGGGCAACTGTGGAATTTGCTTTGAAGTTCTTTGGCTTGCATCAGATTTACTTTAGCGTCAATTGTTACATTATTCTTAGTTGAAAAATAAACTTATAGTTTTCAAAACAGGCAAACAAATCTCTAATTCCAGTCTTTTAACCATAGAGATTAAATAGTTGCAACCTATATTGCTTTTGATGGCAAGTCACTTAATTCCAACAATTTGATTTTAACTGCACAAGTTTAAGCTTCCAATGTGATTAAATGACAGCTGTCACACAGGCGGCCGACGGTACTGCACCCATATTTTACAGATTTTCACAGACAAGCACACTTTTTAATGTGGATATTCTTATGATGGATTCTGCTTCTCCTGACATTGTGTGCTTATGTGGATTCCTTACATAAGGTGATGGGTAACACCCAGAAAGGATGTTGGTCCTTTTCTGATGTTTTTGAACCATTATTTTGCAATTTCAGCAGCCAAGGGAAAAAGGATTTCAGAGCACCTTTGGGTTTCCTTGCAATAAAGCACTGCCTTTCATGAAGTTTCCATTTGCACTCTGTGGGCAGCCCAATGACAGGTTTCAGCAGTGTGGTCTCCTGTTCCACCACTGACACAGGCAAAGTAGATTGGCAGCCAACTTTTCCAGCTTCACAGCGCAATTTTCCTAGGCTTAGCGCGCATAGGGCTTTTTGCGGCTATTTTGCTGGTTCTGGTGCCACCAGCACACAGTGATCTCGCAGGGCAGAGACTAGTGGGTCAGTACATCCCACACAATCCGGTAAGTGGGACTGGGAAGAGGGATTGGAAAAAGTTTTTAAAAATGGAGGTTGGGGGGAAGGTAGCAGTCTGTGGTGGTGGAGGCAGCCTGCAGGTACCATGGAACGCGGGCTGAGATTAGCGGTTTCAACCCGCATTTCTTGGAACCTGGTTGGCTGCTCCCCTGCCCCGGATGCTAATACGGATTTAACCTCTTGGACCGACTTGCACTCCTTTGAAACCAGGTGAGTCAAACCTCTGACTGCGAATATCATGCTGAACGATGGGCCAGCATAACAAAGTGCAGGCTATCATTTGTTTTACCGGCACAGGAGATTGATGAGTTCCGAGTAAGGAGGTGAGATGATGACATGAGATAGCATGCTGTGGAGGAAACAAATGAGGTTGGGGTGCTGTGTAGGGTGGCATGGTGTGTGGAGGTTATGGGAGGGGCACCCTGCTGCGGTCTAGAGGGTTGGCATAAGCTAAGCAGATAAAGGAATTGCTGTCTCCAGTGATTCTCAAATTAGCCACTACTGAAGACCGTTCTGGAAACATCCTTACAAACTCAATGGCTGTAGATGCAATCCGTGGTAAGGATCTATAAAACAATGTCTGCAGTGTGCCCCTGAACCTTCAACCATTGTCTTAATGCAGCCTGCTGTGAGATGGCAGTGCATGATAGCCCACTCCTTTTGGAGATGTGTGGTTCCCTCCCTCATGCAAAGCCCAGCACCAATCAATGTTAGGTATTGGGTTTGAATCAGGTGGGACTCATTCTGCAGATGGTCAGCAGGCCATGGCTGTGCAGGGAGTTGCAGACCTTGCTCATATCTTGCTCTACCTTTCTCCAGGACTGCTCATGGAGTAACCAGATAAGAGTAAAATGCAATCCCCTTCTGAAGGAACAATATGCACTAGTACTGGGATTAAGACTTCAGGGGCTGATTTCAGACCAAGCCAAAAGACAGTGGGCCTCATTACGGGTCCGGCGGTAACCCTGCCCGTCATACCGGTGGGTTGCCAACAGACCCACAATGAATTACCGGCACCTGACTTTGGTATTACAACCGGGGCGGCTGAGAAGTCGGACGCCGCTAATTCTGTTAATCCCCATTCCCTTGAAGTCTCATAGGACTCCATGGGAGTGGGGAACACGGAAGCACCGACACCGTTAATAATGGTCGTGGTGCTGGCATGCCTACCGTGGCCGCTGTGTCTGGCAGGGTCTGCCCTGTCAGGCACAGCAGCTCCGGCAGGCAAACCGTAGTGTGCCGGACCAGAAACAACGGTGCCGGTAGGCCTACCGGCACTGTTGTCTCCGGACCAGCACACATGTAATGAGGCACAGTGAATTGATAATGGTGACCGTGAAGTGTAAACCACAGGCATTTCTGGTGAGCTTTTCATTATTTCAATAGGCAAGTAATGCTTCCATAGTGTCCAGTACAACCATACAATCCCCTTTCACCAACCTGTGAGTTATATGCTGAATGGTTTACGTCTTGAAGTGAATAATTTGGACAGAGCCATTCACCTCCTGTTGATTTAGTACAAGATGAAAGCCCCCCTGTTGACTTGGGAGCATGGAAGATTATTGAATGAACTCCCTTCGGCCGTTCTTTCAGAGGAACTACCATTACAGCATTCTTATTTGGCAACGAGCAAGGTTTTCATTGGAGACAACTTCTGCGGCCAAGGGATCAAGTGAGCACCCATCACTTGTGGAAGAGATGAAACTCTATTGCATAACCCATCCTTACCTTCTCCTCCTCTACCCACCTGCCTGAGGTAGTACTTCTCCAGACGTTGGTGGAGAATCGGAGACGATCTCAATCCGGAAGCTCCACATTGTCGTTGGAATAGTTGGGAGCGCTGACTCTTTGGGTGTTGAATGATAGTGATGTTGCTGCCCTTAAACACACATCAAAGAGGCTGGTGGGGGCGTCTTCTGTACTTCAGTCATATTTAATCATTTGTATAGTAACAGGATCTTTTGAAGGGTGACCTCCACAGATCAGGTAGATTTACACGTACCACTGCCTCAAATACCAGGAACTGCTTTGTGTATGGGTCAAAGAGGGACCAGCGTGGATCCAAAGACTGTCCTCATGTTCCTTGCATTGAGACAGATACATGAGCCACTTGGCAACCAAGTTCCACATGCTTTTATGCCAGCAGAGCAACAGGTTCATATGATGTCACTGAATGCCTATCAGGCGGACCAACTGATAGAAAGGAGGGGACCCCGTTAACATTAAGGTGAACACACATCATCAAACCAACTGCACAACCGCATAACAGAGAGGGGTTTAGAGGGCGTTCATTTCATTGAGAGGAACATGAGCGAATACAAATTCACTACACGCAATCCTAAATGTAAATACTTTTAGAGTTTATCTCTGATAATGAAAAAGCACACAAACCATCACTTACTTACCACAAGCAACCGATATATGACAGTGACATGTGATTCATTGGACGCGATGTAACACATGCTTGTCGTTTCCTATGCAGCACCTTGAGAAAGCTCTCACTGAGCGAAACACATATTGGCGTAAAGTGCAATAAACACATTGAATTATCCACCTGCTTCATGGTGTACATTCAGTTACCTATGATGCAACTAGCATTGATCATGTATTGCACATAATAATTACAGTCTTTGGATCAGCGCTGGGCCCCTCTTTATTCCACAGATAAGTCTTTCCCAGTTGTTATTTTTTTTCGCTGCTCTGCCTGGAAATCACCCTTTCATTCATGGGGTTCCCCTTGCACGTGTCTGGATCCCTGCAATTTCCCACGTGGATGATGTAAGGCCCCTGGCTTCGGTGGTGCTCAGGGTGTCTTCTGCTTTCTCAGTGCCCCAGCATATTTCCACTCTTTAAAAACCTATGGGATTTATCTTCTAACCACTTTCGGAACAGTATATTCTCTTCCAAAGGGATTTTAAAGGCTGCATTTTTCTCTGAGGCTTCCATATTCCAACCACTCACAGCTACAAATGTAATTTCACCTGTTCCTTCACTCATTCCACCAAATCCAACTCCGGGGTGAAAAACAAGGTCTCTCATGGGTTGAGCAAATTGTTCTAATCCAGTCGATGAAAAATGGGAACTTTACAACCAACTACTGTAGTATGACCTAGATCCATACAATTGATAGATGACGTCAGCCAGGAATCCTAACCATATCCAACCCCATAGGAGGCCACTCTGCTGCTGTGTGAATGCCACTGGTAAAACCTCCAGTGGAGGCATTCTGATTCAACCCTATACGCAATGGGTAAGACCAGCCCTACAGGCCAGCCACTTTTACTCCCTAACTATAGGCAAATACTCCGAAAAAATAAAAACAGGGAGTAAAATGCCCCCAACAAAAAATTGTAAACTTGTACCTTTTAATGTGTATGAATAACTAGGTGAAAAGGAAAAATTATTTTAAAACATTTTTGTTTTCCAGTTAAAACATTTTTACTCGCTTATAAAATACTTCCATTGTAAATTGGCCTTACAATTTTAGTCCCTAAAACATCGTTTACTCCCAACTTTAAAAAAACAGGGAGCAAAATACTCCTGCTTCAAATTCTTATCTGGGGCACTGGGTAAGATGGTAGTTGGGGTGGGGAACGGTGGAAGTTGGAGTACAAGTGGGCGGGACAGACGAGGATCTCCCTGTGAAAAACATCAAAAAACAAAGAGAACACCACCATCAGCATAAATTGAGAACATCATTCACACACCGGCATTATCAGATAAAATCATCTGCTACATCTCTCTAACCACTCTGAAAGGCAGCTGGCATTCTCGCCCTACAAAGACCAACAATGAGCGCCTTCTCGAACACTGCAAAGCTGGCTTTATCCACCACTCTCAGGCGGATCCTTTTTAATCATCTGCCTGTTGTATGATTGAAAAAGAAATACATATCTGAGGAACCTCTGCGTCCTCTAAAAATACCACCTGAGATGATTAAAGCATCTTTGTTTTTTACAGCAAACTGCGGGCACAGGACCTTTCTCAAGGAAGAGCAAGCAGAGAGGATAACATTTGAGAACCATAGAGACGTAATCAACCTGTGTTTGGACTCAGCCTGGTATCAGGTCAAAAAGTATCAAGCAAACATTAAAAAAGGATGCATAAAAAGGTCTGGGAAACCCTCTACCGGTACGAACATGGCCCATTGACCTGTTCTTGGGTGGATGGCCCTCGGGAGGGTCTGAACCATGCTTTAGTTCACTATGCTGTCCACAGAAGGGACATTTCCATACACATATCAGTCTTTGTCCCACACATGGGTATTCAAGCAAAGAAACGGTAGGCAATTCTCCTCTGAACAAGAGTACCAACAGCAACCCCAGACACGTGTTTCGGCCTAGTTGGGCCTCATCAGGGAGGTGGAGCTGTGCCTCTCTAAGCATAGTGAGCAAGGGGTCTACGTCTGGATTGCCCTGGTAACTTACGGTGAGAACCCAAAGTACCCAAAATCTACATAAAGAGGTCTGGGAAACCCTCTACCGGTATGAACACGGCCCATTGACCTGTTCTTGGCTGGATGGCCCCCGGGAGGGTCTCAACCACTCTTTAGCTCACTGTGCTTTCCACAGAAGAGAAATTTCCAGACCTGCATTAAAAAAAGATAGAAAATACAAAATGTCATGTATGTAAAAAAATAGAGAGACAAAAAAAGATTGTTGAACTTGTACTCTTTAATCCACTCGGCCAACAACTTTAGAGAACGTGCAAAGCATTGGGAGTAGGTGACTATGTTGGTGCATTTCACTAAATGGTGGGAATGTCCTGGAAAGGTGCCTGTTGACCTACAGCATGTCAGTGGGACCTGTCTACGAGAGGTTTAACCAACCTACAGAATTGGTCCCAATGCTCATTGTATGCATGACACCCCAAAGAAAAGACTGTTTGAGTGAGTCAAAGGTTTTCTTAGATTGTAGTGCTATGAGAGAAAGTGAGTTCAAGTGTGTTCCAGAATCTAAGGGCAGTTTACACCATTCTTAAATTCGGGCTGGTCGAACGCGTCAGCATAAATCCACTCTAGTCTGGTTGGTTCAGCGCTGTTACCACACCCAGTATCCTATCGGCTAGTATTTTGGACAGCATTTTAGTCTTTATATTAGGTCATTAGTACCACCAGTACCACCTTTGCCAGTGGATTCTCCACGCTGTGAACTGTCAATTGACTGTCGGACAGACATTTAATTGGGCGATAGATATGAAGGTCCTGAAATCTGTATGGTACTGGGTCTGATAGACCTATAGAGGAATTCATAGCAGTTTGTGAAACAATTGACTAATTCCTCATTACTTAGCATCAGTTTTGTTTTGCTCCCTAACAATGGTCACACGTTTGTCCTTCCTCCAACCATACCCAGACCTTCCCATATTAATACACCCTGCTTATAACAGTCCATTGTGCCCTCTTGCTGTGTCCAGGCCCAATATCCTGTACAGCTTCCTCAACTCTCTCACCTTCCTATGTGCCCCACCTGCCTCTGTTGCAGCTTTTCTTTGTGCTTGAGCCAACCTTTCCTGCATCTAAATGATTTCTTCTTGTTTTTTCATATTGCAGGATTTTAACACTGTCCTGATGTCACCCTGAATGTGAAAGTTTACCCTTCCTAAAGGGTCACACCCTTCTCTTGCTCAAAACACCACTTAGTTACCTCTGTGGCTTGAGAGACTACTTCCTCGATAGAGCTGAAAGGAGTTCCAGTGAGATGCTCATCAGCAGTGTGGAGTGGGCCGATGTTCCCCTGTGGTGGAAGCTGATGTCACAAGTTTTATGAAAATCCACCATCCATGTGATAAAGAAATAACCAAATTTCGGGAATGGGCAGTGTACTCTGAAATAACACGTGTCTTCCCTGTCATGTAGATGGTTCTCCCTCCACATGTGTACCAGAGTCATTGAGTGGATGAATACTGCACCTTTTTCATCAGCCCAGTTCCCTGGCATCTTAGACCTAGCCCCATCCATTAAGAACTTGAAATCACCACCCATCGTGGTCAGTCCTGGTGGGAACACACACAAGCAGGCATGGGTCTTCACCAAAAGGCTTAATGACAATGATGATGGGACTTTCGCGTTCAGGGTATTAAGTACCTCTTTCCCCATCCTGCCAATCCTGGCTCTATGTATCGCCCCCAAAGTCTCTGTGAAACCTCTCGAGTGGAGGGTAGGTACTTTCTACGTAGAATTTCCACTCAACTGGACCCTGTCATGAACCATGTGTGTCGGATTCAGCTGTATTCAGCCCTACATAGGCTTGTTCCCTTAAAGATGGGCTTCCTGTAGGAGTACAAGATCGGGTGTGTGTCTATTAACAAATTGGAACACTGCCCACCTTTGTATAGTGTCAAAGCGGACATTTATGTTCCTTGTTATGTATGTACTGCTTCATTTTATTGGCCATGTTGCTCCCCAGCTGGCTAGTTGCAAAACATGCCTGCTGCCGTCAATTCACTCTGTTCCATCTGTAACTCTCCCTCAGAAACCAATATAAACGGAGGACTTCCCAACTCCCTTCGGCAAACTCCCTAAACCCTTGAAGCATTTGATGATCATTTAACCCTTAATATTCCCCCTTTTGCATTCTAAAACGGTGATTGTTCTGCCCACTTGATCTGTGCTGTAATATCCCAGAGGCTTTGTGTTGATCCAGTTAGAACCCTGGCCCTTGTTTGGCTGATTCACACAATGCTACACGGGTTAGCCATGTAGAACTGTTCTCCATGGTTGCCACCACTCTCACCCCCACTGAACCCTCCTTGCCAGAGCTTCTCTTAGTTGCTTCATTTAGAAGCTGGAGACACATGAAATATTTACTATCCATCCACTCACTCGGTTGGAACCGGACCAGACATGGGGACTTCTCTGAATGGGATCATTGAGAATGTAGTCACCAGTTTGAAGCTATCTTGGACCTGTGCTTAGTTTGCATAGTTCAGCTTCCTCCAGCTTTCACAGACGCAATGGATTTTGTGTTGACGCCGACACCTCCTTCAATAGCCTGACTCCTTTCCATGAACTGGATCATACCAACCAATGAAACTAGGATTCTGCTAGTTGTCTCTATCTCCCACTGTTGGGTCATATTCCAAACACCTCAGAGTCCGGCATCCAGTTGAGAGCTTCTGGGCTTCCTTTTGGGTCTTGTCGTTTATTGACCAACATGTGTTTATGGCTCTGATATATGTATTCTCCATAACGAGTCACACAAATCTCAAAGGGTTTGGATGAGCCAGGAATTGTGTCAAACTTTAATTCTTGATGGGAACATCAACATGTGTTTGTGGTCTTTGTCTCATAGAGGTTGCTTCACTATTTCCATAACAAATGTAACTCATGTGCCTTTCAAGTGTAGTGATTTGATTGATTGATTTGAATTATTTATATCTTTCTCTGGATGAACTGAATCGTTTTTATGCGCAGATGGAGGCAATATATCAGCAATAACAAACTGGGTAACAGACTCAGCTACGATAAATGCAGCCGGAAAGCCAAGTCCTCGTAGTGTAACCACCTGACAATCACTTGAACAGGTAGGATTTTAAGGATTTACAGAAATGCAAAAGAGATTTCAGAGCACGGATCTCCATTGGGAGACTGCCCCACAATTTGGGACCGTACACTCCAAATCGTGATCGCCCCTGAAGACAAAGAAAAGGTGTTACTACCAATAGCAATTTGTCCCCTGAGCACAACCGGAATGTGGGTCGGTATCTGCAAATTTTGTTTGACAAGTATGAGGGAGCAAGGTTATTTCAACATTTAAAGATTAAACAGAGGACTTTAAAATCAACCCTGTTCTTTACGGTGAGCCATTGAAGGGATTGCTGTAATCCTGAGATGGAAGAGGACTTCCTCACTCTAAATATTAATCTCACTGCTGCATTTTGTGCTCTTTGCAGCCACTGGCATTGCTTAGATGGAATACCTGCAAGAAGGCCAATGCAGTAATCAAGTTGGGAGTTCATCAAATCTCCCATCACCACTGCCTGGTCATCTGCAGCGACAAACATGTGTGCTTGCCTCAGAAGACGAAGAGTATAGAACACAGACTGTACCACAGGCGCCCTCATGAGCTTCACTGCCCAGGTTCTCCTGCCAGATACAGTCTACGTTTTTTATTTTAGTGGCAAATGACAGTTCGATACCCAAGAAACATTGTGGGTGAGGACCCCTTTTAGGGTCAAGAAGATGTTTGGGTCCAAACAGTGCTACTTCGATTTTTCTAGCATTCATTTGGAGCCAGTTGGAGGACATCCAGCCACTGACCTCGTCCAAACACGGTGTCACTCTCAAGAAGAAGAGGAAGTCGGGGAAGAAGAGTACTGATTTCCTCACTGCAGGTGCCTCTAATCCTTGCTGATGGGAAGATGGTGGCTCTGCCTGTGACGTTGGCAAGTTTCGCTACCATAACCTTTAGAGCTTGGCTTGGCAGATGAGACTGCGTGCACTGTTTTATTTGTAAACCATTGGGACTGACTTTTTGAGAAAGGGTTTTCTCGAACCCCTGATCCAGAAGCAGCTACATACAGTGTTCCTTAGAATCCTCAGGGAATCCTAACAGCTGAATGTTGTAGCGTTGACTGCGTCCTTCAGCAATCCTTAGAGAATGCCCTTAGTGGTGATAATGTGGGTTCCATGTTATTTTACCGAAAATGTTTTCACCAACTTATATTTTACCACACTGTTTTTACCATCTTATTTGTTGCAAAATGCTGGGGGAGGCCCATACCCACCTTTCCGCCCCACACCCCTCAACCACAACACATCCAATATTGCCTCACCCAAACCTAGCATTTTATTATTGTGGCCCAAAAAATGCGTGGTTAAAGAATGTTCCATAAAAAATCTTCCGTAGAAAGACTGGGCACCACAATGAGGCCTGCCACCTCGATCACCAGACCAGGTATCCTTATTTCTCGCCTCCATATGGCAGCTGGGTACCTTCCACAGGTTATACCATTCACCATATAACATCTTCACCCAGTCCCACTATCTTTGTTTATCAGGCTATTGTCAGGTCTGTCAAGAGGCGTGGTTGGTTTCTTATGACCGGTGAGTATTTTACAATAAACAGGAGATGTATTTGGGGAGTGTTTCAAGAGAAAACGTTGATTTCTCTTAATCAGCATTACAGGAACAGGAGCCCTTCCCAAGCCAAAATGGAGGTGTAGCACATGAACACTGACATGAACACTGATTGGGTGAGGCAGTTTGGTGGATTCTCCTCCAATATTCTAAACTGCCTCTTATAGAAGATTTCAGGCAGGAAGGTTGAGGTTTTTATCTTAAAGGCAAGTTCCGGGATTTTCTTTTATTGTCCCTACGGTTCGGCCATGTGTTTTTAAGCATAAATCAGTAGATCGTATAAAACTTTCCTATGGACCTTATCCGACTTTTCGTCCATTAACGCACTCGAAATCAGCCGCCATTTTGTGATAATCCTATCATTTCCCCCCATCGACCTGGCTCACCTGCGTTTGCGGCACTAAATCATATCCCCCGCCCCTGAAACAGACTTTATCAAAACATTCATATTCCCCGCCTCTATCCGTGACGTGACTGTGCTGCGTAGGCAAACGCGCCCAGGCGTCTTCTACGCGACTCCACACAGAACCCGGAAACCAACACAGATCAGCTCACAACACAACGCGCCACAATTCGGAATATGAAACTGTACTTTTAAATCAAACCGCAAGATTGTAAATTTGGTATAGTACATTTATTTGACATCAAATGTTTAGAGAATATTCAGCGATTTGCATTTTTCTTTGCTCTCGATCCAAAATAGTTCGTCTTGAGGCAAGCGATGTTCGTGTGCAGTACACAGGGTGTTGGTTTACGAGAAAATAAGCTCTTCGGTCGCACTGATAATCGCATGGCTGTTCCA
This sequence comes from Ambystoma mexicanum, assembly GCF_040938575.1. Lineage (NCBI taxonomy): Eukaryota > Metazoa > Chordata > Amphibia > Caudata > Ambystomatidae > Ambystoma > Ambystoma mexicanum. The sequence goes on from NC_090931.1 coordinate 151,336,585, forward strand.
ACAACGAGGCACTAGGCCACCACAACGGTATGTATGTTGCATCTAGCCATTAGTACCGCGTAAGGGCATACTTGTACTTGGCGATCGTCCCATAAAATGGTCAGGGTGGTAACGTTGTTCACGCAGAGAAGCAACTGGCGGTTGTAAAAGCCATCCGCCGGTGTCTGGTACTCGTGACACATACAATAATGAAGGATGTACCTGTTTTAAAAACATAAAAAATGAAATTAGTCTCACCATCAGATCTTTATTAAAATAATTCATTTTATATATTAGGTCGGGAAATTATTTCATAGCTAGGACAGTGCAACTGGGTATTATATGTCATTTCCAGTAACCCACCCCCTCTCCTCCGCCTTTTTCAGAGCCGCCTGAGCGCCAGTGGACCACTTCGTCACTGATATGATATAATATGGCATTTGCAACGCGCCTATACACAACAGGGGTTGACAGGGAGGCAGTGCAGGTGGAGAGTGGAAGGGCCCAGGACCGAGGTCGCAGACAGTGGACCAGTTGTAGCAGGGGAGAGGGAGAGAGAAAGCAGAAGCAAAGAGGAAGGTTTTGAGGTGCTTCCGTAAAAGGAGATGGTTCTCCTCAAGATAGTGCGCGGTACAAAACAATATGCCACATAGAACGAACAAGTACAACTTAACCCGTCTTTAAAGCTACTGTATAGTAATTAAATTGCGGTATAAACTCATCTAAAGAGTTACTTACATTATGTTTGCATTTTCCATTGTGTCTGTGCGTAGGGCAGCCCCGAAATACCACTCCTTCTATGCCAACGTTATTTCTTCTAATGAACGAACATTAAATGGCTTTCGTTTCTGAAATTATATTCATTATCGTTTACGTTATTGCACCACACCCCCAAAAAGAAGTCTTTCGGGATGGTCCCGGCCTGTCAAGGTCAAATAACAATAGAACCTTATACTGAGTCGTGGGCCATTCCGGCACCCGAGCAAAAAATCAAAGCAGCTGACCTTCACTTTGAACGAGCACACATTCCTAGTTAGCTACTTTCAGTGTAAGGCCATCTCACAGGACTTGAAATTTACACTCCATCTTTGCATTTTGTCTGCGTGCATTTGCAGCCCCAGAGAACCATAAATACAGAGACATTCTATATTTTTTGAAAAATGATTTATATTACTGTTTGGTTTAATTTAATGCGCAAATGAACAAGGTTGGATAGACACATTGCATGTACACTGAGCAATCACTTTTATTTACACAATACATAGCTACACATATTCAATGGGCCTGCGACATGAGGAGACTCCAGAGCAAAGTCACAGGTGACACCCGGGTGGTTCGCACAACTGCACGGTGAAGGGAGGGGCAACGGTGGAGAGACACATTGCATGTACACTGAGCAATCACTTTTATTTACACATTACATAGATACACATATTCAATGGGCCTGCAACATGAGGAGACTCGAGAGAACAGACAATCAAATTACAATCATTTAAACCGTGATGTGTATTTCTCAATGAGCTCTGCTTTAGGTGGACATGGAACAGAGGCAATGTTGGGTGGCAATGCAGTTGTCCCCTGCACAGGTTCGTTCACAACTCCATGTATGTGCCTATCTAGGACATCATCAATAAGTCTCTCAATAAACTCATATTGCATATCCTGAAACACTGGTTTGATCACCCATTGTTTACTTCTTTTAGTGAAGGCCTTATTGTAGCGAAGCGTCCCTAAAGTTCCGGTCGTCCTACTTTGTTGACGGCCAACATTATGGTTATGTGCCAAGACCGCTAGAAGAGTCCGATTTATCATGCCCTCCATGCCAAAATGCAATCGTTTTGGCCTGTACTTTAGGCACATATTGTGGAACACCTCCAAATCTCCTGTGTGGCAGAATTCCGTGAGTCCCCTCAAATCTCTTGTTATAGTTTTATCAAATACAATCTTTTCAATGGCTTTGTGAGTGGGTGATGAAGGAATCAACCACTTCTTCTTCCGTGCCTCCTCTGTGGACAAATGGCCATGTTCACAATTGTGGAAATGTTGGTTTGTGGTTCAGCGGTGAACGTTGCTACAGTGTAGCATTACTGACCGCCATTTTTCCAGTAGAATTTCCAACGACCCTCCACATGTTTTTGAGCTCCACCAAAGATGGTTGCTGATTGACTTGGACCACTGTGAAATACCTTGCATATCTTTTTTTTTACTTGCAGCCGACATTTTTTTATTGATTGTTTTTGCAAGATGCCATAAGTCAAATTGGTGATTTATATTTTTGTACTCTTCTCTCATTGTCTTGGCAATTGAAACGTGTCTGTCCGTGGCTATCAGGTCGATCACCATTCCCCGCGATTGTAGTTCTTGCAATGATGCTACAAAGCCAACTTTCTCCATGGCCACTGAGGATGTACTTTGTGACACCTGCACGACCACCGAACTCACAATTTTCTTACTTTCCATGTCCTGAAAGTGGTAGGTGCAGTACTTGGCTGAAAATCCTGGGCTGTCGCACTGTCCATCACCGGCTAGCCTGAACCTTTTGCCCGCGAATGTACTATCAATAGACATTTTTTCCATTCTCCAAGCTTCGCTAATGGCTGGAAATAGATAATCGATTTGGTATTTGTAGAACTGAGTTTTCGCAATGAAATGGATTCCCACAAACTGAAAGAAATACTCTAACTTTTTAAAACTTGAACCACTAAAAAGTGCGGCCGCTGCACAAAGTAGATTGCCTGCTGGCAGTTGCCCCAGCATGGGTTGTGCAGACCATGAGAAAGGATGATATTTTGTACAGGTGGCATGTATTTTAAGGTTAGTGCCTCGAATTGCACGAGTCACATTAATCAATGGCTCCCCCCATACTTCCCCACCAACCGAATGCCCACATTTCATCCGAATAATAATATCAAACAACTATCGAATACAATGAATTTGGCCTCTTTCCTTATACTGTCACTCTACATCCCAGCTGGTTCGGCCTGTAACGTTGAGGACATGTCACTCACATGAAAGGTAGAATCTCTGATATCGTCTTCCGCTATGTTCAGTGATATTGATGGTGTTTCATTGTCGTCCACTTCATTCTCTTCCATTGCAACATCTGTTCCTTCTCCGGCGATGGGTGAATAAAACAGTTTCTTCAACTTTCTCGCGGTCTTAGTTTTTGCGGGTGTGGATTCTGTGAATTGATCTCCGACTGCATCCGAACTACCAGGAGGACATTCACTATCAATGGCTGGTGGTGGTATAGCTCCGTTGTCAATCACTTCATATTCTTCCCGTTGGCACGATGCATCTCCAGTCTCAAGTCCCTGCCAAAAGGTTTGACAAGCAACATCTCTCGTTCGCTTCACTGTCTGTGTAGATCTAGTTCGTACACCCACTCGCAACTAGAAGACAGATTGGAAAAGGGATGTTCAGTTTAAACACAACTTACAGTATTGAACTATTAACAGTGAAAAACAACATAATATAGTGACCAGGACACTAACCTTCTTTTGCTTTCTTTTCTTTGAAACTTTCTTGCCTCGAACTTCAACATCAGGACGCTGTTGCTCCGACTCGTGTGTGCATGTCTCCACTTCCTCTTGCGCTGCAACGACTATATTTTCATGATAAGCACATCCATCACGCACTGACGCTCCATCGACTCCCTGAAACATAGAACTTTCATTAGTATGTATAATAATATTGAAAACACAAAATGTACTTGGGGACCAATACCCACGTACATCTCAATAGCAAAACACGAATGAACGCATTGTGTAGAACATTCAAACGACAATTATTCACGCATTGTTGATCTAGTTAGATGGAACTGTCAAGATCCAAGCCTCGGGCTCCGCATAGACTTCCATTGATGATATTATTGAAGATGACGCTTCAGCAACTCCCTGAAACACAGTAATTGCATGAGTATGGTTTTCTATTTTGTTAAAAAGAACATAAACTTTGTGCAGGCGTCAACGGCTCATCTAAATAGACCTGCACAAATGATCAGTTGTCTAAAATAAGATCTGCATCAACTACTAGGGGTGATGTTCTTGTAGAACATTGCGCCGACCCGTAACTGCATGCTCCCCCTTCTTCTTGGACTAATGCTCCATCGACTCCCTGAAACATAGGACTTTCATTAGTAATGAACACAATATTGAAAAAAGAAGACACAGAGGAGGGCGACGACAGAAGGACATATCAATGGCTAAAAACGAAAGAAACGTGTGTAACAATCACGCTACAAGAATGCAAAATCTGATGATCTCCATCGATGGAACTGTCCGGAAACGTACCTCGAGCATCTGAGTGACATCAACAGTTGTCGTCAATGCGTTGGACTCCTCAGCATCTCCCTGAAAGACAGTACTTGCATTATTTTGGATAACAATAATTATAACTGAAAACAAAGACTAGAGGACGAGTACTAGGGTGTACCATTAGGTAAAATAATTACACGATAAATTAAAACTATTGATTTACATGCCTAAAACAAGTCAGTGGCAGAATAGCTAAGTAAGATTACCCGATAGGCGCTTGAAGTGGCTGATGACTGCAATAACGTCACGGATGGAGAATCTTCCGCCTTCATATTGAGTGGATACATAAATGGGGAAATTATTGTTAGCTAATGCTACACACTACCGCAAGGCCGAGAGCTAAATCCGTAAACTTGACTCACCAGTGGAGGGATGTGGACGAATAGAGTGGGAATAGCGGTTGAGAGCAATTTTCGCTTCGCTCGCAGTGTGTTCTTCTTTATTAGCAATGATGTGGAGTACATGTCTGAGCTAAAGTGCCTGCTGCAGATGCGGTATCGATCACCCCTCTTGTCCGCAAAGACTTCTAGGACTCTACTTTCAAGCTCAGACGGTGGATATCCGCAATATCGGACCCATTCTCTTATCTGATCTATTGTCTTAGGGAAAACATGCATTATAGTACCTTCAGATTTTTTATGGGTCTTCGAAGGGCAAACGCCAATGGAACAGGCAGGCATTGTGGAAATTCTGAAAAGTAAAGATCAACAATTCTCTATGAATACCAATGTGTTAAAAAATTAAATGACACATAAAAGGTTCAATGCAAGGTTCGTTTTGGTTCTTGGAACTACACGTTATTCACATGCGGATAAGTATTTGAATAACTTTAAAAAAATAGAAAAATAATTTGACTAAACTCAGAACATGTGACTAGTTCCTTGCATGTACTGTCTTGAACGAAAAGAAAACATGGATGCAATTTGATGACTACTAGCAAATAGATATAAATTAAAAAATTGGACGCAAAATGATTATGGTACATGGCCTTACCTTGACGAACAAACAGTTAGATGCAGGGATCAGAGTAGTTTCTTGTCGTAGAACAGGGAGCAGTTCACAGGTTGCAAACTGACGAGTTTGCTCGAAGTGGTCACGGAAGTTCACAGAGACGAAGAGCAGATAACCAGCACCTTCACGGGTTGACTAGCAAAGCGCAAAGAAGTTCTCATTAGAAATATGAAGTGGGTTATAAAGAATTCGAAACAGGGGTGTGTTTGTGAATGAATGACGTGAATATGTCGTGGCATTATGCGGTTTGCAGGGGGGCGTCCAGCGTGAGGGGGGATGCTTGGCAGGAGACACGGGGTCTGGAGGTAGACATGGGAACAACAACCCATGCTCTATAGACCACTTTGAAGTGTACATGGTCTTTGGCACCTCTTGGCCTTTATCGCTCCCTGACAGCTCCACTTGCCAGCGCAAGTACCCCGGTGCGAACTGCCTTTGATAGGGCGGGGGGGTGGATTGGGGCGGTGGTCGTGCAGACAAGACACAGGAAGACTCGTGAATGGAGACACACTTATGTGGATTGCAGGGGGGCGTCCAGCGTGAGGGGGGATGCTTGGCAGGAGACACGGGGTCTGGAGGTAGACATGGGAACAACAACCCATGCTCTATAGACCACTTTGAAGTGTACATGGTCTTTGGCACCTCTTGGCCTTTATCGCTCCCTGACAGCTCCATTTGCCAGCGCAAGTACCCCGGTGCGAACTGCCTTTGATAGGGCGGGGGGGTGGATTGGGGCGGTGGTCGTGCAGACAAGACTCGTTTGCCACAGGGCCTCACCAAGGAGAGGCCATCTAACTGCATGTAAGAGGCAGGCTGCAGGATCTAGTACATGGAAGGCAGGGGGGTGAGTTTATAAATACCTCACCCTCCCAGGAGAATATATGGGTGCAGTTCACCCTGGAGACCCTGGATGCCTAGGCAGTTAGTCAGCAGCAGGCTGGCCTGTGGTGGCAAGGCGGCACGGGCCAGAGGGGGTCACCTCTGTACCCGGTGCCCAAAAGGATGATTTATTATGATCAACCATATTGATTATTTACCTATAACCATGTTTTGTATCAATAAAATCCAACGCCCTTTTATTGCCAACGCTTGAACAAAGTGGTGTGGTAAGTATTTTTGGGGGAGGAGGCAAGGCCGGGAGGCTTGATGCCAATCCACAAAATAACATATGTATGTCTGCTGCATATGGGTTCAACGGTTATGTGGATTGAAGGTGGGCGGCCAGCGTGAGGGAGGATGCTGGCCGGAGACATGTGGTGTGACAAGACAAGGCACAGGAAGACTATTCAATGGAGACACACTAGATTCATTTAAAAAATCAAAACAACCGTTGTTAAAATATATGTTGGTTTTTATTTTAGATCTTAATTTCAATTGAACATAAATAATAAACATTACACATTGTAAAGTTCCGGTTGCAGCACATCCAGGGAAGATCCGCGGTATTGTCCACTGTCGCTGGGGAAATGTCTAATGGCAAGTACCGCACAGGCAGGTATTACTCTCCGAACGCGGTGTCCGAGCCTCCCGTGAAGCCACCAAGTGAAGCAACGATAGGCCACCAGCCTGTACCACCTGTGAAAAAGAAAGATGCAAACTGTATTAAAATGACAAAACTTTCTTATCAATGTCGATTCAGGTAAAAAATGTCATTCTGCTTTGAAAAAAATTCTATCTAGAAAATGCACAAAATGGAACCAATTTACATGCGTTCGAATGATATGTAGATGTAATTTTATATGTGGGAGACGACCATGAAATAGTAGTGGCATCACTGACATCACAACCAGAGTATACTTACTCGTTACTCGGATTACGCGGACGAACAGTGCCGCGAAGTTCGTGCATAAGCACCATCATCATCCTCAACACGGTCCGTGAGAGGCAGGCTTCCCTGAACTCTGGCAGCTCGGTGATGCATTGCGGACTTGGCTCGCCTTCCGAAATGTAGGCCAAGCACCCGGAATTTTCACGGCAGCAGCAGTTCTCCTCCTCAGTTGGCATTAGCTTGCACCGATTGCACGTGCACCAGGTGGAGACGCCGTCCATGCGACATGGTCCAGGCTCTTCATCCGTTGACTGGTCCTCCCAACTGCCGTCCGAATCCACATCGTTTTCGCGTGCTTGCCTTTCCAGTAGTTCCTCCTCGGTGTACTCGGGCTCGTACATATACGGCATTATTGTAGCCATTGTGTGGTAAAGAAAGTAAAATAATTTACAGAGATGGTACAGGTGTTCACAAGGCCTAGAAGCGGCGAAGGTAGCTGACCAGAGCACAGAAACGAGTCACAGAATACTCAAAGTAACACAGAGAGAGTAATGGAATCGAAAATCTGCTGCTGTGTGTTGTGAAACGGTGTGTTTATACTTATTGAGGAAAGAGGCGTCCTGCCATTTCCATGGCGACACTTCATTAGCTGAGGCGCAGCGATTGTTGACACGAAACGTGCTTTGGCGTTGGGAAATGGGCGGTACGCGTCTGCTGATGTCAGGCTCAGGGGCGGGGGATTTGATTTAGTGCCGCAAACGCAGGTGAGCCAGGTCGATGGGGGGAAATGATAGGATTATCACAAAATGGCGGCTGATTTCGAGTGCGTTAATGGACGAAAAGTCGGGTAAGGTCCATAGAAAAGTTTTCTACGATCTACTGATTTATGCTTAAAAACACATGGCCGAACCGTAGGAACAATAAAAAAAAAGTCCCGGAACTATCCTTTAAATGAGGGCCAGAATAGTTACTAAGAACTTGAAGAAATCCAATTTTGCAAAGAGCAAGTTAAGATGTCTACGTCATAGCTCCCAATCTTTTGTGTCACCAAAGCTGGTGGAAAAAGCTGATTTTCTTTTTGGGGGTGAGGAGCCCATAGAAGTGAATAGGCGGATGAGGCACTTGGCGGGTGATTCAGCTGCATGCAAGGCGGGTGACACCCGCCAAAAGAAGATGAGTTGAGAGCTATGGTCTATGTGGGACACCAGAAGACAGAACTGGAGCGTCATGATATTTCTCTTGGAGACACTGTAATTATTATTTAAGGCTGAAAAAGATGTGGGAAAGTCTTAAGATAGGATATGCGCTCTTAATATTGAAGTGCGGATATGAAGTGCAGGAGAGGTACGGATCAATGGGGAAACTGTGCACGCACGCAAGCAGGAGAGACACTTATTTACTCAGCAACTGTGCGCACAGCTGAGACCACTAATCAACTTTACACTGGTGCTCGCCATTACGACTGAGACTCAAACCTTGCAGTCCGTTAATGAAGAGTCGGGAACTTCATTACAGCACACGCGCCATGAAGACACTCACAAATTAACACAGTTTTGTCTCTGCTAAGCATTGTGGCATGCTACAATTTAAGAACTGGATTTCAGGTAATAACCTAGAAGTTAATAAGGAAAAAACCAAAATCCTGATACTGGAATCCTACTTAAAAAAATTGACAAGAACAAATGGTACCTCGAAGGAACTTTATTAGAAAAGGTACAGAATTACAAATACTTGGGAGTGATGATGGATAGTTCCAAATGTGAAAACTCTCTGCAATTGGCACTACCAGACAAAACCAAAAAACTGGCGGCGCAAGCTAAAGTTATCGACAGAAAATTCGGCCGTTACTCCATGATTCCTATAATCAACTTCTACAAAATGAAGGTTGTCCCTACTCTTACATACGGGGCAGACGCAATGCCGACCATCCCATGTGAGATATGGCCTACTAAACTGGAGGCCCTCTTCTCAAGAACGGTCTTAGGCCATCCTAACTCAACATCAGTAGTGGCTATCAGACGAGAACCTAGCCTACATTCTTTAAAATGCATGGTCAGTTGTAATTCTCTGATGCTCTATTGGAAATGCCGGATGCCAAACAGCAATTTCATCTATAACATGATAAATCAAGAAATGTCAGGTCATCGAAGCAAGATGCTTACACAATGGGGAAATGTTAACAGAGCTCTCTTGGACTCAATTGAAAGTGGAGAGGAGGAGCTGATCCATAATCCAGCCAGGGTCCTAAAGAAGTTAAAGGAACTGGACTGGATTCGGACACTGGAGACAGCAGCAAGAAACAAACTGACGACTCATCTGCCTCCCAACACGAAAAAACTAAACGAACTACAGAATTTCATCATGCACTTCCCCAGTTGACCGGCGTGGGATTTAATCTTAAGAGCACGATCTAACTTGCTGGAAACAAACTAAATTTTACGCATTAGGGGGCGCTCAACGACATCTGAATGTCGCTACGGTCAAGACCCAGTGAAGAAAGAAACAGTACGACATTTACTTATGTCATGTACTGCGACGCAATAGATAAGAACCCATTACCTACATCACCTTTTTAGTAGTTCATTAACTTCTGACGAGGAAATTTGGTGGTCCAGATTGATTGGTGGAGACAGAAACCGCTGGCTCATTGCAACTTTTAAAATTTTACAACACGTTGTCCACAAAATGTCTCCTCTGCGCTAACTTGCCAAGTAAAAAGGCTTGTGAGAAAAAACAGGAAGTCAGCAAAACAATAATACTTGTTTATGGAGCAATGAATACACTACTTTTTGTAAAAATCTTATTTTTGATTAATGCAAATAATAAAAATAAAAATAAAAAAAAGAACCAAAGAGAGGCTTGGAAAGCGGAGTTTCTCCATTCTTCTGATGGAAGGAAAATAATGCCTTGCCATCTGTGGTGCACACAGTTCTTGTGTACTAAGAATCTCGGTGCAGAATTTTGAAAACACATCACAGGTTAAAATCCACTATGATAAAGGAACTGTTTAAGAGTCTCAACAAAGGACCCTTGTTGGTTTTTGATCATTCTCAGGATTTTCAATAATAGTTAGGTTACATTACATATAGTTAGTCACAGTTTTCCAAAGTCTGTCTCTACATCTAAAGGACTTTTCTTCTTACAAGTCTTAAGCAGAGGAAATGGGAGGTAGGAAGAAGCAGAAGGGGAATGGTAATTAAATGTATTTCAAGATGGTCACTTACTTTAATTTGCTCTTCTTGTTTTCTGTAGATATCCTGTCAAGATTCTGAAGCAAGGAAGTCGTTTTGTTCCCCATGTTCCCTTTCCTCCCAGGGTGTTTTGGGTTCATCTGCGGTGTAAACAGGATGCCTTGGTGGGTCTGTGGGGTTGGCTGCTCCTGCGGATTCCTGGAGGTCAGGATTTGCAATGTATTCAGGATTATTGTATCTTGTTTCCTTGGTTGGCGTCTCCGTCGCAATCCTTCTTTCACACCCTCTCACCAGTGTTGGAATGTTTGCCGGACAGCCGGATATCCCATTTTTGATATTCTGAGGTGGGCTGTGGTGAAGTTGTCTATCTTGGCTTGTTGCATCCTCTCCCTTGCATCATTTCCCATTATTTTGTAATGACCAGTTTGCCATTCAGTGACCCCTCTACTGGTACCTTATTGTAGACAACCTACGGATGTGTGGTAAAGGTTCCTCAGCCCACTGTTGTGAGATGCACTGTTGCGTTGTCTCTTCCCCTTCATCTTGCCATTGGCCTTTGCCCGCATTATTGTCATGCTTCAGGGTCCTATACCTTATATCATTTGCCACCAGGAAAAGAGGCTAGAAAAGCATGCCCTGTCCTAATGCAGCATAAAAGGTCATACTGTCTCTTGCTTTCTGGGGGCTTTGGGAACCCCTCACTTTTTGTGTGCTCATGCTCACTGATGAGCTGCTGAGTAGGAATTCTTCACTAGACTAGTAGTGTTTATATTAGAATGTCCCAGGCCTTACTCAACCCAGCATTGACCAATTTGACCTAATGTCAATTTGACCTACTCCCATTTGACTGCATCTTTGTGACCTAATTCGGCAGGTCAAATGGTACACTTTAAAAGAAAAATAGTTGTGGAGTGGGGTAAGGGAATAGGTTGAGGTGGAGGGAAGTCGGGAGGTGCAGGGGGTCTCCCCCCGCATTATGGGGTGTTGCAGGGGTCTCCCGCCGGTAGTAGTTGAAAGAAAGTAGGTCAAAAAAATGTGGTCAAATGGGCAGTATGTCAAGGTTTTTTAAGTCAAACAACCCATATCCCTCAACCCTGCAGACCTAGTCCGGTCCTCTGGTTATTCTCCCTTTCTTGCCACTGAGTACCCTCTACCAGGTTAATATGTGGTTGCCTCATTTCTTGCCTCCACACAGCTTAGGACAAACAATTGGATCAATTTAAAGGAGGATAATCGATTACAGCTGAATCTTCATTGTAGTCGGCACTGTATGTAACTCTAAAGCATATGAGGGTGGGCATTGCTGCAGCAACTAGACATGTAAGGTGGGTATTCTCACTTGAAGGACCTGGGGATGGTAAAGGATCACTCGAAGATCCACTCAGAGGGTGAGTTTCCATCTATTTATTTATTCATTGGTTTATGTGTTCACTCGTTTATATCACTTAGATCGTATGTGCGACTAAGCACCGCTCTTTGCACATGGACTGAATCCACGGGGTAGACATGGTTGTTTGTGCAGCTAACCCATTTGTTCTCTTGCACCCTGCACCTTTGTAACATAGCCAAAGGCATACCACTATTGCACAACACCTCTGCCATAAGTCTGAAGCTACCTTTCACGACACGAAAATTCAAACTGAAGCTACTCACATAATTTCTATCCACCTTAGCAGCCCCCCCCCCTCCACCCCAGGCTTAGTTGATGGTATACCTCCTTTCCACCCATTCATTTTCCATTAAGACATGGGTGACTAGCAGGGCCTTGGCCACCCTCTCATAACTTTAATGGCCAAAATACACACCCGCATAATAGCACATCCCATTTTTCTCATATCTCCTATACAAATGACAAAATGAAAAAATGGAAATGAATGAAGTGTGGAGTGAGTATCTAGGGTCCACTCTCATCTCCAGGTGACTACAATGAGCATTAGGTCTAAAATGCCCCAAAATGTGGATATGCTCTAATGCTGAGGTATCAGGTAATATTATCCCCACCAATAATATCGCCATATATATGGTCGTGGGGTAAGGCCATAGGCGATATTATTAGTGGGGATAATGTATGGGATAAATGGGACCGGAGGTTGCGGGGGTGTCCCTTGCTCCCTTTAAAAAAATATGGGGATTGCGGGGGTGTCCCCCGCAGGTTCCATGAGTTAATATTGCAGCAAAAATATGGCAATATACTTGTATGGTGATATTTTTGCGGGGATATTAACACATGGAACCAATGCTGAGGACTGGCGGGTTCCATATGGGTGCTCCTAGCCTGCCTCTCTTGGCTTTGTTCTCAGCCTCTGGACAAGTCTTGCACAATTTCACAGAACGGGTATTGGGTCCCTCCCTCTGTCCCTGGTTGAACTTGTGCCTGGGTTGTTTCCTTCATGTCTCACCATGGGGCCATTTTACAGTCAGGCATCAGGCCTCTACTTCTGCAGCTGAAGCTAGCCTCCTTACACTGTTGAATTCGGAATGCCAAATACCTGGGGATCCAACTCACCTTTGGTTGCCCGGTATCTTCATGCATCCTTCTCTGCAAGGGGATGTACTGCTAGTGAATTGTTGCAGGATTCTGTGCTCTTGAGATGCTGGGTGGAGCTTTTAAGTGTTACTTGTGTATTGTTTTGCTCTTAGCCTGCTCGTCATTATGTATTTTAATCACTCCCTAATATCTTGGGTCATTGTTTTTTATGCGTGGACCGGGTTTCACACAGCGCAAACCTAGCTCGGAAGTAACAGAGGCCAGTAGAAGAAGAGGATACATTAGTAGGATCCGAAAGAAACATATATAATTCGAAGTGTTGAGTATTAAGGGTACAACAGCATTTAGGAAAGGGCTATAGAGATCGACAGGTTGGAGATGCAGGGGAGGTCAGAAAACGCGGATCCAGTCTGGGTCTGGGACGTCCTGCAGATGTGCGCCCTTTCAAGCTATATTTAAGGGTACTTTCCAGCTATCTGAGGTTCGTTAGTGCACTGCTAGTTCCCTGGGTGTACATCCCGGCTTCCCTCCCTTACCTTCTACCATGAGAAAGCAAAGGTGTTCCCTTTTAACCCCCTTCTCATCACCCCAAGAAAACCCCAGAGGAGCAAACACATTACGCAGCTGCTCCCACAGTTTCCAAGACTGTTCTATGTTGTTATTTAGTGATGTATATCTAAGCAGGGCTGACATTATTCCCCATTTTACTCCCCAGGCCAGGATGCCATTTCTAATCATAGTAATTTACTATGATTTACAATAGATTATAGTTCTACAGTCAGGAGAAAATATCCACCAAACACTTAAGCACTTACTGTCCCAGGTCGGCGGTGGGGGAACTGTATAGATAAATAGGTGCCCCATTGTTATGCTAAAATGGAGAATATAAGCAAGCAGGGTTTGATCGGAGGGTTGAATTATGAAGTAAATAGGCCATTACAAGTGTAATAAGGGTCGGGGTGTCCATAAGAACACTTCAGTTGGAGCTGAAGAAGTACTGAAGTACTGTTGAATGTCAAAATTTGAACAGAAAGGAGAGCACCCGACCCTCCCCCTCCCCCCATCCTCCCACATCTGAGGACTGGCCGGATGGTCATCCACACAAGTCTCCAAGTTGTATATAAATGCAGCAAACAGTTGAAAGACAGGAGAAACTACTCACTTCAGCCATGTCTTGAGACATAAAACAGACCCCTTAGATTAGGACAAGTCTCAACATAATGTGCAAGTAGCTCACAGTTGTGTTTTTATGCAGCAAATACAGCTTAAAAACAATGGAAAAGAACCAGTTGAATGACTTGCTCTCCATATTAATGTTTTTTCTTTCTTTTGGAATGGAGAAGTTGCATATGTTTTCAGAGTGGCTGAGGACCCAGTCTCTTGGGAGGAGTGCATGCAGAAGTGAGTGCAATAGCCTCATGTGTCACAAGCTAGATGCACATTGTTGAGGGTTGGTCATCTCCCCCTTGCGATGCTCGTGAACCCCACCTCCCGCTACAGCCTCAGGCAGCAGACTTCTTGTTCACTTCGGGCTCCCCGGTTGCATTGTCGCGGCCGGCCACACACCTTTTATTTATAGTGCATGCGGCGGAGTGCAACGTCAGTTGATGAAGCAAAGGATATTTTGTTTACGATGGACTTTGTAAGCTTATACACCAACATCACCCATGAAGGTGGACTTGAAGCCATGGAATGGCTATTATTAAAACCAGATACAGATTGCAAAGCTGACAAGGTCATCATTCTAAAGCTATTAAACATTGTGCTACAGAATAATGTCTTCATGTTTGAAGATAGATACTTTATACAGATATCAGGGACATCAATGGGGGCAGCCATGGCCCCCAGCTATGCCAATACCTACATGGCCTACTTGGAAGAAATGAAAATCTTCAGTAATGAAAGATGGACGAAACATTTCAAATGTATAGTCTGCTTTATTGATGACATATTCGGCATTTGGAATGGTCCAGGAGAATAGTTACCGATGTTCTTTCAACATCTCAATACAATGGCTCCAAGAATAAAACTGACAACTAAAATAAGTAGACAAACAATTGAATTTCTGGACGTACAAATATACAAGAAAAGAGGCAAATTGGAAACAACAATATATACGAAACAAACAGACAGAAACAGCATATTACATGATAGTAGCTTTCATCCAAGAAAAACAAGACGGATCATATCCGAACAAGAGTAATATGACCTGAAAGCAAGAGAATTAAAAAGCAAATTCGAAAAAAGAGGTTATCAGCCATCTAACAGCAATACAAGTGCAGAAAAAGTCAGCATGATTAGCAGGACAGAGGCATTAAAACCAAAAAATATTGAGGAAAGAGAGAAATTGGTATATGTGACGACCTTCTCACAAGAGAGTCCCACAATTAAAAAGATAGTTTTTTTTTTTATTTTTTATTGGTTATATTACAAACCTTTAAAAAGAAAGAAGCAAGAAGAAAGGAAAGAAGACAAAACCAAGCTATGCATTCTACATTCATCACAAATCGATACCAGTCCTCCTCCCATCATCTGGTTCCCATAACTTGTGCTAGATGCGGATCTCAGGATCTCACAACGAGCGGGACCACCGGGCTATCGTGTAAACGTTCCTTTATAGCACGAAGGAAGGAAATCAAAGCATATAACAACGCTCTGTTTGCTCCATCAAACATAGCTTTCCACCAGTCATCACGAGTGAGGCACTGAGAGTTCATTATTAGTGGGTTGAAAATGTTAATTCTCTCAGACTCAAACTCGGAGCACGTTATGATAAGGTGTTTAAGTGATTCCTTTGTGTTAGAACAGAATCGACACACAAGGTCCGAGTCCGAAGATTGGGACCAGTAGCAAAGACGTTCTTTAGTTGGCATAGCGTTCAGCCTAAACTGAAGGTAGGCGGCCCGGGCCCACTGGTCCGGGAAGCAAGCTAGATATGGAGCTATGTTTCCGTAAGCTCTTGCTTCGGCCGGTACTTCACGCATCGATTTAGATTTAGCTCTTTTGTCGCAAGTCTGGATCCAGTCATTTCGCCAAAGTTTCAGTTTTGCGGCATCTGGATTTTCGAGCAGCAATTGCATCGAAATGTCATAGAAACTGAGTACATCATAACATGTCTTATTCCATTGGAATGCAATTGTGGGTGCTTTGGCGAACTGTAGGCTGTGAAGAATCTTCATTTGAGGCAAAACGGTGTTAAGGTTTACTTTCCTGAAGATGCTTAGAAGATTCCAAGCGACCCTCGCTTGCATCGATATATAGCCAAGTTCATATCTAATGCAAACAGTGGAGGTGCCTTTGGGTAGGTGGAGAACCCTGGTCCAGAAGATGTTTTCTAGGGAATTCCACATTTCAAACCCACATCCAAAGGCATTTTCGCCAGCATAAATTAGAGAAGGTACCACCTTCTGCTGAAAGAAGGTTAACGTCGGTCTTAAGGTAAATTTCCCAAATTTTTTGTTGATTATGGCTGCTTGGCACGCCAATTGACGGCATTTGTTCTTCACGGAGTCCACCCAGGGAGCGTCATTTCTGCTGGCACTTAGTTGCATTCCTAAGTATCTGGTGTTAAGAACGCGTCCGATGGGTTCTTTGTTCACGTACCAGTTGAATTTTTGCCGGTTTAAATTGGAACCTTGCATTCTTTCAAGGACCATTATTTCGCATTTCCCTCTATTGATAACTAACCCGTTATCTGTTAGGTATTTTTCCACGGCATTTAATTTGCGCTGTAAACCTATGGGGGTTGAGTCTATCAAAATGATATCATCTGCATAGACTAAATAGTCCACATGGGAGCCATGGAGTTTTGGCGGGAACGTGCGTAGGCCACTAAATACGTCCTTGATGTCGGATATGAACAAATTAAATATGGTTGCTGCAAGCGGGCAGCCTTGTTTGACACCTCGGGAGGTGTTGATGGGTACAGATAGATTGCCTTTTTGATCTAGGCGGACTCTGATGGTCGTGTTCGTATGGAGTTCATGAATAGCGGCCAGCAGACTTACAGGGCAATTCCATTTGGTCAGTTTAGTCCAGAGTAGATCTCTGTTAATACTGTCGAACGCCTGAGACAAGTCTACCAAGGCGAGATAGATCTTGGCATTGGAGCGCAAGGCTTCCATTTTCAGTAGGTTTAGTATTAATAGGTTAATGCCGCAGCCCAAGCCTTTGACAAATCCCGTTTGTCTAGGGTCCATCTGATTGCATTTTGTTGACCACTCAGTCAGTTTTTGTTGAAGGAGAGTGGCATACACCTTGCCCAGTACGTCAAGAAGTGCAATGGGTCTGTAGTTCTTAGGATTCCAACGATCGCCTTTTTTAAAGATAGGTATGATCACTGCTGATTTCCAAGACAGAGGGGTCTTGCGGTTGTTGACGATTCTTTTGAACAGTAGCTCACAAAAGGTAGCCCATAGTTCAGGTTGGAGCTTGAGCGTAAAGTTTGTTAAGCCATCAGGACCGGGGGCTCTAGAGTTGTGTACATTCCTAATGACTCTCAATATTTCCTCATAATCAAAGGTCAAGTCCCAAAGTGGCAGCGCTGGTGGGCTCCAATCAGCGACCTCATTATTGTTACAAAAGAGGTTGGTATAAAAAGATACCCACTCAGACTCAGAGACCAGGTTTGCCTGGAGAGCATGTTGAGGAGCAAAGTTGTCCTTTATCAGTCTCCAATAATCAGCAGCGTTAGAGCTCTTCATTTTTGATAGCATCAACTCCGCATCATTCTGTAGCATAATAGATTTATGGGACTTAAGCCAGTTCTTATAGCTTTGTTTGAAATTTTTTATAAGTCCATTTGCAGCACTAGATGTTTGTTTGTGGGTCGATCTTATCTGCCAACGTAGGAGACGTTTCCGTTGTTGCACTTCAAGATCAAATTTATGTTTTGGAAAAAAAAGACTATTGGCCATGTGATTTTTGCATTCTTGATATTGTGTTAGGAGGTGGCTGTATTCCGTGAGTTCGGAAATCTGGAGACCTTTCAAGATATTACCTGTCTCAGTGTGGTCTAGTTTTAGGCGAATCCTACCGACTCCTGTTCGAGTTGGAAAGGCCCAGCGATCTTGAGGTCTTATGTCAGTTGCCGCAAATGACAGTACCACCATCTCGTGATCGCTGTGTTGCATTGATCGGACGGACAGTCTGGATGTTTTCGTATGAATCCCACTGGAGACAATGATATAATCCAAGGTTGAATTTAGGTCGCCTCTTCTCCACGTGGGGGCAGCAGGAATATCGCCTACCGTTTGACCATTCAATATCATCAAGTCGCGTAGTTCCATTTCCAGAGACCATTGAGTTGCCAATTGAGATTCTAAATTGTTGACAGTCTTCTTGTGACCTGGTGTGTCCTGATGGTCAAGACAATCGATATTAAGGTCTCCACAGACTATTAAGTTAATTAGGGGGCAGGCTTCAATCTGCTCGTCCAACGCCTTGGTGACTTCATCTATGAAGTTTGTAGTTCCACTGGCCGCGTGGTTCCAGTACAGATTAAAGATGCAGATGTTAGTTGTCGCATCAGCAGCCATGCTGCCCACCCCGACCGTGGTCACTTGAATAAATGGAGAAATAACAATTGAGTTTAGGATCCGAAGACCTGAATTAATCCTAACGGCTACCAGAAGGCCTGACATTGGTCTTCCTCTAGTCTGTTTGAAGGCTGGAATATAGGCAATTTCAAATCCTTCCAGAATGGGTTTTTCACGTAGCCATGTCTCCTGTAGGCAAATAAGGTCCAAGTCATCGGCCCAGGTGGTATTAAACAGATGAGTGAAGCCCCTTGTGTTCCATGATCCCAGAGTAAGGGTTTTGTTGCTGGAAGGGTGTTTGAGGACCTGGGATAATTAAGAAAAATTGGACTACTTTGACCCTTGATCCAATGATGAAAAGACTCTTCCCAGAACCACCTCTGTTTGCTTATAACAAAAGCAAATACATAAAAGAACATCTGGTGAAAGCAGACTTAGCAACAAAAAGAGAAACCTTGAGAAACCACAAAGGAACGGTACCATGTCAGAACTGCAACAATTGTAACAATCTAATCAAAGGCAATAACATCAACAACTCCCATAAAGGGTATAAAATTAACCTCTTCCACTCAGCAACATGTGATTAAAAGAATGTGATATACGGAATAAGATGTCCCTGTGGCATCTACTAAGTAGGAATGACAACCAGAAAGGCAAAAACAAGATGGTCTGAACACAAGTCAAATATAAGGATGGGGTCAGCTAAATCGCCAGTGGCACAGCACTTCAAGAAAGAGAGACACAACATAGCACAAATCAGATTCATCATACTGGAGCAAGTGAAGCCATCAAGAAGGGGTGGAAATCTAACCAAAATGTTACTACAAAATGAGACATACTGGATTAAGAAATTGAACTCAATGCACCCTAATGGAATGAATGTAGATTGGGATCTAAGTTGTTTTCTGTAAATCACTAAACAGAAACAATTAATTCAAAACACTTAATGTGAACAATAATTAAGTGATTGCTAAAAAGGCACAGAAATGGAAGGCTTATACCGCAGGAGATGAACATCACACATACGCTATACGGATTGTAATATACAAAAAGGGGTAAAGATGGCATTAACGACTCCACTACAAGATGGCGCCCATTAAAACAGGCGCAAGTCACCTCGTCTAATCTATCGCCATACAAACCAGAAAACTGGTTCCTATAGCAATGTCAACAACACTGCTTGCGCAACGCTGGAGAGAAAGACGACATTGAGCCGCCGTGAAACACAAACGAGGTAAGAGGAATAACGCTAGCCCACAAAACATCAGCAATCAAGTGCTGGAATATTAATAACTGAGCCGGATCTCCCGCATGGTTATCAAATAGGAGACGCGCTGGGAAATCCAGAACGCGACTGATGAGTAAGGACAACAACCCAAATGCATATTCAATATTGCGGTAGAAACAAAGAAAAGACCCAAGGAGACGTGGAAGGTACTATTTTATAAACTTACATCCAAAATGTACTTTCCGCTTAAGAGTACAACCTTACAGTATTGCAAACTGAACAATAGCAATCATATTGCAGGAATGCCAAGACCCACAGCACGATCACGGGCTGACAGGATCTCCTGAGGATACAATATAGAACTACTGCACGCTTACCAGCGGCGCTTAAACTCAAAATAAACTCACTAGCAGAGGTGAGATCTTTTGAACTAATAATAAGTTGACAAATAGGAGGAAATATAAAGGTTTCTGCACTGGGACACAGCGCTATCTCTGTAGCGACTGTTCCCGGTACAACAACCTCTGTGTCTTATACGAAAAGGGTTCAATTGATTTTTTATTCACTTTCAGATTTGATCAATCCGTTGCTCCACTTGAAGGAAAGAAACAGGCTTAGGGCCTACATGAACACTCAAGCAAAGTAGTATCAATGCTAAAAGAGAAGAAACGGAGAGACAGGTTCACAGGTCAGAGGATTAGATTCTTACCATGATTCCTTGAAAAATTAAGATACTGTTGTTCAAGAAAAGAAGACATGCAATCAAATTAATTGAAATATAAATATGGTTTAATTTGCAGAAACAATAACATTGAAAAGACACTTGTCCACACCTGAAGATTGGCCCGAAACCATTATGGTTTATGCAACAAATCTTATACAAATTGATTAGTGTAGCAACAAAGAGAAAAACAGCAAACAAATCTATCTAAGACTATTAAAGAGAAACTCACCACATGAACTTGTAGATTTAAAACAGTTACTAAGAAGAATTAGACGTTGTGCGAAATCTGCAATGTTTTATGAATAGATAGTTTAGGAACTATTAAATGTAAACAACATTATACTTTATTTTTACTTTTTCAAATGTAGAATAAAATGTTTATGTCAAAAATGTTAACCAGAACAAGTGTGTTTTTGTATTGTTAGATGCCCAAAAGTGTGCACGGAGCATTGGTCATTTTTTATTTGGAGTGACCCTATATATTGCTTTTCTTAAGGTGATCTTGTAGCCCAGGATTTAACTGTGTGGCACCTAAATAATACAAGTTATCTTACCTATCTGAATACTAGCCTTGAAAGGACTCGCATATATTGATAGCAGGTGTGCTTCTCTACATCTTTTTACAATTCTATTCAAAAAGTATGCCAGTGTGACTTGTTTGTGGTGGGTTCAGATGTGTTTAGGTCTGGTCACTTCGTTGTAGTACTTGGTGATTTCAGCTTTTATGTTTGGCACTCCACCAATTCGATTTTGGTAGAGTTCTTTTTTCTACTTTTTTGATCAAAATTCCCAAAACTCCTGCATATTTCTTGCAGATAGAGCCCTGAAGATCACGAAAAAAAGACAGACATTGCGCAAGACAGGTCTTTAGTGCGTTGGGCTTCTGGCAAAGTGGCTTAAAGACTGCAATGAGTTTTTGCATAACAATGGGCCTCATTCCGAGTACGGCGCTAACCAATGGCGCTATTAACGCCTTGGTTGACGCCGTACCCGGACTGGCAGCGCCTTGGTGGATGGCGGAATCACCGCCCCATTCCAAGGTCGGCGGGGCGGTAATTCCCCATTCACCAAGGCTCTTCCCCATTCCCAAATGAGCCCCCATAGGGCTCAATGGGAATGGGGAAGATGCAAATAACGGTGACCGTTCATTACGGTCACCGTTATTGGCTTGGAGGCCCCTTTGCGCCCTCGACTTTAACACCTGCTCAAAGCAGGCGTTAAGGGCGAGGGCGCAGAGGGAACTCGGAGTATGGCGGTAAGGGAATACCGTCACCGGTCTCGTTACCGGTGGCCGCTATCCCTTACCGCCATACTCGGAATGAGGCCCAATGTATTGGTGTCTAAAAGAGATTATCTGTGTTTGCCTTACAGTTTCCCCGTCTACTCATTTGAGATCAGAGGGATCGCTTTTAGGCTGGAATATTCAAGGATCTTTCAGTTTCAGAATGTAGACTTTTCAGTTTGATATCAGGAGAGTTGGTGTTCGGAACATGTTGTTGAGGAGTAATGACCCTGCCAATGTGGTTTGGCGCTATTACAAATAATAAATAATAAATAATTATAATGATTATAATAATAAAAATAATAAAAATGATCAAGGTATTCGAGAGTATATCTTGATGTAATAGCAAATTTATCCTCAATGGAAAATTGAAACTATGCTGCTTAAACCCAGACTAGTTTGTCTCCATGGAAAAAGGGGATTGTGAATATGCTATATATATGGCAAATGCTACTTGTATTAAAAGAATGTTTGCAACTTGTGTTTGCCCTACCTTAACATGTGCATAGGCCACCATTCAGTGGCCACCTGCATCATTACAACCTGTCCACCAGTTCCCAAAGTGGCCATTGGCTTGCGTGTCTGGGCAACCAGATCCCAACGTAACATGCTGCCACAAAACACCACTGAGCAGTCCCCATACTCAGATTGTTTTTTTATGCTTACCTTATGCTAGTTTGGGTAGGAATTTCTCTATAACTATATATTATATTAATACCCCACCTCTAATCAAAGATATTTAGCAGGATTACTGGCGAATGTTGGGTTTTAAGTGAAAATAAATCCTTCTTCTCTGCAGCGTACATTTAAAAGAAATGTTCACACCATGCCAACCTCTTGGGGAGGCAGGATTGTTATCATGTGAATCTGAAGTAGAGATACAGTGCAAACATACGGTTATAGGTAAGGGACTTTCACATTTGTCAGCATGCATCTATTCTGTGCATAGAATATTGATCTTTTTTCAAATGTTTTAAGGTTACATGATTATCGATTGTGAGTGTTTGTTGTAATACTACCCTGTGTTGTAATAGCATGTATTGTAAGTAGGGCTCACGGTTTGCCATTTTAATGGATGTTTACTCATAAATGCAGATGGAACTTGATTGCTTTCCTGTCTGTATTAATGTTTAAATACCATTAAAAAATGAAAAAGCTGTGTTCACATGCTGTCAGTCAGGCCTTGCTGACCAAGGCCACGCAGACTGTCCACTTGGAAAATGTAATCAAAGAAGTAACTTTCTTTTGTAGGCAGCACTCTATTCTGTGCAGGGCTTCCTGATGACCTGGCAAACACTTGTAATTCACCCTTTGTTTTCTGCACTGCTTTGTAACATGCAACCCTTTCATCTGCAGATCAGCAGTGATTGGTGAATGAATGGTTGGAGTGACGATTGTCAATCTGAAGGTTGTTAATGATTTGTGCCTGCAGAACTTTTATCACTAAATTAACAACTGAAAGCCAACTATTAATGCACTTCAGCTGCTTGATCTGTGCCTCATCCTAAAACAACATTAAAGGTGAATCGTAAAGTAAAACCTGTGACCATTTTATTCTCCATGGGGATTTCAGGTGTAAAGAGTAGGCAGTTCTTTCTCAGCATTACCACCATAATGCGATTCAGCAGTTTACTTTGCATTCTCCTATGCATATTACATTTGAAAATGCATCTTCAAAGTTAAAGCACTCATGTCAACATTTGATTTGAAAACATTTGGAAAAATACTAGCAAAACTTACTTTCAGTAAAGAAAAATAATAAATGCAGATAAATACAGATAAAAGACCAAAAAATAAACATGGATAAATACAGACATAAATGCCCAAAAAATAAATACCATAAAACTGGGAACCTTAATTATATGTGTGTGTGGCATAGGAGCATGTTGCATAACAGCACAGGGCATACCTAGGTGTGGTGTAAGTGCATGCGTTCAATGTTTTTGTGCTGTATGACTGTGTGTTGTAAGATTGTGTGTTGTGTGTTTTGTTCGCAGCATGTGTTGTAGGAGCATGTTTTGAAGGAACGTATAGTAGGAGCATGTGTCATAGGAGTATGTGTCGTAGGTGCATGTGTTCAAGGTGCATATGTCCTAGGTGCATGTGTCCTAGCTGCATGTGAGTGCATGGGTCGTACATCCACATGTCATGTGAGGTAGGCGCATATGTAGTAGGAATGTGTTATTACACTGTGTGTCATAAGAATGTGTGTGGTAGGAGCGTGCATTTTAGGAGTATGTGTTACAGAAGCATGTGTTATAGGAACATGTATCACAGTAGTATATTTCATAGGTGCATGTGTCCTAGGTGCATTTTAGAGCATTTGTTGTGTGTCCACATTTTATGTATTAGGCACATATGTAGTAGGTGCACGTGTTATAGGAATATATATCATGAGTGTGTGTTGTAGGAGCACTTGTTCTATAAGTGTGTTTCGCAGAAGCATGTGCTCTAGGAGCATGTGTCATAGGAATGCGTGTCATTATAGTGTGTGTCGTAATGGTGTGTGCGGTAGGAATGTGTGCCATAGAAGCATGTGTTGTAGGAGCATATGTCGTACCTGCATGTTCCCTAGGTGCATGTGAGAGCACGTGTTATGTGTAGTAGGCACACATGTAGTAGAAGTATGTGATGAAAGAGTGTGTGTCATAGGATTGCATGTTGCAGAAGCACATGTCATATGAGCATGTGTGTAGGAGCATGTGTAATAGCAGCACCTGTCATAGAAGCATGTGTTATAGGAGCGTGTGTAGCAGTGTGTGCCATGAATGTGTCGTACGTGTGTGTGGTAAGTGTGCAACGTAAGAGTGTGTGACGTAAAAGTGTGTGTGGTTGGAGCATGTGTGGTAATAGCATTTGTCATACGTCCAAATCTGAAGTGAAGTAGCATATTGTAGGGACATGTATTATAGAAGTGTGTGTGTTGTAGTAGCATGTGTTATAGCAGCGCATTTTGTAGGAGTATGTGTCATTAGAGTGTGTGTGTTGCAAGATTGTGTCGTAAGTGTGTGTGTGGTAGGAGCATGTGTGGTAGAAGCGTGTGTGGTAGGAGCATGTGTGGTAGGAGTGTGTGTGGTAGGTTCATGTAGGTTCATGTATCATAGGTGCATGTGTCATAGGTGCATGTGTCATAGGTGCATGTGTCATAGGTACATGTTAAATGCAGTAGGTGCATGTGTAGTAGGTGGGCATGTCATAGTAACATGCATGATAGGAGTGTTTGATGTAGGAGTGCGTGTTATAGCAGCACATATTGTATGTGTCGGAGGAGATTGTGTTATAGGTGTGCATGTTGTAGAGTGTGTGGTAAGTGTATTCCTCAAAGGTGTATGTAGTAGAAGCATCTGTCATAGACCCATGTGTCGTAGAAGCATGTGTTGTAGGTGTACACACTGTGTACAGTTCATATGAAAAGTGTACAATTATTGCATCACCTTAAAACTCACATGAAAGTCAGCTGAGACTTGCGTTTAATGTGAGTTTTTAAGAGGTGTTAATTGTGTAACGTACCAATTTTAAAACTCATACACTCTGTGTACAGTTAATATGAGAAGTGGACATTTATTCCATCACCTTAAAACTCACATTAAAGGCAGCTGTGACTTGCCTTTGATGTAAGTGTTTAGAAGATGTTAATATTGTTTTGTACCAATTGTAAAACACATTCGCTCCGTGTATGCGTTTGCAGCGCATGAGAGGCTGGAGCCTTGAGACCTGGAGTCCATTACAATGCAACGGTTTCATCTGGACAGCCTGGTGTCTTCACGAGATGTAGGACGTAAACCAATTCAGGACAGTGCCTGAGAATACCATCCTGTCGGCAAGGAGGGGGAGGAGGATGCGGTGGTCGACAGTGTCGAATACAGGTGAGATCAAGGAGGATGAGGAAGAAGAGGGTGTGTGTCACCCTTAACCATAATTTGTAGTACATGTTGTAGGTGCCTCTGTGGTATGAGTGTGTTTTGTAAGAGTGTGTATCGTAGGACCATGTGTTGTAGGAGCGCGTGTCGTAGGATTACATCATAAGAGTCTGTTCAATATATATATATGTATTACACTGCCACGATAGTGGCAGTGTAGTTATGGTTAAGTTGCTGTTTCCATAGGAAGAGCACTTTTTGGGCGGCTTATAAATTCGCTCCCCCTGGACAAATCCTCACCAAACTTTGCAAATAAAGTATATGGCCCACTCTTAATTGTTTTGCAAAGTTTGGTGAGGATTCGTGCGGGGGGGGAAAGTTATAGGGGGATCCCAAAATTTCTGTTTTTCGCATAGACTGAATGGGAAAAATGTTTTGCTCGCGCCTACAGCCCAAACCGCTGGACAGATTTTCATCAAATTTGGACCAGGAGCAGCGGCTTGGTCCCAAAAGCGTGCTTTTGCAAATTTGGTGAAAATCCGTCCAGTAGTTTTTTTTTAAATGACCAAAAAGTAGGGCAAAAAAAAATAGTGATATCTGTGTTCGGTCCGCGGACGGACTTCCCTGATCGCTCCGCGGACAGGACAGTGATTGGGCCAGCAGCTTGCGTGATGTCCGCGGACATCTGACATGCTCTCTCATTGGATGCGGTGAAAGCGTGCAGTGCGTCTGGCTTCAGAGACGCCTGCCAGCTTTCTTTCCCGCATGAGAGGCTTTGTCAGGTCAGCAGGAGCGTGTCTGTCTCCTGTTCCTCCCACCCCCGCTCATGCCCCGTGTCTGCCCCAACCCCGCTCATGCCCCGTGTGTCCTTTCTGTCCCCCCACCCCCGCTCATGCCCCGTGTGTCCTTCCTGTCCCCCCCACCCCCGCTCATGCTCCGTGTGTCCCATGTTCCTTCAGCCCCCCGCTCACGCCATCGCAGACGGTGACTAGCGGAGGGCCGAGGAGCGGGATCGGCCGCACAAACTCATGTCGGTGCGGCATGTCTGTGTTTCTGTTTGTCCCCCCCACCCCCCGCTCATGCCCCGTGTGTCTCTCTCCCTCCCCCCACCCCCCGCTCATGCCCCGTGTGTCTCTCGACCTCCCCCCCACCCCCGCTTATGCCCCGTGTGTCTCTCTCCCTCCCCCCACCCCCGCTCATGCCCAGTGTGTTTCTCTCCTTCTCCCCCACCCCCGCTCAAGCCTCATGTGTGCCTCTCCCCCCACCCCCGCTCATGCCCCGTGTGTGTCTCTCCCTCCCCCCACCCCCGCTCATGCCCCATGTGTGTCTCTCCCTCCCCCCCACTCCCGCTTATGCCCCATGTGTCTCTTTCCCTCCCCCCACCCCCCGCTCATGCCCCGTGTGTCTCTCTCCCTCCCCCCACCCCCCGCTCATGCCCCGTGTGTGTCTCTCCCTCCCCCCCACCCCCGCTCATGCCCCGTGTGTGTCTCTCCCTCCCCTCCACCCCCGCTCATGCACAGTGTGTGGCTCTCCCTCCCCCCCAACCCCGCTCATGCCCCGTGTGTCTCTCTCCCTCCCGCCCCCCGCTCATGCCCCGTGTGTCCTTCCTGTTCCCCCCACCCCCGCTCATGCTCCGTGTGTCCCCTGTTCCTCAAGACCCCCGCTCACGCCATCGCACACGGTGGCCAGCGGAGGGCCGAGGAGCGGGATCTGCCGCACAAACTCATGTCCGTGCGGCATGTCCGTGTTTTTGTTTGTCCCCCCCACCCCCCGCTCATGCCCCGTGTGTCTCTCTCCCTCCCCCCACCCCTGCTCATGCCTCGTGTGTCTCTCTCCCTCCCCCCACCCCCGCTCATGCCCCGTGTGTCTCTCTCCCTCCCCTCCACCCCCGCTCATGCCCCGTGTGTCTCTCGAGCCTCCCCCCCACCCCTGCTCATGCCCCGTGTGTCTTTCCCTCCCCCCCACACGCCGCTCATGCCCCGTGTGTCTCTAGCCCTCCCACCCACCCCCCGCTCATGCCCCGTGTGTCTCTCTCCTTCCCCCCACCCCCGCTCATGCCCCATGTGTGTCTCTCCCTCCCCCCCACCCCCGCTCATGCCCCATGTGTGTCTCTCCCTCCCCCCACCCCCGCTCATGCCCCGTGTGTCTCTCTCCCTCCCCCCACCCCCGCTCATGCCCCATGTGTGTCTCTCCCTCCCCCCCACCCCCGCTCATGCCCCATGTGTGTCTCTCCCTCCCCCCCACCCCCGCTCATGCCCCGTGTGTCTCTAGCCCTCCCACCCACCCCCCGCTCATGCCCCGTGTGTCTCTCTCCCTCCCCCCACCCCCGCTCATGCCCAATGTGTGTCTCTCCCTCCCCCCCACCCCCGCTAATGCCCCATGTGTGTCTCTCCCTCCCCCCAACCCCGCTCATGCCCCGTGTGTCTCTCTCCCTCCCGCCCACCCCCCGCTCATGCCCCGTGTGTCCTTCCTGTCCCCTCCACCCCCGCTCATGCTCCGTGTGTCCCCTGTTCCTCCAGCCCCCCGCTCACGCCATCGCACACGGTGGCCAGCGGAGGGCCGAGGAGCGGGATCTGCCGCACAAACTCATGTCCGTGCGGCATGTCTGTGTTTTTGTTTGTCCCCCCCACCCCCTGCTCATGCCCCATGTGTTTCTCTCCCTCCCCCCACCCCCGCTCATGCCCCGTGTGTTTTTCTCCCTCCCCCCACCCCTGCTCATGCCCCGTGTGTCTCTCCCCTCCCCCCCACACCCCGCTCATGCCCCTGTGTGTGTCTCTATCTCTCCTCCCCACTCCCCGCTCATGCCCTGTGTGTCTCTCTCCCTCCCCCCACCCCCCGCTCATGCCTCGTGTGTCTCTCTCCCTCCCCCCACCCCCGCTCATGCCTCGTGTGTCTCTCCCCTCCCCCCCAGCTCCCACTCATGCACTGTATGTCTCTCCCCTCCACCCCCCGCTCATGCCCCATGTGTCTCTAGCCCTCCCACCCACCCCCGCTCATGCCGTGTGTCTCTAGCCCTCCCACCCACACCCCGCTCATGCCCCGTGTGTCTCTAGCCCTCTCACCCACCCCCCCACTCATGCCCCGTGTGTCTCTAGCCCTCCCACCCACCCCCGCTAATGCCCTATGTGTTTCTCTCCCTCCCCCCACCCCCGCTCATGCCCCGTGTGTGTCTCTCCCTCCCCCCACCCCCTGCTCATTCCCCGTGTGTGTCTCTCCCCCCACCCCCCGCTCATGCCCCGTGTGTCTCTAGCCCTCCCACCCACCCCCTGTTCATGCCTCGTGTGTCTGTAGTCCTCCAACCCACCCCCCGCTCATGCCCCGTGTGTCTCTAGACCTGCCACCCACCCCCGCTCATGCCCCGTGTGTCTCTAGCCCTCCCACCCACCCCCTGCTCATGCCCCGTGTGTCTCTAGCCCTCCCACCCACCCCCCGCTCATGCCCCGTGTGTCTCTAGCCCTCCCCCCACCCCCTGCTCATGCCCCGTGTGTCTCTCCCACCACCCCCCGCTCATGCCCCGTGTGTCTCTAGCCCTCCCACCCACCCCCCGCTCATGCCCGTGTGTCTCTAGCCCTCCCGCCCACCCCCCGCTCATGCCCCGTGTGTCTCTAGCCCTCCCGCCCACCCCCCGCTCATGCCCCGTGTGTCTCTAGCCCTCCCGCCCACCCCCCGCTCATGGCTCATGCCCCATGTGTCTCTCTCCCTCCCGCCCACCCCCCCTCATGCCCTGTGTGTCTCTCTCCCTCCCCCCACCCCCGCTCATGCCCCGTGTGTCTCTAGCCCTCCCCCCACCCCCTGCTCATGCCCCGTGTGTCTCTCCCACCACCCCCCGCTCATGCCCCGTGTGTCTCTAGCCCTCCCACCCACCCCCCGCTCATGCCCGTGTGTCTCTAGCCCTCCCGCCCACCCCCCGCTCATGCCCCGTGTGTCTCTAGCCCTCCCACCCACCCCCCGCTCATGCCCCGTGTGTCTCTAGCCCTCCCCCCACCCCCTGCTCATGCCCCGTGTGTCTCTCCCCTCCCACCCACCCCCTGCTCATGCCCCGTGTGTCTCTCCCCTCCCGCCCACCCCCCGCTCATGCCCCGTGTGTCTCTAGCCCTCCCGCCCACCCCCCGCTCATGCCCCGTGTGCCTCTAGCCCTCCCGCCCACCCCCCGCTCATGCCCCGTGTGTCTCTAGCCCTCCCGCCCACCCCCCGCTCATGCCCCATGGGTCTCTCTCCCTCCCGCCCACCCCCCGCTCATGCCCCGTGTGTCTCTCTCCCTCCCGCCCACCCCCCCTCAGGCCCCGTGTGTCTCTAGCCCTCCCACCCACCCCCCGCTCATGCTCCGTGTGTCTCTATACCTCCCACCCACCCCCGCTCATGCCCCGTGTGTCTCTAGCCCTCCCACCCACCCCCCGCTCATGCCCCGTGTGTCTCTCCCCTCCCACCCACCCCCTGCTCATGCCCCGTGTGTCTCTCCCCTCCCACCCACCCCCTGCTCATGCCCCGTGTGTCTCTCCCCTCCGACCCACCCCCCGCTCATGCCCCGTGTGTCTCTATCCCTCCCACCCACACCCCGCTCATGCCCCATGTGTCTCTATCCCTCCCACCCACCCCCCGCTCATGCCCCGTGTGTCTCTCCCCTCCCACCCACCCCCTGCTCATGCTCCATGTGTCTCTCCCCTCCCACCCACCCCCCGCTCATGCCCCGTGTCTCTCTAGACCTGCCACCCACCCCCGCTCATGCCCCGTGTGTCTCTAGCCCTCCCACCCACCCCCTGCTCATGCCCCGTGTGTCTCTAGCCCTCCCACCCACCCCCCGCTCATGCCCCGTGTGTCTCTAGCCCTCCCCCCACCCCCTGCTCATGCCCCGTGTGTCTCTCCCACCACCCCCCGCTCATGCCCCGTGTGTCTCTAGCCCTCCCACCCACCCCCCGCTCATGCCCCGTGTGTCTCTAGCCCTCCCGCCCACCCCCCGCTCATGCCCCGTGTGTCTCTAGCCCTCCCGCCCACCCCCCGCTCATGCCCCGTGTGTCTCTAGCCCTCCCGGCCACCCCCCGCTCATGGCTCATCCCCCATGTGTCTCTCTCCCTCCCGCCCACCCCCCCTCATGCCCTGTGTGTCTCTCTCCCTCCTCCCACCCCCGCTCATGCCCCGTGTGTCTCTCTCTCTACCCCCACCCCCCGCTCATGCCCCGTGTGGCTCTAGCCCACCCACCCACCCCCCGCTCATGCCCCGTGTGTCTCTAGCCCTCCCCCCATTCCCTGCTCATGCCCCGTGTGTCTCTCCCCTCCCACCCACCCCCTGCTCATGCCCCGTGTGTCTCTCCCCTCCCGCCCACCCCCCGCTCATGCCCCGTGTGTCTCTAGCCCTCCCGCCCACCCCCCGCTCATGCCCCGTGTGCCTCTAGCCCTCCCACCCACCCCCCGCTCATGCCCCGTGTGTCTCTAGCCCTCCTGCCCACCCCCCGCTCATGCCCCATGGGTCTCTCTCCCTCCCTCCCGCCCACCCCCCGCTCATGCCCCGTGTGTCTCTCTCCCTCCCGCCCACCCCCCCTCAGGCCCCGTGTGTCTCTAGCCCTCCCACCCACCCCCCGCTCATGCTCCGTGTGTCTCTATACCTCCCACCCACCCCCGCTCATGCCCCGTGTGTCTCTAGCCCTCCCACCCACCCCCCGCTCATGCCCCGTGTGTCTCTCCCCTCCCACCCACCCCCTGCTCATGCCCCGTGTGTCTCTCCCCTCCCACCCACCCCCTGCTCATGCCCCGTGTGTTTCTCCCCTCCGACCCACCCCCCGCTCATGCCCCGTGTGTCTCTATCCCTCCCACCCACACCCCGCTCATGCCCCATGTGTCTCTATCCCTCCCACCCACCCCCCGCTCATGCCCCGTGTGTCTCTCCCCTCCCACCCACCCCCCGCTCATGCTCCGTGTGTCTCTCCCCTCCCACCCACCCCCCGCTCATGCCCCATGTGTCTCTCCCCTCCCACCCACCCCCCGCTCATGCCCCGTGTGTCTCTCCCCTCCCTGCCACCCACCACCCGCTCACGCCCCGTGTGTCTCTCCCCTCCCACCCACCCCCCGCTCATGCCCCGTGTGTCTCTATCCCTCCCACCCACCCCCCGCTCATGCCCCGTGTGTCTCTATCCCTCCCACCCACCCCCCGCTCATGCCCCGTGTGTCTCTATCCCTCACACCCACCCCCCGCTCATGCCCCGTGTGTCTGTATCCCTCCCTCCCACGCACCCCCCGCTCATGCCCCGTGTGTCTGTATTCCTCCCACCCACCCCCTGCTCATGCCCCGTGTGTCTCTCCCCTCCCCCCAACCCCTGCTCATGCCCCGTGTGTCTCTATCCCTCCCCCCACCCCCTGCTCATGCCCTGTGTGTCTCTATCCCTCCCCCATCCCCTGCTCATGCCCTGTGTGTCTCTATCCCTCCCACTCACCCCTCTCTCATGCCCTGTGTGTCTATCCACTCCCGCCCACCCCCCGCTCATGCCCCGTGTGTCTCTATCCCTCCCACCCACCCCCCGCTCATGCCCCGTGTGTCTCTATCCCTCCCACCCCCCCGCTCATGCCCCGTGTGTCTCTATCCCTCCCACCCCCCCTGCTCATGCCCCGTGTGCCCCGTGTGTCTATCCCCTCCCCCCCACCCCCCGCCCATGCCCTGTGTGTCTCTATCCCCTCCCTTCCACCCCCGCTCATGCCCCGTGTGTCTCTCTGCTGTTTCCCCACACCCCCCGCTCATGCCTCGTGTCTCCCTGCTATTGCCCCCCACCCTGCCCCATGTCTCTCTCTCCTGTTACCCCCCACCCCCCTCTCATGCCCCGTGTCTCTCTCCTGTTACCCCCACCCCCCGATCATGCCCCGTGTCTCCCTGCCGTTTCCCCCCACCCCCCTCTCATGCCCCGTGTCTCTCTCCTGTTACCCCCGCCCCCCTCTAATGCCCTGTGTCTCTCTCCTGTTACCCCCCACCTCCCTCTCATGCCCCGTGTCTCTCTCCTGTTGCCCCCCACCCCCTGGTCATGCCCCGTGTTTCCCTTCTGTTGCCCCCCACCCCCCGTCATGCCCCGTGTCTCTCTGCTGTTGCCCCCACCCTCCTCTCATGCCCCTCCTCTCCCTCATGTTCCCCCCACCCCCCGCTCATGCCCCGTGTCTCCCTGCTGTTGCCCCCGCTCATGCCCTGTGTCTCTCTCATGTTACCCCCCACCCCCCGCTCATGCCCCGTGTCTCTCTCCTGTTGCCCCCCACCTCCTGGTCATGCCCCGTGTCTCCCTCCTGTTGCCCCCCACCCCCTGCTCATGCCCGTGTGTCTCTTCCCTCCCCCCACCCCCCGCTTATGCCCCGTGTGTCTCTATCCCTCCCACCCACCCCCGCTCATGCCCCGTGTGTCTCTATCCCTCCCACCCACCCCCGCTCATGCCCCGTGTGTCTCTCCCCTCCCCCCCACCCCCTGCTCATGCCCCGTGTGTCTCTATCCCTCCCACCCACCCCCGCTCATGCCCCGTGTGTCTCTCCCGTCCCCCCACCCGTCCGTTCTTGCCCCGTGTGTCTCTCCCCTGCTCCCACCCACCCCCCGCTCATGCCCCGTGTGTCTATCCACTCCCGCCCACCCCCCGCTCATGCCCCGTGTGTCTATCCCCTCCCGCCCACCCCCCGCTCACGCCCCGTGTGTCTCTCCCCCTCCCCTCCACCCCCCGCTCACGCCCCGTGTGTCTCTATCGACTCCCGCCCACCCCCTGCTCATGCCCCGTGTCTCTCTCCTGTTACCCCCCACCCCCCTCATGCCCCATGTCTCTCTCCTGTTACCCCCACCGCCTCTCATGCCCCGTGTCTCTCTCCTGTTGCCCCCACCCCCGATCATGCCCCGTGTCTCCCTGCTGTTTCCCACCACCCGCTCTCATGCCCCGTGTCTCTCTCCTGTTACCACCACCCCCCTCTCATGCCCTGTTTCTCTCTCCTGTTACCCCCCACCCCCCGCTCATGCCCCGTGTGTCTCTAGCCCTCCCCGCCCACCCCCCGCTCATGCCCCGTGTGCCTCTAGCCCTCCCGCCCACCCCCCGCTCATGCCCCCGTGTGTCTCTAGCCCTCCTGCCCACCCCCCGCTCATGCCCCATGGGTCTCTCTCCCTCCCTCCCGCCCACCCCCCGCTCATGCCCCGTGTGTCTCTCTCCCTCCCGCCCACCCCCCCCTCAGGCCCCGTGTGTCTCTAGCCCTCCCACCCACCCCCCGCTCATGCTCCGTGTGTCTCTATACCTCCCACCCACCCCCGCTCATGCCCCGTGTGTCTCTAGCCCTCCCACCCACCCCCCGCTCATGCCCCGTGTGTCTCTCCCCTCCCACCCACCCCCTGCTCATGCCCCGTGTGTCTCTCCCCTCCCACCCACCCCCTGCTCATGCCCCGTGTGTCTCTCCCCTCCGACCCACCCCCCGCGTGTCTCTATCCCTCCCACCCACACCCCGCTCATGCCCCATGTGTCTCTATCCCTCCCACCCACCCCCCGCTCATGCCCCGTGTGTCTCTCCCCTCCCACCCACCCCCCGCTCATGCTCCGTGTGTCTCTCCCCTCCCACCCACCCCCCGCTCATGCCCCATGTGTCTCTCCCCTCCCACCCACCCCCCGCTCATGCCCCGTGTGTATCTCCCCTCCCTGCCACCCACCACCCGCTCACGCCCCGTGTGTCTCTCCCCTCCCACCCACCCCCCGCTCATGCCCCGTGTGTCTCTATCCCTCCCACCCACCCCCGCTCATGCCCCGTGTGTCTCTATCCCTCCCACCCACCCCCCGCTCATGCCCCGTGTGTCTCTATCCCTCACACCCACCCCCCGCTCATGCCCCGTGTGTCTGTATCCCTCCCTCCCACGCACCCCCCGCTCATGCCCCGTGTGTCTGTATTCCTCCCACCCACCCCCTGCTCATGCCCCGTGTGTCTCTCCCCTCCCCCAACCCCTGCTCATGCCCCGTGTGTCTCTATCCCTCCCCCCACCCCCTGCTCATGCCCTGTGTGTCTCTATCCCTCCCCCATCCCCTGCTCATGCCCTGTGTGTCTCTATCCCTCCCACTCACCCCTCTCTCATGCCCTGTGTGTCTATCCACTCCCGCCCACCCCCCGCTCATGCCCCGTGTGTCTCTATCCCTCCCACCCACCCCCCGCTCATGCCCCGTGTGTCTCTATCCCTCCCACCCCCCCGCTCATGCCCCGTGTGTCTCTATCCCTCCCACCCCCCCTGCTCATGCCCCGTGTGCCCCGTGTGTCTATCCCCTCCCCCCACCCCCCGCTCATGCCCTGTGTGTCTCTATCCCCTCCCTTCCACCCCCGCTCATGCCCCGTGTGTCTCTCTGCTGTTTCCCCCCACCCCCCGCTCATGCCTCGTGTCTCCCTGCTATTGCCCCCCACCCTGCCCCATGTCTCTCTCTCCTGTTACCCCCCACCCCCCTCTCATGCCCCGTGTCTCTCTCCTGTTACCCCCCACCCCCCGATCATGCCCCGTGTCTCCCTGCCGTTTCCCCCCACCCCCCTCTCATGCCCCGTGTCTCTCTCCTGTTACGCCCGCCCCCCTCTAATGCCCTGTGTCTCTCTCCTGTTACCCCCCACCTCCCTCTCATGCCCCGTGTCTCTCTCCTGTTGCCCCCCACGCCCTGGTCATGCCCCGTGTTTCCCTTCTGTTGCCCCCCACCCCCCGTCATGCCCCGTGTCTCTCTGCTGTTGCCCCCCACCCTCCTCTCATGCCCCTCCTCTCCCTCATGTTCCCCCCACCCCCCGCTCATGCCCTGTGTCTCTCTCATGTTACCCCCCACCCCCCGCTCATGCCCCGTGTCTCTCTCCTGTTGCCCCCCACCCCCTGGTCATGCCCCGTGTCTCCCTCCTGTTGCCCCCCACCCCCTGCTCATGCCCGTGTGTCTCTTCCCTCCCCCCACCCCCCGCTTATGCCCCGTGTGTCTCTATCCCTCCCACCCACCCCCGCTCATGCCCCGTGTGTCTCTATCCCTCCCACCCACCCCCGCTCATGCCCCGTGTGTCTCTCCCCTCCCCCCCACCCCCTGCTCATGCCCCGTGTGTCTCTATCCCTCCCACCCACCCCCGCTCATGCCCCGTGTGTCTTTCCCGTCCCCCCCACCCGTCCGTTCTTGCCCCGTGTGTCTCTCCCCTGCTCCCACCCACCCCCCGCTCATGCTCCGTGTGTCTATCCACTCCCGCCCACCCCCTGCTCATGCCCCGTGTGTCTATCCCCTCCCACCCACCCCCCGCTCACGCCCCGTGTGTCTCTCCCCCTCCCCTCCACCCCCCGCTCACGCCCCGTGTGTCTCTATCGACTCCCGCCCACCCCCTGCTCATGCCCCGTGTCTCTCTCCTGTTACCCCCCACCCCCCTCATGCCCCATGTCTCTCTCCTGTTACACCCACCGCCTCTCATGCCCCGTGTCTCTCTCCTGTTGCCCCCACCCCCGATCATGCCCCGTGTCTCCCTGCTGTTTCCCACCACCCCCTCTCATGCCCCGTGTCTCTCTCCTGTTACCACCACCCCCCTCTCATGCCCTGTTTCTCTCTCCTGTTACCCCCCAACCCCCTCTCATGCCCCGTGTCTCTCTCCTGTTACCCCCCACCCCCCGGTCATGCCCCGTGTCTCCCTTCTGTTGCCCCCCACCCCCCGGTCATGCCCCGTGTCTCTCTCCTGTTACCCCCACCCCCCTCTCATGCCCCGTGTCTCCCTGCTGTTGCCCCCCGCACATGCCCCTTGTCTCTCTCATGTTACCCCCCACCCCCCGGTCATGCCTCGTGTCTCTCTCCTGTTGCCCCCCACCACCCGGTCATGCCCCGTGTCTCCCTCCTGTTGCCCCCCACCCCCCGCTCATGCCCCGTGTCTCTCTTCTGTTACCGTCCACCCCCTCTCATGCCCCGTGTTTCCCTCGTTTTCCCCCCGCCCCCGCTCATGCCCCGTGTCTCCCTGCTGTTGCCCCCCGCTCATGCCCCGTGTCTGTCTCCTGTTACCCCCCACTCCCCACTCATGCCCCGTGTCTCTCTCCTGTTGCCCCCACCCCCGTCATGTCCCGTGTCTCCCTTCTGTTGCCCCCCACCCCCGGTCATGTCCCGTGTCTCCCTGCTGTTGCCCTCCCACCCCCTCTCATGCCCCGTGTCTCTCTCCTGTTACCCCCACCCCCATCTCATGCCCCGTGTCTCCCTGCTGTTGCCCCCACCCCCCGCTCATGCCCCGTGTCTCCCTGCTGTTGCCCCCCACACCCCGCTCATGCCCCGTGTCTCCCCTGTTCCACCCCACCCCGCGCTCATGCCGTGTCTCCCTCCTTTTCTCCCCCACCCCCCGCTCATTCCCCATGTTTTCCCTGTTCCCCCACCCCACGCTCATGCCCCGTGTCTCCCCTGTTTCCTCCCACCCCCCGCTCATGCCCTGTGTCTCCCTGCTGTTGCCCCCCACCCCTCTCTCATGCCCCGTGTCTTTCTCCTGTTACCCCCCACCCCCCTCTCATGCCCCGTGTCTCTCTCCTGTTCCCCACACCCCCCCGGTCATGCCCCGTGTCTCCCTGCTGTTGCCCCCACCCCCCACTCATGCCCCGTGTCTTTCTCCTGTTACCCCCCACCCCCCTCTCATGCCCCGTGTCTCTCTCCTGTTCCCCCCACCCCCCGCTCATGCCCCGTGTCTCTCTCCTGTTACCCCCCACCCCCTCTCATGCCCTGTGTCTCTCTCCTGTTGCCCCCCACCCCCGATCATGCCCCATGTCTCCCTGCTGTTTCCCCCCACCCCCCGCTCATGTCCTGTGTGTCTCTCTCCTGTTACCCCCACCCCCCTCTCATGCCCCGTGTCTCTCTCCTGTTACCCCCCACCCCCCTCTCATGCCCCGTGTCTCCCTCGTGTTCCCCCCTCCCCCTGCTCATGCCCTGTGTCTTCCTGCTGTTGCCCCCAACCCCCACTCATGCCCCGTGTCTCTCTCCTGTTCCCCCCCACCCCCCGCTCATGCCCTGTTGTGTTTTCTTTATACACCCCGCCTTCCCTTTCCATGGTGGCCATCTTGGTAAAAGATTTTCCTTCCTGCACCGGGACACCGCAGGCGTCCCGGTTTGGGAAGAAAAATCTTTTTTTTACCACCTGGGGTTCCCACTTTGAGGACCTAAGATGCTAGTGGTCTTCATCTATAGAAAAGGATGTTATGGTGACGTTGCACTAATAAAAACCTATGAAATGCAGTAAAAAAAAATTGTGTTACAGGGACGTTATGGTTAAGTTGCACTAATAAAAACCTATGAAACTCAATGAAAAAATTGTTAAAGGGACGTTATGGTTAAGCTGCACTAATAAAAACCTATGAAATTCAATGAAAAAACTTTGTTAAAGGGACGTTATGGTTAAGTTGCGCTACTAAAAATCTATGAAATTCAGTGAAAAAACTTTGTTAAAGGGACGTTATGGTTAAGTTGCGCTACTAAAAACCTATGAAATTCAGTGAAAAAACTTTGTTAAAGGGACGTTATGGTTCCAAGTAAAACCGAAAAACCCTTGAAATTCGCCAGTTATGGTAAACTAAGCAACCATAACTCGCGCCACCACCGTGCACTGCTAAGACTAACAACCACGACATCAAAGATGACATCACAAATGTCATTGATGACATCACTGATGACATCACATGTCTGGCTCACTCTTTTTTCTTTTGCTGACATATCTAGGCCACATGGTTTTCTTCAGTAACAGTCAGAAACTAAAAAAAAATATTTTATTTGTAGACATGTCCTTCAAGTAGGTTCTTACAGTAATTCCCTTAGAGTCCAGTCACATCATATAAAACATATACATAGGGGAAGACACAAGCTTGAAAGACAGCAATCCTTTTTGTGCATAAAGATAATCACTAGACTTATGAGCACTTTCTGATAGTTCTGTTGTTTTTTTATGGCTGTACTTTCCCTGTATATGGTCATATTTGTATACATTGTACTCACACTACTTTCCTTAGGGTCCAATCACATCAAGTGATACATACACATAGGGTAAATAGCAGCTTTGAAACAGCAATCATTTATTTGCATGAAAATAATCAGTTAGGTTATGAATTGTTTCTGCTACTACTTGTGCTTTTTTGCTAACTTCACTTTCCCTGTATATACACATATTGGTATGTGTTCTTGTCTCTTTGTGTTTTGTCTATAGTAATGCAATTATGTAATACATGTGTTTTATTAGCTACTTATTACATATTTCACAGTACACAAAAATCTATTAAGAAAACAATTATCATTTCATTATTCAACATATTAACATTACCAATATTATACCTTCATCTTGTACACTGCACACAATGTTATGTTTCTGTATGAGTAGCTTAGTATACTAGATAGAACCCATAATAGAATGCTATTTATATCAATGCATCGTTCAATGCACTAATTAGGGTATGATATTTATTGCAATGATCCTTGACACTTTTTTCGCAACATTATAATAAGAATCCCTTGTACACATATTTCATGAAAAGTACATACACATGTGTTGTCATCAGTGATGTCATCAATGACATTTGTGATGTCATCTTTGATGTCGTGGGTGTTAGTCTTAGCAGTGCACAGTGGTGGCGCGAGTTATGGTTGCTTAGCTTACCATAACTGGCGAATTTCAAGGGTTTTTCGGTTTTACTTGGAACCATAACGTCCCTTTAACAAAGTTTTTTCACTGAATTTATATATATATATATATTTAATCGCACATGCAGGTATGCAGTTGTAGCAAACCTGCTCTCAAAGAGTAAGATGTGGATTTTTCTCCAGTGCCTAGATCATAAGTTTGCAATTTACTGAAATGCAATGTACTAACCCTCTGGATAAAGTGCCCCTGGCAACAGCCTTTGCTGCACTCTGTTGACTTCAGCACACAAGTAATTAAAAATGGTAGCAATGTCCATTGACATATGCAGATAATACAGGACACTTCTTCTTATATAAATTGTATTTAGTCTCATATTGTTAACTAATGTTAATATATTCCTTTGGCAATCGTGCAAAATGTGTCCTATTTTTAAGTGTAATAACTTTGCATTCCATTTTTTTGGTTTGAGCCCATTTTTGTGTGTCTACTATTTTTATCTATGAGAATTCCACAATCAAGTCATTGTTACTGTCCAAAACATGGGTCCTTCTTAAAAACAAGCATTGGCAATGCCAATTTGGGATTTTGTGTAGGCATGGGAAAGGCACTTGCCAGGCAATAACGTAATGATATTAACTGGCTTTTTATGGTGCCAGTTGCAGACTGGTTCGAGTACCTGGTCATTAAATAACAGTGCCTTGCAAATGCCTTTTAACTATACACAAACTGAAACTGTCGGCTTTCCCAATGCATATTTTTAACAGGACATCAGAGCAGGACATTATAGTGTTTATAAATCGAGTGGCTGAAGGCAGACGTGGTTAAGATTTATTGTTTTACACCAATAGAGTGTTTGCACCTCCAGTTAAGTAATTAACTCTCAGAATAATGCTTTGAAAAAACACTGGCAGGCACTTCCATTGAATGGTTTGATGGTAAGGCTTGATTAAAGTGAGCGCAAAGAGTTCCCAATGGGAGGTGTTTGGGGTGGAAAGGGGAAGGAGCAGTGTGGGAAAGGCTATAGGGATTAGCATGGCCATGGGATGTCAATGGGTGGGCAAATACCCAAATAACACCTGCAAGCTGTGTGTCCCTCCTCATATGCCATTTCTATCAGTACTCTAATGCAATAGTTTCGGCTTGAGGTGGCTTTGCCACCTAACAGCCCAAGCTAATGAGTTACCATTGCTATTTTGATTCCGAGTTTAGCTTGTATTGCCTTTCTACTTATGCACGGCTACTAAAAATGCCAAGGTGGGTGCAGGTTTGCAGTTCAGTATTTTTTAAGACATCTGTGCATTCATTTTTAGTTTTATGAATGCAAAACAAAAAGATTTCTGTCAGCTATGTTTTTTAAAAGGTCACACAGCTAAACCAATGCAATAACATGACGTGCAAAAATGATTCGAGTTTCCCTTCGGATTAGGAAGGCATTGGTTTCAAAATAAGGTGTAAATGGCAGTGGAAGTGCGCAATCACTGTTACAGCTCTAGATTGAATCACACACACAAAAAGATATATAAAAAGCTTGCCTGGCGAGCATTGCTTGAGCTCAGTGTGTGTGATCGCCAAGGAAGATGTGGCAGGGTTTGCTCCCCACATGTATGAACGTCATGGACTGCTCTCCTGGCGGTCTGTGGCTGCACCCCCACACGCCAGCTTGCTGGACACGTGATCTCCCAGTGGCTTATGAGCGGGACCAGCGCCCATCCGCTGAAGGCCTGAAGTGGGCTCCTGCGCAGCTAATAATCAAGTCGAAATGCTTCGACATCCTCCTGTCCCCAGTGACATTAAATCAGAGCCTTTCAAAGTTCGAGTTAATGACTTAATCCACGCGTGGCTCTTGATACCGGGGGTCAGGTCACCGCTTTCTCTGTACATCTGTGAGCTGCGCTGTTGTTAACACACCGGGTCAAAGGCCACGCCTCCTTTCTATTACCCTTCCTTCGGGCTCGCCTGTTATCCAATAAATCAGATTTCCCTGGAATTGAGCCTGTCCTTGCTGACTGCAAAAAAAGTGCTTTCTGCTTGCAGAACACTTCCCTGCATTTCCCAAGACCAGGGGAGCCGATTGAAACACTGGGGGTCTTCAGACAGGCAAGGGTTACATGTAAGCAAGGTTTACCTAGGCATTCGTTCACAGTAAGGTGGGCAGTGTGGGGGAAGTTATGACCACATTACTGTACCACGTTGGCCACCCTTTTGTCTATGCCAAGCCCGCACACTGGGCCAGTCCTTGGATTTGTGGGGCCCTGGGCGACAAAAGATGTGTGGGCCAACCTAATGTGCATATGTAGTGACATCCCAGAAAATGATGTCACAGAATGAGTCTTCTATACTCGAGGGAAGTTGCATTTAATACAGGAAGTAAGCCAAGAAACAAACGTTGTGATGTCCAGTTTATGAGTGCTCACTGTTATTGTTAGCAGGGACATCAAGTACTTTGGGTGCTCCGGGGCCAAACACCCCTCAACTCCCCCTCTCCTCCCAGGAAAGGCCATCTGTGTAAAAGTCCCTATATTTTAAAGGGGACTCTTTTGGGGGAGGGGCGCCAGTACCCCCTGGGAAAACCTGAAGATGAGAGCCGATTTTTTGGAGTAGTCAACAATGTGAACTGAATCAGTTTTGGCAGATAAGCCTCAGCGAGATAACCCTACTTGCCCAGGGGCATGTTGGTTAAGTGGTGAAGCGAGAATTTGAGAGCAGTCTGCAAATCAGACACTTGCACACACATCTTCCCAGCTGCAGTTGATAGAAATGTTGTTTATGACCAGTCTTTTTGCAACTGTGGCTTGAAAACAACATCTGACTGTGGAATGCAGCGCAAAAAATGAGTGTGTCTTCTGCTGAACGAAGTAAAGTGTTCCTTTTGCAGCCATTTCATGATTGCTTTTATATTTGTGTATATATTTGGCCTTGTTAAAATAGCAACAGGCTTTTACATCAGAAGCTACAGATGGGGTTTATTTTTCCTGTTAAAAAATGACTCTCCAAGCAATGCTTAGTATTTTTTTCAAAACACTAGGTGAGCTACATACATATGTCTCCTGCTGGGATTGCAGGTTCCAAGGACATTGGGCAGGTTCCATGTGTTAAAATTGCAGCAAAAATGTCCGTTTACACAAAAAATCGTGGCAAAAAGGCTGTGGTTTTGCTGCCGCAATCCATGTAAAGGATGCGGCAGACACCCCCGCAACCCCCAGACCCATCATACCATTTAAATGCTCCCCTTAAATGGTATAATGGGGTACACCTTTACCCGGTCAAACCACAGCATTTTTGCCGCGATTTTTTGTACAGGCGACATTTTTGCCACAATTTTATTACTGCATACCATTGGGCAGGGATTGGGCCCCGGGCAGACCAGTCAATGTGGCTCTACTGCAGAATTGCTTTATAGTGTGATCCCAGTAGAGCCTATGTACCTGCTAGGTCTTGAGGCAGTGAGAGTAAGCAATTAAGCAGGTCTTCAAATGATAACAAAATCAGCATAGGGCCAGATCGATGGAAAACAGTAGCTCCGGTCTCCATGACAGCAATCTCTCTTCCTTCGGCAAATAATCATGACCCACTTCCCCTGTCCTCTTTTCCATCCTCAGCCCCATGTTTGCTTTCAACAATACTCTGTTTCATAAAGATAACTTGAATAAAGCACTGGTACAAATGTGTAAGTTCATGTAAAAATATGTGGAGTTAAAAGAGAACAACCATAGAAATATTGTACCCATCTTTAATGGAAGATTACGAACACCAGAATGCAATTGAGCAAATGGGGGAAAAAATGGCCTGTGCGTTTTGTGAATGTACTTTAAAGCCCTACACCCAAAAATGTTGGGCCCAATTCATGGAATTATTTGCGTTGGAAATAGAGGATTTATGTGCCAAACTGAATGCGTAATCTCGTTTGTCGATTCATGTAATCAAATGCGATGTACTTTTCCAGGAGTTGCGTAGAGTTCGCGCAGGCTTGGCACATCTCTGCGAGCCGTCGAGCGCCTTCCCTGAGAGACCACACAGAGTGTGGGCGTGGCTTTCGCAGGCGGCTTGGAAGGGGGCAGAAAACAGAAAATGAGGAAGAACATGCAAAAAAGTGTGCGTTACGAGGGACGGCCCGAAGGCAGTCCCTTGCAAGCCCACAATTGCACCAAATGACACGTATTCACAGAACCCCCTGCGCAGCCTCTTGGTAGAGAAAGGGCCACGCAAATCCCTCGATCTCAACACCCGCAGGCAGGCGCACAGACACTTGCACATAGGAATCAGCATGCAGAGGTGGGATTGCATTTGGATTTAGGGGTGGGTGCACGCAGGTGGGTTTCCGATCTAATTTAGGGTTGTGTGCACACAGTGTAGTGGGATGCAGGAATGGTTTACGGGGGTCCGCACACGCAGATTTTCTGAGTTATACCTGAGTTACGAACTATCGTACGCATGTTGTTGGGTGGCCTGCAACATTTAAGGGGGACCCCACGCTGGGTCTCCGAGATGCAGGCCTGCTTGCGGGGAAATCCAAGCACTGTTTGAAGGGTGCGTGTAATCGCACACGGGTAAGCATGCAAATGTAGATGTTCTGGTTGTTTATGCTTTGCGTGGGGGCATGTCGGGGGCGTTCAGTGCACGACTTGCGAATACGGTTACTTTGCGCAGTAGATTCCATGAATACGTGGGGCGTGCATTTTTTATTCTGCTTGCAGGCTCGCGCAGTGTTGTTCTCGGCACGTGGGAAATGTGGGAGTAATGCGCACTTTTCCATGAATTGGACCCAGTGTATGAAAAGCTATCCTGGCTGTTTTTTTTTATCATGACAAAGGCATGCTTCCCATAGGATGTCATGAAAATGTGACATTCTACAAAACAAATGTGTTTTTGTCTGTCAAATGAGAACACATGAACATAAGGGAGATAGTTTAACACTTTTGAGTGTGCCATATGTTAATTGTCTCTAAAGAAGGCATAGATTTTAGTGGCTAGCCAGTGCTTTGTGTGTACTTTCAGAATAACAA
Source organism: Ambystoma mexicanum (assembly GCF_040938575.1). Lineage (NCBI taxonomy): Eukaryota > Metazoa > Chordata > Amphibia > Caudata > Ambystomatidae > Ambystoma > Ambystoma mexicanum. The sequence continues at coordinate 151,380,543 of NC_090931.1, forward strand.
TGCCCCTGTTGCAGTTCTTATCACCAAAACGTTAAGATGCATCACTTAGGAATAGCTTCCACTTTAAATGCTCAGCCAGAACACACTCACTGATAATGTGTCAAGTACTTATGAGGCCCCATTGAGGGATATTTGCCTCCAGAGTGTCATTGGGGGATGGGAGGTGATTGCGCGACCTCTGTTGGACAGTCAATAAAAAATACCAGGCCTGAAAGCAGCATAACCCCGAATGCACATTATGTCATTTCTTATACGTGTGACCTAGGCTATGGCACAGACTGCCCATACCTAGGGCTCGCCCGCCCTGACCTGCTCACACCTATGGCTAATCCCCCAATTGAAGCTCTGTCCCCATCGGCATTCTTAACAGAAACTTCTCAAGTTAAGTGTGCCGGCTCTTCATCAAGGTTCCTGAATTGAAACTCGGTGGATTTCAGGGATTCTGGAAAAATGCTGCTCGTGGGACAGTGAGTGAAATGGTAAGACAAAATGGTGCTAAACGCCTTCTGCGCCGAACGCAGAGGCGGGCTCTGAAATTATTATTATTTTGCATTTTTAAAGCGCTCACACAGCCCACGGGCATCGAGGCGCTGTTACAGGAATTGTTTTTATTGTTTTTGTTTGTTGCATAATTGTTCTTTTTTTGTTTGTTTTAGTTGCGTATTTATAATGCGCTTAAAACCCAGAGGTTTCTAAGCGCGGACCCGGGGATCGAACCTGTGTTGCTTCGTGTCATCTTGCTTCCAAGGCAACAACGTTGCTGCTGAGCTATCCTCCTGGGAAAGGGTTAATCAAGTGGGAGTTTGCCAATTTTCTCAATTATGAGAATCACGGATTCCTTTAGGGAACTAGCGCTTTCCTGAAAGTCATCCATTTGTTACTTCCGCTGCTAAAGGCACCCTCCCTCCATGAGTGGATGGGCATGACTTTTAAAATGCTTCCAAGTCTCACGGGAGCTTACATTTACTCTCGAGGTGCACAATGGCCCAGCGGATGCCACTCATCTGAGAGTTCCCGTCACCATGGGATCTGCCACTCATCGCACCCGAGCACACAGGGACATGCAGAGCAGCTCTGGCAAGACCCTGCCTGAGGGGAAAACACTATTTGGAGCAGAGTAATAGTGGACCTTAAAAAGTATTAGAATCAATAGATCTTTAGCAAAAAAACGGAGGAAAAAAAACGATTTAGGCGGCGGGGGCTGAGGGAGAGCGGTTCGGCGGTGAAACCCCCGATTTGGAATAAAAACGGGAAAAGAGGGTGGGAGTGGGTGGAGGTGCGGGGGAAATGACATTTCCATTTCTGTAGGCTGCCTAAAATCTGCCGAAAAAAAACTTTCTTTTGGTTAGGTGGCCTACAAAAATCGAAATAATGATATAGAAACCTTTAAAGACCACTGTAGCGTGGAGCGGGTACCCACAAGAGCAAATGGGCGCCTTCAGGTGAAGAACAAAAGCTGTTGTCAAGGCATCTTCTTGCCTACTGTAGGATTTAACATACTGGCCTCTGCCCCCCCCCATTACAAGAAAATTGCTTATATCCACCATGGTGGTTTGGGAAGCACCCACCCACTGACCTGCAAAGCAATACACTTCATAATATACAGTGGCCATCTTGGAACAGTAAATAAACCTACCAAAAACTTAAGGGATCAGGATCGAGCCACCAGAGTTAGAACCATGCACTGCTTCCCTGCCTCCACTGAGCGGGCCATAGCAATGATGCCCATGGCTGTAAACCCAAAGCAATCTGCTGCCCGGCCAACCCCACGCTGCTGGTCACAATGATGGGCAAAGATGCAAGACTATGCAAAGGAGCGGGCAGGACATTTTAAGCAGAAGAAAAAACATGCTCTCCCTAGCTGCTACTCTGCCCACCACCACAGAATTCTGGGAATTCAGCAAGACTGTTCTGCGGGAACAAAATAGGTCAATCATTGACTGAAATGTTGTGCAGGCTATTCACTCAGTGGCAGTGACGAATTCTGGCCACCCGATTGGCTGGAAAGTAAGACATCCTGTACAATGCATGGATGAGAGAGGGAAACGGGGGTCGGGGGAGGGGGGTGGGGCTGGGAGGGAGAGGAATATAGAGGGTCGCTTTTACAATGTTCCCAGTCTATTCCCACCCTCTGCTGCTGCAGTGGGTGCCAGCTGTGCAGGTTGTCCTCCAGTGAGGTGCGGAGGTGTCTATTGTGGAACGCGGAAAGAAGTTCCAATCCACATCTACTCATGTAACCAGCGCCCTGATGCCTCAGGTCTTGGCGCGCAATACAAATGTTAAATACATAAATAATAAAATAAATGTTTTTTTTTTAAAAAAAAACTCTTTAAAGACAGCATCGAAGACTATAATTGTTTTTTTATTATGCAGCTGAGCTTTTAAGCGTTTGAGTGTTTTGTCTGGTGCTTACACAAGTATCTTACATGTAAAAATCTCCAGGCTGTGTGCAAACCTTCAAACCCTCCAGATAACACTAGAATACTCGAAAAACTCTTAATAATAAAAAAAAACGTTCAACTCAGTAAAGTCCTTTATATTGGCGTATATACCCTCTGCCTAGATTATGCATTTCGATAATATATCATACACCACCCAAACCCATCCACGCTTTTAAACGAGATTCCACGACCAAAGGCTCGAGGGAGCAGATGTGGGTATGCAGCTAGTCACCCAGGAACAACCAACCTTTTCATACACCAGCTGATAAACTAATAAAAGTGCCAGCTATAGGGTATGCTTCTACAGGTCTGCAGTTTCATAGTGCTGGGAATACTATGCCTTCATTAAGTGTTTGGTGCTAGTGGTAAAAACGGATGGCATGGGGAAATACTACCGGTTTTACTGCTCCTTACAATTGTGGGCTTTTATCCCCCATTCAGTAAAAATCTCTGAGGTTGTGAGTGACGGTGTTACCTGCACTTTCAATAGCAGTAATGACCAAGGTAGCATTATTACTCTGGGCCTCATTATGTGTTTGCCAGTGGGGTAAAAAAGTGCTGGCGGTAGTGATGTTACTGCCACTGTTTTGTGGTAATGAAATTACTGCAATTTTTACCACAAAAAGCTGGAGGTCAATTCTCCGTTTTCCTCCAAATTTCAGCGGTTTTACCATGGCAGGTGGTAAATCTGTCAAAGTCCCTATGAAGTCCTATGTACTACAGAAATGGTAAATTATACTGCCCTACCCCCACTGGTTATTCCGTGGTAAGCTCCAGGCACTCAGTGGCGGTAACAGTAAACATTTGGTGGTAATTAGGCAGATTTACAGCAGAATTACTGCCAAACTCGTAGTAGGCGAGTTTTATTGTAATCTGGGGACTCCATGGGGATGTTGGCAGATTTACCACGAGCTGTAAAACTGATTTTGGGAGGAAAACTGGAGGTGAATCATCCACTCCTCCTCCAAACTCAGTATTCTACGGTGCGGTAAAATGGTTCCAATTCCATTACCTCAGGAGCTCGAAATGACGCCTGCTCGGCAGTAATTCCACCTAACCCAATGGAGTTCTTTGGTCACCAAAATAGGGAATAACTAGATCCCTCAATAATGCAGAGAATTGCCATTACCTCATGTGGTAAAGCTAATTTAGTGTGACAGTATTTACACAGGTAATACCCCCAAACTGGTAGTGAGGCTCTATGAGTGGAGATTACCCGAACTGGGGAGCATCAAAGTCCCTTTTAATATCAGGGAGAGGACTGGCTAGTCAATGATAAGCCTGAAACCTGTGGTTTAATGGTCATGCCTTCAGATGGGCCTTGCGCCAACATGTCACTGAAGTGGCCTTCAAGGCACTAGAACCATGCATTCGTGAAATGATGCTATCACTGCAATTAGGAATGCGGGGTGAATCACGCCCGTGCACGTGCACACCAGTAGCCCAGGCCGTTAGCAGCTCAAAGCACCTGCACCCTGCAGCCGCCTCACCGCCTCCCTCCGCAGACCACAACCATCAGAAGCTCCCCCTAAAGCTCCTGGGCTGCCACGGGATCAGCAGCTGTCAGGCGTCTGACAGCAACTTACGCCTCTCCCAGGGCACGCGCACAGGGGCTTCCCCCGCGCCTCCACGACATCTACCTTTCCTGGGCAGGACTGAGGGCTGACAAGGGAGGGAACCGCAGCGGGCCCCGAGGAACGCGCCGGGCCCAGCGCCTTCTTCATGTCAGCAGAATGTTCAGAGACAGAAGAGGGGCGTCTTTAATCTCTCTCTGCAGCAGGAAAAAAACACCAAAAAACAGGCAGCTTCATTATTTCAGGAATATTATTAGAAACCGCTGGCTGCGTAGGAAAGGGCCGCGGCTAACCTACTGCGCGGCGCAGCTGCGCGCCCAGGCGCTGTAGCCGCCCCCCGCCCCCTCCCCAGGACCAGGCTCTCGTTGTTATGGGCACCAGCAGCAAGGCACAGGCCTGTTATCGTGCTTCACTTTTGTTTTATTTTAGGTTGTAAAAAAGCGCCGCCTTGCAGTGCGGCTGCTGTGCCAGGAGGAGGGAGGTGGGCGGGTCGTGCGTGTGGGGGGCAGGGGGGTCGGCATCATTTACAAGAGTCGGGAAGAGGGCAGGGCTGAAGACAACACTTTTGGGAACACAGCGCCTTAGGGGCAGGCAACGTTTAATTTCTGGTAATCAGAATGGTACTCAGGTGCCTGAGTTGTCTTGTTAGAAGAAAAGATAGGCTTTGGCAAAGCCAAAAGTTTTATTTTTTATAGGCAGTCATGATCCCAGAGGTGGTGCTCGGCGGGAGTGGGGCGGAAGGTGGAGGGGCGGGGTTTATGGTTGGGGAGCGGGGATTTGGAGGGACTATAGACTCAGGTCTTTTGGTTGTAGCCCCAGATAGAAGCTCATGGGCTACAACCAAAAGGCCAGCTAACCCGAGTCACGACAGTCCCAACATTAGTGGAGCCCCGGATCTTTTCCAGACCTAGCAAAACCCCTTCATGATCCCCCTTTTAATATATTTGTAACATTTAACAATGTTCATATTATAATGTTCTATAAATCAATTTAATAAAATCAATGACATTTGTTATTGGGATTTATCTTTTTTACTAAAAACAAAAGAAAAATGTGTCAAGTTAATACTCTAATTCAGGAATGTGTGCTGCAGCCCTCTATTGCTTAGAATACAAATGTTTGAAGGCACACTGGGTTAAGACATTTGTATTACTCCAGTAGCTGAGAGCGTCAATTAACCAATTATCTTTCAGAAGGCTGTTTTCACTGTCAGAAATCACTGCAATGTGACAAGACTTTAGATAACACAGAGAATGAGCTACTGCTTTTGCTATGATATGAGATATTTTATTTCTATAGCGCTCGTACACAAAGTGTTTCAGAGCTCGACAAGGCAAGGGAGGGGAACAAGGGAGAACAAAACAACGTTCTTACTAGGCCCAGTGACATTGAGAAAGTGCAAGTGCATTGGAGAGGGGGAGGGGAAAAGTGCATGGAAGGGAGGAGAAGTGGAAAGTGCGGAGCAGAAACAGATTAATAATAATAATAATAATAATAATAATAATAATAATAAGTAAATAAATAATAAAGGCAACAAACAGAGTGCAGCCAGCAAGTGCTGAGTTTAAAGCAGCAGAGATGGTAGGACTGATAAGTGCAGGAAGAAAAAAGGGGGGGACTGTATAGGTACAGATACAGACCCCAGTACAAGGGGTGGCCCGAAGGCAGTGCAGGTGGCAGGGTGAGCAGGTACCTGGGCCCAGCGGACAGAGGGTGGCCAGGGCATAGTGCCAGAAGAGAACAGATCAGCAGGGGACAGGGGGGGGGCGAAGGAAGAAGCAAAGAGGAAGGTCTTGAGATGTTTGCGGAACCAGAGAGGGTTCTCCTCAAGTTTTAGAGTGGCAGGGAGGCTGTTCAAGAGGGAGGCCCCAGCCGAAGACAGAGATCTACCCCCAGCTCCTTTCTTTGAAAAACGACTGACCTTGAGGGAGTTCGAGGTAGAGGAGCGAAGAGCTCAGGAGGGGAGGTATTTGAGGAGGTTTATATGTATATATTATATGTGCTCCTAGTTTATATGTATCCCTCCATGAATGCCAGAACAAAGTGCCAAACCTTTCTAGACCAAACTTTCTTCTCAAAGAGGTGAACAGTGCCAAAAATAAAAAAGATGTTTTGAGTGAGGTGCTCATATCCCAAGTATGACTTCTGATGCCAACCAGGCTAGTGGGTGACTTCTTGAGCAGCTGCTACGCAAACGTTCCACTTTATAAATACCCCCATGGCACATGAAAGACCTAAAAAACAGTTCACAGGCAACACTGTGCCATTGAAAACACATCCTGCATAATGATATGTCCTTATAAACACTTCCAGGCTAGGTGATACTTAAAACAACAACTCCTAGCATGTGGGTAACCTGAAGAACACCCCTCACAAACACCTCCTACTCCTACACAAATGTTTTACTTGATAAAACCAATGAGGCAAGTGTAAGAGCAAGTGTAAGAGTCCTTCGGGCCCAGGTACCTGCTCACCCTGCCTACCTCCAGCACTGCCTCAAGGTCACCCCTTGCACTGGGATTCTGTATCTGAACCCACACAGTCCCCACTCTTCTTCTGCACTTATCAGATATACACTATCTGACTAATCTTGCACTTACCATTTTCTGGCTGCACTACCACGTTTCACTGCCTTTATTTATTTACTGCACTTATCATTTATTTGTGTTCTCTCCTCTCTTCCGCACTTTCCACTTCTCCCCCTTCCACGCACTTTCCCCCCTTTTCCCTTTTCCATGCACTTGCGCGTTCTTAATGTCAATGAGCCTATTAAGATCGTTGTTTATTTTGTTCTCCCTTGTTCCCCTCCCTTTGCTTGGTCACTCTCTGAAACATGTGCATGACCGCCATATAAATACAATATCATATCATATCACAAACACTGCACAGGTGACAGTGTGTTGTTGAAAACACCTCAGAGCTTTCCCTCTAAAATACATGTGTGCTCTCAGGCACATCTTGCAGGCAAGGGTTTTTTCCTACAACTCATCTCACTGGCAAGGTAAGACAACCTAAACATCTACTAGACAGCAGTGAAACCTTAAAACAGCCCCTGCTAAGACCACGGTTCCTGTGAACAACATTTTTTGCATCCTGCGTCTTTAAAAAATTATTTTTTTTTTCTATCCGGAACAGGCACGGAGTGCCTGCGCGGAGTCCAGCGTAGAGTCCAGTCACTCGCCATAAAGGTTGGAGGAAAGTCGGACTAGATATACCGTGCTAAGATCACGGTTCCTGTGAGCTACATTTTCTTCATCGTGCGGCTTTAAGAAATTCAAATCTTTTTCTAGGAACAGGCGTAGAGCGCCTGCACGGAGTCCGGGGTAGAGTTCAGTCACTCACCAGTCAACTGACTGTCTCGACTGGCGGGACGGCTGGAGTACACTCCATGGCCTCGGCCACCACTTACACCTGTAAGCTAATCAGAGCAGCTAGACCCTTCCTCACACCTAACAACTGCATTACGCTAGCGAGAGCATTGGTACTATCCAAACTGGATTATTGTAACGCTCTATTTGTAGGGTGCAATTAATACATTACTAATAAGATTCAGACCCTACAAAACAATGCTTTAAGAGCAGCTCTCAACATCCCCAAGAAAGCCCACATATCCGACCTCAGAAGAGCCAACAATTGGCTCTCTACTAAAGATAAAATCTTCCTCACATCTAGGTCCCTGATTCATAAATGCTTACACATGGCCGCCCCACCGTACCTTACTACTAGATTCATACAACAATCCACCAACCGCCCCTCTAGAACAGCTACTGCTAACCTGCTTCGAGTGCCTAGATTCAAACGCTCTAAGACAGGGGGTAATAGCTTCCCAGTCAAAGCTGCCCAAAATTGGAATTCTCTCCCACCCCACCTAAGGGAGGATATGTCCTACCCACGCTTTAGATCCAAACTTATTCTTTGTATTAAGGAACACGACATCGGACCCCTACCACTATCTTTGTATATAATTGCTTTGTATATATGTGTTGTCTGTTGCCGCCTACCTGTATGATATTTGCCTGTACTATTTTTACTTCTTTCTACATTTTGTATTGTCAACCTGTATTGTAATGCGCAACAATGTAACCCAAGCTGAACAACCCTCTTTTTGCCTGTTGCGCCATAATACCCTCGGGTCTGGTGCGCAGTATAAATAAAATAAACAAACAAACAAACAATAATGGTACGAGGACCCGGGAGAGCAGATTCGCCAGGCAACAGAGGAGCAAGCGACCGCACGGCTCCAAGCAGACCCTCTGAAGTGTAGCGCCTCGTCTGCTGTTTAAAGGTGCTGATTCAAGGACGCCTCCTATTTCTGATAGAGCGCCCAGCGAGATGTCAGGTAAGCCATTTGAAATGGAGCAGTGTCCTGACTTAACACATCAAACATTAGAGTCAATATCTAGACCTTCCCCGGCTTCTACCCCCACTCTAGACACTTCTATGAACCCTGCTGATCAGTCCTAACATCCTGGAGACTGAATCCGTAAACCCCCCCCACACCCTGCCCCCCGCGGCTCAATCCAATTTTGTTCCACGGTTCACACCAGCGGAAACCCCTATTTCTGGCTTGATGAATCAATCGACAATCTCGCAAGGGGGAGAAGGGTTACTACTAGAAAATTAAGACCCTCCTTGGGCCCACTCCCTTGTACCCCGAGCCTCTATTAACACTCCGTGTCAGGAAACAGAATCCAATCACAACCCAGGGTGGCAGGGTTTTGCCCTCCGGCCCATTCTCCAAGTTTACGCTTTAAAACAATGTCTCTTTCCTTAATACCAACCACTCCTTCGGGCAAGCCCTGGGCAAATCGAAAAAATTGAACATCATCCCAGGCTGAAGAGAATTTCCAAAAAACAAAACTCAAACCTACTACGGTGAGCCCTTACCCTACTGAGATAGAAGTCCATTCTAACTCGGAAAGGCCAGATCGTGACCCCCGACGAGGAACAATCTGCCACCCAATGGAAGTGGCGTAATTTCCCCTAGAGTCTAGATCCATCAAAAATCAATCTACTCCACTGTAAGTCACTTTACCGATTCTGGAAAACCCACAAACAGTCTTGCCTCTGCCTAAATGGAAAGGGTCAGGCCCTATGAGAAACGAGAAAAATCTTTATCCTGCCCCTAAATATAGCAGCCAGATCAGAAAACTAACCAGTAACAAAGGTAGTGCTTCCACCTAAGATTAGTCACTCGACTAAAAGGCCCAACGCCCAATTTCCAATTGAACCCTGTTTGTTGGATCTAACAGATGCAGAACTTTTAGAAGGCACTAGGGTCGAGGAAAGTCTCCAACTAACTTCCATCTCTTTAACTTGCCTATTCAATAGCTACACTACGGCAGAGGAACTCCCACAAAGAATTCGACAAGCAAACAAAAGACCAAGATTATCATCTACTGCCTTTTCATTGAATAGACCAGAAGAAGAGGTGACTACATCTAGTACAAACTCGTGATATGAAGGACACATTGTAAAACCCATTACTACACTGGGGCAAGAAACACCTACCAATAAACGAGAGGAATTCCTGATGACCACACTAGCTGAGGTGCAATACGACATTTCGATCCTGAGAGCAAAATGTGGATCCTTAGACAACACAAGAATGGCAGAGGCGGCAGGAAGGCCTACATGTAAAAGATCATCCCTACCCGTATGAGCGCTAACAAGCCCGGTAGATCTACAGGCTAAAAATGACAGCTTCATTCCCGAAAAGCAAACTGATAAAAAAGGGCAAAGGAAGAAAACATTATCAGGATACGACCCAACGTTCCATTCCACCTTGCGGGACTCAAATATGACTCTCAACACTGATAATGGCCCGATCAAAGAGGATACAAATACGACACACCAATCCACGTCAACATATTCAGATGCCAAACATTTCAAGTAATCTAAGCAAGATTCTCTGGCGCAAATGTCCATTATTACAATTGCAATGGCCGCTTTTATGAAGCTCTGTGAAGAGATTCATGAGACCTTGGCCAATCATACCACCCTCCTAGCTATGATGCACTCTAAAATAGTATTCATAGGATACATTATGGTCCAGACACCTTATGAGGTCGATAATAGACCAATACCTGACACAATGCACAAGAAGAACAACTATGAGCACCATAGGAGTGTATTAAACTCAAAAACGGACATGAATACCACCAATCTACTTTGAGATACCATCATAATCCCAGAAGACGCTACCCAAGGTATTACCATCACTGCGGATAGCCCCATCAGAGATATTGGCCCGGAAAAAGGCCTCATTATGACTAATATGGCCAAGGTCCATCGGCTGGGGACCCTCTCTGGAACAGCCTCCCTGCCTCTCTGAAACTTGAGGAGAACCATCTTCGGTTCTTGAAGCACCTCAAGACCTTCCTCTTTGCTTCTGCCTTCTCTCTTCCTCTCCCCTGCTGATCTCTAATTCTGCACTGTGCTACTCCTCCAAATTCGGGTCCAGATCCCTGCCCACCCAGCTGCATACTGCCTCTGCACTGGGGTCCATATCTGCAACCCTACGGTCCCCTTAACCGCACTTATTAGACACCTGTTGTCTGCGCCTAATTCTTGCACTGGCCACCCGCTGGCCACACTATCTGTTGTTGTTTTGATCACGTGTTCAGCACTTCCCACTCCTCCCCTGCCCTTTGCACTTCCCCCGTCCCTCTCCCTTGTGCATTCTCAATGTCACTGGGCCGAGTAAGATTGTTGTTTTGTTCTCCCTGGTACCCACCCTTGCCTCGTCGCACCCTGAAACACTTGTGTATGAGCGCGATATAAATAAACTATCATATCATATCATATCATAGAGATGGAACAGTGATCACAGATTTTGATTCAAAGACGGTTTGCCAGGAATCCTCACTGGATATTAACAGCATCCAGGAGCCAGAAGGAGTTAACCAAATAAGCCTTCCTATAGCACCCGCCTGAATCGGCATCGCAATGAGAAAAGCAGAGGAGCCAAAACCTATCCTCTGGAAATAAAGGAAATAAAAAGAAACTTATAACGGCTATTCCACAGAAAACCTCTTTCCGCTCTCGAAGTAATGAAGCACGAAGCTTCTTCAAAAGACTATCATTACCACCAAAAGTCAATAAAGAACAGGAGAGGATAAATATAAATAAACCGACAAAATGAATCCAAAAAAAAGAAAACGCATCTCCCAGAAAAAGAAGAGGTAGATGCGCTAACACTGGAGGAGCCCAACTCTCCCCTTGATCTTTCAGTCTACTCAATTGAAACAACCGAGAACGACATTCCTCCAAGATCGGAAGAAAACCTAGAAAAGGAGGGAGTGTTAGAAAATCCACCTGTTCCGACGTGTATAGAACAAGACAGTATAGCTGTCTCTAGCAATGAAACAGAAGAGGATCTACCCTTCTTAACATTGTCTGATTAAAAAGAGTGTCTTATTGCCAAAGTCAATGTGCAAGAGCTTAAAACTGCTCTTAAGATTACACCGTCAGAGCATAAAGGAAGTAGTGCAGAGATGCCTTTACGTCAAGACTCCCCGGCAACAATAAATATTGGCTGCATGGATATGGGTACTATTAAGCCCATAATTACTAAAGTGCACTTTCCCACTGGCCGTACTCTGCTGAGGGCATTCAGTAATCCTGATCGATGAACAATATTGGCACCAAAGCAAAAGCAATAGCGGCCACCTGGTAGATATCACCCACGAGACATGATGACACTCCTATCCTGGAGCACAAGAGGTTTGACCCATTTGTTGGAGGAGGAAGCAGCCCCATGGGACGACGTGGACTTAATTTGTCTCAAGGAGACATGGCTTTCCACAGAGTCTTCCCTGGGTGGATTCACATCTTTTTTCAACCCAGCCATTAAGGGTGAGGCAGGTAGACCGCGCGCTGGACTGCTAACCTTGATTAACAACAAAATAAACTACGAGATAATTAGACATAGCGCGATAGGAGCCTTTCACCAATATATAACTCTGAGAAAGGTTTCCTCCACAAGGGTGATTGCCACTTCAACCCATTTGTCTCTGATTAACATTTATTAGAGCGTCATGGACATCAGCCCAAAAGAAATGCGGGACCATTTGTCTGAAGCTATCGATGAAGCTTACACTTGGAGTAATTCCTGGGGCGACTTCAACGCCACCTACCCTTCGATGGGTCAAACCCACATAGCAGACAAGATGGATCTTAGCTTTGGGTTTACAAAAAAGGTAAACCAATGGCTAGAATTGATGACTAGCCATAACTTACACGTGACAAATGGATGTTATGAAACAAAACACCCTAGACATTCAACGTGGAAAAGAGGTACATCATCATCAGTTATCAACTAAATCTTTATCTAAAAAAATCGAACCAAGGATCTAGAGTAGCTAGAAGTCCTTACCTCCATAATAAGTGACCATAACTGGCTAAAGCTTGTGTGTTACCAAGAAGCATTAAAATCTACAAATAGAACTAACGCTCAAGTTGAAGTGATCAACAATGGAACTCGATAAAGAATTAACCCCAGAGCTGTTATTCGAACTATAAATGCCCTGTCGGATCAAATAAACAAGGCCTATCGAGCAAGACTAGTGGATTACACTGCCACTTTTAAGATCTACCGTGTTAAAGGCAAATCACAAGACAAAGATAATATACTTCAACATACTTATGATGGCGCACTGGTCAACAAGCCAAAGGAGATAAGAAAAACTCTGCGATTGCTCAAGAAACGCCCTACCATTACATCTGATATTGAAATCAAACGCCTAAAGTCTAACTACAGAACTTGGTGTATCAGCCACAGAAGCATTCTACGTCAAAACGATGCAGAAGCCATGCTGCGATCACTGCCCAGCAAATCATCGGCCGAGACTTTGTCTTTGATCAGGACACTAAATAAGACCCAACTTTATATTCAAGCGAACTGTGTAACTGAGGCGACTTGGACAGCTTTTTTTTGGTTCTCTGTTCGCAAATCTACCAGGGCAAAATGACATATCCGTAACACCAACATCCACCTGGATTCTATCATATGATTATGACGATCTTGTTTAATGTAAACATAAAATGCAAATACTTTTTGCAAAAAACAAATAAAAAAAACAAAAACGACCCCTCCACGCAACCCCTCACAAGCAAAGGTCTGTGCTTGTAAACTATTGGAAGATACGGCTGACAGCTATCAAACATCTGCCATGCAAAGGCATTTCCTAACACACACCATCTGGGTAGAGGTGTGACCTACCAAAGACTTACCAGGTAAGAACACCCACAGGGAGGCCTCTGATTAGGAAGAGTGACACCTCACAAAAGGTGAACTCTCAAATCCCTCTCAGGAAACAGTGTCAGCTCCCAGGCAAGTGTGAGTCCTCTCGTATTGAGACCTCTGATCAGGAAGAGTAAGACCTCACAAACATCTCCATGTACAGGAGACACATCACAAGCACCTCCAGGTCAAGAAGTAGACATTAAATCCCTCTCAGGAAAAAGTGACAGCTCCCAGGCAAGTGTGAGTCCTCTCGTATTGAGACCTCTGATCGGGAAGAGTAAGACCTCACACACATCTCCATGTGCAGGTGACACAAGCACCTCCCGGTCAAGAAGTAGACATTAAATACCTCTCGGGAAAAAGTGACAGCTCCCAGGCAAGTGTGAGACTTGTTATAGTGAGACCTCTCCTAAACAAGAGAGTGTACCCTTACTGATAGTGATTGAAACAACAAAGATTTTGGGTGGACAGCTGCTAGAGTTTTAGAGTTGTCCACTAGTGAAATTTAAAGAAAAAGATTAGGTTTCCGTATTCTGGAGATCTTGGGAATGAATCAATCGCTATGCGCCATTACCACCCACTGCGTCAGTGTACTGGATGCTTCTTAAACACATATTTATTATATTTTGCAAAAGGTAACAGGTAGGTATCTGCACAAGAAAAACAAAAGATCAACATACAATTGTGAAAAACGTGCAATCATATTTGTGCAACAAATGGCATAATAGAAATCAACATAGTGCAGGTAATTATGTGCAGTTTGCAATAGTGTTCCAAATACAGGAAGTGAAAAACACAATTAACAGAAGAACAATGCTTGTTTAGTTAAGTCACTATCAATACAGTTTTTTTGGGGACTCAAGTGCATGTTTGAGAATTCAATAAATCCATTGCACTGCTGAGCCCAAGGTGAGACCTCTCACCAGGAAGAGTGAGACCCCCAAACACCTCATGTATGAGTGACAAATCACATTAAGCACCTCTCAGGATAACGTGACAGCTCCCAGGCAAGTGTGTGTCACAGTGAGACCTCTGTCTGGTCAGGGAGAGCCAGAGCTCAGAAAAAACCTCCCTCCCTGTAAGGGTGACACATCACAAAAGCCTCCTAGTCAAGAATGAGATCATAAAGACCTCTAGGGGAGAGAGATGGCTACCAGGCATGTGTCGGACCGCTCATGGTGAGACTTCTAATCAGAAAGAGTGAGACCACACAAACACCTCCCTGTAAGAGACATCACAAACACTTCCCTGTAAGAGTGAGACATCACAAAAACCTCCCAGTCAAGAATGAGATGTCACATATCTCACGGGGGAGAGTGTTGGTTCCGGGACATGTGTAAGAGTTGACAAACTCCTCCAGGCAAGTTTATGACCTCCCAACACGCCAAAGGTAGGAGTGAAATCTCATGAACGCCTCTCAATGGGAACCACAATGATAAAAGCCCTCCTCTCTTACTAGACACCAATGTTATTAAAACATAAAACATAAATCATCTGTTTTGAAATGTGTCATGTAATATATATTATATCTCAAACATATGTGTATACCGTAGACTTACATATGTGACTGCTTACTTTTGTAGACATTATGTGCAATACAATTGTTTTAAATGTACACAACTGTTGGTGTTAGTATATGAGTAAAAGGATTCTGCTAAAAAGCAAGGGGCCCAGAGAGTAATAAGGTATTGCATCCAACAGGGAATCCAATTCATACATAAGTAAATAGCATCAAGCATGAAAGATTCTTTGCAGTTATAGCATATGACTGTGCCCAATTGGATATTATAATATGCATACATGATAGAGTTAAAAACAGATGAACTGTGTTTTTCAGTATAACAACAACATTGGGGTCTAGAAAGACCAAAGCTGCAACAAAAGAAATATTAATTGTGGTTCTGCTTAAGCTCCTTAATTAATATAATAAGCATGTATATAGCGCTACGAGCCCTCAGGTATCTGAGCGCTGCTTATTATTACACACGGGGTGTGGCGCTCATTTATCGACCTTGGAAGGATGAAAGGCTGAGTTTGGCCCTGCCGGGATTCGAACCTGCGTCAACAGGCTCTGCACAGATGTCAAAGTGTGCTATCGGACACGTATCCTGTATTCCCATTCTGTAAGGAGCATTCATGCTTTTCCTGCCTCACAATGGTGCCTTTTCATAAACGACACAGAACACCCTATCTGCAATGCCTGGACTTGCAAATACTTCCCAAGCAACAGTGTGACATCACTGACAACCTCACAATCACCTTCCAATTAGCTCCCTCCATACCAAAGTACCTACATGTTCACTGTCCAAGCAACTGGCACCAACAGACGCTTTCCAGACGTATATGATCTCAGGAGCACCACATGTGCACTGTTAGTGCTTGCCATCATATTCTACATGCGGATATAGAAGTGTGAAGGGCAGGAGACCATAGCACTGCATGTGCATACAGTATGCAGACGGCCAGGGCATCATGGTTCATAAGTGTCCGGGTCTGAGCATAACCTAACTTTGTGCATATCTATGGTAATTTGGGGGTTCACATTTCACAGTGCTGCATATGTTCGTGAGGCTCTGTGTGCTACACCTTTTTATGTGCACACGATATCATGGGTGCAGGTGAGTCACAGACGCTGATGACACATCACTGAGTGCATGTACTGGAATACTGACTTTAGGGTGTGTGCTAAAATTAACGCTGCGAGGGTCCGCGGGGGCATCCTGCTGTAGACTCTCTTCCGCTGACCCAGCTCGCGTCCCGGTGTGATGTTCACAATGCTGAGGTAACGTGCCACATATGTGAGGTGCGAGGCTGATGAAGAGAGGACGGACTCAGAAGACTGAATCTTACTGCCTAAAAGACAAAACTCAGAGAAGCTTGCAGAGAAACATGGAGATCCAGGATATGTTGACTACCAATAGCACTTGAATTGAGGAGGAGGCTGTGGCACCGGCGGCATCACCGCGAAGATCCAGTGCGTGTTCCGGCCGATGGAAGGGGATCCCCAGAAGAGGAATTGAGCCATGAGAACACAGTAATAAGAATTTGACTTTAACCCATGCAGAAAGAACATCCAAAACCTGAGAGCTTAAGCTAACACAAATTCTATGCTAACTTAGAATGGAAACTCACAGACCTGAAAAGTCTCCAGAGAAACAGTGAGCAAGCAGCACCGACTAGAGTACATAGCACCTTCGACAAAAGGAGGAACACTGACTGTCTGAATGAGATCGCAGAACTTCGAGCTTGGTGAAAAGTAAACACTGCATGCTGGGAACTGAGTCTCAAGTCCAAGAGCAAACAGAGAAAGTTAACTAAAATGTTGCATGCTGGGAAACGGAATCACCCTTTCCCCAGCATTAATCAATGAAACACAACATGATGGGAAACAGAGCCTAAGGTTTCAAAGTGAATTGAGGAACCTGGTAACTAATGAAATGTTGCATGCTGGGAAAATGAATCACCATTACAGCAGTGTTGATCAGTGAAACACCATGATGGGAAACTGAGCCGCAGGTATCAAAGTAAATTGAACAACAGATGTCCATCAACTCGTGGATCTCTTCCGTCCCTCACACATCCAATTTGTGTAAAATAACTTCAAATAGATGTATAAAAGTAACAGTTTTTACTGTATTGCTTAAATGGACACAATTAGGTTTACTAAATGATGAAGGAACCCAAAGTTCTAAATTCATGATGCATTAGAATTTACATCCATACATTTCATAATTTTTTTTTACTCTATTGATTATTCTGATCAACAAGAAACAATTTCATAAATCAAGTAATTCTACTATGATAATTCCTCAAGTAGTCACTTAAACATATAGTGATAGTAATCAGTTCGTTGTGTTGTATAATCCTCAAAGCTGGCTCTACGCGTTTCGGGACTTTATTCCCTTCATCAGGAGCAGTTTGTTCCAATTGTTCAGTAATTATATGTTAATTGCTGGGGAAATGAAGTGCAGTGTTGATCAATGAAACACTATGATGGGAAACTGAGCCGCAGGTATCAAAGTGAATTGAGAAAGCTGTTATCTAATGAAATTCCCACTGTACCTACCTACTAGCTAGCAAAAACACAGCCAAGGGATTGAATTAATGAGAATACCCCATTATTAGCGACAATACAAACATGAAAGTGCAAATTCGGTTTCGAGAATTGTGTGCAATTTAAGAAGTTGCATGGTGTATGGGTCACGCACAAAGGTATTGGTGAATTATTGTTTTAAACTAAGCATATTGGAGGTCTCATATTGAATAGTTTTAATAGTTGCTTTAAATAAATTGTTTTAGCACATTGCAACGTTGTATTTTTGTTAGCTGAGAATTGGTCCATCTCAAATTGCTGTAAGCAAAGGTTACCTTAGCTCCTTGTCTTTTCAGAATCACCCTCACCACAGTGTGGATCATGGAAACACTACATATTTGGAACCTGAGCCTCAGGTATCAAAGTGAATTGACAAAGCTGCTATGTAATGATACGTGCGTAGAAGTGAGAGAGCTAACTAAAACTTTCCATGTCGGGAAATCGAGCCTCAAATCTTCTAGCAACCTGTGGAAGTTGGTGTTTCTTGAAAGTCTGCAGGTTGGAAAACTGAGTCACACGATGACCAGCAAAATGAGAAAGTTGACATCTGATGAAACTCTGCTTGCTGGGAAACTGGTGTTCAATTCTCCTCACAAATCAAGAAAGCAGCATGTATTGAAACCCTGCCTATTGGAAAATGAAATACAAATACTGCAGCCAGTTGAGAAAACATTTGCTTATTGAAATTGCTGCTGGTGGGAAGCAGAGTCTCACTTCCAATAGAGAGCTGAGGAAGCTGATGTTTATTGAATAACTGCAGGTTGGGAAACTGAGTCTCAAGAATCCGAGCACACTGAGAAGGTTGATAGCTAATGAAAATGGAGCAGGTTGGGAAACAATGTCAAGCCTCCTAGCAACCTAAAGAAAGTGGTGGGTATTGAAAAATGCAGTTTGGAAAACTGAGTCACAAGACCATTAGCAAAGTAAGAAAGATGACAGCAGGTAATGAAATGGTGCAGGCTGGGAAAGTGAGTCTCACGACTCCCAGGAAACTGAAAAACGTAGGTGTACCAAAACATAACATGCAGAGAACATGAATCATAAACAAAACCTGACCCGTAAATTCCACAAACAAGCGACAGAACCTTTGTCTACGGATGCGTGAAGTGTTAGAAATGGCGTCAAGCGTCCCATAATGCACTGAGAAAGTATTCAGAAAAAGGATACACCATGAGTTGAAAGTAGCACCGCAAATTAAGAGACGACTTGCACATTGCAAAGTTGAGTGTTGAGAGACAAAGTTACGTCTCTTCATGAATGGAGAAATTAGAGGGGAACCTGAGCCAAAAGTCACACAACAATTGGAGAGACTCTTTATTTAAAGAAGCACTTATGCCGGGGAGCTCAATCAAAAGTCCCACAAGTCTCTGATAAATCAATTCCCTAGTGAAACTCTGACACCGGGAAAAGTGGACCACAATACCCATAACGGACTGAAGAACACACTGATCGAAGACATTTTGTGTGTTTTGATAGTAAGCTGTACTTTCATGACACCTAAGGGTGACAACTAAAGGACAATAAGAAATCTCAATCCTGACCCACAACTTTATAATATCTTCATTAAAACCCTTTAAAGCTCCACTGTTGAGGCGATCATCTGTTTTCTTGTCTTTGAGTTCGTCACAGACGTCAAAACTCAGCATGTGGGACTGTGCACGAAGGTGCAGCGTAACTCTGCAGCGTCTTGTTGTATGCTTTGTGGGACATGTGCTAGTTTGAGGCTGGGTGACCAACCTCCCCTTACCTTTGGCTCTGTGATCCTCTTCTTTGGGGCACTTCCCACCCTCCCACCACTTCCGCTTCAGAATCTCCAGGCGGTTGTTCTCTTGCAGCTGGAGAATCGCCAAGTCAATCTCATCGCGGAAGGGGGAACCTGTATCAAAAGAGCGGAAATCCAAGCATCAGTCAAGGAGTATGTGCCACACGGGCAATGCTCACACTACAGCTAGCAGCAACCTTCTGCTTGAACCCCTCTTTAATGTTGGGGGCATCACAAAACCTCAAGAACAGGGGTCTGCAAACTTTGCCTCTCCAGGTATTTTGGACTTAAACTCCCATCAGCCCTATCCAGCATAATCAGTGGTGAGGGATCATGGGAGTCATAGTCCAAAATATCTGGAGAACAACAGGTTGCAGTAGCCTGCTCTAGAACATCCCAAAATATTTTTCCTGCTGTAACGCAGCACAATTCTGAATTTTCACAGGAGAACACTTCCTGTGCCCCTACAGTGTTTTTTTTCTGCCGAAAAAATCCAAAACATTCTACCTTTTCAGATAAATGTACCTTTTCTACGACTTTTTGCCTATAACATGTCCATTATTATATATATTTTTTAAACAATTTTATTGATTCCAACTTGAAAACCTTACAATGTAACAACAATTATGTATTTCAGTTCTTACATACATTTTCATGTTATTTTCCTGCCCTCCACCTCCCCACCCCCTCCCCAGTCTACTCCTCTTCACCCTCATCCTGCACCACTTCTAAGGGCACACCTCCCCCTGATCCCTATGGATCCTCCAGGCTTTCCTGGTCCAACCCAGACAGTGTTGCTACTAATGGCTCTCCAGGCTATCAAAGTATATGCTTCCTCCTCTCCACCCATGTTAACTGCTTCCCCCCACACCACAGTTTCGGCGTCTGCCCACTTTTCAAGATCGTGCCACCAAAGTTCAACTCTTAGTCTTCTGCTTGCTTTCCAACTCATAGCTATTCTACGCTTAGCTAGTATGTATGCCAAGTCTTTAAGTTTACTCACGTATTTCAGATTACGTGGCCTGGGGAACCCCCCACCATGCACTCCCACAGGGAGTCCACATCCAGACTTATCTCCTTCTCCGCCATGAGGTGGGCTACGTCCCCCCAGAATCTCCTTATCTCAGGGCATACCAGAACATATGTTTCAAACCTGCATCCACCTCTTCACATTTAGGGCAAGATTGTATACCTGCATTCTTAAACTTTGCTAACTTCGTAGGGGTCATGTATGCTCTGTGGGTAACATATAGCTGAATTTGTTGCAATCTCACGTTCCTTGATACTTTCTTGTGGTACCCTTGTACCCTCACCCACATCCCATCCCCTATTAGTTCCCCGGCTTCCTCCTCCCAATCTCGCCTCAACTGGGTCACCTCTTTCCCGACCCTCGACATCAGCAGTTCATATATTCAGGAGACCTCATGACCTCCCTCCGACATATCGTAAAATGTTTCTATGGCCGTATCGGCCTGTCGGCCAACAGTATCTCTACCCATGTTTCTCTTATCATCCTCACCAGCCTAGTGTACGTGATGTATTGGCCCCTGTGAAAACCTGTGTCTTCCACCAGTGTATCAAACTCCACCACCTTCCTGTCTTGCCACACCTCCCCAAGGGTTGCTATACCCATCGGTTCCCAATGCTTCCTGACTACACTTCTCATCTGCTCGTCCACCCCATTCAGTGTCACTAACGGCATCTATGGGGAACATGGGAGCGGGTCCCCCATGACCTGGCGGGCTCTCCGCCAGATTTTCCAACCCAGATCTAACATCCTTGTCTCATTGACCTGTTGTGATATTGGCAGCCATATCCAATCCCTCATAAAAAACGGAGCACACCCCGACCCCAACAGTCTAGACTCCGGTGTAGGGTCTTCTGATAGCCACCTTGCTACGTATTGTAGTTGGCTAGCCATACAGTATACTTCAGAATTGGGCAGATTAATGCCTCCCTTTTCGTATGGATTCTGTAGTTTCCATAATGCTATTCTATTCCTGGGAATTACGCCATGTGAACCCCCTGCACATACTCTGGACCTTGGCAAAAAATCATTTGGGTATCATGTACGGTATATTCGCAAAGTAGTGTAGTAGCATGGGCAAAACCACCATCTTCAATAATGCTACCTTCCCCATCATGGTCAAAGGGAGCTTGGCCCAGAACTCCATGCAATTCCCAATTTTAGTCACTGCCTTCTCTGTATTTTGTTTATGTTCAGCCTTCACACTATGGTATGCATCTATCCCCAAGTATCTAAAAGTCTCAGTTTCCCAATCTACCTGTAGTACTGGCAGTTAATCTCCATATCTTCCAAGGGAAATATACACAATTTTTTGGGGTTTGCTGTTATGCCAAACAGCACCGCGTATCACTCCATAACTTCCAAAATATACTCTAGGTTCTCCTCGGGGTACCTCAAGTA
This sequence comes from Ambystoma mexicanum, assembly GCF_040938575.1. Taxonomy (NCBI): domain Eukaryota; kingdom Metazoa; phylum Chordata; class Amphibia; order Caudata; family Ambystomatidae; genus Ambystoma; species Ambystoma mexicanum. Next base: position 151,402,088 of record NC_090931.1, read on the forward strand.
CTGCCGCATGTCATTTACATACAACAACATCAGATGTCACCCTCCCTTCGTGCTAATCCCAACTTCTCCATATGCCTGCCTCAAGTATATCGCCAGGGGTTCAAGTGCTAAAATAAACAACATCAGGGACCACAGCATCCCTGTCTAGTGCCCCTACCAAGTTGCCACCATTCTGAGATGGTTTCTCCCGTTTTGACTCGAGCCAATGGTCTGCTGTACAACAGTTGGATCCACTTCAAATATGTGGGCCCAACCCCATATACATTCAGAGCAGCCATCAGCCATGGCCATTTAACTGAGTCGAAGGCCTTCACTGCATCCAATGAAATTATAGCTACCTCTTGGGTGCCCCCTTCCGTCTGCTCTATAACATGGTGGAGCCCCCTGAGATTATCGGATATACTCCTGCGTGGAACATACCCCGTCTGGTCAGAATGTATAAGTTTATTAATAACTGGTCTCAGCCTGTTAGCCATCACTGCTGTGAGAATCTTACTGTCTTGGTTAAGCAGTTATAGTGGTCTGTATGATCCGCAGTCTGTGCTCAGTTTATTAGGTTTCAGGAGCAGGATGATGATCACTCCCTGAGGGACTCTGGCAGCGTCCCTCTATCCAATGCCTCATTCCACATTGCTAGCATCGGGGAGAGCAGATCTGCCCTGTATGTTTTGTAGAATTCTTTTGGAAGTCCATCTGCCCCCGGGGCTTTATTAGTGGGTAGTGATTTTATCATTTCCTCTTATTCATCTAACGTGATAGTGGCCTCTAGGTTCCCCCTTTCCGCTGCTTCAATTTTGGGAAGATTAATTTCTGTCAGTGTTTCTATCACATCAATTTACTCTCCCTCAGTAACCTCCTTGTACAATCGCTGAACTCCAGAAAGCGTCCATTCACTCCCTCTTGGGTATCTAGCAACTGTCCGTCTTCCCCCTGTACCACTCTAATTGCTTGTCTGGGGATCTCGCTCTTATACAGCCATGCTGCCTGACATGACTCCCTCTGTGTGCTGCCTTTCCATGTATTTTCTTATAATTCAGGTTGCATAGTCTATCTCAGTGATTCCTACAGTCTTGCTGTAGTTGGCGTATGGTCTCAGCCTCTTCTAGGGTACGCCCACCCTCCCGCATTATGGTCTCCATTCTCTCCTCTGCATTGTGCAATTCCTGTATTATCTCGCCTTGCAGGTCTTTAGATTTAGATATTGCCGCCCCCCTCACCACCACCTTGAATGCCTCCCACAGTGTACCAGCCGACTGTACACTCCCGGTGTTGTGTTAGAAAAACTCTCGTATTTCTTTCCTCAGGTCTTCTCTAAACACTGTGTCTTTCAGTGCTTTGGCCTTGAGTCTCCATGTCGGGATTCTCGCCCTAGGAGGTAAGTGTTGCCACGTTGCTATCAACGGCGCGTGGTCTGAGAGGACCACCGCTTTGTATTCTGACTTCGTCATTTCCCCCATCAACTCTGAGGCAACAAATATGTAATCTAATTGAGTGTGTAGGTTTTGTGGGGCCGAGTAATGAGAGTATTCTCAGTTCTAAGGGTGGTGCATTCTCCACACATCCACCAATCAGAAATCACTCAACAGGGCCCTCACAGCCTTTGCTACTGGGGTAGGCCTCTCGATCTTCCCATCCGATCTGTCCAGCTTGGGGTCCAGTGTACAATTAAAGTCCCCTCCCCATATAACTGTCCCCTCAATATACTGGCTAATCTTGCTGTATAGGCTCTTGAAATAGCTAGTGGTGACCTGATTCGGCCCATACACATTAATGATGCTCACCTCTCTATTTTCTACTAACCCTCTTACTAACACCATCCTCCCATCAGAATCTATGGTGGACTGTAATAGCTTAAACGGGACATGTGGTGCTACCCACTTTATAACCCCTCTGGCGTATGCCGAATATGTTGCTCCTATGGTGGTCCCTTTCCACTTCCTCACCACCACCTCCTGTTTATTCCAGATCACTATCTTCAGGTCTCCCATCACATCCGTACCCTACTCCGTCCACTTCCTCCCCTCTTCTCTTCTTCGTACACAGTGGTTTGTAGTTGTAGGCTCGTCCTTTCCCAACTCCCCCCACTCCCTTTCCTTGCCTCTCCCCAACTCCCCTAATCCCCTCCCAACCCCCAACTTGAACTATTCCAACTCCCGCCCCAACTCCCTTCCCACCCAACCCCACCCATCGCCCAGCTCCATCCCTGGATCTCAGTCTATTTCCCATCTAGCCCTTTTCCGGTAATACCGATACTCGGAGCACAGCAGGGGGATACTGTTCTGACAGTATCTCTTCTAAACTACCTATGGGGGGTAACAGTGTGTCTCTTGGTGCTGCTGCTCCTGTGTAACACCTGTATCTTCCGTATTAAGCCAACATTGTACTGCTCAGTTTACCTCCTTCATCGTCCCACCATAATTCTCTCCTTAATCTCGTTATATACGGTGTCATATTCAAGTCCCAACATCAGTTCTCAACATAGCTGCATTAAATTTTAATCTTGTCATATGGCTGCGAGTTTCTAGCTCAGGTATTACTCTATCTGTACAGTCCCTCAGCAGCCCACCCTTCTGCTGGTCCCGCTTTGCAGGAGCGCCCATTCACTTCTCTTGTCTGCCTGGTCATCTGCATCTGCCGGACTGTTCATCGCATCCAACCACGTTGTTACCTCCTCCGGAGTGTCAAAAAAGCGTGCTTTATCTTTATGCAGTACTTTCAGCTTTGCAGGGTACAACAACATATACCTAAATCCGGACTCGCACAGCCTTCTTTTCACCGATACGTAGCTCAGACGTTGCATCTGTACCAGGAAAGTGTAATCCGGGTACGCCATGATGTTTGCCGACGCTCTTCATATAGTCCCCCCCTTTCCAGAAGTGCTCCAGAATGTTCTCCCTGTCTTTATAGTTCAATATCCTGGCGATGATTGGCCGCGCAGGGGCCCATGGTGACAGCTTCCTACTCTGGGCTCTGTGCGTCTTCTCTACAGTGAACCCCTGGGTAAGCTCACCAGTGATTATTTCTTGCAGCAGCATGTTTTCTATGTAATTTGTCGGGTCCAGATTTTCGACTCCCTCCAGCAATCCTACAATGCGGACGTTATTTTTGCGTGCGCATCCTTCCGCTTCTTCCACTCTGTTCTGCAGGTTATGCACTTGTTGCAGCAATGTATAGACTTCCTTTGCGTTGGTCATATAGGTGGTCTTATTTGCTTAAACCTCCTCTCCAACCCGCCTGTGTGCTCAGAGAGCGCTATAACATCTTGCCTGAGGAGGTTGACGTCCATGCTATCGGCATCTATCTTGGATTCTAGCGCCGTCTTCAGTTCCACGATCGCTGCATCCAGTTTGGATCCCCAGGATGACTTCAGCTCCGCAATAGCTGCCAGGATTTGGTGATTGTCCCGTGTTGGAGGCGTCACTCCCAGTGTGCTTCGTTCCGGGGTCTTTGTATCACTTGTTGTCTGGGTCGCTTTGGCAAAAATGTCTATTGGTGGCTGTTTTGCCTTCGGTTTGTTTGTTTTGGATGCCATCTTGCCGCTCTGCGTCTTCCTGTTTCTGCTTCGGCGTTGTCCCCTTGTCTGATTTGGGGTGTGTGACTCAGTCCGGGGTGCTCTCCTGCCGTCCTTATTTGGTTCCCATGTAGTTTACCCTGCCGGTCTCACTCGCCTCTCGCATCCTTCCCTTCTGCTCTAAGATCAGCTGTGGTGTTTAGAATGTCGCCGGGGCCGTCCTTCATACATCGGCCCCTATGCCATGGGCTTATACTGTGACCGCCTGCAGGCTCGTCCCTCGTGTCTTGTGTGCCTTCTATATAAGGTTCAATTTTTTGGTGCTGCTGTACATGCACTGTATGCCGCCTTGGCAGTGTGCCTCTCTGCGGTGTGATGGATTCCGGTATCCTTCCTTATTAGTTCCCTCCTTGGCTGGCCACTAGCAACCTGCTTATAGCCTGTTGCACCACTCTGACCCCACTCTTGACTGATGTGGCCCAGCAGGTGCTCTATGTTGTGCGTTTACCCTGCTAATGTTTATGCACAGGGTGCCATTGTACTCCATTCCATGGTGCCCTTACAACTCCCCAAGCCTCGGGCCGCGCTTTCATGCACCTGTATCTGCTGCGCTGTCCAGGCTATCTCTGCTGACTTTGTGGCCTTAGTATGTGCTTCTATCACATGTCTCCGTGGCCTCAGCCACACGCACCCAAGCTTGTTGACACCTCTTCTTTGTCCGGCGAGTTCGCTCACGTTAATAGTGTGTGTATTGTCTCACTTCGTTAGGCTCCTATGCTGCTCAGTTTCATTGGCAATCATGTTGTTCGGGGGTCTGAGTAGTGGCCCTTCCTGGTTATTACAGTTTCCTTTGCAGCACCACTTCCATGCCCATAATTACTGCCCCTGAAGGGTTCTGCCTCATAATCCAGCGTTGTGTGTTATACTAGGAGTCTCTCATGCCAGTGCGCTCGCATTGATGTCGTCGCCACGTAGTGCTTGAGCAACAAAGTATCCTTCGATGAAGGAATACACAACCGTGCACCCTCTAGGTTGCGTGGCTCAATGAGGACGCTGGCCTCCTTTGTTGCTCTCCTCCGGGCGCCGGCTCAGTGCTTGCATGTGTTACAGTATCAGTTTACTGATCCTGCCTACACCTTTCGCACTGCTCTGCCCTGCATATTGTGTCTTTATTCCCTGGCCGCTGTCGCTTCTCTTATTCGGCTCTCGGCTCACGGCGGGCTGCTTCTCCCCTCGGCACTCTGCAGACTGGGGACGGTCCGGCTCAGCATTCATGGCTCAGCTGTGCGCAGGTGTACATATGTCTATGAGTTGGAGCACCAGCGATCTGTGCCCGACTTGTGTATGTGTTGGTTCCCTATTTTGCGTTCCCTTCAGGCGGCAATTGGGCTACCATCCAGTTCCTCGGGCAATGTTGTTCCTCTTCCAGCTGTTTACGAGCTGCTCCGTTTCAGGATACCATGCTGCAGGGGCCCGGCACGCACCATGCACTATCGTCTGTAGCCTCCGCAACGTTCCCTGTCACTGTGGGAAATGCCTCACTGTTCTTCATCGAGCTGCAGGCGCTCTCCCTCCATCACGCCAAAGATTTCGGTCTGCACTTTCTGGTTCTTTTGTTCACGGGCAGCGGCCATTTTTCCAGGATATGCTCAGGACTCCGTCATTTTTCTTTGGTGCATAACTCACACTCCGTATCTGGGTTATGGCTCCAGTGTAGTGCGTTGCATGCAGCACACCTTCACACAACTGTAGGTCTGTTCGAATAGCTTGCTCACAGCCTCCTTCTAATGATCATTTTAGGATTATTCAGGATCAATGGGAGTCACCGGGAAACACAGCCTATCTCATGGCCAGTTAGCTACGCCCCTATAACATGTCCATTATTGTAACTTTTTGTCAGGTTCCCGGGTCCTTAGCCCTAAGACTGCTTTCATTCCTGCACACCATGCATGACACACCATGTATTATAGTTTTTCTTTTTATTGGGCTCTTGGTTGTTCATTCTAGTAATATTTGTATACGTTGGTTTGGGCCTTGACATGAAACCTTCAGAAGGCTGACTGTTTCCCTGGCCAAGATGATGAGAAAAGACTGGACTCTTCATTGGCTGAAGGAAAGGACAACGGTCTGGCCTAAGAATTCTAAACTGCCTTTCATTCAGTTTGTCCTCTGATTAGGTCCAGCAGTTCTGTGCTCCAGTATTTTGAGGCATGAACGAATTTTTGAATACCAAAGTCATTAGTTTGAAGGAAGAAACAAGAATTTATCAAGAGAAAACAAAGAAGAGCGGAGTCTTCATATCTTGAGCTAAGTGCATTTCATCTGAAGTATAAAAAATTATTCTGTATTATTTAGCTTTAAATAGGTTAGGATGTAGGATATAAATATTTTGGACTTGGTTTAGTTAGTGTGTTTTTAGAAAAGTGGTAGGCAGGAGAAAACGGACAGAGAACTGTTTCCCATTTAGTTAAGTGATAAGCGGTTTTCGTAGTCATCGTTATTTGTTCTGTGCATGTGCACGTAGTTTGCTTAACAAAATCTCCAAGGCAGTGTACCAGTATGCAAAGTGCGTAGTGCTGATAATTTTGTCCTGCTTTAAATTAGTCTGCGCAATCCGGAACTGACTGACAGTTCGGAAGAGAGAGTTTCCCTTAATCTCCCGCTGCGTCTCCGGAGCGATTATTGGAGCGGGTCTGCGTCACGATCGTGGATGCGCTCCTTCCCAGTTCATTAAAAGAAGGTGGGGTGCTCAGTACATGCATGGCGACTGTTCTTTCCTTTTGGTGTTGATATTTGTTTGACTGCCTCGCGCGGAGCGCAGATCTAGGTGAAGTGCCTTCCTGAGTGGCTGCATGTCATTCCTATTTAAAACTTCATGGCATTTGGACCTGTATGTGTTATGCGTTCATTGAAGACTACTAGTCCATTATAAACTTCAGCATAAACAAATACTCAAGAATCTTAGACTTGAGTGGCAAAAAGTTAACATTAACTAAGGTAGAGAGAGTAATTCTAGTTTTTAGACTTTAAGAGGCTGATTCACAGAAACAGTTTATAATGGCGCAATCCCATAAGAAAACACTTATGAATCAGGCCCCTAAGGAGCTTAGAAAAAGACAGAAATATTCTTCAAGACTCAATGTCAGTGAATTCAAGGGATGCAGAGAGTCTAAAGGAAACATTGCACTGTGGAGACAGCGCAATTGAAGTGCATTTAGCCCCCAAAGACAGTGCAGTAAATTCCTTTTCCAAATTGCACCTGAAGTAAGTCGAAATCTTTTCCTCTTCATAAGGAACCTCATTCTGAGAAGTTCTAGAAAAGCAACAGGTGTTCAGTAGTTTCTCCGCTAGGCTTTCAGCAGAGGAGTCTCAGGTACTGTGAGTATCCTTTGGGTTATGTGGGATGGGAGTAAGTAGAACTGGGACAACTCTTGTTTGTTTTTGTGAGGTTTATTATTGTACCCCATTCCCCTTTCCTTCAGGGGTGTTACAAACTCAGCTGTCAGAAGAATTAGTTGAGAGCAAAACACTTTTGTGGGTCTGTGGGGTTCAGCAGCTCCTGAGGAACTTCAGAGGCAAGACCTGACACATTTATCATAGAAAAAGTGCAGAATTTCGAGATAACTCAGAAAGGACCACCAATGTATTGAGATGTTAGTTTGGGATAAAGACTTGGGGCCTCACTACAAGTTCGAAGGTCTAGGAAAAAAGTGGTGATCATTTCGTTACTGACACTTTCTTTGGTGGCAGCAGATTTACCACCATTTTTCCTGCACTGCCAAATTATACATTTACTTCCAAAAACCGTCAGATTTAACACACGTTAAATCTGCTGGTGGTAAATCTGCCAAAAATCCTCATGGATTTTGGAGCCCTAAATTGGGAATTACCACCACTTGAAATCCCGTGGTGAACCCATGGAACCAAGTGACATTAAAGTAATTGAGCTTGTCAGTAATTCAGTGTATTTACTGCTGAATTACCACCAAACTCGTAATGAGGCATACGATTTTTTGATTAAATTGAGCATGCAATTCTAAAAAGAAGGTGTGCACAAAGTCACTGTGTCTATTCATTTGCACCTAAAATTGCATATGTTGCTTTAGCAAGTAAAAAAAAAAAAAGTATTTTGATGTGTTAGGGGCAAGTCGTGTGCTTTTTGGATAGTACGAAAATACATTTGCATTACAGTACACAACACCTCATTTGGAAACAAACCACAACTCTCCAGCATGAATTTCTACAGTTTCGGATTGCGAGTTTTGGCCATATGAGCATGCTGTGGTACGATGGCGAAATAACTTTATTTGTGCAATGCAATCTGGGCAGCGCTAAGAAAACATGTATTATTCGTTGTCAGGCGACCGTGATAACCACTACACTACAGAAACATATGTATTATTTGTTGAAAAAAGTGCAACGTCTGCCCCTATTTCAAGGCAAATAATACAAATAAAACATGCATACAAGCAAGGGGCGTGGGTCTATGTGTCATATATATTTGCTCGTAAACACATGAGAGGGTGTGACCAAGTGGCCCAGGTTAAGGCTGTGAGGTGAGAGAAGCCTCCTTTAAACGGTGGTGAAAGTGAGAACAGCCTTCCAGGAGGGGCGGTTGCGGCACAACCCAGTACAGAATGAAAAGGCATCGGACCAACATAGGGGAACTCTTGTAGTTGAGAACAAAGACAGATCTGGTGACTAAATATAATCTCTAGGATTACTGTATGTGAAAATGGGGAAAGACTATATGAGTTTAGTAGGTCTTCTCTGCTCCCACTAACAAAACACCCTGATAATTCCCTGTGCCCCAGGATGCTGGCAGGGTGGTTCTGCAGCTCTCTGTCAAGGTTGGCAGATTGGTTTGGATGCTTTTTTGCAGGGGGTAAAGGGTTATAAGAGGGGCAGTGTGTGCGAGAGGTTTGGAGGGGGCAATAGGACCTTCCTCAATGCAGTTTACCATCTGAGATGATGGTGGTTCATAAGTACATTTTCTGCCAATTGTGTTGCAAAAGGTTCAGAAATGTGTGAAAATTAACATTCTTTTTTCAGACAGTGATTATTTTCTGATCAATAAATATCCAATGATTTGGGGATCAAGACCACCCAGTCCGGCAGCCTTGGGATGGGCATGTGCATTCCAAGCCTGACAACCCTGGAGTATCGTAGGCAGGGGTGGAATTTGTACCTGTAGTCTAGTGTGCTTGGCGGGCAGTTTTGCCACGTGCATATGCATGCTAGGTGTGAGGAAGACAGGGGAGACATGCACATTTTCACCATAGGTGTGTGTGTGTGTGTGTGTGACAGGCGAGGGGAAGGCACGATTACTATCTGCAATGGGGAGGCTGCAGGGAGGCAAATTAATAATGGGTCTGAACATGCCATGCCTGCCTTCATGGTCGACCCTAGTTGGTGGTCAGACCCAGGAGTTGTGTCAAGGTGGGCTCTGCTCTTCTTGGTGCTGTTCTTCATCAGGGGTTATTCTGTAAATATCCCCCAGTTTATCAAAGGAAACCCCTGTGCTTGGTCCCTTAGTGCAGGTGAGGTAGCTAGATTGTGCCGCGACTATCCACATAGAGTAACAAGCTCAATGCAGCCTCCAGGAATTTCCAAGGAAAGAATCATGGAGCACCACATTGGAAAGAAAGTCAAATAAAAACAAGTATGAATTTCTGTCAATATGTTCAAGAAGATGTCATCAATGAAGTAAGCCTTTTCTGGATGGCCTGGAATATGAGTTGGGTGAGACTCTTGTGGCAGGTTTGAACAAGCAGCAGGCACTAACGCCCAACATACATATATACATGCATACATACATACATACATACATACATACATACATACATGAGCAGCAGCCCCCCGTCTTTCCAGATCTGCTTCATACCTACTGGCATCCCAATGCCGTAGCCCTTGGTGTCCAGCAGGCCCCCGATCTGCGTCAGGTTGCAGTTGCGCTGCCGATAGTACTCATTCATGGTGGATTCCAGCAGGAAGGCGTAGTTGGAGTTCAGGACACGCGCAATGCCCTCCTCTGTGCTCTTCACAAAGACGCTGGGCTGCTTGGAGTACATGTAGTTCCACATCCGTTGGTAGGTCTGATAGCGAGAATTCTGCAAGACAGAGAAAGGAAGCGAGGGTATGAGCTTTAGGGCACAGAAGGGGGCTTGCTGCTATAAAGGCAGCATAACAAATGACCTAGCTAGGGGTCTATAACTTTCGGCTCTCTAGATGTTTTGGACAACCACGCCCATCAGCCCCAGGCTGTATGATCAATGGTGAGTGACCATAGGAGTCATGGTCAAAAACATCAGACAAGCCACAGGTTGCAGAACCCTGACCTAGACGCCAGAGACGTCTTTATGGGAGGGCAAAAGGGGTACTTGCCCCGGCCCCCTACCTTGTAGGGGAGCCCCACAAGGTTGGCAGAGATAAAGAAGTCAGTTTCCATTGTTCACCAAAATTAAATAGCACAAGACAGGATATAGTATGGCATGCTGCTGAGGCTCTAAACCTATTACCTGTCTTGTTGACAAGTACTTTCTGCTCTGATGAATTCATCCTGTAATGCTTTCTGCGTTCACTGTGGTATACATAGTTTGTGCGTTCACTACGTCTCATTTTGATTGCCACGAGGTAGCATACCAAGCTATGGTTTGTGATCGTGATGAGAGGGGCGCAACCATGTATTCTGGATCCATTTATTCATTTGGTTTGGTGGAGGGGGGCCCCAAAGAGGTATCTGCCGTGCTTAAGGTGGCCCTTCTAGACGCTTCATAAAGGTCGATCAGTATCTTCGAGAGGAGTGTGTGTGGGGTAACAAGTGGTAAAACAAGGTACTTGTGGGGATTCCATGAAAAGTTGCTTCCACTTCCGGTGAGTGGAATAAATGGACAGTGAGCGCATAGGGGTCTACAACAAACTCGGTGGATATGAGTGCATTAGCCAGAAGGGCTAGTCTGAATATTTGAAGCTTTGGTCTGCAACCTGCGGCTCACCAGATGTTTGCTCTGCAACCTGGGGCTCAGCAGTTGTTTGGTCTGCAACATGTGGCTCACCAGATGTTTGGTCTGCAACCTGCGGGTCACCAGATGTTTGCTCTGCAACCTGCGGCTCACCAGATGTTGTGAACTATAACTCCTATGATCCCTTACCATTGATGATGCTGGCAAGGGTTCATGGGAGCTATAGTCCAAAACATCTGCAGAGCCAATGGGTACAGACCCCGACTTAAGTGCATGAATTGCAACATGCAGACAAAAACGATCTGATAGTTCTGCCCGAGCAAAGGTGACAGCCGAGCAGTTGTCTGTGCTTGCCCACGTCTGCTTCATGAAGCCAACCATGTCCACCACACTGTGGGTACAAACCATGGGTGTTTTCCGGGTATCACATGATGGTGTGCCATGTTGTTGGTGTTTCCACGTCTGCCATGTTGTTGGTGCTCAACTAAGTCATAGCTGGTTCTTCTAAATCGTCTCTGTGTTTGTCTGCTAATTAGTTTGATGATGGTGTTGACCATGTCATGTGTGTTCAATTGTCTTCGCATGGTGTGTTCACCACAGACCTTATTTTACCACCAAAGTATGCTTTATATGAAATCTATTTTGTTATTACCGCAGGGTTTGGCCACGCATGAATATAATGCCTCACCTTGTACATTGCGGAACAACCGTAAGTGACAACAAAAAGGAAACTAATATGTATACACGTCCTTCTAAAAGCGAGAAATAGATAAGGTTACATTAAACACTTTCTCAGCTAAATCGTGTGGGATTGTACGAAATTCTAGGACTTTTGCCGTTATAAAATGTTAAACCGGATTAACCCTTAAAATAACTGCTTACGTAACCATCTAACAATCAATGGTAGCATTGGAATGCGTGTCAAAAACTCTATGTGTGGTACAAAGCTTCGATAGTAAGAAAGAAAATGAGATGCAAAATGAACAGCTATTATTATACATCAGGGAAGATGTGCAAAATGAACAGCTATTATTATACATCAGGGAAGAGGTGCAAAATGAACAGCTATTATTATACATCAGGGAAGAGGTGCAAAATGAACCACTATTATTATTATACACCGGGGAAGATGTGCAAAATGAACAGCTATTATTATACACCGGGAAAGAGGTGCAAAATGAATCGCTATTATTATACATCAGGGAAGAGGTGCAGAATGAACAGCTATTATTATACATCAGGGAAGAGGTGCAAAATGAACCACTATTATTATTATACACCGGGGAAGATGTGCAAAATGAACAGCTATTATTATACATCAGGGAAGAGGAGCAAAATGAACAGCTATTATTATACACCGGGGAAGAGGTGCAAAATGAATCGCTATTATTATTATACACCGGGGAAGAGGTGCAAAATGCACAGCTATTATTATACACTGGGGAAGAGGTGCAAAATGAACAGCTATTATTATACAACGGGGAAGAGGTGCAAAATGAACTATTATTATACAACGGGGAAGAGGTGCACAATGAAAAGCTAATATTATACACCGGGGAAGAGGTGCAAAATGAACTGCTATTATTATACACCAGGGAAGAGGTGCACAATGAACCGTTATTATTATTATACACTGGGTAAGAGATGCAAAATGAACAGCTATTAATATACAACAGGGAAGAGATGCAAAATTAACAGCTATTATTATACACCGGGTAAGAGATGCAAAATGAACCGCTATTATTACTATACACCGGGGAAGAGGTGCAAAATGAACAGCTATTATTATACAACGGGGAAGAGGTGCAAAATGAACAACTATTATTATACCCCGGGGAAGAGGTGCGAAATGAACAGCTATTATTATACAACGGCAAAGAGGTGTAAAACAAACAGCTATTATTATACACCCGGGAAGAGGTGCAAAATGAACAGCTATTATTATACAACAGGGAAGAGGTGCACAATGAAAAGCTATTATTATACACCAGGGAAGAGGGGCAAAATGAACCGCTATTATTATTATACACCAGGGAACAGGTGCAAAATGAACCTTATTATTATACACCAGGGAAGAGGTGCACAATGAACTACTATTATTATTATACACTGAGGAAGAGATGCAAAATGAACAGCTGTTATTATACACTGGTAAGAGATGCAAAATGAACAGCTATTAATATACACTGGTGAAGAGGTGCAAAATTAACCGCTATTATTATACACCAGGGAAGAGGTGCAAAATGAACCGCTATTATTATTATACACCGGGGAAGAGGTGCAAAATGACCCGATATTATTATTATATACTGAGGAAGAGATGCAAAATGAACAGCTATTTATATACACCAGGGAAGAGGTGTAAAATGCACAGCTATTATTATACACCGTGGAAGAGGTGCAAAATGAACAGCTATTATTATGCAACAGGGAAGAGGTGCAAAATGAACAGCTATTATTATACACTGGGGAAGAGGTGCAAAATGAACAGCTATTATTATACAATGGGGAAGAGTTGCAAAATGAACAGCTATTATTTGACACCGGGGAAGAGGTGTAAAATAAACCGCTATTGCTGTTATACACCGGGGAAGACGTGCAAAATGACTGCTATTATTATTATACACTGAAGAAGAGATGCAAAATGAACAGCTGTTAATATACACCGGGCGAGAAATGCAAAATGAACAGCTATTAATATACACTGGGGAAGAGGTGCAAAATGAACCGCTATTATTATTATACACTGGGGAAGAGGTGCAAAATGAACAGCTATTATTATACAACAGGGAAGAGGTGCAAAATGAACCACTATTATTATTATACACCGGGGAAGAGGTGCAAAATGAACCGCTATTATCATTATATAATGAGGAAGAGATGCAAAATGAACAGCTTTTAATATACACCGGGGAAAGGTGCAAAATGAACCGCTATTATTATTATACCCCGGGGAAGAGGTGTAAAATGCACAGCTATTATTATACACCGGAGAAGAGGTGCAAAATGAACTGCTATTATTATACAACGGGGAAGAGGTGCAAAATGAACAGCTATTATTATACACCAGGGAAGAGGTGCAAAATGACCTGCTATAATTTTTATACACCGGGTAAGAGATGCAAAATTAACCACTATTATTATTATACACCAGGGAAGAGGTGTAAAATGCCCAGCTATTATTATACAACAGGGAAGAGGTGCAAAATGAACCACTATTATTATTATACACCGGGGAAGAGGTGCAAAATGACCCGATATTATTATTATATAACGAGGAAGAGATGCAAAATGAACAGCTATTTATATACACTAGGGAAGAGGTGTAAAATGCACAGCTATTATTATACACCGGGGAAGAGGTGCAAAATGAAAAGTTATTATTATACATCAGGGAAGATGTGCAAAATGAACAGCTATTATTATACATCAGGGAAGAGGTGCAAAATGAACCACTATTATTATACATCAGGGAAGATGTGCAAAATGAACAGCTATTATTATACATCAGGGAAGAGGTGCAAAATGAACCACTATTATTATTATACACCGGGGAAGATGTGCAAAATGAACAGCTATTATTATACACCGGGAAAGAGGTGCAAAATGAATCGCTATTATTATACATCAGGGAAGAGGTGCAGAATGAACAGCTATTATTATACATCAGGGAAGAGGTGCAAAATGAACCACTATTATTATTATACACCGGGGAAGATGTGCAAAATGAACAGCTATTATTATACATCAGGGAAGAGGAGCAAAATGAACCACTATTATTATTATACACCGGGGAAGAGGTGCAAAATGAATCGCTATTATTATTATACACCGGGGAAGAGGTGCAAAATGCACAGCTATTATTATACACTGGGGAAGAGGTGCAAAATGAACAGCTATTATTATACAACGGGGAAGAGGTGCAAAATGAACTATTATTATACAACGGGGAAGAGGTGCACAATGAAAAGCTAATATTATACACCGGGGAAGAGGTGCAAAATGAACTGCTATTATTATACACCAGGGAAGAGGTGCACAATGAACCGTTATTATTATTATACACTGGGTAAGAGATGCAAAATGAACAGCTATTAATATACAACAGGGAAGAGATGCAAAATTAACAGCTATTATTATACACCGGGTAAGAGATGCAAAATGAACCGCTATTATTACTATACACCGGGGAAGAGGTGCAAAATGAACAGCTATTATTATACAACGGGGAAGAGGTGCAAAATGAACAACTATTATTATACCCCGGGGAAGAGGTGCAAAATGAACAGCTATTATTATACAACGGCAAAGAGGTGTAAAACAAACAGCTATTATTATACACCCGGGAAGAGGTGCAAAATGAACAGCTATTATTATACAACAGGGAAGAGGTGCACAATGAAAAGCTATTATTATACACCAGGGAAGAGGGGCAAAATGAACCGCTATTATTATTATACACCAGGGAACAGGTGCAAAATGAACCTTATTATTATACACCAGGGAAGAGGTGCACAATGAACTACTATTATTATTATACACTGAGGAAGAGATGCAAAATGAACAGCTGTTATTATACACTGGTAAGAGATGCAAAATGAACAGCTATTAATATACACTGGTGAAGAGGTGCAAAATTAACCGCTATTATTATACACCAGGGAAGAGGTGCAAAATGAACCGCTATTATTATTATACACCGGGGAAGAGGTGCAAAATGACCCGATATTATTATTATATACTGAGGAAGAGATGCAAAATGAACAGCTATTTATATACACCAGGGAAGAGGTGTAAAATGCACAGCTATTATTATACACCGTGGAAGAGGTGCAAAATGAACAGCTATTATTATGCAACAGTGAAGAGGTGCAAAATGAACAGCTATTATTATACACTGGGGAAGAGGTGCAAAATGAACAGCTATTATTATACAATGGGGAAGAGTTGCAAAATGAACAGCTATTATTTGACACCGGGGAAGAGGTGTAAAATAAACCGCTATTGCTGTTATACACCGGGGAAGACGTGCAAAATGACTGCTATTATTATTATACACTGAAGAAGAGATGCAAAATGAACAGCTGTTAATATACACCGGGCGAGAAATGCAAAATGAACAGCTATTAATATACACTGGGGAAGAGGTGCAAAATGAACCGCTATTATTATTATACACTGGGGAAGAGGTGCAAAATGAACAGCTATTATTATACAACAGGGAAGAGGTGCAAAATGAACCACTATTATTATTATACACCGGGGAAGAGGTGCAAAATGAACCGCTATTATCATTATATAATGAGGAAGAGATGCAAAATGAACAGCTTTTAATATACACCGGGGAAAGGTGCAAAATGAACCGCTATTATTATTATACCCCGGGGAAGAGGTGTAAAATGCACAGCTATTATTATACACCGGAGAAGAGGTGCAAAATGAACTGCTATTATTATACAATGGGGAAGAGGTGCAAAATGAACAGCTATTATTATACACCAGGGAAGAGGTGCAAAATGACCTGCTATAATTTTTATACACCGGGTAAGAGATGCAAAATTAACCACTATTATTATTATACACCAGGGAAGAGGTGTAAAATGCCCAGCTATTATTATACAACAGGGAAGAGGTGCAAAATGAACCACTATTATTATTATACACCGGGGAAGAGGTGCAAAATGACCCGATATTATTATTATATAACGAGGAAGAGATGCAAAATGAACAGCTATTTATATACACTAGGGAAGAGGTGTAAAATGCACAGCTATTATTATACACCGGGGAAGAGGTGCAAAATGAAAAGTTATTATTATACAATGGGGAAGAGGTGCAAAATGAACAGCTATTATTATACACTGGGGAAGAGGTGCAAAATGAACAGCTTTTATTATACAACGGGGAAGAGGTGCAAAATGAACCGCTATTGTTATTATACACCGGGGAAGACGTGCAAAATGAACCGCTATTATTAGTATACACTGAAGAAGAGATGCAAAATGAACAGCTGTTATTATACACTGGGTGAGAAATGCAAAATGAACAGCTATTAATATACACTGGGGAAGAGGTGCAAAATGAACCGCTATCATTATTATACACCGGGGAAGAGGTGCAAAATGAACAGCTATTATTATACAACAGGGAAGAGGTGCAAAATGAACCACTATTATTATTATACACCGGGGAAGAGGTGCAAAATGACCCGCTATTATCATTATATACCGAGGAAGAGATGCAAAGTTAACAGCTTTTAATCTACACCGGGGAAGAGGTGCAAAATTAACCGCTATTATTATACAACAGGGAAGAGGTGCACAATGAACCACTATTATTATTATACACCAGGGAAGAGGTGTAAAATGCACAGCTATTATTATACCCCGGAAAGAGGTGCAAAATGAACAGCTATTATTATTATTTTATTATGTATGGTTTATAATAAACCTTAAAAAAAAGAGAGCAGAAGCAATCAAACAAACAACAAACGGAATACAAGACAGAGTTGACGTAATTGACGTCTCAGTAACAGAAATGGAAAAAATAAAGAATTAAGAAAGCTTCACAGTCTATCGGTCCAATCTTCATGCATCAAGATAGAACCACAGGAGCATACACTTGAAGCAGTGATTAGACACAAGCTGTAATCAAAGTTTCTAGATTGTTAGTTCTTACATCCTCGAGACATTCAAGTCGTGAAGCCATTGCTTCCATGAAAAAAGTTAGCAACAAGATTAGTCCTTGGTCAGTTCGTCGAACATTAATTGCCACCAGTCTTTTACACAATAGGTCGATCTTTCCGACGTGATACTTCCAAACTGACGGTTTCTGTCTTTAGTGAGACCCACACAGAATAGAACGAGATTTTGTAAGGTTTCTTTCATTTTGTTACACGACAAAGTTCAGAATGCGAGTTATTTTTTATCCAAAGTTTAGTTCTTTCGCGAGTTTTAAATGTATTGAGACGAAACATCATATAAAGTCTTCTTTTCCTTTCATCAGGGAATCGTTTCCAAGGACTATGTATCTTGTTTAACGATCGTTTTTCGCCAGGAGCGTCTTGCATAAGTTTATAGGTGCGTCTAAGATCACAGGTCTCGCACCAATCACGTCTCCATAGTTTGTTTTTGACATGATCAGGATTATTGTGTAATGTTTCAAGATCTGTGTCTAGTTCTGTGAGAAGTTTTTGCAGCGTTGCACCCATAAATACAATACAGAGTTTTTGTTGTTTGCAAGAATTTTAAACTGCAAGGTGACATTTTTAAGAGACATTTTACGAAACAAGGCCAATGTATTCCAGGTCACACTTGCATTGATAGATGTTATACTCAGCTCATATCGTATACATGCAGAGCGGGTGCTTCCAGGTAAACCAAGGACTTTAGTCCAAAAGATGTTTTCGATCGAGATCCACCAATCGACTGAACAGCCAAGGGCACATTCAGCCCCATAAGTTAAGGCTGGAGTAGCTTTTTGTTTGAAAAAGGATATAACTGGAAGCATGGAATACCGGCCATATTTTTTGTGTAAAACCATGGCCTGTCTAGCCAGTTGTCGGCTCTTCAGTTTTGTTTGTTCGACCCATGGTGCATCATTCAAACTGGAGCTAATCCTCAGACCTAGGTATTTGGTGTCAGTGAAGTTGTATTTTTTCTATATGCCATTTAAAGGTGGATTGCATAATGTTTCTTTGCCCATGCAGATCTCTTAACACAAGGATTTCCGATTTGGAGCATTTATACATAGCTAATTTTTCTCAACACAACGTACCAATGCTGTTAATTTATGTTGTAGAACAATTGGTGTTAGGTCTAACAAAATTAAGTCATCTGCATAGAGTAGATGACTCACATGTGACCCATTAACTTTTGGTGAAAATGATCCCTCTCCGTTAATAGTTTGATGAATATCATGAAGAAAGAAGTTGAAAATAATGGCGGCAAGTGGGCATCCTTGCTTTACACCTCGAAACGTCGAGATTGGTGCAGACAGTTTCCTTTGGCGATCAAGTCTTATTCTGACATTTGTCTCAGTATGCAGATCTTTTACTGCGGCGAGAAGGCTTGGAGGACACATTGTTTTTTCAAGTTTTGCCCATAGTATTTCCCTGTCTATACTATCGAAGGCTTGGGATAGGTCAATTACTGCCAAATAAATCTTGGTCCCAGTTCGTATAGCCTCCATTCTCAGGGTGTTAACAATGAACAAATTCAGGCTGCATCCAACTCCTTTCACGAAGCCGCTTTGTCTTGGGTCAATAAGATAGTTTTGTTGAGACCATTTTAGCAGTTTGTCTTTTAACATGGTAGTGTAAACCTTGCTTAAAATGTCAAGCAGCGCAATCGGGCGGTAGTGTTCCGGATTTAGTCTGTCACCTTTTTTAAACACTGGAACGATAATAGCGCTCTTCCATGATGTTGGTGTCTCACATCTTGTCGCGATTTTCTTAAATAAGGTGTTACAAAAGTTCGCCCAAAGTTGAGAGTTTTCTTTCAAGGTAAAGTTGGTAAGACCATCAGGACCAGGGGCATGTGAAGTACTTAGGTTGTTAATTATTTCTAAAATGTCTTCCTCTTGAAACTCCAGATCCCAGTGCTCCTTTTTTGGCAACCCAGAGTCTACAGTAGAGCCTTTTTTTCCATACAAGTTCTTATAGTAGGTTATCCAGGTGCTCTCACTAACCATGTTAGTCTGTACCGCACTCTGAGAACCAGAAAGGTTATTTATTAGACTCCAAAAATCGCGTGTATTACAGGTTCCAAGTTTTGATAATATAAGTTCAGCATCTGATTGCAGCATTATTTTTTTGTGTTGTTTAAGCCATTTCCTATAGGCTTGTTTTATGTTTTTGATCTTTTTGACAATTTCGTTAGAATACATTTCACTCCAAGTGCATATGTCACTTCTCATATTACATTTACGTTTGGAGATTTCTAAGTCAAAAGCATGCAGGTTCTTAAAACAACGGTTTTTCAATCCTTGTTTTTTTTCCTTGTATATTTCCAATATGTTGGAGTATTCAAGTTTAGCTTTGTCTTCTTGGTATGCATTGTTTATGCTCTGAGTCTCTTTTTACGAAAGACGTAGTCGAACTCGATTTGATTCTAATGCTGTATCAAAAGACCATTTTTCAGAAAGGTTCTGTGATAAAACCACAATAGTAATCATCACTAAGTTATGGTCGCTTTCCTTTCTTTGATTTACCTTTAATTCCAACACATTGGTATGCACGCTCTCAGAAACAAGAAAATAGTCCAGAATGGATTCTTGTGTGTCCCGCTTCCACGTGGCTTTTGGTGGTATATCCCCATAGGTGTGACCATTCAACATGTGCATATTTCTGTTTTCCATTTCTCCTAACCACAGTTGGGCCACATTTTGCAAAGCAAGAGTTTTAGATTTTTTTGATGACACAAGTAGACAATTTATGTTTAAATCGCCACATAACAATATATTTGCTGCCCCGTCTACCTCATAGATGATATCAATAATATTTGTTATTTGATCAATGAAGACTGAGGCAGGAGAAACTTCATGTTGCCAATAAAGATTGAGGATATGCAGGAGATTCTTTTTCTGTTTTCCAGGGCTTTCAAACTGAAGCACAGTTGTCTGAATATAGGGAGTGTGATTGCAAGATTGAATGATTCTGTAGCCTGAGCTTTTTCGAACCAATGTCAGTAATCCTACAGTTGGTCTGCCAAGATTTTTCTTTGTTGCAGGATTAAAGGCAATCTCAAAACCTTCTATGACCGGGCATGTAGTCAGCCAGGTTTCCTGGGCACACATAATATCAGTATTTTCGAGCCAAGTGGATTTTTGCAAATGAAGATGGCCACGAGTATTCCAACTGGCTATCTTTGTTATAGGTTTTTTATCAATTAGGCATTAACTTTGATGTTGAGAATTTAGGGCTTTAGAAAGCCAGCTCCAGTCTTTAGAGGAGTCAGTTGCTCGGGCTATTTTTGGTTCAGTTACATCAGTCGATGGTGGACTAGTGTTTTGTGCGATGGTAATTCTAATTTGTTCAGTTGGAAGCATCGGGATTTTGTCTGCCTTTAAGTCACGAACCTCAGTCAGAGCTATGTCTTGACTAGACTCAGTTTCCTCCGTGCAAACAACTTTAGTTATGGCGTGAGTACTATTGGGAGCAGGTCTTGTGTGTTCAGTAATCAGCCGTTTACAGGGCTCTTTAGCATTCACAACATCTTCTTTATTCTGGTGAATTTCAGTGATGTCGAAACCCATAGAAATCAACACTGGGGCAGCTTCCAATAGTGTATTGCAGATGATTCGTGAGCCAATATGTAGCCGCACGGTATCATGCTGCTTCTCATTTAAAAAGTCAACCACTTTTATGTCATTAGTCTCAATCATCCGTAATGAAGGGACATAATGGAGGAGACGCAAGACGTTCTTACGGTTGAGCACAAGAGCATCATCATTCTCCTCAATTCGTTCAAGAACCAAACAGTATTTTGAATGTGGTTTTTCCTTTGCAACTGTCTGATTTTGTTTGGGTACAAGACCACCTAAGGATCTTTCTACAGCGGGGTTATGTTCTCGAAACCCACTGTCCTTAGTTCCCATTTGAGCATTTGATGTTTTTACAAAGCTAGTGACAGACCAATTTGTGTCTCGATTTGATACCTTTTGTGGAATTTTATGATCTTCGGTTAGCTTGTCCCGTCTTTGGCATAAAGTCATAAAGGGCGGGCTTGAAGGAACAGGTCGCAAATCTGCAAGTGGCCTCTCTGGTGGTATTATGATACAGACCCTTGCATTTTTGTCACAAACAGACGGCAAACTTGCCAAAGCAGGTACTTTCGCTGCAAGCAAAGTTGGTACGGTCGATTTACCAACTGCCGAATCTTGATCCTCAATTGTAATTTCGGTCTCTGCTTCATCGTTATATGTTGACAGGTCGAGCAAACTGACAGAAATGTCAGCAGCCGTCGGCGTAGAATTTCCCTCTACTGGTTGACTCTGCACCATAGGTACAGTTGATTCTTTAGCACCGGGCACTTGTTGATCTATAGGTATTGGGACATTCTGTTCAGCTACAGACACAGCTTGCAAATTCATATAAGCGGCTTTAATATTCTGCAGGAATTTTCTTGAGTTATTTGTCATTTTTGCAGTTCTGGTTCGTATATTTGTTGATTTCTTTGCTTGTGTTGATTTCAGGCCACTCTGAAGGGTGCCATGATATATCTGGCGATTAAAGATGGGAAAGGCGACAGGGTTTGTAACAACAAAAAGATCGTTATCTAATGAGCAATATTTTTTGAGCAGGCTGGAGGCTGGAGTAGTGTAAGTCACACTCTTACACGAATCGTTGGCTAATGTTTGCATTTGTTTTGGCATTAAATGTTTCACAGCATTTGTAGCATCGACATCAATAGTACAGATCACACTCTTACACGGTTCATTGGCTATTATTTGTATTTGTTCTGGCATTAAGTGTTCCGCAGCATTTGTAGCGTCAACATCAATAGTGATGTTTTTATTTGATTTGTCACCTATGATTTGTAAATGCGACGCTGAGTAGGTAGTAGAGTGTTGTGTACTTGGGTTTTGTGATTTTAAAAGGCCAAGAGCCTGTTTTGCAACTTCCGCCAGTAGTTTCTTGCCCTCCCTGTTGTTTTGTTTTTGCTCAGTTAAGACCATTAGTGAATGATCAATTTTGTTATTTGAGTCATAAATCACTTGTTTAAAGAGATTGTTGTCATTTTCAATGTTCACCATCTTTGAGTTCAGAAGGGCTACTAGTGCACTCAGATCATTTACACTATCTTTCAAATGCTCATACATTTTAAGAAAAGGACCGATTGTCATAGATGTCATAGACGTGGTTGAGGTCAAAGTAGGTTGTAATTCTTGGAGCAGTTTTTTAACAATCCCTTCCGGTAAAGCAGATGAGGTAGGCCGTTGATAATGAGTTTTATTCAGAGTACGCCTTATTTTAGGAAAATCCCTTTCAATAATTGAAGAGTCAGTTGAGGATGCGTCTGAAGAGGTGTCGCTAGATTGCGTCTTTTGCGTCGTTGTAGATGGAATTTAAGCACTTTCCTGGGTTTTCCCAACAGTTTGTTTGTATGCAAAGTTCTATAAAGATCGTTTTTTCGGAGCACTTTGCTGCGAACAATTGGGACCCGGTGAATCACTATCTACAAACCGACATCGCTTGGTTTTGGAACCCAGTTTATAGAAGCTATTTCACTGTTAATATCATTTAGATTTTCCGCATTGTTGAGCATGTCCGATTCTTGAGTTTTTTATCCGTTCTGGGTTGATTTAGTTTTGTGAGGTCTTTTAGTAATTTATTTACTACATCCAGCAAATTTCTCCTAGAAGAGATTACTTCACGGAAATTAACATTCAAGGTCTCGTGTGTCTCATTAGTCAGATGTTCAGGGTTTATTATTTCAGAATTCACTAAGGCGTTTGTTTGTTCTAGTGGGGGCATATTTTTATCTGACACCTGAAAGGAAGACTTTTTTGAACATTCAAATACGTCATCACAACCTGTGATTATTTCCCTGCATTCATTGTTCACCACAGGCTCATTTGTAGATTGTGTACTTACAAATATAGCTAAATCAGACATGGAAAAGTCACCCACTGCACGTACTCCAAGAGAGCAAGCAGTTTTTCAAGCCAACTCTTCAGATTGTCGTACACCCTGAACTGTGTACGGAATATTAACAATATTCGAGGCAACCAGCAACAAAGTATTTGTGGTTGTAGAAAAATCAATCACAGGCCACATGTTACCACGGTCCTGAGGAGCAGGTGTTCTGCAATGAGTTGGAGTTTCTGACACTGAAAAAAATGGTGAGTTTGTAGAGACAGACAAAGTTGTATCCAAAGAAAACCTGTCAACAATCCGCCAGGCATGCACCCTTAGCATTGAGACCTCTTTACATGGCACTCCACCAAGGTACCCACCATTAACCGTGGGGAGCGCAACGGTACCCAAACAATCATCAGAGGTCTCGCTGCCAACACAAGGCAAACTTGGGCTAGCGGACCCAAACCCTCCACGTCCCGCAGAACAGGGCACCAAGCATGAAGCTGAAGACAAAGGCGGGGGAATCAAGGGTAGGCCCTGGTCCCCTGGGCCCTTGCAGGCCGTTTGGCTGTCCAAAGATGCAACAAATGGGCACGTGCCACAAATATTGGCACCATCCAAGCAGGGAGATTGATGGCACTTAATACAGGATGCGTGTATATTAGGCCGGGAAATGAGGGGATCCTTCATGGGAATGTCCGAAGAACCAGTTAGTAAAGTGCCAAGGTCACGGACATCACGGGAAACACTTACTTGGTAGAGTTGCAGATCTTCAGAATCCTCTCTACCAACACCGGCACGGTCAACCGGCAGGGTAGCAAGTCCAGTGAGATCAATGGATCCCTGCCGGAGTCGTGGTCGTATCGACGGCTATTTCAGACGTCTAGTCTTTGAGCGCGTGACAGACTGCAATGTAGAACTTAAACAGTCTTCTTTCTCCATGGCTCCCAAGGACTCCTAAGACTCTAAGACTCAGCTGACTCCGCGTTCGCTCCGCGAGAGTCAGGAGTCTTTGAAGAGTCTCTTGGGCACCGCCTCCAGGCAGCACACATGAGCGAAGAGAACAGGATTCAAACAGCCTCCAGGCAGCACAACGAGCGGAGAAAACAGGATTCACACAGCAGAGCTCAATGCAGCTCGTTGCAGACTCTAAGACTCAGCTGACTCCGTCCGCCACTAATAGCAAATGAGGCAGAATTAGCTTGATGCTGGATGCAAGAGTCACAGGTCCAAGCATCTTGCAGGCAAAAAAGCAGCACACAACACAAACCCGGCAGGGAGACTCGCGGTAAAGCGGGTACTTCTACGGGTGCTTACACGTGTGCTATTATTATACACCGGGGAAGAGGTGCAAAATGACCTGATATTATTATACAACGGGGAAGAGGTGCAAAATGAACAGCTATTATTACACAACGGGGAAGAGGTGCAAATGAACAGCTATTATTATACACCGGGGAAGAGGTGCAAAATGAACAGCTATTATTATACAACAGGGAAGAGGTGCAAAATGAAAAGCTATTATACACAGGGGAAGAGGTGCAAAATGAACTGCTATTATTATTATACACCGGGGAAGAGGTGCAAAATAAACCGCTATTATTATTATACACTGAGTAAGAGATGCAAAATGAACAGCTGTTATTATGCAACGAACAGAAATGCAAAATGAACAGCTATTAATATACAGCGGGGAAGAGGTGCAAAATGAGCCGCTATTATTATTATACACTGGGGAAGAGGTGCAAAATGAACAGCTATTATTATACAACAGTGAAGAGGTGCAAAATGGACAGCTATTTATATACACCAGGTAAGGGATGCTTGGTATTGAAAAAGCTAAGCTATGAATCAGGAGGTTTGTTTTAAATCTCTAGAACGAACACCTATTATTCAGTGGTAAATTATTATTTTTCAAAGCTGATAGAAACACTAAATTGCAAACAAATACACCATTTGAATGCAATGAACCAAGCTGAAACACAGGAGACAGGCACTCAGTTACTCAATGGGATGAAAGCAGCTCTTCTAGATGTGATGATTGACATCGTAGAAGATGAACTCCTGATCACTTGTGCCCTCTTTTCCCTTTCAGACTGGTCTGCAGGAGCGGCTCGTCCATAATGGGCGAGGGGGTGCCGACCCACCAAAATCCTCACCCATCATGGAGAAGCCATGCCAGCCCAGGAGTGCTCCCTCAGCTGGAACGCTCCTGGGCAGGTCTAAACTATTCAAAGGGAAACGCCGTTTCTCATTGACAGATCTCTTCCCCAGCCACGCATGTCCAATGAGTCACGCAAGCGTGGTGCATTTTGCTTTCATAACCTTAAATGGCCCTTTTGGGAGTTGGGGAACTGCTTGTTTGTATGTGTGAGGGGGTGCTCTTGCATTTCCCTGCACATCCAATCTGAGCAGGGCGCTGCATCATCAGCGGTCCGGCTCCTGCTCACATAAGCAGGGACCAGGAAGCATCTATCATAGATGGCCAGTAAAATAACATCATCCTTTCTTTCATCAACAGCGGTTGATAAAAGAAAGGATGATGTGTTATTACATTGCTAGCTGGCATTTTGGGGCAGCCATTTGTTACTGTGGCATGACCTTTTACTGCATAGCTATGATAAAGCAAGCATGTTAAGTGCTGTGTCATGGCTAGACTTGCATTTTGGGCCAGCAAGTCTAGCCATTTCTTACTGTGGCATGACTTTTTACTGGATAGCTATGATAAAGAAAGCATGTTAAGTGTTGTGACATGGCTAGACAGGCATTTAGGGCCAGCAAGTCTAGCCATTTCTTACTGTGGCATGACTTTTTACTGGATAGCTATGATAAAGCAAGCATGTTAAGTGCTGTGTCATGGCTAGACTTGCATTTTGGGCCAGCAAGTCTAGCCATTTCTTACTGTGGCATGACTTTTTACTGGATAGCTATGATAAAGCAAGCATGTTAAGTGCTGTGTCATGGCTAGACTTGCATTTTGGGCCAGCAAGTCTAGCCATTTGTTACTGTGGCATGACCTTTTACTGCATAGCTATGATAAAGCAAGCATGTTAAGTGTTGTGACATGGCTAGACAGGCATTTAGGGCAGTCTGTCTAGCCCTTTCTTACTGTGGCATGGTTTTTATTCGGGGCATCTATGATAAAGCAAGCATGTTAAGTGTTATTACATGTCTAGACTGGACTACATTGTAAAGGCAGTTAGGACATGTTTTCTTATTGTGTCATGCCATTTTAAAAGGCAAAGCCAACAGGAGTATGTCCTTATGTGGGGATACTGCCATATATTGGCAGATCCAGTGTGGACATGTTTTCTTATAAAATAAGTATTTCCATTATGTGCAAAGCAAACATGAGTATGTTCTTATATAGGAATTCTGGTACATAATGGTATGTGTGCCAGTTGAGGCTTTTGCCGCCACTTTCTCCCCCCCCTCCACCTCTGGCTGTCTCACATCCTGACACAGCCCTGTCTCTGCTCTACTCTTCAATTTCTGATACTCTTGGTGCTCTTGCCCCTGTCATGAGGATCCGTGTTAAGTCCAAAGCCAAGTGCAATTGCTGGTATGACTCTGACCTAGCTACACTTAAACATAAGTGTAGGGAGGCTGAGAGGAAATGGAGGGCTTTTTGTTCATCCTCTGACAAACTGGCCTGTCGCCTGCTACAAAAGCAATACCGACTCTCTGTCCTCACCAAGAAGAGAGTCCACATTCAAGCTAGTGTCTCTGTGGCATCTAACAACTCTGCCAAACTCTTTAAAATCTGCAAGAAGCTGGCCAACCCTGCTGCAGTCTCTACCCCTCCTGTTGCCTACCAGGCTCTTTGCAATGCCCTTGCCTCTCACTTCATCTGAAAAACCCAGGACATCCTGCCCAGCCTCTCCGCCCCCACCCCTCCTCTCCCCTCTCCATCTGTGCTTGCTGACCTTCCTTTATCCACCCCACTGCCATCCTTCTCATCCTTTCCTCTTTTATCCACTAACGAGGTTGCTAGACAAGTCCGTTCTATGACAGCCTCGTC